>NC_052151.1:112761747-115370454 GCF_902713615.1 Scyliorhinus canicula
CTTACTTAAGGAAGGATATGCTTGCATTGGAGGGAATTCAGGGACGTTCATAGTGATTCCTGGATTGACGGTTGTCCTACGAGGAAAGGTTGGTCCTTACTTTTTGGAGTTCGAAGGAATGAGAAGATCTTGTTGAACATATAAGATTTTGAGGAACGTGCAAAGATACATGCTGAGGATGTTTCTCCTTGTGCTGAATCTGGGGGGGGGGGCAAAGTTTCCCATATAAAGCTGATTCAATTAGATGTTTTAGATGGAGCAAAGACTCCAACGAGAGGCCAGGCTGACAGGGCACAACTCATTTTATTCCACACTAGTGCATAATCACTCCTCTCCATTCTCCGCAGGGTTCCTTCCCCAAAGTGCTTCCAGGCAGGTTGTATTCTGTCGGGAGCTCCTGAGTATCCCTGAGGTAGCTAATACTCAGAGGTGTAGAGGGAAAGTGGATGCTAAACAGCTCGTCCCTGTAGGGGGCCGTACCCAACCCCACCCCAAGTCCGGAGAAATTCCATGTTCTCAGAGCGAGGGGTCCCCGGTGCCGCGTTGGGTTGTGGGCGGAGTTCCAGGGGGAGGTACAGCCATCTTGGAGATTGTGTGCGTACCGTGACCCCTCTCTTCTGCGAATTACGTCGCAGCTGGCATGGCCCAGCCAGTACGGCTGCTCGTACAAGTGGTGCTCGTACTCTCTGTCCACGCCGTCGCTGGCCAGGTCCACGTGTGCCACAGGCTTCCCGGCACCTCGACGGGTCAACAGGAGGCAGAATACTCGATGGGGTCCTCAGGTTCCCCTCTGGTCTCGGGTCTCCTCCTTGGCATTACGGGGGATGGCGTCTGGGTCCTGCGAGGGGCCTCCGGGCCACTTGCTGGTGGTTGTTTCAATTGTCCGTAAGTGGTCCAGTTGGCGGTGTGTCTCTGCCTCTGTACCTGGATCGCGTAGGAGATATGGCTCCGGGCCCGAGGTTCCTCACGTAAACCGCGTAACCCTGTTGTGAAGGTTCGAGCTTGTGGGTGGCGGTGACAATCTGCCTCTGCCGCTGACGGAACTGTGCCCCGACTTCAGGGAGGACGAGGCTGAGACGCGTCCGGAGTTGGCACTCCATGAGTAACTCTGCTGGTGCGATGCCGGTTGTGCGTGAGGCATTGTACGATAACTGAAAAGAAAGCTTTCAAACTGCATTTCCCACGACCCTGAGGTCATCTTCTTCATGGCTTTCTTGAATGTTTGCACTGTTCGTTCGGCTAGCCCATTGGAGGCTAGGTGCTACGCGGCCGCCCTTACGTCCACTACTATCAGGAATGTACCCCTGAAATGGACCAACAAAGTCGATGTGTACATGGGACCAAGGCTTCCCAGGCCACACCCAGGGTCAATCGGGCCGCTGTTGGGGCCTTTCTGGTGTTCTGGAATGGGGTGCAATTTTGGGTCACCCGCCAGTCCACACAGAGCAGCGGTAGAGTTGGTTTCTCAGCGTCCAAGTCCTCCAAGAAATGCATTGCGGCCTCTTGGGGGGAAATGGCACTTGTTCGTTGCCGGGGGATGGCGTCTCATTAAATTGTCCAGGTTCTCGTCCCTAGCCTTAGTTCCCCACCCGGGAACGCCGAGTTGGGGAAGCTCGACGGTCACTTCAGGGTGAGTCGCGGTGGCGGTTGCAGGACCTGCCATGACCTCCGACCTGGAAAGGCCCCATCACCTTGCTTCTGGTAGCTGTCAGCCGGTGAAGTCGCCGATGCCCAATGTTTCAGGACCTGGAGTTCGGTAGGCGCTTTTCTTGACGAGCGCTATGTTGACGGTCTTGTCAATGATCAGGGGGTCTTCATTAACAGCTTCTCGCTTCATCTCCTGGGTCCCAACGTCCGCAAACAAGCGGGTCCTGCAGCGATTCAGCCAGAGCAGCTCCAAACTAGCAGGGGGCAACGAGTCCAATCGTTCAAGCCGGTGTCAAAGGCTCAAGGTTATCTATGTATTCCATGCCTTCCGGTTGGAGAGCGCCTCCCGAGGTAGTTGAAAAACGGTCCGAGGTCGCAGCACTTGCCTCTTACGGCATCTTCCACTTGATCCTCATCACCGGTGATGTAGACGGAGGCAAAGACTCCACGAGAGGCCAGGGCTGACAGGGTACAACTCATTTTATTCCACACTAATCACAATAATCACTCCTCTCCATTCTGCGCTCCTCACAGGGTCTCCTTCCCTGAATTGCTTCGAGGTCGGGGTTTATATTCTTTGGAGAACTCTGCCTCCCTAGTCACCTGAGTGGCTCATTCTCAGATGTGTAGGAGGGGAAGTGGATGCTATACAGCTCTGTCCCTGTAGGTAGTCGTAACATAGAGATTAGGAAATATTTCTTCTCTCAGATGATCAGTAATCTTTGAATTTTTCCACCCCAGAAAACTTAACAATGGAGGCTGATTCATTGACTTTATTCAAGGTTGAGTCAGAGACACTAATTTCAGATCCCAGGCCGGGATTCTCCGGTATCTGGTGCGGTGGGCTGTACCGGCACCAACGAGTGGCGTAAACCACTCCAGCGTTGGGCCGCACGGAAGGTGTGGAATTCTCCGCACTTTCGGGGCTAGGCCAGCGCTGGAGTGGTTGGCGCTACGCCAACCGGCACCAAAATGCCTCCGCCGGCAATCGCGAGTTGGCGCATGCATAGGAGGCACCAGAGTGTTCCTAGAACCACTGCCGTGTTTCCTGTGCATGGGCAGAGGGTTTCTTCTCAGCGCCGGCCATGGCGGAGCCGGCGCGGAGAGAAAAAGTGCCCCCACGGCACAGGCCTGCCTGCAGATCGGTGGGCCCCAATCGTGGGCCAGGCCACTGTGGGCCACCGTGGCCCCCCCCCCCCCCCCCCCCCCCCCCCAGAGGACTCCACAGGCAACCCTCAGAGCCAGGTCCCACCAGTACGAGCCAGGTCTAATTCGCACCAGCGGGACTGGCCGAAGACGGGCGGCTTGCTCGGCCCATCGGGGACCAGAGAATCGCCGGAGGGGCCACTGCCAACGGCCCCCCCCGACTGGAGCAGCACGATCCCCGCCCCTGCTGGAGAATTTGGCAGCCAGCGTCGGAGCGGGATTCACCCCCCCCCCCCTTTTAATTCTCCGACCCGGCAGGGGGGGGGTCGGAGAATCTCGCCCCCAATTTCTCACCTTCAAACAGAATGTAAAACTCTATCATTTTATGGTTATTCTTGCCTAGAGGATTCTTTACCACACGCTACCACCTCTAAAATTGCCTGTTTCTTTGTGGGTTCCGGAATGTATTATTCAAAGAAACTGTAGCCGAATCAAATTACGTGATGAGAAATTTAGTCAAGTAAAAAAATTCAGAATCAAGCTGAAAACAAAAAGTGCACAATGATGAAAACCATTGATGTCTAGACACAAGGCCTCCTGTGGTAAACCACAAGAAAGGTCTGAAGCAAAAGATAGAAACTTTATAGCGAAAAGGTGAAGGGCCATTGAAACCAAACAACCGCAGACATTTGCAGACCCTAAGCAAGGTCACCTGACCTTTATGGTTGCAAAGGCTGTTAAGATGGAAAACTGCTGAGGAAACAGATGTGTCCTGTTTACCAGTCTTTTGGAAGAATGAACTCAGCCACATGAGGGTCTTACACATACATATTGAACATTCTAGAAGGGGAAAACATTGTGTAAATATGCAGAAGGTCGAAGCCTCAGGAGCAACAACCCTGGAGCATAAACCCTGGAACAACAGAGTTTATTTTTCATTACTTTGTTTTAAACCCATGCCATTTTTAGTTACTTTTTACGAGGTCAGAAGTGCCCCGACCGCTATTATCATCCCGAGCTCATTTTCTGATGTGTAGATTGGGGTCGACTGACCAATTACTACAACTACTCTTTTCCAGTACCTCTTCCATAATGACGAACAACTAAATATTATTAAATGTATATTTTCCAATAGTTTCTTAGCTATACCTGAAAACTGAACTCAGTTTTTTTCAAAGCCACTGGGCTCATTAATCCTCGGCCAACAAACTGCAGCAGAACAAAAATGGCTCACTCACCAGTGTGGGTGAATTTCAGGTGCCCATTGGGGGCAGGGGCGTCAATAAATGGCTACTTGGAGGGATCGTTAGAGGTTGAGTCCCAGAGGTACAAACATATGAAATGCACCTCACCCTTCCTTCACCACCGCTGACATTTGAATGCACCTCCTCCTTCTCTCGCCCCTGCTGACACTGCCCATGTAGGAGGACTAGTTGAAACACTAGAATTCTGGGGATTTCAAAACATGATCCTCGTCTTCATACTGCAGTGAGACCCCATTGCTGCTCCTAAGCTGACCTACATGGCAAATTTATCTCAGTGTCTGCTTCATTGGGCAGAACAGTGTTTGAGACTGAGCGAATTTTGACTCTCGAATATCTGCTTGTGATGTGGGAGGCCATGCTGTACCAAACCCAGGGGCCTGTGCTGTTAGAATTCTGGGCACATACAAACTAAAAACATACGAACTAGGAGCAGGAGTAAACAACTCGGTTCCAAAGAATAAAGAGAACAAAGAATAGTACAGCACAGGAACAGGCTCTTCGGCCCTCCAAGCCTGCGCCGACCATGCTGCCCATCTAAACTAAAATCTTAAAGAACAAAGAAAAGTACAGCACAGGAACAGCTCCACCATTCAATAAGATCAAGGCTGATCTGATTGTAACCTCAGTTCACAATCCCTTGTTTATCAAGAATCTATCTAACTTTGCTTTTGAAATATTGAAAGACTCGGCTTCCACTGTCTTTTGAGGAAGAGAGTTCCAAAGAATCACAGCCCTCTGAGAGAAAACATTGCTCCTCATCACTGCCTTAAATGGGCAAACTCTTATTTTTAAATAGTAACTCTAAGCTCTAGATCCTCACACAAGGAGAAACATGCTCTCCATATCCGCCCTGTCAAGGCCCCTCAGTATGATTCAATCAAGTCATTGCTTACTCTTCTAAACTCCAGCGGGGATAAGCCTAGCCTGTCAACCTTTGCTCATAAGAAAACCTGCCCATTCCAGCTATTAGTCCAATAAACGTTCTCTGAACTGCTTCTAATGCATTTCTTCTTTACATAAGGAGACCTGTACTGTACATAGTACTGCACAAGTGGTCTCACCAATGCCCTGTATAACTGAAGAATAACTTCCTTACTTCAGCTTTGACAAAGAGACATCCAGGCTCGAAACATTAGCTTCCTTTTCTCTCTACAGATGCTGTCAGACCTGCTGAGATTGTCCAGTATTTTCTGGTTTTGTTTCAGATTCCAGCATTCGCAGTAATTTGCTTTTACTTATTTCCTTACTTCTGTAATCAATTTCCTTGCAATAAATTGTATCATTGTATTAGCGGTCCTTATTGCTTTCTGTACATACACAGTAACTTTTTGCGATTCATGCACTAGCGCACCCAAATTCCTCTGCACCTCAGACCTCTGCAATCTCTCACCATTTAGATAAAACATTTTTTTTAATTCTTCCTGTCAACAGGGATAAATTTACATTTTACCACATTATACTCCATTTGCCAGATCTTTTCCCACTCACTTAATATCCCTTTGTAGCCTCCTTATGTCCTCTTCACAACTTACTTTCCTACCTATCAACAAATTCAGCAATCATGGGCAGCATGGTAGCACAAGCGGCTAGCACTGTGTGCTTCACAGCACCAGGGTCCCAGGTTTGATTCCCCGCTGGGTCACTATCTGTGTGGAGTCTGCACGTTCTCGCCGTACCGGTGTGCATTTCCTCCAGGTGTTCCAGTTTCCTCCCACAGTCCAAAGACGTGCAGGTTAGGTGGATTGGCCATGATAAATTGCCCTTAGTGGTCAAAAAGGTTAGGAGGGGTTATTGGGTTACGGGATAGGGTGGAAATGAGGGCTTAAGTGGGTTGGTGCACACTCGATGGGCCGAATGGCCTCCTTCTGCATTGTATGTTTTATAACTTTGGTCCCTTAATCCAATTTATTTATATAGTTGTATAAAATTGAGCACTGATCCCTGTGGCACAACACCCGTAACATTTTGCCAACCAGAAAAATGATCCAACTCTTAGATAAAAGCAAATTACTGGTTGCTGGAATCTGCCATCACCAATGGGTTTCCCAACCAAGATCTGCCAGTGGTGTCAAGAACCGTTGTAACATTTTCTTATTGAATGACGTAGTCCCTTTGTATCTGCAGTTCAGTCAAACTTGTAGTGCACACTCGCATCACAAGAAAGCAAAAGTCCCAAACACATCCAGGAAACACTTTGAAGCATCGTATTTGTCCTCCCCTGGAATATTGGCCATATAACGGTTGAGAAAACAGAACCTGGTGGGGAAGACAATTTTCAGCCATGTGGACACAAGTGGACAGTTCATGAACATTAATTTAGCAGGTGCTTTTCCTGCATAATTGTGGAGGTGGCTTCAAGAAGGTCACAAGTATCTGTTCATCCGGAGGGTGCAACGGAGGCATTAATGAAGGAATTTCTCTCGCGCTCTTGCGTGTCAGTGATACGCAGACCAGGTCTCACTGCAGTACAAGAGTGTAGTGACAACAACTGCTCTGAACGCCAAGACATTGGTTGACTTGCAACAGTCTTGCTTTCAAACACTCGCTGCCATAGTTTGTGAAAGGCTGAACTGGCCCAGCTGATTCTGGGTTGGATCTTCTCATCACCTTAAGGAAGGTGGCTGCTAAGGTATGGGAAGTGCTCAATATATTCCAGAGTCCCTCCTTCAATGCTTTATGTGAGATGGAATATTTGGCTGACCAGGTATAAGTTCTGTTTTGACAACAGTTGAGTCAAGTTTCTTGCAGAATTGCAGCAGAATTGAAGCGATCCAAAATCATGACTTCTTTCAACCCACCCCCAACCCACACACTTAGATAAAAGCAAATTACTGTGGATGCTGGAATCTGAAACAAAAGGAAAACAGTAAATGTTGGAAAATCTCGGCAGGTCTAACAGCATGTGGAGAGAGAAGAGGGCTAACATTTCAAATAGACCATAGAATATACAGTGCAGAAGGATCCATGCAGACACGTGCAAACTCCGCACAGTGACCCAGCGGGGAATCAAACCTGGGACCCTGGCGCTGTGAAGCCACAATGATACATTTTAAATACCTGATTGAACTCGATAAACGTTACTTACAAACAATCGGAATTCCGATTCATTCTTGAATCAATTCTCGGCAAACATTTCGAGTCACAGTCACTGCAAGCAGGATTCGAACCTGCATGGGGAAACCCTTGACGCAAACATGACGCATTGGATTTCAAGTCCAACGCCTTAACCACTCAGCCATCCCAGCTGCTGGGTGAGATTCATAATGTTGTGGCGGGGAGGTGGAAGTCGTGGTCAAGGCTAAGAAGGGTGCTCTTAGTGGCACATTAAGAGATCAGAATGTGTTGATGGCAGATCAAAGGTAAGCAGTGTGCCTTGGCCACCATCATTTGCATTCCCTTTGTCTTTTTGTCCAGGACACCTTTGTCAATCTCTTCCCAGTTTCCTCCAATGGCTGGCACTCTATCCAGCTCTTACTGCTGCACCCCACCCCCTCCCCCACAAGAGTATAAATCTCATCTATTTCCAGTTCTCTAGCTTTGATGAAGAGCCACCCAGACTCGAAACGTTAGCTCTCCTCTCTCCACAGATGTTGTCAGACCGGCTGAGATTTTCCAGCATTTTCTGTTTTTGTTTCACCCCCACTCTTACCTCACTCAAGAGAACTGGGGTCAATGACAGTTTGCAAAATGCCACTCCCGCTGAGAGCAGTTTATTCAGTACATAAAGTAAAACAGCTGGGAATTTCCTGATCAATAAATCACTTCCCCACCAAGCAATGCAATTATCAGCTGAACCGGCAGAGGGACGTCCAAGGCAGAAAAATACAAACCTATTTGCGTTTTTCTGTGACCGTGATGCACCTTAAATGATATTACAATTTGCCCGAATGAGATAAACTTGACAGATCGGCTCACTCTGCTTTATATCGAGAAGCAACCTTGCCCCCTCAGAGACGAGCAAGCCTATCTCAATAGCATTGTGAAGAATATAATTGTTGCTCACGGGTTAATGGACAGATTCTGTTTTCATGGCAATGCTTGCATTTTTACCTCTGCTCTGGCTTGCTTGATAAATTCAAGTGGTGCTTTCCCGAAGCGGATAGAAGCCCTGATCCAGGGAATCCAGCCGCTAATGCAAGGAGGAGCCGCTGTCTTCCTTGGCTCCCTCGGCTTAAACACCCAGCACAACAGGGCTGCAGCGGCCAGGGCCAGGAGCACGGGAACCAGGAACACAACACAGCCCACAGCAGCCATGGCCACGCCAGCAAACTGCAAAACAGCTCCGGGCCAACATGGGGCAAGCGGCCCACAGCCGCTGATTTGGCTGGGATTGGGGTGGAGTGGTTGTGAAAGGGGAGGGGAACTAACGATCGGATCTTGCAAAACCAGTTTTCTCTCACGAGAAATGATTCAACTTCAGCTACTTCCATTCTCAGCATCATTTCTGACCTCGCTCCAACTCCAAAAAGCCCGCCCCTTTTTAAAGCAAAATTCTGAAAGATATTCCAGATGTGTTCGTAATTGTTGAGTCACAGACGATTAAAATGATCATCTTAATAACCTCGACTTCTCTGGTTTGTTCGCCAGAAACAGCCCTCTGCACACTTTGGCACTGCCTAAGTCTCAGCTCTCTGGATTTAAGTCAAACGTGTCTTTACAGGCAAAAAGTGTGCACTCCCCATTGAGCAAATACAAGTTCCTTTGTGGAAACAGTCTTCCATCGTAAGGCAGTGCAGTAATTTGTACTTCCTCTAAACGGTATAATGTATTTCCTACTCCCAGTGGAGACTCTATCGGGGAAACCAAATGCCGAACAGGTGGTCACTTTGTCAAATCCCCAATTTATTGGCAGTGTGACAACATCTGGGTATTCAGCAGCAAGGAGAGGTGCCAGAGGACTGAAGGACAGCTAGTGTGATACCATTATTCAAGAGAAGTAGGGATAAACCAGGTAATTACAGGCAGCGCCGGCCCTAGGGTTGCTGGCGCCCCGGGCAAGCTGAACTTCACAGAGATTGGTGCTGGGTCCCTTGCTGTTTGTAGTTTATGAGGGACCTAGATAGGGTGGATAAGAAGGAACTTTCTTTCAGCCTTAGTAGAGGGGCCAATAACCAGGATCCGTAGATTTAAGGTAAGGGGCAGGAGATTTAGAGGGGATTTGAGGAAAAACCTTTTTACCCAAATGACGTACCATGCCTTAAACATAAAATGGTTCCAGAACTGAGATGAGTACTTGTCAATTATTTTGACTGAACCAATTAAACTAAATTAAACAAACTGAGGGACAAAATAAAAAAGGAAGCCCCTTAAAGTAATACTGCCTGAAACAAAAACAAAGAGTAAATTAAATTTTAAACATCAAAATAAAATATGATTAAACAGTTTGATATAGACCCAAGACCCTACAGTGCCCAAGGAGCATGGAAGGCCTCAATAGTGCCTGTGGACACCACATACTCCCTCCCCAAGTACACCCCGCTGCAAATTAAACCGCAAACAGTTGGGTTGGACAACCACCCTGGTCACCCACTGCCTGGACCTGATTATGACAAGTTTAACCAGGCCCAGGAGCAGGTTCATGAGGAAGTCCTCCTTCCCCTCTCCACACCGGCTGTCAACACTTTTCAAACATACAGAACATTTAACATGACCGACATCTCATTAGTTTTAGAAAATCTCATCTGTTTTTAATGTGCTGCTAAAATGCACATAATTATTGACATTGTCACAATACTCCTGTGTCAATCTCTGCTTCCTATTTAATTACATACACATCTTGGATATTTATCATTGTTACTTTCATTTCAGAAACTCATCTGAATGAATATGATAAATTCTGTCGCTGTTAGAATGTCTTGCAACTGAAGCCAAGAAAATTGAATGTAGGTTTTAAGGTAAAATATTAAATTAAGAGTAAAGTTGGTTTGACAAATGACCAAATATAATATAACAGAATAGCATTACCTTTTATATTTCCTGTATGATTGTACTTTGCAAAATAAACTGTAAACAAAACATTGCACAATACAAAATTACTTCCTGTCCTAAATGCTGATTGGGTCATCATGGAACACTGGATTACAGTTTAAAAGTAGTAAATTATGATAATGGGAGATCAATTTATTTTGTAATTTATTTTTTAACAAATAAAATCTTCAAAGTCAAGTGATGGGATTTATAGATGGGAGCTTTCCCAGCTTGAAAGCTTTGGACGATAAATTTAAATTGCCAACAGGGAATGGATTTAGGTATTTGCAGGTGCGCAACTTCCTGAGAAAACAGGTGCCGGCCTTTCCGCTGTTGCCGCTACGGGGGATACAGCATAGAGTAGTTTCCAGTACCTGGGTGGGGGAGGGGAAGGTATCGGATATTTACCAGGAGCTTTCAGAGATGGAGGAAACTCCGGTGGAGGAGCGTAAGGGCAAGTGGGAGGACGAGCTAGGAGGAGAGATAGAGGCGGGGCTATGGGCGGATGCCCTAAGCAGGGTTTATACCTCCTCATCATGCGCCAGGCTTAGCCTGATACAATTTAAGGTAGTCCACCAGGCACACATGACAGTGGCTAGGATGAGCAAGGTGGAAGCCCAGCAAATTGGGTCCACATGTTTTGGGCATGCCCGAAGCTTAGAGGGTTTTGGCACAGTTTTGCTAAGGCAATGCCCATGCTGCTACAAACATGGGTGGTGCCGAGTCCGGAGGTAGCGACCTTTGGAGTGTCGGAAGATCCGGGAGTTCAGGGGGCAAAAGAGGCTGACGTCCTGGCCTTTGCCTCCCTGGTAGCCCGGAGACGGACCTTATTATTGTGGAGGGACTCAAAGCCCCCGAGTGTAGAAACCTGGGTTAGTAACATGGCTGTGTTTCTCAGTCTCGAGAAAATAAAGTTCGCCTTTAGAGGGTCATTGTTAGGGTTCTCCCGGAGGTGGCAGCCGTTCGTCGACTTTCTCGGGGAAAATTAAAAATGTCAGCAGATGCAGTATTCCAAGGGGGTGGGGGGGGGGGGGGGGGGTGGGGGGGGAGGGGGGAGTTGTTGTTGTATGGATGAGGTGTGTGAAGATTGGGCTGGGGGGGGGGGGGAAATGTTTATTTTACCATGTTGATTTCATTGTTTTTGTTACTGTTATAAAAATTAATAAAATATTTTTAAAAAACAAGGCGAACTCCGCCTGCAGCCTCCGCCGTTCCCCTAAAAGCTCTGCCTCTGGGGTCTCCGCATACTTCTTATCGATCTGTAGTATCTCCTTAACCAGTCAGTCCATCTCTGCCCTGTCCACCTTCTCCCTATGAGCCCGTATCGAGATCAGCTCCCCTCTGACCACCACCTTCAGTCTTCCCAGACCATCGCTGCTGAAACTTCCCTCGCGTAGTTGACCTGCAGGTAGTTCTGAATACATTTTCTCAGCCACTCAAACACCCCTTCGTCAGCCAAAAGTCCCGCATCTAACCTCCAGTGTGGGCGCTGGTTACTGTCTTTACTAACCTACAGGTCAACCCAGTGTGGGGCATGGTCTGAGATTGTGATCACCGAGTACCCGTGTCCACCACCCCTGCGAGAAAGGCCCTGCTCAAAATAAAGAACGCAATCCGGAGTACACTTTATGCACATGTGAGCAGAAGGAGAACTCCTTCACCCTCGGCTGCCCAAATCCCCCCCCCCCCCCCCCCCCCCCCCCCCCCACCCATCTGCTCCATGACCCTTTTAGTTCCTTTGCCATTGCTGGCACCCTGCCCGTTTTCAAGCTTGACCGGTCCCTTTCCATGATCAACCTGTGCGAGTTCAGGTCCAGTGTCTTCCCCAGCATTCTCTTTATAAACTCCACATCATCCCAATTTGGCACATATGCATTTACTAATACCACCTGCACCCGCTCCAGTTTCCCACTGACCATAATGTACCGACCTCCCACATCCGAGACTATTCTACCCGCCTCAAACACCAGCCGCTTATTGATCAGGATCGCGACCCCTCTAGTCTTTGAATCCAGTCCCGAATGAAAGACCTGACTGACACAGCCTTTCCTCAATCTAATCTGGTCAGTTACTCAAAGGTGCGTCTCCTGCAACATGGTAGCACAGTAGCATTGTGGATAGCACAATTGCTTCACAGCTCCAGGGTCCCAGGTTCGATTCCGGCTTGGGTCACTGTCTGTGCGGAGTCTGCACATCCTCCCCGTGTGTGCGTGGGTTTCCTCCGGGTGCTCCGGTTTCCTCCCACAGTCCAAAGATGTGCAGGTTAGGTGGATTGGCCATGATAAATTGCCCTTAGTGTCCAAAATTGCCCTTAGCGTTGGGTGGGGTTACTGGGTTATGGGGATAGGGTGGAGGTGTTGACCTTGGGTAGGATGCTCTTTCCAAGAGCCGGGCAGACTCGATGGGCCGAATGGCCTCCTTCTGCACTGTAAATTCTATGATAATCTATGAACATCAGGATTGCTACCAGTGCCACAGGATAGTCAGAGTAGGAATGTCAGGATAGATAGGATGAATGCATGGCTCGAGAGATGGTGAAAGAGGGAGGGATTCAAATTCCTGGGGCTTGAACATAGAACATTACAGCGCAGTACAGGCCCTTCGGCCCTCAATGTTGCGCCGACCTGTGAAACCCCTCTAAAGTCCATCTACGCTATTCCCTTATCGTCCATATGCCTATCCAATGATCATTTGAATGCGTTTAGTGTTGGCGAGTCCACTAGTGTTGCAGGCAGGGCATTCCATGCCCTTACTATTCTCTGAGTAAAGAATCTACCCCTGACATCTGTCCTATATCTATCTCCCCTCAATTTAAAGCTATGTCGCCTTGTGCTGGACATCACCATCCAAGGAAAAAGGCTCTCACTGTCCACCCTATCTAATCCTCTGATCATCTTGTATGCCTCAATTAAGTCACCTCTTAACCTTCTTCCCTCTAACGAAAACAGCCTCAAGTCCTTCAGCCTTTCCTCGTAAGATCTTCCCTCCATACCAGGCAACATCCTTGTAAATCTCCTCTGTACCCTTTCCAATGCTCCAAATCCTTCCTATAATGCGGCGACCAGAACTGCACGCAATACTCCAAAAATCAAAAAGGCCGACAGTACAAAGTACAGTGACTGAGGGGAGCTCAGTGAATAGGCCCAGTAATACTAAAAGGAATAAAATGGGAAATAAAAACATAAATGGTAATTGACACGGCAAGTTGTTACATGAAGATATGGATTCAACGACAAGGAAAATTAGAAGAAAAGTTTGAGGAAATATAACTTAGGAGAGGTTACTGATCGAGGTGTTAAGATTCAAAACAGCGATATAAAAGCCAATATAAGTGGACTTTACCTGAATACTCGTAGTATTCAGAATAAGGTGAATGAGTTGATGGCACAAATCATCGTGAATGGCTATGATTTAGTGGCCATTACTGAAACATGGTTAAAGGATGGTCACGACTGGGAGTTAAATATCCGAGGGTATCAAACTATTCGGAAGGACAGAGTGGATGGTAAGGGAGGTGGTGTAGCTCTGTTATTTAAGGATGACATCCGGGCAATAGTAAGGGATGACATTGGTGCTATGGAGGATAAGGTTGAATCCATTTGGGTGGAAATCAGGAATAGTAAGGCGAAAAAGTCACTGATAGGAGTAGTCTATAGGCCACCAAATAGTAACATTATGGTGGGGCAGGCAATAAACAAAGAAATAACTGATGCATGTAGAAAGGTACAGCAGTTATCATGGGGGATTTTAATCTACATGTCGATTGGTTTAACCAGGTCGGTCAAGGCAGCCTTGAGGAGGAGTTTATAGAATGTATCCGCGATAGTTTCCTAGAACAGTATGTAATGGAACCTATGAGGGAACAAGCGGTCCTAGATCTGGTCCTGTGTAATTGATTAATGATCTCATAGTCAGGGATCCTCTCGGAAGGAGTGATCTCAATATGGTGGAATTTAAAATACAGATGGAGGGTGAGAAGGTAAAATCAAACACTAGTGTTTTGTGCTCAAACAAAGGAGTGTACAATGGGTTGAGAGAAGAACTAGCTGATGTAGACTAGGAGCAAAGACTTATGGTTAAACAGTTGAGGAATAGTGGAGAACCTTCCAAGCGATTTTTCACAGTGCTCAGCAAAGGTTTATACCAACAAAAAGAAAGGACGGCAGAAAGAGGGAAAATCGACCGTGGATATCTCAGGAAATAAGGGAGAGTATCAAATTGAAGAAAAAAGCATACAAAGTGTCAAAGATTAGTGGGAGACTAGAGGACTGGGAAATCTTTTGGGGGCAACAGAAAGCTACTAAAAAAGCTATAAAGAAGAATAAGACAGATTATGAGAGTAATCTTTCTCAGAATATAAAAACAGATAGTAAAAGTTTCTACAAATATATAAAACAAAAAAGAGTGGCTAAGGTAAATATTCGTCCTTTAGAGGATGAGAAGGGAGATTTAATAATGGGAGATGAGGAAATGGCTGAGGAACTGAACAGGTTTTTTGGGTCGGTCTTCACAGTGGAAGACACAAATAACATGCCAGTGACTGAAAGAAATTAGGCTATGACAGGTGAGGACCTTGAGATGATTGTTATCACTAAGGAGGTAGTGATGGGCAAGCTAATGGGGCTAAAGGTAGACAAGTCTCCCGGCCCTGATGGAATACATCCCAGAATGCTAAAAGAGATGGCTAGGGAAATTTCAAATGCACTAGTGATAGTTTACCAAAATTCACTAGACTCTGGGGTGGTCCTGGTGGATTGGAAATGAGCAAACGTGACACCACTGTTTAAAAAAGGAGGTAGGCAGAGAGCAGGAAATTATAGGCCAGTGAGCTTAACTTCGGTAGTAGGGAAGATGCTGGAATCTATCATCAAGGAAGAAATAGCGAGGCATCTGGATAGAAATTGTCCCATTGGGCAGACGCAGCATGGGTTCATGAAGGGCAGGTCGTGCCTAACTAATTTAGTGGAATTTTTTGAGGACATTACTAGTGCAATAGATAACGGGGAGCCAATGGATGTGGTATATCTGGATTTCCAGAAAGCCTTTGACAAGGTGCCACACAAAAGGTTGCTCCATAAGATAAAGATGCATGACATTAAGGGTAAAGTAGTAGCATGGATAGAGGATTGGTTAATTAATAGAAAGCAAAGAGTTGGGATAAATGGGTGTTTCTCTGGTTGGCAATCAGTAGCTAGTGGTGTCCCTCAGGGATCCGTGTTGGGCCCACAATTGTTCACAATTTACATAGATGATTTGGAGTTAGGGACCAAGGGCAATGTGTTCAATTTGCAGACGACACTAAGATGAGCGGTAAAGCAAAAGTGCAGAGGACACAGGAAGTCTGCAAAGGAATTTGGATAGGTTAAGTGAATGGGCTAGGGTCTGGCAGATGGAAGACAATGTTGACAAATGTGAGGTTATCCATTTTGGTAGGAATAACAGAAAAAGGGATTATTATTTAAATGATAAAATATTAAAATATGCTGCTGTGCAGAGAGACCTGGGTGTGCTAGTGCATGATTCGCCAAAAGTTGGTTTACAGGTGCAACAGGTGATTAAGAAGGCAAATGGAATTTTGTCCTTCATTGCTAGAGGGATGGAGTTTAAGACTAGGGAGGTTATGCTGCAATTGTATAAGGTTTTAGTGAGGCCACACCTGGAGTATTGTGTTCAGTTTTGGTCTCCTTACCTGAGAAAGGGCGGACTGGCGCTGGAGGGTGTGCAGAGGAGATTCACTAGGTTCACTAAGTAGATTCACTAATCCCAGAGCTGAAGGGGTTGAATTACGAGGAGAGGTTGAGTAGACTGGGACTGTACTCGTTGGAATTTAGAAGGATGAGGGGGGATCTTATAGAAACATAAAATTATGAAGGGAATAGATAGGATAGATGTGGGCAGATTGTTCCACTGGCGGGTGAAAGCAGAACTAGGGGACATAGCCTCAAAATAAGGGGAAGTAGATTTAGGACTGAATTTAGGAGGAACTTCTTCACCCAAAGGGTTGTGAAATCTATGGAATTCCTTGCCCAGTGAAGCAGTTGAGGCCCCTTCATTAAATGTTTTTAAAATAAAGGTAGATAGTTTTTTGAAGAATAAAGGGATTAAGGGTTATGGTGTTCGGGCCGGAAAGTGGAGCTGAGTCCACAAAAGATCAGCCATGATCTCATTGAATGGCGGAACAGGCTCGAGGGGCCAGATGGCCTACTCCTGCTCCTAGTTCTTATGTTCTTATATTCTTATTACCACGGCCGCCTTCAGTCCCCTAAGATGCGCGAACACGTGCCCTCTTGACCGGCCCATTTAACCCTGAAACAGTCCAGGTGATCAGCCTAGTTGGGGGGCTCATTGCCCCCCCCTTCGCCGATCAGCCATCCCCTTTTTTGGACCTGCCTCCAGCCCATACACCACGACTCCACCGGTCCGCCCCCAGGCAGCCTCCGTCCCCAACCTCTTCTCTTTCCCTTGGCCCAAGTCCCTCCCTCGTCAGCAGAACATTATCCTCCCCCCCCCCAGTAGCAACACTCTGTAACCCAACCCCTTTGATAAACCGAATACACGCACACCCCCTCTGCTTCCATGAGTTAGCCCGCCCAGCTAGCTTGGTGGCCTTCATCCCTGGTGCCGGATAGTCTCCCACCTATTGTGTCCCGCCCCGCGCTCATACAAACAAACTCCAACATCAAACAATCCCCACACAATTGCCCGACAGAAATAACCAAAATCTAAACAAGCACACCTCCATCCCCCAACAGCACAAATGAAAACTTTAACTCACTCAGCTCTGCCTGGTCCCAAATCAATACAGAAGGCATTACAAACAGCTTCCACAAAACAAAAAACAAGAAACTTTTTTTACAAGAACAGAGAAACAAAAAGAAAAAAAAACATGAACGTTGCAGCAAAGTTCAAAAGTTCTCAGTCCATGACCAGTCCTTTCCTTTTCACGAAGTCCAGCGTGTCCTCAGGCGATTCAAAATAAAAGTGCTGTTCCTCGTACGTGACCCAGAGACGGCTGGATACAATAGTCTGAACTTCACCTTTTTCTTCAAAAGGATCGACCTAGTCTGCTTGCATCCTGTTCTTCTCCTGTCCACCTCCACACTCAGGTCTTGGTAGACCCGCATGATACTATTGTCCCACTTACAGCTCTGTGTCTCTTTGGCCCACTGTAGAATGCGTTCCTTATCCAAGTACCTGTGGAATCTCACCACCATTGCCCTCGGCAGCCTCCCATTTGCGGCTTCCTCGCGAGTGCTCTGTGAGCTCTGTCCGCCTCCAAGGGTCGGGAAAATGCCCCATCCCCCAGCAGCTGCTCAGACATATCTGCGATGTATGCCCCAGCGTACGCTCCTTCGGAACCCCTCCGGGAGCCCAACGATTCTCAAGTTCTGGGTCCACCTTTTCCAGGAGCTTCTTCTGCTGGTCTCTCAGCATCCCCACCTCCAACTCCACCGCAGTTTGATGTTCCTCCTGCTCAGCCAGCGTCTTCGCCATCTTCTGGATCGCCTGATCTTGGGCGTCCAATCTAAGCTCCAGCCGCTCAATCGACTCTTTTATCGGGTCCAAGCAGACTTGTTTCTGCTTAGCAAAGCCTTCCTGAATAACTTGCATCAGCTGCTCCGTTGACCGCTAGCCAGAGGTCCGGTCCTCCGCCATGCTGTCTCCCGCTGCAGCTTCAGCCCAAGCATTCTCTGTCTTGCTGTTTCTGCTTTTACAAGCACTTCTAGTCCATCTCTCCATGCACCGATGTGGGAATTCAGTACACAATTGCTTCTGTCTTCAGCTTTACAGTTCAAGTCCGGTAGAAAATCGGGGGAAAAGGTCCAAAAGTCCGACCCGAGCGGGAGCCACCAAATGTGCGACTTACTCCTTCACAGTTGCCACCGGAAGTCCCGGGGCCACTCAACTTTTGACCGCACTATAGCTTTGGTTCAAACATGGTCAGAAGAGCTGGTCTGCAGAAGAGAAGTGAGCTGAGAGAGACTGCCCTTGACATCAAGGCAGCATTTGATCGAGTGTGGCAACAAGAAACCCTAGGAAAACTGTAATCAATGGGAATCGGAATAATTGCTGGTTGGAGTCATACCTGGCACAGAGGAAGCTGGTTCTGGCTGTTAGAGGTCAGTCATCTCAGTTCCTGGGCATCACTGCAGGATCTCCTCAGGGTAGTTTGGGTAGTGTCCTAGGCCCAACCATTTTCAGCTGCTTCATCAATGGCCTTCCTTCCATCATAAGGTCAGAAGTGGAGATGGCTGCAGGTGACTGCACAATGTTCAGCACCATTCGCGACTCCTCAGAAACTGAAGCAGTCCATGTCCATATGTAGCAAGACTGGGTCAATATTCAGGCTTGGGCTGCCATTAGCAAGTAACATTCGCGTCACACGAGTGCCAGGCAATGACCATCTTCAAAAAGAAAGAATCTAACCATTACCCCTTGACATTCAATGGCATTATCATTGCTGAATCCCCTAATCTGGGGATTACCGAGGATCGACTTCAGGATGTGTAACACGACATACACTCCCGTCTCCGTCAATGGCTCCGAAGTGGAAATGGTCGATAGCTTTAAGTTCCTGGGGGTCACCATCACCATCTGCCCTGGTCCACTCACATTGATGCAACAGTCAAGAAAGCCCAACAATGTCTCTACTTCCTATGGAAGCTAAAGAAATTTGACATGTCTGCATAGACTCTCATAAACTTCTGTAGATGTGTGATAGAGAGCATCCTATCTGGCTGCAGCACAGCCTGCAGGTCAGAACTGCTTGGTCCAAGATCGCAAGAAACTGCAGAGTGTGGTGAAATCAGCACAAGGCATCACACAAGCTTGCCACCCCCACATTGATTCTGTATACACCTCCCGCTGCCTCAGGAAGGCAGACAGCATTATCAGAGATCCCTCCCACCCAGGCATTGCCTTCTTCCAGACCATTCCATCAGACAGATGGTATAGAGGTCTGAAAACCCGCACATCCAGACATAGGAACAGCTTCTTCCTCACAGCTACAAGGCTCCTCAACAACTCCCCCTCGGACTGATCTGTTCCCTGTAAGAACACTATTCATGACACCCTATGCTGCTCTTGCTCAGGTATTTGCTTTGTTTTGCCCCTTGTTCCACACTGTAACCAATCACTGTTTGCCGATGTACCATTTGTCAATGTTCTCTGTTGATTATTCTTTTTTGTCTACTATGTCCATACTGTGTATGTTCCGTTGGCCGCAGAAAAATATTTTTCACAGTATTTGTAACAATAAATCAAATCAAATCAAATCAACCATTGACCAGAAACTAACCTATAAATGCTATGGCTACAAAAGCAGGGCAGAGGTGAAAATGAAAATGAAAAACAAAATGAAAATCGCTTATTGTCACAAGTAGGCTTCAAATGAAGTTACTGTGAAAAGCCCCTAGTCGCCACATTCCGGCGCCTTTTCGGAGAGGCTGATATGGCAATTGAACAATGCTGTTGGCCTGCCTTGGTGTGCTTTAAAAGCCAGCTCTTTAGCCCTGTGCTAAACCAGCCCCTGGTTATGAATTATGCAGCAAGTAACTCACTTCCTGACTCCCAAAAGCCTGTCAATGGTCTACAAGTCACACATCAGGAGACTGATGGAATACTCTCCACTTGCCTGGATGAGTACAGCTCCAAAAACACTCAAGATGCTTGACACCATCCAGGACACAGCAGCCCGCTCGATTGTAGACAGTACAGCACAGAACAGGCCCTTCGGCCCTCAATGTTGTGCCGAGCCATGATCACCCTACTCAAACCCACGTATCCACCCTATACCCGTAACCCAACAACCCCCCCCTTAACCTTACTTTTTAGGACACTACGGGCAATTTAGCATGGCCAATCCACCTAACCCGCACATCTTTGGACTGTGGGAGGAAACCGGAGCACCCGGAGGAAACCCACGCACACACGGGGAGGACGTGCAGACTCCGCACAGACAGTGACCCAGCCAGGAATCGAACCTGGGACCCTGGAGCTGTGAAGCATTTATGCTAACCACCATGCTACCGTACCCCTTCCATAAACATTCACTCCTTCCATCATTGATGAAAAGTAGCAGCTATGTGTACCACTTACAAGATGCCCCAAAGGAACCCACCAAGGCTCTTCGGCAGCACCTTCTAAACACATGACCACAACCAGCTAAACAGACAATGCAGGGACTAAAACAGTTCAAGAAGGTATCTCATCACCATCTTCCCAAGGACAAATCACCATCTTCCCGTAGCTACAAAGCTCACATTTCGTAAATATATAAAAAATAAATTCAATTGAGCGATGTGTGTGTGACGAACTTTGCTGGACAGGGTCACAGTACTCTTCTGCGGAGCACGATGGGGCTTGTGCGAAGGTCCAGAGTGTTGTGGCTGCAACAACTCACGTTAGTCCAGCAGGTTTGGTTAATAGATTCTTCAATTGTTCAAAGATGGACAGAGACCAACCATTGGGTTGTGATCATGCTTTTCTCTCGAGTAGATATGAATCTACTCTGACATCTGAGTAGATATGAAATTCTTTTTTAGTGGAGGTGGAATTAGGTATAGTTATAAGGAGGTTTAACCTGAGATGCCATGGGTTGTGGCAGTCTGTCAACTCTGGATATTCTGTAATTAGATCAAAATTTCATTTTTATCAAGCACACTGATATTTGTGTCTATTGGAGGGATTCAACGGCGCCATTCTCAAATTTGAAAAATGAAAATGAAAAATGAAAATCGCTTATTGTCACGAGTAGGCTTCAGTGAAGTTACTGTGAAAAGCCCCTAGTCGCCACATTCCGGCGCCTGTCCGGGGAGGCTGGTACGGGAATCGAACCATGCTGCTGCCCTGCTTGGTCTGCTTTAAAAGCCAGCGATTTAGCCCAGTGAGCTAAACCAGCCCCTTATTGATTTATTGATAATACAATTATAGGCACATTTGCAAAAGGGAAAAAATCACAAGGTTCCAGGCTGATTTAGGCGACATATGAAATGAAATGAAAATCGCTTATTGTCACGAGTAGGCTTCAATGAAGTTACTGTGAAAAGCCCCTAGTCGCCACATTCCGGCGCCTGTCCAAGGAGGCTGGTATGGGGAGGCCAGTGGAACTGTATCATCTAATACGGAGAGGCGAACAAGGGCACAGTAGAAATAGAGAAAAGAAAGAGAATAAGAGGATGACAGGATGGGAGAGAGTTTAATCTGAAGGGAGAAAATGACAGAAAAGTAAGGACATCGAAGCCGGGTAAAGGAGGAATGGGAGAAAGATGAAAAGAGAGGAGGATAATGGGAGTAAGGGGAGAAAAGGAGAGTAGATGGAAGAGGAAGCAGAGGCGAGAGAAGAGAGGATTTGACGCCGAGTTGAACGAAGCAATACATTTTTTTTTGTTTTTTAAAAAAAGTATTTTTATGAAGGTTTTGCAGAATTTTTCATAATAAAACAGTAGTAACTATAATAACAAAACAAACTAGAGTGAACATTAACATCGTGCAAAAAGAGAAAATACAATAACAATTAAATAGACATACCCCACATGACCTTCTATGGTCTTCCCACACCATCCCAATGAAGCACTCACCACCACACCTCCCCCACAGATTGCTGCTTCTGCTGACATTTTAATTTTCCCCGAGAAAGTCGACAAACGGCTGCCACCTCCGAGAGAACCCTAGCGTAGACCCTCTTAAGGCAAACTTTATTTTCTCGAGGCTGAGAAACCCAGCCATGTCAGTAACCCAAGTCTCGACACTCGGGGGCTTCGAGTCCCTCCACATTAATAAAATCCGTCTCCGGGCTATTAGGGAGGCAAAGGCCAAGACGTCGGCCTCTTTCGCCCCCTGAACTCCCAGGTCTTCTGACACTCCAAAGATCGCTATCTCCGGACTCGGCACCACCCGTGTGTTAAGCACCTTGGACATTGCCCTCGCGAACCCTTGCCAGAACACTCTAAGCTCCAGGCATGCCCAAAACATGTGGACATGGTTTGCAGGGCTGCCCTTGCACCTCATACAACTGTCTTCTACCCCAAAAAACTTTCTCATTCTCGCTGCCGTCATGAGTGCCCGTTGGACCACCTTAAATTGAATTAGACTGAGCCTGGCACATGATGAGAAGGAATTAACGCTGCCCAGGACCTCTGCCCACAGACCCGCTTCCAACTCCTCACCTAGCTCCTCCTCCCACTAGCCCTTGAGCTCCTCCACGGGGTTTCCTCCGCCTCCTGTTGTTCCTGATCAATATCCGACACCCTCCCCTCCCCCACCCATGTGCCGGAGACCACCCTTTATCCTCAGTGACGGCAGCGTCGGAAAGACCACTACCTGTTTATTTCAGGAAGACTCGTACTTGCAGATATTTAAAGGCGTTTCCTGGCGGCAGATTAAATTTATCCTCTAACGCCTTCAAACTGGGAAAGCTTCCGTCTATGATCAGATCTCCCATCCTTCTGATGCCTGCCCTCTGCCAGATCTGGAACCCATCATCCATCCTACCTGGGACAAACCTATGGTTGCTGCATATCGGGGTCCAGACCGATGTTCCCTCCACCTTCTTGTACCTCCTCCTCTGTCCCCAGATCCACAGTCGCCACCACCACCGGACTTGTGGAGTAACGGGGCAAAGGAGCTGTTATCACAGCTCCCAGACTTTACAAGACGCCGCTTCCAGCTGCTCCCAGCTCCGCCCCCCCCCATCGCCCACTTCCTAATCATAGCTATATTGGCCACCCAGTAGTAGTTGCGAACGTTCGGCAGCGCCAACCCCCTCCCACCCCCCCCCCCCCCCCCCCCCCACTGCGCTCCAACAGGGATCCCCTTACTCGCGGGGTCTTATTCGCCCACACAAAGCCCGTAATGATCCTACTCACCCGCTTAAAGGCCTTGGGGATGAAGATGGGAAGGCACTGAAAGACAAACAAAAATCTGGGGAGGACAGTCATTTTCATGGTCTGCACCCTCCTTGCCAGTCACAGGGGGAGCATGTCCCACCTTTTAAATTCCCTTTCCATTTGCTCCACCAACCGGGTCAGGTTGAGCCTGTGCAGGGCATCCCATTTCCTGACCACCTGAATACCCAGATAACAAAAACGTTTCTCTACCATCCTGAACAGCAGCTCTTTCAGTCTCTCCTCCTGCCCCTTGGCCTGGATCACCAACAACTTGTTCTTTCCCATGTTCAGTTTGTACCCTGAAAAACTACCAAAATCCCATCCCCATCACAGGATCCGAAATGTACAGGGGCAAATCATCCGCGTATAGCGAGACTCAATGTTCCACACCCCCCCCCCCCCCCCCCCCCGAACCAGGCCCCGCCAGTTCCTCGAGGCTCTCAGCGCCACAGCTAGTGGTTCTATAGCTAGGGCAAATAGTAACGGGGAGAGGGATCACCCCTGCCTCGTTCCCTCGGTGAGGCTCGAAGTACTCCGACCTCAGCTGGTTTGTACATACACTTGCTACAGGCGCCTGGAACAGCAATTTCACCCAGCCAATAAAGCCCTCGCCAAACCCGAACCTCCCCAGCGTTTCCCACAGGTACTCCCATTCCACCTGGTCAAAGGCTTTCTCTGCGTCCATCGCTGTTACCACCTCCGCCTCCCCTCCCTCTGAGGGTATAATAATATTCAAAGTCCCTGGACATTGGTATTGAGTTGTCTGCCTTTAACAAACCCAGTCTGGTCTTCCTCTATCACCCCTGGGATGCAATCCTCAATTCCTGTGGCCAGAATCTTAGCTAGCAATTTGACATCCACATTTAAAAGCGAAATCGACCTGTATGACCCGCAATGTTCCGGGTCCTTCCCTCGTTTAAGAATGAGTGAGATCAAAGCCTGTGACATTGTTGGGGGGAGGGTTCCTTTCTCCCTAGCCTCATTGAAGGTCCTCATCAGGAGTGGGCTCAATATTTCTGAAAATTTCTCATAGAATTCTACCTGATAACCATCCAGCCCCGGGGCTTTACCCAATTGCATGCCCTCTATACCCTCGACAATCTCCTCCAATTCAGCCAGGGCCCCCAGCCCCATCACCAGGTCCTGTTCCACCTTTGGAAACCTCAACTGGTCTAAAAATTGCCTCATCTCTTCCACTCCCGTCAGGGGCTCTGACTTGTATAGTTTACTATAGAATTCCTTAAAGACTCCGTTCACCCCTCCGGATCCAAGACCGTGTTACTCTCCTTATTCTTTACTGCCCCGATTTCCCTGGCCGCCTCTCCCTTTAGCAGTTGGTGTGCCAGCATTTTACTCGCTTTCTCCCCATACTCGTAGACTGCCCCCTTGCCTTCCTCAGCTGTGCTACAGCTTTCCCTGTGGTCAGCAGTTCAAACTCCGCATGCAGACTCCGTTCTTTCTCTCTTTTCCCTCTGGGATCGAATTGAGATGAGTTCCCCTCTGACAACTGTCTTCAGAGCCTCCCAGACTGTTGCCACTGCTACCTCACCCGTTTTGTTTGTTTCCAGGTAATCCTGGATGTTCCTGCTAATCCGCCCGCAAACGAACGAAGCAATAACAATTTATTCAAAAAGCCCTGGATACCCTGTCATAATATCCACTCATGTATATGTGATGCAGACAGGCAGTGATTGACACACAGGACGACCAATGAACACACAACACAGAACAACCAATCACCAGACAGGACACCACCACTATAAAGCCCACAGGGCATTAAGACTCTCTCTCTCAGGACCCAGCTACTGAGACAGTCAGAGTGCACAAGCTAGTGAGCACTATCACCATGCGGTAGCTAGTAAGTCTGGTCAAGCCAGTAAGAGGTCATCAGTTGGATTAGTAGAGTGTCAACCCACAGCTGAACACGTATAGCAGTCCATAGTTAAATAATAGTGTTGGATCATCTCCTGTGTCAGACGTTTGTTTCTAGCTTCCCTGCATCCAGTTGCAGTCAACGTCGAACCAACCTGCCTAACACATCATACCCGGCACAAGACGCTACCCAACCGAGTGTGTGCCGGCTGGTCTCTGACCTGTCAGCTTTATACTGGAAGTGCTCTAGTCACCCCCGCCCCCTTACTGGAGAAGCATGTATTCCCCCAAGGGTTCTGAGAATACGAGTTTCCTGACACCGTAAGTATAAGATGGATACAGATTATGACAGTAGAGTGGGAGAGGAAAAAGGGATAGGCAGAGGAGGAAGGAGGAGCGGGAAAGAATGCTCATGTAGCCATGTATGTCGTTGATGATTTCATTAGACAATACAGGGAGAAGAAGAGGCAAAGAGGGAAGGAGCAATTGGAATAAAGAGGGGCAAGAGGACGGGAAAAGAGAAAGTGGAGGCATTGAAAAGAGGAGAGAAGTGAGGAAAGATGACAAAGTGGAGAGTAATGGAGAGGGGTAGAGTATGTGGGAAGGGCAAATGTTCTGGGGAAGAGGAAAGGGGCAGGAGGGAGAGGGAGGAGGGAAGAGAAACGGGAGTAAGAGAGGAGGGAGCAAAATTGAAAGAAGGGAGAGAGAAAGAAGAGTTCAGAGTGTGGTCAATGAGGAGGAGGAGTTTACCGAGCATCGTGAAAAGTGGGAATATTGCTTTCGCACAAAGACTCCAGCTATAGGCAGAAGGGAATGTACCTGAAATGGGTTTAAATGTCATCACTGGAGTACCTAAATGTTACCACTTGATGGAGCTAAGTAGCCTTCAATGGTAAAAGACATTACCATGTGGGCAGCACGGTAGCACAAGTGGATAGCATTGTAGCTTCACGGCGCCAGGGTTCCAGGTTCGATTCCCCCTGGGTCACTGTCTGTGCGGAGTCTGCACATTCTCCCCGTCTGTGCGTGGGTTTCCTCTGGGTGCTCCGGTTTCCTCCCATAGTCCAAAGATGTGCAGGTTAGGTGGATTGGCCTTGCTAAATTGCCCTTAGTGTCCAATAAGGATTAGGAGGGATTATTGGGTTATGGGGACAGGGTGGAAGTGAGGGCTTAAGTGGGTCGGTACAGGCTCGATGGGCCGAATGGCTTCCTTCTGCATTGTATTTTATGTATCTATGTATCTAACCATTGCACAAACATTACAATTATTTTTGCAGTCATCCAATTATACCACCAGGTGGTACCAGAGATGAGCAAAAGCAAAAATCAGCCAACAGAGAATAAAAATAGAAATTAGGAATGCTGAATTAAGAACCAAGTATGCAATCTCTGTAGTGAGAAATTTATCCCTCTCTCTATGCATTTGGTTGCAGCATTGTTAAATAGGGATTCTCAGCACCAAGCTGCAGTGATGTCATTCATCTACCAAGCAGCCAATCACGTTAAAGAATTCTCACAGAAAGCCAACCAAGAAATGAAAAGGAAAAATAAATCACTTCTGGAAAAATATTGCAGAGAGTGGAATGAAGGGCAGAATATTTAGCTGAGTGTCATTTAAACTGTATCTGTGCACAACATTTAATCTCTGCAGCCCAGGACTGAGTGATTACAGATGTTAAGAAGCCAACTACCCGCAAGTTCAGGAACAATGCACTGGCGGTACTCTGGATACTGTGGAGGCACACCACAGGACATTCTTTACCCCGAGATGGTAGAAAGAGGTCCATTTACCCTACCACGCTAGCTTGGGATCAGACAACCAGGGCAGTCAACGCCATTTGCTTCTCAGAGGACGACTATCATCCAGCACAGGGAGAGGATGAATACACTTATCTGCTCTGCCAGGGTAAGTCAACCTTCTCCTCACTCTCAGCTCACACTGCCACAAGTCCCATGGGTACTGGCAGGGTTACTAGCCCACAGAGATCTCACACTGCTAGCACAAGGGGCATCCTCACTCACTCTCTCTCACACACACTTTGACATCTTTTCTCACATCCTGTGTCGTCGCGCCCTCAGCCCTTACACAAGTTTACTCAGCACCCAAAGAAGTCATGCATCCTTATCTTCTACCTTGGTATCCATCCTGCTCACAGTCTGTCCATCTGTCCTTATGCAGGAGATGACAGCCCGTAACAACAGGGAGAGATCCCAGACTGGAGGGGACATGCCTGAACTCAGGGCCCTCACCATTTATGAAAAGCGGATGGCAGAGCAGGCCGGCAAGGAATGGACTGTGCCTTTATCGAGGATGAGAACGACGTCTTTCAAGTCAGTGTGGGCCCATTACATCGGTCACCTGACAAAACTGAGTGCTTTGTAATGTTGGTGTCTATGCAACCGATCATTCATTACCTCTTCTATATTTGACAGGTCCAGTAGCAAAATGAAGAGACCAATTGGCAGCCAGCCCATCATCCCAGTTCCCACACCAACTTGGATGAGGACCCTCAGGACGAAGAGACGTCACAGTGTTCACCCAAAACCCTTCACATACCTCGGTGGGACTCAGTTCTAGGGCAGGCTCAGGATCACAGTCTAGTGAGCACAGCAGAGATTCAGTTCCACAGCAGGAAGAGGCAAGGACAGCCAAGGCTAGCTCCTGCAGAGTCCAAGTCAGGTGACAAGCCTCTGGATTCAGCCCTCACGCAGATGTTGGAAGATACTGGAACATCCACAGGGTTATTGGATGCTGACACCAGATAATGGTGGAGACGGCCTGTGTTCAGTTTGTTGTCATAACACCTACATGCCAGTGTACTGAGGTTAACAATGGTAGGATGGCGCCCGCCATGGAGCACTTTGTGTGTTCGATATTCACCAGAACCACACACCATCGTTCTGACTATAGGTGGGATCTATCAATGACTAGGTGAGAGGTGGGGGTAAGAAAAATGAAGAAATACTAAGAGCACAAAAGTCTCCAAACCTGCTAGATTTTGCACAAATGTAAATAGATTTGGACTCATGGTGTGTATGCCCCTTCTAGTCTGATGAAACACTCCATGATCCATCAAGTTTCACAGATACCCCCTAACCCCACCCCCGACCAACAACTTCCAGATGTCCCATCATCTACCTCTGCTCTATGGTGTCTAGAACCATAGTGCCTGACTGCTCTCTGTGCAGTATCAACATGAGTGAAGCCTCTGCCTTTAAGAAAGTTGCAGTTGGCCAAGGCATCTCTGAACCCAGCTTCAAAAAAATTCATTGAATGTTGTTCTGTGAGTTGAGAACCCTGAGGCTATTTTAGTCCCGAATGCTTCTGTATTGTAGAGTGCTCCACGTGGATCGTACAGGATTGAATGGCAATGCACATGGAGTCGGTGCATCTTTCATTGGCCTCTATGTCATTCCCATCAGCCTTGACCGAAACTCTTATGCACTCCTGCCTCCCTGCTGCATTATCTCATGTCCATGTGTACATCTGAACACCACCCCGATATTAGTCCCCACCTTCTATCCTCCATTTAGAGCTCTGATGCTTGCTAACAAACGTTGGGTTTTGAGATTCCTGCTAGGTGGTTAAAATTGTGCAAACTAGGAATTGTGTGCGGAGGCCCCAAATGGCTGACCTGAATATGGGAGGATGCAGTGCTGGGCCAGAAGATCTTGTCATATTAACAATCTGTCAGCTCGGAGATAGTCAATCGACATGGTAATGTGCAACTTACCATCGCATCGGTGTGCCTCAGTTTCGTATCCATTTGTCAGACTGGTAGAATTAAAATGTGGAAGTATCAAATGGGATCAGGGCCAGTCTACAAGACATCTAGGAAGACACTATAGGAAGGATGTCACTGGGGCTGTTTAGCACAGGGCTAAATCGCTGGCTTTGAAAGCAGGCCAGCAGCACAGGTTTGATTCCCGTAACAGCCTCCCCGAACAGGCGCCGGAATGTGGCGACTAGGGGCTTTTCGCAGTAACTTCATTTGAAGCCTACTCATGACAATAAGTGATTTTCATTTTCATTTCATTTCATGTGGAAGCATTGGAAAGGGTGCAAAGGAGATTTATCAGGATACTGCCTGGTTTGCAGGATAGGTCTTATGAGGAAAGGTTGAGAGAGCTAGGGCTTTTCTCTTTGGAGCGGAGGAGGATGAGAAGCGACTTAATAGAGGTTTATAAGATAATGAGGGGGATAAATAGAGTGGATGTTCAGAGACTATTTCCTCGGGTGGATGTAGCTGTTACAAGGGGGCATAACTATAAGATTCAGGGTGGGAGATATAGGAGGGATATCCGAGGTAGGTTCTTTACTCAGAGAGTGGTTAGGGTGTGGAATGGACTGCCTGCTGTGATAGTGGAGTTGGACACTTTAGGAACTTTCAAGCGGTTATTGGATAGGCACATGGAGCACACCAGAATGACAGGGAGTGGGATAGCTTGATCTTGGTTTCGTAAAATGCTCGGCACAACATCGAGGGCTGAAGGGCCTGTTCTGTGCTGTACTGTTCTATGTTCTATCTGATGTGTGTTCTTTATTGTCCATAATTGTGGCCCTTAAAGCCCAGATAGAGTGTCATTTTCTTTTTGGCCCACAATTGCTAGGCAGCATGGGACATTGATAGAGTCGAAATGGAGGCATGGTCATGAGTATTTGACAGGTAACAGACCATTCTGCTCCTGAAGCTTTCACATTTCACTGAAAGGTGAGCTGAAGTGCACCTCGCAGCCAATTCTGAGAGTTAACAATGATTGTGTCTTGAAGAAATATCTAATGCTCGGGACTGATGATGGTGAGGCCTGGACACTTGATCGATTGCCTATACAAAGATAACACAGTGCGAATTCAGAATCAACCAACACGAAGGTGAGAATCACAGTGAGGATTGTATTCCTTGTGCCTTGCCAGACTGCAGGCATACTGCTACACGAGCACTGGGTATTGCAGTGCTGTCCCACCTCAACTCTGTTCACAATACGCCCCGTGGCAGTTATTATCCCATAACAGAAATGCCATATGTTCCTGATGTGGAGATGCCGGCGTTGGACTGGGGTGAGCACAGTAAGAAGTCTTACAACACCAGGTTAAAGTCCAACAGGTTTGATTCAAACACGAGCTTTCGGAGCGCAGCTCCTTCCTCAGGTGAATGGCGAGGTATGTTCCAGAAACATTTATATAGACAACGTCAGAGATGCTGGACAATGCTTGGAATGCAGGCATTTGCAGGTAATCAAATCATTGCAGATCCAGGGAGAGGGATAATCACAGGTTAAAGAGGTGTAAATTGTCTCAAGCCCGAACAGTTGGTAGGGTTTTGCAAGTCCAGGCCTGATGGTGGGGGGGTGGATGTAATGCGACATGAATCCAAGATCCCTGTTGAGGCCGCACTCATGCGTGCGGAACTTAGCTATAAGTTTTTGCTCGGCAATTCTGCGTTGTCGCGTGTCCTGAAGACTTCAGGACACGCGACTACATCCACCCCCCACCATCAGGCCTGGACTTGCAAAACCCTACCAACTGTTCGGGCTTGAGACAATTTACACCTCTTTAACCTGTGATTATCCCTCTCCCTGGATCTGCAATGATTTGATTACCTGCAAATGCCTGCATTCCAAGCATTGTCCAGCATCTCTGACTTTGTCTATATCAATGTTTCTGGAACATACCTCGCCATTCACCTGAGGAAGGAGCTGTGCTCCGAAAGCTCGTGTTTGAATCAAACCTGTTGGACTTTAACCTGGTGTTGTAAGACTTCTTAATATGTTCCTGAGGCTGCTGTACTTCCCAAAGAGGAGGACATTGCGAGGCAAGATTGACACTCCACATTCAGAAGTGGATGTGCTGTGTTGAGACGAGGAGAATCAGAACCGAGGTGGTAAGGTGGACACAGCATGGAGGGCAATGGTGAAAGAGGCTTGTACGAGCTAGTTGCCATAATTCTCCTGGAACCTGGTGGTTAGAAGCATCTCAGGTGCATGCCTGTTTCGCCTGGCCTGTGCTATGACCTCTTCCGCTGAAGCCTCAGCTTCCTCGCCCTCATTGAGCTCAGCTCTTCCGCTGAAGCCTCAGCTTCCTCGCCCTCATTGAGCTCAGCTCTCTCGACATCCTCATCATCAGATGAGATGTGCAGCTCCTCCATCTTTCATTGTGGCAAGGTAACCCCTCTGGAGTTCCAGGTTGTGTAGAGTGCAGAAAATCACAATGATGCTGGAGGCCCTCTGAGGAGATGACGTGAGAGAGCTGCCTGACTTGTGCAGACATCGAAAATACTTCTTTAAAATGCCAATGGTCTGCTCAATCAATGAACATGTTGCAGAATGAGCAGCATTATATCTCTGTGCTGAAGCATATTGCGGCCGACAAACAGGTATCATCTAATGCATATTTTATGTGTAGGCTCTATTGCCAAGGAGCAAATCCTGGCTGCGTTTAGGACCCTCGAAGACCTGTGGCACCCGTGGGTGACCCAAGATGTATGAGTCATGGAAGCTTCCAGGGTTTCCCTCACATACCTACATAATCTGCGTCTGGTGGGTGTAGACCGGCAGCACATTAAGAAAGTGGAACCCTTTCCCTTTTTCTTCTTTTTTTGTATAAATTTAGAGTACCTAATTCATTTTTTTCTAATTAAGGAGCAATTTAGCGTAGCCAATCCACCTAACCTGCACATCTTTGGGTTGTGGGGGTGAAACCCACGCAGATAAAGGGAGAATGTGCAAACTCCACACGGACAGTGACCTGGGGCCAGGATTGAACCTGGGTGAGGCAGCAGTGCTAACCACTGCGCCACAGGGCCGCCCAGGAATCCTTTCCTGTTGATGAATTGTAGTGACTATTCCCAGGGAACTCTTAAAGTCACATGTGTGCAGTCAATGGCACCCTGCACCTGTGAGAATCCAGAGATTACTGCAAATCCCACTGCTCTGGCTGGCTTCGTCTACAGGGAACTGGATGTAATTGTGTGCCTTGCTAAAACGAGTGTTTGAGAAATCCCACAGAAATCCCCAGTGGAGCTTGGGAATGAGCCACTCGCAAGGAAGTTCAGAGCGGCCGTCACTTTGTGAGCCACTGGGAATGGATAGCCTCCCAGTACCTTTAGTGTTTATTCCATCTGGAGAATGTGGAAGGTGTGAACCACCACAACCCTTGACATATAAAAGCGCCTACAGCATTATATGAGGAGCATTTCCTGTACATCTTTGGTCATGCCAGACGCTTCTCCTTGGCTCTGTCAGCCTCAACTTCTGGATCTTGAGGTAACCCGCTGGCCCTTGTTCATCAGGGTCAGCCTCTTCCCTTAGCCTAGCCAGCGGCAACGGCCCTTCATTTCCTCCTCCTTAGTTGCCTTAGTGCCAAAATGAACACAACGTTGCCGTCTCCATCTGTGAGGCACTCATGCTTGTACTCGTGTCTGTGGAAACATTGAACAGAAGCATGATTGATCATGAGCCTGCAATAACCTTCAATTTGCTAACTAGGGAGCTCATCGGTCATTTTTATCCCAGCCATTACAGCCACTGAGTCCCTCGGAGTCCCACAGGTAGGAGACCCACACCCCCAACACCCACCCCCACTGACCTCAAACAAGACAGGCATGACAGGGTTTTGACACATGGGCCTTGGATCTGATTGAATTAGTCAGGCAAGAGTAAACCTCAATCTGGGCACTGTCAGACTGTACCCATTGGATTACACTTCAGCTCCAACTTGCATATGTTATGAGACTATTGTGCAGGTGGAGACTTGCAATGTCATAAAACGGCAGTTGCAAGGTTTAGACGTCTTTCGGGGCCATGAGGCAGATGCATTTTTGTCCGTGGCCCCTTTTCAACTAGTTCCTTTGGACACTCGGGATTTCCCAGTAGAGGAACAAAGGGCTTTTGGAAACCAATTCTACAATGGCCCAACTGGGCCACAACGTGGGTTAAGATACCACAGTATCTAAATTGGCAATTGAATGTTCCTAACATGTCTGAGCTGTACCTTCCTCTCTATTTGGTGAAGTGCAAATTAGTTTGGTAGTCCTTCAAACCATCTAAATGTGCAGTTGTTGACACCTCCCACAGACTTTGAGAGCCCACCTCTGGCAGTTATTTTCATAGCTTGCTTTTTAAAAAATTTGTTTGTGAGACATGGGCATCATTGGTGAGGGCAGCATTGACTGCCCATTCCAAATTGCCCCTGAGAAGGTGGTGGTGAGCTGAGATCTTCACTGCAGTCCCTGTGGTGTAGGTGCATGCACAGTGCTGTAAGGGAGAGTGTTCCAGGATTTTGACCCAGCGATAGTGAAAGAACGGCAATACATTTCAAAGTCAAGATGGCAAGTGATTTGGAGATGAATTGCTAGGTGGTGGTGTTCCCAGGTACTGCTGCCATTGTGCTTCAGACTGGTAGAAGTCATGGGCTTAGAAGGTGCTGCCTAAGGAGCCTTGGTGAGTTGCTGTGATGCATTTTATAGATGGTACACACGGCTATCACTGTTCATCAATGGTGGAGGGAATGAATGTTTGTAGAAGGGATGCCAATCATGTGGGCTGTTTTGTCCTGGAAGGTGTCAAGCATCTATGAGTGTTGTTGGAGCTGCACTCACCTAGGCAAGTGGAAAATATGCCCTCTCACTCCTGAGTGGTGCCTTGCAGATGGTGGACAGACTTTGCGTAGTCAGGAGGTGAGTTATTCACTGCTGGATTCCTTGCTTCTGACCTGCTCTTATCTAGCCACAATATTTACTTAGCTCGTCCAGTTCAGTTTCTGGCCAGTGGTAACCCCCAGTTTGTTGATCGTGGGGGATTCAGAGATGGTAATGCCATCAAATGTCTGGGGAGGTGATTAGATTCTTTATGGTTCAAGATGGTCATTGTCTGGCACTTACCTGTGTGGCATGAATGTAACTTGCCACTTGTTAGCCCAAGCCTTGATATTATCCAGATCTTGCTGCATTTGGACAAAGACTGCTTAATATTTGATGGGTCGGAAATGGTGCTGAACATTATGCAATCACAGCAAACATCCCCACTTTTCATAGAATCATAGAATCCCAACAGTGCAGAAGGAGGCCATTTGGCCCATCAAGTCTGCACCCATCCTTTGAAAGATCAGCCTATCAAGTCCACTCCCCCACCCTATCCCCTCAACTCCACCTAACCTACACATCCACACCACACTAAGGGACAATTTAGCATGGCAAATCCACCTAACCTGCACACCTTTGGACTGTGGGAGGAAATTGGAGCACCCGGAGAAAATCCACGCAGTCACGTGGCGAAAATGCGAACTCCACACAGACAGTGACCCAAGACCAGAAGTAAATCCAGGTCCCCGGCGCTGTGAGGCAGCAGGCCGAGACACTCTGCTACCGTGCCGCCACTAACCTTCTGATGGAAGAAACGTCATTGATGAAGCAGCTAAAAATGATTGGGCCGAGGACATTACCCTGATGAACTCTTGCAGTGATGTCCTCGAACTGAGATGATTGACCTCCAATCACGACAACCACCTTCCTTTTCCCCGGTTTTACTCCAACCAGCAGAGAGTTTTCCGCTCCCTGATTCCTATTGACTCCAGTTTTGCTCAGGCACTTAAATGCCATACCCGCTTGTGGTAGTCACCACTGTTGTATATATAGCGCATTTGAGTTGTATTATGGTAAGGCTCCTGTATTACAGGTACAGGGGTAGATCCCTGCCTGCTGGCTCCACCCAGTAGGCGGAGTATAAATGTGTGAGCTCTCCAAGCTGCAGCCATTTTGGCAGCAGCTGCGGGAGGCTACACATCTCTGTGTAATAAAGCCTCGATTACACTCTACTCTCGTCTTGTTGTAATTGATAGTGCATCAATTTATTACGCAGAGATGTGTAGCCACGGCACCACCCTTCCTCCCCCCAGCGTACCTCACCACAGCTCCACTCCAGGACGAGGATAAAGATGAGGTCGACACGCTCCCGGAGTCACCGGCGACCGAACCTGCATCGCCATCGGGACTGCGGCGCTTGCAACGGAGGATCAAGGCGCCCGATCATCTGAATTTGTAAACTTTTCCTAAAATGTTACCCTATGCATGTAAATAGACTTCCACCACCCCCCGCTGGACTCTTTTTTAACAGGGGGTGAATGTGGTAGTCTCCACTGCTGTATATATATCGCATATGAGGTGTATTACGGTAAGGCTCATGTACTACAGGTACGGGGGTAGATCCCTGCCTGCTGTCTCCGCCCAGTAGATGGAGTATAAATGTGTGGGCTCTCCGAGCTGCTGCCATTTCGGCAGCAGCTGCGGGAGGCTACACATCTCTGCGTAATAAAGCCTCGATTACACTCCACTCTTGTCTCGTCGTAATTGATAGTGCATCACCGCTTCGATGTCAAGGACAGTCACTCACAAATAACTTCCAGTGTTTTAGTTGCACTGGCACAGTTTTGCAAGGGGTGCAACAAGTTCCAGAGCACAGATCTTCAGTACTGTTGCCGGAACATTGTCAGGGCCCAGGGCCTTTGTAAAAGTGTCATTGGTTCAGCTGCAAAAATGGGGGTGCTGAGGTATTGCTTCTACCCAGCTTAGCCACATGCTTGTGCCCCCTATCCCTCTCATCCTGGTGACCATCAAAATCCCTTGCACAAGGAGTGATTTTCGTTTCCCATCTGCAAATCCTTCCCACTCCCTCTGCCACTCTAGACTCCAGACTGCAGGCTCCAGCACTGACATCAATGCATTTCTGTGCATGCATGGGGCAGTGTGCATGCACATTTAGTAATCAGTGGCTATCTTACATTGGCAGGAGACACAGTGGTCCTGGCGGCTACCTTCTAATTGGTCGCCAGCAGTACAATGCTACCTATCTGCCCACATGGACTCACAATTCCCTTTTGGTTCCAGCAATGGGACCTCTGTAAAATATACAGCTTGCATCATAGGGATAGATACATGTTGGTAAGCCTTTACATTTCTCATGCTACATTTATTGCATGGGATTCGTAATGTTCAGATAACATGAAAGATCCAATGAAATGTACGAATGTCTCCAATAATCACTGGATAGCTCGATGACAAAATTCAAGGGAGTCTGCAGAAATCCCCAGAACCTGTACCAAAATCTCAGCCTGAGAAAGATTCAGCTCCTCATCACTGGCACCAGTAGAAAGATTTGGAAAATGTTTAAAGGCTGACATAGGAAGTGCTTTGTAAACAAATGATTTGCTCTTTGGGAAAGAGCTTTAAGGTTTGTGTTCTTATGCCACATTTTCATCACAGCCAAATTATTCAATGTTGTGACTTGTACATTTGCAAATTTTCTTTTCACGATGATGACCTACAATCTCCCCCATCCTGATTCACGGTAGTAGAAATTGGCTTTTGCAACATTTAAACTTTGTTGATCAGATTTATACACGTTTGAAAACATGCTGACCTCCCATGAAGTTATTTATGGGGATAAAGACTAAGGGGAAGCAGGGTTAACGGTAGAGAGGAAAGGAGGGCTCGAGAGGAAAGGAAACTGTCAGAGGACAGGGAGAGGAAAGAAGCAGATAATGAAAGGGGAATGGAGGGGGAACGGTGAGTAGCAATGAAGAAAAGAGTGGGATGAGGAAAAGGGAAGGGAGAGATGATAGAGTGGAGGAAGAAAGAAAGGGAGAGCGGCAGTCGAAGAGAGCAGGAAATGATTGGAGCGTGAGAATAGAAAGAAGGAGGGCCAAAAGGGAGGGGGAAGATCTGAAGGAGAAGTTAAGTCAGCCGGGGCGAGTGAGGGAAATGTTGCCCCACTGGGGAAGAGAGCTCATTAGGCTTCAGCAGTGGGAAGAGGCTGCAACCATAAATTTTAGCTTCAGCTCCAGAGACAGCAGTTTTGACTATTTATTTTTACCTTAGTGCTGAGGTGAGATGCCTCGGTTTGTGCTCCAGATTTCAAGGGTTATGCTCTATTTGTCTTTCACTGGGTTGTCTGCATCTGAATACCATGGCCGTCCCTGGAAAAGTGTTCTTTACAAGAAGTGTTTATTTTGTTTCTGATCAGTTCATGCATTTTAAGGTAAATGTTACACTGCCAGTTCTGATGAAAGGCTATTGACCTGAAATATTAACTTTATTTCTCTCTCCACAGATGCTGCCTGACTTGTGGTTTCTCATCTTTTCTGTTTTTACTTGCACTTTTATGTTGAGTTTTAATAAATTAGGTAGTATATTTTATCATTTGTGAATGCCAATTTCTTCATGCCCTTGCGGAGTTAGGTAACAGGTGGTCACAAATACTTCAGAGTCATTAGTAAAATTCACCTATCTGTACATTTCCCTGTTCAAGCATCTTACATTATTTTCCAGAGGAACCCTTCAATGTTGATACCCTTTGTTTTTCTGGACCACTTACACGTACAGTTCATTCGGAATGTTGTTACCACCCAGCATTTTCAAAAACCCAGGTCACGTAAAATAAGACATTGTTCAGAAGAAATCCACTAATATATGAGACAAATGGAATGTTATTGTCAATTTGATTACTTATTTGCTTCTTCTTTTACTGTCCATGGCACATGGGAAGGTAAGAAATCGAAGTTCAGCTACAAACAAGGGCTATCCAGTTTGATACACATCAGCTCAGAACTTTGGTGGGCTATGTGCATGGGCGTTGATGGGACACACATGTGTAATCATGGATGGTTGACCTGTTCTATCGTGTTCAAAGATTTCCTTGGTGTGCAAAGGGAAGCAAGAACATCAACAAATTCTTTATAAGCAGATTTGTGACTTCACCACAGTTTCTATGCAGAGGAAATCTTCCCCATCCTCATTTTTTCCATGCAGCTCTATGATTTTTCTGGGAGCGAAAGCACAATCTTAGTCACAATATTCCTCTCATAAGGAAGTGTTCAATTACCAGATGCAAAAAGAGGGCAGAAAGAGGTGACCCATCAGCATTACCCATTAATGTCCCCTTTGACCGAACCCTGGGGATTTCAACATGCACAGATATCTACAACATGTAATGCTATGGAGGTGAGAGAATTCTAATGGAGTCTCATAGCATTTTCTGCCTCAGATTGTTTCAGGTATTTCCTATCTGATAAAAAGGAGTAAAGATCCAACCTGCCGAATTCTTGTCTGATCAGTCCCATGAGCAATGTGATAGAAGGTACTGTTGACAGTGCCGTCAAGTGACACTTCCTCACATTGATCAGTTTTGGCTCTGTCAGCATTACTAAGTTCCAGATCTCATTACAGCTTTGCTTCAAGAGAGCCGAATTACAGAGGTAAAAGGAAATTGACTGCCCTTGGCATCAAGACAGCAACTGACCGAGTGTGGCATCAAAGTGCCTGAGTAAAATTGAAGTCAATGGGTATCAGGGAAAAATGTTTGTGAGTGTTGGAGTCAAATAATCTCAGCCTCAGCACACAATTGCAGGAATTCCTCTGGGTAGTGTCCTCGGCCCAACCAACACCAGATGCTTCATAAATGAAATTTCCCCCACGGTTGCACAGTGGTTAGCACTTTTGCCTCACAGCGTCAGGGACTCGGGTTCAATTCTGGCCTTGGGTGATGTCTATGTGGAATTTGCATGTTCTCTCCCTGTCTGCGTGGGTTTCCTCTGGGTGCTCCAATTTTCTCTCACAATCCAAAGACGTGCAGGTTAGATAGATTGACCATGATCAATATGCAGAGTTACGGGCATAGGATGGGGGAGAGTTCTCTTTCAGAGGTGTAGACTCGATGGGCCGAATGATCTCTTTCTGCACTGTAGGGATTCTATGGGCAGCTAAGTACATAAAGTCAAAAGCAGGGATGATCAGTCATGGTTGCACAATGTTCAGTACCATTTGCAACTTCGCAGATAATGAAGCTATTTGTGTCCAAATGCTGCAAGACCTGGAAACGATAGGTAGCAAGTAACATTTGTGCCACACAAGTGCCAGGCAATGGCCATCTCCAGAAAGAGAGAATTGAACCATCTCCCCATGATTACCATTGCTGAATTCCCTAGAATCAATGTCCTGAAGGTTACCAGAAAAGTAACGGGACCAACTACATAAATACAATGGTCGCAGCCTTTCTTTATTCAAGTTCGGGGGGGCCAAAGGGATCGAAGGGACAGAGGGACCATTGGGGCCGAAGGGACCCAAAACCATTTTCTCCATTTTTGTCAGCAACAAACAAGGTAAGAGAAGATGGTGGGCGCGCATGTCGGCTGGCGTGGGCCACGAAGGTCGGCTGGCATGGATTACGAAGGTTGGCCGGCGTGGTCAGCGAAGGTCAGCTGGGTTGGGTCCCGAAGATTGGCCAGTTGGTAAAAATGGGTCCCCTGAAAAAACTGATCTAAATACTTCTTATATGTTACGAGAGTTTCTGACTCAACCACCCTTTCAGGCAGTGAGTTCCAGATTCTCACTGCCCTCTGGGTGAACAATATCAGCTGTATTCAAGGTTGTGTCTCCAACCATACATAATACAACCAATGCAAAGATTGGTTCAGTGGTCCTTGAGGCTGCAGGCTGGTGGGAAGGATTGTGCCACTCGAAGATAAATTAATGTTGCATACATTTTCCTGTTATATGTATTATAATGATATCATGGTTGTGTTGTAATTCGCCGACTGACTACTAGGAGTCTCATTATAAGGAATTGTCATTCTGCACACTTTTTTTTCTGCATATAAGGACTATTACAGGGAAATTAATAATGAACAAATGTCTTCAATGTACAAATAAGAAGATGTATACAGTAAAGGGAAGTGGTGAATTTGAAAACGCAGTTGAAACTAGCCAGTAAATTGAAAAGAAAAACTTACTAATTAACATTTCCAACAGATAGAGATTAAACTGAACTCTTTTATTTTCTCACTGTCTGCCCATAAGAAATGTTTTAATTTTTGAAATAGGCTGTAGCGTTTCCAAGAACCCTCTGTTTGTGAGATGCAATTTTAAAGTGACTCACAGCAAACACTTTAAGGTTAAATGAGAAGAACGGATTCTTCACATATTTAAACCAAAGGGATGTTTCCAACTTCAAAACAAGGTTTAGCACAGGGCTAAATAACTGGCTTTTAAAGCAGACCAAGGCAGGCCAGCAGCGCAGGATCAATTCCCGTACCAGCCTCCCCGAACAGGCACTGGAATGTGGTGACGAGGACCCATCACATTAACTTCATTTGAAGCCTACTTGAGACAATAAGTGATTTTCTTTTCATTTTCAAGATAGGAAAGAGGAGTTCTTACAAATATGAATATTTAAAAAAATTAATTCAGAATTGGATATCAGTTCACATGATTGCCAGAATCCCGGAAGTCAGAGTCCAGAGAGGATTTCTTCATGGAGGAGTTACAGTTTAGGTAGGTTCAGCAATCTGAAACAGGAGTTGCAGAATTCTTTCAAAGTTTAAAAAAAAATCTTTCTATTCTCCTAATTTTCAACATTTTCATCAATAAACAACCAAAGAAAAAACAAACAAAAACAAATACAATAACAATTCACCACACACAAACCGCATCCCGCTCCCAATGTACAGACCAAAACATCTGGATGTTCTAGGTGAAAAAACATTAATTAACAATCAATCCGTTAACAGTGTAACCAAAGACAACAATATCGCCAACCCTCCCTTCCCCCCATAATGTTCAATGCCAACTAATTCTCGGAAGTGCATAATAAACAGCCCTCATGAATTGTGAAACCTTTCCTTCATCCCCTTCAGCTGGGACTTCACCTTCTTGAAAGTCAAAGAAATTCAAGTAGGTTCCCCCCCGCCAAGCCATATCACAGGATGGAGAAGCTGACCTCTGTCATAATATGCACCCATGCACATCATGAGGTAAAAGCGGGCAGTAACAGACACCCAGATGAGTCAATCAACATACAGAACAGAACTCAACCAATCACCTGACAGAACACCAGAGGGGATGCTGCCCAAGCCGATCCGACACCTCGGAAAAGGCATCTCGGGGCCCTGGTTCCAAGTTCACGAGCACTAGCCCCGAGATGACCCTGAAAATCCTCCCTCAAACAAACCCCTCACATTCCATGTAACTATCCTAACCGGAATTCTCTCAAACCCCATCCGCCCTATCCACCATCCTCATAACTTCAGGCCCTGCCACTGGGCTTGGCCCACCCCGTCCCATTGTCACCATCGAGCTCCTCCCCCCTCCCAGAATCCTCCCATCCAATTCCTCTCTTAAACGCTTCACCCAGTATCGGTCCCCTCCCCCAACCTTTCACATCTCCTAGGCCCATCAAAACTTATTCTACCAGGCTCTGTTGGTCGCAGCCCCTCCCCCCACCACAGTCCCATTCACTGGCCAGCCTGAGCTAGCCAGTGAGGAAGCCCCTGCCCAGGCCTCACTCCCCTCCAATCCCCTCCCCCCTGCCCAGTCCCAGGAAAACAAAGAAATTCCCTTCAACACACAACCCCAGTGTAAACACACAAACCCCAAAGAACATAATTGCAAAAGAAAGTCCCAACTCTTACCTTGTCCAAACAGGCAACTTCAACTCATTCCGCACATATAACGTACAGTGAAAAATAGAGCAACATACACTCCTCTACCCCTCACCCCCTCAGTCCAAGACCAATCCTCAGTCCCATTTATCACTTCTGTCCCAGTCCTTCTGCCTTCACAAACCGCTTCCACCATCTCAAAATAAAAGGCTTTGGAGTTGTAGGCCACCCTCAACTTGGCTGGATACACTATGTCGAACCGCACCCTGCTGTTATACAGTGCTGTCTTCACTTGGCCAAAGGCCGCCCGCCTCCTCGCCAACTCTACAGTAAAGTCCTGGAATATACGTATACCAGCTCCAGCCCACTGCATCTCCCGCTTCTGCTTTGCCCAACACAGGACTTTCTCCTCATGCAGTTCCCAGCTGTGAGGCTGGAATTTAAACTGCAGACTGATTTGCAAGCCTTGAAATACATTATTAAATGGAAAATCCAAAGACACAAACCTTAGATCATGTGATGTTTGAAACAGAAAGAAGCATAGAAAAATAGGAGCAGGAGGAGGCCATTTGGCCCTTCAAGCCTGTTCCGCCATTCATTATGATCATGGCTGATCATCCAACTAAGTAGCCTAATCTTGCATAGATGTTGTCCATTAATCTGTCAATTGCAAACTAAAAAGCAGTTTCTATGCCTCTGGTCAAAATCCATTGTTCACCTTAGGAGAGAGATGATTGCTAGTGGTGCATCTGCCAGTTTATCAAGTTTTTGTTGGCTTTCCCTTTGTTACTTCTCAATGAGAGATGTGAGACTCCACAAGGATTCGGGCTAAGCTTTTGTCCTGTAACTGTTGTTGGAAATTTCCAGAAACTGTAGGGCAGCACGGTAGCATAGTGGTTAGCACTGTGGTTTCACAGCTCCACGGTCCCAGGTTTGATTCCCTGCTGGGCCACTGTCTGTGCGGAGTCTGCATGTTCCCTCCATGTCTGCGTGGGTTTCCCCTGGGTGCTCCAGTTTCTTCCCACAGTCGAAAGATGTGCAGGTTAGGTGGATTGGCCATGATAAATTGCCCTTAGTGCCCAAAAATGGTTAGGAGGGGTTATTGGGTGGAAGTGAGGGCTTAAGTGGGTCGGTGCAGATTCGATGGGCCAAATGGCCTCTTTCTGCACTGTATGTTCTAAGTAGCCAAATTGTGAATCACATGACCTGTAGCAGCCATATTTTGGTTCAACAAAATCCACTTTTTAAATAAGTTATGAAATAAGCTCTGATTTAAACAGCTTGTGATTTTTTTCATGTCTCAGGGACAAGACACATTGAATTTTCTGACATGGGATACATTAGCTTAAAATTCAAAGCTTTTAACTCAGCTTATATTAGTCCCCAGACAGCCTCTTTCAAAATCTGAAAATGTTTTTTGCCATAAAAACTGACAACCACGGATGTGACTTCAGGATGATACGTTGCCTCCCTGGGGCCAGAGTCAGGCTATCACTAGACGGCTGCAGGGCAGGGGAAAATCTGTTTGTGGAGCCGCAGGACAATGGTAGGGTGTCAAATGAGTACTTCACATACGTCTTCACTCATGAGGAGGATGTGGGGCAGAATTTGGGGAGAGGGACTGTGCGTTTCTTGAACAGTTTGACAAGGGTTGGAGATACTGGAGGTGTTGGCAGGCTTAAAAGAGAACAAATCCCCAATCTGGATGTGTTGTATCCCAGGCTGCTGTCGGAGGCAAGGGAGGAAATCACAGGGGCACTGAACCAAATTTTAAATTACTCTCTTGTCACAGAGGAGGTGCCAGAGGATTGGAGGGCAGCTAATGTGGTTCCACTTTTCAAGAAGGGTGGCAGAATTAAACCAGGGAATTACAGACCAGGAGTGTCACATCTGTGATCGGGAGAAAATTCTGAAGCAGAGAATAAATCTCCACTTGGAGAGCAAAGTTTGATCAAGGATAGTCAGCATGGGACTTTGTCAGAGGGAGGTCATGCCTAACAAATTTGATTACATTTTCCGAGGAGATGATCAGGTGTGTAGATGAGGGTAGTACCACTGATGTAGTTTATATGGATTTTAACAAAGATTTGGTTAGATGGTGTTATGGAGATGGGGTGGGTTGGGGCCTAGGTGGGTGCTCTTTCAGAGAGTTGATGCAGATTCGATGGGCTGAATGCCCTCCATCAGCACTATGATTCTATGACCCTATGACAAGGTAGGAAATCCCAGAGCACAACATATTACACAAATTATAATATAATGAATGATTCTTTGTCAAGCTCCTTTTGTCAAAGGTGGTAGACAGAAAAAGAAGGTAAAAGCACATGGGATCCAAGTTAACTTGGTAAATTGGTCCAAAACTGGCTAAGGGGTAGGAAACAGAGAGTCATGGTAAAAGATAAAATTAAATTCCTGCGGATGCTGGAACCAGAAAGAAAAACAGAAAATACTGGACAATCGCAGCAGGTCTGACAATAGCTGCGGAGAAAGAGAGCGAATGTTTCGAGACTGAATGATGTAATGATCTGTATATAGACAAGTTAGTGAAGGGTTAATTGTTACATCTCAGTGAAAATCAAACACTAGAGGGCGCCACCACTTCTCTGTATTTAAGTCAGACCCTGAGGGAATTCTGAGAGTAGCATTAGGAGAAAACATGGTGACAGCATTAGGAGAAGATTAGATTAGACAGAGTTAACACAAGGTTAGATCATAGTGTAGTTAGTGACTATTTAGTTTATTGAGTGCTGCTAGACAGATTCAATATTACTTCATTATTAACTGGTTAATTATTAGGGGCTGGTTAGCACACTGCGCTAAACAGCTGGCTTGTAATGCAGAACAAGGCCAGCAGCTTGGGTTCAATTCCTGTACCAGCCTTCCCGAACAGGCACATGTGGCAATTAGGGGCTTCTAACAGTAACTTCATTGAAGCCTACTTTTGACAATAAACTATTATTATTACTGTAGCTTAGTAGAGTGTGCAAACTTAATTTACTTAATAGTTTTAACAATAAATTAGTTTTTGTTTCATTATTTGGATTGTGGATTCTTTGGCAACAACACATCGGACCATTCTGGAAATAAAGACAATGAACACAACATATTACACAAATTATAATATAACAAATGATTCTTTGTCAAAGCTCCTTTTGTCAAAGGTGGTAGAAGGCTGTTTGTGTGATTGGAGTCTGGTGACCAGTGACATACCACAGGGATCAGTATTAGGTCCCTCACTGTTTGTGATATATAAACAATATAGATGGGAATATAGAGGCAATGATAAGTAAGCTTGCAGATGGCATGAAGATTGATAGGGTGGTTAATAGGAAGGTTAAAGGTCTTAGGTTGCAGCAAGATATAGATGGGTTGGCCAGATGGGCAGATCAGTGGCAGAGGGAATTTAACCATGAAAAATGCGAGGTGATGAACTTTGCAAGAAGTAACAAGACAGGGCAGTATACAATGAAAGGCAGGACCTCGGAAGCTCAGAGGAACAGAGAGATCTTGGACTTTCTGTCGACAGATCCCTGAAGATGGTTAATAGGGTAGTTAAGAAGGCATACGGGACACTAGCCTTTATCGTGGTGGCATAGATTATAAGAGCAGGGGCTATAGAAAACTTTAGTTAGGCCACAGCTGGAGTTCTGGTCATCTCACTATAGGAAGGATGTGATTGCACTGGAGAGGGTGCAGTGGAGTTTTATCAAGATGTTGCCTGGGAAGGAGCATTTGAGCTATGAAGAAAGGTTGTTTCTTCATGGGTTGTTTTAGTTTGAGCAGATAAGGCTGAGGGAGCACATAATTGAGGTGTAAAAGATTATGAAGGGTAGAGACAGGATGGATAGGAAGCAGCTGTTCCCCTTAGTTGAAGGGTCAGTAACAAGGGGGCATAATTTTAAGGTGAGGTGCTAAAGGTTTAGAGATGTGAGGAAAACCTTTTTCACCCAGAAAAAAGTGGGTGTATTGAACTCACTGTTTGGGAGGGTAGTAGAGGCGGGAAACCTCACAATCTCAGTGATGTCAGAGTGTGGGTGGAGCTGGGCTGTCTGTCAGCTTTTTACTTTCGTTTCAGGCTGTTTGCTGCAGGGTGTGTTTTAGTTTTGTTTTCAGTGTTGGAGCTGAAGCCAGACAAAGCAGGTGTACTGCTGTTCACTCTGCCATCAAAAGATTATCTCTTGATCATTTGGTGAATTCAGAATTATAAATGTTTTCAGTAGTGAATGTAAACCTGATGTGCTTCTGTTAAAAGGTGTTTCTTTTGTCTTCTGGATGTTGTTTGGGAAGTTATTAAGGATTACTTAGTGTTGTATTCTTTGGGGGTTGTATTTGAATTAATGATTGCTAAGATGTTCACTATATGTTTTAAAAAGGTTAACTTGAGTTCATAGAATAAACATTGTATTGCTTTAAAAAATACTTTTCAATTTCTGCTGTACCACACCTGTAGAGTGGATTGTGGGTCAGGTGAACTACATGATACACTTTGGGGTTCTCTAAACCCTGGCCCATAACAAATTGGGGGCTCGTCCGGGATAAAAGTCTATCTATTGGATTGGCTCAGTGAACTTAAAGACAGTGAGGGATGAGCATATTGTGGTTGCTTATCAGGTGTGGCATTCTAGTTTACGTGGGGAGAGTGTTGTGGACAATGGCTCTTTCAGAGGCTCTGATGTTTTTGGGGGTGGAGATGGTCACACCCAGTACCTTACGGAGAGAGACTAAAAGAAGACTGTTAGATTTGGCAAAAATATTGCAGTTAACATTGCTATAGGGCAAGTGGGAAGACAAACTGGGGGGATAGATAGAGGCGGGTCTGTGGGCGGATGCCCTAAACAGGATTAACACTTCCTCATCATGTGCCAGGCTTAGCCTGATACAATTGAAGGTAGTCCACCGGGCACACATGACAGTGGCCTGGATGAGCAAGATGTTCGGGGTAGAGGACAGGTGTGCAAGGTGCGTGGAAAGTCCAGCAAATCATGTCCACATGTTTTGGGCATACCTGTATATTAGAGGGTTTTGGCAGGGTTTCGCTAAGGCGATATCCACGGTACTCAAAACACGGGTGATTCCAAGTCCAGAGGTGGCAACCTTTGGAGTGTCGGAAGAGCCGTAGTGTTCAGGGGGTGAAAGAGGCCAACGTTTCGGCCTTTGCCTCCCTGGTAGCCCAGAGACGAACCTTTGTTGATGTGGAAGGACTCGAAGCCCCCCGAGTGCAGAGACCTGGGTTAGTGACATGGCTGGGTTTATTCGTCTCGAGGAAATAAAGTTCGCCTTTCGAGGGTCAATGTTAGGGTTCACCCGGAGGTGGCAACAGATTGTCAACTTTCTCAGGGAAAATTAAAATGTCAGCAGAAGCAGAATTCAAAAATGGAGGGGTGGGGGGGTAGACTGTTGTTTTAGTGTTGGGGGGTGTGAAGATTGCAATGGGGGTGGAAACGTTTATTGTGCCATGTTTATGTCGCTGTTATTATTAGAAAAAAATATATATTTTTTACATTCCAAAACCGAGGATTTGGCTCCTCCCTCTGCAATTGGATAAGACAATAAGACAAAGGAGGAGAATTAGGCCACTTGGCCCATCGAGTCTGCTCCACCATTCAATCATGGCTGATATTTTCTCATCACCATTCTCCTGCCTTCTCCCTATAACCTCTGATCCCCTTATTAATCAAGAACCTATCTATCTCTGTCTTAAAGACACTCAGTGAATTGGCCTCCACAGCCGTCTGTGGCAGAGTTCCACAGATTCACCACCCTCTGGCTGAAGAAATTCCTCCTCATCTCTATTTTAAAGGATCGTCCCTTTAGCCTGAGATGGTGTGCTCTGGTTCTTGTTTTTCCTACAAGTGGAAACATCCTCTCCACGTTCACTCTGTCCAGGTTTTGCAGTATCCTGTAAGTTTCAATAAGATCCCCTCTCATCCTTCTAAACTCCAACGAGTACAGACCCAGGTTCCTCAAATATTACTCATATGACAAGTTCTTCATTCCAGGGATCATTCTTGTGAACCTCCTCTGGACCCTTTCCAAGTCCAGCACATCCTTCCTTAGATCTGGGGCCCAAAACTGCTCACACTACTCCAAATGGGGTCTGACTAGAGCCTATACAGCCCTCAGAAATACATCCCTGGTCTTGTATTTAGCCCTCTTGACATGAATGCTAACATTGCATTTGCCTTCTTAACTGCCGACTGAACCTACACATTAACCTTAAGAGAATCGTGAACAAGGACTCCCAAGTCCCTTTGTGCTTCTGCTTTCTGAAGCATTTCCCCATTTAGAAAATAGTTTATGCCTAAATTCCTCCTTCCAAAGTGCATAACCTCACACTTTTCCACATTGTATTTCATTTGCCACTTCATGCCCACTCTCCTAGCTTGTCCAAGTCCTTCTGCAGCCCCCTTGCTTCCTCAATACTATCTGCCCCTCTACAGATCTTTGTATCATCTGCAAACTCAGCAACAGTGCCTTCAGTACCTTCTTCCAGATCATTAATGTATATTGTAAAAAGTTGTGGTCCCAGCACAGACCCCTGAAGCACACCACTAGTCACCGTCTGCCATCCTGAAAAAGACCCCTTTATCCCCACTCTCTGCTTTCTGCCAGTCACCCAATCCTCTACCCATGCCAGGATCTTACCCTGAATACCATGAGCTCTTAACTTATTTAACAGTCTCCTATGCGGCACCTTGTCAAAGGCCTTCTGGAAATCTAAATAAATCACATCCACTGGTTCTCCTTTGTCTAACTTGCTTGTTACCTCCTCAAAAGAACTCTAACAGATTTGTCAGACACGACCTCCCTTTGACAAAGCCTTGCTGACTCAGTCCTATTTTACCATGTACTTCCAAGTGCTCTGCGATCTCATCTTTAATAACAGACTCTAAAATCTTACTAATGACCGAAGTCAGGCTAACCGGCCTATAATTTCCTGTCTTCTACCTCCCTCCCTTCTTAAACAGTTGTGTTACATTAGCCACCTTCCAGTTATCTGGGACCCTTCCTGCCTCCAGTGATTCCTGAAAGATCATCACTAATGCCTCCACAATTTCCTCAGCTATCTCTTTTAGGACCCTGGGGTGTAGTCCATCTGGTCCAGGTGACTTATCCACCTTCAGACCTTTCAGTTTCCCCAGAACTTTCTCCTTAGTAATGGTCACTGCACTCACCTCTGCCTCCTGGAGCTCTGGCATCCCACTGGTGTCTTCTTTTGTGAAAACTGATGCAAAATAACTATTCAGTTTGTCTGCCATTTTTTTGTTTCCTATTATTACTTCTCCAGCCACACTTTCTAGTGGTCCAATGTCTATTTTTGCCTCTCTCTTACCTTCTATATTGAAAAAAATCTATTCATATCTTCCTTTATATTACTAGCTAGCTTGCACTCATACTTCATCTTCTCCCCCCTTATTGCTTTTTTAGTTGTCCTCGCTTTTAAAGGCTTCCCAATCCCCTGGTTTCCCACTACTTCTCGCCACTTTGTATGCTTTTTCTTTAGGCTTCATGTTGTCCTTGACATCCCTCGTCAGCCATGGATGCCTTGTCCTCCACTTAGCATGTTTCCTCCTCCTTGGGATGAATTTCTGTTGTACCTTCCTAATAACCCCCAAAAGCTCCTGTCATTGCTGTTCCACTGTATTCCCTGCTAGGCTCCTTCTCCAATCAACTCTGGCCAGCTCCTCCCTCATATCTTTGTAGTTAGCCTTATTTAAATTGTAATGCCGTTACATCTGATTGCAGCTTCTCCCTCTCAAACTGCAGGGTACATTCTATCATATTGTGGTCACTGCTCCCTAAGGGTTCCTTCATCTTAAGTTCCTTAATCAAGTCTGTCTCATTACAGATCACCAAATCCAGAATTGCCTTCCCTAGTGGGCTCTGTCACAAGCTGCTCCAAAAAATCATCTCTTAGACATTCCACAAATTCCCTTTCTTGGGATCCACTACCAACCTGATTTTCCCAGTCCACATGAAGTCCCCCATGATTATTGTAATATTGCCGTTTTTACATGCCTTTTCCATCTCCTGATTTATTTTCTGCCCCACATCCTGCCTACTGCTAGGGGGCATGTACATAACTCACATCTGGGTCTTTTTCCCTTTGCGGTTCCTCAACTCTACCCACATAGATTCTATGCCTTCTGATCCTATATCGCTCCTTGCTATCGATTTAACTTAATTCCTTACTAACAATGCAACCCTGCCCCCTTTGCCCATCTGCCTGTCCTTTCGATAGGACCATATATCCTTGGATGTTTAGATGCCAGCCCTGATCCCCTTGTACCCACGTCTTTGTGATGCCCACAACATCGTACTGGCCAATTTCCATGTGCGCAACAAGCTCATTTACCTTGTTCTGTATATTGCGCGCATTTAGGTGCAACACCCACAATCCTGCATTGACCACCTCCCTTTTCAGACTCTCCTCAGTCACTGTACCCTGTACTGTGGCCCTTTTTGATTTTTGACTATGGCTTCTCTGCATTACACTTTCCCCCTTACTGCTTTTTGTTTCTGGCCCCGTTTTACTTACCTCCGACTTCCTGCATTGGTTCCCATCCCCCTGCCACATTAGTTTAAACCCTCCCCAACAGCACTAGCAAACACTAGGACATCAGTTCCAGTCCTCCCCAGGTGCGGCTGATTTTACTGGTCTCACCTCCCCCAGAACCGGTTCAAATGCCCCAGGGAATTGAATCCCTCCCTCTTGCACCATCTCTCGAGCCACGCATTTATCCTATCTATCCTGACATTCCTACTCTGACTAGCTCGTGGCACTGGTAGCAATCCTGAGATTACTACCTTTGAGGTCCTACTTTTTAGCACAGTGCTAAATAGCTGGCTTTTAAAGTAGGCCAAGACAGGCCAGCAGCGCGGGTTCAATTCCCGTACCAGCCACCCCGAAATGTGGCGACTGGGGGCTTTTCACAGTAACTTAATTTGAAGCCTACTTGTGACAATAAGCAATTTCATTTTTTTCATTTCATTTTCATTTTGTTTAACTCCTAACTCCCTGAATTCAGCTTGTAGGACCTCATCCCATTTTTTTTATCTATATCGTTAGTGCCTATGAGCACCACGACAGCTGGCTGTTCAACCCCCCCCCCCCCCCCCCCCCCCACCCCCCCATCCCCAGAATGTCCTGCAGCCGCACCGAGACAACCTTGACCCTTGCACCAGAGAGGCAACATACCATCCTGGAGTCTGGATTGCATCCGCAGAACCGCCTATCTATTCCCCTTATGATCGAGTCCCCTATCACTATAACCCTGCCATTCTTCTTTCTGCCCTCCTGTGCAGTAGAGCCAGCCACGGTGCCATGAACCTGGCTGCTGCTGCCTTCCCCTGGTGAGCCATCTCCCTCCACAGTATCCAAAGCGGTATATATATTTTGCAGGGAGATGACCGCAGGGGACACCTGCACTGCCGTCCTACTCTTGCTCTGTCTTTTGGTCACCCAATTTCTATCTCCCTCAGTAATTTCCACCTGCGGTGTGACCAACTCGCTAAACGTGCTATCCACGATGATCTCAGCATCACGGATGCTCCAAAGTGAGTCCATCCGCAGCTCCAGAGCTGTCAAGCGGTCTAACAGGAGCTGCAGCTGGAAACACTTCTTGTACGTAAAGGAGCCAGGGACAATGGACGTGTCCCTGAGCTCCCACATCGCGCATGAGGAGCATGACACAGGTCTGGGATCTCCTGCCATGTTTTAAACCTTAGGTTAACTTATACAACTACAATTCCTAAAAACAAAAGAAAAGAAAATAGACAAATGAAAAGAAAAACCACTTACCACTCACTTACCAGGGATAAAAAAGCACCTCCTCCCCACCCAACTTCAAATTCCCACCGAGCTTCAAATTCCCAAACTCACTCTTCGCTGTGCCTCACTCTGGCTGGGTCTTCTCTGGCTCACTGGGAGAACCTCGACTTCCTGACCCATAGACCACAATCAGTAAGGATAAACAACACCTCCTCCACAATAGTCCTCAATACCGGGACCCCACAAGGCTGCATACTTAGCCCAGTACTATACTTCCTATACACATATGACTATGTGGTAAAATTTGGCTCCAACTCCATCTACAGATTTGCTGATGGCACAACCGTAGTAGGTCGGATCACAAACAACGATGAGTTCAAAGTTCAGAAGGGAGATAGAGAACCTAGTGGTGTGGTGTAACAACAACAATCTCTCTCAATGTCAGCAAAACTAAGGAGCTGGTCATTGACTTCAGGTAGCAAAGTATCGTACACACCCTTGTCTGCATCAATGGTGTTGAGGGGGAGATGGTCGACAGCTTCAAATTCCGAGGTGTGCACATCACCAACAAGCTGTCCTGGTCCACCCACGTCGACACTACGACCAAGAAAGCACAATATTGCATATACTTCCTCAGGAAACTGAGGAAATTCGGCATGTCCACATTGACTCTTACCAATTTTTACAGATGCACCATAGGGCGACATGGTCGCACAGTGGTTAGCACTGTTGGTTCACAGTGCTAGGGTCCCAGGTTCAATTACCGGCCTGGGTCATTGTCTGTGCAGAGTCTGCATGTTCACCCTGTGTCTGTGGGTTTGCTCCGGGTGCTCCTGTTTCCTCCCATAAGTCCCGAAAGACATGCTTGTTAGGTGAATTAGACATTCTGAATTCTCTCTCTGTGTACCCGAACAGGCACCGGAATGTGGCGACTAGGGGCTTTTCAACGCAACTTCATTGCAGTGTTAATGTAAGCCTACTTGTGACAATAAAAATTATTAATTAAGAAAACATCGTATCTGGCTGCATCACAGGTTGGTAAGGCAACTGCTTGGCCCAAGACCGTAAGAATTTACAGAGAGTCGTGAACACCGCCCAGTCCATCACACAAACTGCTTCCCATCCATTGACTCTGTCTACACTTCCCGCTGCCTTGGGAAAGTGGGCAGCATAATCAAAGACCCTTCACACCTGGGTTATTCTCTCTTCCAACCTCTTCCAACAGGCAGGAGATACAAGAGCTGTGAACACGCACTAACTGATTCAAAAACAGCTTCTTCCCCGCTGTTACCAGACTCCTGAATGACCCTCTTATGGACTGAACTGATCTCTCCACGCATCTTCTCTACTGAGTAGCACTACACTCCTGTATGCTTCACCTGATGCCTATGTCTATATATTTACTTTGTGTATTTATTGTACGTCCTGTGTTTTTAATGTATGGAATGATCTGCCTGGACTGTACCAGAACAATACTTTTCACTGTACCTCAGTACACATGACAATAAATCCAAATCCATTCAAATCCAATTCCATTCAACAGTGACTCCAGACTCATGAAGTCTCCTGGCATTAAGTCAAACATGGGCAAGGAAACCTCCTGCTGGTTATCCCCTACCACCCTCCCTGAACTGATGAATCAGAACTTCTCCATGTTGAACACAAATTGGACGAAGCACAGAGGATGGCAAGGGCACAGAATGTACTCTTTTGGGGGGGGGGGGGGGGGGGCTTCAATGTTCATCACCAAGAGTGGCTCAGTGCACCAGTGCAGACCAAACTGGCCGAGTCCTGAAGTATGTATCTGCATACTCAGTCTACGGCAGGTGGTGATGGAATCAACAAGAGGGAAAAACCTGCTAAACTTTGTTCTTACCAATCTACCTGTTGCAGATGCATCTGTCCATGACCATATAGGTAGGAATGACCGCCCCACAGTCCTTGTGAAGATTAAGTCCTGCCCTCACATTGAGTATACTGTTCATTGTGTTATTGTCACCCTGCTAAATGGGATCAATTCAGAACAGATGTTCAGCTGGATATCCATGAATCACAATAGGCCATCATAAACAGCAGGAGCGTACGCAACCACTATCTGTAACTGTATGGTCTGTTATATCCCCCATACGACCATGACCATCAAGTCATCAATGACTAATTCAGCCCTCCTCCTGAGATCTCCATCACAGATGCCAAGCTTTAGTCAATTCAAGTCACTCAATTTGACATTAAGAAATGGGTGTAGGGATTGGGTATTGCAAAAGTTCTGGGTCCTGATAACACTCTGGCAATAGTACTGACTAACTGGGCTTCTGAACTTGCCATGCCCCCAGCCAAGCTGTTCCAGTACAACACCGGCATCCACCCGCCAATGTGTGAAATAGCCCAGCTATCTCCTCTCCATAAAAATCAGAACATCCAATCTGGACAGTTCCCATTCCATCAGTATACTCTCCATGACGTAGAATGATGGGAAATCTCGCTGACAGTACTATCAAATGGCACTTACACAGTACTAATCTGCTCACTGATGATCAGTTTTCCAGGAGCACTCAGCTTCTGACCTCATTTGAGCCTTAGTCCAAATGTGGACAACAGAGCTGAACACAAGAGGGGAGAGGAGAGTGGCTGCCTTTGACATCAACGCAGCACTTGACTGAGTGTGGCACCAAGGACCCTTGGGCACCTGAGGTCAATGGAAATCAGGGGATAAACCCTCTACTGATTAGTCATTCTGAGTACAAAGGAAGATAGTTGCGGTTGTTGAAGGTAAATCATTTTAGTACCAGGACATTACTGTCGGAGTTCCTCGGCCCAACCATCTTCAGCTACTTAATCAATGACCTTCACTCCATCATAGGGTCAGAAGAGGGGATGTTTGCCGATGATTGTACAACATTCAGTTTCATTCAGGGCTCCTCAGATATTGAAGCAATCCATGTCCATATGCAGCAAGAAATCGACAAGAAACATTTAGGCCACATGAGCCAGGCAATAACTATCTCCAACAACAGAGATTCTAACCATCTCCGATTAACATTCAATAGCTGAATCCCCTGCTATCAATATTCTAGAGGTTACCATTGACCATAAACTGAATTGGACCAGCCATTTAAGAACTGTGACTATAAAAGCAAGTCAGAGACTGAGAGGTTTCAGAGGTATGGGACTCACTTCCTGACTATGTAGCCACCTGGGGTGACCACTGCCCAAACACAAAATGGAAGATTGCAAGGAATGCAGGGAAAATGGACATGTTGTAAAAAGCAAGCAGCTTGCAGAGCGCTTGTATATTTGGACTGCAGCAGAAACCAGTTTTGGCTGTTGCCGAAACCAGACAACACTATGAAAAGAAACAGTTAGCATATTAATAAGGTGATACCGGGCGATCCCCAGGCACAAAAGAAACAAGTTAACACTAATCTATACATTCAATGGAAGGCCAGACTTTTCGGCGCCAAAGAAGCCCAAACCAATGAGTCCCAAGAACCGCCCCAGTGATCGAGATACTGCCCGTTATTGGGGAATTCAAATCAATCGATTGGGAAGAGACCCAATCGATTGTGAGAGTATAGAGGGTCTGCCCAGGTGGGCGCAAGACCCTGAGAGGAGTATAAGACAGAGACCCCGACCCCAGCTCGCTCTCTCTGCCAGCCTCTCCTTGACCAGCTAGCCCTCCCAGCAGAACACCGTTGCAGCAGAAGAACCTTGTGGAGGAGGGGTCTGGACAGCAGCCGCCAACAAGTAAGTGTCACAACGCACGCTACGGGAATAGACACTCCTGACCCCTTTAGACCATAACTACTGGAAGCCTGCGGACCCAGGACAAAGCTAGAAGCCGTTGTTCCCTGATCCGGCAGTCCCCTTGTCCAGATAAGTATTTGGCCTAATAGTGGTAGGATTAGCCTAGTCTTATAGTTTATATGCATGATTAGTAGATTACTGTAATATGATAAACGTGTCTTGTTTGAACTTCCTAATTGGTGAATGGTTTTATTGCTTTGAACTTGACCTTGAAACTTGTGGCGGTATCTTAACGATACCTGTCGACTCCAAAGCTAAGTAACGAAACAGAGCCATATTGAGTGTTACGCACACTCACCCAGAACGAGCAACATTTAGTGGCGACTCCGCTGGGACTCGATTAGAAGTGGCTCCCCCCCCCCACTCAGAGAGAACCCAGAAATTTGAATCTGAAATCCAATTGGGAAAAGGAAAAACCACAAGTGTTCAAGTAGTTCAAACCAGTAATCATAATTCCGAAGTGTGTTTTTGCATGCGTAACTAACAAGGTTGTAAGGTAAAACCGAGACATTTTTGTTGTCACAAACTGTCGGGAGTTTTATAATTCGGAACATAGCGAAAGCCGTACCCGTATTTTATAAGCATTGCCTTATTATCCCTCGTTCCAAATTTAAGAGAGCATAGGAGAAAAAGAAATGGCCATGCAGGCAATGGAACGCCTCATGAACCCAGAGCAGTTCGTGGTCGCAGCGACCAACAGCAGCAGAGTAGGTCAGTGCCCCGTATGGGAGCTGGAACTCAGGAAGTACCTCAAAGGGAAAGGATGGCCCCTTTGGAGTGAGTTTTGTGTGAATGAGGAGAAAGGTCCCGGGAGTAGAGGACATACTTGGTGGGAGAACCTGACTGAAATTCACAAGAAAAGTATAGGTAAAGCACGTAAGCCGATGGCAATTGTGTCCTGCTTGGCACAATTGCGAGGCAGAGGAGGTCGTCAGGACGCTCCGAGCAGAGTTAGAGGAGAAGAACAGAATGAGCAAAGTGGATGTCAGGGACATCGAAAAGGAGAATATAGGATTAAGACAACGACTGGCAGATAAGGATAGAGAGGTAGATGATGCCAAGAGGGCACATCAGTCTTGTCTAGCCCATCTGAGCAGCTCTCAAGTTCAGTATGAAAAAGCCTAGCAAGATGAGCAACGTGCAGTCCTGATAAGAGAAGAGTCAGAAAAGCAGGTAGAGACACTGAAGAACCAGTGTAGCGACCTAAAGGCAGCTTTAGGGCACTCCATGCAGCCACCACTGAGCAAAGTCAAAGCACAGTGGACCACGCTAAATGTAGGAAACAGATTGCGCAGCTGCAATCTCTGCTTTCTGTGCAGAATGGCTTCCAAGAGACATTTGGGACACAATTAGAAGAAGAGAATGCCCCAGATTGGCAGGAGTTGAGTGAAACAGCGCATCGATATGTTCAGGGAACATATGCGCCCGCAGCAGCAGAAAAGGAAAGCGCCCCAACCCCCCACAGATCAGATAGCCCCAGCACCAATGAACCCAGTCACCACCCAAAGAAAAGCAACAGCAGAAGGCGCACCCAAGATCACGTACAGCACCCACTTAACCGTAACACAACTAAAGCACGCGTGTGAGAAAATCACCCCGTTCCTCCCCACTGCAGACCCCCACCAATTCTTTGCACGAGTGAAACAGCAGGCGACCATGTATGGCCTGGATGAGCGAGAGCAGGTGAAGCTCACAGTTTTGAGTTTAGACTCATCCGTAGTAGCAGCCCTCCCCGACCCACAGAACGTTGGAGGAGGCACCCTCGAAGAGATGCAAACAGCTATTTTAGACGCGATAGGGTACAACAGAGGAGACCCAGTCGAAGGCCTAAATAAGTGTAGGCAGAAAAGGACCGAGCACCCCACAGCATTCGCAGGAAGGCTGTGGATTCACTTCACTGCAGTTTTTGGTGATTTAGACCGCACACATTTAACCCGAGATAGTATGGTTAAATGGACCCGCACCATCATCTCCCACGCCACAGATGCAGGACAGAATGTCTGCAGCAATTACGACCCCTCAGAAGAGGCCCATAATGAGAAATTGGTACTGAAAAGATTGTCCCGCGCTTGGGAGCAATCTGTCCTGGGCAAGGTAACAGTAAAGAACCCCGAAGAAGCTCAGGCTGCAACAGATATTCAGGCAGTGAGAGCGCACCAAAACCCCGCATGGGTAAATGAGGGAAAGAACAACCCCCACAGAAGTCACAGGAATGTTATAACTGCGGACAGTTAGGGCATTTTGCTAGGGAATGCAACGCCCTGCAGAAATCTCAGAGAGGCCAGCATGACAGGCACTCTGAACAGGAACAAAGCTAAGCCTATCCATAGTATAGGGACGCAGTCAGGACAGACCAATGTGGACGGAACGGACTGACGGTGTTCGGGCTCCCCCACTTGGGTCTGTGACACCCTCTGGGACCGATCCGGAAGACCGGTGGTCATGGCGAAAATTCGGGGAAAGCCCATAGAATTACTTTGGGACACAGGAGGGTCCCGCACGACCATTAATTCCTCCAGTACACCACAGGCAGACACGTGGCCCACTACAGCCACAATTACTCAGCGGATTTACAGGTCACTCACAGCAGGGACACATTACAGCCCGTGTACCCATCCAACTAGGGAATTTCTCCACCAGACACCACGTTATTTTAGTTAATCTGCCCCGCACAGCAGAACACATACTGGGCATTGACTTTATGAATGCCCACAGCCTGTCGTTCGACCCAGTAAATCAGTGTGTCTGGAGAATGGCAAAATCTGACAGAGCACCCGCAACGCTCACAGTAGGAGAGTACGCTAACAGGATTAGCGCAGTAGACGACTATTGTTTTGACCCGACAACACTTAGCACGGACAAACAGGTTAGGGCAGTATTGAACAAACACAGGACAGCATTTGCCAGTCACCGGCACGACTGCGGCAGAATGACTGGACAAGTTCAAATTACTGGACCTGACCCGAGACCACAGAGACAGTACAGATTTCCCCTAGGAGCAGAGGGAGAAGTTGGAAAAGTTATAGAGAGCTTATTAGAGCAGGGTGTACTTAAGACAGTAGCCTGACTAATAATGCACCTATTTGGCCAGTGAGGAAGCCCGACGGATCATGGCGTCTGACCATTGATTATCGGGAACTCAACAAAGTTACCCCAGCAGTAGCCCCCACGGTCGCAACAAGTTCCGAGACCATGCTCAAGCAGGGACTCCACTCCAAATATTTCATGGTTTTGGACATTAGCAACGGCTTTTGGTCAATCCCATTGGCAAAGGCGTGCCAGTACAAATTTGCCTTCACATTCAAAGGACAGCAGTACACGTGGACATGCCTCCCACAAGGATTCCACAATTCCCCTCCATTTTACACCGACAGCTAGCAAATGGACTAGCAAAATTTTCCCGACCCAAATGTCTGGTACAGTATGTGGACGACCTACTACTGCAGACAGACACCAAGGCAGAGCACATTACGCTTCTGTCTGAACTCCTGGAACCTCTGACCTCAATCGGATGTAAAGTTAACCCCAGAAAGGCCCAAATATTGGAGAATCAAGTGATGTATTTGGGTACAATCATCACACATGGCAAATGCGAGATCGAGTTCAAAAGAATTGACTCGATCGTCGAATTGCCCCTTCCCCAAAATGTTTCCGCCCTCCGGTCGTTTTTAGGACTGGTTGGGTATTGTCGGAACCATACCGATGGTTTTGCGACCAAGGCAGGCCCACTCTCAGACCTCCTTAAGAAAGGAGCCCCATGGGAATGGCTTCCGCAGCATACAGAGACTGTGGAGGAATTAAAGAAAGACCTTAGCGCAGCACCCGCACTACAAGTTCCAGACCCACTCTCCCCCTATGCAATTGAGGTAGCTAGCACAGATCTGACCCTCTCGGCCGTGCTCCTTCAGGAACGGCACGAGCAGCTACGACCAGTGGCTTATGCCTCACGACTGTTAGGCCCAGTGGAGCAAGGTTTTTCAGCCTGCGAAAGGCACCTACTCGCGGTGTTCTGGCCAGTACAATACTTCTCTTACATTACTGGACTCAACCCCATCACCCTTTTGACCGAACACACCCCCACACAGTTACTTTTAGACGGACGACCGAAGGACGGTTCAGTGAGCCAGATAAGAGCAGCTAGATGGACACTGTTACAGGGACGGGACATAACCGTTAAACAAACCAAGACACACACATTTTTAGAGGACAACCTCCAATACCCAGGACAACCCCATGAATGCGAAATTGTAGCACCTCTACACAACACAGGACCCTTCATTGCTATGACGCCCCCCAGGAAGATAGGGAATTCAAGCCGCAGCCCCCAGCACACAGACACGTGTGCCCCCTTGAAGACATATGTGGACGGTTCATCCACTGTTTTAGATGGCGAACGCATTACAGGATGCGGTATTTATGTAGAAGATGCGCAGGGACGCGCACTAGAGGAGATATCATTAAAGTTACCCTGACACTTAAGCGCGCAGTCAGCAGAGCTCGCGGCCATTGCATACATAGTGGACCACCCAGATTTGTTCCCCAGCCCAGCAGACATATATTCGGACAGTTTGTATGTCTGTAACAATTTAACAGATTTTCTACCCCTGTGGAGGTCAAGAGGTTTTGTCTCCGCGGATGGGAAGCCCCTTCCATCAGCCCCATTGCTCCGCCATATCCTAGAGAAGGCAAAGGGTAGGACATATGGCATTATTAAGGTTAGAAGCCACCATCGATCACCCCCCCCTGAAATGTGAAAGCCGATGCACTGGCTAAAGCAGGTTCCAGGCGAGGTCATTTTTGGACACCCCCAGCTAGCGCACCAGCTAGCGCCCCTGTGAGTTGAGTTCAGGTCTCACAGACAGACATAGAGGATTTAGTACAGGCACAGAGGCAGGACGAAAATCTCCGGGAGATTTTAAAAGGAAACTTTGTGGCCCAGTACGACAAATTCAAACACGCTTTGACCACACATGAGGGTGTGATTATCAAAGACAAGTTGTATGTGGTTCCTGAGAAAGACAGGAATCAAATGATTGCCTTATTCCATGATGGTCATGGACACCAAGGGATCGACCCTACCACAGCCCACCTTAGGCAACTCTGTTGGTGGCCTAATTTAAGAGACGATGTAACTCACTACATCGAGAACTGTTTGATTTGTGCACAGAATAACCCAGAAAGGTATTCAAAGAAGGCACAACTCAGCCACACTCGCCCCGTTAATGGCCCCTGGACAAACATCCAGATTGATTTTATAGGTCCATTGCCCCCTTGCAGGAATGGCTATAAACATGTTCTGGTGGTCATAGACACGTTTACGAAATGGGTAGAGGCATTCCCATCTCGTACGAACACAGCAAAGACAGCCGCAAAGATCCTGACCCACCACATTTTTACTAGATGGGGACTCCCCAGAAGTATTGAATCAGATCAGGGATCTCATTTTACAGGACGGATCATGAAGAACGTCCTGACCATATTCGGCATCAATCAAAATTTCCACATTGCGTACCACCCCCAGTCAAGCGGAATAGTGGAACGCATGAATCGGACTCTAAAATCGACCCTTAGAAGATGGTACAGGAGAACAATTCAACTTGGGATTCAGTGCTCCCATTCACACTTATGTTTATACGAAATACTGTTTCAGCATCAACAGGTTTCACCCCACACACACTCATGACCGGACGCCCTATGAAAGGATCTGAATTCCTTTTAGGACTCGACATGACCAGCCCAGAAGTGACGGCCCTCACACACGAGACAGCAGTAAAACAATTAGTTGAGACTGTAAGGTCGGCTCAGCTAGCAGCCGCAGTAAAATTGGGTAAAAGGCGGAAACACAGCACGGCCTGTTTCAACAAAAATGTCCACACCACAGAATTTCAGGTTGGGCAACAGGTGATGTTATCTGTGTATAACCCCAGCACGTTTTTGGCCCCCAAATTTTCCGGCCCGTACTCAATTTCGGACAAAATCAGCCCGTCAGTATATAGGATCAAGTACCCAAACAGGAGGACTGCGTGGTTCCATATTAACCAGTTAAAGGCTTATGGAACACAGTCCAACCACTCACACCATGTCCTGCTAGACACAGCAGAACACCACGCCCCGCCCACAAGAGACACATTTCCACCCTCCCCCTCACAGACCAGTTCCTCATCGGACTTGACCTCGACTCCGCCCATTGACTTCAGACCACGCCCCGAAATGTCCACAAGCTGCCACAGCAGAGACAGCGACTGTGACTTGGACGACAGCCACAGCACGCCTCTCTACTGCCCTGATACAACAGACCCCACACACACCAACTACGACCCCGACTACAGTGATTTAGAGATCACATATATTAAAACTCCAGACCCACACCCAAACCCACCGCCCAACTATGACGACCCGGAACACGTTCATTCAAATTTAGACCCCACGATTTGGCACAGGGACAATTCATGGAGACTTGTCCGCAATGATGAGAGTGACCCCCGGTCACACAATGCTAAAATTGCTTGCCTGATCCATACAAGGGTATGGGATCCGGGAGAAGAGGAAGACTTTAAGTCTGACTCCCGACACGGCAACCCCTTTGCGACGCTGTTCGCAGAGAATGAAGAGAAGTGAGGTGTCCAGATGATGTAAAAAGAGGAACCGCTTGAGAGATAAACGGTGTCCTTTCTGATGGAACCTGCACGCATGTTCATGATGCTTGTTTGTATGTTAAGTGTTTGGTAAGTGGGCAGCACGGTAGCATTGTGGATAGCACAATCGCTTCACAGCTCCAGGGTCCCAGGTTCGATTCTCGGCTTGGGTCACTGTCTGTGTAGAGTCTGCACATCCTCCCCGTGTTTCCTCCGGGTGCTCCGGTTTCCTCCCACAGTCCAAAGATGTGCAGGTTAGGTGGCTTGGCCATGATAAATTGCCCTTAGTGTTCAAAATTGCCCTTAGTGTTGGGTGGGGTTGCTGGGTTATGGGGATGGGGTGGAGGTGTTGACCTTGGGTAGGGTGCTCTTTTCAAGAGCCAGTGCAGACTCGATGGGCCGAATGGCCTCCTGCACTGTAAATTCTATGAAATATGAAGATTGGCCACTCGCTTTTCAGCCGAAAAGCTTGTGACCACCTCACATGCACATTATGTTTGTCCGCAGATAACTCGGAGAACTTGACTCAGCTGCAATGTCTGGAGCCCAACTCCCTTCACCCCACTAGGAGCATCTTGGCTCCCCCTTTTTTTTAGGTGCCCCTCTATTCTGTGAATAGAGGCTGCAAATTCACAATGAATACATTCATGCCCGTTCCTTCCAGGTCGCTCAGGCAGTGGAGAAATGGCATTGAGGACCCGCCCTGTCTGAGGACCCCCCTCTGGTCAGCTAAGCTCGGGTACAGCACAGCACGCCCTACCCGGTGATCCCATTCAAATCTTACCCGTCGCGGCCCATACGCAACTCATTCGGATTTCTCATTTGTAAAGTTTGGTTTCATTTTTGTTTAAGGTAGCCCTTCGGCTGCCATTCCTTATGCTATTTACATCCAGGAACATTGGGATGGTAAATCACAAAACCTGCGAGACGGCTTGCAGTAGCACAGTTGTTAGGTGTATGACTGGTCCTAAATTCGCTTTTGAAAAAAAAAATGAGGGGAGTCACAGGGTGTGACTTGGCCATTCATTTAAGGGACAATTGGAATGAAAGGACAGATACACTAACATTACAAGTATTAAACGAATCATTGACAGATACTATGCTTGATCCCATAGCTTTCGAACGTTCGAAGGAAGGATCAGAGCAAGATCAGCAATACAACAGGACTAAAGGAAGAAAAGAAAGAAGACCAAGATGATGACCTATATGTTTTTAGTTATTGTTTGTGTATTTTTGCGCGCGAACGCAAACCCTTTTTCCCCTATGACCCCCGCCGTTAATGTTTCCCAGACACCGACTTCTCAAAGCCCAGTAATGAACAGCGATGACCAGACCTGGTGCACAAAATTCATGAACTGGTACTCCCTTTCGTATGTCATTGAATCACTTTTAGTGACAGCAGCTCTCTGCATCGTAGTGCAGACACCTCGGTTAAGAAAATGGAGAAGGAGAGCCTCCCGCTCTTGCGCCTCAACCATTTACAGAGTACAAGCCCCTATTTTCGGCTTCCACCAATCCCCCCAACCACTTAATGTGATTTAATTTGATTTGATGTTGTAAATAAAGACCTTTGCGGATGTTTTGTAATGTTCTGAGCTCGACTGCCGAGTCAGAAATGGAATGTAATGATAATGTTATGGATAGGAAGTTAGAATGTTTAAATGTGATAGGGAGCGTAGTTTACAAAGGATAGTTAGAGGTTCCCTAGAAATGCATGTCCCCTTTGACATAGCGGCAACCAGAGACTGTTAGATAATAATTCGTGCCATTACTGAGGAAAGTATAGAGGCCATGGGACTCGCTGAGATCAGGGAGCCCAAAGACACCGATCTTGGGTGATCCTTCATGATTTCTCATGAGGATCACAAGGCGGGAGTGTAGCCACCTGGGGTGACCACTGCCCAAACACAAAATGGAAGATTGCAAGGAATGCAGGGAAAATGGACAGGTTGTAAAAAGCAAGCAGCTTGCAGAGCGCTTGTATATTTGGACTGCTGCAGAAACCAGTTTTGGCTGTTGCCGAAACCAGACAACACTATGAAAAGAAACAGTTAGCATATTAATGAGGTGATACCGGGCGATCCCCAGGCACAAAAGAAACAAGTTAACACTAATCTATACATTCAATGGAAGACCAGACTTTTCGGCGCCAAAGAAGCCCAAAATAATGAGTCCCAAGAACCGCCCCAGTGATCGCGATACTGCCCCGTTATTGGGGAATTAAAATCAATCGATTGGGAAGAGACCCAATCGATTGCGAGAGTATAGAGGGTCCTGCCCAGGTGGGCGCAAGACCCTGAGAGGAGTATAAGACAGAGACCCCGACCCCAGCTCGCTCTCTCTGCCAGCCTCTCCTTGACCAGCTAGCCCTCCCAGCAGAACACCGTTGCAGCAGAAGAACCTTGTGGAGGAGAGGTCTGGACACAGCCGCCAACAAGTAAGTGTCACAACGCACGCTACGGGAATAGACACTCCTGACCCCTTTAGACCATAATTACTGGAAGCCTGCAGACCCAGGACAAAGCTAGAAACCGTTGTTCCCTGATCCGGCAGTCCCCTTGTCCAGTTAAGTATTTGGCCTATTAGTGGTAGGATTAGCCTAGTCTTATAGTTTATATGCATGATTAGTAGATTACTGTAATATGATAAACGTGTCTTGTTTGAACTTACTAATTGGTGTATGGTTTTATTGCTTTGAACTTGACCTTGAAACTTGTGGTGTTATCTTAACGATACCTGTCGACTCCAAAGCTAAGTAACGAAACAGAGCCAAATTGAGTGTTGAGCACACTCACCCAGAACGAGCAACAACTGCTCAAAGCATGCCCACCATCTCCTAAGCACAAGCGAGGAACGCGATGGGACACTTTTCAATTGCTTGAATACAGCTCTAACAACAATCAAGAAGCTCAACACTGTCTAGGACAATGCTGTTTGCCTGATCAGCATCTCATCCACCATCTTAAACCAGGTTAAAGTCCAACATATTCATTTCAAACACTAGCTTTCGGAGCACTGCTCCTTCCTCAGGTGAATGAGCAGTGCTTCGAAAGCTAATGTTTGAAACAAACCTGTTGGACTTTAACCTGGTGTTGTAAGACTACTTACTGTGCTCACCCCAGTCCAACGCCGGCATCGCCACATCATCATCTTAAACATTCACTCTCCCCATCACTATACGATGCAGGGTGTAACATCTACAAGATAGCACAGTAGTTAGCACTGCTGCCTCACAGCACCAGGGCCCCGGGTTCAATTCTGACCTGAGGTGACGGTCTGTGTGGAGTTTGCACGTTCTCCCTGCGTCTGCATGGGTTTCCTCCGGGTGCTCCGGTTTCCTCCCACGGTCCAAAGATGTGCAGGAGGTGAATCAGCCATGCTAAATTGTCCTTTCGTGTTCAAAGGTTAGGTTACAGGGATAGAGTGGGTGGTGGCCAAGGTGGGGTGCTCTTTCAGAGGGTCGGTGCAGAATCAATGGGTCAAATGGCCTCCTTCTGCACTGTAGGGATTCTATGATAAGATGCATTGCACTAACTCATCAATGTTCCTTTAAACGCACCATCTAAACCCACGACTTCTACCTCCTAGAAGAAAAGGGTAGCGGTATGAAACACTGCCACCACCTGCAAGTCACACACAGTCCTGATTTGGGACTGTATCAGAGTTATGTCACCGTTGCTGGATCAAAATCCTGGAACTCCTTTCCTATCAGCACTATTTGTACATCTGCACCAGAACTGGGCTTGCAATGGTTGAAGAAGGCAGCTCACCACCACCTTCTCAAGGGCAATTAGGATAGGCAACAAACGTTGTCGTAGCCAAGACCATCTAAAATTTTACAAAATTAAGCAACATTTGGATTCCCCCAAAGCTGTTAGTGAGAGGCCAGCAGACAGCGCCAGCCCCTCAGACTCCCTCCTGAGCCCAGCCCCGCACTCCTCTGTTATCTTTCTGCTTTGGTTGGTCCGCGCGCCCTCGGTCCGGAGCGGCGGCGCACGGACATGCAAGAGGCGATTGGCCGAGGCGCCTGTCGATCAGCGCGAGCCGGCGCGTTGCGACAATGGATTGGATACTCGGGCGGCCGCACTGGAATGTATCAATGGGCCTCGTGCCCCCGCCCCGCGCCCGCCCCCCAGCTGGCAGGCCGGGCCGGGCTGGGCTGATTGAGAGGTTAGGTGATAGTAGGAGAGAGAGAGACGGAGAGTTGGGACACGCAGACAAGGTACGGAGACTTGAGGAGATTGTGTTACATATGAGAGAGAGAGTGCTGCTACAGGGTGAGAACGCTGCGGAACCCGAGCTCAGTGCTGCTGGAGGTGATGAAGGAGAACAGGACCCCGGAGGTGGAGATGCAATTCATTTTTATCAGCCGTCGGAATGACAGCTCCACATCTGAACTGCTAAAGATTCCCAATTGTGCTTAAAGCTGCCTGCACCCACTCCAATACTTTCATTTGTGTTTCTATTTTCCGGGGTAAAGCCTTTTGTTTTATAAAATGCTTTTGTTTTGTAAAATCAGAATTTATATGAAATCAATCTGGAATGAAATGTGAGGCGCAGTCACTGGTGAAACAGTTTATATTGGTTATTTATTATTTTTATTATGGTCAGTTTCAGCTTACACATTGTTTGCGGAAAGCTCTCGCATCTTTTGTATCGGTCCCACCGTTTCGATATTGGCAGATAGGAAACAGTGCACCATTTCCAAGAATAACATAAAGCGCGTGCCGCTGCAGGGTGGTCATTTCTTATCTCTCTTCTAAGTGTCTGAGATAGTCATGTTTCCACTGAAGCGATGTCATGTTACTGCTCGGACGGTTCAAGACTGCACTTATCGTGTACTTTGTATTTTCTCCAGGATGAGAGGAGACGACCCGTTTGCTGGGATGAGGGACCTGGAACGCTTCAGCGACAGAGCTGCTGCCCGTGATTTTTTGCTTCTTCGGGCGGCAGGCATCCGCGATCCCAATGATCACATCCTGTCGCAGGAAGACTTCGATGAGATAACGGATTTCAACGACCTCCCGACCTCGCTCTTTGCCTGCAACGTGCACCAATCTGTTTTTGAAGACGAGCAAGGAAGGGTATGTGTGACCATTAGTAAGTAACATGGATATGAAATCTTGAAAAAGTGCACCAATGTGCCCCGGTGCCGTTTATGTAATTGTTTCAAATGCGTCAGGATGTGTCAGTAAATGCATATCATAGGTAATATGCATCATGACACAATGCAGATTTTCTGGAGTCCGGAGTTTTGACATAAGCTCCCAGTCTATCAAAGGGAGATCATGTCTTACAAATTTTAATTTTTTGAGGAGGTGTGTGGATGAGGGTAGTGTGGTTGATGCAGTCTTCGTGGACTTTTGACAAGGTCCCACGAGGGAGGCTGATGAAGAAGGTCACAGCCCATGGGATCCAGGGCAACTTGACAAACTGGATCCAAAACTTAGTGGTGTGAAGTAGTGGGTGATTGTTGAAGGTTATTTATGTGATTGAAAGCCTCTGTCCAATGGTGTTCCGCAGGGATCCATGCTGGGTCCCTTGTGGTATACATTCATGATCTGGATGTGAATATAGGAGGTATGATAAGAAAATACCCAGATGACACAAACATTGGTGATGTGGCAAGTAGTGAGGAGCAAGGCCTTGGATTGTAGGATGGTGTAGATGGCTGGTTAGATGGGCAAAAGAGTGGCTAATGGTGTTTAATCATGAAAAGTGTGAGGTAATGCATTTTGGGAGGACTAACAAGGCATGGGAATGTACAATGAATGGTCAGACCCTAGGAAGTAGAGAGGATCAAAGGGACTGTCGTGTGCAGGTTCACAGATCTCTGAAGACAGCAGGACAGATAGATAAAGTAGTAAAGAAGGCCTTGGGTTTCTTGCCTTTTATTAACCGAGGCTTTGAATATAAGAGCAGGGAGGTGATGCTGGAGCTGTATAAAATGCTGGTTAGGCCCCAAGTGTACTGCGTACAGTTCTGGTCACCACACTATAGAAAGGACACCATAGCACTGGAGAGGGTGCAGGGGAGCAGAGGAGATTCACCAGGATGTTGCTTGGGCTGGATCGTTTCAGCTTCCACGAGGGACTGGATAGAATGGTTTTTTTTTCCTTGGAGGAGCAACGAAGGGACCTGATTGAGGTGTATAAAATTACTACAGATAGGGTGGATAGGCAGATACTTTTTCCCTTAGTAGAGGGGTCAATAACGGGGGCATAGATTTAAGGGCAGATTTAAGGTAATGGGCAGAAGATTTAAGGAGATGTGACGGAAAAACTTTTTCATCCAGAGGGTGTTTGGAACCTGGAACTCACTGCCTGAAAGGGTGGGGGAGTTGGGAGCTCTCACAACTTTATTTAGATTGAAATGCCATTGCATACAATGCTATGGACCAAGTGCTGGAAAATAGGATTAGAATAGTTAGGTGGTCGGCATGGAAAAGATGGGCTGACAGGCCTCTGTCCGTGCTGTGAAATTCTATGACTCTTCCAGCAGGACATGGCTAATGTGTCTTTCTAATCTTCTATTAGTGATGACTGTTGCATGACGCAAGTAGTTGTTGATGATGTTACCCAAAGAGCGGTTAGAATGTGGAATGTATTAGAACATAGTGTAATTGAGGTGAATGGTTATGGATGTATTTAAGGGGAAGATAGATAATTACACAAGGAAGAAGGGACTAGAAGGATAATCGCATAGGGTTAGATGAAGTAGGGTGGGAGGAGGTTGGTGTGGAGAATATACACCATCATGGACCAGTTGGCTGACTGTCCTCTTTCTGTGCTATTGATGCTGTAGAACTATATTTTTAGCTGTCTGAAAGTTTGAATTCTCAATCTTTGCTCCATCACACTACCCTCCCCCCCCCCCCCCCCCCCCCGCCCCATGCCTCCACTCAACAAATGGTGTTGACAAAGAAGTACACAATGAATCCATAGAATTCCTAAAGTGCAGAAGGAGGCCATTCAACCCATCAAGTCAGTACCGACTCTCTAAAAGAGCCTAGGCCCACTCCCTCCTCTATCCCTATAACTCCACCTAACCTGCCCATCGTTGGACAGTAAGGGGAAATTTAGCGTGGCAAATCCACCCAACCTGCCCATCTTTGGACTGTGGGAGGAAACGGGAGCACCAAGAGGAAACTCACAAAGACAAGGGGAGAACGTATAAACTCACAGTCAGCCAAGGCCAGAATTGAACCTGGGTTCCTGGCACTGTGAGGCAACTACTGGTCTGAATATTCTCATTATCGTACTGCTCTTCAATCAAGGCTGATTTGTAATAATTTGTGATAATACCTTAAAAACAATTGACTGGTCCAGCTAATCAATCGGCTATGCCAATGTGCTATGCCAGGCACCACCAGATTCCATTTCACTCATTGAAAATTGAAAAACAAGTTCTTTTTTTAAATAATACAAAAAATATTTCTAAAAATGCAACAATTTCAGCGAACGCAATGTTTCCTCATCATATCTGAAATCCTATGGCTCCCTCACTTTGATGCTTAGCACCTATTTACAGACCTGAGCTCACAGCTGCAACATGGTGATTTATTTCTCCAAGTGACAATATAAATTTATCGCACAACCAGGCGAAGTACAGTACAAAGCACATGTAAACATCATACTATTTATAGCACATTGAAGAAAACTACTGACCCTGTGCTATTTTTGGATGTGGTGCAAAATCACTACTGTATTTCTCCAAGGGTCACTGTCCAAAGATCTGGTATATAGAACCTCTTGTGTAGAGTTTAATTGAAGGACTTTGTTTCTATAGTGTGACACCTTGGTGCAGCTTTGAAGATGTACAAGTTAATTTGGCATATCCCATTGCACAAAATAGAAACAAATTGCAATATATTAAAACTTGCACCAATAACCAATATATCTATAGTTATTGCTGTTAATTGAGTATACTGTACTACTGTTTATATCAAAACAATTTAAAAGTCAATGGCTAACTGTACTGTGATTGGATTTATTTTCATTTTCTCCTGAATTATTTGCCCTATTGAAATACATACCCAAATATGGTTTTAAGCTCTAAATGTAAGATTAAAAACTCCCAAAAATAAAGTAATCTATTTTTGTTCATGGGTCCAGTGAACATTTTTAGCTCCCAAGTGAACAGTACGTGAAATATGTAAAAAATTTTGTTTCAAATGAGTTCCAGATTTTGGGAGTGCAGTGTGGGCCCTGTGAATTCCAGGATGAGTAACATTTACAGTGCTGTTATACTAGAATTCACAAAAAAGTCAGAGCAATACCTTTACGTTATTGAAATAATCCTTTGTACAATGAGAGGTGAGCTGAATTTTTCATTGCAGTTGAGCTATTTCCTGTCAGCTTTCCAAATCCTCAACTTTAGTTTGGACATCATAGCTTTTACTGGCTCCTTGGCTGACAATAAATTCTTTCGGACTCTTATATTAAAATTAATCCTCTAAAATGAAGTGAATTGTGTCTTCAACATTTAAGTGTAAAGCATTTCTTCTGGAATAATTAAGTAACAGCAAATATCAGAAGTAATGATGTCCTACACTACATGAGTGACACGTGTGCTGTTTATTTTTATTTATTTAGTTCTTTTTCTTTTTTCCAATTAAGGGGCAATTTAGCGTGGCCAATCCACCTAACCTACACATCTTTGGGTTGTGGGGGTGAGACCCACGCAGACACTGGGAGAATGTGAAAACTCCACAGGGATAGTGACCCAGGGTCGGGATCGAACCCGGGGCCTCAGCGCCGTGAGGCAGCAGTGCTAACCACTGCGCCACAGTTCCGCCTGCTTGTGCTGTTTATAACTTTCATCTAACCTCACAAGGCTAAACTGTACATTCAGAATTACTTTCTCCTATACCTTGTTGAAATACAATTTGATTGCGTGTTGATGCTTTTGTACTGAAGTGTTCTCCATGTGAACGCCATGGTGGCACAGTGGTTAGCACTGTTACTTCACAGTGCCAGGGACCCTGGTTCAGCTCCAGCCTTGGTGGATTAGCCACGCTAAAAGATTGCCCCTTAGTGTCCAAAGATATGCAGGTTAGATGGAATTATGGGCTTAAGGGGATAGGGCAGGGTAGTGGGCCTAGGTAGGGTGCTCTTTCAGAGGGTTGGTGCAGACTCGAAAGGCTAAATGGCCTCCTTCTGTACTGCAGCAATTCTATGGTTCTATTTATTTGTTGCTTAATGATGTGTATCCACAAAGATATATGTTTATTATTGCATCATTATTACAGATATAGCAAGAAATAATATTGGAACATTTTATGCCTGGCACGTAATTTTCTCTTCTTGCAAACCCCTGGTATAAATAGAAAACTGAGTCGATAACAATGCATTATAATTCAGCACCACAATTTTCCAAATATAATATACAGATTCAATACATACTCCAAGCTTTATGAACAAATAATCAAATTTGCCTTGTACCATCTATAATGCAGAACTATTATTGGAATAGTCAGCACAGGCTAAATTGAGTCAGTAAAGCACGTTTACCTGGCATTTGGTGGCTTCCCATTCAAGTACGGCTTGGAATTGGAGCCAATCAATATCTTCCCAGGAAGGAACACAATAATCTGCAAAATGCGACAGCTATCAAGCCAATTAGCCTCACTGAGTTTGCATACTAATTGTTACTTTTGTTAACAAAGCTATTCTCAATGGTGGGCCACATATTATCAGGCAGGATTCTTGCACTCATGTTTTGAATTAAAAGTTTTAATGTGCAGATCTTGCCATTATTCCTGGGGGCATGACAGGGCAGTTGCAAGTGATGAACATTAGCTGCAACCAACTATTTAAACATCAGATGCACATAAACGAGAATGAGTGGCTCTACCCAGGAAAACTGTGCTATACACGGTCCGACAACCAAAAGAAATAAGACGGTTTGTTCATTGATCAATGGATCAAAGAAGCCTCAGATGTAATTGATCCATCCATGATCTAGTATGGTATTTAAAAGTGTTGTTTCACAAATGTCATGGATAGTTCAGAAGAAAACATTCTTTAGTATGAAAACGGCACTGCCATTGATAATGAAGATGATATCTGTGGTGATGCGACTGAAGGTGACAGTTGGAAGTGTGTACACTATCTGAAGACAGCAATTCAGACATAGTGGGCGGGATGCTCCCGTACTCGGTGGGGCGGGGGGTCCCGGCGGGACAGAGTGGCGTGAACCAGAATCCTCCGCACCTTCAGGGGTTGGCCGGTGCCGGAGTGGTTTGCACCCCGCCAGACGGCGTGGAAGGCCTTTGGTGCTGCGGCAGCCGGGGCCGAAGGGACTCAGCCGGCCAGCGCGGGTCCACGCATGCGCGGGAGTGTCAACGGCTGCTGACACCTTCACGCCGGCCATCGCGTAGGCTTACACAGCTGGCGCGTAGGAAAAGAGTGCCCCACGGCACAGGCCCGCCGGCGGATTGGTGGGCCCCGATTGCGGGCCAGGCCACCATGGGGGCACGCCCCCAGGACCAGATCATCTCTCCCCCCCCCCCCAGGACCCCGAGCCCGCCTGCATCGTCTGGTCCGCCGGTAAGGGACCAACTCTAATTTACGCCGGCGGGTCTTGCATAGAACGGATGGGACTTCAGCCCATCGCGGGTCGCAGAATTGCTGGGGGGGGGGGGGGGGGGGGGGGCTGCTGCGAGCGGCTGCCGACCGGTGCGGAGCAATTCCCGCCCCCACCAATTCTCCGGCGCCGGCGAATTCAGCGGTCGGCGGGGGCGGTATTCACGCCGCACCCCCTGGCGATTCTCTAACTCGGTGGGGTGTCGGAGAATCCCACCCAGTATCTCAAGAGTTTACCAGCAATGATTTGTAGCTTTGAACATTAAACATGCGCATTTCTAAGTGTGCTTCTGTACATGTAAATAAATGTAAAATAAAGCTTAAGACTTAGCTTCTTATCCTTTCTTTCAAAATTAAGCTTATAAGTGCCAAAAATCAATAAAACCAACAGTCAATTGTCATTTATGCCTTAGAAACCAGAGGAATTTAGAAGAACTTAATCAAAAAGTAACATTTCCGCTAGGTGTGCATCATCATTCATAATCATCTGGAAAAGATGGTCTTCACCAGCTGCAAAATCGTATTTTGATTTGTTACCATGTATAATACACATCCTAACTTTTAGGTAAATCTTTAGGGAAAAATGTACGCTATATTTGGAAAATTATGGTCGCTGTTTTAGAACTCTTAGCAAATCTGTTTCTGAAATTATCCATGCTTCAATAAATGAATATCGATCCCACATGATTTTCTGAAAATGTGCCTTAACTTGGATTTGACAGTCAATACGAATGAAGCGATAATGAGTTCAGAGCACTGGAACATTTTTTTATTAACCTATTTAGAAAAGCTTAGTTTTTCAAGATAGATGAGAAGATTTTGCAATTCACCAAAATAGGTCTGTATTTTCTCTTGTGTGAAAATTAACATCAGTGATGATAGCTTAGATCCTTTGTGTTTTAAAAATATATTTGATTGACCTCTGCAGCCGTCGTATCTCTCAGCCAGCACCAACAGCCTGGGAAAGATCCACTCCCACATCAGTTTCATGTTCATCTGAAACCATACTGAGCAGAATTTCAGCCATGTCTGATGGGACAGGAGCCATTTGTAAAATATATGTGCATTAACTGGAGCACTTCAGAAAAATACCAACTTGAATTGTGCACAAGTAGCTATTTTGTACCTTTTCCTTAGTATCTCTTGTTTTCCTCGCATTAAAATAGGAGTCAGGATTGGTGGTGATTTATTTTTCTCAGCAATTTCCAGCTCAAAATTTGGATAGTGGTGCTCATTTGGTGAAGAATAATAGAATTAATCCAAGGTCTACGCAGGTGGTCAATTCCCTTACCAAATTCCAAGAATGGGATCATTTATGTTGCAAGTTATGATTAAGACAAAATAATTTAGGAGCCCCGGTCTGTACTGGGCGATTGCCAGGTGTTATGGGAGCGGTGGTTTCAGAACCCCAAAATGTATGATGGAGTTCAACCAACCTCTCCCTTTAATGTATTGTTGCTTTCGAAGCACACGGCTTGGTCTCCAGGTGCGGTATTACAATTATGGACACGTGGGTTTTTAAACACAAAACAATGTTTTTTCCATGAATTCAACTTAACCTTTTTAAATATACATTGGATCATTTACCACCCTTTACTTCAAAGATAACTCCGAAAATAATACAACACTAAATAATCCCTCAAAATGTTCCTTCAAACCTCCAAAAGACTTAACACCTTTAAACAGAAATACATCAGGTTAAAGACATTACTATTATGAGTTTAAATCACCCAAATGATTCAGAGATAGTCTTTCTTGGCAGAGATCACCGCAGATCCAGCTCACTGCAAACACAGACAAACCCAAGCACTTTTTCTTCATGCAGCACTCAGCAAACCAGCCAGGCACTTTTCAGCTGCTCTCTCAAAACTGAAACTAAAAGCAGGAGTGAGCTCAGCTCAACTACCCCCCACCCTCTAACATCACTTCAGTAATACGAGCTGCTCCATTTCTTAAAGGTACATCACTTAAACATCCATTTCTTAAAGGTACTCTCACATGGCACAGGGTCCACTTAAAAAGATAGGCCCTGACCAATTTAGCAGTGGCTCAAATTCCATCAGCATTTTTAAATTGGTCATCATAGTGTGTATGTTTTATAAAACGGGAATAACATATAAAACAAATTTAAATCTATAAGAGTTATGTCTTGAATCTCTTGCAACATTATAATTGCCCACTCTTAAATGCAAAACAGTTTATTTTATCATTAGTTAGACAAAAATGACTACCTGGATTAACAGATTTGAAATAATCCTGTTCTGATCTATGCTAAATGCTAACTCTAAGCCACTGTAATTCAAATAATTCACAGTGCAAAAGGAGGCTATTCGGCCCATCAAGTCCACTAACCTGCACATCTTTGGACTATGGGGGGAAACCGGAGCACCCGAAGGAAACCAACGCAGACACAGGGAGATAGTGCAAACTCCATACAGCCACCGAAGGTTAGAATTGAACCCGGGTTCCTGGTGCTGTGAGGCAACAGTGCTAGCCACTGTGCCATCCATGGTAGATATATTAATATAAAATTTCGACGTTAGTATGTGTACATAGTGCTCGATTCTGGAAGCCTTTGACCTGAAGAGCAGAAAAATGTTTATGTTCATTATTTGTCAATCCAAAATTTAACATTCTTCAGCATTGCAATTTTTAAAAACTGTTTTTGCATTAGTGTATTTCAAAAATACAGATGAGTGAAGATTTCAATTCTAATATTCCTTCTGGTGTATGACGGTTTACAGATCCATTTATTTTGCATAAATTCCAATACCCATTTTTATCTGAAAAACTTTACTGATAATTTTAGTCTAGCCCACCCAGCAGGAAATCAGTGTCTTTTGGTTGGCTGCCTGTTTTGCACCATACATGGAGAACAAAATCAGGCAGTAAGTAAAGTGGGTGCTTGACCCAAACCCACCCATTTTACTTCCAGCAGGAAAGTTTAAAATGATTATTGTTTATGTCAAAATTAGGCTATAACTTTTCCAGATGTATGAAAAAAGCTTAGAATCATAGAATCCCTACAGTGCAGAAGGAGGCCATTCGGCCCATCGAGTCTGCACTGACCTTTCAAATGAGCACTCTACCCATATCCACTCACCCAACCACCCCTCCCTGCCTCTTAACCCCATAAACAAACCTGCACATCCCTGGACACGATAAGGGGCAATTTAGCATGGTCAATCCACCTAACCCGTACATCTTTGACTGTGGGAGGAAACCCACATACACATGGGGAAAATGTACAAACTCCACACAGCCAATGACCCAAGCCGGAATTGAACCTGGGTCCCTGGCGCTGTGAGGCAACAGTGCTAACCACTGCGCCGCTGTAAATTTATAATAATCTTTTGTAACTTTCCTTTAAATTGTAAATCTTTTGGCCAAATTAAAGTTCAAATGTGGCATATTGATACTCTTTAAATCTAACTAAACCAATAAAGTCATAAATAAGATGGGTGCAATCTAACTAAAAAGATAAGTGCGCTCTGGGTGGAATTAACAGGGTCGTTCAAACGACACTGCTATTTAACAACACTTTTAGTGCCCCAGTGGAGAACATCTCCCACCCCGCAAGGACGCACTCTGCGCCATTTTCTGCATGGAGGAAGTCCGGCAAGCGGAGCTCCTCCATGCAGGAAAAGAGCGGGACACCATTTTAAAATGGCGTCCCAATCTCTTGACACCCCGGACCCCTACAACGCCTCAACTCACCTATAAGGGGAAGGGGGTCATTGAGCCCCCCGCACTCCACCTCACATGGGCAGGGCACCCCTGGGCCCGATCCTTGTGTTGGCAAAATGCCAGCCTGACACCTTGGCAGTGGCAACCTGGCAGTGCCCCAGCCAGCCTGGCAGTGTCAACTGGGCACCCTGGCAGTGCCTGGGTGACAATACGAGGGTGTCAGGTTGGCAATGACAAGGTGTCCAGGTGGCTGCAGCAGTGCTAGCATGCCATCCTGCCTGGAGGCCAACTGCCCGGGGGCCTCTGATCGCTTGGAAGACCCCCTCCCCTGCCCCCCAGGTACCGATCCTATTGGTCCCTGTTTGTGAGGACCAGCGCTGGCTGAGGTCTCTTCAGCGAGGCCAATAGATGCTGGGTGGCCATTGGATCCGGTGTTAGCGTGGCTAAGTGAGTTCTTAAACTCACTTAGCTGTACGAGGCCGTGAGCGGAACCCAGATTGCGACGTCTCAGAAGATCTGGTTCTCGCGAGACATAACGACTGTCGGGAATCCCGGGGGTTGCCTCTCCCTGGCTCTGCCACCTGTGTCATGTCCCGGTTCTGGCGGGATGCAGCTGGTTGTACCCACCCGCTTTCTCTGATGTAGTTTTAGTATAATCAGGATCATGGTCAGAATAGTCTTGGGCACAGGTGTTGGCACCCTGCAGGCTCCTGGCAAAAGTCCACATACCTTTAATTGTTTCAGAGCAACAATGCAGTTGGCCCACATAGATTACAATGAGAAAATACACCAGAGATCATAGCACAGACTGTACTCAACCTTTACAACTTTGCAACTCATAGTCCATTGCTGTTAGAGACTGTTTGAGTTCAGGTCATTTTATTCCAAACACAATCAAATTTAGGTACAATACTAATCATGCTCAAAGTACTGTTTGTACTCTCTGCACCTTTGTCTTGACATATGTCAAACTGTCTCTGTTTCAAGTCTGACGCATAAACCATGGTGCACTGATTTAATTAAAATTATGATGCATTGGGAAGTGGGAGATTTCACTGTAAACTGGAGTCCAACAATCAATTCTATGCGGAACAGCAGCATGTTATGAGAATACAGATCTTCTGATAGTCTTCACCAGGAATTGATTGATTGATTGATTTTGACTTATTGTCACATGTACCAAAGTATAGTGAAAAGTATTTTTCTGCGGCCGAGGGAATGTACACAGTACATACATAGTAGTCAAAAGAATAATCAACAGAGAACATGGATAGGAGATAAAAGAAAAGGGACAGGGGGAGAGAGCTCGCAGAAAGTCGCCATGCTCCGGTGCCATCTTGCCCATAGGTCGGAATGTGTCCTAGTATGGAGCACCCATTAGTTAACAGCAGATTACATAAAACGACGTAATGCATTTATTTGGAAAAAAAGATGGTTGGTGTAACTTCTTCAATTTCCACTATCCAATACAAATCAAGTAACTTGTAGCAAAATTTAAAGTTACATTATTTTTTGCATTGTAATCAAGAACAACAGTGACACATTACTATTTTCAAAACTGAAGCAACAATATCAATTAAACACTTACAAACATTATGTCTTTTGTTTAACAAAGATTTTCAGGATGGTATAATTGAAAACAATCAGATTCTACTTGTTTGCGACTTTTTATTGGCTCACCTACTGTAGGCAGCATGCTGTGGTACCAGATGGGAAAATAACATCAGCCGACAGAAAATATTTCTTCTGTGCACTAGGTGAAATCATAAATGCATTCTTTATAAATGGATTTAGGATTTCAATACAGCTGGTGCACAGAAGACATCTTCCCACTGAGTCACTGTCTTTAATTTCATTGCTGACCACCCTTCTTGTAAGAAATGTCAGTTTTGTCGTTTTCCTTTGCACACAGATGCTTTTTGCCAGGTGATATGTAGACTGGCACTGGAGGCAGGATGGAGTAGAATAATTCCCATGGATAGAAATCAAGAGAGAACATTACAGCAAAATGTAAATCAAATTATCTGACTGCTACAATTTGATACAAGTGAATCTTCAAAATCAGCTGCAAAATTATTTTAGCTACAGGTAATTAATTTTAATTAAGGAATTAAGATATTTAGAATTTTGAATCATCATAAGGTTCAAAGGTCAGAATTTGAATCCTTCTATAAGAGTTGCTATTCTAATACCATAAAATAAAAACTTGAATTTATGTAGCACGTTTTATGATCTCATGGTATTCTAAAGTGTTTTGCAGCCAATTAAGTAATTATATAGTTGTTATTCTAATGTAGGGGATGTGGCAACCTATTTATCAAGCACCTATGAACAGCAATGTGATATTGACAAGCTAGTGAAAGAGAAAATGCTGGAAAATCTCAGCAAGTCTGGCAGCATCTGAAGGGAGAGAAAAGAGCTAACGTTTCGAGTCCGATGACTCTTTGTCAAAGCCAAACTAATGACAAGCTAATCTGTTTTGGAGATATTCAGCGAGGGATAAATATTGACCATTCCACCTTCTCTCCTTTGCAGTAGTGCTTTTACATCTACCTGAATGGATACATCTGACAGGTCACACCTTGGACTCCCAAGTGCAGCACTCCCTCAGTACTTTGTTAGAACATCTGCCTAGATTTCTGTGCTCAAGTTTCCGAATTGCAACTTGAATTCACAACTTTCTATATTAGAGGCAAGAGTGCTCCCAACTGATCTGTAGGTGAGTTAATAACATGAAAAAATCCTTCCATTGCCCAGAATTGTCATTTTGGAAAGCACCTCGGGAATAGCTGTAAGCTACCCATTTTTGTTCCACTTCACATTATTGCCATTTTCTCAGAGTAAGGCTCAATACTAATGTTGGCTTTCAGGCACTTCACCCATTGCTATTCTATTTATACATGAGCTGAGACAGTGAAGCTTTGCAGACAAATTAATAAGCCTGCTCCACCATTCCATATGACCATGGCTGACCTTGGGCTTCAACTTCACTTTCCCGCCTGCTCCTCACATCCCTTGGTTCTCTGAGTGACCAAAAATCTGTTTGTCCCGGCCATGAATATATTCAATGATGAAGAATCCACAAGCCTTTGGAGTACATAGAATATAGAACATACAGTGCAGAAGGAGGCCATTCAGCCCACCGAGTCTGCACCACTTAAGCCCTCACCTCCACCCTATCCCTGCAACTCAACAATCCCTCCTAACCTTTTTGGTCACTAAGGGCAATTTATCATGGCCAATCCACCTAATCTGCAAATTTTTGGAGTGTGGGAAGAAACCGAGCCTCCGGAGGAAACCCACGCAGACACTGGGAGAACGTGCAGATTCCGCACAGACAGTAACCCAGTGGAGAATCGAACCTGGGATCCTGACGCTGTGAAGCCACAGTGCTAGCCATTTGTGCTACCGTGCTGCCCTAAAGTAGAAGGGAGTTGTCTGACCTGACTGCCTGCCTCTCTTCCACGGCTATGTTCATGGCAGGGTGTTCCTGGAGAGGGAACATGCAATGTCACCTGGCACCTTTGAAACCTTCCGTGCCTGTTGGGCGCCGCAGCGGCTGGGGTTTCTTACCAACCCCATTAATCACATTTTGATTTCATATCTTAAGTTTCCTTTGTGATTCATTTTTTGTTTATGACAGTTTCCAGTTGGGACTCTCCTTTTAATTTGTCCCTCAGTTAGTTTGATCTCATTTACTTGGTTATTTATGTTACACAAAGTAGGTGGAGTAGAATTCCAAAGACTCTCAACCCTTTGTGTGAAGAAATTTCCCCTCATCTATGATGAATGTAGCAATTTCAGATGCATGGTATATGTATTTGATGCAGTAAGGGTTAAAAGACTGGGTGAGTGTGTATGTGACTGCTGCAGTCATGTTTTTAAATATCCCGGTCTTAAAGGCAGCAAGGCTTTTTAGAACTGGAGGTGCAATTAAAGCATCGTAAAATTGCCCCATAAGTGTCCAAAAGGTTGGGTGGGGTTACTGGGTTACGGGAATAGGCTGGAGGCGTGGGCTCAAGTAGGGTGCTCTTTCCAAGGGCCGGTGCAGACTTGATTCACTGTAAATTCTATGATTCTAAAGGTTTGGGCTAATAGATTTTTATATTTTTAAGGGGAGGCAGTGTTGTAGTGGTATTGTCGCTGGACTAGTAATCCAGAGACCCAGGATGATACTCTGTGGACCCGGGTTCGAATCCCACCATGGCAGATGGTGAAATTTAAATTTAATAAAAATCTGGAACTAAAAGTCAAAAGGTGACCATGAAACCAGTGTCGATTTTCGTAAAAACCCATCTAGTTCACTAATATCCTTCAGGGAAGGAAATCTGCCGTTCTCACCTGGTCTGGCCTACATGTGACTCCAGATCCACAGCAATGTGGTTAACTCTTAAATGCCCTCAGGGATGAGTAATAAATACTGGCCCAGTGGCACCCACTTCCCATGGATAAATTAAAAAATATATATTGAGGGTTCCCTGGGAAGTAGATAATTAGATATTGGGCCTCTAGCTCAATCAAATGGCCTTGTTGCACCCCACTCGGTGACACAATGAGACCGATAAATCTCGCTAGAGGCCTCTTGTGAGATTTGCAATGCTCAGAACACCTCGCGAAATTTCATTAGATTTTGCGAGGCATTGCGATCTGGAGCCCGCCCATGCTGGGTGGGATCTCACTTAAATATGCTTGTGCTGCATTCTCCCAGTGCCTAGGAGATGTCGCTGTGGACCCTTTAGCACTGGTCCACACAAACGTGGACCAAGCGCAATGGCTCCTGGAGGGGGGGTCTCCAGGGCCATCAGAGGCCCCTGGGTGATTGGGCTCTGGTCAGGTCTCTATTATTCAAGCAGTCTCCAAAGCTCTCTCTTTCTCACATATATATATATGCTGGCAGTCCCGGTGCCACACCGGCACCTTGGCACTGCCAGGCTGGCAGGGGAACTGTCATGGTGCCAGGTTGCCGCTGCCAGGGTTCAAGCTCAGGAGTGCCAAGCTCTTATGAGGTGGGGTGAGGGTGAGCTCCAGGACGCCATAACAGGTAGGTTGGGGTGTTGGGGGTTTTTTGAGGCCATTGTGGAGGGGTCAAGAGATCGGTGAGGCATTTAAAAATAGAGCCCCAGTCTCTTGCTGCACTGACTAGCTTTAAGTGAGGGAAGTGTGGCCTCGGCAGGCGTTCCTTGCCATGGCCAGCAAAAAAGACTCCCGTTGAGAAACACCCCAATTCACCCCCAAAACGGGACTCTTTTAAAACTTTTATTGCACCCATTGTGTTCAGCTTAGTGTAATGATGTAGCAATGAGAGGACCAGGGGCTGAAGCAGTCAGATGTTGAGGTTTTCAGAGTTAGTTTTTGGCCAGAAGGTGAGCAGAGAAGGTTTCTGAAGAAATACAACTAGAGATTCTGAATTATTCTGACAGGGTGTCAGGTCTCTATTATTCAAGCAGTCTCCAAAGCTCTCTCTCACAGTGGAGTATCCATGACCCCCCTCCGGGTCGGAGAATCGCTGGGGGGGGTGAGGGGCGGCGTGAGTCCCACTGCTCCGACGCCGGCTGCCGAATTATCCGGCGCCGGATTTTTGGCGGGGGGGCGGGGATCGCGCCGTGCCGGTCGGGGGACGTTGGCAGTGGCCCCCCTCCCGGTGATTCTCCGGTCCCCGATGGGCCGAGCGGCTGTCCGTTTTCGGCCAGTCCCCCCGGCGTGGATTAGACCAGGTCCGTACCGGCTGGACCTGGCTCTGAGGGCGGCCTGCAGAGTCCTCGTGGGGGCGCGTGGGGATCCAGCCCCGGGGGTGGGGGGCCTACGGTGGCCTGGCCCGCAATCGGGGCACACCGATCTGCGGGCAGGCCTGTGCCATGGGAACACTCTTTCCCTTCGCGCAGGCCTGTGTAAAGCTCCGCCATGGCTGGCACGGTGAAGAAACCCCCTGTGCATGCGCAGGAAACACGCCAGCGGTTCTGGGAACACGCCGGCGCTCCTGCGCATGTGCAACTTGCGCCGGCTGGCAGAGGCCCTTCGGCACCGGTTGGCACTGGTTCACACCACTACTTGGCGCCGGTACGGCCCACCCGCCGGATACCGGAGAATCCCGGCCTAGGCTGTTGGCTCTTCTTTTAAATTGTGTTCCACAAAGATTGATGCTGGGACTACTGTTGTTTTCAACAGAGATCATACTGAGATTGGAGGCATTTTGGCAGGAGGAATAAGGGTGTCACAAATTCTTGTTGGATCATCAGATGTGAGTGAGGGAGAAAAGGGAGCAGATTAGCGCCAGGCAACTTTTAATGTCTGTTGAATGGGCCAATGGATTATGTCTAGAGTACAGATTAATTGTCATTTTACTAATTGTGAATGGTTTGATGTGGGACCAAAGAAGGAGGACACCAACAGGAAAAATATAAGAAAAAGGAATATGGAAAACATCGCACACTACAAATGTGGCTGACACGTGAAAGCTTTCAGCTTGGCAAGCATGAAGATTAAGCAAGTTAATATTTTACACTGTCTATTTATGTGAAGCAATTTGATGTTTGATATGGATTTTACCAGAATAGTTTCAGACCTTCCATGCAGCAATATAGAGAAAAAGACAATCGGGGAGAGTCAGCATGGTTTAGTGAAAGGGAAATCATGTTTAATCAATTGATTGGAGGGTTCTGTGCCAGGGCCTCAGCTTCCTACAGTTTACACCAATGATTTACATGAGGAGATTGAAGGCCTGGTAGCTAAATTTGCAGATGACACAAATATAAGCAGGAAAGTATGTTGTGAAGATAACATAAGGGGGCTGCAGATGAATATAGATAGGTTGAGTGAGTTGTCAAAAATCTGGCAGATGCAGCGTATTGTTCATTTTTGCAGAAAGAATAATAAAACAGTATTATTTAAATGGAGTACAACTGCAGAATTCTGAGGTGCTGAGAAATCTAGGTGTTCTGGTGCATGAGTCACAAAGCATTAGTATACAGGTACAGCAGGTAATAATTAAGAAGACTAAGAGAATGTTATTATTTATTAGAGAAGAATTGCACATAAAAGTAAGGATGTTATGCTTCAGTTATACAGGTCATTGTTGAGACCACATCTCAAGTATTGTGGCCTGCATTTTAAGGATGGCGAATGCTGAGCACCAGTCATCTGGAGAGTCAGTGGGGAATGCATGTACCACTCGGATTCCGATAGATCCACTGCCATTTCATGCTCTGATGAGTGTTGATTGGCAGCGATTGGCCAACAGTTCTCCTGCCCATCTATCTAGCCCATCCAGAGACAGTGCTGCATTGGCCGGAAGAGGTACTGCAGTACCATGCTTGAAGCAAAGTCCCAGGAACAATAGTGCTGGTATGTACCGGGACCCAAGGGAGGGGAAGAGTAAAGAATGTCCTGGGGTTCAGGAGGGGGAGTTAATTTCACTGGCAGGGCATAGGCTGGGGTGATGGATAGGGAGGGCTGGAGGTCTCCGGTCTGTGAGACAAGGATGGCCATTATTCTGAAGGGGTCTGCTGAAAGAAGCGCCACCCCCCCCCACCCACCACCACCACCACCCTTGCTGCCCATGTCCGGGTGAGAACTTTCTATAGTTCCCACCCTCAGCCTCAGTCAATGACAGTGAACCACTCTGGCGTCGGGCCGCCCCAAAGGTGCGGAATCCTCTGCACCTTTAGGGGCCAAGCCCTCACCTTTAGGGGCTAGGCCTGTGCCGGGGTGGTTGACACGCCGCCGGCTGGCGGGAAAGGCCTTATGCACCACGCCAGCCGGGGCCGACGGGCTCCGCTGGCTGCCGGAAGTCCGCACATGCGCTGGAGCATCAGCGGTTGCTGGCGTCATCCCCGCGCATGCGCAGGGTGGGGGGTCACCTCCGCGTCGGACATCGCGGTGGCTGATGCCCGACGCGGAAGGAAAAGAGTGCCCCCACGGCACAGCCCGCCCGTGGATTGGTGGCCCCCGATCGCGGGTCAGGCCACAGTGGGGGCACCCCTCCGGGGCCAGATCGCCCCCCCCCCCCCCCCCCCCCAGGACCCCAGAGCCCGCCCGTGCCGCCTGGTCCCGCCGGTAAATACCTTGTTTAATTCATACCGGCGGGACCAGCATAACAACAGCAGGACTTTGGCCCACTGCGGGCCGGAGAATCAGCGGGGGGGGGGGGGGGGGGGGGCCTGCCGACAGTGGCGGCGCGATTCCCACCCCCGCCGTATATCCGGTGCCAGAGAATTCGGTGACCGGCGGAGGCGGGATTCACGCTGGCCCCCGGCGATTCTCCGACCCGGCGGGGGGTTGGTGAATCCAGCCCCAGGTGTCACTGTTTTAAAATCAAGGGACGCCCTTGTAGGAGAGAGTTGAGGAGAAATTCTTTGAGGGTTTTGTGACTTTGGAACTCTCTACCTCAGAAGGCAGTGGAGGCGAGGTCAGAGAATATTTTTAATTTGGAGGTAGATATTTCTTGTTGGGCAAGTGAATCAAAGGTTGCCAGGGATAGGTGAGGATGTAGAACCTTAAACACAAACAGAGATCAGCCATGATCTTACTGAATAGCAGAGGAGGCTCGAGTGGCCAATCGGCCAACTTCTGAACCTATTTCATATGTTTGTATACTCGTATTATTTTGAATATAAATCAGTTCTGCATTCCTGATGGTTTTCTCTACCATAGTCAATCTCCAAAGCCACCAGCACAGCCTAACAAGAGCAGTAGGTATTTGTTGCAGCCCCAGTGAATATTTTAATGAACAATGCTGTGCTTTTCATGGAAATTACCACTTTCTCTACAGATCCTAGATCCCAGTTCTGTCAACTGTTCGATCCCTATAATTATAGTAACTAACTAGAGGAAAATTGGATCTTTAGTGTTTAAAATCCTGAAATATAAATTGCTCAGTATTACCTACAAGCATGAAATTGGGAGAATAAAATTTTAAGATGCCACTTGGTAGCTTAGAACTTGATTATTGCTGAAAAAAGAAACATGGTCAAAACTTTTCATCCTGCACTCAACAGGACAGATGCCAGAATACCACATTTCAAAGGGAGCAACAATTTAAACTGCATGAGAATAGAGCGCTAATTGATTGGCAAATTTACCCTGATTCGATGAGCTGTTATGGTTGAATGCACCAGGAACTGCTGCATTTATTTAATTTTTTAAAAAGGTGCAATTCCTGGACATTTTCCTTTTTCCTGCCAAGGATAGGTCCCTGCATATGAATATATGCCTTCTAGCAAGCTTAAGTGAGCCTGACTGATAATCTTAAATTATTTGCGAGTGTAGTTCTTCGGACACTCAGGATTGTTCAGCAAGTACTGTCCAATTGCAGAATCACATCTAATGTTAGTCATTATAATTTGAGTTGTGCAACCATGGGCTGGTTGAATATGGTCAGTACTTTGCCTATTGTGAACAGCCAGAGGGGTGTGCTGTTTGATATGATACACTGGGCGGCATGGTAGCACAGTGATTAGCACTGTTGGTTCACAGCACCAGGTACCCAGGTTCGATTCCCGGCTTGGGTTACTGTCTATGCGGAGTCTGCACGTTCTCCCCGTGTCTGCATGGGTTTTCTCCTACGCTCCAGTTTCCTTCACAAGTCCTGAAAGATGTGCTTGTTAGGTGCATTGGATATTCTGAATTCTCCCTCAGTGTACCCGAACAGGAGCCAGAGTGTGGTAACTAGGGGATTTTCACAGTAACTTCATTGCAGTGTTAATGTAAGCCTAATGTGACACTAATAAAGTTTATTCTTACCAGTCATCGGACATACAGCGTATGTACCTTGCATTGCACTGGCACTGAAATTCATATACTTTTTAAAATTAAATTTAGTGTGCCCAATTCTTTTTTCCCAATTAAGAGATAATTTAGCGTTGCCAATCCACCTATCCTGCACATCTTTTTGGGTTGTGGGGGTTGAGACCCACACAGACACGGGGAGAATGTGCAAAACTCCACACGGACAGCCGTAAGTTAGCACTGCGCCAACGTGCTGCCTTGAAATTCACATAGTACATTAAATCAAAGCTTCAATAGCATGTCTCTTTTGTGAGCAATACTCATATGAAGGTGTCTGAGTACTTTGAGTTGGAGCTTAAAGTTGTATTTTCACTAAAGCGAGCCTTAGCACAAACATTTTGAGCAAAACATTGTTCTGCTTCAAATTCTCATCTGCTGTTTTTCTTTCCCCTTTAGATCCTATGACTACAGATCTAGACTCCTGATACAATCTGAACATAGAAATTTCCATTTGTGATGTAGATTTGTTTTTTTTATTCACTCGTTTTGTTCTTCATACTTGACCACAAATTATGGGCTCTGAGGCTAGGCTATTTGCATTGAAGCGAATTTGTTGTAGGATGCACCCAGTCCTTTTGAGAGCAATTATTTTCTCCTAAAATAAATGCCATTTGTGCTTTGCGTTTAGTGAATCAACCCTATTCGGTGATAAATGTAGTGGAAAACTGCTACTTAAAGTGTCTTTGGTCTACAATCATGTACGTTTGAAGGTCATATTTCCAAAATGTGGTTATGTAATTGATATTTGAGAGGGGCTTACTTCATAGAAGGGAAGAAAGAAGAGCCCATATTAAAATGTTTTTGTACCATGATTATTTTTGTGAAGTTACAGCATGAGTTTATGTCATTGTGTTTTGCCGAAGAAAAAAACATCTTCCTTTTCCATGAAGCCTGTCCTTTTAAGATGGTTACAGTTTTGTACCTAATATAAATGGAATACTCACTCGCAGACCATCAGTGCTGCCAATCGTGGTATAGTAAGAATCGTGCCATCCAGTTTCCTGGTTATATGGCTGTCTGATCAGTAAAGGAGCTAGCAACAGAGATATTGGGCGCAATTCAGCAGACTAATGTTTAAGTCTGGTTTTGGGCACGTTTGGTGGGGAGTTTTGTGACGGCCGCATTGGTGACATCGCATCCAATATTCCACAGGGCTAAATCGCTGGCTTTGAAAGCAGGCCAGCAGCACGGTTCGATTCCCGTAACAGCCTCCCCGAACAGGCGCCGGAATGTGACGACTAGGGGCTTTTCACAGTAACTTCATTTGAAGCCTACTCGTGACAATAAGCGATTTTCATTTCCTTTCATTTTTCAATATTCAACGGCACTGTGTGCCAAAAATAGTCCCCTTGATATTCTCAACATTGCTGGTTCCCTTGCTGTCTGATTCACCTGACTCGTCCCTCAGCTGCTCGCAGCTAACAAGGGGAACTACATTTAAATGCTCCCTCACCACTTGCTGCCAGTCAGCACATGAACATGGCAGTGCGCAGACCTGCTCCTCGCTTTGGGAATGGCGACCTCATAAGGCTTCTTGACGCTGTGGATGAGAGAAGGGGCACCCTGTTCCCCCGAGGGGTTCAGAGGATAATTAACAGGGTCAGCAATGCCTCCTGGGAGGCAGTGGCAGCGGCTGTCAGTGCAGGCAGCATGACCAGGAGGATCGCTGTCCAATGTCTGGAGAAGACCAATGTCCTCCAACGTGCTGGAAGGGTAAGTTACTACCTCTCTTCCGGCATCAGTTCCACCCACCACCCTTCAAATTCCAACCCCCCACCGGCTGCCCCTAATCCACTGGCTGTTACCTTTCACCCTCTCCACATCCGATCTTCAAGTATGTTCCTCAGAACCCCCAGGCATTCACCAGTACAACCCTTTCATGTCCAGGTGTGGTGCCACACATGCCACCTGCTTATAGAGCCCCCGAATCATCAAGTGTGTGGCTTACAATGCCCTCTCTTTGTCCTCACAGAAGAAGATTGCCTGTAATAAATGGGAAAGAGGCACGATGGGGGGAGGAATCCCAGAGATTCGCGTCCTTACCCCTTATGAGGAACGGGTCCTACAAATAGCGGGGTTGCCTGAGGAGAGAGCAATCACTGAAGGTCGCAGAAGTGAGTTATTCATGTCAGACAAAATGATCCTTCCCTGTCACTGACCACATGTTAATTCTCTCGCAGGATCATCATCTGATGAGGCCAGGCTATCCGACTTCCACCCCCCCACCCTTGCCATCCAAGATAACACCCCTGAGGAGAGCTCCACACACCAACGCAACACCACACACCATGGTGGGCGACATTAGTGGACAGGCTTCTCTGATGAACACCACACATTTGCTAATGCACATCAGATGGAGGCAGGAACATCCAGGGGCGACAGTAGTTGGCGACGGTCTGCTGGATCCCAGGACACCGCTATATACCAGCCAGATGCCGAGCCTCTGGACAAGGTTCTCCCTGAGCTGATGCAGATGATAGGACAGAGCCGTAAGATTGAGGAAGGGGTGTCAGTGACTTTCCAGTGACTGCAAGGCTAATTGGAGGAGACCCAAAAGCTTCAGGTGATTGGAGAAGTCCCGAAGTTTTCAGACGTAGGAGATGGAGCCAATAATTAGTGGCACTGCGACCAACACTGCAAGGGTGGCGACCGCAGTGAAAAACCTGGAGCACGACGTCCGTGTCTTGAGTGGTGATGTCCAAAGCATGGCTCGGTCTGTGACAAACATGGCTGAGGGCGTCGACGTGATGTTCCAGTCTCTGAGGGACATGTCCCAGAAGCAGGTTGACATTCCCGAGGCACTGCAGAGCATGACATCACTGACTGCGTTAACACCATGTTTCTGACAAAAACAGGACTGTTTCAGGACTGGCAGAGGCCTTGGAGGACTCAAGTGGCCTCTGGAGGTCACCAGCTGCCCCACTGTCCCATGACGTCCCCCTGGCAGGGCCGGCTCAAGGTACCGGCAACTCGGGCAGTCGCCCGGGGCGCCATGTGCTAGGGGGCGCCATAAAGGAGCGCGGGTCCCGCGCATGCGCAGTTGGGCCGGTGCCAACCAGCGCATGCGCGGTGGCCGCCCTCCCTCAGGCCGCTCCGCACAAACATGGCGGATGGATCCAGGCTCGCCGGTGGTCACTCCGGCCCCCCCTCCCCCCTCGGGCCCCCCCCCTCCGGCCCCCCCCCCCCCCCCCACCCACCCCGAAGGGCGCCGAAGTTCAGCTTGCCAGGGGCGCCAGCAACCCTAGGGCCGGCGCTGCCCCCTGGGCCCTATGGGCACCATCAGGGAGGAGGAAGCAATGGGGGCCAACCCAGGGCCTGCCATCAAGGAAACCAAGGCAGTTTCCAACTCTTCCGAATCCCATCCTCCAGTGTATCACCAGGGCAATGGGCAGAGCAGGGTGGCATGGTTACACCTGTATCACTGGTCAATCGACCAGGGCTCTCCGGTCCAGGCCCTCTGGAGGACGTCTGCCAAGGGCATCAAAGACCACAGGGCACGGAAAACAGCAGACTGCCTCCAATTCTGATGTGCATTCTGGGGACATACCTAGATGTAGCACTAAACCATGGAAGATCAAGAAGAATGAAGACCACTGGGTGGGGGGGAGGGGGGGGGGGCGAGGGGTCACTCGGGGGTCACCACATACATGTGAAGCCTCTGTTACGTTAATCTTTCCAGCGGACCTGCCCGCTCCTCCTAGCCCCCGGGAACAATGGTCCAAGATCAAAAGCTCCCGATGCAGACTCCATTGAGAGGATGGGTGTGAGCACACTGTCAGCAGAAAGACAAGAATCAGACTTTAGCAGAAACTGAGCTACACCAGACCTTTCTTCACAGCGAGTGATCATCATCTCCAATGTATGGTGACCCGCTGACTGTGCTGACACAGGCCCATCACCCTGGAATTATGTTGCACAGCCCTTGGAGAGGGGAACAAGTGGTCATGGACTGGGGGAAATGGGACGGGAGGGGGAGGGAAATGGGCAGTATTGGGGTGAGGGGTATTGGGTGGGAGGAAATGGGACTATGGGGGGCATTGAGCTGATTTGCACAGCCTCGTCCCAGGAGAATCTGGAGATGCTAAGAGCCTCACTGGTCCTCCTTCCAGGTGGGACCCCTGCTGCAGCCTGTCATCCATCCTCCGGCTCCTCCTCAGGCTCGTCCTCCAACCCCTCCTGGTTCGCCTCCTTTTCCTCCTCAGACGAGGCCGCATGTCCCTCTGCCACCACCTCCCCCACTTCCTCCAGCATGCCACTCCGCTCCTGTGCCAGATTGTGGAGGGCACAGCAGACCACCACAAAGTGGGAGACCCTCTGGGGAAGGGTGTGCTGCAGGGCACTGCCAGAGCGGTCAAAGTATAGAACCACATTTTCAGCAGCCCAATTCAACGACAGCTTGGGTGGCAATGTGGGCCTCATTATAACTGGTCTCCACCTCAGTCTCAGGTCTCTGCACTGGCGTCATAAGCCATATCCTCAGGGGGTGGTCCTCTCAGGCATCATGGATCTCTGAGTGCCCAGGATGTAGCTGTCATGCACACTGCTAAGGCATACATGTATATGACCCTGAGGTGGTGGTCACACAAGCTAAACATTCAGGGAGTGGATTCCCTTCCTGTTAATTTAGGGCACTCCCTGATGCCTTGGTGCTCAAGGGTAACATGCATGCCATTGTTTGCCCCCTGGACCTGGGACATCCTGGCAATGGCAGCAAATCCTGCAGCTTGGTGGGCCTGGTCCAGTTCGAGGGTGATATAGTCTGATGCCCGGGCATACAGAGAATCCGGACACAGCTGTGGGCAGGAGATTAGGATCAGCCACACAGGTCCCCGCTCGAGTCCTGGAATGACCCAGTGGCATAGGCATTGAGGGCTGTGGTGACCTGCATGGCCACCAGGAGTGGGTGTCCTCCTCCTCCACGGGGTGCCATGTCCATCAGCTTATAAAATGACCAATGACTATAAACCTCAGGCCATCGCTGGTCCCTCTGGCTCCCTCCTCAGCCTATTGGGCGGGCGGCCTTCGGGGTGTACGGTGACCTCTTGCACATTGGGTGCCGCCTCCAGCCTGCGTTGTCATTGCTGCCTTCTATAGTGTCTGCCAGCCTCGGCTGTCACAAGCAGGGTGAGGGCAGCCTCCACGCCACCCACACCAGCACCCATAGTTTTATCTGGAAGGAATGGGAGAAGGAGAGACTGACAATCCATTGGGCCTTCCATCCCGGGACCCTCAAATCCCCAAGCCCCCCCCCCCCCCCCCCCCCCCCCCCACCCTTACCATGACCTTCCCACCTTCCCTGAGTGCCACCCAGTGAGCCAGTTGTGCTGGCAAAGTTTGCTCTGCACACTCACTCCTGGCCACTTGATGATGCCCCATAGATCCCAGACCTCTGCCAGGAAAATTAGGGAGGCCATTCTATACTACCCTCCAATCATTCACACACTTAGCTTTTTGCCATGAGTGGATCCTCAGTGGTAACGCCCTGCTCTTTAATGTTTGATTATTGTCAGCTGCCTCTATGGTGCTGACGCTCCGAGAGTTCAGGCGCATTTCTCCGGCCTCAAAGTTTGCTGGACATGCAGTGCACTAATCATCCTCTGAGACATGACACCTGTGCTATGAAGAAGGCTCTTGAGAGTTGAGAATGTTTTGTTTATTAAATGGTCAATGATAACAAAGATTTGAAAATCAATGACATTCCACATATCACACTAGCCATTAAACAACAAGGAAATGTCACCATTCCATATTGGTGCCAATACAAAGCTATATCAGCTCATTAAAAAAATACACACAGTATCACCCCTCGCAGGTTCCTCTTCAGAAACTGAAAATTAGCTTGTGAATGTGTTATGATTCTTTGCCCAGAATTTTGTCATAGAATTGATTAGTCCATAAATGTGTGACTTGTTCCCCATATCAATGTCATTCTCTGTCCAGGAGCTGCAGCTATGCAGACTCAATCTCATCAGAACCGTCCTGTCATCCACATATTACCCCAGCGCTCAAGGTGCAGTTGAACATTCTTGATTCCCGCGGTGACGTGCCAGTTACATGCAGCATTACACTACATTACACCAGCAACAAATACATCAGCAATCTGCGAAAGCATTTCTTCAACGGCATCATCACGTGGTCCATTTGGATCATCACGTGGCCCATTTGGATCAATGTCGCGCACCAGGTCTCATTGCTTTACATCAGATTACGTTCTGGACTTGTATGCCCTCCTGAGCCCAGCATTCCAGGGCCCAGGTATCTTGGCAAATATTGTCTTTCTTTCCAGCTACAGAAAAGGAAGGAAACAGCAACAGCAGTCTTCAGAAATTTGCAACCACTTACAGGAGCAAGCAGCAAACACAACCTGCAGCAGTGAAGTGCTCTCACACCTAACAAGGCTAATTCCTCATTTCAAATAGTCTTCAGCTGTGAAGCTAGAGGTTTCCCACAGTCAAAGCGGGTGAAACTGAATTTCTGGAGAGAAGGTGTATCATGGCTGCATCCTGAAAGGGTCTGCCAGGACAGACAGGCTGCAGCCGTGATTGTCCTGTTATGGGTCTCCGCAGTGTTTAGATGGCTTGAAAGCCTCACGGATGCAAAGCCGCTCAATCCCCCCCTCCCCTCCCCCAGCGGTGGACCCCCAACTTGGAAGGCTTCAGCCCCCAACCAAGCCCAACCCTCTGAGGAGTCCCCCACACCCGAGCACTGAGGCAGCAGATCTGGTGCCCTTGAGCTGTGGCCGGTAAATGGAAGTGGCTATTCACCTCCATAGTTCCCCTCTGTTGCCATTGCGCCAGCTTCACATTTTTGAAAAGATGTACTAAATGCCTTAACAGGGAAGGCTTCACACTATAAAAACACCGGCCTGGGTGCAGGTTGGTGAGGGTGACCCTTCGGGGCGTGGGAGTTTAGCAGTGTATCTAAATAATTCTCTTTCTTTATATCTTACTGTGTGTCCTATGTTTCTACAAATGAGTTCTTTCTTATAAAAATAAACTAAGGGCAGCATGGTAACACAAGTGGCTAGCCCTGTGGCTTCACAGCGCCAGGGTCCCAGGTTCGATTCACCGCTGGGTCACTGTGTGAAGTCTGCACGTTCTCGCAGTGTCTGCGTGGGTTTCCTCCGGGTGCTTCCAGTTTCCTCCCACAGTCCAAAGACATGCAGGTGAGGTGGATTGTCCATGCTAATTTGCCCTTAGTATCAAAAAGGTTAGGAGGGGTTATAGGGTGGTAGTGAGGGTTTAAGCGAGTCGGTGCAGACTCAATGGGCTGAATAGCCTCCTTCGCACTATATGTTCTTTGTTCTAATGTATATTAGGTGTTGATTTTGTAATCTGTGTAAAGGGCTATCCCATATCTTGAACTAATCACAGTTATTAGTCGATTTAGATCATTATTGGAGCCTGACGACTTATTAATATTGCAGCAGTGCTTCAAGCACATTTCTAATATTGCCTCAGGGTCATGGTGCTGTTGATTTTTATTACACGGCACTCCTGCCTAGTCTGGTATACAAATGGCTACAATCTCACATGATGGGCTGGATTTTACAGTGTGCTGTATTCCCCACCCCACTGACTGAGAAGCCAGTCATCATTCCACCCATCTGAAATCCAGCTGCCCTCAACTATATCGTTATTGGCTTGTTTCAAAGTGGTACTTGTACCTCCATTTGTGAGGAAGCCCCACCCTAGAGAGCTGCAAGCCAATCTGATTGGTCAGCAGCTCTAGCCCCAGCAGCTCCAGGATCAAACAGTAACCACCGCTGGGACGACAAACAGCCCTCGAGAAGTAGTAATGGAGCCCTGACATAACAGTGATTCAGAGATTTTTGACAGACCTGGCTGGCAGACTGCGGCCGGGGGTGGGGGGGCAGGGCGATTTTGTTGGCACTTATAAACTGGTTACTTATTTTGTGGCTTTCCTCCGGGTGATCCGGTTTCCTCCCACAGTCCAAAGACATGCAGGTTAGGTGGATTGGCCATGATAAATTTCCCTTAGTGTCCAGAAAGGTTAGGAGGGGTTATTGGGTTACAGGGATAGGGTGGATGTGAGGGCTTACGTGGGTCGGTGCAGACTCGATGGGCCGAATGGCCTCCTCCTTCACTCTATGTTCTATGTTATTGTGCTGTATGCCTCTGAGATTTTTCACATACCAACATACAGCACAAATGTTTAGTAAAAAACAGTGCCTTAACGTATGGCACAAGCATGCTATTGTGCTGATATTCTGATGGTCATACTGGGTGGGTGTCACTATTAAAAGCTCTATGTGTCAGCACACATCCCAATATGTTGATGACCTCCTTCCCTAGGGTTTGTTGTGCTATCATGGGGAAGCCATGACAAATGCTCCATTTTGCCGCATTAAATTTATCTTCAAAAACAATCGTAGAAGGTAATAAATAGCTTTCATTATAATGACACGAAGAGTAAAGGGTGAATTGGGAGGATTTTATTCGTATTAAGTCTCATGTTTTCCACTTCTTTTATCAATAGGCACCAACTAGTTACAGTAACATTACAGCACTTACCCTCAGGGTATAATCTGTCATGCTTTATGCCAAATACTGGAAATCTGATGAATCCAGATTCTGCTTTAAATTCTTGTGCGTCTGCTGACTGCAGCATTTGGAAAACTTGTTCAAAACCATACTAGACCTTAATGCTCAAGTCTAATTTCATCATGTCCATATCTTTAATGCATCACACAAGTTGCAATGGTTCTTCTCAAGCAAAAAAGGGACAAGGGAAGTAAACATAAATCTGTAATGAATTCAAAGGAATGGTAGTGATCGTTGAAATAATCAGTTCTCTTTTTTTGATAGTTGAAACAAAGCTATAAATAATACAGTAAATCTATCCCAGTTCTTCCTTCAACAATTTAAAGCCGGTTCTTTGAAGTGGCTGGGAAAAGATGTTGTCTTAGGAGAGCCCAACATTCAATGCGCTGGAATCTACTGAGAGACCAAGGGAATTGATTTTTTGCTGATAAAATTCCGAAAGCTGATTAATTTGGCTCATTTTTATTGGAAACCTTAGAGTAGCATTTCTGCCTCTGAAAACTTTTTATTCCAGATATGATAAGTTTGTAAATGTAAGAGAGAGAGAGCGAGATTAGAAATCAGGTTTAAATATGAAGGAAACTGTTTTCATGATTCTGAGTAAAGGTTTGCTGGCTCACTGATTCAGCAGAGTTCTCAGGGCAACAGAAAGTGTTTCTGAGGTTATCTGGCACCAGGATGGACAGTGGATGTGGATATTTTATTGAAATGATCCTAGCTTAACTATAACTTTTGGGATCGTTTCTAAATATATATCAGCATAACTGCGATGTATTTGATGATATTCCAAATTTCTGGTGAAATTACATGACACATGCAGATGTGATCATCACCAAAGTCAGGAAATCGAAAGGATTTAGAGTATAGCTCCTTGTCACTTATAAACTAAGCTTTCTTGCATAGCTGTTGTTCAGTACACTTCGAAAATCTAGCATTCTTCAGTACATAGTGACTACATGTTAGTGTGTATACATTACACTATTGATTGCTATTTGTTTGGGGAAAAAAATTCTGGAATAAGCTGGTGCAACAGCATTCTTTTCCTCAAGGTAAGGTCATGAAGATATTTATCATCAAATCTTTTGCATCCACACTGCAGACAGAGTCTCATTCACAGCCAGCATATTGTGTCTTCACCTCTCCAGCCACATTTTCCCACTATCTTTGCAGATGCTGTCTGGAGGACATTTCTACTTATGACCGTGATCTCTCTCCTCCTGCTGACTGCCAGAAGAAGGGCCTTAAAGGCTGTATGAGATAATCTGTGCAATGCTTGCAACCATTTTTGCCCATGGAGTATGTTAACTGGTGCCTGCAGGCAGAATGCATTGCCTTTTAAGAGATGTAGACTGCCTTTAATGCCCAATTCTCAACTCCTCATCCCATCCCCCCATTCTACTGCACACAAATAGATGCACAGCCAATAAGCAGTGTGAGTGCATGCCTGTATAATGAGAGTGACCTCTCAGCACAAATTTCATGGGACTCATGTGTTCACATGAATGGGAACATGCAGAACATACGTCATGCCCTAGGTTTTTGGGCACCATTGATTTCTGGACCAGTATCTGTTAAATGTTGAAGGAAACAAATTAGGAATACTGGTCAGGAATAGTGATTGTTCTTGCTACATCAGGCACTTCTTTTCAGCATTAAAAAAAAAAAAAATTGTTCATGGGATGTGGGCGTCGCTGGCTGGCCCATCCCTGAGTCAACCACATTACTGTGGATGTGAAATCACAAGTAGGCCAGACCAGGGAAGGACGGCAGATTTCCTTCCCTAAAGAACATTAATGAACCAGGGTTTTTTTTTAACAACAATAGACAGGGCTTTAATGATCACCATTAGACATTTAATTCCAGGTTTTTATTGAATTCAAATTTCACTATCTGCTGTGGTGGGATTTGAATCCGGGTCCCCAGTGCATTACCTCAGGTCTCTGGATTACTAATAAGGATAAGCAAGGAATAGTTCAAGCACAGCTTGAATAGATAAGATTGTTTTTTATTTGATAAGTACTTCAGAAATGTGAGTTTCCATACTATAATGAGTAATGCAGTGAGCTTGGAAACTATTTTCTTTCAGCTAACAACACGCACACATTTGAAAATATCTGCTGAATGGCAGTCCCACTGCTTGTCAGCAATAATACTTGGAGAGGAATGAGGTTGGCACTGTTAATAGAGGGATGGTGATGCTTGAGCGATAATTCACTCAGTAACCTAAACCTGTATAAACTTTTACAGATTGCATTTACAGGCCTATGTTAAATGTGATGACTTAACTAGGTAAAACAGAGGGCAGAGTAAGTTTAACTTTATCCATCAGTCATTCTACTTTGGGCCTCTATTATTCCTTTTCGGATCAAACAAGACTATTTTTTTTCACATCTGGTGATGTGGGGAAATATCGCTGAATTAGTTGAAAATCCAATGATATCTGAACCTAAATTTTGTCAATTGTTTGCACCCACTAAACATTAGTTAAGCTATATAGTTCTACCTTTTAAAGCAGCAGAACATAATTATAATAGATAATAAAATATTACACCAGTCAAGATAATTTCTTGCCTATGGATCACCAAGTTTGAATAATGATATGTAAATTTCGGCGGTGGGGATTAGAATGGAAGCTAACCACTTTGTGACATTAAAGCTTGTAGTTTAGCTGTTAGATTCAGATAATCTTAGAAATAAATAAGCTTGAAATTATAAATACTGTTGCATCATCAATATTAAACCCTGACTTACTCGTGCTTATATAGTCACAATGCACATTCTGATGTATAAATAGACAAGGTGTTTGATGGTGTGCCCTGGGGTGATGTAATGCTGCAAGAACTGATGTTGGAATGAATGATGCGTTTATGTTTAATATCTCCCAAGTACACTTGACATTGGTTTGTTTGGATATTTCCTTATCTTTGTTTCATTGTGAATGTGGCATATCTAAACCAGAGTTCTTTCAGATACAGATCTGCTCACAGAATTGGAAACAATGGCTTGGCTTTTCACCTGATATGGGATGACTCAGGAGACCTTTAAAATGGTGGGTAGGCCCAGATTCTGGGATTCCCAAGCCCCTTTCCCCAGACAGTCCTGTTTTCAGGAATGGCTATTAAAGGGTTAAAAGCCCACACCCTGCACTCCCGACCTGGCTGGCTCCATTGCACAGATAGGTATTTCCTACACCTATGCAATTTTCATGGTGTTGGGCCAGGTTTTAAAGAACTCCTCAGAGGAGTCATAAACCATAATCTGCATAAGGGGACTGTTTAAAAAGACCTCCTCGTACTTTCCATGTCAGGGTATGCCCAATGCCCCAGGTCCAACCATCTTCAGCTGCTTCATCAATGGCCACTTCATCAATCACGGTAGCACAAGTGGATAGCACTGTGGCATCACAGCGCCAGGGTCCCAGGTTCGATTCCCCGCTGGGTCACTATCTGTGCGGAGTTTGCACGTTCTCCCCATGTCTGCGTGGGTTTCCTCCGGGTGCTCCGGTTTCCTCCCACAGTCGTGCAGGTTAGATGGATTGGCCATGTTAAATTGAACTTCGTGACCAGAAAACGTTAGGAGGGGTTATTGGATTACGGGGATAGGGTGGAAGTGAGGCTTAAATAGGTTGGTGCAGACTCGATGGGCCGAATGACCTACTGCACTGTATGTTCTATGTATGTTCTATGTTTTTTCAACCTAAGGTCAGAAGTGGGGATGTTCGCTAATGACTACACAATGTTCAGCATCATTCACAACTCATCCAATGGTGAAGCAGTTCCCATGTCAAAATGCAGCAAGACCTGGACAATACCAAGGCTTGGGTTGACAAGTGGCAAGTAACACCACACAAATGCTAGGCAATGATCATCTTGAAGAAGAGAGAATCTAACCATCGTTCCTTGGTAGTCAATGATATTACCATTGCTAATTTCTCCCACTATCATAATCCATGGGGATGTTGATCAGAAACTGAACTGGACTAGCCATATAAATACCGTGGCCACAAGAGGTGACGAGTAACTCACCTCCTGATTCACAAAAGCCTGTCCAGCATCTACAAGGCAGGAGTGTGATGAAATACTCTCCACTTGCCTCGATGACTGCAGCTCCAACAACACTCAAGAAGCTCAACACCATCCAGGACAAAGTAGCCTGCATGATTGGTACATCTACCACAAACATCCAGCCCCTCCACCATCGAACGACATATTGTTCTGTCTACAAGGTACACTTCAGGAACTGACGAAGGCTCCTAAGGCAATACCTTCCAAATACACCATCGCTTCTATCTAGAGGGACAAGATCAGCAGACAAATGGGAACATCACCACCTGGAAGTTCCCTTCGAAGGTACTCACCATCCTAACTTGGAACTATATCGCTCTTGCTTCATTGATGCTGGGTCAAAATCCTGAAACTCTGTCCCTAACAGCACTGTGGTGTGCCTACACCATGGGTACTGTAGCGGTCCAAGAAGGCCTCTCACCACCACCTTCTCGAGGGCAATTATGGATGGGCAATGAATGCTGGCCTAGCCAGAGATGCCCATATCCGCTAATTCAATTTTTTTTAAATGCCCCACACTCTGTGGCTGGCTCCTCATGCCCCCATGCCAAGGTAAGGCCCCCATTCACCCAGTATGTCCCCTCATGCTGTATATGCCAAGCCAAGGCACTTCTATGCTCACTCATCTATTATACAATGTATAGAAACAATTAACCCTATAGTAACAGTATAAATGTTTAAAAGGTTTTTTAAAAAAGTAATTTCTTGATAACTTTTTCAGTTTAAAAAAATAACCGTTTCTACTACAGGGCAATAAACACACCAATCATCCAGATCCTTTAAAGTTTCAATAGGTGAAACTGCAGAAACTGGAAACGTTTTAGTCTTGAGTAAAAAAACAGTAAAATTGACAGCAGTCAATCAAGCAATGTTTTCTCTCAGACTCTAATGAATTTCTGGTCTCCCAGCCAAACCTCAATAACTATTACGGATTCTGAATGATTGACACGTTGATTGCCCAGTAGTAAACACGTGTTTTTTAAGCGGAAAGTTGTTAATTGATGACTGTGTTTTTAATTAAAGCTTTCTAAAATATACACCAAACTGCTATCAGATGGTTTATTGCTTCTACACAGTGTATGAACATGGAAGTACCACAGCTTAGCATTGAGAGCATGAGATGCTATAGGGGGTTGGTGCAGGGCATGACATGGCATGGGAAGTGCATAAGGATGATGGTGTGTGAGAGGTGGAGGGCTGCAGCGCCTTTCTGTTCTTGTTTTATCGAGGAAAAAGTCCCACAGCATCGAAGCAGGATTTTGCCCCCGTGGCTGGCTCCAACCTCTTGGGTTGGCTGATCTGACTCCAGTCCGTACCTACCTTGTAGTGATGGAAATCCTCCTTATATGTGTGTTTATGTATATATGACACTAAAAGTGTTTAGGGATAATATAGTTTACTCAAAGGGTTGAGATTAAATATGATTACATAGATGATGTACAAATTCTAACTCAGCATAGACCAATTATCCCAAGCAGTTTGTCTTGTTGTTTGTCCTTCCCTGAGCAAAATGTAATCCCTTGTGCCTGCTCTGTTCTCTGTGACGTTGTAAATCTTAAATTGGTTCATGTTTAATGCATGCAACTGTAACCTTGATATTAAATTACAAATTGACGTTCTCGCTCTATTCTCGGTATATTTGAGATACGTATAATTCGGAAATTATTTTTCAGTTTCAAAATGGACAAAAAGAAATTAAGAATCTAGGATAAACAATACTTTAATTATCATAGAGTAGAGGGTACTTAAATAGCTGAACACATCCCCTATTCATTTCTCTTTACATGTTGGAAGAATGTGATGCTCTGCCATTGGCAACAGCGTCTTGAGTTATTATCTTCCTAAGCCTCTTCACCACAACCCTTCTCCTCCTTTAAGATACCACTTAAAACCTACCTCTCAAATGTTGTTTGATAATGCTCCCATGAAGTGCCTTGGGACATTCTACTTTTAAAATAGCAGTTTGCAAACTATTAATAATGCTCAGTTGTAGATATTTAGACAATGTCATTTAAATGCTGTTAAGTCATAGAATCCCTACAGTGCAGGGGGAGGCAATTCGACCCATCAAGGCTGCACCGACCCTTTGAATGAGCACTCTGCGCATTTACAATTGTCCACCCTTACCTATCCCCATAATCCCATAACCAAACCTGCACATCCCTGGACATTAAGGGGCAGTTTAGCACGGCCAATCCACCTTACGCGCACATCTTTGGAGGGTGGGAGGAACCCGGAACACCCAGAGAAATTGCAACTGGGCAGAGGAAACCCACGCAGACACGGGGAGAACATGCAAACGCCACACAGTCACCCGAGGCCGGAATTGAACCTGGGTCCCTGGCGCTGAGGCAGCAGTGCTACCCACTGTGCCACCATGCGACCCTTGTTATGCTGGTTTCCACTGCTGGTGGAAGGATCCGACCTACACTATGGTATTATTAATTTCCAAAATGTAATGTTATTAAAAGCAAGAAGCTTAAATGGTATAACATGTACTGTAAGCCAAACTGATCTCATTATGTTCTAGATATGTTCAATGTCTTTAATATCAGTTACAATCATGCTTGACTGATGTTTTTGTTTCTCATTCAATGGCCAGAATAATGAGACGTGTGAATCTTTACTGTGGAAGCCCTAATGTGGGAGAGGTGGTTGTGTAAAAATTAAGAATTAAGAAACAATGAAGCAATTTGCTGGTTTAGCACAGGGCTAAATCGCTAGCTTTGAAAGCAGACCAAGGCAGGCCAGTAGCACAGTTCAATTCCCATACCAGCCTCCCCGAACAGGCGCCGGAATGTGGCGACTAGGGGCTTTTCACAGTAAATTCATTTGAAGCCTACTTGTGACAATAAACGATTTTCCTTTCATTTTGCATTTCATTTCATTTCAATTTGGCTGTTATTAATAATTTGGAAAAAAGAACAGTCTGCTCAGCAACATTCTAATGTCCTCCTCCATATTTTTTTTCACAGCTGCTTCAAAGAGGGCAATGGTGTGCTCATATAAAATTATAAAAAGGCACTTTGAGAACTGGTGCATGACTCTCCTATTTTAATTCCAACATTTCAGCGCAATACATTGCATTTAATCCACATAGAACTTCATTTTGCACAGAGCTCAGGTGCAAATTCGATTGAAATATTTAAGAAAAATCTCTAATGCTTCTCTTGAGTCCACAGTTTGGATATGATCAGTTGAGAAAGGATGACTGATTCTCCCCTCTATTCAACCTCTTTGGTTGGTCACAGCAAAGATTTATTTTTCTTTTTTTAACAAAGATATGCCTTTTCTAAATCAGAATGATTTAAACTGCCTAAACTATGAGCAATAAGGAACCAATCAAACACGGTTTTCTTGAGTCAAAAAAAGAGTAAATTTATTAACCACAAAATCCACAAAAAATAATAAAAACGCAACGCCAAGCTTTCGGCTCCCATGCAGTCAATCAGGCCCATGTGCACACACAAACAGATACCGTAAGTAAGGGGAGTTAAGAGTCTAATTGAAAAAAAGGTAAAAGAATATATGGTTAAGTGTCCTTTAATTGTCCTTGGGACATAGATTTGAAACGTCGTGGCTGAATTAGGTTAGCTGGTTTCTTGGATGTGGTCAGATGTAGAAGATGTTGCAATTATTACGGGATCTCTATTCAATGGTAGGCTTTTGGTAGTGTTGGCTTCTTGAACCTGGAAACAGGCTGACTGCAAAAAGGACCAAGGGAGTGAGAGCAGCCCTCAGCTGGTCTCCTCTGCTCAAGGTTTTCTGGAGATTACCTGAGTCGTTTGCAATCTCTCTCTGGTGGCTGGCTGTCTTGCCTTGAAATACCGTTACCCATTGTGGATTTCCAAGAGGTTTTCCAAGAGGTTTTGAGTACGTCTGTGTCAGCCATCGTTTCAATATCCAGTACTTTGTATTTTTAATGTCTCTTCCTTATACCACTTTTAATGGGTGTCTGGATTACAAGAAATGTCTCTTTCTTCACACTCCATCCTGAGGGTGATTTGTCGGTGTTTCACCTTCACCTTGGATTGTGGCTATGCATTTTTAAGAAGTTCGTTCTGTATCAGTTCAAATTTCAAAATTTCCAGTCAAGTTTAAAAAATGATTCTTTCATAAATAAAGGGGCATAGCCTCATAACAATGAGCTTGGTCTAATTGATGAATTTAACTGACATGTCCTTCAGGCCTTTGTGGATCAGCTGAATTTGATGATGTGCATGCCCTGGAAAATGTGGGAAAGTCATGGGCGGGATTCTCCGATGCTGCGTCAGAGTGTCCGCGGTGTCGTGAACGCTGTTGCGTTTCACAACGCTGCAAAAGGGCCATTGGCAGCATCGATTCAGGCCCCGAAAAGGGGCCAGCAGCGGCGCCGCGAGAAACGCGGTGGGCGTGGTGCCAGAGCAGAGCCGTCAGCGTGCGACGCCCGGATGCCGCGGTGCCGCTTCATTTTATGTGCGCGATCCGCGCACAGGCCCCGACACAGGAGAGATGGCCGCGCCCCGCCGTGCCGCCCCCAAGTTCCGGGACCATGAACTGGAGACACTGCTGGACGCAGTGGAAGAGCGGAGGGCGATTCTGTGCCCAAGAAGTGGCCACCGGCACCCGGCTAGCACAGTCAGGAGCAACTGGCGTGATGTGGGCATCCCCGTTAGCGCTGTGGGGCACACCCCACGTACTGGAGAGCAGTGCCGCAAGAAGCTCCACGACCTGACAAATGCAGCCAGGGTAAGTACCCCGAGAGTTACCACGTTCCACCTGACCCACATGGGCACCACCCCGCCTTGCGAGCCGCCATGGTGTGGTGCCCACTGCCCCCTGAGCCATAATGTTGCCAGCGTCTGCATGTCTTGCTGCTGACGACCTAACTCTGATGCTTGCTCCCCCCCCCCTGTCCGCACTAAGACAGCCCACAACCATCATGAGCGTGCAAGAACTGGAGGGGGAATCACCTGTTCTGCCCCCCCTCCCCCCGTCCATGACCAGAGAGCTCTGGACCTCGCTGGTGCAGCCGCCACCCAGGAGGTAGCGCCATGCCAGACTGGAGGCGCAGCAGTAATGAAAACATTAATGGACAGACGCACTGGTCTGCTAGATGCCCTTCTGTCACTCTGACTCCAAGTGGCAGAGGGCATCATGCAGAGATTGCCCACTCCACAGCCTCTGCTCCCTCTCCCTGTCCTGCTGCAGACCCAGAGGCATTACAGGTGCAGCCCTATACCTGTCTTAGTGCGGACAGCTCGCTTGTCTCTCTGAGACAAATCCTGGAACTCATCAAATCCTGGAACGTTTCCAAAAATGCTCCACATGTTTTGTTATAGCAGAAGTTTACAAAAATGATTTTACAAACAGCTTGGGTGCCTGGTGCTTTAAAAAAGACTAATGCAGGATCCATCCTGCACCTAAGTGCTGTTTTTTTTTGCAGTGATAGAGAAGTTTGATGTCTGAACCTGCAATGTCCAAATTGGACATACCGGCATCAGTTGGTAGGACTGTGGTGTCAGGATAGTGCTCCCTCTAAGACTCCTTGGTACATGCTGGGGTAGACTACAGGGTGCATTTCTCAAAACCATGAAGATGAAATTGCTGTGCTTAATGTGCATCAAAGATGTTTGAATAATTTTGAGTTTTAATTTTCAATACAAATCCTTGGATTTTGTGAAACAGCAGAATAGGCAAATTCATTGGAAATTTGCACAGATCTTCCTAAGTAAGAAGTCTTACAACACCAGGTTAAAGTCCAACATGTTTGTTTCAAACACTAGCTTTCGGAGCACTGCTCCTTCCTCAGGAGTCCTTGAATGTCACCAAGGGCAATTTATCATAACCTGCACGTCTCTGGACTGTGGGAGGAAACCTGGGCATCCGGAGGAAACCTACGCAGACACGGGGAGAATGTGCAGACGCCACACAGACAGTGACCCAGCAGAGAATTGAACCTGGGATCCTGGCGCTGTGAAGCCACAGTGCTATCCACTTGTGTTACCGTGCTGCCCTGTGGTAAAATGGAACAAATGTTTTCTATTGAATGAATGATGCTCCAACAGCAGTTGAGAATACCACCAGAACAAAACAATCTGCTTTATTGGAATTCTCGCTTCACACTTTCTATATTAAATTTAATCTGCCATGTGCCCTCCCATTTCATTTATGTGCTCTTGAAATTGCTAGTATTCTCATTAATATTTGCTACATTTCCAAGTTTCACTTGGAAATTGGAATTCTAAAATGATATCCTGTACACCACTTCCAGATTGTTGTTTCCCTTTCCACTACTCGTGGTGCACAAGGGCAGACTTTCATCCGTTTATATGGTGAGGTTTTTCCTTGAATAGGTTGCTAGCCTGTCACAGAGGCTTTTATCTCCCACTGATGCTGCCTGGCTTGTGTTGGAAGGGTTTTACAGTTTGATACTCCACCTGTTGGCTGCATTATGAACACACCTTCCTTGGACATCAAATCCTGGGTTGGGACTTGAACCTGGGGGTTCTGCCTCAGAGGCCGGGATGCTACCCACTGTGCCACAAGACTTCCTCCAATTCCTGATTATTAATAATCTATTTAAGGAGAAGTGGTTTGAATGCTGACCTCTGGAGAGCACCACTGAATTCTTCCCATTTTTAAAAAACATTTACAGGATGTGGGCATCACTGGCAAGGCCGGTAGTTTTTGCTCATCCCTAGTTGCCCTTGAGAAGGTGGTGGTGAGCTGGTGCCTTAAACCGCTGCAGTCCCTGTAGTGTGGATACACCTACAGTTCTGTTAGGGAGGGAGTTCCAGGACGTTGACCCAGCGACAGTGAAGGAATGCCGATATATTTCCAAGTCAGGATGATTAGGGTCTTGGAGGGGAACTTCCAGGTGGTGGTGCACTTGTCCTTCTAGACAGTAGCAGTCATGGATTTGGAAGGTGCTGCCGACAGAGCCTTGGTGAGTTCCTGCAATGCATGTTGTAGATAGCAAAAACTGCTACCACTGTTCATCAGTGGTGGAGTGCGTACCGATCAAGTGGACCATTTTGTCCTGAATGGTGTCGAGCTTCTTGAGTGTTATTGAGGTTACACTCATCCGTGCAAGGATGGAGGTTATTCTATCACACTCCTGACATGTACTTTGTAACTGATAGACAGACTATGGGGAATAAGAGGGGAGTTACCCAGTTGGATTCCTAGCCTCTGACCTGCTCTTTTGCCACAGTATTTATATGGCTAGTCTAGTTCAGTTCTGTTCAGTGGTAAACCCCCAGCCTGAAAAATGATTGTTCACCAGTACTCTTTGCTTAATGACCCCTCGTGACCACTGTGCCACAGTCCGTCTTAATTTCATGAGCTTTAAGCTTGTTGACAAATGTATCATTTGGCACAGTGAATTGAACTCTTGTCAAAGAATAACCATAACACATAGGAGCAGAATTAGGCCACTCAGCCCATCGAGTCTGCTCCACCATTCAATCATGGCTGATATTTTTCTCATCTCCATTCTCATTCCTTCTCCCCATAACCACTGATCCCCTTATTAATCAATCTCTGTCTTAAAGATACTCAGTGATTTGGCCTCCACAGCCTTCTGCGGCAAAGAGTTCCACAGATTCACCACCCTCTTGCTGAAGAAATTCCTCCTCATCTCTGTTTTAAAGGGTCGTCTCTTTAGTCTGAGATTGTGTCCTCTGCTTCTAGATTTTCCTACAAGTGAAAACATCCTCTCCACGTCCACTCTATCCAGGCCATGCAGTATTCTGTAAGTTTCTATAAGATCCCCTCTCATCCTTTTAAACTCCAACAAGTATAGACCCAGAGTCCTCAACCATTCTTCATACGACAAGCTCTTCATTCCTCCTCTGGACCCTTTCCAAGGCCAGCCCAGCCTTCCTTAGATATGGGGCCCAAAACTGCTCACAATACTCCATATGAGGTCTGAATGGAACCTTGTATAGCCTCAGAAGTACATCCCTGGTCTTGTATTCTAGCCCTCTCGACACGAATGCTAACATTGCATTTGTCTTCCTAACTGTCGACTGAACCTGCACATTAATATTAAGGGAATCGTGAACAAGGACTCCCAAGTCCTTTTGTGCTTCTGATTTCTTTTTTTAAAAATAATTTTTATTGAAAAATGTTGTATTTATATAACAACGAACAGCAATAAAATACCAACAATAACAGTCATAAACATTCGCCCAACCTCAATGAACAACAAAACATATTAACAACAAATTAAATTAACACTATATTAAGTTAAATAACCATAGAAAAAATAAAGAACACCCCCCCTGGGTTGCTGCTGCTATTGACCAAGATACCTATCTTTGAGCCAGGAAGTCCAGAAAAGGCTGCCACCGTTTATAGAACTCTTGTACTGATCCTCTCATGGAAAATTTGACCCTTTCCAACTTTATAAATCCCGCCATGTCATTGACCCAGGTCTCCACGCTTGGGGGCCTTGCATCCTTCCACTGCAGCAAGATCCTCCGCCGGGCTACTAGGGACGCAAAGGCCAGGACACCGGCCTCTTTCGCCTCCTGCACTCCCGGCTCCACCGCAACTCCGAAAATCGCGAGTCCCCACCCTGGTTTGACCCTGGATCCAACCACCCTCGACACCGTCCCCGCCACCCCCTTCCAGAATTCTTCCAGTGCTGGGCATGCCCAGAACATATGGGCATGATTCGCTGGACTCCCCGAACATCTGGTGCACCTGTCCTCACCCCCAAAGAACCTACTCATCCTAGTCCCGAACATGTGGGCCCGGTGCAGCACCTTAAATTGGATGAGGCTAAGCCTCGCACATGAAGAGGAAGAGTTGACCCTCTCCAAGGCATCCACCCAAGTCCCATCCTCTATCTGCTCCCCTAGTTCCCCCTCCCATTTAGCCTTCAGCTCCTCCACTGATGACTCCTCCACCTCCTGCATTACCTTATAGATGTCAGACACCTTCCCCTCTCCGACCCACACCCCTGAAAGCACTCTGTCCGTCATCCCCTGCGAGGGCAGCAAAGGGAATCCCTCTACCTGTCGCCTAGCAAACGCCTTTACCTGCAAGTATCTGAACATGTTCCCTTGGGGGAGCCCAAATTTATCTTCCAGTTTTCCCAGGCCCACAAACCTCCCTCCAATAAACAGGTCCCTCAATTTACTGATGCACACCCTTTGCCACCCCCTAAATCCCCCATCCTTGTTCCCCGGGATGAACCGATGATTGCCACCCAATGGAGCCTCCATCGAGCCCCCTGTTTCCCCCCTATGCCGTCTCCACTGTCCCCAGATTCTTAGGGTCGTCGCCACCACCGGACTCGTGGTATACCTCTTAGGGGAGAGCGGCAACGGCGCCGTTACCATGGCACCCAGGCTCGTACCTCTACATGACGCTATCTCCATTCTTTTCCATGCCGCCCCTCCCCCCTCCATCACCCATTTACGCACCATTGACACATTGGCCGCCCAATAGTACCCCAAAAGGTTGGGCTGCGTCAGCCCTCCCTCGCTCCAGAAAACCCTCTTCACTCTCGGAGTCTCATGTGCCCGCACAAAGCGCAAGATACTGCTAGTCACTCTCCTAAAGAAGGCCCTGGGGATAAAGATGGGCAGGCACTGAAAGAGGAACAAGAACCTCGGAAGCACCGTCATTTTGACGGACTGCAGCCTCCCCGCCAATGACAATGGCAGCATGTCCCACCTCTTGAACTCCTCCTCCATCTGATCTACAAGCCTGGTGAAATTATGTTTGTGAAGAGTCCCCCAGTCCCTGGCCACCTGCACCCCCAGGTACCTAAAACTCTCCCCTGCCCGCCTAAGCGGGAACCTACCAATTCCTTCCTCCTGGTCTCCAAGGTGCGCCACAAACACCTCACTCTTGCCTAAATTTAGTTTATAACCTGAAAAGGTCCTAAACTCAGCTAGCAGCTCCATCACCCCTGGCATCCCTCCCACCGGGTCCGCCACATACAGTAACAGGTCATCGGCATACAACGACACCCTATGTTCCTCCCCACCTCGCCCCAAACCTCTCCACCTCTCTGAATCCCTCAACGCCATCGCCAGCGGCTCGATTGCCAATGCAAACAACAAAGGGGACAGGGGGCAACCCTGCCTGGTCCCTTGGTAAAGCCGGAAGTACTCCGACCTCCTCCCATTCGTGGCCACGCACGCCACCAGAATCGCCACTCCCCGCTTCTTCACATCCAACCCAGAGTGGAAAACCTGCGCCACCCAACCCTTCCTCAGACGGACCTGGTCCGCCACCTTCAGGTGGGTTTCCTGAAGCATTGCCACATCTGTCTTTAGCCCCCTCAGATGAGCAAGTTCCCTCGACCGCTTCATCGGCCCATTCAATCCTCTTGCATTCCAGGTGACCAACCGGATCAGAGGGCGTCCCGCCCCCCTCCCCCGTCGACTAGCCATAGCCCGTCGACTGCCCGCCCCAGGCCAGCACCCCCGCCCGACCCAGTCCCCACAGCGACAACACCTCACCTCTGTCTCCCCGGCCCCCACCAGCTCCTTCCTGACCCTGCCAGCAGCAACCCGGTATTCCCGTTTCTCCCCCTCCCTCCCCCCCCCCCCCCCCCAGGCTAGGAATCCTCCTAGCCGCGAACCGTCCTCCATTGTACTTCCGTGGGTCAGCTAACTTCTGCTGACCCCGGAAACTCCCGCCAATAACCCGACCCCTCCCAAAGTGGGATCATCCCCCATCCTATCCCTCCTCCAGGCACTGCTCCAGCGTGGGGAAGAACCAGTTAAGGCCCCGCCTCCCCCCGTCATCGTCTCCACCCCTCAGCCCCGCAGTGCGGGAAACCAGAGGAAAGCCCGCGCTTTCGCACTGCCCCACCACACCCTTCTGACGCAGCTCCCAAATACCAGTCCCACTCCAGACCCCCAAACCGACATAGAATACAACAAACCTCCCCACAAGATACAAAACTCAAACAATGCCCCACAGCAAAAAAAACAGAACAACACCCCTATAAATAACCATATCAAAATTGCAAAAGTACATAAAAAGAGAACACAGCAACAGCAGAAACCAGCAATAAAGTATTACAACCGACCCCCCAACCCCTAGTTCAAGTCCAGTTTCTCCGTCCGCACGAAGGCCCACGCCTCCTCCGGGGAATCGAAATAATAATGCCGGTCCGAATAAGTTACCCACAGGCGCGCAGGCTGCAACATTCTGAACTTTATCTTCTTCTTGTAAAGCACCTCTTTCGTCCGATTAAACCCAGACCGCCGCTTAGCCACCTCCGCACTCCAATCCTGGTAGATCCGTACTACCCCATTCTCCCAGTTGCTGCTCTTCACCTTCTTGGCCCAGCGCAGCACACACTCCCGACCACTAAACCGGTGGAACCTCACCAGCACCGCACGCGGGGGTTCATTCGCCTTGGGCCTCCTGGCGAGTACCCTGTGGGCTCCCTCCAGCTCCAGTGGCAGATGGAAAGACCCGGCCCCCACTAGCGAGTTCAGCATCGTAGCCACGTAGGTTGTCAGGTCCGACCCCTCCAGCCCCTCCGCAAGGCCCAAGATCCGCAGATTTTTCCGCCTCATGTGGTGATCAAGCTCCTCGAAGCGGTCCTGCCAATTCTTGTGGAGTGCCTCGTGCTCCTCCACCTTACTCACGAGGACCACGGCCTCCTCCTCTCGTTCAGTGGCCTGCGTCTGCAACGCCTTGATGGCAGCACCCTCGGTCGTCTGCATCTCCAAGAGCCTTTTGTTCGTTTCCTGCAGAGAGCTCAGTATCTCAGCCTTGAAATCTGCAAAACAGCGCAGGAGAGCAGCTTGTTGCTCCTGGGCCCACTGCTTCCACTCCTCTGGAGCTCTGCCGGCCGCCATCTTGTATTCCTTCCCCCGTTTTTTCTGGGGAGCTGCTGCCGTATTTTCCCCCTTTCCACTCCGAGTTCGAGTCATGAACTGTGTGTTGTTACTCGTGTCTTAATAAAGCTCGTAGTCTCAAATGTGGAGAAGATGCTTTATTGTGAGTTCGTTCTCTCTTCAGAGCTGTTTCCTAAGGTTACCTTCAGTGTTCCTAGCTGGTGTGGGTGTATCTGTGTTGCTCCAAGTTCTGCCCTCTGTGAAGTGTGTCCTCACTTCCTGTCCCCGTCTATTTATATGGCTCTCCCGTGCCCCCTCTAGTGTTTGCTCAGTTGTATTGCATCTAGTTAACTTGTGATCACCACATCCCCCTTTTTCTCTTTACATATTTTCTGTACATCGTTAAAGAAAATTGTACATCCTGTCCCGGTGTATTTATAGCTCTCCCTCTGGTGTTTGCTCAGTTGTTTTGTATCTAGTTTTATAGCTCTCCCTCTGGTGTTTGCTCAGTTGTTTTGTATCTAGTCAATCTACGATCACCACATCCCCCTTTTTCTCTTTACATATTTGCTGTACATCGTGAAAGAAAATTATAGAAAACAGTTACTTATGATATGCGTATCTATACAGGTGATGGTGCTATTGCATATTTTACAAAGCCAATGTAGTTATATGTCCAATCTTAATAAAAACATTTATGAGTCCAAACGTGATGAATTTGTTCAGAGCTTTTTTTCTTTTTGTTGTTGATGACGTGGTAAAATTGATATTGCAAGTCCGCTGTGAATGTTGTTGGTGTTCCTTGTTATTTTAAGTACCCAATGCATCATCCCGAGGTGTTTGCATGGTCACCTCACTGATGTTGACTGGCATGGACTTTTTTCTGTGCTTGTGGTATTGATTTATTGTCTCATCCGCCTTGGATGCTGGTGTGCTTGCTCGTTCTGGAGCAGACGTGAGTTTGTGCGATTCGTTGTCATCCCATGACATGTTTGTAGTCTTGTCATCGTTTTGCAGTGTGCTGTGGCATTGTCCTTCATGTGCCGAGTAGTACCATTGCGTACAAGTCGTTGTTTCATTGCTGTTGTTTCTGTCGTTCCTGTTTTTGTTGTTTTCGTTGCCGTACTTGTTGCTGTTTTTGTCGTTTCTGTCTTTGGTGTTGTCGCTATCTTTGTTCCTGACTTTGTTGTTTTCGTTGCCGTTCTTGTTGTTTCTGTCTCTGTCGTTGTCGCTATCTTTGTGCCTGACTTTGTTGTTTGTCTTGTCGCGCTTCATGTTGCTTTTGTTCTTTCTGTTGTCGTTCTCGTTTCTGCTGTGCTTCTTGCTATTGTTGTTGGTCTTGTCGCGCTTCATGTTGCTTTTGTTCTTGCTGTTGTTTGTCCCGTTTCTGCTGTGCTTCTTTTGACTTTTGTTTTTCTTGTTATACTCTATTCGTGTCCCGAGTGGATAATTTGAGTCATTGAGCATTTCGTCTCGAGAGTGGTGCGAATGATCCGATGTTGCATCGGTGCAGGTGACATCAATCATTTGTGGAGAATTGGATTCCTCATCTTTGCTTTCTTGGTGCTCCTCTTCCGGAGTCAAATTCTTCTCGATGATTACAATTGACGTGGTGTCTGTGGACTTCTGGCGCTCCTCTTCTGGAGTCCAAATCTGCATGATTTCAGTTGACGTGGTGTCTCCGGACCCTTGGTGCTCCGCTTCTGGAGTTGAAATCTTCATGATTTCTGTTGATGTTGTCTCACTGGACTCCAGGTGCTCCTCTTCTGGAGTCAAAATCTGCATGGTTTCTTTTGGCTTGGTCTCTCTGGACTCCAGGTGCTCCTCTTCTGGAGTCAAAATCTGCATGTTTTCTTTTGGCATCGTCTCTCTGGACTGTTGGGTGGCCCGACTCTGTGCTTCTGTACAGACAAGCTGAGAACTGTCAGTCTCGCTGTGATCCTGTACGTCGAGTGCGATCACCTTGTTACTGTTTTCGCTCTGTGCTTCGGTACAGACAAGCTGAGAACTGTCAGTCTCGCTGTGATCCTGTACGTCGAGTGTGATCACCTTGTCACTGTCTTCGCATGCAGTGGGTAGAGGTGCATTGTCTTCCTCTTGTTCATGTGAGCTTGTTAGACTTTCATAGTCTGCTTGTGGTTGCTCAGATACGGCAGGTTGACCTTCATGGTCTTGTGCATGCATGGTGTCAGTGGTTAGATGTACGTTGTCTTCTTCCTGTTCCTGTGAGCTTGGTAGACTTTCATAGTCTGCTTGCGGTTGCTCAGATACAGCGGGTTTACCTGCATGGTCTTGTTCATGCATGGTGTTCGCCAGGGAGTGTTTGCTTGCATCCCTTTTGGAGTCTTTCATCACTCGCACTGTGGAGCCTGTCATCGCTCGCTCTGTGGAGTCTTCCTGTGCTCTCTGTGTGGCATTGTCATCGTCTAGGGTATTGCTGTCATCCAATGTATCGACGAGCTGCCATGGCATCATGGTGTTGGATTCATCTACCATGAGTAGAGTCGTGTTGAGCTTTGCAACGGTGTCGCTGATGCTGTGATCAGCATGTCCAAATAACTCCTCCATGTCTGAGTAGTATTCTTTGAAACCCATTTCATCTTCGTTGGCTTCTTCTACCACGAGTTGATTCGTGTTGAACTTTGCGACCGTGTCGCTGATGCTGTGATAAGCATATCCGACTGACTCAGCTGTGTCTGAGTAGTGTTCTTTGAAAACCAAATCATCTTGGTTGGATTCATCTACCACGAGTTGGTTCGTGTTGTGCTTTGCGACCGTGTCGCTGATGCTGTGATAAGCATATCCGACTGACTCAGCCATGTCTGAGAGGTAATCTTCGAAAAACAAATCATCTTTTGTTGTTTCGGAATTCTTTTTGTTCTCTTCACTTTGGGTGGTGCAGACTGTTTTTTTTCAGGGTGTTGTGCAAGTTGTTTTTAACTGTTGGTTTAAGTTCAGGCGTTTTTCTGTGTTCTGAGGCAAGAAAATTTGTGTTTACCACTTTAAGTGTCTTGTTTGCAATTTTCGGGCATTTCCCTTTTAAGTGGGCGTGGTCGGGATGCTCAGACGTCATGACGTCACGCGCAGGAATGCATTGCGCATGCGCAAATCGGCCTTCCTCCTTCACTGTGCGGTTTTGTTTCCATTGCGCATGCGCGGCGTGCGCATGCGCATTACGATCCGCGACCAAAACTTTTTGTACTACAAAGCAATTTGTAGTTCTTTGCTTACCGGAGACTGCAAAATGTGCTCCGACGCCATTTTTTCGCGGATTTCAGCGATTTTTCTGTCCCATCTGGACTGGATTTCTAAAAGTTGTAAGTTACCTTCTCTTCCCGATTTGGACTGGGTTTCAATGTTTTGGCTTTGTGAGAAATTCGTGTTATTTCTTCTTTTTGATCTGTACTTTTCATTCGCGATTTCTTGTTCTTTTCGTGATTTTTTAAGTTTTGCATCACTCAGTCTCTGTGCAGTTTGGACTCTGAGCATGTCTTGCTGTTCAAATTTCTCACAGTACTCTTCAAATTTGTTTAGTAACGTTTGTAAGCTGTTTCTGTCTTCATCTTTTGAGTATTTAAATCCATTATACACTTTCCTATTTACAGGCCCTGCGGTGAGAATTGCTATTTTAATGTTGTCGGAGGCTTCTTGTACCTCATTAGCTACGAGATCCAAATCAAACATTTGTTTAAACCTTTTCCAGACACCTCTTACATTGCCAGTCAGGTCTAGCTGCTCTGGGTATCCAAGCCACATCCTCGAATTAGCGATGTCTTCCCAAGTCAAATGTCCAGTAGGAGATTTCCATGCCATTTTGAGCTTTCTGTGTCTGCCACTGAGTTGTCCTGTAGTAAGCGTCTGAAGCCACTCCTGGGTACCATGTGTTGTTACTCGTGTCTTAATAAAGCTCGTAGTCTCAAATGTGGAGAAGATGCTTTATTGTGAGTTCGTTCTCTCTTCAGAGCTGTTTCCTAAGGTTACCTTCAGTGTTCCTAGCTGGTGTGGGTGTATCTGTGTTGCTCCAAGTTCTGCCCTCTGTGAAGTGTGTCCTCACTTCCTGTCCCCGTCTATTTATATGGCTCTCCCGTGCCCCCTCTAGTGTTTGCTCAGTTGTATTGCATCTAGTTAACTTGTGATCACCACAAACTGCGGAGAAAGTCGATCAGCACACCTTCACCCACTGGGAGACGTCAAAAAATTTCCGTTTTGGGCTCTAAAAAGAGCCGAAAAGTCAGTTTGAAACGGGAGCTCCCAAATGTGCGGCTTCCTACGTCATCGCCGCCACCGGAAGTCGTGCTTCTGATTTCTTAAGCATCTTCCCATTTAGATATTTATAATAATGACAAAACATCCCTTCTGAAAACAGTATTTACCAATGATGAGTATAAATGTCCAATATAAGAAAATTTCTTACCTGGCAAGACCATTTCACCAAGAGTAAAGGCAAAGTTGCCATTGTCCCAGATGACCTCATGCCCCTTTTTGAGGGGGCTAGCTAACTGGTGGTGATTTAACCTGAGGATCACCATACTTCAAGCAAGGGGCAAGGTTGAGAGGGCAGGGCTGGAATAACCTCAGCCGTTATGGGAATTGAACCTGTGCTACTGGCCTTGCACTGTGTCACAAACCAGCTGTCTAGCCAAGTGAGCTAAACCAGCCTCCATTTTGCTAAGTATATTTGTAATATATCAAGACATTCTGGGAATTCAATTGCAATTAAATACAGCAGATAGATGCCATTACAAAGTCAGGAATAACGAATATTACAAGGTGTTTCTCGGATTTAAAAAAAAAAATTCTGCTCCTGACTATAATGATCTGACAGCTATTGAATACTCGGGGAGAGTAACATTTATCACGCACTTATTAGTTCCATCTCTGGCTTTTAGTGTCATTGAGAAATGTGAAGCTTAATCAGAGTATTGAGTTTGTTTCTATCAATAAACAGGGTTATTTGATGCTCATAAATATTTGCTTGTTCACTGACACTTGACTTGGATGTTGGTCTCTTTTACTTTCAGTAATTAGTTTTAGTTTATTCAGACATTATGGTGAACTATACAATATTTATTGGTTCCCTGAATTGCTGCTGTTTTGCCTCAGAATAACTAGCATATCCATTTCATAATATTTAAAAATAGATATTAGCTGTGAAAGTGAATAGTTTTTTAAAAACTGCACATTGTGCTTAGCATTCTGAGGATTAAAGGTGCAAGTTTTTTTCTAAGTTCCTCCATGGAGGCAGACTGAGAGGCAAATAAATTATTTTTTAAAAAATCAATAATCCCTCAAACTGTGCTGCAGAAAAGATGTCTGATATATTGCAGTACACTGATGTTATTGAATTCAGACATGTAAGAGTTTATAATTACACCTTTGCATAATAATGTTGGGCTGGTTAAATCTGTTAATTATATGTTGCTGAAAGGAACATTGCAGCATTTAAGAATGTAGAAACTTTTAGGAACAGGTAAAGGCCCTTGGATATGAACACACTTGTATTATTTTCACAGATCAACTTCACCTACCTTTCCTAAAAGCTAGGGCTTGTTCTTGATTGCTATTAAGTTGCTGATGATACGTGTGGTTTACAAGTGTAAAGTGGGTGGTAAAGCGTCCAATAAAATCGGAGGTACATTTCGACTCCAAGTGCTCCATGAAGGCTGCTCCTTTTTGTTCTTGGAGGTCACATATTTCAGAACTGTTCTTGTCGAACCAGGTCATGCAAAGTTTTTTTGAAGTCACCAGGGCCATCTGTCGGCGAACGTTAAATTGACAAAATTTCCTTCGTTCGCAGGATAGTGTTTCTCTTCTTGAGGATAACATTGCCATCTGTCAACACAAGAAAAAACATTGTCAACAGCTCTTTAACTATGAATCCACACTCTACTGACAGTCTCCAGGCTATTCCCCCAGTCGTGGTAGAATCCATAGGTGAACCAACGTCGATGCAAATTCGCAATCAACTGAATGAAAACCAACAAAGCTACAGTCCTGATGGATTCCAGCTGAGGTCTTGATGCACCATCAATTGGACTCAAGTCATGAAGTAGTTCCAAACAACAGGCTTTAATACGCTAGATGTGTGCCCGGTAGTAGACGTACAGAGAAAGGCCGACTGCCAGCCGGTACGGGTTCTTATACCCCGCCTCGTAGGCGGAGCTACCAATCTCTCAGCCAATCGGCGGGTAGTCACATGACTAGCCTCAGCCAATTGGCAGAGAGGCACATGACCTGCCTGAGCCAATGGGCAGCGAGTCTTCTGCACCAATGGCAGCATGGTTTTAAGGTACCGTAATCTCCCTAGTCATACAACCACTGGTCTTCAAAGCTGGTGGACCTTTTCTCACATCAAGACTCCCACATGCACTCACCATAGCGATTTAGGAGGAAAAAGAACTCCCCCAATCCCTGACTTCAGGAATATGCCAATTGTAACTATCTTGAAGAAGGAAGACAAATCATGCTGTGCAAACTATCAAGACTTAATTATCTGCAAAGTCTCGCATTCAAAGTATCATCTTGCATCAATGACTTTTTCTATATATGATTTTGTGGAACCCACCTCTTCACTCACCTGATGAAGGAGCTGTGCTCCGAAAGCTAGTGACTACAAACAAACCTGTTGAGCATTAAATACCACCTAAATGGGAAACTCATTCACCTCAGTCACCTCTCTGCCAAAGCTAAACTGACCATAATAGACATACATAATCTACAGTTTGCAGATGACTACAGCATCGATGCAGACTCTTGGCCGGATTTGCAAGCCACTCTTGATTTCTTTCCCTCTGCATCTAAGAAACTTGGCCTGCCCTTAAATGTTGCCAAAACAAAACTCGTATCAACCCACAACTGGTCAGCCAAATAGTCCATCTCCCATATATGATGCGCGAGACACTCTGGAAGATGTTAAAACTTCCCAGACCTCAGTAGCCACCTCTCTCAAAAGCCCACCACTGATGAGGAGATCCAACATTGGATCAATTACGTCAGCTCAGCTTTTGCAAACTATGACAGTGAGTCTTTGACAACAAAGATGTGTACAGAACAGTTAGTGTCACCACATTCCTGTACTGCAGTGAGACCTAGACTGTGTATCAGCGACACATGAGTGCTAGGGAAATTCCATCCGCATTACCTTTATTGCATCCTTTGGATTCAATGGGAGGACCATCTGGCACACGCTAGTGTCCTTCTTGAAGTCAGTTCCACAAGCATTCAGGCAAAACTTCTGAAAAATCAATTTCAATGGAACATAGAAAATACAGTGCAGAAGGCGGCCATTCGGCCCATCGAGTCTGCAACGACCCACTTAAGCTCTCACTTTCACCATATCCCAATAACCCCTCCTAACTTTTTGTACACTAAGGGCAATTTAGCATGGCCAATCCACCTAACCTGCACATGTTTGGACTGTGGGAGGAAACCAGAGTACCCGGAGGAAACCCACGCAGATGCGGGGCAAATGTGCAGAATCCGCACAGACGGTGACTCAGCAGGGAATCGAACCTGGGTCCCTGGCGCTGTGAAGCCACAGTGTTAGTCACTTGTACTACCGTGCTGCCACTTCCCCCTCCTGTGCTGACACTTCTCCACCATCTCCCCCACCAGATCATGTTTTCTCAAAACTCAAATGGCCAATGTTCCAGGAGAGGACCAAGAAAATGCATCATCAACATTCTGAAGCTCTCCTTGAAGCACGGTCACATTGATATGAATGACTGCAAGGATCTTGCCCGTCAAGCTATATCATAATTTAAATCACGACGTCTTAATGGTCAGACACAGCATAAGCTTAGAAGGAAAAAAAAACAAGAGAACACTGCACTCCAGATCCCACTAACTCTTAAGACATCCTGCCCCATGTGCCGAAAGATCCTCCAGTTGAGAATTGGCCTGTTCAGTAACGTGAAGACCGATGGCAAAAATTTCCAACCCTGAGTTAATACCATCCTTGAATCAAGAAACAGCTGATGAGTCCCTACGATTGTTGCCGACTTCCTCTCTCCTGATCAACAACAACTTACAATGAAGTAGCTCTGGAAATCTGGCATAATGCTCCTTTGGAGCAAGCCTTGGACTTCTTTTTTGGATCCAATTCTAGTTTCTAATAGACTCTTATTGAAGCTAGAAATACAGAATCCTAGAATGACTGCAGATTTCTGGAGCCAATGTCCTCAGGTTACTTTTGTTCGATTCAACAATCAGAATCTGCCAGCTCTCTGTAATGATTTTATGCCAGCTTCGTTCCTCATAAATTTAATGGACAAGTAATTGCTCCTTAACAAGGTTTTAAGAAGCGAAGGAACATCGTTTCCAAGGAAGATTAAAAGGTGGTTTAGAATTGATTAATCCTCGGAACTGTTTATGAGCAGTTAAGATATGAAAGTCAGATGTTATATGTAAATATAATTAATAGACAGTGAAGAGGCTGGTGTTCATACTTCATCCAGCTGGATGTTAAAACTTAATAACACTGTAATACATGTGTATGCATGTCCAACATGAAAGGACTGCTTTGACCCTTAATGTTCATCAAAGAAGCCATTCATCTCTTCAGTTTAAAAAAAAAACATTTTTATGGGATGTGGCTAGGCATTTGTTGTCCATCCCTAATTTCCCTTGAGAAGGTGATGGTGAGCTGCCTTCCTGAACTGCTGCAGGCCATGTGGTGTGGGTACATCCATAGGGCTGTCGGGGAAGGAGTTCCAGGATTTGAACCGGATTTTGATCAGGAAACCCACTGGCGGCCCACGTAAAACTGATTTGCATCCCACTAATGGGATGCAGATTAATTGGAATCTTCCACTACACGAGGCCTATTTTATAAATGAGACTTCCTGGCTGGATCATTGATCATCAGAAGAACATATCAGTAAATGGAGCATATGCTGCTATGATTTTCAAAAATTAATTTTATTAATTGTGGGAATGTTTTAAATATTCAACATTCTACATTGTAGCCTTGCTTTTGTCTATTTCCATTCCTTGTGGATGGATTTGTTTATTGTCACATGTACCGAGGTACAGTGAAAAGTATTTTTCTGCGAGCAGCTCAAACAGATCAATAAGTATATGAAAATTAAGTGAAATAAAAATAAAATACATAATAGGGCAACACAAGGTCCACAATGTAAATACATAGACACCGGCATCAGGTGAAGCATACAGGAGCGTAGTATTAATCGGGTCAGTCCATAAGAGGGTCGTTTAGGAGTCTGGTAACAGCGGGGAAGAAACTGTTTTTGAATCTGTTTGTGCGTATTCTCAGACTTGTAAATATACTTCTTCAATACTTTTCACCTGAATCATCTCAACAGGCAGTGTTTTGCAAGTTTCAGAGTACATGGTAGGCAGTTTATGCAATCTTTAACATGAAAGATAACAGTTGATCATGTGAATAATAATCACATTGGCAACATGCATAATGTTGTACATTTCCGATCATAATATACACAAATGTACTTATGTCAACTGACTTTTGTTGTGAACTTGAATAAAAAGAGTTGGGAGAAAGTCTGAAGTGTAACAAGGGACCTCGCAAATAACGACCGGGTGGCGATCAGCACAGATTCACTTATCACACATTGAAAAATAGTCAAAGGAGCTATAACTTTTGAACCTCAGCCCAATTTATACTTGAATAGCATGAATCACGTTATTGTAAATATTGCCATGTGCATTTATGTATATTTAACAACAACTTCTATTTATATAGTTCCTTTAACAGAACAAAGGGAACAAAGTATGACATCAAGCCACTTAAGGAGATATGAAATCAAGGGCATGATCTAATGGCCTGATCGCCCCTGACTCAGTGATGTGACGAGGCTGTTAAATCTTGCGAGATCTCATGAGATGTTGCGATCCAGATCTCGCCCTCGCTGGGTGGGATCCTGATGAACATATTTAAGGCTCATTTAAATATGTCTGCGCCCCATTCTCCTGAGGCCCGGGAACTAATGCCGCGCCTGGGAGACCTCATCCTGCTGCCGTTTAGCCCTGGTCCGCACAAATGTGGACCAGGCGTAACGGGACCAGGGAGGGTGGTCTCCCAGGCCGCCAGGGGTCGGACTCTGGGCAGGGTGGTTCCTGGCACTCCTGGCACCTGGGAACCTTGGCAGTGCCACCTGGGCACCCTGGCAGTGGCATTGCCAGGGGTATTGGCTGGCAGTGCCAAGGTGTCCAAGTGTCAGGTTTCCTGTGCCAACGTTCAGGCCTGGGGGGGGGGGGCGCTGTGCCCTTAAGAGGTGGGGCGAAGCGGAGTTTGAGCACCCCCTAAGAGGCAGTGGGGGGATCCGGAGGCCGTGGTGGAGTGTTCGAGGGTGGTGGGGGGGTTGAGTGATCGGGGTTATTTAAAAATGGCCACTGAGGTTTCCCATTGTCAGTGCAGCTTGGATAGAGCAGTTCTGCGCCGCGAAACGCCCCACTATACGTACCCAAAATGGGACTCTGTATTTTACATGTTAAGACGCACTCCAAGAATTATAAACATGGTCAGTGATTTTAAAGGTGTGTTAAAGGAGGAAAGCAAGGTAAAGAAGACAAAGTGTAGGGTAAGTATTCCTGAGCCTGGGGTCTAGACAATTAAATATGCAGCCAGCAATGGTGGAGAAAATTAACTTGGCCGCTGTTAGCCCTATCTGTAGGAGTCATCTCTTTGTGCGGGTGAGCTTGGATCCGATGTTTAGGACGTGGGAGGGGAAGGGTCTGGAAAGGTTTGGGGACTTGTTCATATAGAGAAGATTTGCCACTTTTGAGGAGCTGTTGGAAAAAATTCTAATTCAATTTGTTTAAATACTTTCAGATTTGTGATTTTTTTTGCAGCAGACTATTTCTTCTTTTCCACTGGCATCACTGTCCTGCCTGTTGAAGAAGATTTTATCTTTGGCCGGGTCTGATGGCAGGAGTGTTTTGGGTATTTGTGGTCAGATCATAGAGTCGGCTCTGTTGGATGGAGTGAAGGTAAAATGGGAGGGTGAATTGGATCCTGCTTTGGATGAGGCGATGTGGAGCAAGTCTCTTTGCAAGATCCACGTCTTCCTGTGCTCGGCTAAGTTTGATCCACTTCAAGGTGGTGCACAGGGCTCATCTGACCAAGGCGAGGATGACTGTTTTTTTTCTTGGGGGGCAAAAAGTGTGAGCTATATTCTCGAGGGCCAGCTAGCCATACGCATATGTTCTGGTCATGTCCCAAATTATTAAGCTTTTGGATCTCCTTCTTTAACACCGTGTCAGAGATTCTTAATATTGAACTGGAGCCTTGTTGCCGGTGACCATTTTCAGGGTCTTGGATCCACTGGTGCTGCGGACTGGGCTGAAGGCAGATGAGCTCGCCTTTGCCTCGTTAATAACCTGGAGCAGAGTTCTGCTTGGATGGAGGTCTCCTACTCCGCCCCGTGCCTTGGCCTGATTGAGTGACCTCATGGAGTATTTACATTTGGAGAAGGTCTAGTATATCCTTGGGGAGTGGGTAGACGGGTTCTACCGAAGATGGTAGCCATTCATTTCCTTTTTTAAGGAGTTAGTCATTGTCGCTTGTTAATGGAGGTTTTGTTTAGTTCAATATGGGAGGGGGGGGGGGGGGTAGGATTGGATGTATTCTGGTTGATTGTTTGTGTTCTTTCATAGTATTACTTGAAGCATCTGTTTTGTATTGTACAGTTCTGTTCTAATGAAAAAGCTTTTAATAAAAATCTTTTTGAAATGAAACAAATGAGCTTGGGGATACTCAAGAGGCCAGAATTAGGTGAGCACAGATATCTGGGAGGGTTGTGGGCTGGAGGAGATTACAGAGATGGAGATGGGCAAGGCCATGGAGGGATTTGAAAACCAGCATGAGAATTTCAAAATCAACATGTTTCTTGACCAGGAGCCAATATAGATCAGCAAACACTGGGATGATATGGGGATGACATTTTGTGGAAGGTAAGGCATGGGCAGTAAAGTTTTGGATGACCTCGGGATTACAGAGGGTAGAAAGTGGGACATCAGTCAGTGTGCGTTGAAATTGTTGAGTATAGCTGCTAGTGTTTAAATTGTCACTTCAGGATGTTCTCCTATTGAGATTTTTATAACAATTGATTCAGTTTAACATAAAATCAAATGCAAGCAATTTACGGAAGGCAAAACCAGTGGCAAATGTAATGCATTTGCAGTCAAAAGTCAATAACTACAGGTCTCCTGTTTACAGTAATCAAAGTGCACTAAATCCACTTTAATGCTATTAAAGGCTGCAGCTGCTGTTGGATTAATTCCATCATCGATATCATAGCTTGTGGATTAGGAAGAATTTTCCAGAGCTTTAGAAAGAGGTTTGATTTTCAAGGTCAATTTTAGTTGTAACTCTATCAGTGTACTCTGAGCAGCATTGAACCTCTTTCCTCCATGTCATTTGCTACATTCTGATTTGTGGGGTGTTTGTGTAAATCTGATCTACATTTTCAATTAAAAGAAAATGTGTTTTCCTCCTCTGGTAGTACTTAAAGACTGGAAAGATTAGAGCTCCCTCATATTCACAAATATAGAAACATGGGGAGCGATTCTCCGATATGTAGCCCAAGTGAACGTTGTCGCGTTTCACGACGGCGTGAACTGGGCCCGGGCACGAACGAGGGGGCCAGCACGGCACTGGAGCGGTTCATGCCTTCCCGGCGCCAAATGTCAACCCGCGGATGCGGGGGGGACTTCTTTAGCATGCCGGCTCCAACTCCAGATAGCGTCAGTGTTCAGGGGCCGGCTGGGGCAGAAAGTAGGCCTGGAGGGGGAGAGGCCGGCCCGCTGATCGGTGGGCCCCGATCGCGGGCCAGACCCCATCGGAGGCCCCCCTGGTGAAGGAACCCCCCCCCCCCCCCCCCCATCCCCTCCCACAGGCCGCACCCCAGGCCGTTCGCACAAAGTACCTGTCGGCAGCGACCAGGGGTGAACGGCGCCGGCGGGTCTCTCATATGGGCGCGGCCGCTCAGCCCATACGGGCAGGGGAATCAGCGGCCCCACCGATTCCAGCGGCCCACAAACGCGCCGGCGCAAATGGCGCCAATTCTCTGCACCTCGGAGAATCGCGCACCGCCGTCATGGCACGGTTGCGGCAATTCTCCGGCCTGGAGAATCGCCCCCAAGCTACAAGTCAATTTCTGACAGAGTTCTGCTACAATTGAATCTTGACCAAGTCGCAATTTATTTCTAATTTAATACTAAACATCACAATGGGCATTTCTGTCTCCTGGAAATTATTTTCAAATTGGGGTCAATCCGCAAACCCCAGGGGACCTGCTGAAACTTTTTAGGGGATCCATTATGAGTGGTTGGTATGGGCAGCTGCCAGGGTGCTGTGGCCATGAGCAATTGCATGAGCAGTAAATGTTGCTCTGCTCACCCTGCGCTCCTGTCCGTCCCCCGTCCCCATTTCCCCTGCTCCCTTTGTGCTTTTTATGATTCTCCTTTACCCATGATCCTGCTTCCTTTATACTCCTGCCTTCTCCATTCTCCTGCTCTTTTTGTGTTCCTTCTAAGGATAGGCCGATACTATTAAGCATTATTATCATAGAATTTACAGTGCAGAAGGAGGCTATTTGGCCCATCGAGTCTGCACTGGCTCTTGGAAAGAGCACCCTACCCAAGGTCAACACCTCCACCCTATCCCCATAAACCAGTAACCCAACCCAACAATAAGGGCAATTTTGGACACGAAGGGCAATTTATCATGGCCAATCCACCTAACCTGCACGTCTTTGGACTGTGGGAGGAAACCGGAGCACCCGGAGGAAACCCACGCACGCATGGGGAGGATGTGCAGACTCCGCGCAGACAGTGACCCAAGCCGGAATCAAACCTGGGACCCTGGAGCTGTGAAGCAATTGTGCTATCCACAATGCTACCGTGGTGCCCATATTAAAACACTCATTACAGTGTTAGCAGTGCTGCCTCACAGCGCCAGGGACTCGGGTTCGATTCTGGTCTTGGGTGACTGTGTAGAGTTTGCACATTCACCCCGTGTCTGCGAGGGTTTCCTCCGAGTGCTGCGGTTTCCTCCCACAGTCCAAAGATGTACATGTTAGGTGGCTTGGCCATGATAAATTGCCCCTTAGTGTCCAAAGGTTAGGTTGGGTTATGGGGATATTGTGGGGTGGTGGGCCTGGTAGGAGCGTTGGTGCAGACTCGATGGGCTGAATGGCCTCCTGCAGCACGGTAGGGATTCTATGATTATATGCATCACTTTCCTGGCCTGCAGCAGTTCAAGAAGGAGGCTCAGCACCACTTTCTCAAAGGCAATTGGTGTTGAGCAATAAATGTTGGCCTAGCAACATACACCCAGTGAAAGAATTAAAAAAACATTCATCTTGTGCATATTATATAGTATCATAAATTATATGGAGGGGTCTGTGACTACTAATCCATTTGAAAAGGAGTCTTTCAACCAAAAGTGTTGAGAATTGCTACTCTATATCAACATCTAGCTACTTGGTAGCCTTTTGCTTTTCCATTCTGAGTTATGAAATCCGCAGAGACCAAATACTTTTTAAAAATGAAATTCGACTTCCAGTTAATAACTCAAAGTGCGACATTGACTAGATTTCATATTTTAAGAAGTTGCTACTCCCGAATGTGACAGCGACTTCTGGTGGCGGCCATGAGCTGAATGATCAAATGAAAGGTGTCTCTCGTCTAAGACTACAGCCTTTCAACCCCAACAAACGGGCACCAAAAGCATTCAAAATCTCCCAGACTAACCCCGCTTCGGCTGCACTGCCTAGCAGGATAGGAAAGAAGCTGCCCAGCCGAGGGGAGGGGAGGGAAACCTCAGCCTCGGAGGAAGGAACCTCACGTGGAGGCACAGAAATGGTGAGTTTTGACCTCCCAGTGCAGACCAAGGTGCTGATAGACAAATTGACGGGTTCGTCACCTCCGATCTCCAGAAACATAGGGAGGAGATGGGAAAAGACCTGCTGGCAGCTGCTGAGGCGGCAGCTGCGAACGGCCCCCATGAGGGAGGTGTTTGACGATATGGAGCAGAGGCTGGAGGCCCAGGTAAAGATGACGTGGAACCTCAAAAAAGCTGCCACTGAACAAGCCGACCAGATCGCAGCACTCGAGGCTGAGGTACTGAGCCTGGTCAAAACCCAGAAGGGGTTGAAGGATGAAGTCGATGACCAGGAGAACTGATCGCGTTGGCAAAACCGGAGAATTATGGGGCTGCCAGAGGGAATGGACGGGAGAAACCCCACAGAATACGTAGCAGCGATGCTGAGAAAGCTGGTCGGTGAGGAGAGCTTTGTCAAGCTCCTGGAGGTAGACCATGCACACAGGTCGCTTCAGCAGCAGCCCAGGGCTGGGGAACCACCGCGGGCGATTATTGTGAGGCTCCACAGGTACAAGGACAATGAACGGATGCAGAGGTGGGTGAAGAGCGCGAGAAGGTGCAAGTGAGAAGGACATTCCATCTGCTAGTATCAGGACATTGAGCTGTTCAAACGCCGGGCAGAATTCAACGGTACCAAATCCGCACTGTACAAAAATGGGGTGCTGTTTGACATGCTCTACCCTCACAAACTATGGGTCACATACCAGGGTAAGGAACACTACTTTGATGCCCCGGAGGAAGCCAACACGTTTTTCTGGAGTAATGGACTGGGAACCAACAACAGAGGGTAATGACCTGAATGCAGGCTGTAAGAATTCAAGAGGCGACCACAGGCAGAGGGCGTGGGGGGGGGGGGGGGGGGGAAGGTAGACAGAGATTAAATAGGGGAATCTGACTGTTAGGGGTACCACTACACTAGCGAGTAGATAGGTGTACGGAAGTACAGTCAAGGAGGAGGCCGTGGCACCCCTCCCAGGAGGGAGGGAGTATCTGGCACTAAGGAAGGGAAAAACAGAACTTCAGTGGAAATAAAGGGCAAAAGGGGAGGGGGAGTTGGGGGAGGTAGAGAAGGGGGTATAGCGAATGGGGGAGGAGGGGGGGGAGTACAAGAGTAGGAGTAGAAACAGAGGGGGGTAGGGGGAGGGTAGAGTACTGGTTGCAGTAGACACAAGGAGATGGCGAGAATGAAGAAGTAGACAGCAGCCATCTTAAATGGCCCGTGAGCAAGGGCAGGCCTGGACGAACAAGGCCAGACCCACAGGATGAGTATGGTCGACCCCACGGGGTTGGTGGGGCATCCGGATAGTAACATGGAATGTGAGGGGGCCCAATAGGCTAGTTAAAAGATCCAGAGTCCTCGCCAATCTCAAGAGTCTGAGGGTTGACTCCTGTAGCCTTCATACAGGAGAGATGAGAGACACTTGAGAGAGAGGTACCGATTGTGAGTAAGGAAGGGCTGGGTGGGACAAACGTTTCATTCCTATTTTGACACTAGGACAAGGGGGTGGTTATACTAATCAACAGGACAGTTTCATTCATGGTGATGAGCACAGGAGGGACCCAGGGGGGTGTTATACGTAATGGTCATCGGGACCCTGGAAGGAGCCCAGTAGTCTTGGTAAATATAAATGCCCAGAACTGGGATGGCGCAGAGTTCACCAAAAAAACAATGACCGAGATCCCTGACCTAGACACCCACCAACCCATCATAGGGGTGACTTTATTTGGGTACATCTTTGTTGTCGGGAAAATTATGCTTCCAGGGGTAACAAAGGCGGAATACTCTGCGATTGTAATCTCCAGTCATGCGTCACATTACATGGATCTGAGGTTGGAGAAAGGCCGGTCCCAATGCCCCCCACGGAGGCTGGACGCAGATCTCCTCACTGATAAGGAATTCTGTACAAAGATATCCCAAGCCATCGATGATTATGTAACTTGCAAGTAGAATGGAGAGGCCTCACCCACCAAGTTCTGGAAGGCACTGAGGGTGGTGATTAGGAGCAAAATTCTAGTTTACAGAATCCTTGAGGACAGGATAGAAAGGGAAGCCAAGCAGCAGCTAATGGACTTCATACTGGAGATGGACTGGTGGTACCTCATGGCCCCAAACGTGGAACTGCTTTGTGTTTGAGATCCCAGAGTCAATTGTTAACTTAATATCGAACCTTTGCAGAATATTGAAACAACAATGATAATCAAAACAATATCAACACCCACACAAATATGCAAACTGCCATCGTGTCTGTGACAGTACTGCCAGTACTATTATTTCCCTACATTATTTACATTAGTGTGTATCATACAGTTTTTTTTAAAGTAGTGTTCTTGCTGCAATTTTTGATCCCCCCCCCCCCCGCCTCCGGCTCGCTATCAGTGAGGCGACGTCCAGGGCATCCACCCCCTTCCCAGTATGGAGTCGATTAGCTGCTGGTTTACCCAGGAGCTTGATAAAGCTCTCCTCACCGACCAGCATTCTCAGCATTGCTGCCATGCTTGGCTGCCTTTCTTTCCTGCCCCCAAGAGAGTTCCAAACTTCTACCACACTTTGTGTGAAAGCGTTTCCAACATTTCACTCCTGAAAGGTCAAGCTATAAACTCTTGTATTCTGCCCCTTAGACTTTGATTTCCAAACTAGTTTCTCCCTATCTACCCTCCAATCAGTTAGAAGAGCCTACCCCATCAGTGACTAAAACCTCTACAACAGGAACTTTTGACCATTCCCTTCACACAAGATTAAAACTGTAACCATTACAGTTGTAAAAGGCCACACAGTACGAACGCTAATTTTGCATTGGAGAAACTGGGTACCCTCCCCTCTGTACCAACGTATGGGGAGGGGGTGTAGGATATTCTGGTTATTCAAACGGTTAACAACGCAATTGTACAAAAACAAACGGTACAAGCACTAAACCTTGCGCTGGAGGGACCAGAAACCGTTGCCTCTATCAACAGAAGGGAGAGGAAGGGAAGGAGGGGGGAGGGGGTTGGTGGGGAGAGAGGGCAAAGGAGGGTGGTGGGGGGGAGAGAAGGAAGGAGGGGGGAACCTTGTTCATTAAATATGCTGGCATCCATTTTAGACAGTCAATTTATCAGCAGTAACAATATTGACATTGATGTGGAGATGCCGGCGTTGGACTGGGGTGAGCACAGTAAGAAGTCTTACAACACCAGGTTAAAGTCGAACAGGTTTGTTTCAAATCACTAGCTTTCAGAGCACTGCTCCTTCCTCCAGTGAATGAAGAGGTTTCTGAGGAAGGAGCAGTGCAGAAAGGAGCAGGAGAAAGAAGTTGTAAGACTTCTTACAATATTGACATTGACAATAGCCTGACCAATTAGCAGTAAGATACCGCCTATATTCTCATCCTCCACTACCTCTTTCACTTGTTCCAGTCATTACTCCAGATGAAAATGAAAAATGAAATGAAAATCGCTTTTTGTCACTGGTAGGCTTCAAATGAAATTACTGTGAAAAGCCCCCAGTCACCACATTCCAGCGCCTGTTCGGGGAGGCTAGTTCGGGAATTGAATCCATGCTGCTGGCCTGCCATGGTCTGCTTTAAAAGCCAGCTATTTAGCCCTGTGCTAAACCAGCCATGATGGGCAGAGTGCTCACTCCAGCTTATGGCTGGTTCTTCATTTATGTAGTTTGCAAGAAACTCGTGTGACATGATAAACTAATGGGGTGGCTAAGATAGTTCCCAACAAAATGGCAAATATTGGAAATATTTTACAAATGTTTTAAAAGTCTGAATGCATGAAGTAAACACTTGTTCAGTCTAGTTCACCACTAAATTTAGGAACATGAAGATCAATAAAAAAACTCTAATCATGGATAATGTTGAAATGATTACCAAGTTTTCTGACTGGTTATCGGGATCGAGCTGTTTTGTTAGCAAATTCCAGAAAATTACAAATAGCTTGAAACTTAATTATCATATGGCAGCATGGTGTCACAATGATTAGCACTGCTGCCTCACAACTCCAGGGACTTGGGTGAATGTCCGCACTTTCTCCCTGTTTCTGCGTGGGTTCTCCTACAATTCAAAGATGTGCAGGTTAGATGAATTGGCCATCCTAAATTGCCCTTTAGTGCCCAAAGATGTGCAGGTTAGATGAATTGGCCATCCTAAATTGCCCTTTAGTGCCCAAAGATGTGCAGGTTAGATGAATTGGCCATCCTAAATTGCCCTTCAGTGTCCAAAAATGTGCAGGTTAGGGGCTCCAGGGACAGGGTGGGGGAGAGGGCCTAGGGAGGATGTTCTTTCAGAGGGATGGCACAGACTTGATGGGCCAAATGGCTCTTTCTGCACTGTAGGAATTTTATGATTTGAAGGTTCTATGTGGAATGCTGATTTGACAATCATCCAATTAATCTTAATTTACTGTCAACAGTTTAAAGGCCAAAATTGTGAAACAATGAACAGGCAGCATTGGTTTCAGTGAAGTTACAGAACAAAACCAGTGATTACTGCCATATAAACACTGGCTACCAGAGCAGGTCAAAGGCTAGGAATCCTGCGGTGAATAAAATCCTGGAACTCCCTTACAGCACTGTGTATATACCTACACCACAGGGACTGCAATGGGTCATGCAGGCAGCTCACCACCTTCTCAAGGACAACTGGCGATGGGCAATAAAAATGCTGGTCTAGCCAGTGATGTCCATATCCTGTCAAATGAATTTAAAAAATGAAATGCTACTTCATTGACAGAATGTCACCAGATGATGATATCTCACGTGTGGATAGAGGGTAGAAATTACTTAATGATATTGCGAGTTGTACAGTTAATTCCTTTTATATACATAACTCTTTGCAATAGACATGTTAAGCTGTTTATATAATGGGTTGATGCTTCTGCTAAAATAGCGAACAGGGCATTGTCATAGAACACGTCGAGTATTTGTCCACTAACATCACCAGCAGTTCTTTCTAGCCTATAACTATTTTTAGTAAGTTGGCCCAGCACCAGCAAATTATGATCAGAATTTTTTGTTTCCCACAAGGAACGTTTGCACTCTTTTTATATAATGACTGCCAAATGTTTCAAAAGCATTGATATGACACTGAGCAGCATTTTCCAGCAGGCGTTGTGACCCTGATGGTGGTACCAAATGGAGGTCCCAAGCCTGCATTTACTTGGAGATGCACTGGGGAAGCTATTTTGTTGGATGGCGTCTTCTAATTGGCTACCCCCAAACTTGCTGTCTAACTAAGTACTGCAGGAGGGCTCTGGGTGCTACTGGCCCAATCACAAGGCAGGTAGTACTGGACTCTTGGCAGCCCCAACAGGAGACCTGTGAAATGAAATGAAATGAAAATCACTTATTGTCACGAGTAGGCTTCAAATGAAGTTACTGTGAAAAGTCCCTAGTCGCCACATTCCGACGCCTGTTCAGGGAGGCTGGTACCCTGGACGGGATTTCCCCCAGCCCCACGCCGGGCCACAGAATCCCCGCAACTGCGCCACGCTGTCCCGACGCCGGCGCAAGATTCTCCGCAGAGCGGAGAATTGGCACCGGCGCGTTTGGCGCGGTGCCGGTCACGGGCCGCTCTATGTGGCCAGGCCACCGATTCTCCGGCCTGGCTGGGCCAAGCAGCCGCTCTAAAAAGGCAGAGTCCCGCCAGCGCCATCCACACCCGGTCGCAGCCGGCGGGAACTCTGCGCGCAGGGTCGGGGGGTTCCCTGTGGCGGGGGGGGTTCAGACCCCGGGGGGGTGCCTCCGATTGGGCCTGGCCCACAATCGGGGACTACCGATCAGCGCACCGGCCTCTCGCTCCCCGGGCCTATTTTCTTACACGCCGGCCCCTGAACTCCCGCGCCATGTTGCGTCGGGGCCGGCACATTGAGGGAGGCCACAGTGCATGCGCGGGTTGGCGCGGCGCATGCGCGGGTTGGCGCAGCACACAGTTTGCAGCGGAGTGGGATGCTGGAGCGATGTGAACCGCTCCAGCGCCGTGCTGGCCTCCTGTAGGGTCCAGAATCGGTACTCCCAGCGGTCCGTTCACGCCCATGCATCAAGGAACTGTACCAACATGGCTATGTACTAATTTCCTGCCCCCCCCCCCCGCCCCCCCAAAACATCCAAGCTGGCAACCCTGGACTTGAAAATTCTGCCTATTATTTCACCATGTGCATCACTCTGCACTTGAGCACTGAAAGTGGTGATACAATAGCAAACACTTAAGTAGTTTAAACATCAAGCATTTCCTCCCAAAACCTGTGACAGATATGTCAACCATGCCATAGATGGCACAATTGACTTCCTGAATGAAGTCCAACAAGTCCACACTTACATTTGCAGCTGTGTTCCAGAAAATCATGACTTTGAATGAAATAACTTTAAGTGAATCATATGTTCCCAGAAGGATCAATGATAAAACCGAAGGCAGTTTCCTTCAAACAATTCTTGCTCAGAAAAGCAAATGTATAGGTTGAAATACTATACCACACATATATGTTGTACTGTGTGTTCCTAGCTGAAATAACTTGCAAAATACAGTCACTAAATTTAAAAGTACTGCTGTATAGTCAGGTACTTTGGAACATTTCTCAGCAGAAAAGAACATTCAAACATTAGAAGTTGAAATGCTGTACATTCCCAAATGCCTCTGTTCATAAATAACTATCAAAATAAATTAAAATTTAAAATGTAAAAGAAATATAAAATATAGAAAATGCAAATAAATGTTTTGAAAAAATTGATATCCAGACTTCGATTCTTCTCTGTTTCCGCTGCAGTGAATGAAGATTCGGCTGAGCACCAAATTCTCCGGCCTCGCTGGCAGCGGTAGCGAGGCGGACTCACAATGGACAAATATCATCTAAAAGGCAGTACTGGACTCTTGGCAGCTGGTTCTTAATTTATGTAGTTTGCAAGAAAATCGTGAGACATGATAAACTAATGGGACGGCTAAGATAGTTCCCAACATAATGGCAAATATTGGAAATATTTTACAAATGTTTTAAAAGTCTGAATGCATGAAGTAAACATTTGTTCAGTCTAGTTCACCAATAAATTCCCGCCCCAACGCCGGCTGCCCTATTCTCTGGCGCCGTTTTTAGGGACTCCCGCCATGTTGGTCGAGTGGCGTTGACAGCCCCCCCCCCGGCAATTCTTCCGGCCCCGATGTGCTGAGCAGCCATCCAGTTTTGGCCAGTCCCACTGGCGTGAATTACTGGCAGGTAAGTGTGCTTGGGTGATCCGCGGGGGGGCGGGGGGATCCGACCCCGGGGGGCGGGGGTCCCCCACAGTAGCTTGGCCCGCGATCAGGGCCTACCGAGCTGCGGGGTGGCTGGTTCCGTGGGGAGACTTCTTTCTCCGCGCCGGAGCCCTGTAGGGCTCCGCCATATTGCCCGGGGGGCCGGCGCAGAGAAGAGAACCCCCGCGCATGCATGGAAATACGGTGGCTAGTCCGCGCATGTGCGAGATCACGCCAGCCATTCCGCGCTTTGTCACCGGCTGGAGCGGCGCCAACCCCTCCGCCGTTCACCTAGCCCCTGAAAATTCGGAGAATTCCTCGCTTTTGAGGGCTGTTGACGCCGGAGTGGTTGGTGCCGGTTTTCCCACCGGCGTGGGGGACTTATTCCCCAGAAGGGAGAATTCTGCCCGTGATTCCCACCGTTTCTAAGTCAGATGGTCGTGATGATGTGATTCAGAACAGAAAACAAGCAAGACACAGAATAGCAAGAGTGAGAGAAGTTAGAACTAGTTTGTTATAGTAATGTATAGTTAGATAGTTAACTGTATTGTACTTTATTTCTTTATTGTTAGTTTAGTATTGAGTAAAAGGACACAGTTTATTATTATTTATTAAATAGTTCATCTTTTACCAAGAAGACTATTGGTAATTTTTTCATCCTGGTGGATTCAAGAGTAATATATATTTTAGATAAGTCCTTATTTAAAATATAACATCTCCTGCATGAAATGTTTCGGAATGTTTTTTGTTATTGTTACAGCTATGTGAGGAGGGGTTAATAAAAATGACTCCTTTAGCTTACTACTAGGTCTGACTGTAACAGGGCTTTATTATGAATTTAGAGTGGATGTGCTGTGGGACTCTCACTGTGTATGCTTTCAGATTATAAAGAACTAATCAGACAGGTTTTCTGAGTTGAAAACAAAGAACAAGTTATTTCTTGGTAAGAAGTCTTACAACACCAGGTTAAAGTCCAACAGGTTTGTTTCAAACACGAGCTTTCGGAGCACGGCTCCTTCTTCAGGTGAGCCGTGCTTCTTCAGGAGCCGTGCTCCAAAAGCTCGTGTTTGAAACAAACCTGTTGGACTTTAACCTGGTGTTGTAAGACTTCTTACTGTGCTCACCCCAGTCCAACGCCGGCATCTCCACATCAAAGTTATTTCTTGACACTGCTCTCCAAATTTAAAAAAAAACTAGAGTAATCACAACCACCATTTATACATCATGCACATTCATTGGGCCACCCATACAGACTACTGCAGACAGTAGAATACGAAGATAGGCTTGAAGATTTTTTTTACAATTCTTGAAGAAAATAAACAATTGAAGAAGAAATATACGGTTAACTGTCCTTTGACTGGTTTTGATATAGTGATTGCAGCCATTTTGTTCAGTTGTCTTCCAGGGTGTAGTTGTACAGATTAAATTTCCATGTTTTATCCATGAAAGATCTTGGTTTGCAGTAGATTTCTGTTCTAAGAATGGTTATTTTGCAAATATGTGCTGTACTGCTGAGGGGGCGAGAGAGACATGGCTCTTTGCAGCCTTCCAGAAAAACATTCTGATCCTTGCTCTCTGGCTAGGTAAACCATTCTTAACAATCCTGTTGGCTGTATATATCAGAGGAATTTAATTATCATGTCTGCTTGTTTTGTACTGCAGGGAATTACATTTTGATATTGTATCTCAGAAACTTTTTGAAGAGTTTCCAAATAGTCTAAAAGCCAACAAAAGATATGGTGCTGGATTTTCCGATCCTGTGGCTATGTCCGCAGGATCCGTCTGGTCTTACGACCAGAAAGTCGGCGTCGCCCCCGCACCGATCCTCTGTCCGGTGGGGGGCTAGCAGCTACATAGCGTAAAGCCCCCAGCTTTACCTGCGGATACGGCCGGAGAATGGCCGGGTCCATCGCAAATGGGCCCGGTGGGGGCCTGCAGTGGCCACGCCGCACACCGACACGGCCTGCCAAAAACTGCCCCCCTGTAACCAGCCTTGCCAACCCCGGACCACTCCCCACCAGTGCCCACAGACCCCACCGAAGCCCTCCCTGTCAGTGGAACTGGTCCCCCCCCCCCGACTGTAGCCGCACTGGACACAGTCTGCAGCCACCACGCGATGTCCCCGAACGGTGTGAGCACACGCAAGCGAAGCCATTGGTGACTCGGCCCATTGGGGGTGGAGGTATGGGGGAGGGCCTCAGATGACGACCTGAGGCCATTCATAAGCCGTGCGTTTTTTGAGGGGGTGGAGCATTGCAAAAATGGCACTGCCCCCGATTACGCTGTAAAAGGGGATTCTTCGGCCGATTGCCGATCGCGATTTCGCATCGGCAATCTGAGAATCCTGCCCGGAGTCTTTCATGCTCCCTTCTGGAGTTTTGAGAGTCTGTTCCTTTTCATCTCACTTATGTGGAATACATATTGTAGAATATACTTGTAGCTGACTGTCAGTCCTCCATTGTCTTAATAGGATTACAGTTTATTCAAATACAACCAGAAAAAGAGGCATATATCTGTTTCTTTAAAAAAAGTAGGACATTCTCATAACATTATGTTGAGAAAGCAATTAAAAGGGCAGCATGGTGGCACAGTGGTTAGCATTGCTGCCTGCGGCGCTGAGGACCCGGGTTCGAATCCTGGCTCTGGGTCACTGTCCGTGTGGAGTTTGCACGTTCTCCCCGTGTCTGGTGGGTTTCAGCCCCACAACCCAAAGATGGGCAGAGTAGGTGGATTGGCCATGCTAAATTGCCCCTTAATTGGAAAGATAATTGTGTACTCTAAATTTATAAGAAAAAAAGAGAAAGCAATTAAATGCAAGTTGTTGTTTAATATCCATGAAACTCTATTTTCTGATTTGCATTTGTTGTAGAAACCAAGCTAAGCGCAGTCATTAAATAGCACTGAAATGTGATTCGAAAATCTTGAGGTCACAGTCCTTTCTCAGTTGGAACTTAGATTTTTGTGTATTCGCTGGATGAATTTCATGAGTTCTTGGCCATGAAATTAGACAATTCATTCTGTGGCATTCATCAAATGCATCATGCCAAAACCTGCTGTTGTGATCACGGCTCTCAATATTACTTTACTCACTCAGGCAGAACATCATCCATGCTTCTCAGTGGCTTTGGATCAATGCACACCTGCATTTTACTTCCTTTCAATGCCATCGAGAGACACAATCAGTCAGGCCAGTAACCGGTACAAGAACTGTTCTATGAACAGGGTCATTAATGTTTTTGTTGATTCGTTCATTTAAAGCCAAAGATAGCTTTCCATCTGGCAACTGGGATTTGAATAGTGATCAATTTGTGGATGCAGACAACTTTTCGTTATTCTCTTTCTTTTTGACATTTTCCTGCATCTTAGCTTTGAGAATGCTCCATGTTCACATACTCCCTTCACAAGTTGCACATGTTTAATGACTCTGACTCCTGGAACAGATTTATGTCACCTTCCCTTATCTGAAGCACAATGCTGATCTTCTCATTCTTGGGACTAAATTTCATGGTCTCCCACTGGCAGATTTGCAGGGCAGGACTGTTACATTAAGTTCCTCAGGTGGCATTCCCACTACCCCGACCCGAGGGATTTGGGTGTCCTCGTGCATGAATCACAAAAGGTTAGAATGCATAGGAACGCTAACAATGTTCTTGTTCATTCTGAAGGGAATTGAATGAAAAGTATACAGGGCATTGTTGAGATCACCCCTGGAGTACTGTGCACAGTACTGGTCCCCTTATTTGAAGAATGCAAATGCATTGGAAGCAGATCAGAGGAGGTTTACTAGACTAATACCTGGAATGGGCAGGTTATCTTATGACGAATGGTTGGGCAGTCCAGGCTTGTACCTATTGGAGTTTAGAAGAGTAAAAGGTGACTTTATTGAAATATATAAGATCTTGAGGGGTAATGATGGGGTGGATGTGGAGAGGATGTTTCCTCTTGTGGGAAAATTTAGAACTGGGAGTAACTGCTCAAAAATAAGCAGTCACCCATTGAAGACCAAGTGGCCTACTCCTGCTCCTAGTTCATTTGTTCGTACTTAACTAATGAACCATATAATAACATTGACACATGTGGAACTGCTGAGCAAAAAAAAAAAGCCTATTCATAGGAACAGGAGTAGGTCATTCAACCCCTCCAGCCTGTCCTGCCATTCAATGAGATCATGGCTGAACTGGGACCTAACGTTGGCTCATATCCCTTAATATCTTTGCTGAACAAAAATCTATCTATCTCAGATTTAAAATTAACAACTGATCTAGCTTCAGCTGCTGTTTGTGGGAGAGAGTTCCAAACCTCTACAATCCTTTGAGTGAAGAAGTTCTTCCCAACATCTCTCTGAAACGGTCTTGCCTTAAATTTTAGACTGCCCCCTAGTTTTAGAATCTCCAACCAGTGGAAGTAGCTTATCTTCATCTACCCTGTCTTTCGCTGTTAATATCTTGAATACTTCGATCAGATTACCCCTTATCCTTCTAAATTCAAAAATGTTCTTTGAAAAAATACTACTGTTCCTATAACCTTACAGAAGTGCCAATCATATATTGAAAACGGAGACTTCAAACACTTCACACCTCTGAATCTTGTCCAAATAAATGTCCAGACCTATAACCACTGGAAGATGTTAATCAAGCAAAGTCACCAATTTACTTCACTTGTCAGAACAGATTCCCTGCTGAGCGAATGCTTCTATTGATCGGGGCTCTCAGCCAAGCATGCATAATGAGTGTTGGGAATGGAGGTGAGAAACCTGGAATTCGGTCCCGCTCACCATTTTTAACTGTCTGTGGAGTTATGCCGACTCCTGTGTTCCCCAGTGGCTTTGTTAAACATGGCCAGTGAATTGTTACAAAACTGAGGCTTGTGTCCTTTTGTGTTATCAAATGGTCTCATATTCATTCTCCAGTAGAACATTTGGCGAGATCTTCTGGCTGTTCATGCGGGCGGGATCTTCCAAACCCGTCAACGGCACACCCCTGCTGTGGTTTCCTGGCGGCTTGGGATGGATTCAATAGGAATTCTTTCCGACAGCAGCAGGACCAGAAGATCCCGCCGTCAGCCTTCGGCAGGCTGCCTCCTGCTGCCAAAGAAACACGCCGCGGGGGTGAGGCTGGAGAATCTTACCTGTTAACAGTGTCTTATTGGAACCAAGAACTTCATCTCAGCCACGATTGTTTTAATTTAAATGCTATTTGCCTTTGTCCTAACTTCTGAACTGTGGCCATTTGGTGTAGAAATAGTAACATTCTCCACATTAAATATTGGAGAATTCCTTGACATGACACCTTCCCCACATTACTCCGTTTGCTTTAGGTGCTTTCCAAAAATTTGCTAGGCTTCATAATTGGAGTCGCACTCTCCTATTTATTCCTGAGCAGTTAGTTTTTCTCTGTGTTGCGGTTCAATAAAATCTTCCCATATCAGATTTGGTTCTTGTAAAAGTATGTTCCTAGCAACATTGCTCAGTAAATTCATAACTATTTCTCTCTCCAGACCCTTACAGTTGCAGATTTCAATAAATGTACGGTGATATTGCAATCAACTCTATGGTTTAATTAGGTTTTCAGTGTCAATTGAGTATATGGAATTTAAATGTTTCAGGAATATCCAATGAAAAATTGCTATATTTTAATAAATTTTAACAAGACCAACCTCCTAGATCAGCCTTGTCTTCCACTTTGACTGAGGTACTTTCAGTGCTTCTCTCCCCATGTTTGTTTATTAGTGCAGCAGTTCTAACTCGTTAATGAGATGTGATGGAATCTTGTAAATTACCCATTCTTTTAAAGCATTTCCAATTACTGAGCTGATGATCTATCCTCTCTGGGGGAAAGGGCAAGTGCAACACTGGTTTGCAGAAGTGATTACCCAGCTCTGAATTCCTGATTAACATTCTCATCTTTTATAGTAAAATTATGTTATGGCACAGTCACACAACATATAGCCAAGTAAAAATAGCATGGGCTTTTGTACATTTATTAGTTTGGAGTACTTCGCTGAAAGCATGGTCTTGATTTTCAGTTGCCCGTGGGGAGCATGGATAGGAGCTTGCACTTGGAAAATCGAGCGTGAGTCTCCGATCGCGGGACTGAGCGTCCGCGCCGTTGTGAACGCCGTCGTGTTTCACGCCGGCACGAAACGGGCGCGGGCACTAGCGATTCTGGCCCCCAACGGCGTTGGAGCGGTTCACGCCACTCCAGCCTCACTTCCTGCTGCGCACTGGGGGCGGGGCTAACCCGCGCATGCGCAGTGGCTTTACGGAACATGGCGCAGGGGTTCTGGGGTTGGTCGCACAACAAAGTATGGCCGGTGGGGGGAGAGGCCAGCCAGCCGATCAGTGGGCCCCGATCGCCGGCCAGACCCGGGGACGGACCCCCCCCCCACACACAGTCCGCCCCCGACCCTTCGCGCAGAGTTCCCGCTGGCAGCGACCAGATGTGTACGACGGCGGCGGGACTCTGCTTTTTCCGCGCGGCCGCTCTGCCCATCTGGGCCGGAGAATCAGCGTCCCAGCCTTGTATAGTAGCCCGTGACCGGCACCAGCACAAATGGCGCCGATTCTCCACACATCGGAGACTCGCGTTGGGGCGGCGCGGCGTGGTTGCAACGATTCTCCAGCCCAGCGCGGGGCTGGGAGAATCGCGCACCATGTTCCTGGGTCACGAAACAGTGTCCTGCTACCTTCTAGATATAATGATATTTTCAAAGTGGGCTGGGGGTGAGGGAGGGCCTGAATCTTGCTCGCCTCCATTTAACTGTCCATGAAGCTCCCTGAGGAGTCAGATTGCCAAACTGAAGCTTGCTGGTGCACGTTAGTGGTTCACTGTGGCCAGCCATCAAGTAATGTCTTTTCTGAGGAATAATTTTTGGAAATAAGGATTATTGTCTCAGATTGTGTACATTATCTTTTTCTTGGTCTCTGCTTTCTATAATTATGTTTGAGGCAGCAGGTGTAAGGGACAGGTAAGTGAAAAAGCAGTGATTTTTCACTGCTTTGCCTGGACTGCCCTTTAGCTTGCAGGCACGGGTGACTGATGGGGTGGGGGGTAGTCTCTGATGTGGGATGTGAGGTTTTTGCTTGGGAGATCTGATGTGGGTAGGCAGGATTTTGCGTTGTGGGGAGAGGACTGCCCTCTGATGGTCATTGGGGGCACATACGTTACATAATCGACCCCTTGGCCCACCATGAAGACCATCGCGCCACAGCCACGCTGGAAAATACTTGCACCAATTCACGCTGGCTTGAATCCTGGCCGAGAGGGCAGAAGCATCATAGAGGCATGGAGAAACAGGTTTCCAGTCCATTAATCGGACGCAAATGGGTTGAAATTACCAATTTACATCCTCCCACTGGCAGAACCGTGTCGTTCACTGCTGTCACCATCAGGGGACTGGAGCATCGGAAAAGAGGCACCGGTCCTGTTTGTCCAAAGTGTGATTCTCCACTGTATCAGAAACTCCATTACTGGTGGTGTGTGGCGGAGGATCAACTCCCTAATTTTACTCAAAAAAAACTTTGCCACAAAATTTAATGTTTTTTAAACAAAAAAACTTTTTTGGCATTTAAAATAGATACTATTAACGTAACAATATGGTTAACAACTATCTATGTTATGCACTTACTGTCCCCAAGAAATATCTTGGGCTGGATTCTCCCATCGGGCGGCCAATTCCCGATGCTGGCGTAAAAAACGGGAGTGTTTTACTCCGGTGTCGGCGCCCGTTCCGAGACCCGATTCTCCGGGCCACAGTGGGCTGGCACAGCGCTGGAGTGGCCCATGCCGCTCCAGCTGCCAATCCCTGCGTGAACCTGGCGCCTCGGGGTCGGCACATGCGCAGTGGCCTTCTTCCCTGTGCTGACCCCCGACGCCAAATGGCGCAGAGCTACAGGAGCCGGCGCGGAGGAAAGGAGGCCCCCCGACAGAAAGACCGGCCCGTCAATCGGTGGGGCCTGATCGCGGGCCAGGCCACTATGAAGGCCCCCCCCGGGGGCGGACCCCCTCCCTCTCCACAGGCCGCCCCTGGACCCTTCAAGGTCGACGTCCCGCCAGCTCAGAGGATGTCAGAACGGCGCTGGTGGGACTTGGCTTTTTGTTGACGGACGCTCGGCCCATCCGGGCCGGAGAATTGGCCCGCCGGCTCGGGCCAGAGAGTCGGTGCATACCCCGACCGGTGCCGCGCCGACCACGCCGGCCCCAGTGGTGCCGATCCTCCGCTCTGCGGAGAATCGCGTCCGGGCATCAGGGCGGCGTGGCGCGATTCGCGCTGCCCGCCATCGATTCTCCGACCCGGCAGGGGCGTTATGATATTTTAAGAGTTATTGCACTTCTGTTGGGACTGCCCAAAGTATGGCTCAGTTCTCTGGGAATTATTATTTCTTCTCGGTTCCCGCTAGTCTTAAAAGTAAAACTTTTAAACACGGCCTCTTGACTATGGATGCCTCAAACCTTGTTCAGGCTGCTTCTTCTATACTTCCAAGCTAATCTTCTGGATGTTTTCTTTGCCACAAAATTCAGTGAGGAACACCATCGATTCCTCCACTAGTTTCAAACAAGGCAATCTTCCAGCTTCTCTCAAAATTCAAATTGATATTATGCCTCACCCATGCTCTACACGGTGAAAAATGAAGTTAGTTTTTCACTCTGCTGACAGTGCAAGCCTAGCTAACTATCATTTACTTTGATTTATCTCTTAGTGAGCTCCAAACCGCATACATCAGGATAGAGCCACAATTAAAACACCTAAATGAATTGAAACCAAAGAAGCTCCCTTAGTTTCATCCATCTCCATGGCAACTAGTTTGTTTCTGGATGCCCTCAAACAGACCTTCAGGTTAATTATTCCTCATTTACCATTTCCTATTTGATCTAATGAAATAAATGGATTTTTCAACCCGTTTGCATTTTCTAAATGCTCTTAAAACTATTACAGCCATCCTGTCTCCACTGAAAGACGCATAGGTAGGTCATGCATTGTTAAATTTCCCCACCTGCTATTTTATAATCTTGGCTTCCGAGTAGAAGGCTTAAATCAACATGGCCGCAATCGTTTAAGTATAAAAGACTCCACCTTTGTTTTAATTTGCATTAACCGCATTTTATATTCCTCAAACTATAAGTTATGAACCATGGAACTAGATATTTGCAACAATTGAAAATTTGTTTGCATTTCATCATGCTATTGTGCCCGTTGATTTTAATGGAGAGGGTGTACTCAGATGACTGATATGTGTTTCCAGCTTATGAAAGTTTGGATCCAGAACATTGACGAAGAATGTTTACCTTGATGAAATAATTAGGATATTGAGAGTATGAGCATTATTGGGGCAAATGGCCTTTCGTTAATCTTGTTTCTCTTGTGCAGTTTTCCTTTTTACATTTGTGGGCATTTTACAATCGCATATTAATTCATTTTTGACCTAATTTTTTCTAGTTTTGTATTCCTTAGCTTCCATTTTTTCTGAATCTGCTGTCACATATTTTTAATCTTCATTATTATTCTCCCTTTCAGGCTGTCACTTAGTTTTATTGTTGGTCTATTTTAGCAAATCTTTACAATGTTTTTAAAATAACATTGTCTTGTGCACGCTATTTGTGAAGAAGTCATTATTCATCTAAAGATATTTATAGCACCAAAAGGCTGTTTAAAACATGGTATTTTAAATTGTATTAATGATAGAAAGACATATATTTGTTAGTGAGATAGTGATTATAAAAATATTACCATGTGCAATTTGCTTTCTTTGCCCTGAAATAATAGAATATTCCGATTCAAATACTCTTTGTTTCCCCAATACGGCTCTATTTACAGAGGAGTCAAATGAAATACAAATGACTCATCTCTCCAGCTGCCCTAAAATAACCATAAACCCATTAAGTACAGTATTGTAGAGTTTAAGAAAATGTAAATGTCTTGACATTACCTGTGCTTGTAAAGCATCAAGAGTTCTATCTGAAGAGCCATAAAGTGAGTCCATCAAAACTATTAAAACCATTCAAGTTGATAAAAATGTACATATAAAAAATATATCAACATCAATAAACTGCCATGTCCAGACAAATCATTATTATTTTGCTGACTGATGTATCTAGAAAAATTCAAGTTTACTGCAATGCACAAGGTCAGTAATGTCATTCACACTGTTGCCAGGATCAATACAAATTATGGCAATGGTGAGATTTATGATGGTTCATTTGTGTGTGCTGGAGGCCCATAATTCTCAATCATTGCTGGTATGAACGACGAGTTATGGTTCTTAACAAGACTGAAGGAATGCCTCTATCTGTGTGTAATCACACATTTTATTGCCGAGTGTGGTACTTTAATCCAAGTAGTAAAACAAAGCTGGCGGAAATCTGGGGCGTAGTGGTACTCAGAGGGGATGTTGGTGCAATAGTTACCCAGGAATTGGAGTTAATCCTTTGAATGTTTTCTGGGTAACTATTCTGCTCAGGGAGTCAGCACTATTTGAAGTCTTCAATTTAAATTGGAGTATCTGACTGTTCTCGGTGCAGGGCAAGTGTCTATAAAAGTTTAAACTTCCCGGGAAATTCCCTTGCTGTCCTTCATGGGGACCTCAGTGAACTCCACCAGTGCATCTTCTGGGCCATTTTTACCTGCCCTTCTCCATAGATGCTGAGCATTTTCAATGTTTCCAATTTTTATTGTCATGATTAATGCTGCTCTTCATTTTTTTATATATTTTTCCTTTTCCAATATGTATTTATTTGGTTTCTCACTTTTTCTTCTTTTGAAAGCAGTGACTCAGACTAAAATGCAATTTCATCAGCCAGCAGCTCTATTTTTATAGAACCTTTCCCTCAGAAGTTTTCCAGCACTTTTCATGAACGGAACTTGTCTCCAGCAGGTTTATTTTTGTTTCCAATAATATGCACTTTAAAATATGTGACTTAAGCATTAATGATGAACTATTCTTGCAGTAACCTTCTTTCTGGATTAACTGTGGTCTTGTGCATACTCACTTCTCTTTGGCAGATATCATCATAGGTAGGAGTATGTATTTATTTACAGTTAAATAGAAAATAGCAGTTAAAAAGTACAAAATAACATGGAAAATTAATAATAGATCATCCCCCCCCCTTTGTAAGAAACATCTTAAGTTAAAGCAAAGGGTGGCTTGGATTTTTTGGGATTATAATACCATTGTAACTCATTTAAAATACCATGGGCATTAACTTGATGGAAATTGGAAAATATAAGCTGGCATTTTTAGTTATTGAAAACAACGTTTTGGATACTGACGAGGTGATTTTCAATCAGTTCTGTTCCTATACAACTCGCAGTGTAATTTTGCATACCAAGGATCTGATCAATTATCAGGCCATACAAGAATTTAGCACTACTGCCTCGTGGTGCCGAGGACCCGGGTTCGATCCAGGCCCCAGGTCACAGCCCATGTGGAGTTTGCACATTCTCCCCTTGTCTGTGTGGATCTCACCCCACAACCTAAGGATGTGCAGGGTAGATGGATTGGCCATGATAAATTGCCCCTTAATTGGAAAAGAAGAATTGGGTATTCTACGTTTATTTAAAAAAAGGATATACAAGCATTTAAACCACTTAATTAATGTCGGGTTACACTTACAGACAAATTTTACAATTTTGTGTAGTGCTAAAATCCAAAATTATGTTTTGCGGTGCACGGGTTGAGCAGTATTCACACAATCCAATCAGCACAAAAGTAACATTTGAGTTTGCATAGATCTAAATACTTGTAACAAGTTCCAATCAATCAATTATTGAAATAAATTACTTGGAGTAATTTTAGTACTTTACAAAAAGAACTAAACCACTTAATTTAAACAGCATCAGGCTAATCATAATAAAATATCTTTCTTTTATTATAAAAGGAAAATTGCCATCACAATGAAAAGTGAAGACTGAGACTGTTAAACTTTCACATAAATATTATTCTTTGTTCTCCTTTTTAAATGAAAGTACGTTTTTTGTTACCTATAAAACTCATTTGAAAGGGTAAGCAGACTGCTATTTTGAAAAATGTTTTCAAAATTCCTCCCCCCCCCCCCCCCCCCCCCCGTCCCCGTCCCCCACCCCCCACACTGACACGAAGAGGAATTTTCACGTGGCACAGTGTGCATTCTATGCTGCAAAGACAGCATGCATGACTCTCCAGATAGTACGTTCTTCATCCTCTGGCACCACTAAATTGCTCCTGCTGTTTTAGTCCTCTCAGACACACTTTGAGAAAGAAAAGAGGAAGACAGACAGTAAGGACATCCACTTGTGTCATATTGTATGTGCCCTTTTGCTGAACACATGCCCGGTGAGAGATGGGTGGTGGTGGCATGCTGATGGTATAAGGTAAATTGCATTAACTGGACTTGGATGCACTGTGTTCATTCATTAACTGATGCATAAAGAGCACTACCGTGTTTGTGTGTGTGTGTGTGTATGCTAGTGATAATATCTACTCAATTAAACAATTCTGTTCATTATATAGTTCTTTATCATTTATCTTTATCATGGAAGGAGAGTTTTAGTGGCAAAAATTGCTTATTCAAAACCACCTATTCATTTTTTTCCATTCTAGGGCATCCCGCTGGACCACTAAGTCAGAGGAAGTTTATTCCACCCCAGCAGGGTATCATTGCACTTCCATTTTCACTTCAAGGATTAAGGATTTACTTGAATTTAATGGTAGCATTGAGGTTGCAGTACTAAAGACTCCCACACCTGAACTAGCCATCACCAGGCCAAACTATTCCAATGAACTATGGCACTTGCATCTACCCAATAATGTAGAAAAATGGACCTAATATGTCCTGTTCATAAAAATATCTATCCAACCTGATCAGTTACCATCCTATCAGTTTGCTCCCCGTCATCAGCAAAGTGAACAAAGTAATTGTACTGCCAATAAGTGACATATTTTCACTAATTCACTGAGTCTGCTGTGGTGCAATTGGCAATGCTCTCACATCAGTGTCAAACGATTGTGGGTTCATGTCCCACTGCAGAAATTTGAGGACAAATATTTCAGCTGACAGGAGAACACAAATTTTAGATGATTGGCAAAAGAAGCAACTGCAGCATGAGAAAAAATGGGTGGGATTCTCCACCCCACCATGCCACATTTCTGCCTCACCACGCCGGCAGGATACTCCGTCACGCCGGCTGGTCAATGGGGTTTCCCATTGTGGGGCAGTCCCATGCTGTCGGGAAGCCTCCGGGCGCCGGCAAAACGGAGAATCACGCCGGCGCAGAATCCTGCCCAATGTTTCCACACAATGAGTGGTTAGGAGTGGAGTGCACTGCCTGAGCGTGATTGAAACAGATTCAGTTGGGGCCTTCAAAAGAAAATTTTTGCATTTTCCTGGGTTGAGATCAATTGCCCATCCCTTTTTTTAAAGAAAATATTATAGTGAGGCATTTATAATTTTAACACTTTTTAACAATAACATCCAACAGAACCCACACAAAATAACCATGATCCCCTCCCAAACACAGACCTCAACCAACATGGCTTATAAAAACACACCGCCAGCCCTTCACCGCCCTCCCACCAATGGTTTTCTGACCCTTCTTCGTCACTTCCATGCCTCCCCTTTCCCTCCTCCCCCCCATTCTCCCCCCCCCCCCCCCATACTAACAGTCTAATTTTTCTCGAAGAAGTCGATAAGTGTCTGCCACCTCCGAGCGAACCCCTGTAACCAATCCCTCAAGGTGAATTTAATTTTCTCAAGCCTGAGAAACCCCGCCATGTCGCTAACCCAATCCCCTGACTTCGGGGGCTCTGAGTCCCTCCATCCCAGTAAAATCCGTCTCAGGGCCACCAGGGAAGCAAAGGCCAAAACGTTGGCTCTCTCGCCCCCTGGGCTCCGGGTCTTCCGACTATCCAAAGATCTCCACCGCTGGACTCAGCACCACCCTCCCTTGCAGGATCTCTGACATGACATCCGCAAATCCCTACCAAAAGCCCCTCAGCCTCGGACATGCCCAGAACATGTGTACATGATTCGCAGGACTTCCCCACATTGGCCACACCTGCCCTCCACCTCCTCAAAGAATCTGCTCATCCGTGCCACAGTCATATGAGCCCTGAAGACCACCTTGAATTGGATCAAAATGAACCTGGCACACGACAAGGATGCGTTAACTCTCCGCAGGGCCTCCTCCCATAACTGCTCCAACTCCCCCCCCCCCTCCCCCCCCCCCCCCCCCCCCGCCCCCGCCCCCGCCCCCCCAACTCTTCTTCCCACTTTCTCTTTACCTCCCCTATTGGAGCTCCTTATAGATCTCCGAGACCTCCCCCTCCCCAAATCCTGTTCTCGACATCAGCTTATCCTGTAATCCCCTTTGCCGGAGGCGTGGAAAGCTCGAGTCCTGCCTCCGTACAAAATCCCTCACTTGCAGGTACCTGAACCTGTTCCCACCTGGCAACTCAAACTCCACCTCCAGCTCCTCCAAACTTGGAAAATCTCATCAAGAAAGAGATCCCATAAATCTCTCGATCCCTGCCCGCTGCCTCCAACCCCCCCACTTGGAGTGAACCGATGGTTATCGCATATCGGTGCCCATACCATGTCCTCTCCAAATCCCTCTGCTGCCGCCACTGTCTCCACACCCTCAGGGCTGCCACTACTTCTGATTTATTGTCCATCCCTAATTGCCCTTGAATAAGTGGCTTACTCGGTCATTTCAGAGGGCAGCTAAGAGATGACCACATTGCTCTTGTGTGACATGCAGGCCAGATAAGGATGGCAGATTTCCTTTTCTAAACGGCATTAATGAACCAGATGGGCTTTAACAATGATCAATGATAGCCTCATGATCACAGTTACTGAGATCAGCTTTATAATCCCAGATCTTCTACAAAGTGAATTTTGACTTTCAGCATGCGCCATGGTGGGATTTGAACCCATGTCCCCGGAGCATGAGCCTGGGCTGTTGGATTACTAATCCAATGTAGCCACTACGTCACCCTCTTCCCATCTGAAGGATAAAAATTTGCAAGGCTACAAGGAAAAAGCAGGATAGCGGAATAAGGTTAGTTGCTCTTCCAAAGATCTGCATCAGAAATGTTGGCTGAATGGCCTCAGGTTCAATGATTCATAGAACATAGAACATAGAACATTACAGCACAGTACAGGCCCTTCAGCCCTCGATGTTGCGCCGACCTGTGAAACCCCACTAAAGCCCATCTACACTATTCCCTTATCGTCCATATGTCTATCCAATGATCATTTGAATGCCCTTAGTGTTGGCGAGTCTACTACTGTTGCAAGCAGGGCATTCCACGCCCTTACTACTCTCTGAGTAAAGAACCTACCACTGACATCTGTCCTATATCTATCTCCCCTCAATTTAAAGCTATGTCCCCTCGTGCTAGACATCACCATCCTGGGAAAAAGGCTCTCACTGTCCACCCTATCTAATCCTCTGATCATCTTGTATGCCTCAATTAAGTCACCTCTTAACCTTCTTCCCTCTAACGAAAACAGCCTCAAGTCCCTCAGCCTTCTCTCATAAGATCTTCCCTCCATACCAGGCAACATTCTGGTAAATCTCCTCTGTACCCTTTCCAATGCTGCCACATCCTTCCTATAATGTGGCGACCAGAATTGCACGCAGTACTCCAAATGCGGCCGCACCAGAGTTTTGTACAGCTGCAACATGACCTCATGGCTCCGAAACTCAATCCCTCTACCAATAAAAGCTAACACACCGTACGCCTTCTTAACAACCCTCTCAACCTGGGTGGCAACTTTCAGGGATCTATGTACATGGACACCGAGATCTCTCTGCTCATCCACACTACCAAGAATCTTCCCATTAGCCCAGTACTCTGTCTTCCTGTTATTCCTTCCAAAATGAATCAAAATTCTGACAGTCCTGTGTAATTAATCCATCAATCACTTTCTCTGATGAAAAAAAGTCTGGTCAACAAGCTATTAAAAGTGTTAAACATTCAGGTGGGTAGCACAGTGGTTAGCACAGTTCCTTCACAGCTCCAGGGTGTCAGGTTCGATTCCCGGTTTGAGTCACTGTCGGTGTGGAGTCTGCACGTTCTCCCCGTGTCTTGCGTGGGTTTCCTCCGGGTGCTCGGATTTCCTCCCAGAGTCCAAAAATGTTAGGTGGGGTTACTGGGTTTCGGTGATAGGGTGGCGGCGTGGGTTTAAGGATCAGTGCAGACTTGATGGGTCGAATGGTGTCCTTCTGCATTGTAAATTCTATGATAGGCCCTTTGACTTTCAAAAATCACAAATATTTTATAACATTAAAGACTTAATTCAAAACAAAATAAGTTGATAGTTCCAGGGAAATGTGTGGTCTGACGTCAATCAGCAATGAGAGTCTAACTGCAAAGTTCCAGGCTAGGTGCTGTCAAATCCCACCATGATTGAGAGATGGGATAATAAACAATCCTTAATGTCATTCATCTTTACTGAATTTGAAGTTCTCTAGTTGTTTAAAACTTGCCAATTAAAAAAAAATCAAAAACTTGGTTTGTTCATGAACAAGTCATTCTCACCGTTATCGTAACAAATAGAAAACCCGCCCAGTCGACAATCCAGCAGCAGCAACTTGCAGTTCTTTACATGCCAGAAGATATAGTCAAACACTTACATAGATAAATCTACCAAGTTTCGAATTCTGAAATAGAGACAAAGGGCGAAAATCTCCGCTCCCACGATAAATCAGGAAAGCCGTTGTGAACTCAGCCGAGTTTCACAACGGCCTCGGAGGCCGCTCCTCGCACCTAATTCACCCCCCGCCCCCCCCCCCCCCCCGGGGGGGCTTGGAGCGGCGCTCCGTAAATCTCGGCCTCCGGGCCTTGACGCTTGCGTCAAGGCGGCGCGCCGAGAATGACGCGTCGGCGGCGCCTATGTGACATCAGCCGCACATGCGCAGGTTGGCCGGCTCCAACCCGCGCATGCGCGGCTGACGTCACGACGGCTGACGGTTCCAACCTGCGCATGCACGGTTGCCGTCTTCCCCTCCGCAGCCCCGCAAGACGTGGTGGCTTGATCTTGTGGGGTGGCCGAGGGGAAAGAGTGCGTCGCTTTGAGACGCCGGCCCGACGATCGGTGGGCACCGATCGCGGGCCAGTCCCCTCTCGAGCACAGCCGTGGTGTTCACTCCACTCTCCGTCCCCCACAAGCTTCAAACTAGCATTTGGTGCCCATGTTCACGACGGCAGCTACCAGGTGTGGTTGCCGCCGTCGTGAACCGGTCGGGTACGGCGGGCAGCTCGGCCCATGCGGGCCGGAGAATCGCCGGTCACCGTGAAAAACGGCGAGCGGCGATTCTTCCGAGCGGGGGGTGGGAGAATCGCAGGGGGGGCCAGGGGGCGTGTCGTGAGTCGCCCGGACCTCCTGTGATTCTCCCACCCGGCGTGGGGAGTGGAGAATTCCACCCAAAGTATTGGAAACACTCAGAAGTGAAAAGACATCTTGGGCGGGATCCTCCACACCTTCGGGGGCTAGGTCGGCGCTGGAGTGATTGGCGTCATGCCAACCGCCGGCGAAGGGCCTCCGCCAGCCGGTGTGAGTTGCCGCATGCGCAGGAGCGCCAGCATGTTCCCAGAACCGCTGCCGTGATTCCTGCGCATGTGCAGGGGGTTTATTCACCACGCCTGCCATAGCGGAGCTTTACAGTGGCCGGCGTGGAGGGAAAGAGTGCCCCATGGCACAGGCCTGCCCGCAGATCGGTGGGCTCCGATCGCGGGCCAGGCACCACCCCCCCCCCCCACCTCCCGCAGGGCCAGATCCCATCTCTCCCCCCCCCCCCAGGACTCCACAGGCTGCCTGCATAGCCAGGTCCCGCCGGTAATCTCGTGTAATTTACGCCGGTGGGACTGGCCGAAAACAGGCGGCCGCCCGGCCCATCATAGAGCAGAGAATCGCCGGGGGGGCCACTGCGATCTCCACCCCCCACCAAAAAAACCGGCGCCGGAGAATTCGGCAGCTGCCATTGGGGCGGTGGGGCGGGATTCACGCCACACCCCAGCGATTCTCCGGCCCAGCGGGGGGTCGGAGAATCTCGCCCCTTCACTTTCAAGTATAAAACCTTTACCAGAACTGATAGTTCTCATGTGAATGAAATTTCAACACTGGAAATTTTAGCCTATCCTCTCTATCTTTTAAACCTCCTGGTCTTGTTTTGCATTTCAAGAATGTTCTCATTTTACGTTGATCGTTTACATTTGCTATTATGCTTCATTTACAATTATAAACCAGCGTTAAAAATGTTATCTTAATACAATTCGTCTCTGGGATAGATCTCATCCTTGGGGTCATTCAAATGCAGGTCATGTTCTGATGGGGCATTTTTGTAAGTGATCTTTTCAAGAGCATTCTCACAATTTCCTCCCTCTCATTGCCTGCAAGGGCACACTGACAATATGTATTCCCTTATCCTCTGGTCTCTGTTAACCTTCTATCCTTTTGTCACTGGTACATTTATAAATCTCTCTGGTGCACAGATTCTCACATCTTTGTACTCAGAATATCTTGCTTTTCACAGAATCACAGAAAAATACAATGCAGAAGAGGCCCTTTGGCCCATCAAGTCTGCACCACCGCATGAAATGCACCTGATATGCCAATCCTAATCCCATTTGCCAGCACTTGGCCCATACTTTACATTTGAATGCAAAAAGAGAATAAATAAAGCCAGTGCACAAGGGAAAGTTTACTTGTAAAAGGAAGGGAACATATGTGTTATTTTTCTTAAGACGCATGAACATCCTGGAGTACAGATATAAGGCTGGCATGAAGTGGATAGTAATAAACACCAAAGGTGCTGGAAATGCATAATCTGAAAGAGGAAGACGGGCCAGAATTCCAGACAAATCCTTCATCAGAATGCACCTTAGGGTGAAGAATTTCACCCAATGTGCTGAACTGTTCCTGTTTGCGTTTTCAGAAGTTGACTGCAGTACTTTTCTTAATTTCAGATTTCTATTTTTCATATTCCTTTGATTTATTGCTACCAAATAGTATGAGTCAACCAGTTCCCTTCTTTGTTCAAATTTGTTTCCTGCTCTGAGAAAAATATCAGAATTAGGCATTAAGTTAATTTGATCATAGAATCATAGAATTTACAGTGCAGAAGGAGGCCATTTGGCCCATCGAGTCTGCACTGGCTCTTGGAAAGAGCACCCTACCCAACTGCACACCTCCACCCTAACCCCATAACCCGTTAACCCCACCCAACACTAAGGGCAATTTTGGACTCTAAGGGCAATTTGTCACGGCTAATTCACCTAACCTGCACATCTTTGGACTGTGGGAGGAAACCGGAGCACCCGGAGGAAACCCACGCACACATGGGGCGAACGTGCAGACGCCACACAGACAGTGACCCAGCCGGGAATCGAACCTGGAACCCTGGAGCTGTGAAGCAATTGTGCTAACCACTATGCTACCGTGCTGTTTTGCGTTTCAAGAATGACAATGACAAATGCTGGTTGTGATCTCTCCGGACCATTTTTAATTGCAAAGATCTCTTCCATGAAACAGGGCAAACTGATGGGATCAACACTCGCTTTCTTGTATCTTGATATGGACAACTGGGATTCTCCAATCTGAGTTCACCTCGCCACCGCTGCTGGTGAGAATGGAGAATTTGGCAGTGAGCCGAAACTCCATTCACTGCAGCGAGACCGGAGAATTCTGCCGGCGTGAACGGCTTGAGAATTCTGGCCCCAACTGCTTTAGTATAATACGCATCGAGAAAAGAAGTTTTGTTTCATTGGGCGAGATTCTCTGGCCTCCCACGGTGTGTTTCTTCTGGTCCCGTTGCTGCCGATAGGATTTGTCACTGGATCCACCACACACCACTGGGAAACTTGTGGCGGAGGTGTGCCATCGGCAGGATTGGAGAATCTTGCTCATTGTGTTTGGCATTGCCTTTTAAATTGGGAACTTCCTTGTAATAAATAAATATCTCATTATTGGGCCAATACACTGGAATCATATCCCCCTACATCAAAAAATGCGACTGCAACGGTCACGGTGGTGTGAAGCGTGACTGGTCTCAGAAGGCATGCACCAGGCTGGCAGTATTCCAAGGGGAGCTTGGAGGTGAGCACAGTACTCGGAGGGTTGGCGAAGAGGGTCATGCTGGGATAATGCCAGGGATGGCAGGGTAACGTTAGGGGAATGCCAGGGTGGTTCTCGGTGCACCTGGGCGAACATTATTTCCTGGTGTGCTCGCTGTGTGCTGGGGCAGCCTTAAAAATTACACCTGGAGCATTACTTTTCTGAGTTGATAGTGGAATGGGCGAATCAGAGGCTGCCCACCAGCGATATGACGTGGAACCTCTGCCTGCTTTTGTTTTGTTCAAAGTCCTGCACGATATGGCATAAAAAGCCGCTGTGCCGGCGATGGCCCCAAGATTCTTTCCCCACCTGACATCGACATTTGCCAATATTGGAGAAAATCTTGTCCTTAGTTTGTGTTCTGCCCGTGCCACTCAGCTCCTGACCTGATTACAGCCTTCTTCCCAATGTGCATAAAAGAGCTGAACTCAACAGGTAAAGTAAGAGTGACTGCCCTTGACATCAAGGCAGTGTTTGACCAAGTATTGTATCAAGGAACCCTAGAAAACTGGAGTCAACAAGAATCAGTGGAAAACTCTCCACTGGCTGGAGTCATACTTGGCACAAAGGAAGATGGTTGTGGTTGTTGGAGGTCAATCATCTCAGTCCCAGGAGAGTGCTCCAGGAGATCCTCATGGGAAGTGTCCAAGGCCCAATCATCTTCAGGTGCTTCATAATGATCATAAGGTGGGGATGTTCACTCATGATTGCACTGTTCAGTACCATTCACAATCCTCAGATACTGAAACAGTCCATTTCACATGCAGCAAGGCCTGGACAATATTCAGGTTTGAGCTGATAAGTGGCAGGTAATATTCGTGCCACGCATGAGCCACGCAATGATCAACTCTGACAAGAGAGAACCTAACCATCTCTTCATAACATTCAATGCCATTACCATCACTGAATCCCCCACCATCAATATCCTCGGGGGTTTAACTTTGATCAGAAACAGAACTAGATCCACCATATAAATACCATGGCGAAAAGAGCAGGTCAGAGGCTGGAGATTCTGTAGAGAGTAGCTCACCTCCTGACTCCACCATCTACAAGGCATAAGTAGGAATGTTATGGAATACTTTTCACTTTCACGAGATGAGTGCAGCTCTAAGCTCAACGTAATCCAGGATAAAGTGGCCACTTGATTGCCACCCATCCACCACCTTAACCATTCACTACCTCTACCAGTGCACAATGACAGCAGTGTGTCCCATCTAGAAGGTGCACTGTAGAAACTCACCAAGGCTCCTATGCCAGCACCGTTAAAACTCGCAACCTCTACCAAATAGAAGGACAAGGAGAGCAGATGCATAGTTCACCACCATCTTCACATTACCCTCCAAGCCACATACCATCTTGACTTGGAAATATTGCCACGTTCCTTCACTGTCACTGGGTCAAATTACTGGAGCTCCCTCCATAACAGCACTGTGGGTGTTCCTACATCACCTGGATTGCAGTAGTTCAAGAGGAATCTGACCACCTTCTCAAGGGAAATTAGGGATGAGCAATATAAATACGTTTGAAAACCCACAGCTGTTGCCTTTACACAATAGGGCCTTCTAACTCGTGTATAACCGATAAGTATTAATGGCTAGCGAGTATAATGGTTCAATGCTTGGATCCACTTACCCATGACTGGCTTCACAGGGTTTGCTGTGTAATTAATCCATAAAAGTGCATTTTGCACAGGACTAGAGCCAAGTGGTATATTATTTCACTTGTCAAGGATGGAGTTACAGACAAAGGCTCACATGTTGCGATACTAGCGTCTTCTTGACTTCATTTAAGCAGACTATCAAATTAGGTCAATTGATATACTTGATTACTTGATGATGACACACAAGTGGCGGGATTCTCCGACCCCCCTGCCGGGCCGGAGAATCGCCCGGGGGGGTGGTTTCGGCGGGGGCGTGAATCGCGCCACGCCAGTTGGGGGCCACGGCCAGCCCCCCCCCCCCCCCCCTCCCCCCTCCCCCCCACCGGCAAGTCTCCGACCCGCGATAGGCCGAGTGGCCGTCCGTTTTCAGCGGGTCCCACCGGCGTAAAATACACCAGGTCCGTACCGGCGGGACCTGGCTCTGCGGGCGGCCTGCGGAGTCCTCGCGGGGGGGGGGGGGGGGGGGCACGGTGGCCTGGCCCACGATCAGGGCCCAGCAAACCGCAGGCGGGCCTGTGCCATGGGGGCACTCTTTCCCTCCGCACCGGCTGGGGTAACAGTCCGCCATGGCTGGCGCAGAGAAGAACCCCCCAGCGCATGTGCTGGGATGATGCCAGCACACGCTGGCTCTCCGGCACATGCGCCAACTCGCACCGACCGGCAGAGGCCCTTCGGTGCCAGTTGGCGTGGTGCCAAGCCCTTCGCCGCCGGCTGGTGCGGTGCCAACCCTGCCAGCGCCAGCCTAGCCCCTGAAGGGGGCGGAGGGTTCCGCACCTTCCGGGCAGCCTGACGCCAGAGTGGTTCACGCTACTCCTTGGCACCGGGTAGGGGAGAATTCCGCCCAAGTAAACTACAATCTAATTACTAAAGATGGCCTTTCCTGCACTAATCCAACTGTGTGTCTGTGAAACGACTTTAGAAGGCGGTTAAAAGTCAGCCACATTGGTGTGGGACTGGAGTCAGATCTAAGCCCCATCAGGTAAGGACAGCAGGTTTTGTTCTCTCGATGATATGAATAAACTGGTTAGGGTTTTACAACATTCCGATGGCTTCATGGTCAGTTAACTGATATCAGCTTTTTATCTCCAGTTATTTTTTAAAACGGAACTAAAACTCTTTAACTGCCACATTCCCTCCATTATTGTTCCAGTAAAATAATTATACATTGTAGAGGGAGAAAAAAATTAGCCGACGTTTCAGCGTTCCCCCACTATCCAACAACCTCTGCTCGAAGTGTGTCCAATTGGGCTTGTGTGTAGTTCCCGCTCTCAACAAATAAGGTGCACTTTAGAGGCTCTCACATAAATAATGGCCACTTGAGTGAAGTGATTGATGAGACAAGAAAAATAGTTGAGTGCTCTTTGACTACCAGTCACCACTGAGTAAATACCATCTCCCATTTGAAATTTTTTACCATGACTGTTGCATAGCAGCTTCTAATTACTGAGCAAGTCCTGTGTCTAATTCATTAAATAGTTTGTGAAGTATAAAGAAACAGATAAAATGAATCCGTGTAGTAACAAATTAAGATTAAATTACCTGCAATTTATAGCTGCTGTTCCATCAACTTGATTTCCATTTCAGAGACAATCAGTCAGTGCATCAGGCCTGGCTAAAATTTAACTTGAGAAAATGTTTTGTAAATAATTCCCCTCAAACTAAACAGGTTAATAATTCCGTTAGTCTCGAGGAATTGTTAAAGTAAGCCTCAGAAGCACAATTCACTGTTGTTATAATTGTTTGCGCAGTACCAATAGCAGTAAAAGAGCAGATGAGTGAAAGAGCTAACTCAGGAGATTAACCTGCTACTTTCAAAACAGAAATGACCTGGGCCAATTTAAAAGATTAAAGTACGTTAAACTCAGAAAAATGATCTGGACTGACCTTTCTCACGATTTGCAGAATAATTAAAATATGAATGTAATTGTGATCTCTGCCATACCAGTCAAAATGTGGAGATGCCGGCGTTGGACTGGGGTGAGCACAGTAAGAAGTCTTACAACACCAGGTTAAAGTCCAACAGGTTTGTTTCAAACACGAGCTTTCGGAGCACGGCTCCTTCTTCAGGTGAATGGAAAGGCTTGTTCCAGAAATGTTTATATAGACACAGTCAGAGATGCCCTGGAATGCGAGCACCTGCAGGCAATCAAATCATCAAAGATGCAGAGAGAGAGGTAACTCCAGGTTAAAGAGGTGTGAATTGTCCCAAGCCAGTTCAGTCGGTAGGCCTCTGCAAGTCCAGGCTTGTTGGTGGGGGCCGAATGTAATGCGACATGAATCCCAGATCCCGGTTGAGTCCGCATTCATGCGTGCGGAACTTAGCTATAAGTTTTTGCTCAGCAATTTTGCGTTGTCGCGTCTCCTGAAGGCCTCCTTGTAGAATGCTGACCCGGAGATCAGAGGCTGAATGTCCTTGACTGCTGAAGTGTTCCCCAACTGGAAGGGAACAGTCCTGCCTGTTGATAGTCGCACGATGCCCGTTTATTCGTTGTCGCAGTGTCTGCATGGTCTCGCCAATGTACCACGCTTCGGGACATCCTTTCCTGCAGCGTATGAGGTAGACTACATTGGTCGAGTCGCACGAGTATGCGCCGCGTACCTGGTGGGTGGTGTTTCCACGTGTAATGGTGGTGTCCATGTCGATGATCTGGCATGTCTTGCAGAGATTACCCTGGCAGGGTTTTGTGGTGTTGTGGTTGCTGTTCTGAAGGCTGGGTAATTTGCTGCAAACAATGGTTTGGGGCGGAGAAACTACGACATCTTCTTCGCAGCCTCCAACACATCATCAGCGAGGATGGACATCTTGCCAAGGTCATCCCCACACCCCCACTACTGGCCTTCAAACAACCGCGCAACCTCAAACAAACCATTGTTTGCAGCAAATTACCCAGCCTTCAGAACAGCAACCACAACACCACAAAACCCTGCCAGGGTAATCTCTGCAAGACATGCCAGATCATCGACATGGACACCACCATTACACGTGGAAACACCACCCACCAGGTACGCGGCGCATACTCGTGCGACTCGACCAATGTAGTCTACCTCATACGCTGCAGGAAAGGATGTCCCGAAGCGTGGTACATTGGCGAGACCATGCAGACACTGCGACAACGAATAAACGGGCATCGTGCGACTATCAACAGGCAGGACTGTTCCCTTCCAGTTGGGGAACACTTCAGCAGTCAAGGACATTCAGCCTCTGATCTCCGGGTCAGCATTCTACAAGGAGGCCTTCAGGAGACGCGACAACGCAAAATTGCTGAGCAAAAACTTATAGCTAAGTTCCGCACGCATGAATGCGGACTCAACCGGGATCTGGGATTCATGTCGCATTACATTCGGCCCCCACCAACAAGCCTGGACTTGCAGAGGCCTACCGACTGAACTGGCTTGGGACAATTCACACCTCTTTAACCTGGAGTTACCTCTCTCTCTGCATCTTTGATGATTTGATTGCCTGCAGGTGCTCGCATTCCAGGGCATCTCTGACTGTGTCTATTTTTTTTTAAATAATTTTTATTGAATTTTTCAAAATACAAACATTTTAAACCCCCCCTACATTTACATTTAAATTATAACAAAACAAAGTCAAACCCCCCTACTTAACAAGAAAAAGAAAAAAAAAAAATCCCCCCCCCCCTACCCGCGCGTCCCCCCCCCCCCCCCCCCCCCCCCCCCCCGCCGGCGAACCGACAGTCAGACCAACTTATCATTTCTAGCAGCGTCCTCGGGCAGGCCTTGCCCGTGCCACCGCCGCTACCGTACTTCCTTCGTCGTTGTCCCCCCCTCCCCCCCCCCCCCCCCCCCCCCCCCCCCCCCCCCCCCCCCCCTCCCGCCCTCCCCTCCCCTCCCGGGTTGCTGCTGTCATGGCCTCAGTTTCTATCTCTGATCCAAGAGGTCTAGGAAGGGTTGCCATCGCCTGGAAAACCCCTGCACCGACCCTCTCAGGGCGAATTTGATCCTTTCCAATTGGATGAAGTTTGCCATGTCGTTTAACCAGGTGTTAACACTCGGAGGCCTTTCGTCCCTCCACTGAATCAGGATCCTCCTCCGAGCCACCAAGGACGCAAAGGCTAATATTCCAGCCTCCCTCGCCTCCTGTACCCCCGGCTCCACCCCAACCCCGAAGATCGCAAGTCCCCATCCTGGCTTGACCCTGGACCCCACCACTCTCGACACCGTCCCTGCCACCCCCTTCCAGAACTCCTCCAGTGCCGGACATGCCCAAAACATATGTGCATGATTCGCAGGGCTTCCCGAACATCTAATACACCTGTCTTCACCCCCGAAAAACCGACTCATCCTTGTCCCCGTCATGTGGGCTCTATGCAGTACCTTAAATTGAATGAGACTTAGTCTCGCACATGACGACGACGAGTTGACCCTCTCCAGGGCGTCTGCCCATGTCCCGTCCTCTATCTGTTCCCCCAGCTCTAACTCCCACTTATCTTTCAGCTCCTCTACTGGTACCTCCTCCACCTCCTGCATAATCTTATAGATGTCCGAGATCTTCCCCTCCCCGACCCAGACCCCTGATAGCACCCTATCACTCACCCCCCTGTCGGGGAGCGCGGGGAACCCCGCTACCTGTCGTCTGGCAAATGCCTTCACTTGGAGGTACCTGAACGTGTTCCCCGGGGGGAGCCCAAATTTCTCCTCCAGCTCTCCCAGGCTCGCAAACCTCCCCTCTATAAACAAGTCCCTCAGTTGTCTAATACCCGCCCTCTGCCAGCTCTGGAATCCCCCTCCTGTGTTTCCCGGTGCAAATCTGTGGTTCCCTCTTAGTGGTGCCCCTATCAGACCTCCCACTTCCCCCCTGTGTCGCCTCCACTGCCCCCAGATCTTGAGGGTGGCCGCCACCACCGGGCTCGTGGTATACCTCGTGGGAGGGAGCGGCCATGGTGCCGTTACCAGTGCCCCTAAGCTTATGTTGCCGCAGGACGCCCTCTCCATGCGCTTCCAGGCTGCCCCCTCCCCTTCCATCATCCACTTTCGTACCATCGATGTATTTGCCGCCCAGTAATATCCTGAAAGGTTGGGTAACGCCAGCCCTCCACTATCCCTACTCCGCTCCAAAAAGACCCTTCTAACTCTCGGGGTGCCATGTGCCCACACATACCCCATGATACTACTCGTTACCTTCTTGAAAAAGGCCCTGGGGAGGAAGATGGGCAGACACTGGAACAAAAACAAGAACCTCGGGAGGACCGTCATTTTAACTGACTGCACCCTCCCTGCCAGCGACAGCGGCACCATGTCCCACCTCTTAAACTCCTCCTCTATCTGCTCCACCAGTCTGGAAAAGTTCAACTTGTGTAGGGTCCCCCAGTTCTTTGCCACCTGCACCCCCAAATACCTAAAACTTTTAACTGCTCTTTTGAAGGGGAGCCTCCCAATTCCCTCCCCTTGGTCTCCCGGGTGTATTACAAAGACCTCACTTTTCCCCAGATTTAATTTATATCCCGAAAAGTCCCCGAACTCCGCTAGTATCCCCATTACCTCCGGCATTCCCCCCTCCGGGTCTGCCACATACAACAACAAATCATCCGCATAGAGCGAGACCCGATGTTCCTCCCCTCCCCTTGTCAGTCCTCTCCACCCCCCTGAACCCCTCAGTGCCAGCGCCAACGGCTCAATCGCTAATGCAAAGAGTAAGGGAGATAGGGGACATCCCTGCCTAGTACCTCGATGGAGCCCAAAATATTCTGACCTCCTCCCGTTTGTTACCACACTTGCCATCGGAGCTGAATAGAGCAGTTTTACCCACTTGATAAATCCCTCCCCAAACCCAAACCTTTCCAACGTCTCCCACAAGTATTCCCACTCCACCCTGTCAAATGCCTTCTCCGCGTCCAGCGCTACCACTATCTCCGCCTCCCCTTCCACTGCTGGCATCATAATCACATTTAACAATCTCCGGACATTTGTGTTAAGTTGGCGTCCCTTCACGAACCCCGTCTGGTCTTCATGGACTACCCCTGGCACACAGTCCTCTATCCTGGTTGCCAGGACCTTTGCTAACAGCTTGGCATCTACATTTAAGAGGGAGATAGGCCTGTAGGACCCGCACTGGACCGGGTCCTTGTCCCGCTTCAAAATCAAGGAGATCAGGGCCTGCGACATTGTTGGAGGCAGAACCCCCCCCTCGCGCGCCTCATTGAAGGCTCGCACCAGCACTGGACCCACCAAGTCCACAAATTTCCTGTAAAACTCCACCGGGAACCCATCCGGCCCCGGCGCCTTCCCCGCCTGCATCTGGCCTATCCCTTTAATTAGCTCCTGCAGCTCTATCGGCGCCCCCAACCCTTCCACCAGCTCCTCCTGTACCTTTGGGAACCCCAATTTGTCGAGAAAGTTCTTCATTCCCCCTCGCCTCTTCGGCGGTTCAGACCTATACAATTCCCTATAGAAGTCCCTAAAGACCCTATTCACCTCTTGCCCCTTCTGCACTACATCCCCACCCCTCTCTCTCACTCCCCCAATCTCTCTGGCTGCATCTCGCTTACGAAGCTGGTGTGCCAGCATCCTGCTCGCCTTTTCCCCGTACTCATACGCCGCACCCTGCGCCCTTCTGACTGTGTCTATATAAACATTTCTGGAACAAGCCTTTCCATTCACCTGAAGAAGGAGCCGTGCTCCGAAAGCTCGTGTTTGAAACAAACCTGTTGGACTTTAACCTGGTGTTGTAAGACTTCTTACTGTGCATACCAGTCAAAATGATCGTAGCCATCAACTTTAATGCTACTGGTTTGTCTGTGCCATTTGACAGTTATTATGTGCTTTGAAACTAGTCCCTTGTGTTTAAAGGGTGGCTCACAATGACAGAGGTCAAGAGCGCACATATAAAACTGAAACAGTATGCAGTGTATTGCAGATGTCAGGAATCTGAAATGAAAGAGAAAATACTGGAAATCAGATGAGACAGGAGCTATGGAGGGAACAGATAGATTAACATTTCAGGTATGGGAAACGGAATATTCCTGCTGTTCGTCACCATCAACAACCTTTGCTAATATACAAGTAGGTAAGTGAGGGCCAAATTGGGCGTAGTTGTCTTCCAGGATCAAAAATCAGGTCAACCTTGCTCCTACATCATATAGTCTTATTGTGTTAGTGAAGAGCACAGGTCTCCCTGTTGATTTGCTAAACTTACCTGTAAATTTGGCACAGGAAACCCATTTTTAAAACAACCCTTTTTTCCTGCCTGGCTTAGTTCACTAAATCATTCTTCCCATTTATTTAGTATATCTGCAAATAAGATTTCTTTATTTAATCTCTGCAGCAGCAAGTACAGCCATGGTAAAACTTTTAGTTTGATCTAAATTTACAGGATTCCTGAGCACTCCTGCATGATGGGCAAAACTCCAGCTAATTTGTTTTAAAAATTCAGTCACTGATGATGGAGATGCTTTGTAATGCCTCAAAATGCCATCATAGGTGTTTTCAAAATATTCCGGTTGGATACATGGATCATTTATTGTTGGAAGACAGATTTCAGGATTTGCTTATGTCTTTCTTCCCAAGCACTGGTTGATTCCCTCCACATGGTAGTTGATTTCCATATTCTTTCCCAATAAGTCACCATGGTCATGGGTGAGAATAACCCAGAGTTAGTGAGTATCATGGGAACACCAGCACTGAAAAAAGGAACACTATAGTTGCAGAGTGAGGAGGCAAGTCCTAGGTTTTGGAGTTTGGACATGAGCTTGGCTGTGATTATAGTGTTGAAGACGGAGCAGAGTCTGACGCAGGAGTCGGTGTTGTCGATGCTCCAGGGTCCAGGGCTGAGTGTAGGGCCAGGGAGATAGCATCTGCTGTGGACTGGTTGTGGTGGTAGGTGAATTGCAGTGGATCAAGGCATCTGGAAGGTTGGAGTTGATGTGTCTCATGACTAACCTCTGGAACACTTCATGATAATGTCAGGGCCACTGGTCGGTAGTCATTAAGGCACGTTGCATGTTTCTTCTTTGGCTATGATAGTGCTCTTCTTGAGGCAGGTAGGCACTTTGGAGCGGAGTGGAGAGAGGTTAAAGATGTCTGTGAACACACCTGCCAGTTGGTCTGCGCAGGATCTGAGTGCGCAACAAGGGACTCTGTCAGGAACTGTTGCATTCTGTAGGTTTACTTTCGAGAAGGCTGATCTAACTCCTGAGACTATGGCGGCAGGTATAGGTGTGTCTGAGGCTATTGGGTCAGGTGACATCGGCTTGTTGGTTTCCTGCTCAAATTAGCATAGAATGCATCGAGTTCATTGGGGAGGAGTGCTCTGTTGCTGGAGATTCTACTTGGCTTTGCTTTGTAGCCTGTTATATTGTTTAAGCATTGCCACAATCACCGAGAGTTCTTGTCATGTGTCTGGAACTTAGCTTAGTCAGAAAGCAAGACATGAGTCACACGTACAGCACGATCATTTATGGTAATTTACACCTTATACATGAAAAACTTTGGTCGTGGATTGAGTTGGATCACTGGAATTATTGTCCCCAATATTGAACGGCTTTCATACTAGATAGATGTGGGGGGACCGATCGTTCATCAACACATGGCCCACATGAGGAGTAGAGAGATTCTCCAGCAGTCAGTATTGCCATCAAGAAATGTTTTCGAACCCTTAAGCACCAAAGAACCTGCTCAACCTACTATCGAAGTAACTGATGTCCCCATGGAAGAAAACAATGAAGGTACCTTTTATTGCAGTTCCCATTAATGTTGATCCTGTGGAAGCATCTCAGACAACAGAATTACACAGCTCTGCAAGAAACAGAAAACCCACTCAAAGAGTCGACTTGTCCATCTCATGCAAATAATGTTTTATTACAGTTTAGGACTGAGTGAATTAGTTATTGAAGGTTGCTGTATACAGGAGTTAAAGGGGTAGTGATATGGCGATTGTCCCTTTAAGAGGCACACAGCGACACAGCAGATCCCTTTAAGAGCAACACAGCAGAGTAAGGGCCACCTGGCCTTGATGACCAATGGGGTCTCAGAATAGGGAATCACTTGGTGAGAAAGGCTCCTGGGCAGAGTCATTTTGGGAGCAAACCACAGCTCATGTGGCTGCTGTACAATTCTTATTAATATATACCTTTTGTATTCATGAATAAAGTCTGTGCAAATGTATCTTTATGCTCAACTAATTGGAAAACGCAAATTAAATGTTTTGGAGTGTTAAACTAGCTGGATATAAAACCGCTTGTTTACGGGGACAGTTCTGTTAAAATTGATTTTTAAAATATTGATGGGCATTGTCTGTGTTTGGGGAACAACTTCTAACAGGGTGATTCAGAACAGCAGAATATAATCTTAAAATTGGAAGCAAGCCAGTTAAAGAATAAATCTGAAAAATTGCCGATGATTTTCTGAGAAATTGGAATGCATTGTCACAGAAGGCTACATTTTCAGAGTTAATTAACTTAGAAATTTATTTGGGAAATGAGGTATTAAGGGATGCTGGCAAGGGTAGGCAATTGGGATTTAAGGCTGTCATGATTAAGACAATGGCAGAGCAGGCTTGATGAATCAAATTACATACTCCTGATACTCCAGACTCGATTTTGCAATTGCAATGCAAAGACATAGGCCTGTTTCCTCAATCCAGAAGTAATGGACCTGGAACATTAACAGATTTATGTGGAATCAAATTAAATAATGTAAAATGTTGAACTATTTTAAGTGTAACTGAGTTAATCCCATCATTTCTTTACATTCTAGTATCTGTGATTCTTTAAGCTAATTCAACAATCTCCAGCTCACCCACAATACCAGCCAGTCACACTTTGGAATGGGGAGTTTCCGATGATTGCAGTTGTTTGACACGGCTCATCACATAGCTTTCATTCTCAGGTACACAGGTACATGTGATCATATGAGTCCAATTTAAGACAGTTAAGTAGGGCCAAGAGCATTGAATCAATCAAACCTCCGTGGAAACTCGATGCCTTGACTTTTAAAAAAATCTCAAAAGCTAATGGGTGGGCCGGGAAACGTGATTGGGCGGAGAATGGGTTTTAACAACAGAATCGTGGTGGATGCCGATTTCACACCAAATCGCATTTCCCAGTGCCTCGACCCGGTATCAATGCCTTCCAGAATGCACATCCAGTAAACACCATTGGCATATCATTATCGGGCCTGACCTGGTATTCTCTGGGGCTTCCACTATTCTCTTTTTTTAAAATAATTTTTATTCAAACTTTCACAAAATATCAATAACAAAAAATATCAGGAAAAGAAAGAACAAACATGTATACAAAGAAGAAAAATAAATTAACGCCCGTCATTAACAAAGAACAAATATACACGTCCCTTCAGCCCAAAACAAAGAAAACCCCCCCCCCCCCCGGGTTGCTGCTGCTGCTGCTGGTCTTTTTCTACCGTTCTGCCAGGAAATCTAGGAATGGTTGCCACCTCCTGAAGAACGCCTGCACTGACCCCCTTAGGGCAAATTTCACCCTCTCCAATTTAATAAACCCCGCCGTATCATTGATCCAGGCCTCCACGCTTGGGGGTCTCGCATCCTTCCACTGAAGAAGAATCCTCCGCCGGGCTACTAGGGACGCAAAGGCCAGAATGCCAGCCTCTCTCGCCTCCTGCACTCCCGGCTCCTCTGAAACTCCAAATATTGAGAGCCCCCAGCCCGGTTTGACCCTGGATCCTACCACCCTCGACACCGTCCTTGCTACGCCCTTCCAAAATTCCCCCAGGGCTGGGCATGCCCAGAACATGTGTACATGGTTTGCTGGGCTCCCTGAGCACCTAATACACCTGTCCTCCTTCCCAAAAAACTGGCTCATCCTTGTCCCGGTCATGTGAGCCCTATGCAGCATCTTAAACTGTATGAGGCTATGCCTCGCACAAGAAGAGGAGGAGTTCACCCTTCCTAGGGCGTCCGCCCACGTCCCCTCCTCAATCTCCTCACACAGTTCCTCCTCCCATTTACCCTTCAGCTCCTCCACCGAGGCCTCGTCTACCTCCTTGGTACGTTGCTGAGATCCTCCCCTCTCCAACCCACACCCCCGAGAGCACCCTGTCCTGGACCCCACGCGGCGGCAACAGAGGGAACTCTGACGCCTGACAAACGCCCTTACTTGCATGTACTTAAAGGTGTTCCCGGGGGGAGCCCGAACTTCCCTTCCAGCTCACCCAGGCTCGCACACTTCCCGTCTACGAACAGGTCCCTCAACCTCCTAACACCTGCCCTGGGCCAGCTCAGGAACCTGCCATCAATCCTCCCCGGGACAAACCGATGGTTCCCCCGTATCAGGGATCCCATCGAGGCCCCCACCTCCCCCCTGTGTCGTCTCCATTGCCCCCAAATTTTGAGGGTAGCCGCCACCACCGGGCTCGTGGTATACCTCGTTGGAGGGAGCGGCAGCGGCGCCGTTACCAGCGCCTCCAGGCTCGTGCCCACAAAGGATGCCATCTCCATCCTCTTCCATGCTGCCCCTTCCCCGTCCATCACCCACTTATGCACCATCGCTGCGTTGGCAGCCCAATAATACCACAGAGGTTGGGCAGCGCCAGCCCCCCCTATCCCTGCCCCATTCCAGAAACACCCTTCTCACCCTCGGGGTCCCGTGCGCCCACACAAATCCCGTAATGCTCCTGTTAACCCGCCTGAAAAAGGCCTTCGGGATAATGATGGCGAGGCACTGGAACAGGAACAGAAATCTCTGGAGCACCGTCATCTTGACTGATTGCACCCTACCCGCCAGAGACAGCGGCAGCATATCCCACCTCTCAAACTCCTCCTCCATTTGCTCCACCAGCCTTGTGAGGTTAAGCTTATGCAAGGCTCCCCAGCTCCTAGCCACCTGGACCCCCAAGTACCTGAAGCTCCTCTCCGCCCTTTTTAGTGGGAGCCTACCGATCCCCCCCTCCTGGTCCCCTGGGTGTACAACGAACAGCTCGCTCTTTCCCAAGTTGAGCTTGTATCCTGAGAAATCCCCAAATTCCCTAAGGATCCTCATCACCTCCGGCATTCCCCCCACCGGGTCCGCCACATACAGCAATAGGTCGTCCATGTAGAGCGACACTCGGTGTTCCTCCCCACCTCGCCCCAGCCCCCTCCAGTTCCTCGTCTCCCTCAAAGCCATGGCCAGGGGTTCAATTGCCAAGGCCTCCACCATTCTCGACCTCCACTGGGACAAATTCCCAATGGTGCGTTTCACTTGGGCTTTTAAAATTCGTGGAACAGACGCTGTGGCTGCTGAGAGGGAGAGGGGGTACTGAAAGTGTCCAACAGCACCATACTTTGCTGACAGCCATGCTGCTGGGGGGGGGTTCTGCCAGGGCCAGGCGGAATCCAGGGCAACTAGTGCCATCTTGTTGGTTGGGATGAGTGTGTGAGGGAAGTGAAGTGTATATGTGAGCCTGCAGCTTGTCAACTTCCCAGTTGTTAATCACGAACCTGCCGAATCCTGCACCGTTCCTTATTGGAATCGATTGTGCTCCACATGGCGCCGGTGCTAGTCCCTTGACGGTCGCTGAATCGGTCCAGTGCGGCACCAATTTTGCTATCATGGAAGTCCACAAATCCTGCCTGGAATGTAGAATCCAGCAAATACGTGTTTTTCACAGCTATTCTGCACATTGTTGGCAGAAATGCCCCAGAATTTGTGAAAAGACCTATTTTTGGGTGATCAATGCAATTAATTTATCAACCAGAATTTGCTTGGATGCAGAATATATTATGCCACACAATTATACAGTATTAGAATAATAACCATCCAGTGGATTTACTTCATATTTCCTCTTCCAGTATCTTCCCAAATTGGAAGATTGAACCCACTATTCTTTGTTGATATCTACTTAATGTTTATGACAAAGCTGTGAACATTTCTGCAACTGTTGGCTTTAATCACTTGGCAGCTCTTCTGAAACATTTATGAGACTGTTTGAACAGAAACATGAATAGAAGCCTTACGGAAACAATGCATGTAGTTTGATGACAGAGAATCAATCTGCAGATGGCACAAGTTAAATAGAAGCAATTGTGTAGCGATTTTTAAGATAACATGGCAATGGGAGAATAGTTCCAAAAGAAAACAACCACATAGGGCGCAATTCTCTGGAAACATTTATTTTTTAAAAATCTTTTTATTTGCATTTTCAAAAATTATAAACAATTATTTGCATTGCTGGCCATGTTCATTCACTGTACAATGCAGAAAGGTTTGTGTTTTCCTTCCCTTAAGTTCTCCGATATACAGTCTGCCACCATCTGGCGTGGTGTGTGGTCCCTCCTGCCCCAATCCCCCCCCAGCTCGCCCTTCCCTGCCGACCTCCCCCCACCCCCTCCTTGTGTCTCCCCCGGGCATTTTTTTGAGAGGGGTGTTTCCCCCTTCCTTTCCCCCCCCCCCCTTTTTTTTCTTCCCCCGTCAGCTTCGGCTGTTTCCCCTGTTGTTGTGGGGGTGTTGTGTCTCTCCAGCCTTTTCTCATCTCTTCTCCCCCCCCCTCCCCCTAGATTGCGCGTTCCTATGGATCCCCCCTGTCTTTCTTTTTCTTTTTCCTCTCCCTTTTATTTCTAACTTTCCCGTTTCCCTATCTATTCATTGTTGCGGGTTTCAAACAGGTTTTAGAACAGGCCGACGAACTGCCCTCATGCATTTAGGAAGCTTCCTCTGACCCTCGGATGGCATATTTAATCTTCTCCAGGTGGAGAAATTCCGAAAGTTCAGCAAGCCAGTCCGCAGCCGTGGGTGGTGCTACTGATCGCCAGCCGAGCAGGATTCTCCGTCGTGCGACTAAGGAAGCAGAAGCTAGGGTGTCGGCCCTCTTCCCCATGTGTAACTCTGGCTGCTCCGATACCCCGAAGATTGCTACATTTGGGCATGGCTTCACTCTCACCCCCACATCCGTGGACATTACCTCGGAGAAGGCTGCCCAGAACCCAGCAAGTTTAGGACATGTGGGCGTGGTTGGCCGGGCCCCTCTGGCACCGTTCACATTTGTCCTCCATCTCCGGGAAGAAACTGCTCATTCGGTTTCTGGTCAGGTGTGCTCTGTGCACCACTTTGAACTGCATGAGGCTGAGCCTTGCAGGTGGAGTTGGCTCTGATCAGTGCCTCGCTCCAGAGACCCACCGCACTTCTGTCCCCAGTCCGTCCTCTCATTTCTGTCTGATCTCGTCCAGTGGTGTTCGGGCTCTGTCAAGTAGCTTTCAATACATTTTCTCACAGAGTCATCCTTCTTTACTGTCTGTATTTATCAGGTCCTCAAATAGTGTAGTCTCCAGGGCCCCGAGGCATCCTACTGTCTCTTCGTGGAGGAAGTTCTTTATTTGCAGCATTCTCATTCCCTGTCCTGCCGGCAATTCGCAATTTCCATTCCTCCGTCAGTTTGTCCAGTGTTGCCAGTCTGTGTCCTACGTAACAGTCCCTAACTGTCAGTGTGCCCCCGTCCCGTCTCCATTTCCTAATGGTAGTGTCTAGCATGGCTGGGGGACTTTGTGGTTGCCGCAGATGGGAGCCAGAGGGGACATCCTAGTCAGCCCGAAGTGCTGTCTTAATTGGGCCCACTGGAAACATTTTAAAGTTCATTTGAAATGAAAAATTAAAATGAAAAACCGCTTAGTGTCACAAGTAGGCTTCAAATTAAGTTACTGTGAAAAGCCCCTAGTCGCCACATTCCGGCGACTGTTTGGGGAGGCTGTTACGGGAATTGAACCGTGCTGCTAGCCTGCCTTGGTCTGCTTTAAAAGCCAGCAATTTGCGGTGGGTTTTTAAGGGATTTTTCCACCGGCTCTGCTGGTGAGTTCCCAACCACTATCCAATGACACTTAGTCACTTGTTTGGGCCCTGGGGAGTTTTTCACTGGTTTAGCCCACACTTCGGGCGCAATTCTCCGGCCTTCTTACACTCTCGCTCAAGCAAAACAAGGCCAGTGAAGACCGGGAGAGGCAGAAAACAGGAACCGCGCCAGGCACCAGTTTGTGATGCAACTGGCCTGTTCCTGTAGATGAAATCGGGATCTCGCTAGAGCGTGCAAGAAACCAATTATGACCAGTTAAGACCTATTTCCATAAAATTAATGGGAGCCACTCCATATCCAATGGCCTCCTGTCATTCAGTGGCCTCCCCAGCAAATGGTCATGCTGGCACCAATTAGTACTCCTTTTGAAAAAAGTGAACCTGACGGAAGGGCTTTTCTGAGTAGCCACCTTTGCTCACAGGCAAAGAGCCGGGGGATGCTGGGCTTGCTGCTCCTGTGCTCGGCAGGGGGTGGGAGACCTTCCTCAGGGATGGGCCGCCATGGAATGGTGGGGGTAGGTGCTGCAGGGCAACCAGGGGGCAATCACCCATGGCACCACCATGCCAACCCCTGGATCCTGTGTAGCAGTTCCAGGGGCAAACCTTGTCCCTGGCCATCTGCCCCAATGACCACCAATAACCCTGCCGACTGCTGAGGCCTCTGGCTGGGTGGCTGAAGGCTATTGCTAATAGGGAATTGGCAATCGTGGTTAAGTGAGCACTTTCCGTGGGTGGGCGGGCCATGTAGCATGTGGGAGTCATTGCATAGCATCCCAATCAGACTAGGCACTGTACCTGAACACTGTGGGAAACAACACCACACACACAGCAACCCACACGCAAATACCCAGGGGACGGGACACAGCTACAGGGACATGTCCACGGCTGGAGGGTGGGTGAGTGCGACGGGGAGGGAATAATCACCCGGTCCAGGTGATGTTACGAGCGGGTGTCCGGGTACAGGATCTGGGGTCCGTGAAAGGGAGGTGTGCGTGGGCAGGGAGGAAGGACATCAATGGGGGAATGGAGGGTCCCGGGGTGGGAGCCACCGCTGTTTGTCAGTCTAACACCCTCTCCCAATTCCTTATTAGGTACTGAATGCTATGGCACAGATATTAGATGCAGACGAAAGAGGAAATGCTGAAAAATCTCAGCAGGTCTGGCAGCATCTGTAGGGAAAGAAAAGAGCTAATGTTTCGAGTCCAATGACCCATTGTCAAAGCTGTCAAGAGCTTTGACAAAGAGTCATTGGACTCGAAACGTTAGCTCTTTTCTTTCCCTACAGATTCTGCCAGACCTGCTGAGATTTTCCAGCATTTCCTCTTTCATTTCAGATTCCAGCATCCGCAGTAATTTGCATTTATTAGATGCAGAAGTTACCCTAGTGGTTCTGCTGCTATGCGGACAGCCAGACGCCTGAGGCGGCGGCAACAGCAGCGTCTGCAGATGCTCGAGGCAGTGGCGGCCCATGTGCTGGACCCCGCTCCACACCCTGCGGACTCAGTCGCCCATCAAGCCAGGGAGGGACCCAGTTGGGCAGACCCGTGATGCCTGAGGGAGCACAGGCATTGCTGGTTATTTGAACAGATGACAGACAGCGCATGCCACAGGAGGCTTCGCCTTAACAAGGAGACAGTGTGACACCTGTGCCATCAGATGAAAATTATGCATGCTTCCCCGGTGTGTTTCCACAACAGCTACATTCTGGGGAAGTCGGTCATCCCAGCCTCTTTGAGGTGCACCCCTGGATGGGCGGCTGGCTCTTGGGGTACCCACCAAAGTTCCCCACTGAGGACCTGGCTAATGATGCCAGTACGGAGGCCGGTGACCGAAGCGGAGATCCGGTACAACGAGGACCATGTGGCCACCCTATGCCAGAAAGTTTATGAATATTTTAAATATGAAAGTAAACAGCAAATCTGTCTGCACTTGAAAAGAAACAAAACATTTAGACATGTTTTATTAGTTTGTCAGAAGGGAATTGACAGTTTCACTGGTGCCTCCAATCTGAGTGAGTTATCTTGCTGCAAGAGCCAAGGGTAGGACAGTTGAGTCAGCCTAACTGCTATACTTCATCAGACTGGACAAAAGTATAACATTAACATGTACCCTAACACCAGGCAAAGTTTCCTTATGACAGCTTCTAAGAAGGTATTTATTATGCCAAGGAAATAAAGCATAAAGGCTGGTGTTTTCCCAGGCCTGCAAAGATTGTGTTGGTACCAGGGGCAAGTTACATGTTGAGTCGGCTCCATGAGCACTTTTCCCAAATGACAGGCTAGCAGGTTCAACAACAAACCAGCTGGCACTGGTGGGATCAGCTAATTAATGCTGGCAATGACCCACTTGTCTGTAATTTTCCACGCTGCAAGAGATTTTCATCAGGACATAAGGGCTTCCTGCCGCGTCGTGAGATCAGCAATTCATCAGAGTCAGCTTTGCAATGGAAATCCAAGCTTCAACCCTTGAGCATTTGCATTTATTTGCTGGCAGTAATTCACAAAGGGCAACTATTGCCAAGCAGCCACTTCATAGAGTTTGTTATGTTTGCTCATGCTTACCCTGCTTCAATGGCAGGGCTTCCCACCCACTGAACTCATGCTGCCATTCCTGTAGATGGCCAGGCATTGTCCATACTGGGAAGGTGGATGGTGGCAGCTTTCACGGGCTGCACGATTTGCACCCGATGCTCGAACCAGGCTGGCATCCCTCATTGGACGAATTCGCAGAGGTGCCTTTTCAATTTGGGTTGGCGGGGGGGGGGGGGGGGGGGGGGGGGGGATGATGAAGGTGTGGGGTGTAGTAAGAGCTGTGAAGGATAAGGGGCTTCACATTCATCTCCAGAACTGGTGGATGTCCCAACCAATGGAGGTGAGCCTTTTAAAATGGTATTATGTTACCAAATTGTGGTAAAATTTGATACCTGACCACTTCGGCTTCAGCTTTCTTTGGGTCCCGATAGCCCCAAGTCTAGCCTGTCCTAGTCACCACCATGGAAATAGTGTGGGTGGACACCACTGGTCAGGAGGCAGGATAGCAATGTCCGGAAATCTACTGACTTCTGATTCCCACCTCCAAGGTGAAAATCCGGCCCATATCTTCAGATGATGTCACTGAGAGGGAGACTGGGAGGGGGCTGGGGTGGGAAGAAAAGCCATTGCTGTAAATTCTCTGGCTGGTATTAGATTGGTGAGAGTGCAAATAAAAGAGGGGAATCCAATTCAGCTGGACAGCAGAAGAGAAGCAATAGAGAAAGACAGTGTGGTTGACTGTTAGAAGATTGTACAGAAGGTAGAAAGTGAGGATTGTGCACCATGGTCCTTGACACAGCCAAGGGGCGGGATTCTCCATTGGTAGGATCCTCCTTTTTGCCGGCAACGCACTCATGCCCGTGGATTTCCTGATGGCATGGGGGTTCCCACAATGGGCAACCCTATTGGTCGACGAGCGAGATGGAGAATCCCGCTGCCGGCTGGGGGAGCGCCGCACCCGAAAATGGGTGCGGCGGGACGGAGAATCCTGCCCCAGGTTTTTGTATGTGTTCACAGCTGTCTAGGTCAGCTTTTATTGCTGATCCTGAAGTGCCCTTAAGGTGGTGGTGAGCTGGCTTCTTCAACCGCTGCCATCCATATGGTGTAGTCACACCCACAGTAATATTAGAAAGGGAGCTCCGGGTACTACTGGGCTGCCAACGCAGCGATGGTGCGTAAGTGGGTAATGGATGGGGCAGGGGCAGCATGGAAGAGGATGGAGATGGCGTCCTGCGTGGACACGAGCCTGGAGGCGCTGGTAACGGCGCCGTTGCCGTTCCCTCCAACGAGGTATACCACGAGCCCGGTGGTGACGGCTACCCTCAGAATTTGGAGGCAATGGAGACGGCATAGGGGGGAGGTGGGGGGCTCGATGGAGTCCCCGATACGGGGGAACCACCGGTTTGTTCCAGGGAGCATTGATGGCAGGTTTCTTAGCTGGCACAGGGTAGGTATTAGGAGGTTGAAGGACGTGTTTGTGGATGGGAGGTTCGCAAGCCTGGATGAGTTAGAGGGGAAGTTTGGGCTCCCCCGGGGAACATGTTTAGGTACATGCAGGTTAGGGCGTTTGCCAGTCGGCAGGTGGAGGGGTTCCCTCTGCTGCCCCCACGTGGGGTACGGGACAGGGTGCTCTCCGGGGTGTGGGTTGGAGGGGGGAGGATTTCGGACGTGTACCACATCATGCAGGAGGTGGATGAGGCCTCGGTGGAGGAGCTGAAGGGTAAATGGGAGGAGGAACTGGGTGAGGAGATTGAGGAGGGGACGTGGGCGGATGCCCTGGAAAGAGTGAATTCCTCCTCTTCCTGTGCGAGGCTTAGCCTCATACAGTTCAAGATGCAGCACAGGGCCCACATGACTGGGACGAGGATGAGTAGGTTTTTCGGTGGCGAAGACAGGTGTGCTAGGTGCTCGGGGAGCCCAGCGAACCACTCCCATATGTTCTGGGCATGCCCAGCGCTGGGGGAGTTTTGGAAGGGGGTGGCAAGGATGGTGTCGAGGGTGGTAGGATCCAGGGTCAAGCCAGGCCGGGGACTCACAATTTTTGGGGTTGCAGTGGAGGAGGGAGTGCAGGAGGCGAAAGAGGCCGGTGTTCTGGCCTTTGCGTCCCTAGTAGCCCGGCGGAGAATCTTGCTTCAATGGAAGGATGCGAGGCCCCCAAGCGTGGAGGCCTGGATCAATGATATGGCGGGGTTCATCAAATTGGAGAGGGTGAAATTTGCTCTGAGGGGATCAGTACAGGGGTTCTTTAGGCGGTGGCAGCCTTTCCTGGACTTCCTGGCAGAACGGTAGGACAATAGGCCGGCAGCAGCGGCAACCGGGGGGGGGGGGTGTTTCAGGGGAAGGGAGAAATGTGTATCTGTGTTTATTGGATATGCCGGTGTTTATCTATCTTTCCTTTTTGTAGTTACTGGGGGGGGTTTGGTTTTGGGGGTTACTGTATTTTTCTTTTTGTTGTTGTTAATATTGTTTTCTTGTTGTTATTTTCTGCTTTGGATATGTTTTTGAAAATCTCAATAAAAAATATTTTAAAAAAAAAAAGAAAGGGAGCTCCAGTATTTTGACCTAGCGACAATAAAGGAATGGCAGTAGTTCCAAATCACAATGTTGTACGGCTTGGAGAGAAACTTTCAGATGGTGATGTTCCTATGTATCTCCTGAACTTGTCCTCCTCGGTTGTAGAAATCATGGGTTTGGAAGGTGCTGTCTCAGGAGCCTTGATGAGTTGCTGCAGTGCATCTTGTAGTTGGTAACATGGCTGCTACTGTGAATTGGAAATGGAGGGAGCGAATGTTAAAGATGGTGAATGGCCAATCCAACAAATTGTTTTGTCCTGGATGGTGTTGAGCTTCTTGAGTGTTGTTGGAGCTGCAGTCATCCAGGCAAGTAAAGAGTATTCTATCACACTCCTGACTTGCGGCCTGTAGATGGTGGGACAAGCTTTGGGAAGTCAGAAGGAGTGTTACTCGCCATAGAATTTCAAGCCTCTGACCTTCTCTGGTAGCCACAGTATTTATATGGCTAGTTCAGTTCAGTTTCTGGTCAGCGGTAACCTCCGCAAGATGTTGATAACGGGGGATTCAGTGGTGTGTGACAGTTGAGGAGTATTCTATCTAAGATCTTCCTGATTAGTCCAGGTTGTAAGCTACTAGATAAGGTCTTGTGAATATCTAAAGTAAGATTCGCTATATGGGAGTTCTAATTATAGTATACACAATGTGCTTTGCATTCACTACCTTCAGTGTACAGGTTAGTCTGTGACTTAGATGACTATCTTTTCCTTAACTTCAGCTAAATATTTCTAATTCTTGAGAGCTTGGGCATGGGCACGTGACCCTCCAGACAGCCTCAAAGAGTGAGAATATGATGAGTCTTAGTTAAATGTCACTCTTATTTATTAAAATAGACATGGATCTGTATGGTAAAATATATACGCAATTTATTTAAAGAAAAAAGGGTAATACAAATGTTTTGATAAATGATACAGTTTGACAGATACAGGATATGTGATGAGTTAGCCTCTGAGCTTCTTTAACTACATATTTGCTTAAACTATTAACATCTCATAGTCACATCGACTGGTTGTCTCGGAGTTCCATATTGATGTACCATCAATTGGACGCGAGACACGATGAAGATCCAAACTGTGGCTTTAATCAGCTAGTTGTTAGCCCGGTGGTCGACTACAGAGAAAGGCCGACCGCCGGGAACCCTGGGTACTTATATCCCGCCTTGGAGGCGGGGTCTACTTGCCTCTCGACCAATTGGTGAGCAGTCACATGACTAGTCCCAGCCAATCAGATGAGAGGCACATGACCAACCAGAGCCAATGGGAAACCAATGCTCTGCACCAATGGCAGTGCTCCCACTCATATCACCACACATACTCAATCAGGAGTAGAACTCAATGAGTCGAGATATGTCAGTGGCTTTATCAGGCAAACTGCTCAGCTATACAGCTCTCGAAGCGAAGAAGAAGAAGTGCCTTTGCAGCTTTCTGCTTAAACCTTTATATTGTTTTTACACTCAGGGAGAGCTGGGGAGGTCGAGGTGGGTTTTAGCATAGCCCCTGCTTCTGAAAAACAAGTTAACTCCCCACAGTTATTTTGAGACAAAGAACAGTCTCTCTCTTGGTTGGCAAGGCCTTAGTTTCAGGGAGGCCTAACAGGGCATCTGTTCCTAAAGATACGAGGTTGATACCTCGGGTAGCTATCTCCAGAAAAACACCAGCCTCCCTTCTTGGCATGGTCTCTTGCCAAGCAGTAGCCCCCATAGTAGCAAGGCCACTCTCCAAGTGATATCCTCCCTTAGTTGGCAGAGCTTATTTCCAGATAAGGCCACAAGACTCAATGAGTTCACTGCATCTGGACTCTTACAAAGATAATACATATTTAAAAAAAACATTATTGCGATAAGTAATGGTTTACACTGATAATGGACTTCATCAGTCATCAGTTTTTAATACAGGGTTAAACACATGAATTAATATAGCATCAGCTCTGATCAGTTTTTAATATAGAGTGAATATATGATTTAATATAAGATCAGTTCTGATCAGCCTTTAATATAGGTGGATACCGCCACAGGTGGTTATGCCATTAAATGTCATGGGGTGGTGATTTGAATCTCTCTTGTTGGAAATGGCCATTGCCTGGCACTTATGTGGCATGAATGTTACTTGCCACTTATCTGTGCAAGCTTGAGCTTGGGCTGACAATAGATGTGTGAGAGTATAGACTGCGTTAGGATCCAAAGATTTGCGACTCGAGCTGAACATTGTACAATAATCACTGAACGTGGGGATATTTACACCTTATAATGGAGGGAGGGTCATTGATAAAGCAGCTAAAGATCGTTGGGCCTGGAACACTACCAGAGGGAACTCCTGCAGTGATGTAATGCGATTGAAATGATTGACCTCCAACCATCTTCCTTTATGCTAAATATGACTCGAGCAATGAAGAGCTTTCCTCCGGATTCCCATTTATTCCAGTTTTGCTAGGGCTCCTTGATACTACACTCAGTAAAATGCTGCCTTGATGTGAATGGCAGTCACTATCACCTCAGCTATTTTTCATCTCTGTTTGGGTGAAGGCTGTAATGGGATCACGAGCTGTGTAGCTCTGGCAGAACCAATATTGAGCATCGGTGACTGGGTGCTACTTGATAGCATTATTGACGACATTGTCCCTCACTTTGCTGATGATCGAGGGTAGACGGACGGGGCAGTATTTGACTATGTTGCATTTGTCCGGCTTTTTGTGGACAGGACATTAAAAGCTGATCCACCTGCTTGATGGTAACGGTAGAGTGTGGGAATATGTTGAACCATGTGGTTAGAGATTGAGATTATATACAATTCTGGTGTTGCTGATGGAGCATAGTGCCTCATGAATGCAAAGCTTTTGGTTGCTATACCTGCTTGCAATCTACCCCATTTAATTTAGTGGTAGTGCCACGCAACATGATGTAGGGTATGCTCAATGGACATGAAAGCCCTCCATCCAGAGTACATTCTGTGCCCTTGCCACTCAGTTCTTCTTCCAAGTGGTGTTAATATCGAGGAGTATTCATTCATCAGCTGGAGGGTGGTGGTGGTAGGAGTGGGGAGGGGGGCAGGCTGATAACAGCAGGTGGTTTCCTTGCCTATGCTTGACCTGGTGCCATGATCCTGGAATCAATATTGAAGACTCCCAGGACTCGGGTGGGTCTGTCCTGTAAGCCGCTACTAATGTGGAAGACTTCACAGGATCGACAGGACTGGGTGTGCTATTATTGTTTCCACAGCCAAGGATAATGCTGGGTGGCCCATCCGTTTTCATTCTTTTTAGACTTCAGTGTTTTGATACATCTGAGAGGCTTGCCACACCATTTGAAAATGAAATGAAATGAAATGAAAAATGAAAATCGCTTATTGTCACGAGTAGGCTTCAATGAAGTTACTGTGAAAAGCCCCTAGTCGCCACATTCCGGCGCCTGTCCGGGGAGGCTGGTACGGGAATCGAACCGTGCTGCTGGCCTGCTTGGTCTGCTTTATAAGCCAGCGATTTAGCCTTGTGAGCTAAACCAGCCCCTTTTCATTTCAATTTCATTTCAAAGGGCATTTAAGAGTCAACCACTTTGCTGTGGATCTAGAGTCACGTATAGGTCAGACCATGTAAGCACAGCAGATTTCCTTCCTTCCTTCAAGGGCATTAGCATGGGTTTTTATCACAACAATTTAAATTCCATCAGCCTCTGTGGTGGATTTGAACCAGTGTCCCAGACCATTAACTTGAGCCTTAGAATTATTAGTACAGTGACATTACCACTTCTCCACTGCCTCCCTCAAATGTGTGGCTTCAGTTAGGAATGTATTTAATGCCATATCCATGGTTGAAACCTGATCGGAGCATTTCAAACATGTCGGTGAGTGAAAAAAGGACACAAGAGACTTAACACTATGCAAACTCAATTGTAGTTGCAACAGGGGTAATTTATTTTTTAAGATATTTGATTCCAAACACATTCAACAAAATAACACAAGTTTAACATCCAATTAAAGTATACAGTTTGTACAGTTTTCCTCTTAATCCCCCCCCCCCCCCCCCCCCGCCCGCAACAAACAGCTCCTCAAATATAACCATGAATGGCCTCTACCGTACCTCAAAGCCCTCCTCTGACCCCCTTAAGGCAAATTTGATTTTCTCCAACCTGAGAAAATTGTACAGATTCCCCAGCCATGCTGTGACCCCTGGTGGCGTAGCCGACCTCCAATTCAAAAGTATCCATCACCGGGCAATCAGAGAGGCGAAGGTCACAACATCACCCCCTTCTGCTCTAGCAGCTCCGGCACCTCTGACAGCCCAAAGATCACCACCATAGAATTTGACTTCACCTCAATCTTCAATAGGGTCCCGAACACCGCCTCCCAAAAGTTCTCCAACTCCTCACACCCCCAGAACAGATGAGCATGATTCGTCGGTCCCCTCCCACACCTCTCACACCTAGTGCTACCCCTAAAAAAATCCACTCATCTGAGCCCCGAGTCATGTGGACCCTGTGCACCACCTTAAATTTAATCAAATTCATCCTTGCGCAGGAAGAGGTTGAGTTCACGCGTCGCATCGCGTCACACCAAAGTCCCCATCCGATCTCTTTCCCAACTTTTCCCACTTCCACTTGATCCTTTTCACTAATGCCTTGCCCTACTCTCACAACCACCCATATATATCCTCAATCCTGCCATTTTCTCCAGAAACATGTACTCCGGTATCTGACGGAACAAAGGCAGTTCTTATGCGTAAAGTCCAGCACCTGCATGTACCAAAATTAATTTTCCCTTGGTAGCTCAAACCTCTCCCACAGCTCCTCCAGCCTGGCAAACTTCCCCTCAGCAAACATGTTCGTGACCCGCACGAATCCCTCCACCTTCCACCACCTATACATCCCATTCACCCCCCTCCCCCGGTGTGAACCTATGGTTCCATCACAATGGCGTCAACACTGACGTGTGACCCAGTGCCCCCTCTGCTGGTTCCAAATTTTCATAGGCGACTCCACCACCGTAGCCCCCTTATACATTCCTCGGAGTGAGTGGAAGGCGGGGCCATCACCAGAGCCCTCTGGCTCATACCCTTACAAGATCCCTCCTCTGCCAGGTCTGCCTCTCGCCTTCCCACCATCGTCTCACCTGCAACAGGGGTAAAATGGTGGCTGCTCTGATTCTGTAATGAGAACTGTCAGGAAAGGCAAGTTGGAAGAGAGTTAAGGGAGCTGCAAAGATGTGGCAAAAAAGTGAAAATAAATGATATCAGAATGTGCTAAGAGCAGGAACAGAATTTTTTTGTGATGTTATATAAAGGCTCCTGCTCACATGATGAGTTACTTATTAGTTTAGGAGTACTCGCACCAATGAACTGGATTATATCTAAGGCAAAGAGTCATCCAGACTCGAAACATTATATCCCTTCTCTCTCTCTCTACAGATGTTGTCAGACCTGCTGATATCGTCCAGTATTTTCAGTTTTTGTTCCAGATTCCAGCATCCACAGTAATTTACTTTTATCTATGAGTTCTATTTATTTGATTTATTATTGTCACATATATTAGTATACAGTGAAAAGTATTGTTTCTTGCATGCTGTACAAACAATGCATACCGTACATAAGGAAGGAAGGAGAGACTGCAGAATATAATGTTACATTTATAGCAAGGTGCAGAGAAAAGATCAACTTAATATGAGGTAGGTCCATTCAAAAGTCTGATGGCAGTAGGGAAGAAGCTGTTCTAGAGTCGGTTGGTACGTGACCTCAAACTTCGGTATCTTTTTCCTGACGGAAGGAGGTGGAAGAGAGTATGTCCGGGGTGCGTGGGGTCCTTAATTATGCTGGCTGCCTTTCTGAGGCAGCGGGAATTATAGATAGAGTCAATGGATGGGAGGTAGGTTTGTGTGATGGACTGGGCTACATTCACGACCTTTTGTAGTTTCCTGCGGTCTTGGGCAGAGCAGGCTCCATACCAAGCTATGATACAGCCAGAAAGAATGCTTTCTATGGTGCATCTGTAGACGTTGGTGAGGGTCATAGCTGACATGCCAAATTTCCTCAGTCTTCTGAGAAAATAGAGTCGTTGGTGGGCTTTCTTAACTATAGTGTCAGCATGGGGGGACCAGGACAGGCTGTTGGTGATCTGTACACCTAAACACTTGAAGCTCTCGACCCTTTCTACTTTGTTCACATTGATGTAGACAGGGGCATGTTCTCCACTATGCTTCCTGAAGTCGATGATAATCTCCTTCGTTTTGTTGACGTTGAGGGAGAGATTATTGCCGTCGCACCAGTTCACCAGATTAGCTATCTCATTCCTAAACTCTGTCTCGTCATTGTTTGAAATCCGACCCACTATGGTGGTATCAGCAGCAAATTTGAAAATCGAGTCAGAGGGGAATTTGGCCACACAGTCATAGGTGTATAAGGAGTATAGTAGGGGGCTGAGGACACAGCCTTGTGGGGCACCGGTGTTGAGAATGATCGTGGAGGAGGTGCCTATCTTTACTGATTGCGGTCTGTGGGTTAGAAAGTTCAGGATCCAGTCGCAGACGGAGGAGCCGAGGCCAAGGCTACGGAGTTTGGAGATGAGTTCCGTAGGAATGATGGTGTTGAAGGCTGAGCTGTAATCGATAAATAGGAGTCTGACATGGGTGTCTTTGTTATCTAGGTGTTCCAGGGTAGAGTGCAGGGCCATGGAGATGGCGCTGCTGTGGACCTATTGCAGCGATAGGCTAACTGTAGTGGATCAAGGCAATCTGGGAGGCTGGAGCTGATTCGTCCCATGACTAACCTTTCGAAGCACTTCATGGTGATGGATGTCTGAGCCACTGGACAATAGTCATATATTGAATAGACGATAGTTCTATTCAACATTGGTTCCATAGAAGGCACTATTCAGCTTAAAAGGTCAATAGTCATTGCTACATTGCTTTGCCCTGCTTCATTGCTTTTCTGATGCGTATGTCACGGTTAACAGCAGTGGTTGAGAAAACAGTTTACTGCAGTGAAAGGTTTTAGCAAAATGGCTTTAATACCACTGTGGTGAATTCATACTGTATTGTAATTCACACTGTAGAACATAGAACAGTACAGCACAGAACAGGCCCTTCGGCCCTCGATGTTGTGCCGAGCAATGATCACCCTACTCAAACCCACGTATCCACCCTATACCCGTAACCAAACAACCCCACCCCCTTAACCTTACTTTTTAGGACACTACGGGCAATTTAGCATGGCCAATCCACCTAACCCGCACATCTTTGGACTGTGGGAGGAAACCGGAGCACCCGGAGGAAACCCACGCACACACTGGGAGGACGTGCAGACTCCGCACAGACAGTGACCCAGCCGGGAACTGAACCTGGGACCTGGGACCCTGGAGCTGTGAAGCATTTATGCTAACCACCATGCTACCGTGCTGCCCACTGTATTGTATTGCATAGTATTATGTCCTTGTGGGCTCTGTCTGACAGCCGTTGCGCGGCTTTGCCCATAGGGGGAGATGAGGAGCTTGTACAGGGCTCCACCCTTGGCTCTGCCCATGGCTCTGCCCATTGCCCCTCCCACTACCGGAAGTATAATGTGCTGCAGCCGTGAGCCTGCTCTCAGTTCTTCTGGTCGCAGGCAGGCTCAGTTGTAAGACTATTAAAACCACAGTTTACTTCCAATCGTGTTCTGAGTGAATTGATGGTCTCATCAGCCACAACATTTTCACTCCTTTTAAAATCACGCATTACCCTGGTTTCTTTGTTGCACTGGGTACTGTGCCAGATTTACTATCATTGCATTGGTTTTCAAGAGGAGATCATCTGTTATTTAAATGTAAGGTAACTAGAAATAGAGGAGCTGGTTCGCTCAGTTGGTTGCGGGGTGGGGTTTATAGCTCAGGGGGTATAGCTCAGTGGAACAGCATTTTGACTCGACCAGCACAGTGGTTAGCACTGCTGCCTCAACACTCCAGGGATCCAGGTTCAATTCTGGCCTTGGGTGACTGTGTGGAGTTTGCACTTTCTCCCCATGTCTGCATGGGTTTCCTCTGCATGCTCTGGTGTCCTCACATAATCCAAAGATGTGCAGGTTAGGTGGATTAGCCATGCTAAATTGCCACTTAATATCCAGGGATGTACAGGTTAGGTTACAGGGATGGGCAGGGGATTGGGCCTAGGTAACGTGCTCTTTCAGAGGGAATGCCCTTCTTCTGCACTGTAGGAATTCTATGTATCTATGGCGAGCTGACTAGCACGTGGTTCAAAATAAAGTCAACAACTTAGATTCAATTCCCATACCAGGTTAGGTAAACTTGGGACCAGCCTCCTTGTCCTGCCCTTGAGAGTGGAAGGTAAATGCCATTGATTAAAACTGCCAAGAAAGTGGCTTAGGCTTAAGTATCAGCAGACAATGAGCCAAGGACCTGCCTCCAAGCAGAGCACAAATGAATGAATGAAGTTACTAATAATCAAAGTGCAGATATAATTTCAAATAAATTTAAAGTTAAAAAATTTAGAATTCTAAACCAAATAAGTAGAAGTCAGGATTCATCTCATTTATTAGAAATTATTAAAGGTGGATAAACACTGCTACAAATATCCCAGGAAAAATATTGCTGTCGCATTATAAAAAGAGTTTTACATTTTCTTTGAACACTTTCATTTGTAAGTTCTAAAAATATTGGGAATGGGGAGAGGGTTCTTTGATTGGGTAAAACAATTGGAGATCGGAGGCCATGTGATGAAACCTCAAGGAAAATATCCAATCAGATTGGCCATGGAGGCTCTTGTTCCCACTCAGCCATGATGATTCATTTTGGAACTAGTCTGCCTTTTATTAGTTCCCCCCATCTTCAGTTTCTGGTAAAAGCTTTGACAAAGAGTCATCCAGACTCAAAACGTTAACTTCCTTTTTTTTCCACAGATGCTGCCAAACCTGCTGAGATTCTCCATTATTTTCTGTTTGTGCTTCATTTTCTGGTATTTGGGCTCCCACTAAGATGTAAATTGGAGTGGTGCACTCTGTGATGTATTTAGCCACAATCGTTGATATTGTAATGCAAGGGGACTGTTAGTATTACCAATGCAGCAGAGGGAAGCCTTTCCATTTTTCCCGCTAGTAAAACCTAGTTCTGTGCGGAGGGTTCTCTTCTCCGTACCGGCCATGGCGGAGCCCTACATGGGCCGGCGCGGAAGGAAGGAGTGCCCCCACGGCACAGGCCTGCCCGCAGACTGATGGACCTCAATCACGAACCAGGCCACCGTTGACCCCCCCCCCCCCCCCCCCCCGGGGTCGGATTCCCCTGGCCCCGAGGACCATCCCCGCCGATTCACGTGCCATGTCCTGCCGTGTGGGACAATGCGGGTCTGGCCAGGAACTGACAGCCGCTTGGCCCATCAGAGCCTGGAGAATTGCCGGGGGGGGGGGGGGGGGGGGCACTGCCAACAGTCCCCCGACTGGCACGGCGCAAACCCCGCCTTTTCAAGGGCCGGGACAGACTCAATGGGCTAAAAGACCTCCTTCTGCACTGTAAATTCTGTGATCCTATGATTAATTGCCAGATCCAGTTGGCAGAGCAGGTTCCATTGGATTAGTTGAAGGGGAAGTGAGATAGTGAACTGGGTCTGGTTTTGGATGTGGGTGCCAGGGGTGGGCGGTGGAAATGGAGGAGGGTGTGGTAGTGGAGTGAGGCTCTTCACAGGGTCAACCCCTTGTGTTCATGTGCTAGGCTAAGCTTGATTCAAGTTGAGGTGGTGTACAGGGCGCATCTGACCAAGGCGAGGATGAGTGTTTTCTCTCGGCGGTGAAGGATAGGTCTGTTCTTGAGTGTTGTTCTTGGGGGGCCCACATGTTTTGGTTGTGTCTTAAACTTTAAAGCTTTTGGGTCTCGTTCTTTAACACCATGTCAGAGATTCTTGGTATCGATCTTGAGCCTTTTCCGCAGGTGGCCATTTTCAGGGTTTCAGACTTGCCGGTGCTTCAGACGGAGGTGAAGGCGGATGTCCTCACCTTTGCCTCGTTGATAGCCCACAGGTGAGTTCTGCTTGGGTGGAGATCTCCTACTCTCCCAGTGCCTTGGCCTAGCTGGGTGACCCAATGGATTTTCTATATCTAGAGACTATCAGGTACATCATTACGGGGTCAGTAGAATGGTTCTAGTGGAGAAGGCAGCCATTCATTTTCTTTTTCAAAGAGTTAGTCACTGTCGGCTGTCAGGCGAGACGGGGGAGGGCAGTTATATGTTTGAAGAGTTGGGTTTAGTGGGCTTGTTGAGTATTTATTCTTTTATTTTTGTGTTGTATCTTTACTTATTGGAAGCATCGTGTGGTATTATTTTGTTCTAATGAGAAATTTTTTCAATACAAATACAAAAAAAAAAATAGGTTAACACCAGTGTAAAAATAATGTCAATAAGAAAATGTAGATTTATTAATGCATTATTAGACACCGCTAGAGTTATATAGACCTTTTAATTAAACATATGCACTGTTGCAACATGTGAGTTAATTCAAAAGAGCTTTTATTGCCACCTAGTGAATATTGATGAAAATGTGGAAAAATAATTTTCAAAGGATTAGTCAGCAATTCTGTAGGGATATTTGGATAATTTTGATTTGGCGAATGGAATTTGGAAAGCCTTTCCAGCACGGATATATTTTCAAGTGTTGTTGCTAGATATGTATGAGGAAGTTATAGTTTTTATTGGACAGTGGAATGGAGTGATATGAAGTGGGTCTATTTTTAAAGTTCTTGTACCCTGCTGGCTCAGTTGCTGCAGATTTTTTAAAATTTAAAGTATTATAATTAAGTTTCTTTTTCTTGTCGCTTCAAATGAAAAGGAATCTAAATTAAATTTGTTACCAAATTTGTTAAATTTGTAGGAGCTCAATGAGGGTGACTTTTTCAGGCATTATTGAATGAGAAACTGAGCACACCATTGTTGGCTGAGTGACATGAAGCAATTGTGCTATCCACAATGCTACCATGCTTCCCAGACATATCAACTACAAAAGGGCAGCATGGTAGCATTGTGGATAGCACAATCGCTTCACAGCTCCAGGGTCCCAGGTTCGATTCCGGCTTGGGTCACTGTCTGTGCGGAGTCTGCACATCCTCCCCGTGTGTGCGTGGGTTTCCTCCGGGTGCTCTGGTTTCCTCCCACAGTCCAAAGATGTGCAGGTTAGGTGGATTGGCCATGATAAATTGCCCTTAGTGTCCAAAATTGCCCTTAGTGTTGGGTGGGATTGCTGGGTTATGGGGATAGTGTGAAGGTGTTAACCTTGGGTAGGGTGCTCTTTCCGGGAGCCGGTGCAGACTCGATGGGCTGAATGGCCTCCTTCTGCACTGTAAATTCTATGTAAAAAGCAAGGAAGTTATGGTGAACCTTTATGTCTCATGTCTGCTCCAGTGGGTTTCCCAAAATCCAGAACTATTTTTTTCTCTTCCACCTTTATAAATTCTCACCTGCTTTCACCAAACCTTAGTGCAAGTTTTCCACACCAACGCACCAGCAATCATGTTCAATTCTGTGTATCACATTTGAAGGGCGTGAAGGCATTGGAGAGGGTGCAGAAAAGATTCATGAGAATGGTTCTGACTTCAGTTGAGGATGGATTGACAAAACTGGTACATTTTACTCAGAGAATAGAAGTTTGAGAAGAGATTTGATAGTTATTCAAAATCATGTGGCTTTTGGACAGAGTGTGGTGATCCTCGCCTGTGTGTGTACAAGTACCACCAGGGGGCAGCGCGAGGACAAATAGGAGGAACGCCGGAGCTCCGCCTTCGGCCAGTTGGAGCTAGAGGGTGGAAGAGACAAGAGGTGGAACTCAACTGTGGAGATGCAAGTCTTTTGGGCCTAGTTGCAGACAAGTAAAGCAGTATATTTTCAAGTACCACTGTAGTTTATTGTGGGGCACAATAAAGCATCAGTTAACCTAGAGACGCCTTCGAGCATTCTTTTAAGAAGTCAAACACAGAGTAGACGGGTTGAAACTTTTCCAGTTGGCAGAAAGATCGAAATCCAGAGGACACAGGTTTAAGCTGATTGACAGAAAGGCCAGAGGCAACAAGAGGAAAATCTCTTTCGTGCAGTGAGTGGTTAGGATCTAGAATACACTGCTTGAGAGTGTGTTGGAGGCAGATGTAATTGTGGCTTCAAAAGTGAATTGAATAATTATCTAAAGTGAAGTAAATTCCAAGGCAATGGGAAAAAGGCAGGGGCGTGGGACGAGCTGAGTAGCTCTTACAAACAGCTGGCATGGACACTGCAGCCCAAAAGACCAACCCTTGTGCTGCAAACATTCTATGATTCAACGGTCTGAATTTTGCGCTCTTCTAGTGTGTTGCATCAGTGGGCCCAAAGCAAATGCAGTGTCTGCTTCTGCCCATGAATGGAAGATCAATCCGATTTTCACACTGGCTGGCCAGGAGCAAGTGAAAAGCCAGCCAACATGAAACATGTCAGGGCACTTGTGTAGTGCTGTGGGCAGGAGCACGGCAGGCGCCGGGTCCAATGGTGACCCGGATGAGGGTTTAAAATAAGCCTAGGAGGCTCCCCAAAGACTGCCTGCAGTTGCAGAAGGTGAACACAAAGCAGTGGAGAAGAAATTTCACAATTTTGCAGAGGGCACGGCAGGCTGGAGGGCTGTGCTTCTGAATCCTCAGCCCCATGGTAGAGGCAGTGAGTGCCCGGCATGAAATACTAATGTCCCGGGATGGCAAGAGAACCATAGAATTCCAACAGTGCAGAAGGAGGTCATTCAGCCCATCAAACCTGCATCGAGCCTCTGTAAGAGTACTTTACCTAGGTCCACTCCCCAGCCCTATCCCTGTACCGCGACCTAATGTGTACATCTTTGGATTGTGGGAGGAAACCGTAGCACTGGGAGGAAACCCACGCAGACATGGGGAGAAAGTGCAAACTCCATACAATCACCAAGGCCAGAATTGAACTCGGGTCCCTGGCTCTGTGAGGCAGTAATCTTAACTACAAGTGCTACTCTGCTGCCCCACAAGATGAGGCAGGCCTGGATAGCGGTGGCTGCCCAGGTGAGCAGGCATGATGAAACACGTCGGAATTCGATCCAGTGCTGGAAATGATTGCATGACCTTCTGTGTCCCGCAAAAATGAGTAGCAACCTGGCATGGAACTGAATATATATGTCTTGGAAGGACTCCTGTTCCTGTTGGCCGACTGAAATATTGTGCAAGTACATCATGGTGTAGTTACGCGTGCCTGATGTCTTCTCGTGCAATTTCACGTGCTCCCGGGTCGGTGCCCACCCAATGATCAAGGTTAAGTCTGTTTCTCTTTCCATAAATGCTGCCAGGCCTGCAAAGTTTTTCCAGCATATTCTGTTTTTATTTCAATTTCCAGCATCTGTAGCATTTTGTTTTCATTTGAGCCTAGGATGGGTTGCTTGATTCTTATATGCTCTGATATTTGGTGAGATGAGACTTACTCTTCTGATATCAGTGTCCGATCTCATCAGGAAGGAACGTGGAGAAAGTGCTATTTGCCGAGTTTTGCATAATATTTGTTTCTGCCCATTGGCTGGTCAGGTGTTGCTGGTGTGGAAAACTTGCATTAAGGTTTGGTGAAAGAGGGTGAGAACTTAAAATGGTGGAAGAGAAAAATAGTTCTGGATTTTGGGAAACCCGCTGGAGCAGACATGATGATTGGAGAGTCTTGCAGAAGGTTCGATGTCAGAAGCTCAGTGGTGGGCAATAGGCTTCTGATTTATGTTGGTGGCAGGAGGGTAAGCAAGTGGGAAAGGGAAACTCACCCCGTTTCAGTGGGGGACTCATCAATAATTCAAAATTAACCACTGACTTGAAATTTAAATGTAATTCACTGGGATGTAATGCAGTCTTCCCAGTTAAATGAACCTGATATGAGTCTCTTGTCCCTTGTTAGCTCGCACATTGAACACTGGTGGCTTAAATGTGGCTTACCTGCCTCACTGCAAGAACTCTTTTGACTCGCAGGAAAGGGAGTCACAGGGAGATATGTTGTCTTTGGAGATTAATGAAATAATTCTACTTCAGTGAAGAATGTAATGAAGTGGCATGAACAACCTTAATCCCTGAGGGGAGGGCACTTCAGAGCCTGACTTGAAAGAAAGAGAGAGGATGTTGCACAATGGGAATCATTCCCCATGTAGTTCTTCATCCTTGAGCACTGGAGGGAATCAGCATTGCACAAGAACCAATGCAGGAAGCCCAACCACAGCAGCAGCAACAGGAGGCTGTGTAACAGGAGGCTAGGCAGCAAGGTGGAGGCAAATGGAGGCCCTCGGCGCATCCAAACATTTGCAGGACCAGACAGAGACAAGGCAGTGTCAGAAGAAATTGTGCCTCTCCTGGGAGACCATCGCAGAACTATGTGCCCTATTGCAGGTCAACCTGTTTTTACGCAGGTATAGTGGGTACCCTGCACCAGTGGTATTGAAGGCTACTACAGCTCTTAACTTCTATGCATCCAGTTCCTTTCTGGAGTCTACAGATAGCATCTGCCACATCTCCCAAGGTTCCACTTGCTGCTGCATTAAGGAGGTGACAAATGCATTGTACAAGAGGGCTGGAGAATCAATCAGATTCTGGATTCTAAACAGCCAGGTGGAGAGGGCAAAGGGATTCTGCTTGTTAAAGCTATTTATGACTATATCCATTAAGACACCATCTGAGCAGTCAGACGTGATCAGTAGCTGAAAATAATTCTATTTCCTCCATGCATAGTTAATATGTGACCACACAAAAGTGTGTTCTAACTATCCCCACAGCAACTACAATGTCTATGTGCTTTGACACCCGCAGATACCGCACTTGTTTGCTCTAAGGCCACAAATTAAGGGAGTCGTTCAAGTGGGGAAAGTAAAACAGAATGTATTTGTAGCAGTAGACAGTATTGTTCGGGGTATAGACACTCTTCTCTGCAACTGAGAGCTCGAGTGCTGAAGACTGTGTTGACTGTCCAGGGGCCAGCATTCAGAACATTTGCTCCGAGGCTGGAGAGGAACTTCCAGTGGGAATGCGCAGCATTTCTTATCCCTGGGATTTCTGCACGCTTTTGGATCCAATGGATCGATCGGGTCTCGATCACCCTGATTGATTTTAGCCAATTAGGGGTGCACACGTTGATAGCTGGGCGGGTCCTGGTCGGCCATAGCCATTAGTGTCCGAGGCACATAGGCCTTTACAAATAAGGAAAGAAGGCACCACTGAGTCTGCCACTTATTGTTAATTTCCACCTGGAGCCCATTGTCCCGGGTTGGCCTTTTTCTTATGTTAGTTTCTGCTTAAGTCTGAGCTGCAGCCATTTGTATATTTTCAGGCTACAGCTGGTCTGTGCTCAGGCTTGGCCAAATTTCCCATCGATCTCTGCAGGCAGCCTGTTTATGTGGTCACAGTGTATACAAATTGGGACGGACGTCTTACTACAACTATATACGATCTTAGTGAGAGTGCATCTGTTGTACTGTGTACAGAATAGAGGCGAGATTCTCCGAGCCGGGATTCTCCGAGCCCTGTTCTGGGCCGGAGAATTGCCGCAACCACGCCACGCCGCCCCCCGACGCCGGCACATTTGGCACGGTGCCGGTCGCGGGCCGCTGTCCGCGGCCGGGCTGCCGGTTCTCCGGCCTTGATGGGACGAGCGGCCGCGCAGAAATGGCAGAGACCTGCCGGCGCCGTCTATACCTGCTCGCAGCTGGCAGGAACATTGCGCGCAGAGTCGGGGGGCGACCTGTGGGGGGGCTCCTTCACCGGGGGGGCCTCCGATGGGGTCTGGCCCACGATTGGGGCCCACCGATCGGTGGGCTGACCTCTACAGACCCTATTTTGTTATGCGGCTTGCCCCTGAACACCCGCGCCATGTTGCGTCGGGGCTGGTGCGTTGAGGAAGTTCCCCGCACATGGGCGGGTTGGCGCGGCACCCAGTTGGTGCCGGGAAGGGAGGCTGAAGCGGGGTGAACTGCTCCAGCGTCTGAATCAGTAGTGCCCGCGCCCGTTTCGGTCCATCGTGAAACGCGACGGCGTTCACAATGGCGCGGACACTCTGCCTCCATTTTGGAGTATCCCGCCCAAGGTCTCTCATTTAAGGCAAAGGTGAGGAGGAATTTTACTCCTGAAGATTGGTAGAATTTGGAACTCTCTCCCTCAGAGAGCAGTGGCGGATGTCATTAAATATATTCAAGGCTGAGTTAGATTTTTGATCAACAAGAGAGCCGAGGGTTATGGGGAAGTAGGCAGAAAAGTGGAGCTAAAGCCACAATCAGATCCGCCATTACCTTATTGAATAGTGGGGCAAGTTCAAGGGGCCAAATGGCTTACTCCTGCTATTTCTTGTGATCTTATGAAAAATGGGTTAGTACTTAAATGGAGAGAGCCTACATAATGCTGCAGTGGCGAAGAATCTGGAGGCCCTTGTACATAAATTACAATAAGTCAGCATCCAGTTACAGAAAGTAGGAAAGGAAATTGAATGTTGACCTTGATTGCAAGGGAGATGGAATATAAATGTAGAGAAATCTTATGCAACTGTACAAGCATTGGTAACACACCTGGAGTGTTTTGGTTACCTTACTTATGGAGGGACATACTTGCATTGGAAACTGTTCGGAGAAAGCTAACGAGGCTGATTCCTGGGAGGAGTGGTTTGACTTATGAGGAATGGTTGAGAAGGTTGGACCTTCACTCATTGGATTTTGGAAGAATGAGAGGTGATCTTATTGAAATATGTAAGATTCTGAGGGGGCTTGACAGGGTTGATACTGGGTATAGGATGTGTTGTCTAGTGGTGGTATCTCGAACTAGGGAGAACAAATTAAAAATAAGGGGTCTCTCATTTAAGGGAGAGCTGAGCAGGAATTTCTTCTCTGAGGGTCATTGGTCTTTGAAATTCATTCCGCATGCGTAGTGGAGCCTGGGTCATTGAATATGTTCATGGCTGAGTTGGACAGATTTTTGATTGACTGGGGAGGGAGGGAGTACAATTAAGGCCACAATCCGATTAGGTGTGATCTTATTAAATGGCGGAGCAGGCTTGAGGGGCCAAATGTCTTACTCCTGCTTCTATTTCTTACTTTCTTATTTTCAGTATTCACATACTGGCTCTGATATTACAGAGCATTACCACTGGGTGGCATCACTTAAATGCATAATCATAACACATCTGGATTTGTAACATCAATATGTTCAAAAGCTTAGTTCCTTTTTTAATAAAAGAACTCTGTGAAACAGTCTGTCGATACAATGAACCCTCATGACGATCAGCTCACTTAATTTATCTTGAATGTCAGTAAAGGAAGTATCTGTGTGTTTGAAAAAAATGGTTAATGGTAACAAAATTAGTGAATTAACTTTGATTTTTAATTGGCTACCTGACAATTATATTATGCTGTAGAAAGAAATTACACACCTTGCACAACTTAAGCATAGAGTCATAGATGTTTACAGCATGGAAACAGGCCCTTCGGCCCAGCTGGTCCCTGCCTCCCAGTTTCTGTCACTAAGCCTGGTCCCATTTGCCTGCATTTGGCACATATCCCTCTATACTCACCCTGCCCACGTAACTGTCTAACTGCTTTATAAGGACAAAATTGCACCAGCCTTTACCACCGCCTCTGGCAGCCCATTCCAGATGCTCACCACCTTTTGCGTGAAGAAATTTCCCCTCTGGTCTCTTTTGTATCTCTCTTCTCTCACCTTAAACCTATGCTCTCTAGTTCTAGACTCCTCTACCTTTGGCAAAAGATGCCAACTATCTACCTTATCGTTGTTCCTCTAAGCCTCTTACACTCCAGGGAAAAAAGTCCAAGCCTATCCAGCCTCTCCTTCTAACTCAGACCATCAATTCCTGGTAGTGTCCTCGTAAATTTCTTCTGCACTCTTTCTAGTTTAACAATATCCTTCCTATAATAGGGTGACCAGAACTGAACACAGTATTCCATGTGTGGTGTTACCAATGTCTTGTACAACTTCAACAAAATGCTCCAACTCCTGTATTCAGTGTTATGACCAATAAAACCTACCATGCCGAATGCCTTCTTCACCACCCTGTCCACCTGCGACTCCACCTTCAAGGAACAATGAACCTGTATTCCTAGATCTTTTTGTTCTGTAACTCTCCCCAACTCCCTACTATTAACTGAGTAGGTCCTGACCTGATTTGATCGACCAAAATGCATCACTTCACATTTATCCAAATTCGACTCAATCCGCCATTCATCGGCCCACTGGCCCAATCGGTCAAGATCCTGTTGTAATCTTATATAACCTTCTTCACTACCCACCATGCCACCAATCTTGGGTGTCACCAAAAAAACCATGCCTCCTACAATGTGTGTGTATATATATATATATATATATATATACTATATGTATATTACAAATAGCAGTGGACCCAGCACCGATTCCTGAGGTACACCGCTGGTCACAGGTCCGTCTGGTATGAAAAACAATCCTCCATAGCCACCCTTTGGCTTCGGCGTCAAGACAATTTTGTCCCAAAGTGCTTTACATCAAGTAATTTTGAAGTGCAGTTATTATTATAATGCAGGTAAATTCTAGTTTTATGAGTTACATTTACACGACGATGGTTACATTTAAAAGGTATGTTACTCATTGAGCATTTACACAGTTCAATGTCAGAGGTAGCAGAATCATGTAAGACTAAATTATACCAAATTACGTGATAATGGGGTAACTTAGCAGATTTTATAAGTATGCGTGGAACTTTCTGTTACATTTCAAGTATACATTTTATTTTTATCCAAAATTTTCTGTTTTAATTATATATTTAACACTCTGCTATCACCTAACTAAGATTCTGTACTTGTACACAAATTGCACACTATTGGCCATAATTTAGAAATGCATTTACAAGTTGCTTCTTATTGTTTGTACTTACAAGTGTCTAAAATTGTGTACCCTTTAGCATTCAGATGCAGGTTACGATAATATTGATGATTCCTAAGTATGCCGAGATGCAAGACAAATGTCCTCTCTATGTGCAGGTTTTGGCATAGAGAAAATAGTGAGTAGAGATGGAAAATGGGACAATATGAACAGTACTACAGTACACTACTACTGTACTACTTAAGGGCCTCATTCTGCAGGCACTGGTATTCACCCAGGGGTAGTGGGAGTGACACCATTTGGACAACCTTCCAGGCAAACTAATGGGCATGCTTACGACCTGGTGGGTTGAGATTCCTCCAATGGGGCAACAAAATGCCCAAAGGAGAGACCTGCCAGAGGTAAGGGCCACCATGGGAGGAGAATGCTGCCTCTCATCAAAGCTAACACCCACTTGCTGGGGTCTCCTGACTGGCCCCGTCGATTCAACTTCACCTACCTTCACTCCAGGCTCCACCAATGATCCTGCAGCCTGCGTCTCCTGGGGCCACTGCCCATATTGAGAGCTTCAAACCTCGGTTTGGCCAGCAGGTCTCAAAGGCAGAATATCCACCCTGAACACATTGATGACCCAGCGCCAATCAGATAAGTGCCTGATTGCACTAAATCCAGGGCAGGGATTGTGAAATGACCATGGCAGGGTTGCTACTGGCTTTCCAGACAGTGGATGGGCCGATCCCCGTGAGCATTAAATTCTGCTTGAATTAAATGAAAATTAAAATCACTTATTGTCACAAGTCGGCTTCAATGAAGTTACTGTGAAAAGCCCCTAGTCGCCACATTCCGGTGCCTGTTCGGGGAGGCTGGGACAGGAATTGAACCGTGCTGCTGGCCTGCCTTGGTCTGCTTTAAAAGCCAGCTATTTAGCCCAGTGTGCTAAACCAGCCCCTAGGGGAGGAGAGGCCGCCTTCAGCCGCCTTCCTGGCGGACACGCAGCTTCAACGATTAATACGATTGTAGTTGCTGGGGGCATTACATGTAAATATCTGTGACAAAATTCATGCCAAGGTGCCATGTATTTCTGGAACTGAATGCATGATTTGTATTAAGGAAAAAATGTGATAGGCACATTGTTTGTGGAAAGATGGGCTGAGTGATGTATTCTTGGACCCTTACAAAAGCAAGTGATTTATTTTGCAATAAAATGTGTTCACATGGTGGAATGTACCATAAATGTGTGGCAGCCAAAAGTGGCCAAGTTTGAAGACAAGCAGGCTGCAGCTCGGAATAAACAAAATGCTGCAGCCCAGACTTTGCAAAGTAACACATGAAAAAGGCCATCTCCAGGCCATCCCTGGACAATGGGATTAAATGCAAATCACTTCCAAAGTATCAGACTCAGTGGCGTCTGTTTCCTTATTTGGAAAGGCCTACGTGTCTCGGACACCAATGGACATGGCCGGTAAGGGCATGCCCCGCCAAAAAGGTGGCGGGCCTTGATTGGGCTTTATCGATCAGGGTGATCAAGACCTGATCGATTGATTGGTAACTCACCTAGGACCGCCCAAAAGGACGCAAAATTCTCAAGGATAAAAGGTGTTGCGCTACCCCTCAATCTCTCTCGACAACAGCAACCAACAATGGTAACCCTCCACCGGCTGAAGAAGAAGACCATCCACGGCACCAGCAGAAGGAAAAGCAGAGCCAAGAACGAGGAAGCCCAACAACCACCCATCGAGTACTGCAGACTGCGGGTCACAGGTAAAGGCCTTATCTGCCCGGTACTTGCTAGTCACTTGAAGTTAAGTTAAGGTCTTGTGTGTACTAGCTTTGTAGTTTAACTTATGTTGTATGTGTGAGTGATTGAGTAACATTAACATTTGTGTGATTGTAAATAAATATTGAACTGTTATATGAAACGGACTTTTAGTCATTTGTCCACCTTATACGGGTTAAGACACACTGTGGTTTAGACACAACAAATTTAGACACAAAAAGCTCAATTTGGTAAAAAGGTAGAAATGATATTATGTTGTTTCTTACTGGTGGACTTGTCGGAGCTGCAGTAGAAGTTGCACTGTCCACAATCCAGATGAATATGACCAGACAGTATAGCTGTAACTCGGTTTTCCAAGAAAAGTATTCTTCTATCAGAAAGACTGAGACAACAATTCAGTTTAAATTAAACTTTATTTTATCATTTGATAAACAACCTAAATGTCTGGGTAGACCTGACTACTGGGTTTAAGTGTCTTTAGATTGTTGTCTGTCAGTAACATTATTCACGGACTGACTGGACAGCAAGCTAAAATTATCTGCAGCTTTTCATCTAATGTACTGGGAAAATAGCCATCCAACCAGAAATGTTGCAGTTTTTATAATTTACCACTTCACTGAAAGTGTATGATAATGATGCAAAAAGTGCAAACGGGAAAATTATTTGCTGCCAGCAGTAAAGGTATAAAAATAGAATCCAGAAGGAAACAATAATTCCTTCTCCAAGCCAGAATTCTTCATATTCCTGGAACAGTTTGCAAACTGTTGTAATATGTATGGCCCTTTTCAGCACAATAATGTATACAATCTGTGTTCACTGTTTCCAATGCGGTCTCCTCTACACTGGGGAGACTAAACACAGGTTGGGTGACTGCTTCGCATAACACCTTCACTCAGTCCACAATCATGACCCTAACCTTCCAGTCGCTTGCCATTAAAACTCAGCATCTTGCTCCCAGGCCCACATGTCCATCACAGACCTGCTGCAATGCTCCAGTGGTGCATTACACAAAGTAGAAGGAAAATATGTCCTCTTCTGATGAGGCACATTACAGCCTTCTGGACTCTAAATTGAGTTCAACAACTTTAGACAGTAAACATGACAGGGCTGGTTTAGCTCAGTGGGCTAGGCAGCTGGTTTGTGATGCAGAACAAGACCTGCAGCGCGAGTTAAATTCCCGTACCAGCTGAGAATTCTGAATTCTCCCTCTGTGTACCTGAACAGGTGCCGGAATGTGGCGACTAGGGGATTTTCACAGTAACTTCATTGCAGTATTAATGTAAGCCTACTTGTGACAATAAAGGTTATTTATTTATTTTTACTTAGCCACCTGTCCCTGGAGTTTCAATTGCACCCATGAATACATTCGGCTTTCTCACCTTTTGCACTCTTGATGGCACCATTAACATTTTCCTTTGTCTTATCTCTCTGAGAAATGTGTCCATATCTCATTTGCCTGACCTATTCCTGATCTTCTATTCTGTCCCCACTCCTCCACCCCCTTTCCAACCATTACATTTTGTGCATTTCGACCTTTCCTCAGTTCTTCATAGAATCCCTACAGGGCAGAAGGAGGCCATTGAACCCATCGAGTCTGTACCGATCCTTCGAGAGAGCACTCTAAGACACCCACTCACCCATCCGCCCTGCCTTATTCACGTAACCTAATCTACACACCCTGGACACTAAGGGGCAATTTATCATGGCCAATTCACCTAACCCGCACATCTTTGGACTGTGGGAGGAAACCCAAGCACCCGGAAGAAACCCACGCAGACATGGGGAGAACATACAAACTCCACACAGAGTGGCCCAAGGCCAGAATTGAATCTGGGTCCCTGGCGCTGTGAGGCAGCAGTGCTAACCACTGTGCCACAGTGCTGCCATGTTCTGTAAAAGGATCATTTAGATGCGAAAGGCTAACTCTGTTTCTCTCCATAGATGTTGCCAGACCGGCTGAGTTTATCCAGCATTTTCTGTTTTTATTATATAATCTTACTCTTGTCCGTCATTGAATTTGTGACATTGTCACATCAACTTATCTGTTTTAATCGTGACTTATTGGCTATAGTTTAAAACAGGCTGTCTTCAGCTGAAGTCTTTGTGGTCGGAATGGTAAGGTTGTGGAGAGACATTAATGCTGACTGGAACTGGGAGGCACCTGTGTATTTACAATTTTATTATCAGAATCAGGTGTTGCAATGGGTGTTAGCTGCGTTATCTCCCTGGCTTGTATCCTGCATTGAGGAGATGAGGAAACACTATTTTTGCCACCTGAAGGATGCAGCTGGTATTTTGACTAAATGTTTTACTGGTTGATCTTGCCATCAAATGGAGAGCAGCCAAGCAAGAGAGTCAAGACTTCCGATGGCGTCATGTAGGGGGAAGACGTGCATGGGGTGGCTTCCGTTAGAATACAGTTCTTTTTTGCTCCTTTATTTAGTGCCGTGGAACTTTTATTCTTTGGAAACCCATATAGTTATCGGAATAGAGGTCTTTTATGACTGAAATGCCCCCCAAAAATCAAGGAAACAAAAGCTGGGAGCAGAAACTCATCGGAGGCCTCTCGGAGCTCAACGTCAAGTAAAATGGTGGAGTCAGTTTCTGGTGCTCTGTCCACTCCACTAACAACCAAGGTTCTTTATAATACGTTGTTGAAAGAATTTTGAAAGCACCGACGAATTGGAAGAACTCAAAGAAAATCAGGCTTCATCCTGATAGTGAGGTTCCACAGCTTTAAGGAGAAGTAGAGGGTTTTGCGATGAACAAAGGAACATTGTGACTTTAAGTGGGAAGGCCACTCCATCAGGTTCCATCTGGACATGAACACAGAGTTACCAAAACAAACGGCCGCGTTCAATGGACTTGAGGCCGACCTGTATGAGAGTGGAGTACGGTTCGGTTTGGTCGATCCAGTTCACTGCAGAGTACCTTTTGAGGGAAAAGACTATTTCTTTGACATGCTGAAGAGCTTGGCTGCTCTACATTCTTTGTTAAAAGACATAAGTTGGGCGTGTTGTAATTGGGTGTTCGACTTTGTCGCCATTTTTACATTGTTGGGGTTTCATGTTTGTTCTTGTTTTTTCTTGTTCTTGTTGGGGTTGAGTTCTTATAGTTCTTGATTAGAATTGGGGTTCACACTTTTTGGGGTTCTGTTTGTTGTGTAAATTTTTTGCTTCCTTTTGGTGTGATGCGTAAGTTAAATGGGGTTTGGTATTTGCTGTTTACATCTGTTTTTTTCTCTCCGGTTGGGAGCCACCCTGCTAACTAAAGATGTTTGTTAATGGGAGCAGTTTTGGAGGTTTAGCTGTAGCTCATTATAGTAGTTTATTTTTAGGTAATGAGCTTAGAGTTCTTGTTTTGTTTTGGTTTGTTAAACATAGGCTTTAGTATGGGGGTAAGTTTTGTTTGCCTCGCTATTATTTGCATTTGTACTTGGGTGTGGTTGTATTTGATGGCATTGGGGGTGGGAGTAGTTTCCTGATGGTGTCTGTTGATACAGTATTTTCTTTGTCCGGTATTTTGACATGGTTTGGTGGCTATCTTGAGTGGATATTTTTGCTTTCCCTTTTAATAATAATAATAATCTTTATTGTCACAAGTAGGCTTACATTAGCACTGCAGTGAAGTTACTGTGAAAAGCCTCTTGTTGCCACATTCCGGCGCCTGTTCGGGTACACAGAGGGAGAATTCAGAATATCCAATTCACCTAAAAGCACGTCTTTCAGGACTTATAGGAGGAAACCGGAGCACCCGGAGGAAACCCATGCAGACATAGGGAGAACGTGCAGACTCTACACAGACAGGGACCATGCCGGGAATTGAACCTGGGACCCTGGAGCTGTGAAGCACAGTGCTACCCACTGTGCTATGGTGCACCCCTTGGTTAATCTATCGTGGTAGAAATTGTTATGGGCCAGGATTTAGAAAACCCCAAAGTGTATCATGGAGTTCACCTGACCCACAACTTTTACTAGATTGTGGTATGGGGAGCACACAGCCCACTCCACAGGTGTGGTACAGCAGAAATGGAAAAGTACTTTTTAAAAGCAAAACAATCTTTATTCTATGAACTCAAGTTAACCTTTTTAAAACACACAGTAGCATCCTAGCAACCATAATGAATTTTATTAATTCCCTGCTGTCCCCCCCCCCCCCCCCCCCCCCCCCCCCCCCCCCGTGCCGCCGCCGCCGCCCCCCCCCATTTAGACTCAGATCTGTGTCTTGGATCTGAAATTGGATCGATCCAAGCCTAAATCTCTGGCTTTATTGGGGGTCGCCAGGGCTTTGTCGTTTTTTCATGGCACTAATTCGGGGGGGGGGGGCACTATAGATCTTTGGCTGTAGATCTTGTACCCAAGACTTTACGTTTTTTCACACGTCCACCAAGTATATTTGCGTATTGATTTTTGTTTTGTTTTGAATAGATCTCCCGTCAGTGGTTGTAACCGAGTACTCTGCAATTGTTATTTCGGATCATAGAATCATACAATTTACAGTGTAGAAGGAGGCCATTCGGTACATCGGGTCTGCACAGATCCTTGTAAAGAGCAATACTTAAGCCCACACCTCCACCCTATCCCTGTAACCCACCTAACCTTTTGGACTCAAAGGAGCAATTTAGCATGGCCAATCCACCTAACCTGCACATCTTTGGACAGTGGGAGGAAACTGGAGCACCTGGAGGAAACTCACGCAGACATGGGGAGGAAGTGCAAACTCCACACAGTCACTCCGAGTCCGGAATTGAACCCGGGCCCCTGGAGCTATGAGGCAGCAGTGCTAACCACTGTGGTCATGGCCTGCACTATATTGATTTGCCGCTAGAGTCTGGCCCCACCCAAAGTCTACCATGGAGATTAGATACAACAGTGTTAGCAGATAAAATGTTTTGTGAGCGTATGTCCACTGCCATAGAGTATAATAATAATAATCTTTATTAGTGTCAGAAGTAGGCTTACGTTAACACTGAAGTGAAGTTACTGTGAAAATCCCCCAGCACACTCCATATAAAATTTTACAAAACCATGTCAATCTCACCTTCCACATTGTGGGAGGCTCTTAAGATGGTCCTCGGGGAGAAATGATCTCCTGCACAGCGCATTTGTTGAGGACAACAAGGGTGTAACAGCAGTGGCTGGTGGACTTCATTCTTGAGGTGGATCACCAGTACTCGCTTGATCCTACCTCTGAGTTACTGGTAAGTAGGAAAAAACACAGCTAGAACTAGTATTGAGTAGCAGGGCAGTGAGTTAGTGACGATGCTCAATGGGCAGGTCTTAAAAATACATGGAGAAAGGCCAGTCCTCTTTTGGCTCTCTAGCTTAAACAGCAGGCTGCCTCCTAGGCAACAGATATGTTATTCGAGCGTCAACCTAGTTTCCACCCCTCCTCAGGTAAATGTGGCTTTTGAATTTCTTTATAGATCGGAGCCTCCTGACTTTCTGGACAGACTACCCATCCTAATGGTTGAGGTGGATAGGAGCAGTGAGTTGGAATTCTCGTTACACTCTGATGAAATTTTAAAATGTATCGGATTGATGCAATCTGACAAAGCTCCTGGTCCAGATGGCTTTCCAATTGAATTCCATAAGAGGTTCTTGGAGCAGCTTGCACCTTTAATGCGAGACATGTTCAATGGTTCCCTATCCCGGCTGTTGTTGCCCTGACCCTCACTCAAGCCTCTTCTTAAGAGGGCCAAAGACCCGACAGATTGTGGTTCATACCATCCGATTTCGTTTCTGAACGTGGATGTCAAGCTACTCGCCAATGTGCTGCCGCTTCGGCTGCAGCCTTGTCTCCCAAATATAACCTTAGAGATTAATCGGGCTTCGTGAAGGGCCGACAATTATTGGCCAATGTACATCGCCTGTTAAACGTTGTTCTTTTCCCCCTCCTCAGTGCCCGAACCCGAGGTGATACTATCTCTCGAAGCTGAAACAGTATTTGATAGAGTGGAGTGGGAGTATTTATTTGAGATTCTTGGGAGGTTTGGTTTTGGCCACAAATTTATTTCTTGGATTTGCCTGCTCTACAAGGACCCCACTGACTGAGTTCGTAAGAACGTCTTGAGCTCTGGTTATTTTTCTTTGAATAGAGGCACGAGGCAGCACAGCCCACTGTCTCCATTCCTGTTTGGCCATAGAGTCACTTGCTATAGTGCTGAGGTCCTCTAGTAAGTGGAGGGAAATTAGTCGGGGAGGAGTGGAACATCAGGTGTCCCTTTATGCGCGTGACCTACTTATTTATGTTACGGATCTAGCCACCTCCATAGATGACATAATGAAGTTGCTTAACACCATTGGCTCCTTCTCAGGGTACAAATTGAACTTAGCCAAGAGTGCATTTTTCCCAGTTAAACCCCAGGAGGCTGGCCCAACTGGGGATGTTACCTTTTTGCCTTGGATAAGGCAGGCTTCTGCTATCTGGGGATCCGGGTGGCCACAACTGGGCCTCACTTCATGAGTGACATTACACCAGTCTGGTTAACTGTATTAAAGTAGACTTGAAGAGGTGGAACAACCTCCCCCTATCCTTGGCGGGTAGGGTTCAATACTGTGGTAAACACCACTGGTAGCACACTACGTGTACTACAGTTAACACAGTAAATCCCAGCCTGCTGGCTTTTCCCAGCAGGCACTGTATACAAGCGTATGCTCTCCTGCGCTGCTTCCATTCTGGTTTCAGCTGCAGGAGGCTCAACATCTAGTGCAATAAAGCCTCAATAGTTTCACCATTTCGTCTCGTGGTCATTGATGGTACATCAAAAACGTTAAAGTGACCGTGCTCCAGAAGTTCTAGGCCAGGGTTCTCTGTCCCGCCACACCCGTTTTCTGGCATGGCACACCCTCGCTGGCAGCTGTATTCTCCGTCACAGCATGCCTGCCAATGAGGTTTCCCATTGAGGCCACTCCCAAACCATCGGGAAATCTGTAGGCATAAGTGCGCTGCCGGCAAAGTGGAGGATCCCACCGACGGAGAATCGCACCCCTTATTTTTCTTTCAATGTCTCCCCATTTCTCTCCCCAAATCCTTTTTTATTCAGGTCAAAAAATTGATATCCTCTTTCATTTGGGCGGGTAAGACTGCTCGAATCTGTGGTGTTCTGCTCCAAAGGGACAGACAGTTGGGGGGGTAGGGCTTGGTCCTCCCCAATTTATTGTTTTATTACTGGGCAACCAACATTTAAAATATATTGTTGTGATTTTGCAATTCCGGGTCCATTTGGGGACAAATGGAAACTCGTTCTTGCACTACGTCTACTCTTGGAATAATTATTCCACCGTTGCCTTTTCCCCTATTAGATTTTCTTCAAATCTAGTGGTGGTGTCCTCCCTTAGAATTTGGAAACAGTTTAGACTGCATTTCAAGCTCCCTTCCCTGTCTTTGCTGTCTTATTTTTGCAATAATCACCTCTTCCTACCTACTGGTTTGGACTTGGCATTTCAATCTTGGGAGGTGAAGTGTCTGGAACGGTCTGGGGACCTGCTCGTGGAAGGGAGATTTGCCACTTTTGGGGAGTTAGCTGAGATACTCCATTTGCCCAATTCCAGTCTTTTTAGGTATTTCCAAGTTTGTGGTTTTTCTCGTAAAGATTTTCCTTCCTTTTCTGTGACACCACCTTCTTCCCAGATGAGGGAAATTCTGCCTTTGGCAAAGCCTGACAGGGGGTCGATTTCAGATCTGTATGGTCATATTCTTTCAATGGATTCTCCTCCGTGAGTGGTATGAGGGCAAAATGGGAGGGTGCTATTGGGTCCCATTCTTAATGGTGAGGCATGGAGTGAGGCCCTTCATAGGATCAACTCCACGACTTCACGTGCTCAGTTGAGCCTGATTCAGTTTAAGTTTTGCATAGGTTTCACTTGACCAGGTTAAGGATGAGTGGGTTCTTCCCTCATGTTGAGGATAAGTGTGAGCACTGTTCTCTTGGGCTGGCTAACCATATACATGTGTTCTGGTCCGACCACACACTTATAGGCTTCTGGGCTTCACTCTTTAATACCATGTCGGAGATACTTCAGGTTAAATATGGATCCGTGTCCTCTCGTGGCCATATTTGGGGTGCTGGATTCGGTGAACACAGATGCCCTTGCCTTTACCTCTCTCTCTCTCTCTCTCTCTCTTCACCCCCCCCCCCCTCCCCCCCCGCTCAACCCCCACCCAGCTGACATGCAACCAGACAGTTTTACCAGTCATACAGGCCACATTTTTGCAGGCCAACCTGGACCTGGGAAGATTGCCGTGGAGGCAGGAAGAGGTCCTTAAGCATTTGTTAATTGACTACTTAAGGTAGTGTTTTCCGGGGACCCATTTTTACCAATCGGCCAACCTTTGGGACCCACGCCGGTCGACCTTTGTGACCCACGTCGGGCAGCCTTTGTGACTTATGCCGGCCGAGCTTTGTGACCCACGTCGGTCGGCCTTCGGGACCCATGCCGGCCGACCTTCGTGACGTAAGCCGACCGACTTTCGTGACGTTTAATGCGAGAGGTGAGCCTGCTTGGTCCTCACAATCTCACTTCAATCAGGTTCACAGGAGGAGAAGGCTATGCACATATAGGGTGCAGGATACAGCCCGTGCCTTTGTGCCGGCTTCATTTTTGTGAGGATGGAAAATCTAACCTCGCACATGGAGGTCATTGTGAAGGACAAAAGCAACAACATTTGTGGTTTACACAGCTCTGGATACGGCTCGGAGACGCTACTCCAGAATGCTGACAGCCTCATTGACTTGTGCTGTGTTTTTAATATGCTGTCAAAGCTGAGGCACAAAATTTCAGTCAGCTTCATTTGGAGTCAGGATTGCCAGTCCATTTACAGTTTCCTTACTAGTGCTATTTTCTTCGATGTGTCATAGCAGTGTGGGGAACAAGTAGTAATTACCAGGTGCCAGCCTGGCTCTTCCAAGGTACCCAGGTGGCACCGCCAGCTGGCATGGGCACTGCCACGGTGCCAGATTGACATTGCCAAGTTGCTGAGCTGACATTTTTGTGAGTTCATGATCAGGCCGAGGTTGCCCGGTGTGGGTGGTGGTGGGGGGTGTGGGGTCTGTCCCATATTGTGGGGGGGGGGGGGTGAGAGTTCAGGGATTTTTTCGGAGGGCCTCGGAGATTGCGATGCCATTTTAAAATGGCATCCCGCTCTCTCGCTACAATGGGGAGTTCCGGCAAGCAGAGCTTCCCACTGTAAAAAAGCAGGGCTATGTGCGGGCTTGGCTTCGGATTCCCCTTTCAGGCCCCTTATTCAACGCGAGTCGAGAGTGCCGGGAAACACAGGGCTAAACGGAGACTTGGTTCCCTTGTGGGAAAATCTCCCCCCCCCCCCCATGTTTCAGGAGGCTGCAGATGTCAGCAGTGATCCGCTGTGATAACCTGAGCCTCACGAAGCACTGGGTGCTCAGACATGGCAGGAAAGCTGATCCACATGTAGACCTCGGGTTGGGGGACCCACCTCCTTCCTGCTGGATCTCAGTATCCATTCTCTTTGCTTTGTGGAGGATCTTGTGACTGAGAAGGATGCTGCTGGTGTTGCTGTTGGCAATAGCGTTGCTTCTCCTCTTGTTCATGATCAGAGGTGGAAGTTGGTCCTGTATATGTTGAGCCCTGTCATGGTTGAGGATGGCTGCATGGAAGTGTGCAGCAAAAGATGAGTGAAATGCACTGAAGAAGTTAGCAATCACTGGTAAAGCAGTGACTTCACTCTTTTAGAAGAAGTGTCACGAACATGTCTCTCACCTGGTCATGGCTGGAGCTCTTCAGTCTACCTCATCAAAGCCTTCCAAGCTTTTCAGTTTCATGGAAGACGCTCTTTCTGCTGTGCACTCGCCTCAGTGAACATGAGAGTTGCTGACAGGTCAGAAACCAGGTCTCCTGGCTGTGAAATGCAGAATTTGGGTTAAAAAGATATTTAAAAGAGGCCTTTTAAGTATATTGGGAGCGATTCTCCGAGCCCCGCACCGGGCCGGAGAATCGGAGCAACCGCGCTACAACGCCCCGACGCTGGCATGCGATTCTCCGAGGTGCAGAGAATCGGCGGCACTTGCGCCCGCGTTTGTTGCGGCGCCGGCCGCGGGCTGCTGGAATCGGTGGGGCCACCGATTCTCCGGCCCGGATTGGCCGAGCGACCGCTCCGACATGACAGAGTCCCGCTGGCGCCGTTCACCTCTGGTCGCTGCCGGCGGGAACTCTGCGGGAACGCTCGGGGGGCGACCTGTGGCGAGGGGGGCTCCTTCACCGGGGGGCCTCCGAAGGAGTCTGGCCCGTAATCGGGGCCCACCAACCGGAGGGCCAGCCTCTTCCCCACTCCCCCGGGCCTATATTCTGCCACGGCTCACAGCTGGCCTCTGAATACCGACCCCATGTTGGGTTGGGGCCGACGCGCGTAAGAAGTTCCCGCGCATGCGCAAGATGGCGCGGCCCAACTGCGCATGTGCAGGATTGAGCTGGCCCAACTGCGCATGCGTGGGTTGGCGCGGCACGGAGGCTGGAGCAGCATGAACCGCTCCAGCGCCGTGCTGGCTCCCTGTTGGGGCCAGAATAGGTTGTGCCCGAGCCCTCTTTGCGCCGTCGTGTAACGCGATGGCGTTCACAACGGCGCGAACACTTCGCCGCCATATCGGAGAATCGCCCCTATTAACTGGTTTCTTGACAGGTAAAAGGATGACAGAGGTCCTCGCACGCACAAACCTATCTCTACTTGGAGAAACATTTTAGGGGTGATTTTCTTCTGCCTCACATATCCAAGTGTCTTTTAAATGAATTCGGGCATCTTAGGCATACAAACCTGAATTTAACTGTTGGTCCTGCCAGACACCTGCTGCTGTAATTCCCATCGGTAGAACAATGGAAATGAGTGGACTTCTGGCTGTACAGGGTCTTCACCTTTTCCATGATATTCCAACCTGCCTTGATATTGGTGAGAACTCTGCTCATCCTTTACTGGGAAAATGTTTTCAAGAGGGAGGGATGGAGACAGTGGAGCTGCCATTGAATTTTCTAGCTGCATATAGAAAGCAAGTGCTGGAGATGTGGCTGCAGTGGTGAGGGTGTACGTGTAATCTATGCAAAATGCCTTTTCACTTCTGCACGGTGCAGCAAGGCCAGTGCCGGTAGATCCACTGGGTTTGCAACGTTTGAGGCCAAAATAGCTAGATAATTGTAGAAGTCTTGGACCTGAAGCTTTAGCACAAATACATCATAGAGGTGCTAGATGAAGGACAATCAGACAGAGATCTTGGCCACATAACCACTGAGTCACAGAGAATTCTACAATACACAGGGGCCCATTTCATTCATCTAAGTGCCTCACATCTCTATTCCAGTAACCCATGACCACATTTCTAAATGTGGAATGCAGGGTGTAGAAATTATCAATCGAGCTAATCAAATGCAGGAGCATAATTAGGTGGCCTCCTGCACAGTTATACATTTATTTGATTTAATTATTTGTCTAAAGCTGTTGAAAATTCTATCCATCGTAACTGGGCCCTAAGATACTAATGTAACTTAGCATCCAGATACTCAGCATTGTAAAGAAGGGTCACAAAAAAAGTGTTACCTTCTAATCCTTCTGAGTCATTCTAAATGCTGTAAAATTTTGTTTGCCCAGTATGATACTTGCTTTTAATTTTCCTCATACCTTGTACCTCTGTATTTCACTCACAATCAACTTCATGCTCCCACTATTAGTCTATTCCCTACATTTGACTTATTCTGCACCTGTAAATAATGATACAGTGAACCAAACCATAAAGTTTGAGTTCTGTGATTGCATTACTATTTAAGGTGGTCTCGCACTAATTCCTACATTTACAGACGTGACTTGAGGAAAATTTGCCTCATTGTCATTAGAGCCTTGAGATCACTGCTGGGATTAGTAGCAGGCGGATGCTTCACACATTTTTACATAATTCCTCAGTTTACTATTTGTACCAGAGTTAAAGCCTCTGTTAGGTGTTCATCTATTAATAGTACAGTGGTTAGCACAGTTGTTTCACTGCTCCAGAGTCCCAGGTTTGATTCCCGGCTTGGTGGGAATCAGTGACTGTCTGTGCGGAATCTACACGTTCTCCCCGTGTCTGCGTGGGTTTCCTCCGGGTGCTCCAGTTTCTTCCTACGGTCCAAAGATGTGCAGGTTAGGTGGATTGGTCATGATAAATTGCTCTAAATTTCACTCACTCATGCACTAAGAGGTAACCACAGACTTCCATTGGATTGCTCCATGATTCTGCTTGGCAAAGTACTGCAATGGTAACCATTGCTTCTGCAATATATCTCACTAGAAGTGAATATTTTGGAATGTTCTGAATATTTTATGAATTAAGTATATTTTTGCAAAAAAAAAAAACCCTTGTGTCTGACCAGGAAACATTCCCTCTCTTGCCACTTGCCATCAGGTGTATAGGAAGGGTTTACTGGCTGATAATCAATATGTCTAAGTAGCCATTATACTTTCCAACATTTTCTGGATGCCTTACCTCACCGTGGAAAATATTTTCAGTTGGATTCTAAAATAATAAATAAGATACTCTGCCAGTCATAACTCTAGTTACTGCAATTAACGTGATGCAGACCTGACAATGTGCAAATTTGTTTGACTATTAAAACAAATGGTGCTGCCTTTGCACAAAATACCCTAAAAGAAAGCAAATGTTTCACTTCATGAACAGCACTGTTCTGTTAAAATGTATCTACAACTGATTATGTGTTTTTCAATACCTGGTGTAGTTTTACTTGGAGCTGGTGTACTTGGTCACTACCTTTGTCCCCTCCGACACAGCGTGCTTGACCGGTTTCCTAGGCGGCAGCAGGCGCATGGCGGTCTGGATCTCCCGGGAGCTGATGGCATGCCGTGTGCTGGAATTGGCCACGTGGCATGCCCGAAGATGTCATAGACAAATGAATTCATGATGCTCATGACCTTGGAGGAGATGCTGGTGCCAGGGTGAACCTGCTTCATCACTTTGTAGATATCCTTCCTCAAGCGCCTCCTTTTCTTGCTGCTTGCGTTTTCTTCAGAGCTTTCTTCCCGCGCTTCTTGGGAAATGCCGACTTCTTTTCATCAACCATCCTCAAGTACAATTAGTCCAAATTGGTTTCATTAAAATTCACTCAAATTTCAAATTTGATTTGCATCTACGCACTAATGACTAGACAATTGGCTGAGACACCCGAGGGCTTACTAAATGGTCTCAGATTTACATTTGTAACCCTTGGCAAATGAAGCACTTACCAACTCAACAAAATTCAACAAGTAATTTCACAAAATGAATGAAGCAAACTTCAATTGGATACAAGTAAAAGTGTTTAAATTTAAGTTAACAGTAACTGACAGGTCTGTGAAATATAGCAAGTTTCCCCATGAAGCGCAGTGCACAAAGTAAGAGATTAAAACATTGAGATAAATCAGTTACAAACCTCACGGGTTCTTGTGACTGATTTCTTTTTGAAAACACATTCAAGTGCTTTCTAATGATATCAGAAACATCCTCAGGCAATTTATAAATTTAATGCATTGCCAAAATCTGTTAGTTTGTGCTCGGTTGCCCATACATTTTCACTCAATTGCCTCAGTGACTGGATGACTGGATATTCGTCTTTGTTCTAATTTTGTACTCTTTTGTGGACTGTTGATGCTCATAAAATGATATTGCATTCATATCTTTCAGTCAATGATTAGAGTGGAAGATGAGCAATAATACGAAACTGTATTAGTTCTGCTGTACATTGATATTAATAATTGTCATGAACAAAAACAAGTTTGGAGCTAAAACAAAAAAGGCCTGTCAGTCCAAGGGTAAGATTTGTAGGCCCCTGTTGGTGCAAGTTTGGAAGTGTGTGGGTAGAAAATGTAGCGCCATTGGGTGGTGTGCCGGTTTGGCATCACTGTTCCTGCTGCTGGTGATTTTATTCTGGATTGGGGTAAAAGAGATGGGAGCAGGCAACCTGCCTAAACTGGATAAGTGGCCAATTAATCTTGGCCAAGATTCTCCAAAATCCCGGCCAAGTGTTGACGCCGGCGTAATCACCGGAGTGGTGTACGCCGCCGCCCACAGGCCTCCTGGCCCAGTAATTCTCTGTTTTTTAGGGGGCTAGAATGGCACCGGAGTGCAGCGCGCTGCTTCAGTGCCGAAAGGCGGCCCTGCACGGCTGGCGCGGGTCCACGCATGTTCACAATGGCCGTCTCCACGATGGCACATGCGTGTGGTTGCAGTCTCCGCGCCAGAGCAACATGTCGGAGACCGAGCAGTAGATCTGTGTGGAAGAAGGTACGGCCCCTCCAGATCAGGGCCGCCCGCCGATCGGAAGCCCCGGGGAGGTCCCCGCCCCAGAGTCAGATCCCCCCGCCCCCTTACCAGGACGTCAGCAGCGGCCGCGGATCTGAGCTCCCGCTGTGTGGTACCAGGTTTGAACCACGCTGGCGGGACGCGGCTGAACTCGGTGGGAGTTTGGCCCATCACCCACAGACAATCCCCGCGGGGCCTATTTCAGTGGCCCATGACTGGTGCCACGGCAACCGTGCGAATGCGATTGGCACCGCTTCTCTGGTCACCGGAGAATTGGCGGCCCAACATCGGAGCGGCGTGGTGAGAATCTTGCGCCCACTGCCGAATCCCGGCCCTTGTTGCCAGCTCATGACTTGCCACTCCGGTTGGGATGTATAGGTTACATGATGGATCAAGGAGAGTCCAGCGTGTCCTTAGATTAAAGCAAATTAACACATTTTGATCTTGATAGGTGATGTGTTGGGTAAGCTGGGTTTACGAGGACTGCGATTACTGCAGTAGTGAGAGAGACAGGCTTCCAACACTTGAAGAAATGCAACTCGATTATAATGAACACTTAACTGTGTTGAGCTTTAACTGTGGGTTGACACTATGCTGAGTTGACTGGAGACCTGAGGCTAACCTGACCAGACTATCTTACTGTCATATGGTGTATGTTCTAGTTGTTTCTCATGGGCTCTGACTGTCTCAGAGGCTGGATCCTGAGAGAGCGGGAAAACTAGTGCCCTCTGGCTTTATAGTGGCCGTGTCCTGTCTGGTGCTGATTGGCTGCTGTGTTCTGTGTTCACTGGTCATCCTGTGTGTCAATCACTGCCTGTCTGCACACCATCATATACCTGGATGTATATTATGACATCTCCCCCCCTTTTTTTATAAATAAAAATGTGTTCTGGTCAATAAATAGTGAGTATATGTATAGGAGTCTGACTATGTACAGAATATGCTAACTTATTTACATGGGAAGGTGTCTAGTGCAGATAGAGGGCAGATAACACAAGAAAAAAAACGATACGCACATGCGTGTGGTTGCCGTCTCCGCGCCGGCACCGGCGCCGGAGCAGCATGTCGGAGACCGAGCAGTGGATCTGTGTGGAAGAAGGTATGGCCCCTCCAGATCGGGGCCGCCTGCCGATCGGAAGCCCCATGGAGGTCCCTGCCCCAGAGTCAGATCCCCGCCCTAGAGTCAGATCCCCCCGCCCCCTCACCAGGACATTCGCAGATGTGCAAACGATGAGACAACAAGGTAATGCAACATTCAGTCTATAAATTCAGTCTCTGTGGCGGACAACAAATTCTTGTTGACCGCCTCAAGGGTGGGTCAGGGGCCGCCTGCACTGGAATGGGCGGAACTCCCTCCAATGTAGAGGTTGGTAGAATAACTGGCAGATCGGTGGCCTCGTGGAAGGGCGTGTCCTGAGGAACCAGCATGCGAGGCGGGACATCACGGTTAGGTGGCGGGCGCGGAAGTCTACGCGGTGCCTGCCTATTATGCCGAAGAAAGGAGCCATTAGGCATTGCGAACGAGGAACGATCACGGGGCCACTTGCTTGACCACCACAGCTGTGGTGGACCAGCCACCGTCAGGTAGCTGAACATGAACTCGGTCAGCAGGGACCAGGTCAGGGAGATCTGTGGCATGGGTGTGGTACGCCGACTTGCATTGGGCCCGAGACTGTTGCATCCTCTGTAGGAAGGGGAAGTTGTCAAGGTCCGGAATGTGGATAGCCGGCACCGTCGTTCGCAGTGTGCAGTTCATTAGGAGCTGCGATGGGGACAGCCCAGTGGACAAAGGAGACGCCCTGTAGGCTAACAGCGCCAGGTTGAAATCAGAACCTGAGTCAGCAGCTTTGCACAACAGTCATTTAACGATGTGGACCCCCTTTTTCAGCCTTCCCATTCGACTGGGGGTAGTGGGGGGCTGGATGTGACGTGCCAAAAGTTGTACAGTCGGGCAAACTCTGTCCACTGCTGGCTGAAGAAGCAGGGGCCGTTGTCACTCATCACTGTGAGTGGGATCCCATGCTGGGCAGGAGTCGTCCCGCTGGAGGAGCACTGCCCCAATGCCAGCCTGGCTCGCGTCGGTAGATATTTTCATTTCCTTAGCGGGGTCGCAAAAGGCCAGCACCGGGGCCTTGGCGAGTTTCGCCCTGAGGGACGACGACTCCTCCTGGGCCCAGTCACATATGCCTCTCGAGCCATGACGCCCACTGAGCAACGATACGCTCAGATTGAAAAAGAATGCCTGGGCCTCCTCACAGAGTTCGACAAGTTCCATGATTATGTGTATGGCCTCCCCAAATTCACGGTCGAACGGACCACAGGCCATTGGTTCACATCATCCAAAAAGACCTCAATGACATGACGCCACGGCTACAACGTATCCTCCTCAAAATCCGCCGCTACGATTTCGACCTGGTGTACACTTTTGCTCATGAACGGGTAGCCATTGGCAGTCCGTAGTTTTTTTAACGAGATGGCGGAGAGCTGTGGTGTGTGATGCCAGGTTGGGGATAAAGTTTCCAAGGAAGTTGACCAGCCCTAGGAAGCGGAGGATCGCCTTCTTGTCCTTCATGGCGTTGATCACCGAAACTTTGTCAGCATCTGGCTGCCCGCCGAACTGCGAAATGTGGTCTCCAAGGAACTTGATTTCTGATTGACCGAACGAGCATTTGGCTCTATTGAGTCAGAGGCCATGCTCGTGGATCCTGTGGAACACCCGCTTGAGGCGATCGATGTGCTCCTGAGGAGTTGTGACCAGATAATGACATCGTCGACATACACTCGCACCCCCTCGATGCCCTCCATCATTTGTTCCATTATGCGGTGGAACACCTCTGAGGCGGAGATGATGCCGAAGGGCATTCGGTTGTAACAGTAGCGACCGAACGGGATGTTGAATGTGCACAGCTTTCGACTGGACGCGTCCAGCTGTATTTGCCAAAACCCCTTGGAGGCATCCAGCTTCGTAAAAAACTTGGCATGAGCCATCTCGCTGGTTAGCTCTTCTCATTTAGGTATTAGTTAGTATTCCCTCATGATGTTACGGTTCAAATCTTTGAGGTCAATACAGATTTGAAGTTCGCCTGACAGCTTTTTGACACAAACCATGGAGCTAACCCAGTCCGTGGGTTCCGTGACCTTAGAAATGACGCCCTGGTCCTGGAGGTCTTGCAGCTGCTGCTTGAAGCGGCCCTTAAGGGGTTCTGGCACCCGAAGCGGTGCATGAACCACAGGGGTGGCATTTGGCTTCAACAGGATTTTGTATCGGTAAGGGAGTGCGCCCATACCTTCGAACACGCTATGATATTGCGCTATGATGTCATCGAGTTGAGTCTGGAAGTTAGCATCTGGCGAGGCCATTGCCTCTGCGGATGACATGGTGTGAACCCGCTGCACAAGGTTCAGAAGTTTGCAGGCCCGAGCATCGAGCAGGGAAGCTCTGTTGCTTCCTACAATTTCAAAACGCAGCGTTGCTTTTGAAGAATGATGGGACACCGCAAGCTGGCATGAGCCCATGGCAGCAATGGCATTGCCATTGTAGTCAAGGAGCTGGCAGGTCAGTGGAAGAATGCTTGGCTAGACGCAGATTGGATCAAGGACAGACTTTGAAATGAGGTTTGGTGAAGCGTATGCGAGCCTTGTTAACCATAAAGGGGGCACACCACTCATCGTCCGGATCAATGCTCATCACTGGGAATTGTTTCACCATCGTTGAGAAAGGCGGCGTATGTTTGGTATTGATGGCCACCTGGAATGGGGATTTGAGGCCCTCAGTGTCGGGATCTGATAGACTGTTGGGACGGAATCTGTCACGGATTGTTGTACTGACCGGATGCTCCTGCACTGTGGCTGGGATCGCTGTGTGTTGGGCAGTGGAGCAGATCTGCAAAGGGCTGCGTAGTGGCCAAGCTTGCTACACAGGAGACAGCGCCGAGATTTTGCAGGACATTGCCGCTTTAAATGGGCGGAGCCACAGTTGGAACACGTCATGGTGCCGACGTCAGGACATTCCGTGTTCCACCGCGCATACGCAGTGCGGTCGAATGACGTGTGCACTTACGCAGTCTGGTCATCGGTCTCGCCATCCCCTCGGTCATGGCGCGCATGTGCTGGAGCCCGGGAAAAACGTGCAAAATGGCCACCCTCATCCAGACTCAGGCCCTGCATTTGTTTGATGGCCTGCACCCGTTCTGCATCGTGGGGGTTTTGCTGTGCCGTTTCTGCCACCCTGATATGGGAGTACTGTTTGTTAGCGTGCTCGTGGAGGACGCAGATCTCGATGGCGATGGTAATGTTTAACTTTTAGGAGCGGCTGGCGAAGGGAATCGGAGTGGACCCCGAAAACGATCTGATCCTAGATCATGGAATCAGTAGTCGAGTCATAGTTGCATGACTGCGCGAGGATGCGGAGATGGGTTAAAAATGACTGAAAAGATTCATCCTTACCCTGAAGCCTCTGCTGGAAAACATACCATTCAAAGCTCTCATTGACTTTGATGTCACAGTGGCTGTCGAACTTCAGCAGGACTGTTTTAAACTTCGTCTTGTCCTCGCCGTCAGCAAAGGTGAGGGAGTTGAAGATGTGGATAGCGTGGTCCCCGGCTGTAGAAAGGAACAGCGCGATCTTCCTGGCATCCGATGCGTCCTCGAGGTCGGTGGCTTCAAGATAGAGCTGGAACATCTGCTTGAAAATCCTCCAGTTAGCACCGAGGTTGCCGGCGATGCGGAGCTGTGGGGGAGGGCGGACGCTGTCCATGTTACCGAATGGCTGATCGCTGGTCAAAGGCAGACTATCTCAAGGTAGGTCCGTCAAACTCGAGCATAACTCACTGGTACCATAATGTGTTGGGTAAGCTGGGTCTGTGAGGACTGCATTTACTGCAGTAGTGAGAGAGACAGGCTTCCAACACTTGAAGAAATGCAACTCGATTTTATTGAACACTTAACTATAGTACAAGGTTTAAATGTGGGTTGACACTGTGCTGACTTGACTGGAGACCTGAGGCTAACCTGACCAGACTATCTTACTACCAAATGGTGTATGTTCTAGTTGCTGCTCACGAGCTCTGACTGTCTCAGAGGCTGGATCCCGATAGAGCAGGAAAACTAGTGCCCTCTGGCTTTATAGTGGTTGTGTCCTGTCTGGTGATTGGCTGCTGTGTTCTGTGTGCTTACTGGTCATCCTGGGTGTCAATCACTGCCTGTCTGCTCCTCATTATATACATGGATGTATATTATGATAATTACTAGTGTGTCATATCAGCATCCTTCTTTGTCTTGATCAGCACCATTTACACTCCCTTCGTCTTTTTGTCCACAACATCTTTGTCAGTCTGTCCTTAGCCTCCACCCAACATTGTCCCTCTATCCAGCCCCCCATACCCCATTCCCTGCTACCCCTCCCTGCAGTATAAATTCAACCTATCTCCGGTTCACTCTAGCTTTGACAAAGGGTCATCCAAACTTGAAAGTTTATCTCCCTTCTCTCCCCACAGATGCTGTCAGACCCGCTAAGATTGCCCAGTATTTTCTGTTTTGTGTCCGAAGATTATTGTGGTTGAAGCTGACAGTCAGTAGGGATTAAAATATTCAGAAAATTGGGTCGAATAGCAATTACGATAAACACCCTCAGCAGCAAAACCAGAGCCTCAGGCATGAGGAGGGCAAGGGTCAGGAATGGAGGACAGGAAGACTAAAGAGACCATAGAGGCAGCATCAAGTGTTACCACCAAAGAAGAAGCTACCTGAATATGTCAGAGAATCTGTGCCTTAGGAAACTACTTATACGGTATCTGAGATTTGTGCATTCATGCTGGAAGACTCACACATTGCAGCACTGCTCGCTATGTTCTCCCAGCTGGTCAAAATCACTGTGATCTTGAACTTCTTCACTTCTGGTTTCTTTCAAGATCAGCAGCGAACATTGGTGATATCTCTCAAGTAGCAGTACAGCAGATGATGAACCACAAGACTTACAGCTTGAATTTAGATATTACTAATTGCAAGGTGAGGTGACCAATCTTGCGTCTTAAGTTGAACTGGTGGATTTCTGTTGGGGTCCCAGACTAGGAGCTGTCTTCTTATGCGATGTTTGGTCCCACAGTTGTCTCTGCTGAGACTGCAAACATATCCCTTTTGATCCAGTTTCTTCCAGCATCAAGAAAGTTCTTTAACTACCTACAAGGATGACTGTTACCCGTTTTCCTCAATGTTTCATAGATAGAATTTACAATGCAGAAGGAGGACTTTCGGCCAATCGAGTCTGCACCGGCTCTTTGAAAGAGCAACCTGCCCAAGCCCACACCTCCACCCGATCCCCACACCTCCACCCTATCCCCACACCTCCACCCTATCCCCAGAACCCAGTAACCCCACCCAACACTAAGGGCAATTTAGCATGGCCAATCCACCTAACCTGCACATCTTTGGACTGTGGGAGGAAACCGGAGCACCCGGAGGAAACCCACGCACACACGGGGAGAACGTGCAGACTCCGCACAGACAGTGACCCAAGCCGGGAATCGAACCTAGGACCCTAGAGCTGTGAAGCAATTGTGCTAACCACCATATTACCATGCTGCCCTGTTAGCTTGAAAAAACAGCACACATCTGTGGGCCTTGCTCTATTTATCTGTCTTTGTTTTAGCATTCTTTGCAACTGCAGTCATTTCTTGATGAGTACATCTTATCACATTTGCTTGCAGAAACAATTGTATTCTGTAAAGTTGGCTACTTTTCCCATCATGCTTTGCAGAAGTTTAGCTGTTGGGCTAAAAGACTAAAAGCTCCAAAACCTAGGACTTGGCTCTCCACTCTGCAACTGAATCCTTGATTTTCTGACCAACAGACCACAATCAGTAAGAATGAACACCAACTCCTCCTCCACAATAGTCCTCAATACCGGTGCCCCGCAAGGCTGCGTACTTAGCCCCCTACTCTACTCCTTGTACACACACGACTGTGTGGCAAAACTTGGTTCCAACTCCATCTACAAATTTGCTGACGATACGACCATAGTGGATCTCGAATAATGACGAGTCAGAATACAGGAGGGAGATCGAGAACCTAGTGGAGTGGTGTAACGACAACAATCTCTCCCTCAATGCCAGCAAAACTAAAGAGCTGGTCATCGACTTCAGAAAGCAAAGTACTGTACACACCCCTGTCAGCATCAACGGGGCCGAAGTGGAGATGGTTAGCAGTTTCAAATTCCTAAGGGTGCACATCACCAAAAGTCCATCACACAAACCTGCCTCCCATCCATGGACTACATCTACACCTCCCACTGCTGGGGGAAAGCGGGCAGCATAATCAAGGATCCCTCCCACCCGGCTTACTCACTTTTCCAACTTCTTCCATCGGGCAGGAGATACAGAAGTCTGAGAACACGCACAAACAGACTCAAAAACAGCTTCTTCCCCACTGTCACCAGACTCCTAAATTACCCTCTTATTGACTGACCTCATTAACACTACACCCTGTATGCTTCATCCGATGCCAATGCTTATGCAGTTACATTGTATATCTTGTGTTACCCTATTATGTATTTTCTTGTATTTTCTTGAATTTTGTTTAATTCCCTTTTCTTCCATGTACTGAATGATCTGTTGAGCTGCTTGCAGAAAAATACTTTTCACTGTACCTCGGTACACGTGACAATAAACAAATCCAATCCAATCCAATCCAAGTGAGATTCATCAACAAGAACGACCTTCATTCCCTCAATGTTTAGCTGCTCTGAGCACAATAAATGTATGCATCTTGCAATCTCTTTCCTGTCAGCTTCCATAATGCACACATCCTCCAGCAGTCCAGCGTGCTGCAGCTCTTCACTGCACCCCTCAAAGTGCGTCGATGGATTCCCGGGGGCAAGGGATAATGCTTTAAGCGACAGCTAGTCAAATCTTTGTGACTCCGAGAGACAGCCCTTGATTTGCTGCAGCAACTCATCTGCTCACAAGGACGATCATCGAGCAGGCAATTGGGCGTCTGTTGTAACTCTAGTTTTATGCATGAGTATAAAATTGAAATTCTGCACTGTTATTTCTACATTTGACTGCTGACCACACTCATTTTGGGGCGGAATTCTCTGACCCCCCGCAGGGTCGGGGAATCGCCCGGGGCTGGCGTAAATCCCGCCCCCGCCGTGGCCGGAATTCTCTGCCACCCGGGAATTGGCGGGAGCGGGAATCATGCCCCACCGGTCAGCGGGCCTCCCGCGGCGATTCTCCGGCCCGAGATGGGCCAAAGTCCCACACACGACAGGCCAATCCCGCCGACGTGGTTTAAATCACCTCTGTGCCGGCGGGATTGGCGGCGCGAGCGGGCCCCCGGGGTCCTGGGTGGGGTGCAGGGCGATCGTATCCTGGGGGGTGCCCCCACGGAGGCCTGGCCCGCGATCGGGGCCCACCGATCGGCGGGCGGGCCAGTGCCATGGGGGCACTCTTTTTCTTCCGCCACGGCCTCCACCATGGCGGAGGCGGAAGAGACCTCCTCCACCGCGCATGCGCCGGTGGTGATGTCAGCAGCCGCTGACGCCCCGGCGCATGCACAGACCGGCAAAGGCCTTTCGGCCAGCCCTGATGCCAAGCGGCATAGCGCCAAAGGCCGTTGCCGCCAGTTTTTGCGCCATCGGCGGAGCGGGAGCCACTCCGGCGTGGGCCTAGCCCCTAAAGGTGCGGAGAAGGAGGCCCAACGCCGGAGTGGTTGGCGCCACTCCACTACGCCAGGGGACCCCGCTCCGCCGGGTAGGGGAGAATTTCGTCCCGTGTCTGTAATTTATGGATTTATACCTTGCTTGTCCTTTGCTTATTGGAACTACCTTCATCTCTGCAGGGACATTATTTTCTATTAGTTTAGTTTTTTGTGGCTCATATGATTGTAACAACGCCCAGAGGGTGGTGGGAGTCTGGAACTCGCTTCTTGAAAGGGTGGTTGAACCAGAAACTCTCGTAACAGTTAAGAAGCATTTAGATATTCACTAGCACTGCCATAACCTCCAGGATTGCGGGCCAAGAGTTGGAAATGAGATCAGTGTAGGTGGGTCTTTGTCGACCAGTGGAGAAACGATGGGCCGAATGGACTCCTTCTGTGATGTAAATATCTATTAATCTGTGAATATGGTAAAAGTGCAATATTGTCTCTCTACAGTACCAGGTGATGATGTTATTATTAGTTTATGTCATTAAATGATTGCATTAATACCCTGACAGTTAAATCAATGCAGTACGTTTCACAAGGTTCCAAGTCCAGCAATAAAGTTCAGTATTGCTGCATTTTCTCCTCAATAACTCCTTTGTTTCTGGTCTTCTGAGATTCCAATGGAAACTTGCCATGCAGTGTTGGTGCCCCATTCTGTTGCTGGGCACTAAACAAGGTTGGTGTGCCCTGTGCTTTGCTTTGATTTTTGTTTTACAAGTAACACTGACATAGTAAAAAATGGATTGTGACACCTGTGATCAGTCAGATGTTATTTTCAATGAAGCTTCGGTCGGCCAAATGTTATTTTTAATGAAGGTTGTAGGATAGCCTAGTTTAAAGTAGACACATAAATATCTTGCCCGCTATAGTCCCAAGTGTTTAGTTCTTTAGCTGAGTCTGTGAGTCAGTGACTGAAGTGTTGTTTTGCTCAGTAAGGACATCATTATGAAAAAGACAGCCAAGGTACTTGATTAAAAGAGCAAAGGGGAATACAAACCGAATGCTTGCGTCTGAACTAACAAGGAAACATTAGGGACTTATCTTGATCCCTTAAAAACCTCACCTGTTTAATTAGAGGCCTTGTTCTATTACATCCCTATTAATTAGCAACGTCACTGCAGCCAGTGTGACAAAGAAATGCATTGTATTGGAAGCAATACTGTAATTTGCTCCAAAGAAAGTTATAAAAACCTTTACTTATCATATACTCACCAAAATATTTCCACAGAAACAAATGGCACAGTCTCAAGCCCTTAACAAAATTTAGGACTATTTAGGATATATATTTATGGGGTATGAAGGGATACGGGCATACTTGAGAAATCAACAATCTTGTTGTTACCACTGGTTTCTACCAATGCACCCACAGTGTGGAAACAGAAATATTCAAATCAGAAATTAATTAATGGCTGGAATCTTACTGTTGAATGCACGTTAGAAAAACCTAATGAACTTTGTCTACATTGTGAGATTGCTGCTCAGGAATGGGAGGAAGGAACCCAAGAAAATTACAATCACCAGGGAGGTGGTTGGAGCTGTGGGCTGACAAGTCCACCGATCGTGATGGATTTCATCCTAGGTTCTGAAAATAAAGGCTAGTGACATAGTTGATGCATTGCTTTTACATTTCTAAAATTTCTCAGATTCATGGGAGGTTCCTGAAAATAGTTTGGAAAACAACAAATGTAACTCCTTTATTCAAAAAGGGAGAGAGACAGAAAGCAGGAAATTATAGACCTGTTGGCTTAACATCTATCATGGGGAAAATGTTAGAAATTATTATAAAATATATGGGGCGGGATTTTCCGACCCCGCGCCGGGTCGGAGAATCGCTGGGGGGCCACGCAAATCGCGCCAGACGCTGGGACGTGATTCTCCGCATTGGGGGTGTTGCTCGTTCTAGTGAGTGCGCTTTGCACTCAATTGGCTCTGTTTTATTACTTAGCTCTAGAGTTGCCAGGTATCCTTATGATACCACCACGGGGTTCAAGTTCAAGTTCAGATCAATGACTCAATACACCAATTAGTAAGGTTCAATCAAACATTTATTATTTACACAGTAAATTGATACTCATGCAACTAATACTAGCGGACCACTATGAGCCAATACTTATCTTTGATAAGGGAACACACTGGATCAGGGAACAATGGCCTCTTGTTCTGTCCTGAGACTGCAGGCTTCCCAGTTGGAACGGGCTAAGGGGTCAGGAGTGTCTATTCTCATAGCGAGCGTTGGTTGGACACTTACTTGTCGGTGTAGCTGTTGGCCAGGCCTCTCCTTCTCACGGTTAAGTTCTTAGAGAGCTGCTGCAATGGTGTTCTGCTGGGAGGGCCGGCTAAGAGAGCGAACTGAACTTGGGGCCTGACTTTTATAGGTCCCAGGGGCTTCGTACCCTTTTGGGTGGAACCCGGGCTTACTGTCAATCGATTGGATCTCATACCAATCGATTGGTATGAATCCCCCAATACTGGGGCTGTCCCTCGATCGTGGGGCGGTTCTTCCTGGCTCCTTTGTTTCAGACTCCCGTTGGCGCCGAGAAGTCTGACCTGCTATACAATGTCCCAAATGTAGCTAATCGTTGTATCCATTGTTCCCGGGAATCGCTCATTAATATGCAAACTGCTGGTTTTGGTGCTGTCTGCTTTCTTTGCAGGCAGAATACACAGGGAGATTCTGCAACCTGCTTGTCTTTCTTAAAGTGTCCAATTTTCCCTGCGTACTTTGTAAATCGCCATTTTGGGTCGGGAAGTGGCCAACTTCGGTGGCTACAGGGGCGCCGTGGTCGGTGGAGCGCCCCCCCCCCCCCCCCCCCCCCCGTGATTCCCTGGCCCGAATGGGCCGAACTGCCGTAAAAAAAATCTCGAGTCCCGCTGGCACCATTTTAACTTGCTCTGAGCCGGCGGGAGCTTGGCGTTGAAGGGTCGGGTGGGGGAGGGGGTGTCAGACCCAGGGGGGATCCTCCGATGTGGCCTGGCCCGCGATGGGGACCCACCGATCGGCAGACCGGCCTCTCTGTCCCCCAGCCTCCTTTCTTCCACGCCGGCGCCTGTACTCCTGCGCCATGTTGGGTTGCGCCAGTGGGACTGCGCATGCGCGCATTCACCGGCACCCATTGCACAGCCGGATCAGCAGCTGGGACGGTGTGAACCGCTCCAGCGCCCTGCTGGCCCCCTGGAGGGGCCAGAATTGCTGATCCTGGGGCCATGTTGACACCGTCGAGAAACGCGATGGCGTTTCTGACGGCGCCAACACTTAGGGGCCAGGCCATTATAGGGACTGGTTTAGCACACTGGGCTAAATAGCTGGCTTTTAAAGCAGACCAAGGCAGGCTAGCAGCTGGGTTCAATTCCTGTATCCAGGTCACAGGGCAGGAATCGCAGCAGGCCATCTCCACCCCTGATGTACCGCCTATAGATCCACTGAAGCATAGCATTGGGGCCTGTAAGGCCAGAAAGGTAGACACCAGTTAAGATGGCAGGGGTGCAGCACATGGGATAACATTCGGGGCTAGGGCACAAACCATGATAAGAATGTTCAACTGTTATGTTCAAAATAAACAACTGTGCACAAAAGTTCCAAACTGCCTTGGTGCTCTTTCAGAAGACATGGATTGTACTGGCTGCACAGAGGGCGGGGGGCGGGCAGTGAGTGGGAGATGGGCAGACGATGGAGGTGGGCACGGGCCAAGGCTCCCAGGTCGGATATTGCACATCCCCCCACTACCTGGCCATCCCCCTCCTTCACAACTTCAAACTCTGAGGTGAAGGGGATAGATCGCAATGCCTTGGTTACCTCAGGGAACTGCATATTAGAGTGAGACTAGCTGTCTCGCTCTATTAGGCAGATTTGCCAAAATGTGATCTCGCGAGACATTGTGAGCCCAGTAGACCCCAGGAGTGGGGTCTCTCGGCTTATATCTGCCACGTTGCACCACGGTTGCTACTTTTCAGGCGCAATGTGGCTGTTCGATCATGCCGAAAATCTCCCTTGTTGATAGTTGTGCATTGAAAAATAAAATATTGTTGCTGTTGTGTATGAAATCAATGGCTTGTTTTTTGAGTTGGACAGTGGCTTAGTGTGCTATTCTTTCATTTTGTAGCCTGTGTTCTGACCTAATCCAAGCTGTAGTGTTGGTAGTCACTGTTATGTTGTGTGTTGTGGCTGTGGTCATGATGGACACAAAACATCTAGTTCTTTGACTAGTAATATAGTTTATTGACAAAATGAACACGTGGAAAGATAAGTAATGAACTATTATGCAAATGGTTATGAATAAGTGCATTCTCCTGGAGCTACATCTAATGCGACTGTCCTCTAGTACAACTTACTACCAACTGCTGGATCTGTAGAGCCACATGGTGGATCTCTATCACCACCTGTTGATCGGAGGTTGTATAAATAACTATATACATCAACAGATGAGTACTGTATATACATTAATGTGTACATGCATATCACCATAGTCACCTCTTCTTCTTCTGAATGTTTTGGACATTCTCAATCCAGTTACCACTGTGTGTCAACCCACAGAACACACTGCCTTTAATTTCATACTGGTTATCTCACTAAATAAGGATAGTTGTTATATATGATTCAAATATGTCACGATGATGCAGCCGAGTGACCTCTTCTGGGGCTGAAACATGTTGTTTGTGCGGAATATTTGGTCACGCTACACCTGACCTGAGAACACTTGACGTCAGTGCTGGGTGAAAGTCTTTTCCATTTCCAGACAAGGACATTGTCACCTTGGTAACCAAAGAATGCACCCTGTCCATGATATTAGGTGTAAGGGAGCAGAGTGTTTTGGTGCGCTGTGCAATCTTCAGCAGCAGTTCCATAGTGCATTTAGAAATAAACACACAGCTGAAGACTGGTGAAGGAAGGCGACACTATGCTAGCTTAACTCACCTAGTGTTCAAGTCAGAATTCAAAGTTTCTGTTGGTATTTCAGTATGTTCGCCATGACCTTGTGGGGTTGGGGAGGTGTGGGTGGGCTTGGTGGTGTGGGGGGTGGGGAACAGTTCTTTCCCTGCTTTGTTATGATAAATAAGTTTTCTTAACATAATAATGTCATTTTTTAATACTCTCATGACATTAATTAAAATATTTGACATTTTCCTCCTAGGTTTATAAGACTCTGGAGCAGCCTGGCAATTCACTGTAAAAATTATTGCAAATAAGTTACCTCTGGCAGTCTGACATGGAATTAAAATAGCAACAACGACCTTTTGCAGGTTCGTAATGAGTAAAGTTATCATTGACAGTACAAGGTTAGATTCCACTGCACAGAATTTAAAATATTGTCCCTTCATTGGCTACATTACAAGCTGCGAATGATGAAGTTACAATCTAAATTTGGTCCTTTAGTTGTTTGCTTCTTTCGTGTGTTACTTTAATATAAAAATAATTTATTTTCTTTTTTAAAAGTATGCAATGTCATCCTTGACACGGTTCACGTTAGCAGAATAGTGTCAGAAATTCTCTCAGCATTGTTCTGACAAAGATTATCTTCAGTGCCTCAGTGATAATCTGGAATAGTAGATCAGCTGCCAGTTATAGAATCTGCCACCCTACTCTCAATAATTAGCAAAGTGATAGAAGAGTTGGTCAACAGCTCCAGAAAGTGGTACATTACTGATCTAAACTTGCTCATTAATACTCAGTTTGGTTTCAGCTAGGACCACTTATCTCCAGATTGTTAATTGTATATTAATTGTATTCAATTGTAAACAGATGGTGGTCATTAACTGAGGATTCACTTATCTCCCTATAAATAGGCAAAGCTTGAAACTCTGGTTTTTGGAAGTTTGTATTTGTTATGCAAATCTGTATAAATAAATGCTTAAAAGTGTGCTCAGAATGACTCCAGTTCCATCCTGTTTTCCTGAGAGAATCACCGCGGGGATCTATATGGCCCCCTACCCATGCTGTGTAGACCGTGCACGATTTGGAGTGATTTGCTGGGGATCGGCGAATCACGGGAGCGGTGTCGGACCAGATTTGTCGGCCTGTGAAGTTAATTTGTTTACAGCTTGGTGAGACAATGTTATTGCTGGGTGGAGCTCTGATCTGGCTTTCTGGAATAGAACACAGACCTTTTTATAATCTCCATTATAAAATATTGACTGAAAAGTTAAATTCTTGACATGAGGTAAGGTGAGACTGCCCTTGACATGAAGGTAGTGTGGACGAACGCAGGATTTTAGATATATTGGATAATAAACATTTGGCAATTTAAGGTTTAAAAGGATGGGGTTAGAGTGTGTTTGACTAGAAGTCATGTTTAAAATAATATCTTGGGCTGGGATTCTCCGTTTCTGAGACGAAGGCCGGGATTCTCCCCCAACCGGCAGGCGATCTGTACCGGCGTCAAAGAGTGGCGTGAACCACTCCGGCATCGGGCAGCCCGGAATTTGCGGAATCCTCCGCACTTCTAGGGGGTGGCTTGGCCGGTGCTGGAGTGGTTGGCGCCTCTCAAACCGGCGCCAAAGGGCCTCTGCTGGCCGGCGCGAGTTGGTGCATGCACGGGAGCGCCAGCATGTTCTGGCGCATGTGCAGAACCGCTGGCGTAATGCCTGTGCATGCGCAGGGGGTTTCTTCTCCGCGCCGGCAATTGCGGAGTAATGTGTTTTCAGCCTGGCCTATTGCAATGTTGTTTGACTGAGGGGAGTCCCTGGGGAGATAATGGTTGTGATTCTCCAATAATGGGACTATGTCCCCACGCCAGCATCAAAATGCAGGTGTTTCACTCTGGACTTTCCTTCAGAAAGCAGGGTCCCAAAGTGCTTCCCACAGCTCTGGCTGCAGATATGGGGCCCCGCACATCCGGTCGGGAGTCCGCGCATTTTCACGGTGGCGGCCTGCGGTGGCTGCCCCGTACAACATGGCAGACTCGCACCACGGACCATGGTGAATGAAGTAGGCCCCCCCCCCCGAGATCACGCACACCCGCAGATCGGTGCTGCCCGATCGCTTGCCTGGCCGTCTGTGAGCCCCCCTGTTGAAGGATCCCCCCACCAGGGCAGCCGTGGACTGAGTCCGCAGCCACCAGCAGCCGTTCCCAATAGGCAAAACGTTGGTAGAACCACGGCATCGGGAATTCGGACAGTTTTCCTGAGAGAATCACCGCAGGGGGTCTATGTCAATGGCCCCCTACCCACAATGCGTAGACTGCGCGCGATTCGGGGTGATTCACTGGGGATCGGAGAATCACGGGAGCGGTGTCGGACCAGATTTGTCGGCCTGTGAAGTTAATTTGTTTACAGCTTGGTGAGACAATGTTATTGCTGGGTGGAGCTCTGATCTGACTGACCCTTTAGATAATGGCAGCACGGTAGCACAAGTGGATATGGGCAGCATGGGCAGACGGTAGCACAAGTGGATAGCACTGTTGCTTCAAAGTGCTAGGGTCCTAGGTTCAATTCCCCGCTGGGTCACTGTCTGTCCGGAGTCTGCACGTTCTCCCCGTGTCTGCGTGGGTTTCCTCCGGGTGCTCTGGTTTCCTCCCACAGTCCAAAGACATGTAGGTTAGGTGGATTGGCCATGATAAATTACCCTCAGTGACCAAAAAGGTTCGGAGGGGTTATTGGATTACGGGGATAGGGTGGAAGTGAGGGCTTAAGTGGGTCGGTGCAGACTCAATGGGCCGAATGGCCTTCTTCTGCACTGTAGCCTTGTGGATAGCACAATCGCTTCACAGCTCCAGGGTCCCAGGTTCGATTCCGGCTTGGGTCACTGTCTGTGCGGAGTCTGCACATCCTCCCCGTGTGTGCGTGGGTTTCCTCCGGGTGCTCCGGTTTCCTCCCACAGTCCAAAGATGTGCAGGTTTGGTGGATTGGCCTTGATAAATTGCCCTTAGTGTCCCTTAGTGTTGGGTGGGGTTACTGGGTTATGGGGATAGGGTGGAGGTGTTAACCTTGGGTAGGGTGCTCTTTCCAGGAGCCGGTGCAGACTCGATGGGCCGAATGGCCTCCTTCTGCACTGTAAATTCTATGTCTATGTATGTTCTATAACGAGTAAGGTATTTTGCTCCTAGTAAGATCGTTAACAAAGAGTAACAGGATGTGAAGCAATAAAGCAATATTATTGGTAATATTATTATTATAGACTTGTCTGAGGGCAAGGGGAAAGTTGAAACAAAACAGTTGAAACAGCTTTTAAAAACATTCAGCCAGAGTCTGCAGAGGCTCTAACGCGAACCAAATCTATTCCGGAGAGCAAGTATTAATCTGGGCCATTGGGATGTGGGATGGGTTGAGAGCTGTGTTTTTTCCTCTTGTTTAATTGTGAATAGAGATATAATTAAGTGCATTGTATTTCCTGTATTGAGTAGTATTGTTTCAGGGGTAACTAAGCTATTTTTGGGTGCATTGTTAAAGTATTTAATATTGTATTAATAATAGTTTTGTTTTAAAATACCAGATCCCTATTTCTTTGTACAGTCACTCCTGGAGCGAAGTATTCTTACTGCACAGTCTTACAAAAATTAAATTAAATATTGGGATTTTGGTCCAGACTCCTAGCCACTGTTGGGGTCTGGTCTTGGATCATTGTATACAGTAGCATTGGGCTGAGTGTGGCATCAAGTAGCTGTAGTAATTTTAAATTAAGAGAGGTTCGGGGGGTAAACATTGATGATGGGACTTGCTTGTGAACTGCTGCAATCTATGGGTTGAATCTTTTCAGAAGACCTGCTGCATCTTGTTTCACTCTGCCACTTGACAAGCCGATCATTGGCCTTACCCCCAACCAAGGACCCTAGGGGCAGAAGTCCCACCCACTGAGAGCTGCTGAGCAGACAGTGACTGCTGCAGGTAAGCCACCCACCTGAGGCTGAGGATCATCATTGGATACCAGGCCCAGGTGACTGATGTTGGAGGGAGAGGTAACAGGGAGCGGGCTCAACAGAGACGATGTTCTGCACATCGCCAATGCTGGGTCCCTCGATCAGGCACTGAGCTCTTTTGAACAAAGGACAGGTCCCCAGGAGCTTGAAAGTAACACCGTACAGGTTTGCCTGCAAGGCGAGCCCCTTCTGCTGAGGCTCTTCAGTGGATATTAATTAACCACTTTGTGCCATTAATCTCCCCTTCGTGCTGTGGACTAAACTGGGTTGGAGGTAGGAGGATGACAGGGTCTTCACCCTCCACCTTCATGCTTGATTAAATGCCTCTCCCCACTGACCTGGGTGGCGGAGGCAGGGGGGGGGGGGGGGGGGGGGGGGAATAGATTCCACTCTAGTGCAATAGTTCAAGAAGGAGGCAAAGCATGGCCCTACCAAGTACAACTAGGGATGGGCAATAAAATGCTGGCCTTGAAATGCCCTTATCCAGAGAATGGAAAACAAACAAGAATACCTGCTCTTCCCTTGGTTTATGATGTCTCTGTTGCATCCCTACACAACTAAGCACAGGTACGAGACACTGTCTTTACCAGATCCATTGTCCAGCACACCATAGACATTCTGAAGTAAAGATTCTGCTGTCATTACAGATCTTGTGGCATCCTTTAGAACAATCCAACTAGATATTCTTGGATCATCTTGGTTTGCTGCATTCACCATAATCTTGCAATTCAAGGGGACATCTAAATTAAGAGAGTGAAACAGCCCTGTGGAGTGTGATTGGGGGAGGTTACTGAAGAGTCTGCACAGCTGCAGGAGAAAGCAGTACAAACAGCTTCAGCAGCTGCAAAGGCCTTTCAACAGACCTTGAGCAAGGATACTTTCTCCTAGAGACCCAAAGAACTCTTCCTATTATGAAGCCTCTAAGCACTTTTCTTACTCTCTGCAATAAATCAGCATATGCAACATTTTCATGCCAATCCTATTCATCTGCAAGTCAGGTAATAACTCTTGCTACACATTTGTTATCCCTGCCTCGCAAAAGAAAATTCATCTTGCTTTGAGTTATGTATGCTGATGTGACCATCAATTCACAAGGCACGTGGTTGGAAGTGAACAGTGGTTTTAATAGTCTTACAACTGAGCCTGCCTGCGACGAGATGAACTGGCAGCAGGCTCACGACTGCAAAGCGTTATACTTCCGGTTAGTGGGAGGAGCCATGGGCGGAACCATGGGCAGAGCCAAGGGTGGAGCCCAGTAAAAACTCCTCATCTCCCCCTATTGGCAGAGCCGCGCAACTGCTCGTATACCGAGCTTACAAGAACACAACACATACAATATAACACAGTGTGAATTACTAGATTGTGATTCATCACATACACCCCCTGTAAAAAAAAAAATCAAGTCCAGTGGGGGTGATGGGCCTACAAATTGAGTCCGTCCGGTGGTCGAGTCGTCCTCAGAGATCTGCGAAGCGCCGGGGTTGCAGCCTCTTCTGGTGGCTGGGTGGTGGCGGTCGGCGAGGGAACCATGGCGGACTCCGGGGGTGATTCGGTCCGAGCTTCATACCCGACTGGTTCGACTGGTGACGGGGAGCGCCGGAAACCCATAGGCGCGGGGGCACGGAGCACGGGCAGTGAACCTGCAGGTGTGGGGCGCCGGGCGCGGGGGTTGGGTGCGGTGTAGTGTGAGGGGTACCTCGGCGGTAGTAGTGTTGGACCTGGAACCTGCAGGCGCCAGGTCCCGGAGGGAAACAGTGTCCTGACGGCCGTCAGGGTATTTAATGAACGCATATTGAGGGTTCGAGAGGAGTAGGAGCACTCTCTCCCCGAGTGGGTCAGTTTTGTGAGTCCGGACGTGCTTCCGGAGGAGAACCAGGCCCGGTGTCTTCAACCAAGCGGGGAGCGAAACCCCCGTGGTAGTGCCCCTGTAAAAAACAAATAGCCGCTCATGAGGGGTCTGGTTGGTGGCCGTACATAGGAGGGACCTAATAGCATGGATCACGTCGGGGAGGACCTCCTGCCAATGGGAGGTCGGGAGCTTCCTGGACCGGAGGGTCAGTAGGATGGTCTTCCAGACCGTCGCGTTCTCCCTCTCCACCTGCCCGTTCCCCCTGGGGTTATAGCTGGTAGTCCTGCTCGAGGCGAATGCCCTTGTCGAGCAGGTACTGACGCAGCTCGTTGCTCATGAAGGACAAACCCCTGTCGCTGTGTACATAGCTGGGGAAACCAAACAGGGTGAAGATGCTATGCAGGGCCCTAATGACTGTGTGGGAGGTCATATCGGGCCACGGGATAGCAAAGGGGAAGCGGGAGAACACATCGATTACATTTAGAAAGTACACATTCCGATTGGTCGAGGGGAGTGGCCCTTTGAAATCGATGCTCAGGCGTTCAAAGGGCCGGGATGCCTTTACCAGGTGGGCCCTGTCTGGCAACCGATCTTTGGTCGGTGATGAGGGTGAACCTCCTACCTGCGAGGTAGAGCCTCCAGTGACGTATAGCTTCCACAATGGCTTGTGCTTCCTTTTCGACCGAGGAGTGTCGAAGTTCCGAAGAGGAGAGGGTTCGGGAGAAAAAGGTGACTGGTCTCCCTGCCTGGTTCAGAGTGGCTGCGAGAGCGACCTCTGAGGCATCGCTCTCTTCCTGGAAAGGGACGGATTCATCCACCGCCCGCATGGCCACTTTGGTGATGTCCTCCTTGATGCAGGTGAAGGCCTGGCGAGCCTCAGCTGACAGAGGAAAGAGTGTGGCCTTAAATAGTGGGCTGGCTTTGTCCGCATACTGAGGGACCCACTGGGCATAATATGAGAAAACCCCAGGCACCTTTTGAGAGCCCTGGGACAATGGGGGAGAGGGAGTTGCAAGAGGGGGCGGTCCGGGTCAGGGCCCAGGACTCCGTTTTCCACGACATCGCCAAGGATGGCTAGCCTGGTCGTGCGAAAAACGCATTTCTCCGTGTTATATGTGAGGTTGACTTTCTGGGCAGTCTGGAGAAATTGATGGAGGTTAGCGTCGTGGTCCTGCTGATCATGGCCGCAGATGGTGACGTTATCCAAGTACGGAAACGTGGCCCGCAGACCGTACTGGTCCACCATTCGGTCCATTGCTCGTTGGAACACCAAGACCCCATTCGTGACGCCAAAGGGAACCCGGAGGAAGTGGAAGAAGCGGCCGTCGGCCTCGAACGCCGTGTAGTGGCGGTCCTCTGGGCGGATTGGTAGCTGGTGGTATGCAGACTTCAGATCCACCGTGGAGAAGACTTTATAATGGGCAATCTGATTCACCATGTCTGCAATCCTGGGGGAGGGGGTACGCATCGAGGAGCGTGAACAGATTAATGGTTTGCCTATAGTCCACTACCATTCAGAATTTTACCGCAGTCTTGACGACCACCAACTGAGCTCTCCAGAGACTATTACTGGCCTCTATGATCCCCTCACGTAGAAGCCTATGGACCTCAGTTCTGATAAACACCCTGTCCTGCAGGCTGTACCGCCTGCTGCGACTGGCCACGGGTTTGCAGTCCAACATGAGATTGGCAAAGAGTGGAAGGGGTCGATTTTTAGCGTAGCGAGGCTGCAGATAGTGAGTGGGGGCAAGGGCCCGCCGAAGCTGAGTGTGAGGCTTTTGAGGTTGCACTGGAAGTCGAGTCCCAGTAAGAGTGGGGCGCAGAGTTCGGGGAGCATGTATAGCTGGAAGTTAGCGTAGCTAGTGCCTTGGATTGTTAGGGTCGCGGCGGTGCGGCTTTGGAGGTGAACGGAATATGTGCCCGAAGCGAGGGAGATAGTTTGCCGTGCAGGGAAAATAGGGAGCGAACAGCGTCTTACCAGATCTGGGTGTACGAAGCTCTCGGTGCTCCCGGAGTCAAAGAGGCACGGTGTCCTGTACCCGTTGATTTTAACAGTCATCATTGAGTTGTGGAGGTGCTTTGGACGCGACTGGTCCAACATGACCGCGCTGAGTTGCGGGTAGTCGGCGGCTCGATCAGCTGTGCTGGAGTGGCCCCATGATGACCGCCCTCTGAGTTCGTAGTCGTCGAGGTGAGTTTCAGAGTTTGAAGAGGATGGATCACAAGATGGCCGCCCCCGTGGATCGCACGTGGTGGGCGGCGAGGAAGATGGCGGCTCCCATGAGTCGCACGTGGCTGGCCGCGTGGAGGGGGGTTGCCAAGATGGCAGCTCCCATGAGTCGCACGTGTTGGATGGGGGCGGAGTTGGAGTACAGGCCGCAGCATTTTGGGGCCTGCGGGCCTGTGAGTTTTGGAAACGAGTGCTCTGGGCTGCGGGAGGGTTAGGAGAGGGGGATTTCTTCGCCAGGCAGACCCGGGCATAGTGTCCCTTGCGACCGCAGCTGCTGCAGGTCGCATTGCGGGCCGGGCAGTACTGCCGTGGGTGCTGGGGCTGTCCGCAAAAGTGGCACACTGGGGCTGCGTAGCGGGTGGGTGGCTGCGCGGCGCAGGCCTGGGGCAGTCGCTGGTCGGGGGCCCAGGATGGGGTCGCTTGGTCCGCGGGGAACGAGGGGAGGCTGCGAAACACGACCTCCATGGTAGTCGCCAATTCTACAGTGTCCTCCAAATTCTGGGCCCCTTTTTCAAGCAACCGCTGGCGCACATAGTTTGACCTGAGCCCTGCCATATACACATCTCTGACGGCGAGCTCCATATGCTGTTCGGCTGATACAGCTTGGTAATTACAGTCCCGAGCTAAAGTCTTTAATTCCCGCAGGAATTCATCCAACGACTCCGCGGGGCGCTGGCGGCGGGTCGTAAAAATGTGGCGCGCGTAGACCTCCTTGATGGGCCTCACGTATATTCAATCTAGCATGGCTAGGGCCCCTGTATACGAGGTAGTACTGTTAAGTTGAGTAGAGATACAGTGGCTCACCCTTGCGTGCAGTAGGCTGAGTTTCTGCTCCTCTGTAGTTTCTGATATGTTTGATTCAGCCAGGTAGGCCTTGAAACATCGGAGCCAGTGTTGAAAAATGTCTTTCGCCTCTGCAGCCTGCGGGACGAGTTCTAGTCGATCAGGTTTGAGGGCTGATTCCATAGGCATTTTCTTCAAGTTTCCTAAGACTATTAAATTGATGTGACCATCAATTCAGAAGACACGTGGTTGGAAGTGAACAGTGGTTTTAATAGTCTTACAACAGAGTTGTGATCCTGCCTGCGACGAGATGAACTGGCAGCAGGCTCACGACTGCAAAGCTTTATACTTCCGGTTAGTGGGAGGAGCCATGGGTGGAGCCAAGGGTGGAGCCCAGTACAAACTCCTCATCTCCCCCGATGGGCAGAGCCGCGCAACTGCTCGTATACCGAGCTTACAGAGACACAACACATACAATATAACACAGTGTGAATTACTAGATTGTGATTCACCACATTTGCTGAACTGGACCTGAACTTCTACATGCCAGCACTTTTGATATAAGATTGAAAGTTAACTGCAACTGTAAATCAGAGGGTCTCTGTGAATGTGGCCACAAGGTGGGCCTGCTTTAAGATGTTGCACTTTTGAGGTATGGGGATAGTCTGTATCTACATTTTCTGGGGGCTGTAAAGTCATTTGGAAATGGGTGGCAGACAGGTTGCAATATGTTGCCATTGAGAGTCAAAGCAGCATTGCCGGTTGCTAACATCAGTCCGTTCTTTATTTCTGCATTTGATCGAAGGAGTTGACTTTGCAGACCTTGCTTCTGTGGCTGCAATCTGAGTGTGAAGGCCTGGATCATGTGTTTCAGGTATCCCTATTGCTATCACTTGCTCCAAGTCTGCTGCATGCTTTAGATGCTGTGCATGAGAACATGATATGTATGCTTTGCGGAAGCCTTTTGTGCTGACTTGTGAGATCCTAAATACATTTCCAATGACTCCTATAGTCTCTTTTGATCTGAAGGCATTCTTTGCTTAAAAGCTGAGTTCCAGAGAAATGGGTTGAGGTTTGGGACTGGTACAAGTGGACTTTGAAAAACTGAGTCAAGAAAGTCATGACGGTATCCTGACACTTCTGGAACAGTTCCAAGTTTTTGATGTATCAATGGTGGGAAGGGAAGAGGGAAGCTGCTTGCATCCAATTAATGACCCCTTAAACTCTTTAAGCAACTTGTTAAGAGGCTTGTCCAGAATGGAATTACATTTTCAAAACTTTCCCCAATGAGCCCAAACAGTTTTGTGCACATCAGATGGTTTTAAGAGGAATTTGTGGGGCCAACTTGACTGGCGTGAACAGTGTCCCTTACCTCATCATGCAACACTGTTGTCAGCTTTGTTTGACCTCTTAGCCTCCTGAGTTGCTGCCTGCTCAAATCAGGAAGGCATAAGACCATAAGATCATAAAACATCGGAGCAGAATTAGGCCACTTGGCCCATCGAGTCTGCTCCACCATTCAATCATGGCTGATATTTTTCTCATCCCCTTCTCCCCATAACCCCTGATCCCCTTATTAATCAAGAACCTATCTATCTCTGTCTCAACTTGGCTACCAACTGCCTTTGTTCTTGGGCCAGGCAAGCAGCTCCCACTTCCTGGAGGTGCTTGGTGCCTCTAATTGGGCATTGAACTTGCCATCTGGCCAATTAGCCTATTTGCATTTTAAGATTACGTCACGTGTGTGACCCAGCTCCGGGACTCTAAACCCATCTGGGTATCAGGTTCCTCAACCCACAATGAAAATCTGGTCCCAGAATTCTTGCCTTTCTCAGCTGATCCTGAAGGTAATTTTGCAAAGTTTCTTCTTTCTGCTCCGGAAACACCTCCCCTTGTTGTTACTAATTTGTGCTTATAGATCATAGAATTTACAGTGCAGAAGGAGGCCATTCGGCCCATCGAGTCTGCACCGACCCATGTAAAGATCACCCTACCTAAGCCCACACCTCCACCCTATCCCCATAACCCAGTCACCCCATCTAACTCATTTGGACATTAAGGGCAATTTAGCATGACCAATCCACCTAACCTGGACATCTTTGGACTGTGAGGGTAAACCGGAGCACCCGGAGGAAACCCACGCAGACACGGGGAGAAAGTGCAGACTCCGCACAGACAGTGACCCAAGCCAGGAATCGAACCTGGGACCCTACAGCTGTGAAGCAACCGTGCTAACCACTGTGCTACCATGTCAATTATAAATGTGCTTTCCTCAAACTAACTGAATAAATCCCCGGGTAGATTGACACACTGTTGAGTAGGGTTGAAAAATGGAGCAGCAGGCGAAATGCATGGAAAGCCCATGGGGATGACTCCCAGACAGTTTCTTCTGCATGTCCTTGTGAAGAGGAGGAACAGTATTAAAGACCTAGTCTCATCCCAACTTGCAGATGACCAGACCACCAGCTATCATGAAGCTGCTGATGTATGCAATCGTGGGCTGGATTCTTTGTTGGCAGGATCCTCCCTTTCGCCGGCAGTGCACTCATGCCCGCAGATTTCCCAATGGCTTGGGGGATGCCCACAATCGGACTCCATTGGCCGACTGCCGGGACGGAGAGTCCCACTGGCAGCAGGGGTGTGCCACACCGGAAAACGGGTGCGGCGGGACAGAGAATCCCGCCCCTCGTGTTCCAGTAATTGTATGACTCTTGGGGCTAATGGGCTCAAAGGATACGGGGGGCGGGGGGGGGGGGGGGAGAGGAGTGGGAACAGGATACTGAGTTGGATGATCAACCGTGGTCAGAATGAAGGGTGGAGCAGGCCTCGATGGGCCGAATAGCCCACTCCTATTTCTATGTTTCTGTCATGGAAATTTAAGGAAGAATAAATGATGTGCACACCCTGATCTGGAGTCATGCCTCTTCTTCATTCCCAACCTCTTTCTGTAAACCCTGTCCATGGGTTTGGGCAACTCTCACCTTGAATTGGATCAAATAATGTAAGAAAGTGCAACAGTGCAGTGAACGTCATGTAACTAAAGGGCATTATTAATCGTACAATTCTAGCAGCGCATACCACCCTTGTTATCAGAAGACCACCCAAGTCAACCTACTGTATACGAAGTAAAACAAGAATAAAAACAGGACTGAAAATACTCAGAAGGTCAGGCTATAGAACTGAAGAATTGTCATATAAAACTCAAAATGCTAGCTCTGTTCCTGGCTACAGATGCTGCCAGACCTGCTGAGTATTTTTGTATTCTTTTCAGATTCTCAGCATCCACAGAATTTTGCTTTTATTTTAGTAGACAAAGTAATGCCTCACCAAGACAATAAAGCCTGAGCATTTTGGTGTGAGAGTTAATACTTTGATAAATCTGGCAGTAAAGCTCAGCAATTTATTGTACATATTATAAATAGAAATCCAATTTGCCACTACTTTAAAATCACCTTTTCCATATGTGTGTGGAAATACAAAGCAGTGTAAACACCACCCAAATGATTAATCTGGAGACCTTTCCACAAGGCAATAAGTTGAAATAATTAATAAAATTTGAAAGATCTCTTTGATACATTCACGTGTGAAATAAAGTTTAGGCCATTAAACTATTGTAAGTATAGCCGCTGAATTTTTCTACATAAATTATAAGTAACCGGCACTTGAACAAAACAATAAAATGTTGCTTCCGTAAATGCATGGTTATCATTCCTTTTATTTGCAAATACATTCTCTTATTCGTAAACAGGTAAGAGGGACTGGCAGGAGCTGCTGCTAGATAATAGGTTCCACCAAGTTTTCTGAAATCATAGCAAAAAATGAAACAAGAGAATTTGAAATGGAAAATGATCCCATTATACTTCACTAACCTAATTGACGTCATGCAGGCAGCTGCAAGGTGAAGAGAAAGCTGAGGTATTCACTGAAAATAATTTGTGAAAGATTAAATTTGAATTTCTTGTATAAAATGATGAATTAATATATTTACTTGTTAATGGACCTGTGAGTGTGATTATGCACATAATTATATGCTGTTCCTAGTACTTACGAGTAAGGCAGCAGATATTGCCAATTGGCTGGATTTCAGACTCTCTTGGGCTGAGTGCCAGTGTTTCTGTGCAAGAGCTTTTGAATGCTGCAGAGAGGTGGTATTGACAATATTTTGCTGCCATATGTTGCATTGTGCAGTTGTTGTCGATGTCATTCATTTCTGAAAGCCGGGGTTTGAACCCAGACCCAAATCAAAAAAAGCATGAAAGTTTGATACCATATTGGACATAAGCACTGTGTACCCCCCCGACCCTAACTCCTGAAGAAGGGCCCCACTAATACGTGATGAGCAGCCTGTTCTAGCAGTTATGCAGTTGATGTTTAATAACCATTTGGTGGTCATTGTCAATGAGGTAGGCGATAACTTAGAACGGCCACTGATCATAGGAGACTTCTTGCAAACCGTTGAACATTTTGTGCTTATGTTTCATGGCTACGTGGTCAACTTTTAGGGATAATATCAGCAAGCAGCAAGAGAGATCCTCCTGGTAACCTTACAAATCCTGGACTTGCAGAAGGCTGATCAGCAATGGAGCATAAATATTTCAACTCGGGTAAAGAGAAATTTTTTAAAAAATCATTCACATGAGCCACCTGCAGGTGGCAGTGCATCAAGAAATGTCGCTTGGGTCATTTTATCAACCTGTGCTGCAAATCATGCTTATTTCTGGAATGGGAAATGATTTTCTGTTTGGCGGCACGTTTCCAAGAATTGGGAGCTTACACAGGACCTGGTAAAATAATGTCCAAAGAGGGAAACTGCAAATCCCAGGCGACTTTGTTGACCTGGGCTTCTTATGACTTTAGAAGGTGGGGTTGACAAATATCAAAACGTTCTATAGCTTAAAAAAACATGGGGAATGAATAAGTTGAGCATATGGCGAGTAAAGGAGAGGCAGATAATATCCAATTGATGTCTTCTAGGATAATCTATTTTCTGAAGTTGCTGTTTGCCTCCAGCATGTACTAAGTTTTGCTTAGTTCATTTCAGTAATTGGTGTTTGAATACTTTCAAACAAATGTAAGTTTGTTCTCACTCTCATGCATACAGTTTTGAAGAAAAATAATAATGTTCTTGCCTTCAGGGACAGAGATAAACGAGTAAAGTTTTTTTTCCCATTCTGAGCTGAAACTTAGGCACATGAACAGAGAGCCAACGTCTTCTGAATGTGTTATTTAATTAGGGATTTTAAAAAAACCTTTCTATAATCTCGGTTTACAAAATGCTATCGTTTATTAATGGAGCACGTGGAGCATTGCTGTTCTGTAAATGGAATTTAGGTTAATTAGTTGGATTGCATGGACTTTGCTTTTGCATCACAACAGAAGTCGGTGTCCTTTATGTAAGATTTTGATGCAAACCAACAAGATCATAAGAAATGGGAGCAGGGGTAGGCTCCTCGGCCCATTGAACCTGCTCTGCCATTCAGTAAGAACAGGCTGATCTGATTGTGGCCATATCTCTACATTCTTCCCTGCTCCCCATAACCTTTGACTCAATTGTAGATCAAATTGTGGATCAAAAATCTGTCTAACCTGGCCTTGAATATATTCAATGACCCAGCCTCCACTGTTCACTGGGGAAGATGAGACTATGAGAGCATAAATTCCTCTTCATCGCATCTGAAATGGGAGACCCCATATTTTGAAACTGTACACCCAAACTCTATATACTCCACAAGGGAAATACCCAGTCAGCATCTGACATGTCAAGTCCCCTCAGAATCTTATGTTTTGTATGATCATTTCTCATTCTTCTAAAGTTTAATGAGTTATACACTCAATCTTCTCAATCTTGCTTTATAAGACAACCCTTTCAACCCAGGATTCAACGTAGGGAATGATCTCTGAACTACTCCTAACACAGTAGTTCCCCCATTAAGTATGGCGATCAAAATATACATGGTACCTTAGGTTTCAATTCCCAACACATTTTTAGCAAGACTTCTTTATTTTTACATTCCATCTGCCTTGCAATAAAGTTCAACACTTGATTTCCTTTCTCAACTACTTACTGTATATGCATGCTACCTTTTTGTGTTGCATATGCAAGGACACCCAGATCCCTCTGTGTTACAGCATCCTGTAGTCTCTCTACATTTAAATAAGTAGCTTGGTAGTGCAGTGGTTAGCACTATTGCTTCACAGTGCCAGGGTCCCAGGTTCGATACCCGGCTTGGGTCACTTTGTGTGCGGAGTCTGCACGTTCTCCCTGTGTCTGCGGTGGGTTTCCTCCAGGTGCTCCGGTTTCCTCCCACAAGTCCCAAAAGACATGCCATGCCGTTAGGTAATTTGGACATTCTGAATTCTCCCTCTGTGTGCCCGAACAGGTGCCGGATTGTGGCGACTAGGAGCTTTGCACGGTAACTTCATTGCAGTGTTAATGTGAGCCTACTTGTGACAATAAAGATTATTATTATAAAATAATATTCTGCTTCTCTTTACTTCCTGCTAAAGTAGACTACCTCACATTTTCCAACATTTTACTCCATCCTTTTTGTCCTTTCACTTAACCTATCCAAATTTCTTTTCAGACTCTCTATTCTCTTACAACTTGCTTTTCTACCTACCTTTGTATCATCAGCAAATTTGGCAATGATACAGTTGGTCTTTTCATCCAAGTTATTAACATAAATATTGTAAATGGCACTGATGATCCATTTAGCCTGCCTCTATTCATGGAAATATGTTCACCTGAGGAAGGAGCAGCGTCTGAAAGCTAGTGTTTGAAACAAACCTGTTGGACTTTAACCTGGTGTTGTAAGACTTCTTACTGTGCTCACCCCAGTCCAACGCCGGAAGCTCCACATCATGGAAATATATAACCTCCAGCAGCCCAGGCTCTATTTTGTGCGGTATAACCTTTTATGTGGTACTTTATCAAATGCCTTTAGGCATTCTAAATATATTAGATCTACTGGTACTTGTTTATTCACCTTGCTTGTCACATCCTCAAATAAACTAATACATTTGCCCGAAAAAACCATAATAGATTTTAAAAATGATTTTCTAAATGTCCTTCTACTACTTCCTTAATAATGGATTCCAGCATTTTCCTAATGACAAACCTTAGGCTAACTGGCTTATAGTTTCTGAATTACAGAAAACTAAGGTACTCATATTGTCACAAATACACAATCTGTCCCTTTGGATCAATACGCTATACCTATACTATATGTGCTAATATTTCTGCTTACCCTCTTGATCCTCTTAAAGAATGTAGTCCTAGAGATTGCATAATTGGTCAGTTTTGTATGATGAAATAATGTGGACAACCTTGAACTGTGATAAAAGATTGGCCTTTTCATATCTATCCTGTTCGTTTTCTTATCAAGCAATTTCATTTATGGCAATTGAATTTTTATTTCTCCAACTAAAATGCAGTTTTAGTACTATACATATATAGCAATGCATATAAATTAGGTTTGAGCTCATGATTTTTCTTTCTGGGTGTCTGCTTTCACTTCCAGTTTTGTTCTAAATCAGAAGTGTGATCAGTAAGGAGAACAGGATTAAGAAGGAGGAATTAGAGAACGATAACTAATTATTTGAATTGGATTGGTTTGGAAAATGTGGCTATCTTTTTCGAAAAGGATTTTCTATCCTGTGCGTTTAGAATGCTGTGAGCATACTGCAAGTGCAGAGCTGTTCCCTGTGGAAAGCATTGCAGGAAACAATAGGATAGCTATGGTTGTGCTTCTGGCCATTGGCACATGGGACTCCTGCTGCTGATGGTCCAAAGGCCCAAATATTATCCAATATAGAGGTGGGTGAGTCTCTTACCTACAGTGGCCCAATATCTTCAGACTTCCACTACAATTCTCACACATCCCCGGTACATGGACAGTCCCAGAAATGTCTACTGTCTTTGGGTGCTTGCAAGAAATTACTCCCAGTGGATGGGAGACTGACCCTTCTTGACTCATTTGCATGGGATCATGGGCAGACGGCAGGTGTAAGTTTATTCCCACTGTGGGGGATGCTCTGGAAATCCCAAACTCCAAAAATGGTTGTAGGTGTGGAGTTGCTACCTTTTTTCTTCCTGACAGCTTGGTAACACAGTGGTTAGCACCGCTGCCTCACAGCACCAGGGACCTGGGTTCGATTCCGACTTTGGGTGACTGTGTGGAGTTTGCATGTTCTCCCTGTGACTGCATGGGTTTCTTCCAGGTTATTCCCACAGTCCACAGATGTGCAGGTTAGGTGGATTGGCCATGCTAAATTGTCCCTTAGTGTCCACAGATGTGTAGGTTAGGTTAAGGGGTTATCGGGATAGGATGGGGAGTGGGCTTGGGTGGAGTGCTCTTTGAGAGGGTCACTATAGACTCAATGGGCCAAATGGCCTCCTTCACTATAGGGATTCTATGATTTCTATGAGATGCTCCTGAAGACTGAATATTTGTCAGGGCCACAGGGAAAGAATCAGCCATGACTGATGTTTAGATTTCCTTCTTAGTCTACTGTTGGATTTTCATCTGACCATGTGATAAAAGTAACTTGTTTTTTGTCTAAAAGCTTGACATTGGCTTCCATAACTCTTGTCACAAAACTGGTTTAACTCAAAGAAACAATTTCCCAGCTTAACATCGGTTTTGTGATGATTAAGTGTATGAATGGTGACTTAGTTGAGGGAGGAATCAAGGTACCCAATTCAAAAGAACTGTTTGTGCAATTTGTTCAGAACTGGGTCTGATTGCTAGCTTTTTGAATTGAACTAATCAGTTCTGTTTGGCTCTGGTTACTGCTTCAAAGGAATTTATTAGCAACTTGTTGTGTTGTTGTGAAGGCTGTCGGGAAGGCTTTTAAAATCCTAAACTTGTGAAAAGTATTAACTCAATCAGGTAACTGTATTTGGTGAGAGAAATGAAAAGGAAAGTGCAGCGGCATTTAAAAATTAATTCTGATATTGTTTCGTATCAAAGTTAAACTCGTTATTTTCCATTGCCATGAAGGAGCTTGTTAAATTCAGTAATGCTGTAAAATGTACATTGTTTTACTATGATTGTTTATTTGCCCTGTTACTGTTTAATAACAAGTAGACTTACATTAACACTGTAACAAAGTTGGCGTGAAAATCTCTTAGTTGCCACATTCCTGCGCCTGTTCGGATACACTGAGAGAATTCAGAATGTCCAATTCACCTAACAAATAACTGTGTTTAGCAATTAAATCCTAAAACCATGTTGTATTCTAGTATTAAACGCAAAGAAACTGTTTCCGTTAGGCGAGGAGACGAGGACCCGTGGGCACAGCCTTAGAATTAGAGGGGGTAAATTCAGAACAGAAATGCGGAGACATTTCTTCAGCCAGAGAGTGGTGGGCCTGTGGAATTCATTGCCGCGGAGTGCAGTGGAGGCCGGGACGCTAAATGGCTTCAAGGCAGAGATAGATAAATTCTTCGGGGAGAATGCTGGTAGGTGGAGTTGAAATGCCCATCAGCCATGATTAAATGGCGGAGTGGACTCGATGGGCCGAATGGCCTTACTTCCACTCCTATGTCTTATGGTCTTAAAGCAAAACACTGCAGATGCTGGAAAGCTGAAATAAAAACAAGAATATGCTGGAAAAATTCAACAAGTCTGGCAGCATCTGAGGAGAGAGAAACAAGAGGGTATGATCTAACGAGATCTTGCGAGATGTGATCTGGACCCAGACTCACATAGTTAAAAGAGTTTAAAAGCTCAGTTAGCTATGCTGCTGCCGGATCAAACTGCCCCGGCATCTGTTGGCCTTGCCAAGGGGACCCCAGCCAGGTGCCATTCAGCTCTGATCCCCACAAATGGGGACCAGGTGAAATGGCATGGGGGTGGGGGTCTCCTGGGCGATCAGATCCCCCGGGTGGTTGGCCTCTGGGCAGGGTGGCACCTTGGCACTACTAGGCTGGTTGGGGTACGGCAATTGTGCCAGGCTGGCAGTGCCAAGGTGTCAGGCTGCCCTTTTTCCGATACTGGGGATTGGGCTCGCGGGGTGCCCTGCTGGTATGTGGTAAGGTGCGGAGGGGTGGCGGTTTGAGGACCCACCCAACAGGTGGGTTGGGTGTTGGGGGGGCACCGTGGGTCGTGCCGGGGGGTGTTGAGAGATCAGTGGTGCCCTGACCTCTTCCTGCACTGAGTAGTTCTGCGCGTCGGAGCTCCTCAGTGCAGGATCATAGAATCATAGAATTTACAGTGCAGAAGGAGGCCATTCAGCCCATCGAGTCTGCACCGGCTCTTGGAAAGAGCACCCTACCCAAGGTCAACAACTCCACCCTATCCCCATAACCCAGTAACCCAACACTAAGGGCAATTTTGGACACTAAGGGCAATTTATCATGGCCAATCCACCTAACCTGCACATCTTTGGACTGTGGGAGGAAACCGGAGCACCCGGAGGAAACCCACGCACACATGGGGAGGATGTTCAGACTCCACACAGACAGTGACCCAAGCTGGAATCGAACCTGGGACCCTGGAGCTGTGAAGCGATTGTGCTATCCACAATGCTACCGTGCTGCCCCTGATATGCAACTAAGTGCGCCCTCAGCGAGGAGTTCCCTGTTAGGCGATGACAAAATCCCAGAGTGCGGTTAGATAACGTAGCGCTGGAAATGACCCCTCGATTTCTGCCCAGAATGGACTCTTAAAAACGAAAGTTAAATTGCGCCCAGAGTTAACGTTTGTGTTTGTTTGATGCTTCCTCAGAGCTAAAGAGGCAGTTTTCTGTTGCATTTTAAAGACAAAGAGCAACATATGGAAGCTTGGGATTGACGTAGTCGCTAAAGTACTCCAACTGTTATGGTTTTGTTTGGTTTATTAGCTCACTAATGGAATGTATCTAAAACCAGGACAATGGATGTCAGGAGCTCAGGCTTACCTTTGGGTGTGAGCTAAAACATTAAAGTCAAAGATAGCTGCAGTAGAAGTGGTGGAGGGAACCCTAAAACCTAATAGTCTGCTTCTCCAGTATTGTCACAGCACATTGACCTCTGAGATCTCCCTGTGGTCTTGGACAAGGGATATATGATATGGTCGGTGATGGATTACATTTCCTGAATGCTGTGAAGGAAAGGAAATAAACTACAATTCCTTGGCAGTCAATGAAACATATTTCAGAGCTCCCTAATGATCCATTGAGGAATATTTCAGGGTGCCCTGATGGTCAAGTGTGAGACGCATTAGAAATCCCTGATGATACAGCTTGGATTACATTAAGAACTTCTGGTAGTTCATTCTGGGCGGTGGTGAGAGGAAATCAAAAGTTCTAGATAGTTGACAAGAAAGGCATCAGGTTTTCCTAATAATTCATAGGAAGGAGGGGGAGTACCATAGTTCTTTTAATGCCAGTAGATGGTGCATTCGAGTTCCCTGCTGATTCAGTGAACTGATATATCAGAGATTGATGGTAGTTATATCGGGATACCTTTTTCTCTTGTCAATCAAAGGGGCACCTGTCAGAGTTCCTTGTCTGTATAGGCAGCCTTTATTAAATACATAATCTTGGTTTGCAGACTGGATCAAAACATTAAAAATGTGGACCTGACCCTTCAAATATCAAACCTGAAATTACTCTCTTAATCACCATTAGATTCTGGATGCGGGAGGCCATTCGACCAATCTTAGTTCTTCTATCCAGCAAGATGCTCACAACCTTTCCTTCCACAAAGCATCCAGTTATTTCTTTAATAATTCCTGGGTTTGACTCCAAAACCCAATCAGTCTTTCTCAGCACTTATACTGGAACAGGTTATTTAAGAGTATTGATCACATTAAGGCAAGACCCAGAAAGGACATGAGATTTTCTTCCATTAAGGGCATCAGTGAACTATTTGGGTTTTTACAATGATCAATGATCGTTTCATGGTCATCATTACTGCGGCTAGCTTTTCATTTTCAGATTTTATTAATTCAATTTAAATTCTATCAGCTGCCGTGGTGGTATTCAAGCACATGCCCCAGAGGATTAACCTGGGCCTCTGGATACCAGTCTAGTGATATTATCACCATGCCCTTTCTGAACCAACTTATCAGCAGGACCACAAGAGAGCAAGGTATTGACTCGTTCTACAAGTTTCATAGAATCATGGAATCCCTATAATGCAGAAGGAGGCCATTTGGCCCATTTGAGTCAGCACCGACCCTCTGAAAGAGCAAACTCCCCAGTTCCACACCCCCACCTTATCCCTATAACCTCATCGGCACATCCCTGGACACTGGGCAATTTAGCATGACAACTCCACCTAACCTGGATATCTTTGGACAATGGAATGAAACCAGAGCTCTCGGTGAAAACCCATGCAGACGCGGAGAGAGTGAATAAATTCCACGCAAACAGTCACCCAAGGCTAGAATTGAACCCGGGTCCCTGGTGCTGTGAGGCAGGAGTGCTAACCACTGTGCCACCATGCTGCCTTGAACGATCTTGAAATGCCTTTCAATTTGTCTCAGCAAGTGTCTCTTGGATTCTGGTGCTCTGCTGTACTCTGGACAACATGGAGCTGCAGAGAAGACTGAAGCTGCCACCAACAGAATGTGGAGAGCACCAGGCATCTGAGGAGCATGACGAACCTGGGCCGGAATTCTCTGACCCCCCGGGTGGTCGGAGAATCGCCCGGGGCCGGCGTCAATCCCGCCCCTGCCATGTCCCGAATCCTCCGCCCCCCCCCCCCCGAGATTCGGCGGGGGCGGGAATCGCGCAACACAGGTCGGCGGGCCCCCCGCGCCGGTTGGTGGGCCCACCGCGGCGATTCTCCGGCCCGCAATGGGCTGATGTCCCGCCGCTGACAGGCGTTTCCCACCGGCGTGGTTTAAACCACCTCTGGTACCAGCGGGATTGGCGGCGCGGGCGGGCTCCAGGGTCCTGGGGGGGGGGCGTGGGCTGATCTGACCCCGGGGGGGTGCCCCCACGGTGGCCTGGCCCGCGATCGGGGCCCACCGATCGGCGGGATGATGCTCCGGCGCATGCGCGGACTTCCGCCGGCCGGTGAAGTCCTTTCGGCCCCGACTGGCGTGGCGCCAAAGGCCGTTCACGCTAGCCGGTGGAGTGGAAACCACTCCGGCACGGGCCTAGCCCCTCAATGTGAGGGCTTGGCCCCTAAAGGTGCGAAGAATTGCGCACCTTTGGGGCGGCCCGACGCCGGAGTGGTTCACGCCACTCCGACACGCTGGGATCCCCTGACCCGCCGGGTAGGGGAGAATCCCGGCCCTGATGTGTTGTTGGTGCCTGGAGTGCAGATATGCATGTCTGATAAGCCTTCATGAGAGTTCTGGTTACAGCATTAAAATCCTCTGTGGAAATCCCCTCCACCTCACCCGAAAAATCTCCTCCCTACAAAAACCCAGCCAAGCATCACTTTCACAGCTTTACCTTCGTATCAAGGCAGCTTATTCCATTCACCTGGATCAATGGAGGATGCAACAAATTCGAGGCCATGACACACAAACTGATTCTTTCAATCAAATTAAATAGGCGTAACACTATTGCAAGCGAATCCCTTGGTGCAACAAAGACCTTTCTCTTGTACAATTTCTATTTCTTCTACATAATTCAACCACTGTGGCTTCAGAAGAGTTGGAAGCAGAATGCTCATTGCCCTGCTCTCATACATGAGGTGCCTGTGGCAGACGTCCTCTAGGTTTAGGAGCTGTGAGGCTCCCACCAAAACTGATCCTCTGCCACCTATGCAGGGGAAGATTTGATCATCAGGACTGGAGGTAGCTCTGAGGGTAGAGGGCAGGTAGGGTAATTCCTGTGAAGGGGATAGCACCTTGAGAAGAAACCTATGGTCATGTGTCTTTTCTCCATCTTCCCTCTCAGCCTCACCTGTGCATTTCCCTCTAAACTATGGGCAGGAGACTACTTGTCTGCATGTCCTTCAGGGAAGGAAATCTGCCATCCTTATCTGGTCTTGCCCATGTGTGACTCCAGATCCAGAGCAGTGTGGTTGACTCTTAAATGCTCCCTGAAATGACCTAACAAATCACTCCGATCAATGGGAATTAGAGGTGGTCAATAAATACTGGCCCAGCTGGTGACACCCACAACCTATGAATTATTTTTGAAAAAAGTAATATGTGATTGTAACATGATATATTTAAATCATGATTAGACATTTTTAATTCCAGATTTTTATTGAATTCAGATTTCACTATCTGCAGTGGCAGGATTTGAATCTGGGTCCTCAGAGCATTACTCTGGGCCTGTGGTTTACTAGCCCAGTGACAATACCACTATGCTTCTACCTCCCCACTTCTTGATTTTGACTTGGCTTTCCTATTTTCTCTTACTTCCTATAAGTTACTTGCATTTTAGTTTGGCAGACATTTTTAAAGTATCTGAGCGGGATTCTCCTAATTCAGGTTAGATACTGGTGCAGGCAGGTGTTTCAGTATTATCTGATCCATTAAAGTGATTTAAATATATCATGTTACAGCCATCCTCCATTAGTTGCAAGGTCCAGGAGGGACTACACTGAATGTAATCGGTCAACATGTTGCAAGACTAAGATACAAGGATGAATAAATTATTGAACCCCTGTATGTTATATAGAAACAGGAGTCACCATTATTGAGCTGAAAGCATGCTTTGAGTTGAGACTGATTTACAAGGTTAATTAAATTGTTGATCCCAAGTCCAGTAATGCATTCAGAAATGAATTGCCATACATCTTTTCAGGTGGATGAAAGCTGAAGATAGAATCTCATGTAACCTTAGGGTGGATGCTTGCCTTTTTTTTTATCTCTGCAGGATTTATTGCTGATCTGCAGGAAGCCAATGTCATTAGAGAGTTCCCACAGAATGGTACCATAACAGAATTGCAAAAATGCCTTGCGATGGTCAACCAAGTAGGCAAGTTCCGACCAAACTTGGCAAAAATCAACAAGCCATTATGACAGCTTTTGAAAAAAGTAGTGCAAGATCAAAAATCTCCTAATTTTCAAGAAATTCCAGCACTGTATAATCCAGAATTGCCAACAGTTGTTAGCTTGGACAGTGTTGTTTCAAATTTTAATAAATGGACAAAGAAGACCAGTTTATTATGCTTCAATATCACTCCAGATACAGAGAAAAGATGTGCAACCATTGAGGAAGAAGCATTTTCATCCACATAGGCGTGCAATCTGATGTCCTCTGATTATGTCATGGGATTAAGGTTTAAAATTGAAACCAACCACAAACCTCTTTTTATAGGAAATTGCAAAAATGCTGCCTGGAATTCAATGTTTTAAACTGAGACTCATGAGAAACGATTATGTTACCGAGTATGTTCAAGGGAAATACAAGATGACAGCAGGTGCATTGTCAAGAATACTAGTGGAAGGAGACAAACTGATGATTTAAGTTTTATTGAGCAATGGCAAGTATATATTTTGCACATTACTAAACACTTATCAACCATGGAAAAGAGATTAACTGAGCATAATATGATGAAAAATTCATCCAAATAGGAGTTTTGCCAAAACGGATGGCCAGTACTTCATCAATTCATCAATATTTAGAGCAGAGAAATTTAGATGACCGTTCTGCCCATAGTCTCTGTGCTGACCATTAAGCACCTATCTATTCTAATTCTATTTTCTAATACTTGTTCTGTGGCCTTGTATGCTATGGCATTTCAAGTGCTCATCTAAATGCTTCTTAAATGTTGTCTACATCTGACCATAATTTGTTAGCTTTTAACATGGACGAATCTTCCCAAAAACACTTTGGGCGCGATTCTCCGCAAATGCGGAGAGTCGTAAAGGCTGCCGTGAAACCGGCCGCATTTCACGGCAGCCTCCACGCCCCTTCTCGGGACCCGATTCACCCGCCCGGTCGGGGCTAGCATCACGGCCCCGGGAAGAACGGCAGCGCGGGCTTAGCGAACGTTCGCTAAACCCGGCCGCCAAGACTCACGGCGGCTGACGCGCACGATGACGTCAGCCCCGCATTCGCGGGTTGGATGGCTCCAACCCGCGCTTGCGCGGATGACGTCATCGCGCATATGCGTCAAACCCGCGCATGCGCGGTCCGTCATGCCCCTCAGCCGCCCTCAGACTGATCCTGCGGGGCGGCGGAGGGACAAAGAGTGCGCAGGAATTGGACCCGCTGCCCGCGATCGGTGCCCACTGATCGCGGGCCCATGCCACCCTTGGCACGGCCGTGGTGCGGCCGTGCCAATCGGTGGCATGGTTGTGCAGAATGGCACTTTGCGGCCGTTTTCACGAACTGTGATAGCAGGTGTGTTTAAATTCGTGAAAATGGCCGTAAAGGCCTTGGAAATCGGCCCATCGGATAGGGGAGAATCACTGCTCGCCGTAAAAAAACGGAGAGCAGCAATTCGTGTCGTGGGGCAGCCGTGGGGGGGGGGGGGGGGGGGGGAGAATAGCGGGAGGTCGGAAAAAATGTCGGGAAGGCCCTCCCGCTATTCTCCGACCTGTCGTGGGGGGTGGAGAATCGCGCCCCTTGAATCAATATTCTCCAAAAAAAACATCAAGGTTACTTGGGAATAGTGTAATGCCAAGCAAGCGGTGAGCGGTCAGTCTGATGGCATGGCATCAGTCACTCCATTGAGTTAATCACAAATTGCTTTGAGTGTGCAGCGAATAGCCAACAGCAGAACAAACCACCTTTCTTTTGAGGCCATGACAGCGCGGAGGAATAGATTTACTTGGGCTTACAGGAAAAATTTTCATCATCGTCATTGATTACCACTCCAGATACTTTGAAGTGAGTAGACTTCATAGCATCGTGATAGAGGCAGTCATTACATCACTAAGAAGAATCTTCACGACACAGAGCATCCCGGACATTGTGGTGTCAGACAGCGGTCCTCGATTTGCTAATGAGCTGTGCAGGAAAACGGTGCCATACATCTGACCAATTCACCTAGATATCCTGAGTCGAATGGAGAAACTTAAAGAGGATTTGTTTTTAAAAAAAGAATGAAGATGTTAATTTGCCTTTCTTAACTACAAACTTCAGCACTAAAAAATGGGTTCTCACCATGAGTAGTGATGGGAAGCTGGAAACATAACTCTCAGTTCCACAACAAACACTACAACCTTACATTACCTCAGACGATCATGACAAAGTTAGGAAGAGTGAGGAGGAACAAAGAGGCTGTCAAATTCAATTTCAAATTCAGGCACAGAGTATGAGATTGGAAAATACTACAGCCCAGGTGTGTGTGTGGATATGATAATAAAAAGAAGACATTGTAACAGATAAGGGGCGTGATCCACCAGCCGCGTTGCACTCTCTCTCTCTCAAGTGTAGTGCGGCTGGTGAATGCTGGGAGAGTCCTCCTGTGGGCCTCCAGTCAGTCTTCACACCTTGCGGGTTTCACCCAAGTCCTGCGAGGTGGCGAAGTCAGAAACACGCTTGTAAGAGGTGTGGCCAAATGGCACGCACTGAAGCCGACTTTAAACAGACTTCGGCAAACTTACCCGGGATCCACCGGTCTCCCCAGCGAGGCCACAGAATGGGCACCATTCAGCACTGATCCACAAAAACGTGGACCAAGTAGAACAGCAACCATGGGGTCTCCCTGGCTATCTGAGGTTCCTGAGTGGTCATGGTCATACAGGGCGGCCCCTGGCCCTCTCCCTGGAATGTGGGCACCTTGGCACTTCCAAGGTGCCTGAGTGGCACTGACAAGCTGACAGGAGCACTTCCGGGATGTCAGTTTGGCAGTGCAAGGGTCAGGAGGCAAGGGATGCATTCTGTTATTCTCAAGAGCTCCACAATCAAGATCTTATAGAATTGAGACAGACCAAGAAAATATCAGAAGGAACTGAAGAGCCTTGGTATGATTGGGAAAGAAATCAATAGAATCCTGGACATACTATTTAGATCCAGATAGAGACAACAAACCAGAAACAAGTAGAAACTCTACAAGCAACTAGGTGGAAGACCTATCAAATGACAGAGTGCAATTCATCCTCATCCTTGATATGAAATCAGGACCAGACAGGGAGTTTAGTCAAGGCTGGTCAGGGACTAACCCTGTGAAGTCTGAGACTTTGAGGAGAGATGTGGCATGATGTATATTGTTGGGCTAAAATCTTGGGGGAGATGTATAGTAAAGGCTTAGCATCAGGAGTGCAATATGGCTGGTAGATCACGCTCCATAATTTTATGAACCTCATAATTGTGACTTTACTCTTTATCTCCGAAGTCGCTTTTCTGACTGCAGATCAAAGCAGCTGTCAGAGTTACCAGAAATATCTATTTAATATTGAAATGAAAAGAAATGAAAATCGCTTATTGTCACAAGTAGACTTCAAATGAAGTTACTGTGAAAAGCATCTAGTCGCCACATTCCGGCACCTGTTCGGGGAGGCTGGTACGGGAATTGAACCATGCTGCTCGCCTGCTTTGGTCTGCTTTCAAAGCCAGCGATTTAGCCCTGTGCTAAACCAGCCCCGGGTAACAAAGTACACAGCATACGAGGTGCATTCTGAATAATTATTCTCCATTCTAACTTGATATATTTTTTATTTTAAATTAGCTATTATCCTTTAGTTCTCCAGTGGCCTAAATCCGTAGATTAGTTACTGAAAGAAAATTAGGTCAGCTCTTTAAAAAAGAGGCCAGCTAACATTATGCGGCTGTTTTCCATTTCCGATTAATTCAAAGCACTTGGACTAGTAAACCAGAAGCCCAGGCGAATGCTCTGGAAAAACTAGTTGCAACACGGCAGCTGGTAGAATTTAAATTCAGTTAATAATGCTGGAATGAATTGCTAGTCTTAGTAGTAGTGATTATGAAATTATTGTCCAGGTTGGACAGTGAGAGCCTTTTTCCTCAGATGGTGATGTCTAGCACGAGGGGACATAGCTTTAAATTGGGGGGAGATAGATATAGGACAGATGTCAGAGGTAGGTTCTTTACTCAGAGAGTAGTAAGGGCGTGGAATGCCCTGCCTGCAACAGTAGTGGACTTGCCAACAATAAGGGCATTCAAATGGTCATTGGATAGACATGGACGATAAGGGAATAGTGTAGATGGGCTTTAGAGTGGTTTCACAGGTCGGCGCAACATCGAGGGCCGAAGGGCCTGTACTGCGCTGTAATGTTCTATGTTCTATTGTCAATTAATTGCCAGAAAAACCCATCTAGCTCATGAATGTCATTTTGGAAATAAAATCTGCGTCCCTTACCTGGTCCGGCCTGATTATCACTCTGAACCCACAGCAACCATTGACCGAGCAAGTCACTGAGTATCAACCACTACAAAAAAGATAATAAGGACTGGAGCCTGATGAACCGCCTGGCATTGATCTAAGCAACAAAAATGACAACCGCAAGCTTAACCCAATCGACTCTGCAAAGTCCTCTTTCCTAACATCAGGGTCCTGGTGCTAAAATTCGGAGAGCCGTCTCACAGACGAGGCAAGCAACAACCTAACATGGTCATAATTTTGGAATCATACAATAGAGATGATGCGCATGATTCTCCAGAAAGATTTCTAACTTCATTTGTGACGGGTTTTTCAGGGAGTTTCCCGCCGGCTCTGCCGGCGAGTTCTCCACCGCAATTCGATGACATTTAGTCACTTTTCAAGCCCTGGGGAGTTTCTCACTGGTTTAGTCCACACTGAGAATTTTTTTTTTGGCACTGGGGGACTGAACTCCGAGATCGGGTCGCCATTTTGAAAGGGTGCCCCAATCTCTAAGTTAGTTTGTGGATCTCCCCCACCACCTATGCATAGTCACCCCACCCACACACACATGGGCACTACCCCATACTCCCCAAGTGAGGACACCCCACTTGGGGTCCCCCTCTTCATACCCCCTTACACCACCCCTTCTCTTCCAGGACTCTCACCCCCCCACCCCAATCTCCCAGAGGCCCTACTAACCTGCCCTGCACACCCGCATGCTTCAAAATCCCCCTCCACCCTCATTTCATGGACATGGCCACCCCCCTCGCCCCTGAACCTTGGCAGTGCCACTCTGGCAGTCGGTGACCTTTGCACTGGCACCCAGGCAGTGCTCCTGCCAGCTTGACAGTGCCACCCAGGCACCTGGGCAGTGCCAAGATGCCCATGTTCCAGGAAAAGGACCAGCGAGCCACCCTATACTGACCCTGACCACCTAGGAGTCTGCGATGGCCTGGGGGACCTCACGGATGCCGTTTGCCTGATCCACGTTGTGTGGACCAGTGAGCGGACCCAGCTGCAGCCTCCCTGGGGAGGCCGGAATCGACGGAGGCCGGTGGATCCCAGGCAGGTAAGTTGTGAGCATGGTAGCACAGTAGTTTCAGGAACCCGTATTCGATTCCCGGCTTGGGCCACTGTCTGTGCGGAGTCTGCACTTTCTCCCCAGGTTTGCGAAGGTTTCCTCCCACCAGTCTCGAAAGACGTTAGGTGAATTGGACATTCTGAATTCTCCCTCAGTGTACCCGAACAGGCGCCATAGTGTGGCGACTGGGGGATTTTCACAGTAACTTCATTGCAGTGTTAATGGAAGCCGACTTGTGGCAATAATAAAGATTCTTATTAGAGTAGGTTTACGACCTGCTTCTGTGAGCGTAGTTTAGTCCCGCCCCTTTTTGGGCAGCATTCTGACTCCAACGTCTCGCGGGACTTGGGTGAATCCCATGAGGTGCGGAGGCTGTTGAGAGGTCCGCTGGAGGGCTTTCCCGGGATTCTTTGTCTGCACTGCGCTCTCGCTTGAGCGCAACACTGCAAGAGAATCGAGCCCATAGTCCCAATACCACCATCACCATTCCCGGTATGTCCTGTCCCACCGGCAGGACAGACCCGCCAGAGGTGTTGGCTGTGTGGTACACTGTCAGGAGGGAGTTGTCCTGGGTATCCTCAATATTGACTCTGGACCTCGTTGGAGTCTCATGTCATCAGGTCAAGCATGGGCAAGGAAACCTTATCCTCCCCCCTTATGAATCAGCACTCCCCCATGTTAAACACCATTTGGAAGAAGCATTGAGGGTGGCAAGGGCACAATGTATCTGGATGAGGGAACTTCACTGTCCATGAAGAAGAGTGATTTGGTAACACCAGTACTAACCAAGCTGGCTGAATCCTAAAGAGCATGCCTGTTAGATTGAGCTTGCGTCAAGTGGTGAGGGAATAAACAAGAGGGAAAAACATATTTGACCTCACCTCACCAATCTACAAACCCTCCACCACCGAGGAACAGTGGCAGCCATGAGTACCATCTATAAGATGCACTGCAGTAATCGCAAAGGTTCCTCTGACAGCACATTTCAAACCCATGACCACTACCATTTAGAAGGATTGTCATAATATCCACTCATATATATAATGAGGTGCAGACAGGCAGTGATTGACACACAGGATGACCAGTAAGCACACAACACAGTGCAGTCAATCACAAGACAGGACACTACCACTATAAAGCCAGAGGGCACTAGGTTTCCCGCTTTCTCTGGACCCAGCCCCTGAGACAGAGTCCACGAGCTAGCAAGTGCAAACACCATGCGGTAGCTAGTAAGTCTGATCAGACTACTACTAGGTCTCCAGTCAGTTCAGTATAGTGTCGACCTACAGCTGAATATGTTTATCAGTTCTATCGTTGAATAAAACAGCGTTGGATCTTCTCCAGTGTTAGACGTCTGTTTCTAGCTTCCCTGCATCGAGTGCAGTCCACATCGAACCAACCTGCCTAACACATCAAGGACAAGAGCAGCAGATACCTGGGAGTCCCACCACCTGGAGGTTCCCCTCCAAGTCACTCATCATCCTGACTTGGAAATATATCGCCGTTCCTTCACTGTCGCTGGGGTAAAATCCCGGAACTCCCTCTCTTACAGCACAGTGGATGTACCTACACCTCAGGGGCTGCAGCAGGTCAAGAAGGCAACTCATCACCACCTTCTGAAGGGCAACTCGGGATGGGCAATGAATGCTAGCCTTACCAGCGACACCCACATCCTGTAAACACATTTTATCAAAATCTACCTGACAATGTGGAAAGTTGCCCAAGTATGTCCTGTACACAAGCAGGGCAAATCCAGTCAGGCTAATTACTGCCCAATTGGTCTACTCTCCCTTATCTGTAAAATAATGAAATCTTTTGTCAATAGTGCTATCAAAAGTGGCACTGACAAAGCAACAATTTACTGGCGCTCAGTTTGGGTTCTGCCAGGGCCACTGACCTTTCAACCATATTGAAGCCTTGGACCAAATGTAGACAAAAGGGCTGAACTCCAGAGGTGACGTGAAAGTGACATCCCTAGATATTAGGGCAGCATTTGACTGTGTGTGACATCAGGGAGCCCCAGCAAAATTGGAGTTAATGTAAAGCGGAGGAACCTCTCTGCTGGTTATCATGCCTACCACAAAGAACGGTGGCTGTGGTTACTGGAGGTCAATCATCTCAGTCCCATGATATCACCTCAAGTGTTCCTCAGGGTTTGTCCTAAGCCCAACCATCTACAGCTATTTCATCAATAGCCTTACCTCCATCATAAGGTCAGAAGTGGAGATGTTCGCTAATGAAGGCATGATTTGCGACTCCTCAGATACTGCCGCCTTCTGTGTTCCTATAGAGCTAGATCGGGACAACATGCAGGCTTAGGTTGATAAGTGGCAAGTAACATTTGTAGTGCACAAGTTCAGGTAACGACTATCTCCAACACCAAAGCTCACGGGCCTAAAATGTAGAACAAGGAAATCTCACTTCACTCATCATGCACAATCCATCCCTAATGTGAACTTGTGCAAGGTAATTTACAACAATTACCAATCATTCAAATTAATGACGTGCTGAGAGATTCACTCACAGAATTGTTCTTTGAGAATTACTAAAATGACCAGTATGCTTCTGTGTGCATAGTCTGAAAATTACTATGAACATTAATATAACAAATTTAGTATGCATATAGCAAATTTCTCTCTTGACTATCTTAACAAAGTCAAGCTATTTATCTTAAATGGGTACAGTAAGAAGTCTTACAACACCAGGTTAAATTCCAACAGGTTTGTTTCGAGTCACTAGCTTTTGGAGCACAGCTCCTTCCTCGGGTGAATGAAGAGGTGGGTTCCAGAAACATATATATAGACAAAGTCAATGATGCAAGACAATACTTTGAATGTGAGTCTTTGCAGGTAATTAGGTGTTTGCAGGTCCAGATGGAGCAACTGGAGAGAGGGATAATCACAGGTTAAAGAGGTGTGAATTGTCTCAAGCCAGGACAGTTGGTAGGATTTCGCAAGCACAGGCCAGATGGTGGTGGGGGGGGGGGGGGGGGGGGGGGGGGGGTGAATGTAATGCGACATGAATCCAAGGTCCCGGTTGAGGCCACACTGATGTGTGCGGAACTTGGCTATAAGTTTCTGCTCGACGATTCTGCGTTATCGCACATCCTGAAGGCCGCCTTGGAGAACACTGACCCGAAGATCAGAGGCTGAATGCCCTTGACTGCTGAAATGTTCCCTGACTGGAAGGGAACATTCCTGCCTGGCAATTGTTGTGCGATGTCCGTTCATCCGTTGTCGCAGCGTCTGCATGGTCTCGCCAATGTACCACGCTTCGGGACATCCTTCGGGGCAGGAAAGGTCAAACCATAAATTGTAAATAGCTGTGGCCCAAGTACTGATCCTTTAAATACCACAAGTTGCAACCTGTCAACTGGAAAATAATTATTTTATTTGTACTCTCTATTTTCTGTTGAATAACCAATCCTCAAGCCCTGCTAAAGTATTATCCCAAATCCATGAGTCAAAATTTTGTGTCATAACTTCCTCGGTGGCACTTTATTGAATGCTTTGTGAAGATCCAAATACTTTAGATCCACTGGTTCTTTCTTATCCATCCGACTAGCTACAAAGCACTGATTGCAAAGCACTGATTGTAAAAACATGATTTCCCTTTAATAAATCTGTATTGATTTCTGTTTACTCATATTACGATTTTCCAAGTCTCCTCATACCTAATAATAAGATTCGAGCATTTTGCCTACTACTGATAAGCTAACTGAACTCTATTCCTCGTTTCTTAAATGGCGGGATTACGTTTGCTAACTTCCAATTCTTTGAATTGATCTCGAATCGGAAGAATTCTGGAATATGAAAACCAATGCATTCACCATTTCTACTTCCTTTTAAACCTCGAGGATGCAGGTCATAAGGTCCAGGGAATTTGACGCCACATAGTCCTATTAATCTCTCCAGCACTATTTATTTGTGTTTCTGTACATATTCCTTAAGTTCCTCGTTTTCACTAGACCTTTGATTTCCCATCATTTCCAGAACTTCTTTTATGCCTTTACCCTGAAGACAGATATAAAGTAATGTTTTAATTTATCTGCTATTTCCTCATTCCCACTGATAATTTCACCTGTGCCTGCCTCTAATGGATTCATGTTTATTTTCATGAATCACTTTGTAGCTAGGAACAAATTTTATAGAGGTCTTCGGTCTTCTAGTGCTCATTTGGGTCCGACATGTCTCGGATGCGAACTCGAGTCTTAATTGTTTTTATCAAGTTGAATACTGGTTTTGGTACACTCAGTAAAGGTTGCTCATGCTGATTTATGCTTTGCACCAAATTCAAGCTTATGACCACCACAGCAAAATGTGATCATTTTGATGGTTGCACTATTACAATTGCTCAGTATGTCATTTTGATTTAATTTTTTTCCTAATGCTCTGTTTTTTTCTGTTCTTGGAGGCTAGTCACCTCTATATATCCGTTGTGGAGCAGGACAGATTGGGGTCATGTCCATTTCTAGGACCACAGATGCCAATGCAAGTTTGTGTTCAGAAGCTACTCTTTTCATGCGGAAAGTTGAATGATATCCTAAGGTGAAATGATCCATTTATGCATATTGGCAGGCTGAGAACTGTTGCAAAATCACAGCTGTGGCTGGCAGACCAAAATATCAGCTAGCGTTGGGACTTGGCCTTGTGATCCTGAGGGTACACAAAGCAAAATGCTCAAGAGTTGCAATCCAGCACTCCCAATGAGCAGACTGTTTGGTAAGGCAGCTGGACGGTATTTATGCTAGCAGGAATGGGTGGAACATTCAATCCTGTGATAGCTCTGGATTTTGTTGAAAACATTTATTATCTTAACATAGTTTTACATGAATCTCGTTAAAGGGGAAGTATTTACATAAAACTCCTCAACAACCCTTTTGTTTGTTAAGGGAAAGAAGTGTGAAAAGCGACATGCTTGTGGTGATTCAACAATGTATTTTAATGAGTAATTCTGTCTTGTTTGCAAACAAATGACAGAGAATTTGCTGAATAACTCTTCTCAAAGATCAAGGCGGGATTCTCAGTCTCGCCAGCCGGTCAATGGGGTTTCCGTTTGTGGACATCCCCACGCCGTCGGGAAATCCCCAGCTGCCGGCGGAACAGAGAATCCCGACAACGGGGATTCCAGCCCCATGTTCCGTTAGTGAGCAGTCATATGTGCTTTTTTAGAACAGGTTTACAATTTCACAAGAAAGTGTGGGTGTGGTGTTGCTGGTGTGGTGGTGGGTGGCAGAAAAGAAGCACTGATTCATAATCCTGGCACTAATGCCAAGAAACATACACTGGGATCCTGGTATTTAAAGACATTGCTTAGATGCTCCTAAGTAAGCATGAATGAGTCAACTTACTTCCTTATTGCTGCCTCCGTTCCATCCACTTTCCTTGTCACTGGGACTTTCAGATACACGACCACAGCTCTCTCATCATAAAAAGCATATTGGGCTCTACGATGTTAAGGGGAATTCAAATCTATTTTCGGTGGGTGGAGTATGCACCGCGTTTCATGCTCCAAAATTCAGCCTGTCGTGAATTTCTCGGGCTATCTTTCCTGGCAGTGAGCTGCTTATTAGTGTAGCTCTTCATGAATTTTAAATTGAATCCCATCATGAAAATGTCAGGCCTCTCAATATTCCATCAGATAGACATTCGTATCGCTGCACCAGACACACAGACGTGGTCCTGAATATCTGCGCAGATGGAGAGGCTCGCTGCGTGGAAATTCTGTAAGAGGCCCGAACCCATAAGTCCTGTCCCCACACCTAGACTCCACTGTTTTCACGGGGTGGGGTACTTTGAGGACAGTGGCTGGGTAACACCGTTAGCAGAGGAAAGGCATCCTTTGGGAGAGATATGACAGACTTTGGGACAGGTTAGGTGCCCTGCAGGGTTAATAAAAGCAATTGTGTGTACAAAATGCATTAACGCATTTGAACTGTCTTAGCTGTCAATGGATTTAACCCTGTTGGGCTTTAAATTTAAAGAAAGTACGAAATTAAAGAAAACAGTTTCTGATATTTCACTCAGTGCATTGATATAAGCCTAAGAACTATCATTATAGGTTTAGGCTGTGTGTAGATTTTATAACCTGATATTATCAAATTGGGGTGCCTGACAATTGAGCAGTTTGACTGACAGCTCAGAATAGAAATGTTTGTTTTCCTAAAAGATGAGCTGAAGGAATTATAATGTATTAATTGATTTTTTTTTCATAGATGAGGGAATATTTTTTAAAAGGGTAACATCATCCATAGACACACAACTTTATTTTATGCCATTGTGGCTCCTGAGGTTTGTCTATGGTGAATGTTAGGCCAGTTATCATGGAAGTGATAAGGGCAAAGGGTGGTGGGTGGGGAGGATGGAGGACAGTAGTTGGCATGTGGGCTATAACAATATGGGGATGAGTGGGTTAGGTAGGTTTGCATGAAGATATGAAGAGCCCTGTGGAATGGGTGGAATGGTATAGGGTGCCTTTGGGAATATGAGGGGTCATGGAAATGGGTAGAGGCACATAGGGTTACATGGGTATATGAGGGCCATGAGGGATCGGTAGAGGGGCTTAGTGGGTTTGAAGGACCGTGGGGCGGGGGGGGAGGGGGGTTGCTGAGGTTGCATAGATTGGCAGGATTGGTCACTGGAAGCGTGTGGGGAGTGAGGGCTGGAGCGATGCTTTTTGTTTTATGTATTTTTAAATGACTTCATCAAATTGCCAAGCACCAGCTAACTCACCTCTGCACCCATCAGCATCCACACTCATCTCGGGGGCAGCTGGCTCAACATATAATCCAGCCTGCCCTCCCAGAATGCAAATCTGAACTCCTGACCTCTTTTCCTGAAATCAGTTTGAAGTTTGGCAGAGATGGGAATTTTTTTTGTCTCTGCACTCCTGACCCAGGTGTGAAAATATGGGCTATGCTTTAGATGTATAGATCATCACTGCTAATGACTGCTGTGTCCTGTTGCTTCTCATTTATACCGACCAAATTGGTGATTTATTGCATACTCGGTGACTGTTGCACTGTTGGGGATGTTGCTTCCTTTGTTGAGATATTAAATAAGGTCCCATTTTCCATTCAGCAGGAAGATTCCATGGCAGAAGCGCCTGTAGCTTCATCAGAACAATGCAATCAATGTACATTAACTAATAATTTATTTGCTGTTTGTGGGATTGTACTGTTCCTTTTGCGTAAATCACATCAGTAACTACACTTTAAAGAAAATGATTCATTGTTGATTAATTGCTAGGGGTATTCTGGGGAAATGAAAGGTAATGTTAGGTGCAAGTTACTTATTTTCCTTCCTGCGAGTCCGGTTTCAGGTATGCTGGTAATGCCTCTCTATTTAACAATGTTGTCATTCAATTTAATACCACAATTATTCTAACATGGTTGATGGATATTATTCAATGCACCAGGCTATTCCAAGCTGAGGAAGTATTGTTTGAGGTACGTCTGCTTCAATGACTATCCTCGCTCTGGTGTGAATCTCATTGTTCATTCAGAGTCTACAAAGGGAGACAGATTGAATAAGTAAACGGGCAAAAACTGCAGATGGTGTATAATACGGGGAAATGGGAACACGTCCACTTTATCAAGAACAATAGTGTATTATTTGAATGGAGAGATTGCATAACTCTGCAATACATAGGATCTGGGTGTCCTGGTACATGAAACACAAAACGGTATTATGCAGGTACAGCAAGTGAATAGGAAGGCAAATGGAATGTTTTTGCTTATTGCAAAGGGAATTGTGTATAAAAGTAGGGATGTTTTGCTCTAGTTGTACAAGGCATTGGTGAGACCACATCTGGAGTATTGTGTACAGCTTTGGGGCGCAATCCCCCCCCCCCCACGCCTAGTGGGAGAATCGCTGGGGCGCCGGGCGAGTCCCGCCACGCCGCCCCGGCACCCGCACACGATTCTCCCCCCCCCCCCCCCCCCCAAACCGGCACGGCGAGATTTGCGGCTGGCTGCTTGGAGAATCGGCGCTCGCCGTTTGTAACGGGTGAGCGGCGATTCTCCAGCCCGGATGGATCGAGCGGCCTGCCCAATACGACGGGTTCCCGCCGCCGCCAACCACACCTGGTCACTGCCGGCGGGAACAGCACGGGAACGCTGGGGGGGTGGACTGTTGGGGGGGGGGGGAAGGGGGATCCAGCACCGGGGAGCGCTCAAAAGGGGTCTGACCCGCGATTGGTGGCCACCGATCTTTAATTAATTTACTAATTTACGCAGCGCCGCTCCTAGCCCACCGACGCTGGAGTGAAACACTCTGGTTTTCATTCCGCCGTCGGGACTTAGTCTCCCGATGGGAGAATCTCGCCCTTGGTTTCCTTACTTTTTAAAAATAAATTTAGAGTATCCAATTCTTTTTTTCCAACTAATGGGCAATCTAATATTGCCAATCAATCTACCCTGCACAACGCAGACTGGGCGAGAATGCGTAAACTAAGCACAGACAGTGACCCGGGGCCGGGATTGAACCCGGGTCCTCAGCGCCGTGAGCAGCAGTGCAAACCACTGCTCGATCGCACCGCCCTGGTTTCATTACTTAAGAGAGGATATAATTACATTAGAAACAGTTCAGAGAAGGTTTGACCAACTGATTCCTGGGATGAAGGTGTTATTTTAGGAGAAAAGTTTAATATCCACTGGAGTCCAGAAAAGTTTCATCATAAAGGTTGATTTAGGCAAAGAAAAATAAGGCCACAACGCGGCATATAGGACATCAATCCCAGTCGGGGCTATCCTATCTGTCCATTCCAATCCTGGCCAGCTTTTAAATGCCTAGTTCACGCGTCTCAGCTGCTAGGCCTCCGGTCCTCAACGGGGAGTTTGTATTCCACAAGCCCCACAGGAGATCAATTGGGTTATCCTGGTGGGTCTCATGAGGGTGATTACATCCCACTCCTCTGAAGTCCACAAGTCCTTCTGTTATTGAGGATGGAGTACGGTCTCCTTCGTTGTTTTGCCCATGGCTGTGTTTGCTGTGGTTGTCGGGCTGGTTCGGGGGGGCTGTAATGTGTTGGAGAGTGTCGCTTCCCTGCCCATCATCTGGGGGGCTGTCGGCAGTCTCTCCCAAGCCAAACTGTCATCTGTGTCTATGGATGCTTCTGTCTTCATGTCTGATCCAGAATCTTCCATCTCGTGCATATCTGCTTCTTGGCCTTTGGGGAGTGTTGCTCCTTGGTCCCTGAATGATGGGCAAAAGGGACAAAGGACTGATTCATCTGGCGGGGCTGGTCCTGGTGTGGGTTCCCTGCCTTTATAATGGTCATTGTGTTTGTGTATTGTTTGCTCCTTGGCTTTGACCATAATTAGAATGGACAAATCTTCTTCACTAAGTTCCCCGGTATCCACCGGGCATCGCCTCCCAAATTGCGAAAATTCACAGTGTCCCCTGGCTTGAACCCTCTGGCTGTGGTACTTTTTATGGAGATCTTATTTTCTCTCCACTTTCCTGCCAATATTAGGAAAGGTCAGGCTGAGAAGGTTTCGTAGTCTTCGGCCCATCAGCAATTCTGCTGATGCTATCTCAATAGCTAAATGAGAACCACGTCAATTTTGTCTCCTTGGATCCCGTTTCTTGATTTTTATGCTCCACTTAAAAGTTTGTATCCTCCTCTCAGCCAGGCGGTTTGAAGAGGGGTGGTACAGGGTAGTCCAAATGTGTTTTACTCCATTCGCCTACTTGTATTGTGAGAATTCCACACTGGTAAAAGGGGTACCGTTATCAGTAACGAGTACCCCCGGGATACTATGGACACTAAATGATTGGTGTCCATGAAGTGGTGGACGGCATCGGTAAGCTCCCAACGTTTTGAATGGGTATCGACGAGTAAGAAAGTTCCAACAAAGTTGGAACACGCCCAGGGTCAGCCTGGTCACACCTGGGAGTGAAAAGCAGCCGATGGTGGGAGCTTTTGATGCTCCAGACATGCTGTACACTGCTTCACCAACCTCTCGATGTCACCAACAAACCCCAGCAAGCACACTTAACGTCTGGTGATACAAAGACCAAACAAAGAGCAAAGAAAAGTACAGCACAGGAACAGGCCCTTCGGCCCTCCAAGCCCATGCCGACCATGCTGCCCGACTAAACTACAATCTTCTACACTCCTTGGGTCCGTATCCCTCTATTCCCATCCTATTCATGTATTTGTCAAGATGCCCCTTAAATGTCACTATCGTCCCTGCTTCCACCACCTCCTCCGGCAGCGTGTTCCAGGCACCCACTCCCCTCTGTGTAAAAAACTTGCCTCGTACATATCCTCTAAACCTTGCCGCTCGCACCTTAAAACTCTGCTCCCCCAGTAATTGACCCCTCTACCCTGGGGAAAAGCCTCTGACTATCCACTCTGTCTATGCTCCTCATAATTTTGTAGACCTCTATCAGGTCGCACCTCAACCTCCGTCGACTTGCCAATTCTTATACTCAATGCCCCGGCCAATGAAGGCAAGCATGCTGTATGCATTCTTGACTACCTTCTCCACCTGTGCTGCCCCTTTCAGTGACCTGTGGACCTGTACACCTAGATCTCTCTGACTTTCAATAATCTTGAGGGTTCTACCATTCACTGTATATTCCCTACCTGCATTAGACCTTCCAAAATGCCATTTTGTTCACTCACCGGTGTCCATTGAACAGGATGTGTAATATGGCTTTCCTGCCGTGGCTCAGGATCAGTATACAGTCTCCCCACAGGAGAATGCCATCTTCAAAGCTAAGCTCCTGTCGCTTAGTTGTGAAAGGCCGCAGCTCCTCAGGCAGTTTTTCCTGCAGCCCCCCCCCCCCCCCCCCCCCCCCCCATGCAGGACAATGTGGTTCAACTGTGCCAAGATTGGCTCCTTGTGTGTCCACTCAAGAATTTGCGAGCTGTGACCTGCAAGATGTCCATAAAACTTTGCACCAACACAACTTTGCCTGCTACTGGCGGTGATGGGGTGGGGGTGGGGTGGGGGTGGGGCGTGTCCGCAATGGAAGTTGGCTCAGGGCATCTGTGTGCACAATTTGTGTGCCCGGGCGACACTCAAAATCATACTCTTGCTGCCACCAATGGTATCTTTGGATCTTTGGATCCTGGCTGATGCTGTCAGTGCGATTAACTTGCCTTCCTTGAACAGGCTGAGCAACAGTTTCTCATATGTTAAGGTTGCAAAAAAAGGGTCGGCTGAAATGTTCTATCTCAGCTGGCAGCCGTTTATTTCCCTTTTCAAAGAGTTGGTCAACATCTGATGCTGGGAGGGAAGGGAGGGCATTGGGACTGGTTGTTGTTTCTTGGGGTTTATGGCGGGTAGATGCAAAGGTTGGAATATTGTTAATTGTTGTACTTAAATGATTGTAATGGTGTTAGTCTGAAATATTGTGATAATTTTTTTAAAACTGGAATTAGGGGCGGGTTGGGCGACGGGGAATATTTTTTGTATATTGTATGAATCTGATTGAATATTTTGTATGTTTGTAAACTGAAAAGTTTAATTAAAATACTTCTTAAAAAAAGATTGCCGCCCATAAAAGTCGCCCATAAAAGTATTAGTGAAACGTTTTGATCGTGAAGGCTACAGTCAGTCCTTCCCTTTCGATCTGAGCATACCTGCGCTCTGTGTCAGCCCAAGTTCTCTATGCGTAGGCTACTGGCCTCTGCGTCCAATTGTCTATCTGGTAGGACAACACCACCCCAATGCCATATTGAGAGGCATCACCTGATCAGGAGCATCCAGAAAGGTTGTAATGCGTTAGAAGCCTAGAGAACAACAGTTGTCACCTTACTTTGGCAAACATCTCCTCTTGCAGTGTCCTGCATGCTTGTTTCTGATGTTTTTTAGGAGTGTATGTCGAGGTGCTAATATGGTTGCCAAATTTTGAATGAATTTACCATAATAGTTTGAGTCTGAGGAATGACTGTATTATGCTCTGTTGTATTCTCTGGCATGGGGCCTGTTTGATTAGTCAAACCATTCTCTCCATCGGGTGCAACCTGTCCTTGTCACCCCGGTACCCAGGTATGTGACTTCTTTTGCCTGGAATACGCACTTATCCCTTTTTAGGCAGACACCTGCCTCAGAGAAACAGTGGAGGACTGCCTCTGAATTATCCAGATGTTCCTTCTCAGTAAATCCCGTAATCAGTGCATCATCCTGGGCGATTGCCACCCTCGGGAGCCCTTGAAGGATGCTCTCCATAACCCGCTGGAAGATCACTCAGGCGGATGATGCTCCGAATGGAAGTCTGGTGTATTCCTACAGACCTGTTGATATTGATGGTCACATATCTCCTGGACGCCACACTCAATTCCAACTAGATATGGTTCACATCTAATTTGGAGAAAGACTGTCCTCAAGCTAACTTTGCATAAAGGTCATCCAATCGTGGCATCGGGTATTAATCAAAACAGGAGGCCTTGTTCCCCGTCAATTTATAGTCGCCACACAGGTGGATGGTCTTCTCCAGCTACAGCACCGGGACTACAGGTGCTGCCTGTTATGTTCTGTGTTGTGACCATAGTACAGATGCACACAACAAACTACATAGCTAACAAACTGATAAAAACGGCAATGAAATAAATGAGCTCAGTAAATTCTCCAGAAACTACTTCTAGTGCGAGTGTTCTGCACTATAACTTACTACCCACTGCCAAATCTCTCCAGTCACATTGTGTATTTCTATCGCCACCTGCTGGTCAGAGGTCATACCAATAACTATATTCATTGATGTGCATATACATATCATCACATCCCCCTTCCTTTGGAAGTGTTAACATTTACAAATATAATTGCTTTACAAAACATGATATGCATGACTGTACGCAGTTGACTACAAGTTCAGTCTCTCAGGTTTCTGACGTAATCTGGTTGATCTCCTGAGCAATGGCTGAATAGGCGATCGTATTCTACCTTCATATATTGTTGGTGTTCCTGCTTGTTCTGTATTAATTGCTGCGGATGTTTCTCTGATCGTTGGCTCTGATGGGTGGTCTTTATCCTCTTCAAGTGTTTTGGGATTACACACCAACTCTTCTGCTGCACTCAAAATGAAGGGACGTCGAACTTTCATCAGCGCTCTTTGGTTTCTTCGCAAGACCTGAGTCATCCTCAGAGATGATGACAAACGAATGTGGACCTGCCTATTACAGTACTTTCGTAAGCCTTGACCATCCATTTCCATTGCTATCCTCCAGTCGAACCGTGTCACCTGGATGCAGTGGCTGGAGCTTCCTTGCGGGTCTATTGTAGAACCCCTTCTGCCTTCTTTAAGAAGAAGCAGTTTCTGCTCCAGTCCTAGATCCACAGGGTGCGTCGCGATGGAAGGCAGGGTCATTCTTAGGATATATATATCGTTCTTGAAAAGTGTGTATATATATATACAAAATTGGCTCTTTGTTTTCTCGCCAATAAAATCTTTAAAGTGTTTTCTCTCTGGCCACAGAAAAGAACACTTTGTCTGTTTTAAATGTGTTTCTCTTGAGCCCACTGAAACACATTGTACCAGAGTTACCGCCGGCTCGGACTCTGACCGATTTTTAGACCAGCAACTGAGTTCGAAAAGTCCGTCAAAATTGGTGTTAAAATCCCTTGTGGACTTCCGAGAGCTCATTGAGAAGGCCTTCGATTTAAAATCGGGACCGTAGCTCAAAGTGGCACTTTCCTGGGTATTTTCAAAGTGCTACCACTGCCAGAAAATGTTCTAAAAATCATGTTCCCGTCGCAGGGTCATTCTTGGCTGTCTATACATTAGCAGCTGTGCTGGTGACAGCCCACTGATAAGTGGAGGCGAACGAAAGCTCAAAAGTGCCAGATACATATCTTCCTGGCTGTCAATGGCTTTTTTAAACAGCTGTTTGACAATGTGCATGCCCTTTTCTGCCTTCCCGTTTGACTGAGGATATAAAGGACTTAAAGTAGTGTGCTTAAAGTCATAATGACGGGTGAACTCAGTCCACTCATAATTTTTGAAACAGGGACCATTGTCAGTCATAACAGTGTTTGGTATGTCATGCCGGGCAAAAATCTCTTTAACATGTTGGGTAACACACCGAGCAGCCGAGTTCACTAACTGTGCTACCTCTGGGTAATTAGAGAAGTAGTCGATTACCAGAAGGTAGTCTTTTCTATTGGTCAAAAAATCCATGCTGTTGTCTGCATCCTGCTGCAGTAACACCGCTCCCTGGCCATCCTGAGATGCATCGGTTCCAATTTTGGTCTTTTTCGCAGGGTTGAAAAATGCCAGAACTGGTACTGTGGCCAACGAGATATGCAATGCTTGTCACTCCTGCTCATGTCTGGGAGACCATTGGAACATTGCATCCTTTTTTATCGTGTCGGAGGTGAGAGGTTCTCGATGCCAGATTGGGAATAAATCTGCCAACAAAGTTCATCGTCCCTAGTTCTCATAGGATGTCTTTTTTATCTGTGGGACTTGGCATTATCAAAATAGCCTTTTTCTTCTCATTATATAGCTGCACACCTTGTGCAGAGAGCCTGTCCCCCAAGAATGTGATGCTGTCAATCCTGATTTGACATTTTGCTTTATTAAGCTTCGGGCCATTTTTTCTTTATTGTTTGTAAGGCACGGAGAAGTCTTCTGTCATGGACTCTCAGATTATTATGTCAACCACATAGACCTCTGCCACCTGGGCTGGGATTCTCCCTTACCCGGCGGGGCGGGTGTCCCGGCGGGACGGTGGCGTGAACCACTCCGGCGTCGGGCCTCCCCAAAGGTGCTGAATTCTCCGCACCTTTAGGGGCTAGGCCCGCGCCGGAGTTGTTCCCGCTCCGCCGGCTGGCGCGAACGGCCTTTGGTGCCCGGCCAGCCGGGGCCGAAAGGCCTTCACCGGCCGGCGGAAGTCAGCGCATGCGCCGGAGCATCAGCGGCTGCTGACGTCATACCGGCGCATGCGCAGGGGAGGGGGTCTCTTCCGTCCCCGCCATGGTGAAGGCCATGGTGGGGGCGGAAGAAAAAGAGTGCCCCCACGGCACAGGCCTGCCCGCCGATCGGTCGGCCCCGATCGCAGGCCAGGCCACTGTGGGGGCAACCCCGGGATCAGATCGCCCGCGCCGCCAATCCTGCCGGTACCAGAGGTGGTTTAAACCACGCAGGCAGGAAAGGCCTATCAACGGCGGGACTTCGACCCATCATGGGACGGAGAATCGCCGTGGGGGGCCTGCCGACCAACATGGCGCGATTCTCGCCCCCGCAGAATCTCGGTGGGCGGAGAATTCGGGACACGGCGGGGGCGGGATTGACGCCGGCCCCTGGCGATTCTCCGACCCCCCGGGAGTTCGGAGAATTCCACCCCTGGTAACCTTCTATGTGCTCCATAGCACAATGGAAAATTTCTGCGCAGAAATTATGCCAAATTGCATCCTCAAGAAACAGTAGTGCCCAAAGGGTGTGTTAAACATGCACAGCTTTATGCTCGCTTTGTCCAGTTTGAACTGCCAGAAAACTTGTGACGCGCCCAACTTGCTGAAACATGTCGAACCAGCCACCTCACCTGTTATTTCCTCCCTCCTTTGGAATTGGGTAGTGCTCTCTCTAGATATTAAGGTTCAGGTCTTTGGGGTCCAGGCACACGCAGATCATTATTCTGATTTTATACACACACCATAGAATTAACCCAGTCTGTAGGTTCCTCTATCCCTCTGATGACTCCTACAGCCATCATTCTGTCTAACTCGGCCTTCAATTTATCCTTCAATGGAGCAGGTACACGTCTTGGCGTGTGTACAACTGGCTTTGTATTCTCTTTCAATTGAATGCAGGATGTGAAAGGCAGGGTGCCAAAGCCTTAAAATATCTCCGGAAAGTCCTTTATGATGGATTCTTTGGATGCATGTTGGTGGGGTGTCATGCTTTCTACTGTGGGCAGCTCGGTAGCACAGTGGTTAGCATAGTTGCTTCACAGCTCCAGGGTCCCAGATTCGATTCCTGGCTTGGGTCACTGTGCGGAGTCTGCACATCCTCTCCATGTCTGTATGGGTGTCCTCCGGGTGCTCCGGTTTCCTCCCAAAGTCCAAAGATGCGTAGGTTAGACCATAATAAATTGCCCTTAGTGTCCAAAAAAAAAGTTAGATGGGCTTACTGGGTTATGGGGATAGGGTGGAGGCTTGGGCTTATGTAGGGTGCTCTTTCCAAGAGCCGATGTAGACTTGATGGGCCGAATGGCCTCCTTCTGCACTGTAAAATCAATGATTCTATGATAAACCCGCTTGGATGAGCCCAAGCGCTTCACATGCTTCCACTCCTGTGAGCGATTTGCACTCTGTCTCCGCTATGGAAAATGTAATCATGCACATTCTATCTTTGACCGATACTGCAAACTTACATGCTCCTATCATTGCGATCTGATGACCATTATAGTCCTTCAGTAGTACTGATCGACGAACCATTTTCAGTTTAATTTTTTAGCCCTTTTAATGTTCACAAAGTGATAAGCTTGGCCCTTGCTCTCGTGTCGAGCTTGAATTTGATTAGCGTCCCATTAACCATCAATGGAATTGTCCATCTATCTTCTATGGTATTCGCATCTGCATCACTGTGGCTGCAAATAGTGAGGAAAAATTTGCCATTTTGGCTGTTCGGACTACTCGTGTCCTCGGGCGAAATCATGTCCACAGCAGCCAGGTCGATGATGCATATCTCATTAATTAAGTTAACTGGTTTTGTTTGGTTGACTGATGGGCTCGAGAGACATCGCTTAGCAAAGTGATTTTTTCTTCCACACTTAACACACCTTTCCAAATGTGGGACATTGCTGTGGCAAATGTCGATTTCCACATTGCTGGCACACAATGACGGATCCTGTTGGCCGCTGCAAATGGCCGCCCACACTGAGACCACGTTTCTTCTTTGACTGCGTAACAATGCTTATGGCACTGGTGCCTTCTGCCACATTAGCGGCAAAATGTTTCAGATTGAGTGCGCTAAATGCTGTGCATCCAGCTTGCAAGCATGACAAATATTAACAGCATTTTCCAGTTGAAGCTCATCTTACCTTAATAGCCTCTCACGTACTTTGTCATTTGATATCCCGAACACTCTCTGATCGCGGATCATCGACGACTTTAGAACATAGAAAATAGCACAGTACAGGGGCTGGATTCTACCCACCCCGATGCAGAAATTGTGGCTGGCGCCATTGCTGAGAATCCAGTATGACGCTGTAATCGGGGCTGACGCTGGTTCAGCGATTCTCTGGGCACCAAAAATCGGCGTCACATGGGAGTACGCCGCGCCACCAGGGGCCATTGCCAGAGGCCCGCTCTGCCATCCTCAGCCCCCGACCAGCCAAGTTACCAATTGCGTGGAACTAACCTGCTATTGTCAGTCTGGATACTCGCACGGCGGCGGACTCTGTCCGCGGCCACCCTGGCCGGGGACGGGCTGATCGGAGGCTGGGGGAGGCCTTATTGGCGGCCAGGGAGTGATTGTGCCTGGTTTGAGGGTAGGGCGCGTGGCCGATCGGGGGTCTCTTTTTCGAGTCCAGCTCCGTGGTCGGAGTCTGCCATGGAGCATGGCGCGGCCACTGGAGGCTGCCACTGTGCGTATGTGCGGCCTCTGACCTGGAAGTGCGGGGGCCCGTATCTGCAGCAAAAGCTGCAAGATTTACTCTGGGTCCCTGCAGGGCTGTGAATTTGTTTCACTTTTTTCCAGGATTTTCAGGAGTAAAACATTTTGACGCCGGCGTGGGGATATAGGGCGGAATTCACCGCCGGCTCCAAAAATCACGGAGGCCGTCGTGAACTCGGCCGAGGTTCACGACGGCCTCGGTGCCCGCTCCCTGCACCTAATTCACCCCCACCCAGGGGGCTAGGAGCGAGCCCCCGTCGTTCCCAGCCGCGACCTCGGCCGCCGGAAATAATGCCCGAACAGCGCTTCACGGATGACATCAGCGCGCAGACGACGCAAACCCTCGCATGCGCGGTGCCATCTTTCGCCACCGCCGCCCGGCAAGACGTGGCGGCTTGATCTTGCTGGGCGGCGGAGGTGAAAGAGTGCGTCCATTTTGGACGCAGGCCCGATGACCGGTGGGCACCAATCGCGGGCCTGGCCCCTCCGGAGCACAGTCGCGGTGCTCCCGTCCAAATCGGGCCCCTGGATGCACCAAACGGGCATCTGCCGCCCGTTTCACGAATGAAGCGACCAGGTGTGGTTGCTGCCTTGGTGAAACGGGCGTGAAGGGCCGGCTGCTCGGCCCATCGGGCTCGGTGAATCGCCGTTCGCCGTGGAAAACAGCGAGCGCCGATTTTCCTGAGGGGGGGAGAATCGCGGGGGTGCCAGGGGGGCGTAAAAAATGTTGGGAGGCCCTCCCACGATTCTTCCACGCCACGTGGGGAGCGGAGAATTCCGTCCATAGTCTCAGTAATGGAGAATCCAGCCCCAGACCCTTTGGCCCACGATGTTAACGTACTAAATTGCACAACTGCGCCTTCAATCGCAAGTCGGTTAGAAAACTATTGAAAGATTCGCCCACCTTCTGAATGCTTCGCTGTTGAACACAAAGGTATTATAAATGTTGATTGCTTGAGGACCTGCTTCCGTGAGCAGCAACCCAATACCTCTCTCGTCAGGCTGTGCCTGCAGGCCAAGGGCTGCAACAGAATCTGAAGTGCTGGTTAAAAACACGCCAATTCTCATCAAAATTACTGGTGACTTGAAGCTGGTGGGGTGCCTTCAAACCTTCCATCTCTAACTTCACAGTCTTTCCGTGCATTGAGTTCCAGTTGGCCATAATGTACCAGGTAGGCGGAAGAATTTTCTTTTTACTTTGGTCTGTTTTGTCCCGTCTTCTCCATTGTTATCGTCAATTGTTCGACAATCTTGATACCATGTTATGTCTTTGTTCCAACGATGGCCAATTGTTCTCCGGTATATGTTGCAGATCATGCCGTGGTGTCCCTTAGATCCAGGTATTGGATCCCCGTATGATATCCCAGTACTTGTTGGAGGAAAGAAAAAGCTCAAAGTCTGTTCTCGACCGCGTGGTGTTGGTAAAACTTTGTTTAATTCAGAAAAACTGTCTGCACACAGGAGAGGCATGTTCTGTTGCTGGCTTTAGCTCGCAAAAGCCAGCTCTGCCTGTCTCAGAATTAGGTGCATATATATCTAAAGTTCTTCGGAGTCACAGGCAGTTATTGATGTCACTGAATCATTAAGAACAATACAAAGTGATCAGTATGCATATTTTCTGGTCCCCATAATGGGAAAACTATTAACGAATACAGGGGGGATTCTCCGACCCCCCCCCACCGGGTTGGAGAATCGTCGGGGGGCGACATGAATCCCGTCCCGTCCAGCCGCCGAATTCTCCGGCGCCGGAGAATTGGCGGGAATCGCGCCGCGCAGGTCGTCGGCCGCTTGCAGCAGCCCCCTTGGCGATTTGGGCCGAAATTCGGCTCGTAATATGCAGGTCCCACTGGCGTAAATTGGACTAGGTCCCTTACCGGCGGGACATGGCGGCACGGGCGGGCTCCGGGGTCCTGGGGGGGCGCGGGGCGATCTGGCCCGGGGGGGTGCCCCCACGGTGGCCTGGCCCACGATCGGGGCCCACCAATCCGTGGGCGGGCCTGTGCCGTGGGGCACTTTTTTCCTACGCGCCAACCGTGTCAGCCTCCATGATAGCCGATGCATAGGTGAACCCCCCCCTGCGCATGCGCGGGGATGATATCAGCAGCCGCTGATGCTCCCGCGTTGGCCGGCGGAGTCCCTTCAGCCCCAGCTGGTGCGGCGTCATAGGCCTTCCACTCCGGCCGGTAGGGTGCAAACCACTCCGGCGCCGGGCTAGCCCCTGAAGGTGCGGCGGATTCTGCACCTTTGGGGCGGCCGACGCCGGAGTGGTTCACGTCACTCCTCCCGACGGGTCCCCCCGCCCCACCGGGTACGGGAGAATCCCGCCCACAATGTTTCCTTACAATCTCATGGGTTTGTGCTTCACATATTTAACTTCTAGAAGAGGTGCGAATGTGTTGGACAATGGATCCCTTAGACTTACTGGGGCCTCCTGTGTTTCCCTTTTCATATTCAAATGCTCTGTGAGATGATTAAATCATTTCCAATGTGGGTGACGTTAACCCCTTGCTTGCTGGTTTTCCCTTGGTATATGTTTAACCACTTGCCTGCTGGTTTGCCCTTGACCTGTGCTATTACAATACTTTGTAATTTTCACCTGAAGAAGGAGCCGTGCTCCGAAAGCTCGTGTTTGAAACAAACCTGTTGGACTTTAACCTGGTGTTGTAAGACTTCTTACTGTGCTCACCCCAGTCCAACGCCGGCATCTCCACATCATGACAATACTTTGAGACATCTTTATTATACTAATCCTGACACATATAGCAATTTCTTCCGCTAACAGTACTTTTGCTGTCCTATTACTGAGACAGCAGCCCCTGTGTCTGTTTCCATCTCCTAGTGGGTGGCCATTTCTGTGGATGGCAATCTTGATGGGGGATACTCTTGGTGTGGCAATGCCGTTTAGCTCAGGTGTCCTGAGTGTAAAACCCTGGCTCTGAGTAGGTGTGTCCCCCAACCAGGGTGACAGCTCATTGATGGTTCCTGGTCCTGTGGTTCCTTCAGCCACAGGTGCAGCAATGTTGTGAGTCATCCTCCTGGAGTTCATGAGAGATGCCTTGTCGGGGTATAGTGGCCCTTGGCCCACTGGTCTGGTCCCGATACTGCTCGGGTGGTGACTGGGTCTCATAGGCTCTGCTCTTAGGGGGCATAACTCGTCGTCAAAATGGGGGGGGGGGTGGGGGGGGGGGGGGGGGGGGGGGCTGCCCAATGCTATTTACCTCTAAATCCAGTGAGCCTGAAGTTTCTGGACTCCGTTCTCTGTATTTTCACGTGAGAGGGGTAAGTCGATGGCCTTTTCAAGTCCATAGAAGGTTCTGCCAGAAAATTATATTGGGTCGCCATGTTTATGCCACACACGAAGAGGTCTCACAGCATCTCCAGAAGGGATGGCCCATCGTCGCACTGTTCGGCCAGATTACATAGACGCGTCCGGAATTCCATGAACAACTCTCCCGGTGTTTGCCTGACCATGTTGAACCTGTATCTCTGTACTATCACCCACGGTTTGGTTCATAATGGTCCGGCACAAGTGTTACTAGCTTTTTAAAGGTATTTGATTATGGGGCCACCAGGTAGGTAAGGCTTTTGATAATGCTAAAGGTTGGGGCTCTGCAGGCGGTCAGGAATATCACCTTTTGTCAGTCTCCTGTAATAGAATTTGCCTGAAAAAGTAGTGAATACCTTCAGCCTACTGGGCCCAGTCTTCAGTGGCTGCTTCAAAAGCTTCAAGCCTCCCAAAAAGCACTCTGACCTTTCTCTCTTGCAGCAGAATTCAAACGTGGTCCGGACGTCCAAAATCGCAGACTGTAGCTCTGTTTTTCCTCGACATCAGTATAATATCCATAGGTGTTCCGAGAAGGTTTAAACATAAGGGTTTATTAGTTAAAGAAAAATAAGACCGCAACGTGACATATAGTACATCAGTCCCGTAGTGGATTTAGGTTATTCCGGACCTGATAATACTCTATTACTAACCTATGCTCTAGGTTAACCTATCAAAAGAGGGAAACCTGTTTTCCTGCCTAGACTCAGAATAGATCTCACGAAGGGAGAAAGCTTTTTCAGGTCTCAAGCAGTTAAACAAGGTCTCAGTTACTTTTTATGGGGAGAGTTCAGATTTGTCTCTCATAACTAAATCGATACCTCTTGATGTCGTGGGTCCCAGCCTATTCAGGGCTTCCTAAATGAGCGTTTAGGATTCTCAACTTCGAGATTAATTTTCACACAGTATGATTTTAATTAAAGTATCTTTATTGTGAAAATACTACCATTAGATACATACTGAATTGCAGAGTTAGAATATAAGTGAACTAACAGTCTATCTAGTTATCTGTTATTAATACAAAATCGTTAACAGTCCTTAGTTATCTGCTAACATACTAAATTCTCTCAATAGAATGAGATATCTAAAACATGGAATAATCCTAAAGCATCTCTATCAGTTCCTCAGTACATTTCTAAGAAGTTATCCAAAACCATACTGGGTCAGAATAAGAGAGAGGGGATGAGAGCTTCTGCTAAAATGCTTTCTCCTTATATACATGAAAAGTTGCTTATCGGTTCAGGAAGGCATTCGTTACCTTGGCATTTATTGTTAGCTAATTACCTATAGCCAAATGGCTAATTGGATGTACTATCACTGATAGATTTTTTAATAGTTGTGTAGGGTCTGTGTAATTGTCAGGAGTCCTAAAATATATTGGCAAGGGAGGCCCCGTTTGGTCCCTGTCTTTTTTCAGTGTTGTCACTTTCTCCAGATATCAGAACAGACCCTTTAGTGAAGGTGTTATCGTAAGTGTCCAAAGGTATAGTTTGAGAAGGATTTGTGTATCTGTTTATCTGTTCTCATATTTTGAATACTTCTAGGTATAGGGAGTTTGTCTCAAAGAATTTATTGGTCTGTCAAAGAAGAGCCTTTAATTGTTTATTATTAATGAGTCCTTGAAACCAGCTTGGAGTCTCTCCCATCAGGTGATAACCTCTACCTGACCTTTAGCTGGAGTGGTTTTATTCCATCTTGAATTAGAATGCTGTTTGTATAAATGACTGATTTTAAGCTAAATCCTGCAGTGAATGTGCTATCCATCACAGTCCCAGCCGGGACTATCGATCTTGCCAGTTCCAATCCTGGCCAGCTAGTAAGTGCCTGGTTCACGAGTACCAGCTGTTCGGGGCTCCACCCCTCAGCGGGGGAGCTGGCATTCCATGGGCCCCATGGGGTGATCAATTGGGTAATCCTCTGGATCTCACGAGGGTTATTACAAAAAGGTTTTACAGTTTAGCCCTGTATCAATTGGAATTTAGAAGATTCTGAGGGACTTTCATAAGATAGAATCTGAGAGGATTTTCTCCCTATGTGAGAGAGTGGGGCTGGGATTCTCCGAGCCTGTGCAGGGTCGGAGAATCGCTTGGGGGGGGGGGGGGGGGGGCGCAAATGGAGAATTCGCGCCAATCACACCCACGCCGCGGTGCGGGTCGGGACCTGTTGAAAGCGGCCCCGTGACACTTCTCTGCTCTCGACGAGCCGAGTTCCGCCGAGTCCCAGCGGCATGGTCCCGAACACGGTGTTCGAGTCCCGAACTCGCCGTTCTGGCTGGAGGGGCCATCCTGGGGGGGGGGGGGGGGGGGGGGGGATGTGGGGATGGGGGGGGTTCCGACTCCGGGGGGGGGGAGGGGTTTATCCTCCACAGTGGCCAGGCCCGCGATTGGGGGCTACCGACCGGTGGGCGCGCTCATTCCGGGGGCTATGTTCCTCCGCGCAGGCCCCTGTAGGGCTCCGCCCATGTTCTGTTGGGGCCGTTGCGGAGACGGCAACAATGGGCATGCACTGGAGCAGAGACAGCCATCATGCATATGCAGGGACCTGTGCCGCCGTCACGCGCATGCGCGGACCCGGGCTGGCCGTGCAGGGCCGGCTTTCGGCCCCGGAGCAGCGCACAGCATTCCGGCGCAGTTCTCGCCCCCGAAGAACAGGAGAATTACTGGGCCTGGAGACCCGTTGATGCCGGCGTTGCTTGTGCCAGTTTTCATTGCCCATAGGTAATGAAAGGAAGAAGCACGCAGGATTACTCTGAAGTGAGGATTTGGATATCAAAATGGATTTAAATAAGCTTCCTCAAAAGCTGCATGTCAACACTTGGCCGCAACATCGTAGAATCCCGGTCTAGAACTAGGGTGCACTGTTTAAAAATCAGTGACTGGATTCTCTGCTGACAGGATTCTCCATTGTGCCAGCAGCGCACCCACACCCAGGGATTCCCTGACAGCGTGGGGCTTCCCACAATGGAAAATCCCATTGGCCAGATGGCAGGACAGAGAATCCCACTGCCGGCGGGGGCGTGAGCACCACCCAAGGGGTCTCTTTTTAAAATCAAAATGAGGAATGTTTTCCAGAAATTCTCTGGAGAGCAGTGGAGGCAGAGCCATTGAATATTTTTATGGCTGAGTTCGATAGATTCTTGACTAACGAGGGATATAAGGGGTAGACAGAGAAGTGGAGTTTTGAGGCTGCAACCAGATCTGCCATGATCTTATCAAATGGCACAGCCAGCTTGAGCGGCCGAATGTCTGACTCCTAATTCATATGTTTGTGCGCATCACCTCTCCAACCTGGCTTGAATGATGGCAGCAGTACATCATTTTTGTTTCCCAGTATCCATTTGCCCATAGGTAATGAAAGGAAGAAGCACACAGGATTACTCTGAAGTGAGGATTTGGATATCAAAATGGATTTAAATAAGCTTCCTCAAAAGCTGCATGTTAAAAATGGTGACGATTCAACTAAAATAAAAAGTGAGAGAGGTGAAAGAATTGTTGCAGTAAACAACTGCCTGAGAGCAATAAGTGAATCAGGTAACAAATGTTTTAACTGCACACCCATCGGGAAATTGACTGAGAAAATGAGCCCAATTTTTGATGACACACATATCCCTGTCTAGATGTATGCAGCATCTGTCACTTGTGAAAAATCTGAAATAAGTTACTGTGTTTTCAGTAAACATTTTGGGTGCAATTTATTGAGAATCCATTAAGATAATAGCAGTGTTGTGCTCAATGACCTCCTCTGAAGTGTTTTTTAAAGGCAGTGCAGAACAATAGGCAAATTTGTGTTGGTGTGAGGTGACAGCTAAATTTGTTTTAAATTGATGGTAATTATACTTTTCTTGCTTTTTGCTGGTTACCTTTTCAGAAATTAAATGGTGGTGTTTAAATCTTTTTCAAAAAGTATGCAAAAGTAAGATGAATTAGAGTATTACTGAAAATACATTTTTGAAGCTTTTCATCTTGCACTTATTTGGACAAATTCGGACAATCACAAGAATACCAATGTCAAGGGAAACAGCAACTTTATACTGCATGAGAAGAAGGTGCTGATTGGTTGGCAAGTGGACTCTGATTGGTGGAAGCATTGTCATGGAGAATGAGCAGTTGATGGTGATTGGCAGTTGACTGTCACCAAACAGTTAAACCAGACAGCTTGATTCTGCTCAAAGTGTTTCCCTGTGGAATGAACAAGCAAATGGCTATCATTTATTTTGTGTAGCTGAAACAGGCGCAATGTGCGTATATGTTCTTTCTGCCTGTAAAGAACAGAACCTTGTGTATTAATATATGTACCATATAGAACACGCAAATGAACCACTCTGTGACTCTGTTGTTTAGAAGTTGCTGACACCATTCTGGAAGTCGGCATTTCAATGTTGTACAATTTCCAGTGAGGCTACCGGATTTTGAAAGCTTTTCTAAATCACACCTTGTCAGTGGAAGTGTGAACCATGGATTAGAGTCATGGAGTCAAAGAGTTTTACTGCATGGAAAGAGGCCCTTTGACCCATAATATCTGTACCATCTACCTATTCTAATCCTATTTTTCAGCACTCGGTCTTCAGCCTTGAATGCAATGGCATTTCAAGTGCTGATCTAAATACTTCTGAATCATTGTGAGGGTTCCCCCTCTGCCACCCTTTCAAAATTCCAACCACCCACTGGGTGAAAGGGTTTTTCCTCACATTTCCTCTAAACTTCTTGACCATTACTGTAAATCTATGCTCCCTGGTTATTGAGCCCTCCACTAAGGAATCTACCCCTATCTATGCCCCCCATAATTTTATACACCTCAATCAGGTCCCTACTCAGCCTTCTCTGCTCCAGGGAAAACAACCCCAACCTATCCAGTCTCTCTTAATAGCTGAAATGATCCAGCCCAGTCAACATCCTGGTGAATCTCCTCTGCACCCTTTCCGAAGCAATCATTTCCTTTCTATGGTCTGGTGACCAGAATTACACACAGTATTCCAGCTGGGGCCTATCCAGTGTTTTTATACAGCTCCAGCATAACCTCTCTGCTCTTATATTCAGTGCCATAGTTAATAAAGGCAAGAATCCCATAGGCCTTAACCACCTTATCAACCTGCCCTGCTGTCGTCAGACATCTGTGAACATACACACCAAGGTCCCTTTGATCCTCAGTACTTCCTGGGGTCCAACCATTCATTGTATATTTCCTTGCCTTGTTAATCCTCCCAAAATGCATTACCGTACACTTGTCATGGCTAAATTCCATTTGCCACTCTTCTGCCCATCTAACCAGCCCATCTATGTTGTCCTGTAATCCAAGGCCTTGCTCCTCACAGTTTACCACGCCACCAATTTTTTTGTCATTTGCAAAAGCCATGCTGACCATCCTGATTAATCCTTGCCTTTCCAAGTGGAGATTGATTCTGTCCCTCAGAATATTTTCCAGTAGTTTCTCTACCACTGAAGTTAGATTCACTGGTCTGTAATTTCTTGGTTTGTCCCTACTTCCCTCCTTGAATAATCACATCACATTAGCTGTTCTCCCATTCTCTGGCATCTCTCTTGTGGCCAGAGAAAATTTGAAAATTGTTCTCAGAGCCTCTGCAATCTCCTCCCCTGCCTCCCACAGCAAGCTTGGGTACAGCTCGTCTGGCCCTGGGGATTTATCCACTTTTAGGCCCGTTAAAGCTATTAATACCTCTGCCCTCTCAATGTTAAGTTGTTCAAGTAAATCACAATGCGCCTCCCTGATTTTATACCTACATCATCCTTCTCCTTAGTGAACACAGGTGCAAAGTATTCATTTAAAACCTCAGCTATATCTTCCTGTTTCACACACAAATTGTCAGGTCAGTCCCTAAGGGGCCCTACTCTTACCCTGGTCAACCGCCTGCCCTTAATATATTTAGAAACACCTTTGTAATTTCCTTCATTTTACCTGCCAGTGCTTTTTCATGCTCCCTCTTTGCTCTCCTAATTTATTTCTTAAGCAACCCTCTCCACTTCCTCTATTCGTCTTGGGTTGCTGCTGTTTTGAGACCACGGTATCCGCTCTAAGCCTCTAATCCTGGATATCTCTTGACATTCCGGGTTCTCAGGACTTATTGCCCCCACTCTTCACTATCATGGGAACATGTTGGCCCTGTACTCTCTCTATTTCCTTTTTAAATGAATCGCACTGCTCTGATCTAGATTTTCCTACAAGTAGCTGCTCCCAGTTAACTTTGGACAGATCCTGTCTAATTTTATTACAAGTGGTTCTCCCCCAATTAAGAACTTTAATTTCCTGTCCTCCTTTGTCCCCTTCCATGACTACCTTAAATTCTACTGAGTTATAGTCACTGTTTCCAAAATGCTCCCCCACTGAAACTTCATCCATTTGCCCGGCTTCATTCCCTAAAACTAGATCCAGCACCAAGTCCCTTGTAGGACTTTCAACATATTGGCATAAATGGCTCTCCTGGATGTATTTTAAGAATTCTGCCCCCTCTAAGTCTTTCACACTTTGACTATGATATTGGGAAGTTGAAATCCCTACAATTATTCCCTGATTTTTCTTACAATTCTCAGAGATTTACCTACATATCTGCCCTTCTATCTCTCCCTGACTATTTGGGGCCTATAGTACAATCCCAGCAACGTGATCACCCCCTTTTTGTTACTAACTTCTACCCATATGCTTCATTTGAGGGAATGTATCCTGAAGATGGACATGATATTCGCGCTAATCAATAATATAATTCCTCCTCCTCTTTTACCACTCCCTCTGTTGCGCCTGAAACGTCTATAGCCTGGAATGGATTGGAGCAGGGAAGCCTGTACAAGATGAGTAAAAATGGTTTCGCTTCCTTTGCAATTGATCATGAAATGCTGAAGACTTAGTTACAACAGCGTTTACTATACTGAGCAACGAGAGTGCTGTGGTTGGAAAATGTAAGTGACTGTTAAATAAGGGGCAGGATTTACCGACCACCCCGGCGTGTGTTTTTCGGCAGGGGCTGCAGCCCACCAGCAGATCTACCGGTCCCACCGTTGTCAATGGGATTTCCCATTGGTGGTTTTCCAGATGAAATGTTAAACCACGGTCAAGTTGACAGGGTCCTACAGCAAGGAAAAGCAGTGATTGGTGCATATATCCTGCCCAACACTGCTCACTCAACTAACAGCACAAAAATACAACGGGGTCGATTAGAACTGTATGAGAATCAGGAGGTAAGGGTCAAAGTGAGCAGTGAATTTTGACCTTTACTCCTGTATTTCATCTGAATATCTTGACAATGACTTCCACCCAAAGAAACTGAGAGTTACTGTCATAATATACACACAGGTATATGATGGTGCACAGATAGGCAGTGATTGACACACAGGATGACCAATGAACACACAGAACACAGCAGCCAATCACCAGACAGGACACGACCACTATAAAGCCAGAGGGCACTAGTTTTCCCGCTCTCTCGGGATCCAGGCTCTAAGACAGTCAGAGCTCGTGAGCAGCAACTAGAACAAACACCATGTGGTAGTAAGATAGTCTGGTCAGGTTAGCCTCAGGTCTCCAGTCAAGTCAGCATAGTGTCAACCCACAGTTAAAGTATGTATTATAGCTAAGTGTTCAATAAAATCGAGTTGCATTTCTTCAAGTGTTGGAAGCCTGTCTCTCTTACTGCTGCAGTAAACGCAGTCCTCGTAGACCCAGCTTACTCAACACATCAGTTACATCAAAATTGACACGCAGGCCGGAATGGAAACTTGTGGGTGGTTAAGGCCACTGCTGGGGTCACACAGAAATTGTCCCCAGCAAGGCCCGTGAGGAAGGGGTACACTTCTCCCCTGAGCCTCCGAGTTATTTTTCAAACTTAAATTGGCTTCTTCTGATTACTCTGTAGACTCCTGTCATGACTGAAGTGTCGGAATTGACTCGTTGCAAACCACCTGAATCTGAAAGGTAAAATGCTGCTGTGCGCCAATAGGTTTTTCAACCTCGGGCTATTAGAACAAAGAACAAACACCAAAGAAAATTACAGCACAGGAACAGGCCCTTAGTCCCTCCAAGCCTGTATCGACCATGCTACCCATCTGAACTAAAACCCACTACCCCTCCGGGGACCATGGCCCGGATTCTCCGCAATCCGGCGGGGTGGGCCATACCGGCGCCGAGGAGTGGCGTGAACCACTCCGGCGTCGGGCCGCCCGGAAGGTGCAGAATCCTCCGCACCTTCAGGGTCTAGGCTGGGGTTGGCGCCGCGCTTGCCGGCACGAAGGGTCTCCGCCAGCCGGTGCGAATTGGCGCATGCGCGGGAGCACCAGCGTGTTCTGGCGTGATCCCAGCACATACGCAGGGGGGTTCTATTCCGTGCCGGCCATGGCAGACCATTACAACAGCCGGCGCGGATGGAAAGAGTGCCCAGGTCACAGGCTCACCCGCAGCGGGGCCAGATCCCCAGGCGCCCCCCGATGACTCCGCTGACCGCCCGCGAGAGCCAGGTTCCGCCGGTAAGGACCTTGTTTGATTTACGCCGGCGGGACTGGCCGAAAACGGGCGGCCAATCAGGCCATTGAGGAACGGAGAATTGGCGGCGGGGGGGCGCAATGCCAAAGGCCCCCGACTGGCGCGGCCTGATCCCCACCCCCGCGGCGGAGAATCCGGCAGCCGGTGCCAGGGCGGCAGGGCGGGATTCACGGCGCCACCCGGCGATTCTCCGGCCTGGCGGGGGAGGGGGGGGGGGGGGGGGCGGAGAATCCCGCCCCATATTCCTCTATTCCCATCCTAGTCACGTATTTGTCAAGACGCCCCTTAAAATCACTATCGTATCTGCCTCCACTACCTCCCCTGGCAGTGAGTTCCAGGCCCCCACCACCCTTTGTGTAAAAACACCTGCCTCACAAATCTCCTTTAAATCTTGCTCCTCGCACCTTAAACCTATGCCCCCTAGTAATTCACTCTTCCACCCTAGGAAAAAGCCTCTGACTATTCACTCTGTCCATGCCCCTCATAATCTTGTAGCCTTCTCAGGTCGCCCCTCAAACTCCTTTGTTCCAGTGAGAACAAACCAAGTTTCTTCAAGCTCTCCTCATAGCTAATGCCCTCCATACCAGGCGACATCCTGGTAAATCTTTTCTGCACCCTCTCTAAAGCCTCCACATCTTTCTGGTAGTGTGGCGACCAGAATTGAACACGATGGGCGGGATACTCCGATGCCCCGCCGAGTTGGAGAATCGTCGGGGGGGGGGCTCCGACTCCTGCTGCTGAATTCTCCAGTGTCTGTTTTCGTGCAATGGCAGGAATCACGCCACGCCAATCGGGGGCCGTTGGCAGTGGGACCCCCCCCCCGGCAATTTTCCAGGCCCCGGTGAGCTGAGCGGTCACCCGTTTTTGGCCAGTGCCGCCGTCGTGAGATGGACATGGTCCATCCCGGCTGGACCTAGCTTGGAGGGCGTCTAGCAGAGTCCTCGGGGGAGTGCGGGGGTATCCGGCCCCACAGGGCCCCCTACGGTGGCCTGGCCCGCGATTGGGGCCCACCGATCTGCGGGCGGGCCTGTGCAGTGGGGGCACTCTTTCCCTCCGTGCTGGCCTCTGTAAGGCTCCGCCATGGCCGGCGCAGAGAGGAAACCCCCTGCGCATGCGCAGGAAACACGCCAGCAGTTTGCGCATGCCCAACTCGCGCCGGCCCACGGCGGCCCTTCGGTGCCGGCTGTCGCAGCGCCAACCCCTCCGCCGCCGGCCTAGCCCCCGGACATGCGGAACTTCTGGGTGGCCCGACGATGGAGTGGTTTTCTCTTGGAGCCGGCGTCGGGCCATCGCGCCAAGTGCGGGAGAATCCCGCCCTATATTCCAAATGTGGCCTAACTAAGGTTCTATAAAGCTGCAACATGACTTGCCAATTTTAAAACTCAATGCACAGCTGATGAAGGCAAGCATGCCACATGCATTCTTGACTACCTTCTCCACCTGCGTTGCCTCTTTCAGTGACCTGTGTACCTGTATACCCAGATCCCTCTACCTATCAATACTCCTAAGAGTTCTGCCCATTACTGTATATTCCCCATCTGTATTATACTTTCCAAAATCATTACCTCACATTTGTTCTAATTAAACTCCATCTGCCATCTCTCCGCCCAAGTGTCCAGCCGATCTATATCCTGTTGTGTCCTCTGACAGTCCTCATCATTATCCGCAATTCCACAAACCTTTGTGTCATCTGCAAACTGACTAATTAAACCAGCTACATTTCCTCCAAATCATACATATTACAGGATCCTTGCATTGATCCCTGAGGAATAGCAGTAGTCGCAGCCCTTCATTCAGAAACGCACCCTTCCACTGCTACCCTGTGTCTTCTATGATCGAGCCAGTTCTGTATCCATCTTGCCAGCTTAACTCTGATCCCATGCAACTTCACCTTCTCTACCAGTTTTCCATGAGGGACCTTGTCAAAGACCTTACTGAAGTCCATGTAGACAACATCCACTGCCCTACCTTCATCAATCAACTTTGTCACTTCCTCGAAAAACTCGATCAAGTTCGTGAGACACGATCTCCCCTTCACAAAACCATGTGGCCTCTCGCTAATATGTCCACTTATTTCCAAGTAGCAGTAAATTCTGTCTCGAAGAAACCGCTCCAATAATTTCCTATCACTGACATAAGACTCACCGGCCTGAAGTTACCTGGTTTATTCTTGCTACCCTTCTTAAACAAAGGAACAACATTGGCTATTCTCCAATCCTCTGGGACCTCCCCTGTAGCCAGTGAGGATACAAAAATTTATCTCAAGATCCCAGGAATTTCCTCCCCTGCCTCTCAGTATTCTGGGGTATATCCCATCAGGCCCTGGGGACTGGTCTAGCTTAATGTTTTTCAAGATCCCCAATACCGCCTACTTTTTGATCTCAACATGACCCAAACTATCTACACACCCTTCCCCAGATGCATCATCCACCAAGTCCTTCTCTTTGGTGAATACTGACGCAAAGTACTCATTTAATACCTCATCCATTTCCTCTGGCTCCACACGTAGATTCTGTCCCCTGTCCTTGAGTGGGCCAACCTTCTCTCTGACTACCCTCTTGCTCTTAATATATGTATAAAATGTCTTCGGATATTTCTTAAAGCTGCTATCCAATAACTTTTTGTGACCTCTTTTAGCCCTCCTGACTCCTTGCTTAATTTTTGTCTACTTTCCTTGTATTCCACACTTGCTTTGTCTGTTCCCAGCCTCCTAACCTTGACAAATGCTTCCTTTTCCCTTTTGGCTCGGCTCACAATGTTTCTTGTTATCCAAGGTTCCTGAAACTTGCCATACTTATCCTTCATCCCTACAGGAACGTGTCCGTCCTAAATTCCTATCAACTTATACTTGAAAGCCTCCCACATGCCAGATGTTGATTTGCCCTCCAACATCTGCCCCCAATCTACATTCTTCAGATTTAAATTTGGGGTGAGGATCAGACAGATCCACAGATCTTTTCCTTGGGAGGTCAAATGGCAAAGATGATACACCTGAAATACAAAGCAAAAAACAGAAATTGTTGGAAGGTGGGCATTTGTAATGAAAAGAACCAAGTAATCAATTGTAGGTATACCCATCATCAGGATGATGTGATTCATGATTATAGGATATGGTCTGTGGAAGAATGGGCTTGACATGCCAAATGCATTTCCTCATTCCATTTTCTTTTAATATGACTACAGCTGGGCCTTTTTCTAAAGGTTTATGATTTTCCATTGTTAGCATAAGATATCATTTTATTAAGAGTGCCGTTGCTAGTAACTGTTGGTTTTACTTGCTCAGGTACACATAATCAAAGTGCCTGACTATGTCTCTGAAATGAATCTACATAGAAGCCTGGAACCAACATTTCTAGCTGCTGGAGGGAATGCAATAAATGTGCAGTGATGCAATGGTCAAGACTGAACAGCACAATTACAATGGCAGCTCTGGGATACTCATTCAGAGATGAGTAGCCACATTTCTTGGAAATGCTTTTGTTTTCTGGACTTATCAACTCACAATGTTTTACTAAATCGCTCATATTTCCAATATTTCATGTAATTGTTCTAGTTTCACTTACTAAGTATTTACTGCCTAATTTAAGTTATATTCACCAGTGTTCTATGATACTGATGTAACTATCTTTTGATTTCAACTCAAAAGATAACAGATCAAAAAAACTCAACAGCATCAACTAGTTTATGTTGCAATGTGCACAATCTAATGGAAAAGTTTCTAAGTATGATTTGTGGCGGGTTTTGCTGGGAGTTTTGCCGCAGCTCTTGTCAACGTGTTCCCCGCCGCTATCTAACCACACTTAGTCACTCTTTTGGGCCCTGGGGTGTTTATCTCCTGGCTCGCCCACAGAGCATCATTGGTGAGCTGAACTTGCTGGCCAGATTGCCTCCTCAGAGATTGCGCAACCATTTTGAAAGGGTGTTCCGATCTCTAACTGAGCTTGAGGATTCCCCCAAAACCCCACCCATGGGCAATGTCACCCCCCACACACATGGGTATTAACCCCCTCCCCCCTCCAAGTGATGACACCCCACTATGGGGTTGCTGAGGGTCCCCCCTTTTCAGGCCTTCCCAAACCCCCTTTCGAGTACCCCACCTTCCAGGCCCTACACCTCCCCACCCTTCATACCACCCCCCCCCCCCTCCACCTTCCGTTCATGGCCACGGCTACCCTAGGCCCTGACCCTTGGCAGTGGCACCCTGGCAGTGCCAGGATGGCAATGCTAAAGTGCCAGCCTGCTAGTACCAAAGTGCCTGCGTTCAAGGGTGCTACCCTGTGTTCCCAGAGTGCCACCCTGCCTTATCCCAAAACATCCAGGTGCCTCCAATGGCCTGGGAGACTCCCCTGCATGCCGTTTCACCTGGTCAAAGTTTGTTTGGACCAGTACTGAACAGTGCCCGGATGGGGACTCCCTGGGGAGCATGGTAGATCCTGGATGAGCACGCCGAAGTGGGTTTAAAACCTACTTAGGGATGCGAGGCTTGGTCATGCCCTTTGGGGCGGGATCCTGATCGCAACGCATTGCAAGATCCAGGTAGATCTTGCAAAGCACACTGGTTGCTGGGAAGTCCGTGGGAAGTTTCTCATGGCATCTACTGGCTGCATCGCGCTCCCATTCGTGCACAATGCAGCCTGTAGATAACGCCCAACATTTGAGTTGGCCCTATTATTTTAATCAACATGTCATATTCATTTAGAAATACTTCAGTGTTTTCACTGATGTATTTACCCAATATTATATATGTATGAATTGACTTAAATTAATGACTTGTACATTTTAATATTGCAAGAACAGGAACTATTACTATTGGAATGTTATTTAGATTTGAGAGCCTGTCTCTGGTTCATCTGACTCATCAATATCAAAAAATGAATAAGCTTCAAATCCATTTACTTAGTATGCTGAAGAGTAACTTTTGTCAAGCTTCTGCTATGCCATGGTGATTGTTTTCTTTATCATTAATAATTCATAGTGCATCCAGAAAAGCAAGCAATTTTCCCTCTGCTTCAGAGAACGACGTCAAGCTCAGGCCAATCGATCAGTACCGCAGACAGAAAGGTGGTGTTCGGCTGTGATTGCTGCATTAAACTGCCACTCATGAGGCTGCCAGTGAATTGTGCCTTTTCATATGGATAACACATTTTTATGACACTAGATCTGTTTAAATTGTGAAATTGTAATAAACAAGAAATCATACAGCCATGATAAACTGTTGGTATTTCTGGTAATATAAAATTGCAGAAGATTTTTTTTCGGATGCATTACAGACCTCAAGGTTAAAGTCAAATCCCAGCTTCTACCAATTAATTATGATGATTAAAAATAATACCAATCAGTAGTTATCTACCAGAAAATGCCAAGGACAGTTTCAATGAGGCCCTGAGCTTTCAGCGTCATTGTGAATTTATTTTCTAAGCTCTGAATTGCTTGCTACTTGATGGTGCAGTTTGACGTAGTTTATGAATGAAAAAAATCTTCCATTTTGCAAATTGAGGGAACTTTTTTTTTAAACTCCTTGAAATAATTTGCCCTTGTAAAGCAGTTGGATAGATGACAAACATATGTACTGCCACACACACTGAGCTTTCCTTTCTGTTTACTGTTGAACATTTATTAGCTGCAGCCTTTTGAAGGAATTGTCATAGATGTTTACTATTATACTGCTACAACAGCCTAGCTTATTGTTATGGCAGCAAGTTATTCTTACATTTTGTAATATTATATCACAATATTATCGTAGGCCTGGTACCATTTTGTAGTAATCATTGTACTGCATGCTTATCAGTTTAATGTAGCTAGTCAACAAGTTTGTCGAGGCCACGATACCCAAGAATGGATACATTTTTAAGATTTACCTGTCAACTCTCTGGGGGCAATTCTCCGGTTGCGTTGTGCCTGGAGCAAATCCCATTACGTTGGGAGAATTGCAGATGAGATGCTCCGAAGCGGGATTTGTGCTGGACGCAAAACAGTTTCCTATTCCCCCGGCCCATTCCAGCTGGCATAATCAGGATCTCGACTAGAAAGGGCTATAAACTGATAAGAGATCATTTACATTACTTTTAACCTCATTAGTGAGATTAAAGTCGAATGTTGCAGCCTCCTGGAAAGTTTCCCCCACCTGGAGGCCACTGGGACACAAATCGCTACTGCTCTTTAGAAATGGGGGCCAGGCATCATGGGGGAGCAAGGAGGTGAGAACCCCTATCCACCTCCAGGGAGCACAAGAGAACAGCAGCCGCTGGTCAGATGCCGGGGGAGGAGGGGGGGGGGGGGGGGGGGGGGGCGGGGGGTCGCACCTCGGATGGAGGGTCACTTTGGTCTTTGAAGCCTGCTTACTTTCATGTTTAACACCCCATAACTGGGCAAAGCACCGCGGCAGCCTATCTCTCCTAGAATCCTCCCATAGAACAGAGCAATTCTGCAATTCTTTTCATGCAGAAGCATTTCTCTCCCCTTGAAGTTTCAATAGACTCTGTGGGTTTCAGTGTTGCAGCATGCCTTCTTTTATCCCTTTGTACTTGGTTGTTTACAATGAATTTCCCATGCCATTGATTTTTGTAAGGCTCTACTGTTTCACTGTTGCAGTATGCCTGCTGTTATCCCTTTGTACATGGTTGTTTACATTGAATTTCACACCCCATTGATTTTTACAAGCCTCTTGGTTGACAGTTGAAGGCTTTCTCAAAGGAAGGTTAAGCTTTGTTTGTTTTTATACCACTTCAAGGTCCATTAACTCTGAAGTGCTTCTTCGAAAGAGCAGGTGCTCTGCCTGACAGGAATTTTTTTAGACTGGATCTTTTTCAACCTCTGATGGCTCAACAGCATGCCTGCACTGGAGGTACCTTTTCACCACAGAAGCAGCCGGCACCACTCAGATATTAAAGTGCAAGGGTTCTTCAATGAGGACTCAGCCACAGCTGGGTCAACTGCCAGTTGAATTCTGGCAGTAGCAGGGTGCAAGGGAGCAATGTCAGTTTGGCAGTGTCTGAAATGGGGGGGGGGGGGGGGGGGGGGGGGGTGGGGGGGTGGGGGGCGGGGGAACCTAAGGGGGTGCCTGAGGGGTGATCCATTAATGGGGGGGTGGACTGATGACAGAAAATCTGCGGGGTTCATTGCTGGCAAGAAGAGGATGTTCTTTGCTGGCAATTCGGGGGGGGGGGGGGGGGTGCGTGACTTTTTTGGCAAGAAGGTCGGGGGGGGTCTTAGCCGGCAAGAAGGTGGGGGCACTGTAAGGTTTCTCTGAGATTGGGGCACACTTTAAAAATGGAACCCTGATCTCTGAGGATCCGAAGTGTCTTCGGGTGCTACACAGCACATTTTCAGCGTGAATCACCCCGGCTCAAAAAAAATGATTAAATGTGGGAAGTTCGTGATAGGAGTCATGCCGGAACAGCAGGTGCGATTTGCACCAATTTTCCTGCCCGAGAAGTCAATTTTTGGGAGAATTCTGTCCTCTATTGCCTGCTTGTATGCAAATTATAAATCTTAAATGCTGTTAACATTACAAATTTAATTTAACTAGATGGTGGACCTGATTTTCGTTGGCTGTTCTGCTAGGCTTGGATTTTCTTTCTCTGTTATCCTATGGAGCTGCGCTCCGAAAGCTCGTGTTTGAATCAAACCTGTTGGACTTTAACCTGGTGTTGTAAGACTTCTTACTATCATTAATCACATGGGCTGGACACAAAAATAAGGAAAATCAGACGACAATGCCGATTGCAGCCTCCGGCCGCTCAATCTTAATTTTCCTTTGCCTCTTCCTCACCCACTGCTGCAATTGAAGATGAGGCATGTTGTTTTCCGATTCTCTCCCTTACTGTAATTCTCGGGACCCACCAAGTGAATCTGGACCAGATAATGGGGATAAATTGTTGAAATACCTTGATGGGGTGAGAGCAGATGGTTTTACAGCTTGACCTTTTACCTATGGTTGCCAACTGTGATCAAGTATATTCCTGGAGGTTTCATCACACGACTTGCCCTCATGCTCCAGCCATTCGTTGGCCAACACATCCACCCTTGTGACGCACTGCCTTGCTATGTCAATTGGATAATAAAAACACTCATTACACGATTGGATGATGCTTGATTGTCAGCCAAACAACCAATCTCACCACTTTTTCATTATTTTTGTTCTGCAAAGAGAAATGTTCAAAGCAAATTTAAAGAAAAAATATACTTTTTAATATTCCGGTTATTCCTATCCAAGATTGCACAAAGCAGTGTCCTGAAGATTAATCTTCAATTTTGTTGAGAGACTTCAGGCCAATGCTGGAAGGTTGAGAACGCTATCTTTACCTGCTGCAAGCCTTGGTCTCAGCTGAGGCCTTGAATAGAAGATCTTGGAGATATTTGATTGGACAGTGTGGAAGGATCTTTACTCTAATGTGTACCTGTCCAGAGTGTGTTTGATTGGACAAAATAGGGGGAGTTTTACTCTGCATCTAACCAATGCTGGACTTTTTTTCAACAGTTTTACAGTACAAAACAGCACCACAAACCCCCCCTCAACAGTCAACGGTAACCAATTCCCAACAATGCATGACGAAAATACCCCAATAATTGTAGAACTCATCACTTGCCCCCTCCGAGAAAACCTCCCCTTCTCCAGGGTCCAAAAACTCCAGCAGGTACCCCCGCCACATTGAGGCACAGGGTGGAGAAACTGACTTCCACCCCAACAAGACCCGCCAACGAGCAATCAATGAGGCGAGGGCTAAAACATCTGCCCCCACACTTGCCTGTAGCTCTGGTCGGTTCAACACCCCAAATAAGGCTTGTAGGGGACCGGGTTCCACATCCACATGTAAAATCCCTGAGATGGTGCTAAACATATCCTCCAAAACCTTTCCAACTTCGGGCAGGACCAAAACAAATGCACATGATTTAACGGGCCCCTCCCACATCGTTCACAGATATCCTCCACCACCGGGAACAGCCAGCACACCCGAGATTTTGTGAGGTGTGCCCTGTACACTTCCTTCAGTTGCATCAGCCCGCACTCCTCCTCCAGTAGCTCTGATCTATACAGGTCTCTATAAAACTCCTCAAACACCTTATTAATCTGTCCCAGACCACCAACTCCCCCATCTTATCCTGTGGCCGAACTATCCCCTTGCCGCAGCCTCCCTCTGGAGCTGACCTGCCAACATACACCCTGCCTTCCCCCCATAGTCATAGACGGCTCGCCTCACCCTTGTCAAATGATGCACCGTTTTCCCCGTGGACAGTAGGTCAAATAAACCTCGCCTGCAACTCCTTCCTCTTCGCCAGGAGACCCGGGTCCAGGTCCCCCGGTACCTCCCATCCGTCTCTAAAATCTCTTCTATCAGTCATTGGCATTCCTACCTCTCTCTATCAACCTTAGCCTTAAACGGGAACACCTCCCTCCTCACTACTGCCTTCAGAGCCTCCAGGTACACCGAACATGAAATCTCCCCCATGCAATTAAACCCCACATACACCTCAATCACCTTTCCTATATTGGCACAGAAGCTTTGGTCCACCAGCAACCCTACATTGATTCTCCATCCCGGCCTCTGGGCTGCCCTCTTCGCTAAAAGCACATCCATCCAATGTGGAGCGTATTTCAAGATCACAGTTGCCGAGTATTCCAAACTCTTAACTCCAGCCAGCAGCGCCTTTCCCACCACAAAAAAGTTAATCCTCTGTTTGAGCTACTGGCAGAAAAATACTTTTCATTGTACCTCGGTACAAGTGACAATAAACAAGCGAATCCAATCCAAACACTTGTTCACTGGGAAGAAAAATGAGTACTCTCAATCCCTTGGGTGTAAAAACCGCCACGGCCCACTCCCTCCTTTGTCCCTCATGAACCCTGCCCAGTGTCTTTGCCCCCCCCCCCCCAAAAGTAATCCAGAGACCCAGTGTAATGCTCTGGGGACCTGAGTTCGAATCCCACCAGGCCAGATAGTGAAATTTGAATTCAATAAAAATCTGGAATTAAAAAGCTAAAGATGACCATAAAACCAATGTCGATTGTCGTGAAAACCTATCTGGTTCATTAGTGCCCTTTAGGGAAGGAAATCTGCCGCCCTTACCTGCTCTGGTCTACATGTGACTCCAGGTCCACACCAATGTGGTTGACTCTTAAGTGCCCTCAGCGATGGGCAATGTTGGCTGAGCCAGCGATGCCCAATCCCATGAACCATTAAAAAAAAAAATCCCCCTCCCCCCCCTCTCTTCTCTTCCCCCCCCCCCCCCCCCCAACACTCATCATCATCCCAATTGGGGCCATATACACTTGCCAGCGCCACCAACCTTCCCTCCAACACCCGTCGCTATCATGTACCTGCCCCCTGATCAGCTGTTACCTTCTCCATCTGAAACCTCACCCTCTTGCCCACCAATATCACCACCCCCCCAAAACCCCATTGAATCCCGAATGAAACAACTAACTCACCCAACCCTTCCTAGGCCTCACCTGAACCTTCACCCTCAAATGGATCCCCTGCAGCATCAGCACATCAGCTTTTAAATTTCAAGTGCGTGAAAACTCATGCTCTCTTCACCGGCTCCCCTAACCTCCTCAAAATCTGTCTAACTCTTGCTTAAATTTAATCATTGTCCACCACATCCATCACACTCTGGGGTAGTGAATTCCACAGATTCGCAACCCTTTGGGAGAAGTAGGCCGGGATTCTCCGGTATCCAGCGGGCAGGCCGTACGGAGCCAAGGAGTGGCATGAATCACTCCGGTCTCGGGCTGTCCGGAAGGTAGGGAGTGGTTGGCGCCGTGGCAACCGGCGCCAAAGGGCCTCCACCAGCCCGTGCGAGTTAGCGCATGTGCGGGACGCCAGCGAGTTCCCAGAATCGCTGGCGTGTTTCCTGTGCGTGCGCAGGGGGTTTCTTCTCTGCACCAGCCATGGCAGAGCCTTACACAGGGAAGGAGTGCCCCCACAGCACAGGTCTGCCTGCAGATCGGTGGGCCCCGATCGCGGGCCAGGCCACCGTGGGGGCACCCCCCGGGGCTGGATCCCTCCCCCTGTGCCCCCCTGAGGACTCCGCAGGCCGCCCTCAGAGCCAGGTCCTGCCGGTACGGACTCGGTGTAATCCACGCCGGCGGGACTGGCCGAAAACGGGCGGCCACTCAGCCCATCGGGGACCGGAGAATCGCCGGGGGGCCGCTGCCAATGGCCTCCGACCGGCGCGTCGCTATCACCGCCCCTGCCAAAAAACCGGTGCTGGAGAATTCAGCAGCCGGCGTCGGAGTGACGGGGTGGGATTCACGCTGCCCCCCAGTGATTATCCGACCCGGCGGGGGGTCGGTGAATCCCGCCCGTAGTTTCTCCTCAAATCTGTTTTAAATTTGCTGCCACTTATCTAAGATTATGACCTCTCATTTTAGATTGCCCCACAAGAGGAAGCATCTGCTCCACGTCTACTTTATCCATACCTTTTAGCATCTTGTATACCTCAATTTGATCTCCCCTCATTCTTCTAAATGCTAGAGAATATAGGCCTAAACTGTTTAATCTCTCCTCATACGACAAACCGTTCATCTCTGGAATCAATCTCGTGAAACTCCTCTGAACTGCCTCCAATGCCACTATATCTTTCCTCAAATAAGGGGACCAAAACTGTGCACAATACTCCAGGTGCAGTCTCACCAATGCCTTGTACAGTTGCAACAACGCTTCATTCCCTTTATACTCCATTCCTTTTGTTATAAATGCCTCCATTTGCTATCCTTATTACCTGCTGCACCTGCATACTCGTTTTCTGTGACTCATGCACGATGCATGAGGATACCCAGATACCTCTGCATCGGAGCAAGTCTTCTCCCCATTTAGATAATTTGCCTTCCCATTGTTTTGAAAATACATGACCCCACACTTATCCACATTAAACTCCACCTCCCACATTTTGGCCCACTCTCCTAACCTATCTGTATCCATTTGTAAGCATCTTATTTCCCCATTGCAATTTACTATCCCACATATTTTTGTGAACTTGGCTATTGAACCTTCTATTCCTGTGTCCAAGTCGTTAATATAGATTGTAAATAGCTGGGGCCCAAGGACCGAACACTGTGGCACTCCACTAGTTACATCTTGCCATCCAGAAAAATACCCATTTATCCCGACTCTCTGTCTCCTGTCTATCAGCCAGTCTTCTGTCCAAGCTAATAAATTACCCCTATTCCCATTGATCTCACCTTGTGAATTAACCTTCCTGTGTGGCACCTTATCAAACGCGTTTATCAAAGACCAGTTATACTACATCTACAGGATCCCCATTATCCATTTTGCTTGTTGCATCTTCGAAGAACTCTAGCAAATTAGTCAAACGTGATTTTCCCGTCATAAAACTATACTGACTCTAATGGATAGCGCTTCAGCTTTCCAAATGTCCTGACAATATATCCTTGCTAATTGATTCCAACAATTTTCCAACAACAGATGTTAAACAAACTGGTCTGTAATTTCCCACATTCTGCCTCCCTCTCTTTTTGAATAAGGGCATTGGGGGTGATTCTCCGAGCCCTGCACCGGGCTGGAGAATTGGAGCAACCGTGACACGACGTCCCGACGCCGCGCGCGATTCTCCGAGGTGTGGAGAATAGGCGCCATTTGCGCCAGCGCGTTTGGCGTGGCGCCGGGCGCAGGCCGCTGGAATTGGCGTGGCCGCCGATTCTCTGGCCCGGTGAGTCGAGCAGCTGCTCCAACATGACAGAGTCCCACCGCGCCATTCACCCCTGGTCACTGCCAGCGGGAACTCTGCGGGAACGCCTGCGGGGGGCGGCCTGTGGGGGGTTCACCGGGGTGGGGGGAGGGGCTTGGGCCTCCGATGGAGTCTGGCCCGCGATCTGGGTCCACCGATCAACAGGCCGGCCTCTCCCCACTCCCCCACCCGCCCCTCCCGGACTACTTAACGGCGCGGTCGGCCCTTGAACACCTACCCCATGTTGGGTCGGGGCCGGCGTGCGTAAGAAGTTCCCCGCGCATGCGCAGGATGACGCAGCCCAACTGCGCATGTGCAGGATTGAACTGGCCCAACTGCGCATGCGCGGGTCCCAAGGCGTCACTTCTTTTACGCGGCGCCAGGTCTCCGACGCTGTGCTGAGGCCCCGCCCCCGCAAATCGTGCCATGCCCCTGCCAGCCCCACGGAGGCCCCAGATAGGGGCCTGGGAACGGGCGCCGACGCTGGAGTAAAACACTCCGGTTTTTACTCCGGGATCGGCACATGGACACCCGTTGGGAGATTCCTGCCTGTTATGTTAGCAATTTTCCAATCAACTGGAACCTTTCCCGTGTCCAAGGAATTTTGGAATATTATAACCAATGGATCCAATACTTCTGCTGCCATTTCCTTTAACACCCTCGGATGTAGGCCATCGGGTCCTCAAACCCAAGAGTGTGTTGATTATCGTTTCTCTTTGATGCTGATTGGTCCACGTTTCATTCTTTCTATTACCTCTGAATTGCCCATTCCTACAGGAATAGTACTAATGTCCTCCACAATGAAAACTGAGGCAAAGTATTGATTTAGCATATTTGCCAGTTCTGTGTTCCCCACTATTGAGAGGTTTTATCTTCCAAGGGACAAACATTCACCTTAGTGACTCTCTTCCCTTTCATGTACCTGGAGAAGCTTTAGCTATCCTTTTTTATATTCTGTGCTAGTTTATTTTTGTAATTTATCTTCGTTATTTTCATTGCTTTTTATTGCTTTGTTTATGTTTGAATGTTTCCCATTCTTCCAGCCTGCCACTGGCCTTTGCAATATGATATACCTTAGCTCCTTGTTTAGCCATGGATATTTTTTACCCCTCTTCCCATCTTTCTTCCTCACTGGGATATATTTTAGTTGTGAGGAATTGAGTATCTCCTTAAACAACTGTCATTGCTTATCAGCTGTCCTACCTTTTAACTTCCTGCTCTGTCTATATGGGCCATAACTGTCCTCATGCCTATGTAATTTCCTTTGTTTAATTCCAGAACGCAAGAGTGGGACTCCACTTTCTCGCCCCCAAACTGAATTTTGAATTTTACCATACTATGGTCACTACTCCCTAGTGGATCTTTAACTATGAAGTCATTAATTAAAAGAGCCAAAAAGCATCCCAGGCCCTGTGGTGCCTAACGGCATTGAAGGACGTTATGATCCCAGTGGACACTGCATGCTCCCTCTCCAGGAACGCTTGTTTGAAACAGTGAAAATCTATGCCACTTGTACTATCAAATTTTGTTTATGTCTTGCTAAGAAATTAATTATTGAAATTGAACTTCCATTTTGCAAAACAAATTGCATACTTTTATATAGTGCTTAGGTAGCTAACCCACCATCTTGTATACCCTTTCGAACCACTCACAATTATTCTAACTACTAATCCTGCACCCTCATTCCAAAAAGGAATTCATCCACTCATTTTAAAATTTACCATGGGTTCCTATTCTAACACTGTCAATGTTGATTTGTTATGTAATTCTATCACTCTCTCACAAACAAAATGCTGACATTCCCTATTTTCTTTTCATATCCTTAATCTTAATCTGTGTTCCCTGTGCCTTGAATTCAATGCTCAACCTAAGAACCTCCCTGGACCCAAATTTGCCACACAAGGAAAGATCGGAGAAATTGCGCCTGTTCTCCTTGGAGCAGAGAAGATTAAGAGGCGACCTTATTGTGGTGTTCAAAATTCTGAACAGTTTTGAAAGGGTAAAGAAGGATATTCTGCTTCCACTATTTGGTATGTCAGTGACTTGGGATCACAACTTCAAGATGGTCAGCCAGAGAGTGAGGAGCGAGATGAGGAGAAATGTATTTACTCAGAGTTGGTGGGGTTTGGAATGCACTGCCTGGGAGAGTGGTGGAAGTGCATTCTATAGGAGCAGCTGGATATATATTTGAAAAGTGATGAATTTCTAGGTCTACGGAGATGGGGCTGGGGAATGGAACTAGCTAGTTTGCTCTTTTGGCAGCCGGTGCAGACACAGTGAGCTGAAGGGCCTCCGTCTGTGCTGTAAATAACTAACCTGCAAAAATCTTATGAAGACCTCCTATCAAGTCTCCACTCTTGTTTCAGCTTTTCCCGGGTGGGGTGGAGGGCAGGGTGGGAGTGGTGATGTTAGAGCAGTCAACTTCAGCGCTCGCAGAGAAATTTGCCCCTATTACTGAAAAAACAGTTCATATTCCAGAATAAGATCAATTTGTTCTTTTGTATTAAGCAATGATTGTTTTGAAGAAGGAACTGATAGCTTAACACTAATCAAGTTGATTATTCAGGCATGCTCATGGTGCACTACTTTGAAGCAACAGGATAGTAATGGGATTAAGTGTGACGAAGAAACTGTGACAGGAGGTGAAGTTTAAAAAAAAAAAGAAACAAAGCATGTTCACAAAATCTTCTGCAAACAAATGGATTTCCCAATAGATTTGGAACTATTGACTTTCTTTGACAAGTTGACATTGTCTATGTTGATTTAAGATAAAAGCACCTGAGTACAGCAAATAGAATTGAAAGATAGTTTGCATGTAATTAAAGTTCTATCTGCTCCAAAGGCTTCTGGCCAAATTAATTCAGAAATGTTTTTTGTGTTTTTCATGATTTGAACCAACTTATGCTGTGTGCCTGTACTGCCAGTGTGAATGCCCTTTAAAAAAAAGTTGTTACAGATAGAGTCATACAGAGTTTACAACACAGGAGGAGATCATTGGCCCATCATACCTGCACCAATTCTCTATAAGAGCTATCTGGTTAGTTGGCTTTCTTTTCGAAAAATTTTCTTGTTCAAATATTTATCTATTTCATTTTTAGATTCTGTTATTACAGGTTTTGCTCCCACCACTGTTTCTCATAAGGCATGTTCCAACAACCCTGTGTATTCGCTGAACAATGGAAATAGTTCTTTTTTTCTGTTTTACATTATCAAAACTTCTCATAATTTTGAAAACCTCGATCAGATTTGTTGTTAACATTCTTTATTCCAATGAATTCCTCACTTGAATCCTCTGATCTTCCATCATTTGTCTCTTCTCCACTTCCTCCATGGTCTTGGCATGCTTTCTAAAGTAGGACACCCAGAATTGAACACAATATTATCACTGAAGCCTTAACCAATATTTATTTATTAGCATTACCTCTGATTTTGATTTCTGTGCCACTGTATTCTGTGTAGTCTATAAAACTCTCCAAACAACGTTTACCAACTTGCCCTCACAATTTAAAAAAAAGGTTTGAATCTGAACCCCTAGATCTATCTGTCCTTTTGTTTCTAAAGTCTTGTCATTTAGCAGATCTTCTTGTGCCTGTGCCTGAAGCTTTTGGGATGCTTGGGAGCAGTGAATCAGATGGGCTCCTTTAAGCTACGAGCCTTGTTGCCTGCCCCTGTGATTTTGTTGTGCTCGGACAATCTAAGGAACATGAATGTCTGCTCTTGCATGTCCTCTTCTTGTTTTCCGTCCCAAACTGTCATCACCTCACACTTCTCCACCTTGAGGTTCACCCTGACCTTTATCTACCAACTTGTGTACATTCTCCCAAAGGCATTTACTGATAAGATAAGGTTAAGCAGGTCATAACCCCACTTCCTATTTTGGTGCTGCCTTCAAATTTTGATAATGTGCTCACCGTACCCAAATTAAGATCATAAATATGTATCACAATGAACGATATATCAAAGCCCTGACCACTGAGCAGTACAGATTATATCCCTTCAGTTAAAAAGTAATCTTGAAGCACTTCTAGTCTTTAAACAAGGAGCACTCCTGCTCCTCCATCCTCCACAGGAAGTTATTTATAAAGATTGGCTTTAAATGTCTTATTTTTGGCTGGCAGTCAGATTGCGAATGGAGAATCTTGAATGGGGCAAAAATCTAGCATTTGCCTCATTCATCACTGCTGCGGGGCTAAAAGCGACATTTAACCCACTGTATGCGTAAGAAGCTGGCTTCACCACCGCATCAGGAACTCCGCTACGGTAGTGGGCGGTGGAGGATTAAGTGTCAGGCAGAAAAGGTTGATGCTCCGGTCCCCTGCTGGCGTCAGGATCGAAGTTCGCATCCCGCACTAACGGGAGATACAAATGGGTCATTAAGAGCCATTTGCATCCTATTAACAGACCAGACACCATATTCTCCAGTCCTCTGGGCCGTGAAACACGTGGGTGAGAACTGATGCAGGTCTTGTCGAGCGTATATCTGATGTGGTGGACGTTACGTTGGGCCAAGGGGGAATCTTTTCAAGGGAATTGCCCCCAGAGTCCATTGGAAGGCCACCCTCTGCCCCACAATGCAAGATCTGCCCACCCTACCCCCACTGGACCTCCCCCACCCTCCCGAAACCCCCTTAATAAAGAGGCCCCTTGACTCCATAATTAAAGAGACCCCCCAGAGACCCCCTAATTAAAGAGACTTCCCCCAGAGACACCCCAAAGGAGAGTCCTCTGCCTGGAAGCTAGAGACTGGTCCAGACAGAGGCAACGAAAAAAAAAAATCACTGCTTTAAAATTTACCTTCTGGTTCGGTTGCAGGATGCAGCATCTGTCAATTCCTGGAGAGGGAAACCCAGTCAGCTGGGTTTTAAATACCTCAGACCTTTGATCTGCCAGCCTTTCATCCATTTCTCTGTGATATTGATTTTACTGGGCTGTGATTGACATCTTCCACACATGCACAGCTGTCTGCATTGTTTAATTAATCTACTTGAGTCCATTCTGTCAGCAACTTAGGTTTTAAAAGATTGGGGCGCCCTTTTTCAAGATACAAAAAAAAAGAAATCAAAAACAGATCTGCCCTGAACACCCCCAACTGCAAAAAACCTCCACTCCACTGTGATGCTCGGGGGCAGTGCCTGGGCGTGACCCCCCCCCCCCCCCCCCCCCCCCCCCCCACCGAGCCAAGCACTTACCTGAGCTCCTCTGGTGGGTTCTGCCCACCAGGTGCACGCTGTGTGAGTCCTGTTGTGAGTCACATCAGTGTTCGCTCATGCCTGAATGGACAATCTAATGAGGAGGGATTATCAGACATAGAGGCCTGATAATTACATTTAAATGTATCCTAATGGAGATCTCAATGTTGAAAGTCAGGATTCCCATTATACCATTGGCAGGGGGTGGGGACAATACCGACCGGAAATTCCACCGGCATAAGTCGGGTTTTGGAACTCCCGTAGGATTTTCCGCCCCCATTACTGACCCTGCCCCCCTCCTAAAATGGGAGTGGAAATTCCTACCAACTGTATCTCAAATAAGTAGCAAATTTCAGAATAACAGGAACCAACTGTCTATGCCCAACTCATTTGAACAAATTTGACCTTGAGATGGGGCCAATGCTAGAAAAACATCCCTAGTTGTCCTGAGAATTTAATGATGGACTACCCCTTGAAATACGCAGCCCATTGATCTGAGGTTGACCCCATAATGTTGTCAGATAATAAATTCCAGGATTTTTATTGACTAAGCTGAAAAGTGGTCTTCAGAAACAGTGGCCTGGATTTTCACTTCCGGTTCAGGGAGCGCAGGGATGAACATTTCCTGGATCTGGCAACCTAACCTGGGAATAAGAGGCCCAGAAGATCAGATAGTCATTCAGAGGAAGCGGGCTGGATTAGACGTTGGGCGCACCACCCCCAGAACAAGCACGGAGGCTGCTGGGCGAGGGGCTGGGCTGGGTGGAAGACCTACCTCTGTAACCTGGCACTGAATTTCAGTTACTTAAAAATTTATTAAAACAAAAACATTCCACCAGCCCTCACCTGCTCACCTTCCACACAGTCCCATGCCAACCAATGCCACCCCATTTTCCCCAATCGCCTGCCATGGTCCCTCATACATTCTATGCCACTTTCTGCCCCTCTAGCTATCTCCTGTAGCCCTTCACACCTCCTATGCCACCCTATGACTCTCTATCTACCACTGTGGTCCCTCAAACACCAATGCCAACCCGTAACTCCCACTAATCACAACATCCCTTTATAGCCAAATGGTAACAGTGTCAACCCATGCCCCATCCACCACATTTACCCCCTCTATGCCAACTCGTCCAGTACCCACCATGGACAAACCTCATGGATAAAGCTGATGTAAAGTAATGTTTTACGTCTATTGATTACCTTACTATTTTTTTAAAACGCTCATGGATTGAGAAAAATTCATTTATTTCATTGAAATTCCAACAACTATTTTCATATGAAAGCAAACATTTCTATTATGTAACTATTTTGAGCTGTTAATCAATCTGGCACCCAATGTAAGTTGTAAAATCAGACATGCAACACAAATACTATCGTGTTGACCATCAAGTTTATGTCAAGAGTGAAATAGCAGGAACTGATTTTGTTTTAAATTTAAAGCCCAGTAGAGTCAAATACCTTGACAGCTTTGACAGTTCCGTAACTTTTGACAGCTTGACTGTTCCGATGAGTTTATGCACGTTTTAAGACAGAATTGTCCTTTGTAAATCCCAAAGGGTAGTAACCTCTCCAAAAGAGTGCCTTATTGCTCCTAAATGTGTCCAAGGACTTAATCCAAAGGGGTATCTTACCTCTCCAAAGGGAACCCTGGCTGTCCAAATTAATCCACAACGTTCTGGGGCTGGATTCTCTGTTATTCGGACTTCCCTGTTATTGGGACTATGTACCCACGCCATCATAGACTGTGGACTTATACGCCAGAAAATCTGCCATGAAATGGCCACATATTCCTAGCCCTGCAGGGGGCTAGCAGGGACCTGGCGTAAATCTCGCAGCTTTTGCTGCAGATTTGAGCCCCCGCACTTCCGGGTCCGAGGCCGTGCATGCGCACGGCGGTGGTCTCCAGCAGCTGCGCAGTGCTCCATGGCAGACTCAGACTGCGGAGCTGGACACTAAAAATAGACCTCCCCCCCCCTCCCCCCGACTGAGTACACTAAGGTGTGCACTTTGGGTTTCCGGTACCTTGCTCACAAAAATGACACAAGACTGGAGGCAGCTGCTGATTTATATGGCAACTGTCTCTGTGAACCACGGATATGCGATTCATAACTTATTACTAACCCCATAGCGTGCTCTCTGCTTGTGAGAAATTCCAGTCCAGTATGCGCTGAGGCGAAATAGCTTTTTAGATACTTGGTGCACACTAAAAGCAATCTAGTTTTTAGATATTGAAGTAGATAGGAAGTTGTTTACTGGAGAATGTTCTAAGGTGATTCATTTAGAGAATCTCAGGAGGCTTGGCATCAATAACACTGTTTTACTGAAATATATGAATGACCTGGATTTAGACATACAGGCCATTTACAGGTGACACAAAACTCACAAATATTGCAAACAGGTTGGAGGATAGTAACAGATTTGGGAGGACCAGCTGCTGTAATGGGCAGATATGTGGCAGATGAAATTTAATGCAGCGAGGCTGAAGTGATAGATTGGGTATGAAGAATGAGTGGAGATAATATAAATTAAATGGTAACAATTTTAAACTGGTTGCAGACATGGAGAGACTTGACGGGTGCATGTGCACAACACTTTGAAATACAAACAATTGTTGAAAAATAATATGGGCTCTTTGGCTTTTTAAATAAAGGCATAGAATACAAAAGTAAGGCAACAAAAGCAAATTACTGCGGATGCTGGAATCTGAAACAAAAACAGAAAATACTGGACAATCTCAACAGGTCTGACAGCATCTGTGGAGAGAAAAGGGAGCTAACGTTTCAAGTCTGGATGACTCTTTGTCAAAGCTAGAGGGAACTGGAATTAGGGTCAGATTTGTATTGTAGTGGGGGGCGTGGAACAGCGGGGCTTGATAGGGTGTCTGCGATGTTGTGGACAGAAGACGAAAGGAATGTAAAAGGGGGTGATTAAGGCTATGAAGGGTGCTGATAGTGGAGCATAAAGAGATTAGAATGTGTGAATGGTAGAATACAGGTGAGCAATGTGTCAAAGGGCAACCAGGAACAGATGGCCCAAGTGGGGTGGGGGGAGGGAGAACAATGGTGAGGGGAAAAACAGATCAATGGAAGAAATGAAAATAAATTGATAGAAATAAAAATGGGGTAAAGGTGGTGGAGAGTTCACAGTGTGAGGTTGTTGAACTCAATGTTAAGTCCGGAAAGCTGTAATGTGCCTAACTAGAAGATGAGATGCTGTTCCTCCATTTTGGGCTTCACTGAAGCATTGCAGCAGGCCAAGGACAGACATGTGGACATGAGAGCAGGATGGTGAGTTGAAATGGCAAGCAACAGGAAGATCTGGGTCCTGCTTGCGGACGGACTGGGAGGGTGTCTGAGTTTAGTTCTCCAATGTAGACCGTATTGGGAGCAGCAAATGCAATAGACCAGATTGAAGGAGGGTGCATGTGAAGCGCTGCCTCACTTGTAAAGAGTGTTTAGGGCCTGAGATGGTGAACACGGAAGGGGTAAAGAGGCAGATGTTACACCTTATACGACTGCATGGGAAGGTGCCGTGGGAAGAGGGTGAGGTTTTGCTGGTCATGGAGGAATGTACCAGGGTATCCCGGAGAGAATGGTCCCTGCAAATTGCTGGCAGGGGGAGTGAGGGGCAAGATGTGTTTGGTGGTGGAAGCATGCTGGAGTTGGCGAAAATGGCAGAGGATGATTCTTTGCGGAGGCTGGTGGGGCAAAAAGTGAGGACAAGGGGGACCCTATCCTGGTTCTGGGAAGGAGGAGAGGCGGTGAGGGCAGAGATGCGGGAGGTGGGTTGGACATGGTTGAGAGCTCTGTTAACCATAGTGAAACGGAAACCAATGAAGACATGTCTGCAAATAAGGAAGTTATGCTGAACCTTTCTAAATCACTTTCTGAGCCCCAGATGGAGTATTGTATTCAATTCTGGACAGCACACCTTTTATGAAGAATTAAACCTTTAGTAGAAGTTTCTCAAGGTTTCTGAGTAATAAGGAAACATATTTCCAGTGGCAGAAGGGTTGGTAACCAGAAGGTACAGGTTTAATGTAATTCATGAAAAAACTACAGGCAGGGTGAGGAAATACTTTATTACGCAGCAAGTTGTTGTGATCTGGAATGCACTGCCTAAAAGGTTGGTGGACACACATTCAACAATACCATTCAAAAGGCAATTTTTGACATATACTTGAGTGGGAACAATTTTCAGGGTTATGCAAAAATAACAGGGCAGTGGCACTAATGAAATAGCTCTTCCAAAGAACTAGCATAGAAAGGCTGGGCTCAGTGACCTCCTCCTGTGCTTTATCATTCTATTATTCTGTGTTTTGTGCTGAAAGGTTTTCAGCATCTACATTATTTTGCTTTTGTTGTTGTATTGTGAGCTTGTTTACTGCTGCAGAGTTAACTGTTTGGAGTTTTTCCAATGGCAAGACAATAATCTATTACAGAGTTGGCCAATAACTTCCCGGGAGCTGCTCCTGCATCAGGAATCGCTGAAACCCTGTTTGAGGTTCCTGCTGCACTTTTGTTGAGGTATTGGCTGTGGAGTGGAAGCTAGGGGGTGGAATTCTCCATTTCTGAGACTAAGGGTTGACGCCAACGCAGAATTCACACATTTACACACAGAAAAACTGGTGCCGCACCTGGACCGATTCCGCTACCATTGAGGGGCTAGCACCGGTGCCGCGTGGAACACAATCGATTCCAATGAAAAACGGATTGACACTCGGGAGGCTGATAAGCTGCAGCTGCACATACAGGTTACACTCCCCACACGCATTTATCCAAGCCAAAAAGATGGCACTGGTTGGGTTGGAGCACGCCCATACAGCTGATGGGTCGGCTGGGGCCAGAGGGCATCCAGGGGAGTGCCCTGGGGAGACACCTACATGACCCGTGGCACTAATTCAAAGTGGGCCGTTTGCGGTGTGTGCAGCTGCAAGACTGCCTTGCTGGCTGCAGCAATGGTGTTCTGTGCCCCTCCATCCCAACCCCACAGACCACCTCCTGGCCACCACCACCCCCCCCCCCCCCCCCCCCCCCCCCGCCCAGCGGCAAAACTGTCAGCAAACTATGGCGATGTTGGACACTTTCCGTACCTCCTCTCTCTTTCCCTCAGCAGCCGGCAAGACGTTTTCACTATTTTTAAAAGCACAAGTGAACATAGCCGTCGGGAACTCGGCCCATCGGAGGTGGAGTCGATTCTCCACCCAATCACCTTTCCCGATTTCGGCATTGGCTAAGGGAGAATCCTGCCCAGGATGTTCCTGGCCATTGGTCCGCACCTCACATGATACAGGCTATGGAAGATCAAATAATTTCTGGACTATGTTATAAAAATTTGAGGGAAGAACTTTCACAAAAAAGTGAAATCGCTATACAAAAATGCCTTGTTTATGAACAAAAACAAAATCAATACTTTGAGTCTTTATAAACAGAAAATCAGTATCTAGAAAACAAAATCTGTAAAAATGGCGTGAATACTCACCATGAGGCAGAGGCAGGGTTGAAACTTAAGAAGACGGAAGTTTTGAGCAGCAGCCATCTTGCGCATGTGCAGTCTGACCAGTCCACACATGCGCACTTCCCTAAAAGACGCAAAACAGTGTTTTGCGCATGTGTGAGAAGCTGTGCATGCGCAGTTGCAAAAAGAGTGCACAGTAAAGGAAACTCAAATTGCGCATGCACAATCGATTCCTACACATGATGTCACGAGCGTCATGACGTCAGAAGACCTGGACCACGCCACTTATAGGGGAAATGCCCGAAAATTGAAAAAAAAAAGTTTTAAAGCTACAGAACCCAATTTATTTACCTTGAAAGACAGAAAAATGCCTGAACTTCTATCAGCAGCTGAAAATAACCTCCGCAGCAATCTGGAACAAGCAGTTTGCACCACCCAAAGAGAAGAGCACAATGACAAATCCAAAACCAAAGAAGATGATTTGTTCATTGAACATGAAGAACACAATAACGAATCCGAAACAAAAAGAGATGATTTGCATATTGAAGAAGACGACTCAGACATGGCTGAGTTCTTCGGATATGATGATGATAGCATCAGCAACACGGTTGAGAAGCTCAATACAAATCTACTCCTGGTAGATGAATCCAGTACCATGATGGAATGGCAGATCGTTGATACATTGGTTGACAGCAACCTGTCAATCAGACAAGAAGAAAATGACGTCACACAGAGAGCACAGAACAACTCTGTTCAGAGAGCACAGATCGACTCCAAAGAGAGAACACTGCACGACTCCACACACACAGCGATGAAAGACTCCAGAGAGAGAGCGACGCAAGTCTCCACAGAGAGCTCGTTGACAGACTCCAGAATGGAAGTAGTTAAAGACTCCAGAGCGCCAACCATGCAAGAAGAAGACTATGAAAGTCCATCCACCTTATCTGAGTGACCAGAAGCAGACTATGAAAGCCCACCAAGCTCACGTAAACAACAAAAAGACTCTGAAAGTCCACCCAGCTCATTTAATCAATATGAAGACAATGAATGTCTACCCATTGTATGTGAGAATAGTGACAATGTGATCACAATCGACATACAAGATGGGCAAGGTCACAGCGAGACTGTACAGAAAAACTCAGCGATCCAAGTAAAACTACTCATGGGTCCAGTGAGACCACATCAATTAAAACCTCATTTACTCTCTAAACTACCCACAAGAAAATGTAATCTTGAAGATTTTGACTCCAGAAGAGAAGCACCAAGAAACTAAAGATCATTCAAATGAATTTGATATGACTCCAAAAGAGGAGCACCAAGAAATCAATGATGATTCAAGTGATCCAGAAGAGGAGCACCAAGGAATCAAAGAAGAATCACATCAACCACAAATGACTGATCACCAAGATCAATGCAACATCAGATCATTCTCACAATTCTCAATACAAAAGCTCAATGAAACATCAGATACCACAAAGGTCACTGACACCAATAACTTTGAGAATGACTCTAATTATCCACACGGAACAGTCATTGAGCGCAACAAGAACATCAAAAACCTCAAGAAGCACAACAGAAACAAGAACAACAACAGCAACAACAAACATGACAAAAATAACAACGAAAAGAACAAAAATAGAAACAACAAGCACAACAAAAACAACAACGGAAACAACAAAGACAGAAACAACAGAAACAACAAAAACAACAACAATGAAACAGCAACCTGTACAACATGGTACAACACTGTACATGAAGGACAATGCAACAGCACACTCCAAATATTGACAATACAAACATACCATGGCATGACAACGAATCTCACGAATTCACATTTGCTTGACAACAAACACGCAAACCAACTTTCAAGGCAGATAACACTCAATACCGCAAGCACAGGAAAAAGTCCACGTCAGATAACAAAGATGTAACACAGAATCGCTACCACAAGCACAGAGAAAAAAGTCAAAATCAGACAACAAAGTGATTCGACCATTCAAACACCTCATGATGACTTGTTGATTACTTAAACACAAGAACACTGACGACGTTCGCAAAGAAATGACAACATCAACATCACCACTTCAACAACAGAAGAAGAAAGCAACTTAATCGAATAAATTTATAAAGTTTGGACTCATAATTTTTTTTATTAAGATTGGACTCATAAATATTAATTGGCTTTGTATAATCATCAATATCATCACAACTTGTACATATCATCATGTATTAACATTTGACTGATTAACTCATTGATGTTATATAATGCATTTGCAAACTGTATCCATTATGTTTGTTCAATTTTCTTTACAACACGCAGAAAATTTGTAACACAGGAAAAAAAGGGGGATGTAGTGATCTCAGTATGTGCATGTACATAAGGGGTTAATGTGTAATCAGTAGCAGCAGATGATCACTAGAGGGCCAGACCAACAGGGGTATAAAAGAAACCACACTGGGTCTCTCTCCCTCTCTTTTGGATGTACTGTGATCAGGACAGGAGTATCAGATTAGCTCAGATGGTTAGTGTAGTTATGCATAGTTAGTGTAGTTGTTAACCTTGTTAACTAGTATCAATGTTAAAGTAAAGAACTCATGCAATTATTGTTATATTTACTCAACTACTGGCGAGTTTGTGTCTTCTTCATCGAGATTCAGAAGACCTCATCAGTAACCAAGGTTTGAGTAACACATATTACACTCCGTAGTATATCAAATCACACAGAGAGGTGTAATAAAAGATAATACAGGAGCGTAATTAAAAAAACTCCATATACCTGCCTTTGGTCGATGTCCCTTAATATCTGTGCTTAATAAAAATCTATCTATCTCAGATTTAAAATTAACAACTGATCGAGCTTTAGCTGCTGTTTGTGGGAGAGAGCTCCACACCTCTACCACCCTTTGTGTGTAGACGTCCTTCCTAAACTCTCTCCTGAACGATTTAACCCTACATTTTAGACTATGCACCTAGTTTTAGAATCTCCAGCCAGTGGAAATTGTTTATCTTTATCTAGCCTGTCTTTTCCTGTTAATATCTTGAAGATTTCGATCAGAACACCCCTTAACCTTCTAAACTCTAGTGAAAACAGGTCTAATTTAAGTATTCTCTCCTTTTAACTCAACCCCTGTAATCCAGGTATAATTTTTTGGAAACCTACGTTGCACTCCCTCCAAGGCCAAAGTAACTTTCCTTTTTTTTAAAATAACTTCAAAGAACCTGATTCTTTCTTTTTCAGTTAAGGGGCAATTTAGCGTGGCCATTCCACCTACCCTGCACATCTTTTTGGGTTGTGGGGGTAAGACCCACTCAGACACTGGGAGATTGTGCAAACTCCACAAGGACAGTGACCAGGGGCCGAGTTTGAACCCGGGTCCTTGGTGCCTTGAGGCAGCGTCACCGTGCTGCCTTGAAAATATCCTTCCTAAGGTGTGGTGCCCAGAACTGTTCACAGTACTCTGAGTGGGATGAAACCAGGATTTTGTATAGCTGCAGCAGAACCTCTGTGTCTTTATGTTCCAGTCCTCTAGATATAAAAGCTATTATTCCAATTGCCTTTTTAATTATTTTTTGCACATGTTCCTGGCATTTTAAGAACCTATGCACCTGAAGCCCCAAGTCTCTTTGGACATCCACTGTACTTAATCGCTTACCATTGAGAAAGTACTCTGCCCTATCCATTTTTGGTCCAAAATGGATAAATTCACATTTGCTTATATTAGATTCCAACTGCCATAATTATGCCCATTCACTTAGTCTGTCAATATCTCCTTGTAATTTTCTGCTGTCATCTAGGCCAGTGCATCTCAAACTCTCTGATGTGGCGTACCGGCAGTTTTTTTTTTCAATGTGCCAGGGACTGGTGAGCGAAACAAGCCAATCCAGGATTACTGTCTCTTTCTTTTCTGGAAACACGCCAAGTACCGGCAGACGATGGCTCGCGTACCGGCACCGGTACGCGTACCACACTTTGAGAAGCACTGATCTAGGCTGTCTACAATACCACCTAACTTTGTATCATCTGTAAATTTGGATTCTATGCCATCATCCAATTCATTAATGAATAGTGTGAATAATTTTGAGGCCCCAACAGAGATCCCTGTGGTATACAACTGTCAATTAGATTAATTACCCATTATCCCCTCTCTCTGTCGCCTGCCACTCAACCAATTTCCTAATAATGTCAACAATTTGCCCTCAACTCAATGGACTTCCGCTTTAGTTAACAGTCTTTTGTATGGGACTTTATCAAATACCTTCTGGAAGCCCATGTAAATGGCATCCATAGACATTCCACTGTCCATTACCTTGAGTCACCTTTTCAAAAAATTCTGTATGATTAGCCGGGCATGGCTTTCCCTTCACAAATCCATGCTGGCTCTCCCTGATCGACCAAAATGTTTCTGCAGTGTTCAGATACCTCGGGCGGGATTCTCCGACCACCCGCCGGGTCGGAGAATCGCCGGGGGCCAGCGCCAATCCTGCCCCCGCCGTGTCCCGAATTCTCTGGCACCGGAGATTCGGCAGGGGCGGGAATTGCTCCCCGCCGGTCGGCAGGCCCCCCCCCCCCGCCGATTCTCTGGCCCGTGACGTGCCTAAGACCTGCTGCTGTCAAGCCTCTCCCGCCAGCGTGGATCAAACCACCTACCTTACCAGCGGGAGCAGGCGGCGCGGGCAAGCTCCGGGGTCCTGGGGGGGGGGGGGGTATGGGGCGATATGGCCCCGGGGGGTGCCCGCAATGTGGCCTGGCCGCGATCATGGCCCACCGATCGGCCGGCGGGCCTGTGCCGTGGGGGCACTCTTTTCCTTCCGCCTTCACCATAGTCTTCACCTTCGCAGATGTGGAAGTGACTCCCTCCCCTGTGCATGTGCGGAGCAGCCGCTGACCCTCCGGTGCATGCGCGGACTTCTGCTGGCCGGCGACGTCCCTTCAGCCCCGGCTGGCGTGGCACCAAATGCCGTCCACACCAGCCGGCGGAGCGCCAACCACTCTGGCGCGGGCCTAGCCCCTCAATGTTAGGGCTTGGCCCCTAAAAGTGCGGAGTCACGCCACAGCATCACGCCGGGACCCCCTGCCCCGCCGGGTAGGGGAGAATCCTGGCCCTCATCTCTGATTATGGATGCCAGGAATTTCCCCACCACAGATGTTCGGCTAACTGGTCTGCAATTACCAGGTTTCCCCCTTTCACCCCTCTTTAAAAAGTGAAGCGTCATGTGCAGTTTTCTAATCCATAGGGACTACTCCTTAATCTAGGGGACTCTGGAAGATTATATTTAGGGCATCTACAATGGTCTCCCCAAATTCCTTTAACATCCTCGGATGGAAACCGTAAGATCCTGGGTTTTGTCACTCTTTAGTTCCATTAATTTCCTAGTTAGTGAGGCTGTGCTTAGGTTATTTGTATTAAGTCCCTGCTTTGTGATCTTTTGCTGGCCGTTGTAGCTTTCCCATTCATCCGGATCTGTGCTATTTCTTGCATTATTGTAAACCCTTTCTTTTAGTTTTATACCGTATTCCCGTACCAGCCTCCCCGAACAGGCGCCGGAATGTGGCGACTAGGGGCTTTTCACAGTAACTTCATTTGAAGCCTACTCGTGACAATAAGCTATTTTCATTTCATTTCATTTCATTGTCCCAAACCTCTTTAGTTGTCCATGGCTAAATTTTTTGTGAGTCTTTTCTCAAGGGTATATACTTGCTCCGTATCCCATTAAATGTTTCTTTAAATATTCTTCACTGACCTTCAGTTATCTGACCCATTATCAGATCTTCTCAGTTTACCTTGAACAGTTTCTGTCTCATCCCGCTAAAGTCAACCTTACCCAAGTCGAAAATTCTTGTATCTGAAATGTGCTTTTCACTTTCAAACGCTACACTGAATTCAATCATGTTCTGATTACTATTTGATAAATGTTCACGCACAGTTAGGCTACTAATTAAATTGGGCTCATTACTCATAATTATATCTAATAATGCCTGTCCGCTTGTTGCATCTGGAACATATTGCTGCAGGAAACTATCCCAGAAACATTTCAGAAATGCACTACCTTTTTGACAGGTACCTGTCTGTCTCTCCCAATCTATGTGTAAGTTGAAATTCTCCATTAATACTACTCTTTGCTACACAGTTGCGAAATACAATATAGCTACCAGGGAATCAATACATAACACTCATTATAGATTACCAAAATTATCTCCCAAAATTCACAAAGCTAGGTAAATTACAATCACCATTTATATATTGTAGGCATTCTCCTGGATCCACACACACTGGTACAGATGGCAGAATAAGAAGATAGATTAAGGTTTTTTTCACAGTTTGTGAAGAAGGTAGAACAAAGGTTATCTGTTCTTTGGCTGGTCTCAATGCAGTGATTCCATGTTGCAGTTGTTCTGTTCAGTTGTCGTCTTGGGTGTAATTGTATGGAGAAGATTTCCGTATTTCTTCCCAAAGATCTTGGTTTGCTGATGGTTTCAGGATGGTTACTTTGCAAATCAGGGTGCAATAATTCAGAGAGAGGGATGAAGTGAGCAAACAGCTTTTGCTGCCTGTTTCAATACGGCATTGTGTCCCTTCTCTGCTTGGTAAGACTGTTTCTTAAAGTACCCTGCTGGCTGTATGTAACATAGAAATTCAATCAATCCATGTCTGCTGCAGATATTGTTCTGGAACAGGTAATTGCATTTTGTGGTCTCATTTCAGAAACATTTTTGAAGTTTCAGGGTAGTGTAAAGGCAATAGGACTTGGGGTCTTTCATGCTCCTCAGAGATTTGGGTGTCTTTTTTTATCCCACTTGGTAGAATGAAGGCTGTATATTGTAGCCGTCCGGCAGTCTTTTAGAGGGCTTCAGTTTATTAAAATCCAGCTAGAAGAATAAAATTAGAAATTGTATCTTTAAAAAAAAAAGGCACATCCTTGACACAACCTCGTGTGGAGTGCTAAGATGTATGTATACATATCTGTAAATAGACAAGAATGCTTTTATGAATAACAGTTTGTGGTTGCATTCTTAGAATAGTAGGCATCCCTTAAATTTGAATTTGCTTGATTGTCATGTGTACCGAGGTACAGTGAAAAGTATTGCGTACAGTCCAGACAGATCATTCCATACATGAAAAAACATAGGACATATGTAAATACATAGACACAGGCAATGGGTGAAGCATACTGAGTGTAGTACTACTCAGTAGTGAAGATGTGTGATGAGATCAGTTCAGTCCATAAGAAGGCCATACAGGAGTCTGGTAACAGAGAGAAGAAGCTGTTTTTTAATCTGTTTGTGCATGTTCTCAGACTTTAGTGTTCCTGCCCGGTGGAAGAAATTGGAAGAGACAATAACCCGGGTGGGGGTGGGGGGGTCTTTGATTATGTTGCCCGCTTTCCCAAGGCACCGGGGGGGTGTAGACAGAGTCAATGGATGGGAGGCGAGTGTGCGTGATGGACTGAACTGTTCACGACTCTCTGGAGTTTCTTATGGTCTTGGGCCGAGCAGTTGCCATACCAGGCTGTGATGCAGCCAGATAGAATGCCCCTAAGAAACCTCAAAGGAAACCCTGAACTCAAGACCAAACAGAAAGCTCCAGTCTAAAAGTATGATTGTTTTAAACTTCTGGAAATGAGAAGACATATCTCCACGTCTTTTTCCAAATCACAGCTTATCTTTACCTATCCATTGAAAATTTTTCCTTTCTGGGCTATTCTTTTGGAAACTCCCCCCTATCTCTGTATTACAAAAAACAAAGAGCAGAGAAAATTACAGCACAGGAACAGGCCCTTCGGCCCTCCCAGCCTGCGCCGATCCAGATCCTTTATCTAAACTTGTCGCCTATTTTCCAAGGATCTACTTCCCTCTGTTCTCCGCCCGTTCATATATCTGTCTAGATGCATCTTAAATGATGCTATCGTGCCCGCCTCTACCACCTCAGCTGGCAAAGCGTTCAAGGCACCCACCACCCTCAGCGTAAAAAGGTTTCCACGCACATCTCCCTTAAACTTTCCCCCTCTCACCTTGAAATCGTGACACCTTGTAATTGACACCCCCACTCTTGGAAAAAGCTTGTTGCTATACACCCTGTCCATACCTCACATAATTTCGTAGACCTCAATCAGGTTCCCCCTCAACCTCCATCTTTCCAATGAAAACAATCCTAATCTACTCAACCTTTCTTCATAGCTAGCACCCTCCATACCAGGCAACATCCTGGTGAACCTCCTCTGCACCCTCTCTAAAGCATCCACATCCTTCTGGTAATGTGGCGACCAGAACTGCATGCAGTATTCCAAATGTGGCCTAACCAAAGTCCTATACAACTGTAACACGACCTGCCGACTCTTGTACTCAATACCCCGTCCGATGAAGGCCAGCATGCTGTATGCCTTCTTGACCACTTTATCGACCTGCGTTGCCACCTTCAGTACAATGGACCTGAACTCCCAGATCTCTCTGTACATCAATTTTCCCCAGGACTCTTCCATTGACCGCATAGCCCGCTCTTGAATTAGATCTTCCAAAATGCATCACCTCGCATTTGCCTGGATTGAACTCCATCTGCCATTTCTCTGCCCAGCTCTCCAATCTATCTATATTTTGCTGTATTCTCTGGCAGTCCTCCTTGCTATCTGCAACTCCACCAATCTTAGTATCATCTGCAAACTTGCTAATCAGACCACCTATACCTTCCTCCAGATCATTTATGTATATCACAAACAACAGTGGTCCGAGCACGGATCCCTGTGGAACACCACCTTTCTCCATTATGAGACACTCTCTTCCACCACTACTCTCTGTCTCCTGTTGCCCAGCCAATTCTTTATCCATCTAGCTAGTACACCCTGAACCCCATACAACTTCACTTTTTCCATCAACCTGCCATGGGAAACTTTATCAAATGCCTTACTGAAGTCCATGTATATGACATCTACAGCCCTTCCCTCATCAATTAACCACATGTGAATAGATCCTATCCATCAGTATCTTCTCCAACAGTTTGCCTACCACTGACGTTAAGCTCACAGGTCAATAATTCCCTGGATTATCCCTGCTACCCTTCTTAAACAAAGGGACAACATTAGCAATTCTCCAGTCCTCCGGGACCTCACCCGTGCTCAAGGATCCTGCAAAGATATTTGTTAAGGCCCCAGCTATTTTGTCCCTCGCTTCCCTCAATAACCTGGGATAGATCCCATCAGGACCTGGGGACTTGTCCACCTTAATGCCTTTTAGAATACCCAAAACTTCCCCCTTCCGTATGACGACTTGACCTAGAGTATTTAAACATCCATCTCTAGTCTCAACATCCGTCATGTCCCTCTCCTTGGTGAATACCGATGCAAAGTACTCATTAAGAATCTCATCCATTTCCTCTGACTCCACGCATAAATTCCCTCTTTTGTCTTTGAGTGGGCCAATCCTTTCTCTAGTTACCCTCTTGCTCCTTATATACGAATAAAAGGCTTTGGGATTTTCCTTAACCCTGTTAGCCAAAGATATTTCATGAACCCTTTTAGCCCTCTTTATTGCGCGTTTGAGATTTGTCCTACTTTCCCAATATTCCTCCAAAGCCTCATCAGTTTGAAGTCACCTAGTATGCTTCCTTTTTCATCTTAACTAGTCTCACAATTCCACCCGTCATCCATGGTTCCCTAATCTTGCCATTTCTATCCCTCATTTTCACAGGGACATGTCTGTCCTGCAGTCTCATCAATCTTTCCTTAAATCCGCATTCCCTAGCTCCTGCCGAATTTTGTTATACTTGGATTTTCCCCAATTTAGCACTCTTCCTTTAGGACCACTCTCGTCTTTGTCCATGAGTATTCTAAAACTTACGAAATTGTGATCGCTATTCCCAAAGTAATCACCGACTGAAACTTCAACCACCTGGCCGGGATCATTCCCCAATACCAGGTCCAGTATGGCCCCTTCCCGAGTTAGACTATTTACATACTGCTCTAAAAAACTCTCCTGGATGCTCCTTACAAATCTGCTCCATCTACGCCTCCAACACTACATGAGTCCCATTGAATGTTTGGGAAGTTAAAATCTTCCATCATGACCACCCTATTGCTCCTACATTTTTCTATAATCTGTCTACATATTTGTACCTCTACTTAGGAGCACTATCATAACAACTATTACAGTGGCTCAAGAAGAAGGCTCACCACAACCTCCAGGCCATTTTGGATTGCCTCTTAAGTTAGACTGGTCCATATCCCCAAGACCATTTTTGAAAAATGTAATACTCAGAAATCTTAAGCCAGTTCAGACATTGCAATTCTTGGTGCATCTTGGCCCTGAATTTCCTTGGACTTTTTTATTCCTGTCATATCGTTATGTGAAATTCAGCAGCTGTCCCGATTACATTTGACGCCTCTGATGATTCTTTGATGGTGCAGCAGTTGAAGGTCTGAGGAATTTCACAGCATTTATTTCAGCCAGTACAAGGGAAGCTGAATTCACATTCAACTCGATGCCTGAATTTATAAATGTAGTCCTGGGAGGAGAGTAGTTCTGTGGTTCACTAGCAATCAACACTAGTGAAGTTGGCATGAAGCTGTCAACAGAGTGAACACAGATCCCTCATACTGTGATCACATCAGTTGAAGTTCAGTGATAATCTGATTCTAATATTTGAATTAGGGTAAATTATATTGCTATGATGGAAAAGTTACTTGTAATGAATGGATTATGCTGTGCTACAATTGAAAATAATTGCCAAGTATGCCACATATGGAAAATTAACCTCCATCTATAGTATAGGGTGATCTGGGAAATAGAGGGGTTGGTGCTTCATGTGTCAGAGATATGGGGCGCGATCTTATGGCAGCTTGGGAGAGCCAGCACCTCTGTTCCCCTGGCATCACTCCTGTCCCTCAGTCCACCCATCACAGCCCCACTCCCATAGAGACCAATCAAACCCAACTGCCCGAATCTACCTCACATTCCACCCTATACCAAACCCCGCCAACTGTATTGTCCTCTTTGGCCAGATTCCACGCACACACATGTTACCAGCTCCAGGCCCCCTCTGAAACTCACCTCCATGTGTCTCACCACGTCCTTTATGTGTCTCCCCTAGGAAAAGGTGGCCCATAACAAGGGAGCGTGAGAAGACTGAAGAGGGCATTCCGGACCTTGGGCTATAACTACCACTGAGTAGAGGGTGATGGCATTATTAGGAAAGGTGCAGGAGAGGGCTAACTCCAAGGCCGAGGTTGGCATAAGCCCCTAATGCAAAATGATGTTGCTACAGCAAGTGAGTCGCCCCTCTCCCCCAGACCACTTCTTCCCAGCATCTCACCACATGTTTTGCCTTGCGGGATCACTATCAGACCATGCCAGCCCATCTGGGATACCTCGCCCCAGCCACAAGCCCATCGTGCCCCGGAAGACTACTGCAGGATGCCACCTACTTCTCAGCACTGCATTCATCTTTTAGGGAAAGGAAATCTGTCCTCCATACCTGGTCTGGCCTACATGTGACTCCAGATCCACAGGAATATGGTTGACTCTTAAATGCCTTCAGGGATGGGCAAAAAATGCTGGTCCAGCCAGCGACGCCCACATCCCTTGAACAAATAGAAGAAAAGGTGCAGTTGGAGGAGTTCAACCACTTTCAGTTGCAGGAGATCGTACCGGCAATGTGTGGTACCCAGGCTGAACATGTGGTGTTCGCGGTTGAAGCCTTGGGTCAATAAGTCACAGCCATGGGTCAAGACGTCCAAGACTTGGGGCACACTGTGCAGTCGATGGCTGAGCCTCAGGACAGGGGAGCCCAGTCACTGGCAGCCATGTGCCGGGCCCACATGAACATTGCTGCAGTGCTCCAGAGCTTCGCCTAGTCACAAAGGATCATGGCTGAGGGCATAGAGAGCATTGGCCGGGCACTGACTGACCTGGGCCATTCACAGAGGAACATGACTGAGATGCAGAGGAACATGACCGAATCACTGAGGGATGTAGTCCAATCTCTGTACTCCATGGTTGAGGGCATCGAGATCCTGGTTGAGACGAGAAAGGGCCTCCTGGACTGGCAGTGCCAGATGACGGTGGAGCCTCTGGAGCCCAATCCGGCCTCAACTCTGTTTCATGGTGTAGCCCGGGGCCATCGAACACCCCGAGGGAGGAAGAAGTAATGGGGCCTGTGCTGGTGCCTCCTGCAGGGGAGGTGCTGTAACATCTCAGTGCTTCTGATTCCCTCCCACCTGACAGTGGCACATCTGATGGGTAGCAGGAAGAACAGGGGGGTACCTCATCACCTGTGACGCCCAAAAGTCGGCCGACTCCATCCAGGTCCAGGCCCCCCAGAGGGTGGCCGCCAAAGGCATCTCAGGTCAGAAGGTTGGTGGTGTGGGTATTGGAGGATGGAACGGGGCAGGGCCCCAAGAATAATTCAGCAGCAGCAGAATTGTATTCAACCACAATCTGCAACCTCATGGCCTGGCATATCGCTCACTCTACAATTATCACCAAGCCAGGGTATCAACCCTGGTTCAATGAAAGGTGCAGGCGACCATGCCAGGAGCAATAAATGCATATGGGGAAATGAGATGTCAACCTGGTGAAGCTACAACACAGGACTACTTGGGTGCCAAACAGCATAAGCAGCAAGTAATAGACCGAGCTGAGCGATTCTACAATGAACTGATCAGATCTAAGCTCTGCAGTCCTGTCACATCCAGCTGTGAATGGTAGTAGACAATTAAACAACTCACTGGAGGAGGAGACTCCACAAATATCCCCATCCTCAATGATGGAGGAGCCCAGCATGTTTGTACAAAAGACAAGGCTGAAGCATTCGCAACAATCTTCAGCCAGAAGTGCCATGTGGACGATCCATCTCGGTCTCCTCCGGAGGTCCCCAGCATCACAGATGTCAGTATTCAGCCAATACGATTCACTTCACGTTACATCAAGAAACGGCTGAAGGCACTGGATACTGCAAAGGCTTTGTGCCGTGACAATATCCCGGTAATAATGCTGAAGACCTGTGCTCCAGAACTTGCCACACCCGTAGCCAAGCTTTTCCAGTATAGCTGCAACACTGGCATCTACCCGACAATGTGGAAAATTGCCCAGGTGTGTCCTATACACAAGAAACAGAACAAATCCAACCCAGCCAATTACTGCCCTATCAGTATACTCTCCATCATCAGCAAAGTGATGGAAGGAGTCATCAACAGTGCTATCAAGCGGCACTTACTCAGCAATAACCTGCTCACGGACGCTCAGTTTGGGTTGCACCAGGGTCACTCAGCTCCTGACCTCATTACAGCCTTGGTTCAAACATGAACAAAGGAGCTGAATGCCAGAGATGAAGTGAGAGTGACGGCTGTGGTGGTTGGAGGTCAATCATCTCAGCTCCAGGACATCACTGCAGGAATTCCTCAGGATAGTTTCCTGGGCCCAACCATCTTCAGCTACTTCATCAATGACCTGCTTTCCATCCTAAGGTCAGATGGGGATGATTGCAGAAGACTGCACAATGTTCAGCACCATTCACAACTCCTCAGATAATGAAACAGTCCATGTCCAAATGCTGCAAGACCTGGACAATATCCAGGCTTGGGCTGACAAATGACAAGTTACATTTGCGCCACACAAGTGCCAGGCAATGACCATCTCCTCCAAGAGAGGATCTAACCACCACCCCTTGACATTCAATGGCATTACCATCACTGAATCCCCCATAATCAACATCCTGGGGGTTACCATTGATCAGAAACTGAACTGGACTAGCCACATTAATACTGTGGCTACCAGGGAAGGTCAAAGGCTAGGAATCCTACGGCGAATAACTCATCTACTGACCCCCTAAAGCCTGCTCACCACCTACAAGGCACAAGTCAGGAGTGTAATGGAAAACTCTCCACTTGCCTGGATGAGTGCAGCTCCAACTACACTCAAAACGCTTGACATCATCCAGGACAAAGCAGTCCACTTGATTGCTCCTCGTTCCACAAACATTCAAACCCTCCACCACCGATGAATAGTGGCAGCCATGTGTACCATCTACAAGATGCACTGCAGAAACTCACCATGGCATCTTAAACAGCACCTTCCAAACCCACGGCCACTACCATTTAGAATGACAAGAGCAGCAGATAACTGGGAACCCCACCACCTGGAGGTTCCCCTCCAAGTCACTCATCACCCTGACTTGGAAGTACATCGCCACTCGTTCACTGTCACTGGGGCAACATCCTGGAACTCCCTCCCAACAGCACAGTGGCTGTACCTCCACCTCAAGGACTGCAGTGGTTCAAGAAGGCAACTCACCACCATCTTCTGAAGGGCAACAAGGATGGGCAATAAATAGTGGCCTAGCCAGTGATGCCCACATCCTGTAAATTATTATTTTTTTTAAATGTTCCACCTTGGGTCACCTGAGGAGGCAGGAAACAGGGCCAGAAGTGTGAGATACTTTGTTGGACAGCTTACCCAGGAAGTAAGCTGGGGTGGCATAGTAACATACTGGTTAGCACAGTTGCTTCACAGCGCCAGGGTCCCAGGTTCGATTCCCGGCTTGGGTCACTGTCTGTGCGGAGCCTGCGCATTCCCCCTGTGTCTGCGTGGGTTTCCTCCGGGTGCTCCAGTTTACTCCCACACGTCCTGAAAGACGTGCTTGCTGGGTAATTTGGACATTCTGAATTCTCCCTCCGTGTACCCAAACAGGCGCTGGAGTGTGGTGAATGGGGGCTTTTCAAAGTAACTTCATTGCAGTGTTAATGTAAGCCTATTTGTGACAATAAAGATTATTATTATTGGTATCACATCACCACTCAGCATCTCCATAGCCATAGGACGCAGCAGGATAGAATGATGTTCAAGACCCTCGTGGGGCTATATTTGGAGCACCCCACCACAGCAGTCCATGCATTTGAAGCGCATCTTTAGGAAACTGATACTCTGCTCCTGTTTGCTGCATGGACATAGTATTAGGCGTTAGCGGGAGAAGGCAGGAGAATGGGGATGAGAAAATATCAGACATGATTGAATGGCGGAGCAGACTCGATCGGTCGAGCGGCCTAATTCTGCTCCTATGTCTTATGGTCTTATGGACATCGTTAGAGAACAAAGAACAAAGAAAAGTACAGCACAGGAACAGGCCCTTCGGCCCTCCAAGCCCGTGCTGACCATGCTGCCCATCTAAACTAAAATCTTCTACGCTTCCTGGGTCCGTATCCCTCTATTCCCATCCTATTCATGTATTTGTCAAGATACCCCTTAAATGTCACTATGGTCCCTGCTTCCACCACCTCCTCCGGCAGCGAGTTCCAGGCACCCACTACCCTCTGTGTAAGAAAACGTGTCTTGTACATCTCCTCTAAACCTTGCCCCTCGCACCTTAAACCTATGTCCCGTAGTAATTGGCCCCTCTACCCTGGGGAAAAGGCTCTGACGATCCAATCTGTCTATGCCCCTCAACCTCCGTCGTTCTAGTGAGAACAAACCGAGTTTATTCAACTGCTCCTCATAGCTAATGCCCTCCATACCAGGCAACATCCTGGTAAATCTCTTCTGCACCCTCTCTAAAGCCTCCACATCCTTCTGGTAGTGTGGCAACCAGAATTGAACACTATACTCCAAGTGTAGCCTAACTAAGGTTCTATACAGCTGCAACATGACTTGCCAATTCTTATACTCAATGCTCCGGCCAATGAAAGCAAGCATGCCATATGCCTTCTTGACTACCTTCTCCACCTGTGTTGCCCCTTTCAGTGACCTGTGGACCTGTACACCTAGATCTCTCTGACTTTCAATACTCTTGAGGGTTCTACCATTCACTGTATATTCCCTACCTGCATTAGACCTTCCAAAATGCATTACCTCACATTTGTTCAGATTAAACTCCATCTGCCATCTCTCCGCCCAAGTCTCCAAATGATCTAATTTGCTGTATCCTCTGACAGTCCTCATCGCTATCCACAATTCCATCTACCTTTGTATCGTCTGCAAACTTACTAATCAGTCCAGTTACATTTTCCTCCAAATCATTTATATATACTACGAACAGCAAAGATCCCAGCACTGATCCCTGTGGAACACCACTAGTCACAGCCCTCCAATTAGAAAAGCACCCTTCCATTGCTACTCTCTGCCTTCTATGACGTGGCCAGTTCTGTATCCACCTTGCCAGCTCACCCTGACCCCGTGTGACTTCACCTTTTGTACCAGTCTACCATGAGGAAATTTGTCAAAGGCCTTACTGAAGTCCATATGGACAACATCCACTGCTCTACCTGCATCAATCATCTTTGAAAAACTCTGTCAAGTTAGTGAGACACGACCTCCCCTTCACAAAATCATGCTGCCTCTCACTAATACGTCCATTTGCTTCCAAATGGGAGTAGATCCTGTCTCAAAGAATTCTCTCCAGTAATTACCACTGACGTAAGGCTCACCGGCCTGTAGTTCGCTTCTTATCAAAGGAACAACATTGGCTCTTCTCCAGTCCTCCGGGACATCACCTGAAGACAGTGAGGATCCAAAGATTTCAGTCAAGGCCTCAGCAATTTCCTCTTTAGCCTCCTTCAGTATTCTGGGGTAGATCCCATCAGGCCCTGGGGACTTAGCTACCTTAATATTTTTCAAGACGCCCAACACCTCGTCTTTTTGGATCTCAATGTGACCCAGACTATCTACACACCCTTCTCCAGACTCAACATCCACCAATTCCTTCTCTTTGGTGAATACTGATGCAAAGTATTAATTTAGTACCTCGCCCATTTCCTCTGGCTCCACATATAGATTCCCTTGCCTATCTTTCAGTGGGCCAACCCTTTCCCTGGCTACCCTCTTGCTTTTTATGTACGTGTAAAAAGCCTTGGGATTTTCCTTAACCCTATTTGCCAATGATTTTTCGTGACCTCTTCTAGCCCTCCTGACTCCTTGCTTAAGTTCCTTCCTACTTTCCTTATATTCCACACAGGCTTCGTCTGTTCCCAGCCTTCTAGCCCTGACAAATGCCTCCTTTTTCTTTTTGACGAGGCCTACAATATCTCTCGTTATCCAAGGTTCCCAAAATTTGCCATGTTTATCCTTCTTCCACACAGGAACATGCCGGTTCTGAATTCATTTGAAAGCCTCTCACATGTCAGATGTTGATTTACCCTCAATCATCCTCCCGCATTCTAGGTTCTTCAGTTCTCGCCTAATATTGTTATAATTAGCCTTCCCCCAATTTAGCACATTCACCCTGGGACCACTCATATCCTTGTCCACCAGCACTTTAAAACTTACTGAATTGTGGTCACTGTTCCCGAAATGCTCCCCTACTGAAACTTCTACCACCTGGCCGGGCTCATTCCCCAATACCATGTCCAGTACAGCCCCCTCCCTAGTTGGACTGACTACATATTGTTTTAAGAAGCCCTCCTGGATGCTCCTTACAAACTCTGCCCCATCCAGGCCCCTAGCACCAAGTGAGTTCCAGTCAATATTGGGGAAGTTGAAGTCTCCCATCACAACAACCCTGTTGTTTTTACTCGTTTCCAAAATCTATCTACCTATCTGCTCCTATATCTCCCGCTGGCTGTTGGAAGGCCTGTAGTAAACACCTAACATTGTAACTGCACCCTTCTTATTCCTGATCTCTACCCATATAGCCTCACTGCCCTCTGAGGTGTCCTCCTGTAGGATAGCTGTGATATTCTCCCTAACCAGTAGTGCAACTCCGCCACCCCTTTTAGATCCCCCTCTATCCCGCCTGAAACATCTAAATCCTGGAACGTTTAGCTGCCAATCCTGACCTTCCCTCAACCAGGTCTCTGTAATGGCAACAACATCATAGTTCCAAGTACTAATCCAAGCTCTAAGTTCATCAGCCCTTACCCGTAATATTTCTTGCATTAAAACATATGCATTTCAGTGTCAGTCTGGTGCTGCCAGACATGTATAATTAGCTAAGAGCCCAAGAGCCAACCCCCTCACCCGAGGGAGCGCCTTTAAGATGCCGGGAATCAATGAGTGCACCAGGACATTAGCGCCATGCCCGCTCCTTAGATATCGGGCGCAGGCTGCATGATGTGCAGCTGGTAGTCGCATGCCAACTGCACATTCAGGAAGTTGAAGCCCTTCCGATTGAAGAAGGCACTCCCTGATGAGTCGGTGCTTGTAGGGGGACATGTGTGCCATCAATTATCCCCTAGACCCGGGGCATGTCAGCAATGAGGGCAATCCTGCTACCCAGCCATCCTGGTGGACTTGGTCCAGATTGAAGTTTATATAGTCCGCTGCCTGGCACATAGGGCATCCATCACAGCTTGGATAGATAATGTTTTGGAAAATAAAGGAATAAAATGTTGTGGTATTCGGGCTGGAAAGTGGAGCTGAGTCCACAAAAGATCAGCCATGATCTCATTGAATGGCAGAGCAGGCTCGAAGGGCCAGATGGCCTACTCCTGCTCCTAGTTCTTATGTTCTTATGTGTATGGATGGCTGTGAGATCCCAGATAGATCCCCGCACGGCCGCTGGAAAGACCCAGTGATATAAAGGTTTAGGGAGACTGTCTTCTTGATGGCCACTGGGAGCGGGTATCTGCCTCTGTAACCCTGCGGTGTCAGGTGCGTCATCATCTGGCACAGGTGGCGCATGGTCTCCTTGGTTAGTCAACGGCTGCACAGGCGATCCAGCATCTCCTCGAAGGACAGGTGCTGACAGTATACACGTGGCCTGATATGGTGCCTCCTTCTCACCTCCTCCTCAGCCAGTTGGACGGCTGACACTGGAGCCTCACTGGCTGGCCCCTGCTCTTCTGGGGCAGGCTCCTCTTGTGTAGGATCCTCCCCGTCCAGGCCCTGTGCCTATGGCCTCAACAGCATCCGCAACAGCATCTGTGGCCAGATAGATAGCAAACATTCCTGGCTGTACTTTGAAATGCATTCTCTACAGAGGGGGAGAAAAGTAAAGACATGTTAGCAAGATGAATATTCCCTTACCCATCCAGAACCGGCAGGCTGCATGGTGGTCCTGAGCTGCACTTCAGCTCACATGTTCCCCGCCTGATATGTTGCCTCCCACACTGCACCTCTGATCCATCAGTGAGTGGCACTGGGTCTGTGATGTGAGGAGCCTCTACCCTCACCACCCGTCCCTGCCAACAGGGATGCCGGTGGCTGCCGCAACCCATGTCAGTGATAGGCTGTACGCCCCCTGTCCTGATTCCCCAGTGAGGTCTACTGTGGATGTCCTCATTGGGTGGGTCATGTGTTGTCCCACCAGCAGGGTGGCACCTGGTTGTGCTGTGGAGATGGTCACTGTGTGCCACCAATCGCCTCCATGCTTAGAGGCTTGTATGTGGGCAGGTCTCTAAGATGTAGGTGTGACAGGGAAGTGTGAGTCTGCTAGGAGCTTAACTGCAGTGTGATGGGGATTCTGGGTGTGACACAGAAGTTGTGACAACCTGTCCAGGGCTTGGGCTTGGAGACAGCTGGTGGTCCTGCGGAGTGGACGAGCTGATGTGTCACTGGTAAGGCCTCTGCCCTGAGAGGGTGGTATGCCTGGGGGTGTAGCCAAAGGTCATGTTGCATTTGTCCTTTGTTTCAGGTGAACTCTGCTGTTCCTCTGCTTCCCCTGCAGTGGAGCAGCTCTTCTGATGAGTGCACTGAGGAGTGGCGTAGCACCTGATTCAGTGCCAGGCGCAGATCTCGTTCTGCCCGATCAAGATTCGCGATTGTGATGTCACGAGGTGGAGAATGTATGCCCAATATTCCATGACTTTGGCAATGCCAACAAGCATGCCATCATATATGCCTTACATAACACATCTGTGGCAAGCAACATAGTAAATATCAAGGGGGCCAAGAATTTCTGTTCATGTAGCATGTACTGTCATAACTGAGGAGTGCTATTAACTTTAAAGCAAAATACTGCAGATGCTGGAAATCTGAAGAAAAAACAAAAAATGCTGGAAATACTCTCTGTGGAAGGAGGGACAACGTTAACATCCAATGGCATTGCCATCACTGAATCCCCAATATTAACATCATGGGGTTTACCACGGACCAAAAACTGAACTGGACCAGCCTTATAAATACTGTGGCTACAAGAACAGGTCAGAGGCTCGGAATCCTGCGGCGAGTAACTCACCTCCTGATGTCCCAAAGCCTGTCCACAAGGCACAAGTCAGGACTGTAATGGAATACTCTCCACTTGTCTGGATGAGTGCCACTCCAGCAACACTCAAGAAGCTTGACACCATCCAGGGCAAAGCAGCCCGCTTGATTAGCAACCCTTTTACAAACATTCACTCCTTCTACCCTCAGTAGCAGCAGTATATACCATTTACAAGATGAACCGCAGAACTCTCCAAGCCTCCTGAGACAGTGGGCTGGATTCTCTGCCCCGCCGCACCACATTTCTGCCCCGACCCGCTGGCAGGATTCTCCGTTACGCCGGCCGGTCAATGGGGTTTCCCATTGTGGGGAGGCCCCACGCCGTTGGGAAACCCCCATGTGCCGGCAAAACAGAGAATCAGGCCGGCGGAGAATCCCGCTCAGTGTCTTCCAAACACATGGCCACTACCATCTAGAACAGGGGTGGGCAAACTACGGCCCGCGGGCCGCATGCGGCCCGCCAAAGGTCTTTATGCGGCCCACCAAGTCATTAAAAAAAAACATTTTTTAAAAAATTTTTTTAAAAAATTTTTTTTAAGGTTAATGGGGGGGGGGGGCTGTTGGGTTACTTACTGGTATAGGGTGAATACGTTGACTTGAGTAGGGTGATCATTGCTCGGCACAACGTCGAGGGCCGAAGGGCCTGTTCTGTGCTGTACTGTTCTATGTTCTATATGAGGCGCCCAGAATCATAACCGGGTGAAGTAATTATTTTACTTAATATACTATGCGGCCCTTTGTGAATTGTGAATTTCTGAATGTGGCCCTTGCACGGAAAAGTTTGCCCACCCCTGATCTAGAAGAACAAGGCTGCAGATACATGGGAACACCACCACCCGGAAGTTTTCCTCCAAGTCACTCACCTTCCTGACTTGGAAATATATCACCGTTCCTTCTCTGTCATTGGGTCAAAATCATGGTAAGGAGTAAACCTTTTAGGACTGAGGCGAAGAGAAAGTTCTTCACCCAGACAGTGGAATTTGTGGAATTCACTACCACAGAGAGTAGCTGAGGCCAAAACATTGTGTAATTTCAAGAAGGAATTAGATATAGCTCTTGGGACTAAAGGGACCAAGGGATATGGGGAAAGGCGGGATCAGGTATTGAACTTGATGCTCAGCCATGATCAGAATGAATGGCAGAGCAGGCTCGAAGGGACGAATGGCCTCCTCCTGCTTCTATTTCCTATGTGTCTATGTATCCATAAACCAAATCTTCCTTCACACATCCCACTTAACCCTCATCCAAGTACTGTTCCCGTACCAGCCTCCCAGAATTGGCGCCGGAATGTGGCGACTCAGGGCTTTTCACAGTAACTTCATTTGAAGCCTACTTATGACAATAAGCGATTTTCATTTCGTCCCAGTGCTAGTGAGAAAATGTGATCTTAGTAGAAGACTAATGAAGAAAACAATGGTTTGTAGGAATAGCTAAAGGTATAAATTATTTTCATGCTGTATTTTTTCTTAGTCCAAGAGGATTGTTATTGAATTTATTATGAACATATGATGTGCACCAGCTGGCATCGTTGTGGGTGGGATGAGAAAGTTTGGAGAGCCTTTAAAAGTCGATACCTCTCCAAATGTTCCAATCCCACCCCCGCCAATACTGCCAATGTCGGAGCTGGAAAATCCCAGCTGGTGTCTGTGGTCTTTATTTTGCTCAGCAAATACTATGATTCATAAAATGTTCTTGGGACAAGGTATAGGAACAATACATTGAAAAACAAAAACCTTGCATGCACAGAAGGCTGAATATAGATTGTTGGCTGCAATTGACAGACTCTGAGCTCCTGATCTCAGCAGGGTTTATCAAGAAGAAATGGCAAGCATAGTGGGGGTAAGATGCCCTTTAACAGGGAGGAAATGCTAATGGAAAGAAGCACCCAGGACTGCTGTTGTAGTTCTGCAATGCAAGACCACTGATGGTGGATCAGGCTTGGAGCAGGCTGCTTTAGCCCAACTTAATCTGGTACCAATGTGTGCTGTAGCACAAATCAAGCTGTCAGAAGAAAATAATTGAATGCAGGGGAAAAATATTCTAAGACTTGCCACTCAGCATCAGAAATTGGCAGGAAATCATGGGCTGGAATCTCCGCCGGCAGGATGCTCCGTTTTTCCGGCAGCCAGGGGATTTCCTTGACGGCGTCGGGCTGCCCAACAATGGGAAACCCCATTGACCAGCCAACATTAAGGAGTATTCCGCCGGTGGGATGAAACAGGCGGGGGGAGAATCCAGCCCCATCGCTTTCAGTATGATTTGAGTAACATATGCATAAGACCCCAAGACAATGAGATGGAGGAGCATTCGGCCCATCGATTTGATTCCACCATTCATAGAACATAGAACATAGAACATAGAACACTACAGCGCAGTGCTGGCCCTTCGGCCCTCGATGTTGCGCCGACCTGTGAAACCATCTGAAGCCTATCTGACCTACACTATTCCATTTTCATCCATATGTCTATCCAGTGACCACTTAAATGCCCTTAAAGTTGGCGAGTCTACTACTATTGCAGGCAGGGCGTTCCACACCCCTACTACTCTCTGAGTAAAGAAACTGCCTCTGACATCTGTCCTATATCTATCACCCCTCAATTTAAAGCTATGTCCCCTCGTGTTGGTCATCACCATCAGAGGAAAAAGACTCTCACTGTCCACCCTATCTAACCCTCTGACTATCTTATATGTCTCTATTAAGTCACCTCTCAGCCTTCTCCTCTCTAACGAAAACAACCTCAATTCCCTGAGCCTTTCCTCGTAAGACCTTCCCTCCATACCAGGCAACATCCTAGTAAATCTCCTCTGAACCCTTTCCAAAGCTTCCACATCCTTCCTATAATGTGGTGACCAGAACTGCACACAGTACTCCAGGTGTGGCCGCACCAGAGTTATGTACAGCTGCAGCATGACCTTGTGGTTCCGAAACTCAATCCCCCTGCTTATAAAGGCTAGCACACCATATGCCTTCTTAACAGCCCTATTAACCTGGGTGGCAACTTTCAGGGATTTATGTACCTGGATGCTGAGATCTCTCTGTTCATCTACACTACCAAGAATCTTGCCATTAGCCCAGTACTCTGCATTCCTGTTACTCCTTCCAAAGTGAACCACCTCACACTTTTCCGCATTAAACTCCATCTGCCACCTCTCAGCCCAGCTCTGCAGCTTATCTATGTCCCTCTGTATCCTATAACATCCTTCAGCACTATCCACAACTCCACCGACCTTCGTGTCATCTGCAAATTTATTAACCCATCCTTCTACACCCTCTTCCAGGTCATTTATAAAAATGACAAACAGCAGTGGCCCCAAAACAGATCCTTGCAGTACACCACTAGTAACTGAACTCCAGGATGAACATTTGCCATCAACCACCACCCTCTGTCTTCTTTCAGCTAGCCAATTACTGATCCAAACCGCTAAATCACCTTCAATTCCATACTTCCTTATTTTCTGCAATAGCCTACCGTGGGGAACCTTATCAAACGCCTTACTGAAATCCATATACACCACATCAACAGCTTTACCCTGATCCACCTGTTTGGTCACCTTCTCAAAAAACTCAATAAGGTTTGTGAGACATGACCTACCCTTCACAAAACCGTGTTGAGTATCGCTAATCAACTTGTTCTTTTCAAGATGATTATAAACCCTATCTCTTATAACCTTTTCCAACATTTTACCCACAACCGAAGTAAGGCTCACAGGTCTATAATTACCAGGGTTGTCTCTACTCCCCTTCTTGAACAAGGGGACAACATTTGCTATCCTCCAGTCTTCCGGCACTATTCCTGTCGACAAAGACGACATAAAGATCAAGGACAAAGGCTCTGCAATCTCCTCCCTGGCTTCCCAGAGAATCCTAGGATAAATCCCATCTGGCCCAGGGGACTTATCTATTTTGACATTTTCCAAAATTGCTAACACCTCCTCCTTTTGAACCTCAATTCCATCTAGCCTGGTCGACTGAACCTGAGTGTTCTCCTCGACAACATTGTCTTTCTCCAGTGTAAACACTGACGAAAAAATATCCATTTAATGCTTCCCCTATCTCCTCTGATTCCACACACAACTTTCCACTACTATCCTTGATTGGCCCAAATCTTACTCTAGTCATTCTTTTGTTCCTGATATACCTATAGAAAGCCTTAGGGTTTTCCTTGATCCTATCCGCCAACGACTTTTCGTGTCCTCTCCTCGCTCTTCTTAACTCTCCCTTTAGGTCCTTCCTGGCTAACTTGTAACTCTCAAGTGCCCTAACTGAGCCTTCATGTCTCATCCTAACATAAGCCTTCTTCTTCCTCTTGACAAGTGCTTCAACTTCCTTAGTAAACCACGGTTCCCTTGCTCGACAACTTCCTCCCTGCCTGACAGGTACATACTTATCAAGGACACGCAGTAGCTGTTCCTTGAAAAAGCTCCACATTTCGATTGTACCCATCCCCTGCAGTTTCCTTCCCCATCCTATACATCCTAAATCTTGCCGAATAGCATCATAATTGCCTTTCCCCCAGCTATAATTCTTGCCTTGCGGTATATACCTATCCCTGCCCATAGCTAAAGTAAACATAACCGAGTTGTGATCACTATCACCAAAGTGCTCACCTACATCTAAATCTAACACCTGGCCGGGTTCATTACCCAGTACCAAATCCAATGTGGCCTCGCCCCTTGTTGGCCTGTCTACATACTGTGTCAGAACACCCTCCTGCACACACTGCACAAAAACTGACCCATCTATAGTACTCGAACTATAGTATTTCCAGTCAATATTTGGAAAGTTAAAGTCCCCCATAACAACTACCCTGTTACTCTCGCTCCTGTCAAGAATCATCTTTGCAATCCTTTCCTCTACATCTCTGGAACTATTCAGAGGTCTATAGACAACTCCCAACAGGGTGACCTCTCCTCTACTGTTCCTCACCTCGGCCCATACTGCCTCAGTAGACGAGTCCTCAAGCGTCCTTTCTACCGCCGTAATACTTTCCTTGATTAACAATGCCACACCCCCCCCCCCCTCTTTTACCATCTTCTCTGTTCTTACTGAAATATCTAAATCCTGGAACCTGCAACAACCATTCCTGTCCCTGCTCTACCCATGTCTCCAAAATCGCCACAACATCGAGATCCCAGGTACCAACCCATGCTGCAAGCTCACCCACCTTATTCCGGATGCTCCTGGCGTTGAAGTAGACACACTTCAAACCAGCGTCCTGCTTGCCGGTGCCCTCTTTCAAACTTTTAACCCTATCCCTGGCCTCACTACTCTCCACATCCTGTACACTGGGACTACAATTTAGGTTCCCATCCCCCTGCTGAATTAGTTTAAACCCCCCCCGAAGAGCACTAGCAAATCTCCCCCCCAGGATATTGGTACCCCTCTGGTTCAGGTGAAGACCATCCTGTTTGTAGAGGTCCCACCTACCCCAGAATGAGCCCCAATTATCCAGGAAGCCAAAACCCTCCCTCCTGCACCATCCCTGTAGCCACGTGTTCAACTCCTCTCTCTCCTTATTTCTCACTTCGCTAGCACGTGGCACGGGTAACAACCCAGAGATAACAACTCTGTTTGTTCTAGCTCTCAGCTTCCACCCTAGCTCCCTGAATTTCTGTCTCAAATCCCCATCTCTCTTCCTACCTATGTCGTTAGTACCTATGTGGACCACGACTTGGGGCTGCTCCCCCTCCCCCTTAAGGATCCCAAAAACACGATCAGAGACATCACGAACCCTGGCACCTGGGAGGCAACACACCAACCGTGAGTCTCTTTCGTTCCCACAGAACCTCCTGTCTGTTCCTCTAACTATGGAGTCCCCAATGACAAGTGCTCTGTTCCTCTTCTCCCTTCCCTTCTGAGCAACAGGGACAGACTCTGTGCCAGAGACCTGCGCCCTATTGCTTACCCCAATAATCAATGAGATCACGACTGATCTGATAATCTTCGTCCCCACTTACCTGCCTTATCCCCATAACCCTTGATTCCGTTACTGATTAAAAATCTGTTCATCTCAATCTTGAACATACTTAATGACCCAGCCTCTCCAGCTCTCTGCGGTAAATGATTCCACCGATTTACTACTTTCTGAGAGAAGAATTTGCTCCTCATCTCTTGTCTTAAACTGTGAGATTCTGCCCCCTGGTCCTAGACTCTCCCACAAGAGGAAACAGCCTCTCATAATTCATTGTGTCAAGCCCACTGAGAATCATATATAAGGCCACCTATCATTCTTCTGAACTCCAATGAGTAGAGGCCAACCTGCTCAACCTTTCCTCATAAGAAAATCCCTCCATACCCAGAATCAACCTAGTGAACTTTCTCTGGACTGCCTCCAATGCCCATGTATCTTTCATTAGAGAGGGGACCAAAAATGCTCACAGTATTCTTAGTTCATAGTATTGTAGAAAAAAATTTATTTTCTGACAATGCCTGTTTAAGTGACTCAAACACGGGCTGATTGCCTTCTGCCGTATAAATGTCACATCCTTCCTTAGCAGCTCTCTAAGTGATTGTGCGCCCTTGCCAAAGTTGGATATGTATGGTGCTAAGAAGTTGAAACATCTGAAGCATCTCTGCCAGTCCTTTCATTCCTGGGGACTAGCATTGCCTGGCACCCCCACATTGATTCTGTATGCACCTCTTGCTGCCTCAGGAAGGCAGACAGCATTTTCAGAGACCCCTCCCACCCAGACATTGCCTTCTTCCAGACCCTTCCATCAGGCAGAAGGTACAGAAGTCTGAAGACTCGCACATCCAGACATTGGAACAGCATCTTCCCCACAGCTACAAGACGCCTCAATGACTCCCCCTCGGACTGATCTGTTCCCTGTGAGAACACTATTTACGACGCCCTATGCTGCTCTTGCTCATGTATTTACTTTGTTTGGCCCCTTGTTCCGTATTGTAACCAATCACTGTTTTGTCGATGTACCATTTGTCAATGTTCCCTGTTGATTATTCTTGTGTCTACTAAGTACGTACTGTGTACGTTCCTCGGCCGCAGAAAAATACTTTTCCCTGTACTTCGGTACATGTACAATAAATCAAATCAAATCAATCATCATATATTTGGATTTGCTTGGGTTAGAACAGGTAGAATTCTTAGAAAGGCAATAATGACCCATAGGCCTCAGTAGGGTAACTAGTTACACTTGGTATTCCAAATTATTGTCATGAATTGAAACCAATCGTTGAGAGTAGAATAGCGAAAATTAAATGGTCCTCATAATGCAGGAAGCTATTACACAATTATGTTGTTATTTATGGAGTGCTTATTATTGGAGATGTATATTTGATAGTACACTCACAAAAAAATTCAGATAGAAAGCAGTCATCTTCCAATTCTGTAGATGCTGTAAAATTCTTTGTTGGGCTGTCATGAAGTTGCAGCTGATTAAGCGCATGGCCCACTGTTGGTAATGGGTCTTGCGCAGAAGCAGAAGAAAATTGTCCAGGGGATACTCGACATCCATCCAGTGCTGCACAGAAGATGTCAGCCACCTAGTGCAGGAAGAGAATGACTGATCTCATCCATGCTGCCAGGGTAAGTCAACCATCTCATCACACAATCTAAATTCACACACTCACTAGCCCATCATCCATTCACGGGAGAGAAAATGCTGGAAAAAGCTTTGACAAAGAGTCATCAGACTCGAAACGTTAGCTCTTTTCTCTCCCTACAGATACTTTAAGACCTGCTGAGATTTTCCAGCATTTTCTCTTTCATTTCAGATTCTAGCATCTGCAGTAATTTGCTTTTATACAGTCACTGGAATCTCATTCACGACCAGCTCAAGGGAACACTCACTCTCTCACACACAACCTAACATCTCCATCTGGCCTCATCTCCTCTGGAGGTTGCCTCCTTGTCCCACACATGGCTCCACTCAGCACACACACTAATATGCCTGGTCTCCTTCTCATCTACCCTGACATGAGCCTTGCTCACGTCCATCTGTTTCTAATGCAAGACAATAAAAGGGAGAGGTCCCAGACCAGGGCTGGAATGCCGGACATCAAGGCCCTCACTCCTTTTAATAATCACGGCATTGACCTGGCCAGAGAGAACGTGGACTTTCTTCTGGCAACAGTGAGGCAGCAAACATCCATGTGACGAACCTGCATCAGATCCACCCGCTGTCAATGCTACTTGAATGAAATGAAAATGAAATGAAAATCGCTTATTGTCACGAGTAGGCTTCAAATGAAGTTACTGTGAAAAGCCCCTAGTCGCCACATTCCCGCACCTATTTGGGGAGGCTGTTACGGGAATCGAACCGTGCTGCTGGCCTGCTTGGTCTGCTTTCAAAGCCAGTGATTTAGCCCTGTGCTAAACAGCCCTCTCTCCTATTTTCTACTTGGTTGCCATGCGTGCACTAATTATCTCTAGTTTCTTTAATAGGCAACTCTGCCAACAGGATGCCCTCAGCCATCCAGGCCCTCAGCTCCAGCCAAGAGAATGAGGAATTAGAAATAAGCAGCCTTGCAGACCCGTCACAGCACATAATCTGGTCCACAGCCGCTGGAGGCAGGAACATCAGCTGGCAGTTTGAAGTCTGCTGGAGGCCAGAAATCTGCTGAGTCCAGGTTTGATGATGAGCCTCTGGACTTGGTCCTAAATCAGTTGCTGCAACTGCAGCAAAATGGAGGGGAACGTCAGGAAGGGATATCAGCTGCACTCCTCAGATTATAATGTACAATGGAGGAGTCCATTCATCTTCAGTCCGGCGTGATAGCACTGGCATGCCAGCACACCAAGGGCAATACTGGCAGGATGGCAGCTGCCAATGAGACCTTAGTCCCGGACATTGGGCCTAAACTGCTGTGGGAGATGAACTCCACCGCTGTAGCCATTGGTGGGGTCATTTCCAGCAGTGTCAACATGAGAGGGGTACAGGACAGCTCAATCTTACTCCAGCTGATCCTACTCCTCAAGGAATCAACCAGGTACCCTTGGGCACTCATAGGGAGGAGGATCAGCAGCTGAAGACCCAGGAACCATCCACCTAGGTGACTCCATCACCTCCAGCTCCACAGGCCAAGGAGATTGCACCTGCCCAACAGTAGGACACACAGAGCAGGCCAGCGCCATTCAGGTGTCAGCCCTCAAGAAGATCTCCACCAAGGTCATCACAAACAACAGACCGAGTCAGTCAGCAGGCAGTCTCCACCTGTACTGTGGATGTTAGGGATGCACCCAGACATAGGGCAGCCAAATACCATTCGGAGCACAATGGTGGGACGGTTGTTCACAAAATGTGCGCAACTGTACCTACAATATCATCTATCCCTCATCTCTTACCTATGCCTCCTTTTCATGATGATATGTGTTGTAGTCAATCAGGTGACACACCATGGTCCTTCCTTCCCCCTGCTGCCACTATCGTGGATATCTCGGGCTGGATTCTCTGTTTTTGGGACTCTGTCCCTATGCCGTCGTAAAAACTGAGGCCGTTCACGCCAGAAAAACTGGCGTGAAAGGGCCACATAGTCACAGACCTGAAGGGGGCGAGCAGTGAACCGTCGGGAAGCTCGCAGTCTTTGCTGCAGCTACGGGCCCCTGCACTTCCGGGTCAGAGGCTGCGCATGTGCTCGGCGGGGGCCTCTAGTGGCCGCGTCATGCTCCATGGCGGACTCAGACCACGGAGCTGTACCTTAAACATAGTGCCCCCGATCGGCCGCGTGCCCTACCCAGACCGCCCGGTCCCCTATAAGGCTCTCCCTGCCCTCTGATCGGTCCGCCCTCGACCAGGGCAGCCGCAGACTGAGACCGCAGCTGCCATGCGAGTATCCCGACCGGCAGGACCATGTTAGATCTACACCGTCGGGACTTCGGCCGGTCGGGGGCAGAGAATAGCGAGGCGGGATTCCAGCAATGTCTGCAGGTAGGGGATATGTGGCGCGGCCAACTCGGAGAGTATGCCACTTTTCGGGGCCCAGAGAATTGGGGAACTGCGCCGGTCCCGATTCCATGCGGGGAAATGGATTCTCCACCCCGGAGCAGGCTGCGATTTCAGCGTCGGGGTGCAGAGAATCCAGCCCCTGGTCGATGGAGTCAGCTTCCATTCCATCACAGTGACTGGCCGTTTTCAGATCATTTCCAACATCAGTGGTGCCTTGTCCTTACTTTTGAATGTGCTTGTGCAAGGCCTGTCCTTCACATGCTTTGTGGGGTAATGTCTTGTTCACTCGTGTGTGTAACATAGAGGCAGAGGTGTTTTCCTATCTCATAGAATCATAGAGTTTACAGTGCAGAAAGAAGCCATTCAGACCATCGAGCCTGCACCGGCTCTTGGAAAGGGCACGAAGCCCATAGCTCCACAGTATCCCTGTAACACAGTGACCCCATCTAACCTTTTTGAACACGAATGGCAATTTAGCGTGAGCAAACTGATGTGTTGGGTATGCTGGGTCTGCGAGGACTGCGTTTACTGCAGCAGTGAGAGAGACAGGCTTCCAATTCTTGGAGAAACGCAACTCTATTTTACTGAACTTTTAACTATCATACATAAATTAACTGTGGGTTGACACTATGCTGAGTTGACTGGAGACCTGAGGCTAACCTGACCAGACTATCTTACTACCACATGGTGGATGTTCTAGTTGTTGCTCACAGGCTCTGACTGTCTCAGAGGCTGCATCCCAAGGGAGCGGGAAAACTAGTCCCCTCTGGCTTTATAGTAGCCCTGTCCTGTCTGGTGATTGGCTGCTGTGTTCTGTGTGTTCATTGGTCATCCTGTGTGTCAATCAATGTCTGTCTGTGCACCATCATATACTTGTGTGTATATTATGACACAATCCACCTCACCTGCAGCATGATAGCACAGTGGTTAGCACAATTGCTTCACAGTTTTAGGGTCCCAGGTTCGATTCCTGGCTTGGGTCACTGTCTGTGCGGAGTCTGCACGTTCTCCCCGTGTCTGCATGGGTTTCCTCCGGGTGCTCCGGTTTCCTCCCACAGTCCAAAGATGTGCAGGTTAGGTGGATTGCCAATGCTAAATTGCCCTCAGTGTCCAAAAAGGTTCGGTGGGGTTGCTGGGTTACGGGGATAGGTTGGAAGTGTGGTCTTAAGTGGAGTGCTCTTTCCCAGAGCTGGTGCAGACTCCTATTTTTAAAAAATATTTTTTTTTATAGAATAGAACAGTACAGCACAGAACAGGCCCTCCGGCCCTCGATGTTGTGCCGAGCAACGATCACCCTACTCAAACCCACGTATCCACCCTATACCCGTAACCCAACAACCCCCCCCCCCCCCAACCTTTCTTTTTTTAGGACACTACGGGCAATTTAGCATGGCCAATCCACCTAACCCGCACATCTTTGGACTGTGGGAGGAAACCGGAGCACCCGGAGGAAACCCACGCACACACGGGGAGGACGTGCAGACTCCGCACAGACAGTGACCCAGCCGGGAATCGAACCTGGGACCCTGGAGCTGTGAAGCATTTATGCTAACCACCATGCTACCGTGCTGCCTAATTTTTATTAGGGTATTTGCAATTTTTTATAATAATGACAATGACATAAACATGGTACAAAAACATTTCCACCCCATCACAATCTTAACACCCTCAACAATAAAACAACAGTCTGCCCTCCCCGCCCCCCGGCCGCCTTCTGAATTCTGCTGACATTTTATTTTCCTCGAGAAAGTCGACGAACGGCTGCCACCTCCGAGTGAACCCTAATATTGACCCTCTTCAGGCGAACTTTATTTTCTCGAGACTAAGAAAACCAGCCATGTCACTGACCCAGGTCTCTACACTCGGGGGCTTCAAGTGCCTCCACATCAATAAGATCCATCTCCGGGCTACCAGGGAGGCAAAGGCCAAAACGTCAGCCTCTTTCATCCCCTGAACACCCGGCACTTCCGACACTCCAAAGATCGCTACCTCCGGACTCAGCCCCACCCGTGTTTTGAGTACCGTGGACATCGCCTTAGCAAAACCCTGCCAAAACCCTCTGAGCTATGGGTATGCCCAAAACATTTGGATATGATTTCCTGGACTTCCCGCGCACCTTGCACACCTGTCCTCTACCCTGAAAATCTTGCTCATCCGGGCTACCGTCATGTGTGTGCCCGGTGAGGGGCAGCATGGCGGCACAGTGGGTTAGCACTGCTGCCTCACGGCGCCGAGGTCCCCAGTTCGGCTCCGGCTCTGGGTCAGTGTCCGTGTGGAGTTTGCACATTCTCCCTGTGTTTGCGTGGGTTTCGCCCCCACAACAAAAAGATGTGCAGGGTAGATGGATTGGCCTTGATGAATTGGAAAAAATGAATTAGATACTTTAAATTTTTTTTTTAAATGTGTGCCCGGTGGACTACCTTGAATTGTACCAGGATAAGCCTGGCACATGATGAGGATGCGTTAATCCTGCTTAGGGCATCCGCCCACAGACCCGCCTCTATTTCTCCCCCCAGCTCGTCTTTCCACTTGCCCTTTAGCTCCTCCACCGGAGTTTCCTCCGATTCCATAAGTTCTTGGTAGATGTCTGATACCTTCCCCTCTCCCACCCATGTACTCGAGACTACTCTGTCCTGTATCCCCCTGGCGGCAGCAGCGGGAAGGCCGGGACCTGCCTTCTCAAAAAGTCCCGTACCTGCAGATACCCAAACCCATTCCCTGCTGGCAATTCAAATTTATCTCCAAGGCTTTCAAGCTGGGAAGCTCCCGTCTATAAATAGATCCCCCATCCTTCTAATTCCTGCCCTCTGCCATTCCGGAACCCACCATCCAGCTTACCCGGTACAAACTGATGGTTATTATAAATCGGGGTCCAGACCAATGCTCCCTCCACTCTCTTATATCTCTTCCATTGCCCCCAGATTCTCAGAGCCGCCACCACCACTGGACTTGTGGAGTATTGGGCTGGCGAGAATGGGAGAGGTGGGATTATCAGTGCTCCCAAACTTGTGTCCTGACATGACACCGTCTCCATTCGCTCCCACACCAACCCCTTCCCCACTACCCACTTCCTAATCGTGGCTATATTTGCTGCCCAGTAGTAATTACAAAAGTTTGGCAGCACCAACCCACCCTTCCCCCGACTGCGCTCCAGCAACACTTTCTTCACTCGTGGGGTTTTACCCGCCCACACAAAGCCCAAAATAACCTTATTCACCCGTTTTAAAAAGGCCCTCGGGATGAAGGTGGGGAGGCACTGAAAGACAAACAGAACTCTGGGGAGGACCATCATTTTCACGGTCTGTACCCTCCCCGCCAGTGATAGCGGGAGCCTGCCCCATCTTAAAGTCCCCTTTCAGTTGTTCTACGAGCCGGGTTAAGTTTAACTTGTGCAGTGCCTCCCATTCCTGGGCCACCTGAATTCCCAAATATCAAAAGCTCCTTCCTATCATTCCAAACGGCAGCTCTCCCAGCCTCTTCTCCTTCCACCTCGTCTGGATCACGAACATCTTGCTTTTCCCGTGTTCAATTTATGCCCTGAAAAATTACCAAATTCCCCTAAGATCCGCATAACTTCTTCCATCCGCTCCAATTGGTCTGAGATATACAGGAGCAAGTCATCTGCGTAAAGTGAGACCTGGTGCTCCAACCGCCCCCCCCCCCCCCCCCCCCCCCCCCCTGAACCAGTCCTTTTCAGTGCCTAGAGGCTCTTAACACCATGGCCAGTGGCTCTATGGCCAGCGCAAACAGGAGCGGGGAGAGGGGACACCCTTGTCTCGTCCCTCGGTGTAGTTTAAAATTACCCGACCTCAATCGGTTCGTACGCACACCAGCTACTGATACCTGATAGAGCAATCACACCCAGTCAATGAAGACCTCACCAAACCCAAACCTTCCCAGAACCTCCCACAGGTAATCCCACTCCACCCGATCAAAAGCCTTCTCCGCATCCATCGCGACCCACCTCCATCTCATCTCCTTCTGAGGGCATCACAATAACATTTAGGAGCCTTCGAACATTGGCCGTGAGTTCCCTGCCCTTTACAAACCCCGTCTGGTCTTCCCCTATCACCCCCGGGATGCAATCCTCAATCCTCGTGGCCAATATCTTAGCCTCAATATCAGTTTGGCGTCCACATTCAGCAGAGAAATTGACCTGTATGCTTGCATTGCTCCGGATCCTTCTCTTGTTTCAGGATCAATGAAATCGAGGCCTGCGACATTTTGGGAGGAGGAATCCCTTCTCTCTTGCTTCATTAAATGCCCTCACCAGCAGTGGGCTCAATATCTCTGAAAGCTTCTTATAGAATTCCACCGAGTAGCCGTCTGGCCCCGGGGCCTTGCCAGATTGCATGCCCTCCAACCCCTCCATAATTTCTTCTACCAGATCCTCGTCCACCATCGGGAACCTCAACTGACCCAAGAACTGCCTCATCCCCTCCACCCCAGCCGGGAGTTCCGCCTCATAATTTGCTGTAAAAGTCCTTAAACACCTCATTCACCCCCGCTGGGTCCAGGACCGTGATCCCACCTCTACTCTTTACTTTCCCTATCTCCCTGGCTGCCTCCCTTTTTCTGAACTGGTGCGTTAACATTCTGCTTGCCTTTTCCCCATACTCATAGATCGCCCCCCTTGCCTTCTTCAGCTGTTCCACCGCCTTTCCTGTAATCAACAGCCCAAACTCCGCCTGCAACCTCCGCCGCTCCTTCAGTAACCCCGCGTCCGGGGCTTCCGAGTATCTCCTGTCCACCTGAAGTATCTCCCCAACTAGCCTATCCCTCTCAGCTCATTCCACCTTTTCTCTGTGGGCCCATATCGAGATTAATTCCCCTCTGACTACTGCCTTCAAAGCTTCCCAGACCATTGCTGTAGAGACCACCCCCCGTATCATTTGTTTCCAGGTAGTTCTGGATGGACTTGTTCACCCACCCACAGACCGCCTCATCCGCTAGCAACCCCACATCCAGTCTCCACAGCGCTCTCTCCACACTAACCCGTAGATCCACCCAAAAGGGCATGATCCGACACTGCAATTGCCGAATACTCAGTATCTGCCACCCCCTGTATAGAGCCCTGCTCAGAACAAAAAAGCCGATGTGAGAGTATACCTTGTGGACATGGGAAAAAACAGAAAACTCCCTTGCTCTTGACCGTCCAAACCTCCATGGGTCTATTACCCCCATCTGTTCCATGAACCCCTTCAATTCCTTTACCGCAGCTGGCACCCACCCTGTCCTGGATTTTGACCGATCCAGTTCCGGATCAATGACTGTGTTAAAATTTCCCCCCATAATCATGTTATGTGACTCTAAGTCTGGGATCTTACCTAACACCCGCCTCATTAATTCCACATCGTCCCAGTTTGGAGCATATACATTCACGAGTACCACTCACACCCCCTCCAGCTTCCCACTCACCATTATGTACCTGCCTCCCGTGTCTGACACGATTCTCCCTGCATCAAATGCCACCCGTTTATTAATCAGAATCGCTACCCCCCTGGTCTTTGAGTCCAGCCCTGAGTGGAATACTTGGTAAACCCACCCCTTCCACAATCTAGTCTGGTCTGTAACCTTTAGGTGTATCTCTTGTAACATTGCCATGTCTGCCTTCAGCCCCCTCAGATGCGCGACCAGGTCATTCAGCCCTCTAATGTTCCATGTAATCGGATTGGTCGGGGGACTCAATGCCCCCCCCCCCTCCCCCCCACCCCCGTCGTTTAGCCATCACCCTTTTTAGGCCACCCTCCAGCTCGCGTCCCCGGCCTCCTCGAGCCTGTAAGTGAAGCAGCCCCCCCTCCCGCCCCCTCGGTAACAGCACCAGAGACCCAACCCCCATATCAAGCTCCAGCTAATCACCTGCTTGCCCCCCCACTGTGCTTCCGTGAGCCAGCTGAACTGATAGCTCCCACCCATGGTACCAAACTGACTGTCTCCCCATTGTTCTCTCTCCTTCCCGCCCCCCAACTTGGGCATACATATTCAAAGCATCACATTCCCCAGTAAACAAACAGTAGAAAAAGCAGTGCAAAAACAACCACAGAACCCCCTCCCCCCATCCAGCTCCCAGTAAAACAAAGTTAACTTTAGACCTCAAAACAGCCCCTTATTGCACATAACACTACTGATTCAAACCTGCACAAAAGTGATTATCAACAAATCGCTATGGAACCAGGAACCAGTGCATACGTACCACCATCGCCCTCGGCAGCTCGGGGCTTCTTCGCGAGGGCTCTATGTACTCTATCCACTTCCACAGTGGATAGTGGAAAGGCTCAGCCCCCATCAACTTCTCTCGCATGTTCGTCACATAGGCCCTCGCATCCGATCCCTCACTGCCCTCAGGGAGGCCGCCGATTCTCAGGTTCTGCCTCCTGGACCTGTTCTCTAAGTCCTCCAGTTTCTCCTGCATACTTTTCTGGCGGTCATTCATCATCTCCACCTTGGTCTCCAAAACGGTTATGTATTCCTCGTGCTCGGACACCTTTTTCTTCACCTCCTGAATCGCACATCCATGGATTTTGTGATTCTGCACCACCTGATCAATCGAAGCCTTGATCGGGTCCAGCGTGTCCTTCTTAAGCTTGGCGAAGCATTCTTCAAAAAACTTCACCAGCTGCTCCGTCGACCACTGTGCCAATTCCCCGCAGCCCTGCTTCTCCGCCATGTCTTCTCGCGTTGCTGGCTCCGCTCATCTCTTTCTTGTAAAACTTTGTCTTCTCACATGGCCACTTCTGGTCCAATTCTCCATGCACTGGACGGGGACTTCTCCTCACCTTCTCACTCTCCACCCATTCATCCAATGAAACCCGGGGAAAAACGGGAGAAAAAGGTCCAAAAGTCCATCACAGACGGGAGCTATGAAATGTGCGACCTACTCCTCCATGGCCGCCACTGGAAGTCGAGCCAGTGCAGACTCAATGGGCCGAATGGCCTCCTGCACGGTAAATTCTATGAAATCTTTGGTCTGTGAGAAGAAACTGGAGCACCCAGAGGTAACCCACGCAGAAAGGGGGAGAATGTGTAGACCCCTCACAGACAGTGACCCAAGCCGGGAATCAAACCTTTGCTCCTGGAGCTATGAAGCAACATTGCTAACCACTGTGCCACCATGCTGAAGGGCAGATTTGTTAATGCATGGAGAAGGGTCATACATCCTGGAACTCTAGGCTGTCAACTACCAGGGTTTTCAAGCTCATACTCAAGAGACATGCAGCTCCTCCATGTCGGCATCTGGTTAGTCCTCCCTCACAACCATTCACCCTTTCAGCTGGCATCCTTTTTCACAGCAGTGTAACATGATAATACTGGAATGTTTGGACTATGTTTAATGTCATTGTTTAGCTAGGCTGTGAGATATTTTGAGAGGAGCCTGAGGCTTCTGTTCTGTGAACTGCCCAACGCCACCACTGAAAGACACTGCTGAACCTTATGCAGTTGCCCAACTGCTCTGGAACTCTTTAGTACCCTGGTGAATTTCCACGTGAGCAAGAGGTTAAACCAAGGAGATCAATTAGTGCCACTTTGAGCAAATAGTCCTGCACAAATGTGCGTCATTGTTTCACTTTGGTGATTCCCTGCAATGTCATTAAGAGGCCACCAGCATGTCTCAGGTGTGCCTCCTGATACATGTGGGAATGTACAGTGCATTTGATTGAACTCCTCCAGCGCATTCAACTGGCCACCAAGCCACCTGCATAAAGCTCACCATCAGGATCTGTTCTTAATTACATTTTGTACTGTGCAATTTCTGTGCACGTTGAGTATGGTGGTGCTGAGCTTTCACTGCCAGACTCCCTTGGACCTTTTCTGCGTGAATATGAAACTTATGGCTGATGTTACTTGATCCCGTTGCTTTTGTGGTGTCTATCCACTTGTTAGTCCATGGACATGCAGAGGTGGAGGTGCCTGTGCCCCGTGTGCACTTCAACATGTTGTGGCCACACAAAGTTCAACATGTAGCCTCACACTTCCTGGGACACTCCCTTCTCCAAACAAGACCAAACCCTACAGCCTCTTCCCTTCCCCAAGTAAACCCAGCCCTGCAACTGTTGAAAAGCCACCCCTCCTCCAACTTTGCTGATGTGGTTCTGCCTGTGAAGCCTGACACTGATGACCGCAAGCATTGCCCGAAGCAAGGTAGGCAAACAAGCCACAAAGTCCCGAGTGAAGTGCAAGAATGCTAGGTGAGCGTTGATTTAAATACTGCTGTGAAACATGTTGACCTGATTGCATGCTGACTTGAGCGCATGATCCGGCATTGATTCCGGCAAGCCTGGCTTATATTGAGATGCTAATGCATTAATATCAGGTTCCTAACATGTGGCAGTGGGAAACACAACCTGCCATTGATAGGTGGAGTGGACGATTGCAAACGGTTCTCAAGACAACGTGAAACCGATTTTTGTAACCTCCTGACATTTTCCACTCCCATCATCCACCATTATGCCCGCTGCGAATGGAGCCAAAAATCACAGCCATAGAATTTTAACTAGTTATAGAATCCTTACAATGCAGAGTCTGCACCGACCCTCTGAAAGAACACTCTACCTAGGGTCAGGCCCCCACCCTATCCACATAACCCAACCTAACCTTTTGGACAATGGGGCTGCAAAGTGGCGCAGTGTTGGCACTGCTGCCTCACAGTGCTGAGGATCCAGGTTCGATCCCTGCCCTGGGTCACTGTCCGTGTGGAGTTTGCATATTCTTCCTGTGTCTCCGTGGGTCTGACCCCCACAACCCAAAGATGTGCAGGGTAGGTGGATTGGCCACACTAAATTGCCACTTAATTGGAAAAAAATGAATTGGGTACGCAAACTTGATAAAAAAGAAATTTTTTAAAAACCTTTTGGACACGAAGGGGCAATTTAGCATGGCCAATCCACCCAACCTTCACTTCTTTGGACCTTGGGAGGAAACCGGAGCACCCGGAGGAAACTCACGCAGGCACGAGGAGAAAGTGCAAACTCCACACAGACAGTCACCCAAGGCCGGCATTGAACCTGGGTCCCTGGCGCTGTGAGGCAGTGGTGCTAACCACTGCGCCACCGTGTCACCCTCTATAGTGTAATCTATAAATAGCTAGCTTGACTAAAGGCTCAAAATGGCTAGATGTAAAATACAGAAGTGAACACAATTAAGCTGATATACAAGCAGTGTTGAATTTTGTGTATTTAGTTCTGTTAACTGTACAATTTGAGTAGATATCCCCATGGCACATTCCTTTCGAGGTTATGCACAAAACCTGGTTTGAAGCCAAGCCTATTCTGTATTTTCTGCATTGCTGTTCAGCTGTTTACTTTTCTACTTACAATACAATAGTGATAAATACCTTATGTCCCAATACTTCTATTACATTCTTTTTTATGTAGTAGAATCTTGATGTCACACTGAGGAAGGATCAAAAAATGTTGCTTGTAACTAATGGCTTTTACACATATACAACAGTCGTGAGTCAGGAAAAGAGCCAGTTACCAAGGATTGGCTTGTGTCAAAAGATTTCCAAGAATCTGTGTCTATCCAGTTTACATTTAAATGGATTTGACATTTCTGTCGAACAATGTTCTGGAGTTCTTTACTCTGTGACCCTCAGCATTATAAATTTACAGGAAATTATTTATTTCGATAAGATATGCGAGAAGAAAGGTCTTTGTGTTCTCAATTGATTATATCGTTGGATTCTGCAAGAGTAAACATTTTAATGAAAATATAGACAAGAATATAAAGAATTTTTAACCTCTTCATACCCTGGTCAACTTCTGTGCTAAAATTATTCAAGGCAGAAGTTTCACCACTAACGTTCCTCTAAATGATTGTGATACTGTGAAAACATCATATAATTGTTATGATTAGCTGCTGTGCTGGTTCAGATTACAATGCACCGAACGGTGTCATGCAAATCAGGAAGTTCAAAACCTTGATTATGGCAAATGCTTCAAATATCCTCTGCTGAACAGGACAGGGCATAAGCAAAACATTGACCACCGTTCACGGTCTGCATTCTTAGCCAATTGTATCTACTGGAAAATGACATATACAGGCTTCATGTGAGGGAAAGCACACACTTGATTTGCCAACATTTAAGGCCCTATTGTAACTATGGACAGGAGTCATGCATGCGGCAATTCGCTCCTGGCCTCAGCAGAGTAAGGCTAGGGGGCATTCTAACTCCTGCCTCATCTGGATAGGCCTCATGACTCCCCAGAACCAAGAGAAAATGTTAGCTACCCAGTGGGCAAGAAGGGGATGTAAGTCAGCTGCTGTGGAGTGAAGAAACTAAACCCGACATTCAGGTTTGCAGTTGGGAGTGAGTTTGAGAAGGCTCCATAGCCAGGAATCCTGGGTTGGGAAGCCCAAACATCCCTCTTCTAGGCCCAGTTCCTCATCATGCTAGGTGGGCCAATGTCACTGGCATTGTGAGACAGCAGTTCTAACCACTGTGCCACCCAAATATTGAAAGAACTGTCTGTAGGTGTGCAGTGTGCAACTGTGCCACCGTGCTGCCTAATCCCAATCCTCTCTGCCTGTGACCTCATCACCTTCAGTTCCACTGGCCAAGGAGGGTGCACCTGCACCACAGCAGGAGTTACAATGCAGGTGGGGTCCTCCGTGCCTCGGCCCTCCAGAGGAGGCCTGCCAAAATCATCACAGACAACAGGGGGTAGCAGCCAGGAGGCTTCCGTCACCTCCTTTGTGGATGTTGGGGATGCACCAAGATGTAATGATAGGGTTGAGAAGATCAAGAAATATCAAGAGCACAATGGTGACATGGGTGTTCACCACATGTATATACTTTCCGCTGGTATGAATAGAATTTCACCCATTCCACATCTCCTATTGTGGACGCCTCCTTAGTATGCTGAGTTGAGTTGTGCTCGATCAGATGTCAAACCATATTCCATCCTCACATTTATCACAGATTTTCCACCATGTACCTCGGGTCGATGTTGTTTGCAGCTACCTATCACAGTGTATGCCCCTTCTCAGTTCATTACTGATGCCGGTGATGCCTCACCCTCAATGTAAAGAGTGCTTGTGAAAGGCATCATCGACATGCATTACGGGTTCAAGTGATGTTCATTCTTGACTGTGTAAGGTGGAGAGTTATGTAGTCCCCAAACACACCTACATTGTGGGAAGTTGAAGGTGTGGTGTAGAATGAGAAGTGTAGATGCACATGGTAATCCTTACTTGAACTCCATTCTCTCTGTCATGTGTGAGGGTGGATCTATTGATGGTGGAACAGAACATACCCAGGAACGATGGTGGAACTGTCTGGGACATTGGCTGTAAAGTATGGGTATGACTATGTCAGACTGTTAGTTAACACGTCTGTGGGGAAGCTCTCCAAACTTTCCCAGATGTTTGTGAGGAGAACCTTTCAGGGTCATAGAATCATAGGGAGCAGCACGGTAGCATTATGGATAGCACAATGGCTTCACAGCTCCAGGGTCCCAGGTTCGATTCCGGCTTGGGTCACTGTCTGTGCGGAGTCTGCACATCCTCCCCGTGTGTGCGTGGGTTTCCTCCGGGTGCTCCGGTTTCCTCCCACAGTCCAAAGATGTGCAGGTTAGGTGGATTGGCCATGATAAATTGCCCTTAGTGTTGGGTGGGGTTGCTGGGTTATGGGGATAGGGTGGAGGTGTTGACCTTGGGTAGGTGCTCTTTCCAAGAGCCGGTGCAGACTCGATGGGCTGAATGGCCTCCTTCTGCACTGTAAATTCTATGATAGAATGTACCATGCAGAGGGAGGCCATTTGGGCCACCGAGTCCACACGGGTCCTGGAAAGAGCACCGTACCTAAGCCCACGCCTTCACCCTGCCCTCCACCCTAACCCCATCTAACCTTTTGGGCACTAAGGGTTAATTTATCATGGCCAATCCACCTAACTTGCTCAGCTTTGGACTGTGGGAGGAAATCGGAGCACCCGGAGGAAACCCATGCAGACACGGGGAAGAAGTACAAACTCCACACAGTCACTCGAGACCGGAATTGAACCCGGGACCCTGGAGCTGTGAAGCAGCAGTGTTGAGCACTGTGCCGTCGGGTCGACTAGACTTTATCTTTTCCAGTGCCGAGGTCAATGTCAAGTGAACTGATCAGTTCTATTGTTATTTAACTTTTCTGTGCTGATTTTATACATCAGAGTGGCTTGCTAGGCCATTTCAGAGGTCTGTTTAGAGTCAACCACATAGGTGTGGTAGTTAGGAGTCATGTGTGGACCAGACCAGGTTGAGGCGGCAGATTTTCTTCCTTAAAGAACATAATGACCATCAATAATGATGTTCATGAACATCATTATTGAAACTAACCTTTTATTCCAGATTTTATTTGGAGAAATTGGTTGCCATGTTTCCCTACAGTAAAGTGTTTTGAGGACGTCCTAATATTATGAAAGGTGTTAAGAAGATGATCTTGTTGGAAAATTTGTCAGAAAAAAAGGTATTGTGCCTGTCAGACACTGGATCACTAATGTCAGCTTTATTATTTAATAAATAAGCAACTGAACAGAGCCATGTGTAGCTTTGTGTCTCACATTAGATGGCCGTGACATCTAGGGTCAGGAATTTCCTTGAAGGTGTGTCTGCTTCACCACTGCAACGGCAGAAACCTGGCTACAGTGGCAGAGCAGAAGAGAGCTTGAGGTAATGCATGGCCGTGGTATTTGTGATACTGCGAATATGGCAGCCCAATTAAATTCAAATCCGCAAAGGGTTTATGTTCATCTTTTGCTGGCGTCATTTCTGTCAAATTGCATCATGGCACACATATTTAATCACCAACGATGAAAGAGAAAATGTACACTCATGCTGAATGATTTACGTCAAGCATCGTGATCGGGTGCCAAAGCCTTGTTGGAAAATGAATTGTTCAGTTAAATTATCAACATTGAAGTGTGCAGTCAGAATCATAAAGTTGTGTATTTTTTGATAAAGTATGTTGGGGTAAAGGTTGACCCTTGTGTTAGCATCTCGGATGATTTATTGTGGAAAATCAGGGTGGAAGGAAGATTGGAAAAAAGGTTCAAAATAGCTTGAGCTGATTGTTTTCAGACATCAGCATTTAACTACGGATGCTCTTGGCCTCAGCATTCATCCGACTCAGGAGCACAAAGGCTAGTTAGCCTGGGAGCAAATGATGTTTGTTCCTGGTGCATTGTGAGAGCTGGGTGCAGTGCCTACGCAAGCAAAGGCTTTTCCAAGTAATGTTATTTTTCAGACCTATAGCCTCGGTCTTTTAGTTAGTATATAAAGAAGCAATAACAAAATATCAAGAGAAAATGTCCACTGGCTACAAATTTATATTTATTAATTTTCTCCTTGACACAGTTAGAAGAACAAAATAAAATCAGGTAGAGCATCTTCCATTTACCTGAGTGATATTCATAGCAACTGAGCTTTTGTTACTTTTATAATGGCTGTGATTTTACAGAAAACCATTCTCATATTTTAGGAATCAGTCAATGAAAATGACATATTTTAGGGTGAAAAGTGCTCCAAATATCAAAAGTGGATATTTTAAAATAAATGTAACCCATTTCATATATGAAAGGAGAAATGCTTTAACAGTGTTTTTTGCGGGTGATTGCAAAGCGTTTGAGTGGTGTGTTGCAGGAGGCATTGTTGCAGACAACAATGTTTAGACGGATAGATCTAACTCATGTTTAGCACATAATCATGTTCAGTTTGCTTCGCTGAACAGCCTCAAGATAAAAGACTTTAAAAAAAATTTGGCTGATGTCAGTCTTGCAGTGATGTCATCAGCGAGAGAGGATGTTCAGTCCTCTTTCTGCTGCAGCAGACAGAGTGAGAGCTCGGAGGAATAATCAGCCACTTATTGGCTGAGAGGCGGCAGCACTTTTGCTTTAAGCTACAAAGCATCTAGCATTAGAGTTTTGTGGTTGAATTCTTGATGCAGCTTGCTCAGTCTGTTTGTTTGTAAAGTGTACTTTACAAAGCAAAGAAGTTATAGTCAGTGCAGTTTTGGTGAGTGGGAGGATGCCAGCCCTTAACATGGACTGTGAGCTTTCTACACTGTTTGCCTGTCTGGTTGATGTGGAAGTTTTTACCAGTCAAGAGATTAAGGTATACCGTTTAATATTCCTTTACTTTGTCAGCTGTCTCTAAATGTTTAGACTACATATTTAATGTGATATTTATGTTCCCTTTGGACTGAATGCAGCTCTGTAACTGTGTTACAATCTTGTGCACAATATGCTTCAAAAAGTGCAGGACTAGTGAAGAGTTTTTCGTCTGAGGCAGTGATTAATTGTACAGTATGTTTAAAATTTTCCTTCCACTTTCCTGGAGGCAAATGTACTTTGTAAAATAATAAATTATGATTAGATCCTTTAGTAGTAGATTAACTCTTCTTATTATTCTTTATTCTCTGAACAGCTGCCTATATAATTCTGATTGTGTAAGTTAGGTTATTTCCTCATTAAATTAAAGTTGGATGTTCCAATTCTTTAAATAATTATATCCTTTAACCCATGGTTTGACTAAAAGTCTCCCTTTGATATTCCTCTGTATTTATTTGAAAAAGACTAGAAAGGAGTCTGATTAGATTGCATCAGTAGCATAGGAACAGAGTTGAAGAGTAATTTGGACAAGCTTGGAATGAAACAAACCGAAATATTAGTAGCACATATCTTGTGTTTGTTAACACTACATGCATGAACAGCTTTGCATTATTTATATAATTCAGTTAGGAACAAGTTTTATGTTTTAATTCCTTATATTACTACTTCTATTGCACCGTGTTCTGTATACATCACTGAGATGTGAAAGCAAATCCAAAATAATACTTCAGAAGGATTATTTTGCTAATTCAATTGTATGGAGTTCAACTGTATGGAGTGAAAATGGATTGCATCAAACAGATGTATTGCCTACAACTATAATGATTCACCATCAATTCATTTAATTTGCTTTGTTAGAATACATGCAATGGGGGGGGGAGGGGGTTTCCATGCCCCCCACGGCTTGTTTCTTGGCGGAGGCGACCCACCATTGGGCGGTGGCGGACTGTCAATAGGATTTGCCATTGAATCCACCCGCCGATGCTGGGAAACCCGCGGTGGGGGTTTGCAGTCAGTGGGACCGGAAGATCCTGCTGGTGGGAACGGCTGGAAAATCCACCCCCCCCCTCCCCTCAGTATGTCCAGGTTGTGAAGGCCACTCAGTTTTTTATGACACAGCTTCGCCTGGTGGTCCTCTTAAGATCCCGTTATTTAAAACATAATATTAAGGCACATTAGGTTTCACAAAGTTATGGCATAGCTGTTTCAGTTATGGCAGAGCTGGTTTAGCTCACTCAGCTAAACCGCTGGCTTTTAAAGCAGGCCAGCAGCACGGTTCGATTCCCGTACCAGCCTCCCCGGACAGGCGCCGGAATGTGGCGACTAGGGGCTTTTCACAGTAACTTCATTGAAGCCTACTCGTGACAATAAGCGATTTTCATTCATTTTTTATGGAACTGGGTCCTCTCTCAAAGATATCCTATGTAAATGATTTCTTGGTGAACATATGACCAAAGCATAAAAACTATTGATGATTTATTATTTTCATTCAGGTAGGCCATAAGTGAATTGTGGGCATGTGAAATGACAATCTCAGATTGGTGCAGTTGGGGAGTCCTGAAATAAGGATTAAGGCATATTTCTGGGTTGGTATGAATGAAGTACTAGCAGAATAATAAAATATTCAAGTCTACAGCACAGTGTTTATCATAACTAGCTCCAAATTCAACAAGCTTCAACATTAGAGTACCAGTTCTGCTTAAAGGGACATCCAAGTACTTCATTGTTGGTAAAGCACTCTGGGACATCTTGAGGTAGTTAGAGATGGTATATAAATGCAAGTCTTTATTTACCTTTACTATTTTTATTTAAGCTATTTCTACTGCAAAATTGTTCAGAGTCTGAGCTATGAAAAGCAATACAACATTGAAATAAACGTCTCAGACAAACAACATCAAATTTAGGGAAAATAAATGCACTTATCACATTAGGGAATAGAACTCTCTCAGTGTTATCACTCCCCATAGAGTTCCATCTGTTATTAACCTATGCTAATATTGTGTGTGTACTCAAGTACTATTTATAATACATGAAAATGATTACAAAACAGCTTCCAGAAAACAATCTTCATTTCATCTTTGTTTTGTATAATTATACTTTCATTTCCCTGTAAAATCTACTGCCAGCCTTTTACAAATGATAATCTTGATGAGGGAATCAAGGCCTCAACCTACCTTCTGTCAGAGGTTAGGTATGTTCTCAGTAAGATTTTATAATTTGCCTTGTTTTTAAAAATTCAGTGCAAGTAGTTGTGGAAGAAGGCAGGCACATTTTTTTTAATAGTTCTCATCTTTTTTGTGTGCACATGAAAATACAACAGGACAAAATTACTAACCAAGGGACCAGTACAGATCAGCATTGTCTGGAAAACAATGCTTTCTGTTTAGTACATGGACAATGCAGATTAAGCTTAACTGTCTTAAACTGTTATTTATTTTAAGGATAGGGTATTTCAAAACCCTTTTGTTCCTCTTCTTTGACATATAGGCGGGATTTCATTGTAATGTTGTTTATATTTTAGCTTGCCAGACCAAAAAAAACTACTTCAAAAGAATTATTTTTCAAACCAGCACATCACAAAAATAAACTAATATTAATTCAGCAACACAAAATGAATGAAAAGGGGGAAAAGTAGCTTGTTCAATAATATTTCATTTCTCTATCAATTACTTCACGACGATACAGTGCATTCAGTGAATCAGTTTTCTCTGGTTGAATTGTGGAGCTACTGTCTAGCTCCTTCATTGTTTCAGTTTTCTATCAGTTGGCCTAAGTGTCACTCTTTTGAAAGAAGGAATGGTCCAATTTTAAAACTATATATACATTTTATGAGGGCGTTTGAACATCCTGAAATTTCTCCATGCTTAGCTTTGGATCTTTCTAAAGAAAACTAGATCCAATCCATAGCACAAAGCCACCCAGAAATCATTGCCAAATGAGTTAGCACAAACTCACCCACAGATCATTGCCAAATGAGTAACAGGACATTTGGGGTAAGGTGTTTTAAAATATTTAATGAACATTTTATTCAAACTACTAATGGTCCTTCCATGGTTTTGTCCTTGGAAAATCAGGACATTTTTGTCAAAGTTCATTAGTGATGCTGTAGATGTAAGCACGGAGATCTGCAATGTCTTGAGCATATGAAGCTCCATCTAGTGGTTGAAGCTTGCAACTACGTGTCACACATGAATAGTGATGACCAAATAAGGAGTGTACAGCAAACATATCAAATTGCTACAGATCCAGATATGTGAGATTATATAAGGTAACAGCCTGACATTAATGCCATAGATTTGTGTTTTTTATGCTTTAAAAATGTTATTTGGAATAAGGTATTGGTGCTGCTGGCACCTCATTAATGATTGTCTTTGCGTTCTGTCACATTCATTGCAGAAATTCTGCACTGTTCTTAACGGGAAAACTTGAAATCAAGCACAAACTTAGGGATGAACAAATCATATACAATGCTATTCAATGACATCTGACAAAAAGTTTTTCCAGGGAGGGCAAATGGAACGCACTGTTAGGCAAGCGCAGATGTTTGACAAAATGATGTTAATACTAAACAATTATACCCTCATGATACTGCCCTACTATTGTTGTGGTTGAGTGAATTATTTATAACCATGCTTTCTGATCCTTTCTGTTTATTTTACCTATTGATTTGTTCAGTCTGGTAAGCAGTAGGGGGTATGTCAATATGTGACAAACCTTTCTGGTCCACTGCCAGTATACTTTCAAACCCATATGAGGTAGAGTTTCTTTGGAGTCAATTTTTGGGTCCAGAATTAGCACACACCCAAACTGAGACACCTGAGGTTGGCTTAACAATGGACTTGGGGCCACATCTGAGTAATGTTGGTAAGCAGCTGGAACCTGTTACACCTCCACAGACAGTTCTACATTTTGCAAAAATAACTTCAGACTACCAAACTTATCAGTAGTACCAGGCTAGTATTGGGAAAAGAGGGCAGGTCACCAGAGAGGGACCAATCATGGCACACCGTCAAGAGTGCTGTGGAGCACTATGGAGCCTTGAAGAGCATTCCTGTTATAGGATTTTTTCTTTAAAAAAATCTTTGGTTGGTGACTGCTACTTAGATTGGAGGAAACATACCTTCCTCGAGGCAGGCTACCCTGCTCATTAATTGCAACCCAATTTCTGCAGCAGGATCTAACACTGTTGTTCGGTTTCTTTTTTGTGTATAAAAGGGACCTATTATCAGTTTAAAAGCATTGATCCAATTTCAGGCTAGGAATTTTCTGGGCATCTTTTGGATGCAGGACATTTTCCCCCCCAAAATTGCCCACTTCACATCTGTAAAATGTGTGCAATGAAGTTGGATTTCTACCCCAGAGTATTTAGAGAGTTATATTTGAGCTCCCATTAGACTGGTGGTGGCATGGAGACCAACCTGTAATCATTTTGTAATGGCTTTCCTGCTCTCTTACTTCTGGTATTTTTAAAATCAAACATTAAGACTGGAATCATGCAACAGAAATTTTGCAACCACTTGATCCAGAATTTTGATTTATCACAATGCTCTTCAGTAATAAGGGATTTAACAATTCTGTGTGTTTAAATAGAGTTCTGACAGTTTTGCTACATCATTCCATGAGGCTTATACAAAATGAAGCCCGTCAGTTCTAAAATGGGCAACTGGATGATGCCTTCTATCTAGTGAAAAACCTTTTTCAATTTACTTTCTAAACCTGTTGGTGAGTAATGGAACATTATTGATTGGTACACCAAATTGCAGTTAATCAAAATGAGGTTAAATAGGGAAAACAGAGAAATAGTACAAACAATTTTAGACTTTTCATCCTAGGTGTACTTCAAATTCTGGAACAAACATTAGAGTTCATTAACATTCTGCTGATCATGATGCTTTACAATATCAAGAATACAGTAAAGCCATAGGGAGAGTTTGGGCCATAATTGAAGTATTTAGCAGCACCAAAAAGCTCACATAGGAATGTTGCATTGGCTTCAAGTTAGACAAATATGTGCTTTGGGAGTCCAGCAGCACCACCACCCCCTTACACCCCACCCAATACAATTCAGAATTGAATCCAATTAACATCCTGTCACATACCAACAGCGAAGGAATATTGTAATTGGTAGCATTATGTGTAGTATTGACATTTCCATCAATGTTCTTAGTTCAACTGATTGATCCTTGGGACTTTGATTGCCAACAAAGGTGCTGCATAATTTAATGTACATGATACAAAGCTCAATGGGAAAGTTGGCTGGGAGGAGGGTGCAAAGACGTTGCAAAGAGATACAGGATGAGATCTTCTGGGTGTTCACGCTAGTGCTAGTGCTAATGCTGCTGTTGCACCCGCTGGGAACTCCTATTGATAACGGCCAGCCAGACAATCCCACCACTGGTCGATGACGGGCCGCATCCCACTGCTGAGAAACACGCCATGGGGAGGCCAGAGAATCTTGCCTATAAATGTTTTTTTTATAAATTTGGATTACCCAATTATTTTTTCCAATTAAGGGGCAATTTAGTGTGGCCAATCCACCTACTCTGCACATTTTTGGGTTGTGGGGGCGAAACCCACGCAGACACGGGGAGAATGTGCAAACTCCACACGGACAGTGACCCAGAGCCGGGATCGAACCTGGGACCTCAGCGCCGTGCAGCAGCTGTGTAACCACTAGGCCACCGTGCTGCCCTATTGCCTATAAATGTTAGATGTCAAGCACCAAAGAAGTCATATTGGACTCAAAATGTTAACTCTCTTTCTCCACATATGCTGCCGGACCTTCTGAGTGGTTCTAGCATTTTCTGTTTTTATTTCAGATTTCCAGCAGCCTCAGTATTTTGCTTTTATTGCAGGCTTGTTAAATGATTGGGCAAGAAGGTGACAAATGGACTAAATTTATCTGTGAAATTATGGACTATGAAATTATCCACTTTGCTCGGAAGAATGCAAAAGCAGAATATTTTTAAACGGTGAGGGACAAGTAAATGTTGGTACTCAGAACAATTTGGGGTTGCTTGTACACAATCACAGAAAAAGAATATCAGGTACAACAAACAGTGGAGAAGGCAAATGGCACGTTAGAAGACATTGAAAGGGGTTAAGTTGCTGCAACGATATAGGGCTTTGGTGAGATCACACCTGGAGCACTGTGTACAATTTTGGTTCCCCTACACACGAAGGAAATCCAAGAAAAAGTGCAACAAAGGTTCACTAGATTGATTCTTGGGAATAAGAGGGTGATTCTGTGATGAGAGATAAACAAAATGGGCCTAAATTCCCTGGTGTTTGGAAGAATGAGAGCTAACTCATTGCAATCTATGAAGTACTTGGAGAGCTTAACAGGATAGATGCTGAGTTTCCCCAGCTAGAGAGACTGAATTAGGCATCGGAGTCTCAGGATAAGGGAGTCAGCCATTTAAGACATGAGGTGAAGAGAAATTTCTTCGCTCAAGAGGGTTGTGAGTCTTTTGGAATTGTCTACCCCAGAGAGCTGTGGTTGCTCATCCAATGAGTATATTCAAGATTGTGATGGATAGACCTTTGAGACCTAAGGGAGTCGAGGGATATGGGAATAAGGTGGGAAAGCGGAGTTGATGTAAATGTTCAGTCATTAGCTTATTGAAAGGTGGAGTAGGCTCTCGTATTATTCTGATGTACTCCAGCTCTTACTTCTCATGTTCATGTAAGGCGCATTGGAAAAACTGATTCGGCTATGCTTTGGAGTTAAACCCACTGTAAACAGAAAATGTTATTTGAATTACATCTCTGAGAAAAAAAAATAATGGGCGCGATTCTCCGCTCCCACGCCAGGTGGGAGAATGCACCCCCCGCGATTCCCCCACCCCCCCCAAAATGGCGTGTCACGTTTTGGGACATGCCGCTCGGAGAATCGCGGGCCGCCGATTTTCACGGCGGCCTGCGATTCTCCTACCCGGATGGGCAGAGCGGCCTGCCGTTCCCGACCGGTTCACGCCAGCGGCAACCACGCCTGGTCGCTGCCGGCGTGAACATGGCGCCAATAACTGGTTTGTGGCTTGTGGGGGGCGGAGAGGGGAGTGAGCACCACGACCGTGCTTGGGAGGGGACTGGCCCGCGATCGGTGCCCACCGATCGTCGGGCCGGCGTCTCAAAGGAACGCACTCTTTCCCCTCCGCTGCCCCGCAAGATCAAGCCGCCACATCTTGCGGGGCAGCGGAGGGGAAGACTGCAACCGCGCATCCGGCTGATGTCATTAGGCGCGCCGGCCGCGTCATTCTCGGCGCGCCAGGCCTTCACGCCAGCGACAAGGCCCGGCGGCCGAGATTTACGACTCGGCCCTCCTACCCCCCCGGGGGGGGGGGGGGAGAATAGGGGGCCAGGAGCAGCCTCCAACGCCGTCGTGAACCTCTCCGGGTTTCACGACGGCGTCGGGCCTTGCGGAGAATTCCGCCCAATATGTCAGATGTAAGATAAAGTTTTAAGTTTAAGGATCCAGCTTTTCAGATTTATACATAACTTTGAGAAAATGGTCGTTTCCGTGCATGTCAAAAAACACCTCAGATTTCAATCATCTGCAATTCCACTTTTTAAATGATCACAAAAATATCACAGCGTGGATTTTAAAAGGCTAACGTTACTGGGTGAAAAGCTGGACAGGAATACCTCAGCTAAGTACATTTAAAACAAAACATTTAGATAGATCTGCAGTACTCATGGGCAGAATAGCAGAAATGGGGCAGTTCAGCAGAAGGGAGGAGATGTAAAGATTTGGGGTAGACCCTGATTTCATCAGTTTCTGTGTCCTGTAAAATCTAACGCAGTCAGGTTATATGCTTTCCCCACACAGACAGAAACTTTTTCGAGGCATTACTGGAGGAACTGCTGCACTTTGCTGGCAGTTTCACCCATTGTATTTTCTCTGGAGATATGGGACATAAACAACTCTTGAGTGCTGGGGTGAGTTCCACTGTGAGCCGAGAAAGGTAATTGGTTCCAGAAAGGATCATTTACCTCTCCAAAAATGCTGATAATCCGTTCCAGTTGTATGATGTACTTTGAAATTGTTTCCAATGGTTGACATCTGACTTTAAATTGAATCAAAATCATACAAACAGAGGCAGCTTCATTTGTTTCTACAAGCAGTTTGAACACTGGTACTAACCCTGGAAACAAGGGGTTGGTGGGAGTGATTCTCTGGCTGTCCTCGCCAGCTGTCCCACCCACCGCAAACCCTTGCCGTGGGTTTCCCAGCGGCGGCGGGTTGGGGGGGGGGGGGGGGTGGGGGCAGTTGGATTCAATGAGAAATCCCATTAATGGACAGTATGGTGGCACAGTGGTTGGCACTGCTGCCTCATGGCACCGAGGACCCGGGTTCAATCCCAGCCCCGGGTCACTACCCTTGTGGAGTTTGCATATTCTCCCTGTGTCTGCTTGGGTCTCACCCCACAACCCAATGATGCGCAAGGTAGATGGATTGGCCATGCTAAATTGCCCTCCAATTGGAAAGAAAAAATATAAATCCCATTGGCAACGGGCCACCTCCCGCTGCCAAGAAACATGTCAAGCGGACGTAGAAAATCCCCCGTAACTCACCTCGAATCCTTCCTCTGACGATTCTGACTCCACCTACAGTAGATACCTACATTCTGCTTAAATCTTGCTGCGTGTTTTAATGTAATTGTCAGGAAGTTAATTGACTATGCAGCACATTACAATCAAAATTTATCCTATTTTCTTGTAATTTCTACTAAGATGTGCTTCTAGCAGAGCTCCGTATTAATACTAGAGAACAGTGACCTGGCTGATACCTACTCCTTCCAGCCCTGCAGTACGGAGACCAATTATATTTTCCTGGCTGATATCAGATAATTAAGTGTCAACTATGAATTAATCCTCTGACCGGTGCCTTTATTCAGTATCCGCTGAAAGAAGCACATGTAACTATTTGAAAGCATATGCAGAATATGTCTATGCATATCGGGCAGACTTTGCTGTTAATCTTCTTGGGCATGTTAGGCTGCCACAGTGCAATACATGGGTTACGATCAGGCAGGGAGGATTATCTACCTATAGCAAAATTGAGTGGGGAGAATTATCCACAAATAACAAAGTTTGCTCAATTTCCTTTGTGTTTCACCCAGTTAATCCAACCTGCTCAATGCACGAAGAAGCAAATCTACCGCATTAGCTTTTTTCATGTGTACCATTCAAGGACAAGTTGTTCAACTAATCAACCCTGTCCCTTTTTGACCTCCCTAGAAAGCATTTTTCCCCACCTGTTTCAACCAGTCTATTGAATAGAACCATTAATTAAAGTTGACTAATTGCACATTGTAGAGAATAATTTTTCCGTGCATTACCTTTCAATGATTTGGTTAAAGAATTTGTTTCTCTAATTCCTATATTCAATTGTGACTTGCCCTGTAAAAAAAAAGTTAATGGATTAATTGAACTTCAAAACTGAAGAATTACAAATTCATTACCAAATACATGGAAAATAGGGAACAGACTTTTTAAACTGATGTGTGACTAAACATTGTTCGACAGAGTGGAAGCCTTTTTGACTTTTCGGGAACAGCGCTATGGGAGTGAGTGTTTTGATATAAAGTGATATTAGCATAAAGTCCTATGATTCAGAACTGGTTGCTTCACAGGATGTTGTCCCAACAGGCTCTGATGTCTTAAAATTGAGAATAGCCACATTCATTCTTGAACAGTTTCAAAAATATGAAATATTAAAATCATCTTTATGCTGAAAACCATCTGGCTGATTTGATATTTTTGTAGCTTCCAAAATTGCATCACATGTAGGAACCCTAGGGATAATTTTATGAGTATGCCCACCTCATGAGGAGCTTCACCATACTGGAAATCCAGAGTATCCATGATGTTCTGACCAGTAAAATGTCTGGAAAGAACATTTTAGGGCAATGTGTTCCTAAATTTCCAATGTGAGCTCACAGTGCAGGTTCATAACACACCCTCTTCCTCTGTCTGTATTAATTCACAAAAGGATGTCTGGTTGGTAACAGGGAACAGAGGAAGAGTACCTAGGCACCAGGGTGATTTAATAAAAGGCCCAGAAATTCCTTTGGATAGCTTCTGATCATTTATCTACTGTAAGAGGATGGGTTTCCCCCTTCCTCTCAGAATCATTCATATGTAGCTGTATAACAGTTAAGAACTGTAAGTAGGCCCTAGGATGAAGACAGCCATGTATCTGGATCCAGGGCTTTTGGGCAGAGAGGGATCAGGAGTCTTTTACGAGGGGGGCATCGGAGGCAGGAATTGGAGGCTAGGTCAGGAGAAAGAAAAGGGAGTGATGGTAACATCTTGAAGGGGCTGCCTTCGATGTGCACAGAGCACCCCCTTCCAAATGCTATGCCCCCTCCCCCATTCCGGTCTTTATGACAAAGTAGTTTAAAAAAACAGCCTTCTAACCCATGCCCGTTTGGCCATACCAACTGTTGTATGGTGTGGGCGGCATAAGGTTTTGGTCAACAGTCGTGTTGATAAGCTCATTTGCCTGTTATTATTTCTTTTCAAAAGGCAGGCAATCTACTGATTTTGACACCCATCCATCTGCCATCTTCTGGCGAATGGGTTGGGGGTGGGCAAGATGACAGTGTGCTAGCTGTCATTTTTTAGGTGCTCTCCTTTTGCGTGCAGAGGGCAGGTTCCTGCATATGAGTATGTGTGTAGCTTCTAACAAGCTACATTGTCAGCCTCTTAGCACATTCAGGATTGTTCATAAATGTTTCCCAATCATGAAATCAAATCTAATCTTAGATTAGGGACAATTTTCTGACATGGGGCCAAAAACGGGATTTGCACCGGGCACAAATCAGTTTGCAATCTTTCCAGGCCCTTCTCGCTGGCGTGATCACGAGAATGTGATTTGCATGCATTTGAATGAATTGTAATCTTATTGCAAGATTAAAATCACATCTTCCAGCCTCACTGAATCTACCTACTCACCATCAAAATACCACACGGGCGCCAAGGACTCTGAGAGGAAGGAGGTGAGTACCCCTCTCTGCTTACTTCCAGGGTGCACAAGGGCAAAGTAGCCACTAGCCACATGATGAGCGGGTGGTCCCTCTGGGGAGCTGGGGGTTGAGGGGCTCGGGCTAGGTTGGAGGGGGCCAGCTTGGGGTCTCCCCTGTGTTGTGTGGGCCAGTGCAGGTTTGAAGCCTGCTTTCTTCCAGGTTTAACAACCCTCTATAGCCAGAGCACAGCTGCAGCCTGTCTGTCCTAAAACCCTCTCAAAGGACAGAGCCGTTCTGCAGCTTGTCTCTGAGAAGCATTTCAAACACCTTGAAGTTTCAAAAGGCAAACTCACTGTTACACTTTGCCTACATTAGGTCCTTTGTAGTTGTTTGTTTAAAGTCAGTTTCACCCTCCCCCTTTGAAGTTTCAAAAGGCTGTGTGGTTTGACTCTCGCTGTCTGCCAGCAGGACTTTGTAGTTGTTTATTTATAATCAATTTCATGCCTCACTTTATGAACCTCTGCAGTTTAGCTAGCTGCTGTCTGTTCATAGGACCTATTGAGATTGTTTGTTTACACTGCATCTCATGTCCCGTTAATTCTCAAGAGCTTCCTCTATTGCACACCAGGAGCCTTGCTCAACTCGGGTTTTTTTTTAAGTGGGATTTCTTTCACTCTTGATTAAGAGTGACTTTCTTGGGTGGTAATTTTTTTTCAATCAAACAGATGGCTCCACTCAGACATTGAAGAGTAAGTGTTCATGAATGGGGGCCTTGTCACAGCCACTGTTGAATTTTCAGACTGAGCAACAGAGAGCTGAGAAAAATCTCCCAGATTTCACCTCCCAATTGCCTGGGGAAATCAGGGTTCCAATATGGCCCAAGGAGTAATAAGGCGGAAGGTAATCATCCTATGGCTGTGTGTTACCCATGGATAGAAGGCGGGATCGTTATGTTCAAGGCATGGGGAGAGGTGGGGGAGCAATATGGATACTGTGGTAGGGCTTTACGTCATAGGTCATAATAATAATCTTTTAGTGTCACAAGTAGGCTTATATTAACACTGCAATGATAAAGGGCGTGATTCTCCGCTCCCCACACCGGGTGGGAGAATCACGGGGGGGCCCCCGACTAATTTCATGACCCCCTGGCGCCCCCCGCGATTCTCCCACCCCCCACTCGGAAGAACCGCCGCTCGCCGTTTTTCACGGTAACCGGCGATTCTCCGACCCGGATGGACCGAGCGGCCTGCCGTTCGCGACCGTTTCACGATGGCGGCAACCACACCTGGTCGCTGCCGTCGTGAAATCACCGTGAGATGCCCGTTTTGGGGCTTGTAGGGGGCCTGGTGGGGAATGAGCACCATGACTGTGCTCGGGAGGGGACAGCCCACGATCGGTGCCCACCGATCGTCGGGCCGGCGTCTCAATTGGATGCACTATTTCCCCTCTGCCGCCTCGCAAGATCAAGCTGCCATGTCTTGCGGGGCAGCTGAGGGGAAAGACGGCCACCGCGCATGCGCGGGTTCAAGCTGTCAGCCGTCATTTAAAAAAACTTTTTTTAAAAATAAATTTAGAGTACCCAATTATTTTTTTTTTTTTAATTAGGGGGCAATTTAGAATGGCCAATCTACCTATCTTGCACATTTTTGGGTTGTGGGGGTGAAACCCACGCAGACACGGGGAGAATGTGCAAACTCCACACGGACAGTGACCCAGGGCCGGGATTCAAACCCGGGTCCTCAGCGCCGTAGGCAGCAATGCTAACCACTGTGCCACCGTGCTGCCCGCTGTCAGCCGTCATGACGTCAGCCGCACATGCGCAAGTTGGAGCCGGCCAACCTGCGCATGCGCGGCTGACGTCACATAGGCGCTGCCGTCGCGTCACTCTCAGCGCGCCGCACGGCGGCCGAGTGTTACGGAGTGCCGCTCCTAGCCCCGCCGGGAGGGGAGAATAGGGGGCGAGGAGCGGCCTCCGAGGCTGCCATGAAACTCGGCCGAGTTCACGACGGCCCTCCCGATTTTTCCCGGGAGCGGAGAATTCAGCCCAAAGACTGTCCAGATGGCTTAAGTGTAAAGGCATGACAGCCAAAACAAATTACGGATGTCCAACCCTGAATATTTATCGTGTCTATTAGATTTCCCCTTCTCTGCCTCTGAGAGCACCTGCAGCTTCTAACCTTCTGCGAGTCATGTTCGTCCAACCAATTGGCCATCATAATTTCCACTCCACCATTCAGCTGCCCTAATCCTCCAAGTCAGAGATCGGGGTTGAATCATTAAGTGTCAAGGGTTGAAGCCGGGCATTGGGAAGGAGAGGCTAGTGCCATGCAGCAATGGACATCTGACTAAACTGGGGGATCCAGGAGCCCTCAATGTTCACATGGACGTCCATGTGCCACATCAAATGTTAGACACCTCTGTTGCTGATCTGAAGGGAGGGAACAACCAGAAGGGAGAACGTTAGCAACTATGATGGGGCATGGACAGTGACTGTGGCCATTGAAGTGATGAAGTGTAATGGACAGCAGCTAATAGAGGTAACGCTGGCAGCCAGAGATAGCGTAGTTTTCAGTCTCTAGGACAGCTGTCAGAGGTTCACTCGCATTATAGTAGTCTGCTGTTCCCTTCACAAACTAGCAGGGTGACATTCTGGAGGAGGAATGTGCCACTTCCTCTGATGATGATGAGGAGGAGGAGAAACTGGAGGGAATGGAGAATGTCAGAGGAGGATCTGGAGGATGGAGGACTGATGGTGGGAGGCCAGAGGCGACAAGCCAGGAGGGACCAAGAAGGGTCTCATAACATTCACTGACTACGAGGCTTGGTGTCCGGCAACCCCACAACCAAACACTGCATCCCCCAGTCCCCAAACCTTTAACCACCCCACTCCCTCTCCATGGGTCTCTTTGACATCACACCAGAGTGATGGCCCTGGGTTTGCAGTTTGAGTCGCTTGTCAAGGCAGCAGGATGATGACTCTCTGTGATGCTCCTCAGGTTCTGCTTATGTCTAATTCCTGTCAATCTGCTGAGTGCACACTGACTCCCGGGCTCATCTCCAAGTGAGGATAGGAGCACATTTCTGCCAAGGGTTAAGTCAGTGAAGAAGCAGTGAGTCCCAGGATGCCTGTCACTGTGGATCTCATGGGATCTACCTGGTGAATGCTTAGAGGGCCTGGAGGAGGACCAGAATTCTGATGGCAAGATAAACCCTCCCTGTGGGATTGGGGGTCAAAGACTTTGTGGCTTTGAGGTGCCAGCTTGAGAGTTGGACGCCAGGCGAGTCAAGGGTCTACAGAAAGTGGCATATGTGATTAAAGAACTGATTCGCTGTTTTCTCAACTGACACATCAAGGAAAGGGATCTCATTAGACTGTTCCATTTTAAAGGTGAACTGGCTGGTGGGATAGTGTGCATTAAAGTGTGTCTGAAATTTTGGCCTTATCAGCAATATCAGAGGTGATGTCTGGTGGTGCCCGCTGATGAAAGAAAGCTTCTAATGTAGCACTGGTCACCACTTGATTAAGCAATTTGGCCACTCAGGTGCACACCAGGTCTCAGAACTGAAGCGTGCAGTTTAAGCAACACTCCCGAGAGATCCACCATATCCTAGACTTGTGGATTTCACCAGGGGCGGGTGTACTTCTTCAAATGGTTGCTTCGTCAAGAACCGAATAACCAAAGATGAAGAATAGGTGCAAACTTTTTTTTGTATGTCAGGGAACAACTTATTTGTGGGTGTCAAAGGAATTGGAATGTCTACCATTCTATGTAAATATGGAAAACAGAATCAACCCAGCAGCAAAATGGACGATTGCAAGACATCAGAAAAATGGCTCAAATATAAATCTGACATTCATTGTGCTGTGCAGCAATCTCTACAGGTCTACAGTGGTGCTGGGGTGCATCCCAGCATAGAAGGCTTTCCACTTGGGACACTCATCCATTCCGGTTGGCAGAACAGAGAAAATTCCTCTGTGAAGAATGGCACTCAGGGAATTAAATAGATAATGCTCAGGTTGTGAGACACCTGCAGGGATTCTCTGATCCCATGCCGGGTCGGAGAATTGCCGGGGGGGGGGGGGGGGGTGCGCAAATCCCGCCACGCCGCTCCAGCGCCGTGCTGGCCCCCTGTGGGTTGGGGGAAATCGCTGCTCCTAGTGGCCAGATGACGGTGTCGTAAAACGCTCCGGCGTTCACAACGGCATCAACACTCTGCCGCTAAAATGGAGAATCCCGATCTGTCCCAATGAGGTGAGTTTGGATGGAACCACTCCTTGTTATCAAGTAATCAAGTAACACATCTAAAGACATCCATTCTGACCTGCTAACTAATATGTCTTGGACTATCGAGGACTTATTTTCCTCTTTCAGACTTTTAGTTATTCTTGGTAAAAAAATAAATGGCTGCTTGGAAGGATACATTCCTCTCGGACAGATGTAAAGGAGCCATCTGGCTGAGTTCAAGCTGTACAAAAGCAGAAGATAATTGTTAGCAGTGCACACCATTTAGAAGGTTCTGAGCGGAAAATGGAAAATTGTCTCCCGATTACACACTTTTCTATCTCTCACGGTGAGCTGCGATTGCTGTCTGCAGTTTGATCCCATTTGTCACCCAGCATTTTCGTCAGGGCTCAGATAGACTTCCAGTTACAGCAGTAGGTGGCTGTTTCAGCTGAATACACCCTTGGTCAAAGTAGATAATTAATCTAACTGGGGAGAGTGTAAGTTTTGTGCCAAATGGCTCAGTGAGAATAGAGAAAGTGTTGATTCACCCACGAATGAATTTGGATCTGTTTATGATTTTGATAGGAATAGTGATCAGAAGAATGGTTACCCCCAATGTCATTGATGCATTAGGCCACTGCAAACTAGTCACAGCAGTGGAATGTAGCTGTGGGCCGCTGCCCAATCCTCCACCACATATGTGCAGGAATGGCAGGGTTCCATTCAAAAGTATCCATGATAGAAATGCAGAACCAGTAGGAATTACATGTGCCTTAACTTGCTTTCCACATATTAATAAATCTTTTTTTTAACAGTTTGGGTCTTTATAGAAGGTAGAGTTTCATCAGAACACAAAGCAAAGTTACTTCTAACATCTAGTTTGAGAGACTTGTTAGGTGGTGTGCTGCATATATCACATTGTTGACCTGCTGAGAACTGCAGCACCGTTTCTGCACTGAACAAAGGATAAAAGCACATTCCAGCAAAAACAGTTTATTAAGAAAACACCATAAATTAAGACATGAATGTTTCCAGCAACTCCCTCGCAGTCACTTTACAGTGTTGAGCCTTACAGAAGGTTCTGTGCCAAATGCTGCATGACAGGAGAAGAATCATTAAAAGCCGGCACTCAAAGGGTGAGTTTTTGTTAGTGGAAATAAAGTTAACTGTTTCCTTAGTAAGAGCATTTGGATTAGAATGTTATTCCATTGCCCAGGAAGGATCAGTCTTGGACTATTTATATCCTGGTGATTTAATCTAATTGCTGCAAAGCTATGCACCTCCTGAGAAGAATTGGCTTCATTTCTAAAGTGACCATTTTTTGTAGCAGCTGTTTTTAGAAAATCTGTGCTGCCAAATTCCTAATTTAATTTGGAATTTTATCCATATTTGTACAGGAATGTGTTGTTAGTAACTGGAATTTTTTGTTGATGAAAAGAGAGAGTATTTTATTTTTAAATATGCTGTTCCAGAGGTTTTTAAAAAAAAAAGTGTTAATGGTTTTTGACCCCAGGGAAGTAGACAGAATGTATTCTTACTCCAAGACGAATGTACATTGCTATCCTTTATGTTTTCTCATTTATGATCTATGGAAACATTCTCACACGAAAAATTGAACAGGAGAAAGATATTTTGTGTGGTGGCCAGTAGTAGTCAAAGTACTGATAGCACAGAATGGTGCCCAAGTAGAAATCCATTAACAGCAGTAAACAAACATTTATTTAGTGATACGATAAGTTGACACTTGCAATCCAAACACTTGGTCAATAACGTTTTTTTTTAAACACATAAAATCTGCTTTATTCCCGTGGCACTTTTTATAAAATTGATAATCTGTACTTGCAAAATACTGAAATGCCCAGCCTGAGAAGAATTATTTCGCATTCATTATTTAAAATGTTGCTCTTGCGAGGACAGGAACCTTTCCTTGAACATCCATCATAGGACCCACAGTTAGATTGCTAATTGGTTGTCAATTTTATGCTGAACCCCGAGTATAATATTGGGTCTGTAGAAACCTATTTCACGTCAGACTCTTGCAGCTGATACAAAGAGGAGAATTTCATCCAAGAGTCCAGAGGTGAAGGCCATTCTCTACCTCCCTCTGCTCTGCGCAATTCGCCTTTAACTTTGATTATATATTTATAAATGATTAATTGAGTTACTGAGGTAAGTCTTTGCAGCTGTCGTTGGGAACTAAATAAGGCCATGCAACATAATTCACTAATTCCTTCTAAGATTGCCTGTACAGTCTGAAAATATTTTACTACTGCATGCCACTGGAGCTAAATTTTATAGAGGAGAATAGTCCAAAGTTCTAATGGGTTTTAGTGGCCAAAAAAGTAATTTTAAAAACAAGCTAATTCATAGATGGACCCTTGCCTAAATGCCTTTGTTCCCTTTTCCTTCTATCTTGTCAGGTGCATTCAATAGGTCCTGAAGACCCCATCAAAGCTCACAGAGTCAAAGGGTTCCCTAAATTTGAATGCCATGGTGGACATCCACGCCACCAAGGGTTCATTTAATAATAATAATCTTTATTAGTGTCACATGTAGGCTTACATCAACACTGTAATGTAAGTGACAATCCCCTAGTCACCATACTACGGCGCCTGTTCTAGTACACTGAGGGAGAATTCAGAACATCCAATTCACGTAATAAGCAGGTCTTTCGGGACTTGTGGAAACCACAGCACCCGGAGGAAACCCACACAGTCATGGGGAGAATGTACAGACTCCGCACAGACAGTGACCCAAGCCCGGAATCGAACCAGGGTCCCTGGCGCTGTGAAGCGACAATGCTAACCACTGTGCTACCGTGTCTCCCACCTGCATTAGGGAACCCACCTGCATCTACAGACTAGCAACGGATGTTGGAAATCTGAAATAATGGAAAATCCAGCATCTCTGATGGTATGTCCCGAGGGGGAAACCGAGTTAATGGGTGTGAATTAACGGAAATGAACAGAATCCTGTTTTGGGCGAGTATAGCCAGGTGCTTCCCAGACCTTGCAGCGCCAAGAACGACCCTGCTATTAAACGGGACTCTGCTTCATTTTTGGGCATTGGCGAAGAACGCCCGCCAAGGCTACATTCAGGCTCATTTCCTGCACTAGGCCCAGTGCAGGAAGAGATCGGGGCGCCACCAATCTTTGAATCCCCACTATGGCCTATGGACCCTTCCAATGCCCCAATTTATCAATTAGGGGGTCATTGAGCACCCCACACCATAAGTGCAGCGCTCCCTTGGGCCCAATCCTTGACGTAGCAAGATGCCACGGTACCACCAGCTTGACATACTGACCGTGCCCCTGACAGCTTGATTGCCACCTGGGCATTCTGGCTTTTGCCATGGTGGCACCCAGGTGGTATCAGGGGTGCCATGGTACTACCCTGCCAAAGGTGTGACCACCCACGGGCTTCCAATAGCCTGGAACACTTCCCCCCCCCCCCCCCCCCCCCCCACATTTCCCGCCACTAAGTTCTGATACACATTTCTGGAAACCAGTGCTAAACAGCACCCACTCGAGATCTCCGCGGAAAAGCCATTAGATCCCATGCCTTGGGTCACTCCGGCGCAGTCATATTTGAGTGAGACGAACTACAACTTGAATATGCAAATCTAGATCCCGCCCTCAATTAGCGAGACCCAGATTACGATGCCTCCCGAGATCACGCGAGGCGTAACGAACATCGTAAAATTCACACGAGACCTCTCATGAGATTTACCAGCCTTGTTACATCCCAAGTGGGGCATGACGAGGCCGTTAGATCGCACTCGACCGTTTCAAGTCAAATATGACTTCTTCAGAACTCACTGTGGTTCACTGGTTCTGAAGACACTTTTTTGCATCTCACTACTGCATTGAAAGAACTTTGTTGTTTCTCCAATAGTTTGCTTTGTAAAGGGACTGCAGTTAAATTATTTTCAGAAATAAATTTTGATTTTTCTTTGGAGGTCCATTCCCTCAGATGAAACTCACATCTGAAAGCATACTCTGCTTACTGCTCTAAAACTCCCAGCTATACTTTAAATGCAGCCTCTAACAATACCCCCGAGCCTTATGGAAACACCAAGGTGTAGGTCACTATTCTTGTAAAGGCAGTTGGAATCTTTGCCTTTTTTAAGTTCTGCAGAACTTAAATTCGGTGCACTCCCACCACAGGGCTGTGGGATTTTTGGCCCCAAGACGCAGAAAGTGGCTACCTTTTCTGAGCAGTCAACGCACTGTGTAAAGAAGGAATCTGACAACACTTATAGAAATTGCTATATTTTAGTATATCAATAATCATAATATTAATGGTTAAAGCTTTAGCACATTTGTATTACATTCCTTTCTCTACGAAGTTGACCTGTTTAAAATAAACGGGTTAACTTCTCCATGAAAGGAATAATTTACAAATGCAGAAAGCAGTCATGTTATTGCTGGTAATAGTAATTACCAGCTTTATGCACTGGTCAGTTTTTCCCTTTACTATCAACTAACTATCAGGGTAATAGAAATCCCCATCATTGGCATTTTTCCCTTTTTACTGCCTTCGCTCACCCGTACTAATTCTCTTTCTAACTTCCCCTTCTTTCCAAGATAACAGCAGCAAACAAATAGTTTTGTTCCTTTACCATCATCGATTTCGGTCATTTCAATTGAATTACCAAAAGCACAAATTGTTTGAATGAGTGCTACTGCATAATTATTGGTGCCACTTCACTTGTTTTGCTGTACCTGGCTCGAGAAAATACACATTTAAAAAAAAATCTTGGTCTGTCCCTAGTTTAACCTAGCCTGTATTGTTCCTGTTAAATTTTCACTTTTTCTTCAACACATATGTTTACAATTCCAAAACCTATACATTAGTTTAAAAAATATTTGGCTTTTCCCCTGTCTGATTTTTCTCCCCTCTCTTTTGTGACCTTTTGGACAAAATCCCCAGGCAATAATTTTCTCCTGGCTGTTATAAAAAGGGAAAGCCGACTAAGATAATGCAAATGTTGGTCCTGGTGTATTTCAAAAGGGATTGACAGGTTCATTTTTGGAAGATGAAAGTTTAAATCTAGCTCCAGATGTTGATCTGCTTGCAGTATAAAAGTAGCTAGCCTGTAGCTTAGTTTCCCAGGGTCTGATGACTGGTTTGAAGTAGCCCCTGCAACCTCCCCCATCCCCTCAACCTGGTTGCAATGAATCTTCTGTAATGTGCTTTGCACTGCAGCATTCTAACAGGAAGTGAGACCCACTGAATGATTTCATGTGGCCAATAAAACTGAAGCTTTTTAACCAAACTGTCAAAGAAATTTATGGTGAACCCATTATTTTCCTCAATAAAAAGAAGTACTTTGAACTGAATATATTCCTCTTAGGCCCAGGGTGCCCAGCTTTCTGGATGTGCACTGAAACCATGTGCCACAATGAGGAGGGTAGGCTGCATTTGAAAATTTTGTTTAAAATTCCCGTGGTTCATAAACATTTGAATAACATGCTTCCAAAAATCATGAAACGAGTGTTGACATAATCACACTTGTGCATTTAAAAGAAGTTAAATGTCCGACAAAAAGAATGCAGTAAAAATTCTGAATCTTATTCACGGTTGTGAACATTCTTATAAACAAAGGTTGGCAGACTCCCTGCTCCTTGTTTGTACTTCTGTTAGTTGCTGCTCTTGCTCTATTGCCCAATGCCGTGTATTTTGCTTATCTTTGGCTGGTAAACCTGCTTTCTTCCATTGTAAATTGTCCTCTGACACCTCTCACCCTGTTCTGCTCTGTAACTGCTTACTTCATCTGCCATGACTGCCGTCTCCACCACTGTGATCTCTTTTGTTACGGCATTGGCACCAACTAGGTCTGATCATCACCAGTCATGACTCTCTGAACAGCGCACATTCTCAACACGCACAGCTACAATGCTGACTGTTACACAGATCACTCTCTGGTGCGAACTTGGGTGAGGATGCAGCCCTTGGGGCAGAATCTTGTTGAGGTATCAGGGGTCTCAGCTGCCTGGCTGAGGTGGTGAGAGAGCCCCGCTGCCTCTTTTCGGCAAGGCCCACCGAACCACAAGCAATCAGGCAGTGGAAAGGCCACAGGCTGGAATCAGGAGCCCTGGGAATCCCCTGGAATCAAGACCCCAGGGGTGGATCCCACCTACCGGGAGCTGTCAGCCAATCAGAGGCCAGCAACTGGTTCTCAGCAGCACCACAGGATGAGTGGTGGCTACTACATAAAAAACACCTACTGGAGTCCCAGGATCACTGGGTGAATCAAGCCACAGTAAGTTATGTGGGGGCAGGGTTTATATGGGGTTGGGGTTAGAGGGCTGTTGGCAGCAAGGGAGGGGAGGGGCGCTCTCAGTGGGCCCAATGTTTAGTGCCTTTGATCGAGGAACCCCTCCCCTGGAAGTGACCTGGTGGTCGTATAGTTTTCGCTGCCATGCAAGCCAAATGGTGAAAGGCTTGTCCGTCACAGGGTTAATACGAACAGTGGATGAGGCCTTTAAATGGTTATTAATTGGCTACTTAAATGCCTCAATTGGCAGCAGTGTGGGTTGACCATGTACATTCCAACCCAGGCCTTAGTTCTGGAAGTGGCAGAAAACAGTGGCATTCCAGCACACCATTATCTCACTTAATTACATGCCCCTCTTGCCTGCAAGCTCAACATCAGCAAGAGCAGAAGGTTGAGCGCTCCAAGTTTTTTTATTCAAAGCATAAATGCCGTTCTCATATCAATATCAGCTGCAGTCTACGAACAGGATTCAATTGAACTGACACTCGCTGGCATTATTACATATAGTGCTGAAGTGAAATACTCAACATATCACTCTTAACATATGGGAAACAAGAGTAGAGAAATGCTGACTTATTCACGGTTAACACCATTGTGTTGGAACCTGCCACTGAAGCCAAGCGGTCTGCTCTTATTAATTGTAAGAGAGTTCTAAGCAAGAAAACTCTAAATGCATTCAGAGTTGCTTGAAGTAAAGTCCAACAAATTGATAATTGGTGCACCAACTGATTACAATTCCTCCAGAATACTCAACATAGGGAATATCAGAAGCATGTATGAAGGGGTTCAAAAAGGCAATAGGCCCATCAGCAAAGAACACGGCTCCATTGAAAACAAAGGCAGGGGAGGTTATCACCGACTGGAAGAAGCAGTTTGAGAGAAGGGTGGAACACTACCTTGAGTTTGAGGGAGAACATGGTCCCCAACGAATCTTTAGACATTATAGAAAGCCTGATTGTTACGGGAGAGCTGGGATATTCAACCCACAGTGGAGGAGCTTAGCAAAGATGTTGACTCACTTGCCATAGACAAAGTTTCAGGTGCTGATCCTTTTGCCTGAACTCATCAAGCACTGAAAACTAGTTCTCCTGCATCACTTGCACAAACCTCTTTGACTCTGCTCGAGGGAGAAGATAGTGCCCCAGGATATATGTGATGCAAAGATTGTGACCCAGTACAAGCACAAGGGTGACCACAATGATTGCAACAGCTATCCTGGTATCACTTTCCTGGACATCATGGACAAAGTATTTACACTTGTCAGACTTTGGATCGTGGTTGAACACATCTATCCAAAATCCCAGTTTGATTTCAGAACCAGAAGATCTACACTTCACATGATCTTCTCAGTCCAGCAAGAGAAATGCCATGAACAAAGGAGACCATTCCTTCGTCAATATCACTAAAGCATTCTACCACGTGAGTAGAGGTGGTCCATTTAACCCGCTGGAGAAAGTTGACTGCCCACCAAAGCTTCCCAATGTGATTTTCTTTCCATAACCACATGATGGGTGAGGTAAGCTATGACGGGAAAACATTGGAACCCTAGGAAATCCACAGTGGGATCAAACAGGCAGGGTGGAATTTCCAGCCCTCCCCACCGACTGGATCTTCGTGCCATGCCGAAGACGGCTCCTGCCATGGGTTCCCTGGTGGGACATGTGAGCCATGAAAATTGCCATTGAGTTCGGTGGGACTGGAAGATCCCGCTGGTCGCCAACGGTGGGCTGCTTCCGCTGTGGGTAAAACCTTTTGGGAAGATCGCGCCCATGGTATATTGAAATAGACTTTATTATACTACCTAAACATCACAGATATATGGCTTATAATTACCCGTTAAACAATGCTTAACAATAAATGGAAACACTTTACTTTCTAACTGATACCTTCTTTATCTCCAATCAAGCAAAGTCCATCACAGGTCAAAACCACTTTAAGAGTTAGCAAACACAGGTTTACATACCCATCTTTGGATAAAGAGCTATTTTAAAAGACTGCTTGAAGAGAGGGAGATCCTTTCATATAACAGCCTGCAGATTCTTGTCGGTATCAGACTACTATTTAACCTGACAGCCTTTTGCAGAAGCTACTTTACAGCTAACAGCTTCCAAAAGAACGAACACGAAACTGACTGCCCCAGACCTAGCTCCTCCCATTAATTATATCACCAACATTACACTCCAATCCCATGACTTGCTTTCTTAAGTTTAAACACAATGGGCTGGATTCTCCCAAAATGAGAAATTCTCTGAGCCGGCGCCAGGTCGGAGAATTGGCATTGACGGCGAAAATTCCTGCCATACCGCTCCGACGCCAGGACACGATTCTCCGGCGACTGGAGAATCGGCGGCAGTCGCATGTGCAAGGTCGACATGCCGCAATTCGGGGGTCGTTGAAAGAGGCCCCTGCGGCAATTCTCTGTCGACCGGCCGTGTTCCCGCCGAGTTCCGCCGACGTGGTTCACGTATGGTACCACCCGGTGGGAGCACAGAACTGCGGTCGTGGTGGCCGTCCTGGTGGGGGGTGGCAGGGGGGATCAGACTCCGGGGGGAGCCTCCACGATGGCCAGGCCCGCGATCGGGGGCTACTAATCGGCTGGCGTGCATGATCAGGGGAGGTCTACCTTCTATTGCTTGGGTCTGCTATGTCGCTACGCCATGTTGCAGGGAACCGGCACGGAAATGGCCACCGCATGAATGCGCCGGAGCAGAAATGGCCGACGTGCACAAGTGCGGACCCACGCCAGCAGTGCAGGGCCTTGTATCAACGCCGGAGCTGCGTAGAGCACTCCGGCGCCGTGCTGGCCCCCTGTGGGTCACTGAATTGCTGGGCCAAGAGGCCCGTTGACAACTGCGTGAAACACTCCAGTGTTTACTAAGTATCAACACTTAGCTGGGATTTAGGAGAATCCCCGCATATGTCCCCACGACGGCATAAAAGCAGTGGAATTTCACTCCCGAAATTCCTTAGAAAGAGTTAAACAAATTCATAGCCCTGCAGGAGGCTAGCAGAGACCCGGAGTCAATCTCGTAGCTTTTGCTGCAGTTATGGCCCCCCGTACGTCCGGGTCAGAGGCCGCCCATGTGCATGGCGGAAACCTCCGGCAGCCGCGTCATACTCCGTGGCGGATTTGGACCATGGAGGCAGACAAAACAAATAAATGCCCCGATTGGCCACGTGTCCCCGATTGGCCACATGCCCAAGCATCTAACCCAACATATTTAATTGCCGGCCACCCACAAGGCCCCCTTGGTCTCCAATTCGCCCCCGACCAGGGCGGCCGCGAACTGAGCCCTCAGCTGCCATGCCAGCACCCCGACTGGCAACAGGTGGCTAGTTCCACGCCATTGAGAACTTGGCCGGTCGGGAGCGGAGGTTTGCTGGGTGGGCCTCTGGAAGTGGGCCTCCGGCCGCGCAACGTACTCCGCAGTGACGCCAATTTTCGGTGCCTGAAGAATTGTCGAACCATCGCCTGGCCCGATTATGGCGTGAAACTGGATTCTCTGCCAGGGCGCTGGCTGCGATTTCGGCACAGGGCTGCGGAGAATCCAGCCCCATGTCTCTCATTATCTACTCCTCAGGGAATTCCCCGAAACCCATCAGGCCTCTCCTTGTAAACATAAATGAGTTTGGAAGGTAGATTATCTCAATTTTATGACATCTTAATTGCACCTTTTGCAGTCTTTCTGAAAGACAGTGTTTGTCTTTCTTTTAAGCCAGCATTTTAAACATATTACTGCAACAGATACATACACGCCCTAACCCAGGCTTTTAAAAACATTACTGCACGAAACACATATAATATAATATATATATCAATTTCTTACATTCATCACACAAGAGAGAAGGCTGCCACCAATGTTTGGGTCTTTGATATTGTAAGATTGATTTTGCCAGTTATTGTCTCCTACACCTTCCAGAATAGATTGCTGTGCTGCAAGGAATTGTCCATCCAGTATCTTGGACAAGTGTTTGCAGAACTTTCCAAAGAAAGTTGCATTGTTGAATAGTGACAAGACTGCAATTCAAATTTGAGTCCTTTAGTTGGGAGTTTACTGATTTATCACTGAAGTTATTAGTTTGGTTGCCTTAATATTTTGTGACATAGTTACGGTCAATTTAAATTGCAAGCTGGATTGTGAAGATCTATGTGATAAAAAATTTTCATTAAAATTATTCATTTGCAATGTTGCGCATTGGAAATTTGTCATAGCCGGTAAGTTGAAGAAAGAGAATCGGTGTACATATCCAAAATGCCTTTATTAGTGTGATGTAAGCAGACCATTAAAATTCTAGTGTGTTAAAATCTTTTAGGAATGCATTACTCAAGTCATTTGTGAAAAAGTTGCTTTGTGTTATTTTAATTAATTAGTTAACCCATTGACAGTAAACAGACTTTTTTTTGAAAAATATTTTTATTAAAATTTTCTACATTTTTACAATACACAACACCCCACCCCCCAACACTGCCCCCCGGCCTTACCCCTTGACAGCAACCAGGTCTCCAAAATAAAAAACAAACTAGCCCCATCTCTTGTGAAACCCCTCAACCGCTCCTTTCAGAGCAAATTTCACCTTCTCCAAACACAGGAACGCCATTAGACCTCCCAGTCATGGCAAGGCACGGTGGAGGTGGGGGGAGCTGACCTCCACCCCAATAGAAACCGTCTGCAAGCAATCAACCTGCAGCGCCGGCAGGTTTGACAACCCAAATATGCCCTCCAATTCCACATGCAGAACCTCAGACATGGTCCTGAAAAGTGACACTCAATATTTATCCGACTTCGGGCAGGACCAAAGCCCCTTCCACACCGCTCACAACTATCTTCTACCCCCTCAAACAGCCGGCTCATCCTTGCCTTTGTTAAATGCGCCCTGTACACCATTTTGTACTGAATCAACCGCAGCTTTGCACATGAAGTTGAGACATCGATCCTTCGCAGCACTTCACACCATAATCCTTCTTCTAGCCCCTTCCCAACTCTTCCTCCCACAAGACCTTAATCCCTTCCATGGACTCCTTATCCTCCTCCCTAATCCTGCTGTAGATCGCCAAAACGACCCCTCTTTTCACCCCTTCCGACAGCACTTCCTGTAAAAATGTAGAGGACAGTGCCACCAAGAAGCTCGGAAAAACCTTCCTTGCACAGTTCTGCACCTGCATATACCTGAAGCCCTCGTCACGCTGGACCCCAAAGTTCACCCTCAACTCCTCCAAGCAATAATGAATTATAAGCAAACTTACTGAGAAGTATGTTATCAGAAGAAATTCCACAATCGATAACTGATATCATTGGAAATTAAATTTAGGCACGGAAGTCGGCTTGCTATTGGTTCATTTTGTATTGACCAGTTTACCCCATTGTATTTTGATGGTATTTTATCAGATCAATGCCCCCTCATTATTAGAGCTCAAAACTAAACAAAATATTATTGGAAAGGAACAAAACTACTGTTATTTGCCCTCCAATAGTAATTTATTTTGTTCTTTTGCTAAAGCAGTGTCTTGTAAATTCTGTGAAAACCCCAATCCACTTCTTTTCAGTCCTGATTATATTGTTTATGGGTGGAATCTTACCAGAATTTGGCAAAGTGTCAGGCTCAGACTAAAAACTGGGTGCAACTCTCCAATTGCACAGACCAGTTTTCTCACCAAATATTGAGCCTTTCTGAAGAAAATAAAAGAGTGGGCATGGTTTACGCAATTACTCTGGCGGGGTGCCTTATAAAGCCAGCAACCGGCTCCATAGTGATCGGGAAACCATCTTTAAAGGGCACGTTGATCATCACTGCAGCCTCACGGCTCCAAGTCCCAATCACTGAGGCAGCAAGGTACCCCCCCCCCCCCCCCCCCCCCGCTCCACACCCCCCTGCACCCCAGCTATCTTTGCAGGAATTCCTCTCCAGCCCCCACCCCCCAATATTCATTGGTGGAATTGCACCCCTCCATCAACACTACAGAAGTATCGCTCACCCCTGTCAGCGTGAGCTCTCTCCCCTTCACCCCCCCACCAAACATTACTGCAATCCTGCCCCCCCCCCCCCCCCATGGGGCTCCCACTAGGACCCACATCTGACAACGCACCAGGCACAGGTTGGCACTGCCAGGTAGGCACTGCCAACCTGTGCTGGGGCAGTGCCAGGGCAGTTCCCGGGCATGTCCCCATACCCTCCCTGGGGACTATACTTAGCTACGCGCCCCCAGTGGGATTCCCTTGACTGCTTCTCCTGTCAAACGGATATGACTATTTAGTGAGGGGGAATCTTGTGGTGGGGGACTGCTACTAACATTTAAATACATGTAAAACTATTAACATGATGTTCACACCCTTCATGGGTGTGAATAATGCATGACGTGGCAAGGGGCAGGGAAAATCAGGAAATGTGATCCCGTATTCTGATACTCACAGGATTTTCTGACCACACAGCCGTGGGCCTATATCTTTTCTAAAGATGGTACTGATGTTTTGGGGTCAATTTTTAACTTTGAGTCAGACCAGGAGTCATAAATTGGGTCAGAGAACTCGTGAGAAGGGGCAGCACAGTGGCGCAGTGGTTAGCACTGCTGCCTCACGGTGCCGAGGATCCAGATTTGATCCTGGCCCCGGGTCACTGTCCATGTGGAGCTTGCACATTCTCCCAGTACCTGCGTGGGTCTCACTCCCACAACCCAAAATGATGTGCAGGATAGGTCGATTGACCAAGCTAAATTGCCCCTCTCTTGGGGAAAAAAAATTGGGTACTCTAAATTTTTTTTTAAACTTATGGGAATTGTCTCTGGCAGTCGGATAAATGGTAGTGGTGAGGGTTGGGTGAGGAGAGATGGGGGAAGAATAATTATTGTTTGGGGGTTGGGAAGCTTAAAACCATATGCTTCATCGTGGGCCCAAGGGGATATGTGGTATGAGGGCTTTGCTGGCAGATCAGAACATAGGGAGAGGGGGGAGAAAGAGAGTGGGAGGCCTGAATTAAAATTGAGGCTTTAGATAATGCTTTTCTCGTGATGGGGCGGTCCAGAATAAAGGGACACAACTCTTAAGAGTAAAGATGATTATCTCTTTTTGGTCATTTTTTCATCTCTTTTTTTTTCTTTACACTTCATTATTATCTCTGAGTTGCAGGCTGCCTGGATAGTGATGGAAAGCAGACAGACATGAATGCCCTATTATGACAAAATTTCCCTCAGGTCATATCTGAGCTGAAATTTCTGCGTTTACCATAAAAAGTGGAAGTAGCAGCCTTTCATTCCATCACTAAAATACGACAAATTTACAAAAGCGTAGGAGGAAATTTTACACTTTACACAGTAATGGCCCTTCTGAACTACCCAGATCATAATAATGATGTTTGGCAGAGCCATCATAACATTCATGCACCCAACAATGCCCTTATATGACAGATATTACTGAACCCCTGTTCATCTGTATTTCTTAGTATTCCTGTAATTTTTTTTATTATAGGCTCCATTAAGCATCTGACATTAGGCAAGAAATAATTGGAGTTTGTAACAAAGGCACCCATGTAATAATTGTGGGGAACCTTTACCTTCACATACATTAGACAAATCAAATTGGCAAAGGTAGCCTGAAAGTTGAGTTTGTAGAATACTTTTGTGAAATAAGGCTAGGTTAATTACTAATTTCATCGTAAAAGATTATTTGTGAAAAGGTGATCATAACAGAATTGAATTTCAAATTTGAAAGTGATATCGGCCAATCCCAAATGAAAATTAAAACAAAGCACAACTATGATGGGAGATCTGGTTATGTTTGATTGGACTAAAATGTATCCTGGCAAATAAACAGTTGGAAACATTTAAAAAAGAAGTCCATAAAAAAGCTAAATCTCAGCAAGAAAGGTACATTTGTGCCTAACAAGGGATATTAGTTTATTACTAGATTAAAAGAAGAGGTTTATAAATTTGCAAAGAATACTCATAAACCTGAGGATTAGGAGAGTTTAAGAAATCAGTTAAGGATGACCAAAAATAGATAATTTAGGAAAAACTAGCCAGGGATATAAAATAACATGTTGAATAATTTACAACATAGGAAGAGGAGTAGGCCATTCAGCCCCTTAAGTCTATCCGACCATTCAATGATATCATGGCTGATCTGTGATTGAACTCCAAAAAGCTGCCTTTGTCCCATAACCCTTAATACCTTTGCTATCTATCTATGTATCTATCTATCTCAGATTTCAAATTAACAACTGTTCTGGCTTCGACTGCTGTGTGTGGGAGAGAGTTCCAAACCTCTACTATCTTTTGAGTGAGGAAGTGCTTCCTAACATCTCTCCTGAATGGTCTGGTCCTAATTTTCAGACTATGCCCCCTAGTTTTAGAATCTCCAACCAGTGGAAATAGTTTATCTTTATCTACCCTGTCTTTCCCTTTTAATATATTGAATACTTTGATCAAATCACCCCTTACCTTCTAACTTCTTGTGAAAACCAGGTATATTTGAATAATCTCTCCTCAATTAACTCAGCCCCTGTAATCATAAAATTGCAAGGATATATTCACAGACGAGGTGAATGGGCAAAATTGTGGCAAGTGTGAAGTTACCCATTTTGGACCAGCAAAGGACAGGGCAGAGTAATATTATTTCTGTCATTATTTTTGTAAACCTATGTTGCACTTCCTCCAAGGTCAAAATATCCTACCTAAGATGTGATGCACAGAACTGCTCACAGTACTCCAAGTGGGGTCTAACCAGGGTTTTGTAAAGCTGCAGCATAACCCATGTGCCTTTATACTTTAATGCTCTAGATATGAAGTCGAGCGCCCCATTAGCCTTTTTGATTATATTCTGCACTTGTTCCTGGCATTTTAAGAACCTATGCACCTGAACCCCCAAGTCTCTTTAGACATCCACTGTACTTAATCTTTTACCATTTAGAAAGTACTCTGCCCTATCCTTTTTTGGTCCAAAATGGATAACTTCACACTTGCCACAATTTTGCACATTCACCTAGTCTGTGAATATCTCCTTGCAAATTTATGCTATCATCTAGGCTGTCTGCCACTTAACTTTATATCATCTGCAAATTTAGATATATGACTTTCTATGCAGTCATCCATGTCATTAATGAATAGTGTGAATTAATGAGGCCACAACACAGATCCCTGTGGTACACCACTAATCTCCACCAGCCAGTTAGATTAATTGCCTATTATCCCCACTCGCTGTCACCTGCCACTCAACCAATTTCCTAACCATGTCAATAATTTGCCCTCAACTCCGTGGGCTTCCATCTTAGTTAACAGTCTCTTGTGTGGTACTTTATCAAATGCCTTCTGGAAGATCATATAAATGGCATCCATAGACATTCCCCTGCCCACTACCTTAGTCACCTCTTCAAAAAATTCAGTAAGATTAATCAAGCATGACCTTCCCTTGAGAAATCCATGCTGGCTCTCCCTGATTGACCTAAGTTTTTCCAGGTGTTCAGATACCCCATTCCTGATAGACTAGGGAAATCTCAACACCTGGAAGAGTGATACCCTATCCCTGATAGAGAAATAATTGTTCAGCATGCCTGCCATTTCCCCATTGTAAGACAATAAGACATAGGAGAAGAATTCATCCCCTCGAGTCGTCTCCGCATTCAATCATGACTGATATCTTTTTCATCCCCATTCTCCTGCCTTCTCCTCAGGAGAGGCAGTGGCGTAATGTTGTTGACACTGGACTAGTAATACAGAGATACTTCTCTGGGGACATGGGTTTGAATCCCACCGGGGCAGATAGTGGAATTTGAATTCAATAAAACTCTGGAATAAAAAAAAAGTCTAATGATTTATGAAGTCTGGTTCACTAATGTCCTTTAGGGAAGGAAATCCGTCGTCCTTACCTGGTCTGGCCTACATGTGACTCCAGACCCACAGCAATGTGGTTGACTCTTAAATGTTCTCATGGATGGACAACAAATGCTGGCCCCGCCAGTGACGCCCACATCCCATGAACGAATAAAGAAAATAAATAAATACATAGCCCCTCATCCCCTTGTTAATTAAGAACCTATCTATCTCTGTCATAAAGACACTCCGTGATTTGGCCTCCACAACCTTCTGCGGCAAAGAATTCCATAGATTCACCACCCTCTGGCTGAAGAAATTCCTCCTCATCTCAGTTTTAAATTATCATCTTTGAGGCTGTGCCCTTGGGTTCCAGTTTTTCCTATGAGTGGAAATATCCTCTCCACGTCCACTCTATCCAGGCCTCTCAGTATCCTGTAAGATTCAATAAGATCCCCCCTCGTCCTTCTAAACTCCAACGAGTACAGACCGAGAGTCCTCAACCACTCCTCATATGACAAACTCTTCATTCCCAATTTCATTCTTGTGAACCTCCCCTGGACCCTTTCCAAGGCCAGCACATTCATCCTTAGATAGGGGGCCCAAAACTACTCAGAATACTCCAAATGGGGCCTTATACATCCTCAGAAATACATCCCTGCTCTTGTATTCTAGCCCTCTCGACATGAATGCTGACATTGCATTTGCCTTCCTAACTGCCGACTCAACCTGCACGTTAACCTTGACAGAATCTTGAACTAGGACTCCTCAGTCCCTTTGTGCTCCTGATTTCCTAAGTGTTTCCCCATTTAGAAAATAGTCTTTGCCTCCATTCTTCCTACCAAAGTGCATAACCTCACACTTTTCCACATTGTATTCTATCTGCCACTTCTTTGCCCACAATCCTAGCCTGTCCAAGTCCTTCTGCACCCCTCCCCTGCTTTCTCAATACTACCTGTCCCTCTACATATCTTTGTATCATCTGCAAACTTAGTAACAGTGCCCTCAGTTCCTTTTTTCAGATCGTTAATGTATATTGTGAAAAGTTGTGGTCCCAGCACAGACCCCTGAGGCACAACACTAGTTACCAGCTGCCACCCTGAAAAAGACCCCTTTATCCCCATTCTTTGCCTTCTGCCAGTCAGCCAAACCCCAATCCATGCCAGGATCTTACCCTTAACACCATGGGCTCTTAACTTATTTAAGAGCCTCCTATCCGGCTTTTAGTTATATGCCCTAACCTCTTTAGTTGTCCTTGGCTATTTTTTTTGTGAAGCGGAGCCTTTACCGCTCAGGGGTATATACTTACTCTGTATCTCGTTAAATGTTTCTTTAAATATTCTCCACTAATCTTAAGTTGTTTGACCCATTAACAGACCTTCCCAGTTTACCTTGGGACAATCTCTGCCTCATCCCGTTAAAGTCAGCCGAACCCAAGTTCGAAAATTTTAGTATCTGAAATGTGCTTTTCACTTTCAAACGTTACACTGAATTCAATCATGCTGTGACTACTATTTGATAAATATTCGAGCACAGTTAGGCTACAAATTAAATTTGGCTCATTACTCATAACTAAATGTAATATTGCCTATCCCTTGTTGCATCCAGAACATATTGCTGCAGGAAACTATCCCAGACACATTCCAGAAATTCACTACATTTCTGATTGGTGCATGTCTGCCTCTCCCAATCTATGTATAAATTGAAATCCCCCATTTATACTAATCTGCCTTTGCTACAGTTTTAGATCCTTTTTTGTTCCTCGGTTCCACCCATATGGTCTCCACTGGATACTTTCTTGATCCGCGCCGGGCGGCAATCGGTTTCCCGGGGCGGGGCGGGGGGGTCCTGCGGGACGGGATGGACCTGGTCGGATGGATCGTCCGTGAGTTTTAATGCCTAGCATCCTGATTAGACTGTGAGGTCTGGACACGTTGCCTGAACCCTTGAGGCGTCACCACCACAGAGGCAGCAGCCAACAATCAAACACCCAAGAGCTGAACTTCAGCACTAGGGATATTCCCGTGACCAGCGGGTGGCGTGTGTGTGGATCATTGAGGGAACTTGAGCACGGACCATGTAATGTTCCTGGCAGGGGTCTGGCGTCCGGTGCCCAGGGGCCTCTGCTGTGGCTGGGGACACATGTGCAGGGCAAGGTTCTCCAGCACATCATTCTGAGAGAAGGCTGGGAATGTAAGGGTTGGATGGCCTGGGGACTTGAGGGCCCCGGGGTGGAAGCGGTAAACAATTGTCGGTCTCTCACTCTCAATTCCTTACAGATATATTATGAATAGTATTGTGGTCTTGGCACAGCTGCCCTTGAAGTGCTGGTGTTAGGCCAGGTGCGTGTCACACCCTGAGGACCCGGCCGCCCGTCAGGCTGGGGAGGGATCCAGAGGGGGAGGCCAGCAACAACGCTGGTCATTTGAGGAAATGCCGGACAGCGTGTGCCGCAGCAGGGTCCGCCAACAAGGGCGTCGTGCTGCACCTGTGCCATGTCCTTGCAGACTTGGAACCATGTGGAGGAGGAAGATACCCATTCCTGGTGACCATGAAGGTCCCGCAACGTGAACCTTTACGCTTCAGGTTCATTTCAGGGCTCAAACGGGGTCTTGTGCAGCTTATCCCAACCTGCAGCCCACAAGTGCATCCGTGAAGTCACAGATGCCTGTTTGTCTGGGCAGCCAACTACATAAACAATGACTGGGACCAAGCCCATCAAGATGCAAGGGCAGCAGGATTTTCTACCATTGCCTGTTGGACATGCGGACACTGAACCCTTCACCCACCGGACAACATTGTCGCCTCACATGCACTCGGTAGTCAGGGACTGCCATTCATTAACAGGAAGGGGTTCCACTCCCTGAAAATTCAACTTGTGTGTGACCAGCAACTCCGGATCATGCACGTGTCTGTACACTTCCCAGGGAGTGTGCACGACAGCTGCATCTCAGGGCAGTCGGAGATCCCCGGCGTCTCCAAGTGATGATGGCTTGGTCCTTGGGGGATAATGGGTACCCGCTGAGATACTGGCTAATGACACCAGTATGGAGACTGGAGACCGATGTGGAGACCTGATATCACCTGGGGTCACTGTCTGTGTGGTGTTTGCACATTTTCCCAGTGTCTGCATGGGTTTCCTCCGGGTGCGCCGGTTTCCTCCCAAAGTCCAAACATGTACTGATTAGATGGAGTGGCCATGCTAAATTGCCCCGTAGGGTGGAGTTTCAGGAATAGGACAGGAATTGGGCTAAGTAGTGTGGTCGTTCAAAGGTTCAGACTCGATGGGCGGAATGGCCTCCTTCTGCACTGCAGGGATTCTACGATTCTATGACCGAGGCCCATGTAGCTACCTAGGTGGGTCACTGAGTGGTGCATTTGACTGCTCAAAATGCGGTTCCAGTGCCACGATCGCTCTGGTGGTGCCCTGCAGTACACATGCCAAAGAGCCGCCCTTTTGTGCTTGTCTGATATGCCCTCCACAACCTGGCACAGGAGCAGGGCGACGTGCTGGAGATGGTGGAGGAGGGACATACAGTCCTGTCTGAGGTGGAGGACGAGAGGAGTGGGACCAGGAGGGGCTGGAGGACGAACCCGGGGAGGACCCATGGGAGCAGCCAGAGGATGGAAGACAGAAAGCCGTGACAAGGGTGTGGCATGCCAGGCGGACCAGGGAGGCCATCATCCTCGCCCGCCTCTCATAGGATGTAGCTTCACCATCATCTCACCCTCCCTCCTTCCCATTCCCCCCACCCTCAATCGCCCTGTCTGACCCTTCCAGGGTCTGTGTAACATCACTCCAGGGTAACGCATGTGTTGACACTGTCAGGGGCTAAATATACAAGGCAGGAAGGTGTTGATAACCCGCAGTGAAGTGAGCTCTCGTGCTCCTCACGCAACACCATAGCCTGACTCCTGCCTGTCTGTCGACAGGGCACTCACACCCACCACCTGCACATGGTAGGCCTCAGATCTAGGACCACCATGCCTGGGGAGGGGGTGGGTGTTTGCTGGGACAGGGGTAGGGCAGAGAGCACCATGGGGGTGATAGGTGAATGCCCAGCCCGTAGTGCGGAATAACGTGACAGAGGCTTTACATGTCTTAGGTGTAATGTGTTTTAATGGTGTACAATCGTGACCAGAACAGCTCATAGTTGCTGTCGGTGCCACTGGCCCCTACCATCCATCCCCCTACTCCCGCTCAGTGATCCTCAAATTGCTAAGTCCTCCGTTGCTATGTCTAGGTGTGTCCCCAGGAAGCACACCAGTGGTGGAGGCAGCCTGTTGCTGACCGCTCCCTGTGGCCTTTGATGCCCCAGACGGGTGTTCTTTGGAGCCCCAGGAGTCTGAAGATCCCGGCTGCCTTCCCAGTGGCACATGCCTTGCCATAAAACCCTGTTCCTCCCGCTGACCTCGAGACGCACCGTTGTTAGACAGGGGGACTCGGGAGAGCTGGTGACCCCCGTCGCCTCCCTTTAGGGAGGCTCCGGGTCAGCATCCAGCTCTCCCTCCTCGACGGTGCCCATAGGGCCCTGGGAGGTCAGCTTGGGATGGAGGGGTGGCTGGAGTGAGCTCCAGTTGCTCCTGCATCATCTGGCTTTGCTTGCCTGGCATTTCCCCATCGTGTGCATTATGGTGCCAATGCATTCAGCGATGCCCATCTGTGACTGGGCCACGCTCTGGAGTGTCTTGGCAATGTCCACCTGGGATGGGATATGCTCCAGAGCGCCTCTCCACTGCCCATTTTAACCTGGGACATGCTGTCCAAGCACATAGCCATGGTTGGCATTGACTGAGCAACACTTTGGCCACTCATGCTGCTGACATCATGCTCCAGGCTTTCCACTGCAATCGCCACCCGAGCAGTGTTGGCCTCGGTGCCACGCATTGCCGGAGCCATCTCCTGCGCCCAAAGCCTTTGGGACTCCTCCAATCGGCTATGACATCACCTGTTGCTGAAATCCCCTCCTGAATCACACGGCCGCACCCTAGCGTCTGCATCAGCTCTGGGTTAACCTGGTCTAGAGGCTCGGCATCTGATTGGGACCCAGCTGACCTCCGAATACTGTCCCCCATGGATGCTCCTGCCTCCACCTGACGTGCATCAGCAACTGTGTGCTGCTCACCAAATTGTGTCCCAGAATCCTGTCCACTAAAGTCGCCCAACAAGGTGTGCGTCACTGCGCTGGCGGAAGGGGGGGTGACAGCCTCACCATTGGCCGGGGCGCTCGCTACCTCTTTTGGTATTTATCCGGTTCGATCACATCTAGAATTTCTAATCAGTAAGGCTACTCCACCCCCTCTGCAATATTCTCTTGGTGTGACGCATTGATGGTGGCATTCCTGGGCACTCTCCTCCGAGGTGTTCTCTTGGAAGGTGGGGAGGGGGGCCTGCATGGGCTGGATCCTCACCTCTGCAGAGCAAGCCAACCTCAATGTTGGTGACCGCTCTGTACTTGGTCATCCCCGTGACCTCCAGGGCCTGTCCTCGGAGGGGATGAAGACTCTGATGTCCGGCACCCCACTGCCCGTCTGGGGTGTTTCCAGACGATTGTCTACCAGCATCTCCTGAGGGGACAAAGAGAGGGTATTGTGAGCCTCACCCTTCATGAATCATTGGTGTGGGGGGTGGGGGAATATATGGCGGGGACAGGCATGGGCACCACCAATTGGCATGAGTGGGGTGTGCTGATGGGTGCCAGGGTGTTCTGGGGAACAGGCGTGGTATTGCACTGGGGGGTTGCGGTGCCAACCGCCACATCATCGGAAAAGAAGGGGGGGGGGGGGTGTCGATGACAGGTGGGGTCAGTATCTGGGGGTCGATGCCGACTCACCCATGCGGCCTGCTGGAAGTTGGTGAGCTTCTTGCGGTACTAGGTGGCAGTCCACCTGGTAACACTTCCCGCACTGACTGTCGCTGCTACTGCCTCCCAGGCAGCACCGGCTGACCTGTGGTTGACCCGCTGACTACTTCGGGGGAACAGGGTATTCTGTTGCGCCTCCACCGCGTCCAGCAGCCTGGCCAGATTGGCATCTATGAAAAGTCGTGTAGGTCTTCTTGCTGTCATGATTGTGTGCTGTCTGGGGTTTGCTGGGGGGGGGGGGGGGGGGGCGATTTAAGAGCCGCTCCCCCTGTTAGCGGCGTACTGCCAGGCACAGTGCAGGCGAATCAGCTGGCGGGACAGTCATGTCCGCCGAAGCAGCCCTAATTGACGTTAGATACCGGTCATGGTCTTGCCAGGCCAATCACTACCGCTCTTGGTACTTCTCCCGTTAGATCGCATCCAGTATTTCTAATCAATAAGGCTATTCCACCCCCTCTGCAATATTCTCTGTCCCTCCTGTAAACTTTATAACCAGGTATGTTTTTTCCCAGTCCCGACCACCCTGCTGCCATGTCTCTGTAATGGCAACTGCATCATAATTTTCAACTTGCAGCTCATCTAGTTTATTCTTTCTACTCGGTGCATTTGTATATCGAACTCTTAATTGGACTATTCCCCTTGACCTATCCCTCAGCACTAATATTTTATTTGTTTGTTTATAATTTTTCACTTTTGTTTTAACTAGTATACTTTAGTTTTGCCATTAGCTGCAGTTCCTGAAGTTAGGTTCCTGACTATTTCTTTACTTTGTGCCCTGCTACTTGTTTTTGGAACTGTATTGAGTTCCCCTGAGTCACCCCCCTCCCTTCCTATTTTTTATTCATTCACGGAAAACGGGCTGCGCTGGCTCAGCCAGCATTCATTGTTGACATCCCTAATTTATCTTCAGAAGGTGTTCAGCTGCCTTCTTGAAATGCTGCAGTGTCAGAGATGTAGATACATCCACAGTGCTGTTAGGGAGGGATTTTCAGGATTTGACCCAGTGACAGTGAAGGGGCGGTGTTATATTTACAAGTCAGGATGGTGAGTGGCTTGGAGGAGTACCTCCAGGTGGTGGTGTTCCCAGGTTCCTGCTGCCCTTGTCCTTCTCGTGGTCATGGGTTTGGAAGGTACTGTCTAAGTAGCCATGGTGTGTTCCTGCAGCACATCTGGTAGATGGTCCACATGGCTGCTACTGTATATTGGTGGTAGAAGGAGTGACTGTGGAAGAGATGCCAGTAAAGTAGGCTACTCTGGTCTTGGGTGGTGGTGAGCTACGTGTGTTGTTGGAGCTGCACTCAACCAGGCACATAGAGAGTATTCCATCGCACTCCTGACTTGTGACATGTGGGTGGACATGCTTTGGGGAGTCACAAAGTGAGTTACTTGTCACAGGACTTCTGGCCTCTTTTATGTGGCTGATGCTGTTCAGTTTCTGGTCAATGGTAACCGTCAGGAAGTTGATAGTGGGGGATACAATGATGGTAATGCCATTGAATCCCAAGAAGCAATTGATAGATTCTCTCTTGTTGATGATGGCCATTGCCTGCCACTTGTGTGGTGTAAATGTCACTTGTCAGTCCAAACCTGGATATTATTCAATTCTTGCTGCATTTGGACATGGACTGCTTCATTATCTGAGGAGTTGTGAATGGTGCTGAACATTATTCTGTCCTCAATGATTATCCACACTTCTGACATTATGGAGGGAAGATCACTGATGAAGTAGTGAAGATTGTTGGGCCTAGGTTTGAGGAACTCCTGCAATGATATCCTCGAGCTGAGATGACTGATCTCCAACCATCACAACCATCATCGAGCGGAGAATTTTTCCCCTGATTCCCATTGACTCCAGTTTAGCTAGGGCTGCTTGATGCCATTCTAGGTCAAATGCTGCCTTGATGTCAAGGGCAGTCACTCTTCCTTTAGATCTGGCATTCAGCTATTTTGTCCATGTTTGAACCAAGGCTGTAATGAGGTTGAGAGCTGAGTGACCCTGGCGGAACCCAAACTGAGCTTCAGTGAGCAGGTTATTGCTGAGTAAGTGCCGCTTAATTGCGCTGTTCATGACTCCTTCTGTCACTTTACTGATCGATCGAGAGTAGACTGATGGGGTAGTAATTGGCCGGGATGGATTTGTCCTATTTCTTGTGTACAGGACATATGTGGGCAATTTTCCACATTGCTGGGTAGGTGCCAGTTTGTAGCTGTACTGCAACAGCTTGGGTAGGGGGCAGCAAGTTCAGTAATGTTGCCTGAGTATGCCTCTGCAGTATCCAGTGCCTTCAGCCATTTCTTGATGTCACTTGAATTGAATTGGCTGAAGGCTAACATCTATGATGCTGGGGACCTCCGAAGGAAGCTGAGATCGATCATCACTCAACACACTGGCTGTAGCTTCAAGTACATCCTTCAGCCTTCAGCACATAAGTTATGGGCTCCTCCACCGTTAAGGATGGGATAATTGTGGAGCCTCTTCCTCCTGTGATTTGTTTAATTGTCCACCAACATACATGGCTGGATGTGGCAAGACTGCAGAGCTTAGATTTGACCCATTGGTTTGGAATTGCTTAGCTCTGTCTATTATATACTACTTATGTTGTTTGGCACACAAGTAATTCTTTGTTATAGTTTCACGAGGTTGACACCTCATTTTTTAGCTATGCCTTGTGTTGCTCCTATCATGCCCTTCCGCACTCTTGAACCATTGAACCAGGGTTGATCCCCTGGCTTCGTAATAATGGTAGAGTGGGGGGTATGCTGTGCTATGAGGTTAAAGATTGTAGTTGAGTCCAATTCTGCTGCTTCTGATGGCTCACTACACCTCATGAATGCCCAGTCTTGAGTTGCTGGATCTGTTCAAAGTCTATCCTATATAGCACGGAGGTATTGCCACACAACATGATGGAGGATATCCTCAATGTGAAGACAGGACTTTGTCTCCACAGGAACTGTGCGCTGGTCACTCCTTTAATTTTTACTATTCTTACAGATGCATCTGTGGCAGGGCAGGTTGGTGAGGATGAGGTTGAGTATGTTTTTGCCTCATCACCTGCTGCAGTTCCAGTTTAGCGGCAATGTCCTTTAGGACCCGACCAGCTTGGTCTGTGGTGGTGTTATAAAGCCACGCTTGGTGATGAACATTGATGTTCCCAACCCAGAATATATTCTGTGCTTTTCCACCCTCAGTGCTTCGACATGGAGGAGTACTAATTCATCAGCTGAAGGACATATATGGCAATCATCATGAGGAGGTTTCCATGTCCATGTTTGACCTGGTGCCAGAGTTCTTTCCACCACCTTTGGTGATGATGGCGTCTGGGCCATTATCTGTAAGATATGATTCCGTGAGTATGACTCTGTCAGGCTAATCTGTGAGAAGCTCTCCCGCTTTTGGCATAAGCCCCCAGATGTTAGTAAGGAGCAGCTTGCAGGATTGACAGGGCTGGATTTGCCGTTGTCATTTCCGGTGCATAGGTTGATGCCGTCTAGTCTCATTCCTTTTTGTTATCTTATTGGATACAACTGAGTGGCTTGCTAGGCATTTTAGAGGGCATTTAAGGATCAACCACATTGGAGTGACATATAGGCCAGATCAGGTAAGAAGGGCAAATTAACTTCTCTAAGGACATTAGTGAACTAGATGGTCATCATTCGACTTTTAATTCCAGATTTTTGAAATTTAATTTAATCCTATTCCTTACGTTCATTTCCTTAATACGCTGTAAAGTACTGAATACAATATTAGCATCCAGATACGAAGGAGGAGAGATGTATTTGCATTGCGACACTGCTAATTCACCAGGACAGGCAGTGCTGCAGGCTGCCACTTGTGTGGCCTGCATGGCATTCTTCAATGATATTAATGAAGAAAGCTGCTGGAAGCAGTGCTACATCAGTGACTTACTTAGTAATGTACTTTATAAGATATTCTGACCACCATTTTAACAAAGACATTAATTAATTTACTTAAAATAAATGAGTTCCTTCGTTGTTCAATAGCAAACAAAGTTATGTCATGCAATCATTGGGCAGCACGGTAGCACAGTGGTTAGCACTGTTATTTCACAGCTCCAGGGTCCCAGGTTCGATTCCCGGCTTGGGTCATTGTCTGTGCGGAGTCTGCACGTTCTCCCCGTGTCTGTGTGGGTTTCCTCCGGGTGCTCCGGTTTTCTCCCACAAGTCCCAAAGGGCATTCTGTTAGGTGAATTGGACATTCTGAATTCTCCCTCTGTGTACCCGAACGTGTCGCTGGAATGTGGCGACAAGGGGCTTTTCACAGTAACTTCATTGCAGTGTTAATGTGAGCCTACCTGTGACACTAATAAAGGTTATTATTATTATACTAATTTTTGAATGGAATTTTACCAAAGACATGAGTAATAGAGCAAACAAGTATTTGCAAGTTGACCATAGTGCAAAATGGGCTATTAATTCACTATGGCTTGTTTTATGCTATTGCCCAAGATGAATTTATACTCATGTGATTTTTCGGGTTGTAATCTGCACACTGCCATATATTTGGCTGGCAAATTAAAGGAGGGTGCAAAGAAGGGCCCTCTGTATTATAACATACCACATGCTGCCATGTAAATCTCAACCTTTGATTTACTGTTTGGCTTAATAAAAAGATTCACAACCTCCAAAGTGGTTCCAGTAAAAGGCTACAATAAATTGCAGCTGATTATAGCTTCAGTAGTTTCTGCATTCTCATTAATCATTCCACGTCCTCAGTTTTTGACTGAAGGACGTTTTGAAAAAAAAATTGAGGACGGGTTTGTTGCACATTATATAGGAACTGCTCACCACAAATGGAAAACAAACAAAATTATTTATTTGTCCACAGTACAAAATTTACCAAAAATAGTTTTAAAACGTGAAGATTTGTGTTTTTTCATCAAAACCATTTGCAAGTGATCAGGCTTTCTCCCTTGCATCCCACTGCATTTCAAGCTCCTTTTTATATCGCACTACTATATAAGGTTTCACAGCATATGGACAAACAGTAATTACAGCAATATTATTAAAATACTGATCTGAACCTGAATGTATGTTTAGTTAACATATTTCATGACAGCCATGTTGTAAAACTATCAGAATGATCTGTCTCATTAACCTTTTTAAACTTTATAATGAATCACCTCATTGGAATATTGTTATTCAATTAATGTAAACCTTAGAAAAACACAGCAGAGAGAATCAACCTTAACCATATTCCAGACAATGTCAGGGAATTATTGCTATTCAAATATATCCTGAGGAAACTACAATTTCCAATTCACAATCAATAAATTGGTTTCCTGATACGTAGCAAAATCTGTGATATTTCGATTTTTAAAAAATCAGTATTGTCCAAGGTCATTTTAGTTAGAGTCTAGAATATGAAAAAATGCTGTGTGTTTTATGATGTTACCATTGATTATAGCAAAGGACACAGCAGTCTAATGTAAGTCAAGGTTTATCATTTTAGTAAAATTCAGTTACAAATCTCCCGAGTAAAGATATTAGATCAGCCTATTTGTGAATCAAAAAGAAAATGAAACAGAAAATTTCGACTTCATCTGCCGCAGCCTTTGTTTCCCAGCTGGCTACAGCTGCATATCAGACATGTGCGTCATTCACTGAAGCAAATTGAAGACGTGAACTGCTTCAGAGTGAGCAAAGGCAATTGAGTGCCATGCTGTGACCTCAGTAGCTGTCAGTGCTATGCTTGAACATGAATTAGATTTTCATTTTGCTCTCAGGCAGACTATATCAAGGCTTTTGTTGGGCCTGTGCACTGGAACATTAAACTGGCCATTTTGAAGTCCCATCAGTCTGCCCTTCAGTGTCATTCCTTTGTTCCTTCTCTTATCCAAATGCTCACGAAGACATCAAATATTTTCTTCCTTTAATTTTTACTAAAATATCATGTACGATTTTGGAAAACTCTTGTAGGATGTTATATGAAATATTTTAAGATGCAGTAAAAACCATTTTATACTTGCTTTGCATTGAAATCTACGGTTTCTAGAATTTTGTTGATTTTGTATCATGTCCTACGTGGACACAGGGCTCAGCTGATGAGTGGGTATGGAATGCAGGTACAGGAAGGTTCCAGGCTTGATTTCCAATCCGTCTTCCACCAACTTAAATATTCTCTCCCTCCAAAACCAGCATACAGTGACAGCAGTGTGCACAATCTACAAGATATACTGCAGCATCTTGCCAAGGCTTCGATAACAGTATCTTGTAAGGGAAAGGGAAGCAGGCACATCAGAACACCACAATCTGCAATTCTCCACCAAGACATATACCTAACGGATTAGGAAACATATCATTGTTGTTCACTGTCACTCGGTCAAAATCTTGGAAGTCCCTTCCTAAAAAGTACTGTTGGTGTATCGGTGGGTGTCTCTAATCAGGATGCTTTTTTGATTGCTGGTCTGTTTAGGGTTGGGGGGGAGGTAGGTGGGTAGCTGGTGGCAATTGTATTTAGCATGTGGCTGCTGGATGATTGCATTGAGTGCCTTTGAACTAACCCATTATGAGGCAATTCTGGACATACCAGGTATTCATGTTTGCCACTACTGTTACAATGACTGCACCATGTTCCTTTTTTGTTTCCATTCATGGGGTGTGAGCATGGCTGCAACACCAGCATTTATTTCCCTATCTCCACTTCTTTCTCATCTACTGAAGGGGCTGTGTGTTATATGCCTTGCTCCTCCTGAAGACCCAATCCTCGCTGCTGCGCAATGTTGTGCAGAACGCAGTGCATTCAAAACTATTCTGGAGACCTGGCTCATGCTTCATCGCCTAATGAAGGAGCTGTCATAATATACATCTATGTATATAATGGAGTGCAGACAGGCAGTGATTGACACACAGGATGACCAATAAGCACACAGAACACTGCAGCCAATCACCAGACAGGACACTACCATTATAAAGCCAGAGGGCACCAGGTTCCCCGCTCTCTGGACCCAGCCACTGAGACAGTCAGAGTTTGTGAGCTAGCCAGTGCAAACACCATGCTGTAGCTAGTAAGTCTGGTCAGGCTAGTACATAGGTCTCCAGTCAAGTCACCATAGTGTCAACCCACAGTTGAACATGTATAATAGTTAAGAACATAAGAACTAGGAGCAGGAGTAGGCCATATGGCCCCTCGAGCCTGCTCCGCCATTCAATGAGATCATGGCTGATCTTTCGGGAACTCAGCTCCACTTTCCAGCCCGAACACCATAACCATTAATCTCTTTATTCTTCAAAAAACTATCTATCTTAAGACGTTAAATAAAATTATGTTGCATCTTATCAAGTGTTGAAGGTCTGTCTCTCGCTACACTGCATCAAGTGCAGTCCACATTGATCCAGCCTGCCCAACACATCAGGAGCTACGCTCCGAAAGCTCGTGATTCCAAATAAACCTGTTGGACTTTAACGTGGTGTTGTAAGAATTATAAGTTGGATTGGCAGGCCTGTGCATTGATGGAAGGAAAGCTTTAATAGTGCACTAACACTTCGGCGTAATCGATGGGTGTCTTGATTACAACGTCCATGTATCAATGATGCCCTGCATCTGTGGAAAGCCAGCCAGGGTCACAAACCTGAGCATCAGTAAAGGCTCTGGCTCTATCAGCAACACCATGTATATAATTGCTGCCCTGGCAAACAAGGCAACTGTATCGTGCACTTGTGACTGTCCCTGGAAGGAACCGAGGTAAAGAAGCTGAATTTGGTGGTTATATTGACAGGCTTTGGTAAAGCATGGCCATCAGCTCCATGTGGGACCAGGTTATTTTCCAGCAGGCTACAAAGTTCTGCCATGACCTGACTCAAAATTCATAACCTCCTGGGACATTTATGTTCAGCCGTGTCCAGGAGGTCGATCCTCTGCCTGCACACCCTCTGTTGCCTCCTGTAAGCTGCACCTCTCTGCTCATCCCTTCTCTCCTATGGAGCAGTGGGTCTGTGAGGAGAAGACAGCTGCTGCTCCTGGTGTTGCGCGTGGTTCTTCTGCCGTTCCTGCTTGCTGTTGATGAAAACCAAGGTAAAACAGACCGGTATGATATTTCACAGATGGCAAGTGGATAACAAGCAGAAGCCTCCAAAGTATTGAAAGTCCTCTCCAAAGTAGTAGAAACCCATCTGTAGAGCAGTGAACGTAAACTTTCAGAACAAGTACTATCAGAAAAAATATTTCAATTAAGCAAGGAAGTAGGTCTGAGGTCACAGTATATTTTACCTGTCAAACCTTCAACCACCTCAACTGCTGCCGAGCCATTGTCTTGTTTTCAATGGTGAGATCCAAGAAGCCCAGGAAACCTGTGCATCCACAGTGAAAGTTAAAAACCAATGCTGTAATAGCTGTTAATGAATTATTAACATAATGAAATAGACATGTCTCCCCCTATGAGGCTTCTTGCATTTAGCTGAACGCACTGCAGGTAAATGCAGATAAAATGTTTGCATGCCTTCCTGACACTTTGATATCCACTTGCTCCCAAACCCACTCATTCTCAGAAGTTGCATTATTTACTTTAAATTACTGATAAGTAGAACCAAAATATCAGAGTGTTAAAATAGTGATCGAATGAAGGTATGGAACCTATCTTGCCAAACAGATTTTAAGTTAGAAGATTGATGGACCCGATCTTCATTCCCATCTTTCCATCCCAGGACTGTCCATATGCTTCCCAATTATTCCTTTAATTCATGAGAAGTTGTTACTTATTCTCAGTAAAAGCTGGGGAAGAAAAATGAAAACCATATTGTGAGAAGAATTGCACAGAAATTATGACACTGAAAGTAAAAATTTAGGAGATCTCTTTCTCCAGAATCTTTTTAAAAATCATGAAACATAACTTGGCTGCCCAGTCTGGTATAAAGTGTTAGATCTGGCCCAGGATCACACCAGTGAAAATGCTGTGCAGTGATGTACATTGCGTGCGCAATCTATTTAATTATCCATCTGACCCCAAAAATGTGCCGTAAGCTCTTCTCCAATTATATTAACAGATATCAAACACCAATAATCCTTAAATTTCCAAAATAAGTACTTGTGTGGTTTTGCATCTAACTTTCAACTTAATTATCTCCGTTCATAAACACTTGATGGTGCAATTGAGATAGAATCCAATCTTATTTTACTTTGTATACATCTTACTTTGATGGAATATTTGAGATTGTTAGACTGCTTCCTTTTGATTCCCTCTGTTCCCATTTCTTTTATGTTATCTTTATTGTTTTTTTGATCTGGGGATCACTAATTGAGATATACCTTTAAGTAGAGCAGAGGAAGTACAGAAGCCAACGTTTTAAATAACTTGACAACTGGAACACTATGTCTTCAGGTTTTGTACTTGGGAAAGGAAATCCCAGACTTTCAGCAATTGGTGGGACATGGTTCCATTTGTTGGCTGGCAGCCAATGGGTTCGCCAGGGACAGTGTTCTTGCCTGGCAACAGACAGCAATTGGTTCCTGCCAGGTGGAGCTTTTCAGACAGACCCAGGAGAAGACATGAGACCCTCAAAGTAAGAATCTGTGTTTTCTCCCTCGCTCTTGTCTGCTGGCTGTCTGCTGTAATGGCAAGTCTACAGTCAAGACCATTACAAGCTGAAGGAAATGATAACATTCAGCTGAGGGTCTAAACTGGGGAAAGGAACTAACAGGAAGATATCCATCTGAAGTCAAAGATCCCTATCTTTTATTTTCTACCATTATTCTCTTCCCTCTTTACCATCCTTTCCCTCTATGATGTGTGTGTTTAGAGTAGGGCGAGTTAGGAAGGGGAGGGTTGCAAATTAGATAGTAGTTAACCAGTTGTGTTGTTGCCTATTTCATATTAATTACTGTTTAATAATGAAAGGTTATTTGTGTTATAATTTACAGACATTGGATATTTAAGTAACTTTGATCTCACATGTGTTGCGACCCCGGACCAAGTGGGGCTGGAACTGACCTTGCACTAACCCAGGGTATCGTGCCAAAATGGAAGTTGTGTTAGAATGAAAATTAATTGTGTCCCCATACAGAACAAACTTGTTAGTCTGTCACCTCTTCTAGCAGACTTTGCCCAGTGAGGGTCATGATAGCTTTACAATATAAGCTGTTCTTGACTGACCTCGAAATTCAGCCTGTCCCAAGACCTCTTTATAATGATGGACCCATGGAGATTATACCTCAGTTTTTATGCCCTAAGGAAGCAATCATTTTCCTGTACTGCATTCAACAATAATACAATTTGTATTCAGGATATGGGAATAAAACCTCAATCGAGGCCGTGGTAAGAATTTGAAAAAATTATTTGCTCGCTTTATTTGATTTAGAAACCATAGAAGGGCTAATAGAGACTCTCCTCAGTCTTACTCAATACAGGTATTGGAAATGTATATGCTTTATGTTATACATTTACAGCAATGTTTTCTCTTTACTATGTATGTATATATATGCGCTAATTTATTGGTAAATGAATGGACCACTAAATACAACATAGAAATATGCCAAGATGCAAGTCAACAATTTACACAAGCAATTTTGTGCACAAAAATATTCCCCCCATAAATTGATTAAATTATTTGAATGGCGTTTGGTCCATGAGAAGGAAAACAAAATATCAGCCAACCCTGATCACTATCCAGGGGCTCCTGCTACAAAGTGTTCATTATCAACATAGTGTGAATCTCAGTTGTAATGTCCTCCAAAACTAAATAGCTCGTTAACATTTTCTAGCCAAGTTCATGGCCAAAGATTGCCCATTTGGATGAAATACTAGGTACTTGAATTAATTCAAAAACTTTGTGAAAACTTTATTTGAATAAAAAGAAAAGATACTGATACACACATATGGATTTGAATGTGCAAAAAACAAAAGGAGATTAAATTAGTGGTGTCATGTGAATTGCACCATGGGAGCCTGGGAACTGCATTTTAATATATTAACATGTCATTAGCGAGCACTCTCCAGACCTTCACCCCTCATGGAATATTTGCCAAGTGCCGCTGTCATTTGCAACAGGTCTACAATAGTGTGGTGCTGGCGGCTTCACATCCGAAGAGGATATTGGAGGTGAATGGTCAGCCATGATCAGGGTTCACCGAAGAGGACGTGGGGGACACACATAAGCTGAACTCGGGGCTGAAGGTCAGTCATTTATTCTCAGAGGGAGGGGTTGCTAGCAGGTCTTACCTTCCCTTAACATTAGGGTAGCCCTTGCTTAAGGGGGTCTGGAGGCTAGCATCACTTCCTGTGTCCTCCTTGCTGGGCTTGTGGCCAAATCCCTTCTGAGGGAGTAGCCAGTGGGAGCTGGAAATTGGGTTCATGAGGTGAGTACTGATTGTCAGCACTGGGGGGCGACTTTGTGGTTCCTGGGTGAGGTCCCATGAGAAGCCAGACTGCAAGGGTAGAGTGGCACCTCAGGAATGGCGTGCATCCCTATCTCATGAGTAATGAAGACTCTCACTTGGCGACTTGAGGAAGCACAACTGCACTGCGCATAGAACCCACACTCTGGCAGCACTCTGACACCAAGGGATTGAGCTCTATTGAATATCAATTGAATTTGTTGAGGATGTTTGTCTCTTAGGTATAATTGTGTAGGGCTGTGAAATTGGAGAATGCGGCAGCCCTTGTGATGTGTGCTTGTCATGCTCATTGCAGGCTTTACTCTAATCAGCTGCGTCTCGTCTGTCACGAGACATTCAATTGATTGGAATGCAATTTCACCATTCACTGGCAACTCAACCATATCAATGAGATAAGCAAAACTGCCACTGATCTGAGTCTCAAGCATTGAACCCCAATGCTCAATCAAGCGTTTACATCTCAAATCAAGGCTTCATGGTTACGTCTATCATCACTCACCCCATTACAGGGAGCTTCTTTGAGGTGCCCATGAGGATGCAGAGGTGGGTCCCAAGTATCCACTCAATGTCCTGTCACCTGATGAAAGGAGTGGGTTGTGGCTGGGGATTGGTTGTGAGAAATGGGGCAATGAGGATCTAGTGACCAGGCATGTAACCCTGGTGGATTTAAGAGGGACAGGAGTGGGGATTCCCCTATGTGAAAGGGGAGGGTATCCCATTGTGAGAGGGGAGGGTATGAGGCTTAGTGGAGAGGCACTCGCTAAGGGGGAAGCGTGTGGTGGAGGCTCCAGAAGAGTAGGGGACTGTGGGGCAGGCCTTCTCAGGAATCCTCACCATTGACTTTAGGTTCCTTCTCTATTCAGTGCATGATTCTGGAGAATCATGAAGCCTGTCAGTTGGCGTTTCTACTCATGGTGTAGAGCTGTGACAGAGACATGCCACTGCATGTGGCCAGGACCAGCACCTTGCTGAGGAGGGGGTGCCTGAGCCCTTCGCTGTACAGGGAGCAGCACCACAGAGGGAACATCCCCTTTGAGACTGTACCAGCCAAGGCCCTTCCATCATCTGCCTTCCCATCTATAGATGCCGGAGCCACAGTGTCAGAGAAGGTTCTACCAGTCCCGGGAGATGGTGGATCACCTTTGTCATGTCCTGGAAGAGCTGGCACTACATAGGATGGGAGGACACCCACTTCCTGTGCGAGGGCCCACATGTATATAAACCTGGACTAGATCGAGGAGAACCAAGATGCCAGGGCTATGGGCTTCGTCCATTTAGCAGGCATGTCCCAAGTGCAGGGTTTGACGGGTTGCACCCATGTGGCCCTGTGGTCTCCATGGTATCATACGCTGCCTCCCAGATACCGGGTACAGTGGGCGGGATTCTCTGATCCTGAGGCTAAGTGTTGACGCCGTCGGAAACGCAATCTCGTTTCTCGACGGCGCCAACATGGCCTCAGGATCAACAATTTGGGCCCCTACAGGGGGCCAGCACAGCACTGGAGCGATGCAACTGCTGATCCTGGTGTCAATTGGGTGCCCCGGGGTCCGCGCATGCGCAGTGGCTCTGATGCCAACGCGCACATGTGCAGTGGCTTCCTTCTCCGTGCCGGCCCCGACGCAACATGGCGTAGGGTCAAAGGGGCCGGCACAGAAGAAAGGAGGCCCCCAGCTTGAGAAGCCGGCACGCCGATTGGTGGGTCCCGATCGTGGGCCAGGCCACACCGGAGGGCCCCTCCGGTGTTGGACCCCTCCCACAGGCCACCCCGGACCGCTCCACGCCGAGGTCCCGCCAGGTAAAACCACACGTGGATGGCGCCGGCAGGATTCGGGTTCTTTGTTACGGCCGTTTGGCCCATCCCGGGCCAATAATTGGCAGGGGGGGGGGCCACGTAGAGCGCCGCGCTGCGGAGAATCGCTTACCGGCGTCGGGGCGGCGTGGCGTGATTTGCGTCGGTTGCGGCAATTCTCCGGGCCGGCCCCGGGCTGAGAGAATCCCGCCCACGACTTCCTGCCTCTACTGCACCCCATGCAGGAGTCTGGTTAGGGCTTCCTCCATGAAACGGGTGCTGGCTTTTGTGCTGCTATCACCTTTCATAGATCTGGAACAAGTGGCGGGCAGTGCTGGAGCTCCCCGGTGATTACATTTTCCCAGAGTGACTGAATCAGCGGAATGCCACCAAGAGTGCAGCGTGGTTTTTGTGGGGAGAAAAGTGTTTAATAAAGAGGTGTAAGATTTCTGGCCGGGACTGATACATTACCGTTTTGTGGTAAGATTCCACCCAGAGAGTATGATGGTAATGTCATGTCCTTAAAAAAAAATTGAGCAGTGGACATGACTTTTAAAAAGAACGCTACATGGAATTTTGGATTCCAGGAAGGCAGGTGACGGCCCTTTGTGTTTTCTGGACAGAGAAACAATGGGCTGGATTTTCATCCTCGGACAGGAGTCAGAAAAATTCACAGCTTATTGCTCCTGCCTTGGAAGGAAGCTCCTGAAAAGGTGGGATTGTTCATTCTGGATGGGTTGGGGGGTTGGTGTTTGCAATGGATGATTATTGGAGTTGGGTCCCTTTCACCTGGAGAGAGTTTGGAGACACAGTCTAAAATGCCCACCTCAGTGCACTGGGACTTTCGAGTCCTCTCCCCTCACATCCCTTCACCACTTACCCCACACATGCCAAAGAAAAATTGGCTGAGAACCCATGAGTCTGTTGCGCCAAAGGGAAATCATTGTTTGATTGGCAGCTCTGTCTCTGTGATTCATTCTATCAATTTCATAATGTTTATTCACGCAAGATAAAGAGGTGTCACGTACTTGTAGTTTCTACTCTTGATACTTTAATCATCTGGATGGTTATCATTTTTATAGGGCTGTAGGAAAAGCACTTGTTTTCAAGAAAGTGGAAAGTTATTGATGATGGACACATGCTATTGTTACTATAGGGTTAATTAGTTCTGCAGAGTGTATAGTTGGTGAACGGGCATTGACATGTCATGGTTTGACATGGAGGGTATGAGGGATAATCGGGGTGGGTGGATGGGGCTTAGATTGGTATGTAGGATTTGAGGTGTCATGGGGGTGGGTGGAGGGCAAGAGCATGGGTAGAGTCTTTTGAACTTACCTTTCTATGGTTCAAGACATCTCTGAGGGGCGGTGAACCAGAATCTGTAAAAAGCTGACTCAACTCCACAAGAATGAAGCCTATTCCTGCAATGGAACCAGCCAGGTCAGGAGTACAAATTAGGGGCACCACAAGACTCCATGAAAATCCAGCTTTATATTTCTGGGAAGTTTTCCAGGTGCAAATCAACTGCCTCTCAACATTTCAATAGAAGAGATTTGAAGAATAATGGCTATCAGACCATAGGTATCAAATGTCACAGAAGGTCTTTCAGTGAGCTAATCATAACTGGTATGTTGATGGGATATCAATCATTCTCCCATTGTGTACCAATCACCTCTGCTCCAATCCATTATGTGGACAATGGGATACATTGTAACTGCCATTTCATGACCAATGACAACAGGAGAGGTGAGTCAACACCTTATTACTCCGCAAGAGAACTCAGCAAGGCAGTCTGGGTCAGCAGCACAGCGGGGATCGTACCCAGCAAATAAGAAAATAATCCTATCATCTCAGGCAGTGAAATAAGCTAATTTGGTTTCACCTACAAAATTATATTCCTCAGAAGTATAGCCTCAATTTTATGTGAATGACCCAGAAACATCCACCCTCCATTGTTTCCAAAAGGCAAGAGAGACAACCCTTCAGGCCAGCAATGCTTTTCATCTTAAAGGTCTGGTTAAGGATATATATGACTTGTTTCTTGTTACTCTATTAGATACAAGTACATGTTTCATCTCCAGAACCCATCTTTTCTTCTGTGTGTGCTTACATTTACATGTTGGATGTGGTATTAAATAAACATTTGTCCTTTCTTTTGATTTGAACTCACTAGAAAGCCTGCCGTGTCTCTTTAAAGTCAAAATGTTAAAAGGTTTAAATCACTCCTTCTCAATAATATGTTTATGGTTACGATCAGCCAAGAGGTGAGAAAAAGGGGAAATGTTATCCCACCACCTACCCCCCCCCCCCCCCAATCTATATTCAGAAGTTTATGGAGGGGATTGCAGGGATTAAGAACATAAGAACTAGGAGCAGGAGTAGGCCATCTGGCCCCTCGAGCCTGCTCCGCCATTCAATGAGATCATGGCTGATCTTTTGTGGACTCAGCTCCACTTTCCGGCCCGAACACCATAACCCTTAATCCCTTTATTCTTAAAAAAAACTATCTATATTTATCTTAAAAACATTTCATGAAGGAGCCTCAACTGCTTCACTGGGCAAGGAATTCCATAGATTCACAACCCTTTGGGTGAAGAAGATCCTCCTAAACTCAGTCCTAAATCTACTTCCCCTTATTTTGAGGCTATGCCCCCTAGTTCTGCTTTCACCCGCCAGTGGAAACAACCTGCACACATCTATCCTATCTATTCCCTTCATAATTTTATATGTTTCTATAAGATCCCCCCATATCCTTCTAAATTCCAACGAGTACAGTCCCAGTCTACTCAACCTCTCCTCATAATCCAATCCCTTCAGCTCTGGGATTAACCTAGTGAATCTCCTCTGCACACCCTCCAGTGCCAGTATGTCCTTTCTCAAGTAAGGAGACCAAAACTGAACACAATACTCCAGGTGTGGCCTCACTAACACTTTTTATACAATTGCAGCATAACCTCCCTAGTCTTAAACTCCATCCCTCTAGCAATGAAGGACAAAATTTCATTTGCCTTCTTAATCACCTGTTGCACCTGTAAACCAACTTTCTGTGACTCATGCACTAGCACACCCAGGTCTCTCTGCACAGCAGCATGCTTTAATATTTTATCATTTAAATAATAATCCTGTTTGCTGTTATTCCTACCAAAATGGATAACCTCACATTTGTCAACATTGTATTCCATCTGCCAGACCCTAGCCCATTCACTTAGCCTATCCAAATCCCTCTGCAGTATCCTCTGCACTTTTCGCTTTACCACTCACCTTAGTGTCATCTGCAAACTTGGACACATTGCCCTTGGTTCCCAACTCCAAATCATCTAAGTAAATTGTGAACAATTGTGGGCCCAACACGGATCCCTGAGGGACACCACTAGCTACTGATTGCCAACCAGAGAAACACCCATTAATCCCCACTCTTTGCTTTCTATTAATTAACCAATCCTCTATCCATGCTACTACTTTACCCTTAATGCCATGCATCTTTATGCAGCAACCTTTTGTGTGGCACCTTGTCAAAGGCTTTCTGGAAATCCAGATATACAACATCCGTTGGCTCCGTGTTATCTACTGCACTGGTAATGTCCTCAAGGGCGGAATCTCTGTTTCAGAGTCCAAGTGCTGACACCAGGACTGAATCGGTGGTGTTCTACGACCATGGAATCCGTTAATGGGCTAGCACCGGCGCCTCGTGCAATAGGTGCAAATCCAATGAAAAATGGGGTCTGATTTACCGGTGTCGGGATTGCCACCCGAGAGGCTGACCAGCGGCAACTCCCCACAAACACTCATACCAGCCAACAAGATGGCAGCCTGGAGAGCAGTACCATGGTTCGCAGATGTGGAGCTCGAGACCCTGTTCACCGGGCGTGGGGGGAGGAGGCTGCCACCCGCTGCCGCACACCAGGACTGGGTATAGGTGGCAGTGACCGTGAACGCCTTGGGTCCCACTGCCAGGACTGACCAGCAGTGTCGCAAGAAACTACACAACCTCAGGGCGGCCAGAGTAAGTAGCCAGCGGCGTGCCCCGGTCCCACACACCCGTAACCCCCCTTCCACACGGAGGACGATCGAACCCACCCCAAGGCAGTCAGCTAGCACCATACCCTGCGCCACAGGCCAACACCCATACCACCCACCGTGGCTGGGTGTCCTGTACACAAAGACACAAAGGCCACCAGCTGCCACCCCTGTGCTGTCTGTGTCAGACTGCGTGACAATGTGCACTTTCTGTTTCCTCCCATTGCAGAAGAAGACGGTGCATAACCACAGGGAGAGAGAGGAGGTTCACCGAATCTGCTGCCCCTTACTGTCACAGAGTGGCAGGCACTAGACCTGTTTGGTGGGCTTGGTGAGAGGGCACCTGCTGAGGCCGAGGTCGGCATTGGGGAACCAAATGAGCTCCCGCTAAGTAGGGGTGTCCCAATGGCATGCGTGGCACAACCCCCACTCCACCCCAACCCCCCACCTCCCACACATCACCCCATCTCCCCACACAATCACCTCAACCTGTGATCCAACCATACATCAAGTCTTGTGACTTGTAGGATCACCTGGCAATGAGGCGGGACCTTCTGGTCACCCCTCCATTGGCCACAACCCCAGGACACACCCATCGAGGAGGTGGAAACGGACAATGATGCGAGCCCCCAAATACCAGCTCGCAGCATCCCAGAGCACCAGTCTAGGGATGACACCGACCTCCTGTCACAGCTGTCTCCAATGCCCTCCACCATCCCAGATACACTCCCCTCAGTTGGACATGTTGGTGAAGAGGCTCCTGGGGCACTATCTGTTGTGCACCACACACGTGCAGCGGTACTTCAGGAACAGATGGTTGGATAATGGCCCAACTCCAGGGACTAGCTGCTTACCAGACAGGTGTTGGGCTTCTTGAAACAGTGGCCCCATCGATGCTGGAGATGCAGACAAGAGCTGGGGACTACATGAGGGGTTGTTAACAATCATCCAGCGCCTATAGGTGCAGTTGGAGAAGTCCAACCTCCTGAGGTGCAGGAGGCGGTGTCGATCATGCGTACCACCCAGGCCAACTTCGTACGAGTGGTGTTCGTGGTGGGGGCTTTGTGGATGTAGGTATCGGCCATGGGTCAAGATGCCCAAGGGTCATGGCTGTGGGCACTGACGGCATGGGCTGGGCACTGGCTGACCTGAACCAGTCCCAGAGGGAGATGGCATATTCATTGGCTGATGTGGCACAGACCCAGAGGTAGTGGTACAGTCCCTGTGCTCCATGGTGGTGAGCATTGAGACCCTGGTCAGGATGAGAGCTGGGATTCCAGGACTGGCAGCGCCAGATGGTGATGAGCCCCAGGAGTTCGCTCCGGCCGCACCCCAGACCCAAGGTGTAGCCCACGGCCATTGGGAACCCCAAGGGAGAAGGGGTTGATTGAGCCCATGCCGGTGACCCCCATAAGGGAGATGCTGGAACACCACAGCGCCTTGGGCTGTTCCCCCCCCCCCCCCCCCTCACCCCGCTCAACATCCCTGGCACATCTGATGGGCAGCAGTCAGAAAAGGGTGACACCACACCACAGGGGCTGCCTGGCCCGGCAAAGTGGACCCAGATCACAGGGCGGGAAACTCAGCAGGCTGCCTCCACAACTGGTGTACCACCAGGGATCCACCTAGATATAGCAGTAGAGCCTGTAAAGCCAGAAAGTTAGACATCAGTTAAGTTCACACCGGTACAGTGTACAGGATAGCGTTAGGGATTAACGTAGTGTTTTTCAAACCTTTTTGCAATGGAACCATTTTTACCAATCAGCCATCCTTCAGGACCCATGCCAGCCAACCTCCGCAACCCACCATGTTTTCATCCTTTAATGTCACAGCTGGTCCTCACAATCTCACTTGCTTGTCATTCAATGCTATATTTCTACTTAAGGACTTCAGCTGATGATTTGAGATCTCACTGCATCTCACTGGATAATTTTCTGAGGGAACCACCCTAAATTACCTCGTGTTATAAACTTTCATGATAGTATTGTACAATATCTTATTTTCTGTACACATAGGCAAGCCCATAGAAAAATAAGTACAGTTAAACAGTCTCCACATCTTCCTTGTGTTCTTGTACATCTGTCCATGGGAAAGATTTAGATATCAGATTAGAGGTTACAGAGATATTGGTTGCCTTTCCTTAATTTTATTTCTCCTTTCTTACCTCTCCTTCTTATTGGCCCCGATGAGGGTGAAAATAGCCAACCAACTCTACAAGCCCAGTGACGTGGTAGTTCTGCTGAACGTAACAGGAATTCATTCTAAATTTTATTTACTGCCATTCCCACCCAGCCAGTGGCCGGGTAGGAAAACCAATTGAAGGCTGCAACCAGGGACCTCTGGGTACAGTGGCCAGCAATTGGGGTGGGGCAAAGGTGATGATCCTCATCCTCCTCGACCACAGAGATATGAGCTGAGGTGAGACAGAGTTGAGTAGAGCTAACTGCCCACACCTCCTTTCACTGTCATGTTTTCTGCTGCCAAGTGGCCTGGATGAGTTTATACCAGAGCACTTAAAGTGGAAAAAAAATCAAGAGTTTCGTCGTCGAAATCGCCATGTTTAGTCTTCAAATGCCTTTTAAGTTTTGCGGGTTTTAATCTTTCATTTGCCACTACTTCGCTGCATATAACACCCATGAAATAATCATCCTGATTTGCAGTGGCACAATTAATAAACTCAAGAAATCATCTTCATACAGCTTTGTTCCTGTTTTCAGTCTCTTCTTCATGGGTTGTTCACCAGTGGCCCCGGAGCTCACACCACTGCTGACAGCTACAAAATGGAGGATTCTCTCTCGCGGCCAGAGCATGTGATGTCAGTGTACAGGGCGTGTGACCTGCTCTCTGCCGCTGCTTCTGGAGAGAAGACTTCATCAATTTTCTTTCAAGAATCTGCTCCTGGATGTCAGGAGGAGGCAGATTGTCTTGTTGGGCTCTCGGCCTGCGCACTGCTGAGGGGGCACGAATGCACGGGAAGGCTAAAATTCTGAAAGCCGGGACCACATGGTGGCGCTGTGGTTAGCACTGCTGCCTCACGGCGCCGAGGTTCCAGGTTCGATCCCGGCTCTGGGTCACTGTCCTTGTGGAGTTTGAAGATTCTCCTCGGGTGTACATGGGTTTCGCCCCCACAACCCAAGGATATGCAGGGTAGGTGGATTGGCCATGCTAAAATTGCCCCTTGGACAAAATGAATTGGGTACTCTAAATTTATTTTAAAAGAGAAATTCTGAAAGCCGGTTGCAACCCCCATTTTTAAAAGCTGGTCATGCCGTTGAACATTTCTTCCCTTGTTCAGGAACGCTGCGAGCGATGGCCCTGCGACCCTCTCGACAACCGCCCGCGACCCATCCGCAGGTCACAACTCTGAGTTTCAACATGATTGGGGTAAGGGATGAAATAGGTGGCTCAAGAGCAAAAGTACCATTTAATGCCATGTCAACCTTTAAAAACACATAACCTGGGCAGGAGTCTCCGTCCCACTGCACCAATTGTCTGGTGCGGCCCTCCCCCGCCGGCAGCGGGATTCTCCGTTCCACCAGCTGGCCAATGAGGTTTCCCACTGTGGGCAGCCCCACACTATCGTGGGATCCCTGGGCGTGGGTGCGCTGCTGGGGCAATGGAGAATCCTGCCAGCAGAGAATCCAGCTCTCTGTATCTCCGAATGTGTTATATTGCCAAAAGAAGAAAATATACATGCATTTGATATACTTTCCGCAAATATCTGTAGATTAATGTAGACATTTACACTAATTCAGGCAAATATCCATGTACTTCTTCTGTCAAATACAGATGCAAGTAATCGAAAACTGAACATTTAAATTTCATTGTCTGCCCATAAATGGAAATAATATAAATATCCATCCCGCTGCACGTAAGTGTTAAAGTTATATTAACAGTAGGAGCACATTGAGAAGTTTCCTTAATTCTGTTTAAAATTCTGAACAATAATGCTTATTTTTCTTTTATTCCTGCACTATGAGAATTGGGTACCTCCATATACACTTCTATTTCTGTTGTATCAGATACTATGGTGGAAGTAATTTAAACTTTGTGGGGCAATGGCCGCAGAAAAATACTTTTCATTGTACTTTGATACATGTGACAATAAATCAAATCTATCAATCAATGCAAAATGAGTGATAGTTAATTGAGAACCCATTCTACATCTCTCGACTTTTATTTGAATTGGTTTGGATGTTGAATGTTCTGTGATAGTACAGAATGCACAAGAGAAATAATAAATTAAATGGATAAATATTTGTCAAAGGAAAATTAAATGGATATGGGGAATGGGCAGGGAAATGGGTGAAGTTGATAACTTTCTCAGAGAACCACCCTAAATTACCTCATGTGTTGTAAACTTTCATGATTATACATCATGATAATATTGTACAATATCTTATTTTCTGTACACATAGGCAAGCCCAGAGAAAAATAAGTACAGTTAAACAGTCTCCACATCTTCCTTGTGTTCTTGTACATCTGTCCATGCGAAAGATTTAGATATCAGATTAGAGGTTACAGAGATATTGGTTGCCTTTCCTTAATTTTATTTCTCCTTTCTTACTGCTCCTTCTTATTGGCTCCGATGAGGGTGAAAATGGCCAACCAACTCTACAAGCCCAGTGACGTGGTAGTTCTGCTGAACTTAACAGGAATTCATTATAAATTTTATTTACTGCCATTCCCACCCAGCCAGTGGCCGTGTAGGAAAACCAATTGGAGGCTGCAACCAGGGACCTCTGGGTACAGTGGCCAGCAATTGGGGAGGGGCAAAGGTGATGATCATCATCCTCCTCGACCACAAAGATATGAGCTGAGGTGAGACAGAGTTGAGTAGAGCTAACTGCCCACACCTCCTTTCACTGTCATGTTTTCTGCTGCCAAGTGACCTGGGTGGGTTTATACCAGAGCACTTAAAGTGGTGGATCGTGAAATTGATTGAGTCCTGCTGCTATCTTCAGGGAATTATCAGAGAAAGGGGCTTGTGCTGGAGAGTGGAAAGTAGCAAAAATTGAAAGGGAGTCATGGGTTATGGGCAGGCGATAACGTGAAGTTCAAGCCAATCAAATCAGCCACGATTTTTATAAATATTAATTTAGAGTACCCAAACATTTTTTCCAATTAAGGGGCAATTTAGCATGGCCAATCCACCTACCCGGCACTTCTTTGGGTTGTGGGGGTGAAACCCACGCAAATACGGGGAGAATGTGAAAACTCCACACGGACAGTGACCCAGAGCCAGGATCGAACCTGGGACCTCGGTGCCGTGAGGCAGCAATGCTAACCACTGTGCCACCAGGCTGTACTAGCCATGATCTTATTGAATGGTGGAGCTGATTCAATGGACTCCAACCTTTTGTAATCTTATGGTCAGAAAATTTTAAATCAGACTGCTAATTGTACTTCGGAAATCTGATTCAAGTATGTTAATCAAGTGACCTGTTCTACAGTGGGACATTCGGATTCCCGATAGACACTGCCATTAAAAATAACCATGATGTGGAGATGCCGGTGTTAGACTGGGGTGAGCACAGTAAAAAGTCTTGCAACACCAGGTTAAAGTCCAACAGGTTTGTTTCAAACACTAGCTTTCGGAGCACTGCTCCTTCCTCAGGTGAATGAAGAGGAATGTTCCAGAAACATATAGACAAATTTAAAGATGCCAGACAATGCTTGGAATGCGAGCATTTGCAGGTAATTAAGTCTTTACAGATCCAGAGATAGGGGTAACCCCAGGTTAAAGAGATGTGAATTGTCTCAAGCCAGGACAGTTGGTAGGTTTTTGTAAGCCCAGGCCAGATGGTGGGGGATGAATTTAATGCGACATGAATCCAAGATCCCGGTTGAGGCTGCACTCATGTGTGCGGAACTTGGCTATAGGTTTCTGCTCGGCGATTCTGCGTTGTCACGTGTCCTGAAGGCTGCCTTGGAGAACGCTTCGGGACATCCTTTCCTGTATGTCCCAAAGCGTGGTACATTGGCTGCGACAACGAATCAACGGGCATCGCGCGACAATCACCAGGCAGGAATGTTCCCTTCCAGTCGGGGAACACTTCAGCAGTCAAGGACATTCAGCCTCTGATCTCCGGGTAAGCGTTCTCCAAGGCGGCCTTCAGGATGCGCGGCAACGCAGAATCGCCGAGCAGAAACTTATAGCCAAGTTCCACACACATGAGTGCGGCCTCAAGCGGGACCTGGGATTCATGTCGCATTACATCCACCCCCCACTATCTGACCTGGGCTTGCGAAATCCTCCCAACTGTCCTGGCTTGAGACAATTCACACCTCTTTAACCTGGGGTTACCCCTATCTCTGGATCTGTAAAGACGTAATTATCTGCAAATGCTCGCATTCTAAGCATTGTCTGGCATCTTTGAATTTGTCCATATATATATTTCTGGAACATACCTCTTCATTCACCTGAGGAAGGAGCAATGCTCCGAAAGCTAGTATTTGAAACAAACCTGTTGGACTTTAACCTGGTATTAAAAATAACATTGTACTTATTCTGCCATAATTTCTGCAGCAATTTAACATAGAGCCTGTAGAAGTAAACTAATATAGAAAAACAACCCCGTGATAACATGAGGATGTTGACCAAGACAATGGAACTACAACGGTCGCGGAGGGAAACATTTTGTGATGGGACAGAAATTATTCCCAAACTACTTGTCTGAGTGCAATTGTAACAGTTATGTATTAATTGAATGAAGTGGTCTATTTACCTGAGGAAGGAGCAGTGCTCCGAAAGCTCGTGTTTGAAACAAACCTGTTGGACTTTAACCTGGTGTTGTAAGACTTCTTACTAAATTATAAAGCTAAAGAGAGAGTGGCTGATTGAAGCACATATAAAAACAAGGGAAAGGTGGTTAACAAGCCAGTCCTCCTCCTTCAATTACTCTTGGCCACCGTGGAAATTAGTCCATGATTATGCTTGCAAAAGTACTGCAGTGGTTTGCCCTTCTGCAATATGGCTGACTAGGCAACTCACCCATTGAGCATAACGCATTTTTGAAGGATTTACAGGCTGATAATCAACCATGTTGGCCACATTATGAATACACCTTCCATGGCCATTAAGTCCCAAAGCAGGACTTGCGCTCAGAACTTCTGGCCTCACACTAAGGACACTTCCACTGCACCACTAGACTTCTTTGTGGGCTAGTCAGAAGGGCTAAAGTAGAATTAGGAGTTCGGTTAGAAATCAGGACATTACAGTAAAAGAAATAGAACACATTTCTATTAATACATTTTTCAGGAAGCAGATTAATAAAAGGAAATAGTGTGACAATTGAAAGACCATAAAGGTAGCATAACATCAAGGGATTTGCAACTTTTCTAAATGAAATCTCTTCTCCGTGCTTATGGAAGAGGTTATGGGTTGCGATCTCTAGGATGGAAGTTGAATTTCTGGAGTGGGAGAGCAAACGGAAAGACGTACAGTTAAAGATAAAGCAATTAGGCTAAAGAAGTTTAGAGGGGATTAAGCACAGGTTTGGATGGATTTCAGCAGGTACATTAAGGTGGCAGACAGCAAAATTTATTGGGTTGTGGCCAGTATTTAGAACAGTACAGCACAGAACAGGCCCTTCGGCCCTCGATGTTGTGCCGAGCAATGATCACCCCACTGAAACCCACATATTCACCCCATGCCCTTAACCCAACAATCCCCCCCATTAACCTTATACATTAGGACACTAAGGGCAATTTATCATGGCCAATCCACCTCACCCGCACATCTTTGGACTGTGGGAGGAAACCGGAGCACCCGGAGGAAACCCACGCACACACGGGGAGGACGTGCAGACTCCACACAGATCTTTAGGGAATCATCAGAACTAGGAGTTCCTGCTGTGAATTGGGCAGTGGGAAAAACTGAAGCAAACTTTAAATGGGAACATTTGGAATGTCCAGGAAATTACAAGCCATTGGAAATGTTAGAAACCATCACCATGGCGGAGCCCCCCCAGCCATCCTACGTGCCAGGTCCCACCGTGTGGGATCATGTCTAACCCACGCCGGTGGGACTGGCCAGAGACAGACGGCCGCTCGGCCCATCAGGGCCCCGAGAATTGCCGGGGGGAGCCGCTGCCAATGGCCCCCGACCGGCGTGGTGTGACCCCCGCCCCCACCCGAAAACCCGCGCCAGAGAATTTGGCAACCGGCGTCAGGACGGCGGGGCGGGATTTGCGCCGCCTCCCGGGGATTCTCCGACCGACGGGGGGTTTTGTAAAATCCCGCTGTATGTCTATGTCTATATCTATTATATTCATGGTCACGGGAGCACAGAAAGTGCTATGTTTCACACAGTATTTATTTAATTATCTCTGTAGTTCTCAAGTGATTTTCTGCAATTAATCCGAGTTCTCGTGGGCCTGATTAATTCATACAATTAATTCACCAATTCAGAGTTGAAAACTGTAAAAGGTGAACACCATTTCTGACGGTGCCTCTTATTAATTCTGCTGTTAAATTACCATAAACCAATTATCTCTTTGATTTGCATAAGTTCTGTCGTAGTTTGGTGTCATTACCTGCTGGCTCGCAGGCCTGCTGAATCTCTTTGCCTTTATCAGTGCTGGAAATAGAACATAGAACATAGAACAGTACAGCACAGAACAGGCCCTTCGGCCCTCGATGTTGTGCCGAGCAATGATCACCCTACTTAAACCCACGTAACCCGTATACCCGTAACCCAACAATCCCCCCATTAACCTTACACTACGGGCAATTTAGCATGGCCAATCCACCTAACCCGCACATCTTTGGACTGTGGGAGGAAACCGGAGCACCCGGAGGAAACCCACGCACACACGGGGAGGACGTGCAGACTCCACACAGACAGTGACCCAGCCGGGAATCGAACCTGGGACCCTGGAGCTGTGAAGCATTGATGCTAACCACCATGCTACCGTGAGGCCCCTAATTTTTTAAAGAAAAAAACAATTTTTTAAACAAGCTCTTCATAGGGGCTGCCCTCTGCATGTCGTAGTGGATATCAGATTTAAAGTTGAATGTATGGTATAAACTAGAAATTATAGATAGCAATATTAGTGGGTGGTAAATCATTTCAATGTTTTGGGGACTATCCCAGTAATACATTGTTAGTATTTGCCCATTTATAACCCACCAGGAGGCCAGTTATTGTCTGATATGAACTGGCCAGTTAACACATATACATACTTGCATTTTCACTTTTTCCAAAAGGCCTGAATCTTCAGATTGGATTGAACAATCTACAGTGAATTACCTGACAACAACCCTGAAAATTGGACAGAACAAAGCTGTGCATGGATTCCACCACATGTTTTTGGTCGACCCACTTTCTGATGGAAGTGAGGGTGGAGGGATGGGGTGGAGGATATGAGTAATTCTGCTGCTTGCCCCTCCATGTCTTCAGGAATATTTTCAGACTACCCCAGGAATTCCACCCTCACCTTTAAAAGCCCTCAGCACAACTAATAACTGCTGACAGCTGGAATGAATTTCACCAAGGCACATTGGAAAGGTTGAAAACCTTGTCTGAATTAAGATAATCAATCCCAGAGGAGATTGATTGCCTTACTGTATTCTGAAGTTACATCTCTCGTTGGAGATGAATGTTGTTCATTGTTGTTCTTTCTTCTGTCATGGGAGTGTCCCTTTAAGAACTGTTTTGTATTATCAAATGGCTTCAGTGATGTCATTGTGTGGGTGAGCTGGACTGTGGCTCTGGGTTTTTAGTTTCATTTTTGAGCTGGGAGCTGGCTGTGGCTCTGAGTTTTACTTTTGTTTTATATTTGTAAGCTGGAGTCAGAGAAGTCTGTCTTGTCTCTCTCTCTGCGTTTTAAAAGGTGTCTCCAGATCACTTGATAACGTCAATGTACTAACTGTTTTCTGGAAGGAATAAACCTACAGTTTTGGTAAAAGGATTTTCTGTTTGATGGATGTTGTTACTTGATTGAAACAGTTAAGGGAAGTTATTAAGGGTTATAACCCTTAATAACTTCCCTTAAGCTGTGTGGGGTATTTATGTTTGTAGTTGATAAAAATGCTTACTGTGTGTGTTTATAAAAATGTTAACTGAATTCGTAGAATAAACTGTGTTTGATTAAAAGTGCTCAAGGCCTCTGTTGAATAACACATAAAAGACCATTGTGCTCCTCATAACCAAAATGAACAAACAGTTGTAGGTCAGGTGAACTCCATGATATACTTTGGAGTTTTCTAAACCCTGGCCAATAACACTTCCGCTGGCAATGATGTCTGTAGCAACCTAATGGAACAGCTTTGTGCATTCCATCTTCCTGCCAGATCAGGGTGGGTACTTCTGATATGCCCTTGGAGGCAGAGTCTTACCTTCACAAGAATAAGAACATAAGAACTAGGAGCAGGAGTAGGCCATCTGGCCCCTCGAGCGTCATCCGCCATTCAATGAAATCATGGCTGATCTTTTGTGGACTCAGCTCCACTTTCCGGCCCGAACACCATAACCCTTAATCCCTTTATTCTTCAAAAAACTATCTATCTTTACCTTAAAAACATGTAATGAAGGAGCCTCAACTGCTTCACTGGGCAAGGAATTCCATAGATTCACAACCCTTTGGGTGAAGAAGTTCCTCCTAAACTCAGTCCTAAATCTACTTCCCCTTATTTTGAGGCTATGTCCCCTAGTTCTGCTTTCACCCGCCAGCGGAAACAACCCGCCCGCATCTATCCTATCTATTCCCTTCATAATTTTAAATGTTTCTATAAGATCCCCCCTCATCCTTCTAAATTCCAACGAGTACAGTCCCAGTCTACTCAACCTCTCCGCGTAATCCAACCCCTTCAGCTCTGGGGTTAACCTAGTGAATCTCCTCTGCACACCCTCCAGTGCCAGTATGTCCTTTCTCAAGTAAGGAGACCAAAACTGAACACAATACTCCAGGTGTGGCCTCACTAACACCTTATACAATTGCAGCGTAACCTCCCTAGTCTTAAACTCCATCCCTCTAGCAATGAAGGACAAAATTCCATTTGCCTTCTTAATCACCTGTTGCACCTGTAAACCAACTTTTTGCGACTCATGCACTAGCACACCCAGGTCTCTCTGCACAGCAGCCTGCTTTAATATTTTATCATTTAAATAATAATCCCGTTTGCTGTTATTCCTACCAAAATGGATAACCTCACATTTGTCAACATTGTATTCCATCTGCCAGACCCTAGCCCATTCACTTAACCTATCCAAATCCCTCTGCAGACTTCCAGTATCCTCTGCACTTTTCGCTTTACCATTCATCTTAGTGTCATCTGCAAACTTGGACACATTGCCCTTGGTCCCCAACTCCAAATCATCTATGTAAATTGTGAACAATTGTGGGCCCAACACGGATCCCTGAGGGACACCACTAGCTACTGATTGCCAACCAGAGAAACACCCATTAATCCCCACTCTTTGCTTTCTATTAATTAACCAATCCTCTATCCATGCTACTACTTTACCCTTAATGCCATGCATCTTTATCTCATGCAGCAACCTTTTGTGTGGCACCTTGTCAAAGGCTTTCTGGAAATCCAGATATACCACATCCATTGGCTCCCTGTTATCTACTGTACTGGTAATGTCCTCAAAAAATTCCACTAAATTAGTTCGGCATGACCTGCCCTTTATTAACCCATGCTGCGTCTGCCCAAATGGACAATTTCTATCCAGATGCCTCGCTATTTCTTCCTTGATGATAGATTCCAGCATCTTCCCTACTACTGAAGTTAAGCTCACTGGCCTATAATTACCCGCTCTCTGCCTACCTCCTTTTTTAAACAGTGGTGTCACGTTTGCTAATTTCCAATCCACCGGAACCACCCCAGAGTCTAGTGAATTTTGGTAAATTATCACTAGTGCATTTGCAATTTCCCTAGCCATCTCTTTTAGCACTCTGGGATGCATTCCATCAGGGCCAGGAGACTTGTCTACCTTTAGCCCCATTAGCTTGCCCATCACTACCTCCTTAGTGATAACAATCCTCTCAAGGTGCTCACCTGTCATAGCCTCATTTCTATCAGTCACTGGCATGTTATTTGTGTCTTCCACTGTGAAGACCGACCCAAAAAACCTGTTCAGTTCCTCAGCCATTTCCTCATCTCCCATTATTAAAACTCCCTTCTCATCCTCTAAAGGACTAATATTTACCTTAGCCACTCTTTTTTGCTTTATATATTTGTAGAAACTTTTACTATCTGTTTTTATATTCTGAGCAAGTTTACTCTCATAAACTATCTTACTCTTCTTTATAGCTTTTTTAGTAGCTTTCTGTTGCCCCCTAAAGATTTCCCAGTCCTCTAGTCTCCCACCAATCTTAGCCACTTTGTATGCTTTGTCCTTCAATTTGATACGTTCCCTTATTTCCTTAGATATCCACGGTCGATTTTACCTCTTTCTACCGTCCTTCCTTTTTGTTGGTATAAACGTTTGCTGAGCACTGTGAAAAATCGCTTGGAAGGTTCTCCACTGTTCCTCAACTGCTCCACCATAAAGTCTTTGCTCCCAGTCTACCTTCGCTAGTTCTTCTTTCATCTTATTGTAATCTCCTTTGTTTAAGCACAAAACACAAGTATTTGATTTTATCTTCTCACCCTCCATCTGTATCTTAAATTCCACCATATTGTGATCACTCCTTCCGAGAGGATCCCTAACTATGAGATCATGAATCAATCCTGTCTCATTACACAGGACAAGATCTAGGACCGCTTGTTCCCTCGTAGGTTCCATTACATACTGTTCTCGGAAACTATCACGGATACATTCTATAAACTCCTCCTCAAGGCTGCCTTGACCGACCTGGTTAAACCAATCGACATGTAGATTAAAATCGCCCATGATCACTGCTGTACCATTTCTACATGCATCCGTTATTTCTTTGTTTATTGCCTGCCCCACCATAACGTTACTATTTGGTGGCCTATAGACTACTCCTATCAGTGACTTTTTCGTCTTACTATTCCTGATTTCCACCTAAATGGATTCAACCTTATCCTCCATAGCACCGATGTCATCCCTTACTATTGCCCGGATGTCATCCTTAAATAACAGAGCTACACCACCTCCCTTACCATCCACTCTGACCTTCCGAATAGTTTGATATCCTCGGATATTTAACTCCTAGTCGTGACCATCCTTTAACCATGTTTCAGTAATGGCCACTAAATCATAGTCATTCACGATGATTTGCACCATCAACTCATTTACTTTATTCCGAATACTACGAGCATTCAGGTAAAGTACACTTATGTTGGGTTTTTTTAGCTCTGTTTTGAATCTTAACATCCCCAGTTTTATTCCTTTTAGTATTACTGGGCCTGTTCACTGAGCTCCCCTCAGTCACTGTACCTAGTACTGTTGCCCTTTTTGATTTTTGACTATGGCTGCTCTGCCTTCTACTTTCCCCCTTACTTCCTTTTGCATCTGTCCCTGTTTTACTATCTTCCAACTTCCTGCATCGGTTCCCATCCCCCTGCCACATTAGTTTGAACCCTCCCCAACAGCTCTATCAAACACCCCCCCCCAGGACATCAGTTCCAGTCCTGCCCAGGTGCAGACCGTCCGGTTTGTACTGGTCCCACCTCCCCAGAAACGGTTCCAATGCCCCAGGAATTTGAATCCCTCCCAATGCATGCTACAGTTTGACACACATGGCAAATAATTCCTCCTGAGTTTGGTGCACAGTCAGGAAAATTCTGAACTCCACAAACCTGACATTGGGAGAAACCTCCCAGAACATTTGGATTTTCATTCTGGCAGGGGGCGGGGTGGGGGAATGTGGCTGTACTTAACTTTCTTGAGATATGAAAACTCCATAAGATCCCTCAGCCTTACCGAGGCATTGGGTGAAGAAGCTGACCTCCAACCCATCAGCACCCAGTACGAGCAATCAGCGAGGCGAAGGCCTGAACAGCAGCCCTTGCCCCAGTCTGGAGCTCTAACAGGTCTGATACCCTGAATATTGCCCCAAGGGGACAATTCTTCATTTCAATTCAATAGAATCACTGACACAAGCTTAGGACACAATCGGGACATATGTACATGGTTAGCAGGCCCTCCCACAATTCTCACAAATCCTCCATTCCCTCAAATAGCCTGCTCATCCTGGACTTTGTCTGCCTTCAACTGTATCAGCCCGAACCTGGCACAGTGGTTAGCGCCAGGGTCCCAGGTTCGATTCCTGGTTTGGGTCGCTGTTTGTGCGGAGTCTGCGCGTTCTCCCCGTGTCTGCGTGGGTTTCCTCCGGTTCTGCGGTTTTCCCCCCACAAGTCACGAAAGACGTGCTGTTAGGTAATTTGGACATTCTGAATTCTCCCTCAGTGTACCCAAACAGGCACCGAAATGTGGCGACTGTAGGCTTTTCACAGTAATGTCATTGCAGTGTTAATGTAAGCCTACTTGTGACAAGAAAGATTATTTATTTATTTATTTACATGATGGTGTTGCGTTCACCCTACGCAGAATCTCCCACCACACCCCTCCTAAAACCCTGACCCCAACTCTTTCTCACACTTCGCAGTTATCACTTCCCAAGATACTACCTCATCTGTTATAAGCCTCCCCTGAGGAACTCCCCTCATCCATCCCCACCAGTGACAAAACCTTCTCCTACATCGACGAAGAGGGCACCACCAGGAATGTCGGAAAGATCTTCTTCGCGAAGTCGCCCACCTGTAAATATCTGAATACATCCACCTGTGAGAGTCAAATTTCTCCAACTCATCAAAGCTCGCAAATCAGCCCTCCAAAAACAAATTCTTCATCACAGCAACCCCCTTCTCCTCCCATCGCCAAAACTTAATGTCCAGCCTCGCCGGCACAAACATATGGTTCGCACAAACCGGCACCAACTTCTATACCGCCCCCAATTTAAAATGCTGCTGAAATTGTCTCCAGTATGGAGGTCACCACTGGATCCCTGGAGTACTTCCCCGTAGAAAAAGGTAAGAAAGCCATGATCAGTGCCCTTAACCCTGACATCCTACACAAGCTCGACTGCATCCACACCCATAAAGCTTCCGGATCCCCACACCAACCCAGCACCTTCTCAGCCTTAGTTGCCCAATAATAATATACCCTATTTGGCAATGTCAACCCCCCCCCCCCCCCCCCCCCCCCCCCCCCACTGCCTATCCTTCGGAAGCACCGTCTTCCTAATCCTGGCTACTATTCTTGCTCATATGAACATTAAAATAAATCTCTCCACACCCCCAAAAAAGGATTTTGACAATAAAAATGGCAGATGTTGGAATCGAAACAGAAAACGTGGCAAGACATTCATTTTCACTGACTGAATTCTGCCCTCCAAGGACAGTGGGTCCCATAAGACGGAATAGCCCCCAAATTACATGAAAACACTCACTCTTCTCCCAATTCAATTTATAGCCCGAGAAAGCCCCAAATCGCTTCAGCAGTGCAATGCTATCACCCATTGTGAGGATCGGATTGGTTACGTAGAAAAGAAGATCACCCTATGCACACTCCCCTCCCCCTCATTATCCCTCTCCACCTATCTAGAGATCTCAAGTCAATGGCCAAGGGCACTATTGCCAAACCAAATAAGAGGGGGGGCACCTCTGCCTCAATCCCCTGTGCAACTGGAAATACATCGAGCTCACATTGTTTGTCCAAACACTAAGCCTTATATAATAGCCTTATATAATAACCTTATATAATAACTGATCCCACGCTACAAACATAGGCCCTATCCAGAACCATTACAATACTGCAAACAAGTATCCCCATTCTACCCTATCAAAGGCCTTTCAGCATCCATTGCCAACAATGACCTCCTGCTCCTACGCCGGGGACAACACCACATTAAGAAGTTGCCTCACATTGAATGACAATTGCCTTCCCTTCACAAATCCCGTCTGGTCTTCCCCAATAGCCTGTGGGCGACATCCCTCCAGCTCCAGTGCTAATTCCTTAGTCAGAATTTTAGCATCTACAGTCAATATGAAATAGGGAGGTATAACCCATATTCCACCGGATCATTATCCTTCTAATAATAATAATCTTTATTGTCACAAGTAGGCTTACATTAACACTGCAATGAAGTTACTGTGAAAAGCCCCCAGTCGCCACATTCCGACGCATGTTCGGAATGTCCAATTCAGTTAACAGCATGTCTTTCAGGACTTGTGGGAGAAAACCGGAGCACCCGGAGGAAACCCACGCAGACACAGGGAGAACATGCAGACTCAGCAGAAACAGTGACCCAAGCTGGGACCCTGGCCAAGAGGCAACAGTGCTGCCCACTAGAAGCAAAATGGATGCTTGCATCCCAAGCTACCGGATCCTCAAACATTTCCACCAGCAGCAGCACCAGTTGATCAGCAAATTTTTAATAAAATTCCACCGGAAACTCATCCGGCTTTGGCGCTTTCGCCCAATTCTAACCTCCTCCACCCCAAGAGGTCCCTACATCTCTTTCCGATCCTCCTCCTCCACCATGGGACACTCCAAACCCTCCAAAAACCTCAGCATATCCAACTCCTCCACTGGCGGCTCCTACTTTCCAGAGTCTTATAGAACGCCTCAAACGCCCCATTAACTTTATCCGGCGCCGACACTAGCCTACCACCAGAATCCCGAATCTGTACAATCACCCGGAAGCCGCCTGCCCGCTCAGCTGACCAGCCAAAAGCCTTCTCCCCTTACGCGAAGACTCCCCCCATCAAACACAGCAACTGCCGCACCGCCTCCTTCATGATAGCAGATCAAATTCCATCAGCAACTCCCAACCACCAACCATGTTCCATGCGAGCCCCTTCAGTTCAGTCCAAGTCATTCAGCTTTAATAAATGACTCCACTTCCTCCACCGTCTCAAAAAAGTGGTCTTTATTCTTGTGCATCACCCTCAACCTCGCCAAGTAAACCATGCCAAACCGTACCCCACTCTTGTAGAGTGCTTCGCCATGTTAAAGGCTGCTTGCCTTCTTTCCAATTCTGCTGCAATGTCTTGATAGTTATGGATATTGCCTTCTCACCGCACTTTATTATTTTCCTTGGCCCACCTTATAATAATCTTTATTTGTGTCACAAGTTGGCTTACATTAACACTGGAATGAAGTTACTGTGAAAATCCCCTAGTCGCCACACTACGGCGTCTGTTCGGGTACACTGAGGGGGAATTCAGAATATCCAATTCACCTAACAGCACGTCTTTTAGGACTTGTGTGAGGAAATCGGAGCACCCGGAGGAAACCCACGCAGACAGGGGCAGAACGTGCAGACTCTGCACAGACCTTGACCCAAGCGGGAATCAAATCAGGACTCTGGTGCTGTGAGACAACAATGCCAACCACTATGCTACCGTGACCTACATTGTATTTCCAGCATTATTTTTTATTTTCCATTACATTCACCATTGATACTAGGGGTTAAGGATTCACCTTCACTGCTTGGGTGGCAATCTGGGAGTGGAATGAAAACTTTTGTATTCTACAATGAGCGTGTGATTTGTTCCAACCGGTTACCACTCAGGTGGTGAAAGTGAAAACCTGTGCTTTGGTTTTAATGGCTTGTTGCAGTTATCCATATCAGAATTGTTTTTCCTTTCAAATGCTGTTTAACTCAAGAGGTTATTGCAGTTATTAATAGGCTCCACCTGGGTTTCCAACATTCTTCCAATTACAAGGAAAAGACTCCATACTGTTCTATTTAAACAATTTCATAGTATTGCTTACATTTTGTATTGATTTACAAGGTCCTAAATATCATTATTCATGTGAATGTGAAATTGTACTTGTACGATTTTGCTGAATGCAAATTTTCATATTGTCAAAGGACATTATTTAAAAATTTAAATATTTGGATTAATATTGTGAAACAAGTCAGGACTTTAAGTTTGTTCTCTTTGTGTTTGTTACATGCAGGAGAAATTTGAGGCGCTTTTCTTGGCCTATGATGACCATGCCACATTCCAGCTGTTTAAAAGTTTCAGACGTGTACGAATTAACTTCAGCAATCCCAAAGTCGCAGCCCGTGCCAGAATAGAGCTCCATGAAACAAAGTTCAATGGGAAAAAGCTAAAACTCTACTTTGCACAGGTAATGAATTCAGGACTTTGGGTGATCACAAACCATTAATCATTAATACATTAGGAAAAGAGAATAATTCAAAATTAAGATGTGTTTAGTCGATTTCATGTAGAAATTTAAACTGGTAACATGAGCAAACTTTTGGGGACCAGTACCTTACACCTTTGGGATATTTGAAAGACATCTGATGCAAAATTGATGTTTCAGGTATCCCCAGCGGCCGCAAAAAAAATTAGTCATTTACATTTGTAAATAAAGGACCTGTCACATGTTTTAGGACTCCTGGAGTAATTGATGCCCTAATGAACCATGCATACATAGGCCTGCTTTATCTGTCATGAATGTGGGCGAGAAACACCTGCCATTGAAAAGGAGGACCTAAATATTTTAAACAATACTCCTGTTAGCTGCTCCCAACTGCATTCAGCCCCATTTTGCTGTCCTCTTGTCCCACTCTCCATACAGTTCTTTGCTGGGGCTGATGCTGGCAAGGTTGTTGACCCAAACTTTGTTCCTACAGAAGGGTGAGCTGACTGCGGAGCTGTAACATGTACCAGCAGTTCAACCAGATTATTCAGATGAGACCTGACACCCAAAATCAGGCCAGACCTGGGCCACCCAGTTTGGACACGTGTTGCCCAAACCTGGGCTTTGAGGGATTTCTAATCCTAATCAGCCAACATTAACAGTGAATTATTCAAATCCAGATTTGAATTTCAGTAGAAAGCTTATTTCAAATAGTAGAACGGACAATTCTCGTTAATTTCAGCTTCAATGTATGATTCAAGTTTCTCAGCCTCAGTCTGATTCCCACAGAATGATACAATTATGACTGAATGGAACTAAAGGATTTGTGGTGTGAGCGAGGCACAATCGACACCTGAGTGGAGCACAAGGTGGGAAATCTAGCACCTAGTTTCAACATGTCGCTGAGAGCAGACCCGAACTCACACTGTTCAGCCGTTTGTCTTAGGTTCGCCATGAACACCGCTATAGTCTCCCCGGGACTCTTGTTGAATTAAATTTGTATTGTTGCATAATCACCGAGTACTTCGGGTTGACTAATTTCACAATCTCCTGAAACGATTTGGAGTTGGGGGCTTTTGCTTCTTACAGATCCTCAGGTTTTTCTTCTATTGATTTGAATGGAAAGAAACCAGATGAGCGCTGTTAATGTTGTGAGAACAATCAGCTAGGTTTTCCTTTCCATGTGCCGCTCAGATGATGTTTAACACCTGGGCTGTAAAGACATAAATCTACCGACAGCATTTAAAAATGCTGCCTTGCTTAATTCAGGCCAGGTTTGGATAACTGTTAAATAGATACTTTCTTGGTGGAAGGTTTTTGGCAAACCTTTTAACCCATTGCTGTATATCGTATTGAAATACAACCCTTCCCTCTCCCTCTGAACAAAGTAAAATTACTGAATAATTTTTCATGAAGTTACAATTAACACTGTATATAGTTTAATGAGCTGTAATTGAGACTGCCCAAACACATGTCAATTAGAACTTTACGACCAACATAATTCAAAGATTTTTCCCATTAGTCTGTATCGGATTTGAAACCAGGTCCCAAAGTTGAAAGGATTAGGTGCCAATGATCTGTAAAACCCTGTCCTCAACTGTTTTATATTCAACTTTATAAAAAAAAAACAGCTCTGCCTGTTTCTAAGCGAGCCATTCAGTCTTTAACTTTATTTTACAAGTTTTCTTCGAATAATGAAGTAACCAACATAATTATGCTGGCATGCCCCTTTAAGGGACGAGTTCTTGGAGGGTCATGCAACTCATTTGGTTAATTGAACTGGAGTGCCCAAATCCTGAGGCAGAGATTTTCCTTCCCAGTTTGGAGTCTGGGGTTGTGGAGTATGGTAGCCTTTATCTCACTCTCTTTAAACAGTTACTTACCTTAATAAACCACTTATTCATTGATCTACTAGGTAGTCACCAGGATTCTCCATTTGGCGACGTGGATCAATTGGAGTGCCTTCCTCCTGCTACAGGAATCAGGGGAGCAGATCTCACGTGGAAGCCTGTTTTGAAGAAAACTCATTAAGCAAGGGGCGACACAGTGGTCAGCACCGCTACCTCACAGCTCCAGGGTCCCAGGTTCACTTCCAGGCTCGGGTGACTGTCTGTGTGGAGTTTGCACTTTCTCCCCGTGTCTGCGTGGGTTTCTATCAGGTGCTCCGGTTTCCTCCTACAGTCCAAAGATGTGCAAGTTAGGTGGACTGGCCATCCTAAATTGCACCTTAGTGTCCAAAAGGTTACGTGGGTTATGAGGATAGGATGGAGGCGTAGGCTTAAGTAGGGTGCACTTTCCAAGGGCCGGTGCAGACCCGATGGGCAAAATGGCTCTCTCTCTCTATTTATCTATCTATTGTCAAATGCATGCGCAATTGTGTTGAGACCAATGAATTTGCAGGGGGAAGAGGAGCAGCAAATAATCCTATTAGCCTGAGGAGGGACTCCGACGTATCATCTGATAAGGAGTCTGACTTCTCCAGATGCCCCCAACTCCAAATCATTTCAGGAGATTGTGGAATTAGTCAACATGAAGTCCTCGATGATAATGCAATAATACAAATTTAATTCGACAAGAGTCCCAGGGGAGACTATAGCGGTGTTCACGGCGAACCTAAGACAAACGGCTGAACAGTGCGAGTTTGGGTCTCCACACAGCGACATGTTGAGAGACAGGCGAGTCTGTGGTATTAACATCACGACATGTTCAAAATTATCGAAGCAGATTTGCATGATGTCTAAAAGAAATTTCAGGAGGTGTTCCGAGTTAGACAAAATATGGGACCTAAAAACCCCTCCCCTATGCCTTTCATAAGAAGGTTGAGCCTGAACTCAAGCAGTTGGATGAATTAGGCATCATCAAGCCTGTATAGTTTTTGGAGTGGGTGGCACTCATCGTGCCAGTGGTTAAGCCAGATAGAACCAATGAGATATGTGGCAACTATAAAATAACATGAATCAGGCAGCAAAATTGGACCGATACCCAATAACAAGAATTGAAGATTTATATCCTAAATAGAAGGTTTAGCCATGCGTACCAATAATTAGAATTAGACAAAGCCTAGAGAATTTGTTACTATAAATACCCACAAAGGCATGTACAAGTATATCTGGCTACCTTTTGGAGTCTCATCGGTGTATGCAATTTTCCAGTGCACGATGGGAAGCTTATAACAGGACCTACCTTATCTGGTTGTCTACGTAGACGATGTACAGATTGCAGGAGTGTCCGAAGAAGAGTACCTAGCAAATCTGGAAGAAGTTTAAAAAGGATTTAAGAAGGCCAGAGTAAGGCTAAAAAGGGAAAAGCGCATATTTCAGGCCCATGAAAATGGTGTAGAGTAGATGCCCAAGGGTTATACCCTATCCAGGGGAAGATAAATGCAATTATGGAAGCACCAGGCCCCACAAATGTGTTGAAAAGCCTCAAGGATTCTGACCGATGCCGAAAAAGCTCATTCCCAAATTGAAAAAGAGGGACTAGCCGTAAACTTTAGAGTGAAGAAGAAGTTCCATCAATGCATTTATGGATGGCACTTCATAGCAGTTACTAGCCACAAACCCCTGTTATTTAGGGAGGATAAAGTCATTCCTCCCATATCTTCAGCTGGGCTCTATTATCAGTAGCCTATGAGTATACTTTACATCATAGGCTGGGCAGACACATATCAAACACGTGCATTTTAAGCCGCCTTCCCTATCAGAAAGTACACCGCTTTCATCAGTACCACAGTAAATTGTTCCTGCTCTAAACCTTTTTGATACATTATCTGTGACAGCTCAACAGATCAGGTTCTGGTCCAAAAGACCACATATTAACTCGAGTTAAGCATATGGTCCTCTGTGGCTGGTATTATGATAATAGGTCTGAGCAATTAAGACCCTTTCAGATAAGAAAAGGTGGGTTAAGTTGTGAAGATGGCTTATTGTTATGGGAAGCAAAGGTGGTCATTCCTACTCCTGCTAGAAAATTATTATTACAAGAGTTACGCTGTGCCCATCCTGGGATAATAAAGATACTCACACGCAGCTATATGTGGTAGCCCGAGATGGATACCGACATAGAGAATCGGGTCAGACAATGTGGCTGATGTCAAATACAGCACAAATTGCCATCTGCAGCCTTAATGCACCCTTGGGAGTGGCCAGGTCGGCCATGAGTGTGACTACACATCAATTTTGTGGCCCATTCATGGGCATCCTGTTCCTGCTCATAGTAGATGGTTGGACATACATGGAATGAAGTCCACGACCTCATCAGCAATGGTAGAGAAAATGTGACAGAAATTCACCATCCACAGGTTGCTCAAGGTGCTATTCTCGGATAATGGGCCTGCATTCACTAGGGTAGCATTCCAGAATTTCATGAGAACCAAAAGCGTTCAATATCTTTGAACTTCTCCCTACCACCCACATTCAAATGGACTGGCTGAGAGAGCCGTCCAAACATTCAAAGCCGCCAAGAAGAAACAGTCATCAGCCCCCTGACAAAGCAAACTAGCCCATTTCCTGATCACTTGTTGAACCACACCTCATGCTATCATAGGTTTTACACCTGCCGAGTTACTAATGGACAGATGTATTGGAACAAGGTTGGCTCTAGTATTTCTGAATTTGGCAGGGAGGATGGAAGCAAAACAGAATGCATAGAAGAGACATCACGACTCGATAAAAACTGAGAGAACGTTTCAAGTGAACAACTTGGTACATGTAAATAATTTTGGTGTTGATGAAAGATCCCTGGAACAGTTCGTGGCCAGAACAGGTCCAGTGTCATTTAGATGTCTAATGTAAAAAGGTGAAGAAACACCTGGACCATTTCAGACGAAGAGAATCGCACACAGAGCCAGTGGAGCAGTTCATCCCGAGTCTGCCTGTTAGTGATATTGCCACAGATGAAAGTAATGCTGCAGCAAGCTACCCTGAGAAAGAGCCCAGTAATGTTACAGTGGGAACTGGAGAGGTTATCTGCACTGACGGAGCTTCGCAATTTGAGAGTCACCCCATTGAGGTTCAAACTGAATTTATCTCTCCTGCTGGAGGATCCGTTAGTGAATGATGGCACTCCCAAAGGATCAGGAAGTCCCCGGACCGACTTACCTTATAAGGGACAGTATTGAGTTCCATTTGTTGTATAATACTGTGTATAGTTCCATTGTTTTTGAAATGCATTATTGAAATGTGTTAACCAGGAACTTAAAATGACTTGGGGGGGGGGGGGGGGGGTGGTAGCATGCCCCTTTAAGGGGTGAGTACTCCGAGGAATATGTGACCTGTTTGGGCTGGAGGATGCGCATCCTGGGGCTGAATGTGGGTTTTTGTTTCCAATTTGGGAGTCTGGAGCCATGGAGTACAATAGCCTTCATCTCACTGCTTGTAAGTAGTTACTTACCTTAATAAACCAGTTATTTGTTGATCTACTTGGTGGTCTTACAGGAGATTACAATAATAATATCAGTAATACAGATTGGATTGTTAATATAAGTTTAGCACATTGTTCTACAATTAATAATATGACACTGTTGGATGATATCTTGTTCAAAGGTTACCAAGAACTCTGTACATCAAGTAGATGTCATAGTTAATGTTCAGTGAGTGAATTTTTCGTAATAACTTGTCACCTTTCGCACCATCTTTCCTGTCGAAAATGTTGTTATTTAAACACTTTTCAGAAACCACAAGTTCTTAATTTGTCCCGTATAACCATTTGGTGGTCTGGTGACCTACGGAATAATTTTACAAAACCACAGTTCTGTCACAAACACAATTTCTGAAATGTACTCCTCTGGTGTTTTGATAGTAGAAAGTGATTCACTTCATGATTCTCTGCACACTTCAAGTTGCTACAATTACCTGGATGAGTGGCTATGCAGGTATAGTGAGGTGAGGAGGTTGCTGATGATGAGGATTGCAAAAGTGAAGAGGCCACTTTGCTACAAGGACAGAGAAGGGTTTGGGGAGTGTGTCAGCCACATCCTTTTACGCTGCCCTGTGCTCCCACAGAGGCAAAGTGTGAGAAATATTGAAAAATTGCATATCTACACCTTCTGGTTAATTGGAAAATGTATGCGGCATATGAGAACATAAAACGAGAAGACTTTTGTTGCTAAATGGCAGGTGGAAATAAAACAGACATATGCCCATATATAAATAGATTTAAGTCATTGACTGTTAAATTGTTTTCTAACTGTATTCATTATTTCCTTGAATTTCCTTTCGGATGGTTCTGCTGCTGAAAGTCGTGTGGAAAGGGATGTCTGCCTGCCAGTCTGACTCCTCTATGACTCTGACTCATTTTCCTGCTTGAGGGCGATTACCTTTGAAAGTTGGATTCTCCCTGACTGCATTTCAACAATACTTGGCTGCTATCAAATCAAGACATTTTGCTATGTTTCCATGATCTAGTGCTCCCAACATGGGGCACTGTTCACGGGAGCATCAGTTTGCAAAATCACACCACCGATACAAAAGTCCCGATCAAAACCAGAGATTTCAAGCTTTTGAATACCTTGGAAGAGGCTGCCAAGGATATTCTTACAATAAGAGCAAAGAGAATACAGGGAGAGATAGAAACAAAGACTTCAAATGTCTCCTTATATGACTTGTCCCCGTCTTATACAAAACATAATCACAAAATATTTCATTTCATAACCCAAACTCTTTTTGGATTGTCTTGTAACCAAATGTTACTTTTTTACAATTGTAAGCTGGAAGAACAGCCAGTCACCATTGCCAGTAGCCTAGGCTGAGTCAATACTTAATAGCACACCGCTAGCCAGCATTTCCATTCTCCAGCACAACCACATGCACCTCAAAGGATCCAGTTAGTGGACTTGGAGGCAGCATTGGGCAACTCAATGTATATATCAGTATGGAGGAGCAAGAGCTCATGGCAGAGAAGCAGCAGAACCCTCATGCCCAGAAATGTTATGAACAGTTCCCCAATATTTTGGAAATTTAGTGAATTTGTATATTTATCATACTTGCACTGCAATTCAATGGAAAGAGAATTGCAAAAACTCGCCATGCTTTTTGTCGTGAGTCAACCACATGTTTGGTACATCTGTAGGAAGCAAATTGGCTGATACAATGGATAATTCCCACATTAACTAGGACTATAAGCATGTCTTGATGGCAACACTGGCTGCTAGAGCGTTTCTCTACTTCTGAAGTGGCCCAGATGTTTATGGACAATCTGTCCCTCCACGTTCACTTGGTATGAAAGGGTTCCAGTCTTCGAGACAATTCTGAGGATCCAACTTGTTCCATGGAGTACAATGGAATCTCAAGTATACGGCTTCAATTAGCATAAATGACCGTGCTGTACCATGTGAATCATTGCTTGCTTTCTGATTACTTTGGCTGGCTTCTCCCCTCCCTGGCAAATTTGGAAACATGAGGATTAGTTTCGTTCTGAAACAATGTTTCATTAGCAGTGCTGCTGGTGGAACCCCCATTGCTGCATGGGAAATGGTATGATAGCGAAGGAGGAATCGCAAGATTTTGGTTCTCCAGGTTCCTCCTGACAGTTTCTTTTGGCCAGACTTGAAAGTTTGGACTGCTCTCTCGGTTAGTCCATTTAATTCTGGGGGTTAAGGCGCAGTTGTATGTTTAATACCATTGAAAGCAGATTTGAAACTCAGCACTTGTGAATATGGTTCGATTGTCTGATAATAACATCAGTTAATCCATGTTGAAAAGCTTTGGCATAATCTTTCAATGGTAACATGCGATATTAGTGACTTCACCTCAAAAATGGCCATCCATTTAGAGTGTGCATCAATCACGAGCAAAAAACTTGTGCCCAGGAATGAACCAATATAATTGATATGGATTCATACCGATAGCTGGCGCAGCTATTCCCAAGGTGAAGTGAGTCTGTAGCAGGAAACTTTTGTTGCAGTTAGCACTTTTCACAGTTACTTGACTCTTTTCTCGATATCAGTATCAATACCAGACCACCACACAACTCCTGACAGGCATCTTCATCTTAGAGATGCCAGATGCTCTTGTATTTTCTTATCAGTTCAGGCAGTCCCCCTTACTACTTGAACAATCTCAGTACAATTCAGCCTTATTTCTTTAAGCCAGTCATGGCCGAGAAGGCTTGGTCCTTTACTCGTCACTATTATCAATGGGAGCTGGGAAGGCTGTTGTTTGTAGCATACAGGTACCATTGTGGTGCCTATTATTTTTATTGCTTCTCCTGTATAAGTCTTTAACTTGGCAGAAATGCTCTTGGAGTTCAATGGTTGGCCTCTCTCTCTTTGGTATTGAAATGTATACTCACCCATCGTAGTGGCTGATGCCTGTCTTTCCACTTCCAACTTAAGAAGCTTCCCATTTATCTGGAGTATTACGGTAAAAGGGTCAATCTTGCTTGTTTTTAGATTAAACAGAGAGTGAATACCAGAGTCACAGGTGCTGGGCTGTTCCACATTGTATACACATAACACCTTAATTGAACGATTACTTGGCGATTTCGATGTAGCTCTGTACTGCTTTATCAAAAGTCCTCATTAGTGACAATAAAAACACTCAGCCTCCTTAAACCAACATGATTCTGGAGTGCAGTTACCTCCAATTCTGTAATATTCCTCTTTAAGCATTGCTGACTGATGACCTATTCTGTACCTTTTTTTGTTTGTGGCATGTTATAATTCTTCCCACTTTGTGACTACTTCTGTAGTTTGGCACCACACCTGGCTGCAGGTTTCTGCCCTAACTGGTGAACGATGGCATTCTGTGTGCTCTGCAGGTTTTGTCCACCTTTTTCAGTGCTTTGAGATTCCCACAAAATAGAAGATGAGATACACTCACTCGTATTAACTTTAATATACTTCCCAATGGCGGAAGATATGAGTTTGCAAAATCTTTTGTCTGCCAACAATGCCGCATCCAATCCCTCCAATGTTGGGAGGAACTTGACTCGCGTCTCAAATCCACAAAATGTGGGCATGGTCTGAAATCACTATTGCTGGAAACCTTTTCACCCAAGGAAGGAGAGACCAACCCACTATTACAAAGTCAATACGTGAGTACACCTGGTGGACATGGGAGAAAAAAAAATCTTTATCCCTCGGCTGAAAATCTACCACGGATCTACCCCCACCCCCCCTTGCATCTTCTCCATGAAAACCAACAACACCTTTGCCCCCTAATGAAGTCAGAAATTTGGGCCTGGATCGATCCATCCTGGGATCCAGAACACAGTTAAGTCACCCACCAATATTAGCTGATGCGAGTCCAAATCATGAATGGAGGCTAGCAACTTGTTATTAAAACCTGTATCAACCCAATTTGGAGCATTAACGTTAACCAGGACCAACAAGGTGCCCACCAAGGACCAACTAACAATCACATGTCTACCATTAGGGTCCGCCAAGATCTCAGCAGCCAAAAATTGAACCCTTTTATTGATTAAAATTACCATCAAAACCCAAATTAGAAACTTGTCACACCCACCCCTTCCACTATCTTGTCTGGTCTCTGACCCACAAATGAGTCTCCCGCAGAAACACCACATCACCATTAAAAAAAATAATAATAATCTTTATTATTGTCACAAATAGGCTTACATTAACACTGCAATGAAGTTACTGTGAAAATCCCCGAGTCACCATACTCAACCGAAAGCTCGGGTACACTGAGGGAGAATTCAGACTGTCCATTTCATCTAATAGCACGTCGTTCGGGACTTGTGGGAGGAAACTGGAGAACCCGGAGGAAACCCACGTGGACACAGGGAGAACACGCAGACTCCAGACAGTGACCCAAGTGGGAATTGAACCTGGGACCCTGGCACTGTGAAGCAACAGTGAGCAAATACCTTGAACCTTCACGGGGCCATTCAACCTCATTACATTCCAGGTGATCAAACAAATTGGGGACCTCCCTGCCCGCTTCCTCGATCCGGAGTCATTTCCACCAAGAAATTTTATCCAGCATTTACTTAGAGAGTACAGAGACCAGGCCCACACAAGATGGCCACCAAACCCACTAATAAGACAAAACAAAGTAAAATCTGTTGTCACCGTCATCAAATTACACCCCACCTCCCCGCTCTCAAAAAATACGACGCCCAAACATACAAAGAACAGTAAGGCAAACAAAAAACACTAAAACCTACGTCCACTAACCCTAACCCCAAACAAAACAAAAACACTAAGTTCACTATCTACAACAAAGCTAATATAATGAGCTGCAGTCACCCCCACTGCTCTGCTCCCATTGCTAACACTTTGGCTAGCAGGGTGGCTCCTGCCCGGAGTGAAAAAGAACAGAAAAAAGACACAAAGTATTTTTTTAAAAAACCTTAAAATATTAGACTCCAACAGGGGGCTATATATTTCTTATAACAGTTATACAAAGAGCAAAACCCCCCATAACATTAAATCCCACACCCAAATCCAACTTTCGAAACACTCAATCTATACAAGAACAAAGAAATACAAACATGAACAAGGAAACCCAACAGCTCTCCATATCTACAAGTTCACCCCCAACATCCAAAAACCTCCATCAACATGCCCCCAGTCCATGCTTTTATACAAAGAATCCACCTTCTCCGGCGCATCAAACAAATAGTCTTTCCCCTCAAAAGTAAATCTGTGCGGCGCCGGGTACACCACCCAAAACCGGACTCCAATTTTATACAGGGCTGCTTTGGCCTTGTTGAACACTGCCCACTTCTTTTCCTGCTCTGCTCCAACATCTTGATAAAGCCTGATGGCACGACCTTCCCATTTGTAGTTGCGATGCCCCTCAGCCCATCTCAGAACCCACTCTTTCCTGGAAGCTGTGGCACTTCACAATAACTGCCCGTGGTGGTGTTTTGGGACGGGATTCTGTCGGCGTGTCCGGTAGGCTCAATCCAACTCCAGAGGGGATGTGAATCTACCCTCCCCCACTATTTTCCCAAACATCTTCGAAGAGTATTCTGTGGGAGTTCCATCCCCTATTGAATATTTTGCTTCCTGGAACAATTCTCCAATTCATTCACTCCAGTGCTTTATTCACATCAGCCATCAGACACATCTCTGCCTCCAGAGAGGCAATCTGATCTTTACGCAATGAGAGAGTCATGCCCATGCCTTGATCGCAGCGCCATGCGCTTTTACCATCTTGTTGGTCTTCTCCTACGCCAACAAAATGGGAGGCAGGGCCTCTTACATTGACTTGCGGAGGTCCCCTGACACAACCTGTCATTGCTTCTCAAATTCTGCTGCCAAGGTGCCGGTGAACATCTTGGCCGTTAGTGGATTGGTCGATGTCACAGAAGCTGTCTCCGCCATTTTCTCCACTGACGAGCCCCGGGTAGCCCCCGATTCCATCAACGAACCTCTATTTTCAAGTTTCTTTGACCTTGTCCTTCCCTTATGTGGGCACCTTATTCCATCAATCTAGTGGATTTTTACTCAAAAATACCCTCAGAAACTGGAAGAAAGAGTACTCTAAAAGTATAGTACTCTAGTGGGAGCCACCTCGTGTACGCCCTTCCCCTTCATACGGCTACCGGAAGTTCATGTAGGATGTTTTTATAATCTTCAGGATTATAAATTTAAAGTCCTACGAATATATACTTAAGCTTCAAACTCCACCTTGAACCCAATATAATGTGATCATTTGTGAACTATAATGCTGGACGAATATTTGTACCTCAAAATAAGCATTATAAAACATAAAGTGTAACTTTACAAGATTAATCAATGGAAATTGATGGCGGGGCATGTTCAAATTCTCAACTATGTGCTGCCACTGGATGAAGACTCACTCCAGAGGTGCAAAATTGTAAAATTACCCTGTATACACATTCAAATTCACTATCAGCCACCATATTGAAATAAAATCTTGCCAGATTTCTTTCAGTCCTATGAAACTGAGATGAGGAGGAATTTCTTCAGCCAGGGGCTGCTGAATCTGTGAAACTCATTGCCGCAGAAGGCTGTGGAGGCCAAGTCGTGAGTTTCTTTAAGGCAGAGTTAGATAGGTTCTTGATTAATTCAGAGATTAGGAATTATGGGGAGAAGCAGGAGAATGGGGACAAGAAACATAGCAGCCATGATTGAATGGCGGAGCATTCTCGATGGGCCAAATAGCCTAATTTGGCTCGTATATCTTATGGTCTTGTACTGCTTTTCAGCAGTACCGAGGTAGAATATGGAAGCTAGAAAAAATAATTACCTACATTTTCTTGCTGAGAAAGGCCAGGCTTACAATGTAAGATTGAAAAGAGTCCGCTTAAACATTGGAAGTGAACGGTTGCTGTCATCTGATATACAGTGGATTATGGTTTCAACAGATGTCAATTTTTTTCCAGGTTCAAAATCAAGGTCCAGATGGAGATAATCTGCACCTTGCCCCTCCTCAGCCAGCAAAACAGTTTCTCATCTCTCCTCCAGCATCGCCACCCGTAGGTTGGCAACAAATTGATGATGCCACCCCAATCATCAACTATGATCTCCTCTATGCAGTGGCAAAACTGGGACCAGGTAGGGTTTTACATCTTTCATAATTGCTATTTAATAATAGCCAATGGAATGTTCATTTTGCAAAGTTACACTTAATGTATAGTATCACTATGTATTGTTTTGAATCCATAAAAATGAGAATATTTTGTAGACAAGGAAGCTGAGCTCAATGACATTTTTAACTGAAAAGTGTGTCATATTCATTACTGGTCAGGTCTTCTACATGGTATTATCTGGAAAAATAATGTTTTTCTTTACATGCCTTTTGGCCTGTACTTGCCTACCAAATGTTTGATGATTACATAATTGTTCTTCCTATTGGTAATCTGGGGCCTGGTAGATATTCCCATTTTACTTAATCTCATAACTACTATTTGTATTGACTACTTAGTACTAACTGTAGTAGCATAAATGCTTGTCTGCACCATCTAGCTGTTCAGGACAGATGCAATTTAGCTGAGACAGGGTTAATTACATAGAAATTTCATAACTCTAAGATAGAGGGCTGGATTCTTCCAAAATGGGGCTATGTCCCCACACCGGCGTAAAAACGCTGCTGTTTCGCTCCCAGTTTCCTGCAAAAAATAAAAGGCTATTTACTTACCTGCAGGGGGCTAGCAGGGACCCGGAGAGCTTCACGCAGCTTTCGCTGCGGATATGGGCCCCCGCACTTCCAGTTCCGAGTCCATGCATGCGCACGGCGGCAACCTCCAGCAGATGAGCCGAGTGCTATGGCAGATTAAGACCGTGGACCAACACGCACAATATAGCCCCCCCCCCCCCCCCCGGATCGGCCGTGCGCCACTGCATTGGACCAGCCAGATTGCTGCCCCGGCTGCACATAAGGCCCCCCCCCCCCCCCCCCCCCAGTGCTCGATCCCCCTGCACCCCACCACGGTGGCCGCGGACTGATTCCGCAGCCACCGCGCGGGAGTCCCGACAGACCATACGACATTAGTTCCACGCCGTCGGGAACTTGGCCAGTCGGGAGCGGAGTATCGCTGGGAAGGCCTCTGGCAATGCCCCCCCCCCCCCCCCCCCCCCCCAGCCGCGCGGCGTAATTCGCGAATGAGGGATTCTCCGGGGCCTGAATCACCAGGCGATGCCAGGCCCGATTCGGTTGGGAACTTCAGTTCTCTGCCCCTGTGCCGAGCACGATTTTGGCGCGGGGCTGCGGAGAATCCAGCCCAGAGAGTATCGCCTTTGGGCAAAATGTACATAACTTGTGTCCAAAACTGCGTCAGCAAGATTTTGGTTTGGGATCTTCCCTACCACCCTCCGATGATGTGATCAGGTTCATGCCCAGGAAGAGCGCAAGCCTGATTAGTATGTTTTAAAATAACTTTTGATCAACTTATGGGGCTTAACATCGCTACTTCTGCCCTCACCGTATCGTCCCAGCCAGCCAGGATGACATCACGCTGGCACTAATCATGACTGGTTTTCAAAAATGCAAACCAATCAAGATGATCATGCCAGGCACACACAGGTGAGTATAGGCCCTGGGTGGTGAGGGACATGGCTAGGAAGAACCGTGGCACTGTTCCTGTAACGCCACCCTGGCTGTGCCAACATGGCAGTGCCACCTGAGCAGTGCCACCCTGGCAGTACCAACATGCTCCAGTGCTTGTGTGGTAGGGTCACCCAAATACTTGTGGGGGGGGGACATTGAATCATCCAGATTCAAAACGTTAGCTCCTTCCTCTCTCTACAGATGCTGTCAGACCTGCTGAGATTGTCCAGTATTTCTTGTTTTTGTTCCCAATTTGTTTTTGTTCCCAATTCCCGGGGAACATGTTTAGGTACATGCAGTCTGTTGAGACTTGATTTTGGCAACTCTGAGAGAATCTAGATTTTGTTTGCTGGGGATTTGCTTGTGGTTCACGAGGGCTCTACTCTTGGTTGCAGTAACCGGCCCCATTTCAGCCCAGTAGGCCTCAAACCAGTCAGCATTCCTCTGATCTCTTTTCCTGTAAGCAGTGAGTACATAGTTGTATGTGGTGTTGTGCAGATAATCCCACATTGACACTGCACTCTGGTCTTTGGCGTTGGTCCATGGCAACAGCATAGTTCCATCAACCTCTGTCCATTTTGCCAATTCCCTAGTTCCCTATGCAAGTTGGCCAAGCTGTCTAGTTGGAACTCACCCTTGCATTGAAGTGCCTTAGAGGGTATAGTCCCTCTGTGCTGCGAACAGCATCAAGTGCCTCAAAGTATTGACCCTTTATATTTGATGTGGAGGTGAGTGTCAGAGCATACATGCATGTGAGGTTAACTGGGCCATGCTTGCTGACAAGTGAAAAGTAAGAAGTCTCCCTGAATCATAGAATCCCTACAGGCCATTCAGGCCATCGAGTCTACACCGATCCTGCAAATGAATACTCCACCCATGTCCACCCGCCCTATCCCTCCAACCCCATAACCTAACCTGCACAATACTGGACACAAAGGGGTAATTTGTCATTGCCAATGCACCTACCCCATACACCTTTGGACTGTGGGAGGAAACTGGAGCACCGGTAGGAAACCCACGCACACATTGGGAAGAATGTACAACTCCACATTGACAGCGTCCCAAGGCTGGAATTGAACCTGGGTCCCAGGCACTGTGAGGCAGCAATGCTAACCACTGTGCCATTGTGCTGCCTTCACTGAAGCATTTAATTATTGTGAGTTGATTGGTTTTTATTGTGAAACCCACTCCATGCTCATATGTTGCCTTTTTTTTTATAAATTTAGATTACCCAATTATTTTTTCCAATTAAGGGGCAATTTAGCGTGGCCAATCCACCTACTCTGCACATTTTTGGGTTGTGGGGCTGAAACCCACACAGACACGGGGAGAATGTGCAAACTCCACACGGACAGTGACCCAGAGCCGGGATCGAACCTGGGACCTCAGCGCCGTGAGGCGGTTGTGCTAACCACTAGGCCACCGTGCTGCCTATATGTTGCCTTTTGAGTTTTCCCCACCAGAAACACATGTTGCGTTTCTCTTTAAGGGATCGAGTGAGCCTAGTTTCGTGCAATGCAGCAGTGTCCACATTGAGCCATGTAAGTTGGTTGTCGATCACAGCTGTCTTGCATGCATCATCAATCTGCAAAAGGTAGTTGGTAAGGCCACGACTCATTGCCCTTACATTCCAGCTTGTGATGCGGAAGACTAGTATCTTCTTTGTTTAATTTGTCTCACCTGACGTATAGATTAGCAACCCACCCTTTTGGGGACCCTGAGTTGTCCAAGCATCAGGACTCCACTCTCAGAATTGCTGCTACTGTCCAAAGGAAAGCATTAAACTCTTTGGTATCAGCTCTGCTGCAGGAGTTACCAGAAACCTGCCTGATAGATGAGAGATTACTGCCTAGAGGACGAAACTCTGGATTTTCTGTCAGAGCTGACACCTGTTGTGTATTCATGTTTGTCCTAGCTGGAACAAGGTTGCTTTTTTAAAGAGTCCGATCACATGATGTATTGATGACATCATCAGTCGTTTACGTGGGCAAGCGGGCAGTCTATCTTTACAGCCTGTTGATAAAGCTTCTGTTTGATTGTGCCTTCGTGGTTTGCAAGCCTTTCTTTTAAAAAGACTACAAAGTGAATCAGCAACGAGGAGGTCGGAACCATGCTGGCAGACGCCCAGTGAACAAAAAAACGGAACATCGTTGATCCATGCGCAGACATCCAAAAAGGATTATGAAGCTAAATACTTCACAACACCAAAGCTGACAATGGAGGGGTGCCAAGTATAGGTAACAGCCATCGAAGGAATCAAAATTTAAACATAGGTTTCAGAGGAAACAACATTGAAAAGAAGCTCGCCATGCGCATGCCCAGAAAGATCAGGAACAGTACAGAGAACATTGAGAATAGCAAGTATCCTGCTACAATTGTTTCATAGAATCCCTACAGTGTAGAAGGAGGCCATTCACCCCATCCAGTCTGCACCAACCCTTCAAATGAGCAAACTCTTCTTTCCTATTCCCGTAACCCCAAAACCTAAGCTGCACATCCCTGGACATGAAGGGACAATGTATCATGGCCAATCCACCTAATTTACAGATCTTTAACTGTGGGAGGAAACCGGAGTACCCAAAGTTAACCCACGCAGACATGGGGAGAAAGTACAAACTCCACACAGACAGTGATCCAAGCCGGAATTGAACCCGGGTTCCTGGCACTGTGAGGCAATAGTGCAAACCAATGTTCCACCGTGCCGCCGGGGTGTTCCAAAAGTCAGAAGGGAAGAGATTGAGCTCCGAGGTACCTTGAGAAAAAGCAAGGGAGTGCTAAAATTTTCGTTGCAACACCGTGCTTATGAGCCCTATCCAAAGTAAAAATGGCAGGAATTTTGGCGTAGTTGGACCATATGACAAGAACTCATGAACGGTAGAGTTCATATAGTAAAGTATTTGATTATATTGTCCAAGCGAACAAAATGGCAGCAGATATTGTCGACCCAAACTTCCTGAATACAATTGGGGGAAACTTTCAGCTTCCTGCAAAGTTTGGTGCAGCCAGAAAAAACAGGCTTGAAAAACCTATGATGCGATTGTGGAGATATTGCAAGGCTACTTCTCATCGAAACCATTGGTCATTGCCAAGAGGTTCAGGCTCCTTAAACGTAACCAACAAGAAGCTGAATCAATCACAAAGTTCGTAGGTACTTAGCTGAATACTGTGATTTTGGAGATGTCTTCAACAACACCATGAGAGACAGACTAGTGTGTGGGTTAAGAAGTGAAGCTATCCAAAAAAGCTGTTAATAGAAAGAAACTTGAACCTAAAAAAGGCTTTAGAAGTTGTGATCTCTATGGAACTAGCAGCTAAAATAGCCCAGCAATTAAGTTTGAGTACTAGAATCCATAAAATGTCAGCTGAGATCTGAACATAGGCATTGATTCGAAATTGTAACTGATGTGCAAAAATACGTCACGCAGCAGCAGACTGTTGGTGCAAAGGGGCAAAATGCAAGAACAGGTAAAAAGAGGCATGAAGTGTTGGCTAGTGTAGACTTGAGAGATGAATAGACACTTCCAATACTGATGAAGGTTCAACTCAATTTTATTAACTACTTCTAACTAACTAACACACGATGACTGTGGGTCTAAATGATGCTAACTTAAACTAGAGACCTAAGACTTGTTCGAACTAGTTGATTCTCTCAGCACGTGGTGTGAGTCTGTGCTGGGCTGGATGAATTCTTGTTACACTGAGAGGCAGCACCCAGAATGAGCGGGAACCATGGTGCCCTCTGCCTTTATAGTGTGCATATTCTAACTGGTGATTGGCTGCGGTGTTTGTACATGTTGATTGGTCCCTGTGTATGTCCATCAGTGTGTGTCTGCACCATGATATACTGGTGTATATTGTGACAAGGCATATTGATTTGCGTGTTGGAGATAGAAACAAGTTCCAAACAAGGACTATAAATAGCAAGAACCAAGTGCATCAAATGGAAAACCAAATAGAGGGAGAAAGATTCATGTGATACAAAAAAAGCAAGAAAGAAAATGAGGTCAGATGACAAACTGTCGTTGAACATACAGGCCATTGCGGGTAAAGGGACCGCTAATGAGTCACTCCTTTACTGGATAAGAAACCAGTGAAAATGGCGCAGCCATTTCACTGTTCCCAGGAACTGTTTAATAAGAGAAACTATTTCAATCATGAAATGAGGACCAGACGGGGTTTGTGAAGGGAAGGCAGCTAAACACCAATATACGTAGGCTTCTGAATGTTATAATGATGCTGGCGGTAGAAGGGGAGGCGGAGATAGTGGTGGCATTAGACGTGGAGAAGGCCTTTGATAGGGTTGAGTGGGGGTACTTGTGGGAGATGCTAGAAAGGTTTGGGTTCGGGGAGGGGTTTGTCAGTTGGGTGAGGCTGTTATCTGAGGCCCCGATGGCGAGCGTAGCCACGAATAGGAGGAGATCGGAGTACTTTCGGCTGCACCGGGGGACGAGGCAGGGGTGTCCCCTGTCCCCTTGCTCTTCGTGTTGGCAATTGAACCCCTGGCCATGGCGTTGAGGGAGTCGAGGAATTGGAGAGGTCTGGTGCAGGGTGGGGAGGAGCACCGAGTGTCACTTTACACAGATGACTTGTTGCTATATGTGGCGGATCCAGTGGGGGGAATGCCGGAGGTGATGAAGATTCTCAGGAAATTTGGGGGCTTTTCAGGGTACAAGCTCAACCTGGGTAAGAGTGAGTTGTTCGTCGTGCACCCGGGGGATCAGGAGGAGGGGATTGGTAGGCTCCCACTGAAACAGGCAGGGAGGAGCTTTAGGTACCTGGGAGTCCAGGTGGCTAGGAGCTGGGGGGCCCTACGCAAACTTCACCTCACAAGGCTGGTGGAGCAAATGGAGGAGGAGTTTAAAAGATGGGACATGTTGCCGCTGTCGCTGGCGGGCAGGGTGCAGTCAGTCAAGATGACGGTGCTCCCGAGGTTTTTGTTCCTGTTCCAGTGCCTCCCCATCCTCATCCCGAAGGCCATTTTTAGGAAGGTCAACAGGAGTATTACGGGATTTGTTGGGCGCATGGGACTCCGAGGGTGAGAGGGTGTTTTTGGAGCGGGGCAGGGATGGGGGGGGGGGGGGGGGGGGGCTGGCGCTGCCCAACCTCTGTGGGTACTATTGGGCTGCCAACGCAGCGATGGTGCGTTAGTGGGTAATGGACGGGAAAGGGGCAGCATGGAAGAGGATGGAGATGGCGTCCTGTGTGGGCACGAGCTTGGAGGCGCTGGTGATGGCGCCGTTGGCGCTCCCTCCAATGAGGTATACCACGAGCCCGGTGGTGGCTGCTTCCCTCAAACTTTGGGGACCATGGAGACGGCATAGGGGGGAGGTGGGGGGCTCGACGGAGTCCCCGATACGGGGGAACCACCGGTTTGTTCCAGGGAGCATTGATGGCGGGTTTCTTAGCTGGCACAGGGTAGGTATTAGGAGGTTGGGGGACCTGTTTGTAGACGGGAGGTTTGCGAGCTTGGGTGAGTTAGAAGGGAAGTTTGGGCTCCCCCGGGGAACATGTTTAGGTACATGCAGGTTAGGGCGTTTGCCAGGCGGCAAGTGGAGGGGTTCCCTCTGTTGCCCCCATGTGGGGTACGAGACAGGGTGCTCTCGGGGGTGTGGGTTGGAGGGGGGAGGATTTTGGATGTGTACCACGTAATGCAGGAGGTAGATGAGGCCTCGGTGGAGGAGCTGAAGGGTAAATGGGAAGAGGAGCTGGGTGAGGAGATTGAGGAGGGGACGTGGGCGGATGCCCTGGAGAGAGTGAATTCCTCCTCTTCTTGTGCGAGGCTTAGTCTCATTCAGTTCAAGGTGCTACATAGGGCTCATCTGACCGGGACGAGGATGAGCAGGTTCTTCGGGGGCGAGGACAGGTGTACTAGGTGCTCGGGGAGCCCAGCGAACCATGCCCATATGTTCTGGGCATGCCCAGTGCTGGGGGAATTTTGGAAGGGCGTAGCAAGGACGGTGTTGAGGGTGGTAGGATCTAGGGTCAAGCCAGGCTGGGGACTCGCAATTTTTGGGCTTGCAGTGGAGCCGGGAGTGCAGGAGGCGAAAGAGGCCGGTGTTCTGGCCTTTGTGTCCCTAGTAGCCTGGCGGAGAATTTTGCTTCAGTGGAAGGATGCGAGGCCCCCAAGCGTGGAGGCCTGGATCAATGATATGGTGGGGTTCATCAAATTGGAGAGGGTGAAATTTGCCCTGAGGGGATCAGTACAGGGGTATTTTAGGCGGTGGCAGCCTTTCCTTGACTTCCTGGCAGAACGGTAGGAAAATAGGCCGGCAGCAGCAGCAACCCGGAGCGGGGGCGGGGGTACCTGCACCTTAAAATATTAATCAACTTTTATCGTTTTTGACCTTATCAAATTGTTATGGAAGTTTTTCCCCAATCTAGCAACTAGCTATTCTTAAGCATTTACAATTTAGTGCGTCAAAACAGGAAATGGAAATTGGGTGAATCAGTGCAAGAGGGCCTTTGTACAAGCTAAAGAGGCATTACTGAAGCCATATGTCCTGACACACTTTGATCCAAAGTTACCATTGGAACTGGCTTGTGAGGTATCACCGTATGGTGGGGAGCAGTGATTTCTCACATAAGACCCAATGGTGAAGAGAAGCCAATCGCGTTTGCATCAAGATCCTTGAACAAAGCAGAAATGAACTAAGCACAGGTAGAGATAGAACCTGTAGGCATCATTTTCAGAATCAAACATTTTTACTAATAACTATATGAATGGAAATTTACTTTGTTAAGAGATCATTGACCACTGACAATGATACTTGGGCGGCACACTGGTATTCCATCTCCAGCAGTGAGCTGGATGCAGAGGTAGGTGTTGCTGTTGTCAGCACATACATATATGACAAAAAGTCGTCAATCAAATCTCCATGGAAACGCTGATGGAGTCTCTGGGTTACCTCTATCTAATGAGTCATCAATGAATAGTTAGAGTGGTAATATTTTCTACCTCAAAGAAGTCTATAACACTTTTGGACCGCAGGACAAGTTAAGAAGTATACCAAAAATGATCCACTATTTTCAGAAGTTATGGACATGGTACTTCAAGGCAAGACCAGGGGAGCAAACCTGGAGTTGAAACCTTATGTTACCCGAAGACTCAAACTACCTGTACAAGCTGGTTGTCTCCCCTGGAAAATGAGGGTCAATATTCTGTCATTATTCGCGGAATGTGTCCTAAACCAACTTCATGAAGGTCATTGTGGGATAATAAGGCTGAAGGAGATAGCCAGAAGCTAATTTTGGTGGCTGGGGCTCAATAACAAAATCAAGGAGATCATGGGCATGTGTTTGGCTTGTGTAGAGGTTCGAAACCTACCGCCCCTAACGCCATTACATCCGTGGAAGTGGCCAGAAGGCATGGCAAAGAGTTCATATAGAATATGCAGGACCAATCGAAGGACAAATGTTTTTAATTGTGGTAGACATGCACTTGAAATAGCCTGAAGTCGCTATTATGAAGACTGCGTCCTTGGAGAGAACAATGGAAAGACTGGATTAAGTTTTGCAAGACTCAGTTACGTTAAACAACTTACTAGTGACAAGGAGCCACTTCATTTTGCAAGAATTCACAAATTATCTAAAGGAGAAAGGAATCCAACACATCCGATCCACTCCTTATCATCCTGCCACAAATGGGCTGGCTGAAAGTTTTGTTCAGACAATGAAGCATTCTGTGAAACACTCGTGAGTAAGGATCAATGACAAAATGACTAAGTCAATTCCTGGTGTCATTCTGGAATGCAACACATTCGACAACCCAAAGTTCTCCGGTATTAATCATGGTAAAACATCAGTTACGCACAGCATTTGGTCTGTTGAAGCTGTCCAAGACGAGAGAAATTGTTGAGAGGGAACAGCAAAGTAAGATTTTGTGACGTGAGAACAGGACTAAATGCCATGCTTTTCAGAAAGGTCAGGAAGTATTGGCAAGGAACGATACCACCAGTAAGAAGTGGATCTCTGCTATCATCTTTACACAGACAGGGCTGGTCTCCTACACTTTTCAAACTCAGGACGATGTAGTGTGTAGAAGACACGCTGATCAACTTTCAGCAACTAGAACTAGTTTTCCAGAGTCAGTGTCAACCGAAAGACTGCAACAAACTGTGCCTAATGAAGACCTAGACATTCCTGAGAACCTGACAATATCAGAAACAACGATGGAAGAAGTAACCCATTTGAAGACATTTCAACACCGTGTCAACCTGTAAACACAACATTGACTCCGGTTTAGAGAACGATGGATGATGTCCAAGCTAAAACAGAAACATCAGAAGTTGCAGTCAACGCAAAAATGCAGATGCCTGGGGTTCGCCAACAATCACAGAGAAATCAACTCTGAAACATCTAACTTATTGACTGTTGTGTTCATATTGCAAATGTTGATTGTTAACATTATATTGTGTTTATTTGCAGACACCTCTAATATAAAGGGGGAGGAAAGTGTTGTGTATTCATGTTTATTCCTAGTTAGAAGCAAGGTCACCTTTTTAAGAATCCGATCACGTGACATATTGATGACATCATCAGCCATTAGTATGGGCAAACGGGCAGTCTATTTACAGCCTGTTGAGTGAACACCTTTCTAATAAAACTCCTGTTGGTTTTTTGTCCTGTTTCAGGGTCTGAAAGCATATCCTTTAAAAATGCTAACACTCCCTTAACTTCTTCTTTATCAAGACACCCACAAAGCATTTACACATAGCTGGGGATCTAGTTCATGGGCCCAAGGGGGTAACCATATGCTGAATGGCCTGCAAGCTATGTGTCTGGGGATCAGGCCTCCTGTGAGTCCCCTGTAGTTCAGCCAGATCTTGAAAGGTACTCAATTTACGTATGCCACCATGGGGATGCATTACATCAAGCTAGCAATGAAGAGGCTTACACGCTCAGCTCCATTTTTGGAATAGTTGTACTGGAAGCCAGTGGTGAGATCTAAAAGCAAGAGATGAGAAGCAGACTAACCACTATGCATCATATCATCCGAAAACGCACATGTCTAGATATCACCAATATTTGTATATCACCAAACGCTAAATTTGTCATGTGCCAGCTCAATAGGATGCTTTTTAAAAAATAATCTTTTTTAAAATTTGTTTTGAAAAAATGCCTTGATACGTGGTAACATTTCATCTTTTAAAGTGGTAATTCTGGCAGTTTGACTAACATATCTAAAATTGGGTGTATAACAAAATAAAATTTTAATGACCACATCAATCCACACTGTGATTCACCCAATTTTAAATTACTCCGAATTACTTTTTAAAAATAAACAATCAGTCATTATTGAGTGCAGAAGCCAGAGTGCAGATTACAGCACAGGAATAGGCACTTCAGCCCTCCAAGTCTGTACCGGTCATGATACCAACCTTTGCCAAAACCCTCAGCACTTCCTTGCGCCGTATCCCTCTATACCCACCCTATCCATGTGTTTGTTACAATGCCTTTTGAACGCTGTTAATGTATCTGCTTCCACAACCTCCCCAGGCAACGCGTTCCAGACACTCACCACCCTCTGAATAAAAAACCTGCCTCACAAATAGAACATAGAACATAGAACAGTACAGCACAGAACAGGCCCTTCGGCCCTCGATGTTGTGCCGAGCAATGATCACCCTACTTAAACCCACGTAACCTGTATACCCGTAACCCAACAATCCCCCCATTAACCTTACACTACGGGCAATTTAGCATGGCCAATCCACCTAACCCGCACATCTTTGGACTGTGGGAGGAAACCGGAGCACCCGGAGGAAACCCACGCACACACGGGGAGGACGTGCAGACTCCACACAGACAGTGACCCAGCCGGGAATCGAACCTGGGACCCTGGAGCTGTGAAGCATTGATGCTAACCACCATGCTACCGTGAGGCATCTCTTCTAAACTTTGCCCAATGCACCTTTAACTAATGCCTCGTGGTGACTGACCCCTCCACTCTATCCATGCCCCTCATAATCTTGTAGACCTCTATCAGGTCACCCCTGAACCTCCGTCTTTCTAATGAAAACAGTCCGAGTCTATTCAGCCTCTCCACATAGCTAACACCCTCCAGATCAGGCAACATCCTGGTAAACCTCCCCTGAACCCTCTCCAAAGTCTCCAGATCCTTCTGGTAGTATGGCAACCAGAATTGTGCGCAATATTCCAAGAAATGTTAAGCATTTTTGCTGATGTATTTGATTTGCTTTGGTTTCTGTTGATAATACTGGGACTTACCTGGCATCATGCCTTGAGCCTAAATGATGGAACATTAAGCTTCGTCTCCAAATTGTTAACAGTGCTGCATAGATAATCCCATGAAATGTTTACTTAATTTATTTCCTTAACAAGACTCCAACATACTTCTGACTCAAATAATACCATTAGTTATGTTCAATTCAAAGTATTCAATGAACAACTAGATAAGGGGTTTGAGTCTACGGTCCCCCAACCGCTGGTTTATCGGCGGTGCGCCACTCGCTAGCATCGGAATTCTATACTCCCACCGCTTGTCAATGGGATTTCCCATTGAAGCCATGCCATGCTGCCAGGAAACCCATGCATGTAGGTGCGCTACTTGCGGGAAAAGGGAATCCCAATGGCTGGAGACTTCTGGACAACATATGACCATTAGTAATTATATAGCTGTGAGTACTTCAGTTACTTCCGTTCCATTGGGTAGTTACACAGTAACCATCATTAAATGCCTGCTTGTTAATATTTTACAGCATAACCTAAACTTTCTGCTTGGCTGTTGTACTAGTGGAACTGAGGCAGATGAGCCCCTCAACATAACTCAGAAATGCCCACCTGCTATATGTAGGAGACAGGCTTCCTAGCCTCTGCCAGAGAGTCATTGCACTCTGGGGAAGTGTATCGTGCTGTAGGGCTCTGCCCCAGTGAAAAGAAGGAGGCATCTGGTACATTACTGGTGGAATTATTTTTTGGCCTCATTACAATGTTAACTTTTCCTGATGGAACCTCAGTATGGCCATGCTCTGAAAAATAATCACAGTCTCCTCTTCTCATTTTAGGCTGAGCTCCTCTCACCAACATCTAAACACAGGATTATGGTGCCTGTGTCCAACTTTCCTGCAGTATAAGTGATAGAAATCTCATTGGAGGCTGTGTTTTCCCTCACTTGCATTCATTTACCATGCAAAGACCCACAAAATAGGGAGGCACAGGTCACAGCTCCCAGCTCCCTTATCAGATTGGCCAGTAGAAAGTAACAGGGAGTTGGGGGTATGTTGTAGCATTAAATATTACTCCCGTCAGCCTTTGACTAGAGAGGTGAAAATGTAGCTCAAAAGAGTCTGCAGCTGTGACATTTACAATTTCAAGTACTGAATCAGGACAAAGAAGTCTGGTTACAGTCACAGGCCAACAAAGACAGCCTCACATTCATCTTGCATCAAAGGTATATTTTATCTTCTGCCTGTAAATTAGAGTTTTAACAGGCGCATGTCTGAGAGTTAAAGAACAGATTTAGATGTTGATGTCAGACCAGCACTCTTCCCAATAGCTTTCCTGCAGGAATTGCTTTCAGCAAGGCTCAAAAGCAATTTCAGAGTTAAGCCTCATGGAATAATGAATTGTGTTGCAGTTTCACAGCAATGAAAGGTCACACCATGATAATTTTGTACCATTTTGCAATGGTTGACTAGAGCTTTTTGATACCTGGCATTGGCCTTTCATCGAGTTGAAGAAAAGTTCTGAAATTGATGTAACTAAATGTTGACCCTGCACGCAAAACAACACTGAGCTTCAGAACTCATCTTTAAACGCTTGATGGAAATAAGTTTTGGTTTCATTATTTCTGTCCACAGGGATCAATTTTAAAACTGCCTCGTGTTTGAGGTGTTCTTTGTATTGCTTAATTCAGGATGGATGGCGTAGTGTTCACAAAGACCACAAAATAGCTTGAACTTAAACAAAGCTATAAATTTATTAACACTACTAATTTGGATTCGACATGTACTCCTAAAGAATACAGTTGATTATTAACATATAAACTATATACAACTAATCTTTATACTGATATAAACTATGCTCTGCTCTCACTCATACGATTTGTACCTCTGACTCTCTCTAGCTCACTCCTGCACACACTCTCCCCCAAGGCTTGGCATTACCGCCTTATATACTTGTAACTGTAGCTCCCTCTAGTGGCTACTGTAGACACTTCAGTAACCCTTGCAGTTCTTACAGTTATCATAATACCACAGTGTTTTGAATGGTGGAAGGCTGCCAGACCCAATGAGTCCCTCATCACTTTTTTTCTGTGCTAAACAGTGTTTAGTCTGCAGGTGCTATGGTCAACAGGAGTCAAACTTGGTTAAGCTTTAATGTCTTCAAAGAGCTGATTCAACTCTTGACTGCTCACAATACAAAAAAGTTTAAGAAGATTTTTGGGTGGCAGGGTGGGGTTGCACAAAAGATAGATAACTGGGTGATACAATGGGCTACACATTGCACATGGGTTCAAATTAATCACAGACTGATGGACATATGTTGGCTATAAAGTTACAATACTGCATGAAATCAATTTGGCAGCTTCATCCAGTTCCAAGTTTCAATACTGAAATGGAGCTTGGATCAAAGCGGGTGTGGCATTGCGTCCCCTCTTTTTCCCATTGGGGAATAGTTTGGCAGGCTGATTATCACCCTGTCTAAACAGTATCATAAACACTCCATGTATGGCCATCAAGTTCTGGAGTGGGACTTGAACCCACTGGATTCTGGTTCAGAGGCAAGGGTGCTACCAACAGAGCCACAACACCTGCTAGGGTGGTGGTGAGACCAATTCCTCGAGCCTGCGGTCGAGTGCTGTATCTAACCACGCTGCATCTGATCTTGGACTGTCTAATGTTGGGAATTTATGGTGCCAAGAGGTAGCCTGCCAGTCTGAATAACAGAATAACAACATAGTGAGGATGCTATTGTAACAGTGAGAGGAGAAGCACCCAAACTCCGAAACACCATCCCAGGTCTTAGGCAGACGCTATGGCGATGAGGCTGCTACAAGGCTGTCTCCCTTTCTCTCTTCACATAGATGCCTCAAAGCTGTTCTCTTCCACATGGTCACCTGGGACCTGATGGTAACATGGTGAATGGGAGGGAAATCTGCTGGAGGTTTGGGGCTGGATTTTAAGGCCCGGATCTGTGACTGCATTGTCTACATCTGTGCAAGGACAGCCATCGTCATTGGGACCACATGCTTCCTCTGTCAGGAAGTTGAGAATGAAGAGGATCCCATAAGCTGCATGAATCCCTCATTCCGCTCTTGCATAATCTCATCCCTTCAAGCGGTTTAATGCTGACTTGAAGTAGTCTGCTGCTTGGTGCAGCTGGTATCCCCTCCAGCCACCGTTAGGCCTCACATAATCCATGAACATCAGCTGAACTGACATTCTAAGTTCTGAACTAACTGGTCCAGGCAACAGAGAGTGCCATGCACCCCAGTGCAGGACGCCATGCTGCCCTTACATGCACTGCAGATGCTGCCACATGGACTCTCCATGAGGTTGGCCACTCTCATGGGTGAGCCACATGTGCTTAAAGCCCCAAGATATGGTTGAGCTCAACTGCTCCATGGTCACCTGTATTCACAGAGCATGAGATAGCAAAGCCTCAGGGTACTCTGACTGCTCTTCCAATTATTGAGCCCCAGCTGTGACCTGCCAGTGGAACATCCCTCTCCGAGAAGGATTATCCACAAATGCCTCGTTGCCAGACTCCTCCCTGCTGGTGTGAGAGATGGCAGGCTGACTCCATACCGACACAACCTCCCCAATCGCAACGCTGGGAAATTTCCTAGCTCCTGATTCCCACCTCCAACATGATTATCCGGGCCTTAGTTCCTATTCCACCTGCTGCCATGTACACTCAGTGGATGAGGAAGAAAAGGTCAAGCATTATAGCTAAATTACCAAAACATTAGTACTTTTAAACTACCTGTTATCAAAGTTAATTAATAGTGGTTTACTGCATCATTACAACATCTTCTTGTATCATCCTTGTATCATCGTACCACTTCTGTAGTTCATGCTTTTCTATATGTCACACATTTGGCTCAAAATACTTTTTAGATTTCTGCCCCCTTCTTTCTCTCCTCTTTCACATCATTTTCTCTTTCCCTCCAACTTCTCAGCATTTTACATTTCCACCTTGTCTTGCCTGCTTTATCCAAGTTGAGAGTGATCTGCTGCACTTATTGCTCTCTCTCTCCGAATTAGAATTTCAGGCCCAAGGTATCCATTAAATAAATGATGAGGAACAGTTGTTTATGGAGAAATAAACTCCTCCACATTCAAGCAAGTGGGCTATGAGCACAAGCATAACTTGGCAATCACGGATCATTATCATCATCATGTGGTTTAAATAATTACAGAAACCATTGTAGACCTTGAATAAAACATTTTGTAAGAGTTTTTCCCATTGTTTCAACTTTACCCTCCTAGCCAGTCTGGGGCATCAGGGTATGTAAAGTTTTTACTGAAACAGCTGTTTAGATAAATAATTGTCTCTTTATACTAACAGAATGATTACTTAATTCACTATTTGCAATCTACTGGTTTGCACCCAATGTACTTGTCAAATTCTCCCATAGTTAGTGGTTTTATACAATGATTTTTTAAAAATATGTGGTCATGTCATTGTGTGTCACTGAGGGAAGTATTTTTAAGATGAAATACATGCCTCCCTCCCCATGCGATGGCAAGATCTGGTTATTAACTTGAGTCTATGGCAAGGCTGCTCTTCACTCTTTAGGTACAGATTTTGTGAGAAGACACTTGAGATCAATCCCTGCTCTCATCCAAATCTGGTAGATCTTGATTTGGGTTGGCATTGGGGTGTAACATTTAGTTAAAACGCCTTTTAAGTTTATAAAAAATATATTTTTATTCAAATTTTCAACATTTTTATAACGAATAAACACAACTCAGCCCCCCCCCCCCCCCTCCAAACCACACCCCACCCTTGGAAGGCAACCAGATCCCCAAAGTCTAAGATAAACTAATCCCATCTCTTGTGGAACCCCTCATCTGCCCCTCTCAGAGTAAATTTCACCTTCTCCAAATGCAGGAACTCCATTAGATCCCTCAGCCATACCAAAGCACAGGATGGAGATGCTGACCTCTACCCCAACAGGACCCGTCTGCGAGCAATCAACGAGGTGAAGACTAAGATATCTGCCCCTCACCTGTCTACAACTCTGGCAGGACTGACATCCCGGATATGACCTCCAGGATCCCGGCTCCAAATTCACGTGCAGGACCTCAGACATGATGCTGTAAACAAACCCTAAAATTTGAAAGCTTCTGAAAGGACCATAACTATGGACATGATTGGCTGGGCCCCTCCCACACCACTCGCAGCTATCCTTCACCCCCTTAACTGGCTCATCCTCACCTTCATTCAGTGCACCCTGTACACGACTTTAAATCAACCCCAGCCTCAAGCATGAGGGTGAGGCATTGACTCTTCACAGCACTTCGCACCATAATCCCTCCTCCAATACTATTCCCAACTGTTTCTCCCACTTGGCCGTATTTGTAGTACAGCAGTTAGCACTATTGCTTCACAGCACCAGGGGCCAGATTTTGAAGTTCCACACCAGCATATAGATGAAGCCCCCCTCACACTGGAACCCAAACTTTACCCCCAACTCCTCAGGATGATCTGTACATGTTGGATGAGTGGGCAAATCAATGGCAGACGCAGTTTGGATAAATGTGAGGTTACTCACTTTGGAAGCAAAAACAAGAAGGCAGGTTACAATTGAATGGCTGTTAATTGGGAGAGGGGATTGTGCAGGGGGACCTGGGTGTCCTTGTGCATCAGTCGCTTAAGGTAAGCATGCAGGTGCAGCAGGCGGTAAAGAAGGCAAATGGTAGGTTGGCTTTCATTGCGAGAGGTTTTGAGTACAGGAGGAGGGATGTGTTGTTGAAATTATACAGGGCCTTTGTGAGGCCACACCTAGAATATTGTGTGCAGTTTTGGTCTCCTTTTCTGAGGAATGATGTTCTTGCTCTCGAGGGAGTGCAGCAAAGCTTTACCAGACTGATTCTAGGGAGGGCGGGACTGTCATATGAGGAGAGACTGATTAGGTTAGGATTGTTCTCGCTGGAGTTCAGAAGAATGAGGGGGGGATCTCATGGAGACTTATAAAACCCTAACAGGACTAGACAGGGTGGATTCAGGGAGGATGTTTCCGATGTTGGGTGTGTCCAGATCGAGGGGGCACAATCTGAGGATTTGGGGTAGACAAATTTAGGACAGAGATGAGGAGACACTTCTTCACCCGAAGAGTGGTGATTCTGTGGAATTCATTTCCACAGGAAGTAGTTGAGGCTAAGATATTGAATACATTCAAGATGCGGCTAGATATGGACCTTGAGGTGAATGGGATCAAGAGTTAGAATAGAATAGAATTTACAGTGCAGAGGAGGCCATTCGGCCCACTAAGTCTGCACCGGCCCTTGGAAAGAACACCTCGCTCAAGCCCACACATCCGCCCCATACCGTAACCCAGCAACCCCACTCAACCCCCTTGGACACTAAGGGCAATCTACTTAACCTGCACATCCATGGACTGTGGGAGGAAACCGGAGCTCCCAGAGGAAACCCATGCAGACATGAGGAGAACTTGCAGACTCCGCACAGACAGTGACCCAAGTCGTGAATCGAACCTGGACCTTGGAGCTGTGAAACAACTGTGCTAACCATTTGCTACCATGCTGCCCAAATTATAGGAAGAAAGCAGGATTAGGCTATTGAGCTGGACGATCAGCCATGATCAAGACCAATGGCAGGGCAGGCTTGAAGGTCCAAATGGCCTCCTCCTGCTCCTATTTCTATGTTTCTATGTAACCCCTCCTTACGAACCGCCCGTCCAAGAACAGATCTTTCATCTCTTTCATCCGTCTCTCCTCCCATCCCTGGAACCTCGCATCCATCCTCCCTGGCTCAAACCCATGGTTCCCTCTTATCGGCATTATCCTCGAACCTTCCCTCAACTTAAAGTGCTGTCAGAATTGCCTCCAAAATCTTCAGAGTGACTGCCACCACAGGACTACCTGAGTACTTCCCTGGGGCAAACGGTAGCGGCGTCATTGTCAGCTCCCGCAACCTGACCCTTTACAAGATCCCGCCTCACACCCACAAAGCCTCCGTCTCTCTAGTCCAGCCCCGCACCTTCTCTGTGTCCGTTGCTCAGTAATGATATAACAAGTTCGGAACCGTTTTATTTTTATTCATTTATGGGATGTGGGTGCCGCTGGCCGGGCCAGCATTTATTGCCCATCCCTGAGGGCATTTAAGAGTCTACATTCCTGTGGATCTGGAGTCACAAGTAGGCCAGATCAGGTAAGGATGGCAGATTTCCTTCCCTAAAGGACATTAGTGAACCAGATGGCTTTTCACGACAATTGAGAATGATTTCATGGTCATCATTAGACTTTTATTTCCAGTTTTTATTTAGTTCAATTTCCACCATCTGCCTGTGTGGGATTCGAACCCGGATCCCCAGAGCATTACCCTGGATCTCTGGATTACTAGTCCAGTGACAATATCGCTTCACCACTGCCTCCCCACTCCATGGTCATCTTCCCTGCCCACACAATCAATGAAAGCAGCCTTTCCACCCCACTAAAGAATGCCTTTGGCAGAAAGACTGGCAGACACTGAAACAGAAACAGGAACCGTGGCAGAATGTTCATCTTTACTGCCTGCACTCAGCCTGCCAGCAACAAGGGGAGACTAACCCATTGCACAAAGACCTACTTCACCCTCCCTAACACGCTCGTGAAATTAAGCTTACAAAGTCATGCCCAGTCCCGCGCCACCTACATCTCGAAGTGGGTTGTCGCTACCCGGAATTGCAAACCTCCTACTCCTGCCTCTGTGCCTGGAAAACACACCACAAAATATTCGCTTTGCCCTAAATTTAACTTGTACGGCGAAAACGCCCCAAATTTCTTTAGCAACCCCATTATATCCCTCACTGACATGCTCGTGTCCAAGATGTACAGCAGCAAATTGTCCACATACAGAGAGAGACCGTATTCTCCATCCTTCCCCCTCACAATCCCCTTCCATAAGTCCAAACCCCTCAGTGCAATGGCCAAGGACTCAATCGCCAGCGCAAACAGAATGGAGACATTGGGCATCCCTGCCTCGTTTCCCAAAATAGTGAAAAGTACCCGAATTCATATTGTTTGTCCGCACACATGCTGTCAGATCCTTGTATAACAATTTCACCCATGCCACAAATTTAGGCCCAGTCCCAAACCTCTCCAGCACCACAAACAAATAACTCCACTGCATTCTGTCTAACGCCTTCTCTGCATCTCATGCCACCACTATCTCCAACTCACTTCCTTCTGCTGGAGAAAGCAGCACATTCAGCAGCAGCCGCACATTCGGCAGCCACTGCCTGCCCTTGATGAACATCTTCTGATCCTCCCCCACCACCTTCGGGAAGCACTCCTGCAGCCTCACTGCCAACACCTTTGCCAATACCTTAACATCCATGTTCAGTATAGAAATGGGCCTGTATGACCCACACTCCACTGGATCCTCCTCGTTTTTAAGTAATACTGAGATGGATGTCTGCCCCATCATCTCTGGCACTATTTCCCCTAACCATCGCATCCTCAAACATATCTACTACCATCAGTGGTGCCAAATTCTTGAAGTTTTTATAAAATTCCACAGGAGAACCACCTGGCTCTGGCACCTTACCTGACTGCACCTTCCCTATTGCTGCCTGCACTTCTTCCACCCCCATTGATTCCTGCCCTCTCCTCCTCCCTCACCTCTGGACACTACAGTCGCTCCAGAAATTCCCTCATTTCCAACTCTTCCTCCGGCGGCTCTGATTTGTACAAGCCCCTACAAAAGTCTTCAAACACCTTATTGACCTGCTCCAGCACCACCTCCAACCTCCCGTTCCACTCCTTATCCACGCACTTCCTCCCTGCTGCCTGCCGATGGAGCTGGCTCGCCAGCAACCGACTGGTTTTTTCACCATAATCAGGGAAGAGTGGCAGATTTCCATCTGTTCACTAGCCAACATTGCGTTCGCTAGCATGGCAGCCCAACTTCAAAGCCCCCCACACCCACTGCCTCCAAATTCCCAACACTCTACATCCAAACAAGCTCCCAAAGCCAACAAACCATAAATCTCAACTATCCTCCCCGAGTCACCCCAACCCAAACATCTTTTACACAAAACAGTTAACCATGACATCCATAAAGAGAAAGAACAACATAGAGGAAAAACCCAGTCAAAAACCGTTAACATTCAAACCCTGTCCAGTCACAGGCCTTCTGCTTCACAAATGCCTTAGCCTCCACTGCTGTCTCGAAGTAGTAATCCATGCCGGTATGTGTGACCCTTAGCTTGGCCTGATTGACCACAACAAACCGCACATTGCATTTATACAACAGCCCCTTGGCCCACCTGAAGGTTGCCCGTCTCCTCGTCAGCTCTGTCGTCAGACTCTGGTACATACGTATACTGTTGCCATCCCGCTCCACCTCCTTCTTCTACTTCGCCCACCTCAGCACCTTCTCCTTTACTTGAAAATTGTGAAAGCAAATGATCATAGCTCTTGGCGGTTCATTCATTCTTGGTTTTAGCTGGAGCGACCAGTGGGCCCTGTCCAATTCGTAATGGGACGTGTCCTCTCCCTCCCCCGAAAACTTCATAAGAATCTTGGTGAAGTAGTCTGCAGGCTTCCAGCCCTCCACTTCCTCAGACGCACCCATGGTCCTCAAATTCTGCCTTTGTGACCTGTTCTCCAGGTTCTCCAATTTGGCTCTTGGCCCTCTCTGCCACCTTCCGCAACTCCTCAACTTGAGTTGAACTGGTCGCTATGCAGTGACAATGCCTCCTTCACCTCCTTCATTTCCTCACCTTGCTCCTGGACTACTGTCGAAGTGTTCACCGACTTGAACTAGCTGTGAAGAAGGCCTATGGTGTGCTAGCGTTCATTAGCAGAGGGATTGATTTTAAGAGCCGTGAGGTGATGATGCACCTGTACAAAACCTTGGTAAGGCCACATTTGGAGTACTGTGTGCAGTTCTGGTCGCCTCATTTTAGGAATTTACATAGAATTTACAGTGCAGAAGGAAGCCATTCGGCCCATCGAGTCTGCACCGGCTCCTGATAGAGCACCCTACCCAAGGTCAACACCTCCACCCTATCCCCATAACCCAGTAACCCCATCCAACACTAAGGGAAATTTAGCCTGGTCAATCCACCTAACCTGCACATCTTTGGACTGTGGGAGGAAACCGGAGCACCCGGAAGAAACCCACGCACACACGGGGAGGATGTGCAGACTCCGCACAGACAGTGACCCAAGCCGGAATCGAACCTGGGACCCTGGAGCTGTGAAGCGATTGTGCTATCCACAATGCTACCGTGCTGCCCAGGAAGGATGTGGAAGCTTTGGAAAAGGTGCAAAGGAGATTTACCAGGATGTTGCCTGGAATGGAGAGTAGGTCTTACGAGGAAAGGTTGAGGGTGCTCGGCCTTTTCTCATTAGAATGGAGAAGGATGAGGGGCGACTTGATAGAGGTTTATAAGATGATCAGGGGAATAGATAGAGTAGACAGTCAGAGACTTTTTCCCCGGGTGGAACAAACCATTACAAGGGGACATAAATTTAAGATAAATGGTGGAAGATATAGGGGGGATGTCAGAGGTAGGTTCTTTACCCAGAGAGTAGTGGGGGCATGGAATGCACTGCCTGTGGAAGTAGTTGAGTCGGAAACATTAGATACCTTCAAGCAGCTATTGGATAGGGTCATGGATTACAGTAGAATAATGGGGTGTAGATTAATTTGTTCTTAATCTAGGACAAACATTCGGCACAACATCATGGGCCGAAGGGCCTGTTCTGTGCTGTATTTTTCTATGTTCTATGTTCTAACTCCTCTCTTATTAGAGCAAAGATCTCACCCACCCACTCCTCAAGCGAGTACATCGGGAAGGACTCTCCGTTGCCCGACGACTGTGCGGAGAATCGGCTCCGCGCCTAAATCGGGGCCGCCACTGGTTTGACGCCGGTCAGCCATGCTCCACCCCCTCGCCATCATTACAGCAGCGTTGGCGCGATATCAGCCGGCCCACCCACAATTCTCCAGCCTCAATGGGCTGAGTTCCCGACGGCGCGGGACACGTGTGGTCTCAGCGGTTGGGAACCCAGCGTGGCGACTGCAGACTTTGTCCAGAGCCGCCACACTCGGCCGTAATGTGCCGCTGGTCGGGGGGACTGTGGCGGTTGGCCAGGGGCTGGCCTGTGGGATCACGGATGGCAGGTTGGGTCCGCACATGGCCGGCGGTATGCTGTACGCCGCTACCATGGCAGGTCGTCAGCTTTCCTCATGCGCGTCCAGTGACCCGGCCATTTTCCCGCCGTTTTCAGCGCGGGAGCTGGGTGTTTCAAACCGGCGCCGCTGACAGCCCTTCACTTATACCAGAATCGGTGAGGGGTTCGCGCAGATATTTTTGAGTAAATCTCCCACGGATTCTCCGTTCGAGCCAGCACTTAGCCGCTGAAACGGAGAATCCAGCCCATCATCTCTGTCCGATGCCTTTCATTTTTTTTTTTTTATAAATTTAGATTACCCAATTATTTTTTCTATTAAGGGGCAATTTAGCATGGCCAATCCACCTACTCTGCACATTTTTGGGTTGTGGGGGCAAAACCCACGCAGACACGGGGAGAATGTGTAAACTCCACACGGACAGTGACCCAGAGCCGGGATCGAACCTGGGACCTCAGCGCCGTGAGGTGGTTGTGCTAACCACTAGGCCACCGTGCTGCCCGTCCGATGCCTTTCATAATGTTTTCAGAACAGCCATTCAAACTCCCCGACCATCACTTCAGCCAACCTTTCCACCCAACAAGCTCTCTCCTGCCTTTTTTCCTCCCGCTGTACTCCTCGCCATGTTTGACAGCGGACTTCCGCTCATTCCTTTTCTTCCTGCGTTCTTTTTCCAGTTTTTGACATTCTTGAAATGCCTCACACTTTCCCACAACTTCTCACCTAAGAATTTTCCCAAAATCTGGGTATAAAGAGCTTATAAAAGACAACTCTGGCAGGAGCCACCAAACATGCGACATCCACCTACATGTCGCAATCAGAATTAAGTTACTTATCTACTCCCAATCTCTATTAGGCAGAGGACAACAATAGGTTCTGTGGTAATCCCCACCATATTCAAATAGACAGTTGATGCTGATGATTTTATGATTTTCTAGCATTGCGGAGCCTTGTCCACTCGACCATATATCATACTACTAATGAAGAATGGTATTTAGTTAATGTTTATGATGCATCTCATGTATAATCTATCATCTTTTATATAGAATATCTATGTAGCAACAAAACTTAACCCATTGAGTCAACTATTTAAGGTCTCAGAATGGCTAAATAGTTTGTGGAAAGATTGACCATTTTTATCCCAGTAGATACCCACCACTGCATAATTTTCTCTTTCACTCGGTTGCAATGCTATGAACCATTCTTGCTCAAACCCTTGCCACTGCCATTAATGCAGCCAAGAGGCCAGCCCTGCTAACCAGGGCTCGTGTGTCGTTAAATTTCTGCAATCTGGAATTAACCTTAGTTATTTTAAATATTTTACATTCCAGCCAAAAGTTAATGAGATTATACTCAGAAAAAAGAGGCTCTCCTGAATGAAATGTTGGGCGTAATCAAACGGAGCAGTTTCACGTGTCATTTGTAGTGGGTGTTGCTGGGAGTTTCTCCCCTGCTCTGTCGACGAGTTGTCCACTGCTACCTAAACATACTTAGTCACTTTTTGGGGACTGGGAAGTTTCTATCTGGTCAAGGCCACACTTAGAACAATTTTCATCACTGGGGAGCTGAGTCCCTGGTCAGACTGGCTCCTCAGAGATCAGGCTATCATCTTGAAAGGCTGCCCCAATCTCGTAAGCGGGCTTGTGGGTCTCCCACACCCCCTACCCAATGTCAGCCGCCACACACATGAGCATTGCCAAGGTGCCAAAGTGCACATATGTATCTGAGCCCCCCCCCCCCCCCCCCCACATAGGTATCTGGGGGTCCCACCTCCCCATCCCAGGACAATCATCAGGGGCTCCCTCACCACTGCGCAAGTATCGGTGACGTTCCCCCCCCCCCCCTCAGTGCCCACACTCCAGAAGTTCCCACCTCACAGCCTGCTCACTGCTCCCCCCTCCCCACCACACATAAATGGAATCCCCTTCCCCTCAATGGGGCTCCCATGAGTGCCTAACCCTGGCACTGTCATCCAAAACATGTTGCCCCCCCCCCTTATTAACCCCACCCTCATTCCCGCACCTCAGCCACCCCCATTTCCCCCTTCAGGCCCCGCCCCTTGGCAGTGCCAACCTGGCACCTTGCAGTCCGAGGAGTTGGACGGTGCTAAGTACCCGTTCAACAATTGCCGCCAGTGCCAGGGCACTGCCTGGGCATGCTGCTCTCCCCCAGGGGCTGTACATACCTTTGCGCACCCAGAGGGAGCCCCTCAACTAAATTCCGGTTTTAAAAAGCTCTTGTAAATGTCGGTGAAATATGAATGTTTAGTGAGGGGGGGGAATCATGTGGTGGGAGGTCCGTAAATGATATAAAAATTTAGTATAATCCATTTAAATGAGGTTCCATCCACATTTTCTGCCCGCATTGCCATTCTTACTGATGGCGATCACGGCCTGAAAATCACCCCAAAGTTGGGGGCTCTATTGTGGAATGCATTGGCACTGGGTGCACTGTAATTGTGAATGAGCCCCGCAAGCCTTTGTTGTGTTTCTTTACTGGAAAATGAATCACTGCTCTGGGATGCTTGAGCATATATGTCACTCATTAAACTGTTTTAAAGACTGCTGTTCCCACCAAGGTCATGTTTGCCATCAAACATAAGTGCCTCTGGGCCCATTAACAAATACCATTAGCAGTCAGATTTCTATTTTAGGAGCATTGTAAGCTTGTTGGTGAAGATCAATCCCTGTTAAATAAAGGGGAGGGGGCATTTAAATTATTGGAGGGAGTTTCTGCATGCAATGCGTTTGGAAATGAAAGGCTCCATAAGAATGAGACTTCTGTTCCCATTTGGCAATATGTCTAACAAAAATGCATTGATTTGCCAATTTCTCTGTTATAGCAAAGAAATGTTTGTTTATTGCACATGTTGTGAAAGGTTACCTAACTTATTTTGCCTTTAGATAAAGAGTAACTGGGTATAAACTTGCAGAATTGGTACATACCAGGCAAATTAATTTCAATATAGGCAAGTGTAAAGTGGAGAATTTTGAAAGTGTTCATCAGATTGTACATCGATAAGGGGAGGGATTCTCCATTCCGGAGTAGTGCTCCCACCAGCGGAGAAACCGGAGTGGTTCCCGTTGGTGCTAGGAGAGACCCCGATGGACCATTCCATGGCATTTGGAAAAAACATTTTTGGAAATCGGCTTCTCCATGCCATTCTATGGCAGGTTGGGGTCTGCACTGCACCTGAGAGGGGCGGGCCCTAATCTCCGGACAGTCCAGGACCTCTGAAATCGGAGTGCCATTTTTAAAAAACGGTCTGATCTCAATCTGCTGCCTCCCCTCCACCTCCCGGACGGCAGGCAGGGTACCACCCCAGCCTAATCATTGGCAAGGCACCCCCTTCACTCAGAGTCCCCCATCAGCCCCTCCAGGCCCCCTTTTCATCCCCCTCATTTCCCTAACCCAGCCCCCCCCCCAAGACCTCCCTTCAGTCCCGCTGCATTTCCTTTTAAGGCCCCACCCCTTGGCAGTGCAAACCTGGCACCTTGCAGTCCGAGGGGTGGCAAGGTGGTAAGTGCCACCTCAACAATTGCCATCAGGGTGTCAAGTGGGGTCCTTCCTGGGAGATGGGTGGATCAGGGGAGGGCTTGCTCTCCAGGAAAGAATAGCTTTTGGGGCTGCCGCAGACTCATAAAATGAATTGCGGTTAGAGAAACAGCTGCTACCCTAAATTAATGGCTCCTTAAAAAATAAACAATCTGATTCATTGTTTTGAAGGTTCAGCGAGATATCAATCATGATGCTTTTAGAAGGCAATGGAGTATGAAATTCAATGTAAACAATCCAATTCAAAGCAATCCGGCTCCCAGACAGACACACTGCCTTCAATACTTCAGAAGGCAATGAAATTGCATGTATGGAAACCACTTCAAAGGTTTGCACCACTTTAAGGGAATTACTGTTACCTTCACCTCACAGATTTGGCATACTGACAGACTTTTCAAAGGTTAAGGGGTACAGATGGGATCACTTTCACTTTGTTATGAGAGAACTTTTATTTTTCACATACTGACTTAGGGCGCGATTCTCAGGCCTCGTTGTGCTCTCGCTTGAATGAAACAAGGCTGGTGAATAGTGGGAGAGACCAAAAACAAGAACCGCGGCAGAAGCCAAACAGTTGCGATGCAAACCGACCTACTCCCGTAGATGAAGTAGGGATACCGCCGTAGTGTGCGAGAAACCAATTTTCACACTTAAGTTCTATTTCCATCCATATCCAAGGGCCTCCCGTGATTCATCTGCCTCCCCAGCAAGTGGTCATGCTGGCACCGCTTAGTAATCCTTTTGAAAAATGTGAGCCTGGTGTAAGGGCTTCTGCGAGGAGCTGAGGAGGTGAGTAGCCATCTTTGCTCACAGGCAAAGAGCTCGGGGACGCTGGGCTTGCTGTCTCAGTGCTCGGCGTGGTGGTGGGGGATCATTGGCTGTGGGGGGGGGGGCATCCTCTGCAGTGGTGGGCCACCATGCGAAGGGTGGGAGCGAGAGAGGGAGGTGCAGGGAGAGGCAACATGCACAGCCCACCATGCCAATTCCTGGATCATGTTCCGGGTACCGCATTGCAGAAGAAAGTGACAGAGGCTTCATACGGCTTGTGGTCAAGAGTTTGTAATGTGTCACAATGGTCCAACGATTCCCCACTCTCCCGACGGTGCCGCCCCACTCACCCCACCATCCCCTCATTCCACCAATCCCTCATCCCCTCTCACCCACTACCTAACCCCTCTCCCCCCCCCTCATCCAGCGCCCTCAACAATCCTCAGTGTACTTAACCTTCCTTGCTCTGCCTCTACATCTAGGTATGTCCCGTGGCCTTCGATGCTCCTGGCGGGTGTCCTCTGGGTTCTCTGGGGGCCAGAGGGACCCAGCACACTTGTCGCCGGCACTTGGACAGCCATGCCGCCCTGGCCTGTGTGCTGACTTTGGCACAACCTCGTCAGATGGGTAGAATTCAAGGGAGCTGGTGGCCACCATCCGCACTGCATGGGATGGGTCTGGGCTGGCATCCAGCACCCTCTCCTCCTGTTCGGTGCCCATAGGGCCCCGGGGTTCACCTTGGGATGGAGGGGAAGCTGGTTCAAGCCGCGGGTGCCCCTGCATCTGTCTCTGCCAGCCATGGCAGCTCCCCAATGTCTGCATCATTGTGTTGATGCCCTTGGCGATTATCTTCGGTGATTGCGCCATGTTCTGCATGACTCGGCAATGCCCACCTGCGACTGGGACAAGCTCCTCAGCGCCTCAGCCATTCCCATCTGAGAGCGGGACATGTCCTGCAGAACCTCATCAAGGTCGGCCTGGTACCGTCACATGCCTAGTGAGTCGGACATTCTGACGAGGCCATTAGCCATGGCCGTCACCAACTGCGCCATGCCTTGGACACCTCCACTAATGGTGCTGATGTTGTGCACCAAACTTCCCATTGCGGTTGCCACGCTAGCAGTATTGGCCTTGTTGCCACTCATTGCCAGCGACGTGTCCGACACCAGTAGCCTCTGGGACTCCTCCAATAGTCTATGGGCCTGCTCGAATGTCCCGGCTGCTCCCTCATGTCTCCATCAACTCCAGGTAACCCTGTTCCAGAGGCTCAGCATCAGGCTGGGACCCAGCTTGATCCTGGGACCCAGCAGACCTCCAAATGCTATCTCACCAGTGGATTCCTGCCTTCACCTGATGTAAGCCAGCAGCTGTGTGGTGTTCACTTGATTATGCCCCAGAAGCCTGACCACTAGCATGTCCCACCGAGGTACGTGTATCTGCGCTGGCGGAGTGTGAGGATGACCCTGTGACGCGTCGATCATGGCATCCTCGGAGCTATCCTCTGTGGTGTTCTCCTGGTGCAGGGGAGGGGGCCACCCTGGGTGGGCCGTCGCCGTTGGCTGGAGGACTGGCGGGAGAATAGACATGTGGTCAGTGGGAGGGTTGGGCCAGTCAGTATGGCAATAACAACTCACATTTGACAGGTCCTCCGAATGGGGCCCGGTGGATCCTCTGAAGTCTGCCAACCTCTACATTGGTGACTGTTCCATTCTTGGCCACCCAGTCACCTCCAGGGCCCATTCCTCGAAGGTGGTGAGGATTTGTATGACCGGCACCCCTCTGACAGTCTGGGCCGTCTCCCAGTGATTGTGGAAGACACAGAGGGCATTGTCAGCCGCAGGCATGAGGGTGAAGGAAGGGTTGGGGTGGGGTTGAAGAGAGACAGAAAGTGAAGGGAGGTTTGGGGGCCGCATGGAGGATTGGGGGATGGATGCTCGTGGGGGCGGGAATGTCTCGAAGGGGGTTTTGGGGTCATTGGTGTCAACTCACTCATGCTGCCCAGCTTAGATCATTGATGTTCTTGTGACACTGGAGGTTAGTCCTCCTGGTCACACTTCCCGAGCTCACAGCCGTCACAACCTCGTCCCAGGCGACACAGGCTTCCCTCTGACTCAGCCTCCAGTCCCCTCGGGGGAACAGAACATCCCTCCTGCCCTCCACTGCATCGAGGACTATCTCTAGGTCTGCATATCTGAATCTTGGGGCTGGTGGTCTTGGTGCCATTGCTGTGAGCTGAGTAGAACTGGCTGTGCAGCTGCTGTTTAAGGGCTGCTCAACTTTGTTAGCAGGGGGTCCAGGCGAATCGGAGGGCGACCCTTCATTTACTGCGAGAAGTCCATGGGGCTTCGTTAAGTGGACCAATTAACGTTGAATAGCCTTAGTGGGCCGAGCACTAGGGACCTCATGGCAGTTACTGCTCACCATCACACTCAGAACATTTCTGGGAGAATCGCGCCCTTAATGTTTAAAGGGTTTAGAGGTTCAGATATGAACACTTTCACTTTATTATTAGAGATGTGTATTAATGCGATAATGAGTGGCTGTCTAAATGATATAGGGATACAGATGAGCACATTTCACTTTATTATGGGAAAACAAACTTTTAAACACTGACTGTTTAGTTTATGACTACAGGTCAGAACACTTTCATTGAATTATGGGCAAACTTTATTTTTTACACACTGAGTGATTTTAATGGATTTAAAGGCTGCAGATGAGGAGAGCAGTTAAAGGAACCCCATCCCAGGGAAGACCCCCGACTTGGCCCCTCCAGCCCAGCACGAGCCTCCCTGATTCCACCTCCCAGGAAGGACCCTCCCTCGGCACCCTGGCAGCTATTGTCGAGACGGTACTTACCATCTTGCCAGCCTTCGGACTACAAGTTGCCAGGTTCAGTTTCCTTAAGACTTGCACCAATTCACACCAGAGGGAATATCGACTGGGGGAGTGTCCTACCTGGTTTGTGAATGACGTTCTGCCCAACAGTGACATATAAAATAGCCCTAATGAGCTATTTTCAATGTCCTACCGAGTTGGGGCGGGAGACTGGTGGGATGGGCACGGAAATTTGCGATTGGTTTGCCGCCCAACGTGAATCTTCTATTTTGCCCCGCCACGGGATTCTCCACCCAATCGAGATTACGGATCTTAGCGGCGGCCAACAGAGAATCCCAGCCAAGATATTTCCGCTTGTGGGGGAGATAAAAATTAGGGGCAATAAATATGAAAAAGTCTCCAATAAATCCAGTCAGGAACTCAGGAGAAATGTCTTTCCACTGGAGAGTGGTTAGAATGTGGAACTTGCTGTCATAAAGAGTAGTTAAGGCAAATCAGTTGGAACCGTTCAAGGAGAAGCTGAATAAACCCATAAGGAAGAAAGTAATAGGTAGGGTCAGGTGAAAGCAGTTGGTGGAGGTATATATGGAGCATAAACATCAGACGGACCAATTGGGTAGAATGACCTGTTGCTGTGTAGTATATTCACTGTAACCGGTGCAAACTGTTATGGGTCAGGGTTTAGAGAATCCCAAAGTGTATCATGGAATTCACCTGACCCACAACCTTTAATAGATTGTGGTATGGGGAGCACACGGCTCACTCTGCAGGTATGGTACAACAGAAATGGAAAAGTATTTTTAAGAACAAAATAATATTTATTCTATGAACTCAAGTTAACGTTTTTAAAGCAAACAGTCAATATCTTAGCAACCATTAATTCAAATACAACCCCAAAGACTACAACACTAAGTACCCTTTTAAGTTGTTCTTTTACCATCCAAAAGATTTTACAAACCTTCAAACAGGAGCACTTCAGGGTTTACATTCAATACTGAAAACATTTATAATTCTGAATTCACCAAATGATTAAGATAGTCTTTGGATGGCAGACTTCAGATGCAGCTCACTGAAAAACACAGACACACCCAAGTTTTTTCTCAAACTGAAACGAAAAAGCAGAAGTAGAGCTCAGCTCCACCCACACTCTGACATCACTCCAGTAACATGAGCAGCTTCATTTCTTAAAGGTATGTTTCGTAAACACCCATTTCTTAAAGGTACTCTCACATGAAAAAACAAATATAGGGAGATGGATTTCCTTGAGGTTTCTCTCTTTGCTCTTCTGTAACTTTGGTAAAAGTTCAGTGGGTATCCAGCTTGCGTTTGTAAACGGGCCTTCTGCTGAAGTTACAGCAGTGCTGCCTATGATGCTCTGAGGAAATTCACTCCCAGATAGTCCAAAATTGTTTGAAATATCTAGTCCAATCAGCTTGCACCCACCATTAAAAAGATGTGGGTAGCGGGTGGCGGGGGGGCCTCAGGCTATATTTACTTCAGGCAAAGGCTCATCAGCAAAGGGGAGTTTAACTTTGGGATTTTGAGTTGCTGGCAGTGGACCCAGAGAGGATGCAAGTGCACATGCCATTCATCAATTTTACAGGCAACAGGCCTGGACAGGGTCATTGAATTTCTAGGCCAAGACTGAAATTAATGATAGAACAAGTAGTTTTTTGAATAAGTTGATTGATATGTTGAATGGAAAATGCCTATGTAAACTTATCAAGCTAAACATTTTGGGGAAAAATCTCCAATGGTGTTTTCAATGACAACCGGTAGTGCAACTACAGGAGACTCCATTACTATTACTGACCCAAAATGGGTTGTTACGGGGCAACAAATGGCATCAGCTGTTTATCAGATTTGCCCTTGATCATTTCATGTTAATTATATTTTGTCTGGCAAGTTGCTGGAAGTGTGAAATGGAAACAGGGCATTCGGTGAGCCACGCCATCAATATCTCCTGAGGGAGTGTGAAATTCACAGTGCAAAAACTGAGAACAGGTCTAAATTATGGTGGCAACATTGAATATCAGATTTTGTACAGAAAGAGAAATAAGAGGTAGGATTTACCCAGCAACCCGCCGTGTGTTTTTCAACGGCGGAGACGGCCCTCCAGCGGGATCTTCTGGTCCTGAATGCACCCTCGTCACCGGGAAACCCGAGGCTATCGGTGGGAATGGAAAATCCCGCCAGCGTGAAGGGCCGGTTATTCCACCCAAAGAGAGAGAATGAAATACTTGATTTAAAGAGGGAGAAAAAGGAAACAGAAAGGAAAATCAATTTTCAACTTAAATATATCTCGAACAACTATAGAACCTGAAAGAATGAGACCTCACATTTGTATTAGTTAATTTTCAGTGCAAGAAAGCTTGAATAGCAGTAATTAACATGCACCACATCATTAAAAGGGTACTTAGGCTGGAAATGATGCAACTTTTTTCGGCAAGTTTTGTTTGGATTTATCTTATGAATAAAGTAACTTCATGCCACCCAATGTGGAACCAGACAGTGAGGTGCCATTTTGTGAAGTTAACCGGAGACCAGTGGAACTCTGACTGCAACGTTTGGATTTACGCATTTGTTCTCACCTGAGGTTGCTATGGTGTTTATACAAAAATAATGGCAAACATAATTAGTCTCCCTATTATATTGACAGCAAACATTGGATCACCTAATAACCTTTTGTTATTTAAAGAAGAGTTAATCAAAAATTCCAATCACAGGTAGAATTTATTAGCCATTTTCCTAGTCGAGAACTTTGCAATCAGCAATCAGAAGTTAAATTTGGGAATACTTGGGTTCTTAGTTGGCACTTGGTTGGAATCAGAACAATTGCAAATGAAGCCTTCTTTACAAGTTTGTTAGAGACAAAAGAATGATTGGTTTTTCACTTTTAATCTTCTTCACTGATTATTCTATTGATCCATAGAATCACTACAGTCCAGAAGGAGGCCATTCGGCCCATTGACTTTGCAAGAAACCTCCGGAAGAGCACCCTACCTCGGCCCACACCACCTCTGTAACCCCACCTAGCCTTTTGAGCATGACGAGGCAATTTATCAATGCCAATCCTCCTAACATGCACATCTTTGGACTGTGGGAGGAAACCAGAGCACCCAGCTCCAAAATGCTTCCCCAAAAATATTGGGAGCATTAAATCAATCTGCAAGCCTGTTCAGGTGACTAAAAGAATCTGAGGCACTCTTCAATGAAGAGCAGGGCAGTTCTTCCAATGTGCCGGCCAATATATATTTCTATATTTCTCAACTAATAACATAAAAAAGAGCAGATTATCTGATCAGTCATCTCATTTTCTGTAACTTCATTTGGTGTAAATTGGTTGCTATATTTGCCTATAGATCAACAGTGACTACATTTAATCATAATTCATTGGATGTGAAATGCTTGGGGATGTCCTTGGGCCACCAATATATCCTCCTTATTGCATACACAGGATTGGTAAATATACTCTGCACACATTATTTATCAGGCCACAGTTAGAATATTGGGCTGACTTTTCTTCTATCCTTTTACTTATGACCCAGCGTTGTACACGTTGGTGGGGCAGGCAGAAGCCCTACCTAGTTGTTACGAAAAATACCCAGCCCATTGAGTCCAGTTTGGATTCCTTACTTCAGAAAGTGTATCAAGACCATGGAAAGGATTCAGAAAGGATTAAAATGATATGAGCGGCTTTAATTATGAGGGCATACAGGAGAAACGGAGCTTCTTTTAAACAATAAGAGGTTTCACGGAGTTGTGATAAAAGTATTCAAAATTATAAAAGAATTTGATGCATCAATTTGGGGAAAGAAAACTACATCCAATTACCAGAGAGCCAGTAACCTATCAGCAAAAAATTTAAGATTGTCACCAAAAGATTTTGGGGGTTGATAAGGAAAATGCTCTTTTACACGGAGAATAGCTCAGGCTTGAAAAGCCCAGCACAGCGGTAGAAGTACAATCCATAAAAGCTTGTAAAAGGAAGTAGATAAATATTTGAAAAGGAAAATTTTAAGAGGGAACAGCGAAAGGGCAGGGGATTGAAATCAAGTGGAAAACTCTTGCAGAGAGTCTGCACGGACACAATAGGCCAATGGCCCCCGCCTGTGCTTTCATGATTCTATTCTATGATTTGCTCACATTTCCAATATAAAATGAATGTCAGTTCCAATTCAGGCTTCTGTGATTGTGCTGGGAGTCAGTCAGCTTGTGGATATGTGATATTTAGTAAACTAAAATCATGTCCTTTATTTTACAGTACAGTGATTTATCCCATAATTAGAATTTTTAACGTTACCCTCAGGGGGTGTAAAGCAAGCAATTTAGAGCAATGTTGATTCCCAGTGACACTTTTATTTACAAACTTAGAGTTTGTAGGTGGTTGTAATTTTTCATAGCGCCTTTGTACACAGTTGCCAGGCACGCTCAGTGCAGATGGCTGCAGAACACTCCTAATAATTGCACAGTCCTGATGAATTTTGTAATCTCATTGGAACAGCATTTTCTACAGCTCACTAAAATAATTTAAAATGATATGTGGAGAGGTAGACCTAGCCAAGTAATCTTAATGCATTTAGGTTATTGAAAGATCCATCTCGAGATATTTTGACCCCAGAAATCTGCCAAGGTTGGTGGGGTCAGACTGGAGGTCCTTTCATTATCATTCCAAAGCAGGCACCCATACCATTAAAGGCACATCTATCATTGGCAAAAAATCAGAAAGCAGGCAGTGACTTGAAAAGGGAGAAGAAAGCCAGTTCACCCCACCAGAAACGCGATAACCGGCAGCCACACCTTGTAACTGGTCTCAGTAATAATTACTTTCCAAAAGTATCACTCCCCTTTGGAGGCCCTGCTTCTGCCGACCATATATCTAATTCCTGGCTGTTCTGCTGCGCGCTGTTATTATTAAGGTGGGCATACATCAGAACAGCTGATGTTTTCAGAGCCATTTGAAAATTTCATTATGCCATCTGACAGCTTTTCCTACCGCAAATAGAAAAGAGGTAAATCCAACTATTTCAGTATCATCTTATCAAATATTTTATCATATCTACATCTTTGTATTCAAGAGGGTGTCACAAGTGTCTCAGACCACCATCACTCACTTTCTTCAGTTACCCACGGGACGCTAGTAGCCTCACTATAACCAGACCTTCAATGACACTAAGCTGGATGAGCTGACTTCTACTTTCCATAACTTGCCTGCTTCATGAAAATTAGGCCAATATCAGGGATGCCTAGAGTCTTGCCATTCTCATGCAGACATTTTAACCTATGCCCTACATACATGCAAAAAAATGGACAAGCCTGAATGTCTAGAACACTGAGATGATGCATAAGAATGGCAGAGAAAACTGAAGTCATAGCTGCAGATCTCGGTGACATTGGGCGCAAATAATGGGAGAAGTTTCTAAGTATCATTTGTGGGGGTTTTGCTGGGAGTTACCTGCTGGCGAGTTCCCCACCGCTATCTAATGACATTTAGCGGGATTTAACTAAATGGGAACAAAGTCCCACAGCTAGCCCGTTTAGTCATGTGTATCCTGGAGCTCGCAATACTGAGAAACACAATGCTATGAAACGGCACCCAGGTTAGATAAGGGGCCTTAGCGGGGAACGTGCGGCCGAGGCTGCACATAGCTTTGTTTTGTGCATTGAGGAGACCTGCCGGCTAGTGTTATATTTGTGGCGCTAACAATTATACTCAAAGACGAGAGACAAGTACAACAGAGGCTTTATTGCTGTGCGATGCTATTCCTCCATCTGCAACTGTAGACTAGAGTCTGAGTGACTCACACGCATATTTATACACAAGCTCCCTGTGGGCGGAGCTAGCCGGCAGGGGCTTACCGGAGGAACCTGTATTACAGGTACAGGCATACATCCCCTACTGCAAGTATGCATATCTACTGGCTATATCACCACAATATTACTGGGTCTAGTAATATGTATTGTTACTAGTTGCTGTTGATGCCGATGGTCTGATGGTGTGATCCTGAAGAAACCACAAGTCTTCAACTTAAGCAAACTACTTTATTTAAAGTAACGATTGATCATTTCTGAGTTTGACCCTCAACAGAACTATCTCTAGAAATCAAGTAATTAAATATGATAGCATTAACTGATTCACAACTATAAATGCTAACTATACTGAGAGCTATCTACCATACACTACTGCTTACTAAACACTCCGGGGTAGAAAGAGACCAAGATCCTTTAGGAGCTGCTATTTTTACTGGCTCTTGTAATACCCTCTAGTAGTGTTACAGCCAGATGTTATAATTAACCCTTTAGTTATCTACACATATACATGTTATTACAGCCAGAACTCCTTAGTGTAGCGAGAGATCTAAAATGGTCTCCCGATCTCTAACACCCCCAAAGCGATTCCTGACCACTCCCAAGCCACAACGCACATGGGTGGGTCCCCGGGGCCCCCCTCAACACCTATTCAGGGCACCCCTGGCCCAATAGCCAATGCACGGAAATCCCAGCTTGACACCCTGGCAGTGCCATCCTGGAACCCCAGCAGTGCCCTGATGAGCTGGCAGTGCCACCAGGGCACCTTGGCAGTGCCATGTTGGCACTGCCAGGGTGCCAGTGCTGTCTCGCTTTAATATGCAGATTTACCAAAAAGGGATCCTTCCCACAATGGCAGGATTTATATCGCAAAGTCGTGCAAGATTGCGTTAGATCACGGGAGGTGTTGCGAGCCAGGTAGATCCTAGCTTCTATTGGCCATGCTACGCTGTGGTGATCTGATTTTTGGGTGCAAACTGGCCATTCGATCACGCGCCATGCCACCTTTTAGGTCCCTGGGGAGTTTCTCACCGGTTTAGCCCACACTTAGAATTTTTTTCTGGGGAGCTGAACTCCGAGATCAGGCCACCCTTTTTTTTTGATAAACAATTTTAATGAGGTTTTTTTGGAAGCAGGCCGTCCGTTTTGAAAGGGTGCCCCGATCTCTAAGTGAGCATGAGGGTCCCTCACACTCCCCATCGATGGGCAGTGTCACCCCCCCCCCCATATGCATGGGCATTACCCACCCCCCCACCCCAAGTAAGGACACCCTGCTATGGGGTCCCTCAAGACCCCACCCTCTTCAGGCCGTCCCACAAACCCCATCCATGATTCTCCCCTTCCAGGACCCTGACCCAGCACCCCACCATTCTTCATACCCCCCTCCACCCTCTTTTCATGGCCATGGTCCCCAACGGGCCCTGACCCTTAGCAGTGCTACCCTGGCACCCTTGCACTGGTACCCTGGCAGTACTTCTGCTGGCTTGGCAGTGCCACCTGAGCACCTTGGCAGTGACAAAGTGCCCATGTTCCAACAGGAAGGCCACTTGGCCACCCTGCACTATGCCTGGCCCTCCAGGGGCCTCAATGGCCTGGGAGACCGGAATGCTGTTCTGCCTGGTCCATGTTTGTGGATCTACATGGGTCGATCCTGCGAGATGTTGCAACTGTCAGGAAGCCAACAGGAGGTTACACCCAGCATCTACAAGCAACGTGGCTGGTAGATCGCACCCGTTGGGTGGAATTCCAACCCTACACTTGCCGGTTAGCAGGTGGTGTGAACTCCAGGACAGTGGGCGGGTTCCTGATTGTGCCTGCAGCCTTGGAAGGATGGCACGTCTACCAGAAGAGTTGGACACTGTAGGAGGGGGACCGTGAAGGCAACTCCATTTTGAGGTGTCTTCGAAAACATATAAATTTGTACAATTACCTGTGGCCTCAGTTGCCAGGTCACTGATAGGGGCCATGTGCAGGAAGCCTCGTGGGCACCAAGAACCTGCTGGTCTTTGGCCTCAGTGGGGGCTCCACCAGGCATTTGGAAGATCCCAGCTGTTGGAATAGCTGTCTGGACACTCAGCCAAGCATACATAATGAGGCTTGGCTAACAGCCCAAACAGCTATTACAATATAATAACACCTGTGCCCGAGAAGAATCATTTGTTTGACTGACAGTTCTGACAGACTCTCTGACCATTGTAGTCAAATTCAGTGTTTGCAGGATAAAGAGGGGCTGAGGACTGGAGGGCCGTCGTGTTTTTTCTTTTCACTGGGACAAAGTCCCACAGCATTAAGATGGGGATTTTAAACAGTTGCCTCTGCACTCCTTCACGGGTCGGCTGGCCCGATTCCAGCTCACACTGGCCCCCAGCAAGGAAGATCCCACCTTTACGATACATTTTATCCGGATGTGGGTGGACTGAATCAGGAATTTTCCACCGACCTGTCATGAAGTCTGGCATGTACCAGATCCTGTCCTGTGACTCATGTTGCGAAAATGAAAACTGTTTTGGATTTGAAAGTCTTAGGAGTGGGCTATGGGAATACTTCAGTGAAGCTCATTGCTTGTTGACCTGAAAGAGTGACCTTTTTGCAAAAATGTAAGTATGGGTAGCTGTACAGCTTCCTATTGATTTGCAACTAAATCTTTCAGTACTTCAGGCCAGTCTCAACTGATATGTTAGCTTTCAGCCTTTACCCACAAGAATCAAACCTTCAAATAGACGTTGCAATTTTATAAAAGAGACACTGCCTTCAGGAATAAGCTCTGTTGTGCAGTGGTTATGGTACTAGAATAGCAATCTTATTAGGTGAGTTCAAATCCCATAATGCCAAGTTATAATTGAATTCAATAAATCTAGCAATTTCTGGGCTGCCACCAAGAAAGCATAACCACAAAAACTGGCAGGTTGTTAAAAACTCAACTCTTTCTGCAAGGAAAGGAAACCGCCAGTCCTGTTGCCAAATCTGGTTTACATGGGTATGCAGTCCACATGATGTGGTTGATCTTTAGCATCCCTTGGAGCAGCACACTGAGCTGTAAAAAAAAGATCCGTATCAAGAAACAGGGCCAACACTATTTTCTCAGCAACCAGAGGTAGATAATAAATACGACTTTACCACAGAATTTTCCACCTCCTGAGAGCAAAAAAAGTAACATAGATATACCTGGAGGACACGAGGAAAAAGGCAATTCTTGCCCTGATGATGCCACATGGACGGAATGTGATAATGGGCGTGATTGTCCGGAAAGATTTCTCAGTGTGATAGTGAGCGGGAACTGCCGCGGGCTTCCCGAGGACCCAGCGAAGCCGGCAACGTTAATTGGTTCACTTAACAACGTTCCAAAGGCTTCTTGCCGCAAACAAAGCCTTGCCAGCTGATTCACCGGCTTTGGGCTTGCCAGCCCCCCGCTAACAAAGTCGAGCAGCACTTAAACAAGCTCTTGCACAGCCAACTTGCAACATTGGCATCCAGGAGACCGGCCCCAAGATTCGGGGATGCAGATCTTGCCAGGCTTCGAGGCGCAGTGGAGGCCTGGGGGATGTCCTGTTCCCCAAAAGGTGCCGAAGGGTCAGTCAGAGGGTAGCCAGTGCTGCCTGGGACGAGGTGGCAGCGGCTGTGAGCGCCGGGAGTGTGACAAGGGGGACTTGCCTCCAGTGCTGGATAAAGGTCAATGACCTACACTGGGCAGCATAAGTTAGTCGACACCAATGCCCCACCTCTGGAGTTCCAGAGACTACGGGTGCTGGAGTTGTCACCGGCAACGAGTAGCACCAAGACCAACACTGCTAGGCTGGCGATGAGTGGAGAGCCTGCTGCACGATGTCGCCCCATTCGTGAAGGTGTCCAAGGCGTCGCGCAGTCAGTGATGGCCATGGCTGAGGGTCTTGTCAGAATGTCCGACTCGCTGTGGGATGTAACCCAGTACCAGGCTGACCTTGATGAGGTTCTGTGAGACATGTGCCGCTCTCGGACGGGAATGATTGAGGCGCTGCGGAGCTTGTCCCACTCGCAGGTAGGCATTACCGAGCCGCATGCCCCATTCACTGAGGAGCATCGCCGAGGGTATCAACACCATGGTGCATACACTGGGGAGCCACCAGGGCTGGCACAGCCAGATCAAGCAGTAGCAGCCGGGGCTCGAACCAGCTGCCCCTCCGTCCCAAGGTGAACCCCGCGGCCCTATGTGGATCGAACGGCAGGAGGAAGTGCTGAGTGCCAACCTGGACCTGTCCCATGGAGTGGCAACTGTGGCCACCAGCTCCCCGAGTTCCAACCCTCTGATGAGGCCGTGTCTTGCAGCCAGCACCCGGCACAAGGCTGCCAACAAATAAGCTCGGGCCCTCCGGCCCCAGAGCCCCTAGAGGATGCCCACCAGGGTGCATCGAATGTCAAGGGACATGGTAAGCAACTGGCTGCCTACACCTCTGATATGCTTCCTGTTGACACACCTGGACATAGCGGTAGAGCTAGGAAGGCAATGCATTTGAGGATCACTGAGGGGAGCAGGGGAGAGGGGAACGGGGTTGGGGGGCACTGTAGGTAGGGGATGAGGGAGTGGGGGTGGAGGGGGCAGCACCATCAGGAGAGTGGGGCATTGTTACACACAATAAACACCCTTGTGCTCAACCAATCTCTGTTACTTTCTTCTGCAGTGCAGGCCGACCTCTGAACCTTTGGCTCAACAACCCCCAAACCTCCCAGGCACACCGCGTGCAGGTGATGGGTGTGAGCGAGCGCTCAGCAGGCATGAGTCAGACTATGGCATAGATTGAGGAGCGCTGGTGCTCAGCTCTCTGTGGGTTATCAGCGCCTACCTATCCTCGACAGTGACCCGCTAATGGTGCCGACACAATCCCAGCACCCTGGAGTGATGTAATACATTCCCTGGGAGGATGGAAATGGGGTTGGGGGTGGGTAAGGTAGCGATGACAGAGCAGGCCACATCCTAACTGAACCTTGCAAGTATGAGGTCCTCCATGGTCCTTCAAGCTTGCCGGACCTTCGCCGCTGACTCCGGCTGGTCCTCTGGTTCCTCCCTGAGATCATCCTCCAGCCCCTGCTGGTCCGGTGCCGCTTCATCATCCTCGTCCCCATCTTCCTTCTCCTCCTCCTCGGTGGCCACACATTCCTCATCACCAACCTCCAACTTGCCGCCCTGCTGCTGTGTGAGGTTGTGGAGGGAACAGCAGACCACCACAAAGCGGGCGACCTTCTGGGCGGAGTACTGCAGGACACCACCAGAGCGGGCGAACCATGGGAACCACACTTTGAGGAGTCCGATGCACAGCTCGGGTGGCCACATGGGCATCGTTGTACCGGGTCTCCGCTTCGGTCTCCAGCCTCTGCACTGTTGTCATTAGCCAGGTCCTCGGCGGGTACCTGAGGAGCCAACCACCCATCCTGGAGTTGACCTCAAAAAGGGCAGGGATGACTGACTGCCCCAGGATGTAGCTGTCGTGGGTGCTCCCCAGGAAGCGTGTACACATGTGCATGATCTTCATGTGGTGGTCACACACGAGCTGTATGTTCAGGGAGTGGAACCCTGTTCTGTTAACATAGGGCACCCCAGATGGCCTGGTGAGTGCAGGGCCATATGTGTGCCATCTATTTCCCCCTGGACCTGGGGCATCCCAACAATGACGGTGAAACCTGCTGCCAAAGCTGAAGTAGTTTTCCACCCGGGCAACCAGGGCATCCGTGACCTGTCGGGTGGACCTGTGGGCTGTGTCCTATGAGATACCACACAGGCCCACAGGCACAGTGCATGAGGACATGGCACAGGTGTCGCACCATCTCCATGTTGAGGCGGAGCCTCCTGCAGCATGCGCTGTCTGCTAGCGCTACCCATGCCAGTGGTATGCTCTGTGGCCCCCATCCAGCACCCTCCTCTAGGGGTAAACGTGGGTCAGATGCCCCGCCGGTTATGGAGACGGTCGGGTTCGTGGGTTGGAGGTGGGGTGGAGTGAGCGGTTGAGTGTGGGGGGGTCGGGGCACCCATACAGCCGGTGTCAATCTGTACAACTATGACCAAGGTGGGCAGTCAGTGGGGTATGCAGCAAGATGGCTGCCCTGCATACCGCAGCAATGGAGGTCTGTGCCTGGACACCGCTTTGGTTCTGGGGGTCTACCGAATGCCATAGCTCATCCCCTGGTCACGCCCCCCACCCGCCCCCATTACTCTCCCTGGTCCTGGCAGATGTCTGTTCTCCCCCCCCCCCCCCCCCCCCCCCCCCCCACCCCCCCACCCAGCCAGCCGTGCCAGCAACAGAACTTGCAGCCCATGGTCGTGCCTCTAGCAACATGTCCTAACGTCCTACCTCCTCTCTCCCTCAGCAGCTATGGAACCATTAACACGATTGCCCTCACAATCCTCCTCCAGTCTCTCTGCTGTCTCTCCATGGGATATCCCTCAATTTCTTTCACCTTTACCTCTCTGTTCATACCTGTTCTTTTCCCACCCCATATTGTTACCCTCAAAGTTCCTCATGGCTCACTTTTCTTTCTGATCTACATGCTATTCCTCATTCGATATAATCTGCATTCATGGAGTCAGCTTCCACATATACGTTGATGACATCGCTTCTCTTGACCACTCAAGGATATGTGTGATGACTGCTTGTCCAATATCCCATCTTGGATAAGTTGCAATTTCCAACCAAAGCCGCTTTCCTTGCCTTCTGGCCCCATGGGATCAGTTCCATTACTTTCCCTTACCAAGTGCCTGAGGCAAAATCAGATGTCAAAACCCAAGCATCCTATTTGACCTTGAGCTGAGCTTCTGGCCTGTCCATCACAAAGACTGCCTTTTTCCACGTCTGCAGCATTGCCTCTCCTCAGCTCACTTTCATTGTCATTTCTGGACTTTACTATTCCATTGCTTTACTAGTCTGCATTTCATCCTCAACCCTCCCAGCCACATTCTGCCCCACTTTATTTCCCCATTGTCTCCATCCTCATTGACCTGTGTTACCTCCCAGTTCCCAAGTGCCTAAAGTTTTAATTGTTTATCCCTGCATTTAAATCCTTTCAAGACCTCACTAGTCCCTATCTCTGTAACCTCCATCACCCCTACTTACCACCCTTACCAAATTCCCTTTCCCTCACTGGCCTTTATACAACTCTCCCCATTGTGCGTAGTTTTGTCTCCTTATCTGAGGAAGGATGTTCTTGCTATGGAGGGAATGCAGCCAAGGTTTATCAGGCTGATTCCAGGGATTGTGGGACTGTCATATGAGGAGAGATTAAATCGGTCAGGATTATACTAATTTGAGTTTAGAAGAGTGAGCGGGGATCTCATAGAAACTTACAAAATTCTAACAGGATTAGACAAGGTAGATTCAGAAAGTATGTCCCTGATGGTGGGGGGAGTCCAGAACTAGGGGTCATAATTTGAGGATAAGGGCTAAATCTTTTAGGACTGTGGCGAGGAGAAATTTCTTCACCCTCTTGGGGCTAAAGGGATCAAGGAATATGGGGGAAGTGGGATCAAGGTATTGAACTTGATGATCAGCCATGATAAGCAGGAAGAATCGAATAGCCTCCTCCTTCTTCTATTTTCTATGTATGTTTCCATGTATTATCCTATCATTGGTGGCTATGGCTTCATCCATTTAAACACCACACAGTGGAATTCCCTTCGTAGCTCCCACCTCACAACCTCAATCTTTCTGATGAAGACGCTACTTAAATTCCTCTCTAACCACCCATCTAATATCACATTTAGCTAGATGTCCATATTTTGATTACACCTCTCCGAAGTGCTTTACGACATTTTTTATATTGAATGCAAGTTTGTTGCTGTTTAAAATCATGTTATGACAAGTGTGGTCGAACACCATGTCAATATTACGGATTTAGGAGGTCTTTTTTCTGATAGCAGATATCAGACCCTCTAGTCTTAGAAAGGGGCCAGTGTGAAACAGTATGATGTATTGCTCCAGTATCTCTATATCTGTGGGAGCATCAGGAGAAAGATCCGTCTCTACGCATCAGTGGTCAGATCACATTTCTCAGTTCCACCTTCAGAGACCAAGTTTAGTTTCAATGTTGCCCTTTCAAAGTACTGATACCTCAGTGGATTGGATTAATGGTAACAGCATGAGACTATTTAAAAAATAAGTCTTGCAACAATAAGTTCTGTCCTCGGTTTTGCTTGCCCCCGAGCACGCACTGAGTGCCAAATATTATTCCAAAGTTCTGATTCATATAAACCTATTTATAAAGTGATATTTGTTGGCACCATAAAAATCTTGTGCAACTGGAAATATCCTATTAGACTAATGCCAGACTCACACAAGAGGGACATGCATTTGGTTTGCTCAGATTTATACTTGATTTGATTTACAGTGACAAGACCCAAAAAACGAACAAACGAATTGAACAGCAGTCTGTTAAAAGACTTTTGATTAAGGTCAACATTTAGTTACAATGCTGCATTCCAAACAGTAAAGGCAGAGGAAAATATTGACTGTGTGCAATATTCAATAAATGAAATGAAATGAAATGAAAATCGCTTATTGTCACGAGTAGGCTTCAATGAAGTTACTGTGAAAAGCCCCTAGTCGCCACAGTCCAGCGCCTGTCCGGGGAGGCTGGTACGGGAATCGAACCGTGCTGCTGGCCTGCCTTGGTCTGCTTTAAAAGCCAGCGATTTAGCCCAGTGAGCTAAACCAGCCTCTAAAATACATTGAGTTTGATTTAGAACATCCTTTCTGTTAACCTCTAAAAGCTCTGTTGAAAAACACGACATCAAAACCTGTTTGAGGAAGGAAGTGAAACGCTACTTCACGTACACATAATTCAAAACTATTATACAGCATTGTGGACTTTGAGGGGAATAAAAGAGGTGTTGAGCTGTTTTAAGAAATTATTCTTCAAACTTAACTGCAACTGCTTCAAGGGAGATTAAACAATTTCAATTTAAAAAATTTTAAACATCCATTCTCAATCGTGTTAAAAATAGAGCTTCAAGTAGGGTTAGCTGGGGCTCAGACAATTGTGCAGGGAAGACTGGCCAGCGGGTTTATGTTTTCTGTTGCGTTTTGGGTGTGTACCCTGTGTAGGGGGCTGTCTCACGAGCACAAAGGGGCAGGCTAGTGAATGGGAGTGGAGTGAGGGGAGGGGCTGCGATTTGTTGGACCTGGTTAGATGAGGTTCAATGAGTCTAGCTTGTTTGATTAGCATGGGCGGCAGGCAGTCTGCGAGCTCAGTGGGGAGGGCAGAGAGCAGATGTGGGGTTTTGTGGGCGGGGTTTCGAGAGTCATAGATGAATATGTGGAGTTCAATGGGAATGGGATGCTTTCATCTTCTGTTCTATTGGAGGCATTGAAGGCGGTGATTCGAGGGGAAATTATTTTGCGTAAGGCACACTTGGACAGGGAGGCTAGGAAGGAGTGCCAGAAGTTAGTTGATGACATTTTGGAAGTGGACCGTAGACATTTGAGTGACCCAAGCTGAAAATCCTGGCAAGCAGGGAAAAGCTGCAAATGCAGTTTGACTGTTATCTACGGACAGGTTGGCGCACCAGTTGCTGCGTCTGAGGGGGTTGGGGCTGACCTATGAATGTAAGGAGAAATCCAGCTGCCTCTTGGCCCACCAGCTAAGGTGGCAGGCGGCCTCTCGGAGACTATCCAAATCAGGTGGGAGGCTGGTTTCTGCCCCGGATAAAGTGAATGAGGCATTTTGGACCTTTTATGAGAAGTTTTACAGGTCGGAGCCACCAGAGGAAGAGTTTGGAGTGACAGTGTTTTAGAGGGCTTGGAGTTCCCCGACGTGGGGGTCTGGGAGGCTTAAGGTTGGGCTCGACTCCATAAGGTAAATTATACCAGCCTGGTGAATAGGTCAAATCTGATCTACAAAGGTGGGACAACTTTCCTTTGTCCCTGGTGGGGTAGGAATCAGTCAATAAGATGAACATTAAATGTCTTCTGGTCTTTCTTCCCAAATTATTTTTTGGGTGGTGGAACGATTAATATCGGCCTTCATATGAGCAGGCAAATCTACGAGAATTCGGAGGGTTGTTCTACAGAAGGATAGACAGTCGGGAGGTCTCATGTTGCTGTACCGCTTTTTCTTACTGGGCTGCTAATGCAGAGAAGGTGTTGGGCTGGTGTGGGGAAACGGGGTACCTGGGTGCAGATGGAGTCTGGGTCGTGCAGGGGGTCCAGTTTGGGTGCACTGGGGGAAGCTTCTCTTCAGTTCATACCAGCAAAGTACTCGTCAAACCCGGTTGTTGTCTCCACTTTAAAAATATTGAGGCAACTTCATCAACATTTCAAACTCGGGTCAGTACCAAGGCTGGCCCCCATTTGTGTGAAACACTTGTTTGAGCCGGTGAGATTGGATGCCACAATTGGAATGTGGAAGGGGCTGCAGAGATTATGTGACCTATTCCTGGAGGGGCAATTTGCCAGCCTGGAGAAATTGAAAGTGAAGTTTGGACTCACAAGGCCCGGATTCGTTTAGGTACCTTCAGGTATGAAATTTTGATAGACGAGTATTCCCGGCATTCCCAGAAGTGCCAACCCTCTCCTTGATAGAGAGGATCCTTTTGTGCGTGGGGTTGGAGGAGGGCAGTATATCCGGTATATATGCGTGGATTCTGGTGGAAGTGGAGGGGGTGAAAGCCAAGTGGCAGGAGGAACTGGATCTCGTATTGGAGGATGAGGTGTGGAGTGAGGCCCTTCGTAGGATGAACGCCATGTCCTCGTGTCTGAAGCTGACTTTGATCCAACTTAAGGTAGTGTTTAGGTCACACCTGACCAGAGCTGGAATAGGTCGGTTTCTGCTGGGGCCGAGGACAGGTACGAGTGCTGTTATCGGGGGCCAGCTAACCATACGCACATGTTTTGGTCTTGTCCCAAACTGCTGGGCTTTTGGACCTTCCTTTGCAACACCATGTCAGCGATTCTAAACATCGAGATGTCCCTTAGTCGCCATATTCGGGTATCAGACTTGTTGGAGCTGCAGGTGCGGGGGCAGATGGTTTAGCCTTCACCTCACTGATCACTTAGAGGTGAATCCTGCTGGAATGGAGGTTGACAACTCTGTCCAATGCCTCGGCTTGTCTAGGTGACTTAATGGAGTTCTTACACCTGGAGAAGGTTAAATACACCGTGAGGGGGTCAGTTGAAGGGTTCTGCCAGAGATGCCAACTGTTTATCATCTACTTCAAGGAGTTGGGCACTGTTAGGTACTAGGAGGGGAAGGCGGCGGGCTTGTTCCTACCGCGATTGGGGGGGGGGGGTTAATTGTTCGAGGGGGTCCTTTTTTCTTTATTTGGTTGATGGATGTGGATTATGTGATTTGGTTTGTTCTCTTTTACTGTTGTTGTTTCTACTTTTGTGCTTAATTAACTGAAAAAGGTTCATAAAAATATATATTTTAAAAATAGAGCTTCATTTTATGCAGCACAGTGGTTAACACAATTGCTTCACAGCTGCAGGGTCCCAGGTTCGATTGGGTCACTGTCTGTGTGGAGTCTGCACGATCTCTCTATGTCTGCGTGGGTTTCCTCCACGTGCTCCGGTTTCCTCCCACAGTCCAAAGAACTGCAGGTTAGGTGGACTGGCCATGTTAAATTGCCCTTAGTGTCCAAAAAGGTTAACTAGAGTTACTGGGTTACAGTGATAGGGTGGAGGCATGGACTTGAGTAGGGTTCTCTTTCCAAGGGTTGGTGCAGACTCGATGGGCCAAATGGCCTCCTTCAGCAGTGTAAATTCTATGATTCTATGATTTTGCCTGACCAAAAGATAATATAGTATAATTCAGTACCACCAGTGTGTACTTGTGCCTACAATGCATTTAGATAATAGGCTGGTGTTGATCCAACTGAGGCTGAAGTAGTTTTAAACCAATTAAAGGGAGGATAAGGATGAACAGATAGAGAAGAGCATATCAGGGATATGCAACACAGCTTCCAGAAAAGAAGGCAGTGATTATTTGATTTGAAGTCTCCAGGTGAGGGTATACAGTGGGCAGAATTCCCCATTTTGAAGCTAAGTGCCGTGCTGGGGGTGCGAGTGTGGAGTGTTTCACACTGTGGCAGCCAGCGGGATAAACACGCCACATCATCCGATCCAACCTCATTAATTATGCACCCGGATATTTTAAGCCATATTCAGTGGCGGGGCCAGCCTAGTTGGCACATAATCCACTGTTTTGTCCATGTGTCATATTGAAAAGGCACCCAACATCACTGACACACCATTGAAGAAAGGTGTTGGACCCCCTGAAAATGAAGATAGATCCCCAGGAGCAGGGTGAATATGGGGCAGGATTCTCCCGTACCCGGCGGGGCGGGGACCACGCGGCGGGGCGGGGGGTCCCGGTGGGTCGGATTGCCCCAAAGGTGCGGAATCCTCTGCACCTTCAGGGGCTAGGCTGGCGCCAGTGTGGTTTGCACCCCGCCGGCCGGCGTGGAAGACTTTTGGCGCCACGCCAGCCGGGCCGAAGAGACTCCACCAGCTGGCGCGGGTCCGTGCATGCGCGGGAGAGTCAGTGGCTGCTGACGTCATCCCCGTGCATGCGCAGGGGGGGTTCACCTTCGCGCCAGCCATCGCGGAGGCCTACACGGCCGGCACGTAGGAAAAGAGTGCCACCACGGCACAGGCCTGCCCGCGGATCGGTGGGCCCCGATCGCCACACTACCAGAAGGATGTGGAGGCTTTAGAGAGGGTGCAGAAGAGATTTACCAGGATGTTGCCTGGTATGGAGGGCATTAGCTATGAGGAGCGGATGAATAAACTCAGTTTGTTCTCACTGGAACGACGGAGGTTGAGGGGCGATCTGATAGAGATCCACAAAATTATGAGGGGCATAGACAGAGTGGATAGTCAAAGGCTTTTCCCCAGGGTAGAGGGGTCAATTACTAGGGGGCATAGGTTTAAGGTGCGAGGGACAAAGTTTAGAGGAGATGTACGAGGCAAGTTTTTTTACACAGAGGGTAGTGGGTGCCTGGAACTCTCTGCCGGAGGAGGTGGTGGAAGCAGGGACGATAGTGACATTTAAGGAGCATCTTGACAAATACATAAATAGGATGGGAATAGAGGGATACGGACCCAGAAAGTGTAGAAGATTTTAGTTTAGACAGGCAGCATGGTCGGCATGGGCTTGGAGGGCTGAAGGGCCTGTTCCTGTGCTGAACTTTTCTTTGTTCTTTTTGTTCTTTGTGGGGGCACCCCCCGGGGCCAGATTGCCATGCAACCCCCCCCCCCCCGGACCCCAGAGCCCGCCCGCGCCGCCAGGTCCCGCCGGTAAGGGACCTAGTCCAATTTACGCCGGCGTGACCTGCATAGAACGAGCAGGACTTCGGCCCATCACGGGTCGGAGAATAACCGGGGGGCCTGCTACAAGCGGTCGCCGACTGGCGTGGCGCGATTCCCGCCCCTGCCGAATCTCTGGCGCCGGAGAATTTGGAAGCCGGCGGGGGCAGGATTCACGCCGCCCCCCAACGCCGGGTCGGAGAATCCCGCCCAACGGTCTTCCTAAGAACAAAGATGGACCTCCTGGAACATTCTAAGGCTGGAGGTTTGAACTCTTCAAGGACACCTCATCTGGTAGGTCCACCTGCAGTTGGTTCCCCGACCCACTGCTATGGTTTCCCAGGGTCCAAGGTTGCGGACAACCTCCATCCTGAAATCTGGAGCCATTTTTCAGATGAATCCCAACATCTGCACACCACATTGTTCATAGCGTCGTTCATGCCAGGGTGTTTTCCAGCTGGCATCGGAGAGAATCTTGGGGGCGGCTGCATCTGCATCCTATTAATGGGACTGAAATGAGGATCATGCTGGCCTCCAACAGGTTTTCCGACTGGCCATGGCAGTCACCAGCAGGAGATTCCACTGTAAATTCACACCTGTGTTAAACCGATTTCAGGGCCTCCTGCCATATTCTCCCACCATTGAACATGCTGGTGGGGGCTTGGGAGAATTGCTGCTCATTACAAGGTGAAAGTGCAGTGCCTAGTTGTAATTCCTGCTTGTGATGTGTAAGCAATGATCACACAACCAGATCAATGGAAAATTGGGTATTTCTTGATTTGTTCTGCTGTCATTTTTTTCATATTTCATAGGCATGAAATCTGATAGCTGTTTCAGATGTGAGCAGCTTTTGACACATTTTCCTTGGTTGATGGACTCTATTTGAGCCTTTCCATTCTTATTCCAGGTAGCCAGTGCAACCTTCAGTGATGTTTTAGTGTATAAAATATGTACTGATATGCTGCGACCAGAGATATCTTTCAAGATACTAAGTAAACTTCAAGCCATTAAATGCCAACCATTTGCAAAATCTTGCTTTCATTAGAATTTTGGAGATTAATGTTATTAATAGGTTTTCCAGCTTATCTTTAAATTTTAGTTAAGGAAATAGAAGTTTACATTGTTTTGCATTTTTATGAATGATCGTGAATAAAATATATGGGAAAAACTTTAAAATGTATAAATGGAATCATTAAGGCAAAATAATTAGACACAGCGATCTTGTTTACCAATTTAATTGCTTTGAAATGTGATGGAAAACATTTGCTTGAAAGCAACAGGGGGTGGGAACATGGGAGAAGTTAACAAGCAAATGTTTATGGGCTCTGAGCATTTTTATATGGTAACATGGCATCTGAAACTCAAAGAATTTGACCCCCTATTGTGTTTTATAAGGTCAGACAATTTGATACTGCATTTTTCACCAGTTCTTTTCTTGGCTTGGAAAAGTCTGTTGTTTCAAACTGCAACGATATATACCAGGACCTTCGGTTTACAAATGTTGAATGTTTATTCAATGATGGCGCATTCTGTTTATTCAGTGAGTAACTCAACATTACAGCCCAGGAAGATCCCAGATTTTGGGGCGATTCCCCAGTCGCATTGCGCTGGTGCACATCACACAATTCTGGAGGAATAGTGGGAGAGCCCTAAACTAGGTTCGCATCGGGCGCCAAATGGAGCAGGATGGCATGTGGCACCTGACGCAATCTCTTTCATATACTCAAACTATTTATTCTGCACCTCCCGCAACTGAGGCCAGCGGGAATAACGATTGGTCTCCATCACCAAAGACCAGGAGCTGGATTCTCCATTTCTGAGACTAAGGGGTGGATTCACCGTTTTGGAGGCTAAATGCCGATGCCAGCGTGGGAACTGTGGCATTTTTACAATGGCAAAATCGCGCCGAACCCTCACCGATCCTGCACCCGGTGAGGGGCTAGCAACCTCACCGAGTAAAACTCCCGGCTCCCACGCAATAAACGGGTGGGTCTGTGGCCGCACATGCGCACGGCGATAACCGGCAGCAATCATGCCGTTAAAAAAAGGTGTGGACTGCCAAATAGTTCCCCGCTGGCCACTCCCCCCAGTCCCCTCAGCCCTCGCAGAAGCCCCTCCGGCCAGCAGCATGGCTCCCGGCCGACTGTGGCAGTGCTGGACATAGTCTGCAGCTGCCACGCCGGGTTCCCAACTGCTGAGACCACACGTCCCCCATGCAGTGGGCAACTCGGCCCATCAGGGGCTGATCATTGGGGGATGGCCTTCAGGTGGCGCGGTAACGCTGTTCCAACAGCATGCGCCGCACAGCGCGATGATGCCATTTCAGAGGCGTTGCACCATATAAACACTGCAGGTGCAAGAGGCCAGGTGCTGGGAATTCTGCGATGGAAGGGATTCTCCGCCCAATCACCAATATCGGCATCCGGCAATGATGAATACCGCACTTAGTGTTGACCTCGGGACAAGATACGTGGAGTTTCACGACAGTAAAACTGGCATGGAGCCTTAACTGATTCAGCGACTGTGGAGGGGCTAGCATTGGAGCCACGTGGAACACAATCAATTCCAATGAAAAACGGTGCGGGATTCGCTGCGTCTATGATTGACATTCGGGAGGTTGACAAGCTGCAGCCGCAAATCCACATAACGCTCTCCACACACACACAATGGGCTGTCAGATGCATGTGCAGCTGCATGGCTGCCTTGCCAGCTGCGGCAGTGGAGTTCCATGCCCGTCCACCCCAACCCACAGATCACCTCCTGACCACTCCCCCGCTACTCCCCTGCTCTGGCAGAGGCCCCCCAGCCAGCGGCACAATTATTAGCAAACCATGGCGATGTTGGGCACTTTCCCAACCCACTCCCTCCCTCATCAGCCACAACACCGGTTTCACGATTTTAAAAAGCACACGTGAACTCGGCCCATTGGAGGTGGAGGCACATGGCCCCGGAGAATACCAGGCCAGGTCCGCTCATGATATGCAAACGGTGTTTATTGTACGTGTGTTCTGGACAGCATTGGTGCCGCTATCGGGGTGACGGAGAATTGCGATTTGGCGTCAAATTGGCGCCTAAGTGATTTTGGCGTCAGAACCTATTTTCTGCCCAATCCTGTTTCCCGTCCCAAATGTGATGAAAACGACAGCGGGGGCTCGGAGCCCATTGGAGCCCCCAGCTGGTTGGGGACTTGACTGGGGCACAACCAGAGTTCTAGACGCACGGCCAAGGGAAGTCTTGGTTCCGCACATCATTTTTTCAGCGGGTTGCACCTCTGGCTCCAGAATTACTAAGTGTGGGAGAAATACAATGGGAATTGAGCCAGAATAGCCAGCATTATTCCCACCGGTTCTCCTGCTCAAATTAACACAATCATTTTTTGGGAGAGTGTACTCCCTTTAGATTTGATGCTTTCCTTAGCCGAGCAACTATAAGAGTACTGCAGTTGGTATCAATGTTCCTGTGTTGGAGACATAAAAATCAGCCTGAATTCCAATTTCCCATTACTATCCAAAGACCCCGGCACTTACTCAGCAATAACCTGCTCACTGACACTCAGTTTGGATTCCGCCAGGCCACTCAGTTCCTGACCTCATTCCAGATTTGGTCCAAACATGGACAAACGAGCTGAACTCTGGAAGTGAGGAGAGAGAAAATACCATTGACAGAGTGTTATGAAGGAGTCCTAGCAAAAACTGGAGTCAATGGGAATCGGGGAAAACTCTTCACTGGTTAGGGTCATGCCTAGCTCCAAATTGTTGGAGGTTAATAATCTTAGTCCTGGAACATCACTGTCGGACTTCCTCAGGGTAATATTTCAGGCCCAATCATCTTCAGATGCTTCATAAAAGTCCTTTCCTCCATGATGGGGGCAGAAATGGAGATGTTCACTGATAATTGCAAAATGTTCAGCACCATTTACAACTCCTCAGATACTGAAGCAGTCCATTGCATATGCAGCAAGACCTGCACAACATTCAGGCACGGGGTGATAAGTGGCCGGAACCATTCGCACCACAGAAGTGCCAGGCAATGGCTATCTCCAACAAGAGAGAATCTAACCAACTCCCTTTGACAATCAATGGCATAACCATTGCTGAACCCACTGCCAACATCCTGGGGGTTACCACTAACCAGAAACTGAACTGGATCAGCCATATACTGCAGGTGCAAGAGGCCAGGTGCTGGGAATTCTGCGGCAAGTAACGTCTCCGGATTGCCCAAAGACTATCCACCACCTGCAAGGCACAAGGTAGGAGTATGATGAATACCCTCCACCTACCTGGAATGAGTGTAGCTCCAACACTCAAGAAGCTCAACACCATCCAGGAGAAAGCAGCCAAATTGATGGCACCTTAAGAATTCGCTCCCTCCATCATGGACACACAGTTGCAGCGATGTATATAATCTACAAGATCCACCAGAGCAGCTCATCAAGGCTCCTTTGCCATCACCTTGGGATGGCACGGGTCACAGTCGTTACCATTGTTGCCTCACAGCACCAAGGACCCGGGTTCGATTCCGACCTCAGGTGCCTGTGTGAAGTTGGCATATTCTTCCCGTGCCTGCGTGGGTTTCCTCTGGGTGCTCCGGTTTCCGTTCACAGACCAAAGATGTGCAGGTTTGGTGGGATTAGATGGGGGCTGGTTCAGCACAGTGGGCTAAACAGCTGGCTTGTAAGGCCAGCAGCATGGGTTCAATTCCCATATCGGCGTCCCCAAACAGGCCCCGGATATGGGGCTTTTCACAGTAACTTCATTCAAGCCTACATGTGACAATAAGCAATTATTATGGGGTTGTGGGATAGGGCGGGGGAGTGGGCCAAAGTGGGATGTTCTTTCAGAGGGTTCTTGCAGACTTGCAGGCCTTCTTCTGCATTATAGGCATTTTCCGGATTCTATGGAAAATAGCTGAATCCCAGAGGTGAGGTGAGAGTGACTGCCCTTGACATTAAGGCAGCACTTTACCGAGTATGGCATCAAGGAGCCCGAGGAAAACTGGAGTCAATGGAAATTGGGGGGAAAACTGGTTGGAATCCAGGGATCTGGGTTCAATTCTGGCCTTGGGTGACCATGTTGGTGGAATTTGCACTTTCTTTTTGATTCTGCGTGGGTTTCCTCCGGGTGTTTCGGTTTCCTGTCACAGTCCAAAGATGTGCAGGTTACGTGGGTTGGCCATGCTAAATTGCCCCTTAGTGTCCAAAAGGTTAGACTGGGTTACAGTGATAGGGTGGAGGCGTGGGCTTAAGTAGGATGCTCTTTCCAAGGGCTGGTGTAGGCTTGATGGGCTGAATGACCTCCTTCTGCATTGTAGAGATTCTATACCTGGAACATAGGTAGATGGTTGCGATAGTTGGGGATCAATCATCTCAGCTCCAGGACATCACTGCAGGAGTTCCTCAGGATAGTGTCCTCGGCCCATCAATCTTTAGCTAATTCATCTGTGACCTGCTCTTCATCATGAGGTCAGAAGTGCGGATTGTCATGTGAGAGTACCTTTAAGAAATGGGTGTTTTTATAGAATAGCTGTAGTGGGTGTACCTTTAAGAAATAGGTGTTTATTACTGCAGTGATGTCAGAGTGTGGGTGGAGCTGGGCTGTCTGTCAGCTTTTACATTCGCTTTGGACTTGCAGCTACAGGGTGTGTTTTAGTTTCATTTTGAGAGCTGGACAGCCGCAAGCAAAGCAAGCAGCTGTAAGGATCTCTCTCTGCAGGCTACAGACTGATTTCAGCTCATTTGGGGATTTCAAAGTGGTACACGTCTAGGTAGAGAAGTTAAACCTGATGTCCTTCTGTAAAAGGGTTATTTTTTTGTATTCTGGATGTTGCAAGGAAAGATTAAGAGTTACTTATAGAGTACTGTATTCTTTGGGGGATTTATTGGTGTTGATAGTTGTTAAGATATTTGAGGGTTTATAAAGTGTTAACTGGTTTCATAAGTAAACATTGTTTTCATTTAAAAGTACTGTAAATCTCTGTGACATCACACCTATAAGGTAGGCCCGTGTGCTCCCCATAACCACAATCTATTAAAAGTTGTGGGTCGGCAGCACTGTGGCGCAAGTGGTTAGCACGGTTGCCTCACGGCGCTGAGGTCCCAGGTTCGATCCCGGCTCTGGGTCACTGTCCGTGTGGAGTTTGCACATTCTCCCTGTGTTTGCGTGGGTTTCGTCCCCACAACCCAAAAGATGTGCAGGGTAGGTGGATTGGCCATGCTAAATTGCCCCTTAATTGAAAAAAAATGAATTGGATACCCTAAAAAAAAATTTTAAGTTGTGGGTCAGATGAGCTCCATGATATACTTTGGGGTTCTCTAAACCCTGGCCCATAATAGGATGTTCGCTGTTGATTGCAAAATGTTCAATACCATTCATGACTCTTCGCACACTGAAGCAGTTCATGTCCAAATGCAGCAAGACTTGGACAATATCCAAGGGGTGGTTTTCCATCCCTATTCCGTCCCATTATGGCTGGAAGCTCTCACGAGAGAGCCAAAATTGGATTCACAACGGGGAGATCTCGGAATGAGATTTTCACACTTCCCTTGCTGACAGGGTAACCAGGGTCATGCGCGGTGCGAGCATGTCCATAATTACCATTGGTTTAAATACATTTTAATATTCAAAATTGGCTTAATGCTAAATCTTCCAGTAACGTCAGATGTTCCCCACCGATGGCGTGATGCAATGCTGTCAGGAATCACTACTGATCTCCAAAAACGGAGATCAGACACGATGACCACGCTGGGAGCTTGGTGACCAGTGTAACCGTCGAGTGGCCAGGGACATGGCAGTCCCCTGCCACTACCCTCGCACCCTGGCACTTCCACCTGGCACTGCCACGAGGAATGATCCAAAGCGAGGGGTCTTAAGGAGGCAGGACGTTTAAGTGACCCCATAATGGAGATGCGCTTCAGGTGTGCGGGAGGGATGGCGATTGGGGGCGGGACGCTGATGCTCAGGGTCAGACATTAGAGTGCTGTTTGGTGGGGGGGTGGCTGTTATTGCCATGGTTGGGGGGGGGGGAGAAGGATGCCCCTACTTGTCAGTGGATGGAGGAGGGGGGCCAGGATATACGTTGTGGGGGAAAGGGAGCTGCCACTGGACCTCAGTATTGGGCTACCTGTTCAAAATGGCGACCCGACACTGAGAGAACCCTGCAAGCTCTCCTTCATTCCATAAATTAGCATGGTAAAGGCGAGGCAATCGCACCTGGGTGCCGCACCTAGCGTCAGCGGAGACCAGTAAGGAGTCTCCGCTGGCAGGAGCATTTGGTCTCCAGAACGAAAAATCCACCCTAAGTGTTTTTGAGGTGTTATTTGCCTCTCTGTATGGAACTCAAGGTTAGTTCCATCCCTTAACAAAGGTTGCTTCTTCTCCTGGGAAAGTAATCAGCTGCCTCAATTAAACATAATTCCCACTATAGTTTTCTGAGATGGGGAATTCATTTCCACAGGTGCAGCAGAGTTCCACCCCACGGGGCATCAAGTAGGAACTGAGAGTGGCGGAGACAGAGGGAAAATAGTGTCAACATAAACTGGGAAAGTAGAAATGAGTACCAGAGGTGGATGCTAAAAAGGGTATTTAATCCATCCAATCATTTTTTTGTACTGTCCCAAATCTAGAAGTATCTCTTACCAAGGGCAGAATTCTCCGACCCCCTCCAGGGTCGGGGAATCGCGTGGGGCCGGCGTAAATCCTGCCCCCGCCAACGCCCGGGTAGCAGAGAATTCTGGCGCCGATCGGCGGGCCCCTCACGGCGATTCTCTGGCCCACGATGGGCCGAAGTCCCGCCGCTGTCAGGCCTCTCCCGCCGACGTGGTTTAAACCACCTCTGTACCGGCGGGAGCAGGCGACGCGAGTGGGCCCCGGGGTCCTGGGGGGGGGGGGGGGGCGTGGGGCGATCGGACCCCGGGGGGTGCCCCAATGGTGGCCTGGCCAGCAATTGGGGCCCACCGATTGGCGGGCGGGCCTGTGCCGTGGGGGCACTCTTTTTCTTCTGCCGCCGCCACGGCCTCCACGTTGGCGGAGGCGGAAGAGACACCCTCAACCACGCTTGCGCCGGTGGTGACGTCAGCGGCCGCTGACGCTCTGGCACATGCGCGGACTCACACCGACCGGTGAAGGCCTTTCGGCCAGCCCCGACGCCGATCGGCGTGGCGCCAAATGCCGTTGGCGCCAGTCGGCGGAGCGGGAGCCACTCCGGAGCACGCCTAGCCCCTAAAGGTTCGGAGAATTCCACACCTTTGGGGAGGCCCGACGCCGGAGTGGTTGGCGTCACTCCGCTGCACCGGGACCCCCGCCATGCCGGATAGGGGAGAATTTCGCCCCAAATATATATACACATTTTACTTTATTTTGTCAATTCATAGAATCATATAATGTTTACAGCTATTTGGTTAATTGTGCCTGTGCCGGCTGCTAGAAACTTTCTTCATTTAAAAAAAAATAATTTACGGGATGTGGGAGGGGTTAGGCCAGAATTTAGTTCCTATCCCTAGTTGCCCTTCAGAAGATGGTGGTAAGCTGCCTTCTTGAACCTCTGCAGTCCCTGAGGAACCTTGTTGAATTACTGCAGTGCGCCTTGTAGACAGTACACATGGCTGCCACTGTTCGGGGGTGCAATCAAACAGGCTGCAATGAACAGCATTCATCCAGGCAGGTGGAGAGTATTCGATTACACTCCTGATGTGCCTTGTAGATGGTGGACAGGCTTTGGGGCTTCAGTTGGTGAGTTATGAGCCATAGGATTTCAAGCACGGTAGCATGGTGGTTAGCATAAATGCTTCACAGCTCCAGGGTCCCAGGTTCGATTCCCGGCTGGGTCACTGTCTGTGTGGAGTCTGCACGTCCTCCCCGTGTGTGCGTAGGTTTCCTCCGGGTGCTCCGGTTTCCTCCCACAGTCCAAAGATGTGCGGGTTAGGTGGATTGGCCATGCTAAATTGCCCGTAGTGTCCTAAAAAGTAAGGTTAAGGGGGGGGGGGGGGGGGGGGTTGTTGGGTTACGGGTATAGGGTGGATACGTGGGTTTGAGTAGGGTGATCATGGCTCGGCACAACATCGAGGGCCGAAGGGCCTGTTCTGTGCTGTACTGTTCTATGTTCTATGTTCTATGTTCTAAGCCTTTGACCTGTCCTGGTAGCCACAGTATTAATATGGCTCGTCCAGTTCAGTTTCTGATCAGTATATCTCAGGATGTTGCTTGTGGGGGATTCAGCGATGGTAACACCATTGAATGTCATGGGGCGATCCTCTATTGTAGGAGATATACATTGCCTGGCATTTAGGTCATCAAAACCATGAACACTTTTATCTGATCTCATCTTAATCTTCTCTGCTCCAAGAAGAACAAACCCAACTTTTTTTGCATCACCATGTAACTGTAGTCCCTCATCCCTGGCACAATTCTAGTAAATCTCTTCTGCACCTTCTCTATGGCCTTGAAATACTTCTTGAAATGCAAAAAAAAAGAAAAAAAAAGACTGTGCGGAGTCTGCATGGGTTTCCTCCGGGTGCTCCGGTTTCCTCCCACAGTCCAAAGACGTGCAGGTTAGCTGGATTGGCCATGATAAATTGCCTTTAGTGTCCAAAAAGGTTAAGGGGGGTTATTGGGTTACGGGGATAAGGTGGAAGTGAGGGCTTAAGTGGATCGGTGCAGACTCAATGGGCCGAATGGCCTCCTTCTGCACTGTTCGATGATGCTCTGAATTAAATGCAATCCTTCTAGCTAAGACCGAACCAGTGTTGTATGAAAATTTAGTATTGGCGGCATGGTAGTGCAGTGGTTCGCACTCCTGCCTCATGGCGCTGATCCAGACCCCGGGTCACTGTTCGTGTGGTGATTGCACATTCTCCCTGTGTTTGCGTGGGTCTCACCCTCACAAACCAAAGATGTGCAGGCTAGGTGGATTGGCCACGCTAAATTGTCCTACAATTGGAAAAAAAAGAATTGTGTACTCTAAATTTAAAATAAATAAATAAACGTTTTGCATAATTTCCATGCTTTAGTACTCGATTTCTCCATTATAAAGCCAAGAATCCCATATGCTTTGCTTAACAATTTCAGTATAGTATGTATGCCTTCAATTCCCTGTTCTTTCACCTTCTTTAAAATTGTTCATTGTGTCTCCTCATTCTTCCTGTCAAATCTATAACTTCACACTGCCATGTATTAAATTTCATTAGCCATCTGTTTAATCATTCTGTCTAACCTGACTCCTCATCCTCCCTTCTCTGACACCGACATTGGGCTGGATTCACTGCTGCCTGCCGCTGTTGAGGAGTTTTCGATGCAGCAGAGAATCCAGTGTCAGGCAAAAAACAGGATCAGGTTGCAATGCTCCAGTCCCCCCGCTGGTGGGCAGCATTATGGTTAGTGCCCCATGACAGTGGGAGATGCAAATGGGTTATTTAGACCCATTTGAATCCTATTGTGGGGCCGGGCACCATATTCTCCAAGCCTGCTTGATTGGTCCTCTGAGTTGGTATTCACGTGGGCGAGAATTGGTGCATGTATTTACAAACATGGCCCTGACACGCTGGACCCCACGGTGGGCCAAGGGGGTAACTCTATAAGGGAGTTGCCCCCAAAGTCCAATAATAGGGCCACCCTCCCCTCACAATGCAGAAAGTACTTAACTTTTTTTAATGTAGACCAGGAGCTGTCAATCATAGCTAGATGTTTAGAAACATGTGCATGGAAGCTGTGAAGCACAGGCTCCTGTTATGGAGGAGGGCAACCAAAAAACTCCAGGGAGGGTGAGTGAACAGAATTTTGTTGAGGGGTTGTGGGGGGGGGGGGGGGGGGGGGGGGGGGGGTGCCCAGGCACTGGACTTCGCTATCGGGCTACCAGTTTAAAATGGCGGCCGATGAGATTTGCGGAATCCCGGAATGAAGGGAATCCCTCGCAATCGCCGTCATGCATAATTTTGTATGGCAAAGGACTGTGAATTGCTTCTGGGTTTGTGCTCCCAGCACCTGCGGGAGAACATGGACTCCCGAATGGAGAATTACGGCCATTATCTGCCTCTGGAAGGTTTCTCCAGGCACTGTGCCCTGCATAGCATTGCTCAAAATGTGTGCATGTAATGGTGAACGTCAGCTAACTGTGTGATTATGAGAAGAACAAGGCCCCACACCTCAGCCTGCTCCTTCCTTCACCAAAGATCCACACATGTACACTTTACAGCAAGAGTCTCTGAGTATCTGTTAGAAATTAGCATTTATGCAGATTTCCCACGACTAACCTTGGGGAGTATGTTATTCTCTAAGTCTGAATAAAGACTGAAGACTTACAGTTAACACAAACACTTTATTCAAAGGGTTCGTTCTGCTTCCAGAGCTCAACTAGATGTAAAACAGTCAAGAGGTATGACCAGTGAAGCTCAGGTAAACTGCCTATGCTGAGCTGTCTCTGTCTGCTGCTGCTCACTAGCCCTTTGCTTCTGAAAGAGGCTAATCCTGCCTTGGGCTCGACCATTTATACCCGTCTCTGATGCTGCCCTCTGGTGATTCTGTGGCTGTTACATCTGTGCTGTAGTCCCTGGTGTATGTGCAGATGTATGTACAGATGTACAGATCACTACAGGGAGTAAGGACAATTGTCGTAGCCATACTGCCCACCTAACCTCTTTGTTCTTTTCACCCTGGCTGAGAGCAGCTAACGGCACAGATCAGGATGTGGATATTTTCCTGAATGATTGTTCTAATATCCATTAAAATGGAATTCCTTACTTTCCTTTTATTACCAGACCATGATCATTTCTGGTACCCAGCAGGATAGCCAATTCTATGCTCGTGAGTGGAGCATATTGCTGCTCTGTGTTCACGTCCAGTGCAATTTGGCCGTTTCCAGTACAATTAATGATGGTTACTGGTAGGCCACTCTCATGTCTGCCATTCGAGAAGAACCAAGCTAAATACAGGATTATGAGATTGATACCCTAATTGATTGGATTTGATGAAAGTTTAAATTTTAAATTAATTAAATCCTATTAAAAAATTTACCTTCGCAATGCTCCCTAAAATAATAATATTTGAGAAAATTTTTTAGAAAGGGTTCTTTCAAGAAAATAAAAATTGTAATTTCAACAGATAAACTGCTCTAATTGATCCTTGCAGAGTATTAATTCTTTGGAAAAGGAGTGACTGAAATTTTGCTTCCCGTTTATTGCAAGATATAGAGCGTGAATTAACAGAAAAATTTCCAAGTGTCATTTTGGGCACGATATGGTGGAGTGTTTCTCAACAGCCGCGGTGGTGAGATGACGGCCCATATTTAAAAGCAATTAGTGCTAGAAATTAGTCCCCATGATCTTCTCATCATCACTGGCTGTCTCGCTGTCTGATTTGCCGCATGTGCGGAACAGCTGCCGTATTTCCACGCATGTGCGTGGGTTCCCTACTCCGCGCCAGCCCCCGAGCAATATGGTGGAGCCCTACAGGGGACTGGCACGCAGTAAAGTAGGCCCCCACGGAACCAGCCTGCCCGCCGATCCGTAGGCCGCAATCGCGGGCCAGGCCACCATGCCCCCCCCCCCCCCCCCCCCCCCCAGGGTCAGATCCCCCCCCGCCCCCCTCTGCAGGATGGCCCCCGTACACTCACATTCCAGGTCCTGCCGTGTGGGAGGTGAGTAATCCACGCCGGCGGGACTCGGCCAACTCGTCGGCCACTTGGCCCATCGGGGCCCGGAGAATCGCCGGGGAGACTGCTGTCAACGGCCCTCGACCGGCGTGGCAGCGATCCTGCCAGCGCCCGAAAAACGGCGCCGGAGAAAGTGGAAGCCGGCGCCCCCCCCCCCCGGGATGGAGAGCCGGCGCTCTCCATCCCGGCGCCGGGCCGGAGAATCCCGGCCCTGTTCGCCTGAGGGGATTGGAGGACCAGTTGCATGGTCACCCAAACCACCTGGGAGTCAGTGGTAGCTGCTGACAGTGGAGGCAGCATGACAAGGAGGACCGCTGTACAATGTCGGAAGACAAACATCCACCAGTGAGCTGCAAAGGTAAATTCAGGCATCAGTTCCGCCTGCCACCCCTCAAATCCCCAACCACTGCCCCCTAAAAATTACTGACCGACGCCTCGCACCCTCCCCACTTTCGATCTTCACACTTGCACCTCAGAACCCTTCATTTTCGGGTGAGGCGCCCACACATCCCATCTACTATAGTTCCCCTGGCCCATCAAGCATACGGCTCAGAATGCCCTCTCTTTGTCCCAGCAGGACAAGATAGCCCATAATAAGCAGGAAAAGGCAAAGACGGGGGCAGAGGACCAGCAATCCGAGTCCTCACCCCCTATGAGGAATGGGCCCTGGAGGCTACGGGGTTGACCCAACAGTGAACAATGACAGACAGAGAGGTCAGCCTGCACCACCGAATTGAGGATCCATTTCTCTTCACCCATATGGACTGTCCCAAGTGGTCTGTTCATGTCAGACTAAATGATCCTTTCTTCTCACTGACCACATCGCCATTGTCTCGCAGGATCTCCATCTGATGGAGCTCAGCCATCCGGAGTCGTTCCTCCTCGCCATCCAAGAGACCCCTTGGTGGAGAGCTCTGAGGGGACCACCATCGAGGCCTCGCAGTGATCCCCCGCACCCTCCACCAGTGCAGAGACACACATTAGTGGTTAGGCTTCTGCGCACAAACTGTAAGCACCTTTAGGGGCTAAAGGTAGACAAGTCTCCTGGCCCTGATGGAATGCATCCCAGAGTGCTAAAAGAGATGGCTAGGGAAATTGCAGATGCACTAGTGATAATTTACCGAAATTCACTAGACTCTGGGGTGGTCCCGGTGGATTGGAAATTAGCAAACGTGACACCACTGTTTAAAAAAGGAGGTAGGCAGAAAGCAGGAAATGATAGGCCAGTGAGCTTAACTTCGGTAGTAGGGAAGATGCTGGAATCTATCATCAAGGAAGAAATAGCGAGGCATCTGGATAGAAATTGTCCCATTAGGCAGACGCAGCATGGGTTCATAAAGGGCAGGTCATGCCTAACTAATTTAGTGGAATTTTTTGAGGACATTACCAGTGCAGTAGATAACGGGGAGCCAATGGATGTGGTATATCTGGATTTCCAGAAAGCCTTTGACAAGGTGCCACACAAAAGGTTGCTGCATAAGATAAAGATGCATGGCATTAAGGGTAAAGTAGTATCATGGATAGAGGATTGGTTAATTAATAGAAAGCAAAGAGTGGGGATTAATGGGTGTTTCTCTGGTTGGCAATCAGTAGCTAGTGGTGTCCCTCAGGGATCCGTGTTGGGCCCACAATTGTTCGCAATTTACATAGATGATTTGGAGTTGGGGACCAAGGGCAATGTGTCCAAGTTTGCAGATGACACTAAGATGAGTGGTAAAGCGAAAAGTGCAGAGGATACTGGAAGTCTGCAGAGGGATTTGGATAGGTTAAGTGAATGGGTTAGGGTCTGGCAGATGGAATACAATGTTGACAAATGTGAGGTTATCCATTTTGGTAGGAATAACAGCAAACGGGATTATTATTTAAACAATAAAATATTAAAGCATGCCGCTGTGCAGAGAGACTTGGGTGTGCTAGTGCATGAGTCACAGAAGGTTGGTTTACAGGTGTAACAGGTGATTAAGAAGGCAAATGGAATGTTGTCCTTCATTGCTAGAGGGATGGAGTTTAAGACTAGGGAGGTTATGTTGCAATTGTATAAGGTGTTAGTGAGGCCACACCTGGAGTATTGTGTTCAGTTTTGGTCTCCTTACTTGAGAAAGGACGTACTGGCACTGGAGGGTGTGCAAAGGAGATTCACTAGGTTAATCCCAGAGCTGAAGGGGTTGGATTATGAGGAGAGGTTGAGTAGACTGGGACTGTACTCGTTGGAATTTAGAAGGATGAGGGGGGATCTTATAGAAACATTTAAAATTATGAAGGGAATAGATAGGATAGATGCGGGCAGGTTGTTTCCACTGGCGGGTGAAAGCAGAACTAGGGGACATAGCCTCAAAATAAAGGGAAGTAAATTTAGGACTGAGTTTAGGAGGAACTTCTTCACTCAAAGGGTTGTGAATCTATGGAATTATTTGCCCAGTGAAGCAGTTGAGGCTCCTTCATTACATGTTTTTAAGGTAAAGATAGATCGTTTTTTTAAGAATAAAGGGATTAAGGGTTATGGTGTTCGGGCCGGAAAGTGGAGCTGAGTCCACAAAAGATCAGTCATGATCTCATTGAATGGCGGAGCAGGCTCGAGGGGCCAGATGGCCTACTCCTGCTCCTAGTTCTTATGTTCTAAAGTTGTTGATGCACATCAGGTGGAGGCAGGAACATCCAAGGGATTCAGCAATTGGAGGTCTGCTGGATCCCAGGACTCAGCTGAGTCCCAGTCAGATGCCGAGCCTCTGGACATCCCAGAACTGATGCAGATGATAGGACATAGCCGTGAGATTCAGAGGGATGTCAGTGACATTCCAGTGAGTGCATAGCCGGTTGAAGGAGTCCCAAAGGCAATGGGCTCTGGAGATGCTGCCGACAATCCGTGGTCCTGAAGCCAACACTACTAGGGTGGCAACCGCAGTGGGAAGCCTGTAGAAGACATCCACGTCTTGAGTGGTGGTGTCCAAGGCATGTTTCAGTCTGTGATGACCATGGCTGAGGGCATCGACATTATTCCCAGTCGCAGAGGAACATGTACCAGATGCAGGTGGACATTGCCGAGGCACTACAGACATGGCCCAGTCACTGAGGAGCATTGCTGAGGATGTCGACACCATGGTGCAGACAATGTGGGAACCGCCAGGACTGGCAGAGCCAGATGACTCAGAGGCCTCTGGAGCTCACTCCAGCTGCCCCTTTATCCCATGGAGACCCCAGGATCCTACGGTCAAAGTCAGGGCAGAGAAAGCGCCGAAGGACAACCCGGGTGGGGATGGGGGGCACAATCTGTAGCGACGGGGAATGGAAATGTCAAATGTTCACGTTTAAAACATGTTACACCTGATATATTTGAAGTCTCTGTCATGTTAATCTTCACAGTAGTCCTGCCTCCACCCCCACCCCCGTTACCCTCCACTCTCTTCCCGTCCCCCGTCTCCTCCGCTTGTGTGATGATCCAAGGTCAAACACCCCAAATTAGACCCCATTCAGTGCGCTGTGAGTGCGCTGTTGACAGAAAGACATGAGTCAGACATTGGCATAAACTGAGGAGCACCAGAGCTTACCTCACAGCAAATTATCATCAGTCTTCTGCCTTGGTTATTGTTTCTCTCACCCCCCCCACTGACAGAGCCACCACAGGCCCATCACACTGGGGTGATGCTACACAGACCCTTGGAAGAAGGAACAGGGTACTCGGGGATGGGGGCCAGGGGTGAAGTGTGGAAGGGATGAGGAATGGGGGGAGGGGAGGGGGAAGGAGGGAAATGGGTGGGAAGAAGGGAATGGGGGAGAGAGGGGTTTCGTGGGAAGAAGGGATTGAAGGAGGGATTGGGGAGTGAAGGGATCGGGAAAAGAGGGATTGGGAAAAGGGGAGGATTCAAGGGTAGGAGCGATTGGGGTGAAGAACGGGGTGAGCTGATGGACAAAGCCTTATCCTATGAGAATCGGGTAAGGATGAGGGTCTCCCTTGTCCTTGGGGCATGCTGTATCCTTGCCACCGCCAGTCCTCCATCCTCCGGCTCCTCCTGCTGGTCCTACCCGGGTTCCTCCCCCAACCCCTCCTGGTCCACCTCCTCCTCCTCCTCAGATAAGGCCACAGCTCCCTTCTTCTCCTCCAGCATGTCAACCCGCTACTGTGCCAGGTTATGGAAGGCACAGCAGACCACCCACAAAGCGCAGAACCTCTGGGGGGGTGTACAACAGTGCACCTTCAGAGCGGTCCAGCATCGGAACCGTATTTTGAGCTGCACCACTCAATGACAGCAATGGTGGCAACATGGGCCTTGTCATATATCGGGTCTCCGCCTTGGATTTTGGCCTCCGCACCAGTGTCATCAGCCAGAACCTCAGCGCGTACCCCTTATCGCCAAAGAGCCAACATCTGGGGTGGTCCTCGAAGATGCCTGGGTCCCAGGATGTAGCTGTCATGTATGCTCCCTGGGAAACTGGCACACATATGCATAATCCGGTGGTGGTGGTCGCACCCGAGTTGAACATTCAGGCGTGGAAACCATTACTGTTAATTAAGTGAATTCTCTGATGCCCCGGTGCACGCAAGGTGACATGCATAGCATCAATTACCATCTTGGTGGGCCTGGCCAAACTCAAAGTTGATAAAGTCTGATGCCTGGGCATTCCTGACCTCCTGGATGCACTTGTGTGGGAAATGCCGCGCAAGTCATAGAATCATAGAATTTACAGTGCAGAAGGAGGCCATTCAGCCCATCGAGTCTGCACTGGCCCTTGGAAAGAGTACTCCACCCAAGCCCACATCTTATCCCTGTAACCCGATAACCCCTCCCAGCCTTCTTGGACACTAAGGGGCTGTTTAGCACAGGGCTAATTCACTGGCTTTGAAAGCAGACCAAGCAGGCCAGCAGCACGTTTCGATTTCAGTAACAGCCTCCCCGAACAGGCGCCGGAATGTGGAGACTAGGGGCTTTTCACAGTAACTTCATTTGAAGCCTACTCGTGACAATCATCGAATTTCATTTCATTTAGCACAGCCAATCCACCTAACCCGCACATTTCTGGATTGTGGGAGGAAACCGGAGGACCCGGAGGAAACCCCAGCAGACACGGAGAGAACGTGCAGACTCTGCACAGACAGTGACCCAAGCTGGGAATCGAACCTGGGACCCTGGAGCTGTGAAGCAACTGTGTTATCCACTGTGATACCGTGCTGCCCGCTAATTTGGGCTAATTCGTAGCCCAACTGCTACAGTCCCTGCTCAAACCCTGGAATGATCTGGTTGCATAGATATTCTGCGCTGCGGTGACCTTCACAGCCACTGGGAAAGAGTGTCATCCTCCTCGATGGGGTGCCAAGTCTACGAGGAAATGCACAGGTGCCGAACTGTCTCATTCCCAAGACAGAGTCTCCTGAGGCACATGTTGTCCATCATCTGCACGAAAGACGAATAATGGCTGTTCACCTTGGGACGTTGCTGGCATCCCTCTCTGGGTTGCTCCTTTGCCTGATGGGTGGCTGGGTCTTAAGCGTGTGCAGCAGCTCCTTGTGTGGTGATATGCCTGTGAATAATATTGCATACACTCAACAATGCGACCTCCCACCAGCAGGTGGTGTCAGACATCAATCATGTGACATCCGCTATCTGTAGTTGGTAGTAAGACGTATGCAAGGACAGTTGCAATTCAGGTAGTTCCAGAGCAACCTAGTATGTATAGCATTCTGTATGTTATCCTTCCACGTGTTAACAAATAAAACATCATTCTAAGTAAGTCATCAGCAGTTCTGTATGAATAATTACAAGAACAAGACGACAGAACACAACACCCTGCACATGGGGTGCCCCTCCAGTCTGTGTTGAAGCTGCTGCCTTCTCTGGCATCTGGCCCCCTGGGCTCTCATCAGTACCGCAAGAGCATGCTCTGCCATATTGTTATATCTGTAAGGAATTGGGGAAGGAGACACTGACAATCAGTTAGGGCTTCCACCCTGGACTTTCAAATCCCCCAAGTGTCCCACACCCTTATGTGTCCTGCCTTTCCAGGGGCTGGTTTAGCTCACTGAGCTAAATCGCTGGCTTTCAAAGCAGACCAAGCAGGCCAGCAGCACGGTTCGATTCCTGTACCAGCCTCCCCGGACAGGCGCCGGAATGTGGCGACTAGGGGCTTTTCACAGTAACTTCATTGAAGCCTAATCGTGACAATAAGCGATTTTCACATTTTTTTCAAATTTCCTCAGAGTGCCATCCACTAAGCCAGTTTTGCTGGAAAACCTTGCTCTGCACACTGAACCCCAGCCACATCAGGAGCCCCTACACCCCAGAACCCTGACCCCTGCCAGGAACAGTAGGAAGACCATGCTCAGGTGCCCTCCCCTGACCCTATAGTCACGAGGTGATCCCCAGTGCCGAAGCCCAACTCTTGAGTGTTTAGTTGTTGGTTGCAGCCTCTATGGTGCTGACTCTTCTAGAGTCAGGTGCAGTGTTCAGGTTTCAAGGTTTGATTGAAATGCAATGCAATAATCATTGTCTGAGACATGGAACATGTCCCCACGAGAAGCCACCTGAGAATTTTTGTTTATTAAATGGGCAACAGTAACAATGATTTGAAAATCAACTACGTAACATTCCATATATCACAATAACCATTAAACATCACCATTCCATATTGGTACCAATACAAAGCTATATCAGTTCATTTTCACACAAAAAACACAGTATCACCCCTCACAGGTTCCTCAAAAGACATGGCGGATAAGCCTGAGAATGTGTTATCATGTCCATCAGAAATGATCTGTCCATCAATGTGTGACTTGTTCCACGTATCAGTGCCATTCTCCATCTAGGAGCCACAGCTGTGCCGACCCTTCCACCCGGCTCAATCTCACCGGAACAAAATCCTGGCATCCAAATATTCCACTTGCGCTCAAGGTGCAGTTGAACATCCTTGATTTCCAGTGTGTTTAACCCGCGGTGACGTGCCAGTTACACACAGCGCTCACCACATCAACAACAAAAGCAACAGCAATCTGCGAAAGCATTTCTTCAACGGTATCATCAGGTGGTCCATTTGGATCAATATCACGCATCAGATCCCGCAGCGTCTTTCTACTTCAAACAGGATTTTTCTCTAGACTCATAAAAATCCCTGAGCCTGGTTTTCCTGGATTCAGGTGTCTTAGAAAAGATTGTCCTTCCTTCGACTATAGAAAAGGAAGGTTGCAGCAACATCAACTTCCAGGCATCTGCAGCCACCAGCAAGAGAAAGCACAAACTGCAGCTATGAAGTGCTCTTGGAACTAACAAAGCCAATTTCTCATTAGCAATAGCCTTCAGCTGTGAAGCTGGAGGCTGCTCACAGTCAAAGGGAGTTAAAGTGGCCTTCAGCATATAACCAAGAACAGAGTCTGTCCTGGAAGTACTTGGTAGGATGGACATGCAGCAGCTGTAGTTGCCCCTGAAATGGGTATCTGCAATGTTTTAAGATGGCTTGAAGACCTCACAAACAAAAAGCCCCTTACACCCCCCCATCCCCTCCAGCCCAGGGGCCACCCACAACCTCAAACGCTTCAACCCTCCTGAGGGCACTCACCCCTCCCCCCTGCTCCACAGAGCACTAGGGCAGCAGTTCTGGTGCCCTCAAGCTGCATGTCCAAAAATGGCTACTCACCTCCACAGTTTCCCTCAGCAGCCATTGTGCCAGCTTCACATTTTTATATAGGAGTACTAACCGATGTCTGCATGATTTCTTACTGGAGGAAGAGGATAATTCCCAGGAGGTCATTGCATTTGACTTCAGTCTCGCTAATGAAATGGAACACAATGCAAATGAGAGTTAATGATATGCTCACCATACTTGAATGCGATCAGAACCGCCGGCTCATTAGTTAGAAAACCGATTCGCCCAATTCTTTATTTTCCAATTAAGGGACCAATTTAGCTTGGCCAGTCCACCTACCCTACAGATTTGGGGGTGTGGAGGTGAGACCCACGCGCACATGGGGAAAGTTTGCAAACTTCAAACGGACAGTGACCCGGGATCTAGATTGAACCCGGGTCCTCAACGCCGTGAGGCAGCAGTGCCGCCCTTACCATGTAGAACACGATGCACTGCTGATGTTATATTGATCAGGGAACAGAATATCAGAGCTGGTGAAGGGCCGCTCATCACTTTTAAATCATCGCCATTTTTCTGTAAATGTAGTGATGCACTAACCACCATTGAAGAATTAGCTGTTGAAGCTGAACTTTGAACTGCAAAGTAAGTTAAGCCCTGCCATAATAATATGGCTGCATTGGACTCTGTGTTAAAATTTTTGTGTGGGTCTTTCATTAAGCACCGATACGAACTGGCAACCAGAGCATTGCTCAGGCTCCCGAGTTGCATTTCTGGGGAAGCCTTTTAATGCTGATGGCATCTGGACATGAGTTTTTAAAAATAAATTTAGAGTACCCAATTATTTTTTCCAATTAAGGGGCAATTTAGTGTGGCCAATCCACCTACACTGCACATAGAATCATCTTTGGATTGTGGGGGTGAAACCCACACAGACACGGGGAGAATGTGCAAACTCCACACAGTGACCCGGGGCCAGGATCAAACCTGGGTAATTCAACGCCCTAGGCAGCAGTGCTAACCACTGTGCCACTGTGCTGCCCAGGCATCTGGGCATGAGGTAGCATCAGGTCGAGTTGGTGAGTATGTCCTGAAGCCATAGTTACTTCTAGCCCATGTTTCCTTGAGTTCAGGGCATGGATTAGGCAAAGGCCTCTGCCTTAATATGAAGCCTGGAGTCTAGAAAATAATGTGATTTATATTATTAGCCTCCCTGCATTAACCTTCAGTCTGCTTCCATACAATGTGGTTTGATTTGATAATTGTTATGACCGCCCTCGGAAGTCATGGGATGTGCAACGTCCATTTCCCATGACCACCTCAGAATACGAACTTCCCCGATGAATGGGGGAAGCCATTAACAGGGGGAGCCTTTTCAGTATAAAGGGTGCAGGTCGGGGAGGATGATCCATCAGGGAGTGGAGAGGTTATTGTATGAGAAATAAACCTGTGTTCGTTTTGAATACAACTAAATTTCGGGGTGGTCACTTCATCGGGATTCTACACTGGTGACGAGGTTGAAGTCGAGCTGCCGTTGGCACAGTGTATTGGATACCAAAGCTATTTCATCTAGGCCTCAGGGGGCCACTTTTTAGCCGACCGAGGTGCCCCACATTGGGAAGTTGAAGCGATTCGATGTGAGCACCGATGACTGGGCTCAGTACATTGAGCGAATGCAGTATTTTTCAGGACGAATGCGATTGTAGGAGACTTACGACAAACTGTGGTCTTACTTACAGCCGTTGATGGACCGACCTATGCGCACATCAAGGGTTTAAACCACCCAGATATACCACCCGGATTCCCGGTCCTTTGCCTGGTTAGTGACCCTGGTTGGGGAACACCTTAGTGCAAAACTCCCGATTATCGTCTTCAGGTTCTGCTTTCATACCAGGCCCAAGGGAACACCAACAATGACTTTTTGGCTTGATTGCAGAAGCTCGGCAAAACTTGTGAATTTGGGCCTACCCTGCACACGTTCCTGTGAGACTGGTCCATCGGCGGCATCCACAATGCAGCCACGCAGAGGAAACTTTTGACAAAGTCCATCACATTCTGCAGCGGGCGGGCAAAATTGTTTGTCCCACGAGAGCGCTGAGTTAGGGGTACAAGAGCTGCAGGGGATGGCGATCGTAAGCGAGTGCCAACGGGTTTTCCAAGGCCTGAAAAATGGTATCCTGGCAGTGGGGTGCATGCCGCAGAGATGGCGGTTGCTCCCGCTGGGCCCCTAAAGACTGCCGAGTGATTATCTACCCATCCTGAAATCTGATGATTTTCTGCGCCTCGATAGCGACTACATGGTGATGGTCAACCATGTCTCCCACCTGGACTGTTACCCGATCCCACGAATCGAGGACCTCTTCACCAAGTTCAGTGGCAGGAAGACCTTCACAAAACCCGACATGAGCCATGCGAACCTGCAGTTGGTCTTGGACCCCTCCTCCTGGCGGTTTATTACCGTAAACACCCACAGGGAGTTATATGAGTATATCCGGCTGCCGTTTGGTGTTTCCTTGGCATGCGCGATTTTCCAAAGAGTGATGGAGGACATCCTGTGGGGGTTACCCAGAGTGGCCATCTACCTTGATGATTTCCTAATCACCAGACCGTCCAACCAGGAACATTTGGAGAAACAGGCTGAGGTCCTCTGGTGCTTTAAGAAGGCAGGCGTCCATCTCTGTCAGGGAAAATGTGTTTTCAACGATCTTGAGGTCACATACTTGGGGTATAGGCTGGACTGCCATTGCCTATATCCTGTAGAAGATAAAGTTTGGGCTGTCAAGCAGGCTTCGTCCCTGGAGGACAAATGGAGTTGCGTTCTTTCTTGGGTTTAGTTAATCAATATCGGAAGTTGATCCCAAACCTGGCAACGCTATTCAGCCCATTTGCTCTTTGTTGAAAGAGGACACCCTTGGGAATGGGCCTAGCCACAACAGGAGGCATTCTCTGTGGTGAAAGGTCAGTTGTCCTCAAACCTGCTCATCCAATTCGACCCTTCCAAGCCGCTGCATCACCCTATGAAGTGGGGGCTGTCCTCACTCATTGTGTGGGCGATGGCTCAGAACAGCCCATGGCATTCGCACCCAGAACGCTTGCCTACACTAAGCAAAATTATGCGCAAGCTGAGAAAGAGAGACTAGCTGTTGTCTTTGGTGTGAATAAATTTCACCAATATGTCTATGGGCATTCATTTAGTCTACACTGAGCACAAACCGTTACTGGGTTATTTAAAGACGATGGGGCAGTTCCCCCGTTCACATCGGCAAGGATCCAGCGGTGGGCCCTGCTGCTGGCGGCGTCTGAATATATTTTGGAGCACCGGTCAGGTACTATGATTCCTTATGCAGACGCGCTAAGTCACCTCCCCCTCTCCACTAGCCCACCAGCATCTGCAACGGCCGAGGAAGTCGTCGCCACCTTCCATTTTATGAACACCCCGCTGGTCACAGCGGCTGGCACACGGGGTTGGACCCAGACAGTCCCGCAGCTGTCCTGGGTCCACCACGTCGTTCTGTACGGGGCCCAGCACCAGGCTTCACCTGATGACCCCAAGCATGTACCTCGAAGATCTCGGAGCTAAGCGTTGAGGATGATGTCACCCTGTGAGGGACTCGGGTGGTCATCCAGAGCATGGGCACACCTCCATTCTTCAAGACCTCCACGACGTGCATCCGGGAGTGTCCAAGGTGAAGATGGCTGGCCCGCAGCTACCTCAGGTGGCATGGAATCGACGCATCGAAAAGCTGGTTCAGTGTTACGGAACATGAAAGGAGAACCAGAAGGCCTCGAACGTCCCTGATGAACGGGGCAGGGATTTCCCCCTTAACAAGGGTCGCCTCTCAGTATATAAACCACGACCTGCACCCAGGTCGGGGAGGAGAGTGGAGAAATTATTGTATGAGAAATAAATCTGTGTTAGTTTTGTATCCAACTGTGAGTTTCCATGTGGTCACTTTGTCAGATTTTACAGGAATATTAGGATGAGTTAAAGCAGAAACTTTCAGCAGCTTGCGTTGCTCTTGGTGACTGCAGAGAAATTTGATGTAATTCTCTGGCTGAGGAATTAATTCTGGTAGAATACAAAAGAGAAAGACAATAAAATTTCAAGGACAAGATTTGTTGAACAATAGAGATTTGTTTCCTTTATGTTGACCAAGAGGCTGAACAAGATCTTCTTTTGGTTCTTCATTCAAAACAACTATTTTTTTTAAATAATCTGAATGCTGCTTATGTAACAGAACAAAACACCTCACAAAACACATTTTTATGTCTGTCATGGAGGTAGTGGTGATGTCTTGTGCTGTTTAGCATGGTCTGCCTTCTATTTGTGTCAGGATAGTGAAAGTGTTGCTGTTGTGGAGCAGAAGTAATGTTTGGAATGTAAATTACTTTCTCTATATTAAAGCAGGAATAACAATAGCCTTTGAGGCAAATGTCGTGGACACATTTAAATGAAAATTGGATTAACACATGAAGGAGGAAGCAATGGTGATACAGTTAGATGAGTGATGCCCTATCAATTACGCAAAGATGAGAGTAGGATGTAATCGAGGCTTTAATACACTGAGATGTGTGGCCTCCTACGGCAGCTGACCAAATGGCTGCTGTACGGGGAGCACACATATTTATACTCCGCCTACTGAGCGGAGCCAACAGGCAGGGATCAACCCCCGTACCTGTAGTACAGGGGCCTTACCGTAAAGCACCTATATCAACATCCTGTATATACAATATATACATTAGTGGTGACTACCGCAATGAGGAGATGGGGGAAAAGGTTCGTGTGGAGCATAAACTCTAGTGTAGACCAGTTAGACCAAGCGCATCTTTCCGGATTGTAGATTCTGAAGTAAAATCTGAGAAATGCACTTTTTCTATGTGCACCTCTGGCATCACTATAGCTTGTGAATGCGGACATCCATTCTCGGCAAAAGAATAAAAGGAAGACTGGTGATGCTAAACACAGGTGTGCCGTAGAGTTTTCAACCATACATTTGTGTACACAAGTGCAGTTCTCAAATGCAGTTGGCCCTAGACAAGGAGGACTGAGCAAAGCTGAAACCTTCCCTCAGTGGCAGTCACAGAAGCCGCGACACCATGCAAGGTGCTGAATACTGACATTGGCAGAGATCGCAAGTAAGTTCCCTACATAACCGCCCAGCTAAAAATAACACATGATGCAGAGAGAAAAAGAGGGGAAGTTCGTGGACAATCACATTTTTAAAAAGCCAGAGAAGAGGAGTGTTTTGCCACAGCGATGAATTTTATAGTGGGATTCCATGCTGAAGAACATAAGAAATAAGAGCAGCAACAGACCATATAATGCCCAGAGTGATAGTAAATTATTCATCAACGAATTCTCTGTGTTTGTTAATATGACACTGATCCAGCCCGCAGGTAGGTGAACGAAGTCGGTTCAAACACAGGCTATCTAGCTGGAACATTGCTACTCCTTATAGGTCCTTATTAAGATAAATAAAAAACAAAAATTTACCTGTCCTTCATTTACTTCCAGTTGTCCTTTTAAGGGCTGCTAGTTCGCTCACCTTAAACCTAAATTTGACACTGTGGTTCTGAAGAGGCATTATGAGCCTGATTAGCATATTCATGTGGCTGAGTACCTGTTTTAGGTGGGAGCCATGGGTATTCAAATTTTACCAGCCACCAATCTTGCAGCTGGCACACTTCCAGAAGCATCCGATTTGCAGAAATCAAAGATTTTGGGTCCGATCTAATGGCCATGTTACGTCGGAATTGGAGAGGGACGCAGCGAGTAAATTCTGGAAGAGGCCTCTCCCGTGCTTACCAACAGCTGTAATGTCTCACGAGATCTGGTGAGTGGGACCCAGTCTTGCACAGCTAAGTGGGTTTAAGAACCCACTTAACCGCGCTGATGCAGGACCAACCCGGTTCCTGGCATCTATCGGCCTCACAGGAGACCCAAACCGGGCGCCTATTTGTACTGGTCCACCTGGAACGGTACAAGGGGGTCTCCGAGGCGATTGGAGGCCTCTATGTGGTCAGGGACAGGGCAAGGTGGCATCCTATCTCTCCGCAAGCACCTGGGCACCTTGGCACTGCCAGGATAGCACCTGGGCACTGCCACCTGGCATTGCTGCGCTGCTTGAGTGGCACGGTAGCATAGTGGTTGGCACAGTTGCTTCACAGCTCCAGGTCCCAGGTTCGATTCCCGGCTTGGGTCACTGTCTGTGTGGAGTCTGCACGTTCTCCCCGTGTCTGCATGGGTTTCCTCCGGATGCTCCGGTTTCCTCCCACAGTCCAAAGATGTGCGGGTTAGGTGGACTGGCTATGCTAAATTGCCATTCGTGTCCAAAAAGGTTAATTGGGGTTACTGGGTTACTGGGATAAGGGGGTGGGGTGGAGACGGTGTGTGATTGAATGGGGTGCTCATTCCAAGGGCCGGTGCAGACTCGATGGGCCAAATTGCCTCCTTCTGCACTGTAAATTCTACACTGCCAGGCTGGCAGGAGTTCAGCCAGAGTGCCAGTATGGCACTGCCAAGGATCAGGACTTGTGGAGGGCCATGCCCATGAAAGGAGAGATGAGGGGGGGTATGAAGGATGAGATTTGAAGGACGGGCATGGAGGGGCATCTCGACGGTTTGGGGGCATGAAGGGGAGGCCTGAAAGGGGGCATGGGAAGGCCTGACAAGGGGGTCCTCAGTGAACCTATAGCGGGTGTCCTCACTTGGTGTGGGGGGGGGGGGGGGGGGGTAATGTCCATGCATGTCAGGGGTGACATTGTCCATGGATAGCGATTTGCAGCACCCGTAAGCTCACTTAGAGACCGGGGCACCCTTTCAAAATGGTGTCCTGATCTCTGGATCTGAAGAGCTGTCTAGCCAGGGAGCACAGCCAAGGTGCCAAGTTGGCAGTGCAGGGTGTCCATGTGGCACCAGCAGTGCCAAGGTGCCACCCTGGTCAGAAGGCATGCACCTGGGGGGCCTCCTATCCCCTGGGAGACTCCCGCTACCTAACGCCCATCTGGGTAGATTGGGGATCTCAGCGGGGAAATCCCCGACAAAGCCGCACTTTGCCCCTTTTCCGTTCACTGAAACTCCTCAGTACAGCGAGAGATTGGGACGCCATTTTTTAATGCCATCTTGAACTCTCGAGCCCGCGATGTGACCCCGAACCTCTCCCAAGCCTCAACTCACTATAAGTGCCCCCCCACACCAGGGCAGACCAACACATGGCCCGATCACAGCGGCACAAAAAATGCCAGCTTGGCAGTGCTTCTGCCAGCTGGTAGTGTCACGTGGGTGCCAGGGTGGCACTGCAAGGGTGACCAGGTGGCACCAGAATGGCGCTCGCCTGAGGTCTCCCAGGCTGTCTCACTCTAATATGCAGATTTGCCAAAAAGTGATCTCGGCCACAATGGGTGGGATTCACACCGTGACGTGGCGAGCTGGGTAGATCCCGGAAGTGGGATATCCTGGCATCTACAGGTCAGGTTGGGCCATACCGCTTTTCAGACGCAACGCAACGGATAGTTCCCACCCTAGAAACTTTTCCGTTAGATCGTGCCCCATGGGAGGCATTCACAAAATCAACATCTAGCACTTCTGAACTATATTCTTCCCAAAAACAGGAAAGATTTCCTTCAAGACGTTTGTCCCAGTTACTGCCTTTCACTTCTGGATTTCAATTAAAGATTCATTTCACAAGCTGCTGCTGTGGCTCAGATTGCTTTTAATTCCAGTGCCAGTTTCAGCTTCGACAACGTTAAATACATGGTGAGTCAACTGCACAGAGCTGATGAGAGTTCAGCACATAATTCATCTAAATAAATCACAGGGTGGGATTTTCTGGACTACCAGAATCGTCCTGTCGTGCTGAATGTCAATGAACTTTTGATTGGGTCGCTGAATCTCCCGCGCCATGTCCCTCCATGACGGGCTGGAAAATCTCAGCCACAATGTGGGAGGAGGATGCAACAACAAAATACTATTTCTTATGGGTCTATTGCAGAAAAAATCCAATATATAGAAAAGCCATGCCATTCAGCAACCTGGGAGTGCTCAGTGTAATTAATGGATAATGAATTGAAGTTTTTCCTTTTTCTATTAATGCAATGTGACAGAAAAGAGTTGTTATCTGACACTAATTAGTAAAGTTACTTTCATACTTGAGACTTGTCTTCAAATTGATTCCCAATCAGAAAAAAACATTAAGTGTCAGTCAATTTTAATCCAGCCTCCATGGATATATATTCACAACACACAGCAGCATAAATAATTGCATGCCATATAAGGAGAGGTCTACAAATTGTAGCATTATTCAGCTATTGCAGCTGAATGAATCATACACTTCACCAACAGTTTGCTTCCAACATTATGATTCAAAGTATCTAAGACATTGAGGTAGATTTTCCAATACTGTAGTAACGTTGATGTTCATACCAATTAGGATTAGTATTGGCAATAAGAAAATGAGGAGTGCAGTCACACCAGTTTTCTTCTTATTTTGCACAAAAATATGCATTTCCAGTGCTAAATTTAATGGAACCAGGGAGCTGCCGCCGCAAATAACAGCTTTGTTCTATTAATTAAGTAAAATTTTAATTTTGACATGCTTTGGCAAAGAGTCATCCAGACTCAAAATATTGGGCGGGATTCTCCCAGCCTCCAGACAAAGACACACATATTTCCAATTGACCGAGGAGCTGTGACCCTGGAGCTTCAGATTTACAAGCCTTGCAATGCATGCTGCAACCAGACTTACAGCCAAAACCTTCCACAGGCAGAGACCTGCTGGGTACTGTCAAGGTCACAATTTCATGCTTTCACTGTGAGAAAGTGCAACATAAGTCAATGAACCGTCTTTAGATGTGTTAAAAGAAGTGACTTATCCCCGTGTCTGTGTGGGTCTCAACCCCACAATCCAAAAAGATGTGTAGGGTAGGTGAATTGGCTATGCAAATTGCCCCTTAATTGGGAAAAAAAGAATTGGTACTTCTAAAAATAAAAAAAAATAAGTGACTGGTGTATTGCTTCAGTGAGCAATCAATTTCATCTCCTTCCCCAAACAAAAAACAGCTTGAGAAAATTGCAGTTTTACCAGCACACTCCTGAATATGCAGGAAGTTATGCATTGCAGTTCTTGTAGCTCTGTGTGCTCGATTGCAAAATGCTATTATGGGTGGGAGGAGACTTGCATAGAGTATAAACATAGACTTGTTGGGCTGAATGGCCTGATCTGTGCTGTGCAATTCTATATAAAGTCATTACAAAGACACTCTTCATAAACTTCAATGTAATCAAATTTAACAAACATATTAAAATGACGGCAGTAAGAAGTCTTACAACACCAGGTTAAAGTCCAACAGTTTTGTTTCAAATCTGTAGCTTTCGGAACACTGCTCCTTTCCTCAGGTGAATGAAGAGGTATGTTCCAGAAACATATATATAGACAAAGTCAAAGATGAAAGACAATGCTTTGAATGCGAGCATTTTCAGGTAATTAAGTCTTTACAGATCGAAAGATAGGGGTAATCCCAGGTTAAAGAGGTGTGAATTGTCTCAAGCCAGGACAGTTGGTAGGATTTCGCAAACCCAGGCCAGATGGTGGGGGGTGAATGTAATGCGACATGAATCCAAGGTCCCGGTTCCACATCAACCCCATCTCCACATCATATTAGAATCACTTTTTGAAAACAATCAGCCAGAGGGTGGTGAATCTGTGGAACTCTTTGCTGCAGAAGGCTGTGGAGGCCAATTCCCTGAGTGTCTTTAAGACCGAGATAGCTAGGTTCTTGATTAATAAAGGGATCAGGGGTTATGGGGAGAAGGCAGGAGAATGGGAATGAGAAAATATCAGCCATGATTGAATGGCGGAGCAGACTCGATGGGCCAAGTGGCCTAATTCTGCTCCTATGTCTTGTGGTCTTATGGTGTGTTATGTCTGTAATTTCAAACCTAGTCCAGTACTTGAGATTAATTTTACTTCAGTGGATACTTGTTGCATGTGCACAAAAGTCTCTTGGGATCAAAGTTACCTTTGTTCCTCAGCATTGGACTCTGAGGTAGACCTTCCCATGGCTTTGCCATTTCCACTACTGCATGGGCAGCAGACAGTCCCCTTGTTCTGGAAACTCCATCATGGTGCTACTCATCAACATGACAGCATAATTAATCACACAAATGAGATCAGTAAAGCCCGACATCATTGTCCTTCCTAAATGATCGCCAAGCCTTATCTAAGCTGAAGGAAGTATTCTTCGGCCAGGCTTCTAATGTAGTATCCTAAGCAACCAGGAGAGATGTAGTAACATTCTCTGGAATAGAAGATGGGTGTCTTCATGCAAATTTGTTATCATGTGACCAGCAAAGTTCTCCATCCGAGCCATTATCTGCAACACACTGATCTCCACTGTCAGAAGCAAATCTTGATATTCTGAAAGTACACTTCCTTTGAAAATGCATCTGGTGATGTCCATGGCTAAATACAGGCTGGCCCCCCCATCGGGGCTTGTTTCTTTTCCTCGAGCTCACTCATGCTGCATATCTAATCTGTTGCTTTTCTCCGAATTCAGTCTCAAACGCATGTATTGAACTGGTGCTTCAGAGGATGAGAGTAAGTGATGGTGTGTTATATGAAGTTTAACAGGATTAATGGAGCCTGAACTGTTGGTGGTAACCACACCACCCTGGGTGCCGACTGCAGAAGTGCAGATTATGAGGAAATTCATCTCCCAGCTCCTGCCAAGTTGCTGGTAGGCAAGTGATTACCTCCCTTTCTAGATAGTTGGTGGTGCGATATTCAGCAGTCCAATATATTTCTTTTACTACAAGTTGTGTGGTAAAAGGCTCAAGATCATACTTTGCTGACAGTAAGTGATTTAGAGAATAGAATGAGAAAGGGAAGCAGATGTTTATGGTGAACCATGAGCTGGCAGTATCTTTCATACTTCTCCATCTCCTCCATTTTCCACGGCATTCCAGACTTTCAAAGATACCTTCCTCCCCCTGGGTTCACTCTGATGTTACAGTTATCTACTTCTGGGATTGGGTGACATCTGTCTGCAACATTCAGCTAGATTAAATGGGAGAATTATTTTTGGCTGAATACATGTAAAGATTGGAATAAAGTAATGTTTAAAATAAAGGCTTGGATTTATATTGCACTTTTCACAACTTCAGGATGCTCCGGACCTCCGGTGACGGGGATGTGCTGAACAGACACACATCAGGTGGCTCTCCTCCTGAATATAGTAAAAGAGGCACTTTTAGACCGAAAATCCAGACTTATTCTACTCCTAAATAGAGAGACAGAGAAGAAGAGCAATATGCCAGCAAGCAGTAGCTCAAGAGGCAGCAGGGAAGCCAAAAGCAGTGGAAAGGGGCAGGAGCGACGAGTGAGCGGGTCGGCGGACCCACGAGGAGAGGGGTCCCCGGCCACCCCTGAGAGAGGGTGGCCGACGATCCGGACAACGGGCTCTCCCCCTGCCCACCTCCCAACCTGGAGAGGGATAGAAGACATTCCTAACCAAGGAATTGACTGCGATGAAGGACGAGATGAAAGTGGAGATCCAGGTGGCGGTCAAGGTGGCGGTGGCATAGGGGCTGGTCGCCATGCAGATGGCGCTCGATGGAATGGGGATAGAAACTGGAGGCCCTGGGAAAGACAACCCAGAAGCTTGAAAAGGCATCGACCGATCAGAGCGACTGGATCGTCGCTCTGGAAGCAGAGATAAAAAGGTTGGTGGTGACCCAAGGAAACCTGAAGGGGAAGGTCGAGGACCAGGAGAACCAGTCTCGGTGGCAAAATATTCGAATTGTGAGCCTGCCAGAGGGGATCTAGAACAGAGACCAGACTGACTACATGGCCCAAATGCTGGCCAGCTTGTATGGAAGGGACAGCTTCCCCAAGCCATCTGAGATCGACAGGGCCTACAGGTCACTCTGACCGAGGCTCAAAGCCGGGGAGCAACCAAGGGCGATAATCGCCAAGTTATACAGATACCAGGATCGGGAGAGGATCCTGCATTGGGCTTGGCAGGCCAAAGCGAACAGTTGGGAAGGAGACAGAATACTGGTGTACCAAAACATTGGGGCAAACCTAGCAAAGCGCAGGGATGATTGAACCTTGCAAAGTCGGCCCTGTGCAAGAACAGTACAAAATTCAGGATTTTATTCCCAGTCTGGCTCTGGCTGACATTCCAAAATCAAGAACACTATTTCAGCACCCCGGCAGAAGCAGTCGAGTTTGTGCAGTGAATGGCCTGGACAAAAGGTACACAAAGCAGCGATGGGGAAGACGCAGAGAGAGAAAAGAAGAAGAAAAGTTGCACGTGACGGTACTGCCTCACGTTGAGGAGGAGCACTAGCTCACAGGAAGGAGGGGGCGAGGGCAGCAGAGTGCAGGAAAGGGTGAAGAGGAGACAAAGGGGATGCCAATTGATCGGGCATAAAGAGGGGGAAAGATCAGTCCCGAGAGTGGCTAACGAATGAAAGAAAGGGGGGCCTCAGCGCATCCCCCAGCAGGGAGGGAGCACCTGGCAAGGGGGAGGGGGGGGGGGCATCACATGATGGTGGGGGGAAGGTAGGGGTGAAAAGTGGGGGGGTCACAGCTGGGGGCAGGGGAGGGTAGAAAGGGGATAGAGGGAGGAATTGGGACCTTGGGGAGAGCATAACGATAAGGAGGCGAAGGGATTGAGAATGGCCTCTGCAGGTCAGGTTCAGGTTGATGGAACAAGATGGCACCATAAGCAGCCACTTTGGAGGGTTTCTAAACAAAGGGAAACCCCAGAGTGCAGGGGCTCATCCACATGGCGTACACACAGTTGGCGACCATGTTGTGCCCCCTAACAAAGGGAAACCCAGGAGAGCAGAAGCACATCCACCAGGATAGACACCTGGAACATTAGGGGATGTAACGGCCCAGGTCTGCACCCACATCAACCTCTTTGTCATAGGGAAATTGATGCTTCCAGAAATAATCAGGGTGGAATACTCTGCGATTGTAATTTCTGACCACGCTCCACATTACATGGATGTGAAGTTGGAAACGTGCTATGCCCAACCGCCCCCCGTCTCCCATGGAGGTTGGACAGGGCCCTCTTGGCTGCCATAGACGAATATGCTATGAACAACCGGAATGCGGAAGTTTTACCTCCCATGTTCTGAGTGCCACTGAAGGCGGTGATTAGGTGAGAACTTATAGCCTACAAGGCTCATAGAAACAAGAAAGAGAGGGTGGCGAGGCAGCAATTGATCGACTCCGTTCTGGAGGTTGACAGACGGTACTCCGAGGCCCCGACCATAGAGCTTCTGGCGGAGAGGAAAAATCTACAAATGGACTTTAACCTGCTATCCACCCAGAAGGCAGTGCACCAACTCCGCCAGGTATGTTAGGAACCTTTTCTGAACATGGAGAGACTGCTAGCCGCCTCCTGACCCACCAGCTGCGAAAGCAGGCAGCCACAAGGGAAATAGCTCAGGTGCAGGACATCAGAGGCGGACTGGCAGCCGAACAGAAAAACAGGGCAACAAAGCATTTGAGGCCTTCTACCAGGGCCTGGACACCTCCTGTCGGGTACTCAGGGATGAAACGGTTCCTTGATGGACTGGGCGTGCCAGTCGTGGGGGATGACAGACGTGGGGAGCTGAAAGCACCAATCGAACTGGGAGAGGTCAACTCCATGCAGGTGGGGAAGGCACCGGGACCCGATGGGTTCCTGACGGACTTCTGCAAAGAATTCACATTGGCTCTCGCCCTGCGCCCGTGAGAGATGTTCACAGACTCACTAGGGAGGGGCACCCTACCTCCAATGCTTCTGCAGGCTTCATATCGCAGATACCTAAAAAAGACAAATACCCAACGGAATGTGAATCATACAGACCCATTTCGCTGCTCAATGTGGATACGAAAATACTCGCAATGGTCCTGGCTAGGAGACTGAAGAACTGCGTACCAGAGGTGGTCACAGAGGACCAACTGAGCTTTGTTAAAGATAGACAGCTAACTGCGAACATCAGACGACTGCTGAATGTGATACTGACCCCATCCGGGGAGAGAACACCAGAGGTGATCATTTTCCTGGACACTGAAGAGGCTTTCGACAGAGTCGAGTGGAAATACCTCACTGAGGTACTGGAGCGGTTTGGGCTAGGGACAGGGTTCACCTCATGGGTGAAACCCCTGTACAACGCCCCCAAGGTGAGCGTTCAGACCAACACCGCTAGCTCTAAATACTTCCGGTTGCACAGAGGCACCAGGGATGCCCGCTGTCCCCGCTCCTGTTCACCCTGGAAATTGAACCCCTGGCGTTCACCCTGCGAGATGTGAGAGGTTGGAAGAATATTCAAAGAGGAGGCAGAGAGCACAGAGTCTCACACTATAATGAATGAGCTGCTCCTCTACATATCGGATCCACAAAACAACATGAACAAAATCATGAAGCTCCTGAAGCGTTCGGAGCCTTCTCGGGCTACAAACCCAACCTGGACAAAAGTGAGTTTTTCCAGGTGATACCAAGTTGGAGAGGAGCAGAGCTGGAAGGTTTCCCATTTAAAATAGCCCAAAACAAATTCCGATATCTGGTGACTTTTAAAAAGTCCCCACTGGACAGAATAAGGGAGAAATGGGAGGAAGAGTTAGGGATGGAAGTATGGTGGGAACCTGGAGCGTGGCACTGAACAGGGCCAACTCCACCTCCTCCTGCGCAAGGCCTCATGCAGCTTAAAGTGGTGCACAGAGCACACCTAACAAGAACCCGAATGAGCAGGTTCTTTCCAGAGGTGGAGGACAAATGTGAGGCTGGCCAAAGGTTGTGGGGGTGAGGGTGGAGCCGTGCCCGAGAGTGACAGTCTTTGGAGTATCAGACCAGCCAGAACTTCATATGGGGTAGAGGGTGATCAGCACCACCCACAGCTGCAGACTGGCTGGCAGACCTATCAGAATTTCTTCATCTGGAGAAGATCAAACACACCATCTGATGGTCGGGAGCAATGAATGAGAGATAACAATAGCATGGCATTCATTGTGAAGTTGGAAAATAGTGTGAAAGTAAGTGCTGTTGTGAATACTTGGTATATTGCAGTAATGGAAATCTTGTTGGACTTTCCTTACATTGACAGACTCACTGATGGAATAAACAGGTGGTCACCACTTTTCATTCGAGCTGAGACCATCTTCTTGGGGGCATGTGACATTCACATCGCTTTTAGCACCTCTGCCATTTCTGGAAAATCTCTGTGCATTCACCTGAGAAACAAACTGCTCTTTGGCCTCCTTATAGAACATTGTACAGCTGAAAATCTTTATTTGTTGGTGTTAGTACAATGAAACAGGCGCTGTTGATTTTCAATTCTTGGCCCAGTCAAAATGTTTAGGGTTAATTATAATACAGTTTTTGGTACCCATGTCAATCTGAATGCCTACTGCAGATCCAGGGTTTACAAGGGATTAAATATGTGGAGCGTAATAAACAAGAACTTCCATTTATATCAGAAGCGCCATCCTGGGGTTTGGATTCAGTGAGCTACATTAAAAATCCATTCTTAAGCAATAAAATATGCAGATAATTTGTCTCTACCCTGTTGTGAGATTAGAATTTTATTTTCTATTTTTGGAGGCTGTGGTCAGGATATTGGGTTTTGGGTCAGATACCATAGAAGTATCATAGAATTTACAGTACAGAAAGAGGCCATTCGGCCCATCGAGTCTGCACCAGCTCTTGGAAAGAGCACCCGACCCAAGGTCAACACCTCCACACTATCCCCATAACCCAGTAACCCCACCCAACACTAAGGGCAATTTATCATGGCCAATCCTCCTAACCTGCACATCTTTGGACTGTGGGAGGAAACCGGAGCACCCGGAGGAAACCCACGCACACACGGGGAGGATGTGCAGACTCCACACAGTGACCCAAGCCGGAATCGAACCTGGGACCCTGGAGCTGTTAAGCAATTATGCTTTCCACAATGCTACCGTGCTGCCCGTTCATTTAAGTTGAGGTCAAATAGGACCCGGCACTGTGGGGAAACAGGCACCTGTCAGTGATTTTGGGTCAGGTCATTTAAGTTGAGGTCAAATAGAACCTGGCGCTGTGTGGGGAAACAGGCACCTGTCAGTGATTTTTCATGATTTGCCCAATTAGTATCAGCCTCCCGTATCAGCCTCCCCGAACAGGCGCTGGAATGTGGCGACTAGGGGCTTTTCACAGTAACTTCATTTGAAGCCTACTTGTGACAATAAGCTATTTTCATTTCATTTCATTCATAGTGGTCAGAAGGTGAGCTCATCATCTAATTGAGGACAGCAATAGTTTCCCGAAGCTGAAAGGTCAATAGGGGAACCTCCAACTATGAAGAAACTGCAACCTGCCATTTCAGGTAAAAGCCTCAAGATGAAGGTGCCTTCTCTCCAATCGCTTAGCAACCAGGCAGTCCACCTTTCAGAGGGGGAATCCTTCCCCAGGACAGCGTATGGCTGCAGCTAAAGCCAAGCAGGCCCTGAAGGGATTTAAAAACAAGGGTGGGAATTTGAAGTTGGAGGCATTAAGGCAGTGTTTTCAAACTTTTTTTCCGGGGGTCCATTTTTACCAACCAGCCAACCTTCAGGACCCAACCCGGCCCATAACGGCTGACCTGCGCGACCCACCATTTTCTCTGACCTTGTAATGTTCAGGTGAAATGTGGTGAACCTCCAATTTCTAAAGGATGAAAACATTTTCAGTTTCTGCATTTTTTTCCTGCATAATTTTATCAAATAATGTTGATGAGCGGGCACGCATGCGCAGTGTAGCTGCATTGTCTTTGTATGTTTGTGGCCATTTTGAAGGCTTGCAGCCAGCGTTATTAAAAGCCAGCTGCTGTGGCTGTTGCACGTGGATATGCGCGATCGGGAGCACCGCGACGAACGGCTCCGCGACCCTCCGGACACCCTCCCGCGACCCATCCGCAGGTCGCGCTCTTAACTTTGACAATGCCTGGGAGCCAATGTAAGTGAGGGAGCACTGGAGTGAAGAGTCAATGGAAGTTGCTGCAGCATAGGACATGGACAGTAGAGCTTTGGATGAGTTAAAGTTTATGGAGGGTGTCAGGCGGTCTAAGGCGGCATTGGATTTGTCACGTTCGAAAGTGACAAATGCATGGATGATGGTTTCAGCAGCAGATGGCAGCAGTTGAGGTGACCAGCAATTCCTCAACCCATCTCCAAGCCAGCACTGTTTTAATGGATCCTCATGTACAGCCAATCATTTTATTTTTGCCGCAATCACTGATGAATTTTAGACCTAAAGACTTCCAATATTTAATCCCCTGCTGCTGTAGATGTTGATACATTTCCCTTGTTGCTATAAAATAGTTCCTTTTAATCCCATTCCTTCCCTTTAAGTTGCTACTACAGACCCATCTCCATCTACAAATAACGTGTCAATAATTGATGGCAAGGAGGATATGGCAGGTGAGGACCTAGAAATGATCATTGTCATTAAGGAGGTGGAGTTGGACAAGCTAATGGGGCTAAAGGTAGATAAGTCTCCTGGCCCTGATGAAATGCATCCCAGGGTGCAAAAAGAGATGACGGGGGAAAGAGTAAATGTGCTCTTGGTAGTTTACCAAAAGTCGCTTAGTTCTGGAGCGGTTCACTGTTTAAAAAAGGAGGTAGACAAAAGGCAGATAACTAACTATAAGCCGGTTAGCTTAAATTCTGTAGTGGGGAAAATGCTTGAGTCTATCATCAAGGAAGAAATAGCGAGACATCTGGATATAAATTGTCCCATTGGGCAGACGCAGCGTGGCTTCATGAAAGGCAGGACACATTTAACTAATTTACTGGAATTATTTGAGGACATTCCGAGTGTGGTTGACAATGGGAAACCGGTGGATGTGGTGTTTCTGTATTTCCACAAGGCAGTCAACAAGGTGCCACACAAAACGCTGCTGGATAAGCTGAAGGTGCACAGCATTACAACTAAAGTATTAGCATCATAGGGGATTGGTGAACTAACAGAAAGCAAAGAGTGGGGTTGAATGGATGTTTTTCTGATTACCTATAAGTGGCAAATGGTGTGCCTCAGGGATCAGTGTTGGGACTGCAATTGTTTACAATTTACATAGATGATTTGGAGTTGGGGACCAAGTGTAATTTGTCAAAGTTCACAGATGACACGAAGATGAGTGGTAGAGCAAAGTGTGCAGAGGACACTGAAAGTCTGCAGAGGGATATAGTTTAAGTGAGTGGGCAAGGGTCTGGCAGATGGAGTACAATGTTGGTAAATGTGAGGGCACCCATTTTGGTAGGAATAACAGCAAAATAGATTATTATTTAAATGGTAAAAAATTGCAGCATGCTGCTGTGTAGAGGGACCTGTGTGTCCTTGTGCATGAATTGCAAAAAGTTGGTTTGCAGGTTCAGTAGGTAATTAATAATAATAACCTTTATTGTCACAAGTAGGCTTACATTAATACTGTAATGAAGTTACTGTGAAAAGCCCCTAGTCGCCACATTCCGTCGCCTGTTTGGGTACACAGAGGGAGAATTCAGAACAAAGAACAAAGAACAATACAGCACAGGACAGGCCCTTTGGCCCTCCAACCCTACCCCGATCACGTGTCCTATCTAGACCAACCGTCTGTATCCTTCTATACTCCGTCTGTTCATGTGCCTATCCAGACAAGTCTTAAATGTCGCTAAGTATCTGCCTCAGCCATCTCACTCGCAGTGCATTCCAGGCCACCACCACCCTCTGTGTAAAAAAACTTCCACTGAACCTTTCCCCTCTCACCTTGAACTTGTGTCCCCTTGAAATTGTCATTTCCGCCCTGGGAAAAAGTCTCCAATAGTTCAGCCCATCTATAAACTGAATCATTTTATAAACTTCTATCAGGTTGCCCCCTCAGCCTCCGTCTCTCTCGGGAGAACAATCCCAGTTTATTCAAACTCTCCTCATAGCTAATACCCTCCATACCAGGCAACATCCTGGTAAACCTTTTCTGTACTCTCTCCAAAGCCTCCACGTCCTTCTGGTAGTGCAGTGACCAGAATGGGACATGGTGTTCCAAATGTGGCCTAACCAACGTTCTATATAACTGTCACATAATTTTCGAACTTTTATGCTCGATACCCCGTCCTATGAAGGCAAGCATGCCATATGCTTTCTTTACCACCATTTCCACCTGCAAGGCAGCAGTGCTAACCACTATGCCACTGTGCTGCCCTATTCAAAAAGGAGGGTAGCAGAAAGCTGGAAACTATAGGCCAGTTAGCCAAACATCAGTCATTGAAACATGCTGGGTGTAAGAGGAAGTAATAGCAGGACATTAAGAAAATCATAATACTATAAAGCAGAGACAACATGGTATTATGAAAAGAAAATAGTATTTGACAAATTTCTTAGAGTTCTTTGAGGATGTAAGCAGCAGGGTAGATAATGGGGAATCAGTAGATATAGTGTATTTAGATTTCCAAAAGGCATTCGATAAGGCGCCATATAAAAGCTTACTGCACAAGAAGGTTCATGGTGTGGGGGATATTTGTTAACACGATTTAGAGCTGGCTAACAAACAGGACATAGAGAACCAGGATACATAGGTCATTTCCAATCGTAACTAGACTTGGAACAATCTATATTATAATTTGTATGAAGGGACAGAGTGTTTTGCAGCCAAATTTACTGATGATACAAAGATAGATAAGAAAATAAGTTGTGAGGAGGACAGAAAGTATTTGCAAAGATAGGTTAAATGAGTGGCCAAACACTTGACAGGTGGAGTTTAAGATGGGAAGATGTACGGTTGTTCACTTTGGTGGAAAGAATAGAAAAATAGAATATTATTGAATGGAGGGAGGAGACTGTCAATGAATCACAAAAAATTAGCATGCATGTAGAGCATGTAATTAGGAACGCAAATATAATGTTTACCGTAAGGAAAGGTGCTACTACTTTAAAGGGCATTGGTTAAACCACACGTGTACAGTCTTGGCCTCGTTATTTAAGGACGGATATACTTGCACTGGAGGCAGTTCAGAGAATGAAGGAGTTGCCTTAAAGATTGAGCAAGTTGGGTCTGTACTCGCTGGAGTTTAGAAGAAGAAAAGTGATCTTTTTGAAACATACAAGATTCTGACAGGGTGAATTCTTTCCCTTGTGGGGAAATCTAGAACTAGGAGGCACAGTCTCAAAATAAGGAGTCTCCTAATTCAGATGGAGATGAAGAGAAACTTCTCTCAGAAGCTTTTAAAATCTTTGTTATTATTTATACCAGTGAGCAGTGAGGGTTGGGTCATTGAATATATTCAAAGCTGAGTTTTTAAGGATTTTCTAACTTCAAGTGAGTCAAGGGTTATAGGGGGCAGCAGGAAAGTAGAAAATTACCTTAATGAATGGCAGAGCAGGCTTGAGGGTCCAAAATATCTAGTCCAGCTCATATTTCTTCTGTTCAGTTCCTCACATATACAGTTTCTTCGTGCCATCCCATGTTGATGGCTGAGAAGCTACCCGTATATAATGATGCACGAGGCAGGCAAAGTACATTCATGACTATGATTTAATGGCCGTATTGCACTTAAGTGAGAGCGCGACGAGGCCGTTAGATCGTGGGAGAGGCCAACTATCAGAACTGCGCCAGGCGCCGATATGTTTACAATCTAACCGGCCCGATCCTGTTGGCAAAATCAGGAACCCGCCGTAGCATGGCGAGAAACCAATAATCACAACTTCAGACCAATCTCTATACAATTAACAGGAGCAGCACCCCCAACTAACTAATGGCCTTCCATGATCAAATCGCCTCCCAGGAAGTGGTCACACCAGAGCTGAATCATACTCCTTTTTAAAAATGTGAATCTGATGGAATGGCAACAGCATGGACCTGAGGAGATGAGTAGCTATCTTCACTCTCAGGGAAACAGCCTGGTGGCACTGGGGTTGCTCGGAGGGTGTAGGGAGCAATCTTGGTCAGGGTGGCCGGCTATCGGGAGGGTGGTGGTGGTGGGAAGGGGCGGTGGGGGGGGGGGGGGGGAGTGGGAGTTGGGTGTCTCAGCACCTGTGGATCCACAATGCCAACCCCTGGATCGTGTGTTCCCATTCCAGGGGCAGTCCCAGCCCTAGCCCACCATCCCCACAGACCATAACTCCCACTGACCACGGAGGTCTCTGGCTGCACGGCTGGATGATATTGACTGACTTCCTCACCAACAGACCGCAATCTGTCAGGATAGGCAACAGCACCTCCTCCACATTAATCCTAAACACCGGGACCCTGCAAGGATGTGTGCTCAGTCTTCTACCGTACTCCCTGTACACACATGACTGTGTGGGAAGGTTTAACTCCAACTCAATCTATAAGTTTGCGGATGAAACGACTGTGGTGGGCCGTATCTCAAACAACGACGAATCAGACTACAGGAGGGGGATAAATCACTTGGATGCATGATATACCGAAAACAACCTCTCTCTAATGTCGGAAAGACCAAGCAACTGATCATCAACTTCAGGAAGCATAGCACGACACACACTCCCGTCTGCATCAATGGCTCCGAAGTGAAGATGGTCGATAGCTTTAAGTTCCTGGGGGTCACCATCATCAACAGTCTGTCCTGGTCCACTCACGTTGATGTAACAGTCAAGAAATCCCCAAAATGTCTCTCTATGGATGCTAAAGAAATTTGGCATGTCTGCATTGACTCACAAACGTCTACAGATGTGCGATATAGAGCATCCTATCCGGTTGCATCACAGCTTGGTAAGGCAACTGCTCAGTCCAATATCGCAAGAAACTGCAGAGTGTGGTGAATTCAGCCCAGCGCATCACATAAGCTTGCCACCCTCCCATTGATTCTGTATACACCTCCCGCTGCCTCAGGAAGGCGGACAGCATTATCAGAGACCCCTCCCACCCAGGCTTTGCCCTCTTCCAGACCCTTCCATCAGGCAGAAAGTACAGAAGTCTGAAGACCCGCACGTCCAGACACAGGAACAGCTTCTTCCTCACAGCTACAAGACTCCTCAACGACTCCCCCTCGGACTGATCTGTTCCCTGTAAGAACACTATTCACGACTCTTGCTCATGCATTTGCCTTGTTTGGCCCTTTGTTCTGCCCTGTAACCAATCACTGTTTGTCGATATACCATTTGTCAATGTTTTCTGTTGATTATTCTCTTTGTCTACTATGTACGTACTGTGTACGTTCCCTCGGCCGCAGAAAAACACTGTATTCGGTACATGTGACAATAAATCAAATCAAAAATATTGCTAATTGGGAATTGTCAATAGTAGTTAAGTGAGCACTTCACACCTCCCAAGTAGAATCCCTTGGTTAGGTGCACATGTAGCATGTGGGAATTATTGCCTAGCATCCCAATCAGACCGTGATTCCTCGACACTGTCTGAACACTGTGGGAGGCAACACCACAGATGCAGCAGCCAACATCTGAACACCCAGGGGCTGGGTCCCAGCACTGGGAACATATTGGCAACATTTCCTCATAAGATCTTCCCTCCATACCAGACAACATCCTGGTAAATCTCCTCTGCACCCTTTCCAATGCTTCCACATCCTTCCTATATTGCGGCGACCAGAATTGCACGCAATACTCCAAAAGCGGCCGTACCAGAGTTTTGTACAGCTGCAACATGACCTCATGGCTCCAAAACTCAATTCCTCTACCATTAAAAGCTAACACACCGTACGCCTTCTTAACAACCCTCTCAACCTGGGTGGCAACTTTCAGGGATCTATGTACATGGACACCGAGATCTCTCTGCTCATCCACACTACCAAGAATCTTACCATTAGCCCAGTACTCTGTATTCCTGTTACTCCTTCCAAAATGAATCACCTCACACTTTTCTGCATTAAACTCCATTTGCCACCTCTCAGCCCAGCTCTGCAGCTTATCTATGTCCCTCTGTAACCTGCAACATCTTTCCACACAGTCCACAACTCCACCGACTTTAGTGTCATCTGCAAATTTACTCACCCATCTTTCTACGCCCTCCTCCAGGTCATTTATAAAAATGACAAACAGCAGTGGCCTCAAAGCTGATCCTTGTGGTACACCGCTAGTAACTGAACTCCAGGCTGAACATTTCCCATCAGCCACCACCCTCTGTCTTCTTACAGCAAGCCAATTTCTGATCCAAACTGCCAAATCATCCTGAATCCTATGCCTCCCTATTTTCTGCAATAGCCTACTGTGGGAAACCTTATCAAACGCTTTACTGAAATCCATATACACCACATCAACTGCTTTACCCTCGTCCACCTGTTTGGTCACCTTCTCAAAGAACTCAATGAGGTTTGTGAGGCACGACCTACCCTTCACAAACTGTGTTGACTATCCCTAATCAAATTATTCCTTTCTAGATGATTATAAATCCTATCTCATATAAACCTTTCCAAGACTTTGCCCACAACAGAAGTAAGGCTCACTGGTCTATAGTTACCTGGGTTGTCTCTACTCCCCTTCTTGAACAAGGGGACAACATTTGCTATCCTCCAGTCTTCTGGCACTATTCCTGTAGACAATGACGACATAAAGATCAAAGCCAAAGGCTCAGCAAGCTCCTCCCTAGCTTCCCAGAGAATCCTAGGATAAATCTCATCCGGCCCAGGGGACTTATCTATTTTCACACTTTCCAGAATTGCTAACACCTCCTCCTTATGAACCTCAAGCCCTTCTAGTCTAGTAGCCTGTAACTCAGTATTCTCCTCGACAACATTGTCTTTTCCTGTGTGAATACTGATGAAAAATATAAATTTAGCACCTCTCCTATCTCCTCAGACTCCACGCACAACTTCCCACTACTGTCCTTGACTGGCCCTACTCTTACCCCAGTCATTCTTTTATTCCTAACATACCTATAGAAAGCTTTAGGGTTATCCTTGATTCTACCTGCCAACGACTTCTCATGTCCCCTCCTGGCTCTTCTTAGCTCTCTCTTTAGGTCTTTCCTAGCTAACTTGTAACTCTCGAGCGCCCTAACTAGGGGGTAGGGGGGAGATGGGACATTTGGGAGAGTGTGGGGAGTATGGGGGTGTGGGGAGTATGGGGATAGTGTGGAGAGTAGAGGGTGGGAATGGGGTGCAGAGAGGAGGTGAGATGAATTGGGGGATGGGGAGTAGTGGGTGGGGAGTAGTGGGGGAGATGGGGAGTAGTGGGGCGTAGTGGGGGGGTGGGTAGTTTAGGGGGGAATGAGGAGTTTGTGGGGGAATGCAGAGTATGGGGGTTTGGCATGGGAAGCACTGCTGGACATTGATGGGCCGGGGCGTGGAACGGTGCTGGGTGAGGCATTGCCAGACCTGTGTGTGGTGAGGAAGGGGGGGAGGGGGGAAAGGGGGCTGGTCCCAACCCACCCATGTGGCCCGGTGGAGGTTGTTGACATTCTTACGGCACTGCATTCCAGTAATCCTTGTAACGCTCCCCGAGCTGACGGCCGCTGCCACTTCCTCCCAGGCAGCACTGGCTGTGGCTGACCCTCTGAGACCCTTGAGGGAACAGATCATCCCATCTGACCTCTACTGCATCCAACAGTATGGCCAGGTCAGCATCCCGAATCTTGGGGCTGGTCTCCTCGGCAGTATGGCTGCGAGATGTGTGGGGTTGGCTGTGTCTCCCTCGATAGCGGGGAGCTGGCGAGTGCGGACCTGGTGAATCAGCCAGTGGGAAATCATTTGCGGCGTGAAGCCCGTGGGGCCTCACTAAGTGGTCCAATCAATGTTTTGTAGCAGTGATGGCCTCGCCTGTCAAGCACCAGGAAGCTTAGAATCATAGAATTTACAGTGCAGGAGGCCATTCAGCCCATCAAGTCTGCACCGGCTCTTTGAAAGAGCACCCTACCCAAGCCCACACATCCACCCTATCCCATCACTCAGGAACCCCACCCAACACTAAGGGTAATTTTGGATACTAAGGGCAATTTAACATGGCTATCCACCTAAACCTGCACATCTTTGGACTGTGAGAGGAAACCGGAGCATCCGGAGAAAACCCATACATACACGGGGAGAACGTGCAGACCCCGCACGAAAAGTGACCAAAGCTGCGAATCGAACCTGGGACCCTGGAGCTGTGAAGCAATTGTGCTAACCACTATGCTACCATGTTTGCACCAGTTCCCGCTTGCTACCACACATGGAAACTTTTTTGCGCCCCATATGTCTGCTTCTGTGACTACTTTTTTCTGCAGCAAGTCACCAGCCTGTTGCCAGAGGCTTGAGGAACACCACTCTCACTGTCTGCCATCGGCATAGTTGGAAGGATTTACAGGTTGATAATCAATCTGGTTGGTCACATTGTGTGGCCATCAAGTCCTGGAGTGGGATTTGAATGCTGAGGTTCCGATTCATAGGCAGAGATGCTACCCACTGTGCCATAAGACTCCTTTCCATGCTGATAGTATCCAGGTTTGTCTCTGTCATCATCCTCAAACCCATCTGCTGTTCAATTTCTCATCTGACATCAAGTCATGGATGATTCAGAATTTTCTCAATTCAATATTGGAAAGACAGGAGCAATCTATTTTGGCTTCCAATAAAGTTTGTACTTTAAGTCCGCCCCTCTTCTCAGAAGCTTACTGAAGTTGAATTGGTGTTGCATTTTCTTTGTATCTTCCTGAGCTAATCTTTAAACATTATTGTCAAAGCTACATTCGCCTCTGCAACATTGAAATGAAAAATGAAAATGAAATGAAAATCACTTTATTGCCACGAGTAGGCTTCAATGAAGTTACTGTGAAAAGCCCCTAGTCGACACATTCCGGCGCCTGTCCGGGAAGGCTGGTACAGGAATCGAACCGTGCTGCTGGCATGCTTGGTCTGCTTTAAAAGCCAGTGATTTAGCCCAGTGAGCTAAACCAGCCCCTGTGAGCTAAACCAGCCCCTGTGAGCTAAACCAGCCCCTGTATTGCATCCTGTATTGCAACATTGCATCCTTTTACGCCTACTTCATTTCTCATATCTCTGAAATCCGACTTCCGGTGGCATTATGTAGGAGAAGGATGTGTCGAGGTGGCTGCCGCTAGGATACTGTACTTTTAGCCTTTTTTGCCCAGTTTCTGGGGTATGTTTGTTTAGAAACCCACTTGGTTAATGGAATTAAGGTGCCCGCATATGGAAAATGCCCAGAAAGACCAGAGGGAAATAGGCTGCGAGCAGACGTTCGTTGACTGAATCGGAGACTTCTCAGGGTTCGTCAGTGCATATAAAGGCGGAGACAACTTCTGTGACACCGGCCACTCCACTAACGGTGAGATGCTCACCGTCAACCTGGTCGCGGAATTTGAGAAGCAGTCGCAAGTTGGGTTGGGGGATTGTCACAAATCGATGGAAAAGGTCCTGGCTCCCATTCGATTAGCGTTGGAGAAGACCATCAAGTCAGGAAAAGCATATGGAGCTGTGATACAAGGCATGGACATGACTCTCTCTCAACATAGCAACCAGATTGCTTCTCTGGAGGCAGAGATGCCTCTGATGGCCGATGTGAATAAGGCACTAAAGGCCAAAGTGAATGATTTGGGGAATTGTTCCAGGAAGCAAAATATCTGAGTTGTAAGGTTGCCAAACGGAATGGAAGGCCCAACACCCACAGAATATTTTGTGAAGGTGTTTGGGAGGATGGTGGGTGAGGTGGATTTGCATCACCTCCCGAGCTGGATCGAGTCCACCGGACACTCCGACAGAAGCCCATCCCAGCGAGCAATAATTGTGAAGTTTCACAGCTTTCAAGGAAAATAGCAGTCCTGAGATGGGCTAAGGAGTATCGCGACTATAAATGGGATGGCCATTCCATCAGACTTTATCAAGACCTGAGAGTGGAGCTGGCAAAGAAGCCCAAGCCAGCCTATATAATAGTGGAGTCCGATTCGGGGTGGTGTCCCCGCCGTGGCACAGATTGACTTTTGATGGAAAGACATTTGTTTAATGCGCAGGAGGAGATGTATTCTTTTGTAAAAAAAAGAATGGGCAGGGAGAGGCGGAAATAATTGGAATCCTCTTTGGGCCCAGAGGTAATTAAGGAATGCATTGGGTGATGCAGACGGGTAAAGCTCTTGGTGCTGATGGCTTCTCCATTGAGTTTTATAAGGAGTTTGCAGGACAATTGATCCCTCTAAATTTAGATTTGTTGCCCATTACACTTGCGCAGGCCTCTGTTTCCCTGATCCTTAAAAAAGACAATGACCCTACAGAATGTGGTTCGTTTCAACCTATTTCGCTTTTGAATGCAGACGCTAAGTTACTCGTAAAAGTGCTGGCACCACGGTTGGAGTCCTGCCTCCCAGAGATTATTTTGGGAGACCAGCCAAGCTTTGTCAAGGGTCGGCAATTGTCGGCCAATATACGTTTTCTATTAAATATTGTCCTCTCCCCCACTTCAGTGCCCGAACCCAAATTGATTGTTCCATGGATGCTGAAAAAGCATTTGACAGGGTAGAGTGGGGACATCTTTGAGAGTTTGGGAAGGTTTGGTTTTGGGCAAAGGTTTATATCCTGAATTTGTTTACTGTATAGGGCCCACACAGCTAGTGTTTGCAGAAATGCTTTGCGCCAGCCAATATTGAGAGAGTGCTAGTGATCCAAGTTCCATATAGGGCAAATGGAGGCGAGTTCTTAGTAACTGCCTCGCTGCCATTCTCTCCTGCAAGATTTTCTTCGAATCTGGAAGCAGTTCAGCTTTTTAAACTTAGCTCTACGTGCGTGATCTGACGGGAAAGAAAGCAAAGTCCGTCCTGGGCAGGATTAGCCAGGCTATTCCTGGCCGATATCTAACGGCACTCTTTTTTTCCCGGCCCTCAGTGGGGAACGCCCTGCCAAGGCCATACTCCGTCACATTCCCTGCACTGAGGAGCTCCACTTATCAGTGCAGGAAGAGATTGTGGGGCTCCAAGCTCTCGACAGCCCGAGGCGACAGCGCCGGCCCTTGGGTTGCTGGCGCCCCGGGCAAGCTGAACTTCGGCGCCCTTGGGGAGGGGGGCGGGGCCTGGGAGGGGGGGCGGACCCGCGGGGGGGGGGGGGGAAGAGACCCGCGGGGGGGTGGGGGGGGGGAAGAGACCCGCGGGGGGGGGGGAAGAGACCCGCAGGGGGGGGGGAAGAGACCCGCGGGGGGGGGGGGAAGAGACCCGCGGGGGCGGGGGGAGGGAAGAGACCCGCGGGGGGGGGGGGGAGAGGAGACCGGGGGGGGGGGAGAAGAGACCCGCGGGGGGGGGCGTGGGGGGAAGAGACCCGCGGGGGAGGGGGGGGAAGAGACCCGCGGGGGGTGGAAGAGACCCGCGGGGGGGGGGGGAAGAGACCCGCGGGGGGGGGGGGGAAGAGACCCGCGGGGGGGGGGGGGGGGGGAAGAGGACCCGCGGGGGGGGGGAGGAAGAGACCCGCGGGGGGGGGGGGGGGAAGAGACCCGCGGGGGGGGGGGGGAAGAGACCCGCCGGGGGGGGGGGAAGAGACCCGCCGGGGGGGGAGGAGCGGACCGGGGGGGGGGAGGAGCGGACCGGGGGGGGGGGCCTGGGGGAGGGGTGCGGTACCTGGGGGAGGGGTGCGGTACCTGGGGGAGGGGTGCGGTACGTTTCAGCGCTGCCGTTTCAGCGACAGGACATTTCAGCACCAGAAAAAAAAATCATACAGCAGGAAAAACAAGACCTTGGGGAACTGCCCCTCATAAGCATCCTCCAGAAGGAACATCCCAAGTACCCAGGGACAACAGGATACTGGCCATATCATTGGACCTGCACCCCATCCAAATCCAAACCTCTCCCGTCCCAGCAGGGAAAATGTACTGTCCCCATTCATATTAAGAGGAAAAGGATAATCACTCCAGCCCCAGCCAGGGGGACCCCGTGAGATTAACCCGACCAACAGAGTGCACCATGATTAGAAATAACACCCTCAAGAGAGACGAAAAGAATGAAAGGAGCGGGATGCAGTCATAATAATAGTCCTTGGGGGGAGTGATAATTGATTATTGATTATTGAAACCGCATGAGCAGATGGTAAATTGTTTTCTAACCTACACCAGATGACATGTAGTTCAACGGAGGGTTTTTCAAAACTCTCACTGACAGTTTCAGCTTTTTCTCCCCTATGTTTAAAGAGCATGGGATTTTTATCCCCATGTTTAAAGATAAGCAAATTTTAAAAGCTTCAGACATGACATTTAAGCAGACCTTGGGGGTGAGGCTTCTGTATCTGGGTTCTGCACACCACTTAGCACACAGTAATAAAACTCCAAAAAAGGCCAAATAACTAAGTGTTATAACTAAGTATACCTGTGTCACCACCTTTGCACTGCAGCTTTTTGGCTCCCCTGTTAATCTCGTTGCGCTTGTAAAGTGACCTGTGAATGAATGAGCGCTGGCTAGCTGACATTTTTGGCGCTGAAACGGCAGCGCTGAAATTTTTGACGCTGAAACGTCCAGGCGCTGAAACGGCAGCGCTGAAACGTCGGCGCTGAACTGTCGGCGCTGAACTGTCCCATTCCCCTGGGGGAGGGCGGCCACAGCGGGGGAGGGCGGCCACAGCGGGGGAGGGCGGCCACCGCGCATGCGCTGGTTGGCACCGGCCCAACTGCGCATGCGCGGGACCCGAGTCTGGCGCCCCCGAGCACATGGCGCCCCGGGCGACTGCCCGAGTTGCCGGTGCCTTGAGCCGGCCCTGCGAGGCGACCCCTGGGCTCTAACTCACCTGTCGAAGGGTCCTCGAGCCCCCTACACCTCACCTCATATGGGTAAGGCACCCACAGACCCAATCCTTGGAGAGGGAAAAATGCCATCTGGACACCTTGGCACTGGCTGCCTCACACCCTGGCAGTGCCACCTGGGCACACTGGAGTCTCAGAATGGCAACCAGGTGGCACTACCAGGGTGCCCAGGTGGCTGCCAGGATACCAGGCTGGCAGTGCCATGGTACGCCCGATGGCATCAGAAGTGCCAGGGTGCCACCCTGCCCGGTTACCATCGAGCTGGGGGCCGTCAATTCCCCAGGAGTCATCCCCAAATGTCATTCACCTGGCCCTCGTTTGTGGGGACCAGTGCTGAACAGCGCCCGGCTTGGGTCTCCTCGGCGAGGCCGATAGATCCTGGGCACAGATTCGATCTGGCATCGACAGAGTTAAGTGAGCTTTTAATTAGGGCAGCACGGTGGTGCAGTGGTTAGCACTGGGACTGCGGCGCTGAGGACCAGGGTTCGAATCCTGGCCCTGGGTCACTGTCTGTGTGGAGTTTGCACATTCTCCCCGTATCTGCGTGGGTTTCACCCCCACAACCCAAATATGTGCCGGGTAAGTGGACTGGCCATGCTAAATTGCCCCTTAATTGAAATTAAAAATAATTGGGTATTCTAAATTTTAAAAAAAAAGTGAGCTTTTAATTTTCAAAAAGTATATTTTTTTAAATCTCTGAAATCCCATTAATACCTATGTCCATCAAATCTCCTATTTTCAACTGCTTACAACCCACAACCCCTGTTTCATATCACAACATTTTGGAGCTGCCCCCAATCTCTCTTCCAATTCTCGCCAGATTCATCTTCTCTCCAGGACTCAAAACCTACCCCATTTAACCTCCATCCAACTGAGTTCCTCGAGCAACCTCTGCTTGATGCATGCTTACAGGACTCATTAGAATTTCTACCTTGCCACATCTTCCTCTCATTTCTAAAATCCGGAACTCACTGCCTGAAAGGACAGTAGAAATGAGAACCCTCACAACATTTAACAAGCATTTAGATGAGCACTTGAAGCACCATAGCATACAAGGCTGTGATCTTTAGAATTAGAATAGACAGGTTCTTGATGGTCGGCACAGAAACGATGGGCCAAAGGGCCTCTTTTGTGCTGTGAAACCATGACTCTAAATTAAATGTGAAAAGAAATATCATATGGAACCATTACACCTAAATAATAAAAATGTTACGGTATAAGGAGCCAAACAAAATAATAGAAACAGACAAGATTAATGGGTTCCAAAATAGTTGGATGTGTTTTTCGAAATAGAAATGTTTGAAGGGAAGAGTGATATTACGATCCCAGTTCAGATGCCAACAATGACTAGGATACTGGACCAAAACCCCAATATTTTAGTGTATTTTGTAAGTGTGTGCGGAAAGAATGATTCACTCCAGAAGTGATTACATGAGAAAATTTTGCTTTGGTATTTTAAAACAACTTTATTTTGAATATAATGTTAAATTCTTTAACTTCACACCCGAAAAGAACAGCTTACAATAACCCCTGAACACTAATACTCAATTCCTCATTAAACGTCAATAAAACATACAGCTCTCAATCCAGCTTAAAATCAGCAGCGAATAGAGTAATACTTGCTTTGCTGAAAAGATTTGGACCACGGTTAGAATCTCTGCAGATTCTGGCTGAACATCTTCAAATAGCTGTTTCAACTTGGTTTTTTCCGCCTCTTCCTTGTCTTCAGACACGACTGCTGTGCTTTAAAATATTATTACTCCTTTTTAAACTATCCTGCTGGGAAAGAAAACTGCCTTTACTTGTGGACTCTGTGATAGCCAGATCAGAACTCTTCAAAAGTTTTCTTAAAATCTCTCTCTCTGAAGCTCTTAGCTCCACCCAGCGATTACATCATCTCCCCAAGCTGAAACAAAAATTAACTTTCCAGGGACTGAAAGCACATTAAGCCCCCAGGGACCGACCCCATTCAAACCACAGTGCATCAGCCCAGACTGACAGACACATTCCTCTGTCCACTGCAGTCAATCACACTGTAACCCTAGACATTTAACCTGTAAAATGCCCGAAACATTTATGATCCAATTTTCCTAAAACCCTCCATTTGTCACAGTGAGAAAAGGAATATAAGGGGCTGAAAAATGGCCAAACCCGTCAGAACGTAATGGCCTTTTCATAATCCTAAATTTTTTCTCAGTCTCTTGACATTTCTTTATTACTGTTTTGGCTGACAGGCTGAAAGTACCAATAACAAGAATACACAGAATGCACAATGCTGTAAAACCTATTAATTACAGTGACAGCTGGGGCTCTGTTGGTGACAATCTCATCTCTTTTATATGTGTTAATTGTTAATTAAGTGCAGTACTGAGGGAGCGCAGCACAGTCGGAGGTGCTGTCGTCCAGGTGAGATATTAAACCAAGACCCAGTCTGCACTCTCAGACGGATGCAAAACATCCTGCAATACTATTTTGAACAAGAGAAGGGGAGTTATCCCAAGTGTGCTATCCCCCGATCAACATCACAAAAGCAGACTTCTGGCCATTATTGCATTCGTGTTTTGGGAAGCTTGCTGTGCCCAAATTGCAACAGTGACTCCACTTCAAAAATAACTTCATTGGCTGCAAATTGCTTTGTCATGTCCTGTGGTCCTGAAACGTGCTATATAAATACAAGACTTTCTTTCTTACAGCAGCTGTGATGCACAAGGTACACATGATTCCATTTTAATGAAGCATCTGCGATTGAGCTCAGAAGCACACATTAATCTAAAGAAACCTGGTGTAATAATAATAATCTTTATTAGTGTCACAAGTAGGCTTACATTAACACTGCAATGAAGTTACTGTGAAAATTCCTAGTCGCCAGACTACACCGCCTGTTCGGGTATACTGAAGGAGAATTCAGAGTATTCAAATCACCTTACAAGCACGTTTTTCAGGACTTGTGGGAGGAAACTGAGACCCGGAGGAAACCCACGCAGACATGGGGAGAACGTGCAGACTCTGCACAGACAGTGACCCAAGCTAACTGGAGCTGTTCCATTTAGCCTTTTATTTTGCTGCCATCATGGATTCTCAGTTGTGGAGACTAAGTACTCTCATCAGCAGAGAATCGGGACTAGTCTCCGCTAGGAACATCGCCAGGCATGAGTTTCTCCTTTACTATGCAAATACATGCATGAGGGAGAGCTCGCCAAATTTTGTTGGAATCCTGGTATCGGGCCACCATTTTGAGTGGGCGGCCTGATACTATGGTCCAGTGGTGCCACCCCCCCCTCACAAAGCTTTGCTGCCCAAACCCTGTGGGCAAGGAGTGCCATCCTCCTCCTCATCATGGAAATAATGGGTAACCCCCCCATAGCACATACACATGAGGGTGACCCAACCCCACCCCACCCCCATCAGACACCCCCATCAGATCCTCCCCATCAATCACCCCTGCCTGAAAGTTGAAGAACAGCCTAGGCAGTACAGTGAAAGATCACTGCATTTTCACTTACGCTTCTCTAGCATCTGCTGCCTCAGACAAAAGTGTTTAAAGCAGCACTGTTACAAATGTCAGAGGCATCCTCAAAAGCCAAGTACACTTGAAAAGGCTTCAAATCCCCTGACAACCTTGGAAATGCAAAACGCCCATTCAAATTCACGTATCAATACATTACTTTAGCCATTAATTGAGAGTGCTTGGTGGATTGTTTATCAATCTTTCCCTCACGCTTGAATGCATCTCAATTACCCTGCTATGATGTTAGCCACAATATTTGTAACCACTCTTGCTATGATTAACAGCTCCTCACCACATGAAAGGAGCCCACTTTTTCACAGCAGAAAGCTCATATGTGTGAGTTGTTGGGGGGGTGACCCATTATTCCCGTGGTAGGGGGAAAGATGCCCCTACTTGTCAGTGGGGGGCAGGATTTGCAATGTGGGGGGGTTTTCGGATGGGCTTTGGGGGTCATTCTAGTTATGCACCAACCCCATGACCAACCTCAGGGTCCACCACATCAGAGCCACACTTGGGCAAACTTTCACCAAAGCCTGCCCAGTGGACTTCCCGCTGGGTGGGTCGGTTCATAGCGGGAGGGGTGAATCAGGCTTCCAACCCATCAATTAAGTTGGTGATTTGCATCCCCCTGCAGCATGGGACAGGTAGCTGAGGCCACCAGCAGGGGATCGGAGCATCGCAACAGCACCAAACTGTTTTTTTTTGGGGATGCTCTATTTTCCTCCCGATTGAGAATCCTGATGGGGTGGAAAAAACAATGCCACCCCTTTCCGTTAGAATCATAGACTCCATAGAGTGCAGAAAGTGACCATTTGGCCCATTTACTCTGCAACCACCCTCTGAAAGAGATCCCTAATAGGCCCACGTCCCCTCTCTATCCCTGTAACTCCATAACCTCAACTAACCTTTTGTACTCTAAGGGACAATATAGCATGGCCAATGTACCTAACCTGCACATATTTGGACTGTGGGAGGAAACCGGAACACCCGAGGAAACCCACACAGAAACGGAGAGAATGTGCAAACTCCACACAATCACCCGGCTTCAGTAATATCTCAGATAGTGCTCAGATTTAACCATATAAGGTCGGAGCTGTTGGGCTCCAGGGCCACTGAGATTGATCATACCAACGGGAAACTCCCATTCAATTAAACAGCCTCCAGAGCACCCATTATTGGCTCAATATTGCATGTTCAGGTTAGGACGGAGAAGCTGGATACAAGTTACTGATACTCCTTCAGTTATAAGAGGGCTACTTTAAAAGTTTTGAATGATCCTCATGGGTCCAATCCTGTCCTGGACCCTAAGGTGGATCTCAAAATTGCTGGTAATCAGGGAGGTAGGCTAGGTCTCATACCAAATTTCATGCAGGATCCCACTGAAGACTCAGGGTGCAGGAATTCATGATTTAAGAATTCCCTGTACCCTGGCTCCTCTCCCACCTGACCTTATGATGATGGCATTGTTTGAGGCATATGGCTGCTCCATGTTCACATGTGTCATCTCTCAGTCTTGTTTCTGGCTGTCCATTCCAAATACATTGATTAGAAATTGTAAAAATGGAAGAGATGTGAAAAAGGGTTTGATATGCTATTGTTCGTTTAAACTATTGCAGAGTGTATATATTGTATAGTTCAAGTTTCAGTTCTGCACATAGCACAGCAACTAATATGTGTCAAGGATACAATTTTGAACAGAAATATTTTTAGTTGCTGCCATTCACCAAATTTCACCTATAAAATTAAGAAATTCTAGCTTTTGTCAAACTCACTGACAGACGTTTAAGACTCACAACCAAATGAACAGCAGCATCGTGCTGGGGAGTTCCAACATGCCTCATTAAAATACGAAAACACATTGACTGTTAATTTCCTCAGAGTGGCAATCTCTGGCAGATTGCAACTCTGGACGGACTTACTCTTGTTGAAATCCCAAAGTCCCAACCTTCCTCCCCCAAGGCTGGATGAGACAGGAGCAGCAAAGTGTGCCCCTGGTTGCATCCGTGAAGAGTAACTGAGGCACAGGGAAGAAAGGAATGCCCTATTTTACAGCACTAGCTGCCATAAAGTAGATTATTCAGACAATCATGGGGAAACTGGGAGGGAGGAGGTAGGGAGACCGGGATGGAAAGGAGAACGGGAGGCGGAGGGAGAGGGATTGGGGGAGGGGGGGACTGAGAGGGAGAGGGGTGAGGAGGAGACCGGGATGGAGGGGGAGATGGGGAGGGAGAGGGCAGACTGGGAGGAGGAGGGGGGGGACCGGGAGAGACCGGGAGGGAGAGGTGGTTGGAGGGGTGAGGGTGGGGTGTGGGGGGGTGGTACTGATGGTGCATGGGGGGAGACCAGGAGGGGAGGAGGGAAAGAACTGGCAGCTGATTGGGGTGGGTGGGAGAGCACGGGGCGACCAGGCCAGGGGGGGAGGTTGGGTCAGGCCAGGGTGTGGGTTGGTTGGAAGGTTGATTTCATCTTGAAGCTAATAGTTAGCTCATTTGTAACCTCTTCATCTTTAATTTTACAGGAGAGAAATATGAATTGCATGCAGGAACAGAATCAACTCCCAGTGTGGTGGTCCACGTCTGTGATAGTGAAGCAGAGGATGAGGATGAACCGAAGAATTCTCCAAAACCAAAAATAATTCAAACCAGGCGCCCTGATCTGCCACCAGCAATGTCCAATTGAAACATTGGTGCACACTTTCAGTCAAGTATCATCTAGTGCTCTCTGCTACAGCCGTACTCTGTTGAAAGGAAGGTTTGTCTGTCAGTCACAGGAGCATTTGTTTTAAGCCCCCGATTGTGTTTCTAAGGCCTATCAAAATAGGATGGAAGGAGTTACTCTGTGAATGCCTGTTTGCTACACACAAACTAGTGTCCGATCATATCATAGAGCATCCATTTATGTCAGAATGACATTAGTAAAACCCACAAATAATTGAAAAGTTTTTGCATTATAATTCCAAGGTAAATTACATCTCTGTGATCCAGAACCTGGTAAACTGATGTTCTAAATGATTTGATATAATTGCTTGATCCAATTTTAGATTAGACCTAAAATCTTGAGGCATATTGTGATTACATCTACCATGTTCTCTGAATTGGTCAGAAACTGAAACGGTTAATAACTAGTCTGAGTTTTACTTTTTTGGCATTGAATTGCCAATGATGTCCTTGGCGAAAATCCTGTGAGACTATTTGTAGAAAACGTAAAAAGCATAGGCAACACTAGGGGAAAGACTAATTTCATTTATATCAACGTGCAGTACATAATGTCAGCATCTTCTAATATAATCTTGTGAAAGAGTGTAACTGTAATTTGTATTTTATCACTCTGTTTTAATATTGATACAATGTACTGATTGAAGTTATATAGAGTATACTTATTAAAACAAAAAAGAATGATAACGTAGACCAAGGCAGATAGACAAATAAGTATTATCACAGTCATGAGTTATCAAGTCTGCACTTATCTGACCAGGATGAGTATCAATAGACCATATTGTGATATCACCTCCTGCACTGAAGGACCCCTATTGTGCTGCTACATGACAGATTAATGCTCCAAACTGTGCAAGGTGACCTGTTATCCCATTCTATAGTGTACATTTAAAAATATGAAATTTCCATAAACATAGGATTTATTTTTAACTTTTGACATTTTCTTTGTTACTGTGTACTTAGCATTAGTAACATGCACTTCATCATGACAATTGGATGTGTCTAAGTATCTGCTTGGAAAAATATGGTCTATAAGTTACTTAATGTTGTAATGATGAAATGTGCACTTCATCCCTTTGGGGTGTAGATTCTAGTGACATAATTGAGTACATCTAAAAACTACACTGAACTCTTGTCAACCGCCATCCCTAACAAATAAATTAGCCTTTTTTTTTATTCTACTCCATTTTCAGGAATTCAGAAGATATTTAACAAAAGTTAGTTAAATTGGATGCGAAACCAGTGTAAAATAAACTAAGTTTTGTGCTTTTCAATCATATTTTCAGTTTTCATGTAACAAAATATTTTTAATCGCTATCAGTTTGAATACCATAAGTATTTGCTTTTATCTGGCTAAGCACTTATTTTGCTTTGCTCAGTTAATCGTATCTATCAAGGATGATGAATAATATGTAATGACCATTGTGTTTAATGTATAAGTAAGTGCTTCTGTAGTATTCCAAAATGTTGCAAGACCTTTCTTGCTGAGTTTCTGCTCAGCCTTTCAATTACTATACTTTCAGCTACTATACTTTCATGGATTTTCCCTTTTTAAAAACCACATGAAGGAAAATGCTTTTGGGGAAAGATATTGGATTAGGTTGCCTGTACACAAAAATGTCACAAAAGAAAATGATGCTAAAAGGATACAAAAAAGAACCAGTGAATAAATCCACTGTTAAGATGTCATTCTGAACGAAGAAATGTTGCAAACTAAAATGGTCAAACCTCATTACAATAAAAACAATTATTTAAAAATCTGTAAACTCAATCTCATGAACTCCATTAAAGTGAAGGAAGAAATGTGTGATTTCCAATGACAATGTTGGACCTCCCATCCATACAATCTGCCAATTGTTATTTGAACTTAATTCTGCTCAGTTTAGTATTTTTCGTAATCTACTCCCAAGCCAAAATAACCAAATCTTCTGGCATTCTTCTGCCAAAGGAATTTGTCTTAGTCATCCTGGAAGTGGTTCCAGGGATCATGGATGTATCTGGAGTCACAAATGCTTAAGAACCCCTTCCTAAAATGCAGACCTGCAAAACTAAAGAGACAATTAGCTAGTAATGATGAGATTTGACTGCTTTTTCCAAGTACCTACAGCTTTCGTGTATAGTTAGAATGTTAACATTATGAGTAATACTAGTATTGGACATTGTCTGTGTTATTACTTGTCTTTGCCACTGAATGGGTGCTAGTAATAATACTTTATAAATTAATTGCCTTATAAATGTATGTCTGGTATATATCTGTTACTATATGGATTGTGCACAGAACTGTGTCTTATTGTTCGACATTGTAGTCATTGTGACAGAATTGTACCTGTGCCTTCTCTAAGATTTTGCAAAAGGCACACTCTCACAAATACAACTTATCTTCAAAAATCTCTTTACTCAAATATAATCGATTCTTTAAACACAAGTTGGAGGTTTTTGTGATTAAATAATCATGATTATTGGGCATATAAAGCAATGTTTCCATTAAGTCTCCTTTTTAAAATATTATTTTTATTGTTTCTGTAACATAACATTGTCCTTGCAAGAGGTCTATTGTGTGTTAGTTTGTGTACCAACTGAGCTGTTTTTCGCTACTAATCACACTGCACCTTATTAGATTGTTGCTTTTTAGGGGGCTCTTGTACAGATGTCCCCATGAATGTCAGAACACAGTTAATGAACACCCCAAGGTGACTGTAACCTTTCTGGGGTGTTGAAATGAAAAAGCAAGGTTTTCAAGTAAATAAAAAGTTCTTCGTATTTCCATAGTACTACTTTGTTACGAATTTTTGAACTTGCGCCTAAAATATCAACGTGCAATAGGTACAACTAGCATAACTAGGTAAATGTTTAGCGCTTTTGTCCAATTATATCTCTTTCCCAATGTTTTAAAAACAGTTCAAGGATTGTGGTGATAATTGTAACACTAGACCAAATATCAAAACGTTGTTTTGCTTATTTCAAGCAGAGTACAAAATAAAAAATATTTTGGGGTGTTTAACTTATTGCATTCTACTTACATCAGTCAGTGTTGAAACTGCAAATTATTTAATCTTAAAGGCATGACAAATTTAGGGATAGAAATTGGTTATCATTGTACCATGTGGAAAAGGTGGGTTAAAATGATCAATTTCACAGAGTTGTCTGTCTTAAAGCCACCTATGATTTTCAGGCATTCAGAGTATCCACATCAAACAGATGTAAGGGCTCTTGTATAAGATAATGTGGAGTCCAATCCCAGATTTAGGATCGGTCTGAGAAATTGGGCTGATGTGAGTGGATTAGGTACTGGGCCTAAACCACTCAAATTTCAAGGTGTGGCTGGCGCATCACTGAAAAGGTACATTTATATCATCCCCCCCCCCCCCCCCCCCCCCCCCCCCCCCCTTCCCCCCGGGGATTTAGAAGCACTCTGAAAACTAATTTCGGGCTTCCTGGTTTGGCACACGTTGTGCTCGCATTTTCAGCTTCACACACAAAGCTGGGAGACAAGGAATTTCTGGTGTTAAAAACAATTAAAACCTACAGGCTATTCAGAAAATTTAGGGAAGAATTCTACCAAAGCTCCGCCACTGGGTTTGATGGTAGGCGTGGGAGCAGAGTATGGCGGGTGATCCAGAAATCGGTTTCAAGTCTCCGCTGGTGCCCACGATGATCGGTCGGAAAGCTCGCCAGAGGCTTGAACCTCATTTGCATCCTATTGATGAGATGCAGATGAAGGCCCAATTTCTCCCCCCCCCCCCCCCCTCCCCTCCCACCCGCACACCAGAGTCTAGAATCGTAGAATGTGCAGCGCAGAAGGAGATCAATCAGCTCCTATCCCTGGAACCCAGTAACCCCACCTAACCTTTTGGATACTAAGGGGAAATTTAACATGGCCAATCTACCTAACCTGCACATCTTTGGACTGTGGGAGGAAACCGGAGCACCTGGAGAAACCCACGCAGACATAGGGAGAAAGTGCAAACGCCACACAGACTGTCACCCGAGGTGGGAATTGAACCCAGATCCCTAGAGCTGTGAAGCAACATTGCGAACCGCTGTGCCACCGTGCCGCCATGATACTCTGTGATGCTGGTGGGAAAACATGCCGGTGTGAAACACATTTGGAACAACATGGCTTGCGGAGTCAAGATTCATCTGAACAATGCAGGGGCTGCCCCTCTAGAAGTCGGGATGGAGGCTGGGCCCTGGACCATGGAACACCACAGCAGTGGGTCAGGGAAGCATCTGCAGATGGACCTTCCAGATTAGGTTCCCGGAAGGGGTTCATTTTCCAGCATCAAAATGTTGCAGGAGATCCATCTTCATTCTCAGAAGATCCAGGTTCTTTCTTCAATGTGGCATCAGTGATGTTGAACACCTTTTCAATATGCCACCCAGATATGACAGCGGACTACACTCCATCAAGGCATGCTGCACCACGAAATGTGGTGTTGAACACCCGGGTGAATAACTAATGTGGTTGGGCCAGCAGTTTTGACGTGTTTTACGAACATACATAAAAACATATGGATTAGGAACAGGAATACGCCACTCTTTCCTGCAAGCTTGCATCACCATTGAATAAGATCTGCTTGTAACTTCAATCCCATATTCCTGCCTACCCTCGATAACTTGCCATCCCTTGTTAATCAAGAAGCTATCTAGCTCTGCCTTAAAAATATTCAAAGAGTTTGCTCCCACTACCCTTTGGGGAAGCGGGTTCCAGAGACTCACGGACCTCTGAGAGAAAAAATGAGCATTCCTTATTTTTAAATAGTGACCCCCAAGTTCTATATTCTCTGACAAGGGGAATAATCGACCTGGATTCTCTGTTCTGCAGACTAAATGCTCTCGCCAGCGGAAAATCGCGACTGGTCTCCACTGGCGCTGGGATCAGGGTCCAGGTACAGATTTCTCTCTATAACCATGCAAATATATGCATGGCAGAGAGCTCGTCGAATTCTGTAGGAATCCCACATTTTAAGCGGGCGATCCGACCCTGAGGTCTGGCGGCAGGCCCGACTTCACACCCCCATAAAGCTAATTCTGCCCCCACACCCTGCTGATGAGGAGGGCATCCTCCCCCCATCTACCATGGAAATAATGGGCCACCCCCCCTCCCCACAGCACTTACACATGAGGGTTACCCAAACCCCCATGACTCCCCAAAGCCACCCCATTAGACCCCCTATCAGTCACCCCCATCAGACACCCTCATCAAAGACCCACATCAGAGACCCCCACCAGTCACCCCTGCCTGAAATTGAAATACAGACCAGGCGGTAGGTACGGTGAAAGATCACTGCATTTGATTTACTATTTCAGAACATCTTTCTTCATTCGTTCATTGGACATGAGCATCGCAGGCTGTGCCAGCATTTATTGCCCCTCCCTAATTGCCCTTAACCATAGAATTTACAGTGCAGAATGAGGCCATTCGACCCATCGAGTCTGCACCCGGCCCTTGGAAAGACCACCCTACCTTAGCCCACACCTCCATCCTATCCCCGTAACCTCGCTTAAGCTTTTTGTACACTAAACGGCAATTTAGTCTGGCCAATCCACCTAACCTGCACATCTTTGGACTGGGGGAGGAAACCGGAGCACCCAGAGGGAACCCACCCAGGCACGGGGAGAACATGCAGACTCCGCACAGTGACCCAAGCCGGAATCGAACCTGGATCCCTGGAGCTGTAAAACAACTGTGCTAACCCCTGTGCTACTGTACCACCCACATATAGGCAGACCAGGTAAGGTCAACATATTTCCTTCCCTGAAGGTCATTAGTGAATCAGGTGGATTTTTACGACAATAGTCACCATTCGGCTTTTCATTCCAGATTTGTATTGAATTGAAGTTTCACTATCATTACCCTGAGTCTCTGATTTACTTGTCCAGTGACAATGCCACTATGTCACCGCCTCCCATAAACTGCTGTCCCAGACAAAAGTGTTTAAAGCAGCAGATGTTACAAGTGTCAGAGGCTTCCTCAAAAACCAGGTCCCTTGCATAGGCTTCAAATTCCCCAACAGCCTTTGAAGGGGCTGGTTTAGCACACTGGGCTAAATCGCTGGCTTTTAAAGCAGACCGAGGCAGGCCAGCAGCACGGTTCAATTCCCGTACCAGCCTCCCCGGACAGGCGCTGGAATGTGGCGACTAGGGGCTTTTCACAGTAACTTCATTGAAGCCTACTCGTGACAATAAGTGATTTTCATTTAATTTCAAATGCAAAACTCCCATTCAATTTCACACACTAATACATTTCACTAGCCAGTGGCTAACAGTTTTATTAGTCCAGAGTCCAGTGCTTGGTGGATTTTGTTATCTATCTTTCCCTTCACGCTTGAATGCATCTCAAATACCCTGCTAACCACAATGTCCATAAACACTCTTGCTACGATTGACAGCTCCTCGCCACATCAAAAGAAGCTGAGCGGTTTCACTTCTTATTCACAGAAGAAAGCGCTTAGCTGCTTTTGACATGGGGTCAACCATAGCAAGAGTGTTTATATCCACCATGTTAATACCAATATAAACAAAAATGAGAGCATGAGCTCCACTTCAGTGATCACAAATCAACTTAATATACGGGAACAATTCTAAAACTGCTGTTATTTTGTTTATTGGCACTGTCGCCTACACCATGGATCGCATGTAACTGGTGGATACACCAAAATAAATGTACTGAATTTTGTTAGTTGGATAGACAGAAAAACTTAGATTTTGAGATCCCAAAGTGCTGGGAGCAGGGATGTAGGAAACCCAGAATAAAGTGCAGCATTTCTGTAAGTGACTTTTTAAACTCAGCCACAACATTAATATGTTGGACAGGATTCTGTAGTCAGACACAAAGCTGCTCACCTCAAAGAACGCTGCCCAAAAGATCTAGAAATTGCTGGAGTGCAAACCTTTCTTTTCCAAAAATCAATTTAATTCTCAGTCCAAATCAAGAGAATATCCTGGCATTCAGAAAGAAATGTCAGCAAATTACTACAAAAGCATTGTCCATGTATGCCCTCTCCACAAAAAAGCAAGACAAATCTAATCCAGCCAATTACCTGCTCAACAATTTGCTCTTAATTACCAAACTGATGGAATGTATTGGACAGTGCTATGAAACAGTATTATTTGGCAATACCCTACTCACCAATGCTAAGTTTGGGTTCTGCCTGAGCCAGTTGACTCCAAACATCATTACAGCCTTAGTATAAACATGGACAAAACGGCTGAATTCTACCGGCAAGGTAACAGTGACTGAACAAGTCATCAACAAGCATTTGACTGAGCGTGGTGTTGGGGAGCCCTAGCGATACGAAAGTCAGTGGGAATCGGGAAAATTCTCCGCTAGTTGGAATCATACTTAACACAAAGGAAGCTGATTGTGATTGCTGGAGGCCAATAATTGTAGTCCCAAGACATGGCCGTAGGGGTTCCTCAGGGTAATGTCCTAGACACAACCATCTTCAGTGGCTTCCTGAATGATCTTTTCTCCATCATAAGGTCAAAGTAGGATTTTCTGATGCTGATTGCACGGTGTACAGTATCATTCACAACTCCTCAGATACTGAAGCAGTCCATGTCCATATGCAGAAAGATGTGGACAACATTCAGCCTTGGGCTAATGAGTGGCTCGTTATATTTGCATCACATAAGAGCCAAGCAATGACCATCTTTAAGAAGACAGAATCTAACTGTCTCCCCTTAACAATCATGGCATTACCTTCACTGAATCTCCCACCATCAACACCCTGGGGAATCGCCATTGACCAGAAACTTAACTGGAGCAGTCATGTAAATACTGTGGCCACAAGAGCAGGTAAGGGAATTCTGCAGTGAGTAACTCACTTCCTGACTCCCCAAAGCCTGTCAACCATCTACAAAGCACAAGTAAGAAGTGTGATGGACTCTACTTAATTGATGAGTACAGTTCCAACAACAGTCAAGAAGCTCGATACCATCTAGGACAAAATATCCCATTATATCAGCATCCAATTCAATCCCATCACCACCAATGCATAGTGACAACCATGTTTATTACCTGCAAGGTGCATTATGGCAATTCACCAAGTCATCTTCCAAATCCATGACCTCTACCACCTAAAAAATAAAGGGAAGTAGTCCTGATTTACAGCTATTGCTGGGATGTTATTTGTATCCATTGTGAAGAGCAATGTAAAATACCAGTTTAATTCATCTGTCATCTACTTATTTTCCATGATTAATTCCCCAGACTAATTTTCCATAGGATCAATGTTAATTAATATATCTGTTTTCTTTGTAAGTATCTATAAAATCTCTTACCATCTGTCATTATATTTCCAGCTTGCTTTCTCTCATACTCTAATTTTTCCTTCCTTATCAATTTTTTGGTCATTCTTTGCTGTTTTAAATACTCTGCCCAATCTCTGACCTGCCACCATCTTTTTGCAATTATATACCTTTTGTTTAACCTTGGTACAATCTTTAACTTTTTTTAGTTGATCACAGATGGTTGGTCCTCCCCCTGTAATTTTTTTTCTCATTAGAATGTATCTATTTTGTGCATTCTGAAATATTGACTTAGATATCCACCGCTGCACCGCTATTGACCTTTCCCTGAACCTAATTTGCCAGCTCACTTTAGTTAATGTTGCTTTCATGCCCTCTTTATTGCCCTTATTTAAGTTTAAAGTTCAAGTCTTGGACACATTCTTCACTCCCTCAAACTGAATGTGAAATTCAGTCATCTTATGATTGCTGCTCCATATGCTTCACTATGAAGCCATTAGTTAATCCTATCTCATTGCACAATACCTGGTCCAAAATAGCCTGCTTTCTGGTTGGCACTAAAATGTGCTGTTCTAAGAAACAATTACAAAACATTTGGGGAGATGGTGGCATAGTGGTATTGTCACTGCACTAGTAATCCAGAGACCTAATGTAATGCTCTGGGGACCCGGGTTCAAATCCCTCCACGGCAGATGGTGAAATTTGAATTTGATAAGGAAAAATCTGAAATTAAAAGTCTGTTGCAAAAGCCCATCTGGTTAATTTATGGGCAGCACTGTGGCTTCACAGCGCCAGGGTCCCAGGTTCGATTCCCTGCTGGGTCACTGTCTGTGCAGAGTCTGCACGTTCTCCCCGTGTCTGCATGGGTTTCCTCCGGGTGCTCCGGTTTCCTCCCACAGTCCAAAGACGTGCAGGTTAGGTGGATTGGCCATGCTAAATTGACCAAAAAGGGTAGGAGGGGTTATTGGGTTACGGGGATGGGGTGGAAGTGAGGGCTAAAGTGGGTCGGTGCAGACTTGTTGGGCCGAATTGCCTCCTTCTGCACTGTATGTTCTATGTTCTATTTGATTCATTCCTCATCTGTCTATCTTTGCCCATCTGATTTTCCCAGTCTAAATGCAGATTAAAATCCCCATTGATTATTGCTGTACCTTTCTGACAAGCTCCCATTATTTCTTATTTTATACCTCATCCTAATGTACGGTTACTGTTAAGGGGCCTGTCAACTAGTTCCCAAAGTGACTTCTTGTATTTACCATTTTTCATCTCCACCCAAACTGTTTCTACATCCTGGTTCCTGAACTTAGGTCATCCGTCTCTGATGTGCTCATGCCATCATTAATGAAAAGAACCACCTCTCCAGCTATTCCTAGCTTCCTGTACTTCCTAAATGTCACATAACCTTCAATATTCATGCCCAAAATTATATCATCCTGCAGCTATGCCTCTGTAATTGCTATCAGATCGTAATTATTTATTTCTGTTTGCACTCTCTGTTCATCTGTTTTGTTTTAAATGCCACATGCATTCAGATACAGAGTATTTATTATTTTTGTAATCTCCAGCCTTATCTGCTGATTTACTCTTAGATTTGAACTCGCTGTACTCTGTCCCTTCCTTTCAGTCTGTATTGTTTCCCATATTAATTCCTTTCTCTCTTTTCTCTGTTCTTTGATTTAACACATCTTCTCAAATGTGACCCCTTGCCCCCACTACTTAATTTTAAACCCTCTCTACATCTGTAGTTATACAGCTCTGAACACCAGAATACTGGTCCCAATGCATTTCAAGTATAAACCATCCCAACAGCACTGTCCCCACTTTCCCCAATACTGGTGCCAGTGCTCCATGAAGCAGAGCCCACTTCTCCCAAACCAGGGTCGGAGAATCGCCCGGGGCCGACGTCAATCCCGCCCCCGCCGTGGCCCGATTTCTCCGCCACCCGGTATTCGGCGGGCCCCCCGCGACGATTCTCCGGCCCGCGATGGGCCGAAGTCCCGCCGCTGACAGGCCATTCCCACCGGTGGGAATCAAAGCACGTCGGGTGCAGCGGGATTGGCGGCATGGGCGGGCGCTGGGGTCCTGGGGGGGGGGCGATCTGACCCCGGGGGGCTGCCCCCACGGTGGCCTGGCCCGCGATCGGGACTCACCGATCGGCGGGCGGGCCTGTGCCATGGGGGCACTTTTTTTCCCGCCCCGCCATGGCCTTCATGATGGCGGGGGCGGTAGAGACCCCCTCCCCTGCCCATGCGCCGGTATTATGTCAGCAGCCGCTGACGCACCGGCGCATGCGCGGACTTCCGCCGGCTGGCGAAGGCCTTATGGCCCCGGCTGGTGGGGCGCCAAAGGCTGTTCGCGCCGGCCGGTGGAGCGGGAGCCACTCCGGCGCAGGCCTAGCCCCTAAAGGTGTGGAGAATTCTGCACCTTTGGGGAGGCCCGACGCCGGAGTGGTTCACGCCACTCCGTCCCACCGTGCTGCTGGCCTGCTTGGTCTGCTTTTAAAAGCCAGCGATTTAGCCGAGTGAGCTAAACCAGCCCCTGCAATAAAATTGCAATCTCATTTCATTTGATTCATGACTTTAAATGTCTACCTGCAGTCTACCACTGCACCACCATGCCACTCTAGGGACAGCGATGGTAAGGAATTGCTAGGACTATGAGAGGGAGAGTATATGAAGGCAGTATAATTCAGGTCAAGATTAAATTGTTAAGTACAGTGTATAACACAAGGCAGGGAGGTGGATAGAGTTCATGGTGGAGTTCTGGAGATTATGGTGGGGCTGAAGATTATGGTTTAGATCTTTGCAAAATTTGACTGGAGAAAACTATGGCTCATGCATAACTGTGATGAATGCGGCCTGCCTTGGTCTGCTTTCAAAGCCAGCGATTTAGCCGTGTGCTAAACCAGCCCCTAAACCAGCCACTTCCAGGGTACGTATCCCTCTATTCCCATCCTAGACATGGGGAGAAAGTGCAAACTCCACACAGTCGCGAGAGGCGGAAATCAAACTCAGATCCCTGGCACTGTGAGGCAGCAGTGCTAACCACGGAATTGAATGAAGATTCAATCAACTTCTAAACAACAACAACTTATATTTATATTGCACATTTAAAGTCATGAAAGTACATAAGGCACTTAACAAGAGCAATGTAGAACTGAATATGAAACGGAGCTATGAAAAGAGAAATTGGGTTAGGTGACCAAAAGTTCAATATGTGTCTTAAAGGAAGACAGTGAGATAATGAGATGGGGACATATAGGGGAGGTAAACCAGAGCTTTGGTCTCGGGCAACTAAAGCCCGATGGAGAGATTAAAATCAGGGATGCCCAGGAGGCCAGAATTGGAGGATCCGTGCAGATATTTCAAAGTGTTGTTCGGCTGGAGGAGATTGCAGAAATAGGGAGAGAGGCTTGAATATGAAGATGAGAATTTCAAAATCACAGGGCTGATAGGAGAACATGACTTGGTGTGAGTTCAGACACAGTCTGCAGACAAACAAACACTCTGATTTATTGAGTTAGGACCAGAAGTTATTCAAAGCCAGGAAATCTCTTTAACTGTTTTCAGAGTCTTTTAAAAAGAATTACAGCTGTTTGAAGCTTTAGCACTACTTTTAACCTACACATACTAATGTGTGTACTAATTGCAGAAGAAGAGCTTTTAGTTTACAATCTTATATTGTATTCTTTTCAAGGAGCTAAATAGAAGGATATATATATTATGTACATATATAAGTGTGTATATAAAATAAATTACATGCATTTTTTATTGCTATTCATTCATTTGTTCACCTTCTATCAAATAAATTTGCCTAATAGGTTAGACCTAAAACAAGCTCTTTTGTTATGTTGATATTAATGGACAAACATCCAATCAAAGGAATGGGAAAACCCCAGTATTTCACATTATTAATCAGAAAGCTCTTTGTTATGTTGGAGATATTAGCAAACTTTTACCTCGTAATCAATTAATGAGGTGTGCTAAAAGAGAAAAGTCAAAAATCCAGAATAAAAAGTATAGAAAAAACCTCAAGCATGCAATATATTCCTATGATTGAATAGTTCTCTGAATCAACAGTCAGACATGAAGAACGATGACAGAGTTTCTGAAAAGATCAGCGACCTGAAACCTGAACTGAGAGTTTCCTGTTTATTTTATATATGAAGAATGACATGTTGGGTAATAAGGTTGTTGGTGCCAGTGGAACCATTACCAAGCATTGTCGGTGTTATCAGGATAGGGTATGGGAAAGTTTCAATAGATAAAGGGTGTGATCTTGGGGCCATATCCCGCCAGAACCACAGTGCGCCACAGCCAGTAGATCCTGGGAGATGCCTCCCCCGGGATTCCCAATGGCCGTTACGCGATCTGGGTCCCATCCAGTCTTTCATGGCTAAGCCTTTTGGTACTGGTCCCCACAAATGGGGACCAGGCGGAAGGGTACCTCGGGGCGTCTTCCAAACAATCAGAGGCCCACAGGGTGGTCAGTCTCCAAGCCGAGTGGCACCCTGGCACTGCTGATGTCATCCAGGCACCTTGGCACTGCCAGCCTGGCACCCTGCCGGGATCGGGCCCAAGGATGCCCTCCCATGTGAGATGGGGCGTAGGGGGAACTTGATGACACCCTTACAGATGAGTTGGGCATTAGGGGTGGGGGGTGGAATCCAGCCGTCACGTCGGGGTGCCACGCGCCGGAGCTCCTCCCTGCAGGAAATGACGCTGAGTGCGGCCATTGGGGGGGTGGGTGGCGGCGCGTTTCCCTCCAGGGTACTAAAACAGACTGCTGTTTCCCACCGGGGTGTAGCGCAGGGAACGACCCCGCTAATCCTGCCCAGAAGGGACTCTATTTTTTTCCTTTAGATTGCACCCAAAATTTTCCATGAGGATCGAGTCAAATGGTCTTTGAGGTTTGACTTTCGCTGTACATTGACTGACCTCTTGTGGATACCAATTATATGACACTTTTAACTGCAAATTGCTCCAAGTGTCTTTTGACTGCCAGCATGTAAAATATAATTAGTAGATGTATTTAAAGCAGCATTTAAAAATTGATTGACATTTCCATGTATTTATTTTTTAGTCTACTTACAAACTTTCCCAAATTATTTTTGGTTAAAACAGATGTACTGTTCAAAGATTAATCAGTTCAAGGTGTCCTTTGTTACATATTTATACAAGTTTTATAAATTAACTTTCAGATCATTTTTAGTTCAGCTGTTAGGGAATGTTTGCATTGTGAGCTTATGGTTATTGGTGACCTGAACTATTGTTGCTGAAGTTTTTTTAATAGATCAGACTCCATGTATGAGCTAAGAAAGGATTTTTTAACATTTTCATATTATCTGTTATTATATTATTCCTCACCAAAAATATGAAGCACATTATTCCATAAATCGATATAAAAGAAATTAGGGAAGAATATTCCTTAATTTAAATAAATGAAGTGAATTATAATATTCTTCATTTTGTTGTGAACGGTTATGCTAAAATACATTTATTGTCCTTCCCATGGCTTTTACTAACATTACATGTGAAATAAAGGTATCTAAATGTGATAATAAAGTGCTTACTCTCCATTTAATTTCACACTATTAAGTATTATTATACTCACCAGTGACATGACATACAGTGATATGCTGAGATAAACTTTACAAGGCACATATTCTGAATATAAGGAACAACAAAGGATGACTAAAAGATTAATGTCAAAGGAAAAATTAGAGTACGAGAGAAAGCAAGCCAGAAATATAAAAATTGACAAGAGTTTTTATAAATATTTAAGAAATAAAAGAGTTAACAAAACATGGTTTGGTCCTGTGAGTCTGGAGTATTGATAATGAAAAACAAGGAAATGGGAGAGGAATTGAACAAGTATTTTGCATCAGTTTTCACAATCGACAATACAAATAACATACCAGAAGTAGCTATTAACCAGGAAATGGAGGGAAGGAGGAACTCAGGAAAGTCACAATCAACAGAGAAGTGGTACTGAGTAAATTGTTGGGTATGTGGGCTAACAAAAGCCTGGGTCCTGATGGACTTCATCCTCGGGTCTTAAAGAAGCACCTTGTGATACAGTTGTTGCATTGGTTTTAATTCAGGAAAGGTCCCATTAAATTGGAAGATAGCAAATGCAACTACATTATTCAAAAAGGGGGAGAGACAGAAAGCGGGAAACTACAGGTGAGATGGCTTACCATCTGTCATAGGGAAAGTGTTAGAAGCTATTATTAAATACGTTATAGCAGAGCCCTTGGATAAGCTAACAGTAATCAGGCAGAGTCAACATGGTTTTGTGAAAGGGAAATCATGCTTCACCAACTTATTGGGGCTCTTTGAAGAACTAACATGTGCTGTGGATAAAGGGAAACTGGTGAATGTGCTGTACTTAGTTTCCAAAAGGAATTTATAAGACATAGGAGCAGAAGTAGGCCACTCGGCCCATCAAGTCTGCTCCACCATTCAATGAGATCATGGCTGATCTGATATAATCATCAACTCCACTTTCCCATCTTCTCCCCATAATCCATGATTCCCTTACTGATTAAAAACCTGTCTATCTCCCAAAACCAAACTAAATAAACATGTTGAGGGGGGGGGGGGGGGGGGGGGGCGGGCGCAGTTACTACTACGAAGATGCCTACCTGTAAATATGTATGTTAATTTTTGCGTGTTTGTTTGTTTTTTTTTTTTTTGTTCTTTTTCTCTCCTAACAATTTGTAATTTGTTCAATATAAAATATGAAAACTGAATAAAAACATTTATAAAAAAAAAACCTGTCTATCTTAGTCCTGAACGTATTTAATGACCCAGCCTCTACAGCTCTCTGCAGTAATGAATTCCACAGAATCATGATCCTCTGAGAGAAGAAATTCCTCATGTCTTAAATCGGTGACCCCTTAATCTGAGACAATGCCCTCTGGTCCTAGACTCTCCCACAAAGGGAAACAACCTTTCAGCATCTACCCTGCAAGCCACCTGAGAATCCTGTATGTCTCAACAAGGTCACCTCTCATTCTTCTAAATTCCAATGAGTAAGGCTTAATCAACTCAACTTTTCTCATAAAAAATCCCTCCATACCCAGGATCAACCTACTGATTCTTCTCTGGACTGCCTCCAATGTCATTAAATCGTTCCTTTAATAAGGGGACCAAAACATTTCACAGTATTCCAGGTGTGGTCAAACTAGTGCCTTGTATAGTTTGAGCAGGACTTCTCTTCTTTTTATATACCATTCCCTTTGAAAAAGACCAACATTCCATTTGCTTTCTCTATTATCTGCTCAACTTTAATGCTAGTTTTTCGTGATGAATACACGAGGATTCACAATTTGATAAAGTTCCACATCAAAGGTGGATGTGAAGAGGGTTTTTTTTTTCTCTTATGAGAGGTCACTGTTTAAAAATAGGGGGGTTACCCATTTGAAATGGAGATGTGGTAAATTTCTTTCTCTCAGAGGGTTGTGAATCTTTGTAACTCTCTTCTTGAAGAGGTGGTGGAAGCAGAGGGCGGGATTCTCCGGTGTCCGACTCCGAAATCGTGTCTGGCGATCGGCCGGAGAATTCCCGTTGGTGCCAGAATTGGGAGCGGCGTGGATTTTTCGATGCTCCGCCATCTCAAAAATGGCGTACGCGTACGCCATATGGACGACCACAGGACATCACCGATGGGCCGAGTTCCCGATGGCATGGGTCACTCATGTTATTTTTTTTCCGGGAACCCAGCATGGCGGCTACGGACTGAGTCCAGCGGGCAGGGCGGGTTTTGGTGGGGACTGGGGGCACTGGTGAGGGTGGTCCAGGGGTGGCGAGCCAGGTCAAAGGGGGACACTATTTGGCAGGCCGGGTCCGCGTGGCCGGTGCCATGGTGCGGCTACTGCAGGCCACCACCGTGTGGATGCACAGCCATGGACCTACCAATTCTCCGGCCGTATCCACAGCTAGAGCTGCGGGCTTTACGCTGTATGACTGCATGACGGAGGATCTGTGCTGGTTTTGCACCGGTTTTTGGGCGTAAAACACCACTATTTCCACGTCGGCATCAGCACTTAGTCTCAAAATTGGAGAATCCAGCTGTTATATTACTTAGAGTAATGTATGTTACTCATTTGTTTATGCTGAGTTGAACTTAACTTTGATGATGATGAATACTCAAAGTCGTCCAGTGATAACAAATAATTTATTTAGTAACTTATCAATTAACTTGTGAGTTGATTCTTCAATACTTTTACTAGTAGTCAAATGAAACAAGATAATAATAATAACCTTTTATTGTCACAAGTATGAAGTTACTGTGAAATGCCCCTAGTCGCCACATTCTGGCGCCTGTTCGGGTAACTGGTACAGGAATTGAACCCGCGCTGCTGGCCTTGTATCACAAACCAGCTGTCTAGCCCACTGAGCTAAACTAGCAGATTGAATTAGATTAACTATGAACATTATACTCTACACTCTGAGCTAACTATACTCTGTTCTCTAGTCACAACACACCCAAAGAGAATGGGACAACAGATTGAGCTTGTTTTTATACTCCCTGTTAGTGTTGCCCTCTAGTGATCATCCGACTGTACTGACTACATATTAACCCTTCATGTATATCCATATATAGAGATCACTACACCAGCCCAGAGTCTTTAAATATTTTTAAGGCGGAGGTGGAGAGATTATTGATAGGCAAGGAGGTAATAAATTATTGGGACCAGGTAGGATCTAGATTTGAGGTTCCTACCAGATCAACCATAATCTTATCAAATGCCGAAGCAGGCTGAGGGGCTACTCTTGCTCCTTGTTCGTATGTTCGGGTTTTAATGGTTAATAAATTTGCCTTTTTTTGATTTAAGAAAGCCTTGTTTGATTTTTAAGCAGTGACCCTTGTTCTAGATTTTTCCACAAGAAGAAACATCCTCTCTGCATCCACTCAGTCAAGTCCATAATGATCTTATAAGTTTAAATCAAGTTACCTCTTTCTCTTCTAAACTCCAATGGAAACAAGCTTATTCTGTCCAACCTTTCCTCATAAGGCCACCCACCCATTCCATGTATTTGTCTGGTAAACTTTCTCTGAACTGCTTTCAACACATTTACATCCTTCCTTAAATGAAGTGACCAATACTGTCCACAGTGTTCCAAATGTGGTGTCATTAGTGCCATGTACAACTGAAGGATCACCTCCCTAATTTTGTATTCAATTCCCATGCCAATAAATGATAACATTCTATTAGCTTTTCTAATAGGGTAGGTATGTGATGAGAATCAAACCCATAGGGGTGAGGGGGGGCCAAGGTCACTACAAAGGTTAGGTGGGGTTATGGGGTTACAGGAATAGGGTGGGGGAGTGGGCCTAGTTAGGGTGATCTTTCATAGGGTCTTTATAGGTGAGATGGGCCAAATGGCCTCCTTCTGCACTGTAGGGATTCTATGATTCTAGAAGGGGGAGTCCCGTGTGGGTGGTATGCTTAATCGGGGGTGAGGGAAGTGGGGTTGAGGTTGCAGGGAGAGTCTTGGGGAAAGGGTGTGGGGAGGGAATTGTCTGAGTCCTTACAATAGTTACCCAAATGTTACAAGAGGTTTTCTTCCAACTTTTTCTGAGTAACTATTGGTGTAACCTAGTCAGAGTCATACAAAGGTTCGGATTTAAATAGCAATTCCGGATGGTTCCCAGCACAGGGCAGTTGCCCACAGGAACTTTGTAGTTCTGGGAAAATGCTGTGCAAACCTTACCTATGAAGTTCTGAGAGGGGTTCCCCAGCGCATCTTAGCTCCCCTCCCCATAATCCCGTTCCTGGGAAGTTAAGTCAATGCGTTTTATGTGCAACTTGCCAAATTCAGTGCTCCCAGAGCCACCATGTCTTTAAACAATTCGCTCACCATTATGGGCATGGCCCCAGTCACAAGATATCCCCCCCCACCGCCCCCCCACCCCTCCCCGCATAATCCAGTGTTTGAATGCACTTCAGCAAAGGAGCAAGAGCACACTTGGCCCAAACTTCTTTGGCAATTCAGAATGTGGTTTGATCTATGGTTTGGTTTTGGAATGTTCCAGGGAATGACCTGACCTGTACTAGATTCATTTTATCTGACATTTGTTTTACTCATACAAGGTATACTCCAAGGACTCTTGACATACCATTTTGAATGAAACCATCTCATCTTACAGCAACGATTCACAAAGATCTCAGCTTCATATCAGAAGCAATTAGATTTTGGAAACCATACATGTCAGAAAACAAGACAAATAGTTCTGCTATTGGTCACTGGAACTGATCCTTACAAGATGTACAGATCATGAATCCAGCTGTTAGCACTGACTGGAGCAACAAGAAATATGAATCTATATAACCCTATAAGGGCTGATGTTTCAGTGCTTATTGCAGCCAGGGAAAAAATATTTCTATGCACAGCAGATAAAATAGAGGCAGATCATATTCATTCTGCAATCCTATTGCTGGATAAAGGCTTCAGAGGACGGTTAGAATTAGGGTTAGGGTTGGGTAGAGCAGGCATTGCAATAAAATGTAAGTAAGATGCTATGCCACCCCCAGATTAAAATGATCTGCGCAGGCAGAAAGCATGAATGAGGTGCACATCCCGCTTCCTCTTACTCTCAGGTTTTAGGCGGAATTTTCCCAAAATTGGGAAACGCGATTGGGTGGACAATGGGTTCCAACACAGAAATCGCGGCGGGTGCCAATTTGACACCAAATCGCAATTATCCGTCACCTCGTCAGCGCCGCTAATATGTTCCAGATCAACATTTGCATACCATTAGCGGGCTCGACCCGGTATTCTCCGGGGCCACTGCGAATCTCTGCTCCAAAATGGACGATTTCCCAACAGTGATTTTCACTTGTGCTTTTAAAAATAATGAAACCGGCATCGTGGCTGAGGAGGTCGGACATGGAGAGGCGTGACCGTGGGTTGCCGGGCTGGACACTGGCCGTGCTGGCTGGGCTGGCTGGGTTGGGGGTGCCTGCCAGGGCCGGTGGGTGGGCGATGGGGCAATGGGCCCTGTGGCCGGGCCGAACACCCACAGGACTGTGCCGGTGCCCTGCCATGGACCATCATTGCTGCGGCCTGCACTTACTGCTGCGCACCCCACTAATCACCCATCTTGGCCCCTGGTTCTGCAGAGTGTCACTGGCCGGATAGGTTCAAATTCCCCCTCCCCCACAACTTGTTCTCCGCCCATCCCCCCACCACCCAACTGCCCACCACCCATTGGCGGTGCATCAGGCGGCCCATCCAGGGCACTGCCGACTGGAGCCCCCACAGAGGTGCCGGGTGGGGGCCGTGGTGTGTACGACTGGCAATGGCAGCCCCAGCCAGCAGTACCCCTGGCAGCAGGGGCAGGCACTAAGGCCAGGGTCCCCATGGTGTTGGGCACCGATGGGGCCAAAGATTCGGGGATCAAGGGGGTGGGGTGGGAACATGCATGGGCAGAGCCCGCAGTGCCAACCAGAGCCACCATGTAACCTGGTGGACCTGATTGGGCACAGCGGTATGCACCATGCTAACATGCTGGCCTTTCACACCATGCAGACAATGGATTTTTGAATACAACCAGCAATGGTGACCTTCCTCCTAGTCTCCGCAGCGGCTGTACGAGCTGGTGTTGCTCGAAGAGGAAGCTACAGCAGCGGAACGTGCAGCAGCAGAGCGTGCCCCAGAGGAATAGGAGTCAGCTGCCCAGGACGGAGAACCAGCTGCCCAACAGCAGTGGAGGAGGAGGTGCAAAGGAGGCACCATATGAGGCCTCATGTGTACTGACAGCTCCTGTCATTCGTGGACTTGCCGAGCGGGCATGCCTTTGAAGAATCTGGCTGAGCAGAGAGATAGTACGCCATATCTGCCTGATCATGGTGTGCCTTGCAGCATGGGGGAATGGGGGAGGACACCCATTCCTGGTGACCATCAAGGTGACGGTCGCCCTGAACGTTTACGCCACGGGGTACTTCCAGGCACCAAGTGCAGATCTGTCTGGGATCTCACAGCGGTTGGTGCACGGGTGCATCCACGCTGTCACGGAGGCCCTATATGCCAGTACATCCATTTCAATGTTGACCGAGCCCACCAGGATGCCTGGCAGTGGGGTTCACTGCCATCGCTGCGATGCCCCAGGTCCAGGAGGTGATCGACGGGAAGGGTGGCACCCTACGAGCACCTCAGATGGCAGGCCGCACAACACAATAATAATATTATAATAATCTTTATTAGTGTCACAAGTAGACTACATTAACACTGCAATGAAGTTACTGTGCAAATCCCCTCAATGCCACACTCTGGCACCTATTTGGGTACACTGAGGGAGAATTCAGAATGTCCAATTCATCTAACAAGCACAGCGTTCGGGACTTGTGGGAGGAAACCGGAGCATCCGGAGGAAACCCACGCAGATACGGGGAGAATGTTCAGACTCCGCACAGCCAGTAACCGTAGCCCGGAATCGAACCCGTGTACCTGATGCTGTGAAACAACAGTGTTAACCACTGTGCTACCGTGCTGCCCATTCCCCAAAAGGGGTTCCACTCAATGAACATGCAGCTGATATGTGACCATCAGATACGTATCATGCACGTTGTACTGATCACTATATGTGCATGTACACAAGGGGTTAATGTGAAATCAGTAGCACCACATGATCACTAGAGGGCCGGACCAACAGGGGTACAAAAGACAACCGCATTGGGTCGTTGGCTCTCTCGGGGGTGCACTTGTGACCACGGCAATAGCAGAGGAGTTCAGATGGCTCGTGGAGGTAAGTTTAGTTATTGTAGTTAGATCTTGTTAACCTTATCACTAATATCAAAGTTAAAGTAAAGAACCCATGCAATTATTATTATAGTTACTCAATAAACCTTTTGTTACTACTGGATGAGTTTGAGTCTTCTTCATTGAGATTCAGAAGACCTCTTCATTAGCCAAGGATTGAGCGGCACATGTTACCTACCACACAAGTAACACAACACACGTCTGTGCCCGATTCCTGGCCAGTGCTCACGAGGCCTTCATCATGGCACACGTGATGATTCCTGACATGTTTGAGACCCCCCCCCTCCACCACCCCCCCTTCCCCCACCCCTGGAACTGTGGGGTTGGCTCCTGGGCGACAGGGGTTATCCACTGCGGTCGTTGCTGATGACACCTATCCATGGGCCACAGACCGACACGGAGACGTACCACAACGATGTCCATGCAGCGACCAGAGGCATGATAGAGCGGTGCTTCGGCTTCATGAAGATCCGGTTCAGGTGCCTGAACCTCTCTGGAGGGGCCCTCCAGTATGATGTTGAAAAGGTCACCTGCACCGTCGCACAATATCACACAGCAGAGGGGCGACATGCTGGAAGAGGAGAGCAAACACCAGTACTCGTCTGATGAGGAAGATGCGGGGGAGGGGAGGGCAAGGATGGGCAGGAAATGGGGCCAAGGCAGGCAAGGGAGGCCGCACGACACATGCGCCAGGGCTCAATGTTCAAATACCCAAAGGTTTTCAACTGCTAAATCCAGCACCATAGCACTGCTGGTTTTGGCACTACAGGAGATGGGACAGAACAATATGGCACGTGTCTGCTCCCAATGGTTTCAGATGTGACCTCTGCTGCCTACCATATTTTGTGCATAATCTGGAAGCGTGTGGAGTCGGCAGATTGTGATATCTGTCAGTGTCTAATGCCGATTTAGCACATCAGCTGCCAATTTGCGCATCACCGGTTAACTCTATCTCTTTAACATATGTGGCTGCTTGAGGGGCCCTCCTCCACTACCACCATTCATCCCTCATTTGAGGCGCCATTGGGTTTCATTGATGCTGCAGTATTACTGGAATTACTATGTATTTTGTGGTTGCATGGGATACTCTTTCAGACAGGGAAGTGTGTTGCTGGACATTTGGAAGGTCGCAAGTTGATTTGAGAGGTCTCTGAGGTCTCTTGCCATGGGTGGTGCAAGCAGGGGAGGTGGAAATCAATTGTTGCAGCTCCTTTTAGGCTGTAACAGGACATGGAGATTGAACAGAGGCAACGGAGAAAAAGAGAGCTCTCATCAGGAGGCTTTAATCACCTGGGGTTTTCAGAGAGAATGTATCCTTCCAGGATCATTGAATGCGGGGTTATCTTTCACTCAGAACAGTATCACCTCCTCGACTCAGGTCTGCAGAAGCACAGCAGGTCAGGCACTGCCAGAGGTCAAGGTCACTGTGGACCTCGATGTCTAAACCAGCATATTCTTCAGGATTGAAATGGCAACATTATGGGCGGCACGGTGGCACTGTTGCTTCACAGCGTCAGGGTCCTGGGTTCGATTCCCGCTTGGGTCACTGTCTGTGTGGAGTCTGTATGTTCTCCCTGTGTCTGCGTGGGGTTCCTCTGGGTGCTCTGGTTTCCTTCCACAAGTCCCAAAAGACGTGCTCATTAGGTGAATTGGACATTCTGAATTGTCCCTCTGTGACCCGAACAGGCGCCAGAGTGTGGCAACTAGGGGATTTTTACAGTAACTTTGTTGCAGTGTTAATGTAAGCCTACTTGTGACAATAATAAAGATTATACTATACATTGTCAACATATCTTGGTTTGCTGTGCATCGCTGTATCCAGAAGGTCACTGAGTACAAGGAGAGGTGTTTGGGGGGGGGGGGGGGGGGGGGGGGGGGGGCAGACCTCATTGCAGAGAGAATCAGGAGGATTGCTCAAGTAATTTTGAAGCAAACTTTCTACTGGTGCAGAAAGTTATTGACCACATGTTCATGGCTCAACTCATGCATTTCAATGGTGAGATGTTAGTGCAACCACACAGGTTTAAACTAACTGATTTTGCTATTAGTGTGCGACCACATCAAGTTGATGAATGCCCATTAACCCATCAGTCATGATGCTTTCATCCTGTACATTCTGCCATTTGTGCTATCATCAAGCGACCATATTGGAGCAGGGTTGACTCCCGCGGACAAGGCCTCCCAGAGCAACATGGTTGCAGCAGTCCGGGCTGGCTGGCTGACAGGCAGCAGCAGGAGAACTGATCAAGTGGCTGTCATTCTGAGAGAGATCAGAAGGTTCAGGCACCACCAGGCCACTGATGTTCCCCTGGGAGGTGTGGTAGGGCAGGCTCCACAGACCATGTGACCGGCTCAGTGCGGGGGGGGTGCAAACCCAGGCCAATTGGGAGTATTCGCGGAGCCCTGGGAGCAGGACCTCGGGCAATATGGACCAGGAAGCTAAAATGTAAAAACCTGCTGTATAGTGTTCTGTGCCTGTTACTTAACTGCCTTTGCCTTTCATCAATAAACCGCTTTGTTAACTGCTGGAAGCCTCCAGTCTATGTCTCGAGTCACCACAGGCAGCATCTCCACAATCCTAGTAATCTGCTGGAGCACAGATCACTGGATAGTTGTGAGAGCCTGCCCTTTGAGCATTGGTATCCTCAGTCACAACGGCAGCAGTCTGACCAAGCTGGTCTTGCATGACAACATTAGGTATAACAAGTTCAGGTCTACCTTCAATGAAGCTTTCAAATGTTGTGTGGCTTCTGCCTGTTCTGCAATGGAAAGTGAGATCTGTTATCCACAGACTTAACAGGGTTACATAGAAACAGACATAGAAAATAGAAGCAGGAGGAGGCCATTTGGCCCTTCGAGCCTGCTCCGCCATTCATTATGATCATCAAGTTCAATACCCTGGTCAGGTCTCTCCCCCCCCCCCCCCCCCCCCCCCCCCCCCCCATTTCCCTTGATCCCTTTAGTCCCAAGAGCTACATCTAATTGCTTCTTGAAATTACACAATATTGTGGCCTCAAGTTCCTTCTGTGCTAGTGAATTCTACAGATTCACCACTCTCTGGGTGCCGGACGGTCGGTCATCATTTTGACCTGGGGACCTTTGTCCCTGCCGCAGGGCCATGCCTTTGTGGCCTTGTCCTTGGCCCCAGTTATTTATTCCAGAGGGGTAGGGTGAACAGCCAGTGGTCATGGTACACATCGGTACAAACGACATAGGTAAATAAAAGGGATGAGGTCCTAAAAGCAGACTACAGGGAGCTAGGAGGGAAGTTAAGAAATCGGACCTGTAAGGTAGTGATCACAGGTGCCACGTGCTAGTTGCATAGAAATGATAGGATATATTGGATGAATACGTGGTTGAAGGGATGGTGTCAGGCGGAGGATTTCACATTCCTGGGACATTGTGACTGGTTTTGGGGGAGGTGGGACCTATACAAACTGGACGGGTTACACCTGGGCAGGACTGGAACTGATGTCCTCGGGGGAATGTTTGCCAGAGCAGTTGGGAAGGGTTTAAACTAATATGCCAGGGGGTGGGAACCTATGTAAGGAGTCAGAGAAAGAGGGAGCAAGGACAAAAACAAAAGGTAGAAAAGGGAATAAGAAAAGTGATAGGTGGAGAAACCGAGGGCAAAATTCAGACAGGGCAGTAGAGAAAAATATTGGGAGCAAGATAAACAATGTGAAAAAGACAAACTTAAAGGCTCTGTGCCTTAATGCACATAGCGTTTGCAATGAAGTGGATGAACTAATCACGCAGCTAGATATAAATGGGTATGATATAATTGGGATTACGGAGACATGACTGCAGGGTGAGCCGGGATGGGAACTAAATGTCCCAGGGTATTCAGTATTTAGAAAGGACAGGCATAAAATAAAAGGTGGTGGTGTGGCACTGCTGGTTAAAGAGGAAATTAACACAATATTAGCTCTGACAATGTAGAGTCTGTATGAGTAGAGTTGAGAAATACCAACGGACAAAAAACACGAGTGGGTGTCATATATAGACCCCCAATCTGCAGTGGGGATGTTGGGAATGACATTAAACACGATGCATGTAACAAGGGAATATCGGTGATCATGGGTGATTTTAATCTGCATATAGATTGGGCAAATCAAACTAGCCACAATGCCGTAAAGGAGGAATAACTGGCGTGTATATGGGACGGTTTTCTGACTAATATGTGAAGGACCCACGAGGGAACTGGCCATCTTAGACTGGGTATTGTGTAATTAGAAGGGAATCATTGTCAATCTGGCTGTGCGAGACCTCATGGGGATGAGCGACCATAACATGATAGAATTTTTTATCAAGGTGGAGAGTGAAGTAGTTGAGTCAGAGACTAGGGGCGGAATTCTCCGCTCCCCACGACGCTTGGGAGAATAGCGGGAGGGCCTCCAGACATTTTTTGCGACCCCCCGCTATTCTCCCCCCCCCCCCCCCACGCTCGCCCTGCGCCCCGAATCGCCGCTCACCGTTTTTCACGGCAAACGGCGATTCTCTGAGGCCGATGGGCCAAGTGGCCGGCCGTTTCCGACCTTTTCACGACGGCGGCAACCACACCTGGTCGCCACCGTCATGAAACGGGCGCCAGAAGCCCGTTTTGGGCTTCTAGGCGCCCGATTGGCACGGCAGTACCACGGCCATGCCAAGGAGGGCAAAGCCCCGCGATCAGTGCCCACCGATCGCGGGCCTTGCGTCCAAAAGGGACGCACTATTTTCTCTCCGCCGCCCCGCAAGATCAAGCCGCCACGTCCTGCGGGGCAGCTGAGGGAAAAGACGCCAACCGCACATGCGCTGGTTGGCGCTGTCCAACCTGCACATGCGCGGCTGACATCATTAGACACGTCAGCCGGCATCATGCTTGGTGCGCAGCCTTGACGGCCGTCGTCAAGGCCGCGCCGCCGAGGTGCCTGGGGCTCCGCTCCTAGCCCCGATGGGGGGGGGGGGGGGGGGCGGGGGGAGAATCGGGTCCCGGGAGGGGGGCACGGAGGCTGCCGTGGGTGACGGCCTCTTCCACGGCAGCCTTCCCGATTCTCCGCCGTTGCGGAGAATCGCGCCCTAGAGTGCTGAATCTTAATAAAGGAGACTATGAAGATATGAGACTTGAGTTGGCCTTGATAGATTGGGCAGAGTTACTTAAAGGGATGACAGTGGATAGGCAATGGCAAACATTCAAGGAACACATGGGAGACTGCAGCAACTGTTCATTCCTATCTGGCACAAAAGCAAAATGGGCAAGAGGGCCAATCCATGGTTCTCAAAGAAAATTAGAAATAGTATCTTAGCCAAGGAAGAAGCATACAGATTGACCAATTAAAATAATAGGTCTGAGGATTGGTGGTAGTTTAGAATTCAGCAAAGAAGGACCAAAGGATTGATTAAGACGGGGAAAGCACAGTACGAAAGTAAGCTTGCAGAGAACATAAAGTCTGACACTAAGAGCTCTCGAGATATCTGAAGAGAAAGTGATTGGTAAGGACAAATGTTGGGATAAAGAAATGGCTGAGCAATTGAATACATACTTTGGTTCAGTCTTCACAAAAGAGGACACAAATCAGATACCAGAAATGCTGGAGAAATAAAGGTTTAGTGAGAGGGAAGAACTGTGGGAGATCAATATTAGTAGAGAGATGGTGCTGGGAAAATTGATGGGATTGAAGGTGGATAAATCCACAGGGCTTGATAATCTGCATCCCAGAGTGCTTAAGGAGGTGGCTCTGGAGATAGTGGATGCATTGGTGGTCATCTTCCGGGATTCTATAGACTCTGGAACTGTCCCTGCAGATTGGAGGGTAGCTGATGTCTCTCCAATATTCAAAAAGGGAGGTAGAGAGAAAGCAGCGAATATTAGACCAGTAAGCCAAACAGCGGTAGTGGGGATAATTCTTGAATCCATTTTCAAGGGCTTTATAGCAGAACATTTAGAAAACAGTGGCAGGGTCAGTTAGAGTCAGCATGGATTTATGAAAGGGAAATTATGCTTTTTTTAAATAAATTTAGAGTGCCCAATTCATGTTTTCCAATTAAGGGGCAATTTAGTGTGGTCAATCCACCTACCTTGCACATCTTTTGGGTTATGGGGGCGAAACCCACGCAAACACGGGAGAATCTGCAAACTCCACACGGGCAGTGAGCCAGAGCCGGGATCAAACCTGGGACTTTGGCGCCGTGTGGCAGCCATGGTTACCACTGCGCCACCATGCTGCCCAGGGGAAATTATGCTTGACAAATATGGTGGAATTCTTTGAAGATGTAGCTAATACAGTTGACAAGGGGGAGCCAGTCGATGTGGTATATTTGGACTTTCAGAAGGCATTTGATAAAGTCCCACATAAGGGATTAACGTGCAAAAGTAAATTACATGGGATTGGGGAAGTGTATTGAGGTGGATAGAAAACTGGTTGGCAGAAAGGAAACAAAGAGGATAAATTAATTGGTCTTTTTCAAATTGGCAGGTAGTAACTAGTGGGGTGCCACAGTTTTTGGTGCTGGTACCCAAGCTATTCACAATATATCTTAATGACTTGGATGTGGGAACAAAACGTAACTTCTCAAAGTTTGCAGATGATACCAAGTTGGGTGGGAGAGTGAACTGTGACGAGGATGCAGAGATCATACAGCATGATCTGGACAGGTTGGGCGAGTGGGCAAATCAATGGCAGATGTAATATAATTTGGATAAGTGTGAGGTTATTCACTTTGGAAGCAAAAATGGGAAGGCAGATTACTCCCTGAACGATTGTAAATTGGGAGAGGGGAATGTACAGCGGGACCTGGGTGTCCTTGTGTACCAGTCGCTGAAGGTAAGCATGCAGGTGCAGCGGTAAAGAAGGCTAATGGTATGTTGGCCTTCATTGCGAGAGGTTTCGAGTAAAGGAGCATAGATGTGTTGTTGCAATTATACAGGGCCTTGGTGAGGCCACACCTAGAATATTGTAGAACATAGAACAGTACAGCACAGAACAGGCCCTTCGGCCCTCGATGCTGTGCCGAGCAATGATCACCCCACTCAAACCCACGTATCCACCCTATACCCGCAACCCAACAACTCCCCCCCTTAACCTTACTATTAAGGACACTACGGGCAATTTATCATGGCCAATCCACCTAACCCGCACATCTTTGGACTGTGGGAGGAAACCGGAGCACCCGGAGGAAACCCACACACACACGGGGAGGACGTGCAGACTCCACACAGACAGTGACCCAGCCGGGAATCGAACCTGGGACCCTGGAGCTGTGAAGCATTTATGCTAACCACCATGCTACCGTGCTGCCCGTTGTGTGCAGTTTTTTTCTCCTTGTCTGAGGAAGGATGTTCTTGCTCTCGAGGGAGTGCAGCAAAGCTTTACCAGACTGATTCCAGGGATGGCGGGACTATCATATGAGGAGAGATTGACTAGGTTAGGATTGTTGTCATTGGAATTCAGAAGAATGAGAGGGATCTCACAGAGATTTAGAAAATTCTAACAGGACTAGACAGGGTAGATGCAGGGAAGATGTTCCTGATGGTGAGTGTGTCCAGAACCAGGGGTCACAGTCTGAGGATTCAGGGTAAACCATTTTAGACAGAGATGAGGAGACATTTCTTCACCCAAAGAGTGGAGCCTGTGGAATTCATTGCCACAGGAAGTAGTTGATGCTAAAACATTGAATATATTCAAGAGGCGGTTGGATATTGCACTTGGGGAGAATGGGATCAAAGGTTATGGGGAGAAAGCAGGACTAGGCTATTGAGTTGGATGATCAGCCATGATCGTGATAAATGGTAGAGCAGGCTCGAAGGGCCAAAAGGCCTCCTCCTGGTCATATCTTCGATGTATCTATGTTCTCGTTCCCCCCCCCCCCCCCCCCCCACCCACCCACCCTGCATCTCCCCTGTCCCTACCCTCCTCCTCCCTCCTTTCCTCTCTCTTCCTGTCCTTTGGTCTCTTGGTGGTTGGATGTACCTCTCCCCTCCCCTCGCTCTATTGGCTGTTGGCTTCAAACAGGTCCTGGAACAAAGTTTGTTAAAAGCTTCCATGTCTTGTGATTAAGGAAGCAAAAGCAAGGGTGGTGGCCCCTCTACCCATAAATAGTTCTGGCTGGTCTGATATCCCAAAGACTGCCACTTTGAGGCTTGGCTCCACCCTCACCCCCACAACCTTGCACTGATGCATTATCAATTACGACGAGATGAGAGTAGAATATAATTGAGTCTTTATTACACAGAGATGTGTGGCCTCCTAGAGCAGCTGACAAAATGGCTGCTGTTCGGAGAGCACACATATTTATACTCTGCCTACTGGGTGGAGCCAGCAGGCAGGGATCTACCCCCGTACCTGTAGTACAGGGCCTTTCCGTAATACCCATATATACAGTATAATACAACAGAGGTGACCACCACATTCACCCCCTGTTAAAAATGAGTTCAGCGGGGGTGGTGGAAAACTATATCCATACAGATTGGTTTTAAAATTACAGAGAAGATTACAAATTTAGACGATCGGGCGCCTTGATCTTTTGTTGAGAGCGCCGCAGTGCTGGTGGCAACTCAGGCGTTGGCTTGGTCTTCGGTAACTCCGGGAGCGTGTCGAAATCCTCTTCATCCCCGGGTGGGAGCAAGGGGAGGACAGATTGTCCTGGAGTGTGAGCTGCGGTGGGGTGCGCCGGGGGAAGGGAGGGTGGCACCAGGGCAGAGGGGGGTGTGTGGGGACCCAGCTGGTGCCATGTCCCTGAGGAAGACTGTGTCCTGGTGGCCGTCGGGATACGCTACGTAGGCGCACTGTGGGTTTGCGTGGAGTAGCTGTACCCTCTTAACCAACGGGTCCACCTTGTGGAGTCACACGTGCTTGCGGAGGAGAACGGACCCTGGAGCTGCCAGCCACGTTGGGAGCGAAACCCCGGAGGTGGACTTCCTGGGGAAGGCAAAGAGACGTTCATGGGGGGTTCGTTAGTCGCGGTGCACAGGAGCGACCGAATGGAGTGAAGTGCGCCGGGGAGGACCTCCTGCCAGCGGGAGGCCGGGAGATATTTGGTTAGCGGGGTGTACCGCGAGGAAGCAGCGCCTCACCGTTTTGGGGTGGATGAAGCTATCAGTGCTCCCGGAGTCCAGAAGGCAGGATATCTCGTGGCCGTCGACCTTCACCTCTGTCGAAGCAGTCGCCAGGTTGTGCGGTCAAGACTGGTCGATCGTGACCGAGGCGAGACGTGGCTGGTCGGCGGCGGTTGCAGGCAATGAGCGGCCCGATGAGGTGCCTGACGGGCAGGGATCCTGAGGCGGGTAAGATGGCGGTGCCCTTGGGCCGCACGTGTCCTGGGGCAAGCAAGATAGCGGCGCCCATGGGCTGCACGTGTTGTGAGTGGAGCAAGATGGCGGCGCCCATGGGCTGCTCGTGGTCTGGGGCAAGAAACTTGGCGGCACCCACTGGCCGCATGTGGGGGGTGCCGGGACAACAGCGGCGATTGAGCGGGCCTGGCACACTGCAGTGAAATGTCCCTTCTTGCCACAGACCTTGCAGAGTGCGTTCAGCGCCGGGCAGCCCTGCCGGGGTTGTTTTGTCTGTCCGCAGAAGTAGCACTTGAGTCCCCCGGGGTTGGTTGGCTGCCACGCGGCGCAGGCGTGGGATTGGCTGAGGGCGGTCGCTGATGGGGTTCACAATGGGATGGCCGCTGGCGGGGTCCATGATGCACAGGGGAGTGGGCCATGCGGTTGGGGGCATAAGCCTGTTACTGTGGTGGCCTCCCCTCCTACGCTCGCTATATCAGTTTCTCCTTTGTCTCCTCCTCACCCTTCTTGTGCTCTGCTGCACTTGCCCCTCCTTACTGCGAACTGGTTTCCCAGTTCAGAGCGAGGCAGTACAGTCTTGTGCAAATTGTTTTTTAACTTTCTCTGCCTCATCTGTGTCCGCCTCATCGCTGCCTCCTTTGTTGCTTGTCTAGTCCATTCTTTTGGATAAATTTGTCCACATCTGCAGGGACAGTGATACACCCTGATGCTGTGTCTCTCGCAGCTGCAGGCCTTTGTTTGCCTGGCCCAGCATAGGGTCTTTTCCTGGTCCTGGTACCGGTGTAACTTGGCGATGATCGATCTCGGTCGTTCCTCCTCCTTGGGTTTTGGCTGGAGGAACCTATGGGCCTTGTCGATCTCCAGTGGGTTGGGGAAGCTGTCTCTCTCCACCAGGTTCCCCAGAATCTGGGCCATGTAATCTGTAGGATCCCTGCCCTCGGTTCCTGATGTCCTGGCGTCTCAACTGGTTTACCTGGTTCTCCACCTTCCCCTTCAGGTTCCCCTGAGTCGCTACCAACCTCTTTATTTCAGCCTCCAGGGCGATGATTCAGTCACCCTGGTCTATTGTGGCTTTCTCGAGCTACTTTATCATGTTCCCCTGGGCCTCTAACCTCTTTCCCATCTTGTCGAGGGCTACCTGCATGATGGCTAGCGCTTCCGCCACTACCACCTTGACTGCCACCTTGATTTCAGTCTTTACCTCCTCTTTCATCTCTTTCACTTCCCTCGTGAGGAATGTCTTCTATCCATTCTCTGGCGGGAATTGGGGGAGTTTGTTTTATGGGTCTCTGGTCTCACTCTCTCAGAATTGGCTGGGGACCCCCCACCTTGTGGGTCCGCTAACCCGCTCGCTCGCTGCTCCTGTCCTTTACCGCCGTTTCTGGTGTCTCTGCGGCCTCTGGAGCTGCTGCTTTCTGGCATCTCTGTTGATTCTTGTATTGTTGAGGGTGAGGGGATGTTTTAGTCTGGTTTTTGTGAGCTAATTTTGGCTAAAAGTGCCTATTTTTTTGTCCTTCGGAGATGAGCCACCTGATGTGTGACTGCTCACATCCCCGTCACCAGAAGCGGCTGAATACAGTAACTTACCTTGGGGATTCATGGCTGCCCCTCCAGTGAGCAGTCTCGGAGGGCAGAGCATCAGAGTGGTGAGTATCGGGGATTCCACTGCAGCTGAAAAATGGACGTCATGGGAAAGCTGTGACCTGAATGGCTGGTAGGGAATCTGTGTTAATTTTTTAAAAACACTGCAAAACTAATTAATTAATTAACTAAGTAGAGATGTAGAACTAAGTAGAACTAAGTAAGCTAGGCGGGTGATGTGCTGTATCTGCATGATGTGGGAGCTGGCAAATCCCATTGCAAGCTGCAGTGACCACATCTGCAGCAAGTGTTTGTTGCTCGAGGAGTTTCGGCTCAGAATTGATGAGCTGGAATCAGAGCTTCAGACACTGCGGCACATCCGGGAGGGGTAGTGGACACTTTGAGTGGACCTGGACACCTTGTTTCAGGGGGCAGTTACACCCCATAGATTAAGTACCACAAATTTGGCGTGGTCAGGGATAGCAGGGTGTGACTGCGAGTGAGGGAGGTAGAGGGATCCTAAATGCAGAAATATGTTCCTTAATAGGAAAAAAAAGAAATGGGTACACTAAATTTATATTAAAAACTAAAAAATCCACCTGTTCTAGCCTATATGTGACTCCAGATCCACAGCAATGTGGTTGATTCTGAACAGCCCTGTGAAATGGCATCAGTTGAAGGGCAGTAAATGCTGACCCAGCCAGCAATACCCTCATCCCATGAATGAATAGGAAACAAAATTGTTTGTTATATTGTTACGATCACTCCCCGAGCGAGGTCCCTCAATTTGCTATGAACCCGGACAAGATGCCACCAGACTGTTATGCTCCTAGGTGAGGAGTGATTAACTGGTTTCCCTTCGTTATTCACAAGCTCGGTAGCTCGCAAGAATGTTAATTTTAAAAAGGATCCTTTCCCTTTTCCCAGTCCATTTATATTTTATATTTATATTTTAAAAGTAGCCAATTTAACCAGGCCTGTCTTCATGAAAGCCGCATCTTCTCAATCTTGACCCTTACCGGAGATGTGGTGACCCTCAGGTTAAATCACCATCAGTCAGCTCTCAATGGGGAGAGCAGCACATGTTCCTCTGGGATTCTGGCAACATTAAAAAAACTTTCCGGTAGTGCTGACTTCGGCAGTTTAGTAGTTGGTTTGAAGATTGTTGTCTCTTCAGGTTAGCAGAAAGGAGTTATTCTGTTTCCTTTTCAACTTTGCCTGCTTGTGGCGTCTTCCAGCAATCAGAGAGAGTTTTTTACCTGCAAGCACGGGGGTGCGTCGTGGATGTTTTTCAGCTGTGACTTTCATAGCACATACTAGCACACAGAGAGCGAGGTTGCAGTTGCTTTTTAAATCTTTTCTTGTGTATTCCTAGAAGAGAAAAACACAAACATATATTTCGCCCAGAACTGCTTTCTTTCAACTCACATCATATCCACAGTCTGGGATATAATTCACATGAGATGGTTTCCAACGTGATGGTAATCAGTCTCTATTATCTCCACAGATGATTACAGTTCAGTTTTTGAATTGCAACCCTTCCTTTAAAGTGTCTCTGTCTGAAGAAAAGAGCAATATTTTGGTCTCTCTGGACTAGCGGTCAAGTATAAACCACAATCGAATTTTCCAGCAACTGGTTACTTTGCAGTCTCAGCCAGTTTTTTTTTGCATGTCCTTTTTCAAAAATACACAACTTAGTTAAAAGTTCAATATGTCTTTAAATAATTTGAGACTATGATCCATTGTCATGACAGTACCTACATATTAAATTTCTGTGATTCATGTACAAGGACACTCAGGTCCCTGTGAATACCAACATTTCCCAGTCTCACCATTTTAAAATACTACTATTTCTCAATTTTTCATCTTGTATTCAAATCCTTCCATGGCACATTCTTTAATACCTTTGCTTAGCGAAAATTGATCTATCTCATATTTAAAAGTAACTGATTTTTGTTTGCGGAAGAGGGTTCCAAAGCTCTACCATCCTTTGTGTGTAGACATGCTTCCTCACATCTCTCCTGAATGGTCTGGCATGAATTAAACTATGCCCTTAGTTCTAGGATCTCCAATCAGCTAAAATAGTTTGTCTTTATCTACCCTGTCTTTTCCTGTTAATATCTTGAAGACTTTGATCAGATCAACCTTAACCTTCTAAGTTTAATACTTATTAGGCTGGATTCTCCGTTTGCCGATGCCAAAATCATTAAACATGATTGGGCAGAGAATAGCTTCCGACACCGAAATCGCGATAGTTGATCATAGATTATCATAGAATTTACAGTGCAGAAGGAGGCCATTCGGCCCATCGAGTCTGCACCGGCTCTTGGAAAGAGCGCCCTACCCAAGGTCAACACCTCCACCCTATCCCCATAACCCAGTAACCCCACCCAACACTAAGGGCAATTTTGGACACTAAGGGCAATTTATTATGGCCAATCCACCTAACCTGCACATCTTTGGACTGTGGGAGGAAACTGGAGCACCCGGAGGAAACCCACCCAGACACGGGGAAGATGTGCAGACTCCGCACAGACAGTGACCCAAGCCGGAATCGAACCTGGGACCCTGGAGCTGTGAAGCAATTGTGCTACCCACAATGCTACCATGCTGCCTACAATGCTACCGTGCTGGTTTGACGCCAAATCGGTATGCTCCGACACCCCCAAAATGGCATAAATGCGGCGCTCGCCGCGCAGGCTGAAAGTAAGTAAACATATTAGCGGGCCTGACACCTGATGCTCCAGGGACTCCGTGATTCACCGCCTCCGATGGGCCAAGTTCCCGATGGCATGGTTCACTTGTGGTTATAAAAATTGTGAACCTGGTGCCCTGGCTGCTGAGCGAGAGGAGGGAGGAAATGGCATGGAGTGATTGCGGGCTGCTAGCCCGGACACCAGCCGTGCTGGCTGCAGTGGGGGGGACCCTGACAGGGCTGCAGGAGGGTGGAGGAGTGGCGGAAAGGGGAGGGGAGAGGCTGAGCAGCCAGGGTGCCCCCCCCCTCCCCCACAGGACTGGAGTGGTGCCCAGGCACCGACTACCATTACGGTGGCCATCTTGCTGACCACCCACCCCGGCCCCTGGTTCTACAGTGACACCGGCAGTATGGGTGCACCCAAGCCCGCACCCCAGCCCCCGCCACACCGCGCCCCCGAAGACCCCACCCAAGCGGTAGCCACCCTGGGGAACGGCTCAGGGCCACACCCACAGCAGCCCTAGTGAGGGAAGTGCTAGCCAACAGTGCCATGGCAGCAGGGACGGGCGTCAGGACCGGGGGCACTGACAGGGCCGGATACCGACGGGACAGGGGTGGGGGAGGGGACATGCGTGGGTGGGGCCCGCAGTGCTAAATGGGCGCACCATATAGCCCAATTTACGGGAGCCCAATGCTTACATGTTGGCCTATCACCCCCTGCAGAGAATGGCTTTCGGACACCAACCCGCGATGCTGGCCGCCCTGGTGATGGCCGCAGCTCTTCAAGATTCCCTGTGATAGCATAAACGGAGGCCGCTCAGAGAAGAGACAGTGGCTGCAGCAGACGAACGGGCTGCAGGGGTGCAGGTGGCGGCCTCACAAGCTGGATAGCTGGCCCCCCAAAAGGCCGAGGAGGAGGAGGAGGTGCCAAGGAGGCACCGGATGAGGCCCCGTGTGTACCACAACGGTATTTGAGGACCTTCATTTGAGGACCTTCCGTACCATGCATGCAGGCGGAGACTGCGGATGAGCAGACAGACAGTGCGACACATATGCCAGATGATGGCACATCTGGCACCACGGGGATATGGGGGAGAGCGCCTGCTTCCGGTGACTGCCAAGGTGAGGGTCGCGCTGAACTTTTATGCCACTGGGTCATTCCAGTCGGCAAGTGGAGAACTGCCTGGGTTATTGCAGACATCAGTGCACAGGTGCATCCGTGCCGTCATAGAGGCCCTATATGCCCAGGCAGAGCAGTACATGTGGACCGCACCCACCAGGATGCCCGGCAGCAGGGTTCGCTGCTGTCGTGGCATGCCCCGGGTCCAGGGGGTGATCGATGGCATGCATGTCACCCCATGGACACCTGGGGATAACAGGCCGCTCTACACTAACAGGAAGGGGTACCACTCCATGAACATCCAGCTGGTGTGCGACCAACAGATGCGCGTTATGCACGTCTGCGCCCGGTACCCGAGCAACTGCACGACGCATTCATACTGCCACACTTGGTGATCCCCGACATGTTTGAGGCTGCGGGGCTGGTTGCTGGGCATCAGGGTTTACCCATTGTGGTTGTGGCTGATGACGCCTATCCAGAGGCCACACATCGACGCGGAGACCCGTTACAACAATGCCCATACAGCGACCATGGGTATGGTCTAGCGGTGCTTAAGAGTCCTGAAAATACGCTTCAGGACCTCTCTGGAGGGGCCCTCCAGTACGTGGCCAGGAGGGTCGCCCGCATCGTGGTGGCCTGCTGCATCCTCCACAACATTGCGCAGCAGAGGGCGATGTGCTGGAGGAGGAGGAGGATGCAGGATAAAAAAAGTATACAGTACAGTATGGACAATTGGAATTAGTTAAAGTCTACAAAAGCTTACTTCCGATTGTTATACTTTTATCAACCTCTGTTATCTTCCGACCCTCCCCATTCCTAAATCAACATTTACAATTAAAAAATCTGCCCATGTAATTTTGTCTCTTTTAATTACATACTCCCACCAGTTGCAGCAATATAACCCCTCTGCTTGGCATTATCTAACACCTGAGACTTCCTCCCAGCTCATGAGGTTTCTTCACAACGAGGTGGATGACGGATGGTAGAACCTGCCTGTTTACCAGTGGCTGGGGACTAATGGCCATCCCACAATCCTACGGGAGTATGAGCTTCCCCAATGAGGGCGGCAGACAAATCATTAGCAGAGTCCCTACAAAAATAGAGCTGGTCAGTTTGGAACCAGCTAGAGAAGAGTGAGCAGCAAGGGTGTACTGCTGCTGTTGTATATATATGTAATTGTAAATAAATGTTATTTCTTTCTATTCTACAAACTTGTGCTGGATTCTTTGTGGCCGTCACAAAAAGGGGGAGGGGGATAATGTGTGGGACATGGGGCTTGGGCAGGCACAGGAGGCTGCACAACGGCATTGCCAGGCCCAGGGCACATGGGACGCCCTTGTCGCCTCCCGTTTCACCGACTATGGGGAGAGGGGGGTTGCCGGGGCATGGACACCACCATCCCATACCCACACCCCCTCACCTTCCACGGCACCAACCCACCCGCATGCACACCCCTCCACAACACATAACTGCGGCGCGATGAGCTGGGGCACTGAGTTGGCAGTGACAGCGGGTCTGGTCCATAGGATGGATGATAATGACAGCCCACTCTTCAATGAGCTCAGTGCTCCACATCGTTAGACAATGTCTGACTCCACCTGGGTGATCCCTGCATCTGAGCTGGCCAGTCCATCACACGGCCCAGTTGAATTCCAGGGGTAGGGATGCTGGGGATGGGTGTGGCATGGGTTGGGGGGGGGAGTAGAGGGAGGGGAACCTGCACTTGTCCCGCAACCCAACTCCCACTGGCCAGCACTGACTGTCCCACCCCCACCAGACAGAGCACCAAGGCAGGTTTGAACAGTGTTGATATGTGTTTATTGTGAACAAATGTACGCAGTCTGTGCCCTAGCCCCTATAACTAAACTGTGCCTTGCACCCGTGCCAACTTAACTGGTGTCTAGCTTTCTGGCCTTACATGCCCCAACACTACGCCTAGGTGGTTCCCCAGATGGCCCAGCAGAAGTGGACGTGGACTGCTGTGACTCCTGCCTTGTGACAACAAGGCTCCATGTTGGCACACGTCTTCTGGATGGGCCCGGCTGCTGGGTGGGGCAGGTGTTCCACTCAAATTTTGATTCAAGGTTGCGAGGTGTTGCGATCTTGATCAATAACAGGGTGGCATTTACAATTTCTAGAATTTTGAAAGACCCTGGGGGTGATATGTTATGGGGAGTGGGGTGCTGTCAGGTGCACTAATAGTATTAGTGAACATTTATGCACCAAATTGGACAATGCAAGTTTTATCAAAAGGGTGTTGGCAGCCATCCCTGATCTGGACTCACAACAGTTGATTATGGGGGCAGATTTCAATTGTGTATTAACCCTGAAGATGGATAAGTCAAGTCCCAAGTCTCTGGTTACTTCAGGGATCACAGTGAGTTGGCTATGTTCATGGAACAGATGCGGGGGGGGGGGGGGGGGGGGGGGGGTGATCCACGGAGATTTGGTCACCCAAAGGAGAGGGAGTTTTCCTTCTTCTCTCACATGCAGTTTTCTCCAGAATAGATTTTTTTCATAGTGGGAAAGGCATTACTTCCAGGGGTGGTGGGAGCTGGGTATTCGGTGATAGTAATATCGGACCATACTCTATATTATGTATTGTTAGAGAAGGGCCGAGCCCAGCGCCCACCATTGAGTTGGACACATCACTGCTGACAGATAAGGGGTTTTGTGAAAGGGTGGCTTTGGCCATAGGGAATTATATAGATTCCAACCAGAATGGGGAGGTCTCGCCTTCCACGTTCTGGAAAGCGTTGAAGATGGTGATCAGAGGAGAAATAATATTGTACAAGGCCCACAAGGTTAAGGCTGGCAGGGCAGAAAGGCAGAGGTTGGTAGACGTAATCGTGGAGGTGGATCAGCAGTACTTCAAGGCCCCTACTGCAGAGTTGTTGGCAGAGAGAAAGAGGCTACAAATGATGTTTGAGCCTGAATCAACGGGGAATGCAGTGAGCCGGGGATGGTTGTGAGAGAGAGCGATTTTGGGGCAGATTGGACTTCCCAGTGGTAGAAAGTGTGAAGAGGCACCATTTGGAGGAAGTTATAGACTGTATTGGTTCCATGCAATCAGGGAAAGCACAGGTTGGATGGTTTTTCAGCCAAATTTTACGAACAGTTCGCAGCCTTGTTGGTGCCATAGTTACTGGGAATGTCCAACGACTCTGCTGAGAGGGGTGCTGCCTGCCACCTGATACAGACCTCAATTTCTCTAATTCTGAAAAAGGACAAAGATCCCCTTGAGTGTGGTCTTATAGGCCTCTTTTACTTTTAACCACTGACGCGCCAATACTAGCGTTCTGGCGAAACGTTTGGATGGGTGCCTACTAGATGTGATGTCTGAGGACCAGACAGAATTTGTTGGGGTACATTTCTAATCCTCTCACAGGTATGGGAGAAATTCTGGAACTGTTGAACAAATTTGGATCCTTTTCAGGGTGTAGATTGAGTATGAGCAAGAGGTGAGGGGGAAGTAGGAATTAGAATTGGGTCTAGGGATCGAGGGAGGAATGGGATCCTGCATAGGATGAACTTTATCTCCTCCTGTGCCAGATTGAGCCTGATACAATTTAAAGTTATACATAGAGTACACTCTATGAGTGGGGTCTTCCTGAAATGATGGGCAGGTGTGAGCATTGTTCAGGGGGGCCTGCAAAGTACTCACACTTGTTCTGGTCCTGCCACAAGTTAGTTGGATTCTGGGTCTCATTTTCTGAGATCATGTCAGCAATCGTTCGGTCAAACCAGAGCCATGTCCGCTGGTGCCGGTCCTTGGGGTGTCAAGACTCCCCGGAGCTCCTTGAGTGGGGGTGGGGGGGAAGGCTGATGTCTTGGCCTTTGCCTCCTTGGTGGCTCGGAGGCCAGTCCTGCTTGGGTGGAGGTCGGTGCTGCCACTCAGGGCCTATATTTTTTTCATGTATGGAATGATCTGTCTGGACTGTACACAGAACAATACTTTTCACTGCCCCTCGGTACACAAGACAGTAAAACAAATCTAACGGCACGATTGAGTGACCTGGCAGAATTACTTAGATTGGAAAAGATGAAATATACCCTGAGTCAGAAGAAAGGTTCTATTCCAGATGGATGCCGTTCACTGCTTTCTTTAAGGACCTGTTCCTTGCTAGTCGTTAGGGGGATGGGGAGGGAGGGTTAGGAGGGAAGGGGATAAGGGAGGGAGGATAGTGGGGCTGAGGGGGGATAGTAGATTTAGGGTTGTTGCTGTTCTTTTGTTAAAATAAAAATGACAAACTGTATGATATAGTTAAGCCTTTGTATGTAAGAATTTGATCATGTTTGGAATAAAATACATTAAAAAAAGAATTCATGCTGCCTTTCCCTGATTAACTGAAAATGTTTGTGGTGTTCAGTTACCCTATTTTTGATTATAGACTCCAACAATTGCCCCACCATAGATGTTATGCTAACTGGTCTGTAATTCCATTTTTCCCCTTTCCCCCTTCTTAAAAAGCAGAGTAACATGCGCAATGTTCCCATCCAGAGGGACAACTCCTGAATCCAGGGAACTCTGAAAGATTATAGTTTGGGCACCGAAAATGTGCTCCCCTACTTCCTTTAATACACTTGAATGGAAACCATCAGGTCTGGGGGATGTTTCACTCTTTAGTTCCATTAATTTCCTCATTATCGATGTTTTACTTTGTTAATTTTATTTAGTCTCTGCCCCCAGTCCACTATTAATGTCTTTGGGACTTCCGGCAAGCTATCCTCCTCTTCTACTGTAAATACTGAGACAAAGTAATTAATCAACATGTCTGCCATTTCCCCATAATCATTGACAATATTCCCATTTTCAGTCTTTAGCGGGCCAACATTGCACCTGACCATCAGCTTTTCCTTTATGTAACTACAAAACGTCTTATTGAGTTTGATGTCCCTCGCAAGTTTCCTTTCAGAATCCCTTTTCGTAGCTCTTTCAGCTGCTTAATGGCCCTTTGCTGGTTCTTGAATCGTTCCTATTTGGTGGGATCTGTGCTATCTTTTGCATTTTTGTAAATGTTTTTCTTTTAGTTTTATGCTGTCCCTTATCTCATTAGTTGTCCATGGCTGTTTTTTTCTGTGAAGTGGAGTTTTTCCCTCTCAGGGGTATAAACAAGTTCTGTGTTGCATTGAATGTTTATTTAAACATCTTCCCCTGTTCTTCAGTTGTTTTACACATTAGCAGATTTTCCCAGTTCACTGTGGACAGACTCTGTCTCATCTCACTAAAGTCGGCCTTACCTAAATCTAAAATTCTAGTAGCTGATTTGTGCTTTTCACTTTCAAACATTACATTGAACTCGATCATGTTATGATCACTATTTGATAAATGTTCACGCGCAATTAGGTTACTAATTAAAGCCGGCTCATTACTAACTCCAATATTGCTTGTGCCCTTGTTGCATCCAGAACATATTGCTGTAGGAAATTATCCCTGACACACCGCAGAAATTCACTTTCTGACAGCTGCTTGACTGCCTCTCCTAATCTATGATAAACATAAAATCCCCCATTAATATTACTTTCCTTTGTGACATACTTGTCTAATTTCTGCATTTATACAATCTAGCACTTCTGAGCTACTATCGGGGGTTCTATACGTGCCAGCATGCCAGAAATAACTGATTCATGATTAATATGTTTCATGGGGAAACTTTTAGCAAAGTGGGTTGGAGTTTTACGGTGAAATGCTGGTTTATCCTGTGTCTGGAACACAACACCACCTTCCAAAAGAAGTTGAAGTGTGCGCCACGAATAGCCATCTGGATGCTCTCTAAGGAGCTGACAGCTAATTAAATGGCACTCATTACAGAGGCTCCATGGCATTTTGGTGGCTAGCACTTATCCTGACACTTTTCTCTCATAGTGTTAAGCTGTTTTGAAGTAAATATGGCATTGTCGTGGATTTCAGATGCTACTAGAGGTGATACTCAATCTTTAATGTCCAGTTGCTGCCGGAGCAATGAAGTGAACCTCCAAAACACATCAGGAGACTTTCTGGGACACAGTTTCTCATTATTTTACCAGCATTCTAGCAATGTTTATTCTACAAATTCTCTGAGGATTTCACCCACAAATATAAGTGCTGTGCTAGTGTATTTTATTGGATACCTTTTAGGAGTCAGCAGGAAAAAGGTATCTTATTAGAGGTCTCCCATGGTAAGAGGAAAGAATGGGGAACCACAAGCCCAGAAAAAGCAGCACCAGCTGCTGCAGGAGATAGGGACAACAGGAGAGCCAAGGTGGATGCCTTCCTCTCTGTGGGTACTGACATTGTCCTCCTCTAGATGTATTCCACCTTAGCGGAGGGGCCAATAACCAGGGGGTATAGATTTAAGGTAAAGGGCAGGAAATTTAGAGGGGATTTGAGGAAAAATCTTTTCAGCTAGAGGGTGGTTGGAATCTGGAACTCACTGCTTGAAAGGGTGGTAGAGGCCAGGACCCTCACAACAATTAAGAAATATTTAGATGAGCACTTGAAATGCCATAGCATACAAGGTCAAGTGCTGAAAAATGGGATTGGAGTAAATAGGTGCTTAATGGCTGGCGCAGCTATACAAAGGCCATTTGCATTGACAAAGGGCCCCACAACCTTCCTTTCAATTCTTAATGGTGAAGACGTTCAACAATCTTGGGGACTCAGACGAGTGATACACATCCCTTGTCAAAGAAAGTATGGAGAGGCGGGTGTCATTTAACATAGACACCTGACTTATGGAACCAGTGGTATTCCCTTGGTGAACTGAAAAATCTTTTTACCATCTAACTAGCAGCATCACAGAGAGGAAATCTGGCCCAGGACAGGAGCACCTGACTCCATCCACACTGCTTCTGCTGGAGTTTCTGTGCCATCACCTACAAGACTAAGTCATCTCTGCAGGCCTATCTTCTTGTGTGAAGTCAACACCACCAGAAAAATGAAGGATCGAGTATCTGTTTTCAGCTCACCGATCTCAATGACGGATACCTTATTGGGCTTTGATTCTGGACTCTTGAACTCATGTGAAACAATATTTATTTTTTCTGTCTTTCTTTTCTCTAACCTCCTATTATGTTGCAAACCTACTCCCATGTTTTGAGTATGTACAAATAAACTAACCCTTTGAGTTCATCCTATCTTGAGTTTGCTCTGGCATTAATAATTGAAAATTGGATCACGCCAAATCTGAAGAGTTGGGAAATATGCCACTACTTTTAAAGGGGAAGCAAATTAAAAACACCTATCTATTTATGTGGGGATGGTGAGGAGAAATTAGCGATGTTTAAATGAACTCCCTTCCTGTCCGTAACAGCCCTTTCACGAAAATAACACCATGTATAGCTTTAGGGCAGCACTGTAGCACAGTGGTTATCACTGTTGCTTCACAGTGCCAGGGTCCAGGTTCAATTCCCGGCTTGGGTCACTGTCTGTGTGGAATCTGCACATTCTCCATGTGTCTGCGTGGGTTTCCTCCAGGTGCTCCGGTTTCCTCCCACAAGTCCCAAAAGACATACTGTGAGGTAATTTGGACATTCTGAATTTTCCCTCTGTGTACCTGAACAGGTGCCGGAATGTGGCGACTAGGGTCTTTTCACAGTAACTTTATTGCAGTTTTAATGTAAGCCTATTTGTGACACTAATAAAGATTATCATTATGACGCTGATAAAGATTGAGGGAAATGTGTAAGCCACTGGCTGTTGACATGGAAGAATTAAATCAGAAAAAAATCATGCATATTTAATATCTTAATCAAGAGGTAGGATCTGTCACCTTGACTCTGGTTACTGCCATGATCTCATCCCAGGCAGAACATTTGTGATCTAATATGCACAATATCACTTCAAAGTCAGAATTCAATTTTTCCTATCCTTGACTGAAAAGCAAGTTGCAGCTCAGAGGAGCATTTGAGTAAACACCAACAATACAATAGGAATATCTATCTACCTAGCTTTCCTAAATAGGGGAAAACACATGTGTTAATGATTGGAAGTAGAATGAATGGAATAAAGTATATTAGGGCCAGGCGATTTACTTGACCAGATGTAAACTTTTGTCAAATAACTTTGGACGTGGTTCCCAACGGCATCGTGCATGTGTGCAATTTCAGGATCAGAGGCCCACCGACAATTAAAGGGTCAATTAAGGCCATTAACAAGCCAATGGACAGCGATTTTACGATGCCTGTGTGATTTTCAGCTCGGGTGGGCTCTAATCATGTTTCCTCATCGCTGGGATAAAAGGCCCCCAGGCCGCAACACTTTCTCTGTCATTGTGAGTTCATCGCTATGTGAGTGCACAGTTGTACCTGAGGTTTTTTTCACAAGCCTGCCTTTCAGTATTTCAGGAGCTCATCCTCCGAGGATGGCTTCTCTGAGAATTGGAGCATAGTGATCCCGCATATGCAAGGCACTAGTTCTCTGCGTCTGATCCAATGGGGCTAGTGTAATCTGCTGGCAGGACCTACTCTTAAATGGGAAGAGAAGGGCAGATGAGGCCAGGTGAGCATAGGCAACAACCTTTAAGTGGAAAGGTACAGGCTCAGTTAGTGAAGGCCTAGCAGGAAGGCCAAAATGTGAGAGTACATTACAGATGGCATTACCCAGTGGCTAGGGTATACAATGCTCCAACTACTTCTAAATGTCTGAGGTCCAGTGCTGCAGGAGGCTACAACACTCCTGGGACACAATGATGACAGCAATATGCAATATGATAGTTCCCCAAATCACCTCCAATTGCGTGGGCAGACACCCCATGCGGGTGGCAAAGGTCACAGCGACCCTCAATGTTTACGCATCTGGTGTTTTTCAGGGTTCACTGCGAGATTTAGAATTTAGAACAGTACAGCACAGAACAGGCCCTTCAGCCCTCGATGTTGTGCCGAGCAATGATCACCCCACTCAAACTCACGTATCCACCCTATACCCGTAACCCAACCAGTCCCCCTTAACCTTACTTTTTAGGACACTACGGGCAATTTAGCATGGCCAATCCACCTAACCCGCACATCTTTGGACTGTGGGAGGAAACCGGAGCACCCGGAGGAAACCCACGCAGACACGGGGAGGACGTGCAGACTCCGCACAGACAGTGACCCAGCCGGGAACCGAACCTGGGACCCTGGAGCTGTGAAGCATTGATGCTAACCACTATGCTATCTATGCTGTGTTTCTCATTCAGCTGCATAGTTATGTCAAGCTGGTGACTGATGCCATCTGTAGACATGATGACCTAATGCCCACTGACATGTGAGTATCTGCGCTGGTGCCCGGTTCCGAGAGACAGTGCAATACTGGATGAGAGCGATGTCTTCCTCTGAGCTAACCGGGGATGGGTATCTGTGGAAGGAACAAAGAAGATCAGTAAATTCAATCATCATAGTCATTATGCATGCCAGGCAGGCTGAAGAGACAATAGAGACCTGCTGCATCTGCATTGGAGCTTCAATGGGCACTCTTGTTGTAACAGTTCACTTTCTTATGAGAAGTCCGTGTTTCGAGTACCTGCGCATATGCATCTGTGACCTGCATCTTGCCTTCATCTGAGACCCCTGCCTTACCATGATTGGAGGAGCGAGCTGGCCAGTGGCACACCAGTTCCTGTGCATCACTTTCATGCTTCATGAGGACTGGCAAATTTGGAACTCCCCCACCGGTTCTGCGGCACTGCATAGCATTATGTCATGTCTTCTCCTGAAAGGGAACAATAGAAAGCCTCGTTAGTACTCTGTCTCCTTGAAGGTCCATTCCAGTTTTCCAACTCCCCCCATCTGGGCATTAAGCGGACCAGTTCACGATGGCACACCTAATCCGCCAATGTACTGAGGCCAATTCACTGACATCCCAGACTTGGCAGGGCAGGGTTCAGTGCCAGTTGGCATACACACTCAGACCCCTCAGTGCACAGAGGAATGGGCACCCAACTATACTTCTCCACACAGGTCCATGTAATCTTTACACTTACCCTTGCCAACCACAAAAGATTATGAAACCTTTTGTCACACTGAAGCCATGTGTAGTGCCCACGCCCATGCCCATTAACCTGGGTGGCAATAATGCATTTTGGAAGGTCTAATACAGGTAGGGAATATACAGTGAATGGTAGAACCCTCAAGAGTATTGACAATCAGAGAGATCTTGGTGTACAGGTCCACAGGTCACTGAAAGGGGCAACACAGATGGAGAAGGTAGTCAGGAAGGCATACGGCATGCTTGCCTTCATTGGCCGGGGCATTGAGTATAAAAATTGGCAAGTCATGTTGCAGCTGTACAGAACCTTAGTTAGGCCACACTTGGAGTATAGTGTTCAATTCTGGTTGGCACACTACCAGAAGGATGTGGAGGCTTTAAAGAGGGTGCAGAAGAGATTTACCAGGATGTTGCTTGGTATGGAAGGCATTAGCTATGATGAGAGGTTGAATAAACTCGGTTTGTTCTCACTGGAACGACGGAGGTTGAGGGGCGACCTGATAGAGGCCTACAAAATTATGAAGGGCAAAGACAGAATGGATAGTCAGAGACTATTTCCCAGGAGATGTACGAGGCACGTTTTTTACACAGAAGGTAGTGGGTGCCTGGAACTCACTGCCGGAGGAGGTGATGGAAGGAGGGACGATAGTGACGTTTAAGGGGCATTTTGACAAATACATGTATAGGATGCGAATGGAGGGATACGGACCCCGGAAGTGTAGAAGATTTTAGTTTAGATGGGCAGCATGGTCGGCGCAGGCTTGGAGGGCCGAAGGGCCTGTTCCTATGCTGACTTTTCCTTGTTCTTCTTTGGTCTCACTTGTCCTCCCACCTTTCATGAGCACCACTGACTGAAGCCAAGGACCTGGATTTGATTCCGACCTTGGGTGACTGCCTGTGTGGAGTTTTCACGTTCTCCCCATGTCTGCGTGGGTTTCCTCCAGGTGCTCCAGTTTCCTCCCACAGTCCAAAGATGTGCAGGTTAGGTGGGGGCCATGCTAAATTACCCCTTAGTGTCCAGGGATGTGCGGATTAGGTGGGGATACAGTGTTTGAGGGATAGGGCAGGGGCCTGGTTAGGGTGCTCTTTCAGACTGCCGGTGCAGTCTTGATGAGCTGAATGACCTCCTTCTGCACTCTAAGGTTTCTAAGGTTCTATGTGTTCTTAAAAAACAATCTCAGTGTGCACAATCTTGCAGATACTGAAGTCCACAAAGGCAGGGCAAATCCAATTTGCCCAATTACCACTCCATCACTCTACTTTCAATCAGAAAAAGTGATGAAAGGTGTCAGTCATCGACAATGCCATCAAACAGCATTTACTCAGTGATAGTGGTTAGCACTGCTGCCTCACAGCACCAGGACCCGGGTCCAATTTTGACCTTGGGTGACTGTGTAGAGTTTGCACATTCTCCCCGTGTGAGAGGGTTTCTTCCAGCTGCTCCGGGTTCCTTTCATAGTCCAAAGATGTGCAGGTTAGGTGGATTGGCCATGCTAAATTGGCCTTTAGTGCCCAAAGGTCGGGTGGGGAGTGGGCCTGGGTGGGGTGCTCTTTTTTGGGTCGAATGGCCTCCTTCTGCACTGTAGGGACTCTATGATAACCTGCTCACTGATGTTCAGTTGCAGGGTCACTGAGCTCCTGACCTCATTACTGCCTTCATCCAAACATGGACAAAATAACTGGACTCAAGACGTGAGGTGAGAGTGACTGCCCTTGACATCAAGGCAATATTTGAATGAGTGCAGCTTCAAGGAGCCCTCGCAAAACTGAAGTCAATGGGAAGCAGGAGAAAAATCTTCACTGGTTGGAGTCATACCTAGCACAAAGGAAAATGGCTGTGGTTGTTGGAGGTCAATCATCTCAGTCCCAGGACATCAGTGCAGGAGTTCCTCAAGGTATTCTCCTTGGCCCAACCACCTTCAGCTGTTTCATCAATAACCTTCCATCATAAGGTCAGAAGTGGGAATGTTCGCTGATAATTGTATGATGTTCAACACCATTCATGACTCCTCAGATACTGAAGCAGTCCATTTCCATATTCAACAAGACCTGGATACTAACCAGGCTTGGCTGACAAGAGGTAAGTAACAACGGCACCACACAAGTGCCAGGCAGTGACCAACTCTAACAAGGGAGAATCTAACTATCTCCCCTTGACATTGAATGGCATTACCATAGCTGAAGCCCTATCAACATCCTGAAGGTTCCCATTGACCAGAAACTGAACTGGACGATAAATATAAATATTGTGGTTACATCTCTTGGAGCTCTTTTTCAAGCTTTCCTTTTAGTTCTGTTGGTATATTACGTGGGGGATGAATCACTGGTGATGTGATACTCAAAATCTTCGAAGCATCCAACCACCTCACTAAACACTCTGATACAATTAGATCAGATTGGAAGATGCTTTTCAAGGACTGTACTACTTTCTACCTTCGGTGGTGTCTCCTTTATCTCATAGTTTCAAAGAGTTATAATTTTAAATTGCCACAAAGAGAATAAGTATGGAGATGCTACACTTGGGTATCTTAAAATTCCAGTGCAAGGTTTATTCTGGAGATGTTGCTTCTCATACCAGTCTGAGATGGAAGAGAGAAATTAAAGTCCATGCCAACACTCTGCTGACATCACTACAGATCATGTGGCGCTGCATAAGCAGAGATTTACTACTTAAATACATAACAGCATGGTGGTATAGTGGTTAACACAGTTGCTTCACAGCTCCAGGGTCCCAGGTTCGATTCTCGGCTTGGTCACTGACTGTGCAGAGTCTGCACATTCCCCCTGTGTCTGCGTGGATTTCCTCCAGGTTCTCCGGTTTCCTCCCACAGTCCAAAGATGTGCAGGTTAGGTGGATTGGCCATGATAAATTGCCCTTAAGGTAAAAGGTTAAAGTGGGGTTACTGGGTTATACGGATAGGGTGGAGGTTGTGGCTTGAGTGGAGTGCTCTTTCCAAGAGCCGGTGCAGACTCAATGGGCCGAATGGCCTCCTTCTGCACTATGATTCTATGAACAGGTCTAACATAGAGGGGAAAAATACCGTAAATGGCAAAATTGTTAGGAATATAGAAAGTCAGAGAGATCTGGGCTTTCAGGTCCACAGATCTTTGAAAGTGGCAACACAAGTGGACAAAGTAGTCAAGAAAGCATACGGAATGCTTGCCTTCATTGGGCAGGGCAAGTCATGGTACAGTTGTATAGAACCTTGGTAAGACTGCACTTGGAATATTACGCAGAATTCTGGCCACCGCACTAGGTGTGGAGGCTTTGGAGAGGGTGCGGAGGAGCTTTACCAGGATACTGCCTGGTCTGGAAGGTGTTAGCTATGTGGAGAGACTGAATAGACTTGGAATGTTTTCATTAGAACAATGTAGGTTGAGAGGTGATCTGAAAGAGGTCTACAAGATTATGAATGGCATGGATAGAGTCGATGGGCAGGCACTCTTTCCCGGGGTGGAGTGGTCAGTCACCAGGGGTATAGGTTTAAGGTCCGTGGGGCAATGTTTAGAGGGGATGTGTGAGGCAGGTTATTTTAAGCAGAGGGTGGTGAGTGCCTGGAATGGGTTGTCAGGGGAGGTTATGGGAGCAGATCTATTAACGGCATTCAAAGGGTATCTTGACAAATACATGGACAGGATGGGTATAGAAGGATGCGGCACAAGGAAGTCCTGAGGGTTTTGGCCCAAGGTTAGTATCATGACCGGTACAGGCTTGGAGGGCCTTAGGGCCTGTTCCTGTGCTGTATTGTTCTTTGTTCACAAGACATCTTTCCTTTGATAACCATTTTCTTTCAAATTTCCAGGAAAGATCTTCCAGTATAGACTGAATGAGATTATGTTATTCTGTGCTCTGGTATCAAGCTTCACTTTTATGGTTGTGGGCTTATTTCTCACCATCTTCCTAATTGGAAGGCTGCATAAATTTCTTCTCTGGAAACTTTTTCATCCAGATATTCCATGCAGTTGTATGGTTCCTCAAACTCATTGGAGGTGATCCAGAGGAGGTTTACTAGATTGATACCTGGAATAGGCAGGTTATCTTATGAGGATAAGTTGGACAGGTTGTGCCTGTTTCCACTGCAGTTTAGAAGAGTGAGGGGTGACTTGATTAAAGTATATAAGATCAATGCTGAATGGTATTGACAAGATGGACATTGAAAGGATTCTTCTTGTTGTGGGTGAATCCAGAACTAGGGATCACTGTTTTAAAATTAAGTGTGGAGAATTTTTTTTCCATCAGAAGGTTGTCCAACTTTGGATCTCTCTGCCTCAGGTTTGCTGAATATTTTTAAGGCAGGGCAGATAGATTCTTGTTAGGCAAGGGAATCAAAGATTATCCGAGGTAGATGGGAATGTTGAACTTGAAACACAAACAATTTAGCCATGATCCTACTGAATGGCATACTTCTGCACCTATTTCATAAGTTTGCACGGGCAGCATGGTAGCACAGTGGTTAGCACTGTTGCTTCACAGCTCCAGGGTCCCAGGTTCGATTCCCAGCTTGGGTCACTGTCTCTGTGGAGTCTACACATTCTCCCTGTGCCTGCATGAGTTTCCTCTGGGTGCTCCAGTTTCCTCCCACAAGTCCCGAAAGACGTGCTGTTAGGTAATGTGGACATTCTGAATTCTCCGTGTACCTGAACAGGCACCAGAATGTGGCGACTAGGGACTTTTCACAGTAACTTCAATGCAGTGTTAATGTATGTCCACTTGTGACAATAAAGATTATTATTATGTGTATTGTCATCTTCCAAAATGTAGATGATTTCTTTTTATTCTTTTGCCCTCTCGCTTTGCCGCTGGCAACTCCTTTACCATCTTCTTTCCTTGTCCCACATATCTTGTCCCAGTGATTGGGCTTTACACATGCTCTGCAGCTTTATCTATTTGCTGGAGATTTCCTTCTGTTTGTGAAGTAATGTGGTTATCACACCTCTTGCACATTTTCATTTTTGTCTATTATGCATTCATCCGTTGCTGTTTCACTGCATTAACCCTGTTGTCTTTCTCTTGTCTTAACTGAAGCTTAGCCAGAGTCTTCATCTATCTACTCATGGCTTCACATGCTCTGTCCTATCAGTCTTTTATCTGTTTATCTGAATGTACAGTTGCTGGTTACATTTCTCAATCTCATTAAGAAATTGTCACAGGTTCACGGTTCCTGCCTCAAGCTCTGACATTCATATCAGGTGGATCAGATAATTTGACTTTGGCTGGATATATGTGCTAATTTTCTTAAAGATTTAATCTGGGTTTTTATTCTCATATTCACTCATTCCTCAGCTATTGAAAAGATTGAAACCTTTCGCCTACCCACAAAGGATATAGGTGAAGTAATGTACCCTGGCATTTACGAGGCTTGATCAAATTGCTGGTAGAAGTTTCAAAAGTATTTGCAGTAAAAAGAACTGATGAGAGTGGACATAGTAAGGAATGTGGGGTGCGATTCTCCGCTCCCCACGCCAGGTGGGAGAATTGCAGGAAGGCCGGGCGAATCACGCCACGCCGCCCTGGCACCCTCTGCGATTCTCTCCCCCCCCCCCCAAAATGGCGTGTTGCGTTTTGCGACACGCCGGCTCAGAGAATCGGCGCTCGCCGTTTTTCCCGGCGACCGGCGATTCTCTGGCCCGGATGGGCCGAGCGGCCTGACGACCCCGACTGGTTCACGCCGGCGGCAACCACACCTGGTCGCTGCCGGCATGAACATCGCGCGACAGGTAAGTGTGGGGCCTGTGGGGGGCGGAGAGAGGATCAAGCACCGCGTCTCTAGGAGACACACTCTTTCCCCTCCACTGCCCCGCAAGATCAAGCCGCCATGTCTTACGGGGCAGCGGAGGGGAAGACGGCAACCGTGCATGCGCGGGCTGGAGCTGGCCAACCTGCGCATGCGTGGCTGACGTCACTTAGGCGCCGCCGGCCGTGTCATTCTCGGCGCGCTGCTTTGACGCAAGCGTCAAGGCCCGGCACCCGAGATTCGCGCAACGCCGCTCCTAGCCCCCGGGGGGGGGGGGGGGGAATAGGGGGTGAGGAGCGGCCTCCGACACCGGAGTGAAACACTCCGGGTTTCACTCCAGCGTCGGCCGTTGCGGAGAATCGCGCCCGTGATCTTTTGGTCAGACTAGGAAGTGGATGATTTGATGAAAAGCTCCAGTATCAGTGTCAGGCCAAGATCAGCAGATGACTGGACAAGTTAGTACAGTATATCATCAGATTAGAGAAGGCAAAGCTTGTGATTCACCAAACTGTGGACATAATCTGTGTTGAAGGTTAGGTTATTCCATAATTATTTTGTAAACTCATCTGTAATTGCGGACTTATGAAACGAGATGTACAAGAAATGTGAGTTAATGATGAGATATTGCAAAGTTGCTATAAATAACTAATGGAAACTATGTATCTTTGAATTCTCTCTTAGAGCATTCTGAGGGAGCCATCCCCATATGCATACTTGTATTGAATAAACTGTTGCTTGCTTTATCTACAGTTAACCATGAGTCAAGTGTCTTTAGATACTCCACAACATAGCTAACAATATCCCCTTCACTAGAACCTTTTAGGAAACTATTGAATGTCCATCTGCGGTTTTGTTTAAACTTTCCAAATAACTATGAAATCACCACTCTCTCAATTCATCCTGGACAGTAGCTACGTGTCAATTGCTGTGGTGGCAGGCATTTTCATATGATTGGCTCAATCTCTTTTTCTGGCACTAATTTGCTTTTTCTAAATCTAATTCAGCAATTATTTTGTTTCTAATGTTTGGGTTTTACTCATTAACACAGTTTTAGATACAAATACTGGAGCTTTTTATCAAGTGCATTTTTCAGATATCACCATGAGCTGCTGAACAAAACATATGTGCCTTTCTATGTTGGAGGTGGTTAGGAGTTATGCAGAGGATGGGGACCCAGCAAAGCTGGAAAAGACAAAGGAACTACAGGCGAGCTTTGACCAACTATCTACCAGGAAGGCGGTGCGCCAACTGAGGCGAGCAAGAGTTGCAGTTTATGAACATGTTAGCAGGTCCGCTCCGGAGGGAAGCAGCGGCAAGAGAAATTGTGCAGGTGAGGAATAGGGCAGGGAAGTTGATGGTGGCATCGGATCTGATTAACAAGGTTTTTGAGGAATTTTATGAGCGGTTGTACAGTTCAGAGGCACCCAGGGGAGATCGTGAGATGCAGGAATTTCTAGATGGGTTGGAGTACCCGAGGTTAGGGGAGGGGGGCAGGGCTACATTAGAAGGAGCAATAGGGGAGCAGGAAATAAAGGATGCGATTGGGAGGATGCAGTCAGGGAAGGTGGCAGGGCCAGTTGGGTTTCTGGTGGAATATTATAAAACATTTAAGGATAAGCTGGCACCCCTGATGGTGGGGATGTTTGAAGAGGCGATAGGGAAGGGGGTGTTGCCACAAAAAAAATAAGGATCCGACGGAGTGTGGGTCGTATAGGTCCCTATCACTTCTGAATGTGGATGCAAAAGTATTGGCAAAGGTACTGGCGGGTAGGTTGGAGGAGTGCCTCCTGAAGGTGATAGGTGAAGATTAGACGGGGTTTGTGAAAGGGAGGCAGCTCTTTTCAAACATTAGAAGGGTATTGAACGTCATTATGGCACCTGCAGAGGGGAACAAAACAGAGGTGGTTGTGGCATTGGATGCTGAGAAGGCGTTCGACCGGGTAGAATGGGGGTTCTTGATGGCAGTTCTGGAGTGGTTTGAGATTGATCCACAATTTGTGGACTGGGTAAAGAAACTATATAAGGAGCCGAGAGTGAGTGTCTGCACAAATAACATCAGCATGAGAAACTTTTCTCTCCACCGTGGGACTAGACAGGGATGTCCTATGTCCCCCCTGCTGTTTGCACTCACGATTGAGCCGTTGGCCATCGCATTAAGAAGTTCGGGGGTATGGAAAGGAATAGTGCGGGGGGTGGATAGAGCATTGGATGTCCTTATATGCCGATGACTTGCTGTTATACGTGTTGGAACTGAGTGTGTCGATAGAGGGAATACTGGAGCTGCTTCGAGTGTTTGGGTCTTTCTCGGGGTACAAGCTGAATCTAGACAAGAGTGAGTATTTTGCGGTATTTCTAACGGGTGTGGGGGCAGAGGTGGGGGGGCTGCCATTCCATAGGGCAGGGACTCACTTTAGGTACTTGGGGGTTCAGGTTGCCCGGGAGTGGGGGTGGGGGGAGGGGAGGGGGGGGCGCTCCGCAGGTACAACATATCTAGTTTGGTGGAGAGAGTGAAAGCTGATCTGGCAAGGTGGGATGGTCTCCCTCTGTCACAGGCGGTTAAAATGAACGTGTTGCCACGATTCGTTTATTTTTCAATGCCTGCCGATTTTCCTGCCAAAGTCTCTTTTCAGAGAGATTGAGGGAAGGATTACATCGTTCACATGGGGAGGGAAGGTGGCCAGCGTTAGAAAGGTGCTACTACAGGGGAAAGGCAGGCAGGGTTTGGGTCTTCCGAACCTGATGTATTATTACTGGGCAGCGAATGTGGAGAAGATGCGGAGCTGGGTAAGAGGGGTTGATTCCCAGTGGGTCTGAATGGAGGAGAGTTTGTGCAGGGGGTCAGGATTGAAAGCACTAGCAACAGCGCCACTCCCGATAGCCCCAGGGAAGTACTCAGGGAGTCCGGTAATAATAGCTTCATTGAGAATTTGGAGGCAGTTTCGCCAACACTTCGGGTTGGGGGCAGGGTCAAGGGAAATGCCGATTCAGGGGAACCACAGATTTGAGCCAGGGAGGTGGGATGGAAATTTTCGGAAATGGGAGGAGAAGGGGATTAAGACAATAAAAGATTTGTTTCTTAGGTGTTGGTTTGTAGGATTGAAGGAGCTGGAAGCAAAATATAGGCTGGAGCAGGGGGAAATGTTTAGATGCATGCAGGTTCGAGATTTTGCCAGAAAGGAGATACAGAACTTCCCGAGGAGCCGGCCTCCACATTGCTCGAGGACGTGCTGACGACAGGGGGACTGGAGAACGGGTTAAGTAGTGTCAGCGGTCTACGGAGCTATTTTGGAAGAGGAGACGGCACCACTGGAAGGGATCAAAGTGGAGGAAGAGTTGGGAGAGGATATGGAGGAGGGGGTCTGGTGTGAGGTGCTCCGGAGAGTAAATGCCTCCACCTCATGTGCAAGGTTGGGGCTGATACAGCTGAAGGTGGTAAACAGAGCACACCTCACAAGTGCGAGGGTGAGCCGATTCTTTGAAGGGGTTAAAGGTGTGTTTGAACGTTGTTGGGAGGGGGTGGGGGAGGGGGGGGGGGGGGGGGGGGGGGGGCTAATCACGTTCATATGTTTTGGTCCTGTCCAAAGCTGGAGGATTACTGGAAGGAAGTTTTTAGGGTAATTTCTAAAGTTGTGTACGTTAAACTGGACCCGGGCCCCCGGGAGGCCATATTCAGGGTGTCGGACGGGCCTGGGTTGGAAACAGGTACGGAGGCAGATGTTGTAGCCTTCGCCTCGTTGATCGCCCGGAGACGGATCCTGATGGGTTGGAGAGCAGCCTCTCCACCCTATGTCCCGGTGTGGCAGGGGGATCTGTTAGAATTCTTGACTCTTGAGAAGGTTAAGTTTCAACTGAGAGGAAGGACAGAGGGGTTCTACAACTCATGGGCATTATTCATTATGCACTTTCAAGAACTGGATAACGTTGAACATTAGTTTGGGGGGGGCTGGGTGGGAGGGCTGGGGGGAGGTGGGGGGGCGGTGGGTGTTAATGGGGGCTATGGGGGATTCCTGATTCCTTTTTGGCAGTTGTTTATGTGAACATGTGGGCGAATGTTTTGGGTTTGGTGGGACGATGGGATCGTTGTTATTGATATGGGGATTGACATATTTGTTATTGATTATTGTTTATTGTTGGTGGATGTAAATTTGGGAGAAAATGCGAAAAAGGAGAATAAAGAAATATTTAAAACAAAATATGTGCCTTTCTGCAAAAACTGTAGTGCAGTAGTGAGTGAATATAAATGTGTACACATGCATAACAGTATAGTAAGTAAATCATTTTATAATGACATAACAAAATTGAAGGAAAGCGATTTACCAGGTTAGGAAATCAGCAGGAGACAGAGTTGGGATAATAGGTAGGTGCTGTAAATGGCAAGATGTGACTAGTGGTTTTCTGTGGACTGAAACTAATCACATATTAGTTAACAACTCAGGTGATAGGATAGAAAGCCACATAACCAAAGTTTCTGAGGACTCAAAGATAGGCAAAAGTGGAAGCAGTGCAGATGGATGAGACATTGATAGATTAAGTGGATGAGAACTTAAGGCAAATGGATTTCAATGTTCGCAAATGTGAGGTCATCTATTTTTGACTTGAGCAGATTAGTTACTAAATGATGACAAGCTATAAACAGAGGTTCAAAGAGACTTGGGCCAGAATATTGCTCCCTCTGACTCTTTAATAATGGCATGCATTCAGATCAGGAACCCAATTTCCTAAAGGGAAGGCTTTGCCGAGGCTCTTTCCCAAAGTGACATCATTTCATCCTGCCTCTAAACTCTCCCACTAATGAAAGGTGAGGGTGGGGATGTGAGTGGGATGAAGTGTACATTTTGTCAAAGGAAGGAGTTTGAATTAAATGGAATTGGGGGCAGTACGGTAGCATGGTGGTTAGCATAAATGCTTCACAGCTCCAGGGTCCCAGGTTCGGTTCCTGGCTGGGTCACTGTCTGTGCGGAGTCTGCACGTCCTCCCCGTGTGTGCGTGGGTTTCCTCCGGGTGCTCCGGTTTCCTCCCACAGTCCAAAGATGTGTGGGTTAGGTGGATTGGCTATGCTAAATTGCCCGTAGTGTCCTAAAAAGTAAGGTTAAGGGGGGGTGTTCTTGGGTTACGGGTATAGGATGGATACGTGGGTTTGAGTAGGGTAATCATTGCTCGGCACAACATCGAGGGCCGAAGGGCCTGTTCTGTGCTGTACTGTTCTATGTTCTGTTCCCCAGATATCTCATTCCTACCTAGGAAATGGGCTCTCCCAAGGACAGGAGGATGAAAACAACTTCTACAACAAAGTAGGTCTGGATGGAAGTGGTAGAGAAGTTAGCAGCAGGCATCGAATTTACTGTACAAAAGGAGGCCATACGGCCCATTGAGTCTGTACCAGCCCTTGGAGAGAGCACCCTACTTAAGCCCACGCCTGCACCTCATCCCTGTAACCCTACATAACCTTTTGTACACTGAGGGGCAATTCAGAATGGTCAATCCACCTAACCTGCACATCTTTGGATTGTAGTCCTATCCCTAAAACCCTGTATCCCCCACCTAACCCGCACATCCCTGGACACTAAGGGGCAATTTAGCATGGTCAATCCACCTAACCTGCACATCTTTGGACTGTGGGAGGAAACTGGTGCACCCTGAGAAAACCCACGCAGACGCAGGTAGAAAGTGCAAACTTCACACAGTCACCCGAGGTTGGAATTGAACCTGGGTCCCTGGAGCTGTGAGACAGCAGTGCTAAACACTGTGCCACCATGCCGCTCCCTGTAACCTGGAGATAGCACACTAAGATGCACGATCTCAGGTGGGCTGGAATTATACACAGCATCAAGTTCCAATCCACACTCTGACTTGTCCAGCATTCTCCTGCACAGGGGTCCACAGTTCAACTCAGCTCCACTCATTTCTCTCCCAAAGCCACCTCACGCACCCTTCTGAACCACCAACACTCAGACACCCACAGCCTATTGCTTCCTCGTGCCTATGTATCACAGTGACCCTGCACTGGGTCAGGTAGGAATCTGGATCTCCCAGTCTGTAATGGAGGAGGCAGGAACCCTCACAACATTTAAGAAGTACTTAGATGAGCACTTGAAACGCCACAGCATTCAAGGATGTGCACCAAGTGCTGGAAAATGGGATTAGGATAGCAGCTTGATGGCTGGCTCAAACACGGTGAGCCGAAGGGCCTCTTTCTGTGCTGGAAAGCTCTATGACTATTTCCTCCTCTACACACAAGCCATTACGAACACTCGTACTTTCCAGCATGCTCTCCTTGCAGAAGAGAGCTCAAATTTTTATGAAAGGCAGAAACCTGGGAATGGGCGGGGTTCCGGCATCCTCCAAGAGATGTGCACGTTGGCCAATAACAATGCCTATCCACCTGCTCACCATGGGAAGTGAGTGTTGATCCTTATTTTACCTTCAATCTTAATGCAGCCAATCATTGACTTCACCATCTGAAAATTTAAATTTTAAGTGAAGGATACAAGTACTTTTAACTTCCATGGTTTGCTGTTAATGTGAATACTTCAATGTCATTGACCCTGGCAACACTGCTGCTGCACACCTGCAGATTCCCGCGGTTTAGCAGCAGATTTAAATTATTCTGGGAAAAAGGGGATAAAAAAACCACACCACAGAATCATTTGATCCTTGTGGTCAGCTTTCCCCGAAATCAGCGGTGCACGTCCTTGCTTCGCGGCTGATGGCTTAATTCAGGCCAACATTTTGAAAACGACTTCATGCTGACTGTAGAATTCACACCTCCTCCCACGTGCCTCGTCGGAGGCCACCTCGCACATGCTCGCGCGCGCCTCGGCGCGCTCTGGCTGTGGCTCGGCAGCGCGGCGGCGGGTCGCAGTGACGTCACAGGACGGGCGGCCGCCCAATCGGAACGGGTTTTTCCGGCTCGTGCTCCCTGGCGGCCGCGCAACGGTTTGTGCGCGCGTTGGGAGCGCGACTGATTGTCAGCGGCGGGTCAGGAGGAGGAAGACGAGGAAGAGGAGGTTGGCTTCAGAGGGAAAGCTCGGCCCCGCTCCTCCACAGTAAAGCAAGCAGCGGACATCGCCGCGGGCTGGGGCCGCTCAGCATCAGCACCGGCGCGCCGAGGAATCGCCTGGGGGCCGAACCCTGCTCAGGTTCCCCTCTCCCCTTGCACCTCGGCGGCTGGCAGACACCTGGCCGCGGTCGGAGGCGGTGTGGCTTTGTTCTTTCTGCACGGCTGTAAAATTGTTTTCTGTAAGCAGCATCTTATTTATTCGTGACCGTGTTATATTGGAATATTATATGTGTCCTCGGACCTTGACAGCCCGTCTGACTTGCAGAGCGATACAGGTTTGCAGTGAGTCTCACTCTCGGCAGATCTTCATTCTCGCATCCTGACCCTGGTCAGTGATAGCACTGCAGGGTCAGATGTGGAATACAATATTATAAATACCTTTATTTATTATTTCGCCTTGTGGGCTGGAGGGCAGCTCTTACTCCAGAGTCTCCCGGTGTCACCCTGATGCCAGGAATAATTTGAGACGACATAGCTTTAGCGAGTATCAAATGATCCAAACAAGATCATGCATCGAATAATACAGTAAAGAAGGAGGTTATTTGAACCATCAAGCTGGTCCCAGCTCTTTAACAATTTTTGCAATTATTGCCACTCCCCTACTGATTCCACATAATCCAGCAAATCTTTCCTTTTCAAGCCTTCATTCTATTCCTTTTTGAAAGTTATTATTGAATATGCTCCCAACTCCTTTTCAGGCAATGCATTCCAGATCACGGCCTCTTGTTAAATTATGTATATTCTCCCGATGACACCTCTGGTGCTTTTGCTGGTTCCCTTCAATCTGTGTCTGCTTGTTGCTGCTGACAATAGTTTGGTCTTATATATTCTATCAAAGCCCTTCATAATTTTGAAAATTTCACAGAATTGTGTTTGCATCTTCTCTTCGAATTGGCAGTTTGCCTAGTGTCATTCCCTGCCTTCTCCCTGTAACAATGCACATTCCTCCTTTTCAGATAACAGCCTAATTCGATTTGGACTGCTTCCACCACACATTCGGGCAGTGCATTCCAGACCTTAACACTTGCCAAGTGAAAAACATTTTCCTTTTGTCGCTTTTCCTTCTTTTTGTCAGTTACTTTAAATCTATGCCGTTTCCTTCTTGATCCTTTCAAGAGTGAGAACAGTTTCTCCCTCATGATTTTGAATACCTCTATCAAAGCTCCTCTCGGCCACCTCTGCTGCAAGAAAAATAATCAGTTCCAACTTCTGCAATGTATGTTCTTAACTGAAGTTAAGAATCTTTTCTGCACTCTCCAATGCCTTTGCATCATTCCAAAAGTGCGGCACCAGAATTGAATGCAATACTCCAATTGAGGCTGAACTCGTGTGTTATTCAACATAGCCTCCTTGCTCTTGTATGTCCCTATCAATAAAGTCTGAGATATTGTATGCTTTCGAAAGCTGCAAGCCAATTGGCGGTGGTGGCTGCTGCCAGCACACCCACCTGAGCTCTAGAATTGCTGAGCGACACAGGCACAGATGAGTGATGCTCGCCGGATGGGGTGGCAGAGGGTGGTTCTCAGTGCATTTTCCCTCATCCCACGCTCAGTCCCTGAATCAGACACCAAGTGCCTGGACCTCTAGATTACTAGCCCACTACATGACACAACTTCACCATCTCCCTTAGTTTTCCTTCCTTCATGGTGACTAAGAAAACAATTGAATGCATTATTAACCATGCTGTCAACCTGTCCTGATACCTTCAATGATTTGTTCTCATATACACCCAGATCTCTGTTCCCTGAACCCACTTTGCAGTTGTGCTTTTTATTTTGTATTGCATCTTCATTTTCTTCCTCCCAAAATGAATCGCTTCGCATATTCCCGCATTGAACTTCATTTACCAATTCTCTGCCCATTCTACCAACTTGAATATGACTTCTTGAAGTTCTACACTATCCTCGTCACAGTTCACAGTGCATCCAAGTTCTGTATCGTCCACAATTTTTCTAAAATGTGCTGTGTACACCAAGGTCTAGGCCATTGATATATATCAGGAAGTGCAACCGATCGCTTTTTGGGAAGGCATACGAAATTAAGTGCTAATTAGGCCTTTCCTGGGATCAAGGACTCCCTTGCTCTTGCCAGCTCTCTCGCCAGTGGGCAAGATCCCTGTGACCTCCATTAAAAACAACCCATGTGCCAGAGGACTGGATATTATTACATTTGCCTCTTACCTGCAAGAAGGGGAGGGGGAGAGAGAGTGGTGCAAAAAGTAGGTATTGCAGAAGCGACTTTTAGGAATGATCAGTTTAGCGGAATGAGGCTAGAGATTATCAAAGAGAAGGTAAGGTTAAAAGGAAGTTTCACAGAGTAGCAAAGTGTTTTAAGTGGTGTTCCATGGAGGAATATGGGACCACTAGTATTTACTGTATATATGAATGACTTGGGAATTGAGAGAAAAACCAATATTTGCTGACAATCCCAGATTTTGGAGAGCGACAAATTCGAAGGGAATAAATGACTGGGAGGCTATTGATAGGATGGGCAGATTTGGTGATGATGCAGTTTATTGTCAAGAAATGCATAGCAATGCCTTTTTAAAGTGAGTAAACAAATCCACCTTAAATGGTGAGCTTTTTAATGCAATGGAAAACTTTAATGTGCGGTTGCACAAATCATTGATGATGGCAGGATGGGTATATGTTAACAGAACTGATAGGGTGCAGTGGGCAGCAAAGATTTAACAGGCTCATGATGTTTTCTCTGGAAAAGAAAAGACATGGAGGTCATTAAAATTATGAAGGTGTTTGATGGGGTAATGTGGCAAAACAGTTCTGACTTGTGTTTGAGTTTAGATAAAGAGGCATACATATAACATAACTGATCAAATAATGAATTTTAGAGGATTTTTTTTAGATAGTGGTGATGATAAATAGTTAACGGCCATTGTGGTCAGGCATTAAAAAGAAGGCTTGATATATATGTGAGGGACTAGGCAATAAACATGGAGGGAAATGAGCTGGCTCATTGGCCTAAGGCTATGTTTCCCGCTTTGGGGTTTTCATTGAACTAGTATGTGTGAGGTTTCTGATTCAAATCCCAGACAAGATGTTGGTGTTATCAGTTGTTGTCAAAGTCGTTGGTGGCTTTAAAAAAGAGGAATATGGAAGTGTGGGAATAACTAAAAGGAATGTGAGAAAGCCTGTGGAGAAACACTGGTAGAGACCAATTGGATTGAGTGACCTGTTTCTTTGCTGTAAATCCTTTTTAATTCCTATATTGTGCATAAGGTCATTAAAAATGACAAATGGAGCCTTTGGTTTTATATCTGGTGGTAGAGTACAAAAGCAAGGAGGTAATGTTGAACTTGGACAGGACTTGGTTGGGTAATAGTGGGTAAATGTGAATTTCTGAAATAGAAGGGGCAGCATGGTAGCATAGTGGTTAGCATCAATGCTTCACAGCTCCAGGGTCCCAGGTTCGGTTCCCGGCTGGGTCACTGTCTGTGCGGAGTCTGCACGTCCTCCCCGTGTGTGCGTGGGTTTCCTCCGGGTGCTCCGGTTTCCTCCCACAGTCCAAAGATGTGCGGGGTTAGGTGGATTGGCCATGCTAAATTGCCCGTAGTGTCCTAAAAAGTAAGGTTAAGGGGGAGTTGTTGGGTTACGGGTATAGGGTAGATACGTGAGTTTGAGTAGGGAGATCATTGCTCGGCACAACATCGAGGGCTGAAGGGCCTGTTCTGTGCTGTACTGTTCTAAATTCTAAATAGTGGGATTATTGTGTAGACCTTTGAATATCTCATCAGAGGAAAGATGTAAACAATGGGGAAAGTGCAGTGAAGACTCTCGAGGGAATTCATGAATACATTTGACAGTTATGCAGATTTGAGAAGTAATGGTTTCCTTCCTTAAAAATGAAATACTTAAGGGTCACCTGATAGAAATGTAATAATCATTTAAAGGATTATGATAACCTACATAGAGCATTCTGCAGACCATAAACATCGAGTGAGCAAACGTTTTTAAGGTGGTCACAAAAAGAATGTTCGAAAATGTGTCTTTACACACACACATAAGAATGTGGAAGTCCCTGCTATCATTGAAGCAGAGTCGATGTATTGTTTTAAAGGGAAATTAATTAAAGATTGCAGACTTAATATACCAAATGGCCTGTTTCGGGTGTAGCATTCTTTGAGACTTGAACATTTTTAATTGTTGTGGAGTAACAGGTCTAATCCGGATAAGCTAATTAATTATACATTTGTGAGGAGAATTATTGGAAACATATCAGTAGTTTTCTGATTCGTGCTATCAGTTGGTGAGGCAGCACATTGTTGAAAAAATGACTCTAATTTCCCGTGAAATAACTGGATAAAGTTTTGAATATAGGTAGTTGAGATATTGTACAATTTTATCTTCTTGAACTCTGGCCCTACTAGGGCACAGCATTGCCTGACTGAGCATGCAGGTGATGTTGACCCTCTGTTTCCTGTCTATTATGTAACTCCAATTTCTGTTTTGTGCTTAAAATTTAAAAATATATAAAACAAAGGCTGCAAAAAACGTGGGTCAACTTTAAGTGTTGTCTCTTAATCAGCCTTTATATTAACCAAAGGGAGAGTTTCCACTTTTGGTGCAATCGATAAACAGGGCTTGAACTGTTCCCAAAATGTTACTAGTTTTGAGAAGCATTTACGCTCCTCAAAACTAATTTGTATGTTGCTGAACTTAGAATCTGCTATCAACTAGTGCAATTGGGCAATGTAATAGTCGATTGGAAGAGTACCAATAGCTACGGGCGTAGGGAATGATGCTGAGAATGTGTGGCACCAAGGCCAACACTGCTAGGGTGGGGAATGCAGTGGAAAGCCTGGAGCACACGGTCAGTATCTTGGAAGTGGTGGTGCCCAAGGTGTGACTCAGTCTGTGATGGTCATGGCTGAGAGCCTCGACATCATGTCCCAGTTGCTGAGGAACATAGACTCAAGTGGGCATTGCCGAGGCACTGCAGAGTATTGCCCGGTCACTGAGGAGTAGTGCTGAGGGTGTCAACACCATGGTGCAGACAATGGGGATCCACCAGGACTGGCAAAGCAAATGATGCAAAGGCCTCTGGCTACCCCTCCATCCCTTGGAGACCCCCAGAGTCCTAGGGGCACCATCAGGGCGAAGGAAGCGCTGGCAGCCAACTTGGGGCCTGCCACCAAGGAGATGATGGTCTCCAGTTCTTCCAAATCCTGCTCCTCACCAGTGCATCTCAAGACAGTGGACAGAACAGGGTGGTATGGCGATGCCTGTGACAGACCTTCAGGAAGCGACCGTCAACGGCACCAAAGGTCACAGGACAAGAAAAACAGCAGGCTGCCTCCACCACTAATGTGCATCCTGGGGTCACACCTAGACTTAGCAGTAGACCATGTAAGTTTAAGAAGATAGAGATCACTGGAGGAGGGGGGGAGGGGTCACTATCTATAGCTAGGGCAAATGTCAAATGTTCACAATTTAAAAATGTTTCACCTGATACATATGACGACTCTCACATTACTCTTCACAGTGGGTCTGCCTGCTGCTTGCCCTCTGCTTCCCCCACCAGGCATAGTGGTCCAAGATCAAATCCCCTGATGCAGAACCCATTCAGAGGATGCGTGTGAGTGTGCTATCATCAGAAATGATGTGGAGATGCCGGCGTTGGACTGGGGTGAGCACAGTAAGAAGTCTTACAACACCAGGTTAAAGTCCAACAGGTTTGATTCAAACACGAGCTTTCGGAGCGCAGCAAATGAGGAAGGAGCTGCGCTCCGAAAGCTCGTGTTTGAATCAAACCTGTTGGACTTTAACCTGGTGTTGTAAGACTTCTTACTATCATCAGAAAGACAGGAGTCAAACTTTGGCATAAACTGAGGAACAGCGAGTGATCATCACAATCCTGCCTTGTATATTTCTTCAGTGCCAGTATTGATACAGGTTCATCGCCCTGATGTTAGACAGACCCTTTGAGGGTGGAATGCTGTGGGAGGGGGGAGGGAGGGGTGGAAGGAAATTGGGGTGAGATGACAGGCAAAACCTCACCCTATGAGAAACGAATGAGGATGTGGCCTCCTTGGGTCTTCTGGCATGCCGGACCCTTGACACCAACTGTCCTCCATCCTCTGGTTCCTCCTTGGTTTTTCCCCAGGCTTGCCCACCATCTCCTCCTGCGCCACTTCCTCTTCCGACAAGATACAGCAGACCACCATAAGGCGGCATAACCTCTGGCGAGGCGTACTGCAGTGCACCACCAGTGGTCGAGGCATCCGAACCGCATTTTCAGCAGACCGATGCACTACTCAATGGCAGCATGGGGGCAACATGGACCTTGTTATATCGGGTCTCGCCCCGGCCTCCGCACTGGCGCCATCAGCTAGGACCTCTGTGGGTCTTCTTGGGGTGGTCCTCAAAGACAACGGGGATCTAAGTGTCCCAGAATGTAGCTGTCTTGCACGCTCCCTGAGAACCATGCATGATCCGGAGATGGTGGTTGCACATGAGTTGAACATTCAGGGAATGGAACCCCTTCCTGTTAATGAAGGGCACACCCTGTTGCCCCGGTCCACGCAAGGCGACATGGATACCATCAGTTACCCCCTGGACCTGATGCACCCCAGTGATGGCGGTGAATTCAGCAGCCCGGCATCTTGATAGGCTTGGCCCAGCTCAAAGTTGATATTGTCAGCTTCCCGGACGTACAGGGCATGAGTGACCTCATGGATGCACTTTTGGGCTGTAGATGGTGATAGGTTGCGCAAATTCCCGCTCGACCTTGGAATGAACAAGTAACACAAATGTTCAGGGCTGTTGTGACCTTAACGGCTGTTGGGAGTACCACGGGTACTCTCCATGGGGTGCCAAGTCTGCGAGTACATGACACGGGTGCCGCACTGTCTTTTAGTTGAGACAGAGCCTCCTGTGGAAACTGGCCCGGGGCACGGACACCCTATCCCATCCCCACACGCCTCTCCTGCCTTCAACCCCTCTGTGATACATACCTGCCGTTCTACAGGGGTGCAGGCGCTGGGTTGGCAGCAATAGCAGGTCTGGTCCATGGGATGGAAGATGAGCTCTAGTACTCCATATCGTTTGACAATGTCTGACTCCTGCCCATGGTAGCACTTTCCACTGTCCACCTGGGTGAGCCCTGTATGCGAGCTTGCCATTCCATAACACGGTCCCATCGGATCCTTGGGGTGCACTGGTGGGGACGATCGGGGAGGTAGGGAGGGTGTGGAGCCCAGCCCCCACACAACACCCGCCATCCCTTGATGCCCCACACCACCCTTTCCTCGGCACCACCTCTCTGGCCACCCCCGACCAGCCCACCCCTCACAACCATCTGACAGTCAGTGTGAATAGGTGTTTAATGTGCACAAATATATACAGATACGTGCCCTAGCCCCGATCACTAAAATGTGCACTGCACCTGTGCCAACTGAAGTGGTGTCTACCTTTCTGGCCTTGGAGCCCTAACGCTATGTCAAGGGTACATCAGGAGTGGAGGCGGCCTGCTGCGATTCCCGCCCTGTGACCTGGGTCCCTGTTGCCGGCTGTCTTCTGTGGTGAACGGGTGTCCCACGTGGCGTGGTGCCACCTGTTCTGCCCACTGCCAACCAGATGTTCCAGGGACAGGAGGGGGGGTGGAGCCCAAGGTGCTGCGGTGTTCACACAGCTCTCCTGCGTGAGTAACCGGCTCGGAGCCCCAACACCTCCTCCTCCCTCAGGGTGCCTAGTGGCCCCCGGACTACTCCATGGTACGGGGGAGCGAGAGAAGATATTCTCTGAGGCTCCCCCGCCACCTGGCGCTACCAGTCCTGGAGGCCCACTCTGGTCTCGACCAGGGTCTACATGCTCGCGGCCATGGAGCACAGGGAGTGGACCATCTCCGTTATGTACTGCGCCACATCACGCTGTGACTGTGCCACCACCACCTGGGTCTGTGTCACATCAGCCAGTAACTGCACCATCTCTCTCTGGAACTGGGCCACCTCCCTCTTTGCCACATCAGCCAGCGCCTGGGCAATGCCGCCAAAGTTCCCAACCGCTGCAATGTCCAAGCGGCTTTGGCACATGGCTGCCTGTGAGACTGCAGTCCTGTTCTGGGCTTCGGCCAACGCCTGCACAGAATGCCCAGGCCTTGGACATGCTGATCCATAGCCAAAGCCCTCGACCCAATGCGTTCACTGCGGACGCCACCTGTGCGGTGTTGGCCTCGGTGGCACGCATGGTCGGCATCTCCTGCTCCTGCACGCGGTTGGACTCCTCCAACTGCACCAGCAGATGCTGGATGCTCAGTGACAACCACTCATGTATTCCCTGGATCTGCGACTGCATCTCCACTATAAATGGGACTGTCCGTTCCAGAAGCCCAAATCCTGTTTGGATGGCAGTTCGCCCCTGGGGTCAACCATCCACCGCCTTGGTGTTCCTAACTCCATCTAATGTACTGGAGCAGCTAATGTGGTGTCCCGGGAGCCTCTTCACTAAAGTGCCCAACAGAGGTGATGTCTCTGGGATGGTGGAGGGTGTAGAATCAGCTGTGACAGAAAATCTGTCATCCCGGACACGAGCTCCGCGGTGTCTTGGGCCTCGCATCGAGAGCTCCTGTCCGTGCTGCTGTCCTCGTCGCTGCTTGGCACACGGGGTGGGGGGTGCTCAGGCTGTGGCACTGGCTGATGGACATGCCCATCACCAGGTCCTGCAAGACACAAAACAAGACGCATGGTTAGACTGTGGGGCGAGAAGAGTGATGGTTTGGGGTGAGGATGGATGTGAGGGTGTTGGGCAGGGGGGTGGGGAGTTAGTTGACACACGTGGCATGAGGAACCGCAACTCAGCAGAGTCTCACTTCCTCGCCTGCGGCAGACCTCGACCCCGGCGACTTCCCTTTCTGGGCCGCCGGCCACGTCCAGGGTCCTCTGCTCAGCCACGGTGAGGGGCTGCAGCTCCGGCGGTCCTCACTCCAGTTTTCTCCTGCTCCTGGTGGTTAAGGGGGGGCCTTCTCCTGGTGGGGGGGAACAAAAGACTACAGTGTTAGACAGAAGTGTTTGACAATCTGGCACATGCAGCCCAGGGGGTGAGTAGCCCAGGGCACCTGGCCAGGTCGTCCAGTATGAATGCCAGCATGTGGTGCAGGGTGGGTGTTTCGCCGCTCTCATGGGGGGAGGTTGTGGGTGTGAGGGACAGGGGTTGGTGCCAGAGGCCCAGTGCTGCCAAATTCCTTGGCCGCCCTGAGGAGGTCGTGCAGTTTCTTCTTCACTGCAGGCCAGTTTGGACGGTGTTGTTGGTGGCGCTGACCGCCTCTGCCACCGGCATCCAGGTACGGTGAACGGCGGCATCTAGCAGCCTCCTTCCCTGGCCAGGGTTACAGGGTGGCCTGCCTATCTTCCACAGCATCCAGGAGGGTCACCAGCTCGGCTCCCGTAAATCGTGAGGCCGCATGTCTTGCTGCCATCTTGTTGACTGGGATGGTGTGTGCGGGAGTGAAATGTGTATCTAAGGGTGTAGCTTGTCAACCTCCTGAGTGTCAATCACGAAACTGGCGAATCCCACACCGTTTCTCATTGGAATCGATTGTGTTCCAAGTGGCACCGGTGCTAGCCCCTCAACAATCACTGAATCTGTCCAGGTGCAGCCTGTTTGCTGTCATGGAAGTCCACGAATCCTGCCCCAGTGTCAACACCAAGTCTGAGGAATGGAGAATCCAGCCAGTCGTCTTTCAGATGAGATTCAGTTGTGCTGCCACACCTCTCTCAATCAACATGATGTCACTAAAACTGATTCAATGGTCGTCTGTCATATTGCTGTTTGTATATGTTTTTCTGTATCGAATGAACACATAAATTGATTTACTAATAACAGTATCCACATTTTCATGCAAATAATCTGTTGGTTGTAAAGTACTTCAGGGCACCCTGAGGATGTGAAAGACATTATGAAACTGCAAGCTATTTTCTTTTGTTGGAATCTCTGCCTCGTTTCTGTTACATTTGAATGCTGCCGATTTCAGGCAGCCACCTTGACAAGTTGCCTTAAACATAGGCCAAATGGTATACTAAGAATAAATGGAATCACATTGAGCAGTGCGTTAATATTTTTCAATGTGATTCCTGTAATAAACTATGGGCAAAATTTCCTGAGACTTAAAATGCTGGGCAGGGAAGGGTCTTGTAAGCAGCAGATGGTTTATTGGAAAATTATATGTGGAATAATCCATGCAAAATCCTGAGAAATGCACATGCAATTTTTAACCCGCTGTGTACAAAGCCTCAGTGGTGGTGAAGGGTCTCAGAAAATGTCACCCATGTATTTACACCTATATATTTATGGATACTTGCTACTTCTAACCATCTACCTATCTGCAATAAGTTAGTTGTTATCAATTGGGACATGACAGTTGATCTTTTCAACTAGCTGAACCAGAGAGATAAAGCTGTTTCAAGAATTTTACCGCAATACAGTAAGTGTTTCCAAGATTGGGGGAGAAACATTTTGGTCAAAGAGTTTTTGATATTCTGATCTCTATGGAGATATTAGCAATTTTAGCCCAATTTGATTGATGCTTTTTCTGTGTTGCAGCTGGTGTCAAAATACCTGACAGCAAATAACTTCCCACCATGGCACTTTACATCTGGCAAATGTGCCTTTGGAAGGTTGTAATTATCTTCACTCTCACTGAAGCTGTATCTCTCCATCTAGACCAACCAAAGGTGCTGCTGGTATCTTTTGATGGATTTCGTTGGGATTATATCCACAGAGTTCCAACACCACACTTCAAGTATGTCATGGAAAATGGTATTCATGTAAATCAGGTTACAAATATTTTCATCACAAAAACCTATCCAAACCACTATACACTTGTTACTGGGTTATATGCAGAGAACCATGGGATTGTAGCCAATGAAATGTACGATCAGAATTTAAATAAAACCTTTTCTATGGATGGAATGGATATATTTGATCCAGTCTGGTGGGATGAAGCCTACCCACTTTGGGTTACAAACCAGATTCAAGGCCATAAGACTGGAGCTGTAATGTGGCCTGGTACTGATGTTCAAATACACGGTTTGTATCCAACTCACTACATGATCTATAACATCTCTGTTCCTTTTGAGGATCGATTGGCTCAATTGATTGACTGGTTCAGAGGGAAAGAACCTGTTAATTTTGGTCTGTTGTACTGGGAAGAACCTGATCGTTCGGGCCATGACTTAGGGCCTGAAAACCCTCTCATGGATAAGGTAATTGCAGATATTGATCTAAAGCTTGGTTACCTCATAGAACAACTTCAGAAAGCAGGACTGTGGGATACAATAAACTTAATAGTCACCAGTGACCATGGGATGGCTCAATGTTCTATAAACAGGATAATTGAATTGGATCTATACGTTGATCGTGAGCTGTACACCTGGATTGACTTCACACCGGTTTCTGCTATTTTACCCAAAAACGGTAAGATTTCTTTTTTTATTTGATATGTTTGACTCTATGTTCCTGGAACATAAGTGTAAGATCACCTGTTTTGGACCTGATGAAGGCAATTTTTTAATGTTGATATATTAGTGGTTGTGGAGTAGCATAGGTTTAGGTGTACCTAATAAAAACTGGTGCACAGCTATCAAAATGAATCAATAACCCTGAAGGAATATTGGCCTTTATCTCAAGTGGATTGGAATTTGAAAATGAGGAAGAGTTACTTCAGTTGTACAGAGCTATAGTCAAATCCTGTTTGGGGTACTGGACTTCAGCCTTGGGCATCACACCTCAGGAAAGATTTTGGCCATCGAACGGCCACAGATTCGCCAGAACACTGGAACTTAAGAATGACTTGCAATTCCTTGAGTTTGAAAATTGAGTAATCTAATTGGTGTTTAAAATGATAAGAGGATTCAATAGGCTAGACAGGGAAACTGTTTCCGCAGAACAAGTGGGAAAATCTAAACATTAGGACTAGGCCACTTGGAAATAAATAGGAACTTATTCTGCCAAAAAACTGGATGCTGGGTCAATTGAAATTTTCAAGACTAACATTGATATTTTGTTATTTTGGAATATTAATAAGTATCAAACAAATGCAGGTGAATGTGATGAGGTGAAGATTTGTGTGATGTAATTGAACGGCAGGACTGGTTTGGTGGGCTTGTCAACCTACTTTTAATGTGAACCTTTTTTTTAGAATACTACTAAACTTAATTTTGAAGAAGATTTTTAGACTTCAGTGTAAACATTTGTTTCTTTGGCAAGGGTGGAGTGAAGGAAGTGGGAACAGAAGACAAGAGGGAGACTTGGCTCTTCATGTTTCTAATATCCTCCAGTCTTACAACCCCTTTTCCCACCCAAACTTTAGTTTCATCTGATCTAGCCTCTTGTTCATTTCTTCTTTCCTCACTCTTCCATTAGCAATGTGCATTTAAGCATTTAGACCCCATTTTCTGGATTTCCAATCTTAAATCTTTCTATAACCTTTCCTTAAAATTGTTTTCTCTGGAAAATGTGTTGATCGTCCCTCCTAAATTCTCCTCCTTTGACTCCGTTTTTTCAAAGCACCCAGCAAAGATCCTTTAAATGTTATTCTACTTGAGATGTGTCATGTACATACGAGTAGTAGATGAACAAAATTCTAATGATTCTCAATATTGGTCATTCCTTTCTATGTGTGTGATCTGAGAGCTGAATTTTTGGGACGACGATTGGTGATAGTTAATACTCACGTGCCATTGAACCTGATTATCTAATAAATGAAATGATTTGTGCATTACATGTTGTCCGTTGTAATGAGGTAAGATCAGTCCTTTAACTAATGTACTCTGACCAAATCGGTCATCTACCAGTCTTTCTTACAAGATTCCAAGATTTTTTACCAGTTTTTATGGGAATGTATTGTGCAGTTCTGTTTAAAGTTTAAGCCTACTGACCTTTAATTGAATAAAGCAAATTCTGTTTTAATTACATGGGATTATGGAATATTTACCAAAGTTTTAATGGTAAAATTCATGATTCTGACCATTTTATCCTTGAAGACTACTACAGTCTTGTCCTTACTAACCTTGCCCTTAAGGAATTCTGAAAATTTGAAAGGTCATTGCATTCCTGGAAAGGGGCTGTGAGAAGATGCTCATTTATCCATGGCATAGTACTTGGCAAAATTAGCTTGCAAAGAGAAAAGCTGCTGAAATTGTGCACTTTCAAATATTGTAACTACCATTTAAAAGGATAATGGTATCTGTTTGAAGGACAATATCAGTGCACTCACATTAGTATGGTGTCATGCTATGCCCACTATTATACTTGCAAAGAGATTCTCATATCTGCTATTTGATTTGTAACAAGATTTGTCAGTTTTCATAACCGACTACTGACTGTTTTCCTTGGGGGAAGCAAGTGGATTCACTTTGGGTTGGGTCCAGTGGCAAGTCTGATAGAAAATTGGATAAGAATCATTGCAGCTGGTTGGGTAATCTGATACCCAATCTAATTACTTCCAAAGTACTTCTTTAACCAGCCAATCAGTTACATTAAGGGACTTTGAGGATGGATCAGTCACTAAAGTCTGACATCCTTCCTATTCAATATTGTATGTTTGCTCTTTAGAATTTTGTTGCATGCAGTTCATTTACACCCCCCCCCCCCCCCCCCCCCCCACTCCAAAATTAAGCAAACAGATTTCTCAACAATTTTGCTTGGTGACCGTTCATTAGTGATGAGTTTTTCTTCTGTGTCAGAAACCTCATTAACCAGAGAAGTAATAATTATGAATGCTCTGGGGCACAAGATTTTCATTTTAGTTTCCAAATATCTTTCAACAAAATCTTTAACAACATATCTTTAACAACATTCTGTACAAGCTGCTGATGTGACCACAGTTTTGTTCTGCTGCAGGCAAATACGATGAGGTATATAATGCTTTGGTGAATGCGCACCCCAATATGACTGTATACAAGAAGGAGGATATTCCAGATCGTTTTCACTACAAACACAATGTGAGAATTCAACCAATAATAGCTGTGGCAGATGAAGGCTGGACAATCAATCAGAATAAAACATCTGGAAAATTCACTTGTATGTATTTTAATGCTTTTTCTAATATTGTTAAGCTCTTAAAAGGGGGGTGAGGATAATTTTCAGACATTTTATTGCGCAAGGCAGTGACAAAGGAAGGAAGATAATTTCACCTGTGTCTTAAGTATATGCATTGTCAGCTATAAAAATGCATATTATCTCTTTTAGTTGGTTTCTTTAGAGTACCTTGAGAAAAGATTACATTAATTTTGTGGTGCAAAGACAAAAGAAGTCGACAAAACATGGAATTGAAAGGGTAAAGAAAGAAGCAAGGCATCTTGAAAATGCAGAGATTACACGTGTATATGTAAAAATTTTTGACGAGAGAAAATCCAGGACAAAATCTTAATTTCTTTTAAAACGTCTTACTATTTTATTTGATTCTATTGCAAGTACCTTTTAATATCAGTGCTATTATAATAAGCAAATATTATTAGTGCAGCTTTATATTCTGTATCAAGAGGAATTTTATGATCTACCAAGTGATATTACTAAGTGGAATCAGTCATTACTGTTAATTCTGAACCAGTTAAGCTGGCAAAAATTATAAACAGTTTTTGATTTTCTCAGCTAAACCCCAGCTCAAAACTGACACCATCATTAAGAGTTAGCTTGGCTTATTTGATGGTATGCATGCCTCTGAGTCAGAGGGTCATGGTTCAAGCTTCATTACTAAGCCTAAACACACAATCCAGGCTGGTGCTTCAGTATACTAATGAGAGACTGTTACTTTGTCAAATTGCAGATAAAATGTCTGCCTGTTTACATGGAACACTGGGCGCAATTCTCCGCTCTCACGAAAATTCGGAGAATAGCGGGTGGCGTAAATTTTTACGGACACACTAGTCCGACGCCCTCCCGCTATTCTTCCCCCCCCCCCCCTCCACGCCCGCCTCCCGACACGAATCGCTGCCCGCCGTTTTTTTACGGCGAGCAGCGATTCTCTCCTGGCCGATGGGCCGATTTCCAAGGCCTTTACGGCCGTTTTTACAAGCGTAAAACACACCTGCTCTGACCGTTCGTAAACACGGCCGTAAAGTCCCGATCTCGGGAACCATGGCACCGATTGGCACGGCCGTACCTCTGTAGCCGTACTTACCCCGCGCACTCTTTCTCCCTCTGCCGCCCCGATGGATCCATCCGCGGGGCTTCTGCGGGGCATAACGGCCGTTTCACACACAAGCGCGATGACGTCATCCGCGCATACGTGGGTTGGAGTCGTCCAATCCGCGCATGCGTGGCTCACGTCATCTGACGCGTCAGCCGTCGCTAACCCTGGCTAGCGGGCTTAACGAAATTCGTTAAGCCCGCGATGCCGGAGTTCACGGCCGCGCGATACTAGCCCCGACCGGGGAGCTGAATCGGTTCTCGGTCGGGGGGGGCGGAGGCTGGCATCAAACGTGCCCGTTTTTGACGCCAGCTTCCCGAGTTTTCGTAACTCGGGAGAATCGCGCCCAGGATCTTTGTTAAAAATTGCTTCCTCAGTGAGCATCAATATGGGGCTGAATTCTCTGATAATGGGGCTAAATGCTGACGCCGTTGTAAAGACCGTAGAGTTTTACGACGGCATCAACAGACCTCCGGGTCCATCGATTCAACGGCCCACAAGGAGCCAGCACAGGCGCCACAGGAAGCGCCCCTGATACACGGCGTCACATCATTGAAGATGGCCGCCTGCCGTGCAGTGCCAAGATTTCGGGAGGGAGAACTGGACACTCTCCTGGACGCCGTGGAGCAGAGGGGGGGGGTCCTGTACCCCGCACCCAGCCACAGAAAAGAAGGCGCCATCGTCTGGCGTTCGTGGGTGGAGGTGGGTGAGGCCGTCAGTGCCGTTGGGCCTGTTGTCAGGGCAGGCGACCAGTGCCGCAAGAAGCTGCACGACCTACTCGTGGCAGCCAGGATGAGTACCCAGCACTGTGCCCCTGGCACCAACCCCTCTACCCAACATGTGCCCGATCACAGGGCAGGACCTTGCTGGCGGACCCGAGGAGGGGGAGGTTGCCGTGGTAGGAAGAGTGCCACCAAGTGAGACCCGCCCCTGCCTAACCGTGGCCCCTCACAATACATTTGTGCCAATTCCCACCCACTCACCACAACCCTCCTCAGCCCACCCTCCCTCCGCCAAACCCCCTTCGCCACAGTCCCCCTCACCACAACCCCCCTCACCCCAGTCCGTCGGTCTAACCATACATGTTGTCTTGTGTCTTCCAGGACCAGCTGGCGATGTTCTGGGCTCAGCCACTGTCCCCAGCCAGTGCCAGGGCCGTTGCACCCCAGGGACGCAAGCACTGACAGGGAGGCCAGCCGTCATAACAGCCCTGCGCCCGACATGAGCCAGGCCACATCTACACAGGCCACATCTACACAGGACACACCTACACAGGATACACCCACACAGGGGACACACCCACACAGGGGACTGCGACACAGCACACATTGACACGGGACGGACACCGGGGACAGACAGCAGGGATCCAACGCCAGGACACAGGAAATGCCACACTTAGGGTCCGAGGATGACGTATCGTTAGACTTTCCGTGACTGCTATCACCCACATCCTCCACCATCGCAAAGACTATCACCTCGGGTGGGATCTTTAGTGAGGAAACTCCTGACGACACATACTGGTGGGCACCACACAGCCGCTCTGGTTCAGCAAGTGGAGGTAGGAGCAGCCAAGGGGCCAGACGTCGGGGAGCAGCCCAACCCCAGCAACCAGCTGCCGCCCAAACGGGTCCCAGGTTCCTGGATTTTCCACTCTCACCCATAGATCTGATGCAGTCAGCGAGCCAGGGACCAGACAAGGGGATGACGGCTGACTTGCAGCACCTGCAGGTGGAGGGGTCCAACCGCGTGCAGGAGCAGGGAGTGGTGCCGGTCATGCTTGCCACCCAGGCCGAAACCGCACGGGTGGTGTCCGTGGTGGAGGCAATGGGGGTGACGGTGTCGGACAGACGTGGGGCTTTCTGTGCATGCGGGGGCTGTGGCCCAGGACAAGGCTGCCCAGTCACAAGCAGCCATGTGCCAGAGCGATGTGAAGATTGCAGCGGCGCTCCTCACTGTGGCCCAGTCTCAGCAGGCCATGGCTGAAGCGCTGGCCGTTGTCGCACAAACTCGGAGGGAGGTGGCGCAGTCCCAGAGGGAGGTGGCGCAGTCCCAGAGGGAGGTGGCGCAGTCCCAGAGGGAGGTGGCGCAGTCCCAGAGGGAGGTGGCGCAGTCCCAGAGGGAGGTGGCGCAGTCCCAGAGGGAGGTGGCGCAGTCCCAGAGGGAGGTGGCGCAGTCCCAGAGGGAGGTGGCGCAGTCCCAGAGGGAGGTGGCGCAGTCCCAGAGGGTGGTGGCGCAGTCCCAGAGGGAGGTGGCGCAGTCCCAGAGGGAGGTGGCGCAGTCCCAGAGGGAGGTGGCGCAGTCCCAGTCAGGGATGGCCTCCTCCCTGGGCTCCATAGCCGCTAACATCCAGATCCTTGTCGATGCTACAGCGGAACTCCAGGACAGGCAGCGCCAGATGTCGGGGGTGTTTCGGGGGAGATCTCCACTCGCACCCCTGTCCCATGGAGAAGCCCGGGGGCCATTGGGCACCCCGAGGGAGGAGGAGGTGCTGGGGACTGTACCAATGACCCCTGCAGCGGAGGTCCTGGAACACCGCACCACTTCGGACTTTGATGTGCTCTGGTAGCCACAGTATTTGTATGGCTAGCCTAGTTCAGTTTCTTGTCAATGGTAACCCCTCGGATTGTTGATAGTAAGGGATTCAGTGATGGTAATGTCATTGAATATCCAGGCGCCATGGTTAGATCCTCTCTTGTTGGAGATGGTCATTGCTTGGCACTTGTGTTGTGCAAATGTTACTTGCTACTTGTCAGCCCAAGCCTCGATATTTTCCAGGTCTTTCTGCATTTGGACATTGACCCCTTCAGTATCTGATGAGTTGCGAATGGAGCTGAACATTGTGCAGTCATCAGCACACGTCCCCACTTCTGATCTTATGTTGAAAGGAAGATCATTGATGATGCCGCTGAAGATGGTTGGGCCCAGGTCTCTACCCTGGAGAACATCTGTGGTGATGTCTTGGACCTGAGATGATTGACCTCCAACCACTGCAGCCATCTTCCTTTGTGCCAGGTGTGCCTCCAACCAGTGGAGGGTTTCCCCCTGGATTCCTATTGATTTGGGTTCCTTGTTGCCATACTGTTGTCTTGATGTCAAGAGCAGTCATTCTCGCCTCGCTTTGGCGTTCAATTCTTTTGTCCATTTTTGAACCAAGACTGTAATAAAATCAGGAGCTGAGTGACCTGGGGGCTTGCAAACTGGGCATCCGTGAGCAATTTATTGGTGAGTAAATGCTGCTTGGTAGTGTTATTGATAACCACTTCCATCACTTTACCAATGATACGAGAGTAGACTAATGGGGCGGTAATGGCCAGGTTGGATTTGTCTTGTTTCTAATGTGCAGGACATACCTGGGCAAATTTCCACATTGCCAGGTCGTTGCCATTGTTACACCTATACTGCAACAGCTTGGCTCGGGGTGCTGCAAGTTCTGGAGCACAAGTCTTCAGTACTATTGTCAGGATAGCATTTGCTATATCCAGTGCCTTCAACCATTTCTTGATATGGCAAGCAAATCGAATTGGCTGAAGACTGACCTCTGTGATGCTGGGGAGCTGCGGAGGAGGCCGAGATAGATCATCCACTTGGCACTTCTGGCTGAAGGTTGCGGCAAATGGTTCAGTCTTACCCTTGGCTCAGATATCCTGTGTTCCGCCATTATTTGAGGATGGGGATATTTGTGGAGCCTCCTCCTCCAGTGAGTTGTTAATTATCCACCACCATTCATGGCTGGATGTGGTAGGAATGCAGAGTTTGGATCAGATATGATGGTTATGACATTGCTCAGCTCAGTCTATCACTTGCTTTTGTTGTTTGGCACACACATAGTCCTGTATTGTAACTACATGAGGTTGACAGCTCATTTTTAGATATGCCTGGTGTTGCTCCTGGCATGCCCTCCTGCACTCTTCATTAAATCAGGGTTGATCCCCTGGCGTGGTATTAATGGTAGAGTGAGAGATATGATGGGCCATGAGGTTACAGGTTGTAGTTGTACACAACTCTGCTGCTGCTCATGCCCCACAGCTCCTCATGCATGTCCACTGTTGTGTTGCTAGATCTGTTTGAAGTCTATTCGATTTAGCACGGTGGTAGTGCCACACAACATAAGTATAATAAGTATGATTTTTTTAAAAAATATTGTTATTTTGAGTTATTTACAAAGTTATTCAAAATATGTATCGAATTTTTAGAAACTGATTATCTTTTATAGAAATTGACATTGTTTTTACTTAAAAAATACTATGACTAAATGTTCATGTGAAATTGTGATTATTTGCCACTGAGATTCCCTTTTCTTTCCTAGTGGGTAATCATGGATATGATAACACCATAAAGAGCATGCATCCACTATTCATCGCCCATGGTCCTGCTTTCAAGAAGAATTTCACCAAGGAAAACATGGCTATTATTGACCTCTATCCACTACTTTGCCACCTTTTGGGAATTGACCCAATGCCTAATAATGGTACCTTAAAAAATGTACAGGAGTTATTAGTCGCTGCAGAAGTGATCATAACTAAAAATTCACATGTTGAGATTGTGTCCCAAGATGAAATAAACAGCAGGGGTTCATTTGCGTGGCTAGGTATTCTCCTTGGAAGTGTACTGGTTATTGGATTTCTTTTAGCATTTGTACAGCAGGTGACAAAAAGTCAGATGTCTGGATTAAATATTCACCGTGGTGAGATGGCTCAACCCCTGCTGTCAACATAAATTTGTATGTATTGAACTGTTCTCTGATGTGTGGAACCTAATGCTTAAATATGTAATTTGTTAGTAGTCCTTTGTCATCTCAAAATGGTATTAACTAGCTGAGAGACTGTAATTATACTTGATGTGAATTCAGGGTTGTAGTTTTGCAGGTCTTTGAAAAATTTTCTGTCAGTTTGCCCAGCAGCACTATTGGATGGGACTGAACTGCAGTGAATAGAGTCTACTAACAAATATACTAAGTATTGCTGTTAAGAGGGATTCCACAGTGATAAATAATGACAATATTAGTGTTAGAAGACTTTGATCAGGATTATGCCAAGAAATATTTATTCAAAGATTTTACATGATGTTGCAATCATTAACACATAAAACTCATCCTAGCAACTGGTAGGAATCACAACTGAAAACATTGCTGCCCCTCGCCAATGGACTGGTAGGCCAGGGAGTATGGCATGAAAGTCCACAGTTGGCCCTCCCGCCCATCTCTGGCCTCTCCAATTTTACGCAGTGATGGTGCAGAAGAGGCCTGGGGTAATTGAGGTGGGGGGGGGGGGGGGGGGGGGGGGGAGGGGAGGAGAGGAGAAAGGAGTGCATTGTCCCAAGAGAAGATCCTGCATGAATGGGGCACCCTCCACAAGAGTCCACATTGAGAACACCCCCCCACCCCCACACACACACACGTGGAAGCTCTCTTTCTCCCCCTGGCCTCTTCATCAACATCCTCTGGCTTCACCTTGCTTCCCCACTGAGACACCACCCCCTGCCACATCAGATGTCCTTGTGCTCCTGGACTCCACTACTCAGAATCTGAAGACTGCTGGTCATTACAGTCCGATCCACTGCTGTTGCTGGGACTCAGATGGCACTGCTCTCTAAGGCGGGACCTTTGCCCAAGTGAGGGTCAGAAGTACCTCCTCCAGCCATTAACACGTCTTGCCGTGTTAAATGGCTGTGGGGTTGCTGTGATCGGCAGCAGGTGCGTTCCCCACCAACTCTTTAGCTGGCAGGATGGGAAACCTTGCCATTCAAAAAAGCTTGTCCTATGTCTTGGCCAGATACATTTATTGTGTTATGTGGATAATTGTAAGATTTTTCCTGCTCCAAACTAAATGTATCTGCTGGACAGCATACCAAAACATTGGTTTTATTGTCACACTATTTCTTTAAAATACTATATCTGAGCAGTGGAAGGGGGTGGGGGGAAGAGGAAAAAAGGAAGGAAATGTTGAAGCTCAGTGAAGATGTGCTATTTTCATAACTTTGGAAACGTGGCAGGTCAGATGATTGGTCAGAATATAAAGAATGGCAGAGAATGACTAAAAGGTTAATCAGGAGAAAGAAACTGAAGTATAAGAGGAAACTAGGTATAAATGTAAAAATGGATAGCGAGAGTTTATACAGGTATTTAAATGGGAAAAGAGTAGGTAATGAGAGTGTTGATCCTTTGGAGAGGGAATGGGGAGTTAATTAAAAATAAGGAAATGGCTGATGAAGTGAACAAATGTTTTGTTTCTGTCATCACTATGGAGGATACAAAAAACATTCATAAATCAGAAGCTGGGTAGGAGAGAGGAACTTGGTGAAATTACAATCACTAGGGAAGCGATACTGAGGAAACAGATGGAGCTCTGGGCTGACCAGTCTCCAGGTCCAGATGGACTTCTTCATAGGATCTTAAAAGCAGTGGTTAATGAGGTAGTAGATGTGTTGCCGTTAATTTTCCAAAATTGCCTAGATTCTGGAAAGATTCCATCAGACTGAAAAGTAGCAAATATAAGCCCTTTATTTAAGGAGGGAGGGTGGCAGATAAACAGTTGGTCAGTTAGCTTTACATCTGTTGTGAGGACTGTTTGAATTGATCATTAAAGAGCTTCTGGCTGGGCACTTTGAAAAACTCAAGGTAATCGGGGAAGAGTGGGTAAATTTTGTGAAAGGGACATCATGGGTATGATTCTCCCAAAATTATTCATTTTGGGTGATTGGTGGGATCTTTCCCACCGGCTTTTTTGTTGAGATCTAGACTTGGATTCGCCCATATTTGGTTATTTCTTTAGGCCTTGGGGAATTTCTCCCTGGTCCAGCCCACATTTAGACATTTTTTCAGCAGTGGGGAACTGAACTCGCCAGCAAAACAACCTCCTCGGAGGTCGTGGCACCAGTTTGAAAGGATGTTTTAAGTGAGCTTGAGGATATCCCCATCAGCCCACAAACATGGGCATTACCTCCACCCCCCCCTTCCCAAGTGAGCACACCCTGCTATGGGGTCACCCTTCCTACCTGCCTTAACCCCTCTTTCCCCCCCCCCCCTTTTCTTGGCATGACCCCCTCAGGCCCTGACCCTTGGCAGTGCAAACAGGGCACCCTGGAACTTGGGCAATGTCCCTGGTGTCCTGACAGCTGGCACTGCCAGGAGTGCCACGGTACTGCCCACTCCCTGACCACCCGGGGACTCTTAATGGCCTCTGAGACCCCTGGAGTGGCCATCACGCCTGGTCTCCGCTTATGGCGACCAGTAGTAATGGATGCCCAGATGAGGCCTCGCCTGTGCAGCTGGTGACTCCCAGATGCCTGGAGAATGCGGCCTCAGGTAGGCCGAGCATATTTCAAGAAACCTAATTGCTAATTTAGAAATGATTATCTGGATCACGCCCAGTGATTACGTGATCCAGATTGTGCCGGTGTCATGGGTCAGGTGACTCGTGCAAAGTTTTACGGCAGGCGCGAAGGCCGATTTGGACCACTCCTGCAATGCACTTGGCACTGCTGCATTGGTACCAGGCACAATGCGGGAAGAAAATTACACCCCATGTTTAACCAATTTGAAGGAGTAACATGAGGTGGAAAAAGGGAAGCCTGTAGATGTACTGTATTTGGATTTCATGAAAGCACTTCTGGAAAATGAAAGCTTTTGGTGCAGGAGGTAACATTAGCATGGATAGAAGATTGAGTGGCAGGCAAAAACAGTCTGCATAAATGGGTCTGTGTGGCAGGATGTGACGAGTGTAGGTCCACAGCAGTCTGTGCTGTGTAAACGTTTTACAATTTACATAAATTACTTAGATAATCTTTATTGTCACAAGTAGGCATACATTAACACTGCAATGAAGTTACTGTGAAAAGCCCCTAGTCGCCTGTTTGGGTACACAGGGAGAATTCAGAATGTCCAAATTACCTAACAGCATGTCTTTCGGGACTTGTGGGAGGAAACCGGAGCACCCGGAGAAAATGCATGAAGACACAGGGTGAACGTGCAGACTCCGCACAGACAGTGACCCAAGCTGGGAATCGAACCTGGGATCCTGGTGCTGTGAAGCAACAGTGCTACCACTGTGCTGCCCAAGATAGCTGCCACGGATGAGGGGAGTGAAGACATTTTGGCTAAATTTGCATATGATACAAAGAAAGGGAGGAAAGTATGTTGTGAAGATATAAGGAGTTTGCAGACAGATAGATCGGGTAAGTGAGTAGCCAAAAATCAGGCAGATGAAGTATAATGCGAGAAGAATAATAAAAGCAGAATATTACTCAAACAGGGAATGACTCGCATTCAGAGGTGTAGTTGGATGTTCTACATGAGCCACAAAATGTTGTTATGAAGGTACAGTAAGTAATCAAGGAGGTTAGTGGAATGCCATCCTATATTACAAAAGAAATTGAACATAAAATAGGTATGTTATACTTCAGTTATACAGGGCATTGGTGAGACCACATGTCAAATTCTATGTGCAGCTTTGGTTTTGTTTTAAACAAGGATGTAAATTCGTTGAAGGTGTCTTCTGAGTATGGGTAGGGCAGGTTGGGCTTGTTCAGCTAATGTTTAGAAGAGTAGGAGGTGACTCAGTTGAAGTATATAAGATCCTGAATGGGCTTGAAAAGGTGGATGTGGAAAGAATGTTGCCTCTTGTCGGGGAGTCCAGAATTAGGCAAAATTGTTTTAAAATTAGTGGTCACCCTTATAGGATAGAGATGTGGTGAATGGCCTATTTCTGCTCCTATGTTTGCAAAAGTGGTAGATGACCTTTCCCTTCTTAATGAGTTTTGAAACGGCAAATGATGATTATTACGAGCTCTATTTTCCCACTTGTATACTCAAAAATCTATGGTCTTATCCTGGATAATTTCACTGCTATTTTGTTTTTTGGCAATTTATTTATTCTTCCACTGCGTGTAGACGTCACTGGCTATCCCTTATTTTCTTGAGAAGGAGGTGGTGAGCCACTTTCTTGAACCACAGCAGACCATGTTGTGTAGGTACACCCAGTCCTATTAGGAAGGGAGTTCCAGAATTTTGATCCAGCAGCAGTGAAAGAATGGTGACATTGTTACAAGGCAGCATGGTATGTTGCCTGGAGGGAAACTTGCAAGTGGTGGCATTCCCATGCATCCACTGCCTTTGTCCTTCTAGGTGATAGAGGTCATGGGTTTGGAAGGTACTAATGGAGGAGACAGGACCTCTGAAGTGGATGTTGAAAGTAGTGTATGGGATGTCAAGAAAATGGGCTGGTTTGTCCTAGATGACGTTAAGCTTTTCGTGTATACAAATGATTTGGAAGAAAATTCAGCTGATCTGATTAGTAAGTTCGCAGATGACACAAACATTGGTGGAGTTGTGGATAGTGAAGAGGATTGTCAAAGGATACAGCAGGCAAGCAAGAAAGAAATCTATACCTTACTGTCCGAATGTGTAAAGTTTCAGTAGTTGTAAACGTAATTATTGATCAGTAAAATTACAGTTATCCGCATTTGAAATGATTAAAACACTCCCAATCTATAATTGGTAAAAATGATATTCACCATTTAGAAGTATAACTGCAATTTTTGCACTTTGTTAAGAATATAAGAAATTGCCTTTTTTTTTGCAATAACGTTATTAAAACCAGGCAGTATGACTGCTAGAACTGTAATTAAGATGTTGTAAAAGTACGGTCATTATTGATTTGCAGGTGAAGTGTCAGCTAATAGTTCTTGAAGACCATGTCTCAAGAAAATAAGGGATAGCCAGTGACATCTACACCCAGTGGAAGAATAAATAAATTGCTATAAAACAAAATAGCAGTGAAATTATCCAGGATAAGACCATAGATTTTTGAGTATTCAAGTGGGAAAATACAGCTTGTGATAATCACCATTTGCCGTTTTGAAACTCATTAAGAAGGGACATGTACTTGTTTACAGATAGTTACCTAATGGAATATTGTTTACATTTGAAAGACCCCTGGAGTGTAAATAATTTGCGGGGGATTGTTTTTGGTCCTGACTAAACACGTCAAGGCACATCTTGTAAGAGAGAAAATAATGCTTTATGCTTTGGGTACAAATAATGCAGTTAATGGGAGGAGCCATGTCTGTCAGAAAATTCAGTTGGTCCTAAAACTCTCATCTGAACAGAGGTGTTTCACTTTGGTCCTGAAAAGTGTTCTCTACAAATATTCTGCACAGAGAAAAGCAAGTAGAAACCTGGCTGTTTATTTGAGTGGTATTTGAAATATATTGGTTTGCTTAATTGGAATATAGTGGCAGGTTTAGGAAGTAAGTTAAGGTTTTCTCTTTTACTTAAGAACTGTTAACTGTCAAGTTATTTCTTAGCTAATGTGGTTATTTCTGTGTTTAAATTAAAAGTTTGTTAACATAAAAGATACCTAATGTACCATGTGGTTTTTGATCTGTCGGAGAATAAACATGGAACCAGCAGCAAAATGGTCTTAATTATTGGCAGCAATGAAATGGGTGTTGCCTTTCCTAAGCTCCTGTGATTGAAATGATAAAATTACATCAATGGTATATGTCCACATAATGTATAAAAGGTCAACAACAAAAATGAGTAAAATGAAAAAATATTTATTGTTCATTTTTCAGAATCCAAATAAATGATAACAGTACCAGTTTCTAAGAGTGCTTATTACTTTAGTCATTATGTACGAAAAATATCTTTAGTTTTCACCTTTTAAGTATTGAAGCAGGTTTTTGATTTGTGAATACAGATATTTTGTAATTTTGGAACATAGTACATTAATTTTAATCTTATTTTAAAAGAGGCGCAGAAATGCTATTTCAGTTCTCATAGTTCAAAACAAAAACACAAATGACAAAAGTTTTAAAATCATCACATAGCTGTAGGAATAGTCCATTAAGATCGAATGTCACCTTAACATTCAGTGTTATTACTAATTGATTACAGTGAAAGAAAGTACATAGAGGTATATTCAGTTTTATAAATTATGACCAAAAGATGAACACTATTCTATATCAACATCTTTACCACAGTTGTTTAGCATCCAAGTCACTCTGTTAATAATATGGAAAGTTAGGTTTTGACTTAAGAAATCAAAGATTCCCAGTCCCAAAGAACTTTAAGTTCATATTTACAGTGGTTTAGGAGTTGCTTTTTTTTTCTATATTTGAGTAATTGGAGGCAGCAGTAAGTTAAGTTGTGTTATATTTACACAGGTTGAATCAAATATCTCCAAATATAAGATTATTGCTGAATAATGCAAGTATCAGAGATAATGGGCATGATCGAATGGCCATGCTGCGCCCAAAAAACAGCACGGCGGGGCGCAGTGTGATAGAAGCTGGAGACCACTGTTCCGAGATCTACCCGGTTCACAACGCATTGCGATATCTTAACGCGATCTTGCAAGACGTTGGCGGGATCACTTTCTGCAAATCAGCATATTAGAGCAAGGCAGCTAGTCTCACTCTAATATGCAGTGTCCCGAGGCATTGGAATCTACTCCCTTGGCCTCGGAGACCTTGGGTGAGCACTGTTCAGTATTGGTCTCAACAAAAAGGACCAGATGGAACGGCACTTGTGGAGGTCTCCCAGGAGATCAGATGCCTCCTTTGGGCATGGTGGTACCCTGGTGCCAGCTAGGCACCCTGGCAATGCCACCAGGGTTCCAGCCTGGCACTGAAGGTGCCACTGGCAGGGGTGCTGCCAGGTTGGGTAGTGGCAAGCTGGCATTTTCATGCAGCGACGATTCGGCTGGACTGCCCTGCCCGGGGCGTGCCACCTCGTGACCTTGGGGATAATGGATGGGGAACCAAAATTCATCAATGGCCCTTTTAAGTGGAGGATCAGTGCTCCTAGGTAGCTCACCTCTGCAGAATAAGTCAAATATATTACTGCTACATGGAATTTATAATTGTATTCGTAAGAAGACTAAAATTACACAAAGCAAACTTTCCCTGGAGTGACACATCTAGCACAGTTGAACCTCTTTGTTGAGCACAACTGTCCGAAACCTCCAGCTCAGAGCTGTCAATCAAATATACAATGGGAGTGCTGATCCACATGCAGGTGATACAACAGACTGACAGGTGGATATTTAGGATCATTTTATTGGCAGGTAAATTATTTCCTGATTATGTTTGAATAACTTTGCAAACATTTACTTTTTGTGTGAAGCTTGAAAAGAATTAGGGGCAGCAGGGTAGCATGGTGGTTAGCATAAATGCTTCACAGCTCCAGGGTCCCAGGTTCGATTCCCGGCTGGGTCACTGTCTGTGTGGAGTCTGCACGTCCTCCCCCTGTGTGCGTGGGTTTCCTCCGGGTGCTCCGGTTTCCTCCCACAGTCCAAAGATGTGAGGGTTAGGTGGATTGGCCATGCTAAATTGCCCGTAGTGTCCTAATAAATGTAAGGTTAAGGGGGGGTTGTTGGGTTAGGGGTATAGGGTGGATATGTGGGTTTGAGTAGGGTGATCATGGCTCGGCACAACATTGAGGGCCGAAGGGCCTGTTCTGTGCTGTACTGTTCTATGTTCTATGTTCTAATTCTCACCTTTCATTGCCATAAAATATATGAAATTCACACTTACATCAAAAAATCTGTACAGAGAAACAATTAAATACCCAAGATACTAAAGACTCATGTAACCCAAGCAGTAAAAGATAGTCTTATCATCTAGAATTTTTTATCATATTGCTTTTAACAGCTGAAATATATACAGATAAGCTATATTGAATAAACACTGTTTGCATCTTGTTGATACCCTCAGGTCTGTCAGGTGTCTTCCAGGTTTTCAACTTAATGTTGCCCACACAAGCTCCTCTTTAAAAACTGGTTAGTTGAGAAAGATGTAAATGGAGTTGAGATGTGTAAGAACATAAGGAGCAGGCGTAGGCCACCTGGCCCTTCGAGCCTGCTCTGCCATTCAATGTGATCATGGCTGATCTTTTGTGGACTCGGCTCCACTTTCCCGCCTGAACATCATAACCCTTTATTCTTCAAAAAAAACTATCTAGTTGATACCCTCAGGTCTGTGTAAGTATATTTTCCATACAATGCTGAATTCTGGAATAAGGCATATATCACATGGGGGAGAAAACTTGTGTCCCCTACTGCATGGTGAGTTTGGTGCCAGCGGGTGGCATTTAATCAACTGGGAAAGTTACAGATGACCTCACCACTTTCATGCCTCCACCCCAATTCAGTCATGGCAAAAGGCCTATGGATGACCTTTGCTGCCAATAGAGGCCCTTATATGAGCAACTGATGCCTATTTATGGGTCTTATTCGCTTGTTGCTGGGATTAACCCTTCAGCAGGCAAGGGTTTTGTCTTGTCGGGTTGCTTGCAGGCTCCCAGTAGGATCCCACATTAAAAGGCACAATACTTGATTGAGGAACCTGGCATTGGGAATGGGGAGGTCCACTGCGAGCCACTCTCTAGCCTTTGCTGTGGACCTCCCCCACAATCTGTATCTCCTCCTCCATAACTCTTCCTTTCCCACCACCACGCCAAAAGGTGGGTGGTGTAACAGCAGCAGCCACCACTTCGCTAGTAGCACTGCTGTTCAGTAAAGCTCCCGGCCTCTAATTCGCTAGTTGGGTATGACTTCTGCACCTGGGGTCCTTGATCCTGCAACGTCAGGGAAGAGACCTTCTGCTGGCCTGTCATGTGCCTGAGTGAAACGAGATACGATGGACCTTCCTGCAAAAGGTTGATGGGCTCTCCCAATTCTTCAGCCGGTGGTCTAGCCCCTGTTACCCCCACAAGATTCCAGCCATGTTCACCAGTGCACCAAAAAACACTCAGTTACATGTCACTTTTTGTTTTCACCTATATATAGGCACTCATCACTTTGAGAACTTGGATATTCTTGACTTATTAAAGTACAAACTTTGTTATATCGCAAGTAATAGAAGTATTAATCCTTAATGTCAGAGCATAATGCTCTTTTTTAAATGGGTTATCTTCAAAACAGCTAATTTGGATAAAATCTATGTTTAAATGCAACTTGCCAAAATAAAGATTGACGAGTTTTCAGTTAGTTTTCTGCAAAGTACATTTCCCTCTCCCCATATAAATCCTAGAAAGTCTTGCCTCCAAAATATATTCTGCTTAAACCATAGTTTAGTCTTATACAATTTTGTGAAAATACACACACCGTATGTAGATGTCAATCTTTTAACCCTTGACTGCCAGCAGATCCATAGCCAACTTAAAAACAATAGACCTGAATACATTCACATTGAAGTAAACCATGGCATTACAATAATACCTCTGATGTCAAGGTTTCATTTTTCAAAATACCTAAAGCATTCTAATTAAAAATGTTAACTCTTCACTTCCCTCGACTCCTCCTTTCCCCATTCATTTACTCACCTATTTATAATTTTTTTTCCTTGATTCTGGTTCTAAACCTTTTTAAAAAATATTTGTTGTACACATTCTCACTACATTTTGGGTGGCTGCCAGACTCCATTTTTAAAAAAAAACAGGGCCCAGAACTCTGATATTACCACTGCCAATGCTACAGTATGACCCAGGCCCAATCCATATTTTCTTGTAAATACTTCATGACGATGGTGGGACAAATTAATTTTGTCATGGAACCTGATTGCATAAACCTATAATAATAATAATAATAATTGCGTATTGTCACAAGTAGGCTTCAATGAAGTTACCGTGAAAAGCCCCTAGTCACCACATTTCGGCGCCTGTTGAGGGAGGCCGGTACAGGAATTGAACCCACGCTGCCAGCCTTGTTCTGCATCACAAGCCAGCTGTTTAGCCCATTGTGCTAAACCAGCTCCACTAGCCTAGACAAGTTGTCTCATCTAAATTTAAACACATCTGTGTCATCAGTGCAGTCTGATTTGGTTTAATTTGTGGGATTTCAGTGTCTATGCAAGTTCAGAAATGCAGAACTCTGAATCTTGATCTCATGTTACCCCCAAACATTGGCAACAATTTAATTCTGAGCAGGTGATAAATATTCATAGTAGGTCTGCGGAATTCTGTAATCAGCTCCATCTCACTTCATGATAACTATGTTTGTACTGATACCAGGTGTAGGTAGTCCAGGAGATTTCAGGTTTCATTTCTCTATTAGAACTGTTTTCTAACCTGTCACTTCTAATCTACTAAAAACTGTCTTGCACCAATTTCAAGTATATACTGTCACTTGCAAAACAAACTGCATGAGAAATGTATTTACCTGAATTGAAACATGACAGTACAAACAGGATACACAAATATTTGAATGTTTTAACGTGGCAGCAATTAGTATGGATAAGAACAGAATTCTGAATTTTATTAATTGTTTGACTCTTGATAACAGTAATTTCAGCAGATAATCCCTTTGCTTGAGTGATTTCACCACCACAATTTGCAAATTAGATCTGCAGTATTGAAAGGATAATGGGGGAAAAAAGTAATTCCATTGCTAACATCTTTAAAATGAAATCAATTTTGCTTTCTGCCACATTAAAATTATAAATCTATTTAATTGCTGACTTTTCACACTGCTAACTTTAAAACTACTCTATTAAAGGATCATCGTCATCATCATCCTGCAACTGGAGGCGAGCAAATGCATGCTGAGGTGACACTCGCTTTTTCATTAGTATTATAAGGCAGGACAGTGTGACCAATACCATTAAGGAACCAATCACAATTCCAACCACATCTGGCAGGCTCACACAGTGCTCATTAACCAGCAAACATCTCACATTCCTGAACGTTCCATTGTTAGACTCCTCCTTCAGCCCCAGGATGTGGCACATCAGTGGGTAGATATCGATACTGTTGATTGTGTTGGTTTTGTAAGCCTTTCGAAATGCTGGTCCATGAGCTACCAGAAGGGGATGCATGCTTGGTAAAGTGTTATCATAACCATGGTCACCCACTGATGAAAAAGACAAAAACAAATTATACAATTATGACACCGAAGAACGAGATTGTTTTCCATGTTGGTACTCTGCCACTGATCAATTCCCAATGGAAGCTTGCATTACAGAGAACTTAACAGCAAATGAAGCCCTCCAGGTTTATGTTTTACATGAGCCCTTCCAACCTTATTCTCACCTTATCAATACTGTACATTCTTCTGTTACTTTCTTCTTCATGTACTTAGTTGGCTTCCCCAAATGCATCCACGCTACTAGCCTCAAACACTCCAAGTGAGAGAGGTCCACATTCTCATGACTGGGTAAAGGAATTTTTTCCTGATTTTCTCTTGAAACTAGTGGCAGCTATTTTATTTTCATGGCTCGAATTTAGGCCTCTCACCTGTAGCCTCTGCTTTAATCATTGAGTACCCACCTCCCCACCAAGCTCTAATCATTTTCTCCTTCCCTCCCCCTATACCAACCTCCAGTCTTGATCTGACTTCCACAATTGCCTCATCTCACCCATCTGCCAAGCTCCAATCTCTCGCTCCCTCCCCATCACAATTGTCATGAACAATTTCCAAGGATCCTCAGGTACACCTTCTCATTGCTGAGTGTTCCCGTCGTCAGCCAGGTTGTCAATTTGGTCAGTTACTGAGACAGGATATTGAAGAAAAAAATTAGAATAGGTTTTGCAGTAAAATTTGGGGAGAACCTCTTCTTGCTGGGTTTTCCTTCAGTAACCGGCTCCTTCACCTCTACATAAACAGTGGAGTGATAGGAGAGTCTCGGAATAATTTCAGGTGTAACTACAAAATTTCAACTGATAATCTGAAGAACATGTTTGCTTCAGCCCATTAAATCGGTGAAGTAGTGAATAGGTATTCATATGTTTGGCACTACAAATAGAAATTGTATTTTTAAAATGTTAATGCTTGTATATGTATATTTATACTGTGACTTTCGAAATGCTGGTCCATGAGCTACCAGAAGGGGATGCATGCTTGGTAAAGTGTTATCATAACCATGGTCACCCACTGAAGAAAAAGACAAAAACAAATTATACAATTATGACACCGAAGAACGAGATTGTTTTCCATGTTGGTACTCTGCCATTGATCATTTCCCAATGGAAGCTTACATTACAGAGAACTTAACTTTGTCCCAACTTTGTTTTAAATATGCCTTTATTCTTCATACATGTTTCGCATATCAACATCCATATCTCTGTTGCAGTACTGCTCACATTATCATATTTCAAGTCTATCCTTCCTTTCCAGTTTTCTGTGCCTCACTCAATGTCTCTGAGTGCCTCTAATATGTGAGCATTTTTCTACTTGTTAACCCTATGTTAGAAGCCATGGCTCACAAGGTGGTGGCCAAAGCCAAACGTGCTGATTTGTTGTGGGTAATAGGTTTGGCCGAGGACATGCAAAACATGCAAATAAGAGAGAAAAGTACTGAAACTATATATGGGGAGCCACAAGTTATCAAATGTGATACAATGGAAGATGACAGACTGGGGCACAAGCCAAGATTTGGGAACAAAGTAAGTATTCTGAGACAGGATGGTATGCAACTTGATGTGATGGTATTCTATTATCTTGCTGCTTTTGTCCTTCTTGGTGACCAAAGTTGTGGATTTAGGAGGTGCACTTAACTGAACTTAGCAGTGCATCCTGTAGATAGGATTTACTACTATGGGACGATGGGGCAAAGGAGGTGGATATCAACACAGAGAGATTGATCAAGTAGACAGCATTGTCCTGAACCGTCCTAAGATTTGACTGTGGTTACATCTGCACCCAGCCAGTCAAGTATTGCTTATTCATTACACTCCTGACATGAGCCTTGTAGGGGTTGGAGAGGCTTTGAAGGGATCAGGAGATTAAGAAACATGTTGCAGGGCGCCTAGTTTTGCCCTACTTTTGTAACCATGCCATTCGTGAGGCTGGTGAAAGCAAGAAATTATAAAACACTTTACACTAAGTACTTTTGAAGTGCAATTACTTGTAATGTTTGAAAACAAAGAAAACAATTTATTCTCAGCAAGGTTTCATAAACAGATAAATGACCAGATAACCTGTTTCTAGGATTTTCGTTAAGCAAAAATATTATCTAGGATACCAAGACAACTCCCCTGATCCTCTAAATAGTGCCCTCCATCTGAGGGCAGGGAAGGTGTCTTAGTTTTATGTCTTATCTGGAAGACAATGGGCAGGATTTTCTGGTCCCCCAGCTGAGTGTTTCTCAGCGGCATGCCGATTGCTAGCCGTGGGAATTTCTGCTCCTACCGCTTGTCAATAGGTTTTCCCTATTGAAGCCACCCCACACTGTTGGAAAGCCCACAAACGACGGTGCACTGCTGGAGGGAACAGAGAATTCCAGTGGCCAGGGACTTCCAGCCAACATCTCTGACAGTACTGCACTAGAGTGTCAGCTTAGATGATGATCAAATTTTGGTTGACAGAATTCTATACATTAGCCCTAAATTATTTCACCATTTTTGACTGTGAAACTTGAAAAGTTTGCTAATTAAAGTTTGAAAGATCACTCTTTTATTCTGATAGCCATTCAGCCAGACAGGTTTTGAGCTTGTACTCAAAATCCATAAAGGGATCTTATTTGAAATTTAAAAAAAAATTAAAATACCATTTAATAAACTCCTCAGAGCTTCGTGTGATTTTAGTGGCCATGTGAACGAGTCCTGGGATCATTTCAGGAGAATTATAATCTGGAAGGGGAGATACCAGCCCAACACAAACTCAATGTCAGGAAGACAGTCATCAAATGTCACTACTTAGTTCTCAAGGATTAGGGAATCTTTGAAACATTCCTATCACCTACAATAGAACATAACTACCATTTTTGACTCCTTGTCCATTGCAATACCTAGGTTTAACAGTTTCCCTAATGCATTACTACACTCCGCTCTATAACGGACTAATTCATTTTTGTTTCAAATTTCATTTGGATCCAGGGATGATGCAACTTCTCTGCATTAATTAATACAAGTTCATAAAGCAGGATAATTTAATTCCCCATCACCTCCTAAAGTTTCCAACAACCAATGAATTTACAGTAGGTGTGCTGCCAGGTGTTTTGTAATTTTGTTGGTGCCATGTTTATCATGCCTCTAGTGTAGGATGACTGGTTTTGTCTTGGTTTAACATACCAATCACTGGGGGCGGGATATCCGTTAGCTGACACCGAAATCGAGAAATGCAATTGGGCAGAGAAGCTTCAAACGCCAAAATCTCGGCAAAGGGCGATTTGATGCCAAATCGCGATTCTCCATCACCTCTAAAACGGCATCAATGCATTTCACTCCACGCGGACAGTAGACACCGTTTGCATATCATTAGCGAGCCCGACCCAATATTCTCCGGACCTCCGCGATTCTCTGCCTCTCATGGTTCAGTTGCGTTTTTAAAAGTCATGAAACTGGCTCTGTGGCTGCTGAGGGAGAGACGGAAAGTGTCCAACATTGCCATAGTTTGCCGATAGTTGTGCGGCAGACCGGAGGGCTTCTGCCAGTGGTGGTGGGGTGGCCAGGAGGTGGGGTTGGGGTGGACGGGCATGGAGGACTATTGGACACCATGTGCATTAGCAACTGTGTTGTGCTCACCAGATTGTGCTCCAGAAGTCTGTCCATTACCTTCGTCCACCGTGGTGGGTGTCTCTGTGCTGGTGGAGGGTGGGAATGACAGCTGCGACGCCCCGATGGTGGCATCCTCGAAGCTCTCCTCCAAGGTGTTCTCTTGGAAGGGGGCAGGCATGGGGCATGAGTGGGGTGCGCAGGTGGGCTACTGGGTGTGCAGGGGCACAGGCGCAATATTGTGCTGGGGGTGTGTGATGTGGCATGGCAGGGCTGTGCTTGGGTGTGGGCAGAGTGGCAGGTGGTACCTGGGGGCCAATGCCAATTCAACCCTGCAGCCCGGTAGAGGTCATCGAGCTCTTAATGCACTGAGTGGCGGTCTCTTGGTAACTCTCCCCGTGCTGATGGCCGCTGCCGCTGCCACTGCCTCCCAGGCATCACTGGATGTCCTACGGCTGACCCTCCGACCCCCTCAGGGGAAAACTAGATATCCTGTCTGGACTCCACCACGTCCAATAATCAGGCCATCACCGAAATGTGAGGCTGATCTGCATGGTGGAATGGCTGCTGTGTGGGCTTTACTCTGCGGGATCCATTTAAGAGGTCCTCTCCCTCGTTTACGGGGGGCTGCCGGGTGGGGTCAAGGCAAATTAGCTGGTGGGACGGTCTTTTCCAGCTGTGGTTACATATTTCTTTTAATCTTGTTTGTGTTTCCAATGAACCATTTATGCAATACCTGCACAAAACTGCAAAAATGGAGCAGTCAATCATACTTGATGATTCTGTCTATTTTTTGGTCGAAACCAAAAATCCTCCTGTTCAGAAAGGAGTAATCCTGCCAGTTTGAGTGGTAATCCATAAGCAATTATTAGGAACAAAATGTGCCCTTACATCTCAAGAGCTTTCCAACAATTTATTTGGAATTTTGTGACCTTGAGCATGAAGTTTTCCTTCTGTTATTAAAAAAAATGCAATTTAATTTTAAGTCTTACACCGTAAATGTTAACTCATTGATTATTGGAAACATAGACATACGTGGAAGTAACACCAGGAAAAGGACTGGGATGGATATAATGCTCAGATACAAAAAACAAAACTATTTTCCATCCTCAACTTACTCTGGGGGTTTGATCCATTCTGAACAATTGTCCATCCTTCGTCAGCAACAAGCAGAATTGGTTGAATCCTTTCATTGTGTTTGTAGTGAAAACGTTCTGGGATATCTTCTTTTAAATATACCTTCATGTGACTATCACAGTTCGACAGCAATTCGTATACGTAACTTACGTCTGTTAAAAACAAAGATGGAATCACATGTTGAACCTGATGTTCAAAACTGACTAAAATAAAAAGAAATGTTTTAATTGTGCAACTTCATTGTAATGCTGGCTGAGTCCACTGATGAAAGTACAGTACAATTACCACGATCTTTACTCTTTTCATTGCAGAAATATATTGTGAATATATTTTACAGATAATCATTGGCCTGAAATTGGTTTCCACTCGCAGGAGGGCCAGTAGCCAGAGGACACAGATTTAAGACAATTGACAAAAGAACCAGAGAGATTTTATTTTGTATTTAGTTATGATCCGGAATGCACTTCCTAAAAGCGTGATTGAAAGAGATTCAATGGGAGCTTTCAAAAGAAAATTGGATAAATAATGAAAGGGGAAAAAACACAGGACAAAAGCAGGGGAGTGGGTCTGATTGGATAGCACTTTAAAAGATCTGGCACAGACTCAATGGGCAGTATGATTTTATACAGACACAGGAATTTACCAGATATCATGGCTTCCACTTGATCTCTATACTAACTTAGAATAGAATCTCTACAATACAGAAGGAGGCCATTCGGGCCACTATGAATGCATCGAACCTCTGAAAGAGCACCCTATCTAGGCCCACTCCCTCATCCTACCCCTCAAACCCCACCTAACCTGTACATCCCTGAGCATTAATGAGCAATTTCATCATGGCCAATCCATCCAGCCTGCACATCTTTGGACTGTGGGAGGAAACCAGAGCACCCAGAGGAAATGCACGCAGACACGGGGAGAATGTGTAAACTCCACACAGTCAGTGACCCAAGGCCGGAATTGAACCCAGGTCCCTGCAAGACAGCAAATCTAACCAGGATGCTACCATGCCACCTCTTTGAACAAGTATAAGAAGTAACGATGGTAGGTGCCACAGCGGTCTGCAATGAACACAATAAAATCAATTACATTGGCGAAAGATCCCCTAATTTTGTTGGGAGTAGAATCTAGAAGTTCTGATGAAAGAAAAATTGTAGAAGATTTTTTGAGGCTCATTCATATAACATATCAGCCCTTACAACATGAGTCAAATGGAAATAAAATAGTCAAACTATTATCAAAGATTTATACAACCAAGGCTACCAATAAATCGCAGCTTCTCACAAAGCCTTAGGGTACAAATTAAGGTGAAGGAAAGTCTCCCCTTTTCTGCTATGTGTCATTTTCCTTTCCTTTAGTCTTTGGGCAGAATTTTCCCAGAATTCGGCAACGGCCAATGTAGGGCGGAAAAAGGGCTGTTGAAGCTGCCAACAGCAACAGCGGCTTTCTCCTGGATATGGGAAAAAAAATCTCAAGAGATGGGTCCCACATCAAAACATTGACGGGGCGGCCTCGGATTCATCCACTTCACCAGCAACCTAGTCCCTTGAAGATAGGGGCCCCATTTTTAAAGGCCTCCCCAGTAGAAGTCTAACTAACAGCGAGCACAGATAGTTGACTGGCTACAGGAATCTTTGAGCCAATATAAATTGGGAACATTAAAAACATGTTTATTTTTTTCCAGTTAAAACATTAGAACATTACAGCGCAGTACGGGCCCTTCGGCCCTCGATGTTGCACCGACCCGTGAAACCATCTGAAGCCTATCTGACCTACACTATTCTATTTTCATCCATATGTCTATCCAGTTACCACTTAAATGCCCTTAAAGTTGGCGCGTCTACTACTGTTGCAGGCAGGGCGTTCCACACCCCTACTACTCTCTGAGTAAAGAAACTGCCTCTGACATCTGTCCTATATCTACCACCCCTCAATTTAAAGCTATGTCCCCTCGTGTTGGTCATCACCATCCGAGGAAAAAGACTCTCACTGTCCCCCCTATCTAACCCTCTGACTATCTTATATGTCTCTATTAAGTCACCTCTCAGCCTTCTCTTCTCTAACGAAAACAACCTCAAGTCCCTGAGCCTTTCCTCGTAAGACCTTCCCTCCATACCAGGCAACATCCTAGTAAATCTCCTTTGAACCCTTTCCAAAGCTTCCACATCCTTCCTATAATTTGGTGACCAGAACTGCACGCAGTACTCCAGGAGCGGCCGCAGCAGAGTTATGTACAGCTGCAGCATGACCTTGTGGCTCCGAAACTCAATCCCCCTACTGATAAAGGCTAGCACACCATATGCCTTCTTAACAGCCCTATTAACCTGGGTGGCAACTTTCAGGGATTTATGTACCTGGATGCTGAGATCTCTCTGTTCATCTACACTACCAAGAATCTTGCCATTAGCCCAGTACTCTGCATTCCTGTTATTCCTTCCAAAGTGAACCACCTCACACTCTTCCGCATTAAACTCCATCTGCCACCTCTCAGCCCAGCTCTGCAGCTTATCTATGTCCCTCTGTATCCTATAACATCCATCAGTACTATCCACACCTCCACCGACCTTCGTGTCATCTGCAAATTTACTAACCCATCCTTCTACACCCTCTTCCAGGTCATTTATAAAAATGACAAACAGCAGTGGCCCCAAAACAGATCCTTGCGGTACACCACTAGTAACTGAACTCCAGGATGAACATTTGCCATCAACCACCACCCTCTGTCTTCTTTCAGCTAGCCAATTACTGATCCAAACCGCTAAATCACCTTCAATCCCATACTTCCATATTTTCTACAATAGCCTACCGTGGGGAACCTTATCAAACACCTTACTGAAATCCATATACACATCATCAACCGCTTTACCCTCATCTACTTGTTTGGTCACCTTCTCAAAAAACTCAATAAGGTTTGTGAGGCATGACCTACCCTTCACAAAACCGTGTTGACTATCGCTAATCAACTTGTTCTTTTCAAGATGATTATAAACCCTATCTCTTATAACCTTTTCCAACATTTTACCCACAACCGAAGTAAGGTTCACAGGTCTATAATTACCAGGGTTGTCTCTACTCCCCTTCTTGAACAAGGGGACAACATTTGCTATCCTACTGTCTTCCGGCACTATTCCTGTCGACAAAGACGACATAAAGATCAAGGACAAAGGCTCTGCAATCTCCTCCCTGGCTTCCCAGAGAATCCTAGGATAAATTCCACCTGGCCCAGGGGAATTATCTATTTTGACATTTTCCAAAATTGCTAACACCTCCTCCTTTTGAACCTCAATTCCATCTAGCCTGGTCGACTGAACCCGAGTATTCTCCTCGACAACATTGTCTTTCTCCAGTGTAAACACTGACGAAAAATATCCATTTAACGCTTCCCCTATCTCCTCTGATTCCACACACAACTTTCCACTACTATCCTTGATTGGCCCTAATCTTACTCTAGTCATTCTTTTGATCCTGATATACCTATAGAAAGCCTTAGGGTTTTCCTTGATCCTATCCGCCAACGACTTTTCGTGTCCTCTCCTTGCTCTTCTTAACTCTCCCTTTAGGTCCTTCCTGGCTAACTTGTAACTCTCAAGTGCCCTAACTGAGACTTCATGTCTCATCCTAACATAAGCCTTCTTCTTCCTCTTGACAAGTGCTTCAACTTCCTTAGTAAACCACGGTTCCCTTGCTCGACAACTTCCTCCCTGCCTGACAGGTACATACTTATCAAGGACACGCAGTAGCTGTTCCTTGAAAAAGCTCCACATTTCGATTGTACCCATCCCCTGCAGTTTCCTTCCCCATCCTATACATCCTAAATCTTGCCGAATAGCATCATAATTGCCTTTCCCCCAGCTATAATTCTTGCCTTGTGGTATATACCTATCCCTGCCCATTGCTAAAGTAAACATAACCGAATTGTGATCACTATCACCAAAGTGCTCACCTACATATAAATCTAACCTGGCCGGGTTCATTACCCAGTACCAAATCCAATGTGGCCTCGCCCCTTGTTGGCCTGTCTACATACTGTGTCAGAAAACCCTCCTGCACACACTGCACAAAAACTGACCCATCTATAGTACTCGAACTATAGTATTTCCAGTCAATATTTGGAAAGTTAAAGTCCCCCATAACAACTACCCTGTTACTCTCACTCCTGTCGAGAATCATCTTTGCAATCCTTTCCTCTAGCAATCAGCTTAGCAATCAGATGCTGCAAATCTGAAACAGAAAAATCCCTGCCAGAAATGCTCAGCAAGTCAGACAGATCGGAACTGATTGGATTGCTTTACAGAGAGCCAGTATGGACTCGATGAGCTGAATGGCCTCCTTTTGTGTCATAATGATTCTAAGTCAGTACCATCTGTGGACTAAGATCTGAAACATAAACTCTGTTTCTTTCTCCATGCTCTCTAACTAACCTGCTGAGTAGTTCCAGCATTTTCTGTATTTAATCTCAGATTTCCAGTAACATAGCAGCCACAGTATTTTGCTTTTGAGTTGACCTAGGTATCCGGGCCAATATTTATTCTCTAACGAATATCAAACAGATTATCTGCTCATCGTCACATTGCTGTTTATGGGTGTTTCTGTGTATAAATTGGCTGCTGTGCTTCCTGCATTACAATGGTGACTACACTTCAAAAGATAATTCATTGGCTGTGCAGCACCTTTGGATGTCCTAAGGTTGTGAAGGTGCTATAAGGTGCTACATAAAGTAAAAGTCTTTCTTTTTTTATACTTGAGCCCATGGGGGCAATTTTGTTCTGACATATGTGGTGCTTATGTTCGGCTCTCATGTAGTTTATGTGCAATCTATCTACAATAAAGAATTAATTATTGGAAGGACTAGCAGTATCTGCACTAGAATTAAGGTATCAGGAAACAATTACACAATTTCATTCCTTATTTGATTTAGAACAGAGGTTTTCAAACTGGGGTCTGAGAGAATTACAAGAGGTCTATGAAGTTGATTTTACCCATCATATTCCTGTGTGTGTTGATTCACTAACAGTTGGTTACTGTATGCTTGTAAAATAGATTTTCTGCTATGATAGTTTGAATAGCTACATATCGTACTTACTTTTAAGGGGCAGGATAGCCGTTACTGGAGAGAAAGTCACCTCGGTGTAGTTACCACGTCCAATGCAATTATCCAGTTTTATAACTTTTGTTTTAGAACACTGTGCCATCCCATGATCACTGGTGATAATTACATTAATTGTGTTCCAGAGTCCAGCCTTTTGAAGTTTATCAATTAAATAGCCAATGTGATCATCCACTTCCTTCAACATATTCTTCATTTGTCGACTTTCAGGTCCATAACGATGTCCAGTGGCATCAGGCTCCTCCCAATACAATGCCCCAAAATTAATGGATTCTGTTAAGTTGGAAAACCATTCTATAATGTGGTTAGCTCTCTGATTGAATGTGACATTGCGGTCATATTTCAAAAAATAGGAAGGAGTAATATTTTGTATTCTGACATCAGTACCAGGCCACATTACTCCACCACTCTTGTGCCCTTGTTGCTGATTAGTTACCCAAATGGGAGTGGCCTCATTCCACCAAAACTGATCTTTATCTGCAAAGGTTGAAAATGTCTTTTTGGTGGCTGCATCATACATCGTATTGGCCACGATACCATGGCTTTCTGCATAGCGGCCTGTGACAATGGAGTAATGATTTGGGAAGGTTTTGGTAACAAACACATTTTTTACATGCTTCACATGGACTCCATCAGCAATCATTTTCTGAAGGTTAGGAAAGTCGTATTGTTCAAGATAATCGGCCCTGAATCCATCAAAGGACACAAGAAGTAATCTAACCTCAGAGTTGTTTGTTGCATTATTACAATGGCACTCAAGGAATCCAGATATGAGCACCAAGATATAAACCCATAAGCTCTGCATTGTGAGACAGTTTTCCGCAAGATGCTGCAGTCTCATTGTTCTTCTGGGAGGCCTATTGGTACACTGAAAGATACAAGGCAGTTATTAAATGGCAATATCAAAATATGACTGCTTACATGTTATGACTTGAATGGTGTCTTTAAACATGTATTAACAAAACGGTTTCTCATTACTGTTCCTACTAGCAATTGGCAGATCCTCTTTTGTCATGATAAACCCTGCACCAATGCTATAATACCGGTCAATATTGATAAGGTTTCAAGCATTTTCAGAAGAGTTAGGAAAAACGCACTCTATTACTTCTGCTGTACCATATTTCAAAATAGTGACATTATTTGTATTGAATTGAGAACTTTTGAGATGCAGCTTTTGAATTTTTAAAAGACCTTTACAAAGCTACATTCGGATAAGAGCCATAGGTGACGAGCCAAGATCTTATCTTGGGACAGCAGCACCCATCTCGAGAAGCTCACAAATCATATGGGCCCAGATTCAAGGTCAGCGCTGAAGCAAGGGAACTCACTGTCAAAGATAAGCTCCCCATAGAGTTAAATTCTCCCAGGCCACTGCCGCTCGATGGCCAGTGTGGAGGGAAAATATGGCAGGAGGCCCAGAAATCAGTTTCACACCAGGGTAAATTTACAGGGATCTTCCACCAGTGCCCGCCATAGTTGCTCAGAAAATCCAGAGGCAGGCAAGAAATCCATCTGAAACAATGTGCCGTACAGATGGCGGAACTCACCCAAACAATGCCTGGGCTGTCTACAGAGCTTGGGATGTAAGCAGCCTGAAAGTCCGGAATACCATAGCAGTGGAGCAGGTGGACCGTCCAGATTAGGTGTCCTGAAGGGGGTCTATCTTCCAGCTTCAGAATGTTCCTGGTGATCCATCTTCGTTCTCAGGAGATCCCCATCTTCCAGTCTCAGAATCTTCCCCTTGATCTATTTTCATTTTCAGACAATCCACCTATTCTTCAACGGTGTCAGTGATGTTGGACACCTTTTCAATATGGCACCCAGACAAAACGGTGGACTACGCACCATCCAGGCCTGCCCCGCCACTGAATAAGATGTGAAACATCCACATGCATAATTAATGAGGTCAGGGCTGGAAGATTTGGAATGTTTTCCAGCCAGCCTCTGAAGCGGGAACCTTTGTTTGGATTCTCCGTTCCTCCGTTAGCTACTGAAAGCTATTTCTCTTTGAAGTGAATAGACGCCTCACAGGTCACAGGATCTGAGGGGGCTTTATAGCCTTGTGATGTGGTTTTGGCTTTCTATTAAGCTATAGCTGCTGCTTTCTAGACATCTGACCTACCTTAAATACTTACCTTGTTGGCCCACCACGTCATTGGAAGGCTGTGACTAGTGGTGTTCCGCAAGGATCAGTGCTGGGACATTTGCTGTTCGTAGTATATACAAATGCTTTGGAAGAAAATGTAACTGGTCTGATTAGTAAGTTTGCGGACGACACAAAGGTTGGTGGAATTGTAGATAGCGATGAGGACTGTCAGAGGATACATCAGGATTTAGATCATTTGGAGACTTGGGCAGAGAGATAGCAGATGGAGTTTAATCCGGACAAATGTGAGGTAATGCATTTTGGAAGGTCTAATACAGGTAGGGAATATACAGTGAATGGTAGAACCTTCAAGAGTATTGACAGTCAGAAAGATCTAGGTGTACAGGTCCACAGGTCATTGAAAGGGGAAACACAGCGAGGGAGATTGGGGGAGTGGAGGATAGAGATGGGAAGGTGGTGCGGAGGGGGGTAGACGTTAATGGGGTCTTCAGGGACTTTTATGGGGAACTGTACCGGTCTGAACCCCCGGTGGGGGGGGGGGGGGGGGGGATGGGGTGCTTCTTGGACAAGCTGCGATTTCCGAAGGTGGAGGAGGGGCAGGTGGAGAGACTGGGGGCGCCGATTGAGCTGGAGGAGCTGGTTAAAGGGATAGGGAGCATGCAGTCGGGGAAGGCGCCGGGGCCGGATGGGTTTCTGGCCGAATTTTATAAAAGGTACACGGACCTGTTGGGCCCCCTGTTGGTCCGGACCTTTAACGAGGCAAGGGAGGGGGGGGGGGCTTTGCCCCCAACTATGCCACGGGCGCTGATTTCCTAGATCCTAAAGCGGGACAAGGACCCTCTGCAGTGTGGGTCATATAGGCCGATTTCACTGCTAAATGTAGACGGCAAGCTGCTGGCAAAGATCTTAGCTACAAGAATAGAGGATTGTGTGCCGGGGGGTCATCCACGAGGACCAGATGGGGTTTGTAAAGGGAAGGCAGTTGAATACCAACATACAAAGGCTCCTCAATGTCATTATGATGCCGGCTGTGGAAGGGGAGGCGGAGATAGTGGTGGCATTAGATGCGGAGAAGGCCTTTGATAGGGTTGAGTGGAGATATCTGTGGGAGGTGTTGGAAAGGTTTGGATTTGGGGAGGGGTTTGTCCGTTGGGTGAGATTACTTTATATGAGGCCCCGATGGCGAGTGTAGCCACGAATAGGAGAAGGTCGGAGTACTTTAGGCTGCACCGGGGGACGAGACAGTGTCCCCTGTCCCCCTTGCTCTTTGCGTTGGCAATTGAGCCCCTGGCCATGGCGTTGAGGGAGTCAGCAAACTGGAGGGGCCTGGTGCGGGGTGGGGAGGAGCATCGAGTGTCGCTTTATGCGGACGACCTGTTGCTGTATGTGGCGGACCCGGTGGGGGGAATGCCGGAGGTGATGAGGATTCTCAGCGAATTTGGGGGCTTTTCTGGGTATAAGCTCAACCTGGGTAAGAGCGAGCTGTTCGTGGTGCACCCGGGGGATCAGGAGGAGGGGATTGGTAGGCTCCCACTGAAGCAGGCAGGGAAGAGCTTCAGGTACCTAGGAGTCCAGGTGGTGGGGAGCTGGGGGGCCCTGCACAAGCTCAACCTCACAAGGTTGGTGGAGCAAATGGAGGAGGAGTTCAAAAGGTGGGATATGTTACCGCTGTCACTGGCGGGTAGGGTGCTGTCCGTCAAGATGACGGTGCTCCCGAGGTTTTTGTTCCTGGTCCAGTGCCTTCCAATCCTTATCCCGAAGGCCTTTTTTTAGGAGAGTTAACAGGAGTATTACGGGATTTGTATGGGCGCATGGGACTCCGAGGGTGAGAAGGGTGTTCTTGGAGCGGGGCAGGAATAGGGGGGGGCTGGCGCTGCCCAACCTCTGTGGGTACTATTGGGCTGCCAATGCAGCGATGGTGCGTAAGTGGGTAATGGATGGGGAAGGGGCAGCATGGAAGAGGATGGAGATGGCGTCCTGTGTGGACACGAGCCTGGAGGCGCTGGTAACGGCGCCGTTGCCGCTCCCTCCAACGAGGTATACCACGAGCCCGGTGGTGGCGGCTACCCTCAAAATTCGGGGGCAATGGAAACGGCATAGGGGGGAGGTGGGGGGCTCGATGGAGTCCCCGATACGGGGGAACCACCGGTTTGTTCCAGTGAGCATCGATGGCGGGTTTCTGGGCTGGCACAGGGTAGGTATTAGGAGGTTGAGGGACCTGTTTGTGGATGGGAGGTTTGTGAGCCTGGGTGAGTTAGAGGGGAAGTTTGGGCTCCCCCTGGGGAACATGTTTCGGTACATGCAGGTTAGGGCGTTTGCCAGGCGGCAGGTGGAGGGGTTCCCTCTGTTGCCCCCATGGAGGGTACGGGACAGGGTGCTCTCTGGGGTATGGGTTGGAGGAGGGAGGATTTTGGACGTATACCACGTAATGCAGGAGGTAGACGAGGCCACGGTGGAAGAGCTGAAGGGTAAATGGGAAGAGGAGTTGGGTGAGGAGAATGAGGAGGGGACGTGGGCGGATGCCCTGGAGAGAGTGAATTCCTCCTCTTCCTGTGCGAGGCTTAGCCTCATTCAGTTCAACGTGCTGCATAGGGCCCACATGACTGGGACGAGGACGAATAGGTTTTTCGGGGCCGAAGACAGGTGTGCTAGGTGCTCGGGGAGCGAGGGTGGTGGGATCCAGGGTCAAGCCAGGCTGGGGACTCACAATTTTTGGGGTTGCAGTGGAGCCGGGAGTGCAGGAGGCGAAAGAGGCCGGTGTCCTGGCCTTTGCGTCCCTAGTAGCCCGGCGGAGGATCTTGCTTCAATGGAAGGATGCGAGGCCCCCAAGTGTAGAGGACTGGATCAATGATATGGCGGGGTTCACCAAATTGGAGAAGGTGAAATTTGCCCTGAGGGGATCAGTACAGGGGTTCTTTAGGCGGGGCAGCCTTTCCTGGACTTCCTGGCGGAAGGGTAGGGAAATAGGCCGGCAGCAGTAGCAACCCGGGCGGGGGGGGGGGGGGGGGGGGGGGTGGGGGGGGGGGGGGGCTTGGTGGGAGGGAGAAGTGTGTACATGGGTTTGTTGGATGTGGCGGGTGGTATCTCTTTCCTTTCTGTTGTTTGATTTTTTTTTTTCTTTCTTGTTTTTGTTTTAGTAGTTGCTTTTGTAGTGGGGTGGGTGTTGTTCTTGGGTTTTACCATGGTTGTTCTGTTAATATTGTTTTGTTTATATTTTGTGAAAACCTTAATAAAAATTTTTTTTTTTTAAAAAGAAAGGGGCAACACAGGTGGAGAAGGTAGTCAAGAAGGCATACGGCATGCTGGCCTTCATTGGCTGGAACATGGAGTATAAAAATTGGCAAGTCATGTTGCAGCTGTACAGAACCTTAGTTAGGCCACACTTGGAGTATAGTGGTCAATTCTGGTCGCCACACTACCAGAAGGATGTGGAGGCTTTAGAGAGGGTGCAGAAGAGATTTACCAGGATGTTGCCTGGTATGGAGGGCATTAGCTATGAGGAGAGGTTGGATAAATTTGGTTTGTTGTCACTGCAACGACGGAGGTTGAGGGGCGACCTGATAGAGGTCTACAAAATTATGAGGGGCATAGACAGGGTGGATAGTCAGAGACTTTTTCCTCAGGGTAGAGGGATCAATTACTAGGGGGCATAGGTTTAACGTGCGAGGAGCAAGATTTAGAGGATATGTACGAGACAAGTTTTCTTTTACACATAGAGGGTAGCGGGTGCCTGGAACTCGCTGCCGGAGGAGGTGGTGGAAGCAGGCACGATAGTGATGTTTAAGGGGCATCTTGACAAATACATGAATAGGATGAGAATAGAGGGATACGGACCCCGGAAGTGTAGAAGATTTTAGTTTAGACGGGCAGCATGATCAGCGCAGATGTGGAGGGCCAAAGGGCCTGTTCCTGTGCTGTACTTTTCTTTGTTCTTTGTTTGTCAGGGTCACACTGGCAAATACTTGCACAAATCCACACCTGCCTGAATCCCGACCCAGATGCAGTGGAGAATCCTGTGTGGGGGTGAAAATGGGATTGGCCTCTGTGATGGCATCGGAACATCAAGGAGGCCTGGAGAATCTGGCACCTAGCCCATTTATATGATGCAAATAAGTTCAAATGACCCATTCGCATCCTCCTGCTAGCGCGGGGTGTGGACCTCGATGCCGCTGCCAGTGGGGAACCAGAGCATCATGGAGGCCGATCCCACTTTCCCCCCACACAGGATTCTCCACCGCATCGGGAACTCTGCTACCAGTGGTGGGGAAACCAGCCCTCCACGTTTCATCCATGCACGCCACAGTACTTAGCCTCAAAATGGAAGAATTCTACCTGTAGCGATTTCATAGGTGTGGACCTCTCCTATCCTGCATTCAAATCTTTAACCATGTCAAGGGGAGTTCTAATCATGCAGCAGAAGTGGTATCAGCAAGCAAGGTAGTCTCACAGACAGCAATTCATGAAGCTAAAAGCACTTTATCCATCACTTTTTAATTTATTTCATGATCAGTAAATTTTAAAATGCCGATTGGGTTTAGATGGAATGTCAGATGTCAATATAAACAAACTTTTAACAATCATAAATTATCATAGAATTTACAGTGCAGAAGGAGGCCATTCAGCCCATCGAGTCTGCACCGGCTCTTGGAAAGAGCACCCTACCCAAGGTCAACACCTCCACCCTATCCCCATAACCCAGTAACCCCACCCAACACTAAGGGCAATTTTGGACACTAAGGGCAATTTATCATGGCCAATCCACCTAACCTGCACATCTTTGGACTATGGGAGGAAACCGGAGCACCCGGAGGAAACCCACGCAGACACGGGGAAGATGTGCAGACTCCGCACAGACAGTGACCCAAGCCGGAATCGAACCTGGGACCCTGGAGCTGTGAAGCAATTGTGCTATCCATAATGCTACCGTGCTGCCCTTAAAGTGTTCTTTTTACAGCATAACGCTGATGGGGAGCAGCGGCGGGGGGGTGGGGGAGAAATTCAACAGTGGACATATTGGACAAACACAAGAGCCCAATTTTTAACTCTATGCAGGCGAATGGGTTTCTCGCTCATAAAAATCACCAAATTCTGGATTTCCAAATTAGTCTACCCACGTGCAGACTCCAGACGTTGCTGTCAGTTTCAGTGGAATGATGCCAACAGCCAGTTTTGCTGTCATTCCCACTGTAAAATGGAAGCCACTTGTGCTCTAAAAGTTTGAGGAGATAAGAAGCCAAATCTGCAACAGAATTGTAATTAGTGCTTTCCAGTACGATGCATAATTCTGTGAAGGGCTGAGGAAAGTTGAGCAGGAATCATGCCAACACAGTGTGGATCACAAGGGCACTCTATTGTTATACCTTTAGGTAACGCTATTGCATAATTGGACAGTACTCACGATTCTGGGGTTGTTTATATACGTGAATGGTTCTGAACCCAAGAGAATATCTAAAGCAGAATCAAAACTTATCAGATAAGTTTCCTGCAGAGAATTGTGACTTAAAAATGTTCAATCCCTGCATAAAGCCAGTTTAATTCTCACATTGAGAACCATTTCACAGGGTCGACTAATATATTTGAATCATGTGTGTCAGTTCTTAAGAATATACATTTATAATAAAATGATGATTTGGTGGTGGGATGAACATAAAGCCATGTTCAATAGAAAATTACATTTTGTACCATACACAGGTGTACCAGTAGAGGGAGGCCACTAGGTAGAGGTAATAAAGGATCCATGTTTAACAGCCCATGTTGTCCTAATTCTGGCTGAATATAGAGCTGTTGTTGTCCCAAGAACTTCACAATAACCTGCCTTCTGAAAAAGAATAGTGAAAGAAATTCACTATTTCTTTTCATTTAAAATTTCCAACACTCAAAACAGTTAATTTTATCCCTATGCCTTCTTTACAGAATTAACTGAAGGCCAGGACTTGGACACGTGTGTTTTCTACAATTACTCAATATGTCCACTCACTGCGGTGGTACAGCAATCAAGAATGTATAATTCAGATGTACTACCAAAATGGTAAATCCATACAAATCAAAAGGAACTCATTCTCAAAAGTTTAAGTACTGTATCCAATTTTGGTTATCAGGAAATAAGGGCGGGATTCTCTGGTCGCCGACGCCAAAATCGCATTCAGCGATCGGCCGGAGAATACCCGATTTAGAACATTGCCTGAGGCCCGACCCCGATACTCCGCCCCGACCGGCCCATCCTGTCGGTAACTCAGCGTGGCGGCTGCAGGCTCAGTCCAGCGCCGCCACAGTTGGGGCAGGGCCAATTCGCAGGCAGGGAGGGTCTTTATCAGGGGCTGGGGGCCACTGTGGGGGACAGTCAGGAACGCGTCAGCCGGATGAAGGAGGGCACTATTTAGTGGGCCGGGTCCGTGAGCGGCCAGTGCCATGTAGCACGCTGTGGCCACTGCAGGCCACCGCCGTGCGCATGCACGGCCACGGACCCGGCAATTCTCCAGGGTATATCGGCAGCTAGAGCTGGAGGCTCTACGTTGCCAGCATGCTAGCCCCCAGCAAAACGGGGAAAATCGGTGGCCGTTTTGCACCATTTTCTCTGGCATAACCATCATTCCCATGCCGGCTTGGGGACAAAGACCCAGGAGAATCCAGCTCAAGGGCTTTGCAAGCCTTTGCGATTGTTCACAGAGCAGCCACAGGAATCATCCCAAGGATCAGAACACTGATGTGAGGAACCGAGGCTTTTCAGCCTGAGGAGCGTGCTTCTGACAAACGTAACGCATTTTTGTCTATAATATAGTTTACTTATTGAAATTTTTCTTCCTTGTAAGAAAGTATGTTCTTGAGCAGAACAGAACAGAAATGACCCAGTCTGATACATACATGGCAAGGCACAGAAGAGACAAAGGCTCAGATTTTATCTCCCTCCACCTGGTGAAATGCAGTCCACAGGAAAGTTAAATATGAGTCACTTACCCCACCAACCATTATGAACAGAACACCCACAGAAAGAAGCATGGTGCAGGTTTAAATACTGTATGAGAATTGTGATCTGATGATATTTCGATTTCACGCTGAGGCTTTAGGGAAGGTTATAGGTTGGGGGTGGAGGAGATGAGGATTGGGGACCAGAGGCTGTGCTGGCTCCATGTCTAACAAAACAGCCAGGAGCTGGATTTTGGGTCACAAATCCCAGAGGTCCTTTCCCTGGCTTCAAAACAAAGCTTTGGGCCCTCGTTGCTCCTCGGTCCACTCTTCTGCTCGATCACAGCAATGTCTCCTGCTAACTGCGGGTCCATCTCCACTATTTCCTGACTATGGCTCCCTGCCACTTACTCATGCTCCTGCCCCAGGGCAGGCTGTTATTTGTTTTTAAATTTAAGAGTACCGAATTCATTTTTTCCAAATTAAAGGGCAATTTTGTGTGGCCAATCCACCTACCCTGCACATCTTTGGGTTGTGTGGGCGAAACCCATGTCAACACGGGGAGAATATGCAAACTCCACACGGACAGTGACCCAGAGCCGGGACTGAACCTGTGACCTCGGCGCCTTGAGACAGCAGTGCTAGCCACGGCGCCCCCGTGCTGCCCTAGGCTGTTATTTAAACAAAGCATTGATGTAAAGATCATCTCAATATCGTCAGCTCTGTCAGCTTTAGAATTCCTACAGTCAGAGGAGGCCATTCAGCCCATCGAGTCTGCACCGACCCAACAAAGGAACCATGCTCCCTTTCCCGCAACTAAGGGACAATTTATCATGGCCAATCCACCTAACCTGCACATCTTTGGACTGTGAGATAAACCCACACAGACACGAGGAGAACGTGCAAACTCCACACAGTTACCCAAGGCTGTAATTGAACCCGGGTCCCAAAGGGCAGCCATGCTAACCACCATGCCATCCTTGTTATGAGGTTTCCAGCAATTTGAAAGAATCAGACCTTCAGACACAAATACTGGAACTGACTTCAAATGCATTTCTCACATGTCACTATGTGCTGCAGAATGATACATTATTAGTTACGTATCAGACTGGTGCAGGAGTGAAAGATTTAGCATCCTGGATACTTACTTATACATGCGCATAATGACATCGTTCTTAACTCTTTTTGAATACTATAACAATACAACAGTTATTTCCCACAAGATTGTGCCTCCCCAATTCCTCATTAGTACGGAGACAAAGCATACTTCAAAAAAACCTTTGTACATGTATAGATTGCTACATTGTACTTGGATGGGCACTTCTGACAGGTCATCTTGAATGTTTTAGGATAGTTTATTAGGATTTCTTTATAGTTGCTGATAGCAAATTTATTCCAGGGAGTAAGTCACAATATTTTCAAACCAATGAACAAACTTGATTCTCTAAAGCAAAAATGTTCATTTAAAAAACAAATCACAAGCCCTTCGTTCCCTTAACGTTCTCCATCCCTCCATCAGGTCATGCATTTGGAGTCCTATTCTGGTGAAGCAACCAAATCATACTGAATATTCAAATTAAGGTGGAGATGGGGCCGGTCTCTACTTGTTCCAGCACCACACAATAAGCAAACGGGGTCTGGTTTAGCATAGTGGGCTAAACAGCTGACTTGTGAGACAGAACAAGGCAGCAGCGCAGGTTCAATTCCCTTACCAGCCTCCCAGAGCAGGCGCTGGAATGTGGCGACTAGGGGCTTTTCACAGTAACTTCATTGAAGCCTACTTGTGACAATAAGCTATTGTTATTAAATCATTAGTACCATAACATGCTTCTGATTAGACTGGCCTGCCCTCCTTTCCAACCACGGCAGTAGTTTCTTTTTAAAAAACTGCTGGCATTAGGACATCAATAAATTTGATGCTCTAACTGCTCCTCTTTTCTGGGCAAGTGAGGACAGACACTGCACATTGATTTCAAATATAAACATTTGGGTACAGAATTTTACATTTTGATTGGAGGACCCTGAGGCAAGGTTGTTAAGCCTCCAGGACAATGCTGTGAGCAACCCTAGCAAAGAGTCATCAGGACATTAAAAAATATAGTGCACGGTCCTCCCAAAGAATTATCAAGTGTCACTTTGGGCAGGTTTGACAGGGTGTTTCCTGCCTGCTTTTTGGGTAAGATCCAGACCAAAATTCACCCACACTTTCTTTTGCGTCTTGGGGAGTTTCTCCCAGAAATTTCTCTTCGAAACCTTTTCAGTGGTGGGGAGCTGAATTCACTTTTGAGACTGCTTCCTTAGAGATTGGGGCACCATTTTGAAAGGGTGCCCTGATCGCCATGTGAGCTTGAGGGCCCCCACCCCCCACCCCCACGCAGACATGGGCATTACCGCCCCACCTTCAACAAGTGAGCACAGCCCGCTATGGGGGTCAAGGAGGGCCCCCTTATAAGACCCCCCCCCCATTCCCCTTTCAGGACCCACCTCAGCATTGTGGCCCAACCTTTATGAAGCCCCTCCCTCATGACATGGTCCCCGCCCCCCATATACCCCGATTCTTGGTAGTGCCAACCTGGCTCTTAGGCACACTGGCACTGCAAGTCTGTCATCCAGGCAGTGCCTATGTCCCCTGTCAGAGCTAACTGGGCTTGTAGCAGTGCCGCATGGCACTGCCAGGATAAGTGCTAGGGTACTGCCCTTCCCCAAACCCAACCATGCGTGGTGATCTAATGGCCTCCGAGGCCCTAGAAGTGGCCATCACGCCTGATCTCCGTTTATGGAGATCAGTACTAATCATCGCCCAGTTGAGGCATCATCGTGTGTCCAGTGACTTCCATGCGGCCTCACATGAGCCTAATGGATAATGTAAATACGATTATCTGGTCAATCCTGTGATGTTCTTTGTTGAGTCCCTCAAGATGGCTAAAAGTCATAGTGCTGACAAAGAACATCAAGCTATGTATTTCAAACAAAGCTAGTTTATTTACACTACTTTAAATGATTTGCACACCTTACTAAGTAATAGCTAAGAAAATAACAGTATTAAATCTATGCTACAGAAATGTATAGGAACTGCTATCTAATCTATCACTTTAGGATTCTCCAGGGTAGTGTCCTGGGCCCAACCATCTTCAGCTGCTCCATCAGGTCAGAAGTGGGGATGTTCAATGATGACTGTACAATGTGAAGCACCATTTGCGATTCCTCAGATACTGAATCAAACCATGTCCAAATGCAGCAAGATGTTAAATACCTAGGTTTGGGCTGACAAGTGGCAAGTAACATTTGCACCATACAAGTGCCAGGTGGTGACTATCTCCTACAATGGGGGATCTAACCATCGCCTCTTGACATTCAATAGTATTACTGTCACTCTGAATCCCCCAGAATCAACACTCTGGGGGTTACCATTGGCCAGAAGCTGAACTGGACTAGCCATATTAATACTGTGGCTACCAGAGCAAGTCAAAGGCGAGGTGTCTTCCAGCAAGTAACCCCTCCGTACCAGCATTTCATATCCCCCCCCCCCCCCCCCCCCCAAGCCCTGCCCACCATTTACAAGACACCAGTCAGGAGTGTAATGGAATACTTGTAATGGGGCTGGTTTAGCTAGGGGCTGGTTTAGCTCACCAGGCTAAATCGCTGGCTTTTAAAACAGACCAAGCAGGCCAGCAGCACGGTTCGATTCACGTACCAGCCTCCCCGGACAGGCGCCGGAATGTGGCGACTAGGGGCTTTTCACAGTAACTTCATTGAAGCCTACTCGTGACAATAAGCAATTTAAATTTCATTTCATACTTTCCACTTGCCTGGATGAGTACAGCTCCAAAAACACTCAAGAAGCTTGACGCCAACCAGGACAAAGCAGTCCACTTGATTGCTACCCTTTCCACAAATATTCAATCCCTTCACCACCTATGAACAGTGGCAGCCATCCATACCATCTACAAGATGCACTGCAGGAACTCACTAAGGTTCTTAGGTAGCAGCTTCAAAACCCATGGCCACTACCATCTAGAAGGACAAGAGTAACAGATACCTGGGAACCCCACCACCTGGAGGATTCCGTCAGTCACTCACCATCCTGACTTGGAAAATATATCACCATTTTTTCATTGTCACTGGGCCACCATCACCTTCTGAAGGGCAACTAGGGATGGGCAATAAATGCTGGCCTCACCAGGGACACCCACATCCCATAAATGAATTTTTAAAAAACCAAGCCTGGACATTTTCCAGGTGTTGCTGCATTTGGACTTGACTGCTTCAATATTTGAGCAGATGCGAATCGTGTTGAACATTTTGAAATCATCAGTGAATATCCCCCACTTCTGACCACTGATGAAGCATCTGAAGATGGTTGGGCTTTGGAAACTATCCTGAGGAACCCCTGCAGTGATGTCCTGGAACAGAGATGATTGACCTTCAACCACCACAACCATGTTCCTTTGAACCAGGTATGACTAAACAATGGAGCGTTTTCCAGCTGATTTCCAATGACTCAGTTTAGCTAGGGCTCCTGTATGCCACGCTCTGTTAAATCCTTCCTTGATGTCAAGGACAGTCACACTCACCTCACCTCTGGCATTCAGCCCTTTTGTCCCTGTTTGAAGCAAGCCTGTAATGAGGTCAGGAGTTGAGTGATCTTGAACAACCCAAAACAAACATCAGTGAGAAGGTTATTGTGAAGCAAGTGCTGCTTAATAGCACTGTTGATGGCCCCTTCAATCACTTTATTGATGACTGAGAATAAACTGATGGAGCATAGGGACATATGGGTAGTAATTTGTTGGATTGGATTTCTGCTTTGTATTTACGGGATGTACAATTTTCCATACTGCCAGCTAGATGCCAGTGTTGTAGCTGGCTACAGGTGCAGCACGTTCTGGAGCACATCCAGTACTATTGCCAGAATATCGTCAGGTCCCATAGACTCTGCAGTAGCCAATGTTTTCAGCCATTTCTTAAAATCACGTAGAGTGAATTGAATTGGCTGAAGACTGGCACCTGTGATGCTAGGGACCTCCTGAGGAGGCAGAGGTGGATCATCCAGATGGCAATTCTGGCTGAAAATTGTTGCAAATGCTTCAGCCTCACCTTTTGCACCGATATGCTGGGCTCCTCTTGAGATATTTGTAAAGGGCTGCAGCCAGTGTTGCAGATAAAGGGGGGAGGGGGGGGGGGGGGGAGAGAGGTACATCCAAAGGCACCCTCTCAGCACTTTTAAAACTTCTGAAGTATAAAAAAGCTACAAAAATAAAACAAGCCACAGATGCTAACCATCATTGTGGAGAGCTGAGAGGATGGAGTGACGCTCAAAGGACATCCTGGGGGCACTGGCCCCCAGTCTATCAGCCTCCAGGCAGCCTCCACGTTCCTGACACGGTGGGGTGGCAACAGGCCCACTGGAATTTCAGTCAGCCTGTGTTTAATGGCCTTAATTGGCCTTTTAATTAGCTCTGCAATGATTAACTGTTCCTCTCATGTGGTGTCCAGGAAAATGGCATGGTACCAAGATGGCGCTGGCAACCAGCGACATTACAGGCCTCTTCCCTCCCCCTTAGGGTAAAAATCCTGTCCCTGCTGTCTTCAAAGTATTTTAAAAGGTGCAATTATTAGGTTTTGGCAGTTTGCGGGTGGGCCCGCGAATCATGTTTTGTGCATGTCCGAAGCTTGGGGGATTCTGGCAAGGTTTGCTGTCGTTATGTCGGAGGTCCTGAAGGTGAAGGTGGTCCCGAGTGTAGATGTTGGGATCTTCGGAGTTTCAGAAGACCTGGGAGTTCAGGGGGAGAGAGAGGCTGATGTCTTGATCTTTGCCTCCCTGGTAGCCCAAAGACGGATATTATTAGAATGGACGGACTCAGGTTAGTGACCCGGCAGAGTTTCTCAGGTTAGAAAAAAATAAAGTTTGCCTTGAGGGGTTTGCCCGGAGATGCCAGCTGTTTATCAACTTCTTCGAGAAAAGTTAAGATGTCAGCAGGGGAGCAGGGAGTTGGGAAGTGGGGGGTGGGATGATTGGGTATTTTGTTGAGTTTGTTATTTGCAGCCCTGTTGGTTTGGGTTGGTTTGTGATTATGTTTGTTGTGTGAATATATAAATGCATCAATAAAATAAGTTTTTTTAAAAAGCTGCCATTACAATTCTTTATGTAGGCATGTGTTTTAAATTGCTGATTCTCCAGAAACGGTTTAAAAATATCCAACATCCCCTTGAGCAGTTGAAGAGACAAACAGTCAACCACTGAATATTTGTAAAACAGGAACTAGGATTTGAACATAGGAGAAGTGGCAAACGACAAGCTGGGAGTAAATGAAATAGAAAGAGGGGGAAAAACAGCCAAAGCTAAGAACTGAACAGAAACTATAAACATTAAAAGTAGAATTACAAGAATAATAATTGATTTCACAGCCTAATTTCCCTTTCCAGTTGCTGTTCTTGTCAGATTAGCATCTTTTTCACCTGTTACAGGAAATATGATTCCACAACACATCATTATCGGATCTAACCTGGCAGCAATTGGTGAAGGGGGTATCCAAAAATTGGGGGAAAGCAGACTTTATAGACACAAAGGTTAATTTTCCGAACTTACGGTCCCAGTAGGTAAGAATCCATGCCAAGGTACTTCAAGGTGTTTGCTTAAGATTTATAATATTAAGGGCAGCACAGTGGCGCAGTGGTAGCACTGCAGCCTCACAGCGCTGAGGTCCCAGGTTCAATCCTGGTTCTGGGCCACTGTCCGTGTGGAGTTTGCACATTCTCCCCGTGTTTGCATGGGTTTCGACCCCACAACCCAAAGATGTGCAGGGTAGGTGGATTGAACACCCTAAATTGCCCCTTAATTGCAAAAAATGTATTGGGTACTCTAAATCTATAAAAAAAAGATTTATAATATTAACTCATTTGACTATATTTGCATCTCAAGTCAAAGGACATTACTTATTTATATTCCTAACTTGCTCTTTGTAGTCAGTTAAAACAGGCAAACCAGATCAGCTGGTGATGTGCAGTGGAATCATGTCATCTGGAATAGGAGAAAAAGATCTGACTACACAACTAACAGAAAAGGAAAGCTGGGTTCTGGTAATAAATTATTCTTGTACCTCATTCTAGTGAATTATGTTGGTTTAAACTATAAAATGCAGTTTAATTTCTGATCTGATCTTTCATGTGACGGAAAGTCCCTTTTACAGGAGCTTCAGATTCTTCAAATTCGTTGCCCGAAGGCAGCTCCTCGGTGATAATTTGTTGATCCATTGAAAAGTGCCAGTGACCTGGGTTCGATTAAGGCCTTGGGTTACTGTGTGGAGTCTGCATGTTCTCCCCGTGTGTGCGTGGGTTTCCTCCGCATACTCAGGTTTCCTCTCATAGTCCAAAGATGTGCAGGTTGGGTGGATTGGCCATGATCAATGCATGAGGTTAGGGGGAATGTGCCGAGGTCGAATGCACTTTTGGCGGGTCGGTGTAGATTTGATGGTCAAATGGCCTCCTTCTGCACTGTAGGGAGTCGAGGGATTCTTTTTTCTACGAGGGATAGGCGAAGAGAGAGACCCCGAGTCCACATCTGTCGGTACAGGGATTGAAACCCGTGCTGTTAGCTTTAATCTGACCCACATGCTAGCTGTTGAAGTCAGATTTGGAAAGAAGATTTTAGATAAAAGTACCCTGGCTTAGATGACTGTATAGAGGCAATGTGTAGGAATAGATACTGTGTAAACAATGCATGTGATTTTATAACCTAAGAATTACTAATTTCAGAAAGGACAGGCATACAATTAAAAAGTAGTTACACAAAATGGCTGTTAGCTGAGTTAGCAATAATAAAGACAGAAAATGGCTTTCAGCTGAAGTAGCCACATTCCTGAACAACTATTAGTGGGTTAAGTTGCAAACTGGTATAAATAACATAATTTAATTATAGACAGCAGAGATAGTCAGGATGACAAGGATGATTGATATTAAGACATTGACTGGAAACAGATATGAGAGGCATACACAGAAATATTGTTCATCCTCACCAGCGCAAGGTCTCCAGGTGCAGGCAGGAAAGGTAATTTTAACAGTTAGTATGAGTGACTTCTTCATGAAGTTAGGGGCTGGTAAGGTAAACCAGTTTAATTAATGTCAAATTTAATTGGATATATAACGAATATGTAATGTATAAGCAATATTATTGGACAAGGTCCAGCGAAAATGGGCTGTGTAGCTGTTTTGAAAAATGTATAAGAATGGATATTTCATGACTTCCGGTATAGCCGCACGTTCAGCAGCTCCCGCTTTAAGAGGACTTGTGGGCTCTTTTAAGGGCCCCAAACGGTGCTGATTCGATAATTCCCGGCGGATAAAGGGGTCTGGAGCAAAACCCGCCGGGATTTATGGTGTGGACTCGAAGTGGGGCGAGGAGAAAAACGGCAGCAGCTCCCCTGGAAAAGTGGGGGAAGGTGGACAAAACGGCGGCCGGTGGAGCCCCTGAGGAGTGGAGGCAGTGGGCTGAGGAGCAGCAGGCGGCCCTTCTGCGCTATTTCACGGAGCTGAAAGGGGAGTTGTTGGAATCCCTGAAGGTGACGACGAGTAAGCTGCTAGAGACCCAGACAACCCAGGGTGCAGCGATACTTGAGTTGCAGCAGCAGGCCTCTGAGCGCGAGGAGGAGGTTTCGGCCCTCGTGGGGAAGGTGGAGATACACGAGGCGCTTCATAAAAAGTGGCAAGATCGGTTCGAGGAGATGGAGCTTCGGTCACGGAGGAAGAACCTGCGGATCCTGGGCCTCGAGGAGGGGCTGGAGGGGTTGGACCTGCCAGCCTATGTGGCCGTGATGTTGAACTCGCTGGTGGGGGCAGGATCCTTCCATCTGCCCCTGGAGCTGGAGGGGGCCCACAGAGTACTGGCCAGGTGGCCTAAGGCGAATGAACCCCCGCGGGCGGTGCTGGTGCGGTTCCATCGGTTCAGTGACCGGGAGTGTGTTCTCCGATGGGCCAAGAAGGTGAGTAGTAAGTGGGAGAATTCGGTAATGCGTATCTACCAGGACTGGACTGCGGAGGTGGCCAAGCGGAGAGCCGGGTTTAACCGGACGAAGGCGGTGCTCCATGGAAAGCAGGTGAAGTTCGGCATGTTGCCGCCTGCGCGCCTGTGGGTCACCTACAAGGACCGGCATCACTACTTTGAGTCACCGGAGGAAGTGTGGGCCTTTGTGCAAGCTGAAAAGCTGGACTCGAACTAGAGATTGGGGGCTGTGGGAGTTTTTCTATTTCTGTATCATTGTTTATGCTGTAGCGGGTTATTCTGTTTGTTTCTGTTTTTTCTCTCGCTTTCGGACAATGTGGGTTATGGTTTTGTGTTCTAAGGGGGGTACTGGGGTTTGTGGTTGATCTGTGTCTTTGTCTGTACGGAGTTGGTGGTTGGGTTGGGACTGCGGTTTGGGAGCTGCGTTGGTGGGGTGGGGCAGTGTGAAAGCGCGGGCTTTTCTCTGGTTTCCGCGCTGTGGGACGAGGGGGTGGAGCTGGTGGCGAGGGGCGTGGTTATTAGACCGGGTTTCCCGCACTGAAGCGGTGCCAAGGAGCTGATGCAGGGGAGGAGGGGGGACCTCATATCGGGAGGGGTCGGAGTTAGAGCGGGAGCTGCCGGGGTCAGCAGAAGTCAGCTGGCTCACGGGAGTACAGTGGAGGGAGAGTCGCGACTAGGAGGGGTCCTAGCCTTGGGGGGGGGGGGGGGGATACCGGGTTGCTGCTGGATTGGCCAAGGAGGAGTTGGTGCGGGTCGGGGGGGGGTCGGGGTGAGGTTCTATCGCCGTGGGAAACGGGCCAAATGGGTGCTGGCCAGGGGCAAACAGTCGATGGGCTATGGCTCGTCGACGGGGGAGGGGGGCGGGGTGCCCCCTGATCCGGCTGATTACGTGGAACGTGAGGGGGTTGAATGGGCCGGTTAAGTGTGCCCGGGTGTTTTCGCACCTGAAGGGGCGAAGACGGACGTGGCCATGCTCCAGGAGACCCGCCTGAAGGTGGCGGACCAGGTCCGTCTGAGGAAGGGGTTGGTGGGGCAGGTTTTCCACCCAGGGCTCGACTCGAAGAACCGGGGGGTGGCGATCCTGGTGGGGAAGAGGGTGGCGTTTGAGGCGTCTGAGGTTGTGGCTGATAGTGGCGGCAGATATGTGATGGTGAGCGGTAAGCTGCAGGGGGAGAGGGTGGTGTTGGTTAATGTTTACGCCCCAAATTGGGATGATGCTGGTTTCATGAGGCGTATGTTGGGCCGCATTCCTGGCCTGGACGTGGGGGGGGGGGGGGGGACTTCAATACGGTGCTGGATCGTTCTAGTTCAAGGACAGGCAGGAGGCCGGCGGCGGCCAAGGTGTTGAGGGGGTTTATGGACCAGATGGGAGGAGTGGATCCCTGGAGGTTCGGGAGGCCTAGGGCTCGGGAGTACTCTTGGAGACCTGTGCACAGGGTTTATTCCCGCATTGATTTCTTTGTGTTGAGTAGGGGACTGGTCCCGAGGGTGGAGGAGGCCGAGTATTCGGCTATTGCGATTTAGGACCATGCTCCGCATTGGGTGGATCTGGAGATGGGGGAGGTGCGGGACTAGCGCCCGCTTTGGCGTCTGGACGTGGGGTTGTTGGCTGATGAGGAGGTGTGCAGGAGGGTCCGGGGATGTATCGAGAGGTACCTCGAGGTCAATGATACTGGGGAGGTCCACGTGGGTATGGTGTGGGAGGCTCCGAAGGCAGTGATTAGGGGGAGCTGATCTCCATCCGAGCCCATAGGGAGAGGGGGGAGAGGAGGGAGAGGGAGAGACTGGTGGGGGAGCTGCTGAGTGTGGATAGGAGGTACGCGGCGGCCCCAGAGGAGGGATTGCTGGGGGAACGGCTTAGCTTGCAGGCCAAGTTTGATTTATTGACCACCAGAAAGGCGGAGACACAGTGGAGGAAGGCGCAGGGAGCGGTCTATGAGGATGGAGAGAAGGCGAGCAGGATGCTGGCGCACCAGCTTCGTAAGTGGGATGCGGCTAGGGAGATTGGTGGAGTGAAGGATAGAGATGGGAATGTGGTGCGGCAGGGGGCAGAGGTCAATGAGGTCTTTAGGGACTTCTATAGGGAACTGTACCGGTCGGAGCCGCCGGCAGTGGGAGGGGGAATGGAGAGTTTTATGGACAGGTTCTGATTTCCAAGGGTGCAGGAGGAGCAGGTGGAGGGACTGGGGGCGCCGATCGAGTTGGAGGAGCTGGTCAGTGGGATTGGCTACATGCAGTCGGGGAAGGCGCCGGGACCGAATGGGTTCCCGGTTGAATTTTATAAGAAATACGCGGACCTGCTGGGCCCCCTGTTGGTTAGGACCTTCAACGAGGCATGGCAGGGGGTGTTCTGCCCCCGACGATGTCTCTGGTGCTAATCTCCCTGATCCTGAAGCGTGATAAGGACCCCTTGCAGTGCGGATCATACAGGCCAATTTCACTGCTGAATGTAGACGCCAGGTTGCTGGCGATGATCTTGGCCACTAGAATAGAGGACCGGGTTCCGGGGGTGGTACATGAAGATCAGACGGGTTTTGTGAAGGGGAGGCAGCTGAACACTAACGTGCGAAGGCTGCTAAATGTGATAATGATGCCAGCAGCAGAAGGAGAGGCGGAGATTGTGGTGGCATTGGATGCGGAGAAGGCCTTTGACAGGGTTGAGTGGGGGTACTTGTGGGAGGTGTTGGAGCGGTTCGGGTTTGGGGTGGGGTTTATTAAATGGGTGAGGTTGCTGTACGAGGCCCCGATGGCGAGTGTAGCGACAAATGGGAGGAGGTCCGAGTACTTCAGGCTCCACCGTGGGACGAGGCAGGGGTGCCCCCTGTCCCCCTTGCTTTTTGCGCTGGCAATTGAGCCTCTTGCCATGGCTCTCAGGGAGTCGAGGAGGTGGAGGGGTTTGGTGCGAGGTGGGGAGGAGCACCGAGTATCGCTGTATGCGGACGACTTGCTGTTGTATGTAGCAGACCCGGTGGGGGGAATGCCGGAGGTGATGGAGATTCTTGCTGAGTTCGGGAGTTTCTCGGGATATAAATTGAACCTGGGCAAGAGTGAGCTGTTTGTCGTACACACGGGAGATCAGGAGGAGGGGATTGGTAGGCTCCCGCTAAAGAGGGCAGTGAGGAGTTTTAGGTACCTGGGGGTTCAGGTGGCTAGGAGCTGGGGGACTCTGCACACGCTCAATTTTACTAGGTTGGTGGAGCAGATGGAGGAGGAATTTAAAAGGTGGGACATGCTGTCGCTGTCGTTGGCGGGTAGAGTACAGTCCGTTAAAATGACGGTGCTCCTGAAGTTTTTGTTTTTGTTTCAGTGCCTCCCCATTTTCGGTCCGAGGGCCTTTTTTAGGAGGGTGAACAGCAGCATTCTGGGATTTGTTTGGGCGCACGGGACTCCGAGGGTAAGGAGGGTCTTTTTGGAGCGGGGCAGGGATAGAGGGGGGCTGGCACTGCCCAACCTCTCTAGGTACTATTGGGCAGCTAACGCCTCGATGGTATGTAAGTGGGTAATGGATGGGGAGGGGGCAGCATGGAAACGGATGGAGATGGCGTCCAGTGGAGGCACGAGCCTGAAGGCACTGGTAACGGCGCCGCTGCCGCTCCCTCCAACGAGGTACACTGCGAGCCCGGTGGTGGCGGCTACCCTCAAAATTTGGGGGCAGTGGAGGCGACACGGGGGGAAGTGGGGGGCTCGGTGGAGGACCTGCTGCGGGGGAACCACCGGTTTGTCCCAGGGAACATGGATGGCGGGTTCCTGGGGTGGCACAGGGCGGGCATTAGGAAGTTGGGAGACCTGTTTATCGACGGGAGGTTCGCGAGCCTTGGTGAACTGGAGGAGAAGTTTGAGCTCCCCCCGGGGAATATGTTCAGGTACCTTCAGGTCAAGGCGTTTGGTAGGCGACAGGTGGAGGGGTTCCCTTTGCTGCCCCCGCGGGGGGTAAGGGATTGGGTGCTTTCGGGGGTGTGGGTCGGGGATGGGAAGGTGTCTGACATCTACCAGGTAATGCAGGAGGTGGGGGAGGCGTCGGTAGAGGAGCTGAAGGCTAAGTGGGAGGTGGACCTGGGGGAGCAGATTGAGGAGGGGACATGGGCGGACGCCCTGGAGAGGGTGAACTCCTCCTCTTCATGTGCGAGGCTTAGTCTCATCCAGTTCAAGGTGCTGCACCGGGCCCACATGTCCGGATCTAGGATGAGTAGGGGGCAAAGACAGGTGCGTCAGGTGTTCGGGGAGTCCAGCGAATCATGCCCATATGTTCTGGGCATGCCCGGCACTGGAGGAGTTCTGGAAGGGGGTGGTGAGGACAGTGTCGAGGGTGGTGGGATCCAGGGTCAAGCCATGCTGGGGACTCGTGATATTTGGGGTTGGGGTGGAGCCGGGAGTGTAGGAGGCGAAAGAGGCCGATGTCTTGGCCTTTGCGTCCCTAGTAGCCCGGCGGAGGATCTTGCTGCAGTGGAAAGATGCGAGACGTCCGAGCGTGGAGACCTGGATTAATGACATGGCGGGATTCATTCAGCTGGAGAGGGTCAAATTCGCCCTGAGGGGGTCGGTACAAGGGTTCTTTAGGAGGTGGCAGCCTTTCCTCGACTTTCTGGCTCAACGATAAGGTACTAGGTCAGCAGCAGCAGCAGCCCGGGGGGAGGGGGGGAAAGGAGGGGGGGGGGGGGGGGGGGGGTTTAGGGGGATAGTGTTTAAGTTAATTTGCTTATTGTTAATTTATTTTGTTGTTTATTGGTGTTGGGGAGGTGGGGGGGGTTTGTTATATGCGTTGTTACGGGTGCCGGGGGGTGTTTATTACTATTATTGTTATTGTTATTATTGTTTCAGTGATATATATTTTTCAAAAAATTTCAATAAAAATTATTTTCAAAAAAAAGAATGGATATTTCATTTGTTTGGTGGAGAGACGGTCTGGCAAACACCACCTCCCCGCTGGCGAAATAAACCGTTTGATGCGAGGACCAGCAGCCCCAGGCGTTGAGTGATTTCTTTTGAGATCCTCTCCTGCTAACACTCGCGTCTGGTCAACTGAGCAAACCACCGTCGCGCTCCTGACCAGCTTTAACGGTTGTGACATCAGATCTGGACAAATGTCATTTCTGCCCCTCTCTCTCACATACATACACTCATATATTGTGCATACATATATTGTGCATACACTCATATATCATATAGATTAGATAGAATAAATACTTGAAATAGTTTCGGAACAGAGAAAAGTTTGATATCCTGTCATGCATTCATCTCGTGTTGGACAATCGTCTGTTCTAGAAATTTTTGCTCAGAAATCAATTAACATTTGTTCTTCTGTGCACGTGAGATTTATCTAAAATTTTTATCATACCACAGTGGAGAGCATTGTGCTTGGCTTCAATCATACTCCCAAAGGACAGAGGCACTGTCCTTTTAAGGTGGTCAAAAAGAGTAATACCAACTTAAATGACAGTGAATTTATGAAAACTAACTCAGCTTTTCTCTCCACTGATGCAGTCTAACTTTTCCTGCATTTTCTGTTTCTACTTCAGATTTCTAACATATACAGAAGTTTGCTTGTGGACTATCTTACAGTGCAGAAGGAAGCCATTCGGCCATCGAGTCTGAACCAGCCCTTCAGCCCACACCTCCATCCTAGCCCCGTAACCCAGTAACCCCACCTAATCTTTTTGGACACTAAGGGCAATTTAGCATGGCCAATACACCTAACCTGCACATCTTTGGACAGCGAGAAGAAACCAGAGCACCCGGAGGAAACCCACACAGACATGGAGAGAACGTGCAGACTCCACGTAGATAGTGACCCAAGCCGGGATTCGAACCCAGGTCCCTGGTGCTGTGAAGCAGCAATGCTAACCACTGTGCTCCCGTGCCGCCCAGTAGATCCGCCCTAGCTTTTTATTCCAGATTTGTTATTTGCTTTTTAACTTGCACTAGCTAGTTTGAATGACTATGCAAGATGTAATGTCACTGGACTAGTAATCAAGAGGCCCAGGCTAATGCTTTATGGACATGAGCTCATATCAAACTAGCTGGTAACTATAATGAATAACATGGTATGCATGGTATAGTAGTCACACAGTTATGATACCAGGTGAACTACCTAGAGGTTGAGAGTACAAAGCACACCAAGACAAGCATGAAATGTAATTCAGTTCACCTAGTAATTTGTGGACAGGCACCAGAAAAATATAACTTAAAAATCCAACTGCCTCACTGGTGTCCTTCTGGCCTGGCGTATATCGGATTGTGATCCGCACTTTTTGTTGACCCTTAAAAGTTCTCAGGGTGGGGGAGTGATTAGCACTGCTGCCTACGTCGCTGAGAACCCGAGTACGATCCTGGCCCCAGGTCACTGTCTGTGTGGAGTTTACACATAAGAACTAAGAGCAGGAGTAGGCCATCTGGCCCCTCGAGCCTGCTCTGCCATTCAATGAAATCATTGTGGACTCAGCTCCACTTTCCGGCCTGAACACCATAACCCTTAATCCCTTTATTCTTCAAAAATCTATCTATCTTTATCTTAAAAACATTTAATGGAGGAGCCTCTACTGCTTCATTGGGCAAGGAATTCCATAGATTCACAACCCTTTGGGTGAAGAAGTTCCTCCTAAACTCAGTCCTAAATCTACTTCCCCTTATTTTGAGGCTATGCCCCCTAGTTCTGCTGTCACCCGCCAGTGGAAACAACCTGCCCGCATCTATCCTATCTATTCCCTTCATAATTTTATATGTTTCTATAGATCCCCCATCCTTCTAAATTCCAACGAGTACAGTCCCAGTCTACTCAATCTCTCCTCGTAATCCAACACCTTCAGCTCTGGGATTAACCTAGTGAATCTCCTCTGCACACCCTCCAGTGCAAGTATGTCCTTTCTCAAGGAGACCAAAACTGAACACAATACTCCAGGTGTGGCCTCACTAACACCTTATACAACTGCAGCATAACCTCCCTTGTCTTAAACTCCATCCCTCTAGCAATGAAGGACAAAATTCCATTTGCCTTCTTAATCAACTGTTAGACCTGTAAACCAATTTTTTGCGACTCATGCATCAGCACACCCAGGTCTCTCTGCACAGCAACATGTTTTAATATTTTATCAGTTAAATAATAATCCCATTTGCTGTTATTCCTACCAAAATGGATAACCTCACATTTATCAACATTGTATTCCATCTGCCAGACCCTAGCCCATTCACTTAACCTATCCAAATCCCTCTGCAGACTTCCAGTATCCTCTGCACTTTTCGCTTTACCACTCATCTTAGTGTCATCTGCAAACTTGGACACATTGCCCTTGGTCCCCAACTCCAAATCATTTATGTAAATTGTGAACAATTGTGGGCCCAACACTGGAGGACACCACTAGCTACTGATTGCCAACCAGAGAAACACACATTAATCCCCACTCTTTGCTTTCTATTAATTAACCAATCCTCTATCCATGCGACTACTTTACCCTTAATGCCATTCATCTTTATCTTACGCAGCAACCTTTTGTGTGGCACCTTGTCAAAGGCTTTCTGAAAATCCAGATATACCACATCCATTGGCTCCTCGTTATCTACTGCACTGGTAATGTCCTCAAAAAATTCTACTAAATTAGTTAGGCACGACCTGCCCTTTATGAACCCATGCTGCGTCTGCCCAGTGGGATAATTTCCATCCAGATGCCTCGCTATTTCTTCCTTGATGATAGATTCCAGCATTCTCCCAGTGTCTGCATGGGTCTCGCCCCCACAACCGAAAGATGTGCGGGTTAGGTGGATTGGCCACACTAAATTGCCCGTTAATTGGAAAAAATATAATTGGGTACTCTAAGTTTATTTAAAAACAAATTCTCAGGGTAATGGATGATGGGATATAAATGTTGCCCAGATTCCACAAAATAACTGAAGACCAAAAGGACCTCATTCCAACCCAATGTCCCATGGCGACATTGAGGTAAATGCCCCCATTTGTAATCTAGGTAGACACTTTATACAGTACTGAGGGAGTGCTGTATGATATTGCCAGACGTGATGTTTTTCATTTATTGTCTCCTCTTTCAGGAGATTGGTGTATCTGGGCAGTTGTCCTGGTGTCCTGGTCAACATTTGGCTCTCAACTGACATCACACAAAAATAGATTCATTGGTTATTTTATCACATTCATGTTTGTCGGAGTTTTCTGTGGACACTGGCAGCCTTGCTTTTGTACATTACAACCCCCTCTACATTTTTAGAAATATATATTTTATTAGAGTTATTATCATTTTTATGGGTAACACAACAAACAGGGGGTGTTGGGAGGGTGGGAGGAGGAGGATAAAACCATACAAACATGGTAGAATTACATAACAAGGTACACAAGGCTAATGGCAAAATTCTTGGTAGTGTAGATGAACAGAGAGATCTCGGCATCCAGGTACATAAATCCCTGAAAGTTGCCACCCAGGTTAATAGGGCTGTTAAGAAGGCATATGGTGTGCTAGCCTTTATCAGTAGGGGGATTGAGTTTCGGAGCCACACGGTCATGCTGCAGCTGAACATAACTCTGGTGCGGCCGCTCCTGGAGTACTGCGTGCAGTTCTGGTCACCACATTATAGGAAGGATGTGGAAGCTTTGGAAAGGGTTCAGAGGAGATTTACTAGGATGTTGCCTGGTATGGTGGGAAGGTCTTACAAGGAAAGGCTCAGGGACTTGAGGTTGTTTTCGTTAGAGAGGAGAAGGCTGAGAGGTGACTTAATAGAGACATATAAGATAGTCAGAGGGTTAGATAGGGTGGACAGTGAGAGTCTTTTTCCTCGGATGGTGATGACCAACACAAGGGTACATAGCTTTAAATTGAGGGGTGGTAGATATAGGACAGATGTCAGAGGCAGTTTCTTTACTCAGAGAGTAGTAGGGGTGTGGAACGCCCTGCCTGCAACAGTAGTAGACTCGCCAAATTTAAGGGCATTTAAGTGGTCACTGGATAGACATATGGATGAAAATGGAATAGTGTAGGTCATATAGGCTTGAGATGGTTTCACGGGTCGGTGCAACATCGAGGGCCGAAGGGCCCGTACTGCGCTGTTATGTTCTATGTTCTACATCTTTATGCATACCGAAATCAGGACTTGCAACCTGGCTCACGGAAACCTTACAAGAGCAGGTCAAACAGGGCATAACCTATAAATTTCAAATAGGGGTCCCACACTTAGAATGGTGTACAATCCATAACTACTTTATACCAACTTTTGAATCGAAGGACACTTGTCACTAATCCGGGAGTAAAGGATATTTTTCCGAGCTGCAAAAGTTGCGATGTTATAGCCTTTTTATACGAGGCATCAATAGTTCTATTTGGAAGACCTCGAATTAAGATTATTATTGTTTTATTCATGGGTTTGGACGTGGGTGTCGCAGGCTGTGCCAGCATTTATTGCGCATCCCTAATTGCCTTTGAGGGGGCAGTTAAGAGACACTTTGCTGTGGGTCTGCAGTTATACGTAGGCTAGACCAGGTAAGGATGACAGATTTCCTTCCCTATAGAACATTCGTGAACCCGATGGGTTTTTATGACAATGGTCTTATGGCCACCTTTCGACTTTTATTTCCAGAATTGTATTGAATTCAAATTTCACTATCCGCAGTGGCAGGATTCGAACCGGGTCCCCAGAGCCTCACCCTGGATTTCTGGTTTCTTGTCCCATGACAATACTACTACGCCACTGCCTCACCCAGTGTTGGCAACTTAATCCATATGAATAGGACCGATTATCTCCTGATCAAATTTCAATGTCTTGGCAAATATCCTCTCAAGCGCCTTAACTACACCAGACCAATAGACCAAGTATCTTTCCCAAGACTGAAAGGTACCCAATATAACTCACACAGGACCTGGAACGCAAGATATAAAAAAACCTTGCTAATTAACTGTTTAGGCTCCGCAGAAGTTAGGATTTTTTCCACGGGAAATAGAAGAGTCAAGGTGCATAGTTGTCTCATTAATGATAAATTCACTTAGTTGCAGATACTTACAAAAGGTGTGTCTCAGAATGTCAAATTGTTGGTGTACCTGTTCAAGGGAATAACAAGGAGGTACCAATGAAAATATCTACCTGCCTAAAAATGCCTCTATCTCTCCAAATATCGAATCCATGGTCCATAAGACATGGTGGGAAGTCAGTTTAGATCTCCCTTCTAATTGATGGACCATCTTCCACGCTCTAAGAGTGTTAATAATTATAGGATTCTCACACCGAGCAGAATCCAATCAAAAGTCACTGTAAAGGATACACCAATTGGCCTGCTTCAATATTGAGCCAAATGAAGCTGGGGTCCTTTCTAACACAGTTTCTTATGAACCCAGGATGAGAGCCAGTTAGAATATTCTAATATTTGGCACCCTCAGACTCCTCTTAGAACCTGGGAGCTGCAAACCTGCCAATTTAGGAGGCACAGCAGCAGGGACTCGGATTCAATTCCGATGTGTTGTGTGGAGTTTGCACTTTCTCCTTGTGTTTGCATGGGTTTCCTCAGGTGCTCCATTTTCCTCCCACAGTAACAAAGATGTGCACATTAGGTGGATTAGGTGTCCTGGTCAATAGGCCATGCTAAATTGCTCCCACGTGGGGTTACAGGGATAGGGTGGGGCATTGGGCCTAGGTAGGGAGCCCTTTCAGAGGGTTGGTGCAGACCCGATGGGCTGAATGGCTCCTTCTGCACTGTACGGATTCTATAGCTCTAACTTTAACCGAGGCTTCTTATTATTACTTATCAATGATCTGATCACTCCATTGATCTCCTTTAAGACCCCAGCAGACAACAAGATTGGCAACATCTCTAAAGGATAAAACAATGTAGGCAACGCACCTACCCAGCCACAATACTGGCAGGGAGGACCAAAGAGTCAAGTCCCACCTAATAGACACAATTAACTGAGGAAAATTGGCCTCGTACAGTTGCTTAAAGAAAGGACTAATTACAACACTCAGATGGGTAAATCCCGAAGGGACCGCTTAAATGAGAAGTTAACAAGGGGGAGGTGGTTTACCTCTCAACGGCATAGCTTCAGACTTTGTAAAATTAATCTTGTAACCGGAGAAAATGCTCAATCTATCTAGCACAATTATAGAACAGTTACAGCATGGAGGCCATTCGGCCCATCTGGTCTATGCCAGCCCAGGGACATCCAGGTGCCCTTTCTAGTCCCACTTTCCTGCATCCAGTCCATAGCACTGTAGCTTAGAGCACTTAAGGTGCAGGGACATGTACCTTTTAAAAGAGTTTAGAGTCTATGCCTCCACCAGCAACTAGGGCTGCGAATTCCAGACTACCACTAACCTCTGTGTAAAAACGTTTTTCCTCAAGTCCTCTTTACACCTTCTGCCACTTATCTTGAATCTATGTTCTCCGGTTCTAGAATTCTCCACCAAGGGAAACAATTTTATCCTGTCCACCCTATCTCTTCCCCTCATAATTTTGTACATCTCAATTAAGTCACCCCTCAGACTTCTTTGTTCCAATGAGAGTAACCCCAACCTATCCAATCTCTCCTCGCAGCCTCACTTCTTCTAGCCCTGGCAATATACTTGTAACCACTTCTGCACTCTCTCCAGAGCAAGAATGTCCTTCCTGTATTGCGGTGACCAGACCTGCACACTATGAGCTGGATTCTCCCACCCCACCCACCACAAGAACGACACGGGCAAGGCGCAGACAATGGAACAATCCATTGACCACGGGCGGGATACTCTGGTCACCGGGGATTCTCCGGTCGCTGGGCAAATGCGGCCAGAGAATTCAACTGAATATTCCAGTTGTGGCCTCAACAGTGTTTTATACAATTCTAACATTATATCCTAACATTTATATTCTATACCTCTGCCAATAAAGGACAGTATTCCATCTGCTTTCTTAACAACCTTGTCTAAACAAGACTAATAACCAAACTTGACCCCTCCCTGTGCAGCTGGATCCTTGACTTCCTCACCAACAGACAACAATCTGACAGGATAGGCAACAGCACCTCCTCCACAATAGTCTTCAATACCAGGGCCCCCCAAGGATGTGTACTCAGTCCTCTACTGTATTCCCTGTACGCACACGACTATGTGTCCAAGAATGCAACCGATTTTGGAGAGTAGTCCATGGTGAGTCTGATGATGGGATGGAACTGTCGGTGGTGGATCAGGCTCACCATGGACTACTCTCCAAAATCGGTTGCATTCTTGGACACACTCATCTCCATCAAGGACGGTCACCTCAGCACTTCGCTTTACCGCAAGCCCACGGATAACCTCACGATGCTCCACTTCTCCAGCTTCCACCCTTAAACACATTAAAGAAGCCATCCCCTACGACAAGCCCTCCATATACACAAGATCTGCTCAGACGAGGAGGAGCGTAACAGACATCTACAGACGCTGAAAGATGCCCTTGTATGAACAGGATATGGCGCTCGACTCATCGATCAACAGTTCCAATGCTCCACAGCAAAAAACCGCACCGAACTCCTCAGAAGACAAACACGGGACACAACCGACAGAGTACCCTTCGTCGTCCAGTACTTCCCCGGAGCAGAGAAACTACGACATCTTCTTTGCAGCCTTCAACACATCATCGATGAAGAACATCTTGCCACGGTCATCCCCACACCCCCACTACTTGCCTTCAAAACAACTGCGCAACCTCAAACAAACCATTGTTTGCAGCAAACTACCCAGCCTTTAAAACAGCGACCACGACACCACCAAACCCTGCCATGGCAATCTCTGCAAGACGTGCCAGATCATCGACAAGGGTACCACCATTACACGAGAGAACACCGCCCACCAGGTATACGGTACATACTCGTGCGACTCTGCCAACGTTGTCGACCTCATATGCTGCAGGAAAGGATGTCCCGAAGCGTGGTACATTGGTGAGACCGTGCAGACGCTGCAGCAATGGATGAACGGACGTCGCACGATAATCAACATGGGTACCACCATTACTTGTGAGAATACCACCCACCAGCTATGCACTACATACTCATGTGACTCGGCCAATGGTGTCTACCTCATACGCTGGAGGAAAGGATGTCCCGAAGAGTGGTACATTGGCAAGACCATGCAGACGCTGCGACAACGGATGAACGGACATCACACGACAATCGCCAGGCGGGAATGCTCCCTTCCAGTCGGGGAACACTTAAGCAGTCATCAGCCTCTGATCTCCGGGTAAGTGTTCTCCAAGGAGGCCTTCAGGATGCGTGACAACGCAAACACCGAGCAGATATTTATAGCCAAGTTCCTCACACATGAGTACGGCCTCAATCGGAACCTTGGATTCATGTCACATTACATTCATCCCCCACCATCTGGCCTGGGCTTGCAAAATCCTACCAACTGTCCTGGCTTGAAACAATTCACACCTCTTTAACCTGGAGTTACCCCTATCTCTGGATCTGTAAAGACTTAATTACCTGCAAATGCTCGCATTCAAAGCATTGTCTTGCATCTTTGACTTTGGTTATATATATGTTTCTGGAACATACCTCTTCCTTCACCTGAGGAAGGAGCAGTGCTCCTCCAAAAGCTAGTGATTTGAAACAAACCTGTTGAACTTTAACCTGATTATTCTTTTGTCCACTGTGTACATTCCCTGGGCCGCAGAAAATACCTTTCACTGTACTTCGGTACATGTGACAATAAATATCAATATATCAATAGTTGAACTGCTGCCTTTAGGGATCTATGTTCCTGTATGCCAAGATTTCTCACTTCATCTACCACTCTTAGTACATTCCCATTTATTGGGTACACCCTAGAACTGTTTGATCTCCCTAAATGGATGACCTCACACTTCTCTGTGTTAAGTTCCATCTGTCACTATACCGCCCATTTTACCAATTTATCTATATCGTTTTTAAGATTATAGATGTCCTCTACACTTCCCACCACTCGGCCAATCTTTGTGTCATCTGCAAACTTCCCAATCATGCTGCCCATCTTCATGTCCAAATCGTTCATATATAATACAAACAATAAAAGGGTTCCAACACCAAGCCTTGTGGAACACCACTTGAAGCAATTTTCCAACTGCAAGGGCACCCAGCCATCGGCAATTACCCTTTTGTTTCCTGTTACTAAGCCAACATTTATCCAATTTTCCACATTGGTCAAGAAAGTGCTGCTTTCAATCAATAATAGTGGGAACCAAGACATCTAGCTTTGTTATAAACAGCGGCACATCAACAGAGTAAAGCATGGTCTTCTGTTGCACACCCATCCCCCCTCCCTGCAAAATCCCAAACCTAAGGCTCTATAGCCAATGCGAACAGCAAGGGATTTAAGGGACACCCCTGTCTGGTCCCCCTCCAAGTCTTAGATCTATAACGATTCATAAGCACTGCTGCCAAGGGCCTATGAAGCACTTTTCACATTAGAACATAGAACAGTACAGCACAGTACAGGCCCTTTGGCCCACGATGTTGTGCCGTCCATTTATTCTAATCTAAGATCAACTTTTTTTTTTTTTTTTTTTTTAATTTTTTTATTGGAATTTTTTGCAGAAAATATAACAAAAAGTATAGCAAAAAGCAGTAATATGCAACTAACAGCCCCATAACACCCACAATTCCCCCCATACCGTAACATCACATGTATCACATTCCCCCACCCCCCCCCCCCAAACAAGAGAACTTAACCATAAATTAAAATTAGATAAATCAAATTTAAATAAAATAAGCTAACATAATCAACGCCCCCCCCCCCCCCCCCCCCCCCCCACCCGGGTTGCTGCTGCTACTGTCCCAGTACCCTATCGTTGAGCCAGAAAGTCGAGGAAAGGTTGCCACCGTTTAAAGAACCCTTGCACCGATCCTCTCAGGGCGAATTTAACCTTCTCAAGCTTAATAAAGCCCGCCATGTCATTGATCCAGGTCTCCACGCTTGGGGGCCTCGCGTCCTTCCACTGTAGCAAAATCCTTCGCCGGGCTACTAGGGACGCAAAGGCCAGCACACCGGCCTCTTTCGCCTCCTGCACTCCCGGCTCTACCCCAACCCCAAAGATCGCGAGTCCCCATCCTGGCTTGACCCTGGATCCCACCACCCTTGACACCGTCCTCGCCACCCCCTTCCAGAACTCCTCCAATGCCGGGCATGCCCAGAACATATGGGCATGGTTCGCTGGACTCCCCGAGCACCTGGCACACCTATCTTCACCCCCAAAGAACCTATTCATCCTCGTCCCAGTCATGTGGGCCCTATGCAGCACCTTGAATTGGATGAGGCTAAGCCGCGCACACGAGGAGGAAGAATTTACCCTCTCCAGGGCATCAGCCCATGTCCCGTCTTCGATCTGTTCCCCCAGTTCCCCCTCCCACTTCGTTTTCAGCTCCTCTACTGACGCCTCTTCCTTCTCCTGCATAAGCTTGTAGATATCGGATATCTTCCCCTCCCCGACCCAGACCCCCGAGAGCACCCTGTCACTCACCCCCTTCGCGGGGAGCGCAGGGAATCCCTCCACCTGCCGTCTAGCAAATGCCTTTACCTGCAGATATCTAAACATGTTTCCCGGCGGGAGCCCAAATTTCTCTTCCAACTCCCCCAGGCTCGCAAACCTTCCGTCGATAAACAGGTCCTTCAGCTGTCTAATGCCCGCTCTATACCATCCCCGAAATCCCCCATCCATGTTCCCCGGGACGAACCTATGGTTCCCCCTTAACGGAGCCTCCATCGAGCCCCCCACTTCTCCCCTATGTCGCCTCCACTGCCCCCAAATCTTGAGGGTAGCCGCCACCACCGGACTCGTGGTATACCTCGTGGGAGGGAGCGGCCACGGCGCCGTTACCAGGGCCCCCAGGCTTGTATCCCCACAGGACGCTCTCTCCATCCGTTTCCATGCTGCCCCCTCCCCCTCCATCACCCACTTACGCACCATCGACACGTTGGCCGCCCAGTAATACCCCGAGAGGTTGGGCAACGCCAGCCCCCCCCCATCCCTACTCCGCTCCAAGAAGACCCTCTTCACCCTTGGGGTGCCATGCGCCCAAACAAATCCCATGATGCTGCTGGTCACTCTTTTAAAAAAGGCCCTAGGGATAAAGATGGGCAAGCACTGGAAGAGGAACAAGAACCTCGGGAGAACCGTCATTTTGACGGATTGCACTCTGCCCGCCAGCGATAGCGGCACCATGTCCCACCTTTTAAATTCCTCCTCCATCTGTTCCACTAGTCTGGTGAAGTTAAGCTTATGAAGAGCCCCCCAACTCCTGGCCACCTGCACCCCCAGGTACCTGAAACTCTTCACTGCCCTCCTGAAGGGGAGCCTCCCAATTCCCTCCTCCTGATCTCCCGGGTGCACTACAAATACCTCGCTCTTTCCTAAGTTCAGCTTATAGCCCGAGAAGCCCCCAAATTCCGCTAACAGTTCCATCACCCCCGGCATTCCCCCCTCTGGGTCCGCCACATATAACAGCAGGTCGTCTGCATACAGCGATACCCGGTGCTCCTCCCCCCCCCGCACCAGACCCCTCCACTTCCCTGACTCCCTCAACGCCATGGCCAGCGGTTCAATCGCCAGTGCAAAGAGCAGGGGGGACAGGGGACACCCCTGCCTGGTCCCACGATAAAGCCTAAAATACTCCGATCTCCTTCCATTTGTGACTACACTCGCCATCGGCGCCGCGTAAAGCAGCCTCACCCATTTGATGAATCCCTCCCCAAATCCAAACCTCTCCAGCACCTCCCATAGGTACCCCCATTCAACTCTATCAAACGCCTTCTCTGCATCCAGCGCCACCACTATCTCCGCCTCCCCCTCCACTGCCGGCATCATGATAACATTGAGGTCTAAGATCAACTTAACCTACACCCCTTCAATTTATGTCTGTCCATGTGCCTATCCAAGAGTCGCTTAAACATTCCTAATGACTCTGACCACCTCTGCTGGCAGTGCAACCCACGCACCCAGAATCTACCTCTGACATGTCCCCTGTACCTTCTTCCAATCACCTTAAAATTATGTCCCTTTTGTGACAGACATTTCCACCCTGGGGAAAAGTCTCTGGCTATCCACGCCTCTCATCACCTTGTACGCCTCTATCAAGTCACCTCTTTTCCTTCTTCGCTCCAGTGAGAAAAACCCCAGCTCCCTCAACCTTTCTTCATAAGACATGCCCTCCAGTACAGGCAGCATCCTGGTAAATCTCTTCTGTACCCTCTCCAAAGTATCCACATCCTTCTTATAATGAGGCAACCAGAACTGGACACAATATTCCAAGTGTGGTCTAACCAGGGTTTTATAAAGCTGCAACAAAACCACGTGGCTCTTAAATACAATCCCCTGGTAATGAAAGCCAACACACAATACGCCTTCTTAACATTACATAGCGTTGAATTCCACATAGCGTCAAATTCCAGTTTAAGATTTAAATTAATTTTTCTTCTTCAATTTATTCACAGAAATGAGAAGGGAGCTATCACATTGCATATTTACTATCGAAATCTTTCAGGCTATTCTTTTCATCTTTGTGAACACAAATCAAACAAATCATTTATTTCCAGAACTAGCATAACATGACTAGCATGGTTTTATTATTTAGATAGCATTTCATATCATGAGATGGAATTATTGGGAATTATCTTTTAAAAACCTGCATTAAGCTATTTCAAAATTAAATTGATTGCTCATCCATTAAATTCATAGAGATGATCTGACTTTCATTTTCATGTCCAGTCAATTACCAATTTAGTAGCAACTCTAAGTGCAGAATGTGAATACAATCTCAGTTTAATAGTTGATATCTCCTTCAATGTTTATGCAGAAGTTCGGAAAGAAGTAAGAATTAGAACAGAAAAGGTTTGATAGACTAACTTTCCTGTGGCAATAGGATGGATAACTGTAGGACACAGATTAGCAACAGAACCAGGTGGTCAGTAATATGAGGATTTTTTAAAAAACACAGTGAGTTGTTGTGACCCGTACAGCATTGCCAAAGGGGACGTAGAAGCAGACTCAATAGTAACGTTCAAAAAAGTATTGGATAAAAACTTGAAGAAAGGAAATGTCGCACTATGGGCAAACAGCCAGCTCAGGGTTAATATGCCGAATAGTCTCGTTTTGTGCTGTAACAATTTCTATAATTCTATGAAGCAGATTAGAACGACAACAAGGACATCTACGTCAGACTGCTAATCATAGACTACAGCTCTACCTTCAACACCATTATCCCGACAAGACTAATCACCAAACTCTGCAATCTTGGACTTGACCCCTCCTGTCAGCTGGATCCTTGACTTCCTCAGCAACAGATTGCAATCTGTCAGGATAGGTAAAAGCAACTCCACCACAATAGTCTTCAACACCGGGGCCCTGCAAGGATCTGTACTCAAGTCCTCTACTGTACTCCCTATACACTCACAACTGTGTGACAGGATTTAACTCCAATTCGATCTATAAATTTGCGGATGATACGGCTGTGGTGGGCCGTATCGCAAACAACGACGAGTCAGACTACAGAAGAGACATAGATCACTTGGTTTCATGGTGTTCCGAAATCAACCTCTCTCTAAATGTTGGAAAGACTAAGGAACTGATCATCGACTTCAGGAAGCGAAGCACACAACCCCGCCCCTCCATCTACATCAATGGTTCCAAAGTGGAGATGGTTGATAGCTTTAAGTTCCTGGGGGTCAACATCACCAACAGTCTATCCTCGTCAACTCACGTTGATGCAACAGTCAAGAAAGCCGAACAACATCTCTACTTCCTACGGAAGCTAAAAAAGTTTGGCATGACTGCATCGGCTCTCACAAACGTCTACAGATGTGCGATAGAGAGCATCCTATCCGGCTGCATCACAGCCTGGTATGGCAACTGCTCGGCCCAAGATCACAAGAAACTGCAGAGTGTGGTGAGCTCAGCCCAACGCATCACACAAGTTTGTCACCCTCCCATTGATTCTATATACACCCTCCTGCTGCCTCAGGAAGGCAGACAGAGAACCCTCGCACCCAGGCTTTGTTCTCTTCCAGACCCTTCCATCAGGCAAAAGATGGAAGTCTGAAGACCCGCACATCCAGACAGAGAAAAAGCTTCTTCCCCACAGCTCCAAGACTCCTCAACGACTCTCCCTCGGACTGATCTGTTCCCTGTAAGAACACTATTCACGACGCCCTATGCTGCTCTTGCTCATGTATTTGCTTTGTTTGGCCCTTGCTCCGCACTGTAGCCAATCACTATTTGTTGATGTACCATTTGTCAATGTTCTCTGTCATTATTCTTTTGTCTACTATGTACGTACATTCCCTGGGCCGCAGAAAAATACTTTTCACTGGACTTCAGTACGTGACAATAAATATCATTCAATTAATCACAGAACCAGACCTGAACCAAGAACAATCCAGGAAGTATGTTCAGTGCAGGAAGCTGGATACAAAGATGCAACTGAGGCATTGGAGGGGTGTCTGCAGTGCAGAAAGAGGCAATTTGTCCCATTGAGTCTGCACCAACCCTCCAAAACAGCACTCTACCCAGGTCCATTCCCCCGTCCACCCCCTAACCCCTGGACACTCGTGGGCATTTTAGCATGGCCAATCCAGCTACCCTGCACATCTTTGGACTGTGGGAGGAAACCGGAACACCCAGAGGAAACCCACACAGACACCCAAGGCCAGAATTGAACCCGGTGCCTGGAGCTGTGCTAATCACTGTGCTGCCCATAATGATTGACATAATGTGGAGATGCCGGCGTTGGACTGGGGTGAGCACAGTAAGAAGTCTTACAACACCAGGTTAAAGTCCAACAGGTTTGTTTCAAACACGAGCTTTAGGAGCACTGCTGAAACAAACTTGTTGGACTTTAACCTGGTGTTGTAAGACTTCTTACCATAATGATTGAGCTGTAGTTGTACCATCTACAAGATGCCCATGATATGGGGTCAGAAACTCAGGGTCAAATGGGGCACCATGAGTGGGAAGGAGTCATAGACGGAGGGAGATTTGTGGCAGGGACTGAAGACAATGCATTTGTACTTTCAATTATTTAATTTGAGGTAATTGCTGCTCGGAACACTGGACGTCTGAGACAATGGAGTCGAGAAGTGGTGGTGAGGTCGAGTTGCTGATGTTTTGTTTCTGGATAAGGGAGGAGGGGCATCAATGTGAAAGGGGGGAGGGGCATCAATGTGAAAGGGGGAGGGGCATCCGAGGCAACGTTACGGGAGCAGGAAGAGAAGGCAGGCAATTCACCATGTGAGGGCAGGTTAATGATGTATACGGATATTATTAGTACGATCAGATCACAGGATCGGCAACGCGTTGATGCCCACCATGATATCCCAATGATAGTGCAAAAACTGAAACTGTAAATAATTACTGATCATTAAACGCTGTTTAACCTGATACATTAAACTGCAAATTCTTGCGTATTCTCGGCATTTTCTATACATCTGACAAATGAAATAATTTATAAACAGCTGGACTCCCGAAGAGATCGGCCCTTGAGATTGCCGACAAAACTGAGGCAGAAGGAAGCGCACCACATTTGCGGCTTGCGGAGTTCACTCCGGCCTGCAGGACACAATGCCGAGTGGGGCTGCCTGGGGACGGGCAATAACCCGCAAACGCTGCCAGCAGGTCGCCGGCTCGGCTGAGCTGTGCCGGTTCGCTCCGCCTTCTCAATGTTACCGTGTTTGTAACTTCCATCAAATCCGCTTACCTCCGCTGTTACCGCATTAGGCCAAAAATTCCCACACGAACAACAACAAATTCTGACAGAGGAGGAAGACAAATGGTGAACATGAGAACCAGAAATTCGGCGAGGGAGTTGCCCCTGACTTCCGCAATATTAAATTTGGGTGGATTTGATGGACGCACAGAGGGGGCTGGGCCCTGGCTGTTGCCACTCTGCCGATCATACTTCTAGCACTTCTTAAATCCATTCGCATTTACCTTTGACCACCAGAATGATCATGTTTTTAAAATGTTGACAACAAAAGGAAATTGATACATGCCGTCAACCTCAAAATCATATCGTGTTCTATTTACTCCCGAAGTATTTTTTTTTAAACAGGGGGCAACGTTATGGGTGGAGTTACACAATTGTTTCTACTTGATGGGTTTTTCTAATATGATGGACACTCCACCTGAGCCCTTTACTTCTGGTGGCATGGCAGGGGGAGGGGGAGAGCATCTCCTGAGGTTCTGTCAAATTAGATCAGAGCTGACCCCCAGCAACTAAGTGCTTAATTTATTGATTTACTGTTCTGTTGCAGTGCAGTAGTTGCAATGATTTCAGAAGACGGTTGACGATAAACATCTAACATTTATTGTAACATATTTAAACGTTGACAACACTTACAAACTTCTGACCACACTTTGCTCTCTTTTACGTTCCCTTCAGACTGTGCCAGAGACTGGCATCATGAGTATATGACATCACAGATTATTACTGTTAACTCTTTATGGGACAGAGGCGTCCAACATACTCCACTAGACTGCACCTCACCTCAAGGACTGGGTTCTCTACTTTGCTTCACCAGAATTGCAATCGAATGGAGAATCGGGCATCAGGTGAAAATCAAGTTTGGCGGCAAGCACCAAACTGACCGCTATGCTCCGTGGCCTCACCAGTGGCGTCAATGCACTTCACGCCCTGCACTGGGGTCGGCATACAAAACCTACATTTTCATGTGTTAACTAGTCCCACTAGTGACACAAGCACACCCACAGGACCATCAGCTGTCTCCAAGCCCTGCTCCCAACCATCCTTACCTCCCAACACCTCAACTCCACATCACCGGCCTCCCACACCATCCCCTCCCTCCACACCCACCTCCGGCACACCCTCCATCCTCCGTATCCAGCCCATCTCTCACACCCTTCAGATGGAGGACTGAAGCAGTTTGGAATGTCTGTGAACAGGGGTTCATTGTGCTACATACAAGTATTGTGCCCTAGTCCCTATGTGTTGTCCCTAACACTAACCTATGTGTTGCACCTGTGCCAACTTAACTGGTCTAACTTTCTAATCCTATGTGATCCAATGCTCCATCTAGGTTGGTCCCCGGGCAGTATTTGGAGGCAGCCTGCTGCATATCTCGCCATATAATCTGGGTTCCCTCAGGTTCTGTGACTGGGCCATGCTCTGCAGCAAAGTCCATGTGGCACTGGTGTGGTGAATTCATACTGTATTGTAATTCACACTGTATTGCATTATGTCCTTGTGGGCTCTGTATGTGAGCTGTTGCACGGCTCTGCCCATAGGGGGAGATGAGGAGCTTGTACAGGGCTCCACCCTTGGCTCCGCCCATGACCCCTCCCACTACCGGAAGTATAAAGTGCTGCAGCCGTGAGCCTGCTCTCAGTTCCTCTGGTCGCAGGCAGGCTCAGTTGTATGACTATTAAAACCACAGTTTACTTCCAATCGTGTCTCTAGTGAATTGATGGTCACATCAACTGGTACATAGCTGCCTATGACATGGCCATCCTGTCCAGTGCCTCAGCCACCATCCGCACAGTGCGGCCCAGGTTTTGGACATCCAACCCATCGCCGTGTCCCTCGCACCCAATGCTTCCACCATGGCCATCCATTTGGCCTCAGGAGCATGCATTGACGGCACCACCTCCTGTACCTCTGGGCGGTTGAACACCTCCAACTGAACCTGCATGGACTGGAAGGTTGCTGACACTGCCTCGTGCAGTCCCTGGCTCTGTGACTGCATCAACGCAGTCGATGGGACGTCTGTTCCAGAAGCCCAAACCCCGTCTGGACGGCAGCTAGCCCCGGTTTCGCCCTCTGACTGTCTGCCCCTCCGGGGTTCCTACCTCCACCCGATGTACCACAGCATTTGTGATGTGCGCACCAGATATTGTTCCAGGAACCTTTTCATTAAAATGACCCACCCGAGATAGTGGAGGGTGCAGGTGACAGCAGTGATGAGAAGTCGGTGTTATTCCCGGACTGATGTTCTGGGTGTTGCAGGTTTTTAAAAAATAATCTTTATTGTCACAAGTAGGCTTACATTAACACTGCAATGAGGTTACTGTGAAAATCCCCTAGTCACCACATTCCAGCATCTATTCGGGTACACGCAGGGAGAATTCAGAATGTCCACTGGGCAAAAGCAAATTACTGCGGATGCTGGAATCTGAAACAAAAGAGAAAATGCTGGAAAATCTCAGCACGTCTGGCAGCATCTAAATGCTGCCAGACTTGCTGAGATTCAGAATGTCCAATTCACCTAACAGCACGTCTTTTGGGACTTGTGGAAGGAAACCGGAGCACCCGGAGTAAACCCATGCAGACACGGGGAGAACATGCAGACTCCACACAGACAGTGACCCAAGCCAGGGATCGAATAGGACCCTGCCGCTTTGAAGAAACAGTGCTAACCACTGTGCTACCATGGGGGTGAGGGACTTTGGACAGTCCAGCCTCACCGTAAGCTAGTCCTGAAAGGCACATGACAAGCCGCATGGTGGGATCGTGGGCAGGCATGTTGTGGGGGGCAGGGCAGGGTGCGGGTGACACACATGCAATAGGGACGTTGCAATTCATTGGGGGATCACTTGGTTGTCCCATGCTAACCTCCGCCTGGACGAGTGCCTGATCTCCGACCCCATTCACTGGATCCATCGCCCTCTGCTCTGTGACATTGAGGACCCATAAATCCGGTGGGCCACCTCCGACGTTGTGGTCTGTCCTCTTGCGGGAGAACAGATAGTACATAGCGTGAAACACACAGACGTGGGCTGCACAGGTGGTTCACAGCTGATAGCCTTTACGTGGAGGGCAGCTGGCCATTTTGGGTGGTACAGGGGATAGTTTGTCATGCAGGGTGGAATGTGAGGGGGCTGCCGGTGGCTGGAGTTTGATCACCCTCTTGGTGAGGGGGTGGGGAAGAGTGTGCAGTGTGTGGGATGGGGGTGATGCCAGGGATGCAGAGGTGGTGACTCACCCTGGCTGGCCTGTGGGTTGCCCATCCTCATGCAGCACTGCCGACCCGTCCACCTGATGGGGGCTGCATAGGGCTGGGTGGGGTGGTGAAGGGTGTGGGATGGGGGTGTGTGCAATGAGGGTAGCGGCAGAGGCACAGACGTGGTGACTCACTCTGGCCGCCCCAAGGAGGTCGGCACTGCTAGCCAGTCCTCACGGTGGGGCCCACACCGCTCACTGCCTTTGCCACCTCTGCCCAGGCACGGTTGACCTCGATGGATAGCAGCCTCCTTCCCACCCCGGGGAACAGTGTATCCTACTTCTCCTCCACGGCATCCAGCAGTATCTCCAGCTCTGCGTCTGCAAACCTCAGGGCCGCTCTCTGGGGTGCCATTTTCAGGGCTGGAATGAGAGTGTGCGGGGAGTGGAGGGCTTCTATGCAGCTCCAGTCTGTCAGGCTCTCCAGTGCCAATCCCAACCCCAGCGTATCCCACACCGGCATGTGTTGGAATTGCAGTAGTTTCACATGGCAAGCGACTGGCCCATTAGCATGTCCCGAATGACTCGGGCACTGGCACCTCCATCAGGACTGAGGAACACCAGCCATTCAGTCCCGGTGTCAGCACTTAGTCTCTCAAAGGGATAATCCCGCCCCAAGTCTCTGTCCCAAGTCATTCTGAACATTTCAGTGTTTTGAATTCTTGTAGGAAATGTCAAAATGTAGCCTGTTTTTGCTTTAGAACATAGAACAGTACAGCACAGAACAGGCCCTTCGGCCCTCGATGTTGTGCCGAGCAATGATCACCTTACTTCGGTAAATGTTGTTTCTTTCTCTCTCCGTGTTCTCTTCTTATTCTCTCATCTCTTCTCTTGCCCCATTTTCTTTTAGATTCTCATCTCTTTACACCGATAAGCGTTGTGATGTATTCACTAGTCTACCGTACCTGTTCTCCTCTTGTTTGTAGGGAATCTCATTCTGCTGTTGGTCCTCCAGAATCGAACTAATAGCTGGCTCAGGATCACCTGCTTCAGTGTCCTCTTTCATTTCTGGTGATCATGATCTCCCTGGTCTCTGATTTTCACGCTGCTCAATTGCAATCAAACCTTCTCTGTTTCTTCTTACTCTGCCTGTTCCGTCTGGACAATGTAAGATCTCGGGCAAGGTAATTTATCCAAATCTTAACTGATCCCTGATTCAAACCTGTTTTCATTGTCCTTGCTCTGTGATGACAGTCATAGTGTTTATTTTCCTCTTTCTCATACTTTCTCTAAATCTGTTGTGAATTTTGGGTTTTGAATTTTAAAACCCTTCTAATTAAAAGAACTTTAACGTCTGAAGTTTAAATTTCTAACACTGGTTGTGCTTGACCTAGAACATAGAACATAGAACATAGAACAGTACAGCACAGAACAGGCCCTTCGGCCCTCAATGTTGTGCCGAGCAATGATCACCCCACTCAAACCCACGCAACCCGTATACCCGCAACCCAACAATCCCCCCATTAACCTTACACTACGGGCAATTTAGCATGGCCAATCCACCTAACCTGCACATCTTTGGACTGTGGGAGGAAACCGGAGCACCCGGAGGAAACCCACGCACACACGGGGAGGACGTGCAGACTCCACACAGACAGTGACCCAGCCGGGAATCGAACCTGGGACCCTGGAGCTGTGAAGCATTGATGCTAACCACCATGCTACCGTGAGGCCCCAAAAGGTACAAATAATTACTATTTATGAATAAAGTAGAATTTACATACACTGGATTGTATACCATGATGCACTGCAGGTTGTGCACAAGAGTTCTGAGGCAATGCTTTCAAGATGGGTGAGCGCAGGCAGCTGGAAGGATAAGGCTCAGAGGCATGTCAGTAGTGGTGCTTGCTGATGCCCTCAAACTTGAATACGCTTCCTCTCCCCACACCTCCCAGGCTGTATCTGAGCTCTCTGTGTGGAATGGCCAAGGATCGACACTGGCCTCAGAGTAGATGGAGTGCAGTGTCAACATCCAGTATCACCTGGATGGGAGGCTTTTTAACAGGCAAAAAACAAAATTGACCACCATGGACATCTACGACCTTCAGTTTGTGATGACTGCTGCGTGATGGCTCACTCTGTACAGGACATGCAAAGGATGCTTGACCTCTTCAATACCTCCTATAAGAGGCTTGGTTTATCTTTATACATCACCAAGACAAAGGTCTTTCACCAACCTTCCTAGGCTAGATGAGCATCTCCTGTGCTTTTCACGTAGACAGGGTAGCTCTGGAGAATGTGCAGCACTTCCCGTATCTCTGTCGCCACATCTCCCAAGGGACCACCATCAATGAGGAAGCCAGCACCAAGTCAACTTTTCCTACATTGCCTTCAAGCTGCATCAATGTGTCTTTGACAACAGGGTCCTTTCAAAGTCAACAGGGGTCCTGGATTATAAGGCCTTTCTGTTGACCACCCTTCTATATTAGAGCAAAACCTGGATTATCTATCAACATCACATTAAGGTCCTTGAGAGCTTTCATCAGTGATGCTTGTGTCAAATCCTGGGGATCAAATAGGAGGACTGCCGAACCAAAGCTTACATCCTCCATGAAGCCACGTCTACCAGTATTGAAGTTTTGCTTCCAGCTTTCCATTTGCCAACATTCTAAAGGTGGCCAAAGGAAAATGTTTAAGGATATGCTCAAAGTGGCCCTAGAGGACGGAAGGATTAACACCACTGACTGGGAGGAGAAAGTTGCAGACCACTCAGCATGGCTCCATCTGGCCTATCAAGGAGCAAGCCACTATGAAGCTCAGTGACTTGACAGTGAGGCAGAATAGCGGCGGCATAGGAAGGAGAGGGAAGACAACCTGGGGCAAAGTTCATTTCCTTGTTCCTTGTGCAACAAGATGCCATCACAGCAGGAGAACCTGTGGATCCAGAATTGGGTTCCTCCGTCATCTAAAGACTCACCAAGCCTGATGAACATCATCCTCGATTTCGAGAGACCACTGTAAACAACAAGGCATCACTTTATCTTTTATGCATGGGTCACATGAATGGTACCCTTGCCCACTAGGCCTAATCCTCTCCACCATTCAATGAGGTGAGTGTGAGCAGTTGAGGGTTCACTGATCCTGGCGGAGTATTCATCCGTTTCCTGCACTGCAGGGCAGTCCTCTGTTGGAGGCCCTTGGCACTTATCTCCCTGGAGACTTCCTCCCATGCTGGGTTGGTCTTATAGCTCGTCATCCTCCTTCCATCCTGAAGGTAGAGTAGCCCCCTACTAGTGTCCACAGCATTAGACAGGACTGCCAGTTGTTGTTCATCTTTGTTCCTAGTTGGAACAAGGCCACTTTAAGAGTCCAATCATGTGACCTACTGATGACCTCATTGGCTGTACGTGCAGGCAATCTATCTTTACAGCTTGTTGGGTAAACACCTTTCCAATAAATCTCTTATTTGTTTGTCCCTTTGTGGTCTGCAAAGCCTATCCTTTAAAAATGTCACAAAGAAAACTGGCGAGGAAGAGATTGGAACCACATGGCAGACTCCTGAAGAAGAGATACAGAAAAATCATTGATCTGTGCGCAGACATCTGAAAAGGATTAGAAGCTAAAATCTTTACTGCACCAAAGCTGGAGACATAGGGGTGCTAAATAGAGGTAGAAGCCATTGAAGAAAACAAAATGTAAACACAGATTGCAGCGAAATCAACTTCACAACAAAGCTCACCACGTGCTCTGCCCAGAAAGATCTGGAACAGTACAGGGAGCATTGTGAGTAGAAACAATTCCAAAGTCGGAAGGATGGCCTCAGGGCTACCTAGTTTGAAAAAAAAAACGAGGTTGTGCTAAAAGGTTTGTGGGACATTATGCTTACACAAGGTTTTTCTACAGTAGAAATGCTGGAAATTCTGGTGCGCTGGGGCCATATGATAACACTGAGCGGTGGAGCTCATATCCTGAAAGGTTTGATTATTTTGTGCAAGTGAACAAAATTGAGCCAGATAATATAGTCTCAACTTTCTTGAGTACAATGTGGGGGGGGGGGGGGGGGGGGCGAAACCTTCAATCTCCTGCAAAGTCTGATGCAGCAAGAAAAACCAGGCTGGAAAACCTCGGATGAGATTGTGGCGATATTGCAGGGCCACTTCTCATCTAAACCTTCGGTCATCGCCAAAAGGTTCAGGCTCCTTAAACATAACCAACAAGAAGATGAATTAATCACAAAGTTCTTCGCTACTTTAAACAAATTAGCTAAATACTGCAAATTTGGAGCTGTCTTGAATGACACCATTAGAGACAGATAAGTGTGTGGGTTAAGAAGTGAAGCTAACCCTAATCCTTTCTTGGCTGTTAACAGAGAGCAACTTAAAACTAAAGAAGACTTTAGAAGTGGTGATCTCTATGGAATTAGCAGATAAGGCAGCACAATCTATAAATCTGAGTACTAGAATCCACAAAATGTTAGCTGAGACCCGAACCAGGTTCAAAATTGCCACTGATGTGCAAAATTTGGTCTTGCAGCAGCAGTCTGCTTCTGCAAAGATGCAAAATGCAGGAATTGTGGTAAAAAGGACCACATCAAATATGTTTGTTTGAGATAGAAACAAGTTGAATAAGAACTATAAAAAACAAGAAGCAAGTGTGTCAAATGGCAAACTGAAGAGGGAAAAAGATCCACATTGAACAAAACAGGTGTGAAAAAGGATCAGAGTCAGTCAGATGACAAACTCATTGAACGTACTGGCCATTGTGGGCACAAGAAACTATTACTGGGCCACTCCTTTACTGGACAGACAACTGGTGAAAATAGAAGTGGACACTGGAGCAGCCGTTTCATTGGTACCAGAAACTGTTCACCAAGAGAAACTACAACATATTGCCTTTAAACCCACAAAGATAAAACATAAATCATATACGCAGAAATAGTAGCAGCGAGGGCCTTTTCAATGTAAATGAGTTGCTAAATGGACAGACTGCAGGTCATTGAAGTTGACTATCCAGCCCTAATGAAGAGAACCTAGCAGGAGAGAATTAAGCTAAGCTGGGCCAAGGTGAATCACATATCGGAGTCAGAAGCAAGTGTACCAAAGATTTTAAAGAAACATGCCATAGTCTTTAATGGAGAGCTGGGAAGCATGAAAGAGATTTCAGTCAAGCTACGGGCAGCACGGTAGCATAGTGGTTAGCATGGCTGCTTCACAGCTCCAGGGTCCCAGGTTCGATTCCCGCTTGGGTCACTGTCTGTGCGGAGTCTGCACGTTCTCCTCATGTCTGTGTGGGTTTCCTCCGGGTGCTCCGTTTTCCTCCCACAGTCCAACGATGTGCAGATTAGGTGGATTGGTCATGCTAAATTGTTCAAAAAGGGTAGGTGGAGTTACTGGGTTAGGATGGAGGAGTGGGCGTGGGTGGGGTGTTCTTTCCAAGGGCCAGTGCAGACTCAATGGGTTGAATGGCTTCCTTCTGCACTGTATATTCTGTGATTCTAAGGAAAAAGGGCAAAAACCAAACAAGGTGCTTAAAGGCTAGGTCAGTGCCGTAGACCATCCGGCCTAAGCTCAAGGCAGAAGTGGAGAGGCTGGTCAAGACAGGGCTCCTCGAACCCGTTAGTGTAAGTGATTGGGCCACACCCATAGTACCCGTGATGAAGAAAGATGTTTCGGTACAAATATGTGGTGATTTTAAAGTTACTATCAATTAGGTACTGTGTGCAGAGCAGCACCCTCTGCCTTTAATTCATTATTTATTTGCTGGGTTGACTGGAGGCCAGTATTTAAATAATGTTGATCTTAGTAAATTATCTCCAGACAAATGTAGATCCCTATTCACAACACTATTTAACAAGCATGACACACAAAGGACTATTCAGATATGAAATATTTCCATTTGGCATCAGATCCACACTTGGGTTATTTCAGCATCTCCTGGATCACATTCTAAGCAAACTAGAAGGAGTTCAGTGCTATATAGGCGATATCTTAGTTATGGGAAAGAATGAAGAAGAGTATCTTAAAACAATTAGATGCTACACTCCAGAGACGAGGAGATTACGGACTATGAGTACGGAAGGATTAATGTGAATTCTTCAAATCTTCTATTGAATACCTAGAGCACGTCATAGATATAAAGACTGCACAAATCACCTTGAAAAGTTAGCACATACATATACTTTATTTAAAATAAATTTAGAGGACCCAATTCATTTTTTCCAATCAAAGGGCAATTTAGCATGTTCAATCCACCTACTCTGCACATCTTTGGGTTGTGGGGGAGAAACCCACGCAAACACAGGGAGAATGTGCAACCTCCACACGGACAGTGACCCAGAGCCGGGATTGAATCTGGGACCTCGGTGCTGTGTGGCTGAAGGGCTAACACACTGCGCCACCGTGCTGCCCAGAGCACATACATATACGATAAAATATCCTCAATCAAATCTCCAAGGAAATGCTGATGGAGTCTCTCGATTACCTTTACCTAACAACCTATCAATGAATGGTTTGAGTGGCAAAATTTTCTATTTCAAAGAAGCCTATAACACGCCTGTAACCGCAGGACAAATTAAGATGTATACCAGAAATAATCCACTACCATCAGAAGTTATGCACATGAAATGGGTAATGGGGGAGGAGCCTCCAAAGCCAGGGTTGTGGGTCAGTGACATGGCAGGGTTTCCCAGGCTAGAGAAGATTAAGTTCGCCTGAATGGGCTCATTACAGCGGTTCGCTCGGAGGAGGCAGCCGTTCATCAACATCTTTTTGGAAAACTGACTATCAGCAGGAGGGGGGGAGGGAATGGGGGGAAGGGAAGGCATGGAAATGAAGAATAAGAGCAGGGAATCTAATATATGGGTAGCTAGGAGTTAGAGTGGGGGGGGGGGGGGGGGGAGTTGGGTATGTTATTGTAGGGTTTTTGCGTGTGTTGGACCGCTCTGTTGATTAGAATATTGAAATTATAAATGCCTCAATAAAAAATTTTCTAAAAAAAAAGAAGTTATGGACCTGGTTCTTCATTGCATGACCTTGGGAGCAAACCCGGAGTTGATGCAATATGCCACCAAAGACTCAAACTATTTGTGCAGGCTGATTGTCTCCTCTGGAGAATGAAAGCCACCATTCCACCATTGTTAAGGGAACGTGTCCTAAACCAACTTAATGAAGGTCTTGTGGGATAGGAAGAATGAAGGAGAGAGCCAGAAGCTATTTTTGATGGCCACTGTTCAATAGCGAAATCGAGGTGGTGGAACTGATTAAGCCGAGGATCGAAAGAGTGGAGCACAGGCTGGAGTCCCAGGGCCTGGCAATCCAGAAAGTAGAGGAGGTGGTGGGGGATCAGTTGGCCTCGTTGGTGGCTGAGATGTTAGTGAAACGGGAGACCCAGAAAAGGCCAAAAGAGAAGGTGAAGGATCTGGAGAATCGCTCCAGAAGGCAAATCCTCAGGATTGTTGGGATGCCTGAAGGCATTGAAGGTGTGGAGGCCGGGGTGTACGTGGCAAAGATGCTGGAGGAATTGATGGGGGAAGGAACCTCTGACCAGCCGCTGGAGGTTGACTGAGCACACAGGTTGCTGTTGAGGAAGCAGCAAGCGGGTGAGACACTGAGGGCGATGGTGGCGCGGTTGCACGTCTTTCTGGGCAAGGAGAAGATTCTTCGATGGACGAGGCAGACCAGGAAATGTACCTGGGAAGGGAACGAGTGCGGGTCTACCAGGACCTAGGAGCAGAACTGGCGAAGAGGGGGGTGAAATTTGGAGTATTGTACTCGGCCCGTCTGTAGGTGACTTTCCAGAAGCAAGGGTATCACTTCGGCATGCCAGAGGAGGCAATGGAGTTTGTGAGGGACAATGGACTGAGAGGGTTGTTTGGAATCTTTTATTACACTCCTGTATTATCTATTATTACACTTCTCTGCGTGTTTTGATATACTATGGAGTGTAATATGTGTTAAACCTTGGTTACTGTTGAGGTTTTCTGAATCTCAATGAAGAAGACTCAAACCCGTCCAGTAGTAACAAAGGTTTATTGAGTAACTATAACAATAATTGCGTGAGTTCTTTACTTTAACATTGATACTAGTGATAAGATTAACTAGGTCTAAATACAGTAACTATGCGTAACTACACTAACTATCTGAAATAATCTGGTACACCTGCCCTGGTCACAGTCCATCCAAGAGAGAAAGAGACACAATGTGGTTGCTTTTATACCCCTGTTGGTCCAGCCCTCTTGTGATCATCTGGTGCTACTGATTACACATTAACCCCTTATGTACATGCACATGCAGAGATCACTACATCCTCCTTTTTTTCTTGTGTTACATATTTTCTGTATGTTGTAAAGAAAATTGAACTAACATAATGGATGCATTACATAAAATCAATGAATTAATCATTCAAATGTTAATACATTTAGTCTTTTAGGGTTTTTTTCTGTTTGCTTGTGGTTCAGTCCCAACGAGTCATGATGAGGTGTTCAAATGGTTGAATCACTTTGTTGTCTCATTTTGACTTTTTTTTTGCTTGTGGTAGCGATTCTGTGTTACATCTTTGTTGTCTGACCTGGACTTTGTCCTGTGCTTGCGGTATTGATTCTGTATGTTATCTTTGTTGTCTGACCTGGACTTTTTCCTGTTTTTGCGGTATTGATTCTGTATGTCATCTGCCTTGAAAGCTAGTTTGCTTGTTTAATGTGGGCCACATATGAATTTGATAGATTCGTTGTCATGCCATATTATTTTTGTACTCTTGCCATTGTTTTGGACTGTGCTGCTACATTGTGCTTCATCTGCAGAGTGGTACCATTTTGTACAGGTCGTTGTTTCATTGTTGCTTTCGTTGTCTTCGTTGTTGTTTTTGTTGTTGTTCTTGTTGTTGTTCTGGTTGTGCTTCTTGTTGTTGGTTTTGTTGTTTGTGTTGTTGTTCTGGTGGTTTTGTTGTTGTTCTTGTTGCGCTCAATGACTGTTCTGATTTGATGATGATTTGAGTCATTCTCAAAGTTATCGGTATTAGTGTCCTTTGCGGTATCTAATCGTTCATTGAGCATTTTGTCTTGTGGTTTGTGAGAATGATCTGATGTTGCACTTCCGGTTGCGGCTATGCGGAGCTAAGCCGCACGTTCGGCAGCTCCCGCCAGGAACGGACTTTTGGGCTCTTTTAATGGCCCCCAGTGGTACTTGCTCGATGGTTCCCGACGTGGGAAGGTGTCTGCAGCGGATCCCCAGTGGTCTGTGGTCTTTACCAGGAGTGGGGCCAGCAAAATAGCGGTGGCAGTGCCCAAGAAAAAGCGGGGGAAGAGAATCAAGATGGCGGCCGGCGGAGGCCTCGAGGAATGGAGGCAGTGGGCGCAGGTGCAGCAGGAGACTCTCCAGCGATGTTTTCAGGAGCTAAAGGTGGAGCTGCTAGACTCGCTGAAGGCTACTACTGACAAGCTGCTGGCGACGCAGACAGCCCAGGGGGTGGAGATCCGGGAGCTCCGATAACAAGCCTCCGAAAGAGAGGATGAGGCCGCGGCCCTCGCGGTAAAGGTGGAGATGCACGAGGCGCTCCATAAGAAGTGGCAGGAGCGGTTCGAGGAGATGGAAAACCGGTCGAGACGGAAAGATTTGCGGATCCTGGGCCTCACGGAGGGGCTGGTGGGGTCAGACCTGGGGGCCTATGTGGTCGTTTTGTTGAACTTGCTGATGGGAACTGGGTCCTTCTAGGGGCCCCTGGAGCTGGAGGTGGCCCACAGAATACTGGCCAGGATGCCCAAGCCGAATGAGCCGCCAAGGGCGGTGCTGGTGCGGTTCTACCGGTTCGCTGACCGAGAGTGCGTGCTTAGGTGGGCCAAGAAGGAGCGGAGGAGCAAGTGGGAGAACACGATAGTGCGGATCTACCAGGACTGGAGTGTGGAAGTGGCTAAGCGGAGGGCCGGGTACAACCGGACGAAGGCGGTGCTCCACAGAAAGAGCGTGAAGTTTGGCATGTTACAGCCGGCGCGTCTGTGGATCACATTCAAGAACCGGCACTTTTATTTTGAGTCCCCGGAGGAGGCGTGGGCCTTTGTGCAGGCCGAGAAGTTGGACTCTGACTGAGGGTCGGGGGTTTGTAAATAACTGTTAACTTTTGGTGGGAATGGTCTCTGTATTATGCTGTTTTATGCTGTTTTAAGCTAGTTGTGTGTTGGTTCTTGGGCGGGTGAGGTGCTGTTTTTTTTTTGCGGGGACGGGGTCGGGCAGAGGGAAAGCGCGGGCTCTTCTTCTGTTTCCCGTGCTGAGGGTGGATGGGGGCGGGGTCAGAGCTGAGAAGCGCGGGCTTTTTTCCCCCGCGAGAGCAGGAGGGGGAGGAGGAGGGTCTGCTGATGGGTCTGGGGGAGGAGAAGTAGTCCCACATTTGGGAGGGGGGGGGGTGGTCGGAGATGTGGCGGGGGCTGCCGGGGTCAGCAGAAGTTAGCTGGCTCACGGGAGTGCTATGGAGGGAGTAACGTGGCTGGGAGGGGTCCAAGCCTGGGGGGGATGGGGGGGTACCGGGTTGCTGCTGAAATGGCCAGGAAGGAGCTGGAGTATGCAGGGGGGGCCGCGGAGGGTGTTTGCAGTCGTTGGGAACGGGCCGAGCGGGGGGCTCTGGCCTGGGGCGGGCAGGGGACGGGTTATGGCTAGTCGGCAGGGGAGGGGGGCAGGGAGCCCTCTGATCTGGCTGATAACTTGGAATGTGAGGGGGCTGAATGGGCCGGTTCAACGGGCCCGGGTGTTTACGCACCTGAAGGGGCTGAAGGCGGACGTGCCTATGCTCCAGGAGACACACCTGAAGGTGGCAGACCAGGTTAGACTGAGGAAGGGCTGGGTAGGCCAGGTGTTTCATTCAGGGCTGGATGCAAAAAGTCAGGGGGTGGCGATTCTGGTGGGAAAAAGGGTGTCGTTTGAGGCGTACTTAGAGGCCAATGATAATGGGGAGGTCCGGGTGGAGACGGTTTGGGTGACATTGAAGGCAGTGATTAGAGGGGAGTTGATTTCCATCCGAGCCCATAGGGAGAGGGGAGAGCAAAGAGAGAGGGAGTGGTTGGTGGGGGAGATGGTGAGGGTGGACAGGAGATACGTGGAGGCTCCAGAGGAGGGACTGTTGAGGGAGCGACATAACCTTCAGGCCAAGTTTGACTTGTTGACCACCGGAAAGGCGGAAGCTCAGTGGAGGAAGGCACAGGGAGCGGTGTACGAATATGGGGAGAAGGCGAGTAGGATGCTGGCGCATCAGCTGCATAAACGAGACGCGGCCAGGGAGATTGGTGGAGTGACGGATAGGGGAGGCAATGTGGTGCGAAGTGGGGTGGACATTAATGGGCTCTTCAGGGACTTTTATGGGGAATTGTATCGGTCCGAGCCCCCGGTGGGGGGGGGGGGGGGGGGGGGGATGGGGCGCTTTTTGGATAGGCTGAGATTTCCGAAGGTGGAGGAGGGACAGGTGGAGGGGCTGGGGCACCGATTGAGCTGGAGGAGCTGGTCAAAGGGATAGGCAGCATTCAGTCGGGGAAGGCGCCGGGGCCGGATGGGTTTCCGGTCGAATTTTACAAAATGTATGCAGACCTGTTGGGTCCCCTGTTGGTTAGGACCTTTAACGAGGCAATGGAGGGGGGGGGGGGGGGGGGGGGGAGGGGGGCATTGCCCCTGACTATGTCACGGGCGCTGATTTCCTTGATCCTTAAACGGGACAAGGACCCCCTGCAGTGTGGATCATATAGGCCGATCTTGTTATTCAATGTGGATGCCAAGCTGCCAAGCTGTTGGCGAAGATCTTGGCCACAAGGATAGAGGACTGTGTGCCGGGGGTCATTCATGAGGACCAGACGGGGTTTGTGAAGGGAAGTGCCTCCCCATCCTTATCCCGAAGGCCTTTTTTAGGAGGGTCAACAGGAGTATTACGGGATTTGTATGGGCACATGGGACTCCGAGGGTGAGAAGGGTGTTTTTGGAGCGGGTCAGGGATAGGGTGGGGGGGGGCTGGCGCTGCCCAACCTCTGTGGGTACTACTGAGCTGCCAACGCAGTGATGGTGCGTAAGTGGGTAATGGACTGGGAAGGGGTAGCATGGAAGAGGATGGAGGTGGCGTCCTGCGTGGACACGAGCCTGGAGGCGCTGGTAACGGCGCCGTTGCCGCTCCCTCCAACGAGGTATACCACGAGCCCGGTGGTGGCGGCTACCCTCAAAATTTGAGTGCAATGGAGATGGCATAGGGGGGAGGTGGGGGCTCGATGGAGTCCCCGATACGGGGGAACCACCAGGGAGCATCGATGGCAGGTTTCTTGGCTGGCACACGGTAGGTATTAGGAGGTTGAGGGACCTGTTTGTGGATGGAAGGTTTGCGAGCCTGGATGAGTTAGAGGGGAAGTTTGGGCTCCCCCCGGGGAACATGTTTAGGTACATGCAGGTTAGGGCGTTTGCCAGGCGGCAGGTGGAGGGGTTCCCTCTGCTGCCCGCACGTGGGGTGCGGGACAGGGTGCTCTCGGGTGGGTGGGTTGGAGGGGGGTAGCAAGGACGGTGTCGAGGGTGGTAGGATCCAGGGTCAAGCCAGGCTGGGGACGTGCAATTTTTGGGGTTGCAGTAGAGCCAGGAGTGCAGGAGGCGAAAGAGGCCGGTGTTCTGGCCTTTGCGTCCCTAGTAGCCCGGCGGAGGATTTTGCTTCAATGGAAGGAGGCGAGGTCCCCAAGTGTGGAGGCCTGGATCAATGATATGGCGGGGTTCATTAAATTGGAGAGGGTGAAATTTGCCCTGAGGGGATCAGTACAGGGGTTCTTTAGGCGATGGCAGCCTTTCCTGGACTTCCTGGCAGAACGGTAGGAAAATAGGCCGGCAGCAGCAGCAACCCGGGGGGGGGGGTTGTTTTGGGGGAAGGGATAAATGTGTATATGTGCTTATTGAATATGCTGGGTGTTTATCTATTTATTCTTTTTGTAGTTAATGGGGGGGGAGGGGTTTGGTTTTGGGGGTTAGTGTGTTTTTCTTTTTGTTGTTGTTAATACTGGTTTCTTGTTGTTATTTTCTGTTTTTGATATGTTTTGGAAAATCTCAATAACAATTATTTTTAAAAAAGAGAATGATCTGATGTTGCATTGATCTTGGTGACATCAGTCATTTGTGGTTGATTTGATTCTTCTTTAATTCCTTGGTGCTCCTCTTCTGGAGTCATTTGTGGTTGATCTGCTTCATCTGTGATCTCTTGGTACTCCTCTTCTGGAGTCATTTAAGGTTCAGGTTCATTTGAACCATCTTTGGTTTCTTGGTGCTCCTTTTCTGGAGTCAAAGTCTTCAAGATTTCATTTTCTTGTGGGTAGTTTAGAGTAAATGAGGTTTTAATTGACGTGGTCTCACTGGACTCATGAATAGTTTTACTTTGATTGTTGAGTGCTTCTGTACAGATGAGCTGAGATCTGTCAGTCTCGCTGTGATCTTACACATCTTGTATGTCGATTGTGATCACATTGTCACTGTTCTCACAGACAGTTGGAGCTACCTGGGATGGTCACTTTCAGCATATAAAATGGACACTTGCAGAGTATGCAGGGAAAATGGACAATGCAAAGTAAACAAGCATGCATAGAGCCTGTATGTGTATTTGGGAAGACCGACTCCAGACGGAACCAAAACCCTTGGCCGATTTGCACATTGATGGCCCATCCCCGATGAACAAAGAACTAGTGCTCAGGTACCCGATACTGTCCCAGAGATCCCGGCACCACTACCCCAGCAAGAAGACACAAACAAAGCAAGGCCAATGGCCACTTAGGACACTCCCAGCCATCAAGATACCCGCCCCTTTATTGGCTCAGATCGATGGCAGTGATAGAGAAGCTGCCCAATTAATTGGGACCAAGTTTAAGGCCCGCCTAAAAGCGCGCAAAGGCCCCCAAGTATAAGAAGGAACCTTTGCCATGTGTTCCCTCTCTTGGAATTGGCTCTCAACCGGAGAGACCCTTCCACCTGCACCACCAGAACCAAGTAAGTTCAAGTTCAACGCTCGCTACCAGAAGGACGACCTTAGCTGTACTCTTGCTACCTCATCGAACTCAATAGCCTCAGATCCGAACAACGGCCATTATTCCTCTGACCTAAGTGGGCACCCGAAGTTAAGTATAGGTGTTAGTGATAGACATAGTTTAGCCTATAGTGTTATTGTGCATGAGTAAATCATACTGTGTGTAAATAAAGTAGCATTGACTTTGAACTAACAAACTGGTGTATTGGTTCTTTCATCGGTATTCGGTTGAACCTCGCGGCGGTATCAAGAGATACATGGCGACTCTGAAAGCATATTTATAATTAAGATTAAGAAAGGCGACCTTATTAACCGCCATATTTAGAGCCACTAAAAGAGAGCAACACAGTGGGTAGGCATTCATGGTCTTCTTCGTGTACGGTTGTCGCTCCGGAGTCGTCGATTGCTTCCATTGTTGAGTCTGTCAACGATCTCTCGGAGGAGGCATCCATCGCTCTCTCTGTGGAGTTTTTAATCGCTCTCTGCGTGGAGTCGTGCAGTGTTCTCTCTGTGGAGACGATCAGCACTCTCTCAACAGTCGGTCAGTGCTCTCTGTGTTACATTGTTTTCTTCTTGTCTGATTGACAGGAAGCTGTCATCCAATGTATCAACGATCTGCCATTCCATCATGGTATTGGATTCATCTACCATGAGTAGAGTCATATTGAGCTTTTCAACCATGTTGCTAATGCTATGATCATCATGTCCGAATAACTCAACCATGTCTGAGTAGTCTTCTTCAATAAACAAATCATCTATTTTTTTGTTTTGGATTTGTTATTGTGCTCTTCATGTTCAATGAACAAATCATCTTCTTTGGTTTTGGATTTGTCATTGTGCTCTTCACTTTGGGTGGTGCAAACTGCTTGTTCCAGGGTGCTGCAAAATGTTTGTTGAAGTTCAGGCATTGTTGTGCCTTTGGAGGTAAAAATATTGGGTTTTGTTGCTTTAAAACTCTTTTTTTCAATTTTCAGGCATTTCCCCTTTAAGTGGGCGTGGTCCGGGTCTTCTGACATCATGACGCTCATGACGTAAAGCGTAAGAATCAATTGCACATGCGCAAAACACTTTTCCCGGTTTGCGTCTTTTAGGGAAGTGCTCATGTGCGAACTGGCCAGACAGCACACATGCAAGATTGCTGCCGCTCAGAATGTCCATGTTCTTCAAATTCAACACAGCCCCTGCCTCGTGGTGAGTATTCGTGCCATTTTTACTGATTTTGTTTTCTAGGTAATGAGTCCTTGTTTGTAAAGACTCAAAATATTGATTTCGTTTTTGTTCATAAGCAAGGCAGTTTTATATAGCGATTTCTAGAGTTAGATACTTTTTTTGTGAAAGTTCTTCCCTCAAATTTTTATCAGATAGTCCACAAATTAATTGATACATTATCATAGTGTCTCTGAAATCAGTAAAATTACAGCCTTGTGCTATTAACTTGAGGCCTGTAATAAAATTAGTGATGGGCTCTCCATTTCTCTGGCACCTATGATGAAATTTTAAATCTTTCCAGCATCTCACCAGACTGACTTTTACAGTGTTCTTCAAATTTTGCGATAATTACTTTAAATTTAGTTTTGTCTTCACCTTCCAAGAAATTAAAGGAGTTATAGATCTCTATTGCTTCATGTCCTGCTATTCCAAGTAGCAGTATGATTTTTCTTTCTTCAGAGGCCGTGTTTAAATCATTCACCGCCATATATACTTGGAACTTTTGTATAAACATTTTCCAGTTATTACTTAAGTTACCGTTAGTTTTCAGCTTCATTGATACTTGAACGTGGTCCATCGAATTGCTTAGTCATCGAGGATCTATCTGCTGTGAAGTCTTCCACAGTCGAGCAGTTGGTACTTTGTTTTCTTTCTTTTTGTCTAACCTAATCTAACTAGTTCTTTCAAAGCCAACATTCCTGGTACCATCTTTTATTACGCTCCTGTATTATCTTTTATTGCACTTCTCTGTGTATTTTGATATACTACCGAGTGTAATATGTGTTAGTCAAACATTGGTCACTGATGAGGTCTTCTGAATCTCGGTTAAGAAGACTCGAACTTCTCCAGTAGTAACAAAAGGTTTATTCAGTAGCTTGTAAGTTATGGCAACTCTCCATCCGTACCAGTTAGGGCAACATTGCTACAGAAATGGCAAGACATACAGACAATTTAAAATAAGAAAGCTTTCCTGCAAAATGCCTGCAACAAAATGGCTGGAAGCAGCCAGACAGAGATATACAGATCACACAATCATCCCAGAGAAGGACAAAGGGGACAATGGGCCAGGGCAGGTCCAACTGAAAAATTATGCCAGGAATGTGGATGGCTCAGAGTGAGCTGAGGAAGACAATGTCTGCCCAAACCAGACAGAAACCTATTCCACTAATGGCAAACTAATTCAAACTGTTCCAGTATCCCCCTAGAAGCCATTTGCGAGCAATCAGGCAAGCCCCGGAGACATCATCAGCTATTGGGAAGAAACTGATCAGGTTAACTTCTTCCTGAGGGTGATTAACGTGCCTTTTGTCTTTGAAATCGATCAGTGGAAGGAGCCAGCCGGCTCCATTGAAACATGCGCACTTAAAGGTACAGGACACAGACAAGTGAGGTGGAGAGACCTTGGGTTGGTTATTCAGAATTTCTGATTGAGAAGTTGGGCACATAAATTTGGGCTGGAGGAGATTTGTAAACCAAGAAGAAGAAACTAAAAACCTACGAAGCGGCCACCACAAGGTAGAACTACGGGCTCAACAGGAGGAGCAAGTCTTCACGAACCAGGTGTAGAGACAGATGTAACGAACTAGGACCCAAGAAGCCAGAGGGAAGCCTGAAGATTTTGTATGTTTTTAAACGGACCCATTCAGCCAGGAAGTGGCGAGTATATTTTGTCAGCTTACAGAAACCCGCAATCAGGCTAGGCTTTTTGAGGCGGGGTGGTAAGGGAGGATATATACAGTATATATATATAAAACCTCCTGTAAAACATTGCCAAAACTGTTTAAAGTAAGGATTTTTTGATGTGCCGCTTAGTCTCTTGTTTTACACATGGTATTTCACAATTGCTGTTTGTGTGTGTGGGTTAACCTGAGTTGCAAAAGACTCAATTTCTCTTGAATAAATCAACTATTTTTTTAAATACCATTACAGTATTGTGGTCTCACCTCCCGTTCACTGTCCGCTCTGGTCAAGTCACAATCATTGCCAAGACATGATCCCGTAGTCAAGGATCAGAAAGAGAGCTTCGAACACGCTCACTCAAGAGAGGCTACTGGTCAGTAATAAACAGTGGTCCCTCTTTTTCTCTCTCTCTTGTGAAGTTGTTCGAGTGGGGCACTTCCGGGTGACATTTCATCATCACAGGAGAGAGACTCACACAGGCGTAGGTGGCAGCCAAGGTACCTGGTGTGGCATAAGGACAACCTCACTGGTTATGTATAACACTGAGACTTGTTCCCTCTATATTGTGAAGCTGTCCCAGTGCGACACTTCCGGGTCGTGGTTTCAACACCAGTAGGAGAGAGACACCCACAGTTATTGGTGACACCCAATACCAGCCTGTTGTGGAGTACAGGAAACCCTTTTTGTTACAACTATAACAATAATTGCGTGAGTTCTTTACCTTAACATTGATACTAGTGATAAGGTGAACTAGATCTAAATACAGTAACTGTGCTTAACTACACTAACCACCTGAGCTAATCTGATGCTCCTGTCCTGGTCACAGTCCCTCCAAGGGAGAGAGAGAGACACACAATGTGGTTTCTTTTATACCCCTGTTGGTCTGGCCCTCTAGTGATCATCTGGTGCTACTGATTACACATTAACCCCTTATATACATGCACATGCAGAGATCACTACATGGAGTGCAGACGTTTTCATGGGAGAACACCAATGGTGAGTGCACCTTTTGTTACTCTTTAGGGATGTATGGATGGAGAGGGGGGGAACTGGAAGGTTAGAAGCATTGGGCAGGGGCTGCCATGCCAGCTGGGCGGGCTAGTTAATGGGAGTGAAGTAGAGAGTTGCCAGGAGGCACATGCCGGGAGGGGGGAGGGGGGAGGGGCAAAGAGGCTGGTTCTTTCTTTGAGGGTGGGGTGAAAGGGGGATGGTTGTTGACAAGGGTGTGGCACAGTTGGAAAGAGATCGATGGCAGTGGACATCCTAGGGTGGACCAGGAGGGTCATGTGGCATGGGCCAGGGGCTGGTTCAAATGGGGCTGGCTGATCAGCAAGGTAAGGGGGCAGAGAGCCCCCCCCCCCCCCCCCCTGGCCTCCCCAACCAGGCTATCACGTGGAATGTGAAGGGGTTGAATGTGCTGGTCATATGGTCACGTGTCTTCGCATACTTGAGGAGTCTGGAGGCAGATGTGGCTTTTTTGCCTGAGACGCAATTAAACATAGAGGACCCAACGAGGTTGACGAAGGGCTGGTGGAGCAGGTGTTTCACTCAGGGCTGGATATGAAGACGAGGGGGGTGGCAGTGTTTGTTAATATGAGGGTAATGTTTGAGGTGCGGCATTATGGCCATTCCGAGGGTGGGGGGGAGATATGTGATGGTTAGTGGAAAGTTGGAGGGGTTGCCGGTGGTCTGGTAAACGTCTATGCCCCAAATTGGGATGATATTGATTTTATGAGGCAGGTGTTAGGAAGGATTCCTGATTTGGACTTGCACTGGTTGATTATGGGGGGGATTTAACACAGTTATAGAATGGAGCTTGGACCGGCCAAATTCTAAGTCATCGAGGGATAGGCAGTGGTCAAAGAGTTGAAAGGGTTTATAGAGCTCATGGTGGTGTGGTGGTGGTGGTTGCCGGGGGGTGGGGTGGGGGGGGGGGGGGGGGAGCCATGGAGGTTTGGGAGGCTGAGGGTGAATGTTTTTTATTGTGATAGAAGTGCATTCAAAATAGCCTGAAGTCGCCATTGTGAAGATTACGTCCTTGGAGAGAACAATCGAAAGACTGGGTGAGGTTACCTGAACAACTTGTGAATGACAATGAGCCACAGTTCATATTACAAGAATTCTCAAATTATCTAAAAGAGAACGGAATCAAACACACCCAATCTGCTCCTTATCATCCTGCCACAAATGGGCTGGCTGAAAGGTTTGTTCAGACAATGAAGCATTAATTGAAGGTAACTCGTGAGCAGTGGTCATTGTCAAAATGACTGAGCCAATTTGCAATGACATGCAGGAATACAACACATTCAAAAACCCAAAGTTCTCCGGCATTATTTATGGTAAAACATCAGTTACCCACAGCATTTGATCTGCTGAAGCTGGCTAAAATAAGAGAGATTATTGAGAGGAAAAAACAAAGTCAGATTTTGCGACGTGAGAACAGGGCTATACGCCGTGTTTTTCAGAAAGGTCAGGAGTCACTGTCTGTGCGGAGCCTGCACGTTCTCCCTATGTCTGCGTGGGTTTCCTCCGGGTGCTCCGGTTTCCCCCCATGAGTCCCAAAAGATGTGCTGTTAGGTAATTTGCACATTCTGAATTCTCCCTCCGTGTACCCGAATAGGCGCCAGAATGTGGCGACAATAACTTCATTGCAGTGTTAATGTCAGCCTACTTGTGACAATAAAGATTATTATTGTTTTAAGTATTGGCAAGGAACGATGCCACCAGTGAGAAGTGGATGCCTGCCATCGTTTTAGCACAGACAGGGCCGGTCTCCTACACAGTTCAAACTCAGGATGATGTAATGTGGAGAAGACATGCTGATCAACATTTAGCAACTGGAGCTAGTTTGCCAGATTCAGAGTCAACCGAACGTACACAACAAACTGTGCCAAGTGAAGACCTAGGCATTCCTGAGAAGCTGATAATACCAGAAACAACTGTGGAAGACAGTAACCCATTTGAGGACACTTCAACACCGAGTCAACCTGCGAACACTAAGTTGAATCTGGTTGAGACAACTACAGACGATGTTCAAACTACACCAAAAACAACAAGGGCGCGATTCTCCCCAAAAGCGGAGAGTCGTGAAGGCTGCCGTGAAATTGCCCGTGTTTCACTGCAGCCTCTGCGCCCCCTCCCGGGACCCGATTCTGCTCCCCGGTCAGGGCTAGCAGCGGGGCCCCGTGAACCTCGGCATCGTAGGCTTAGCGAACTTAGCTAAGCCCGCGCGCCAAGGGTAACGGCGGCTGACGCAAATGATGACATCAGCCGCGCATGCGCGGATTGGACGGCTCCAATCCGCGCATGCGCGGATGACATCATCACGCATATGCGTGAAACCCGCACATGCGCGGGCCGTTATGCCCCTCAGCCGCCCCGCGGACTGATCCTGTGGGGCGGCGGAGGAACAAAGAGTGCGCGGGGTTCGGACCCGCTGCCTGCGATCGGTGCCCACCGATCGCGGGTCCATGCCCGCATGGGTGGCATGGTTCTCCAGAACGGCACTTTGCGGCCGTTTTCACGAACGGTGAGAGCAGGTGTGTTGGAGTTCGTGAAAACGGCCGTAAAGGCCTGGGAAATCGGCCCATCGGCTAGGGGAGAATCGCTGCTCGCCGTAAAAAACGGCGAGCAGTGATTTGTGTCGTGGGGCAGCCGTGGGGGGGGGGGGGGGGGGGGGGAGAATAGCGGTAGGTCGGGAAAAATGTCGGGAAGGCCCTCCCGCTATTCTCCGACCCGTCGTGGGGGGCGGAGAATCGCGCCCCAAAGGTTGCAGTTAACATGAAAACATGGAGCCTATGGTTCGCCGACAACCACACAGAAAGCAATGTTGTCTGAAACATCTAACTTATTGACTGTTCTGTTTATAATTTTTCACATTGTGAATTTTGATTGTTCACGTTATATTGTTTTTCATTGCAGGAACATCTAATGTAAAGGGAGAGGAAAGTGTTGGAACAAGGTCACTTTTAGAGTTTGGTCATGCAATGTATTAATGACGTTTTCAGTTGTTCAGGCAAACGGACAGTCTATCTTTACAGCCTGTAGAGTAAACACCTTTCCAATAAAGCTCTTGTTTGTTTGTACCTACATGGTCAGCAACCCTATCCTTTAAAAATACCACACCAGTGATACATCATTGAATTTGGGGACTGGAGCTCCCTGTAATCAGCAGTCCATCTCCTCCATCAACCATTGATGTCTGGGTACATTTTAAATATTGCTCCCAGAAATGATGGCGGGGCATGCACCATCCATCCCGCTGTGCTTTGCAAATGTTGGGACACCCCCGACTGCATAATTAATTAGACTGGTATCATGTGGTATCATGTGAATTCCCATTGGCCTCCATGGAAATACTCCCGGTTCCTACCACCGCCATAGTACTTTACCCCAGAAAGGAACATTTTATACAGTCTTGGCAAAGATTTTATGGAAGCTGGCAGAAGCCTGGATTCCCCTTCTAGTGATATTTGCCAGAATCCACTTTTAACATAATTTGGAGAATATTGAGCTCTTCTCTAATTTTGCTAAAATATCATATACTTATGCCATTGGATGGACTCCTCTTTTCATCATCGTCATCAAAGAATTCATAGTGCAGAAGGAGGCCATTCGGCCCATCGAGCCCACTGGCTCTCAGAAAGAGCACCCTACTTAAGCTATAAAAACAAATTACTGCGGATGCTGGAATCTGAATCAAAAGCGAAAATGCTGGAAAATCTCAGCAGGTCTGGCAGCATCTGTAAGGAGAGAAAAGAGCTAACGTTTCAAGTCCAATGACTCGTTGTCAAAGCTGTCAAAGCTCAATGACAGAGCAATTCCCTTGCCCTTGCATTTCCTTCCTGCACCAGCTAGTTTGGGCTGCCGTACATGGCTCCTTCTCCTTTTCTACCCTTTTTTATGTCTGATGAATTCAATTGTATCGGTTACTTTGGGATCCGGCTGTCTCTCTCTCCGCTGACTACAGATTGGGTCAGCTTCCTGATGTCGCCTTACCTATATAATTGACATGCCTTTGCCAGCATCAAGTCTTCACTGGACTGCATATTATGTGATAATTATCTTCTATTACTCCAACAAATGTTTGGAAGTGAATTAGCTCCTCTTCCAAATTACCGTCTTGCTAATCAGTACAAATCATTAATAAATGTTTTGATACTTTCCCCGTGTCTCTGGGTATGTTTACTGAACTTTGTGCAACTTTGCAAATATGTCTCCAATGCATCAATACATATGTGGCTTTATCCCCATCAATCCTCAGAGTAACTAAAATGTCGTCCACACAGTTGCGCATTGCGTACAAAGGTGTGCTAACAGGCTCAAGTTTGGCTTTGCTGTGAGTCCTGATGTTGTGTGTTAATTGAGCAAATCTCTTCCACCACTTTGGCCATGCATCAGCTGATTTAGGCCTGCAACTTTCTCCACTAGAGGGAGAAATTTTTCTAGCACCATCTTTTTACTGCTTGCCACCATATGTTACTGTGTTTTTGGGTTGGAATAGTTTCAATGATTTCAGAAGACTGCTGATTATAAACAACTCTAGGGCAGGATTCTCTGGTCAGCGACGCCGAAAGCGGGTTCGGTGATCGGCCAGAGAATCAAAGTTACCAACGAAATTGGGGCGGCGCTGCTTTTGCGATGCACACCTCCTCCAAAGCAGCGTACTCTAGGAATAAGCTGCACCACGTATCGTCGGCCTCAGGACATTGCCTGAGGCCTGCCCCCTGATGCTCCGACCCCGACTGGCCGAGTTCCCAACAGCGTCGGTCTCGTGTGGTCTCATCCCTTGGGAACGTGGCGGGACGGCTGCAAACTCAGTCCAACGTCACCACAGTCAGGGGAGGGCCGATCCACCAGCAGGGGAAGACTTTATTAGGGGCAGCGGGCACTGTGGGGGGGATGGTCTGGGGCGAGCAAGCCAGCCAAAGGGAGATACTATTTTGCGGGACGGGTCCAGAAGCTGCCTCCGCCATGTAGCATTGCCACCGTGCTCATTCACTGCCACAAACCCGGCAATTCTCCAGGGCATAGCGGCAGCTAGAGCCGGTTGCTCTATGCTGCCGGCATACTAGCCTCCAGCAAAACAGGGAATCGGTGGCCGTTTCACGCCATTGTTTCTGGCATAAAACAGCACCGTTCATACGCCGGCACAGGGACATTGCCCCAGAATCATAGAATCCAGCTTCTAATATCTACTTTAATACATTTACAGATTAGAGAAACCCTTACAAGTTTCTGACCATGCTTACTTTCCTCTTTAGATTGTTAGATGCACATCATATGAGTATATGTCACCCTTCTCTGATATCCTAGACTACTCCAGTTACCCTTTATGAGAGTTAATCTAACAGCCTCCATTACACTACAGCCACCAAAAAGAAATTAACCTATGTTGCAGAAGTTTGTAAATAAGATAAATGGCTATTGATCGAGTCTTTATTTTATGTGTTCAACAACGATATTCCTTCATATTGGCGAGACGATCATAGAATTTACAGTGCAGAAAGAGGCCATACGCCCCATCGAGTCTGCACCGGCTCTTGGAAAGAGCACCCAAGCCCACGCCTCCACCCTATCCCCGTAACCCAGTAACCCCACCAAACCTTTTTGGACACTAAGGATAATTCATCATGGCTGATCCACCTAACCTGCACACCTTTGGACTGAGGGAAGAAATCGGAGCACCCGGAGGAAACCCATGCAGACACGGGGGAAGAATGTGCAGACTCCGTACAGACTGTGACCCAAGCCGGGAATCGAACCTGGGACCCTAGAGCTGTGAAGCAACTGTGCTAACCTCTATACTACCGTGCTGCCCACCGGCCGCCCCGTCTGACTGATGCAGGGGTGATTCTATTTGCAGATATTAAAGTATAATAATACTCCTTTGCCACATGAATCTCGTAGTATTCTTTGTGAAACAGTTGCTTCAGGATACTTTTCTGCAGCTCCATGATCCCGGAAAAAAGGGCTTGTCATATGAGGAGAAGTTGAGGACTCTGGGTCTGTACTCATTGGGGTTTAGAGGATGAGGAGGATCTCATTGAAACTTACAGAAGACTGAGAGGCTGAGATAGGATGGATGTGGAGAAGATGTTTCCACTAGTAGGAGAGATAGAACCCGAGGGCACAGCCTCAGCTTGAAGGGACTATCCTTTAAAACTAAGATAAGGAGGAATTTCTTCAGCCAGAGGGTGGTGAATCTGTGGAACTCTTTGCCGTAGAAGACTGTGGAGGCCAAGTCATTGAGTGTCTTTAAGACAGAGATAGATACGTTCTTGATTAATGAGGGGATCAGGGGTTACAGGGAGAAGGCAGGAGAATGTGGATGAGAAAAATATCGTAAGAAGTCTTACAACACCAGGTTAAAGTCCAACATGTTTGTTTCAAACACTAGCTTTCGGAGCACTGCTCCTTCCTCAGGTGAGGAAGGAGCAGTGCTCCAAAAGCTAGTGTTTGAAACAAACATGTTGGACTTTAACCTGGTGTTGTAAGACTTCTTACTGTGCTTACCCCAGTCCAACGCCGGCATCTCGACATCGAGAAAAATATCAGCCACGATTGAATGGCGGAGCAGACTCGAAGGGCCAAATTATCTAATTATGCTCCGATATCTTAAGGTCTAATAGTCTAGCTTCTTGTGCCTTTTTTCAGAATTTCAAAAATTCAACAGCACTTTTAATTTTCATATCTTTCTTTAACACAGAAAAATATCCCAAAATGCTTTGCAGAGCTGTAAAACGAATGGGTACTGAGCCAAGAGGAATGATTGGAGGGGGTAACCAAATGTTTTGTTTTACGTAGTTTTTAAGAAGACTCTTAAAAGAAGAGGAATCCAGAGAATAAGTGGGGAGGGGGAATTAGAAGAAATTCCAAAGAGTTGAACCTACGAGGTTGTATTAGCACCTGCAATGGTGATCAAAGGTTCAGGGGAAATGCAGAAGACGACTGAGTCAGAGAAATGGGGAGCGGGGACACTGTAAGATTGACAGAGGCCATAGATAGAGAAGGAGGAGGATGTCTTTAAACATATTGGAAGTATTTTTTTGCTGTAGTTCTGACAGTTTAGGAATTAAAGAACCTCCAAGGTGGTGAGCTCACCTTCTTCGTGGCAAAGGAATTTAAGCACTTACAGCAAAACCGAGAATGATTATGATGCGACCATCAATTCACTCAAGACATGAGTAGAAGTAAACCGTGGCTTTAATCAACTTAGAACAGTGCCTGCCTGAGACTGAACCAATACTGAGAACTGCCTACAGGTCGACTGCTCTTTATACCTCCCTTCAAGGGGAGGAGCAATGGGCGGAGCCCATACATGCCCCAACATGTTCCCCTATGGATAATGCCATACAATGGCCCATAGGAGAAGCCCACAAGGGCAATAGCATAGCACAGATACAAATACAAGGGCAACAGCACAGATACAAATACACTGGTGGATTATTGGTATAATACATTCACCACAGATTAAAACACTGATTTCCGATTAAATTGGCTCCTAATGCTCATTCAAGGGGCTGCACACCATTTTGCTGGCTTGGGCTGCAATTACCAACCTCTCCTAACAGCAACCAGCTCGACAAGAGCAAAATAAGTCATTTTGAACATTGTGAGCACTACGCAAAGCCAGACTCAACTTTCACTTTTCATTTACTGATTGAGATTGACTGGGCAGCACGGTAGCATAATGGGTGGCATAGTGGCACAGTGGTTAGCATGCTGCCTCACAGTGCCAGGGTCCCAGGTTCAATTTCCGGTTTGCGTCACTGTCCGTGCAGAGTCTGCACGTTCTCCCCGTGTCTGCGTGGGTTTCCTCTGGGTGCTCCGGTTCCCTCCCAAAAGTCCCGAAAGACGTGCTGTTAGGTAACTTGGAAATTCTGAATTCTCCCTCTGAACCCGAACAGGCGCCGGTATGTGGCGACTAGGAGATTTTCACAGTAATTTCATTGCAGTGTTAATGTAAGCCTACTTTTGAGACTAATAAAGATTATTAATTCTGAGATTGACTGGGCAGCATGGTGGCACAGTGGTTAGCACTGCTGCCTCACAGCGCTAGGGACCCTGGCTCGATTCACGGGAGACTGTGTGGAGTTTTCACGTTCTCCCCGTGTCTGCGTGGGTTTCCTCCGGGTGCACTAGTTTCCTCCCACAGTCCAAAAATGTGCTGCTACTCCTTAGAAAATTGCCCCGAGGGGCAGCACAGTGGCGCAGTGGGTTAGCACTGCAGCCTCACGGCGCTGAGGTCCAAGGTTCGATCCCGGCTCTGGGTCACTGTCCGTGTGGAGTTTGCACATTCTCCCCGTGTTTGCGTGGGTTTCGCCCCCACAACCCAAAAACGTGCAAGCTAGGTGGACTCGCCACGCTAAATTACCCCTTAATTGGAAAAATGATTGGGTACACTAAATTTATTTAAAAAAAATAAAATTGCCCCTTTGTGTTCAAAGGTTAGGTTAGGTGGGGTTACAGGTAGCGAGTGGGGATTAGGTCGGGTAGGAGGGTCAGTGCAACCCCAATGGGCCGAATGGCCTCCTTCTGCACTGCAGGGATTCTATGACCTGCGTTTGGAAAGGGCTTTTGATACATATCCAGTCACTGTCAAGACTGTTTTCAACACCCTTATCAATATTTTATTCTGGAAAATCTCTCAGGATCTCAGATGAAAAGAGTGAATGTTCTGCTATTGTTTGTCACTGGAGACCTTATTGCAGCCACAAGGAGAAAGGGAAGGGTTGATCATTGGGATTTTGCCAGTGTGTGACCTTCCATGTTGACAAAGTGTTATCTGTAGCATCTCTTCCACCTGATGTGGCTGCTGCCCACCATTGTGTGTGTTACTGTGTGGCTTGCTGTTCCTCCTAGTCTCTAAACTACACAGATTGCCAGTCTCTGAGTTGGTGCCTGTGACAATGGTAGTGATTCTTCCATCCTGTCTCCTCCTTTTCCTTCTAACTCCTGGGAGACTGCACTGATAAAGTTATAAAGGCTGGGGTGCAGCACCCATAGCTTGTATGCAAGGATGTGTGTGAGGAGAGCATATGGAGCTGGTAAGTGGGAATTTATTTGGGGGTTTATGAATCAGAAATAGCTGTGGGTTTAAAGAAGCTAGTTATCGTGTACCACTAGGGAATAGGTTGCCAGTTCTGCCTGCCTGCCACTCTGCTCAAAACTATCACCAGCAGTTCCTCCATTGTGAACATATGGAAGAATGTATTCCCCTGCCCCTGTTCATGCCCCTGTCCATCATGTACAAGATCCAGATCTTCAGTGGAAGTGTGTGTGTGGAATTGTTGAATACCACTCCAGGAAAATAGCTACAAATCAGTGCTTCAGTGAGAAAACCTGCAGGTTTTAGTGTGTTTCAGGCATTTTCACTTAATGACTGTTTCACCCTTTACCTAAATAACCAGCAACTAACCTGCAAGAAGTTGATGATCCCTTTAAATATTGCTGGTGGGGGGCTCCTTCCTGCTGCCAAATACTTGATAAGCTTAGCATGATTAAGAGAGGGATTTAACTGGAGTGTTGAGCTCCAAAATGTCACTGTATTGGCATTAAATCAGCATTGCATGTCATGGCTTGCCTGCTCTGCATATATCCAGTTGCCATTCAATGTACATACTCCATTACCTATGTAGCATCTGATGCGACTTGCCGCAAAAGATTATGCTCATGTTAAGGACATCATTTTGGAAGTGTAAGGACACTTGAAGTGCTCCAAAATGGGCCGAAATTAATTTTGTGCCCAGAGAGTTGAGCAGATAAGCAGTCAGTTACAAGTTTTCTTTGTTTTCGTAGTTTCCGTCCTCTGCATTACCTCCAAGGACACGAGTGCAAGACACAAAATAAACAATCCAGTTCAATACTTGCTTGATAATTCACTCAAGATAAAGCCTTGATAAGGGTTTTTATGGGAAGTCTTGTTAAAACTGAAATTCATCAAATGATAACAAGGGAGGTAATCCTTTGACAGCATATGAATCTGAACAAGAGGAAAAATATAAAGAGGGCATATTAGAGCAGATACTTCAGAACTTGAAACAGGCTTGACTTCCTCAAGCTCAAAGCCTGTGACGCAGTGAATTCCCTGGTACATGGTGCGACCAGCGTACAAAATATTATCTGTAAATATTATTAGTAATGGGCATCATTGTACATGTGTAACCTTTGATAATAATAGTTATAATATCATTAATTCCAATGAAAATCACTAAATGTCTTGAACTCTATTATCTTATGGAGTAACTTTCAAATTTATCACAAACAACAGACCCAGATGAAGGGGACAAAAGTGTTAGTATAATTCAGAGGATAGAAATTTTAGGATCTTAACTTTCCAACTTTTAACGCCAACTTATGACAGTAAATTATTCTGTCATGGCATTATCAAACTGGAATACAGTTCAGAGAAATTGAGTTCAAGTAACGTCAAGGATCATAATTTTGATTGGATGCGGTCGGACGTGAAGACATGTTTAAATGATTAAGAGTCCCCTTCGATTCTTATTCAAACACAAAACAGGACCAGGTGGTCCGCGGTTAGTTATGAGCTGCCAGATCTCGATACAGTCTACAACACTGTAATAAATTCAGTGAGGTATGTGGACAGCTTGGAATATGGGACGGTTTTCGAGTTGGAGCCAACACTGAAAGATGCGGTAATCTGGGACTGTTGTATCATCTGGTCCCCAATGTCACTATCCACCTATATTCTATTTGCATCAGTACACCATTGTTCATAATGAAAAGACACTAAACTTCACAACACGCATCAGGCACTGAAGTTATCCTGAGGAGAATGTGGTGCAAACAGATTTATTTTGTGTTCCGGACTATTTCTTTAACAATGTTAGTTTGGTTTTTGTAGCTCAGAAGCTGCAGGAAACTCCACCACCCTTTTATTTTAGTCTGCAGATATTAACCCCTTCTGTGTAAGAATGTTGCAAAGATTTGTTTAGCTGTTGAGACTATATAGTTCTTCAGTTTTATTAAATATTTTTAGTCATTCAGGAAGGTGCCTGAAGAAAGAGCAAGAGGAAAAATGATGTAATTTACTGGTGGACTGTAAATTTAAAATATTGATCTGAATTAGAGTCACTGTTAAATTGTGAAACCAAACTTTATTGTGGGCAAGGGAACAAAAGACTGGCCTTCAAAAGTAATTGCAATCGCAATTTTGTAAATCCACCAAACCTGGGAACCATTTGTTTCTGAAGTTAAAATTGATGAGATCTTTGGATAAAACTTGCTCTTCAAGCAATCAAGAAAAAAAATTGGAAAGGCTTAATAGGATAATTAAATGGAAAAAGAGTCCAATCCAGGTAATTCTGCCCGGTATTTTGTGATAAGGAAGAAAGATTTTGATTTTGAAATAAAATTGGGCATTAACAAGTCCTCCCAGCCCAACAATACCTTTGAAACTCTTCCTGATGGTCAGGGGTGATGTGGTGATGGGGGTAAGGTGTTGTGGGTGGGGAGACTATTGGGGAGACTAAAGGAAACAAACAATCTTTGTCTTACAGATTGAACTATTGGGATAAATTTGAAAAGATATAATGAACTCTGCCGTAATATAATGCGATATTCTGAGGATAAAAAGAGGCCAGTTGAAATAAAATAAATGTGCTGCTAACTTGGACCAATTTGTGAAATTTTAATATATGTTTTAATCATGGGAATTTTCTCCAGGAGTTAATAAATGAGATGAAATGGCATTATAACGGAATGTGTAAAATTGAATGAGAGGAAGCGATTGAGAATACAAAAACTGTAAAATTACAACACCAAGTAGGGACCAAGCTCATTGCCCCTCATGACTCTGGGTAAATTTCAGGAACTGAACTAAACGGTTGAGCGAAAGATGTGCATATATTTACAAATAACTAATTGTTATTCACCAAAAGATATCAATTTGTTATCAATGTGCAATGTGGTGAAAGTCAGGATAATGTAGTTAAAAATAATTAATTGCCAGATTTCTCCGTGAGGTGGTTATACTGTACAGCGAAAAATAAAATGTGTTTGATAAACTGCCCACTTCTTGAGACATTGGGATTATGCAGGGTGATAAGCGAAGATCTCAGACCACTCTTTGAGCTTTTGATAAGATAGCTTCAGAGCATAGGAATGACTTGTATCTTTTGTCACATGCAGCATAATCTTTGGATGTGGTACCTGTGCAAATGCGATATAGGGAACATAAGAAAAGGGAACAGAAGTAGGCCATTTGGTCCTTTGAGTTTGCTTCGGCATTCAATAAGATCACAGCTGATCTTTAAATCTATCTTCCCGCAGTGCAAATTGCCGAGTGAAAGTGATTGAAGAACGTGTCTCAGAAAAGCATGGTCAGGCCGACACTACCATTACATGAAATGTGTAAAGTGGTTTAGGAAAGTGAGAAAACTTTTTAATCAAGACACTGGCAGTTTTCCTTAGATAAACTGTTTTTTTTAATGAAATTGGAAATACGAGTAGGGAGAAATATCACATTGAAAAATCTAATTTTAAATGAACCCAAAATTGAAATTAAAATTCCTCATATCATGGTCAGCAGTAGTCTTTTAAGCCAAGAAGGTTAATTTTTAATGTATAGGTGCACTTGGAGGGACAAATAGACTTTACTTTTAATTCAACATATTGTGCTCTGTCATGTAAAAGAAATGGGCAGAAATTTGCATGACAAAAAGGATAGTCTTTATAACAATCTTTTTACTAGTGTCACAAGTAGGCTTACATTAACACTGCAATGAAGTTACTGTGTAAATCCCCTAGTTGCCACACTCTGGCGCCTGTTCGTGTACATGGAGGGAAAATTCAGAATGTCCAAATGATCTAACAGCACTTGTGGGACTTGTGGGAGGAAACCGGAGCAACCGGAGGAAACCCACGCAGACACGGGGAGAATGTGCAGCCTCCACACAGACAGTGACCCAAGCCGGGAATCGAACCTGGGAGCCCTGGCGATGTGAAACATTAGTGTTACCACTGAAATATTTATATGTATATTTATGCTGACTGTCATGAAGGTGAAGTGGGGGTGTGGAGAAGGAGTAAGGAAATGGTTAATTTCTTCATATTAACTTTAGCTGTTAAGTCACCTTCTGTTAGGAGGCTGAAAATGTCACCTTTGTTTCCAGTGGAATGTCCAGTGGAAAAGTAAATGTTGTTTGATAAGGGGTTTGGGAGGAGGCTGTCTTGTGAACACTAAAAATTATTAAGTGAACAATGGGGTGAGATTATACTGTGATAATATAGAAACCTGTACCAGAGGAAAAAATATTAGGAGGGACGAAAAAGCTCGGCCACCTGATTCCCTTGACTTTGAATTCTGTAAGACAGTGAATTCTCTGGTCATTTGTTTTACTTTAAATGACCCTGAGTATTTGTGTAATTTTTGTTAGTAATGATTACCATTGTATATGTGACATTGTTGATAATAATGGGTATAATCGTATGTTTGATTCTTTTGAAAGCCACTAACTGTCTTTGAACCTTAATGTGGACTAACACAAACTGATAAGTAAAACATCCACTCTCTAACAGGTCAAAGTAAGTCAGATAGGGGGCTGGATCCAAAATCGCAAAATGCGATCGGCTGGAGAATCGGCTCCGACGCCGAAATTGGGTTTGATGCCATTCCCCCCCCCCCCCCCCCCCCCCCCCCCCCCAAAATCCCGGAATCACGGCGCCCGCCATGCAGCCTGGAGAATTGCCTCAAGTGCCCCGACGATCGATTCTCCGGGGCCTAAGTTATTCTGCGGCCCAATGGGCCGATTTCCCAACAGCGTGGTTCTAACCTCCTGTAAAAATTTATGATACCGGCGTGTTGGCTGAGGCGGCTGTGGGAGAAGCTAGGGTTGGCGTGGGGGGGACCACGTGCTACCAAACAGACACCGGTCGTGCTTTCTGCGAGAGGGGGGCCCTGCCAGGGTCGGGGGAGGGGAGGGGAAGGGGAGGGTAGCGATCGAGCAGAAAGCACCGCCATGACAGGGCGGTGCCCATGCAACGAGAGCCATTACGGCAGCCATCTTGTTGGCAACCCACCCTGGCCTGTGGGTGAACGCCCCACTCAACCCGTGACACCCACCGGGGGGAACACCCAGGACCTCACCGACAGCAGCCCCCAGTGAGGGCAGTGCCATGAAATAGTGGCCCTGGCAGCATTGATGAGCGCCAGGAACAGGGGCACCGACGGGGTGGGGGTGGGGAACATGCGTGGCAGGGGCGCACGGAGTCAACCGGGGCCACCATGTAGCCCATGGCACCTGGTTGTGCATGGGTCTATGCACCATGATAACATTTTCTCTCCCCATCCCCTGCAGATTATCATGTTTGGGAACCAGCCAGCGATGTTGGCCACCGTGGCGGGGCCGCTGTTCTGCATGCAGTCCTGTGTCATCATCAGCCCAGGCGGTTCAGAGAGGATGCCAAGGCTGAAGCAGAGGAGTGGGCCGCAGAGGGGCAGGTGGCAGCTGCTCAGGCTGGAGGGCCGCCTGCCCGACAGTCCGAGGAGGAGGAGGTGGTGGTGGTGCCAAGGAGGGGCCTGATGAGGCCTCAAGTGAACTGGCACCTTTGAGGAACTTCCGGACCGGCCATGCAGGAGGAGGCTGCGGATAAGCCGGGAAAACGTCGGTTATATTTGCCACATGATGGCACACCTGGCACTGCGTGGGAGTGGGGGAGGACACCCACTCCCGGTGGCCATCAAGGTGACAGTCGCCCTGAACGTCTATGCAACGGGGTCATTCCAGTCGCCGAGTGGGGACCTGTCTGGCATCTTGCAGACATCTGTGCACAGGTGCATCTGTGCTATCACTGACTCCCTGTATGCCCTTGCGGACCGGTACATCCAGTTCCCTGTGGACCACACTCACCAGGATGCCCGGGCAGCGGGCTTTGCCGCCATCACCGGGATGCCCGGGTCCAGGGGGTCATCGATGGGGTGCATGTCGCCCTGTGGCCACCTGTGAATAACTGGCCGCAGTTCACCAACCGAAAGGGGTACCACTCCGTGACCATTCAGGTGGCCTGTGACCACCAGATGAGGATCCTGCACGTCTCTGCCCGGTACCTAGGCAGTGTGCATGGCTCGTTCGTGTTGGCACAATCATTGATACCTGGCATGTTCGAGGGTCGGGGTGATGGGGGGACGGTCAGAGGAGAGGGAGTGGGAGGGGAGGCTGAATGGCCCACTCACTGGGCCTCACCCGTCCACCACCCCTCACCCACAGTGGCCATCACTGACCACCCTAACCCCACACCCATCAGACAGAGCACGGACGCGGCGTTCAACGGTGTGAATATGTGTTTAATGTGAAGAGGTATATACAGTCTGTATCCTAGCCCCTATTACTCAACTGTGCCCTGCATCTGTGCCAACTTAAATGTTGTTTAGTTTCTGGCCTTCCGGGCCCTAACACTATGCCTAGGTGGTACCCCAGACGGTACAGCAGGAGTGGAGGTGGACTGCTGAGACTCCTGCCCTGCGACTAGGGTCTCCGTTGGCGCACATTTCCTGAGGTGGCCCAATGGGCCAGGCTGCACCTCGTACTTCCCGGGTGGCGTGGTGCCACACTGTTCTGTCTGCTGCCCACCTGATGCACCAGGGATAGGAGCGGGGCGGGGAGTCCGAGGTGTTGGGGTGTTCTGGCACCTCCCCTGCAGGGGTGAGAAACCCTCAATTACGACACAGGAGAGATTGGTAATTCAAAGGCTTTAATTACCAGAGAACCAGACAGCCAGCGAGAAGTGTGCTCACAGCACGCTGCCCACTAAGCGTAACCTTATATACAGTTTCCTGGGGGCAGAGCCAGAGGCGGAGTCCCCCAGGGTTCCAAGCCCGGTCTTAAAGGGGCCATCGTATTAAAGGTAAAGGTGCAGATATCGTTCATCACAAGGGGTCACCGGCACGGGCCCCATCATCTCCTCCCCCCTCAGCATGCCCGATGGCTCCCGGGCTTCTCCATGGGACGGGGGCGCGAGCGGAGACAAACCCCAAGTTCCCCCCCCCTCCGACACCTGACACGGCCAGTCCTGGATGCTTGCTCTGGTATTGACCATGGTCTGAACGTTAGCGGCCATGGGGCACAGGGAGTGGGCTATCACTGTCTGGGACTGGGCCACCCCCTCTGGGACTGTGCCGCCTCCCTCTGGGACTGCACCACTTCCCTCTGGGACAGCGCCACCTCCCTCTGGGACTGTGCCGCCTCCTTCTGGGACTGCACCTCCTCCCTCTGGGACTGTGCCGCCTCCCTCTGGGACTGCGCCACCTCCCTCTGGGACTGCGCCTCCTCCCTCTGGGACTGCGCCGCCTCCCTCTGGGACTGCGCCACCACCCTCTGGGACTGTGCCGCCTCCCTCTGGGACTGCACCACCTCCCTCTGGGACAGCACCTCCTCCCTCTGGGACTGGGCCACCTCCCTCTGGGACTGGGCCACCTCCCTCTGGGTCTGTGCCGCCTCCCTCTGGGACTGCACCACCTCCCTCTGGGACTGCACCATCTCCCTCTGGGAATGCACCACTTCCCTCTGCGACTGCACCACATCCCTCTGGGACTGTGCCGCCTCCTTCTGGGACTGTACCGCCTCCCTCTGAGACAGCGCCACCTCCCTCTGGGACTGGGCCGCCTCCCTCTGGGACTGGGCCGCCTCCCTCTGGGACTGTGCCGCCTCCCTCTGGGACTGTGCCGCCTCCCTCTGGGACTGGGCCGCCTCCTTCTGGGACTGCACCACCTCCCTCTGGGACAGCGCCACCTCCCTCTGGGACTGCACCTCCTCCCTCTGGGACTGCACCGCCTCCCTCTGGGACTGGGCCGCCTCCCTCTGGGACTGCGCCACCTCCCTCTGGGACTGCGCCACCTCCCTCTGGGACTGCGCCACCTCCCTCTGGGACTGGGCCGACTCCCTCTGGGACTGGGCCGCCTCCCTCTGGGACTGGGCCACCTCCCTCTGGGTCTGTGCGACGCGGTCAGCACCTGGGCAATGGCGCCAATGCTCACATCCATGGCCTGCTGTGACTGGACCACACTGAGGAGTGCCGCTGCAATCTGCAGCTCTCTCTGGCACGTGGTTGCCTATGAGTGGGGCCACGGCCCTCACCTGCACAGATAGCCCCAGGCCTTGCAAAAACTGACCCATGTCTGACACCGTTGCCCCCATTGTCTCCACCGCGGACGCCACCCGTGCGGTTTCGGCCTGGGTGACACGCATGACCGGCACCACTCCCTGCTCCTGCAGGAGGTTGGATTCCTCCACCTGCCCCTGCAGGTGTTGAAAGCCGGCCCTCATCCGCTCCTCTCATCCCTGGGTCTCTGACTGCGCCTGAACTATGGGTGGGAATGGATCTTCCAGGAGCACGGGACCTGTCTGGGCGGCAGCTGGTTGCTGGGGCCGGGCTGCTCCTACCTCCACCTGCTGTACCGGGATGGCTGTGTGGTGCTGAACGGTGAGTGTCTCAGAAGCCTCATCACTAAAGTGCCCAACCGAGGTAATAGTCTCTGCGATGGTGTAGGAGATAGCTGTGCTGGAATGTCAATGTGCTCATTGGACCCAAGGTCCAGGGTATCCTGTGTCGTGGTGTCCTGTGTGTCTGTCCCCTGTGTTTTTGTCCTCGGGTCGTGGTGTCCTGGTGTGGTGAATCACAGTAGCGTAATTCACACTGTATTACACATGTTGTACTATGTTGTACCTGCTCGGCAAGGGCATCGCCTTGAGCAGGACTACCAGCTATAACCCCAGGGGGAACGGGCAGGTGGAGAGGGAGAATGTGACGGTCTGGAAGACCGTCCTACTGACCCTCCGGTCTAGGAATCTCCCTTTTTCCCATTGGCAGGAAGTCCTCCCCGACGCGCTCCACGCTATTAGGTCCCTCTTATGTACCGCTACCAACCAGACCCCTCACGAGCGGCTCTTTATTTTTTCCAGGGGCACTACCACGGGGGTTTCGCTCCCGGCATGGTTGAAGACACCGGGCCCGGTACTCCTCTGGAAGCACGTCAGGGGGCACAAAACTGACCCACCCGTAGAGAAAGCGCTCCTACTGCATTCGAACCCCCAGTACACCTTCGTAGAGTTTCCTGACGGCCGTCAGGACACTGTATTCCTCCAGGACCTAGCACCTGCAGGGTCCAACCCCCCCACTACCACCGCCGAGGTACCCCTCACACTAAATCCCACCCAGCTCGCCCCCCACCCCCCCGCACCTACCAGTTCGCTACATTTTTTTCGCGCGCCCGCGCCAGCTAGCTCCCAGCGCCCCCAGTCCCCAGTCAAACCAGACGGGTACGAAGCTCGAGCGGAATCGCCCCCAGGGTCCGCCATCATACCCCAACCGACGGTGCTCATCCAGCCACCAGAAGGGGCTGCAACCCCGGTGCTACGCCGATCACAGCGGACAACTCGGCCACTGGACAGACTCAATCTGTAAGCCACCACCCCCGCCGGACTTTTTTGACAGGGGCTGAATGTGGCGAATCACAGTAGCGTAATTCACACTGTATTACACATGTTGTACTATGTCTCTGTAAGCTCGGCACACAAGCAGTTACGCTGCTCTGCCACTAGGGGGAGATGCACTGGGAGTGTATGGGAATTTGTACTGGGCTCCACCCTTGGCTCCACCCACGGCTCCTCCCCCTAACCAGAAGTATAAAGGTTGATGCTGAGAGCCTGCCTGCCAGTTCATCTGGAGTTCATTTTGTCACAGGCAGGCTCTGTTGTAAGACAATTAAAACCACTGTTCACTTCTAACCACGTGTCACGTGAATTGATGGTCTCATCACCTGGGTCATCTCGGGCAGAGGGCTGGTGTTCAAGATGTTCTCCCCATTGGTTCTTGGGTTCCTGGGGAGCACCGGATCTGGCACTGGCTGGGGGCGGGGTTCCCGGATGGGCCGGCCCATCGCTGTCTGGTCCTGTAAGACACAAGACAGCATGTTTGGTTAGACAGGCATACCTGGGGTGAGGCGTGAGGTGGTGAGGGCTGTTGGTGTGTGGCGTGAGGGGTGTGGGGTGAGGGGTTTGGGGTGAGGGGGTGTGGCGTGGGGTGGGGGGTGAGGGGGTGTGGGGCGAGGGTGTGTGGCGTGGGGGTGGAGGGGTGAGGGAGGGAGGGGAGGATGGTGTGGGGGAGTAGGGTGTGGGGTGAAGGTGTGTGGGGTGAGGTGTGCACGCATGTGGCATCAGGGGCCGGAACCAAAAAGGGGGTCTCACTTGGTGGCATGCTTCCCTCTGGTCTTCTCCCGCTCCCGGCAGTTATGAGCGGTCTTGTCCTGGGGGGGGTTGGGGCAAACACAAACAGCAACAGTGTTAGACGGTCCGACGCCTGCAGCCCAGGGGTTTGGGTCTCTGATGGCCCTGGTGCCCAGGGCATCCGGCCATTGTGGCTGGCATGGGTGGGTGCAGCAATGTGGGTGAGGGTGGGGGTGGGGCTGCCCCTGGGGGAGGGGTGGTCACATGTGTGGGGGGTAGGGTGCTTGGTGCCGGGGCACACTGCTGGGTACTCACCCTAGCTACCCTGAGGAGGTTGTGCAGCTTCCTCCGGCACTGGTCTGTGGTCCTGGCCACCATCCCAACGGCGCTGACGGCCTCGACCACCTCAGCCCAGGCACGGCGAATGATGGCGCCTGCTGTCTTGCGTCCCGGCCCGAACACCAGCCCCCTCTCCTCCACGGCGTCTAGGAGGGTGTCTAGTTCCCAGTCCATAAATCTCGGGGCTGCTCACCTGGCGGCCATCTTGCCTGCGTCGCTGTGCGTGGCGGGGAGATTATTTAACTCCAGCCGCGTCGTCGCGTCAATGATGGAACCGGCGAATCGGCGGCTGGTCCGTCAGGCATTGCACGTTGCGCCCGTGCTAGCCCATTGTGGGCCATTGAATAGCTCCACCTGGGGGCCCGATGACGTTGTCGTGAAACTCCACGGTTTTGACGACAGCGTCAACACTAAGCCTCGTTTTGGGAGAATCCAGCCCAGGATATCTGCATTGTGCTGCTTCTCTGTGAATGCCAGTGTCTGATCAAAAGCATTGCTGCCATGAAGAATGACATTTAGCCTGTCTAATGTCTTTACAACTGAATTGTAAAGCTGAATTGGGAAAGGCGATTAGTGCAACAATCTAATGATTTAACATCCTGTAAGAAAGCAAGTGGGTAAGGGAGAGAGCACTGAAATGGGAAAGCTTCCCCTGAGTACTGTCGTCCACACTTCCCCTGTATTGACCAATGAAATGGCACACCAACAACTGGGACTACTTGCTCCATGGCACCTTGCCAGCGACCATCTCAAACCTAATGGAAAGGGAAGAACAAGAAGAGACAAGGGGTGCGATTCTCCAGCTTCGATGCTCTCTCGCTCGAGTGAAACAAGGCCGGTGAATAGTGGGAGAGACGGAAAGCGAGAACTGAGCTGGCCGCCAAACCAGATGCAAAGCAACCGGCCTGCTCCCATGGGCAAAATAGGGATCCAGCTGCAGCGTGGCAAGAAATCAATTATCACCAATTAAATGCTATTTCCATACAATTAACGGGAGCCACCCCACATCCAACGGCCCTCCCGTCATTCAGTGATCTCCCCAGCAAGTGGTCACGCTGGCACTGATTAGCACTTCTTTACAAAACTGGGTGGGGCCCTGTGGGGCTGTTGAGTGGGGGAACCGGCCGCGCGCGGGTCTGCTATGCCAACCCTTGAACCGTGTGTTCCCTAACTGAGGGCAACCCTAGTCCCTGCCTGTCTGCCCCACCGACGATCTATAACTCCCACTGACCGCAGAAGCCTTTGGTCATGCGGCTGAAGGTTATTACTAATAGGGAATTAGCAATTGTAGTTAAGTGAGTTCTTCTCACATCCCAAGTGGAAATTCGTGGGCCATTCAGCATGTGGGGCATGTCAACATCCTCAGAGATGCTCTTTACTGTTTGTGCCATGCTATCTAGTGACTCGGCAATGCCCACCAAGCTCTGCAGCACTTCGGCCATTCTTATCTGAGAGCGGGACGTGTCCCGCAGTACTTCATCATGGTCAGCCTGGCACTGGGTCACGTCCCCCATCGAGTTGGACACCTTATCAAGGCCCTTAGCCATGGCCATCCCCACCTGCGCTATGCCTTGGATACCTCCACTAATGCTGCTGACATCCACTGCGGTTGCCACACTAGCAGGTTGGTCTCTGTGCCACGCATTGCTGGTGACATTTCCTACGCCCGTAGCCTCTGGGACTCCTCCAATCAGCTGTGCATCTGCTGAAATGTTGTTGATATCTCCCTCTGAATGTCCTGGCTGCTCCCTAATGTCTCCATCAGCTCCAGGTGGTCAGTGGGAGGGATGGGTCAGCGTGTGTGGCATGTAAAATTCATATGTGACTTCATATGTGACCGGGTGGGACCCGGTGGATCCTCATCACTGTGGCGTGCGCCAACCTCTGCATAGGTGATCGCTCTGTTCTTGGCCACCCCCGTAACCTCCAGGGCCCATGCCTTGAAGGTCATGAGGATTCTTATCTCCGGAACCCCTCCACCTGACGATTTAGGGAGAGTTTTTCCTGCCACACATGCGGTTCACATTGGTGGGAGGGGGAGGGGATGTGAAGGGAGGGTTGGGGTGATGGGAGGCTTGGAAAGGGGGTGGTGAAGGGTTGATTGGGGGGGCAGACGGAGAGTTGGAGGGGCTGGTCGCCTTGGGGGTGGGGTCCTGGGTGGAGGGCTGGTCAACTCACCCATGCTGCCTGGTATAGGTCATTGGCCATCTTGCCGCACTGGAGGCCAATGCTCCTGGCCAAGCCTCCCGAGCTAGCGGCTACTACCACTTTGTCCCAGGTGGCACTGGCTGCCCTATGGCTCACTCTCCAGGACTCTCGAAGGAACAGGATATCACACCTGATCTCCACCACATCTCGGAGCCTTCCGAGATCCGTGTCTCCAAACCTTGGGGCCAGTCGTCTCTATGGCTGCGATCTGAGAGGGGTTGATTGTGCAACTGCTGTTTAAGTGCTGTTCAACCTTATTGTTAGGGGGAGCCTGGCGAGCGTGCTCGCAGCGAATCAGCTGGCGAGCCTTTATTTCCAGCGTGAGGCCTCGTTAAGTGGAACATGGGAAAGCATAAGATGGGAGGGAAGAGGTTTACCAAAGTCAGCTCAACTATGTCATTCTCCTCAGGAACCTCTTGGCCAAACAATGCCATGATATTACCAAACTACCTTCCGGTGATCAAGGACACTCATTGCATATTAAGCCCTCTAGATGGCATTCGAGCAATGACTTCAGAACAGCATTTATAAAATTTCTGACATCAGTCAAGCTCGCCATTCATCAGCGTTTGCACCAGCAAGGTTATCTGGAGCAAAGTGGGAAGGGTATGAGGGACCAGTGGTGGGGGTTAGTTAGAAAGGGGAGAAATGGTGGCTTAGTGGTAATGTCACACAATGAGTAATCTAGACTCCCAGTCATGGGTCCAAATCCTACCACGGTGAAATTTAATTTCACTTAATTAAAAAAACTGGAAGTTAAAGTTGGTCTCAGTAATGGTGACCATAAAACTATGATTGATTGTTGTAAAAACCCATCTGGCTCACTAATATCCTTATTTAATCTGGCCTGCCTGTGACTCCAGACTCACAGCAATGTGGTTGACCTGAACTATCCTCTGAAATAGCTTCGCAAGCCACTGAATTCAAGGGCATTAGGGATGGGCAAAGAAATCCTGGCCTTGCCAGTGACACCCACATCTCATGAAAGAATAAAGGAAAGGAATACCATCTCCCATTGACTGGTCTACTCCTTCAGGATTCATTTAATAATAATAATCTTTTATTGTCATAAGTATGAAGTTACTGTGAAAAGCCCCTAGTCGCCACATTCCAGCACCTGTTCGGGTAGGCTGGTACAGGAATTGAACCTGCGTTGCTGGCCTTGTTCTGCATTACAAACTAGCTGTCTAGCCCACTGAGCTAAACCAGCCCTAGGAGCTATGTTATCATTAATATTGACCTAGGGTAATATGGATCCTTGCCTGACCCAGACATTAGACAACCACATTTTGTGAGAAAAGCTAAATGATTCCAAACTTCCACTTTAATCATGTCAGACTTGACTCCAAATAGGCCTCAACTACTCCTATGGAGGATAGGGAGCAGTTTAGCTCAGTTGGCTGACCAGCTGGTTGGCATAGCAAAGCCAACAGCACGGGTTTGATTCCCGTACCGGCAGAGGTTTTTCAAAGGGGAAAGCAGCCTATGGTCATCTGGGACTATGGAGACTTTACATTTAGTCTTTGGGTGGACCTTAGACAACTGCCAAAGAGATAGTGTGAGTCCTACCTAATTAACCAGAACTGCAGCTTATAGAAACTGCTGGTTTCATGCCAGAATTCACTATAAATATAAATGTATTCCCAATATTCTTCTGATCACAGTGCTGCCACACAACATAGTCCATGTGAGGTAGCAATGTTAGCAATGTTCAATTAGCAAAAGGAATTCCAGCCAGCCAAAGTTTTAACTGATAGGGAAAGGTTACAAAGCTGTATAACTATTACTAAAAATAATTGCACGTATGCCTGAGACCCTTACAGTATAAGACCAGGGACTTACCGAGTTACAAGTTTTGAGCTTGAGGGGTCAGCTGACCAAACCTTTTCAATTTAATTTATTCCTGACTTTCATTCCAGCTTTGTGAGAAGCCACAAGTGTTACCATGTCTATTAGCTAACTTTCAATTTCAACAAGAATACTCCCTAACCTGTATCGGAGGTTCTTTATCAAGACCCTGTGTGCAGGGTTTCTTTTCAAGGATCACCTGTGTGCAGGGTTTCTTTTCAAGGATCACCTGTGTGCAGGGTTTCTTTTCAAGGATCACCTGTGTGCAGGGTTTCTTTTCAAGGATCACCTGTGTGCAGGGTTTCTTTTCAAGGCTCACCTTCATGGGAGGTGCTTTTAAAAGCTGGAGCTAACAGTAGATTTCAAAATTGAAAGACAGCTAATTGGAAGTGGTCATATGAATGGAATTCAATCTTCAAAATAATGGGAAATGTCCTGAGGAATCCCATAATTCCATGCAATTAAAAAACATACTTCACTTGTTCAGTCACAATGAACTGCTGGTCTTATTTATGAACAAACAGAATGGTGAAATGTGTCTCAAAATGCAGGTCTCTCAGGTGAAGAATATGTCAAAGCCTAATAGGGGGCAGTGAGTGTTAGGGATTGTCGCCCGGTGGCAGATCTATAATTTGTTTTTCTTGATGAAAGTAATCAAAATCCTTACTGAACTGAGTAACGTATGCCTGCATGACCTTGGGCAGAAAACAAAGTACACATAAACAGAAACATATTCAGATTGGCAACTGTAAATAGCAGGGTACGGTAAGGATCATTACTTGGGCTTCAGCTATTTACAATCTATATTGTTGACTTCGAGGAGGGGCCTGTGTGCAACACAAAAGCAGGACACTGCAAATGTTGGAAATCTGAAACAAAAACAGAAAATACTGGAAATAATCAGCAGGTCAGGCAGCATCTATGGGGAGAACCAGTTATCAGGCGGGATTCTCCGTTGGCCGACGGCAAAATCGCAAAACGTTTGCGATTGGGCGGAGAATTGGTTCCGATCCCAAATTTGTAGCAGGCACCTATTTGACGGCAAATTGCAATTCACATTCACCTCGACAGCGGCGTCAATGTACTCTGGAACGCACGTACAATAAACATTGTTTGCATGGGGGTGTGGGGTAGTGTACTTGTGTGTGCGGGGTGACATTTGCCATGGATGTGGGGGACCCACAAGCTCACTTAGAGATCGGGGCACGCTTTCAAAATGGCGGGCCGATATCTGAATTCAGCTCTCCAATGCTAAAAAAAATTTAAGTGTGGGCTAAACTGGTGAGAAACTCCCCAGGGCCCAAAAAACTGACTAAGTGTCATTGAATAGCGGTGGGGAACTCACCGGTAGAGCAGGCAGACACTCCCTGAAAAACCCGCCACAAATTAACTTAGAAATGTTTTGGAAGATTCACGCCCATAGATTCTATGGTATGTTCTGAAATGGTACATTCACTTTTGTTGCCAAGGGATTGGAGTATAAAGGCTGGATTTTTGTTGCTCTAGTTGGAAAATTTCCTGAGTTTCCTGACTTTTGGGGGGCCGGAGAATTCGGAGGACGGCGGGGGTGGGATTCACGCCAACCCCCAGCGATTCTCCGACCCGGTGGGGGGTCGGAGAATCCCACCCCTTATGTTGACTCGTTCTCGCAGTCTCGCAGTGAATTGGCGGTATAACAATTTATTATCCAGAGACATCACCATGGAAGCCGCTCTAATGCCAGATACTCGAACTCGATGCATGAGCAACAGAGGCTAAGGAGATCTTCTCACACTGGCTTTGCTGTTTCGAGGCCTACTTCGACTCCTCCGCAACGCCGCCCTCCAAAACCCTCAAGCTGCGACTCCTCCACGCACGGGTGAGCCATTGAATCTCCGTAATGATAGAGAAAGCTGCCATGTACGAGGCAGCAGTCGCGACCCTCAAGGCGCATTTCGTGAAGCCCGTAAATGAGGTGTTCACGCGACACCTCCTCAGTACTCGTCGTCAATGCGCCGGGGAATCGCTGGATGAGTACTTAAAAAACCTGACCCTACTCGCTAGGAACTGCAACTATCAGGATGTGACGGCAGAGGACTACATGAAGCTACAGATCCAGGACACCTACGTGGCTGGGGTCCGGTCTAATTACATCAGGCAGCGCCTGCTGGAAAACGGGACCACTGACCTGCAGGACACAGTAAAACTATCCACCTCATTAGAGGTGGCGTACCAGAGCCTCAGCGCGTTCCCCGCGGACCCGGCGAACCCCTCGTGGACGCCACCGTCGCGGCGTCCACCGGACTCGACTACGTCACAGGCCACCCACTCCTCCTAAATGACTGCGATGCGAGGGGTTTCGGACTTTGGGGGGGTGTGGTGAATGTATAATATGTATAATTCACACTGTGCATCACTGTGTCCCTGTGGGCTCCATCTGTGAGCCGTTGCATGGCTCTGCCCACAGGGGGAGATGAAGAGCATGTACAGGGCTCCGCCCATGGCTCCTCCCACTACCGGAAGTATAAAGTGCTGCGGTCTTGCGAGCCTGCCCTCAGTTCATCTGGCCGCAGGCAGGCTCAGTTGTAAGTCGATTAAAGCCACAGTTTACTTCTACTCGTGTCTTGAGTGAATTGATAGTCGCATCGGGGGAGGGGTGTAATAACCTGCACAGGACTCATCCAGCTGGGGATGATTGATCCCCGTGTTCAATTGGACTGAATTAACCCAGCGCTAGCATAAAGGACCGGCAGTTGTAAAGCCAGCTAAAAAGGAATGAGGACCCGGTGAAACGTAACTGGGCCCTGTGCATGTACGATGCTGTTGTTGAAATAAAGGATTTTTAAGAAGCTTGTTGGACTCTTCAAGTGATTTGGGATTACACACCAACTCTTCTACTGCACTCAAAACGAAGGGACGTTGAATTTTCAACAGTGCTCTTCGGGTTCTTCACCAGCCTGACCCATCCTCACTGATGACGAGAAACAAATGTGGACCTGCCCGTTGCAGTAACTTTGCAAGCCTTAACCATCCATTTCCATTGGCATCCTCCAATCTAACAGTGCCACCTGGATCTAGTGGCTGGAACTGCCTTGTGGATCAATCACAAAACCCTTTCTGCCTCTTTTTTTGAAGAAGTAATTTTGGCTCTAGTTCTCAATCTACAGAGTGGGTTGCAATGAAAGGCAGGGTCGTTCTTCATGTCAGTGTTTGGTATGCCATGCCAGGCAAAAATCGCATTAGCATGTTGGATAACACAACGAGCAGTCGAGTTCACAAACTGTGCTACCTCTGGGTAATTAGAGAAGTAGTTGATTACCAGAAGGTAGTCTTTTCCATTGAAGCAAAAAAAATCCATGCCCACCTTCTGCCAAGAACATGTGATGATTTCACCCATGTGATCAGCTCTTTGCTCTGCTTGCACTGGAACTTCTGACAAGTGTCACAGTTGTCAACCATGACTGCAATGTCTTGGGTGATGCCAGTAAATTGTATCCCTGGTCGTGCGCTTGCACTTCTCAATGCCCAGTGCCCTTCATGTAGCTCCTTGAGCATGAACGGCCTCAAGGAATACGGAATCATAATCCTGTGCTGTCACAGCAGAAATCCATTTGCCTCACTCAGCTCTGCCCGCACATTGCAGTAACCCGAGCAGGAACCCTTAGGCCATCCCCATCACTCCTCTGTGAAGCTTGCCTTTCATTAGCATGCCATTAACCATCAACGGAATCGTCCATCTATCTTCTACGGTATTCGCATCCCCATCACTGTGGTTGCAAAAGGTGAGGGAAAATTTGCCACTTTGGCTGTTCGGATGACTCATGTCCTCAGTTGAACCCATGTCCACAGTAGCCAGGTCGTCGATGCATATCTCATTAACTAAGTTAACTGACCCTGTTTGTTCAACTGCTGGATGTGAGAGACGTTGCCTAGCAAAGTGATTTGTTCTTCCGCACTTAACACACCTTTCCAAATGTGGGGCATTGTTGTGGCAAATGTCGATTGCCACTTTGCTGCTACAAAACGACATATCCGGTTGGCCACTCAAATGGCCACCTGCACTGTGACCACATTTCTTTTTTGACTGCGTAACAGTGCTTATGGCATTGCCACCTTCTGCCACATTGGCGCCGAAATGTTTCAGATTGAGCATGCTAATCTGCTGTTCAGCTAGCTCGCAGGCATGACAAATATTGACAGCGTTTTCCAGTTGAAGCTCATCTTCCCATAATAGTCTCTCACGTACCTTATCATTTGATATCCCAAACACTATCTGATCACAGATCATCGACGACTTTAAAGTACTAAAATTGCATGACTGCACCTTCAACCGCAAGTCGGTTAGAAAACAATCGAACAATTTGCCCGCCGTCTGAATGTGCATGGGAAAGATATAACACTTGAATGTTTAATTTTTCTTTTCTTTGGAGAGCAATAGCGATCAAAGTACTTTATTACTTTATCTAAGCTCTTGCTTTCCGCTTCGCTATCGAATGCGAAGTTATTATAAATGTCTATTGCTTGTAGACCTACTATCGTGAGCAGCAAAGCAATATGTCTATCGTCAAACTGTGCCTGAAGGCCAAGGGCTGCAACATAGAAACTGAATTGCTGCTTAAAAACACGCTAATTCTCATCAATATTACCGATGACTTGTAGCTGGTGGATGCCTTCAAACCTTCTATCTATAACTTCACAGTCATTCCTTGCGTTCAGTTCTAGTTCGCTATAGTTTACCAGTAGGCAGAAGAATTTTGTTTTTCTTCAGCCTGCTTCATCCTATCTTCTCAATTGTTATCTTTAATTATTCAACACTCCTGGTATTATGTTACATTCTGTGTTGTGGACATAGTACAGATGCACACAGAGCATCTAGTTCTTTGACTAATAAGTTAATTTATGAACAAAATTAACACATGGAAAGGTAACTAATGAACTATAATACAAATGTTAATTAATAAATGAATTCAGTGAATTCTCCGGGAAGTACGTCTAATGCGACTGTCCTCTAGCATGACTTACAACTGCCGAATGTCTCAAGTCACATGGTGGATCTCTATCACCACCTGCTGGTCGGAGGTCGTACCAGTAACTATCTAAATTGATAGATAGCTAAATACATTGATCTGCACATGCATATCACCACAGGGAGTGTCTCCCTATTGAGACCACACTTCGAATTTTTCTGGCACTGGCTACTAGATTGCCCTGTCCCGACCACCTAAGGGCCTTCAAAGGCCTCCGATATTACCCATTTTGCCATCACGCCTGGTCTATGCTTATTGAAACCAGTACTAATCGGCACCCTGTTGAGTCCTCGCAGGCACAGACATTGAATTCCGGGCGGCAGATGAATGCGGCGTTGGGGCATTTACATCAGCCTAATGGTTTATTTAAATATCATTATGAACGGGGTGGGGGGGGGATTCTGACAAAGAAGTAGTCATGGTGGCGCAGTTGGAAAAGGAATGATGACGGTGGACATCCGAGGGTGGGACCGGAGGGTCGCATCACATGGACCGGGGCAAGCCCAGAAAGAAATATGGTTGATCGGCAGGGAGGGGCGGGTGTGGTGTTCTTTGATGGTTGGCATAGTGTTCACAAAGACCACAACTAGCTTTTGTATTAAACAAAGCTAAATGTTTATTTACAGTACTTCATTGAATTCGACCTCTTCTATATAATAAACAATTAGCAATAAATATACAATTTACACTCATCTACCACTAATCTCTACACTAATACAATAACTATGATCTGCTCTCACTCACACTAGCTTTTCTAGTCTTTCTTCTAGCCTTCTCCTCAACACTCTCCCACAAGACTTAGCATTGATGCTTTATGTAGTTCTGCATCTAGTTCTCTCTAGTGGTTGATTCAGACATAACATTGACCCTTGCAGTTCTGTACATTTCTCATAATTTCACAGCGGGAAGCCCCCCCACAACGAGGCTGGTGAGGGGGCTGAATGGGCCTGCAAAACAGTCACGTGTTCGCGCACCTGAGGAGTCGGAGGGCGGATGCAGCTTCTCCACAAGAGCCGCATTTAAAGATAGGGGATCAGACAATGCTGAGGAAAGGATGGGTAGGGCAGGTGTTCCATTCGGAACTATACATGAAGACAAAGAGGGTGGCGGTATTGGTAGGCAAACAGGTAGTGTTCGAGGTGGTCACATTGTGGATTCCTGCTCCGGTTGATCAATAGGGGGGATTTTAACATGGTCATTGAGCCACATTTGAACTGGTTGAGCCCGAAATGTTGGGGGTGGCGAAGGAGCTGAAAGGGTTTATGGACCATATGGAGAAGGTGTGGACCCATGGCGGTTTGGGAGTACGGGGAGAAGGCGAGTAGGATGCTGGCCTATCAACTTAGGAAAGAGGAGGCAGTGAGGGAGATTGGCAGAGTGAGGGATGGGAAAGGTGGTGCTGGACCTGGTGGGATGAATGGGGTGTTTGAGGAGTTTTATCGGAGGTTATATGAGTCAGAGCTTCCGGTATGGGGGGAGGGAATGCGGCGGTTCCTGGACGGGGTGGTGTTTCCCAGGGTGGACAAGGTGCTGGTGCAGCAATTGGGGCCCCCCATTGTGTTGAGGGAGGTGATGGAGATTATGGGGGCGATGCAGCCAGGGAAGGCCCCCGGTGGGTGTCCGGTGGAGTTCTATAAAAAGTCGGGTGGCACCTGGGTCCGCTGCTGGTGAGGACATGTAATGAGACTAGGGAGAGGGTGGAGCTCCCCCCTACACTATTGCAGGCATCCACCTCCCTGATACTGAAGAAAAATAATGATCTGGAGTAGTGTGGATCCTACCGTCCGATATCGTTTCTAAATGTGGATGCCAAGTTGCTGGCGAAGGTGTTGGCTTTGCAGATTGAGGACAAATTGTGCCCCAGGGGTGATAGGTGAGGACCAAATGGGGTTTGTGAAGGAGAGGCAGTTGTCATCAAATGTGAGGAGGTTACTTAACCTAAACCTGGAGGGACAGGAAGTGGAAGTGGCAATTGCGATTGTTGTGGAGAAAGCTTCCGACCAGGTGGAGTGGGGATATCTATCGGAGATGTTGGTTCGGCTTGGTTTTGGCCAGGGTTTTGTGAGCTTCTTCCGGTTACTGTATAAGGCACCGGCTGCAGACAAACCGGGTAAGTTTGGAACATTTTGGGCTGCAGAGTGAGACAAAGCCCGCTCTCCCGGTTGCTTCTTGCCTTGCTATAGAATCAATGGTTATGGCACTTAGTTGGAAAGGGATTGTGTGGGGCGGGGGTTGCGGAGGGTGGGGGGGGGGGGGGGGGGTGCTGCTGCGAGCACAGGGTTTGGCTGTACACTGATGACTTGTTTGTTATGTATTTCAGAACCATTTGGGGATTTTGGAGGATTTTGAACGGTGCTCCAGGTACAAGCTGAACATGGGAAAGAGCGAGGTGTTCCCAATTGAGGCCAGAGGTCAGGACAGGAGGTTGGGGGAGCTGATTTTCAAGGTGGTGGGGGCGAGGTTCAGGTACTTGGACATCCAGGTGGCGCAGGGTTGGGCGCAGCTGCATACGTTAAATTTGGCTTGATTGGTGGAGCAGATTAAGGGGGATTTTAGGTGGGATGTGCTGCCATTGTTGCTGTTGGGCGGATGCAGACAGTGAAGAAGACAGTGCTGCCAAGGTTCCTGTTTATAATTCAGAACCTCCCGATCTTCACCCAAAATCATTCAAAAAAAAAAGATCAATGCATTGATCTCGGGGTTTCTGTGGGTGGGGAGGACACTGCGGGTCAGGAGGGGTTTCTTGGAGTGGGGGGCGAGGAGGGGGGTGAGGAGGGGGCGGGGAGGAGGGGGGGTTGCTGAATATAATGAATTATTACTGGGCGGCTAACATCACTAAGGAGTTAAGAAATGGGTAGTGGAGGAGGGGTCGGGATGGGTCGGATGGAGGCGGCTTCTTGCAGGGAAAAGGGCTTAGGGACATTGTTGATAGCACCTCTGCCTTTCTCGCCAGCCAAGTACTCCATGAGCCCATTGGTGGTGCTGGCCTCCAGGGTAGAGGGGCAATGGAAGCAGCGTTTGAGGCTGGAGGGTGCCTTGGTGTGGCACCGGTTTGTGACAACCATTGGTTTGCACCGGGGGAGCTGGATGCGAGGTTTCGGGGGATTGAGCGGCTTGGGGATCTGTTCGTAAGGGGCAGCTTTGCAAAATTAGAGGACCTGAGGAGGAACATGAGCTGCCCAGGGGGACTGGTTTCAGGTACTTACAGGTGCGGGACTTCATGATGGGGGAGGTGCCTTCCTTTCCCAGGTTGTCACCCCTGGGGCTGCAAGGTAAGGTGTTGTCGAGGGAGGGGATAGAGGCGGGGAAGGTGTCTGAGGTTTATAAGGAGCTGATGGACTGGGAGGGGACCCCAATAGGAGATGTTAAACAGAAATGGGAGGTGGAGCTAGGGGGGAGGTGGAGGCCAGGACATGGGAGGAGGCCCTGCGGAGTGTGAATGCCTCCTTGCCGTGTGCAGGGCTCAGTCTTATCTAGTTCAAAGTGGTCCATAAGGCGCATATGACAGTGGCAAGGATGAGTAGGTTCTTTGAGAGAGTAGAGGATAGGTGTGAGCAGTGTACACAGGGGTTTGTGGACGTCATTCCCAAGGTGTTGGGGGTGAAGGTGCCCCCGAGCCCAGAGGTAGCGATATTTGGGGTGTCGGAAAATGGGGTAGGCAGGAAGGGAGGAGGGCAATGACAGGGCCGGGGAGTGTGTGCTGGCTATTTAATATGTTGTACAATTTTGCTTCTGCTCTTATTTGTTTTGTTTGCTGTTTGATTATATAAATGCCTGAATAAAATATTTTTTAAAAATACCATTACCGGGATCATGCCCAGCAAAATCGCGATCCAGTTTGCGCCAGGTGCTGGGAGTCGAGTGACATGGGCGAGGCTTTGTGCCTGGCGTGAAACCCAATTTGGGCCTCTGCTGCAATTTTTCCGTTGCGCTCGACTCCGTGTCAGGCGAAATGCAGTGGGAATATCATCCCCTTCAACTTTCAACAAAATCCATGTATTGATTTAATTGACCAACTATATTTGTTGGGCAGAACATCTGTATGATAAGGAAACATTTATTTTCTGATATTCTAGTATGAAGTGCTTTGACAGGAGGATATTACTTTGTTTGGAACTACTGTGTGTCTAAAGGAAACATAGCATTTGTTTGCAATGGAATGTGAACTGTGAGGGGCCCAGGGAAGTAGGAGATAAAGCTGTGTCTCAGTTTACAACCCATGAATCATAGAATCATTGAATCATAGAATTTACAGTGCAGAAGGAGGCCATTCGGCCCAGCGAGTCTGCACCGGCTCTTGGAAAGAGCATCCTAATTAAACTCGCACCTCCACCCTATCCCGGTAACCCAGCAACCCATCTAACCTAGGGGCAATTTAGCATGGCCAATCCACCTAACCTGCACATCTTTGGACTGTGGGAGGAAACTGGAGCACCCAGAGGAAACCCCGCAGATACGGGGAGAATGTGCAGACTGCACACAGACAGTGACCCAAGACGGGAATCGAACCTGGGACGCCTGGAGCTGTGAAGCACCTGTGCTAACCACAGTGCTACCGTGCCACCCCAAGCAGGGGTTGTAGGGATGGTGTGACTTGCATTGTAAGCTAATGGAAGAGATGAATTTGGACTATTTCCAAATAAAGAGTCCTGGAATAATGAGACATAGGGATAAACGTTCGAATTGTAATCTTTGTTGGATACTGTTACCATGACGTCTGGGGAATGACTCTCTCGAACGCAGTTCAGCATCACTTCAAAGAAAAAGAAGGGAAAGTAATTGCCTGTGCTGGCAATGCTAAAGGACTCTTGTGACCTGGAGAGAAGAGAAACTTTGACTTCGATGTTGTTTTCACTGCTTCTTGTTAAGTATACGTAAAATTTTGTTTAATAAACTCTATTTGATTTATAAATACTAGTAATTCGTACCTTGTAAGTCAAACACAACTGAGGACTCTCGTGTTAGATAGTAAGAATTTTGCCCAAAGTGTTTTATGCCTTGAAACCTTCAAACCTTACATCCAGCTTCTCTCTTTGCAGAGGCTGCCAGATGTGCTCATTTCCAGCACTTTTGGTTTTTATTTAGGATACACATATCCTGGTGTTGAGCAGGGAATAGAGTGCAGACAATAGGAAGGAGTTCAGAATTAAAGTCAGAGTTCCGGTAGTGTTCTATAATGGATAAAGGTAAGGTAGAGTGGGCTTGGAGCATCAGTGAACTGTTCTCCAGGTTTGCAGACAGGTGAGGGAGAGTGGCACCAGAAGTTATTGGATGGGTAGAATATCTGTGGTAATTCCATGAAGATCCAAGAGGTGCGCAAAATTGATTGTGGGAAAAAAGAAACAACTGTGGAGATATTGGAGGTCCAGAAATGAGGGAGAAATGTACTTTGGCCGAGGCAAGTGAATCATTGGCCAGGGACCAGACTAAAGCTGAAAAACTGGTCAGACCAGTAGGCCAATTACAATCTCAGCACAAAACTGCAGGGAAGGACTGCTGTATGTAAGTAATCAAAGTTACTTCAAAATTTAAACAGCAGAGCAACAGGTCAAGCACACAGCAACTGAGTCTTATAGTGTAGTCGAATGCAGAAACACAGGGCGCGATTCTCCGACCCCCAAGCCGGGTGGGAGAATCGCGGGAGTGCTGGGCGATTCCCGCCATGCCGCTCTGACACCCGCACGCGATTCTCCCACCCCCCCCCCCAAACCGGCGTGCCGCGTTTTACGACAGGCTGCTCGGAGAATCGCCGCTTGCCGTTTCTAACGGCGCCAACCACACCTGGTTGCTGCCGGCGTGAACAGTGCGCGAACGCTGCATGTGCGGCCTGTGGGGGGGGGGGGGGGGGTGAGGGAGGAGGGAGGATCGAGCACCAGGAGGGTGCTCAGTGGGGGTCTGGCCCACAATCGGTGCCCACTGTTCGGCGGGCCGGCGTCTCTAAAAGACGCACTCTTTTCCCTCCGCCGCCCCGCAAGATCAATCCTCCATGTCTTGCGGGGCACCCACGGGGAGGACGACAACCGCGTATGCGCGGGTTGGCACCGGCCAACCTGCGCATGCGCGGGTGATGTCATTTAAGTGCTGCCGGCCGCGTCATTTAGGTGGTGCCGCTTTGACGCGGGCGCCAAGGCCCAGCGCGCGAAATTGACGCGGTGCCGCTCCTAGCCCCCTGGGGGTGGGCGAATAGGGGGCGAGGAGCGGTCTCCGACGCCGGAGTGAAACACTCCAGTTTTCACTCCGGCGTCGGCACTTAGTCTCCCGTTGGGAAAATCACACCCATTGTCTTCATATCCGGAGAAGTCCAGGAATTTATAGGCCAAATTTGAGAAAAGATACAGCACTCCCTAAGGAAAGCAATTTAGGGTAGATATGGTCGTGGGATGAGTGAGTCAGACTGAGAAAATAGTTGCATGATGCAACAGAGGTAATCATTCAACAGGTTAACTAGTTCCTCCAAAAGTGACCCTCTGACCTTCACGTCTCTGAGGCTGAATGAGCTGCACACATCAAAGAGATCAGCTTCATACCATTACGCCCCCACTGCAATGAATTTCAGGCTCGACATGATGCTGAATTCTTCTTCCGCTGCTTTCATCTCCGTGCTCATTTATTCAGGCAAGAGTCCTCCCCCCCATTCAACAGATCATCAAGCCATTGTTTCCAGGACTACCACTGACCTCATCTTCTCTGGAGATCTTCCCTCCATAGCTTCCAGCCTCTTAATCTCCCAACCCCAGACAGCACATTTCTACCTCCTCCCCAAAATCCACAAACAGGACTGTCCTGGTAGGCCCATCATGTCAGCCTGTTTCAGCCCCACTGAACACATTTCTTGTCATTTTGAATTATTCTCTCATCTTGTCCAGTCCCTTCACTAACATCTGTGATTCCTCTGATGTCCTACATCATATTAACAACTTCCTATTCACTGGCCCTAACGCCTCCTCTTTAACATGGATATCCAATCCCTTTATGCCTCAATTCCCCACCAGGATACATAGAACATAGAACAGTAGAGCACAGTACAGGCCCTTCAGCCCACGATGTTGTGCCGACCACTTATCCTAATCTAAGATCAACCTAACCTACACCCCTTCAATTTATTGCCTGTCCAAGAGTCGCTTGAATGTCCCTAATGACTCTGACTCCACCACCTTCGCTGGCAGTGCATTCCATGCACCCACCACTCTCTGTGTAAAGAACCGACCTCTGACGTCTCCCCTATACCTTCCTCCAATCACCTTAAAATTATGTCCCCCTCATGACAGCCATTTCCGCCCTGGGGAAAAGTCTCTGGCTATCCACTCTATCCATGCCTCTCATCACCGTGTACACCTCTATCAAGTCACCTCTCTGCCTTCTTTGCTCCAGTGAGAAAAGCCCTAGCTCCCTCAACCTTTCTTCATAAGACATGCCCTCCAGTCCAGGCAGCATCCTGGTAAATCTCTTCTGCACTCTCTCGCTTCAAATTTCCACTCCTCTATCACGTGGTCCATCTCCGACTCTTTTCTGTCCTTGATCTCTCTATCTCCATTTTTGGGGATAGACTGTCCACTAGTATCCATTACAAACCTACCCACTTCCACGGCTACCTTGACTACAGCTCTTCACATCCCACACCCTGTAAGGACTCCATCTCATTCTCCCAGTTCCTTTGCCTCCGTTGCATCTGTTCCAATCATGCCACTTTCCAAAACAATGACGCCAACATGTCTTCATTCATCCTCCATCATAGTTTTCCACTCACTGTAGTTGACAGGGCCCTCAACTGTATCCGACCCATCTCCCACACCTCAGCTCTCATCCCTTCCCATCTTTCCCAGAATTAAGATAGGGTCCCCCTTGTCCTCACTTTTCACCCCACCAGCCTCCGCCTTCAAAGGATCATCCCCTGCCAGTTCCACCAACTCCAGCATGATGTCACCACCAAACACATCTTCTCTCCATACCCCCTGGCAATATTCCACAGAGACTGCTCCCTCTGGGATATCCTTATCCACTCCTCCATCACTCAAACACCTTACCCTCTTCCCATGGCACCCTTCCCATGCAATTGCAGAAGGTGCAACACCCAGCGGCGTGCAGAGGGGGGGGCCGACGGGGCGCTGGCACCGGGCAGCGACTGGATGGGGGCAGCACCGCGGTCGGCCCGAGCGCGCCTGCGCACCGCGGTCGGCCCGAGCGCGCCTGCGCACCGCGGTCGCCGCGGTCGGCCCGAGCGCGCCTGCGCACCGCGGTCGGCCCGAGCGCGCCTGCGCACCGCGGTCCGCGGTCGGCCCGAGCGCGCCTGCGCACCGCGGTCGGCCCGAGCGCGCCTGCGCACCGCGGTCGGCCCGAGCGCGCCTGCGCACTGCAGAGGCTGGAGAGGGAGCAGAAAGGGCGCGAATTTTCCAGAATGGACGGCATTGCCACCATGGGTGAGTTTTATTTATTCATTTATTTATTTTATTTATTTGATCTATTTTAAAACTCTTCTCTGCACCCTCTCTGTAGCTGTCAACTTTTAAACTGTCGTGCCCAGAATTTGACATTTGGGCCAGGGGCACCCATTTGGGACAGAACCAGTATTTTATAAAAATTCATCATGGCCTCTTAACTTTTGCCCTCTTACCCTTTATACTTAAAGCCCAGGGTCAGCAGGGTGCAGGGGAGATTCTCAGAGACTTGACTGCAAGCTGCTGGAGCTCGGATCTTGAACAGAGCTTTTATATCTGGATTTGGGGACCCTTTATGCACTGGCATAGTGCACAAACAGGCCCCACATGACCAGGGTTTTGTGAAGAAGAAGGGATCTGGAAATGTGTTGACTGTGAAAATTATATTTGTGGAAATTGGGTGAAGTAGTTTGATGAGACTTGGTGCTAAAGCTTTAGAGAAATGAAGATGGAATTTGATTTGAAGAAGTTCAACGTTTTGAAGGATATTGTGGCTGAAATGAAAGCGAAACGTGCTGAATGAGCTGACCGAAATGTGTGAGATATGTCTTTGTATCTGCTATGTGTAATTTATCGGTCATATTATTGCAATTTTCCTGTTAATTCATGTTTAATTTACGTTGATTTTGGTGTGATTGCTAATATAAAAGTGAAGTCTTGTATATTGGTCTTAGTTGGGTTGTTTGTAGTTGTTTCCACAAGGGTCATAACAGTATTTCCATGACGTTCTGCTCATATCCTTCTCCATGGGGGTTGCAGAGGAGGGAGGCGCAACTTTTGAGACATAACATCTCACCCATTGCTTTAGATTTAGAACAGTACAGCACAGAGCAGGCCCTTCGGCCCTCGATGTTGTGCCGAGCAATGATCACCCTACTCAAACTCACGTATCCACCCTATACCCGTAACCCAACAACTCCCCCTTAACCTTACTTTTTAGGACACTACGGGCAATTTAGCATGGCCAATCCACCTAACCCGCACATCTTTGGACTGTGGGAGGAAACCGGAGCATCCGGAGGAAACCCACGCACACACGAGGAGGACGTGCAGACTCCGCACAGACAGTGACCCAGCTGGGAACCAAACCTGGGACCCTGGAGCTGTGAAGCATTGATGCTAACCACTATGCTACCGTGTTGCAAAGCAAAATGACTGAAGAAGAGAACAATATCCCTAGAATTCCAGCGCTAAGGGGAAATTGACTAACTTACAGCGCAATTTAACCTCAGGCAGCCGTCCTATACCTTAGAGATGGCAAAGATAAAGAGGTCAGTGAATAGCTCTAGAACGGGTGCAACTACGTTTTTTAAAGGTTTTTTGGTGATATTTAATGAAATATTTACGTGGGATGTAGTAAGAGTGAAGCCTGGATGATCAGAGGACTGCTATGGCATTTAATCTCGGAATAGGAGACATTTATTCCTTAACATGCTAATATTTGAATACAGATACCACTAATTTTCAAGTCTATGATATAAATTGCACAAAATTATCAGTGGAGATGAACAAGAAAGAGAGAAATTAAAAAAGGAATGTTCAGACTTTGCAAATTATTATGACAATGATGTGGTTGCAATTCAGTTATATGACGAAATTATTGATTTTGTGATGCTCCTTCGAGCTGGAGGGACTAGAGTTCCCCCTGATCCTAAAGATGCTCTGGAGTCTTTACTGCAGTATGGGAGGGATGTCTTTCCGACGCTGTGTGTTTCATACAGATTACTGCTTACAATTGCATTTTCAGTCGCAAGCTGTGAAAGGTTATTTTCAAAACTGAAATTAATAAAAACATATCTGAGGTCTTCTATGTCACAGGAGCGACTGACCAACCTGGCTGTAATAAGCATTGAAAAAGAATTTCTCACAGCTGATGTAAAAAATGAAGTAGTTCAGGTGTTTTGTGACAGGAGGTATCATTTGGGGAAAAGAACTTAATAAATTTGATTGATTAATATTAAAATCGAATAAATCAGGGTAGCATGGTGGTTAGCATAAATGCTTCACAGCTCCAGGGTCCCAGGTTCGATTCCCGGCTGGGTCACTGTCTGTGTGGAGTCTGCACGTCCTCCCCCTGTGTGCGTGGGTTTCCTCCGGGTGCTCCGGTTTCCTCCCACAGTCCAAAGATGTGCGGGTTAGGTGGATTGGCCATGCTAAATTGCCCGTAGTGTCCTAATAAAAGTAAGGTTAAGGGGGGGGTTGTTGGGTTACGGGTATAGGGTGGATACGTGGGTTTGAGTAGGGTGATCATGGCTCAGCACAACATTGAGGGCCGAAGGGCCTGTTCTGTGCTGTACTGTTCTATGTTTAAAGCGTTTATTTCATGTTTCATCTGTGTTTATATATTCAAAATGTTTTCCTTTCTCATAATATTTCTCAGTATATTAGGCCTTATACTTGAGTCTTTGGGGGCATATAATCAAGATTTGCCCCGGGCATCACCAGACCTCTGCACGCCGCTGGCAACACCTGTCCCTTTATCTCCTCCCTGCTCACCATCCAAAGGCCTAAACACTCTTTTCAGGTGAGGCAGCACTTTACATACACCTCACAGAATTCACAGAATTTACAGTGCAGAAGGAGGCCACTCAGCCCATCGAATCTGCAGTGGCTCTTGGAAAGAGCACCCTACTTCAGCCAATGCCTCCACCCTATCCTCGTAACCCCACCTAACCTTTTTGGACACTAAGGGCAATTTAGCATGGCCAATCCACCTAACCTGCACATCTTTGGACTGATGGAGGAACCCGGAGCACCCGGAGGAGACCCACGCACACACGAGGAGATCATGCCGACTCCACACAGTCACCCAAGCCGGGAATTTAACCTGGGACCCTGAAGCTGTGAAGCAACTGTGCTAACCACCGTGCTGCTCCTGGTTGATTCTCTGCTCCCAATGCAGTCTGCTCTATATTGGAGAGACTACACAGACTGGATGATCGCTTTGCAGAACACTGTCGGTCCATCCACATGCAGGACCCGGATCTCCTTGCCACTCACCATTTCAACTTACCATCCTGCTCTCATGTCCACATGTCTATCTGTGGCCTGCTTCAATGTTCTAGTGAAGGCCAACGCAAACTGGAGGAACAGCACCTCATCTTCTAATTAGACATCAGACTTCCAGACTTAACATTGAGTTCAACAACTGTGGACTCTTCACCACCATCACCCACTTTTATTCCTATCAATTTATTTTCATTTCTTCCATTGATCTGTTTTCCCCTCACCATTGCCTCTCCTCCCACACCCCACTCATTGCAGCCATCTGTTTCCTGTTCCAAGTAGGCCTTTAACACACTGCTTATCTCTGTTCTGCCATTAACACATTCTGATCTCTTAAGCACCCTTTTTTGTCGTGATCACCACCACTTACATTCCCTTTATTTTTTTGTCTATGTCAATCTCCACTTATCACTAGCCCTCTATCCAGCCCCATGGCTCCATGCACTAACCCTCCCCCGACAACAGTATAAGTCTCATCCCATTTACAGTTTTCTTCAGCTTTGACAAAGAGTCATCAGACTCGAAACGTTAGCTCTTTTCCCTCCCTACAGATGCTGCCAGACTTGCTGAGATTTTCCAGAATTTTCTCTTTCGTTTCAGATTCCAGCATCCGCAGTAATTTGCTTTTCTCTTAACAAAGAGTCACCCAGACTCGAACCGTTAACTCTGTTATCTCTCTACAGATGCTGTCAGGCCTGCTGAGATTGTCCAGCATTTTCTGTGTTCCTCCAAAAGTGATCTGTGAATGGCTACAATATCAGCATGTGCTGAAGTAGGGCTTCCAAGTCTATCTGGCTTTTCAGTCCTTCACCTCAGTCAATCAAAAAACACTCATGTTTTGTTCAATAGAGTCTCTTTGCGGCATTAACATGCTTCTACAAGTTTCAGCTCATTAAATCTGAATTTATGAAAATTATTTTTTCCGAAATAAGTCTATCAAAGAACTTTTTTATGTTTCACCTTCATGTTCTTTTCCTCTGCTCCCCCATGCAGAGAATGTTTTTTAAACAACTGTAATTGCTCTCAGCATGGTCTTTACACACCCGCTGTGGAGGCTGAGCTGAGATGTTCTTTTACAAATCTGCTTGGGGAATGAAAATGAGCTTTGAAACGGCAAATGTTTTTGTTTGAATGAAGAAATTCCTTTCCTGGTTTATTTCCAACAGTTTGACTTCTGTGGAAAATGAATCATTTGAGCTCAGCCGTGAACAAATATTTAGACACATTCATGTTGAACTTTAAGTGAAGGAAATCAATCTCGTAAGGCACACAGATGAAATGGTTTAAAGTTGGACCACTTTATAAATATCAGTGATACATAAAATCAAGAAATGCATTTCCTTGTTTTAAATTGCACTGGTCTCCTTAATAACCTCTGTTATTCTGCCTGGGTGCTTGACAAATTGGACTTTTTTAGCAGCTCAGACTGAGGGGGGAACAAAAGCGACTCCAAAATCTAAAATAACAGTTCAAAGTCCATAACAAAACATTCAAGTAAAAACAGAAAATACTGGACAATCGCAGCAGGTCTGACTGCATCTGTGGAGAGAGAAGGGAGCTAACGTTTCAGAGTCTGGATGACTCTTTGTCAATATACCCAAGATCTCCATATGTCAATTTTGTTGTGGCTCAATGCATATAGGAGCTGTGTCATCATATGTCAATTAGACTACCTACTCTGTACCGGGCAAATCAATTTTAAGTGAGCAGCATATTTTATTTCTCATCTTGCTTTTACTAATGATTTTGTTCTGACTCTTTCCCGGGACTCGTATTTGTTCTCCCATGGGCCTGGTATGGATGGACCTGTTAGGTCTGTTTTAGGATACTTCCTGGAAGTCAACGGCCCTGAATGGTTTCCTGCCATTGAAGGAAACCAGACAAGCTATTGCCAACAAAGGTAGAACAAAATATTTGAAACAAAATGAAAATTGCTTATTGTCGCAAGTAGGCTTCAAATGAAGTTACTGTGAAAAGCCCCTTTTCATGTGGAGATGGAAGGAGTAGGTGTGATCCTCATGGCTGCGCAGCACTGCTGAAGGCCGCAGCCAGCGTATGACCTTTCCCCCTTTCACTGTACTCCCTCCACACACCCACACATAAACGAGGGCTATCAACAAGTCAGTTGCTCCAAACTGGATCTATGCTCATGAACGTTCTGTCTCTGAAATTCTGAGAGGGTCTTGGACTGATCTCTCTGGCACATGGATTACTCCCTGTGCCCGTTTTGCATTGGAAGCTGGTAAAAAAAAAACAAATTCACCCGCATTCAGCAAATTGTGGCTATAAATCATACAAAATCCTTGGCTTTATAAAGATAAGCATAGAGTACCAAATAGGGAAGATATGCTGAACCTTTATAGGTTAGGTCTCAACTGGAGTATGTTGTCCAAGACTAGGCACTATACTTCAGCAAAAATGTCGAGTCCTCATGGAGAGCATAAAGAGGAGATTTATTAGTATGTACCATGAATGAAGGATTTCAGTTATGTGGAGACTAGAGAAGCTGTGATTGTGCTGCTTAGAACAGAGAATGTTTATGGGTCTTTAAAATTAAGGGATGGAATAAATGGGGAGAAATTGGTTCTACTGGCAGGATATTCAGTGACCAGAAGACACAGATTTAAAACAATTGGCCAAAGAACCAGAAGGGAGGTGAGAGGGAATCTTTTTAATCACCAGGAGCCACGTTGTACCTCTTAGGCCAAACTTTGAGGTGCCCCTCCTAATAGTTTCTTCTTTGGCTCAGTGTCAAATTTGACTCATTATTTTGCTGTGTAGTACCTTGGAATATTTTCCTGCATTAAAGATGTGGAGAAATTCAAGTTGCTGCAGTTGTCGCTATCATAATTTAAAGATAGCAAAAGAACTGAAATTTGCAGTCCTTTGCAAATAGGGTTCCAAGTGGCAATAGCTCATGGGAAGGTGCGTTTCGTCCATCAGCACAAGGTCACACATCAAATAAAACCATCTGTGTGCTGCTGTCTTCTGAGGAAGCCAGTGATCCGAGTTGTGAAATAGAGGCTGCTATGGTAGCTTCACTTCAAGTCTTTCATGGCCATGAAGGAAAAAACAGTACAGACCAGTATTCTTATTTCCCCGGTTTACTGGTGATCCATTGTAAAGTTTGCAAGATCATTTCAGACCAGTATTCTTATTATAATGAAAATAATAATCTTTATTAGTGTCACAAGTAGGCTTACATTAACACTGCAATGACGTTACTGTGAAAATCCCCTAGTCGGCACACTGTTCAGATACTTATTTCTCCATTTTAATGTTTTTTTCCTCTGGAACCATATATAGCCTATCTGAAATCCCAAAAGGATTTGAATTGGGTCAAATATGGAGCAGCGTAGCAAATTTTGATTGGATCCACTGGAGAATGGCAGCTGCAGATTTGGATCAAGTCTAACAGGTTTGATAAGCCTTTGATTTGTATCAGGTCTGATGAGGAATAGCTGCCAATTTAGTTCACAAGGGATAGAGGGCAGCAGAGGTCGGAACTCGGTGATTAATGACAATTGCCAAAACTCCTGGACTGGATTGCTTTCCAATGGAATTCTATAAGAAGTTCTTGGAGCACTTTGTGCCTTTAATTCTGGACATGTTCATTGACTCCTTATCCCGAGGATCGTTGCCCTCTACCCTCACTCTGTCTCTTTAACTCTTAAGAAGGACAAAGACCCGACAGAGTGTGGTTCATACCGTCCGATTTCACTGTTGAGCATGGATGTCAATCTACTTGCCAAGGTAAGCCCTCCCCAATGTTTTGTTTTTGCAGTCCCCACCTGCAATAATCACCATTTCCTCCCAGCTGGTTTGGGAGGAAAAGGGTCTGGAGAGATTTAGGGACCTGTTTGTGGAGGCGAGGTTTGCTAGTTTTAAGGAGTTAGCTGAGAAATTCCAACTGCCCATTTCCAATATTTTCAAATTTGAGATTTTTGGCGCAAAGCTTTTCCCTCCTTTCCTTTGGTACCACCCTCCTCTCTGTTGGTGAAGATTCTGTTACTGGCTAGGCCTGATGGGGTATTTCAGACCAATATGGTCAGATTCTGCTCTGTTGAGTGGGGTGAGGATGAAATGGGAGGGTGAATTGAGTCCTATTATTAATGGTGAAATGTGGAGTGAGACTCTTCACAGGGTCAACTCCATGTCTTCTTGTGCCTGGCTGAGCCTGATTCAGTTTAATGTTTTGCATAGGAGGTGCTTAACCAGGGCTAGGATGAGTGGATTTTTCTCTGGGGTTGAGGATAAGCGTGAGTGCTGTGTTCATGGGCAGGCTAATCATACACATATGTTCTGGTCTTCTCCCAAGTTGCTTCTGTGCTTCTTTATTAAACACCATGTCGGAGATGCTCCATGTCTATTTGGATCCATGTCCGCTGGTGGCCATATTTGGGGTGTCAGATTGACCAGCGACTCAGTCTGGGGTGAAGGTGGATGTCCTTGCCCCATTGATAGCCCGGAGTCGAAATCTACTTGGGTGGAAGTTTCCTACTCCGCCTAGTGCCTCGGCTGTGCTGGGTGACCTTGTTTCATTTCTGCATTCGGAGAAGGTCAAGTACACCATCAGAGGGTCGGTGGAGAGCTGCTACCATTCCTTTTTTAGGGAGCTACACTGTCACCTGTTAGGCAGATTAGGTTAGTTATTTGTATCAAAAAAATGTTTCTCCATACATTTAGAGAACTCAATTCTTTTCTTTTAATTAAGGGGCAGTTTAGTGTGGCCAATCCACCTAACCTGCACACCTTTGGGTTGTGGGGATGAAACCCATGCAGACATGGGGAGAATGTGCAAACACCACACGGACAGTGACCCAGAGCCAGGATCGAACCCGGGTCCTCAGCGCCACAGTCCCACTGCTATCCACTGCGCCACACGCCACCCTTTGTGTCAAAATTGATTAGATATTGTGTGTATATTTTGCTTTTATGTTTTTTCATTTCTATTGTGTATTTCTGTTTGATTTTTTTGGGTTGTTTTGATGAATATGAAAACATTTCAATAAACATTATTTTGAAATGACAATTGCAAAGTGGACAGTGCAAACCTCCTGGAGATGCCTGTGTTGTCTACTCTTTTAATGGAGGGAATTCCTGTATCTTGTGCTACTGTAAACTCTCAACTTCTTTGCCTTCGATTTCTGTCAGAGAATTTCCTGGAAGAGTGCTCTAACTCCAGGGGCGAAATTCTCCGACCCCCAGCAGGGTCGGAGAATTGCCTGGGGCCGCCGAAAATCTGGCCGGATGGGCCGAAGTCCCGCCGCTGGGAGGCCTCTCCCGCCGCCGAGGTTTGAACCACCTCTGGTAACGGCGGGATCAGCGGCGCGAGCGGGCCCCCGGGGTCCTGGAGGGGGGCGGGGGGCAATCGAACCCCGGGGGGTGACCCCAGGGTGGCCAGGCCCGCGATCGGGGCCCCCCGCTCAGGGTAGGGGAGAATCCCGCCCCTGGTGTGGGTGAGTCTTCCCCTTGAAAGGTTATTTATGAATATTTCTTGGTAGCACAGAAAACGTGGGGTGGGGTGTGCTGTCCAGTGTACTATCACAAATGTCCAGGTCACCTGCCCATTCTGCAACCAGGAAACAAAATGGCAGATGATTTTGCAGCTACTTTGCGCCAGGCACAAATCCCACAATGCAGGGAAAATTGCAGGAGAGCCACAAAAAGAAATTTATGCTGGATGCCAAACAGTGCACAATGTTCCTGGGCCCTCTTGCCAGATTTAAGCTGGTTCAGGCCTTCGCTGGGCATGAACCAGATAGGCATATTAACATAAAAATTTAATATTCAGCACATGCTCCCGGCTCTTGCAATTTTCCCATCTACAAGCGCAATGCGAAGCCGACGCAAATCACTATCGGTCTCCACAAATAGAAACCATGCTGTGATAACCATGCTGCGAAACCATTATTGCCTCTGGGTTGTCAGGGCCATGGCAGAACCTGGCACGGCCAGGTTGGCACTATCAGGGGGCCAAGGGGCAATACTGGAACAGTGCCATAAGGTGGGACATAAAGTGGGGGGGTCTTTGGTGACCACCATAGTAGGGTGTCACTCAACTTGTGGGGGGAGTGGCATTGGTACTGGTGATTGGGGGGTTGATGCCAGCGATAAAGGGGAGGGCCTGATACAATTGATAAGGGGGGCCTTTCCCGGCAGGAAGCGGGGGTGGGGAGGGCCTTTAGCGTTATACAGTTAGCAATATATAGTAATGATCTGGAAGAAGGAACTGAAGGCACTGTTGCTCAGTTTGCAGATGATACAAAGATCTGTAGAGGGACAGTAATATTGAGGAAGCAGGCCGGCTGTTGAAGGACTTGGACAGGCTAGGAGAGTGGGAAAATAAGTGGCAGATGGAATACAATGTGGAAAAGTGTGAGATTATGCACTTTGGAACGAGAATTGGAGGCATAGACTATTTTCTAAATGGGGAGATGCTTAGGAAATCAGAAGCACAAAACGAATTGGGAGTCCTTGTTCACGATTCTCTTAAGGTTAATGTGCAGGTTCAGTCAGCAGTTAAGAAGGCAAATACCATGTTAGCATTCATGTCGAGAGGGCTAAATACAAGACCAGGGATGTACTTCTGAGGCTATAAAAGGCTCAGGTCAGACCCCATTTTGAGTATTATGAAATGTTTGGGCCCCGTATCTAAGGAAGGCTGTGCTGGCCTTGGAAAAGATCCAGAGGAGGTTCACAAGAATGATCCCTGGAATGAAGAGCTTGTTGTATGAGGAACGATTTGAGGACTCTGGGTCTAGACTGGTTGGAGTTTAGAAGAATGAGAGGGGATCTTATTTAAACTTACAGGATACCGTGAAGCCTGGATAGAGTAGATGTGGAGAGGATGTTACCACTTGCAGGAAAAACTAGAACCAGAGGACACCATCTCAGACTAAAGGGACGATCCTTTAAAACAGAGATGAGGAGCAATTTCTTCAGCCAGAGGGTGGTGAATCTGATGAACTCTTTGCCGATGAAGGCTGTGGAGGCCAAATCACTGAGTGTCTGTAAGACAGAGATAGATAGGTTCTTGATTAATAAGCGGATCAAAGTTTATGGGGAAAAGGCAGGAGGACGGGGATGAGAAAAATATCAGCCATGATTGAATGGCGGAGCAGACTCGATGGGATGAGTGGCCTAATTCTGCTCCTATGTCTTCTGGTCTTATGGTCCTGTTTATGAACACTGCAGTTAGAAAAGAGGAACTGCAAGTACTTAGTATTTTTGAAGTTGCCAGAAGCTGTCAATCAGAACAAGGATGCATACAAGCACTGTAGTTAGGAACAATGGAGGGCATTTCAGATGCATTCATCCAGAGGTAAATATAAAGATAAATAAATAAAGCTCATGCCTGCTGTGTATAAACCAGTGAACTGTCAATTAAAGGCTAGGTAAATGTATTGGCCCATTAAATTGAATGAATACAAAGCAGTCCAAAGTTTCTCAGGGATTTTCAAGGATTCTGAGTATTCCAAGAAGGCGCAGGGACTTCAAATATACCGCAGTGTGAAAAGCATGGGACTGAGTGAGCAGAGGTGGAGAAACGGAAAGTACTTGAGGCTTCCTGCTTTTATCTTCAATTAACTATTTGATCTGCTCATCGGCTAACAAGCAGAGCAGTTCAAAGTGAACAGGCCACTTCAAAGTTGTCACATTACACAGACAAGGGTAATGATTTTGATATGAGAGCTGCCTGAAATAATGAGTGATTTTAAGATTACCCAGGGCTAGAAGGGGCAGTCCAGCCACCCAACTCCAGGGCACTTGGAGGACACTCCCATTGCAGCCTGGCAGCAGTAGAGGGGTACATGGGCACTGGACTTACTTCCTTGACCACCTTCGGGGTCCAACACTCCAGACCAAGGGTGCCCTTGTAAGGGTGTCAGTGCCAGTGGGCAGTGCACAGTTGGCAATCCCAAAGGTCAGGGCCTGAAAGGAGGCCTGAGGGGGTGGCTGAGGGGGGCGGCTAAGGGAGGTGGCTGAGGGGGTGGCTGAGGGGGGCGGCTAAGGGAGGTGGCTGAGGGGGTGGCTGAGGGGCAGTTACAAGTGGGCTGGCTAAGGGGGAGCCTGAGGGGCATGATAGAGGGTGGCTGAACTGGTAGCTGAGAGGGGTGGCATGGGGTTTATCTGAGGAGGGCTGGGGGGGTGGGGGGGGGGGGGGGCCGAGGGACATAGCTGAGGAACTGGTGGAATGGGTTGAGTGTCTGAGGGGAGCTGAGAGGGTTGCTGATGGAGTTGGCTGAGGGAGGCTTACTGAGTGGGCTGGCTAAGGAGGCTGAGGGGGTTGGCTGGGGGGGTTGGCGGAGGGGGGTGGGGGGTTAGCTGAGGGAGGCAGCTGAGGGGAAGGCTGAGGGGGAGTTACTGAGTGGGCTGGCTAAGTGGTCTGGCTAAGAAGACTGAGGGAGGTGGCACGGGTGACAGGGGGTGGCTGTGGGGCATGGCTCAGGGGGTGACTTAGGGAGGGTTACTGAGTGGGCTGGCTAAGGGAGCTGAGGGGGATGGTTGGGGGGGGTGGCAGAGGGGGGGTTACTGAGTGGGCTGGCAAAGGGGGCTGAGGGGGATGGCTGAGGGGAGTTACTGAGTGGACTGACAAAGGGAGGTGAGGGGGTTGGCTGGGGGGGTTGGCGAAGGGGGGTGGGGAGGTAGTTGAGGGAGGCAGCTGAGGGGGAGGCTGAGGGGGAGTTACTGAGTGGGCTAGCTAAGTGGTCTGGCTAGGAAGACTGAGGGAGGTGGCAGGGGTGACAGAGGGGTGGCTGTGGGGCCTGGCTCAGGGGGTGACGTAGAGAGGGTTACCGAGTGGGCTGGCTAAGGAGGCTGAGGGGGGTGGCGGAGAGGGGCGGCAGAGGGGATGTTAGGAGGTGACTGAGGGGGGGGTTACTGAGTGAGCTGGCTAAGGGGGCTGAGGGGGATGGCTGAGGGGGGTTACTGAGTGGACTGTCTAAGGGAGCTGAGGGGGGTGACTGAGGGGGGGTTACTGAGTGGACTGTCTAAGGGAGCTGAGGGGGATGGCTGAGGGGGGTTACTGAGTGGACTGTCTAAGGGAGCTGAGGAGGATGGCTGAGCGAGTTGGTGCAGGGGTGGTAGAGGGGTGGCTGAGGGGTTGGCTGAGGAGGTCTGAGGGGAGGTGGCTGGAGGTAGCTAAGGGGGGCTAAGGTCACCCTCATGTGTGCGTGGTTTAGGGGGTGACCCGTTATTTCCGTGGTGAGGGAGAGGATGCCCCTCTTTGCTGATGTGGGGTCAGGGGCTCCCCTTGTCATCGGGGGTCACCATTTCTGTTGTGGGGTAGGGTGAGGAGGGAAGAGGGGGCTTGTCTCTGGATGATGGGATCGTGGCAACCGTTAAAAATAGCACCTGGAAATAGGTAAGTGCCGACTGGCCAGCGTGCTAGCCACTGAAGCTGAGGGAATCCCACCTTGGCAATGCTCCTAGCACCTGTGGGAACTATTTCTGTTCTCCCGCTGGCAGGAACACAGGTTCAAAACCAGAGATTTGTGCCCTATATTTTTCAAGACTCAAATTTTTGTAATGATATTATGGGATGTGGTACAAAGGCTAATAAATTGAGTTGAGGTACAAACCAGGCCCGGTGGGATGATACACAAATGGACATTTTGTATTGATCTGAGAAAACATTGTGCATACTATTCTCCTAAACAAGCTAATAAAGGATCATAATGGGAAGATTTAGCTACTGCTAAAATTTATCAAGATCAGCATATGTAGAAGTTTCTTGACCTATTTTTTTCTAAGGAATATGATTTGGACATAACATGTCAATAGCATCATCTCGAATCAAGTAACACTTTGAGTTATTAAGTATAATACTCCATGACTATCCTCTTTTTTCTCAACCTCTATGCTCTCATCAATCAAAACATCCTACTCAAACACCTCTGTTCAGTTGTCAAACTCAATAGGAATGCCCTTTTTTGGTTCCATTCTTGCCTATTTAATCGTAACCAGAGCATCTCCAGCAATGGTTTCTCTGCCTACTCTCATGATGTCACCTCCAGAGTTCTTCAATGGCCCTTCACTTCCTCATCAACATGGTGACATCTTCCACAGACATCAGGTCAACTTCCAATATTTACGTTGATGACACCCAGCTCTGCCTCTCCAAGAACATTTCTCTTCCATTGCCTTTAAGCTGCCAGGCTGTCTGTGATGTCCGGTCTTGAATGAACTGTAACTTATTAGAGCTACCCCACCCCAAATTCCATTCTATCTCTATTGACTGCCTCCCAGTCCCTGACTATTGGTTCCACCTGAAGTGGACTGCATCCAATCGTAACATCTTATTGACCCTGATCTTAGCTTTAGACCTCGACCATCATTGTTAGGATACTGGACGGGAAGGCCCCAGAATGGAACCGTGGTTCAAAAGACTGTGGGCGGGATTCTCTGACCCCCCCACCGGGTCGGAGAATCCCCGGGGAGGGGGGGGGGGTGGCGTAAATCCCGCCCCGCCGACCCGATGTCGGCTGCCATATTCTCCGGCGTCATTTTTAATGCGGGGGCGGGATTCACGCCACGCTTGTCGGTGGCCGTTGGCAGCGCCCCCCCCCCCCCCCCCCCCGGCAATTCCCTGGGCCTCAATGGGCCGAGCAGCCGTCCATTTTTGGCCAGTCCCACCGGCGTGGGTTACATATGGTCCCACACTGCAGGACCTGGCAGGTAAATCGGCAGGGGGGGTCCTCGGGGGTCACGGGGGCATCCGTGCAAGACAATACCTTTGTATCATTGACTTTGTCTATATGTATGTTTCTGGAACCCACCTCTTCATTCACCTGATGAAGGAGCAGTGCTCCGAAAGCTAGTGATTCAAAACAAACCTGTTGGACTTTAACCTGGTGTTGAAAGACTTTTTACTGAGCTCACCTCAGTCTAACGCCGGCATCTCCACATCATAAAAAAAGAAAGGAGCACATGGTCTCCTTAAACAAATAGCACTATCGACAAATTCCAAGCATTAGATCCTTTTTCCCCCCCACAATTTTGAACTGTGAGTATCCAGCATTATTGCAAACTTAAACTGATTGTTTCCAAATTCCAATTTATATACTTTGATATTTTTTAAATTGTCCATTTTCTTTCTGAGAATAGTATTCAGAGTAACTTCCAAAATGTTGATCATTATTCTTCTCTCTGTTCATATCTATATCTTGAGCAGTGATTGTGGCCAGCAGTCATACCCAAGATTAAGGAATTTCAAACATTTACTTTGTTTCAAATTACATTTCTAATCCGACTCACAGCACCTATTTTTTTTTAACCACACAATTGAAACTACTATTGAAAAGTCATAATTTAAGGAAATAAAACATTAAAACATTAAAGCTAGCAAAACAACAAAGAAAATCCACATGGATTCTTTGTTAAACACACACACTCATTGATTCATGGAAGTTTCCATATTTACACATCTCCACGACATTTTGCTTTCATTTAGTCTTAGCAATTAAAACAAAAAAATAGAATATTCAAGAAAACAAAAGAAATGGATTAAGATAGTCATTTCATTCTTCTTTCTTTGAAAACTGTAATTAAGTGGGCGGCACAGTGGTTAGCACCTCTGCCTCACAGTGCTGAGGAGCCGGGTTCGATCCTGGCCCTGGATCACTGTCCGTGTTGAGTTTGTTCATTCTTCCCGTGTCTGCATGGGTCTCAACCCCACAACCCAAAGATGTGCAGGGTAGGTAAATTGGCCATGTTAAATTTCCTCTTAAAAGTAAGTTTAATCATTTTTCACAGTCACCGATAGCTTTTGAAGTTAAACTAAAATGTAAAGCTCTCAAATTATCTTCCAACAATCCCCTTCATTGTACCTTACCAAGTTACCCCAAAAGTATCAAAACACGACTATAAAGGATATCAGGAGCTCTGTTGCCCACAGTATCAAAACTTAATTACACAAAATATCAAAAGCTCTGTTACACACAGTATCAAAACTTCATTACACATAGTATCAAAAGCTTTGTTACATACAGTATCAAAACTCTGTTCGACAAAAGATATCAGAATTCATGGCTTGGACTTAAATACCAACTGTTAAGAGGTGAGGTGATCAGATTCCCTCTTGGTTGAATTGGATTTGTTTATTGTCACGTGTACCGAGGTACAGTGAAAAGTATTGTTCTGCCTGCAGCTCAAACAAATCATTTGTACATGAAAAGAAAATACATAATAGGGCAGCACAAGGTACACAATGTAAATACAGAGACACCGACATCAGGTTAAGCGTACAGGAGTGTAGTATTAATCAGGTCAGTCCATAAGAGAGCCGTTTAGGCGTCTGGTAACACCGGGGAAGAAGCTGTTTTTGAATCTGTTCGTGCGTGTTCTCAGACTTCTGTATCTCCTGCCCAATGAAAGAAGTTGGAAGAGTGAGTAAGCCGGGTGGGAGGAGTCTTTGATTATGCTGCCCGCTTCCCCCAGGCAGCGGGAGGTGTAGATAGAGTCAATGGATGGGAGGCGTGTTCATGTGATGAACTGGGCAGTGTTCACGACTCTCTAAATTTTCTTGCGGTCTTGGGCCGAGCAGTTGCCATGCCATGCTTTGATGCAGCCTGATAGGATGCTTTCTACAGTGCACCTGTGGATCCCAATGTCCTCCCTGGGTCCCAGAAACAGGGCATGGCTTCTTACAATGGTTATTCCTGCAGATTATTGCTTCAGGCATCTCATTGTCTCTCCTTTTTATACTTCCAGCCACATACACACAGGGCAGCACTAATTAATCAATGTCCTTGAGTCACAAATTCTCAGAGTCATGATTTACACAGACTTCGTAATTCTCTCAAGGACACGACACACAGGGGACTGTGTTTAATTACTGTTTGTCCATTGCATAGCAACAGCCATTATCCAATCAGCTCCTGTGCTCATTTCCTGGCTCCATATCTTGTTCTTCACTGCAGACCCCTGCTGTTTATGTTGCGTATGCTTATCAGATTTAGCCTTTTGAACCATCAGACTTTGCTGGTGTCTTCACTTTGCTGGTGTCTTTACGAATACCCATCAGGCTACAGATTGCTACATGAAAGGTTCCAAATTCCACACTAAAAAAACACGCTTTAAAATCTTTGTCCACATTAATGCTTTCATTTGCATTCTGAAATCTAGTTCAGATTTTCCAAATGACACTTTTAAACAAAGTTTTCTCTCCACTTTTAACTGATAATCCAATCCAGTATTTACACCAACCTCTTTATTCTTCAGCTTGACTGCTGTACAAACTGTTAACTCCCTCAATTCCCAGACGCCAGTAAAATAGCATCAAACATTTGATATACCTCTGAGGTCTGCTGTCCCATTTTGAATCTGGTTATTGCAATTGTCTCTTTCACTCAGAACACTTTGTTTATACTTCCTTGAATTCTTCTGAATAATACATTGGTCTCTGTTCTCTCAACTTCAGTGGTCTTAAGACATTCTTTCTGTCCCAATTCCATGGTTATCTGGACAGTAACTTGTTCCTTAGGAAGCCTGCATCTTTGCAACTGCCTTGTCCCGTCCAGCTTCTCATGGCAGAGTTGAGAGATGTTCACTCCCTGGTGTCCTGTCCCCAGCTGCAATCAAATTCAGTTAAACTAAAATTTGAAAGTTTTCCAATCTTTTAAGGGCCACCAGTTAGTAAGCAACCCCTCATAGTCAATTTTCTCTGTCCTCCTAAGTACAATAGAATTACAGTTCGACTTAACCAACCCGACACGTACAAACACCGTTGTCCAGCATGAATCTAACTATAGGTTTTACCACTCCAGGCACAGAAACATTAAATTAATCCACTTAAAACTATACCGGAGCCATGATTCTCTGAAAACACGGCTAAGAGTTGATGCTGGCGTAAACACTGGAGTGCTTCACGCTGGCTTCAATGGGCCTCGGCCCAGCAATTCCGTTGCCCACAATGACAATCTGATAAGCATACGCACGGCGCTGGAGTGCTCCATGCTGCTCCAGCTGCTGTACACAGCCCTGCACTGCTTGCCGCGGGTCCGCGCATGCGCACAGCAGCTGCAATGCAGCGCCGTGCAACATGGTGGAGTCACACAGCGGGCTGGCACGGAAGAAGGCAGGCCCCCCCCACTTGAATTGTGTGTGCCCACCGATCGGTGGCCCCCAATCGCGGGCCTGGCCATCATGGAGGCTCCCCCCAGAGACTGATACCCCCGTCCCCCCACCAGGATGGCCACCACAGCCGCAACACCGAGCTCCTGCCGGGTGGAACCATACGTGAACCACATTGGCGGGAACTCAGTTGGTCAACCGTGGAGAATCGCCATGGGGGCCCATTTCAACGGTCCCCAACCGGTGCCACGCCGACCGCACGCGACTGCCACCGATTCTCCGGTCGCTGGAAAATCACGTTGGACCGGCGTCGTGGACCGTCTTGGCATCAATTCCGATTCTCCAAGCCGGCGCGGGCTAGGAGAATCCCGGCCCTTATTTCTAATGTTTACCACTACAAATACAAATCCCTTAAAACTACCCCCGTTCTCCTTGTGTCTATGTGGGTTTCCTCCGGGTGCTCTGGTTTCTTCTCACATTCCAAAGATGTGCAGGTTAGGCAGATTGGCCATGAACCATGCGTGGGATTATGGTGACAGGGCAGAGGAGTGGGCCAAGGTAGAGCACTCTTTTGGAGGGTGAGTGACAGGCTGAATGGCCTCTTTCTGCACTGTAGGAATTCTATGGATTTCCTATCATCACCTAAACAAGAACCACAGCAGCTCTATCTGTAATATTGCCAACAGCTGCGCTTTCCTCACCCATCTGCTGCTGAACTCCCTCCTCCCCTTTCTGATCGTTCTGTTCTGATTCTGGTATCTTGTGCACCTTTGCTGTACAATTAACAGCTGTGCCTTTAGCACCCTAGGTCCCATCCTCTTGAATTATCTTGTTAAATCATTCAGCTTCACTTCTTTCTTTAAAAACCTTCTTAAAATCCACCATTTTCCATCCATAATCTCTTCTTCTTTTGCTTGATGTCAGTTTTCCTCATGCCTCCATGAAGTATCATAGTTTCCGAAGCCAGAGAGCGCCAGCTGGTGAAGGTTACAACTACAACCATTGTTTGTACACTTCTATATTTATTTGCAGAATCATACACTATAAGCATATGCCCCTAATACCACGATCACAGTTTTACTTATGGGGGGCATCAAGTGAATGCTCAGTTCGTGCTGTTGTGCTTTCTTTTACTTTGTCTTTTCTGTGGCTCTATTTCAATTATGGCAATCAGTGAGTTTACCCTTCTTTCTATGTTATCTATGTCTTAATGCTTAGAGTCACCAGGTATCAAATGATATGACCACAAGTTTCAACCGGCTATCGATCAAAGAGCCAAATACCAGTTAGTTAGTTTAAGATCAAGGGTACTTTATTTACACACAATTAGTCATGCAACATAAACACGACTAGTTAACTACACCTATCGACTAAGACAACCTGTACTTAACTTCGGGCACCCGGCTTAGGTCAGAAAACAGTGGCCGGTGTTCGCTTCTAGATCTATCGGGTCCGATGGGGTAACTGCTGCCCAGCTGGGCTCGTCCGTCTGGTAGCGAGTGTTGAACTTGGACTTGCTTCTGGTGTTGCTGCACTTGGCGATGGCCGTGACCGGGGTACCAGGACCAAGAGAGAGCGAACATATGGCAAACTCTTCTTCTTACACTGGGGAGTTTTTCACGCTCTTTTGGGCAGTCCTTCGATTTTGGCCTTACTAATTGGGTGATCCCAGATCACTCCGTTCGATTCCTTAGCCAATAAGTGGGCGGGGATCTCGATGTCTGGGCGTGTCCCAAGCTGTCATTGACTCCGTTGTTTGCGTTTCCCTTGAACAGGGAGTGGCGTTGAAATGTCTGTGACTGTCCCGGTTACTCGAGTACCAATCCTTTGTTTTAGTGAAGATGGGCCATCAAATGCTAATCGACCCCATTAAAATGCAAATTGGACTGTTGGACTTCTTGCTGACAAATCTGCATTTCAGGCTCTGAGCCTGCCTGAGTCTTGGCTTGTCCATTTTACCCGCTAGGCTTTGCGAGTTTCTCTGTACCTAGTTGGAAGTGGCCATCCCAGATGGCTCCACTCCGTCCTCTTGATCCTCAACGCGAAGCGTGAAGGATCACAATACTGGGTCTTCTTTGTTCTCTGAAATGCCGGGTACCCTTAACCAAGGACAGGTTCTACTCTACTCTGTCCTATGGGTCAAAAACATTTACCTAATTGTCGCTAAACAACACATATCTAAGAATTTCTGAGGGGGCATTTAACATTCAGTAAATGGGGAACCTCTAACTGTCTCTAACAAGACTACACTCATACTGATATTTAACAATCAAAGAACTTATCTTACAATACAAAAATCCGATAGCAGCATCACATTTCTTCTTATTGCTAACATTCATACACAGAAAAATAAACTTTATTAACAAAAAAACAACCGCGGAATTTATTAAAGAGGAAGGTTCAGAAAGAGTGTGGGGTTTGCTGGAGTCCGAGGAAAGGGGCTCTAAATGTGTACGCTGGAGGGGGGTAGGCTCTCCTCCTTCATTTTCACAATCTATTTGTCTGGATGACACTGCACAGTATGGCTATCACTGGTAAGGCTTCCATTGTGTATGACAGGGAATACCACTTAACGAGATTCTCACACCATGTGGGGGTATTGGTGGCTGGGTGTGTGTGTGGTGTAGTGTCTGGGCTGGGGGTGTTGTGTTGGGTGGTCATGTTCGGGGCCTGCGTGGTGAGGGAGGTGGAGGTGGGTAACGCGTGCAACTGATCATCAGGGTCGTCTTAATTTTGTTCAAGTTTTCCTTCGCCGTTGAGTATCTTAGTATCTTCCTAGGGGAACAAGCATAGTGTCTGTTATAATCTTGTTGTTTAATATCTCGTATGTCTGTCTGTTTCTCCTTAACGTCAATGTCCCATTAGAATCGTCAACATATGTGACTCTCATTTTTTTTTTAAACAACCATTTGCGGAGACAAGACATCCGAAAAAATATTCTGTGTCACAGTGCGAGCACTCTCGCAGCCTATGGTCGATGGGCTGAGTGGGTGGACAATTTCTCCATCCTCTGAGAACTTGTTTTTCTAACCAAGTGTTTCTGACATGTAAATAGTATGTGGGGGATAGCAACCGAAGGGTTGCCTGAAAGGGCAAAAGTTGTGGAAAGAAGCATTCTTTAAACCACAGGACTAGAAAAGAACAGCAAAGGAATTTCGAAAACAATTATCCGAATGGGGTGGTGCGTATGATCCGCAGCAGGGAAAGAATGGGTGGGATGCCCGGGTAGGGCGGTGACCAGTGCCGTTGCTCCACTACCCGAGCTTGGCTGACCAAATGTATAGGGGGTCCTCAGGCAGGGCGGGGATAAGTGACATTACTCCACTGCCTGAGTGACCTTCCAAGAGCAGTAAGAATTTGTAAATATATGGCTCCAACAAACTTGTTTCTCTAACTGCCATGTGGCGTCAGAAGAGTAATTATGACTGCATCAAGAAAGCGTCCGTGAGGACGACAACAAAATCATACAAGAGAGAACAAACAACATTTAAACACAAACTAAGCATAAAAGCGGACAGGTTCCATCAGAGTATAGGACACCGTAAATCACATTTGGCCTGGGGTGTAACTAGCATATGGAGTTAGTGTAGTGTGACCGAAGAAGAGAGGAAGGAGGAAAGAAGCAAAACTGAAGTGGCATTGCTGAGGTATCCCTGCCATGAGAAGTGGAGGGTAAGCACTCACAGTTGGCATGGGGCAGCTGGACCTTATAGCTGCTGTGGGTGGTGTTCTCTTTCATATTTGGGGGCTAGTCTAGAACATAGAACATTACAGCGCAGTACAGGCCCTTCGGCAATCGATGTTGCATTGACCTGTGAAACCACTCTAAAGCCCATCTACACTATTCCCTTATCGTCCATATGTCTATCCAATGACCATTTCAATGCCCTTAGTGTTGGCGACTCTACTACTGTTGCAGGCAGGGCATTCCACGCCCTTACTACTCTCTGAGTAAAGAACCTACCTCTGACATCTGTCCTATATCTATCTCCCCTCCCCTCAATTTAAAGCTATGTCCCCTCATGCTAGACATCACCATCCAAGGAAAAAGGCTCTCACTGTCCACCCTACCTAATCCTCTGATCATCTTGTATGCCTCAATTAAGTCACCTCTTCACCTTCTTCTCTCTAACGAAAACAGCCTCAAGTCCCTCAGCCTTCCCTCATAAGATCTTCCCTCCATACCAGGCAACCTCCTGGTAAATCTCCTCGAAACCCTTTCCAATGCTTCCAGTCTAGCTGGTGGTGGGGGTCTCCTGCAGTCTCGGGTGAAGTGTCAACAGTTGTAACATGACCCCTGGGGCACGTAAGGTGGAGCAGGCTCTCTGGTGTATTGCTCCCTTATGTATGGTTCTCTGGGTGGGGGGGTTGGGCTGTTGGTGTTGTTGCTGGTTCGGGGGGGGTTGGCATTCTCGGGCAAAATGTCCCTTCTGTCCATAATTCTAACATTCCTGTGTTTTGGGGGGCTGGGCGCTATCTCTGCCTTCAATTATGGAGGATCTTGGTGAGCCCTTACTGCATTCATTGTGGTGTCTACTCTCTCATGCTCTGTCTTTTTCTGAACCGGCTTTTCGCAAGCTCTGGACAATTGTTTCAGAACCCACACTTCATTGTGTGCTGGGTCTGAGGGGTTGTAACTGGCACATGCCTTCTGTCCTGCCTCTGTGGCATGGGATACTGGCGCACGGGTCCATTTGGCCGTATTGTCTGCTGATAAAGGGGCGTGGGCTAACTCACCATATACAGCAGTAAAATGGATCCAAAGGCATCCAGCAAATACTGTTGGATGCTCTCCCTTTTTCTGCCTGCACCGGTTGAGTCCGTCCACCGGATCTCCTCTATTATATCCTGTGGCGTCGAAAATGGCTGGGGGGGTGGGGGGATGGGGTGGGGGGGGAGGGGGGAAGGGGGTGGGGGGAGGGGGTTGGGGGGAAAAGGAGATGGGGAGAAGGAGAAGGGGGAGGGAGGGAGAGGGAGGGAGAGGGAGGGAGAGGGAGAGAGAGGGAGAGGGAGGTGGGGGGAGAAGGAGAAGGGGAGAAGGAGGGAGGGGGAGGGAGAGGGAGAGAGGGAGGTGGGGGGAGAAGGAGAAGGAGAGAGGGAGGGAGAGGGAGAGAGGGAGAGGGACTGGAGGGGGAGGGAGGTGGGGGGAGAAGGAGAAGGGGGGAGAAGGAGCAGGGGGGAGAAGGAGAAGGGGGAGGGAGAGGGGGAGAGATAGATAGAGAGGGGAGTGGGGGGGAGGGGGTGGGGGGAGAAGGAGAAGGGGGAGGGAGAGAGAGGGAGAGAGAGGGAGAGAGGGAGAGGGACTGGGGGAGGGAGGTGGGGGGAGAAGGGGGGTGGGGGGAAGGGGGTGGGGGGAAGGGGGTGGGGGGAGGGAGGGATCGGGAGAGAGAGGGAGAGGGACTGGGGGGAGGGAGGTGGGGGGAGAAGGAGAACGGGGGAGAAGTAGCAGGGGGAGAGGAAGGGTGAAGGAGAAGGAGAAGGGGGGAGGGAGAGGGAGAGAGAGGGAGAGGGACTCGAAGGGGGAGGTGGGGGGGAGAAGGAGAAGGGGAGAGGGAGGGAGGGGGAGGGAGAGGGAGGGAGAGGGAGAGAGGGAGGTGGGGGGAGAAGGAGAAGGGGAGAAGGAGGGAGGGAGAGGGAGGGAGAGGGAGAGAGGGAGAGGGATTGGAGGGGGAGGGAGGTGGGGGGAGAAGGAGAAGGGGGGAGAAGGAGCGGGGGGGGAGAAGGAGAAGGGGGGAGGGAGAGGGGGAGAGATGGAGAGGGAGTGGGGGGGAGGGGGGTGGGGGGAGGAGGGGAGAAGGAGAAGGGGGAGGGAGGGGGAGGGAGAAGGGGGGAGGGAGAGGGGGAGAAATAGAGAGGGAGGGAGAGGGAGTAGGGGGTGGGGGGAGGGACTGGGGGGGGGAGGGAGGTGGGGGGAGAAGGAGAAGGAGGGGGGAGGAGCAGGGGGAGGGAGAGGGGGAGAGATGGAGAGGGAGTGGGGGGGAGGGGGGTGGGGGGAGAAGGGGAGAAGGAGAAGGGGGAGGGAGAGAGAGGGAGAGAGAGGGAGAGAGGGAGAGGGACTGGGGGGAGGGAGGTGGGGGAGAAGGAGAAGGGGAGAAGGAGAAGGGGGAGGGAGGGGGAGGGAGAGAGAGGGGGAGAGGGACTGGGGGGAGGGAGGTGGGGGAGAAGGAGAAGGGGGGAGGAGCAGGGGGGGAGAAGGAGAAGGGGGGAGGGAGAGGGGGAGAGATGGAGAGGGAGTGGGGGGGAGGGGGGTGGGGGGAGAAGGGGAGAAGGAGAAGGGGAGGGAGGGGGAGGGAGAGAGAGAGAGAGAGAGGGAGAGGGACTGGGGGGGGGAGGTGGGGGGGAGAAGGGGTGGGGGAGAAGGGGGGGTGGGGGGAGAAGGAGAAGGGGAGAAGGAGAAGGGGAGGGAGGGGGAGGGACTGGGGGGGAGGGAGGTGGGGGGAGAAGGGGGGTGGGGGGAAGGGGGGTGGGGGGAGAAGGAGGAGGGGAGAAGGAGAAGGGGGAGGGAGGGAGAGAGGGAGAGGGACTTGGGGGGGAGGGAGGTGGGGGGAGAAGGAGAAGGGGGAGAAGGAGAAGGGGGAGGGTGAGGGGGAGAGATGGAGAGGGAGTGGGGGAGAGGGGGTGGGGGGAGAAGGGGAGAAGGAGAAGGGGAGGGAGGGAGGGGGAGGGAGAGAGAGGGAGAGAGGGAGAGGAACTGGGGGGGGAGGGAGGTGGGGGGAGAAGGGGGGTGGGGGAGAAGGGGGGTGGGGGGAGAAGGAGAAGGGGAGAAGGAGAAGGGGAGGGAGGGGGAGGGACTGGGGGGGAGGGAGGTGGGGGGAGAAGGGAGGTGGGGGAGAAGGGGGGTGGGGGGGGAAGGGGGTGGGGGGAGAAGGAGAAGGGGAGAAGGAGAAGGGGGAGGGAGAGAGGGAGAGGGACTTGGGGGGGAGGGAGGTGGGGGGAGAAGGAGAAGGGGGAAAAGGAGCAGGGGGGAGAAGGAGAAGGGGGGAGGGAGAGGGGGAGAGATAGAGAGGGGTGGAGAGAGAGTGGGGGGGGGAGGGGGGTGGGGGGAGAAGGAGAAGGGGGAGGGAGGGAGAGGGAGAGAGACGGAGAGGGACTGGTGGGGGAGGGAGGTGGGGAGAAGGAGAAGGGGGGGGGAGAAGGAGCGAGGGGGAGAAGGAGAAGGGGGGAGAAGGAGAAGGGGAGAGATAGAGAGGGAGGGAGAGGGAGTGGGGGGAGGGGGGAGGGGGTGGGGGGAGGGAGGTGGGGGGAGAAGGAGCAGGGGGGAGAAGGAGAAGGGTGGAGGGAGAGGGGGAGAGATAGAGAGGGAGGGAGAGGGAGTGGGGGTGGGAGGGGGTGGGGGGAGAAGGAGAAGGGGAGAAGGAGAAGGGGGAGGGAGGGAGAGGGAGAGAGAGGGAGGGAGAGAGAGAGAGAGGGAGGGAGAGTGAGTGGGGGGGAGAGGGAGAAGGGGGTGATGCACCATCAATTGCACGCGAGGCGAGTGATTTACCAATGTCAGGCTTTAATTAACTAGAACACAGCCTGGCGATCGTCTACAGTGGAAAAGGCCGATCGTCAGGCTTCTGAGCATTTATACCTCGTTGATAGAGGCGTGGTTAACTCAGCCTCTCGGCCAATCGGTCGAGAGGCACATGACCGACCAGGGCCAATGGTTAAGCCGACGTTCTGGCCCAATGGCAGACGAGTATGCAGATCATATCATCACATTCACCCCTTACGGAGAAGGAAGGCGGGGGGGGGGGGTGTGAACGAGACCCGGGGGGGGGGGGGGGGGGGAGAACTGATGATATGAGTAGCCGTCGGGAGAATAATTTTCTCTCCGTACCCTTGTCGAATTTGGGGGCTTGCCACTGGCCCAGACATAACAATATTTACAAAAGGAAGTCCATGGGACCGTAGAACTCTAGATGGATTCGATCAGTCGTTTGGTGGTCCTTGACGTCCTGGCCGAGCGCCGTAGTGGAGGAGGAGTCGTCGGATCGGCTGATGGTCCTGCTGATGTCCTGGAGTCCGGGAGCGATAGACCTCGAGTAGTCTCCGTCACCTGAGCTGGCCGTGGAGACGCCATGGATGAGGGATGGGGAAGCTGAGTGGGGTGCTGGGGTGAAAAAGGGGGGGGGGGGGTCTGTGGTGGGGGGGGGCTGCACGCCGGCGGGTGCCAGGTCCCGGAGGGAGACCGTGTCCTGCCGACCGTCGGGGTACTCCACATACGCATACTGCGGGTTAGCGTGGAGTAACTGGACATGCTCCACCAACGGATCGGACTTGTGCACCCGCACATGCTTCCGGAGCAAGATGGGTCCGGGGGTGACCAGCCACGTCGGGAGAGGGGATCCAGAGGACGACTTCCTGGGGAAAACAAGAAGACGCTCATGAGGTGTCTGATTAGTTGCAGTACAGAGGAGTGAGCGGATAGAGTGCAGTGCATCGGGGAGCACCTCTTGCCATCGGGGAATAGGGAGATTTCTAGACCGGAGGGCTAGTAGTATGGTCTTCCAGATGGTACCATTCTCCCGCTCGACCTGTCCGTTACCCCGGGGGTTATAGCTGGTCGTCCTGCTAGAGGCGATGCCCCTGTCAAGCAGGAATTGACGCAGCTCGTCGCTCATAAATGAGGACCCCCGATCGCTGTGAATGTACGCGGGGTAGCCGAACAGTGAGAAGATGGAGAGTAGGGCCTTAATGACGGTCGATGTGGTCATGTCGGGACAGGGAATGGCGAAGGGGAAGCGGGGAGTGTTCGTCGATAACCGCCAGGAAGTAAATGTTGCGGTTGTTAGAGGGAAGGGGCCCCTTGAAGTCAATGCTGAGACGTTCAAAGGGGCGGGATGCTTTGATCAGGTGTGCGCGCTCGGGGCGGTAGAAGTGCGGTTTGCACTCGGCGCAGATGTGGCAGTCACGGGTTACTGTCCTGACTTCCTCGATAGAGTAGGGCAGGTTGCGGGCCTTAATGAAGTGGTGTAGGCGGGTCACCCCTGGATGGCAGAGGTCTGCGTGGAGGGAGCGGAGGCGGTCTATCTGCGTGCTGGCGCAGGTACCGCGGGACAGGGCATCAGGAGGCTCATTGAGCTTCCCAGGACGATACAAGATATCATAGTTGTACGTGGACAACTCGATCCGCCACCGTAAATCTTGTCATTTTTGATCTTGCCCCTTTGTGCATTATCAAACATGAAGGCTACTGACCGTTGGTCTGTGAGGAGGGTAACCTCCTGCCGGCCAAATAGTGCCTCCAATGTCGCACGGCTTCGACTATGGCCTGGGCTTCCTTTTCCACAGATGGGTGGCGGAGTTCGGAAGCCTGGAGAGTTCTGGAGAAGAAGGCCACGGGTCTGCCCGCTTGGTTCAGGGTGGCCGCCAGAGCTACTTCTGAAGCATCGCTCTCGACCTGGAAGGGGAGGGCCTCGTCGATGGCACGCATCGTGGCCTTTGCGATGGTCCGCTTTGATGCGGCTAAAGGCCTGGCAGGCCTCCGTCGACGGCGGGAAGGTCGTGGTTTGCATGAGGGGACGGGCCTTGTCCGCGTAGTTGGGAACCCATTGGGCGTAGTATGCGAAGAACCCTAGGCAGCGTTTGAGGGATTTGGGGGTATTTGGGAGAGGGAGTTCCATCAGGGGGCGCATGCGTTCGGGGTCGGGGCCTATCACTCCGTTACGCACTACGTAGCCGAGGATGGCTAGGCGGTCGGTGCTAAACACGCATTTATCCTTATTGTACGTGAGGTTAAGGAGTTTTGCGGTTTGGAGGAATTTCTGGAGGTTGGCGTCATGGTCCTGCTGGTCGTGGCCGCAGATGGTGACATTATCAAGGTACGGGAAGGTAGCCTGTAATCCGTACTTGTCGACCATTCGGTCCATCTCCCTTTGGAAGACCGAGACCCCATTCGTGACGCCAAACGGAACCCTAAGGAAGTGGTAGAGGCGCCCGTCAGCCTCGAACGCGGTGTACAGTCGGTCACTCGCGCGGATGGGGAGCTGGTGGTAAGCGGACTTAAGGTCCACAGTGGAGAAGACCTTGTATGTCGCGATCTCGTTTACCATGGTAGAGATACGGGGGAGAGGATACGCGTCCAGTTGCGTAAACCGATTGATGGTTTGGCTATAATCGATGACCATCCGGTTTTTCTCCCCCGTCCGGACCACCAGCACTTGGGCTCGCCAGGGACTGTTGCTGGCCTCGATGACCCCTTCCGTCAGCAACCTCTGGACCTCGGACCTGATGAAGGATCGGTCCTGGGCGCTGTACCGTCTGCTCCGTGTGGCGACGGGTTTGCAATCGGGGGTGAGGTTAGCAAACAGGGAGGGAGGGTCTACTTTGAGGGACGCGAGGCTGCAGACAGTGAGGGGGGGTATAGGGCCGCCGAATTGAAAAGTCAAGCTCTGCAGGTTGCACTGGAAGTCCAGTCCTAGGAGTGCCGGTGCGCAAAGGTCAGGGAGGACAAGGAATTTATAATTTTTAAAAACCTTCCCTTGGACCGTGAGGTCCGCGATGCAGCACCCGGTGATGTGGACGGAGTGCGAACCTGAGGCTAAACCGATTTTGCGTGTTACGGGATGGACAGGGAGCGCGCAGCGTCTTACCGTGTCAGGGTGAACGAAGCTTTCCGTGCTCCCGGAGTCCAGCAGGCAGTCCGTCTTGTGGCCGTTGAGGTGGATCAGCGTAGTCGTTTTGGCGAGCGTGCGTGGATGAGACTGGTCGAGTTGAACGGCCGCGAGCCGTGGAGAAAATCCGTCGTCGCTGTCCGATTCCATGCTGGAGGGACCTTGCGTGGCAGATGTGGAAGTCGGTGGCCAGGATCCATATGTGGGGTGAACGGCCGCGAGCCGTGGAGAAAATCCGTCGTCGCTGTCCGATTCCATGCTGGAGGGACCTTGCGTGGCAGATGTGGAAGCCGGCGGCCAGGATCCCCAGGTGAGGTCTGTTCCCCAAGATGGCGGCGCCCAGGACCCGCACGTGGGGTCGGGGCCCCAAGATGGCGGCGCCCAGGACCCGCACGTGGGGTCGGCACCCCAAGATGGCGGCGCCCAGGAAGCCCTCGTGGCCGCTGGAGGCGGAGCTAGCGTTCCCGGCGCTGTGAGCGGAGAGGCGCGCAGGCCGGCTCCAAGAGGTGAGTGACCGGCATCAGCTGCGGGGATGCACAAGCCGGCTCCAGGACGCCGGCTAGGTGCATCAGCTGTGGGGATGCGGAAGCCGGCTCCAGGACGCCGGCTAGGTGCATCAGCTGTGGGGATGCGGAAGCCGGCTCCAGGACGCCGGCTAGGTGCATCAGCTGTGGGGATGCACAAGCCGGCTCCAGGACGCCGGCTAGGTGCATCAGCTGTGGGGATGCGGAAGCCGGCTCCAGGACGCCGGCTAGGTGCATCAGCTGTGGGGATGCGGAAGCCGGCTCCAGGACGCCGGCTAGGTGCATCAGCTGTGGGGATGCGGAAGCCGGCTCCAGGACGCCGGCTAGGTGCATCAGCTGTGGGCGGAGGTAAGGCGCGCGGGCCGGGTGCGGGGGGCCGGGGGCGGGGGGGGAGCCGAGTCGCGCTGCGGGCAGGCAGGGACCGGGGGGCCCGGAGAGGCGAGCCGGTCGGGCGCCGGGGCCCGGGGGTGGGGGGAGCCGGGGTCCGGGAGCGAGGGAAGCCGGGCCGCTGCGGGCAGGCAGGGACCAGGGAGGCCCGGAGAGGCGAGCCGGTCGGGCGCCGGGGCCCGGGGGCGGGGGGGAGAAACGTGCGCGGCGGGCAGGCAGAGGCCTGGAGGGGCCGGGGAGGTGCGCATGTCGGCCGGCGGGGCGCGAGAGTCGGTAGCAGCTGGGGCGGCCCTGGGGGAGAGAGGGAGGCACACAGGCCGTTTGCAGAGGCCTGGGAGAGGGGGGGAGAGTGCTGTGCAGCTTCCAGAAGCGCTGCAGCCAGCGTTTTGGCCTGGCAGACCGTGGAGTAGTGGCCCTTCTTCCCGCAGCTCTTACAGAGGGCGGAGCGGGCTGGGCAGCGCGAGCGAGGGTGCTTAGCGTACCCACAAAAGTAGCAGCGGGGCCCCGCGGATTTATCGGGGCGCCCCGCGGCACAAGCCTGAGGGAGGCGGGAGCGGTGGGTAGCTGGTGGGAAGCGTGCCAGGAGGCGGCCTGGCCAGGGTCATAGGTGCGCGCGCTTTGATCTGCGACCTCCAGGGAGGCGGAGAGAGTCAGTGTCTCCGTTAAACTGAGTTCGTCTCTTTCCAGCATCCGCTGGCGGATCACGGGGGACAGCATCCCAGCCACGTAAGCGTCTCTGACGAGTAGCTCCATGTGCTCTGTAGCGGACCACGCTTCACAGGCGCAACCTCTCCCCAGGGCACAGAGGGCCCGGGCGTATTGGTCTAGAGACTCACCGGGGACCTGCTTTCTGGTGGCCAGCAGATGTCGAGCGAATACCCTGTTGATGGGTTTGAGGAATTGTCCTTTTAGCTTCCGTATAGCTTCATCATAGTCTGTTTCGTCTTCGATTATTGAGTAAGCGGCAATACCCACGCTGGAGTGGAGGACGTGCAGCTTCTGTGCCCCGTGGGGGGGGTGGTTGTAGATGCCAGGAACCCTTCGAGGCAAGTCAGCCAGAGCTTAAAGAGTTCTGTAGAGTTCAGAGTTTGCGGGCTGATGCGGAGGCATTCGGGCTTGATGCGGAACTCCATCTTCAAAGTTGTAGTTAATTAAATTGATGCACCATCAATTGCACGCGAGGCGAGTGATTTACCAATGTCAGGCTTTAATTAACTAGAACACAGCCTGGCGATCGTCTACAGTGGAAAAGGCCGATCGTCAGGCTTCTGAGCATTTATACCTCGTTGATAGAGGCGTGGTTAACTCAGCCTCTCGGCCAATCGGTCGAGAGGCACATGACCGACCAGGGCCAATGGTAAGCCGACGTTCTGGCCCAATGGCAGACGAGTATGCAGATCATATCATCACAGGGGGAGAGGGAAAAGGGGGAGAGGGAGGGAGAGGGAGAGAGGGAGGGAGGGAGAGAGAGAGAGAGAGAGGGAGAGGGAGTGGGAGGGGAAGGGGTGGGGGGAGAAGGAGAAGGGGGGAGAAGGAGAAGGAGGGAGGGAGGGAGAGGGGGAGAGAGAGGGAGGGAAGGAGAGAGAGAGGGAGGGAGAGGGAGTGGGGGAGGAAGTGGGGTGGGGAGAAGGGGGGGAGAAGGAGAAGGGGGGAGGGAGGGAGAGGGAGAGAGAGGGAGGGAGGGAGGGAGAGAAGGAGGGAGAGGGAGTGGGGGGAAGGCGGGTGGGGGGAGAAGGAGAAGGGAGAAGAAGGAGAAGGGGGAGAAGGAGAAGGGGGGAGGGAGGGAAGGAGTGAGAGAGAGAGGGAGGGAGGGAGAAGGAGAAGGGGGAGAGGGAGGGAGAGGGGAGAGAGAGAGAGGGAGGGAAGGAGAGAGAGAGGGAGGGAGAGGGAGTGGGGGAGGAAGTGTGGTGGGGAGAAGGGGGGAGAGGAGAAGGGGGGAGGGAGGGAGAGGGAGAGAGAGGGAGGGAGGGAGGGAGAGAGGGAGGGAGAGGGAGTGGGGGGAAGGGGGGTGGGGGGAGAAGGAGAAGGGAGGAGAAGGAGAAGGGGGGAGAAGGAGAAGGGGGGAGGGAGGGAAGGAGTGAGAGAGAGAGGGAGGGAGGGAGAAGGAGAGAGGGAGATGGAGGGAGGGAGGGAGGGAGTGACTCATCCACTCCCGGTTACAAAATGTCAGCCGCCCTTCCATGGCATGACGGGCACGAGGACACGGCCGCTAGTTGCCCTGTGGCTTATGGCCACAGGCCACTGACGTACGGGTGAGGAGGACATAGTTAACTGCCCGTTGGATGCAGAAAGTGACCAGGGGTTAGGCTGGCCGCGTGTCAGCAGCGCGTCCAGGCCACCGGGACACACAGGTATCCCTTGGCAGGCGGCTGCCAAGCTGTCGACTAACCTCCGTCTAATATGTCATGTCTCTGCCCCCCACCACCCTTCTGTAGGTGAGCACAATGTCTGCGAACAGAACGGCTATGTTCAGCGCAGTGGTCGGGGCCGCTGCACTGCATTTGGAGATGGAGCAGCGTCCACAGCCACAACCCATAGTGGCCGCGGGGCCAGCTGCAGGAGCTGAGGGAATGGCCGCGGGGCCAGCTGCAGGAGCAGAGGGAATGGCTGCAGGGCTGGCTGCAGGAGCTGAGGGAATGGCTGCGGGCCAGCTGCAGGGCTGAGGGAATGGCTGCAGGGCCAGCTTCAGGAGCTGAGGGAATGGCTGCAGGGCCAGCTGCAGGAGCTGCAGGAGCTGAGGGAATGGCTGCAGGGCCAGCTGCAGGAGCTGAGGGAATGGCCGCAGGGCCAGCTGCAGGAGCTGAGGGAATGGCTGCGGGGCCAGCTGCAGGAGCTGAGGGAATGGCTGCAGGGCCAGCTGCAGGAGCTGAGGGAATGGCTGCGGGGCCAGCTGCAGGAGCTGAGGGAATGGCTGCAGGGCCAGCTGCAGGAGCTGAGGGAATGGCTGCAGGGCCAGCTGCAGGAGCTGAGGGAATGGCCGCGGGGCCAGCTGCAGGAGCTGAGGGAATGGCTGCAGGGCCAGCTGCAGGAGCTGAGGGAATGGCTGCAGGGCCAGCTGCAGGAGCTGAGGGAATGGCCGAGGGGCCAGCTGCAGGAGCTGAGGGAATGGCTGCGGGGCCAGCTGCAGGAGCTGAGGGAATGGCTGCAGGGCCAGCTGCAGGGCCAGCTGCAGGAGCTGAGGGAATGGCTGCAGGGCCAGCTGCAGGAGCTGAGGGAATGGCTGCAGGAGCTGAGGGAATGGCTGCAGGGCCAGCTGCAGGAGCTGAGGGAATGGCTGCAGGAGCTGAGGGAATGGCTGCAGGGCCAGCTGCAGGAGCAGAGGGAATGGCTGCAGGAGCAGCTGCAGGAGCTGAGGGAATGGCTGCAGGGCCAGCTGCAGGAGCTGAGGGAATGGCCCCGGGGCCAGCTGCAGGAGCTGAGGGAATGGCTGCGGGGCCAGCTGCAGGAGCTGAGGGAATGGCTGCAGGAGCTGCAGGAGCTGAGGGAATGGCTGCAGGGCCAGCTGCAGCAGCAGAGGGAAGGGCCGCGGAGTTGACCGTCGACGAGCAGCATGGGGGGAGGAGGAGAAGGAGGACGAGGAGGAGGACGAGAGAGTGAGGGCGCAGCCACAGCGCCAGAGGCGATGACCGAGGCCTAGGGTGTTCCGTGCCCGGATCTCTTTCCTAACAATGACGGACATCACCTGCAGGAGGAGACTCCAGTTGAGCAGAGAGACGGTGACACATATCTGCCACCTCGTGGTGCACCTCACCCCACTTGGAACGGGAGGAGGACACGTGATCCCGGTTGCCGTCAAGGTGACGGTTACACTGAACGTTTATGCAACCGGCTCCTTCCAGACCCCGAGCGGGGACTTCTCCGGGATTACCCAGACATCAGTGCACAGGTGCATCCGGGATGTGACCGACGCCCTGTATGCCATCGCCAGACCGCTACATCGCCTTTCCCGAGGACCGAGCAAGTAAAGATTCACGAGCTCGTGGATTTGCCAGCATGGCCGGGATACCAATGGTGCAGGGGGCAATCGATTGTGTTCACAGCGCCATGCGCCCGCCTGCAGGGGACAGGGAGGTCTTCACAAACAGGAGGGGGACATGCTCCATGAATATCCAGGTGGTATGCGATCCCTACATGAGGATCATGAACGTGTGCGCAAGGTTCCCAGGGAGTGTGCATGATGCCTACATTCTGGCGCAGTCGTACATCCCTGCAATGTTTGAGGGACGGCACCCCCGGCTGAGGGGCTGGTTGCTGGGCGACAGGGGTTATCCACTGAGGTCTTGGCTGATGACGCCTATACGGAGGCCTCAGACCAATGCGGAAACCTGATACAACGAGACCCATGCAGCAACCAGGGGTGTGGTGGAGCGCTGCTTTGGTCTCCTGAAGATGAGATTCAGGTGCCTGGACCGCTCTGGAGGGGCCCTGCAGTACCAGCCCGACAGGGTCGCTCGCATTGTTGTGGTCTGCTGTGCGCTGCACAACATCGCGATGCAGAGGGGAGATGCCCTGGTGGAGGAGGCGGAGGGAGAAGCCAGTGGCAGTGGTGCCAGCACAGAGGAGGAGGAGGAGGTCGGTGGAGTTGCGGGCACAGCACGCAGACAGGAGCCGGCTGCTGGTGATGCCCAGGAGGCTGCATGGCGGACCCGGCGAGGACGGAGGGCACGCGACGCCTTGGTGGTGTGGTGGTATGATTTGCATAGCTGTCTACCATTGGTGCAGAACACCGGCTTACCATTGGCCCTGATCGGTCATGTGCCTCTCGACCGATTGGTTGAGACCAGTCATGTGACAGCTCTCCGATTGATCGAGAGGCTGAGTTAACCACGCCTCCATACTGAGGTATAAATAGTCAGAACACCCGGCGGTCGTCCATTTATTGTAGTCGACCGCAGGGCTAAGTTCTAGTTTATTAAAGCCTAACTTTTGTACAGCAACTCATCTCACGTGCAATTGATGGCTCATCAGGTGGCAGCAAGATTCACGCGTCGTGTGCGATGGCACCGCTGAAGACCAACACTAACACTTGCATCGCCAGTCGTGCAGAGGGTCAACACACAAGTGCCACCACCCCCCTCCCCCCCGCCTCCACCCCCCCCCCTCCCCCCCCCCCCCCCCCCCCCCGCTCTGCGTACACTGCTCCAGTTCTAAATCACCCTTACCATTGGGCTCTTGTGGATGCATAAGGCGTCCCATTGCCTTCATGGCCATCCCTACAAATACTTCTGACTCCCGGCAATTTGGAACAAGGGGAATAAAGTGGTGGTGCAAACACGGGTACGGCTCAAGCTATTTTCCAGTTCACGCAACCCCCAAAGTTTCACGCAACAAAATCTATCAAGTTTACCTTATATCCCTTTGTTAGTACACATGCAAAAATCCCTTTGTTAGTACACATGCAAATTACACACTTCCAAATTCTGGAGGTTTGATCGATACTGGTTTCGCTTGTGGTTTCCTTTACTTTGCCAATTTGGAGTCTAATTCAAATGCTTTTGTGGGTTCTCTCGGAGTGACACAGTCACTTCTGGGTTGAATCCTACCAGAGTCGTCAATAACTGTTGTGCTTTCTTTTACTTTGTCTTTTCTGTGGCTCTGTTCCAATTATGGCAATCAGTGAGTTTAGAGTCGCCATGTATCAAATGATACCACCACAAGTTTCAACCGGCTATCGATCAAAGAGCCAAAAATCAGTTAGTTAGTTCAAGGTCAAGGGTACTTTATTTACACACAATTAGTCATGTAACATAAACACTACTAGTTAACTACACCTATTGACTAAGACAACCTGTACTTAACTTCAGGCACCCGGCTTAGGTCAGAAAACAGTGGCCGGCTGTTCAATTCTGGATCTATCGGGTTCAAAGGAGAAACTGCTGCCCAGCTGGGCTCATCCGTCTGGTAGCGAACGTTGAACTTGGACTTGCTTCTGGTGTTGCTGCACTTGGCGATGGCCGTGACCGGGGTATCAGGACCAAGAGAGAGCGAACATGTGGCGAACTCTTCTTCTTACACTCGGGGGTTTTCACGCTCTTTTGGGCGGTCCTTCAATTTTGGCCTTACTAATTGGGTGATCCCTGATCACTGTTCAATTCCTTAGCCAATAAGTGGGCAGGGATCTCGATGTCTGGGCGTGTCCCAAGCGGTCATTGACCCCGTCGTTTGCGTTTACTTTGAATAGGGAGTGGCGCCAAAATGTCTGTGACTGTACCAGTTGCTCGCATATCAGCCCTTTGTTTTGGTGAAGGTTGGCCATCAAATGCTAATCGGCCCCATTAAAATGCTAATTGGACGGAGTTTCGATACAGTCTGGACTTTTGCTGACAAATCTGCATTTCAGGCTCTGAGCCTGCCTGAGTCTTGGTCCTCAGTGGATATCCCTTATCCCTTAGAGCTGTCAATCCTGGGGTGCTCCTCGAAGAGAGCAAGGATGACCGACTGATGAGACCATCAATTCACGCGACACGTGGTTAGAAGCGAACAGTGGTTTTAATCGTCTTACAACAGAGCCTGCCTGTGATGAGATGAACTCTAGATGAACTGGCAGGCAGGCTCACAACAGCAACCTTTATACTTCTGGTTAGGGGGAGGAGCCATGGGCGGAGCCATAGGCGGAGCCAAGGGTGGAGGGGTACCTCGGCGGTGGTACCCCTAGTGTGAGGGGTACCTCGGCGGTGGTAGTGGTGGGATTCAATCCTGCCGGCGCTAGGTCGTGGAGGGATACAGTGTCCTGACGGCCGTCAGGGTACTCTATGAAGGCGTATTGCGGGTTTGAGTGTAGCAGAAGCACTTTCTCTATGAGTGGGTCAGTTTTGTGTGCCCTGACGTGCTTCCGGAGGAGTACCGGGCCCGGTGTCTTCAACCATGCTGGGAGCGCGGCCCCCGTGGTAGTGCCCCTGGAAAAAACAAAGAGCCGCTCGTGAGGGGTCTGGTTGGTGGCGGTACATAGGACGGACCTAATAGCATGGAGCGCGTCGGGGAGGACTTCTTGCCAATGGGAAACCGGGAGATTCCTGGACCGGAGGGTCAGTAGGACGGTCTTCCAGACCGTCGCATTCTCCCTCTCCACCTGCCCGTTCCCCCTGGGGTTATAGCTGGTAGTCCTGCTCGAGGCGATGCCCTTGTCGAGCAGGTACTGACGCAGCTTGTCGCTCATGAAGGACCAACACCGGTCGCTGTGTACGTAGCTGGGGAAACTAAACAGGGTGAAGATACTATGCAGGGCCCTAATGACAGTGTGGGAGGTCATATCGGGGCACGGGATAGCAAAAGGGAAGCAGGAGAACTCGTCGATGACATTCAGGAAGTACACATTCCGATTATTCGAGGGAAGTGGCCCTTTGAAATCGATGGCGAGGGGTTCAAAGGGTCGAGAAGCCTTGACCAGGTGGGCCCTGTCTGGTCTATAGAAGTGCGGTTTGCACTCCGCACAGATTGGGCAATCCCTGGTGATGGCTTTTACCTCCTCGTTGGAGAAAGGCAGGTTTCGGGCTTTGACGTAGTGGGCGAGCCGGGTGACCCCCGGGTGGCAGAGGTCATTGGAGATGGCTTTCAGGCGGTCGCTCTGCGTGCTGGCGCACGTGCCGCGGGACAGGGCATCTGGGGGCTCGTTGAGCTTCCCCGGTCGATACATGATATTGTAATTGTAGGTGGAGAGTTCGATCCGCCAACTCAGGATTTTATCATTTTTAATTTTGCCCCTTTGCGAGTTGTCAAACATGAAGGCAACCGATCTTTGGTCGGTGATGAGGGTGAACCTTCTACCTGCGAGGTAGTGCCTCCTGTGACGTACAGCCTCCAGAATGGATTGTGCTTCCTTTTCGACCGAGGAGTGTCGAAGTTCTGAAGCGGAGAGGGTTTGGGAGAAAAAGGCGACTGGTCTCCCTGCCTGATTCAATGTGGCTGCAAGAGCTACCTCTGAGGCATCGCTCTCAACCTGAAATGGGGTGGATTCATCCACCGCCCGCATGGCCGCCTTGGCGATGTCCTCCTTGATGCAGTTGAAGGCCTGGCGAGCCTCAGCTGACAGGGGGAGAAGTGTGGCCTTAAATAGTGGGAGGGCTTTGTCCGCATATTGAGGGACCCACTGGGCATAGTATGAAAAGACTCCCAGGCACCGTTTGAGGGCCTTGGCACAATGAGGGAGAGGAAGTTCTAAGAGTTCTAAGAGCATACGGTCCGGGTCGGGGCCCAGGACTCCGTTTTCCACGACATAGCCGAGGATGGCTAGCCTGGTCGGGTGGAAAACGCATTTCTCCATGTTGTAAGTGAGGTTGAGTTTCTGGGCCGTCTGGAGAAATCGATGGAGGTTGGCATTGTGGTCCTGCTGGTCATAGCCGCAGATGGTGACGTTATCCAAGTACGGAAACGTGGCCCGCAGCCCATCAGTATCATCATGATGTCCACCATTCGGTCCATTGCTCGTTGGAACACCGAGACCCCGTTCATGACGCCAAAGGGAACCCAGAGGAAATGGAAGAGGCGGCCATCGGCCTCGAACGCCGTGTAGTGGCGGTCCTCCGGGCGGATTAGGAGCTGGTGGTATGCAGACTTCAGATCCACCGTGGAGAAAATACGATACTGGGCGATCTGATTCACCATGACTGCAATCCTGGGGAGTGGGTACGCATCGAGGAGCGTAAACCGATTAATGGTCTGACTATAGTCCACGAACATGCGGAATCTTTCCCCGGTCTTGACGACCACCACCTGAGCTCTCCAGGGGCTGTTACTGGCCTCTATGATCCCCTCACGTAGGAGCCTCCGGACCTCGGTTCTGATAAACACCCTGTCCTGCAGGCTGTACCGCCTGCTGCGACTGGCCACGGGTTTACAGTCCAGAGTGAGTATTGGCAAAGAGTGGAGGGGGGGAGATTCGCAGCGTGGCTAGGCTGCAGATGGTGAGTGGGGGTAGGGGTCCGCCAAAACTGAGGGTGAGACTTTTGAGGTTACACTGGAAGTCGAGTCCCAGTAAGAGTGGGGCGCAGAGTTCGGGCAGGACGTATAGTTGAAAATTAGAGTAGCTAGCGCCTTGGATCGTTAGGGTCACGACGGTGCGCCCTTGGAGGTGAACAGAGTGGGAGCCCGAGGCGAGGGAGATAGTTTGCCGTGCAGGAAAAACAGGGAGCGAACAGCGTCTTACCAGATCTGGGTGTACGAAGCTCTCGGTGCTCCTGGAGTCGAAGAGGCACGGTGTACTGTACCCGTTGATTTTAACGGTCATCATGGAGTTGCGGAGGTGTTTCGGACGCGACTGGTCCAACGTGACCGCGCTGAGTTGTGGGTAGTCGGCGGCTCGATCAGCTGTGCTGGAGTGGCCCCATGATGAATGCCCGCTGAGGTCGCAGTCTTCGATCTGGGTTGCTGAGGTTGGAGAGGATGGAGCCCAAGATGGCCGCCCCCGTGGATCGCACGTGGTGGGCGGCGAGGAAGATGGCGTCCAAGATGGCGACCCCCATGAGTCGCACGTGGCCGGCCGCGTGGTGGGGGTTTGCCAAGATGGCGGCCCCCATGGGTCGCACGTGGTAGGTGGGGGCGGAGTCGGAGTGCAGGCCGTGGCGTTACGGGGCCTGCGGGCCTGCGGATTCAGGGAGCGAGTGCTCTGGGCTGCGGGAGGGTTTGAGGCTGGAGCTTTCTTCGCCAGACATACTCTGGCATGGTGTCCTTTGCGACCGCAGCTGCTGCAGGTCACGTTGCGGGCCGGGCAGTGCTGCCGCGGGTGCTGGGGCTGGCTACAAAAGTGGCAGGCTGGAATAGCAAAAGTGGCTGGGTGGCCGAACGGCGCAGGCCTGGGGTAGTCGCTGGTTGGGGGCCCATGACGGGGTCGCGGAGTCCGCGGGGAATGAGGTGAGGCTGCGGAACGAGACCTCCATAGTAGTGGCGAGTTCTACAGTGTCTTCTAAGTTTTGGGCTCCCTTCTCAAGCAACCGCTGGCGCACGTAATTGGATCTGAGGCCTGCAACAAATACATCGCGGACAGCGAGTTCCCTATGTTCTGCAGCATTTACCGCTTGGTAATTACAGTCCCTGGATAAGGTTTTTAAGTCTCTTAGGAATTCTTCTAGCGATTCTGTGGGGCGCTGGCGGCGAGTAGTAAAAACGTGGCGCGCGTAGACCTCATTGACGGGCCTCATGTACATTCTGTCGAGTAGGGCCAGGGCGTGGGTAAATGAGCCGGTACAATTAAGTTGAGTAGATATACGATGGCTCACCCTTGCATGCAGTAGGCTGTCTTTCTGCTCCTCCATAGTTTCTGTAGTGCTTGCTTCAGCCAGGTAGGTCTTAAAACATCGGCGCCAGTGTGAAAAGATTTATTTTGCCTCTGCATCCTGTGGGTCGAGTTCCAGTCGATCAGGTTTGAGGGCTGATTCCATGGTCATTCCTTACTGTTTCTTAAGATGATTAAATTGATGAGATCATCAATTCAAGCGACATGTGGTTAGAAGTGAACAGTGGTTTTAATCGTGTTACAACAGAGCCTGCCTGTGACGAGATGAACTCTAGATGAACAGGCAGGCAGGCTCACAACAGCAACCTTTATACTTCTGGTTAGGGGGAGGAGCCATGGGCGGAGCCAAGCGTGGAGCCCAGTACAAGTTCCTCATCTCCCCCTATGGGTAGAGCCGCGAACTACACATGATCTAGTACAAGGTACAGGCTCAACACATGTTGTACAATACAGTGTGGATTATTAGTGTTTATAATTCACCACACCGACTGCCCCAGGATGTAGCTGTTGTGGACACTCCCAAGAAGCGTGCTTTATCTTCATCTGGTGGTCGCAAATGAATTGTAAGTTGAGGGAGTGGAACCCCTTTCGGTTAACGTAGGGCACCCCCAGATGGCCCGGTGAGCGCAGGACAACATGCGTGGCATTTATTACCATCGGATCTGGGGCATCCCGGTGATGGCAGAGAAACCTGCTGCCCGGGCACCTTGCTGGGTTTGGTCCATGTCAAAGTGGATGTAGTCTTCCGCCCGGGCATACAGGGCATTCGTGACCTTCCGGATACACCTGTGGGCTGTAGGCTGTGAGATGCCACACAGTTCCACGCTCAAACCCTGGAATGATCCTGTGGTGTAAATGTTCAGGGCTGCACTGACCTTGATGGCCACCAGGAGCGGGTGTCCTCCTCCTCCACGTGGTGCCAAGTCCGTGAGGATATGGCTCAGATGCTGCACTGTCTCCTTGTTGAGGCGGAGCCTCCTGTGGCATGCGCTGTCTGTCACTTGTTTAAAGGACCAGCAATGTCAGTACACCCTAGGTCATCATAGGACTGGTTGGGGGCCCATGACGGGGTCGCGGAGTCCGCGGGGAACGAGGTGAGGCTGCGGAACGAGACCTCCATAGTAGCGGCGAGTTCTACAGTGTCTTCTAAGTTTTGGGCTCCCTTCTGAAGCAACCACTGGCGCACGTAATTGGATCTGAGGCCTGCAACAAATACATCGCGGTCAGCGAGTTCAATAATCTTTATTGTCACAAATAGGCTTACATTAACACTGCAATTAAGTTACTGTAAAAATGCCCTAGTCGCCACACTACGGCGCCTGTTCGGGTACATAGAGGGAGAATTCAAAATGTCCAATTAACCTAATAGTACGTCTCGGGACCTGGAGCACCCGGAGGAAACGCACGGAGACACAGGGAGAACGTGCAGACTCCAGACAGACAGTGACCCAAGCCGAGAATCGAACCCAGGACCCTGAGCAGATGTTGATTGAGGGATATCTTCTCCAAAATAATGTCATGGGGTCTTTTATATCCAGCTGAGAGTGCAGATAGGACTTCAGTTAACATTTCATTCAAAAGCGGTCTGCCAAAGCACTCCCTTAGTGCTGCACTGGAGTATCTATTCAAGACTTTGGAGTTGGACCTTTGACTCTAGAAATGAGAGTCACAGCTGACACCAGCATTATTATGGTCATCACTGACAGTTCGGATGCCGATAAATGATGAATTTTATGCGATGGAACTGTCTCATGATCTTCATGCTTTGTCCATATGTATGGCCCAGTCTCAGGCCAAACAACTTGCTTATTACGAATGCAAAACATTCATAATATTTAATAGTCATTAAGCTGACATGAATTAAAAACAAAAGTCAGATTTATGTGGGAAATACTAAAAATGAAACCTAGCCACTTGACTATTGCTTCCACAGTGATTATGTGTCCATGAACAATAGTTATCTGAAGAGACCATATAATTCTAATTGAGTGCTTTGAAAGGAGCAAAGTGCAAAGGCCATAATATGATGTCAGATAAGGAAACGAAGTGCCACAAAAAAAATTGCTGCAAATATGAAGCAGTTCAATCTGCAAATATAAAGAGAAAAGCCAGGTTAATGTTTCAGTTCACGTAGAATTTTCAGAATATTAAAAGAAAATGACTCTTTGGTTGTGGTTGCTGGGGGTGTGTGTTGGGGGGGGGGGGGGGGGGGGCAGTGTGGGGTGCGGCAGAGTGACCCTGATTCGGTGGACAGCAGGACTTCTAGCTGCACTTTATTGGTGTCAGTCATTAGGTGGCTATCACTAGGGCTGCTGCTCCTATTTAAGGGTAGCAGTCCACACCCAAGAGTCGCTGGGCCAATGAGAGGGCTTTCACACTGCAGACAAAATGGCATTGATGCTGGGAAGATGCTGGGCATGCCACCCGCCACCTTCCCACACCATTTTACCTTCCTTCACACCTCCCAGTCCATCCTCAGTGGACAGGTAATGTTCAGCCCAGGAGTCTTAAGGGTGACATCCAAATACAAACTTTGTGGGTCTGTTACGTAAAATGAGCTGATTAATTAGGAGAGGGGGTGTGGATAAAGTTTTAAAGACCCTTTATATGTAATCTAGATGTCAATTACTGAGGCGGTTTGCAAATATGTTTGCTGTAAGTCTTCAGTACAAAGCTGAAGGTAGTGCGCCCAGAGCTCCTTTCAAAACATTAGCAAAAGGCCTGGAATTTGGATGGGGTAGATGCCAAATCAAGAGCATGGTAAATGGATTCTTTATGGAAGACTGCTGCTCACTGCAATTAAAAGAATCCCTTGTGTCAACTTAAAATAATATTCCATTGTGCAGTATAAGGGGTTAACAGATGGGATAAGCTGATGTATGATGTAGATGATGATGATGTATCACTGACTCTAGTGAGTCAAGCGTTAGACTCCCGAAAGAAAGGTTGAAATCATGCCTAAGAACTACATGGGTACTCGGTAACCAGTTTGGATGTAGGTCTAAGAAAGAAGTGTTAAGCGGACACCGGAGTATATACAGTCTCTCCAAGAACAAAATCCCATGCCTAGACTGTAAGATAGGTGGACTCAAATCCAGAACATGGCAACAGTTCAGAACATGACAGCAGCGAAGGAGACATCAATGTGTTATAAAAGGAACCACAGAGTGAAGAAAGTTTTGAAAGCAGCTTGAGAAATTTCAGTGGCAGAAGAAGAGAGATAATGATGACTGCAGCTAGTGAATAGTCCCAACCCTTGACCTGCCTGTTTGACTGCCTCAAGGGCCAACAGTGGAAGTAATAGAAACACTATTTTCTCCAGAACCAAAAAGCCTCGGCTCTCCATGAAAAAATACCAAAGTTCCAAGTTAGTTCCTTCCTTTATGGAACAGGTCCGGTAACAGATGATACTCTCTTAAGGCAGGGTGCGAAGGAATCCACTGCAGATTTTAATTCCATTATTAAAGCCTTTCATACCTTTTAAATCATTTTAGAACCCCGTTATTTTAAAAGATATATATTTTTATTAGGATATTTGCAATTTTAAAATAATAACAGCGACGTAAACGTGGCTTTGAGTCCCTCCACATTAATAAGATTTGTCTCTGGGCTACCAGGGAGGCAAAGGCCAAGATGTCAGCCTCTTTCACCCCTTGAACTCCCGGCTCTTCTGACATTCCAAAGATCGCCACCTCCGGAGTCAGAACCACCTGTGTTTTTTGTACCGTGGACATCGCCTTAGCGAAACCCTGCCAAAATCCGCTGAGCTCCGGTCATGCCCAAAACATGTGGACATGATTTGCTGGACTTAGAACCCCGTTATTGAGCAGACAGTTCAGCGCGGAAGTGGCCCCAACCCCGAATGGTAAATCAGGCTATAATTTGTTGTGACACTCCACAGATTGGATAAACCCATGGTCAGTGACTCCACGCATATGAAAGCCTGTCAAGCGAACCAAAAGGACAGAAAACTCCATGCTGTTGCCATTTTGAGATGTATGAATTATGAGATGAAAACACAGCATACATACCAAGACCAGCAAGTATTTACAAAACACTTTCCTTCCAAGAAATGGAAGGTCCAGAAATTAACAACCTACAGAATTCCTAGGGGAAGTAGATAGTCTTAATCCAGATGACTGGTCAGTTATAGTCCAAGTTCACAGGAACTTCCATTAACATATTACCAGATGACCTCAACTGCCTTCAGCAATGACACTTTATCCATCAGGCATCAAGCTACAAAGTCCAGGCACGGAACTTCCGATCAAAGGCAAAGTTATTGATGCAGTTAGTTACAAGGAGTGACAGACCATTGATTCTCTCTATGTTCTTCACAATAAGTGTACATCGTTGCTGGCATACGCCTAGGAATCCTACAAAAATCAATTGATCCCTATCATTTAAATGACTCACTGTATTTCTTGTAACAATCTTCCATCTTTTATTTCTAAACAGTGGGAATTCAGTCATCAGAAGCTGAGGAAGGTTATACACTCAGCAGTAATTCCTTTCTTTCACAGAGACACCATCCACTAAGCCAAGGGCAGACAAAGAAGTTATGAATTTCTCTGCAAAGTAAAGCCAGAGGTGGAGGATACAGAAGGTATTGCAGCAAACGGTGACCATCGCCATGAAGACCTGCTGGATCTAAATTGGCTCTTTTTAGAAAGTGATGAGGAAAAACCATTGCAGTACTGAGTGATCTCTTGGAGATTGAGGAATGGAGAACGATTCATATTTTTCATTGATAGATGCATCCTATTAATCCTATGTTGTCTTCTTAGAAGGTTCAGCTGTGCTTTTAGTGGCCGAGAAGAGTCCAGATCTTAGTTCCACCAAATCTATCAATGTATTGTCTATTTTATCTCCTATTGTTTATGAAGTGTCTTCCACAGAGAATGCTTTGTTTGAGTTCAGGTTCGAGTCTATTGAGGATCACGCTGCTAAAGAGCTGGTACCTCCTCAGGGTGAAAGTTAATTGCTACCCATACTTCAGTCCCACTTAAAAATCTTCAGAGCTCGAGTCTACACAAGATGTTACAGAAGAAGCTTTAGCATTTCAAAAGCTGCAGAATATTGTAATTTTGTCCCAGAATTCATTGTCTTCAAGAAATTTCTCTCAGTAGATAAGACTGTCGTGTCTCCATACTCTCAGCAATTCTTCCCATTGGCCATAGTGAAGCAATCTGTAAACAGAGAAGTTTAACTTTCTTACCATAGCCTATGAAACATAGGCGGTCCTCCTTGAATATCATTGGGAATCCATCTCTGCTTCTTTTCCTCCCAGGAAGTTGATTATTTTTCCTTCATAGTCCATTTCACTGAAATTTCAGATCCTTTCAGTCCATGATATAGCAGTTGATGATATACCACTTCCTAAGAGTTGAATATAATTTCTCTTCAGTAGCTTCTTCCTAGAGTACTTTAAGGGAGCAACAAGATCATCAGAGTGTTCTTCTCTTACAATTCCAGAGGATCCAAATTTGGAATCTTTTCAGTCTTCTCTTATGAATCAGTCTTCGTTAAAAATTCTTTGCTGAGTTTGCAGTTCAGTCATTCCAAAACATCAACTCAGCATTCCAGAGATGCTCATAGAAATGCTGATAAAATGTTGTCCTATTCTGCAGATGATGATAGCCTACTAAATGCAGAAGTAAGTCTCCAAGCAATCTTCCTTAAGGACTGAGAATACTAAGGATAATAAAATCCCCAGACCTGTGATTTGGGTGAGGAAGAGTGGGAGTTGGAATTAAGTAGAATTAGTTGTTATAAAAAAGAAGTTACAGGAATTCAATATGGATAATTAATCGGGACTGGTTTCGCTCAGTGGGCTAGACAGCTGGTCTGTGATGCAGAGCAAGGCTGACAGCATGGGTTCAATTCCCGTACCAGCTGAGGTTAATCATGAAGGCCCACCTTCTCAACCTTGCCCTTTGCCTGTGGTGTAGTAACCCTCAGGTTAAACCACTGCAAGTCAGTTCTCCCCCGCAAAGGTGAAGACAGCCTATGGTCATCTGGGACTATGGTGACTTTACCTTAAATAGTTAAAGACAGAGTTTCATGTTGTTGTTACAATGTAGGATAGCATACTTGGTGTTTATTTCTTTCACTGGCTAGGCCAGCATTTTTATTGTCCATCCCTAATTGCCCTTGAGAAGGTGATGGTGAGCCACCTTCTGGAACTGCTGGCGTCCATGTGATTAACATATGGGTTATGTATGATGTAGATGATGGTGTACCACTGACACTAATCAGTTGTGGTGTTATACTCGTGGTTAGCACGGTTGCCTCATGGCACCGAGGTCCCAGGTTCGATCCCGGCTCTGGGTCACTGTCCGTGTGGAGTTTGCACATTCTCCCCGTGTTTGTGTGGGTTTCACCCCTACAACCCAAAGATGTACAGTCTAGGTGGATTGGCCACGCTAAAATGCCCCTTAATTAGAAAAAATGAATTGGATATTCTAAATTTCTTTTTTAAAAAGGGAAAAAAAAGTTGTGTGTTATACTTGAGTGAGAGTGCAGGGGAGAGCTTGGAATCACGCCTAACAGTTACATGCCTACTCTGTAACCTATTTAGATGTAGTCCTAATAAAGAAATGATAAGCAGACAACAGAGTATGTTTACAGTCTATCTAAGAACCAAGTCTCATGCCTAGAGTCCAACACAGCAGGACTCAAACTCAGAACACGTGAAAAGTTGAGGACACACTGCAGTCACCGGTGTGTCCTGCATTGTGAAGTCACATTACCACACTGAGGGCATCAGGGTATTTGCTTCTGAGAGAGATCTATTCATTTTTCACAACTTCTCATCCAATAAATTGTGCCTGGTGACATAATGATGTCCTTCATGTTGATTTGGTGCTCCATATCCTTATTTTTTTATTTGGGTGAGTGATTACTCTACCTCCCTTTCTTTCAGTCTAGCCTTTGACCTCTTCTTAATCTCTCCAAACCATCTTTAACTCGTGAAGTTATAATATTATGTATCTATTAACTTTTTAAAGAACGACTTCGGGACAAAGATGAAGACGTTCTGAAATACGAACGGGAACCTTGGCAACACCATCATCAGTACTGTCTGCACCCGACCCGCCAGCGACAGTGGCAGCATATCCCACCTGTTGAAGTCCCCCTTCATCTGCTCCACCAACAGAGTCAAATTCAACTTGTGCAGCTGCGCCCAACCCCACATCACCTGGATGCCCAGGTGTCTGAAACATGCCCCTACTACCTTAAATGGCAACTGTCTAACCTCCTATCCAGCCCTCTTGACTCAATCGGGAACACCTCACTCCCATGTTCAACTTGGACACGGCGAACTGGCCAAAATCCCCATAATGGCCCCAATGGGTTTGAAATATATAACAACAGGCGTCCACATAAAGCGAAACCCTGTGCTCAATGCCCCTCCCGCACAAACCCTTTCCAATCCTTCAATGTTATAAGCGCCATTGGCAATGCCATTATAGCCAAGGCAAAAAGCAATGGGAACAGCGGGCACACCTGCCTCATCCCGTGATGCAGCCCGAAATATCCCTAACTCACCTGGTCCGGCTGCACACAGCAACTGGACCCAGTCCACAAACCCCTGCCTGAACCTGAACCGCCCCTCACCTCCCATAGATATTCCCACTCCACCTGGTCGAAAGCTTTCTCTGCATCCATTACCACTACCACCTCCACCTCCTGCCCCTCCAGAGGCATCATAATCACATCAAGCAGCCTCCACACATTTGCTGACAGCTGCCTCTCTTTCACAAATCCCGTTTGGTCCTCACCTATCACCCCCTGGACAGAGTCCTCAATTTGTGAAGCCAACACCTTCACCAGCAACTTCCATCTACATTCAATAGCAATATCGGACGGTACGATCCACACTATTCCGGATTCTTGTCCTTTTCCAATGTCAAAGAGATGGATGCCTGCAATAGTGTAGAGGGAAGTTCACCCCTCGCCAGCTGTGGCCCAAGGCCCCCCCAAAATTTCTTATAAAACTCAACCGTCAAATGCCCCATTCACCCCAACACCATCCTTCCCATTTCATCCTTTACTCTGCCAATCTCCCTCGCCGCCTCCTGTTTCCTCAACTGGTGGGACAGCATCCTGCTCGCCTTCTCACCATACTCATATACTCTGGCCCTCTGCAGCTGCCCCACCCCCTTCCCCGTGGACACTAATCCAAACTCCATCTGGAGCCTCTGCCTCTCCTTTAACGGCCCCGCCTCCGGGGCCTCTGAATACCTCCTGTCCACCCTCAGAATCTCTTTCACCAGCCTTGCCATCTCTGCCCATTCCGCCTTCTCTCTATACGTCCACATTAAAATTAAACTCCCCCCGCACCACCGCCTTGAGTGCCTCCCACAACATGGCGACCATGACATCCCCATGTCATTGAGCCCCAGGTGGTGGCCCCCACCCGCTCGGACACCTTCTCATCTGCCAACAACCCCACGTCCAGCCTCCGCTGCAGGTGCTGCCCCCGACCCCCCCCCCACTCGGTTCACTCGCAAATCCACAATCGCCTAATACTCCAAATCAGGAGTACACCCGGTGCACATGGGAAAAATATGAGAATTCCTTCACCCTCAGTCTCCCAAACCTCCATGCTGTTTATGGTTGGCTTCCACATGCTCCACCCTACGACACCCGAGGTAATTGGTGCCTTCGCAGATGTTTTTTCTCCAGTTTGTGAGTTCTAAGGAAAGCGATTCCTACATGTTGGTGGAGATGTTGCATTTATGTCGGGAGGCTTTCAGCTTGTCCTTGTAGCGTTTCCCCTGCCCTCTTAGTGATTGCTTGTCATTGTGGAGTTTGGAGTAGAGAACTTCTTCAACAATGCTGGCCAACAGGTATTTTTTCATGGCTTTGCATCTATGCGTTGAATTCTAATACCATATTGGATCGGGGCCAGTCCATTTATCATAAGGATTTAGAAATGGTGCTAAGGTACACAAATTGTGGTTTCACTTTGATCTGTTTTCCCAACTTCATAAATAGCAAGGAAAGTGAAAGTCGCCATAGTACCCAGGGACCATAGGTTGCTTTCCCCTTTTGAGAAAGAGTTGGTTGATGGTGATTTAACCTGAGGGTCACCACGCCTCAGGCAAAGGGTTGAGAAGGTGGGGACTTCATGGATAACCTCAGCCGGCACAGGAATTGAACCCATGTTGTTAGTGTCGCTCTGCATTATGAACCAGCCATCCAACCAACTGTGTGAACCAACTCCCATCAACAAAAGTGAAACAGCCCTCTATAATTTTCTAGTTGTGCATATTGCATAAGCCGTTGTTCCCAAGAGAAATGTGATAGACAACATATGGAATCTTATCCCACATCCTGCTGGCGTAATTAGAGATATTATATGTTTATAGTCTGAAAAAATTCTTCAACAAATCTCAGAAAATAGTTGAGTAATGAGCAGCATGGGATAAAGGGGAACCCTGTAGATATGGTGCACTTGTACTTTGAAAAGGCATTTGGCAACGTGCCACATTAAAACTTACCACACAAAAGAAGAGTTCATGGTGTCAGGAGTAACATATTAGCATAGATAAGATTGGTTTGCTAACAGGAAATAGAGAGAATGCATAAATGGTAATATTTGATTGGCAAGATGTAATGATTGGAGTGCCACAGGGATCAATGCTGGAGCCTCAACGATATACAATCTATATCAACGATTTGGAGGAAGGGACCAAATATGTGGTGACTAAATGTTCTGATGGCATTAAGACAGGTAAGAGAGGAAATTGTGAAGAGAACATAAAGAATCTGTAAGTGGGCACAAAATTGGCTGGTGGAGTATAATGCAGGAAAAATGTGAACTTGTCCACTTTGGCGGGAAGAAAACCACATTATTTAAATGGATAGATTACAAAACTCTGTGGTGCAGAGGAATCTGGATGTTCTGGTACACAAATCACCAAAGTTAGCATGGAGATACAGCAAGTCATTTGGAAGTCAAATCTAATATTATTCTTTATTGCAAGAGGAATTTGGAATTTAAAAATAGGGAAGATTTACTCCAGTTACATAGGACATTGGTGAGATCACACCTAGAGTACTGTGTACAGGTTTGGTCCCCCTATTTGAGAAAGGGCATAATTGCATCAGAAGTAGTGCAGAGAAAGTTCACTTGACTGATTCTTGCGATGAAAGTATTTTCCTACGAGGAAAGATTGGACAGGTAGGCCTGTGTCCATTGGAGTTTCGAAGGATGGGCTGATTTATTGAAACATACTTAACAGAATGGATGCTGAGAGGATGTTTCCCTTTATGAGAAAGACTAGTGAACTCGGAGACACTGTTTAAAAATGAGGGGTCTCCCACTTAGGATGGATATTAAGAGATTTTTTTCTTTCAGTCCTTAGTCTGTGAAATTCTCTTCCTAAGAGACTGGTGGAGACAGAGCCATTGAATATTTCAAGGCTGAGTTAGACAGATTCCTGACTTACTAGGGAGTCAAAAGATATATATAAGGAGTAAGAGAGGACATAATCAAATCAACCACAATCTCATTGAATGACTAAGCGGGGTCAAGGGCTGAGTAGCCTATCCCTGCTCGTAATTCATATGGATAACGAACATAGAACAGTACAGCACAGAACAGGCCCTTCAGCCCTCGATGTTGTGCCGAGCTTTGTCCAAAACCAAGATCAAGCAATCGCACTCCCTGTCATTCCGGTGTGTTCCATGTGCCTGTCCAATAACCGCTTGAAAGTTCCTAAAGTGTCCGACTCCACTATCACAGCAGGCAGTCGATTCCACACTCTAACCACTCTCTGAGTAAAGAACCTATCTCGGACATCCCTCCTATATCTCCCACCCTGAACCTTATAGTTATGCCCCCTTGTAACAGCTACATCCACCCGAGGAAATAGTCTCTGAACGTCCACTCTATCTATCCCCCTCATCATCTTATAAACCTCTATTAAGTCGCCTCTCATCCTCCTTCGCTCCATGATTCCAAATGTTCACCGTGGACTGCACCACCGGGCATCCTGAATACCTATTTGGAGCCATTGGTACTGCTGTCATCATAGCCCTGAAACTAGACCCCTTACAAGATTCCTCCTCCATCCTTACCCACTCTACCCGTTCTCCTTTCCACCATCGCTGCACCTTGTCCACCATCACCGCACCTTGTCCATATTCGCCTCCCAATAATAATGAAGCAAGTTTGGCAACGCCAACCCCCCCTGCTGCCTCTGCAGCAGGGTCTAATCACGATTTTGTTATAACACTTCAAAGTAAATAGTCCTTCCTCTGAAGATAGAAAGTTGAGAAAAGTTTGTCAAGCATTATTTACTTTTTTGCATACCACTGCATACAAGGCAGAAGATCGTGTAAGATCATATTGTGATTCTGTTAATTGTGTTAATAAGGTTACTATAATAGATAAGGAGGCATTCACCAAAATGACTAAAAACCAAAATTGTCTGCTTGTATTTAAGCAAACTCGCTACCTAATAAATTGGCTGATTTTAGATTCAGTTATTCAGTGCATCTCTTACCCCTTTTCAAAATTAAATGCATAACAAAAATAAATTGTTTAAAAATAATGAATGTGTGTTATCATGTCATCGGTATAGGGTATAATAAATATTTACTTGAAATTTCGTCCAGTTTAGCATTAATCACGATGGTGCAGTCACAGAAGTGTGAGACACAACCTATCTCTTACAGAAATCATGCTCTGGGCAACAGTCCCTCTCTTTGCTCACTTTACCATCAACTTAAGTCCTAATCTTCGGAACTACTGAAAGCTCGCTGTCTCTGTTCCTCGCCCAGCTTTTTCAAAGAACCCATTAAAACCTAGTTTTTGGTAGTCCCCCTTAATCCCTGCCGTTCTGACTCGGTCTCCACCATCATTGTGTCCATCTGTGAAGCACCGTGGTGCATGTTGAAGGTAATGTTATGTTTTATATTAAAGGCATTTATAGCAATGTGAATTACTGCACGCCGGTGTACATGTCCCCTTTCCAGCTTCAAATTTCTCCTGTCAATTGCATCTTAAAATTCACCCCTGCTCCCGCTTTTATGGAATCATAGAAAGGCTACAGAACAGGAGGAGATCGTTCGGGCCATCGCGCCCCTGCTGGCTCTCTGTAATTCCCACTCCCCTACTCTTTTCTGTCAGCTGTCAGTGTCTTTTCATACTTTCTTTGTCTCTTTGATTTCCCTTTCCACTTCCTCTCTGAACTTGCAATATCGAGGCCGGTTCTCACTTCAACCTGATATCTCTCATTGTTTTTATTTGGGGGGGGGGGGGGGGGGGTGGAACCACCTCTTCTGATTTTTTTCCTTCTCTGGCGGGGGGCATTCGCTCTTTCCTTCCGCCTCTGGAGGCGCCTCGTCCATTTGTTCCACCTTCAAAAGCGATTGAGCAAAGCAGCTGCCCAAAATTTTGTCAAACACCTCAGTGACTTGATCCAACAACCCTTCAAAACGCCTTGCGCACGAACAGGTTAACAATAATTTATAGATAATGCTGAGAAAATAAATGTCCTTGTGGGAAGTTAACAGCTTACCCATTGGTGAGTTGTAAATCAGCAAGGTAGTTAATGATTCACTCAGAGAAAAATTTTGATCATATAAATATTATAATCTTTTCAGTGTTGCAAATATTGCTGTAACTTTCACCGTTACAAGGTATTTATTTTTGTTCCATTTCATTTGGCAGCATTGCACGGACGGCTAACTTCTGGCTTTCCTTCTTTTTGGAAAGGGCGCGTCTCCAATAGCAACCGGTGCGCTCCTCGTCCGCTCCACCTCTGCAAACAACCAGTCTGAGCCCTCAGCTCAGCCCAGCCGCTAACCAGTGACAGGAGACCGGTCCCGGGGGCCAGCCGCCGGTGCACACCCATGGAGAACGGCCTGGGGGAAAACGTCTACGAAAGCCCCGCCGTGGAGCTGGAGGTGACTTACGGCACCTCCCTCCAGGTGGGCGAAGGGGAGCCGGTATACGACGAGGTGCCCCGCTCGCCCCCCTCCTCTTCCTCCCCCCGCTCCTCCTGCTCGTCGGCAGCTTCTAACCCGGAGAGTGTGGAGTTCAGCGAGCAGCTGCAGCAGAACGGCTCGGAGCAGGGCGAGCAGCCGGACAGCGGCGTTTACCAAGAGGTGTTCCACAGCCCGGGGGTGCAGAGTGACAGCCAGAGCGCCGAGACCTACAGGAGGCACTTCAACGGCAGCCCGAGTGAAAACAGCGAGGATCACCAGCAGTTCGAGATTTCTCTGTATGTCAAGGTAAGAAGCCGTCTGGCCAGTGCTGTGGAACAGCACAAAAGTCATCCCCCCCCCCCCCCCCCCATAAGTTCACAACTTCCAAAACATTTGTTCCTGAAATGTTCTTCGTGTTGAAACTTCCAGGCTAATAAAGTCACCAGAATTCCCAATTGATCCCCACCCCTGCCCCGAACGCACCCGGAGACGCCGGAGAGCAAAGTTCCCAACCTTTTGGGGTTTAGGATTTTTACTCGAGGTGGTGGTTTTGTATAAAGAGCGCGATTCTCCTGCAGCTGGAGCCTCCTCCCTTCACCCCCCCACGGCGAGTAAACAGGAGCCCCTCACACCATGCTGCAACCAAACCCCAGAAACTTAATAACAAACACGCTTCACTAACTCCAGAATCTGCACCTTTTTCAGCATAAATATATATAGTCGTGTCTCGGAAGCTGAAAGTACAGTATTAATATTCCCGCTCCTTTAACAGCCTTGTGAATTCAAAATGTGAATGTAAATAAAATTAATTATATTGCGGGCAACTCCTGCATCACTCTGGTTTAAATGCACCTCGGTGGTTTTTTTCTTCTCAAAACATTGTTACAGAACAAAATCAAATTGTAATTTTTTTTAAAAAACGGGTGTAGTATAGGGTTGAAGAACATTGCTGTTACCTTACACAGGTAAAGTCGCCATAGTCCCAGGTGACCAGGGGCTACTTTCCCCTTTTTTGAGGGGGAAAGCTGACTGGTGTTGGTTTAACCTGAGGATCACCGCACCTGAGGCGAGAGACATGGTTGAGAAGGCCATGAATGGTTCATGACCCAAATGACAGTGTGCATCCATAGGTACAGGTACTCGCTTTTATGCTGGGCAGCCACGTTACAATTGAGGGGGAGAATTTGTACAGCTCTGTACACTTGTGGTTAAATGGATTAACTGCTGACTGTACTTTTGATACTGAGAACTTTGCCAACTATAAAAGGTGACCGTCAGCACTTAAAATGGTGATAATAGAATGACAGTATAGGTCACCTTAGTTCAAATTTATACGCCCAAGTAGTACTGCATTTACTGTGCTATGCTGTTGCAGTGCATATATTGCATTATCTTGCAACTGTAAACATGAACTATATCTCATTGCATGTACATAAAGCTGGATGCCACTGTGCATAAAATAGGATATACTGCTCCGGTGCACTAGATTCAGTTACGCACCATTTTCAAATGCACCCAGTCCTGATAAGGGTTGAATGCAAATCACCAATGTGAATGGGATAATCAATGCTAAAATAGTTAATCTCTGCTTAAGGCGATCAATATTTTTTTAATAGATTACTTTTGGTGTGTATGCAATTGATTACATTGAAATTTATTTTCTACTAAAACCTGTGGTGAGCACTGCCGCCTCACAGCAGTAGGGACCCGGGTTTGATTCCAGCCTTGAGTGACTATCTATCTGATTGGAGTTTGCACATTCTCCCGGCGTCTGTGTAGGTTTCTTCTTCGCGCTCCAGTTTCCTCCCGCAGGCCAGAGATGTGCAGGTTAGGTGGATATGCACGTGGTTACAGGGATAGGGCTTGGGCCTAGATGGAGTGCTCTTTCGGAGAGTCAGTATAACTTGATGAGCTGAATGGCCTCCTCCCGCACTGTAGGGATTCTATGAACTAACCAGTCGAGAGTTCAGTGGTGTAATTACACCATACAATACATAGAATCTCTACAGTACAGAAAGAGGCAATTCGGCCCATCGGGTTTGCACCAACTCTTCAAATGAGCATTCTACCCATGCCCACTCCCTGCTATCCCTGTAACTCTACAACCAAAGCTGCACATCCCAATGATATCATTGTCTGTATTTGGAACAGATATGACAAATAAGTGTTAAATGAGTTTGAAGATGACTTTTATTTATATAGTGTCTTTAATGTAATAAAACATTGGGTGGCATGGTGGTACAGTGGTTAGCACTGCTGCCTACGGCGCTGAGGGCCTGGGTTCAAATCCTGGCCCTGGGTCATAGTCCGTGTGGCGTTTTCATTCTCCCTGTGAATGCGTGGGTTTCACCCCCACAACCCTGAGCCATTGTGGCAGCACGGTAGCACAAGTGGCTAGCACTGTGGCTTCACAGCGCCAGGGTCCCAGGTTCCCAGGTTCGATTCCCCGCTGGGACACTGTACGGAGTCTGCACGTTCTCCCCGTGTCTGCACAGTCCAAAGACATGCAGGTTAGGTGGATTGGCCATGCTAAATTGCCCTTAGTGTCCAAAAAGGTTAGGAGGGGTTATTGGGTTACGGGGAAAAGGTGGAAGTGAGGGCTTAAGTGGGTCGGTGCAGACTCAATGGGCCGAATGGTCTCCTTCTGCACTGCATGTTCGATGTTCTAACCCAAAGATATTTAGGGTAAGTGGATTGGCCATGCTAAATTGTCCCTTAATTGGAAAAAATAATTGGGTACTCTAAATTTATTTTTAAAAATACAATAAAACATTATAGTATGCTTCATGGGTGAGTCACAAAACAAAATTTAACAATGCGCTGCGTAAAGAAATATTGGGACACATGTGGAAAATTACCCAGGTATGTCCTGTCTACAAAAAGCAGGACGAATCCAATGCAGCCACTAACTGTGCCATCAGTTTAGTCTTGATTATCAGCAAACTGATGGAAGATGTCATCGACAGTGCTATCAGGTGGGATTTCTAGGAATAATCTGCTCCCTGACGCTCAGTTTGGGTTCTGCTGGGGTCACTCCGCCCTGACCTAGCCTTGGTCCAGATATGGATAAAAGAGCTGAACTCCAGCGGTGAGGTGAGAGTTACTGCCCTTGACATCAAGGCAGCATTTGATTGAATGTGACATCAAGGAGCCCTGGATAAACTGAAGTCAATGGGAATCTTGGGCAGAACTCTCCACTGTTTGTCGTACCTGGCACAAAGGCAGATGGTTGTGGCTGTTGGAGGTCAATCATCTCGGTTCTGGTATATTGCTGCAGGAACATAGAACATAGAACAGTACAGCACAGAACAGGCCCTTCGGCCCTCAATGTTGTGCCGAGCCATGATCACCCTACTCAAACCTACATATCCACCCTACACCCGTAACCCAACAACTCCCCCCCCCTTAACCTTACATTTTTATTAGGACACTACGGACAATTTAGCATGGCCAATCCACCTAACCCGCACATCTTTGGACTGTGGGAGGAAACCGGAGCACCCGGAGGAAACCCACGCACACAGGGGGAGGACGTGCAGACTCCACACAGACAGTGACCCAGCCGGGAATCGAACCTGGGACCCTGGAGCTGTGAAGCATTTATGCTAACCACCATGCTACCCTGCTGCCCCTTGAGGAGTTTCTCAAGGTAGTGGCTTAGGCCCAACCATTTTCAGAACTGGTGATATGAAATATCGGGAATGTCCAAGGTCCTCCACAAATGATTCTATAATACTTTATTATTTGTTCCTTTTCCTCTTCTGTGGGAATTCCAGAGATAGGAACATAGGAGCAGGAATAGGCCATTCATCATACGATCATTGCTGATCATTCACTTCAATGCCTTTTCCCCCACACTATCCTCACATCTCTTTATGCCATTGATATTTAGAAATCTGTCAATCTCCGCTTTAAACATCCCGATGACCATGCTTTTTCAGCCTTATGTGGTAGAGAATTGTAAAGATTCACAACCCTCTGAGTAAAACAAATTCTCCTAATCTCAGTCCTAAGTGGCTTCACCCTTATTTTGAAAATGTGTTCCTGGTTCCGACTCCCCAACTAAGGGAAACATCTTGCCTGCATCTACCTTGTCTATCCCTTAATTATTTTGTCGGATTCAATGGGAACACCTCATTATTTGAAACTCGAGAGAATCCAGGCCCAATTTTCCCAATCGCTCTTCATAGGATAGTCCTGCCATCCTGGGAACAAGCCTGGTGACTGGTTATGCCACAGCAGTTTTTTTGTGTACAGTTCTGGTCACCACATTACAGAAAGGAGATTTACAAGAATGTTGCCAGGGCTCTAAAACTTGCAACTATGAGGAAAGATTGAATAGGAGTGTTGATCTCTTTGGAGGCTGAGGGGTGACTTAATTTAGATGTACAGGATTATGAGGGGCATAGATAGAGTAGGCAGGAATGCCCTGTTTCCCCCACTGGAGTGGTCAATTGCCAAGGGCACAGATTTCAGGTGTTTGATTGAACAGTTAGAGGGGAGATTAGGAAAATCGTCTTCACCTGGAAGGTGGTAGGTGTCTGGAATTCACTGCTGGGTTTGGTGGTGAAGGCAGAATCCTTCAAATAATTTAAAATGTATCTTAAAACATAAAACGTATCTTGATCTGCACCTGAAGTGCTGCAAACTGCAAGGTCCTGGAAGGTGGGATTACAATGGATAGCTAGGTATTAATTTTTCAGCAGGTGCAGACACGATGACCTGAATGGCCTCTTTCTGTGCAATTATTTTTTCTGTTTTCCTCTGAAGTGTGACAACAGCCTTTAGTACTTCGCTTAAGTGGCTAATATTCCACATGAGTGAGTGAGCAGCAAGCTATTTGAACACAATAGTTCATCATTGGTCTAATCCTTTCCACACCCTCAATCCACATGTTCACTTTTCAACAGTGCTCACTGGAAAGGTGTATAGGAGTAGAGATCCATACGTTTTGGGTTCCGTTCCAAGTTGAAGACATTGGACTCAATTGTAAAGTTTTAATTGTGCTATGACCTTGGTGGAGTCCAGTAATAATTTTTAAAAAAAATTTAGAGTACCCAATTATTCTTTCCAATTAAGGGGCAATTTAGCGTGGCCAATTCACCTATCCTGCACATCTTTTGGGTTGTGGGGGCGAAACCCACGCAGGCACTGGGAGAATGTGCAAACTCCACATGGACAGTGACCCAGAGCTGGGATTCGAACGCGGGTCCTCAGCGCCGTAGGCAACAATGCTAACCACTGTGCCACCGTGCTGCCCTGAGTCCAGTAATAATTAATGTGAAAATTAAACTACCAGTTATTAATTGAAAGAATTACATCACAAGTGTTTCACGTTTTAAACAAATTCTTTCACTGTATAAGAATTAAAGAGAAAGAAAAGTACTAACTTAAAGAATGTGTTTATAAAATATTGTGTCCAGTTCAAATTTTCAACATGACACCCTCCATTCTAGTGTTATTTCCACCCAAGAGTTCCACTGTACTACAGGATCCTGAGGGTTGCCTTACTTGGTACAAAACCAAAGTGTGGCAAAGCTCTCAGAAATTCACTTTGATTCTCCCAAGTACTTCTATTCTGCAAGGTATGTGTTTTCTTGGGGTTCTTCCCACAGCATCTGGCTCGACATCTCTCCGCTAAGCAACTCACAATTGTGGATTACGCAGCTCAGTCATTGGCCTTGTAGCTTCCTTGCTCAGTCAACACTCTCGGTTTCTAATAACCCTTTGCTGCTTGGTCGACAGCTCCTGACAGATTTCTCTCTCTATTTATCCCGAAGCTGCTTCCAGGCCCCAACTGCAAATGCCTGTTTCTATGAGTAATCACACAGATAAACCTCAAACAGTTTTCCTCATGGTACTTCATATACTTTGAAAAGTAGTTTATAAGAATTAATTTATTTAGTGCAGAAACAATCCAAAGGACAGTTGCAAAAAAAAACATCAATGGCAATTTATTCTTTACCAGTTAATTTATTCTGAAAGTTATATTTTCAAGTGACTGTAACTTTAGACCCGATGAAGGGTTATGCCTGTAATGTTAACTTGTCACTTCTCTCCCCATGTTCTGCTTGTTTCAAGTTTCCAGAATCTACAGTATTTTGCTTTATGTGGCTTTAAACCTGTCTAGCTAAAAATGTTCCAAGACTGTGATTTGGATGAGCTTGCATTGCACTTATGAAATCTCTTGCTGTTCATTAACAGCGTCATCAGTCAGCTGGTTAACAATTAATTAAAATGTTTTATTTTGAAAGGAGAGCATGATTTATGTTTTCTTCTGCTCTCAGGAACAAGCTTTTCCCCTTGGTGGAGGGGCAATGACCAAGCGGAATAGATTTAAGATAACGGGTAAGAGGTTTAGAGGGGATATGAGGAAAAACGTTTTACCCAGAGGGTGGTGCGAGTTTGGAACTCTCTGCCTGAAAGAGTGGTGGAGGCAGAGACCCTCGTGACATTTAAAAAAGTATTTAGATGTGCATTTGCGACGACAGGGCATACAAGGCTATGGGCCAGGTGCTGGAAAATGGAGTAGAATGGTTAGGTGGCTGTTTTTGACTGGCGCAGACATGATGGGCTGAAGGGCCTTTTCTGTGCTGTATGACTCTATGACTTCTCAGCAGTTCACTTCCCACATTTGATCAAGCAGAACTTTTTGTATAATGCTATTCTTGGCTAGCCAGTAATTGACATGTTGTAACCAATGAGATACTTGTGGGGCGTTCAAATTTCGGCTATGGATCCTACACAACTGTGACCTATAATCTACGATGCCCCCAAAAAGTGACACAATTTGTGTTTCTAGTTTGCTAATTTATTTGAATTTAACACATGAAAATTTCGAGAGGGTTTTTTAATGCAAACAGCTAAATGTTCGCTATACACGGAGCTGCTTCATAATGCACCGAAAAGGATCACGCAGGTAAGCACTTGGGCAGGTTGAGGCACTAAATCTAATCCAAAATACACATTGTATTTCTGAAGGACATCTTATTCTGGTAAGAAAACAATGTATATCAAGCAATCAGTAAAAGGAAAAAAACTCAAAAAATTGAAGTGTGGTCAAACAGAACATATCCCTAAAACTCAGATCTCCATAGTGTTGGGTGCCAGTGTCACTTTGTGCCACAATAAATGCTTTATATATATGTTTGAGCACAAACCTGTGCTCATACTTTCCCGTAACAGCCTCCTTGAACAGGCGCCGGAATGTGGCGATTAGAGGCTTTTCACAGTAATTTCATTTGAAGCCTACTCGTGACAATAAGCGATTTTCATTTTTCATTTTGTTTTCATACTTTTATTGTTTGTTCCACTGAAACTTTGAACTTTTGCTGGAAACTGGACATCACTAATTAGGTTTTTGTGTGCATTTCTTTGTTTTGGATTGCTGATAGTCTCCCAAACCCCTCTTTAGTAGATTTCAGTGATTAAAGTCAACAAGAATTTGCATTAAAAATGCCCAAAGGTGTGGCAACATAAGGGAAGTGGACCAAAGAAAAGATTAGGATAAGTGACCCAAAGCTTCGCAAAGCGGGTAGGAATTGAAAAGGAAAGGGAGGTAAAGAGATAGGACAAGGTGACATAAAGCAGGATAGTGCACAATCACTGTTATTTTAGTAAACTGGAATATACATGTCATGGGGGACAGAACAGTAAGTTGTAGAGCTTCAGAATAATTGCATCAGGTATGAAATAAGGGTTTTAATTTCATATGGCGAACAGGCAGGTGATGTTAAGAGATGAAAATAGGTGGTCATTTGATGGAGGAATATGAGGTTGGAAATTCAGCTTTGGAACATGGAGATTGTGAACAGCCTGGTTTAGCATGTGTTCTGTCAGGGAGAAGATGGCTTTGGTGGGAAGGGTAGCGAGTTTCAGCTGAGGAGCTGGCATCAATGGATTCGGGTTTCTATATGTTTAGATGGAGGGAAGTATGACTTATCCAAGACTGGATAATGAAGCATTTTGTGAGCAAGGTAGAACTGGGTGTCATTGGCATACATGTGGATGCTGAGCACATGTCTAAAGATGGTGTTGCTAAGGGGAGGAATGTAGATGAGGAAGAGAAACGATGAAGGATAGATGCTTGAGGGATTCTAGTGATGTTGTTGGAACAGGAAGAGAAGCCATTGCTGAAATAAGTGCAATAAATCAAGGACAGATTGAAGCTGAATAAAGGCGGACATGTGTTGGTGGTGGATCATATGGCTGACAGAGTTGCAAGCTGCAGAGACATAGAGAAGGAATAATGAATCCTTGTTACAGTCAGAGAATTTTGTGTGTGTTTTTAGCTAGGACATTTTTGGCACTTTTGGAGGGCTGAAATATGCCTTGAGGTAAAGAGAGTTACAGATGAAATGGGCACAGACTTGGGAGGTGAAAGTATCACTCCAGGATCTTGGAGAAATAAGGGAGGTTGGAGTAATTTGTGAAGTCAGAAGTGTTGAGTTGATCTTTTCAAAGGGTTTAAGGGCATTCATTTTGGGCAAGCCAAGTACTGTGGAAGCACCAAGTAGAATAATCTCTTGCATTATTTGTCCGATCATATTATTTCACTCTAAGATGTTCAATTTTCAATTCACAGAACACCAGTTTTATAGCTACATCAGCTGCGAATGGAGACTGCGAAGGGAGAAAACAAAGGGAAAAATTAACACTGAATCAAATAAAAGTAGTAGTTTGTAGTATGCTATGGTTTTCCTCTAAAGGAGACCCATGTGAATTCCACATTTCCATGTTTTAAGCTGTAAACTCTGCTCCTTGGTAACCAGAAATCAGCTACACACGGGTACGGTTGATTAGCTTGTACTTTGGACAGTGCTTGCAACTGCTTCAGAACTAACCAGTAAATAACCTGCATTAGATCAGAATTTGAGAAAAAAATGGGTATCAAAGTTCAGCTCTGGATTGCAAACTCAGAACATACTTTGTTTGCAAATTGCAGAAAGTGTCAAGACTGACATGTAGTTTTTGATTCTACATTTGGACTTGTGATGGTCCACTGAAAGCAGCGAAACATGTACCTTGAGCATGTTATTCCCATCAGAACTTTGAGTTTTATTACCCATTTACCTTGAAATGGTGCATTTATTGTGGGCCATAAGGAGCATATCCACCCAACCAAATGTTCTTTCAGTGATATCCAGATTGTTTATTTTAATTGCTAAAGGACTTGGGCCACATTCAACCCTGTCAACTATACATTGGGCGCAATCTAATGGGAGAAGTTCTAAGTGCTGTATCGGGCGTGATTTCCCGGGTGTTTCCCGATGGCCAAGCCTGGCTGCTCCCCACGAACAAGGTAGAGCTGTTCACAAACACTCCCTTCTAACAGCACACAGCCACGCCACTACGTAGACCTGATCCATGCTTCGGGGATGCTGTCCTAGCCAGGCTGCTGGACACCGTGGGGACATGACGGGACTCTCTGCTCCCCCGAGGGGGTTAAAGGACCACCCACTGGAGGGCCTCCAATGCCACCTGGGAAGCAGTGGCAGTGGCTGTCATTTCCGGCAGCATGTCCATGATGACCTCCATCCAGTGCAGGAAGGAGACCAGTGACTTCTACCAGGTTGAAACCGGCCCTCTGGCACCAGTCCCGCCTGCCACCATCCTAGCCCCAAATGAGTCAGCAGATGGCACCTCACACCCTCAAGCATAATACCATGCCTGTGCCCTGTTGCACGTTTTACTTGAGTGTAATACGCGTTTATTGGAGTGTATTAACACGCCTCCGTTTAAAGGCTGTGTGCTTAACACTGCTAGGCTCTGTATGTGTAATTTCAGCTCGGAGTCGCCAGGTGTCGTATATAAACACCTCACAAGTATCTCAAGGTCAGGTTCAAAGTAATAAAACTATACACCGATTAGTAAGTTCCAACGATCAATATTTATTATACAAATATAATAAATACGCATGCACACGCTAAAGACTAATACCTATTTCTACTATTAAACGACTAAATACTTATCTAAGTGGGAACCAGCAAGGTCAGGGGACAAGGCCTTTGTTCCTTTCTGGGCTGCACCTTCTGTTCGTTATTAGTCGAGTACTGTATAAGTTCACGTAGCGAGCGTCGTTTTGGGACTTACTGAACGATGGCTGGTGCTCAACGGCTGGTGATAGAAGACAGGATCTGGAGGCTGGAGTCGGAGTCAGGATACAACAGCAGATCTGGGTCGAAGTCAAAACAGCAGTCCAAGCCGGAGCACAAAACAGATCAAGCCGGAGCACGAACAGACAGGACCATGTGCGGGGTCTATCTTTATAGTGGCCCCCAATGTCCGTGCCTTTTCGGGGCGGGCTTTACCTTCCATGCATTGATTGGATCAATTCCCAATCGATGTCTCACTAATCCCCCAATCTGAGGGTCCCTTCTTGATGGGTGGGGCGGTCTCTAGGGTCTTTTGTGATGGATACTTCTGGTGCCGTTTCGTCTGGGCGTCCACTCAAAGTATCCATTCAAAACCAAATGTTGCTATTGTGTGTGCCCAGATCTGGATTGCCTCATTACTATGCAAAGTGTTTTGCTATTAACACCTTTGGTTGAGATCTTCCACCTGGCCATAAACTAGTTTTGCTACGTGCAGAATGCTAATCAGTCTTTGCAGACTGCTTGTCTTGGCTAAAACTGCTTTCTCCCTGCAGTCTTAGCAGTTCTCCATTTTGTTAGCCCAGTGTCCATCTTAGGTGGCTACAGCCCTGGCATCCACCAGCACAACCCATCCATGCATGGGATGGATACCCACACAGATGCTGATGTACATCAGATGGAGGCAGGAACATTCGAGGAAGTCAGCAGTTGGAGGTCGCCTGGATCCCAGGACCCAGCTGAGGCCCAGCCAGATGCCGAATCTCTGGGAAAGTTGTCCCAGAGCTGATGCAGCCAGATGCAAGGACACAGCCATAAGGTTCAGGAGGGGATGCCAGTGACACTTCCGGCTTGTGCTTAGCCGATTGGGGGGTTCCAAAGACTATGTGAGCAAGAGATGATGCTGGCAATGAGTGGCACTGAGGCCAATACTGCTATGGTGGTGACCACAGTGGAAAGCCTGCAGTACAACGCCGCGTTGTACTGCAACCATGACAGCATACCCCAGTTGCTGGGGGACATGTCACAGATGCAGGTGACATTGGCGTGGCCCAGTCACGGAGGAGCATTACTGAGGTTGTCAGCACCATGATGCAGACAATGGGGAGCTGCCAGGGACAAATGATGCAGGGCCCTTTGGAATTTACTCCAGCTGCCATTCTGTCCCATGGAGTCACCCAAGGCCTTACAGACACCGTCTGAGAGGAGAGAGCGCTGGAGGCCAACCCGGTGCCTTCCACCAGGGAGATGATGGTGGTCTCCAGTTCCTCTGAACCTCTTTCTCTCTCCTCCCCCCCCCCCCCCCCCCCCCCCCCCGACACCAGCACGTCTCAAAGTCAATAATAATAATCGCTTATTGTCGCAAGTAGAACATAGAACACAGTGTCACCAGTAAAGCGGCCGGGGCCCCATCGGTAGCTAAGGACAATTAGGGTTTTCAAACCTGTTACCCCGATACATGCAAAGCCTCTGTCACATTATTCCTTACAACGGCCAGCCTGCTCCCACATTCGCTGTTTGCCCCTGCTCCGCAGGCACAGTACTCCTAGATCAGGAGTCTCCGTGCATACCATGTGAAGGTGATGGGTATGAGTGTGATGTCAGCAGAAAGACAGGAGGAGTGGGGAAATGGGGGTCATCAATGGGGGAAAGGGGGTAGGGGGGTGGAGGATGGGAGAACTGAGATGATGTAGTGGGGGATTGGGGGGGGGTGGAAGAGGGTGTGCTATGATGGACGAACCCCCATTGTATGAGAAGTGGGTGAAGATGAGCACCTCTCTGGCCCTCTGGACATTCCCTCTGTGACACCGGTGCCACCTGCCCTCCTTTGTCTGCTGCTCCTGTGGATCCTGGGCTCATCCTCTAGCCCCTCCTGGTCTAGCCCGTCTTTATTCTCCCTGATGAAGTCATATACCATCCTCCTCTTCTAGCACATCGCCCCACTGCTGTGCCAGGTTGTGGACAGCACAGCAGACCACCACAAAGCAGGAGACCCTGTGGGTGTATTGCAGTGCATTACCAGAGCGGTTCAGGCATAGGAACCACATTTTCAGCGGTCCGATGTACTGCTCAATGGGCCTTGTTATACTTGGCCTCCATACTGGCACCATCAGCCAGGTCCTCAGCGGGTATGCCTTATCTCCCAACAACCAACCCGTGATAAGGGATAGTCCTCAAAGACACTGGGCTTCCCAGGATGTAGCTGTCGTGCACACTCCCTGGGAAACGTGCACACACATGCATGATCCGAAGGTGATGGTCACACACTAGTTGAAACTTCAGGGAGTGGAACCCCTTGATGTTAATGGAAGGGGCTCCCTGGTGTGCAGAAGGCGACGTGTGCCATCAATTCCCCCTGGACCTGGGGTATCCTGGTGATGGCGGATAATCCTGCAGCCAGGCATCTTGATGGGCTTGGTCAAGCTCAAAGTTTATATTGTCGGCTGCTCCAGCTTGAGCCCTGGAAGGAACCTGTAGCATAAAGGTTCAGGGCTGTGGTGACCTTCACCGCCATTGGGAGAGGGTATCCTCCATGGGTGCAAAGCCCACTGGATAAGGCACAGGTGCCGCACTGTCTCCTTGTTCAGACGGAGCTTCCTGTGTTTTCCGTCATCTCATTGAAAGATGAATGATGCCTGTGCACCTTGGGCCTCCCCTTCTGGGTCTCTCCCCGGTCTGATGGGTGGCCGGGTCTTCAGGGTATGCAGCGGTCCCCTGCACACGGGGAGCCTCCTCGAGCCTGTGTCGACACTGCTGCCGTATTCTCTGGCGTCTGGCCAACTGGGCTGCCACCAGCACTGCGAGGGCTGCTGCTGCTGCTGCAGCTGCGTGATCGACAACACCCTGCATATTGTTATATCTGTAAGGAGTCTGAGAGGAAGAGAGACCAACAATCAATTACAGCTTCTCAACGGGACCCTCAAATCTCCCAAGCCTCCCTCAGTCTTGCGTTTCCCGCATTCTCTGAGTGCAATCTATTGACCCAATTCTGCTGGGGGACCCTACCCTGTGCAATGATCCCCGGCCACATCAGGAGCACCAAGACCCCAGACCCCTGCCAGGCACATTAGGGGAAGAGATCGGGTACCCCTTGATACTCACCCTCTGGTAGCGGGGATATCCCTTCTGCTAAAGCCCAGCTCTGGAGTGTTTGGTTGTTGGCTGCTGCTTCTGTGGTGCTGATGCCCCCTTGGTTCAGGCAAAGTATCCAGGACCCGGGGTTTGATTGGAATCCTAGGCAATAAAACACGTACATTGCACATGTACCCACAAGAATACACTTGAGAGCAATGAAATGCTCACAGCATGAGCATTAGTCTTCAACTGTGCAGCCAGAGGCTGCTCACAGACCGAGGGAGCTAAAGTGACCTCACCATATAAACGCCCAGTCCTGGAAATGTTTGGTGGGGCAGACAGTTGCCCCTGTTATGGATATACACAATTTTGGGGGGTGGCCTGTCGGACCCGAGACGCTGAGCCCCTCGTCTCCCCCCTCCCAGCACTGTGACAGCAGCTCCAGTGCCCCTGGGCTGCATGCCTAAAAATTAAAATGGCTACTCGCCTCCTCCGATTCCCTCAGCAGCCTTTGTGCTAGGTTTTTGTTTCTAAATAAGAGTGCCAAACGGCACTCGTGTGACGTCTCGCTGGAGAACGGTTAGATCCCAGGAGGCCATTATATAGGGCTTCCATTTTGTTAATGAGATGGAGATTGCCCTTAATTAGTGACAATTGGTGTCTCACCACATCCAGGTGGGATCCGGAACCCACCAATGGGAGCAGGCTGATTAGATCGCAAACCGATCGGCGCGCAGTGCGGACGCTGATTTTGGCCTGTCCCGCGATCCAGCCACGCACGGATCCGGGCTAGGAGCAAGGCGGCCAGTAAGTCGTGCCCATTGTTTTGATATAATTTACAAAGTAACTTTTTTAGTGGCATAGCTGGTGATTGCAAAGTGCCACATGGCATAAACAGTTGGCTTGTGATGCAGAACAAAGCAGCAGCGCGGGTTCAATTCCCGCACCGGCCTCCCCGAACAGGTGCCGGAATGTGGCGACTTGGGACTTTTCACAATAACTTCATTGAAGCCTACTTGCGACAATAAGCTATTATAATAATTATTATTAGTAAGTTTGACATCCCTGACAGTTGATATACTCTGAAGGCCTTCGAGTAATGTTGCTTTTCAACCAGCATCCTTGTTAACTTCTGTAAACCTCAGTACAGTACATATTAAATCTACAATCTCACCAGCATAGTCAAGTAACCAAAATATTTCATCACCAAGGCGGTGAAACATTCCAGTTAGCTAATTATAGCATTGACCAAAATCTGGGTTCAGGTCACCTGCCTATCCATGCCAATGTTGGTGTTGGGCAAAGGATAAAAAAGGCTTGCCTTTACAGATATTGCTTTATTGCTTTCCTCAAACATCTCGATCAATACATTGTAAATGCGATTCATTAGTTTGAAATGCAATCAGTGTTTATATAGACATGAGGTATCTATATTTAACAAATTAATATCGCAAGAGCTTATCGGGTACACAAAGGTTAACAATTTTTTTTGCTGAGGGAATATTGTGTATCCCTCAGCAGTCCAGTGTTCACTTTAATTAATTAATTACATAGAGATACTTGCTGAGTTCACACACTTGATTGATTGTTGATAAGATGTTTGGATGATTCCCACAGGGTGGGGATAAGCTGGGTTGTAAACCAAGAACACCAATATGTGAAATAGCCAGCATTTATTGACTATTGTTTCAAAGAAAAAATAAAACACAAACACTTTTGATTTGCCCTAACAGGCTAGTTATATAAAAACATTTACTTCAGTCATCTAGACATTGCGTTCTGGAATGTTCTCCTTAAATCTCCCTGCTGCCCCACCCCTCTCTGTTCCATTAAAATCCACTTCTTTAACCAACCTTCTTTGGCACAACATAATTTCGAATTAGAAAAATTGCTTCATAAAAATCTATGTCAAAGGTACTTTGTAAATACATGAGGGCCAAGTGCCAATCCAGTCCCTAAAATATTAATGTGTTTCAGTAAAACCCTGCAGTTAAATATAATGAAGTAGAATTTTGGTTCTGCAGACAACAAAAATGTTATATTTTGTGAATAAAATCTTAACTAATCCATTTGAACTGTTGGCCTAAATTTTCAAATCAATGGGTTATTTTAACATTTGTTAAATTTGTTGCCATTTGTTAGGTAATTCAATTGAAATGGGTTAACGAAAGCAGCTTATATTTCTATAGCGCATTTGACAGGAGGCATCCCAAGATACTTCCTCCGAGAATAAGGCTGAGCCACATGAGGAGATAGTAAGCCAGATGGCCAAAAGCTCTGTCAAAGAGGTAGGTTTAAAGGAGAAACGTGAGATAGAGAGGCGGAGAGAGTAAACTCTGGATGAACAGATTGATTAGTGATCCAGGTAAAGCAATTGCTAAAGGTTAGTGGGCAGTTTCAAAAATGTAATTTAAAAGGCTAATGGAATGTTGGTCTTTGTCTCGAGGGGCTGTAATACAATTAATGGAGATTATGTTATGGTGCTGGCCCTCCCAACACTTGGAATTTCTTGTTTCTTGGCAACCACTACTGGGCAAATGTATATTTTCTTGAGTATAGAAGATTAATGAGAAGGCTAATTGAGACATTTAAAATGATTTATTGAGAGCGAGTGATAAATTATTTCCATTGGTGGAATAGTCCAGAATAAAGATTTCACAATAAAATTTGAGTTGGGTTCAGATGTGATGTCAGAAATCATTTCTCCATACTAAGGGTAGTAGAAATCTGTAATTCTTTCCCTCAGACAGTTCAGGCTAGGTCAGTTGAATATTGCAAAATTGAGATTTATTTGTGTTAGGCAGGGTTATGGAATCAATGCAAGCAGTTGTAATTATAACACAGGATAACCATGATCCAATTGATTGATTGAACAAGCACATGATGCTAAATGGTCTACTCCCATTCCTGTAATCTTATGGCAATCGGCCACATTCAAAGAACAGCACACACCTGAGTACCAACTGTCAATATCGGGGCTGGTTTAGCACACGGCTAAATCGCTGGCTTTGAAAGCAGACCAAGGCAGGCCAGCAGCACGGTTCAATTCCCGTACCAGCCTTCCCGAACAGGGGCCAGAATGTGGCGACTAGGGGCTTTTCACAGTAACTTCATTTGAAGCCTACTTGTGACAATAAGCGATTTTCATTTTTCATTTTATTGTGCTAGCAAAGATGGAGATGTTACGAGTGATGCAATGGTTGAGGAGGAAGCAAATAATGAATTTCTGGGCACTGATAACCAAGAACTTCTTTTCAAATGGAACCTTAATGGCAGCAGTCCCACTTCGCAAAGTTACTTTGCAAATCTATTCTTTCATGTGATGTAGGCATTGCTGGCAAAGCCAGCATTTGTTGCCCATCTTGAATTGCCCCTGACCCGAGTGGCTTGCTTGGCCATTTGAGAGTATAAAGGTTAATCATGTTCTGGAGTCTGGGATCACATGTAGATTAGACCAGGGCAGAAACAGGTTGAGTTTTGTGACAATCAGTGTCAGTTTCATGGCCACCATTAATGAGACTAGCTTTCAATTTCAGACTTTATTAATTTAAGTTCCACCAGTTGTAGTGGGACTTGAACCAGCCCCTAAGGATTAACCTGGGGCTTTAGATTACAAGGCTAGTGACATCACTGCTATGCTGCCATCTCTCCAGAGACATGATGGTTATATACTGCGTGGCATGGGGAGTCACAAAGCCTGGATATGTAGTGTTCTTGTTAGGAGAACAACTGATGTTAAAAGCTAAGGTATTCCAAATCCCAGAAGGGAAATTTGGAAAGCCTGCTCTCAACTGTATTTTACAATTTTGTATAATGTGAGGAAAGATGTGAAGTCCAGTGAAGGATTTTGCAGACGTTTTTATAATGATTTTAAGCAAAACGTTTATTAAAGAGTAAGCACACCACAAGAAAGTCAACTAGAAATAGTTACTTACATTAATGGCTAAACACAGTGGGCGCGATCTAATGGCCTCAGCACGCCCGCTTCGATGACGCCTTTGAGGTGACTAAATCTCATGAGAGGCCTCTCGCGAGATTTGCGACACTAGGAATGCCACGCTTTAGATCTCGTGAGATGTTGCGATCTGGATCTCACCCAGCATGAGGTCCAGATTAACATATTTCAGCGAGCCATTAGGCTCATTTAAATATGTCTACGTATGATTCTCCCAAGGCCCGGGAAATAGTCACGTTGCCTGGAGAACTTGCCATGGTGCTATTTAGCACTGGTAACACAAAGGTGGACCAGGCATAACAGCACCTGGAGGGGTCGCCATTAGAGACCCTTGGGTCATTTGGCATTGGGCAGGATGGTACCAGGCACTCCTGCTAATACCCAGGCACCTTGGTTGCCCTGCCCTTAATATGTTGAGGGGGAGGGGCTCAGGCCGGTTGGGGGGAGGTGGTTCCGGAGGCCATAGTGGAGAAGCAGAGGGGTGTCAAAGGATTGGAGTGGCATTTACAAATGGCCCAGATTCACGAGTCAAGTTCCTGCACTGATGGGCTGTGTTCGTCAGTGCAGGAAACTAGGTAAGTGCGGCCTTGGTGCAGCATTCCTGACTAAAGCCAAACAAAGTGACAGAGTCCTGTTAGATAGTGGGGTCATTCGTGACACTGCAGAGCCAAGAAATACCCAATTTTACATGCCCAAAACAGGACTCTGTGCGTTAAATCGCGCCCAGTATCTTTAAATTTACCCAGTTCAAATCCCTCTATTTTCCCAACCTCTGAACAAAATCTCTCCAAACAAATCCCATTGTTTTTTAAACCAGAATCAACGCCCAGCAATAATTACCACACCAAGCACCTATATCTTTTGGGGCTTCTTCCTACTTAGGATAGAGACAATTGACTTCTCCAACAGGCTTTCTTCAGGCACAGCTTGTTGGGAATGGATAGTTTGCTGCATCAGGCTGCAGTCTGAAAACCGTTCCCTTGCAGAGGTGAACTTACCTCTTATTCATTTTCGATGTTTTTTATATCTTTTATCTGCCCTTATCTGAACTAACAATCTAAGAAGTCACTTTTAGTTCTACTATATGGTTGGGGTTGCTTCTGACTTAGGATAGAGACAACATGCTTCTCAAACAAGCTTTCTCCAGGCACTGCTTGTTGGATTGGACACCTCTTGCTGCTGTGGCCTGTGATCTCAAATCATCTCCCTTACGCAGCGTAAACTTCCTTTTTGATACTGTTTTCCACTTTTGTTCTTCCTTGTCTGAACGAACACACTCAGATAATTACATTTATCAGGTGAAATCAGCCTTTCGAATGTAAGTGTGAAATTCACCCCCATCTTCTCTTTTGAACTTTTATCATCTTTACATTAACCGTTGACACTCTAGTTCCCATTGTTTTCAATTTGCTTTAGGTAAACATTTGTTTATAGTGTTGCTAGGCTAATCAGTTCCATCAACTTAGCCAACCTATATTCTCTACAATGTCCATTTTTAAATAGTTTGTTTGTCTTTAAATATACTATCACCAGAACGCATTCCCAATTATTGGACATCTTATTTTTCATTTTATCACAATTTCCCAACAGTTACTCGTGGACGATGTTGCAGAACAACTGTTTACATTGCAGTTGGTCACGGCACAAACAGTGACATCTGCAGCAGAGAACACAGTTATGGGGCATAGAGACAGCTGAGATATCTTTCGATGTGTTGTACCTCATTTTGCTACACTGCGTTGACGATCCAAATTTCAAGATGCAATCATCGCTGGCTCCAACTAGTTTGGGGAATCATGTGAAAGCATGACAGAGAAATTCTGAAACTTTCTCTGTGTTTACTGCTCTACGAGGTGGTACTTCCCACTGTTGCACTCCTGAAGTAGCGCAGGGTCAGAATTAGTATATATAGTGGGCTGCAAGGTGATACAGGACTCAAGCTTTAATAGAACAGTACATGGCAAAGCAAGTAACTCTCGAGATGCTACAGTGGTGACTAATCGTGACTAGTACTGAAGGAGACAGATAATCTGGAGCTGTGCAATTTATACTCTTCATGATTGGTCTCTAACCAGCTCGGGACCTGAAACAACTTTAAAATGCAATGATTGCATTACTATACACAGATTTCTATACGCGGACAAATAATGCATTCAGATTTTCTACTAACATTATACTGCTTTTTATTCATCATCTGCTTTTTGGTAAAGTTTCAAGGAAAAGTAAACACAGCCTTGGGTTCAACCAGAAAGTGATAAACAAGTGGCATGTTAGTTTAAAACAGTTCTAGTATAAACAATGATTCAGGCTGAAATTGATTCCAGCTCATTTCTGGCTTTGTAATATAGTACAACTCGTCCTAATCAATTGTTGTGTAACTTATCAAAACCTCTTGATGCATCATGTAAACATAAAGAAGTACAATTGATAATATTAGGAGGACTGTCTAAAAGTAAGTTGTAAGGAAAGTCTTGCAGGAGAAGTGGTAGGAAGAGACACCCAGGAGTAAGAATGTGACCATGTAGAACCTGGCACAGAGAGCAATATTGGGGTTGTCATGAATTTGTCTAGCAACAGCAGTTAAGAAAAGTTTAACAAAACGTACTAGGATGCGAGATGCCGAGCAAAAGGTAGAAATCTGCCTCCAGACAGCAGTGGACAATATTATGAAGGCCCCAGTGATGTGCTTCTTTCCCCAGTAATGAGTTTAAAAGGCAGTTTAAATGTGAATCAAATGTGAATGTCTAATGAGGGGAAACAGTTTATAGACGTTTGGGAAGATAATGAGGTATACCTATGTTAATGTGTAGTCAAGGAAGTTGAGAGTGGTATGCAGCCAAATACACAGCGGGCATAATCAAAGAGGGGCAAAGGTATAATTGACCAGATGACCAGAAGTAAGGGGAGGCAGTTAACACCTAGCAGTTTCATAAAGCAAGCATCAGGGAACATTGTCTGCTTATTACCCCGAGTAAGGTTTAATTTGATGAGAGAGGGAGGGAGCAGATTTCAATGAGTACTTTAAGCAAATAAACAAATGGATTAACTTGTTAAGCAAGTGGGAGAAGTCACTACACCCTCAACTTAAAGATGGGCGTACCGGGCGTCACAGCACAGCGGTTAGCTCTGTCGCTTCACAGCTCCAGGATCCCAGGTTCCAATTCCCGGCTTGGGTCACTATCTGTGCGGAGTCTGCACTTTCTCCCCCGTGTCTGCGTGGGTTTCCTCTGGGTGCTCCGGTTCCCTCCCACAATACAAACATGTGCAGGTTAGGTGGATTGGCCATATTAAATTACCCTCACTGTCAAAATAAATGGTAGGTGGGGTTACTGGGTTATGAGGAAAGGGTTGAGGTATGGGCTTAAGTAGGGTGCTCTTTCCAAGGACCAGTGCAGACTCGATGGGCTGAATGGCCTCCTTCTGCACTGTAAATTCTATGATCTTGAGCTGGATTCTCCGCCACGCTGCGCTACATTTCAGGTTCACCCCGCCGGTGGGATGCTCCGTTTCCCCAGCTGGTCAATGGGGTTTCCCATTGTGGGGCAGCCCCATGCTGTCGGGTAACCCCCGGACTGCCGGAAAAATGGAGCAACCCGCCGGCGGACAATCCAGCCCATTACGTCTCAGCCAAGGACGTACAGAATACCTTTGTAACAGCAGTTTTACATATCTTTGCTGGACCTGTAAAAGAAATTTCCCAGACCTGAGTATCGCCCTGTTTTGTGTGATAACTTTAAGCTGGTTATTTAATTTGGATGATGTTTGGGGAACAGGGGATGTCTTACAGAGTTTGGGTAGCATAGATAGATTTTGGAATAAGGGGTAAATAATACAAAAACTGTTTGTGTGTGTTTAGAAATTCATCTGCCGTAATTGTCTGTGAAAAAAGTAGTCCTGTTCATGTATGTTTGTCTTTTCTTTTCATTAATGAACAGTCTTTGTTGTTACCTGATGACTGGGCTGTTTATTCTCACTATTGTTTCACTTGCCTCCTTAAGGTCAGTACGGTAACACAGTGGTTAGCACAATTCCTTCACAACTCCAGGGTCCCAGGTTCGATTCCCGGCTTGGGTCACTGTCTGTGCGGAGTCTGCACATTCTTCCCGTGACTGCGTGAGTTTCCTCCGGGTGCTCCGGTTTCCTCCCATGGTCCAAAGATGTGTAGGTTAGGTCGATTGGCTATACTAAATTGCCCATAGTGTCCAAAAAAGGTTAGGTGGGGTTACGGGGGTAGGGTGTAGATGTATGGATAGGGTAGTGTGGGTTTACTTAGGGTGCTCTTTCCAAGGGCCGGTGCAGACTCGATGGGCCGAATGGCTTTCTTCTGCACTGTAACTTCAATGATTCTCACACCAAAACAAAAGCGACATTGCAAGTTGGGATACCCTCACAGATTACATCAGCGTGCTTTGTGTGATAGGGTGAAGGGGTGTGGGTGATGTGCAAGTGGATCAAGTGAGAGGAACAGAGTTTGAAATGAATTGGAGCACTGAGGAAGTTAGCGATGCAAACATATAAATTAGGGGCAGGAGTAGGCCACTTCAATCTGCTCCACCATTAAATTCTCTTGATAAACCAATGCAAATCCAATTGCTGCTGGTTGAATTGCCATCAGATTTTCTTTTCAAAAGCTGTTCTCTTTTTGGACTAATGCAAAATTATTGCTCATTAAGACTGCTGAATTAATGATAATCTTTATCAGTGTCACAGGTAGGCTTGCAATGAAGTCACTGTGAAAATTCCCTAGTCGCCACACTCTGGCGCCTGGGTACACTGAGGGAGAATTCAGAATGTTCACTTCACCTAACAAGCACATCTTTCAGGACTTGTGGAGGAACCAGAGCACCCGGAGGAAACATACGCAGACACGGGGAGAACGTGCAGACTCCGCACAGGCAGTGACCCAAGCTGGGAATCGAACCCGGGTCTTGGCACTGTGCAGCAACAGTACTAACAACTGTGCTACCGTGGTTGCAAACCAAGTTCAAACTTAATTTTAAAAAATTGTGTTGCAACGAATCTTATTAACTTTGTTTCCAAAGAAGGTGCCTGTAAAGTTGCTGAGCTGTGTAGGGATAATGCAAAAGACTGTAAGATTTCCAGAAGCTCTTGCATGCCATGCCTGTAGTCACATTGGAAGGAACTCCTGCACTACAAACATATCATTTCCAGTGTACAGCTCATAGCAACATATACATGAATACACAGTCTACAATGGCAAACTCTGGATTCTTTGAGCCATTGTGTAAATGCTTCAACCCCTTCTTCAAACTAAGTGAGTGCAAAAGTCTGGTGCCAGGTTTATTTTCTTCACTGATATTCTTCCCTTCATCACAATGCAAAATCCCTTGCATTCAATAGCATACCTAGGCAGCCTGAGATTAGATATTTAACGTATGGCCGAATAGCAGCAGCAAACTATTTTCAGACAAATTAATGTACAAGTCTGCATCATAGCTTCATCTTTCTGTACAATACCATGTTCTTTGTGAGGAACTGTCCACGAGCAGTCTGGGACATCTCCTATGGGGAAACAAAATCAGAAACTTTTTTATCCGTTGAATGATTTAAGCATTGATAAAAAATGATTTTTTGCATACTTTCCGTCAAGCTCACATAGTGGCACCAATAAAAGGAAATATTAAGATAAGGGAGACAGGCAGCAGCAGATCTACACATAACAGAATGGTGGGGGGGGGGGGGGGGGGATGCTGCAGTGTGAACAGAAGCAGTTCATTACAGAGTGTATGATGTTTCAGTATGGTTCACTTTGGAAATGTTTTGAGGAGGAGGAAAACCAACAATGAAAGGTCACTGAAGTCCTGGGCCATCAGAGGACTTCCTGTACCAGATACAAGATGCATTGCAGCAGTTCATCAAGGCTGTTTCAACAGCACCTTCCAAACCTGTGTCTTAGGCTATCTAGGCTCCATGTTCTAGTCTCCATGTTGTACTTTTTTACCTGTCCAGCTCCCTGCCTTCCTTTTAAGGCATCCTTAGATCCTCCCTATTTGACTACTAGAGGGAGGAGGAAGAGTAGGGGGAAAGGGAAGAAGTAGAAGAGGAATTGGTAAATGGTTGAGTTCTTAATTCAAAAAGGGGAGGGGACAGAACTAGTGAAGAAATGGTAGGAGGCAGGGGATGCAAATAAAGAGGTTCGGGAAACATGATACAGTGGGAAGAGTGTTACTTTTTACAATAACGGCCATTCAAACTGTAAAAGACACAGCTTTCCAAACCATCCATTGGCTAATAAGCGTATATAGAGAATAAAAAAGGGTACTAGGTAATTTAGGAGATGGAATTTCTTCACTCAGAAGGTGACAAATCTTTGAAACTTTCTATCCCAGAGAGCTGAGGCTTGTGGGAGGAAACCGGAGCACCCGGGAGAAACTCACGCAGACACTGGGAGATCAAACCTGGTACTCTGCAGCTGTGAAGCAACAGTGATAGCCACTGTGCTACGCATTGCCCATACGCCATAGTATGAACTTGCAGTAAGAATGACAGAGTTTTTGGAATACTTTCTGTCAGATTGTGTTGATTGCTTTCCCATTATGAAATGTATCCTTTGACTCACCATGAACAAGGCCAATGATATCTGTTTGCAGTTTATAGAAAGTGTGAACAGCAGAAGGCTCAATGATTATACATGCTGACTTGATTCTGTTGTAGAATCCTACAAAGTGAAATGAAAAATAATATGGTTTAGATTCATCACTTATTTTGTACACAAAATGCAGATGTCAATAATACAAATATTTCTAGTCAGACGAGACAATCGGGAATCCTTTTTTGTATTTGCCTATAGATGCAAGGCTACACCAGTATTGGTACCTATTGTCTTTCCCATAACTTATCCATTAATAATGACAAAGCAGGGCATGTGTGATGAGTTAAATGTTTTATACCAAAGTAATTTTTAATTTCCTGCCAAAACTCTTACAAAGTAAAATATTATAGTAAGCACTTATTTCCTTTGTCCAGACTATTCAGATGTTTGACACCCGAGATTAACAAGGATACAAGAGACTGTGCTATGAACAGAATAAAACAAGAAAGCAGTATGAGAGAAATATCATGGTCAATGTCATAAAATTGACTGTCTCCTCTTGAGTAGCAGCAGACACTGTGAAGAGAAGAATTTGCTTTAAAGCATACAGAAAACAACCTAGAGAAATTCTTGCCACAGTCGCCTAGGATAGTTGAACACTTGCCCCAGTGCTCCAGGAGACTGACCAAAAATGTTCAGGACCCTTCATTTAGATGATGCTTAAATATCCTTGTTTATCTGCAGCCATGTGAGTACACTTCATGATTAAAGATCCACCAAAAGAACCATGTGTAGCTCAAATCGGAAAATGAAAATGTCCTCTTCAAAGATTACTATTTTCATCTCTATAACTTCAGTTTATGGTTCTATTAAAATATTGGCAGCATGGTAGCACAGTGGTTATCACTGTTGATTCACACGTCAGGGACCCAGGCTTGATTCCAAGCTTGGGTCACTGTGGAGTCTGCATGTTCTCCGTGTCTGCTTGAATTTGCTCTGGGTGCTCTGATTTCCTCCCATAAAGTCTCGGAAGACGTGCTTGTTAAGTGAATTGGACATTCTGAATTCTCCCTCAATGTAACCGAACAGACACCGTAGTGTGGCGACTAGGGGATTTTCACAGTAACTTCATTGCAGTGTTAATGTAAGCCTACTAATGAGAAGTTGTAATGTGACAACAATTGTGGTCCCATTCTTGCACAGAGTGGCAAAAAGCTTTGAGAATAGAATCTGTTCTCCAATAAATGTAAACCTTTAATGTTCTGCAACTTGGCAAATTCAGCAACTGTATAATGATAGGCACTAGTAACAGATGGTAACTAACTTTGAAAACGTGATCACTATCTCAGTGAATCTTACCTGTGTGATATATAGTTATTTGATGACGTATTTTCTCTCCTGCGGTTTCCCCTTTAGTAGTGCTTCAAGAACAGCTATCTTTTCTGGTTAACAGCAGACAGGTGGCCTGACTGCTGGTGTTGACCGATGTTATAATGGGAACTGTATAAACGTTCAGTCACTGACTATGATTTTGTTTCTCTTCCTGATGATTGTGGAATAAGGCTGAAGCTCCTGCCCTCTGTACAGCACATCGCACAGTATATAGCATTGAACATCGACTCTTTAGTCCATTTTACTATGGCATTCCTGATCATTAGACCATTGGACCAGATGTAGACAAATATTAACCTGCTATGATTTAAAGATAGAATACATGGATTATGTGTGATAGTTTGATCAGGAATTATAAAGCATTTATATGATAACTAAGACCACTAAACTCATGAGTGTATTACTTTTGAATAAAGCAACCCAATGTTTCCCATGTCTGTTTTTCTGGACTCTTAAAACTGTTGAATGATCCATCAGAGAGCACACTTTAAGACTAACCTTGACGTTATAGCCTACATTTTCTGTGTACATGCTGCTTACTGATGATGCATATGCAGAAAGCTATTCTCTTATCCGACAAGTTAGTATTATTGGATTGGATTGGATTTGTTTATTGTCACATGTGCTGCGGTACATTGAAAAGTATTTTTCTGAGAGCAGCTCAAACAGATCATTTAGTACATGAAAAGAAAAGGAAATAAAAAGAAAATACATAAAGGGCAACACAAGGTCCACAATGTAAATACATAAGCACTGGCATCGGGTGAAGCGTACAGTAGTGCAGTATTAATCAGGTCAGTCCATAAAAGGGTCATTTAGGAGTTTGGTAACAGCAGGGAAGAAGCTGTTTTTGAATCTTTTCGTTCGTGTTCTCAGACTTTTGTATCTCCTGCCCGATAGAAGAAGTTGGAAGAGTGAGTAAGCCGGGTGGGAGGGATCTTAGATTATGCTGCCTGCTTTCTCCAGGCAGCGGGAGGTGTAGATAGAGTCAATGGATGGGAGTGTAGCCATCTGGGATGGCCACTTACAACAAGAAACATGGACGGTCACAAAGCCTAAAGGGAAATATGGACAATGTAAGATTCAGGCAGGCACAGAGCCTGCATGTATATTCGTGAGCAGAGAATCCAGACAGCATTGAAACCCCCAACCGATTAGCATTTTAATGACCAATCTCTGTAAGACAAAGGACTGATACTCAGGTAACCGATACAATTCCAGATACATCGGCGCCACTCCCTTTACTCAGGAAGCATAAACACCAAGGTCAATGACCTCCTAGGACACGCCGAACCATCAAGGCACCCACCCATTTATTAGCTCAGATCGAAGGCAGTGATCAAGAACTGCCCAATTAATTGGGTCCAAACCTAAGGACCGCCCAAAAGAGTGCGAAACTCCCCAAGGATAAAGAGAGACAATGTCATGTGTTCGATCTCTTTTGGACCTGGCGCTCCGGCAACGTCCATCTCCAACTGCAGCACCACGACCAGAAGCAAGTTCAAGTTCAACACCCGCTACCAGACGGATGAGCCCAGCTGAGCAGCAGTTACTTCTCCGGACCCAGTAGATCCAGATTCGAACAAAGGTCACTGTTCCTCTGACCTAAGCCGGGTGCCTGAAGTTAAGTACAAGTTGTCATAGTTGTTAGGTGTAGTTTAGCTCGTAGTGTTTATGTTGCATGTATAAGTTAATCTTGGGTGTAAATAAAGTATCATTGAACTTGAACTAACTAACTGGTTGTTGGGTCTTTGATCGATATCTGGTTGAACCTTGTGGTGGTATCATTTGATACCTGGCGACTCTGAAAGCAATATAATATAAATATCTAGATAAAAGAAGGTCAACCTTATTGACTGCCATATTTATAGCGAGTAAATATAGCAACAGGAGGCAGGTTTGTGTGATGGAGTGGCCGTGTTCACGATTCTCTGAAGTTTTTTGCGGTCTTGGGCTGAGCGGTTGCCATACCAGGCTGTGATGCAGCCAGATAGGATTCTTTCTATGTTGCATTTGTAAAAGTTGATAAAAGTCAGTATGGACATGTCAAATTTCCTTAGTTTCCTGAGGAAGTATAGGCACTGTTGTGCTTTCTTGGTTTTAGCGTTGATGTGAGTGGACCAGGACAGCTTTTTGGTGATGTCGACTCGTAGGAATTTGAAGTTGTCAACCTTATTAATAATCGCTTATTGTCACAGGTAGGCTTCAATGAGGTTACTGTGAAAAGCCCCTAGTCACTGCTTGCACAGAGTCTGCACGTTCTCCACGTGTCTGCGTGGGTTTCCTCCGGGTGCTCCGTTTTCCTCCCACAAGTCCCGAAAGACGTGTTTGTTGAGTGAATTGGATATTCTGAATTGGATTGGATTTGTTTATTGTCACGTGTACCGAGGTACAGTGAAAAGTATTTTTCTGCAAGCAGCTCAACAGATCATTCAGTACATTGGAAGAAAGGGAATTGAACAGAATTCAAGAAAGTACATGAGAATACATAATAGGGCTACACAATATATACAATGTAACTACATAAGCATTGGCATCGGATGAAGCAGACAGGGTGTAGTATTAATGAGGACAGTCCATAAAAGGGTCGTTTAGGAGTCTGGTGACAGTGGGGAAGAAGCTGTTTTTGAGTCTGTTCGTCCGTGTTCTCAGACTTCTGAATCTCCTGCCCAATGGAAGAAGTTGGAAAAGTGAGTAAGCCGGGTGGGAGGGATCCTTGATTATGCTGCCTGCTTTCCCCCGGCAGCGGGAGGTGTAGATGGAATCGATGGATGGGAGGCAGGTTCGTGTGATGGACTGGGCGGTATTCACGACTTTCTGAAGTTCCTTGCGGTCCTGGGCCGAGCAGTTGCCATACCAGGCTGTGATGCAGCCCGAGAGGATGCTCTCTATAGTGCATCTGTAAAAGTTGGTAAGGGTTAATGTGGACATGCCAAATTTCCTTAGTTTCCTGAGGAAGTAAAGGCACTGTTGTGCTTTCTTGGTGATAGCGTCGACATGAGTGGACCAGGATAGATTTTTGGTGATGTGCACCCCTAGGAATTTGAAGCTGCTCACCATCTCTACCTCAGCTCCGTTGATGCTGACAGGGGTGTGTACAGTACTATGCTTCCTGAAGTCGATGACCAGCTCTTTAGTTTTGCTGGCTTTAAGGGAGAGATTGTTGTCATTGCACCACTCCACTAGGTTCTCTATCTCCCTCCTGTATTCAGACTCGTCGTTGTTCGAGATCCGGCCCACTATGGTCGTATCGTCAGCAAACTTGTAGATGGAGTTGGAACCAAGTTTTGCCATGCAGTCGTGTGTGTACAGGGAGTAGAGTAGGGGGCTAAGTACGCAGCCTTGCGGGGCACCGGTGTTGAGGACTATTGTGGAGGAGGTGTTGGTGTTCATTCTTACTGACTGTGGTCTGTTGGTCAGAAAGTCAAGGATCCAGTTGCAGAGTGGAGAGCCAAGTCCTAAGTTTTGGAGCTTTGATATGAGCTTGGCTGGGATTATGGTGTTGAAGGCGGAGCTGTAGTCAATAAATAGCAGTCTGATGTAGGAGTCCTTGTTTTTGAGATGCTCTAGGGATGAGTGTAAGGGAAATGGCATCTGATGTGGACCGGTTGCGACGGTATGCGAATTGAAGTGGGTCAAGGCATTCCGGGAGTATGGAGGTGATGCGCTTCATGATCAGCCTCTCAAAGCACTTCATTACAACTGACGTCAGGGCCACCGGGCGGTAGTCATTGAGGCACGTTGCCTGGTTCTTCTTTGGTACCGGTATGATGGTGGTCTTCTTGAAGCAGGTGGGGACCTCGGAGTGGAGTAGGGATAGGTTAAAGATGTCTGTGAAAACCTCTGCCAGCTGGTCCGCGCAGGTTCTGAGTGCACGACCAGGGATCCCGTCCGGGCCCATCGCCTTCCGTGGGTTCACTTTCAGGAAGGCCGATCTGACTTCGGAAACTGTGATGGTGGGTATGGGTGAATTATGGGTTGCTGGGGCACTCGATAGCGGGTTGTTGGTTACCTGCTCAAACCGAGCATAGAATACATTAAATTCATCGGGGAGGGGTGCACTGCTGCCAGAGATACTGCTCGGCTTCGCTTTGTAGCCCGTTATGTTGCTTAGTCCTTGCCACAACCGCCGAGAGTCTGTCTGTGACTCTAGCTTAGTTTGATATTCTCTCTTGGCATCTCGGATGGCTTTGCGGAGGTCATACCTGGATTTCTTGTATAGGACAGGGTCGTCTGCCTTGAACGCTTCAGCTCTGTCCTTCAGTAGGGAGTCAATCTCGCGGTTGAGCCATGGTGTATTCTCCCTCGGTGTACCCGAACAGGCGCCATCGTGTGGCGACTAGGAGAGTTTCACAGTAACTTCATTGCAGTGTAATGTAAGCCTACTTTTGAAACCAATAAAGATTATTATTATTATCTTCAAATCCATGTAGACATCATTGGTAGACTTCCTTATCTGCCATCCTAGTGGCCATCTCAACAAATAAAAACTATATCAGTCCATATGACTATCCTTGTAGTTTGAGTACTCATGTATTGTGTGTCTGGTGATAGAATCCAGGAATTTCCCCATAATTGATGGTAAACTGATGGGGTGTAGTTATCTGATTATCACCTCTATGCTTGCCTGTATAGAATTGGAGGCTATTTTAGGGTGAGGCACACTATCCCAGGTAGGTGGAAATGGGCCTACTTGGTAATACCTGGATGAATCAAATCCTGAAGAAATTGTAGCTTTAAAAAAAAATTAGTTGGATTTTTCTTTTGCACAACAGGGTGAGGAGGACAGTGAAGTATTGGGGATCGGAATCTAGGATATATTAGCTAATTTGTTGGCTGAATGGGGTGTGCAGCTAGTGGTGAGGGTGCTCGCGTGCAAATTAATGCCTTTGCACTGAACTTGCTCTGACAGAGCCAGCATTGGTGACCACAGGTTTTGAGACCATGGTATTTATAAAATGGTTATATGCAACTGATGAGTTTTAATCTCAGTTTTTTGATGATCTGTGTCCTTGCGATTTATTTAGTAACTTAATGTGAGGTTTATATTACAGCCTTTTGAACATATTACAAACAACAGTTTTGCGATATTTAATGTCAGTACTTAAAACCACACAGGTTAAAAAATCACTCTGCTCTCTAATGTTGCAATGGCAATAATTTTGGACCAAATTTTGTACCATATTTTATTTCTTTAAATTACTGTATAAAAACAAACATTTAGCCAGAATTGTGGGGGAAAGAAATTGAAGATGTTTGCGATATCAAAGGAATTTCAATGCAATTCTTGGAGCTCTTTAAAATGTGTTTTTGGTATTGATGGCAAAAAATAGAATTAAACACATCATCTATTTTCTTTGCTCTTGTTTCCCCATATTGTTGATAAGAATCATAGAATGACACGGCACAGGAGAAGGTCATGTGCTCACTCTTTCAATGGGATATCCAATTCGTCCCACTTCCCTGCTCTTTTTCCTCAAGCTTGCAATATTATTCCTTCATCCAATTCCCCTTTGAAAGTTGTTATTGCATCTGTTTCCATTAGTCTTTTTAGAACAGTGGGCGGAATTCTCCGCTCCCCAGGCCGGGTGAGAGAATTACGGGAGGTCCGCTCTCGCACCTCCCGCGATTCTCCCCCCCCCCCTCCCCAAATGGCTGCCGGCCCGCGATTCTCCGACCCGGATAGGCCGAGTGGCCTGCCATTCGCGGCCGGTTCACGATGGCGGCAACCACACCTGGTCGCTGCCGTCGTGAACATGGCGTGAGATGCCCGTGGGGGGCGTAAAGAGGACTGAGCACAACGACCATGCTCGGGAGGGGACAGGCCCGCAATCGGTGCCCACCGATCGTCGGGCCTGCGTCTCAATGGGACGCACTCTTTCCCCTCCGCCGCCCCGCAAGATCAAGCCGCCACGTCTTGCGGGGCGGCGGAGGAGAAGATGGCAATCGCGCATGCGCGGGTTTGCCGTCATCCGTCGTGACGTCAGCTGCGCATGCGCAGGTTGGCGCCGGCCAACCCGCGCATGCGTGGCTGACATCATTAGGCGCGTCGGCCGCGTCATTCTCGGCGCGCCGGGCCTTGACGCCAGCGATAAGGCCCGGCGGCCGAGATTCACGGCACGACCCTCCTAGCCCCCTGGCGGGGGGAGAATAGGCGGCCAGGAGCGGCCTCCGACGCCGTTGTGAACCTCTCCGGGTTTCACGACGGCGTTGGGCCTGGCGGAGAATTCCGCCCGCCGTGTCTTTTCCTCAAAGTGCGTCTGATTCTTTAGCCGGTTATAGTAAACCTGTCTTTTTTGGTTACTGCCCCTTCTGCCATTTGGAACAGTTTTTCCTCATTACTTCAAGATTTTGAACATCTCCGGCAAATCTCTCTCTAATCTTCTCTGCTCAAAGGAGAACAATCTTACCCCTTTGAGCTTGTTTACATAACTGGAGTCCTGAAATTCTGGTACCATTTCAGTAAACCTACCCTGCACCATATCTAAGGCTTTGACATCTGAGAATTGTGGTGCCACTGGTTGGCCACTATATTCAAACTGGGAATAACTAGTGTTCAAGTAGCATAAGTGCCATGATTTCATGTCTCTATTAGTCAGTCAAGAATTCCCAACTTGTCGGTCGCCTTCAAAGAATTGTGTCTGTGGATCCCCAGGTCTTTGTTTCACATCCCTTTTAAAATGGACCATTTAATTTAGGTTGGCCTTTTTTCATTCTTCCTACTGCGAAGGGACTAAGACGTCACATGATTATTTCCAACATTTTTAAAGCAGGACAGTCATAGAATTATAGAATCATAGAATTTACAGTGCAGAAGGAAGCCATTCGGCCCATCGAGTCTGCATCTGCGCCTGGAAAGAGCACCCTACCCTATCCCCAAAACCCAGTAACCCTACCTATCCTTTTTGGACATGAAGGGCAATTTAGCGTGGCCAATCAACCTAACCTGCACATCTTTGGACTGTGGGAGGAAACCGGAGCACCCGGAGGAAACCCACGCAGACACGGGGGGAAAAGTGCAAACTGCACACAGTGACCCAAACTAGGAATCGAACCTGGGACCCTGGAGCTGTGAAACAACTGTCCTAACCTAACCACTGTGCTACACTGCTGCCCACAAGCCATAAACTATATTTGTCTGTGGCCCTCGAGCAAAAGGAGCTGCCTGGAAGTATCTGGGAAACCCACATACTGTATCTGGGAAACCCAGGCTGGCCAACTGGAATCACCTCATCTGCCAGGACAAAGTGCCCCACAAACCTCCTTTCAATTCTGAATGGTTGAGACATTTAACCATCTTTGAGATCCAGTTAAGGGATACATATCAGGGGTGGGAGTCATGTACATGAGCCCCCAGCTCTGTGTAACCAGTAATATTGTCTTGCTGTACTGCAAAATCTCAGTCTGCCATTTTACCATCTACTTAGCAGCATCACAGAAAAGGAGTCCTGTCCAAATTGAATACCTGGTCCCATCTACATTGCTATGGCTGGAACCTTTGTATCCTTACCTACAAGATCAATTCATCTCTGTGTGTCTATTTCATCATGCGAAATCAAGTGAATTATCCAGCATCAGTTTTTGACTCATAGCCCTCTCTGAACCTCATTGGACTTTGATTCTGGACTCTGCACTCATGTGATTCACTATTCGCGAGATTTTCCATGCAATCTGTGGCATGTTCCGCGGAGGTGGCCCACCATTGGCTGGTGGGGGGGATGTTCTGGCCCCACCATTGTCAACTGATTTTCCATTTGAATGTATTCGTCGCTACCGGGGAACCTGGGGCGGAGATGCGTTGTCAGCATGATTGGAAGATCCTGCCTGTGCAAAAGGCCGGAAATTTCTGACCTATTCTTTTCTCTGTGGTCTCTGCACTAAAAATCTTTACTTTCTATATCTCTCTCTCTCTTACTGTATGAATACAAAGGAGGCACCTTTGCCACTACCACCTGCAGTTTGTGTGTGTAAACTGCTGCTGCTCCTCTCTCCCCCGCTGCTCTTCTCGTCCCACTGTATAAGCAGGGGTGAGACTGCAAAGCACTAGGGGGAGGGAAAATGGAAATGACTTCACCCTTTAAATGTCACATCACTAACCGGCAGGCAGATGATTGGAGGTTGATGAGGTCCCCGTCCTACTGCAAAGTCAGGTCTCCGGTCATCTCGGATTTCCCAGCCACTGGGCCAAGACCTGGCTCAGCTGGGACCATGTGTAACGACCACCCCACGTTAAAAGAATCCGCGTGCAGGCATCTTCCACCCACCCAAGTGAATTTTGGGACCTGGAACATCAGCAACATTGAGGACAATCTCAACAGCAACAGATCTGAAAGTCACCACCATCATAATCTGGGAACTCTCACGCCACAACATAAACATTGCTGCCCTGAGGGGGACACATCTGACAGGAGAAGGCCAGCTTAAAGAACAAGGTGGTGGATACACCTTCTTCTGGAGAGGAAAACCAGCAGGAGATCACCACCTAGACGGGGTCGGCCACGACGTAAAAACAAATTGGTCGGATGTCTCAACGAACCCCCTTGCGGCATGAGCTCATGACCCTACGGCTCACCCTGACCCAGAAACAGCACATCACAGCTGTCGGTGCCTTTGCCCCAACCCTAGATGCAATGGACGAGACAAAAGAGATATTTTACTCCAGCTTTGACTAATTACTGTCCCACATCCCAAAGGGAAACAAGCTAATTCTTCTCGGCGATTTCGATGCTACAGTCAGAAAGGACAAACGTTTGAAGGGGCATGTTGGGCAAGGAAGGCGTGGGGGAAACAAACGCCAACGGAATCCTTCTCCTGACAAAATGTTTATAACGTGGCCTAGTCATCACAAACACCCTGTTCCGCCAGAGAGACAAGCAGAATACCTATGGCAACGCCCCAGCTCCCAGCCCTGACACTTAATGGACCACATCATCATCCGAGCAAGGGACCGCAAAGACATTCACATCGCCCACGCCACGACCGGAGCCGACGACCGCTGGATTGCCATCGACTGATCTGCTCTACCATCTCCATCACCCTGGCCCAAAACTGGCACAGGCAGAAACTCTGCCACAGGAAACTCCAGTGTCGCTGGTCTCAAAGACCCTGAGAAGAAAGAGCTACTCAGTCAGCGCCTCTCAGCTAACCTGGCGACAACCACACAGAACACCCACCGTCCCTGGTCCACCTTAAAAGTCAGCACTTGCGAGGAGACGCTCGGGATCTCGACCAGGAAACACCAAGGCTGGTTCGACAAGAATGATCAGGAGATCCAGGATCTCCTTGACTGCAAACGCAAGGCGTTCCTGAACTGACAGCTGTGCCAAATTTTGAGTGAGGAAACATGCCTACAGGCACCTGAAGGCCAAGGTGCAACAAAGAACTCACAACCTAAAGAAGAGATGGTGGGTGGAAAGAGCGCAACAGATTCTGCAACTCACTGACGACCACAATGTGCACGGCTTCTTCAGCACAATTAAAACCATCTACAGGCCGACTAGGGGCAGCATTTAGCATAGTGGTTAGCACAGTTCCTTCATAGCTCCAGGGTCCCAGGTTCGATTCCTGGCTGGGTCACTGCTCTGCAGAGTCTGCACGTTCTCCCCGTGTCTGCGTGGGTTTCCTCCGGATGCTCCGGTTTCCTCCCACAGTCCAAAGATGTGCAGGTTAGGTGGATTGGCCATGATAAATTGCCCGTAGTGTCCAAAAAATGTGAAGTGGGGATTACTGGGTTAGGGGGATAGGGTAGATACGTGGCCTTCAGTAGGGTGCTCTTTGTAAAAGCTGGTGCAGACTCGATGGACCGAATGGCCTCCTGCACTGTAAATTCTATGATTCTACCCAGAGACCCACCCCACCGAGAGCCATAAACAGGGAGGCGCTCATCAAAGTCAGAGAGGCAGTCAACTCCCGCTGAAGAGAGCACTTTGTGAACCTCCTCATACCAAGACACAGTCTTCGATACAAGCGCCCTCGACACCATCCCACAACACGCTACCCACCACCAGCTCACAGCAACCCCAGGTTGCCTTGAGGTCAAAAAGGCCATCCGACAGCTGAATAACAACAAGGCCTCTGGCACAGATTGAATCTCCACAGACATAGTGAAAGTGGTGGAGATGGACTCTTGACAAGAATCCACAACCTCATCACCCTTGTTCCAAGTTGTTTTAATTGTGACCATCTTCAAGAAAGGAGGCAGGTCTGACTAAGGAGATTACAGAGGGTTTTCCCAGCTCTCCGCCACGGGAAATGTCATCGCGAGAATGCTCCTCAATCGCCTACTCCCAGTGGCTGAAGAGCTCCTTCCTGAGTCTCAGTGCGACTTCCGCACGTCAAGAGGCTCAATGGACATGATGTTCAGCACGTGACAAATCCAGGAAAAGTGCAGGGAGCGGCATCAACCCCTGTACATGGCCTTCTTCGATCTTGCAAAGGCCTTCGCCTCTTGTCAACTGTGAGGGACTATGGAGCATCCTCCTCAAATTCGGCTGCCCGGAGAAATTTGCCACCATTCTCTACCTGCTTCACGATGACATGCAAGCCGATAACCTCACCAACAGAACCACCAAGACCCAATATATGTGCAAACTGGGGTCAAACAGGGCTGCGTCATTGCACCAACGCTCTTCTCCATCTTCTTCCATTTTCCTCGCAGCAACACTCCACCCCGGCATCATGAAGCTCCGTGCTGGAGTGGAACTAACCTACCAGACAAGGAGGAAACTGTTCAACATCTGCCTCCAGGCAAGAACCAAGACCACCCCGGCCTCTGCCACTGAGCTGCAGTACGCAGACAACGCCTGTGTGTGTGTGCGCACACTACGAGGCCGAGCTCCAAACCATCGTCGACGCATTAACCGAGGCATATGAGAGAACGTGGCTCAGACTAAACATACGGAAATCAAAGGTTCTTTACCAGCCCATTCCTGACGCACAAAACTGCCGTCAGACTATCAGGATCCACGGTGAGCACTTGGACAATATGGATCGTTTCCCATATCTTAGGAGCCTCCTCTTGGTGCCGACATTGACAATGAAATTCAGCATCGACTCTGCGTCAGAGCAGTATTCCGATGCCTGAGGAACAGAGTTTTCAAAGACCAAGACCTAAACCCAGCACCAAGCTTATGGTCTACAGAGCAGCCATGGTCAGTATGCATCAGAAACATAGAAAATGTGCAGCAGGCACCACAAACCCCAAGAGAGATATCACCAATACCGCCTCCTGCAAATCCACTGGCAGGATAGGCATACCAACGTGAGCGTCCTCTCCCAGGTCAATATCCCCAATATTGAGGCACTGGTCATGTTCGACCAGCTGCGATGGGCAGGACACATGCCCGACACAAGACTCCTAAAATAAGTGCTCTACTCCAAGCTTCACAGTGATGAGCGATCACTAGGAGGACAGAGGTAAGGCTACAAGGACACTCTGAAAGCCTCCCTAAATAAAAGCAACATCCCCATCAAACTATTCAGCCACCACAGAACCTATGGATCCAGGATCGAACTATTCAGCCACCACAGAACCTGTGGATCCAGGATCGAACTATTCAGCCACCACAGAACCTGTGGATCCAGGATCAAACTATTCAACCACCACAGAACCTATGGATCCAGGATCGAACTATTCAGCCACCACAGAACCTGTGGATCCAGGATCGAACTATTCAGCCACCACAGAACCTGTGGATCCAGGATCAAACTATTCAGCCACCACAGAACCTATGGATCCAGGATCGAACTATTCAGCCACCACAGAACCTGTGGATCCAGGATCGAACTATTCAGCTACCACAGAACCTGTGGATCCAGGATCGAACTATTCAGCCACCACAGAACCTGTGGATCCAGGATTGAACTATTCAGCCACCACAGAACCTGTGGATCCAGGATCAAACTATTCAACCACCACAGAACCGATCTCCCCGGAGTGGAAGCAAGTCACCCTTGACATTGAAGGACTGCCCAAGAAGAAGATGACTAATAATTTAGCCCTTTCTTGAATTGCTGTTGTTAATAGAAATCGGATCACAGCAATGAAGGGGGAAGCGTATTAAAACACCTTTCTATTTGTGGATAGGTGGTGAGAGGAGAAATCCATGCTGTTTAAATTAACCCCAACCCCTTTGTCCATAACACTACTGAAATATATATATCACACTTTTAGAATAAGCCTTCAAGTAGAATTTCCCAGATGGCATAGTAGTTAGCTGCTTCACAGAGCCAGGAACTTTAGTTTGATTCGGGCTTTGGGTGACTGTGTGGAGTTTGCGCGTTCTCCCCGTGTCTACGTGGGTTTCGCCAGGGGGCTCCTGCTTCCTCCCACAGTCCAAAGATGTGAAGGTTAGGTGGATTAGCCATGTTCAATCCGTGGGGTTACATTGATAAGGTGTCGGTGTGGATTTAGGCAGAGTGCTAATTTGGAGGGTCGGTGCAGTCTCGATAGGCTGAATGGCCTCCTGCACTGCAGGCATTCTATGGATAAGTTCATTATGTAACATAAGCCACATAAACAAGGAAGATTTCATATTTTAGTTACATGTACTAAATAACGAGTTTGTGCTAAATTAACAAATCATGGACCATAAAATTCTGGTGATCCTATTATTTTCAATTATTGTGAAACTACTTGGAGTTTTAAAAATCTCTCTATATTTGCCATCCATATTACATTCTAATCCATTGATTATTGAGGACTCAGTTTTAACCTGGTGATTGTGAGAAGAACAAGAGCATTTTAATAAAATCTGAGACTTGTTAGACAAATTTTGCAGCAATAGTTAATTGATGCTGAATTTTATTTATTGACCATATGAATAAAGTGTTTAATTTTCACGAAGGTTAGAAAGGAAAAAAAATCTTATAAAGCAACGCATTAATCTCTTGTGTCATCCTGATGACCTAGAAAAAGAGCAGATATTTATTTTTAAAAATTAAACGCATCAAAACTTACCTGTGGCATCAGAGGAACATGATCAAGGTCCCATCTAGTTCACCGTCTACTAGGGTCCTAGTAGTTGTTGAGATCCTTAAACTCTTTGAACTAAACCAGATTGTGTTGCTGCTGGAAGCAGCTACTGATATAAACACTGGCACCATATGACCTTCTGCCATGGGCAGTGCTGACTCTGAGTATGTCTCTTCATGAGCCCAATGGCAAGGCTTGGTAACTGCTGCCCTACTATTTCCATTATTCCCTACCAGTCACGAGAAATAACTGAATGCCTTTAAACTATAAATATCTTGGCGTTACACACTGGGATTCACTCACTAAGAACCTCCACCATACTAATTTTCTCCTAACTTTTAAAATTCTTTCAAAACCTGTCACTTCAGTCCTGTTTCATCGCTTGGCATAATTACTGCCACTTATTTTCCCTGTGTGAAGCTCTTATAAATGCAAGTTATTGTCAATTAAGTGCAGTTATTGGACAGATAACCTTCCTAATTGCAACTTCAGTTACTTTATTTTTTTCAGTGTTTTGTACCATGGATGGTATCTCTCCACTAACCATTTTCACTAAAAGAATAAATGGTTGTGACCTTGTGATAAACTAGAGCTGTGCAAAATCTGGTGAAATGTGTACCTTGAATTGGAATCTTATTTGTAAATATATTAAGTTATGAGATAAGACATTGACCAGTCCGAGAAATGACTGATTCAATAAATGCTCCCTGTCGTGAGAATTATGTGATCAATAATATTGAGGTCTTCATACGCCAAGAGTAATACATGTTTACATAGCATTGAATAATACACCTTTCTCAGTCTTTGTTAGTGTCATGTGAGAGTACCTTTAAGAAATGGGTGTTTATAAATGGGTGTGTACATAAGTATCTGTAGTGAGAGTACCTTTAAGAAATGGATGTTTATTACTGCAGTGATGTCAGCGAGTGGGTGAAGCTGGGCTGTCTGTCAGCTTTTTACTTTCATTTTAAGCTGTTTGCTGCAGTGTATGTTTTAGTTTTGTTTTCAGAACTGGATAGCTGCAGTTACAGCCAGAAGGTGTATTAGAGTCTCTCTCTGTAATCTAAAGACTGTATATCGATCCTGGTGATTTAAAACCAATAACAGTAGTGACTTTAACCTGATGTTCTTCTGGTAAAAGGTGTTTTAAGTCTTATGGATGTTATAAGGAAAGCTTAAAGGATTACTTAGTGTTATATTCGTTGGGGGTTATATTTGAATTAATGGTTGCTAAGATGTTCACTGCATGTTTTAAAAAGGTTAACTTGAATTCATAGAATAAACATTGTTTTGCTTTAAAACATACTTTTCTATTTCTGCTGTACCACTCCTGTATAGTGGGCCGTGTGCTCCCCATACCACAATCTATTATAAGTTGTGGGTCAGGTGAATTCCATGATACACTTTGAGGTTCTCTAAACCCTGACCCATAACATTAGTTATGTGTTTTGTCTGATCACTCTTATTTAAGTATTCCACCTTGCCAACTGATATAACTTTAATCTATTGTGCACAAAAGATTTGTGCTCACTTTTAATCTTTACAGTGAATCTGTGCTGCTCTTGGTAAGCTCCAGGAATTATATATTTTTTAACCACAACTCACTATAACATCGTGCATGCTCAGACAGTAATGGACACCTGTTGTGTGACTATATTCAACACGCAGGAACATTAGTGGCTATTGCTAAGGAAATCTGCAATATCTCAAATATTCGTTAATACTTCAAAACTGTGAAATGCTTGAAGATTTTCCACTGATTAGCAGATGTGAGGAAAAGATTGTTGTCGGCTTTGACATTCCTCAGTGCTGGTGTTAAATTGGCAAGCAGGCTTCGTGCCAACCTCAGCCCACCCATCAACCAATATAATCCCAGCGATCTTTCATGTTGAACTAAAGGGAATAGTTAATGAATTTCTGGCACAGTCCTTGCCTGTGCTTGGGATCCTCCTGTGGGGGGGGGGGGGGGGGGGGGGGAGACAATGGGGGAGTTAAAAATTGTCACAGGCCTCTGATGCTTTCAGCAGCTTAAATGGACTGGCAAAAGATGATAGCATCATAGAAATGTTACAGCACAGAAGGAGGCCATACTGCCCATCTTGTCCATGCCAGATGAAGCACTTGACCTCCAGGTACCCAGCAAAATCTGCAATTGAGGAAGACTTAATCAGTTATTCTGTTACAATTTGAAATTTCATCCCATTGTGTTCAACACAGCCAACATTATGCTGGTGTAATTGGCGACTAATGTTACTAATCTGGTAAGACAGCAATTCCATTCTGGTCAACAAAAGTGCTTCTCTTCTATGTTTTGTGAAAGATTACCTTTTGTAATTCCCTGTAGGTTTGTACTAATGCTTTTTGATATACATCTCATTGCTAAAATATTTACCATGTTGTTGATTTGAATGGTGTTACACAAACATACTAATTAGGAGCATGACGAGGTTACCTGGTCCCTCCCAGCCTGCTCCGCCATTCAATAAGATCATGGTTGATTTGATGATAACTTTGGCCTTGCATTCCTGCTGACCCCGGATAACTTTTCACCGCCTTGTTAATCAAGAATCTATCTAGTTCTGCCTTAAAAATATTCAAAGGCTCTGGTTCCACTGACTTTTAATACTCATGATCCTCGGAGAAAAGATTTCTCCTCACCCCTATCTTAAATGAACAGCCACTTATTTTTAAACAGTGATCCCTCGTTCTAGATTCTCCCACAAGAGGGAACATCCTCTCCAGATTCACCTTGTGAAAATCTTCAGGATCTTAAAGGTTTCAACCAAGTCAACTCTTACTCTTCTAAACTCCAGTGATATGCCTAATCTTTCCAACCTTTCCTCACAAGACAACCTGCCCATTCCTGGTGTTAGTCCAGTAAACCTTCTCTGCACTGCTTCCAGCACATTTACGTTTTTCCATGACTAAGGAGACCGATACTCTACACTGCATTCCAGACGTGGTCTCTCCAATGCCCTGCATAACTGAAACATAACCTTACTACTTTTATATTCAATTCCCCTCGCTTTAAACAATAACAAACATGGATCAAACATACCGGCACTTGGAAGGATCTCCCAGGCGATTGGGGAGCCCTGGGTAGTTGGGTTATGGCAGAGTGGTGCCCTGGCCCCTCAGTGTCACCCTGGCAATGCCAATGTGCGCAGGTGACATCTTGTCCATACCAGGGATCAGGCTCGGTGGGGGGAGGGGAGGACCTGCTCTTGTAGAGTGCGGGGTCTCAAGGAACCTCTAATTGATAAGTTGGGGCATAGGCATCTGGAGGCTGCGGTTCAGAGATTGGCCCGTCATTTGCACCGACCTCTTCCTGCACTGGTGAGCTGAGCTAGTTAGTGCAGGAAATGAGCCTAAGTGCGACCTCGACGGGGCATTCCTCGCCGAGACCCAGAAAATAAGCAGAACCCTGTTTAATAGCGGGGTCGTTCCCGGTGCTGCAAGTGCCAGGAAACACCTGCCGCCCAAAATGAGACACTTTCTTTTCCAAATCACACCCAACATCACTGTATTTTTACCACCTTATTTGATTCAATAAAGACTTCAGTTCAGTGCCTCTTGCAAATTTGTTTCCGTACAGCTACAACACAATTACCTGACCAACATGGGAATTGCCCCGGTATGCCTTTTTCACAAAAAGCTGGACAAATCCGATCCAGCCAGTTACTGTTAGTCTACTCTGTATCATCAGCAAACTGTGGAAAGTTTCATCATGTCATCAAATGGCATTTCCAGCACCAATAACCTGCTTACTGATGCTCAGTTTGGGTGTTGGAGGACGACTTGATTCACACCTCATTACAGTTTTGGTCTAACATGGACGGGAGTGGGGGGGGGGGGGGGGGGGTGGGGGGGCTGTCCTTCACATCGTGCAGCTTGATGAGTGTGTCGTCAAGAAGCCCTGGCAAAACTGAAGTCAATGGGAATCCGACGGGGTTAATCTCCCCATTGGTTGGAGTCACACCTAGCACAAAGAAAGATGGTGTGGTTTTTGAAAACCAATTATCTCAGACCCATAGCATTTTATGCAGGACTTCCTCAGGGTTGTGTCCTAGGCCCAACCATCTTCAGCTGCATCATCAATGACCTTCCCTTCATTATAAGGTTAGAAGTGGGGATGTTTGCTGATGTTTGCAAAATGTTGAGTACCACTCGCCATTCCTCTTATGCTGAAACAGTCTAAATGTCCAGATGCAGCAAGAACTCAACAGAATCCAGATAGGATGATAAGTAGCAAGTAACAATCATGCCGCACAAGTGTCAGACAATGACTATATCCAATAATAGAGAATCAGACCATCTCCCCTTCACATTGAATGGCATTGCCACCACTGAGTCCTCCATTATCAACATCCATTGATCAGGAATTTGTCTGGAGCTGCTATATAAAAACTGTGGCTACAAGAGCAGGTAAGAGTGTGTGAATTCTGCGGTGAGTAACTCACTTCCTAACTTCCAAAGTGCCTGTCCACCATCCACAAGGCACAAATCACGAATGAGATGGAATACCTTTCAATTGCTTGAACGAGTGCAGCATCAACAACTTAATCTATGAATGTTAGCATAATAAAATGTTTCAAGGTGCTTCACAGGAATCTTATAAAACAAGGTGTGATGACACCAAGCCAAATAAAGAGATATTAGATCTGATGACTGAAAGCTTGGCCAAAACCATAGATTTTGAGGAGAATAAAGTGAGGTGGTGAGATGTAGGGAGGGAATTCCCGAGACTGGGTTAGACAACTGAAGGTGACAATACCAATCGGGGGGAGTGGAGTCAGAATTAAGACGAGGACAACAGAGATTTGGATTACTTCAAATTTATGTGGGGTAGAATGTGGACACTGATGAGGAGTGTATTGGAATTGTAGAGTCTAAAGGAAATTTGCACCCATGTTTCAAGGTCCCCACATTGGGGACCCACACACACTCCCCAAAGGACTGCCTCCTGCAGGTGCTCCCAATAAACCTGCCCCCAACTCCCAGCCTCCTAGATTATTATCAAGACTCCCTTTGCATCATCCCTCTCTCTTCCCCCATCCCCCTTGTCATAAGACCCCCCCCCCCCCCCCCCCCCCAATTTACCTGGTCTTGGATGTCAGGACTTTGAATCTGGGGACTGCTTTCTTGAACTACAGAACTGCTGACCAATCTGATTGGCTAGCAGCTGTCTTGAGGTGGGGCCTCCGCCTGAGGTAGTGTGGGCATCCTATCTCCGGCCAATTCAAAAGCATTAAATGGCTGCAGGGCAGACGTGATCGGCGGGGATGCATTCCCTGCTGGCCAGGTGGAAGATCCCTGCCCCTTGTGTTTTCTGCCTGCAAAGAAATGGAAAGCAGTTTGTCAAACTCTTCTTGATGAAGTCATGTCCCTTTAAATATAGCTCAGTATTCTGCCTTTGGTTGCATATGTATAATATACTTTGTTTGGTAGATTATTTATTAGGTCATTGTATCCTCCATGCTCCCATTTCATTTTATGTGAAGTTTTGACATCTTGCATTTGCTGAACTGCAAGTGTTATAAATAAACATTTCCCATTATAGTGGGCACCAGGATTGAAGAAAGGAATTTACCTACTGAGTTGGAACGCACCTGATTTTTGTTCTGCAACATTTTTTCATTTATTTATGTGTCTAAACATGTCTGCTTCTGATTCCTCATCAATGCTTTTGTTAGCTCCCAAATGTAACTATTCCAATGCAGTCCTGGCCGGGATCCTATTTTGCACCCAACATAAAACTGGGGTTAATATAAATCTCAGCTGTGTATTTTAACTGGCACTAAATCATGCTTGCCCATTACACTCATGCTCGTTGGCTCCTGAAGTGTTCAGAATCATCGGCGTCATCTCCACTGTTGTAATATAATATCCAAAATGGGCATTAAGTCAGCACTGTGCCCACCAGAAACCTCGGCGCGAGGCTCGCACAATTTTTAGGATTGCACTTTATCAGCAAGCAATTGGCAAACTTCCTAATTGTTAATGAATACTAGTGGGCAGCTAACCAATCTCCATTGATGCGGACCACTCCGCAGCATTTAACGGCAAGTAAAATGATGAACCAAGGAATTTTACAGACTCCCAAACAAACCTCCTGGTGTGGGGCGGTAAATGTCTGCCCAATTTGGTCATCTTTATCTCCAATAACTTGCTTCAGTTTCAATTAATAGCATGATTGCTTGCCTTCCATGCTTTTTACATTGGCTGCATGTTTTAGTGCATTTTGGAAAGGTTTATTCTTGCTGAGTAAACTGGATTTCCATTCAGTTCACACATTGGGAGTGATCAGCAGATTATTCTTGAATATAATTGGTCTAAAAGCAAAATATTTGCAGATGCTGAGAATCTGAAATAAAAACAGAATATGCTGGAAAAACCCAACAGTTCTGGCAACGTCAGTGGAGAGAGAAACAGTTCATGTTTCTGGTCTGTTTCATCAGAACTGAGAAAAGTTAGAAATTGAGTATGTGGAAGTGGGGAGGGTGAGAAGAGCAAAAAAGAAGTTCTGTGATAAGAGGGCAGGAGAGATTAATTGACCAAAAGCATCATGTCACATGGCTAAAGAGAGTGATGATGAGCACCTACCATAGCTCCCGGGGTGAGTGTAGAAGTGAGTATAACAGAACAAATATGATCAAGGTCTCTGTCACCCACTGTGAGAGAGAATCCTCAGCTGAGGTAAAAGGAAGACATATTGGGTACACTAGTATTGAAGATTGCATCATTCGAACAGATGTGGTAGTGGTGGAGAAACTGCAAAATGGAATTGAGTATTTACAGGAAATGGGATGTGAAAAAATATAGTGCAGGTAGTCAGAGAGCTCATTGGACTTGTAGTGAATATCGGTTGATTATCATAGAATTTACAGTGCAGCAGGAGGCCATTTGGCCCATCGAGTCTGCACCCGCTCTTGGAAAGAGCACCCTACCCAAGGTCAACACCTCCACCCTTTCCCCATAACCCATTAACCCCACCCAACGCTAAGGGCAATTTTGGGCACTTAAGGGCAATTTATCATGGCCAATCCACCTAACCTGCACGTCTTTGGACTGTGGGAGGAAACCGGAGCACCCGGAGGAAACCCACGCAGACACGGGGAGAATGTGCAGACCCCGCACGGACAGTGACCCAGCGTGGAATCGAACCTGGGACCCTGGCGCTGTGAAGCCACAGTGCTAGTCACTTGTGCTACCGTACTGGCCACTGAGTTAATAACCTGACATTAATCTGTTCCAATTAATTCTAACATGTCCCCCAATTCGAATGTCCGTAAATAGTATTGTGGACCATAATACGTTGTGCTTTTCCGATTGACAAATAAAATAATTGTTGTATCTGTAAAACTGCAGGTATTTTTGACCAGATTACTTAAAGGTTTGCCTAGGCGTCTTTAAAACGAGGAGAATTCAAGTTCAACAATATTTATTTGACATAATTAACCCGTAAATTCCCCAGAAAATATACTCTATAAGTGTACCCAAGATCAGTTTATACTACCCACAAAGATGGCTTGGTAGGGCTATGGATTCGATTGCTGTGTTCCTCAAGTCTGTCTTCACGGACATTATTCTCCCTGGCAGTTTCTTCCTTCCTTTCTTCCTCCTCTGGTCTGGGCAAGGTCTGGTCTGGTCTTCACTTCTCCAGACTGGTCAAGGTCACCTCCCATGCCGAGTCTTTGCTCCTGATGTGCTTGTGTGCCTGTTTGTATTGACCTCTCTTCATGCCCTTTTGCCATTTCCTCTGGCTTTCTGCCAATGATGTCTCGGGAGGGGTTCTCAGCACCCAATGGTCCGGTTGATGACCATTTGACAGGCTTCATGAGCCCCGTGCCATGTGTCCCATCTCTGGTGGTGTGGGCTGCATATAACCTGTTCCCATCTAAGGGGACAAAGTCTGTCCCGATCTGGGCTACTGACAATAGACCTGTGCATGTAATAATAATAATCTTTATTGTCACAAGTAGGCTTACATTAACACTCCAATGAAGTTACTGTGAAAAGCACCTGGTCGCCACACTATGGCGCCTGTTCGGGTACACGGAGGGAGAATTCAGAATGTCCAATTCACTTAACAAGCACATGTTTTGTGACTTGTGGGAGGAAACCGGAGCACCCGGAGGAAACCCAAGCAGGCACAGGGAGAATGTGCAAACTCTGCACAGAGAGTGACCCAAGCAGGATCAATAGCATGTGATGATGGTCAGTTTTAGTCAGGCATAAAAGCTAGGCCCGGGCAGGTCACCACAGAATGTACACTACATTTTACGCCTCCTACAACTACTTGGGGCATATTATGCTCGTTTAGATGTCGAAGATCAGTGCTAAGAAATGGAAATAGATGTTCAGTTTGGTGGCTCACGGTCTCGAGCAGAAAGGCAAGATCAGATGCGAGGTGAAACTTTTCCAACAATTTAATAAAAATCTTCTTTCACATCACTATAAAAGCTTCTAATTACTATAGCCATCCTTCTCGGCTTCTGAGCTTTTAAAATTAGTACAGGTGTTGGAACTTTTTAACTGAGATGCAAATCGTTAAACTCTTCCATGTAGTGATAGAGAGGAAACTTTCAGCTGAAGTTTCAGTTGGATTTTCAATGGTGAAAGAGTTAAAGCTAGTTACAAATTGTGAACACACAAGTGCCAATGCTACCACCCTTCCTATGGGATGGGATGACATAACCATCATAGTAAATTAGTTGCCCTTAACCCCATGTTGGGTGCATGGCAAGAGGTTACTTTGTGTTTATTCATTAACTCCAGATTTCCTATCCAACAAGCATTTGAAGTTATATTTGACTCGAAGTTGCTGAATTATTCACATGTTTCAGATGCATTCCATTCTTATATTTCTGAAGTACTGTTAGAATGGTAGGGCATCTTCAGTTTCCACACATAGTCAATATGCTAATTTTACCATGCCAACAGGAGTAGATAAACACACTCCTGCACTGGTAAAGAGGGCCAGTAGAGAAGTAGCTGTAACCTGCACTTTTAAAAGCAATGACTGTTATCTTGGCAAAGCACTCAAGATAACTTTCCCTCTCCACCTTGGGGGCTAATAACATTCTTTTGAAATACAGCTTGCTTTTATCATGCTAAATTGGTCCCAGTATCTCCTAACTGTATTTAGTTCCACATTAGCTGTTACATAACCAATTTTTAAAGGTTTGCAAATTTATTTTAAATAATCTGATTCATGGTGCCTTTAATTTTGGACTGGGAAAAATTTATGAAATAATGAACAAAGACGTACAATTGCTGCACTGAGCTCACTCAGGTCCAACTCTGACTTTTGTCATCAAACCTGCCGACCACGGTGGGGCTGTTGTTGTCTGGCGTACTGACCTCTACCTCTCAGACACTTCCTCCTATCTCCCCTGGACCATGACCCCACCACCAAGCATCAAGCCATTGTTTCCAGGATTGTCATTGACCTCGTGTCCTCTGTGGATCTTCCTGTCACAGCTTCCAACCTCGTAGTCTCCAAACCCTGGACAGCCCACTTTTACCTCTTCCCAAAATCCACAAACAGGACTGTCCTGGTAGGCCCATTATGTCAGCCTGTTCTTGCCTCACCAAACTCATTTCTTCCTATTGTGATTCCATACTCTTGTCCAGTTCCTTTCCACCTACATCCACAATTCCTCTGATGTCCTACATCATATCAACTACTTCAGTCTCCCGGCCCTAACCGTCTCCTCTTTACCTTGGATGTCCAATCCCTCTGTGACTCCATTCCCACCAGGATAGTCTGCGGGCTCTCCATTTCTTCTTCGAACAGAGGCCTGAATAATCCCCATCCTCCAGCTGACTGAACTTGTCCTCTCACTGAATAATTTCTCTTTTAGCTTGTCTCCTTTCCCCCAAACTAAAGCTATGGCTATGGGTACCCAAATAAGTCCCACTTTTGTCTGTCTCTTTTTTAAAAAAAATAAAAATTTTGAGTACCCAATTAATTTTTCCCAATTAAGGGGCAATTTAGCCTGTATATCTTTGGATTGTGGGGGCAAAACCCACGCAGACACGGAGAGAATGTGCAAAACTCCACACAGACAGTGACCCAGAGCCGGGATCGAACCGGGAACCTCGGCGCCATGAAAAAGCAGTGCTAACCACTACGCCACCATGTTGCACTTTTGTCTGTCTCTTTATGGGTATGTGGACCATTTCCTGATTCAATCCTACTCTGGCCCCCTCCCACAACTCCAGCATCACCAACAATCAGTCCTGGTCCACCTACGTTGACACTATATGACCAAGAAAGCATAACAGCGCCTACACTTTCTCAGGAAACTAAGGAAATTCGGCATATCCACATGACTCTTACTAACTTTTACAGATGCACCATAGAAACCATCCTATCTGGCTGCACCACAGCCTGGTATGGCAAATACTCGGCCCAAGACCATAAACTGCAGAGTTGTGAACACCGTCCAGTCCATCACACAAACCCACCTTCGATCTATTGCCTCTGTCTACACCTCCCGCTGCCTTGGGCAGCATAATCAAAGACCCTTCCCACCCAACTTAGTTACTCTTCCAACTTCTTCCATTGGGCAGGAGGTAGAAAAGTCTGAAAACGTGCACTAACAGATTCAAAAACAGCTTGTTCCCTGCTGTTACTAGACTCCTAAACAACCCTCTTATGGACTGATCTGATCTCTTCACACATCATCTCTACTGAGTAGTACTACACTCCTGTATGGTTCACTTGATGCCTGTGTCTAAGTATTTACATTGTGTATTTTATGTTTTCCCTATGTATTTTCTTTTTATGTATGGAGTGATCTGTCTGGACTGTGCACAGGACTCTATACTTTGGTACTCGTAACAATAAACAAATCCAGAATTGAGAATACTTCACCCTCTTCCCGCAGCACCTTCCCATGCAATCGCAGAAAGCAAAACATCTCCCCCTCACCATCCAAGGGTCCAAACATTCTTTTCAAGTGAGGCAGCGCTTCACGTGCACCTTCTTCAATCTGGTCTATTGCATTCTTGGCTCCCAATGTGGTCTCTACATTGCAGAGACTGGGTGACTGCTTTGCAGAACACCTTTGGTCTGTTCAGTAGCAAGGCCCAGACCTTCCTGTTGCTTGCCATTTCAACTCGCCGTCCTGCTCTCATGTACACGTGTCTGTCCTTGGCTTGCTGCAAAGTTCCAGTGAAGCCCAACACAAACTAAATGAACAGCACCTCGTTATCCGAGTAGGCACGTTACAGCCTTTAAGACTCCAACTTCAGACTGTGAACTCTCTCCTCCACCTTCAACCTATTTTTATTTCTATCAATTTATTTTCATTTCTTCCATCGATTTTGTTTTTTCTTTACCACCGTCTCTTCACCCCACCCCACCCAAGCCATTTGTTCCTTGTTGCAAGTAGTCTTGACACGCTGCTTACCTCTGTCTTACCTCTGTCGTGCAATGAACACATTCAGTATTCAATGAACACATTACTTGTGCCAGTAACAGCACCCTTCTTAAGTCCAGGGCTGATTTAGCTCACTTGGCCAGACAGCTGTTTTGTGATGCAGAGCACAGCCAGCGGGTTCAATTCCTGTTCCAGTTGAGGTTATTCATGAAGGCCCCTTCTTAGCCTTGCCCTACGCCTGAGGTTTGGTGACCCTCAGCTTAAATCACTACCAGTCAGCTCTCTCCCTAAAAGGGGAAAGCAGCCTATGGTCATTTGGGACCATTCTTTTACCTTTCTTAAGTCATTATCACCACCATTTACATTCTCCTTGCCTTTTTGTCCACGACATCTTTGCCAACCTCTCCCCAGCCACCACCTATCGTTGGCCCTCTATCCAGCCCTCTTACTGCTCCACCCCCCACTACAATATAAATCTCATCCTATTTCCAGTTTTCTCTTGCTTTGATGAAGAGTTATCCAGACTCGATGTTAGCTCTGTTCTTTCTCCACAGATGCTGTCAGATCTGCTGAGACTTTCCAGCATTTACTGTTTTTGTTTCAGGTTCCAACATCCGCAGTCATTTTCTTTTATCTTTATGTACCATACATCTGCTTGTCTTGCCGACAGAGCAATTCTTTTAGTTTTGTGGACTGTCTGATGGTTTGATCTATTATGGACGCTGACTCGTGCAACCCTACTCAAGTTCCTGTGTCACTAACTGAAATGTTTCCCCTGTTGCCTTGGTTTGTAGAATGACTCACTTTTGGCAATTTACTCCCTTTTACAGAAAGTACCTTTTGATCCCGGCCCTAACCGTCTCCTCTTTACCTTGGATGTCCAATCCCTCTGTGACTCCATTCCCACCAGGATAGTCTGCGGGCTCTCCATTTCTTCTTCGAACAGAGGCCTGAATAATCCCCATCCTCCAGCTGACTGAACTTGTCCTCTCACTGAATAATTTCTCTTTTAGCTTGTCTCCTTTCCCCCAAACTAAAGCTATGGCTATGGGTACCCAAATAAGTCCCACTTTTGTCTGTCTCTTTTTTTAAAAAAAATAAAAATTTTGAGTACCCAATTAATTTTTCCCAATTAAGGGGCAATTTAGCCTGTATATCTTTGGATTGTGGGGGCAAAACCCACGCAGACACGGAGAGAATGTGCAAAACTCCACACAGACAGTGACCCAGAGCCGGGATCGAACCGGGAACCTCGGCGCCATGAAACAGCAGTGCTAACCACTACGCCACCATGTTGCACTTTTGTCTGTCTCTTTATGGGTATGTGGACCATTTCCTGATTCAATCCTACTCTGGCCCCCTCCCACAACTCCAGCATCACCAACAATCAGTCCTGGTCCACCTACGTTGACACTATATGACCAAGAAAGCATAACAGCGCCTACACTTTCTCAGGAAACTAAGGAAATTCGGCATATCCACATGACTCTTACTAACTTTTACAGATGCACCATAGAAACCATCCTATCTGGCTGCACCACAGCCTGGTATGGCAAATACTCGGCCCAAGACCATAAACTGCAGAGTTGTGAACACCGTCCAGTCCATCACACAAACCCACCTTCGATCTATTGCCTCTGTCTACACCTCCCGCTGCCTTGGGCAGCATAATCAAAGACCCTTCCCACCCAACTTAGTTACTCTTCCAACTTCTTCCATTGGGCAGGAGGTAGAAAAGTCTGAAAACGTGCACTAACAGATTCAAAAACAGCTTGTTCCCTGCTGTTACTAGACTCCTAAACAACCCTCTTATGGACTGATCTGATCTCTTCACACATCATCTCTACTGAGTAGTACTACACTCCTGTATGGTTCACTTGATGCCTGTGTCTAAGTATTTACATTGTGTATTTTATGTTTTCCCTATGTATTTTCTTTTTATGTATGGAGTGATCTGTCTGGACTGTGCACAGGACTCTATACTTTGGTACTCGTAACAATAAACAAATCCAGAATTGAGAATACTTCACCCTCTTCCCGCAGCACCTTCCCATGCAATCGCAGAAAGCAAAACATCTCCCCCTCACCATCCAAGGGTCCAAACATTCTTTTCAAGTGAGGCAGCGCTTCACGTGCACCTTCTTCAATCTGGTCTATTGCATTCTTGGCTCCCAATGTGGTCTCTACATTGCAGAGACTGGGTGACTGCTTTGCAGAACACCTTTGGTCTGTTCAGTAGCAAGGCCCAGACCTTCCTGTTGCTTGCCATTTCAACTCGCCGTCCTGCTCTCATGTACACGTGTCTGTCCTTGGCTTGCTGCAAAGTTCCAGTGAAGCCCAACACAAACTAAATGAACAGCACCTCGTTATCCGAGTAGGCACGTTACAGCCTTTAAGACTCCAACTTCAGACTGTGAACTCTCTCCTCCACCTTCAACCTATTTTTATTTCTATCAATTTATTTTCATTTCTTCCATCGATTTTGTTTTTTCTTTACCACCGTCTCTTCACCCCACCCCGCCCAAGCCATTTGTTCCTTGTTGCAAGTAGTCTTGACACGCTGCTTACCTCTGTCTTACCTCTGTCTTGCAATGAACACATTCAGTATTCAATGAACACATTACTTGTGCCAGTAACAGCACCCTTCTTAAGTCCAGGGCTGATTTAGCTCACTTGGCCAGACAGCTGTTTTGTGATGCAGAGCACAGCCAGCGGGTTCAATTCCTGTTCCAGTTGAGGTTATTCATGAAGGCCCCTTCTTAGCCTTGCCCTACGCCTGAGGTTTGGTGACCCTCAGCTTAAATCACTACCAGTCAGCTCTCTCCCTAAAAGGGGAAAGCAGCCTATGGTCATTTGGGACCATTCTTTTACCTTTCTTAAGTCATTATCACCACCATTTACATTCTCCTTGCCTTTTTGTCCACGACATCTTTGCCAACCTCTCCCCAGCCACCACCTATCGTTGGCCCTCTATCCAGCCCTCTTACTGCTCCACCCCCCACTACAATATAAATCTCATCCTATTTCCAGTTTTCTCTTGCTTTGATGAAGAGTTATCCAGACTCGATGTTAGCTCTGTTCTTTCTCCACAGATGCTGTCAGATCTGCTGAGACTTTCCAGCATTTACTGTTTTTGTTTCAGGTTCCAACATCCGCAGTCATTTTCTTTTATCTTTATGTACCATACATCTGCTTGTCTTGCCGACAGAGCAATTCTTTTAGTTTTGTGGACTGTCTGATGGTTTGATCTATTATGGACGCTGACTCGTGCAACCCTACTCAAGTTCCTGTGTCACTAACTGAAATGTTTCCCCTGTTGCCTTGGTTTGTAGAATGACTCACTTTTGGCAATTTACTCCCTTTTACAGAAAGTACCTTTTGATCTTTTCACTGTGTTGGTTGATATAATATCTCAGAACATAGCTGATGTGTTTGATATTTGAAGAACAATAGTACTACATGCCTGTACAGGCCTGTTACCCAGCCCCCCATACTTCCTGCAGAGTTTGCATTTGCGCCACAGGTACTTCTGTTTTTATTCGGACCTTTCATTAGAGATGGACCAGAGTCTGGGAAAACCTGGCGCCATTCCTGACATGGCTTGGAGAGCAAATATTGTCACATACTTAATGATTGTAAAGAACAAAGCAAAGGTCAAAACAATGCTATAGGTCATGGATTTAAACTGTCAGCTGTTCATAATATGTGGTGTTTTCCTTCTCAATTACATGGAAACCCGATTACCATCTCAAAATTAATCAATTGAGACCAGCATTTGGTGTAAATATGTTAATACAGTAAAGTGACCATGCAGCTTTAGCCCCAATGAAGTTTTAATTTGTTTTAACCTACTTCCTCCATGTGACACCATCTGTATCTCATTCCGTCTCCCCCCTCCTTTTCTATATTCGTGTCTCTTTCTCTCTAGGTATGTCTCACTCACTGCCCAAATGTTCATCTTGTATATTTAATGCTTTTAAAACCAAATATCCTGGTGGAGAGATTAGAGCTGTGAACAGCTGCCAGGTTTATTTTTGTGAGAAAATGTTTTAGGATAAGGGGTCAATCCTTTAGGATGGAGCTGAGGAGAAAATTCTTCTCTCAAAGACTTGTGGATCTTTACCCAAGAGAGCAGTGGGTGTTCAGTCATCGAACATATTCAAGACAGAGATTAGTAGATTTTAAGGTGATTAAGAGATTTGGAGATAGTGCAGGAGGTGGAGTTTGAGGTAGATGATCAACCATGATCTTATCGAGTGACAGATCGGGCTCAATGGACCGCATGGCCGAAACCTACCTGCTCCTATTTCTTTTGCTCCTGTATTATTTTTATGCTGTGCTGCTGTTGAGGGTCCGAGGTTGGTTTCCACTTGGAAACCACTTGGTTTCCCCCTACTGCACTTGCCCATGGACAATTCTTTGTGGGAGTTCAGTGTGACAGTTAGCGTATTAGTGAAGTTATGTTTTCTACCCTGTGTTTCTTTTTAACTGGTCTCCCCCGACCCCGTCATTTGCAAGCTCTCTGAAATGATTTGATAGAGTATGTACCATATGATAATTACTGGATCTAGCATTAAGAATCATAGATAGTTACACTGTTTGGGTGGGGGTGCTCTGTGACTAGACTAGGATCCTTCTTTGTCATGTTTCTGGGGGCATGCAGTGGATGGTGGATGTGTGAAGTATTTCCCTTGAAGTTGGTTTGAGCCAGAAATGGTCCCAGAAAGGGTGGACAAAGTGCTCAAGTCCATTCTCTTCAGCTATCCCTCCCAGGATCACTTTAGTGGCAATTTGGGGTTGATGGAAATGATCTGATGCTGGAGACGCCGCCACCAGAGGTGGAGGCTGTGGGCTGAGTCCAAGGCCCTTGGATCTTGGGAGTACGAACAGGGCAAGGTGCTTGACCCAGAGGCCCAGCCAGGATAGTCACCGCCACTCGAAGCGTTGCCTCGGCAGCTTGGGTGGGGATACTAAAGGTGTGGGAGAGCGGCAAATGTGAGAGAGGCCAGGCATTTCCCTTGCTCGATTTGTGGTGGGGTGTGGGGGGGGGGGGGGGGGGGTTGTCCAGTCTGTAGCCTGAAATAGTCCACTGCAGACTGTCAGGAGGAAGTCCTGGCTTCCGTCCCAGGTGTGGCCTCGGGCTGGTACTTTGGTCAGATCCCTGGGTTGTTGTGTCACTGCACTGGCTGGGGTGGTGGTGAGGAGGGATGGGTAGAGGAATGGGCAAAGGAAAGTAAGCAAAAAGTGGAGTTGAATTTCAGGAGTGGTGTGCGTGAGACACCAAATGTGCACTACTCGGGGCTTGAGATGATTTAGAGTTACCCAATTTGAAATTTGTGGAGAATTCTGTGAAACAGAATTTCTGTTATATTCAGTGATTCTTAAAATTTTATTTTGCAAGTTATTACAGCTGGGAGCACACAGTGCTGCACATGTATTTGTGCTGTACAATATTTCAACTTGAACATTATTTTTTCAGGGCAAGCAATATGCAAATGAACCTACCTCAGGCTTTAACTTTGATTCCTATGGGAACCCACGATTCACTTAAAGTTGTGATTTTCGAGAACGCAATCACAGCTTTAATTCGGGACTTGCTGGACTGCATTGAGACCATTGCATGCTGTTCAAACATTCACCTCTAGAGGGTAGTAGTGAGTAGACAGTTGGAATTCAATAACATAAAATCAAATTCCTGTGGATTCTGGAATCTGAAACAAAAACAGAAAATACTGGACAATTGCAGCACATCTGACGGCATCTGTGAAGAGAGAAGGGAGTTAATGTTTGTTGAACTGCAATGTTGTTTTGTCATTAATGGGCTGATAATGCTTTAACAAGTCAAGAGATATGTTTGTGCACAACATATTCCTTCACCGATAAAGTTCAACTGTATAAATACAATCTAAGGACTAAATCCAGTACAGGTTACACATGATGCTATTCTGAATGATTATTGTTCCTCGTCAAAATATATATCTAGCCATGCAGCTACTAGCTTCCACAACATCTTTGAGATAATCAATTGCTGGTTGCTTTAGGTAATGGATTTTCTTTTGATGCTGTAATGGGCAGTGCGGATTATGTAAATCAAAATAGAGATTATTCAAAATAAAAAGACCAGATGGGAGGATCATAATATCCTGACTGAAGTGGTCTGTAAACAGAATAAAAATCATGAGCTGGATTCGTGCAAAAATGGGGCTATGTCCCCATGCCTGCGTATAAACGCTGGCCTTTCCCCAGTTTCCTGCAAAAAATAAAGAGCTGTTCACTTACCTGCAGGGGGCTAGCAGGAACCTGGGGAGCTTCACGCAGCTTTGGCTGCGGATACGGGCCCCCGCACTTCCGGTTCCGAGACTGCGCACAGCGGTGGACTCCAGCGGCCGTGCAGAATACCATGGCGGACTCGGACCGCGGACCATCATCAAGAAAGAAGGTCCCACCAATCGGCCCCATGCCCCTCCACCGGACCGGCCCGACCGCTGCCCATAAGCACCCCCCTCTCCCCTCCACCCGGTGCTGGATCCCCCCGCCCCACACTCGGTCGGTCAGGATCGGAGTATTGCTGGGAGGGCCTCTGGCAATGGTCCCCCAGCTGCGTGGCATGATTGACAGACGAGCCGGAGCAGCACCGGTCGCGATCCTGTCGGGAATGCCGATTCTCTGCCCCCGCACCAAACGTGATTTTGGCACGGGGCATCCAGTCCCATGCCTCTGACTTGAGTGATACTCAGTTGTGCGTCACAAAATGAGCTATATTTTGTCTGCTAATGTTTAACACCCCTGTATTGTGCACTTCCCTGTCTGTATCAATGGTGCTGAGGTGGAGATGGTTGACAGCTTCACATTCCTAGGTGTGCACATCACCAACAATCTGTCCTGGTCCACCCATGTCGACACTATGACCTAGAAAGCACAACAGCGCCTACACTTTCTCAGGAAACCAAGGAGATTTGGCATGTCCACATGGACTCTTACCAACTTTTACAGATGCAACAAAAAAAAAGCATCCTATCTGGCTGCATAACAACCTGGTATGGCAACTGCTCGACCCAATGCCTTAAGAAACTACAGAGAGTCGTGAACACAGCCCAGTCCATCATTCAAACCTGCCTCCCATCCATTGACTCTGTCTACACCTCCCGCTGCCTTGGAAAAGCAGGCAGCATAATCAAAGACCCCTCCCACCCGGCTTATTCACTCTTCCAACTTCTTCCATCAGGCAGAAGATACAAAAGTCTGAGAAAACGCACTCATAGATTGAAAAACAGCTTCTTCCTCGTTGTTACCAGACTTCTGAATGACCCTCTTATGGACTGATCTAATCTCTTCACACATCTCTACTGAGTAGTACTGCACTCTTGTATGCTTCACCCAATGCCTGTGTCTATGTGTTTACATTGTGTATTTATGTATGTCCTATGTTTTTTTCATGTATGGATTGATCTCTCCGGACTGTACGCAGAACAATTCGTTTCACTTTACCTCGGTACACGTGACAGTAAAACAAATACAATACAATACAACATTAGCAAATAAAGTGGGTGAAAGTAAAAGCCACTCGCAGTGGGTAGAACTGCAGCCTCATGGCGCTGAGGTCCCAGGTCCGATCCCGGCTCTGGGTCACTGTCCGTGTGGAGTTTGCACATTCTCCCCGTGTCTGCGTGGGTTTCGTCTCCACAACCCAAAGTTGTGCAGGGTAGGTGGATTGGCCACGCTAAATTACCCCTTAATTGGAAAAATGAATTGGGTGCTCTAAATTTATTTTGAAAAAAACAACAAAAAAAGAAAGTATAAGCCACTTATTGCTGATATTTCTGTTCACCTTCATAGATGGAAGAGAAAATTAAGGCCCAGATTTTCGTCCCTGGCCTCCAAACCTGACCTTTTTAAAAATGTCCACCCTGGGTGGGCGACCTCTGAATCAATTCGTAGGCTGCTGATTGTGGAGTCAGGCTGGGCATAATGCCTGCCTCTAAGCTCTGGAACTTATGAAATAAATAATAAAACTAAAATATCCCTTGCCCCTTTCATCCACTTTACACTCCCTATGTCCCATCCATACCAGCTACCAACCCATGGCAATTTAATATGCTTTACACATTCCCTAAACATCTATCCCAGCTCAATTTCATCCCCCACCCCCCATGGTCTCTATTTACATTTGCAAAATTTGTGCCCATCCATCACCCCATAGCTCCCATACCACCTATGTGAACTTATTTTCACCTCAGGCCTGCCCATACCACCACCGACCATTCTTTGCTCTTACCCTGTCCTATATCAACTTGCATCCTTGAACAGTTCCTTGACAGCTTTGATGTTTTCTGGATAGGATTGACAGCTTTGACACTTCCTGGATAGGGTTGACCGCCGTGACACTTTCTGGATAGGTATCACAGCTTTTGACACCTTCTGGATAGGTTTCACAGCTTCGACACTTACAGGACAGGCTTAGCAGCTGGACAGTTTATTTTTTTTAATAAACGTTTTATTGAGGTATTTTTCGTATTGTAACAACAACAAAATAGACAATGTACATGAAACTATAAACATAGTGCAAAAGCCGTCTCCCTTCCTTACAGGTCCCATCTTTATTAACCCCTACTCTAAGCTAAACTAACCCCCCCCCCCCCCCCCCCCCCCCCCCCCCCCTCTGCTGATGATTAATTTTCTGCGAAGAAGTCGACGAATGGTTACCACCTCCGGGCGAACCCTAACAGTGACCCTCTCACGGCGAACTTGATTTTCTCCAAACAGAGAAAGCTAGCCATGTCCGATAGCCAGGTTTCCGACTTTGGGGGCTTTGAGTCCCTCCAAGCTAATAGTGTCCATCTCCGGGCTATCAGAAAAAGACCAGAATGTCTGCCTCTTTCTCCTCCTGGGTTCCTGGGTCTTCCGACACCCCGAAAATTGCCACCTCTGGACTCAGTGCCACCCTTGTTTTTAACACCATGGACGTGACATCTGCAAACCCCTGCCAAAATCCTCTAAGCTACGAACATGTCCAGAACATGTGGACATGGTTCGCTGGTCGTCCCGCACATTTTGCCCACCTGTCTTCCACCCCAAAGAATCTGCTCAACCGGGCCACTGTCATGTGAGCCCGAATTGAATTCTATCAGGCTGAGCCTAGCACATGTTGCGGACGCATTGACTCTACTCAACGCGTCCGCCCATAGACCACCCTCTATCTCTCCTCCCAGCTCCTCCTCCAACTTGTGCTTCAGCTCCTCGGTCTGCGTCTCCTCTGACCCCATAAGTTCCTTGTAAATGTCAGAGACGCTCGTTTCTCCCACCCACCCTCTGGAAACTACCCTGTCCTGAATCCCCCTTAGCGGTAGGAGTGGGAAGGTTGACAGTTTCTCGACAGCTTTGATGTTTTCTGGATATCATTGACAGCTTTGAAACTTCCTGGATAGGTTTGACAGCTTCGACACTTACTGGGCAGGCTTGGCAGCCGGACAGTTTCTTGACAGCTAGTCTTTGATAGTTTGACAGTTCCAATGAGTTTGTGTGTAAAAAATACATTATTCTGTTCACTTTTAACAATACAAAAGGTTGCCTGACTGATTCCTAAAGGTCTCCTAGGACCCTTTCCAAACCTTATTTCTCCAAATGGGTACCTTGGCTATCCATAAGAATCCAAGTCAAACCTCCTTTTATCTGTTCTAATTTGCAAATTCTAGATATCACACCCCTGTACTTCCAAAATTCCACTTCAATGAAAGAAGCTGGTAATCCAAATGTCCCACTACTGTGACGATGGGAAATTCTGGGAGGGGGGGGGGGGGGGGGGTTGTGGTCGGGGTGTGGTGAGGAAAGGATACACACGCCAAAGATGACAGAAGGTGTAAATTCAATCACTGGTTCAATTTCTGGTGGGTGATAATAAGAAAGACAATGAAATCACACCATGCTTATAGACAAAAGGGCATGTCAAACGCCATGCAGAAGTAAACTGTTGCCTCCTGTGGAGATAATGGGAGCTGATTATCATCTCAGCAGGAAAGATATCCTGTGAGCAACATCCCAGACTGGTTTTTTAGTTTTTGCCTTCCGGGAATATACAAAGACTGGGATAAGCCACCTGTAAAGCTTCATCAGTGTCGACTAGTGTTGGGTGTGTCTGTGTGTGACACTGAGTAAAGGCATCAGCAGACCCCTGCAAACGTTTTGCAGGTAACTCTCTCTCTCTCTCTCTCTCTATCGCTGGAAGTTAAGTGACCAAAGCCATGCCTGAAAAGGAAACCGCGCAGCTTCTTGGTTAAACCAACAAAACTCAAAACCAACTATTCACCTGCAGAAGTCAGCACTGCTGGAATCATGAATCTCAATGATCACAATGTGACACCATCTACTCCTCGTGGACAAGTCAAATACTGATTGGTATTTTTTGTAACCTTTGGACTCCATTCTCATTTCTAATCTGTGTGAATGTAATTGCATGTGTTTTATAATTTTTATCACAGTTAGTAGCTAATAAATAGGGGCTGGTTTAGCTCACAAGGCTAAATCGCTGGCTTTTAAAGCAGACCAAGCAGGCCAGCAGCACGGTTCGATTCCCGTACCAGCCTCCCCAGATAGGCGCCGGAATGTGGCGACTAGGGGCTTTTCACAGTAACTTCATTGAAGCCTACTCGTGACAATAAGCGATTTTCATTTCATTTCATTTCATAAAACTCAATCCTGAACTCCAGAAAGCATGGTTAAATTGGCTCCTCTTAAAACATTTGTACACTGGGCTGAGAAAAGGTATCCACAAAGGATGGGATCCTTTTTAAATTAATCTTGTTGTGTCCAACCGAGGGAATGGATTAATGAAAGGAACCAGTTTGTCCCTCCTCCCCTGGCCATAACGATTTGGGGACCCCACCTGGTGACCGGTCTTAACAAGCTAAAATAATATCAGATACAAATTGGAATAATGTGAGGGAAAATGTGCTCTGTTAGCTATCTCACTGCTGATGCTCTTCCTGTCATCATGTGCAATGTGATTTTGAAGTGAGCTACGTCAGTAACAATATAATTTTTGTTGGCAGGTACAAACTACCAAATTAACTATTGAGTGAATAAATTACATAATTTACCAACCGTACTTTTCAATCTGTTACTAATGCAAGTACTGTGATTGCCAATAAACTGACATACCTTGCAGCCTTGATGATTATGACAATCACAATAGGATGTTTTATCATGCTCTGGGGAATGTCATCTTGATATAATTGCACTTGCACCTTTATGTCAGAAGGTTGTGGATTCATGCCCTAATCTAGGACTTGAGCACTCAAACTAGATTAGTAATTCTGTGTAGAGCTGAGGGAAATACTGTCTTTGGGATGAGATGTAAACCAAATTCTTGTCTGCCTTTCAAGTGAATAAAACAATCCCATAGCATGACTGGAAGAAGAACAGTGAGATGCTTGTTGTCCTGGTTAACATTTCTCCTTCACTAACACTGGCTATGAGATCTTGTGGTGCACAATGTGCTTCCCAAGTTTGCCCACAAGACAATTATGACAAATCCATGGGGGACTGGCTCTCGATGAAGGTTTTCGCAGTCAGGAAATAGTAAAAGGCATGAATGGCATGTCCAAGTTCGATTCCAGGCTTGGGTCACTGTCTGTGTGGAGTCTGCACCTTCTCCCTGTGACTGCGTGGGTTTCCTCCAGGTGCTCCGATTTCCTCCCACAAGTCCTGAAAGATGAGGTGTTAGGTAATTTGGACGTTCTGAATTCTTCCTCTGTGTACACGAACAAGCGCTGGAATGTGGCGACTAGGGGCTTTTCACAATAACTTAATTGCAGTGTTAATGTAAGCTTACTCATGAGAATAAAGATTATCATTAATTGGATTGGATTTTTTTATTGTCACGTGTACCGAGGTACGGTATTTTTCTGCAAGCAGCTCAACAGATCATTCAGTACATGGAAGAAATGGGAATTAAACAAAATTGAAGAAAATACATGAGAATACATAATAGGGCAACACAAGATATACAATGTAACTGTATATCTTGGCATCGGTTGAAGCATACAGGGTGTAGTGTTAATGAGGTCAGTCAATAAGAGGGTCATTTAGGAGTCTGGTGACAGTGGGGAAGAAGCTGTTTTTGAGTCTGTTCGTGCGTGTTCTCAGACTTCTGAATCTCCTGCCCGATGGAAGAAGTTGGAAAAGTGAGTAAGCCGGGTGGGAGGGATCCTTGATTATGCTGCCCGCTTTCCCCCGGCAGCGGGAGGTGTAGATGGAGTCCATGGATGGGACGCAGGTTCGTGTGATGGACTGGGCGGTATTCACGACTCTCTGAAGTTCCTTGCGGTCCTGGGCCGAGCAGTTGCTATATGAGGCTGTGATGCAGCCCGATTGGATGCTTTCTATAGTGCATCTGTAAAAGTTGGTAATGGTTAATGTGGAGATGCCGAATTTTCTTAGTTTCCTGAGGAAGTTATTTATTACTGTGCCTCCTCCGGGTGCTCCGGTTTCCTCCCACAGTCCAAAGATGTGCGGGTTAGGTGGATTGGCCATGCTAAATTGCCCGTAGTGTCCTACGGCCGAAGGGCCTGTTCTGTGCTGTACTGTTCTATGTTCTATGTATAGGCGCTGTTGTGCTTTCTTGGTGATAGCATCGACGTGAGTGGACCAGGACAGATTTTTGGTGATGTGCACCCCTAGGAATTTGAAACATCATTATGAACCTAATAATAGGGAAAAAATTAAATACTGAGTTACAGGTTGTACCACTGTCAGAGAAAACAGATCATGTTATTACTCGGACCTTATTACTGTGCCAACTGAGTGGCTTGCTAGGCTGAAATATCTGCACTCCTTCAATTCTGGCCTCTTGCATAGCCCCAATTTTAATATCGCCATCATTTGCGACCATGCCTTAAGCTACCAAGGGCATAAACTCTGGAATTCTCCAAGGGATTGTTCTGTATTGAAGTACGATGCAATACAACCAATAGTTTAAATTCAATTTTATACAAAGTATGTTTATAGATTGCAGCATAGTTACATGAGGTGCAATTAATAGCTGGACAAATATTAATTTAATGAGGAGAAACTAAACATAATACTTTTAGTACAAATTCAATGTTACTTCCTTGCTTTTGTATTCAAAACCCCTATTTATAAATATATAGAATATTTGTTATTATTAAATATTGAAGCAGCAAAAATAAAGTGCAATTTGTTTCATACACGCTCTTTTTTTCCCTCTTAAGCTGATTGAACTGAGCTAAGTGATGTAGGCACGGATAGATTAGAAGAGTGACAGACACAAACCAATGCAGAACAGTGTGAGTTAATGTATTTTTGGAAAAAGAACAGTGAAGTGAAATATATCCTCGATCACACGGTTGAGAACAGAATGGATGAACCGAGATCTGGGGCATCAACACCACCAACAATAAAAAGTTGCATTTGTATAGCATACATAATATACAAAAATATTCTATGGCATTTCGCAGGACTATAAGGAAAAATGAATGTCAAGTCAAAGAAGGTATGAGTATAAGGGTCGGCAAAAGCTTTTATCATTTTATTCTTTGGCGGTGGATAGTGCAGAAAAAGGCAGCGTTTATTACCCATCCTTTGTTACCTTGACAACTGAGTGGCATACTCCTTTAAAAAGCTTCTTAAAATCCATCTCTTTGATCCAGCATTTGGTAATTTGCTGTAATATCCCCTTACATGGCTCTGCGCCAAATTATACTTCAAATGTCTGTCTCCAAATGATGGAGAAAAAAACAATGAAATTCTCCTTGGAAATACTGGACCTTAGATTTTTAAAAATGGACACAAACCTTGAAGATGGCTGCGGGGAGTTTTTCTAAGGGATAAAGGAATATAGAAACTAGGAACAAGAGGAGGCCTTTTGGCCCTTTGAGCTTTCTCTGCCAATCATTCTGATCATGGCTGATTATCCAACTCAGTAACCTGTTCCTGCCTTCCCTGCATCCCTTCAGCCCCAAGAACTATATCTAACTCATTTGTTAAAAAAACAATATTTTGGCCTCAACTGCTTTCTGTGGTAGTGAATGCCTACTCTCCTGGTGAAGAAATTTCTCAACTCAGTCATAAATGGTTTAGCTCATATCCTCGGAATGTGACCCTGGTGCTGGACTCTCCTGTCATCAGGAACATTCTTCTTGCATCTACCCTATCTAGTCTTGTTAGAATTTTATAGGTTTCTATGAGAACTTCCCCATTCCTCTGAACTCCAGTGAATAGAATCCTAACCAGCTCGGTGTCTCCTCGTACGTCAGTCCTGCCATCCTCTGAATCAGTCTGGTAAACCTTTTCTCGGTCCCTCCATAGTAAGAACATTCTTCCTCAGATAAGGAGACAAAAACTGCACACAATATTCCAGGTGTTGTCTCACTAAGGCCCTGTATAATTGCAACAAGACATCCCTGTTCCTGTGCTCAAACTAATTGTCTTCAAATGGTTCACTTTAATTATTAATTTTAAAATGAAACCTAAATTCAGTAATTTGTTATTTTTCAACAGCAACCCATGTTAACAAATCCATAAGGTGAGCAAATCGATCATCTACTTAAAATAATGGAAACACATTATAATAATTGTGCCTATTTTTAAACATTAAAGATTGATCAAATGCTCATGAGATGATTAGGTACTTTGCAAAATGAAAAGTTACAGCTTGGAAAGAAAATTAGCTCGGATGTCGATCAAAATAATATTTGGCTTGATTACCTTCAATAAATGGAATTTGAATTGGGGCGCGCACAAAATGAGCAGAGGTACTTTCTCATTCAATGATTGGTTCAAACTTGTACTTTGACTGCAGCTAAAAATAGATTTGGTATATAAAACCAGCAGAAAATCAGTGAGCTCGCCCAGTCTGCTGCTGATGTTTTTATAAAACTGTTTGTTCACTTTCCCAGCACCACACCTCCTGACTTAATACAAAGCATTAGGGTTTAAATCACAAGTGGTTCAGGATATTAATATCTTCATGGGGTACATGGCTTACAACAGCAAAAGTGAATCCACTGCTGTTGAGCATTCTCCCTCAGAATGTGTAGCACTAAAGTAGCACACCTTGACTGGATTACCTGTTTGCAGGTTACAAGTATGTTCCCTATGTTAAAAGGTCAACTATTACTTTAAACAGTGCACATTCAATGCTATTTTTGAGAAAACTGGTGGAGTTTGAAAGAGGAACACACGTGGATTAACTTTTTTAAAACATTGCCAATATATGTCAATAATGACAGCGTAGTGGTTATGTCACAGGACTAGCACTTAGAAGCCTGGTCTAATATCCCCAGAGACAGAGCGGAATGATATGGCCACTCACTGGTAGGTTTGAAGCAGGGCTCAGAAAATGCGGCATGCAGCCTGCTCCCCACCTCCCTTCCTGCCCCTTCGTGATGTACAGCCCGCCTGCCCTTGGGCTTATTGAGGCCACCTAAGTGACCAGCTGAAAAATCCTACCCATGAGTTTGACTCCCACCATAGAAGCTGAGAAATTTAAATTAACCTAAATCTGAGACGGCAACTGTAGTAGCTCGACCCTTTAAGAGGTCGTGCATAGGAAGGATCATGTGACCTAGTCAGCCAATGGGGAATGAGCACAGGGATCTTGGTGCAAGCATGGGCTTTGCAGCTCGTTGTGATCTTAGTGCTGAGAATGAAGATATTGTTGATTGTGCTCTGTATATAGTTTGTTAGTTAATAAGCCCTTCGTTGTTTGTTAGACAACTGGTGGTTGCCAATCATTACATTTACTACAGGAACCTAGTTAAACAAACCTGGCCTCCCCGAACAGCCGCCGGAATATGGCGACTAGGGGCTTTTCACAGTAACTTCATTGAAACCTACTTGTGACAATAAGTGATTATTATTATTCGTCTTGGTAATGGCAACTGAAAACAGCTGGACTGTTGTAAAAATCCATCTGGTTCACTTGTGTCCTTGAGGGAAGGGATTATGTTGTCCTTACCTGGTCTGGCCTACATCTGACATCAGACTTACAGCAATGTGGGTGACTCTTACCTGCCCTCTGAAATGGTCTTGCTACAAAAAAGTAGAATAAGAATAAAACTGGATGGACCACTTGGCATTGAGCTAGGCACCAAAAACTTCAAAGTATGCCATGCTCTTCATCCCACAGACTAATCAACAGGCTGACATTATCATACTCACTGAATCATGTCTTACAGCTGAAGTTCCAGACTCCTTCATCACCATCCTTGTCCCACGAGCAGGACAGCCCCAGCAGTAGAGGTGACACTGAAGCCGAGTAGGGTGGGGATGGGTGAGGGCGGGCCTTGTGAGTTCTCCTGGCAGCCGGTGGAATTTGATATCTGTTAATAATTCTGGAATATAAAGTAAATGATGGTCATGAAACTCATTCATTGCTATAAAAAAACAATTTGCCCTTCAGGGAAGTAAATCTGCCATCATGATCTGATCTGGCCTGCATGTGACCCCAGCCCGACAGCAGTGTGGTTGACTTAACTGGCTTCCGCAATGGCCTAGCAAACCATGAGGATGGGCAACAAATGCTGGCCTTACCAGCAATACCCACATTTGATGAAAGAATAATCACCACCTGCCGCAGATCCAGTCGAGCAGCTATCTCCATTTGAATTTGACCAGCTTGTTCAGTAGTGGTGCTACTGAGCCACTCTTGGCGATGGACATTAAGTCCAATACCAGGGTGAAATCTGTGCCCTTGCTACCCTATGCACTCCTTCTAGGTGGTGTTCAACATGCTGATATGCTTGTGGTAACACAAAAATTTTCTGCAGAAATAAGGTGTAATAAAGCTAATAGTATATGAGAATATTTTTAGACAAAATGTGTGACTTCAGTCTAAGGAGGTGATGTTTTGATTTCAGTGAGAATTTAGAATATTTGTCATTCAGACTCCAAACATTAGCTCCCTTTTCTCTCCACGGATGCTGTCAGACCTGCTGAGATTGCCCAGTATTTTCTGTTTTTGTTTCCGATTCCAACATCCACAGTAATTTGTTTTTATCCAATTGTTAACAAGGTTGTCTACATGCTGAGAATTAATTCTTCTTGGTAGAGAATATCTCCACACATATTATCCTCACATCTGAATCAATTAGATCAAGTCACAATTGTAATTTTGTGTTCTCTGTGAAGTCCATTCGTTTGAATTTGACTTAGTTCGACATTGAATTCTGTAATGCATTTTAGAAGTTGCAAATAAGAAAAACTGCAGGTGTGTGCATTCCTGGAGAATGTGAAGGAATGCTGTCACCCAATAATCTTTCGAGTGACATTTTTGGCATTGTCTTCATCTGTAATGGATCTGTCACTCTATTTCAGGAATCATTCTGTTAATGAGTTTGATCGCTGAAAAGGTCAGCGGCTTGAATTAATCTCTGCTGAATGTGTAACTCGAAACCTGTCCTGTTTAAAGAGGGAGGTCATCAAACAGTTAACAATAATTGCAACATAAGAGGCTGGACTAAGCCTGGTTAGTTCTGTACTCTCTCAAAGTGGGAATCCAAAACAGTGCTGAAATGTTATTTAATGGGACTAAAAGGACAGTGTTACCTGAACAAATGTTCTGTGCTTGGAAAAAGAGAAGTCTTTGTCTAATACAGTAACTGCATTATTTATGATCAGATTAATATGCTAGATGGTTGTCTAGATGGTTGTGTATCTTTTGAGTAGGGTTTACTGAGACTACTGAGTAAGCAAACTAATTGCTTGTGCTGCATTTTGCAAAACTACCAATTAATAATGCAGTAATTACAATTAATTTATTAAATGTGGGGTTGGGGGGACATGACAAAGATGCTGAATTACCATAGTAATACTTTATCATCTTCCTCATTATAAAGAATTAGGTTCATCTCATTTTAAGAAAATGACTAGTTTTTTTTTAGCTCAATAGGACAAAAAAATACTCAAAGGCTCAATCATCAGAAATAAAATGTATTGCATCAAATTTGGAGAGGCTAAATTGAAATGTACAGGATCTACTATATCAAGACTTTGAAAATTAATTGTAGTAATCCTGGATCATCAAACTGTTCTTTTTCTATTGTAGCAACATATCAAGGATATAAGCTATAATTGGGCAGCACAAAACTGTTCTTTTTCTATTGTAGCAACATATCAATGATATAAGCTATAATTGTGGATAGCACAATCGCTTCACAGCTCCAGGGTCCCAGGTTCGATTCCGGCTTGGGATACTGTCTGTGCGGAGTCTGCACATCCTCCCCATGTGTGCGTGGGTTTCCTCCGGGTGCTCCGGTTTCCTCCCACAGTCCAAAGATGTGCGGGTTAGGTGGATTGGCCATCATAAATTGCCCTTAGTGTTGGGTGGGGTTACTGAGTTATGGGGATAGGGTGGAGGTGTTGACCTTTGGTAGGGTGCTCTTTCCAAGAGTCAGTACAGACTCGATGGGCCGAATGGCCTCCTTCTGCACTGTAAATTCTATGTAAAATTCTATGTAAATTGCCAAGAAGCGGCTTCACTTTACAAATTATACTGAATTCTGAAGATCGCAATGATAATAATGATGGACCAAATCTGCAGAACATGTTTTGAAACATTTCCACAGAAACGTAGTAATTTCAATCCAATGCCTGCGTTTATACTGCTGGGAAATATCAACCCTGTGACACACAGTCCCTCCATGTCACAGAGCTGGATGATGTGTCACCATTATTTGTATTCTCAGCGCATACAGTAGACTCATTGATTTCTGATGGCAAAACATTGAAAAAGAGCAGCTGTGACTTTGGCAGTTAATAAGTTCTGAGTGGTATTCCTTGTCATAAGAAATGCATTTTCCCAGCAGTGACAAAATACTCTTTTACAGTTGGAACACTGTTGATTGGAAGCTATTGTTGAGAGTGGGTGCACTGAGTGTTTGTCATCCCAGAATTAAACAATTCAGTAGTGAGATTGAGCTGTGTCTCTGTTTTACCCTAATGAGTTGAGTTGGCTGGCAAATTGGTCTTATCTCTCCCAACTATCCAGTTTCATTGTTATTGGGGAAATCAAGGTCACTTAACCTGACTTGAATGGCTCCACATGGTGAGCCAGGAATGCTTCTAAAAGTTTTGAGCTTTGAGATTAACTAAAACAGCAAAGAAGCGCTTCTTTTGGAAGACAGCATACTTTATTAATTAGTGGCCGATTCATTGTAACTCTGAAGTGTTGTGTTTTTTGTTTTTGTTCTTTCAGGATGGTGAAGGTTACAGTGTTAACAAAGAACAGCGAGCAGTGTTTAACAAACAAAGCTAATTTATTACACTACACTGAATTAGATTCAAACGTTTGTTCAATAATTAGACAAGTAAAGATTACACTAGGGCAGCACGGTGGCATAGCATTGCTGCCTACGGCACTGAGGACCCGGGTTCGAATCCCGGCCCTGGGTCACTGTCCGTGTGGAGTTTGCACATTCTCCCCGTGTCTGCGTGGGTTTCACCCCCACAACCCAAAAGATGTGCAGGATAGGTAGATTGGCTACTCTAAATTGCCCCTTAATTGGAAAAAATAATTGGGTACTCTAAATTTTTAAAAAAAGTAAAGATTACACTTTGCAATATCTATCTCACACCTACTCTGTCTCTACTCTTCTTGCTCTCTCCCACTCTCTCTCTCAAAGTCAAGGAGGCATGTGATATTTATATGGTTGCTCTATAGCAATCTAGTGACGAGAGTACTAACATGATATTAACCCTTTATGTACTCTACAATATCCACATATTGTGACACGAAGTAGCACGGTTTTAGAAGTACTGAAACTTTTCACTGCATAATTCACAACATATTATTGTGCTGCTAGGATGGAGCTACCTGTATTCTGGCATATTCTTTTAGAGCCGCAAAGTTTGAATGTGTTATGTACAGTTAGGGTAGTTTTCAAAAGTCAATACTGGACCACAATGAAAAGTCTTGGAAAGGTGGGGCTGGATGATTGACATATTGGCAGGAGTCAGAGGTGAGGTGGGGCAGCGCAGTTGAAGGTAGGACGTTATATAATGACCCCTTAATGAGCATAAACTTAAATAGTCCAAAATGTAACAGTAATAATTAAAAGAATGCAAAGCTTGTGACCCTCCCGATGTAATTGTTCCTGCTTGCATTGTTTCGTTTTGGATAATACAACTTTAGGTTGCAGTTATACTGTGAGATTGATAGCAATATAATTGTATTTAAAGTGAGGGGGTGGGAGGGTTACAAAGGGGTTGGAGAGGATTAAGTGAAGGATGGTGCAGCCCTGCCCAAGCCTTTGCCACAGCTTCTGTGGCTGGAACTGGCCACCGCTCCCTACTCTGCTCTCACTCACTCACCGGATGCTGCTGCTGGAAGTCACTAAAGATTTTTTCTTGAGTGCTGGTCTCTTACTCCACCGACTATGTGTGGTAGTTACCACTGATATGTATATTAACTGATTTGTGGTAAGGCCCTGTACTACAGGTATGGGGGTAGTTCCCTGCCTGCTGGCTCCACCCAGTAGGTGGAGTATAAATATGTGTGCTCCTCGTACAACAGCCATTTCGCCAGCTGCTGTAGAAGGCCACACATCTTAGTGTATTAAAGCCTCGATTGCATCCAACTCTCGTCTTTGTGTAATGGATCGTGCTTCAATTTAATACACTAAAGTTTTCAGAAGATGGACCGCCGCATCAAGCCGGATCGCCTGCAGCTGGATCCGCAATCAGGCAACGCCAAAAAGGACTTTGAACATTGGCTAGCCTGTTTTGAAGCTTACATCAGGTCTGCGCCAGACCCTATTCCGGAAGCTCAGAAGATTCAGATCCTCTACACGCGGCTGAGTTCCAAAGTCTTTCTGCTTCTCCAGGACCCGCCGACCTACGACGCCGCCATGGTGCTACTGAAAGAAAACTATGCTCAGCGGACTAACACGCTTTACTCCAGACACATCCACTCCACTCGTAGTCAACTCCCTGGTGAGTCAGTAGAGGATTTCTGGTGTGCACTAATTCTCCTCGTCAGAGACTGTGACTGTCGGGCTGTCACAGCCACGAAACACTCGAACTTACTAATGAGGGATGCTTTTGTTATGGGAATAAGGTCCGATTACATCCGCCAGCGGATAAAAGTTTATTTTCAAACACAATAAACCAGTTATTTCCCCCCCCCACCCACCCAAATTATCCCAACTATAATATGCCCAATATTCTAATACTACCCCTGCCAATGAAATGGATCGAGCTGCAGGTCCAATCCTGAGTCTAGTCAGCTCAGGGCCTTCGTCCGCGAAGGTGGGTCTTTCACGTTGCTTCCTTCTGTCCTCTGGTCTGCCGTTCAGTATTCTCCGCTGTCAAGTATTTGCTGGGGAGGATCTGTAGGTATCCTGTCCGTATCCCACCCCTGTTTGTGCTCTTCCAGAAGCTTCTCTGGCCCTGAGCCAATGGAATCAAGGGGCAGGTGACACAACACCCAATGGAGTTGCAGATTGCAACTCTGCAGGACACCAGGAATCCCGCCCCTCCAGAAGGGGTCCATCTTCAGGTACAATGTCGGCACATAACCTTATCCCATCTAAATGAAGGGTAGGAAATCTAGGTGCCAGAAAGTCTGGCTTCACCTGGGCAATCTGCAACAATCTATCTATTTGAATAGGACTGATTATCGTCCGATGACTTGTTTACAGGCCAGGCCCGGACTTGCCCGCTGTCTGTCTCAGTCCAGTATATTTGAGTTTGGCTGTTTGACTTTCCAATCCGTCTGTGGTCTGATTGTTCTTTTAATTTAAAGTGTCCAATTCTGCATTGGGCCTAAAATTCAGGCCATTGGCCATTTTACCACAGTCCCTCCTGTTGATCGAGTGAACGTCAGCGAGCCGGATCACACAACTCTAACCAAGTTCCAAGACGGGTAAGCATCAGAACCTCAGGCAAACAACCCTAATCACTGTGTCCAGTGGGGCGAACCACATGTATCCAGGATATATTAGTTCAATTTCTGGTTGTTGGTCCTTCCTTCTGTGGGTCTGTATCCTTGTGTCCAAGGTGAAGATTCCCAGGTAGCACACCGCAAGTGTGTAATACATTCTGCAAAGCGATCGGGGTAGCATCTGTATTATTTCCCAATATTTGATCTCCCCCCCCAAGATGCTTGCTCACGCTCTTACTGAACCCCTTTAATAATATCTTTGCCCCAGAGTTTGAGGTGGACAGGTAGGTAGCCATGTGTAAATGTGCGCATTGTGGGGACAAAGAGTTTTGAGGCTAATACCACAAGGCAAGGTTGTCTGGACATCCATGTTTAATGAGGTTGCATTCCAGTATTGATGAATCTTGACTTTCACCACAAGGCAGAGTTGCACAAGTGGAAGTCGCAGAGACGAGAAGAGATGGTGAAAGTGAGTCAAGGTTAAACCAACTTAGCAGGTGACTTAGTTCTTATATGATCAGGATGAAGGCTTGTCTCGAGGTTGTGGTAGGGGTCTGCATGTCTACTCAGATTTGGAGTAGTTTAGACATCTCTATTTAATTGGTAGCTTTCGTGGAGTGATGAGTCGTGGCTTTTGCCACATGGCAGAGTTGTATAGGCAGAAGCCGCACTAATGAGAAGAGATGACAAAAATTAAACTAATGAAATGGGAACAGATGACGAAGATTATGGCAGAGGTTCTCAAACTTTGAAAGGGTACAGAGTGATGAATTATGTTCTTGTATGGAAGGAGTCCGGGGGTAAGTGGAACAATAGTGGTAATAAGACAAAAACATTCCTTAAAGGGACACTCCCATGATACTACCCATCATATTGTACCCATCATATTGTACTGTGAAGTGGTATGTTTGTAATTGATACAAAATATTACTTCTTGGGAGCTCTCGAGCGCAGTTTATTCATTGAGCAGAACAGACAGGCAGTCTCATGGAGACTATCTTCTGTGAAACTAAAGGAAGAAGGAAATGTGGATCAAGGGAAAAGGAGCAAGCGGCCGATCGCAGGGCCTAGAGTTAACACAAAACGGACACTATGTTGTGTTTGGTCCCTTGTACTTTTAAGATGAACTCAGCAAACACTTTGATCTGTCAAAACAAGATCCTTTTATTGTGGCTCTCGCAGTAATTATGGCAATCTGATACAGAGCGCGTTATCATGGAGTCTTGCTACCCCTCTGGAACTTACAACTTCTGCTGACCTGTTACATGTACGTCTTATTATCCTCTATCTCATGTTCTTCTGGAGATAGCAGGATGAGTCTCCCTTTATATACAGGTCCATGGTCACATGACCTTGGTCTTGAGATTGCTGATGTGTCTGTACCGGCACCTGCTGGTTGGACGTCTCACACCATCCAACTATGATGTAGCACATAGGCAAATCACCACACACTATACACATGTAAGTGTCCCCGTATTCTTCCTGAGGTGTGCTCTGGCTATCTGAGACCCATTCTTGCACTGTCTCTCTATCTGAGTGCCTATTTGATGCTTCCAGGGATCCCTATGCCAGGTGCCTTTGAGTGTACATGGCTTAATCACAACTCATTTCTTTATCCTCCAGAACATTAGATGGATTTTTAAGTCTGGTGTCTGTAGGTGTGGAACTCTGAGCAAAGGGTCAGAATCCGGACCCCAGGATGGGGCTTGGGGACCACTGCCTCAATTCCGTCTTGGGCTGCATGATACTGGGGGTAGTAGTCTGTGGAGCCAAATGCCTTCATTTGGTTCATATGGTACCATCCAGCTTTCCCGGAATCCATCAGTACTGTACCGGGTTAACGGATGGGCTCGCCTTATCTACCACCGGGTAGGGTCCTCTGTACCTGTCAGATAGGAATGTGCCTGGCTGGAAAATCTGAGCCATTACCTTCTGTCTGACCTCATATATTCAATGGGGCTCACCCTGCCATCAGAGTAGGCTGTACTCTGGTTATCTCTTTCCCATTTTAACGGCTGCTGCCAGTAGTCCAACTTGAACGTTCTCCAGTAGTGTTTTGACTGGGGTCTTGTGGATAAGGGCTGCAAGCTCCAATTCGGATAAATCCAGCCCTAACAGGGGTTCGGTCCCTCATAGGCCGCCCTGTCATGAGTACATGGAGAGTGAGCCGGTGGAACTGGAAGCTGTACTACCACAAGGATAAATGGCAGGACTTTGTTCCAAGTATGGTAATTCAGTAGGATGATCTTGCACATCATTTCTGAATGCGTGCCATGGTCCGAATCTATCCTACGAGGGAGACTCCACGTGGTGATGAATTGCTGCACTAGGATATCTCCTGTGACTTTGATTCAAGCGGGGAATGCTTCGACCCACTTACTAAGAGTGTTGATGATGACCAGGACGTATTTGTAACCTCCCGTGCGAGGCAGTAGGGGACCAATATAATCAATTTGTACAGGGGCCTTCCATGGTTAAGGTAGGCATCAGTTCTTCCTTATGGGTCTATCTGTCAGGATTCTTTTGGGCACAAACTATGGAGTTATTTATGTAATGCCGCAAGTCATTGTCTATGTCTGGCCACGAGCTTAATCCCTTAATTCGCTCACCCATGGCCCCTGCCCATCGATGGCCCTGGACATCGTGATATTGGTAAATAATTAAGTTGGGGTCCCTCATCAGTATCATGTCCCACTCATCTTGAAGGACTAGCCCATCCTTAATTGTAATTATATCCCACAACTTGTCAAAGAAGCTGGATGTGCTCTTTCCTGATCTGTTTCAGGTCCTGGTCACTGCTGTGGCCTGTTTAAGGTCTTCGGCCTAAGTCTGGCTTATAGTGACTATTATATTACATTTTGTAGTAATATATCGTTACTCTTTGCTTCATAATCCAGAATGGTCTGATGGTGTGATTATAAATAAACCATCAATTTCTAACTTAAAGCAAAACTGATTTATTGAATAACAATTAAATTATATTGAGTTTGCACCCTCTACAGAACTGTAACTATTAATAAAGTAATCTATGATTAACTAATAACTAATGAACTACAAGTGCTACTTCTATCTAATCTTAATTAGTCCCTGAGCTGTGGTCAATCTCTCCCTTCTGCTAGCACTTAACTGACTACCCAAGATTCCCTGAGTTCTTATATTTATACTGGGAACTGGTAGTGGATTTGGATTTGTTTATTGTCATGTGTACCGAGGTACAGTGAAAGGTATTTTTCTGCGAGCAGCTCAACAGATCATTAAGCATATCAAAATAAAATAAAATAAAATACATAATTGGGCAACATAATGTAACTACATAACACCGACATTGGGTGGAGCATACAGGGGTTTAGTGTTAATCAGGTAGGTCCATAAGAGGGTAATTTAAGAGTCTGGTAACAACGGAGAAGAGGCTGTTTTTGAGTCCGTTCTGGCATGTTCTCAGACTTTTGTATCTCCTGCCCGATGGAAGAAGTTGGAAGAGTGAGTAAGCCGGGTGGGAGGGGTCTTTGACTATGCTGCCCACTTTCCCCAGGCAGCAGGAGGTATAGATCGAGTCAATGGATGGGAGGCAGGTTTGTGTGATGGACTGGGCTGTGTTCACGACTCTCTGAAGTTTCTTGCGGTCTTGGGACGAACAGTTGCCATACCAGGCTGTGATGCAACCAGATAGGATGCCCTCTAGTGTTTGTATTACACTGAGATGTAATAATTAACCCTTTACTTGTATGCATGTATACATATCATTACAGTGACGGCACTGATCTGCTCAGTAATCAGCAGTTGTCATGCTTCCCTGTCCCTTCTGCCAACACAAATACCCTAGCTTTCCACAGGGGCAGGATGTCAGTTAAACTATTACAGACATACATGCTTTTAGAGTGTACGTCTCCCGGAGTGGGGAACTGGTCAGGGTGGCTGACCACGTGAGCTATGGCTGCTAACTCTGCAGCCTGGGCGCTCATTTGAGTGGGACGTTTTAAGCTTATCTCCCGCAAGGGCTTGCCTTGCTGGCCTTCCATATAGATGCCGCACCGTGTCTTTCTGTTCCCCTCCTCCATTACAGAGGATCTGCCTGCAAATATTTTCAGGGCCTATTTGTCTGCTTCCCCGAATCATCCCTCCTTTTATTTTGGCATAAATGGAACCTCACTCGTGAGTTTCCCTGCCGTAGCTCAGGTTGTCAGCTATGAAAGTGTGGGCCTTACCGCGATGTCGCGGCCCTGGAGCATGAGGGCCCAGCGCGATGTATGGTTTTGACTAGCCATCCCATCTTTAATGTGGCCATCTAACAATAAGTGTATGAGGGGTGTGCTCCATGAGAATGTTAATGGGCTTGGGTCAAAGATGTAACTAAAATGCTGTACGGCCCAGAAAACCGCTAAAAGGGTTTCTCGCACACTGAAAACCCTGTTCAACGGAGGTTAGGAGCCTGGAGGCAAAGGCCACAGGCCCGTGCCTCCTGTGGTGCTCCTGCAGAGGTACGGCTGCTACTTCTAGTGCAAAGGGAAAGTCTGGGTTAGGTACTTGCAGCACTTGAACCTGCACTAGAGACTGTTTTAACTCTCGAGGCAGCCTGCGTGTGGTGCTCTGTCCACTCCCATGGAGCATTTTTCTTTTAGGAGGTCTGATACGCAGGTGGCTTTGGGAGTTAAACCTTCGATATGATGTCTGCAGTACCCCATCATGCCTAGAAAGGGGCACAATGAGCTGATGTCCTTTGGCAAGGGAGGCGTGTTACCAACTCGATCCACCTCCTTTCTATTTCATGCTTCCCCTTGGTCACTACTGTCCCCAAGTATGAGACATGTGATCTCATAATCTGGGCTTTCTTGGGGTTGATTTTTAGGCCTAGCGTAGTATTTGGTTCAGCAGTTCCTTCAACAGTTTAAGATGATCCCCTGTGGTTTGAGGCTAGAGGAGGAGATTTTGTCCACCTACTGCACCAAACATTTAGGTTTTGTAAACCCTTCTAGACCCTTTGATAGTCTCTGGTGAAATATGGAGGGTGAGTTATGGAAGCCCTGTTATTTATGGAAGCTTGCTGAGTGAAGCAGCACTATCTTTGGAGTTTTGGATCATGGCCTTCTATAAAGACCCTCTATCACAGGGGTGGGCAAACTCTCTATCATCTGGTCACAGTCACGTTTCTGGCTTGTGAATGCCTGTGTGTGCTTCACAAGGATTCCACGTGCCCCGGGTCCTCCATCATGTCTGTAGGTTTTGTGGGTTTTACCAAAACTCCCCTTGGTCACTACTGTCCCCAAGTATGAGACCTGTGATCTCATAATCTGGGCTTTCTTGGGGTTGATTTTTAGGCCTAGCGTAGTAATAGGTTCAGCAGTTCCTTCAACAGTTTAAGATGATCCCTAAGATAATAGAAAGCAAAGAGTGGGGATTAATGGGTGTTTCTCTGGTTGGCAATCAGTAGCTAGTGGTGTCCCTTGGGGATCAGTGTTGGGCTCACAATTTACATAGATGATTTGGAGTTGGGGACCAAGGGCAATGTGTCCACGTTTGCAGACGACACTAAGATGAGTGGTAAAGCGAAAAGTGCAGAGGATACTGGAAGTCTGCAGAGGGATTTGGATAGGTTAAGTGAATGGGCTTGGGTCTGGCAGATGGAATACAACGTTGACAAATGTGAGGTTATCCATTTTGGTAGGAATAACAGCAAAAGGGATTATTATTTAAATGATAAAATATTAAAACATGCTGCTGTGCAGAGAGACCTGGGTGTGCTTGTGCATAAGTCGCAAAACGTTGGTTTACAGGTGCAACAGGTGATTAAGAAAGCGAATGGAATTTTGTCCTTCATTGCTAGAGGGATGGAGTTTAAGACTAGGGAGGTTATGCTGCAGTTGTATAAGGTGTTAGTGAGGCCACACCTGGAGTATTGTGTTCAGTTTTGGTCTCCTTACCTGAGAAAGGATGTAGTGGCGCTGGAAGGTGTGCAGACGAGATTCACTAGGTTAATCCCAGAGCTGAAGGGGTTGGATTACGAGGAGAGGTTGACTAGACTGGGACTGTACTCGTTGGAATTTAAAAGGATGAGGGGGAATCTTATAGAACCATATAAAATTATGAAGGGAATAGATAGGATAGATGTGGGCAGGTCGTTTCCACTGGCGGGTGAAAATAAGAGGAAGTAGATTTAGGACTGAGTTTAGGAGGAACTTCTTCACCCAAAGGGTTGTGAATCTATGGAATTGCCTGCCCAGTGAAGCAGTTGAGGCTCCTTCATTCAATGTTTTTAAGATAAAGATAGATAGTTTTTTGAAGAATAAAGGGATTAAGGGTTATGGTGTTCAGGCCAGAAAGTGGAGCTGAGTCCATAAAAGATCAGCCATGATCTCATTGAATGGCGGAGCAGCCTCGAGGGGCCATATGGCCTACTCCTGCTACTAGTTCTTGTGTTCTTATGTTCCCTGATGGTGGAAATCCAGGAGTGGACTCTCCATTTGGGAGACTATGGGCTGGATTCTTCTGCCCCGCCCGCCGCAAGGACGCCACAGGCGAGAGGCGGAGAATGGAGAGATCCGTTGACATCGGGTGGGAATCTCATGTCGCCAGGCGGACGTGGCTGGAGAATCCCTCCCAAAGTTCTCCCACAGGAGAAGAATCGCAGCCAATTTAAGACTCCCCTGGGAGTCCAAATCCACATGCAATTCCACATCCTTTGCATTCCCGTGGAAATCTACTATCAGGCTGCCATTTTGAGTGGGCGGCACTATAGCGAAGGCCTGCGACTAGCTACCCAACCCGCATCACAAATGAGCCCCCCATCCCCGGATTGCTTGGGTGACCCATCTTCCCACAAGTTGAGGGGTGACCTGACCCGCCCAATCCCAGGCACCCCTAACAAGGGAGAAAGGCCCCCCCCCCCCACCACCCCTGACAACTGTAATAGAGCCACCCCTCCCTCTCTGGGGCTCCTTTAAAAGGGAGACACCCTTCCCCAATTATTCATAAAAGAAAGGATAACGTGCGCCTTCACAACCAAATTTGGGGATAGTGACCCGGGGCAGAGTGGGAAGAGATAGACGAGGCTGCCCACGAATACACCAACTCTGATAATGGGTGTTTCCCCTTTGTTCCAGACGATGGAACCGACGGCACCCCCAGAAAATTCCCCAGCCCCGGTGAACCCGCTCACCATTAAATTAAATTAAATCAAATGAAATGAAAATCGCTTATTGTCACGAGTAGGCTTCAAATGAAGTTACTGTGAAAAGCCCCTAGTCGCCACATTCCGGCGCCTGTTCGGGGAGGCTGGCACGGGAATCGAACTGTGCTGCTGGCCTGCCTTGGTCTGCTTTCAAAGCCAGCGATTTAGCCCAGTGAGCTAAACAGCCCATTAGCCAGCGAGATAACCAGAATGCCAATGTCACATATGTAACTCAGTACATAGTAGCACAACTAACTAACATCATCAAGACAATGGAGGTGTTTGAACCAACAGTAGATCCAAATGCATTCTTTGAGAATACAAACCAACAGAGGGCTTTACATGGGGAGGCCAAAAACATATTAATGCCCTTGAGCCCAGCAATATGATCAGCCTTGTTCAATCCCCAAAATGTAGCTGGAGGGACACTAGAAGAAATGAAGATGGCAATTTTGACTGCCATGGGATATGATGGAAGGGCCCAGTGGGCAGCATGAACAAGTATAGTTAAAAGAAAGGGGAAGACCCGACTGGATATGCCAGTTGCTTGTGGTCGCAATTTACAGCAGTTTTTAGGCAGTTAGCCCGAGTCCAGTTGATAGAGCACAATCGATCCACTTGGATCCGAACACTCATCTCACAGGCAACCGAAGGGAGTCGGAAGGCATGCAAGAATTTTGACCCAGCCGATGGCACAGACCAAGGCATGGACGATCCGGAGGATGACCCACACCTGGGAGGAGGTGGTGCAGCAGCTAGATAAGCCCAAATCCACGAGGGTGGGGAAAATGAACTCCATCTAAGCAAACTCGAACCGTGGCCCTTAATCACAGCTTTAGCAGGCATACTGCCTGTATGTATTTGTACCCAAGGTTTTAAATAACATCACCACAGCAAAATATAAAATATGTAACAATTTCTTACATTCATCAAAATGGACAGTGCTGCAAAGATTAGTGATAGTCGGAAGATTGGGAAAATGTCAGTAACCAACAAAAGTTCTTTAAAAATATGATAGAGGGAGAATTTGGAGTATGGGAGAAAACTAGCAAGAAAGATAAAAAGCTTCTACAGTATACCAGAAGGAATAGAGTAGCTAAAGTGAATGTTGGTCCCTTAGAGGATCCATAGAATCCCTATAGTGCAGAAGAAGGCTGTCAAGTCTGCACCAATTCACTGAAAGATCACCCTACCTAGGCCCACACCCCACCCTGTCCCTGTAACCATACCTAACCTTTTTGACAGTAAGGGGCAATTTTGATTCCGATTTTAGGCGACTGTCTGCGTGGACTTTTTAAATTCTCACCAAAACTGCGTGGGTTTCCTCCCGGGTGCTCCGGTTTCCTAAGTTCATGTGCAGGTTAGGTGGATTGGCCATGATCACAGCATGGGGTTTCAGGGATAGGGTGGAGGAGTGGCCTAGGTGGTGTGCTGTTTCAGAGAGTAAGTGCAGACTCAATGGGCCAACTGGCTGCCTTCCGCACTGTAGATTCAGGAAAGGTCCCAGCGGATTGTAAAATTGATAAGTGTAACACTACTATTTAAGGAGGGAGATAGTCAGCAGTTAGTCTACCATCTGTGATTGGGAAAAAAATAATACAATCGGGCAGAGTCAGTGTAGTTTTCTGAAAGGAAAATGGTGCTTGACAATTTATTTGAGTTTTTTGGGGAATGTAACAAACCGGGTGGGCAAAGGGGAACCGGTAGATGCACTGTACTTAGACTTCCAGAAGGCTTTTGATAAAGTGTCACATAAAAGGTTACTGCACGAGATAAGAGCTCATGGTGTTGGAGTTGCTATGTTAGCATGGATAGAGGATTGGCTAGGGAACAGGAAAAGTCAAGAGAAATGCGCTGTTTGGAGTTTGGTAAGCTCTAACCTGTGGACTGCTGCAGTGAACAGTGCTGGAGCCTCAACAGTTAAAGATCTAAATTACTGATTTGGCTGAACAGGCAGACTGTATTATTGCCAAATTTGCAAATGATACAAAGATGAGTAGGGAAGCAAGTTGTGAGGAAGATACAAAGGCCAGAATTTTCCAGTGCCTCCCACCAGTTGGATCTTGTGGTCCCACCAATGTGAATGGACATTTGAATGGCAGGTTAGGTGGATTGGCCATGATAAATTGCCCTTAGCGACCAAAAAAGGTGAGGAAGGGTTATTGGGTTATGGGGAGAGGGTGGAAGTGAGGGCTTAAGTGGGTCGGTGCAGACTAGATGGGCTGAATGGCCTCCTTCTGCACTGTATGTTCTAAGTGAATGGGCAGAAAATTGGCAGACAGAGTATAATAAAGGAAAATGTGAGATTGTCCACTTAGTTGGACAAATAAAAAAAATCTGAATATTGTTCAGACTGCAGATAGAGGGATTTAGTACCGATGGATCTGGATATCCTTGTACATCCTAATCACAAAAAGTTAACATGCAGACACTGCAAGTCATTAGGACCAATTGACCCAATCCTAGAATACTGCATACAGTTTTGGTCGCCTTGCTTAAGGAGGGATTTATTTGCATTGCAACAGTTTCGAGGAGGTTCATTAGGCTGATTCTTGGGATGTCATTGATGCACTATCAATTGTACTAAGACTCGGATTGGTACAACAGAGGCTTTATTACAGTCAGATGCGAGGCCTCCTACAGCAGCTGGCAGAATGGCTGATCAGGAGAAGTCATGCATATTTATACGGCTCCTTGTGGGCAGAGCTATCCGGCAGGGGCTACCGGCCAAACTGTGGTATAGGTATTACCGTACATCCCCTAATACAGGTGCACACAGTTAACACAGTGGATCACCACAGCCATATAAGGAAAGATTCAGCAGGTTGCACTCATATTCATTGGAGATTAGAAATATGAGAGGTGATCTTATTGGAACATATAAAATTCTGAAGAGGGATTGATAGAGAAGATGCTGAGCAGATGTTTCCCCTCTTTGTTCTTTGTTCTCATTGGGCTTAAAAAATAATGGGCGGGATTCTCCGACCCCCCCCCCCGCCGGATCGGAGAATTGCCGGGGGGGGGGGGCGGCGTGAATCCCGCTCCCGCCGTCCGCTGAATTCTCCGGCACTGGAGATTTGCCGAAGGTGGGAAAGGCGCTGCGCCGGGCAGCGGCCATTCGCAGCAGCCCCCCCCCCCCCCCTTGGTGATTCTCCGGCCCGTGATGGGCTGAAGTCCTGCTGGTTCTTTGCCAGTCCCACCGGCGTAGATCAGACTACGTCCCTTACCGGCGGGACATGGCGGCGTGGGCGAGCTCCGGGGGGGCGGGGGGGGGGGCACTGGGCAATCTGGCCCCGGGGGGTTCCCCCACGGTGGCCTGGCCCACGATCGGGCTCACCGATCCGCGGACGGGCCTGTGCTGTGGGGGCACTCTTTTCCTACGCGTCGGGCATGTCAGCCACCGCGATGGCCAATGCGTAGGTGAACCTCCCCCGCGCATGCGCAGACTCATGCCGGCTGGTGGAGTCCCTTCGGCCCCAGCTGGCTTGGCGCCAAAGGCCTTCCACGCCAGCCGGCGGGGCGCAAACCACTCCAGCGCCGGCCCAGCCCTTGAAGGTGCGGGGGATTCCACACATTTGGTTGGGCCGACGCCGGAGTGGTTCACGTCACTCCGTCCCACCGGGACCCCCCGCCCCGCCGGGTACGGGAGAATCCCGCCCAATGTGTCTCCCATTTAAGAAAGAAATTAGGAGGAATTTCTATTCTGGGGGCCATGAGTCTTTGGAATCTCAACAGAGAGCAATGAAGGATGGGTCTTTGATTTTTGATTGAGAAGGGAATTTAACATAGAACATTACAGCGCAGTACAGGCCCTTGATGTTGCGCCGCCTTGTGAAACCCCCTAAGGCCCATCTACACTATTCCCTTATCGTTCATATTCCTATCCAATGACCATTTGAATGTGTTTAGTGTTGGAGAGTCCACTACTGTTGCAGGCAGGGCATTCCACGCCCTTGCTACTCTCTGAGTAAAGAACCTACCTCTGACATCTATCCTATATCTATCTCCCCTCAATTTAAAGCTATGTCCCCTCGTGCTGGACATCACCATCCGAGGAAAAAGGTTCTCACTGTCCACCCTATCTAATCCCCTGATCATCTTGTATGCCTCAAACCCACGTATCCACCCTATACCCGTAACCCAACAACATCCCCCTTAACCTTACTTTTATTAGGACAGTACGGGCAATTTAGCATGGCCAATCCACCTAACCCGCACATCTTTGGACTGTGGGAGGAAACCGGAGCACCCGGAGGAAACCCACGCACACGGGGAGGACGTGCAGACTCCACACAGACAGTGACCCAGCCGGGAATCGAACCTGGGACCTTGGAGCTGTGAAGCATTTATGCTAACCACCATGCTACCCTGCTGATCTTCCCTCCATACCAGGCAACATCCTTGTAAATCTCCTCTGTACCCTTTCCAATGCTTCCTCATCCTTCCTATAATGTGGCGACCAGAACTGCACGCAATACTCCAAATGCGGCCGCACCAGAGTTTTGTACAACTGCAACATGACGTCATGGCTCCGAATCTCAATTCCTCTACCAATAAAAGCTAACACACCATACGCCTTCTTAACAACCCTCTCAACCTGGGTGGCAATTTTAAGGGATCTATGGGCATGGACACCGAGATCTCTCTGCTCGTCCACACTACCAAGAATCTTACCATTAGCCCAGTACTCTGTATTCCTGTTATTCCTTCCAAAATGAATCACCTCACACTTTTCTGCATTAAACTCCATTTGCCACCTGTCAGCCCAGCTCTGCAGCTTATCTATGTCCCTCTGTAACTTGTAACATCCTTCTGCACTGTTCACAACTCCACCGACTTTAGTGTCATCTGCAAATTTACTCACCAATCCTTCTACGCCCTCCTCCAGGTCATTTATAAAAATGCCAAACAGCAGCGGCCCCAAAACAGATCCTTGTGGTACACCACTAGTAACTGGACACCAGTCTGAATATTTCCCATCAACCACCACCCTTTGTCTTCTATCAATTAGCCAATTTCTGATCCACGCTGCTAAATCACCCGGAATCCCATGCCTCTGTATTTTCTGCAATAGCCTACTGTGGGGAACCTTATCAAACACTTTACTGAAATCCATATACACCACATCAACTGCTTTACCCTCATCCACCTGTTTGGTCACCTTCCCGAAGAACTCAATGAGGTTTGTGAGGTTTTAGGGCAGGAAAATGGAGTTAAGGCCACGATAAGATCAGCCTGATGGAGCAGGCTTTATTGGTTGAAACACCTATCCTGCTCTGATTTCTTATGATCCCTAAAACCCAAAACATAGTTGCCTCAGACCTTCTTGTATAGCGTGTGCATCTGTGCACCCTCGCTCTCATCATGTCCAAAAATGGGCACCTGAATTTCTGGACCATTATGTCCAGCCTGTCTCTTTGATCTTCAGTTGCTGATTCTTCCTTTGTCTGCTAACACCATGTTGTGGTTGTCAATCAAAATATCTCCCATTTGGGCTTTCCCAAAGTATTTTTTCTCGGTTAGTTTTCCCTAGCGTGTCAATCAACAGATTCATGAAGATGAACATTTATCAATAAGTTTGCACACAAGCTAACCAGGTCTGGTGTGAACACATGTGTAGCCTGTTACCAAATTGTTTGTGAAGATTGGCATCAAAACTGACACATTGGAGCTATCTTGAAATTGAAGTTACTTTTCCATCTGGCAATTTATGGTAATTACCATACACTGTTACACTAATAAGCTATCATTATTGTGCCTTGGCCCAAGCTCCCTAACGTTCTTATTACCAAATGTTCACATAAATGTCAGACTTCCTTTGCGTGCTTTTTCACAGACTCGCTCAAACTGACAACACATACCAATGTAGGATTGGGCAATTGGATAAATATTTGACAATACGCTGTTAGATTTCTTATTGACACCCTGGTATGTGGAACATTTAGAATTTTAAAAGTAATAACCAACTGAAGATAAATCTCTAATTGACAGAAAGATGTAGTGATGCCATTGATGGGCCTAACATTTCAATTCCATAATTGCAGTGAAGCACATCATAGAATCATAGAATTTACAGTGCAGAAGGAGGCCATTTGGTCCATCGAGTCTGCACTGGCCCTTGGAAAGAGCACCCTACCTAAGTCCACGTCTCCACCCTACCCTCGTAACCCAACCCAAAGTTGTTTTGGTCACTAAGGCCAATCCACCTAACCTGCACATCTTTGGACTGTGGGAGGAAACCGGAGCATCCGGAGGAAACCCACACAGTCATGTGCAGACTCCACACAGACAGTGACCCAAGCTGGGAATCGAACCTGGGACCATGGAGCTGTGAAGCAACTGTGCTAACCACTGTGCTACGGTGCCGCCCACCAAACTGCTGTGACCATCAAGAAATCGCCAGTATTCCACCACTGATTTGCAAGCTATTACAGGTGAAAGATTGTGAGCAAGTGCACCTGCAAATTCTCGTGTGTTCCGGTGATTGGCAAGGCCTTTTCAGCAATGCAAACTCATAAAATCAGCTCAATGTTTTAAGATGCCACTCTGTATCAGTACGTCAGCTATATTAATTATTATGCATTTTACATGATTGTGGGGACGGGGGTAAATCTTGTATCATTGGAGCACTAAGGTACAGTTGAATAACATGATGGGTCACAGTTTTGGTTTCATGTGGTTGGAGTGTCACTACAGCAGATCCTTGCCTCTGGGCGTGAGCGGAAATTCCAAGAGGAAAGTCATCCAATGCTGCTGTTTAATTTTTGGCAAACCATGCAACCTGGAGTGATGGGGGTAGTTGCCCAGCTACTGTCTCATTAACAGTGCTGTGTACCCAGAAAGATCAAGAAGGATGAAAATATCAGTTGATTTTTTTTCTCCATTTACTGTAATGTTATTGTCAGAAAATAAACACAAGCATATGGCACTGTGGTTAGCACTGCTGTCTCGCAGTGCCAGGGACCCCGGTTCAATTCCGTCTTGGGTGACTCACAGTCTGCACGTTCTCCCTGTGCCGGCATGGGTTTCCTCCGGGTGCTCCGGTTTCCACCCACAGTACAAAGATGTGCAGGTTAGGTGGATTGGCCATGCTAAATTGCCCCTTAGTGTTCAAAAATGTGCAGGTTAGGTGGGGTTGTGGGAATAGGGTGGGGGAGTGGGCCTAGATAGGGTGCTCCTTTAGAAGGTTGGTGCCAGCTTGATGAGCCAAATGGCCTCCTGCACTGTAGGAATTCTATGATTCTATTCTATGTGTTGATAACTGTTGCATTTATCTGAGGCTCAAGGCGACTTTAAATGATGATGTCAGCTGCTCGTGTATTGTGTAAGAATAATCCTGGGCAATAAATGATATTAAGCAGACTACAATTCAATGGATGAAATAAACATTGGGAGAAGGAAATTAGTTTGGGTCCATTTGCAAGCTCAGACTTGACGAATACGCTGCGCACACCCAAGCAGCTCCCTACTGATTGGGAAAAGATTTTTCGGTGAATCCTTCAATAGAAGTTAGGCCCTACATTAAGCACTAGATGGCTTTAAAAAATATACCTCATTAATTTAGTAGGCATATCAATTACTAGCCTAACCGACTGCAATAAGAACAAAATAGAGGGAAGATTTTCTGTGTGTGATTTCACTACACCTAGCACATTTTGAGTGTTCTCCCCACCATCCTTCCATAATGATCAAACATAAATATGGACAGTATTGTTTACGGCAAGCACCCCTTCAAAGCTGCATGTTAGTTTCTGTCAACGAATGGATGAGGGTGACAAATGTCTGTTTGTGTTGAATAATTGCAGTATTTTTCAGTGCGGCCGGTGAGGCAAAAGTAACGGTCTGCCTAATTGGTTGAAAGAAAATAAATAAAAGGAGATCAGAGTTGCTGACACAGGTTGGCTCCTCCCTCTGTGTGTGTGTGTATGTGTGTGTAACCCAGCCCCCCCTCTTACTGCCACAGACTATTTTTGACTGCCTTCCTATCTCACTTAGAGCATGTACAATTAATAGAAGTCAGCAGAGAGAAGCTCTGCACTGTAAAGGATAAAGACACAGGAGGCACTTGTTGCTTTCTCTAAAGATCATTAATCGTGTACAGCAACCTGAGACTTAAAACATCTGTCTTTGATGAAAGTTCTTTGGACGGGAGGAATACACTGGTGATATTAAGTTTGACTAAATGATATTCGGATCTTGCTGGAACTGTCCTGGTGGAGGAATGCGTGAATGGTGCCTTATGGATTATTGAAGCTCTGAGCTGAAGGAAAGCAGGGATCAGAGGACTTTGACATGGCTGACGTGGTTCCTGTCAATGGGGTAGACAAGGATCCTGAAATAGAACTGTTTGTTAAGGTAGGATGCCCTTTAAATTCTTCTACACGTGAGTCAATATTTATTTTTGGAGTGGCAAGTTTGCAAAGAGTGAAACGGGCATGAAGACCCTAAAAACTGCTGCCTCCATATCCTGGACTACCATATTTGTAGTTGAAACACTGATGCTTTTAATAAGCTTTTTATGATTATCTGTTTTGGTAGAGTAAATGTTTAGTAATAGTTGTACAGCAGGTGTGTTCATTAAAATGTTGGATTGAGCTGCTCACGAGTGAACACTGGAAAAAAAAATGATGTCACATAGTAAATAATCAAAAACAAGAGTTCATTTCACACTTTGTTCTAAACTGATAAACATGACAGTACAAAATGTCATCTCCAAATGCAGAGAAGTCAATGAACCATCTATTTTGCAAAAATTAGTCTGTTATCCTGCTGCCTCAAAATAAAACTCACATTTCAGTGAATAAATAACAATAAATAATTTATTATATATTTAATCAGTTCTATAATTGGATCAGTTGGAAAGTACCACTGCCTCATGTGGACCAAAACACATCGAGCAGAAAGATCCAAAGATTAGCCCCCAGTCCTAGTTGAGTGAGCTGATCGCCATATATAAGTGAAATAGACTTAGGAGAATTAAGAAATTTTGCTCAATGTTAATTCGCTGCAGAGTGGTAACTGTGAAATCACTGAGAATTCTAAGCTATATAGTTAACGTAGCGTACGAGTCCTCCAGAGATTCTAACGCAACTTGCACACTATGTCTGGTTCCAGTCACAAGAGGCATTTGAGCTCTTTGGAGAATAGCCCATGTGACTGACTGCTAACATCATTGTTTTGAGAAATATTGTAGAAAGCTGAGCTGCAAATCCTCGAAAGGAGCCACATAAAATGACAAACAAAAGTAATAGCAAAAGTAAATCTGGAGTATTACTTCAGACTAAATCATGACGTTAGGACAAGGGGGAAAAGGATTAAAAATGCATGAAATGCAAATCCAGGGCTGGTGTCGGGAAGTTTCTCTTCGAGCAAAGAGGGGGGCTTCTGGGTAGAGCAACAGAGCTACAATCTCTGGAATCAATTAGCAATCAGTGAACAGCAGGCATCAACAAAATGTACTCCAGTGCAATCGGCATCTTCAGGTTAAGAGTGAATAAAATGAGATATGGGAAAAATATACATTCTGTAGTATGAAGCAAAGAAAATTTCTTCATTAGTCTTGTCAAAGTTGCTTTTTTCTGAGACCCCGTGTTCAAAGCTCCTTATGAAATAAGAATGTAGCTATGCATCTGTGCCTCAAACTGTGATAAACAACAATTGAAAGGATTTCAAAAGCTATTTCATATTTGTGTACATATTGGCTTAGATTTTCCATCCAAGTTGCATCAACTTGAATGACGTATGTCAGGAAACTCTTCAGCAAATACTCTGCTTGCTTGGGCCAGGCTGGAACTTTGGCCAGGGTCTGATGCATCTTCTGAATTATTTATACCTCCCTCCCTGCTACCACCCCGCTGAGTGCAAGATCTAGACCACTGTCTCCATAAATAATCACAATGATTTTTAAACCTAAGTGTGTTACCTCTTGAAAATGTTAACACCGCAAGTGATTCCCTAAATTCCAAATGATCGTCCTGCCAAAGGAGCAACATTGATCCAATTTCAGATAAGTTAACTTATTTTATATATAAAACACCAAATGCAAAAATCTGAAGACTTCAGAAATTTGCTACCAGACCACCCCCCCCCCCATGGGATACCCCTCGGGTCCGATACGCATCATGGATAAATGGCAGCTTGGCACCTTAGCACTGCCAGGCTGGTACCCAGGTGGCACTGTCAGGGTGGCACCAGCAGTGTCAGGGCCCAGAGGGCAAGCACCTGGGAGTCTCTGATCTGCTGGGAGACCCCCATGAGTGCCATTCCATCTGTTACTAATTTATGGAGACCAGCACTGAATGGTGCTTGCTCAAGATCCCTGAGGAGAGGGAATTGGATCCCACACCTAGAGTAGATTAGGGAATGCACATTAGAGTGAGACTAACTGTCTCACTCTAATATGCAGATTTGCTAAAAAGTGATCCCCCCCCCCCCCCCCCCCACACACACACACACACACACACACACACACACACAATAGGCAGGAGTCACATCTCTATGTGTTGTGAGATCACATTCGAACTCACGAGCCCTGGCGAGCAGGTAGATCCCGGAAGAGTGATTTCCTAACATCTACTGGCCACGCTGACTTTTGGGCGCAACGCAGCCGGAACATCTCGCCCGTAAGCCACATTCTTAACCATTCTTAACCAATGTTAAAAATGTAGCAGGACAAATTTTGCAGGTAGAGAGCATCAAAAAAGAAAATAGAACAGGGTAGCACAGTGGTTAGCACTGCTGCCTTATGGTGACAAGGACCCAGGTTCGATCCCGGCCCCGGGTCACTGTCCGTGTGGAGTTTGCACATTCTCCCCGTGTTTGTATGGGTCTCACCCCCACAACCCAAAAAGATGTGCAGGGTAGGTGAATTGTCCACGCTAAATTGCCCCTTAATTGAAAAAAATGAATTAGGTACCCTAAATTATTTTTTTAAAAGGAAGAAAATAGATGAAAATTTGGCATAGTATATCGCACACCTGATTGTCGGTTCAAATTGATGGACAGAAAATCAGGTGAGTCTGGTGGAATCCTGTTGTCTCTGGAGTACAAGAGGGAGAAATGACGGAGGAGCTGTTTACTTAGGCAGTCTAAGTTGAGGGAAGCTTTCTGTAGCTGTGCGTCAACAAGATAGATGCACATATTTAAACTCTGAAAATGGCTTGCATTTCACCAGGCACCAGAAGGGTGTGGAGACTGAAAGAAACAGGACATATAGGGCGACCAATTGAGAGGGCCTAGATTCTGCCGATCCATGTTTAGTGGGGGGGTGGGGGAAGAGATCATGATAGATCAGGCCAGCGATCTATGTTCAGGAATAGTGGAAACAGGGCAGCACGGTGGCCTAGTGGTTAGCACAACCGCCTCACGGCGCTGAGGTCCCAGGTTCGATCCCGGCTCTGGGTCACTGTCCGTGTGGAGTTTGCACATTCTCCCCGTGTCTGCGTGGGTTTCGCTTCCACAACCCAAAAATGTGCAGAGCAGGTGGATTGGCCACGCTAAATTGCCCCTTAATTAGAAAAAATAATTGGCTAATCTAAATTTATTAAAAAAAAGACAAAAAAAAAGGAATGGTGGAAACATGCCATCATTGGCAGTGGGTGGGGGGGACAGTCCTAATATTTGCGGGGTGGGGGGGTTCTTTAATTTCACTTTGAGCTTGGGTGCCCTTTATGCCCCACTCCTCAGAATGATGGCCCAAAACACACCCTCCTTCAAAAAAAAGCAAAGTGTGGGAAGATCTCATCAGAAAATCTGCCTGTTTCTCTGGGGAGAAAACACCGGATTTCTGACTGAACCTGACACGTTGTCATTTTTTTGGTAAAATTCACCCTTTTTTTTCTGGTTTAGAAGCAAATTAGCTGCAAAACCCAACTACAGCATTGCGAGAGAGACCATGTTAAAATGTGGTGACATATGTTCCACCTGTACTTCAGTACAAGGTGAAACAGAGGATGAAGCAGCTCCTGAATTATCATCAGTGTCCAGAGTGTTAGTACTGTAGCAATCTTCTGTTGGCATATAGCTATCAGTAACAACAGAGCTGCAAGGGTGAATGACACTCCAGCTCAGTAACCTGAGACACCAATGAATGTTTGGATCAAATGCCAACAGTGAAAAAGAAAAACTTGTTGCAGCAACTTCAATTCTGAATTTTCATTGGCAAATTGAATGAGGTATGATGAATGAAACCAAATTGTTTTCTATGCATCCAAATGTTTTTTTCATTGCGGTGTTTCCTTGTTGAAAGTCCTCCGTGTGCTGGAAGAGTTTAGAGATGGTTAGACACTATCTCTAAAGTAAGATGCAGTACTCAGTTGACACCCGATAGCGGGGAGCTTTCCAGAACGAGGATTGGTTGACATTTAGTCCTAAAATAAACCAGCAGCACTATTCACTGGTGCTGTGATGTTGAGATGAGCTGAATGCATCAGTCGCTGTAGTTTTCCAGTAATGTTTCGACAAGCAACTCAGCAAATGTGACCCATGGAGTAAGCTGGGAAAAGTATAAATTTTAAAAAACGAGTAATTCTGAGAGTCCTACACCATCTAATTGAGTGAACACAAAACAGCATCACAATTCGACTTTGCTGTGGTTACAAATAAAATGTTGGCATATTTTTAATTGCCCTGAGAAAGGTGTGAATATAATGTTCATTCAGACCAACTTCAGAACATCCTGAGACATGATGGTGTGATGGCCAATCACTCCCTCTGTTAGCAGCAATGTTCTCTGCTACAGTAAGAATCATGTCAGTGATTAGAAAGTTTTTATTTCTAAAGTGCAGAGACAGAATATCAGGGTAGTGAAAGTTAAATGAGATTGTACACTAAAGGAATCCCACTGAGAAGACCTGTCCTTCAGTGTGCCAATTCAGTCAAGTTTGCAGAATATTTCTTCATGATGAAGATTGCTATTGTAATGGGAAATGTATTGATTAGCACATTAGGTATCTATAACTTGGATCAAATGTAACAAAAGGTGTGTTCTGGGATTGGAATTGTCCTGCCATCCACATCAACTGCCTCATTTATATCCCAGCAAACATGGTGAATTTTAAAACGTCCACTTGAGCCATCGCTGCTTGAACGGGTTTTGTCACATCACACATGTCTTGTTGTTTGAAATGCAGCATCACTTAATTTGCCAGATTTGTTTGGTGTTCTATATTCCATGAAGATGGTTGGGTTGGTGAGTTGATGCCATCTCATTCTACGAGTGGAACCTTCAGGAGACATTGGGGGTCCCGCCTGCTGGTTGGCAAGCCAGTGAGAGACCCGCGCTGCGTCTCTGCCTCTTTTCGGGAAGTCCTGCCGCACCACAAAGCTATCGGTTAGTTGCATGACCGGCCTTCCCCTGGAATCTGAGGTGCTCAGCAGAACTCTTGTGCAGTGTGTGGCTGAAACATAGAAAATAGAAGTAGCAGGAGGCCGTTTGGCCCTTCAAGCCTGCTGCACCATTCATTATGATCATGGCTGATCATCCAACTCAATAGCGTAACCGTGCCTAATCACTGTTGGAAAGACAGGTACCCGGGGCTCAGGATTGTGAAGCAAGTCAGGCTACAGATCAGGAGGATTGCGTTTTAACGGCCGTGTTACGCCCAGCACGAATCTGGTGGCTAAATCTCAGGAGAAGTCGAAACTGGGTCCATGTCTGGCGCAAATCGCCCCATGGTGGGGTGCCCTTATTTGGGTGGGGGATTGGGGGGGGGGGGGGGTAGGTGGTGGTTGTGGGGTAATTCTCATATGTGCAGGGAGGTTACAGGGATGATCCGGCACCCTTTAAATATGGCGGCCCGATCTCTGAGGAGCCAGTCTGGCCAGAGAGTTCAGTTCCCCAGTGTTGAAAACATTGTGGGCTAGACTGGGGAGACTTCCCAAGGTTCACAGAAATGACAAAATGTGGTTAAATAGCAGTGTGGATCTCACCGCCAAAGCCTGCGGGAAGCACCCAGCCAAATCCACCCAAAATGACACCTCGGGCGCGAATTAACGGAGTTCCAAGTGTGGGCTAGACTGGGGGAAACCTCCCCATGGCCCAAAAAATATACGAAGGGCGTGCTTTAATGTTCATATCCCTGCCAGTTAAATCATAGGAGAGGCTGAAATTGGGATCCGTGCCAGGCCCGGATCAGTTCGTGACCTAACTGACCCGTGCACGTTGGCAGGTTCCGGATCTCACACAGACATGGCAGGACAACAATTGAGACCAATTAAGAGAATTCTGTATCTCATTAGCGAGACTAGTCTAATCTAACGGTGGTGGGGGGGGGGGGGGGGGGGGGTGCGGTGGCCAATCACCATAGGTCGGAGGTCACCCCTGAGCTGAGGGTTGTTGGAGTGAGGGGCTCAAATGTTGTTCATGCCCATAACTGGAGTAATTACAGCTGTTGCCTGTCTGTCCAACCGAACACTTCCAAGACAGAGCCCTGATCGTGGTTATATACTGACGGTCACTTTTAACTCCCTTTGGCTGAGAGAAGTGTCTGGCTGCAGAGCTGAAGGCTATTGTTAATAAACAACTGATAATTTAGTTATGTGAGCACCGCACAGCTTTCAAATGCATTATTGTGGGTACATGTGCCATGTCTCAGATGAGTATTATCGCCTAGCATTCCAATAAAACTGAGGCCTGGACACTTTGCCTGAATACCTGGAGGCGTCAGCACCACCAAGTCACCAGCCGACAATCAAACACTCGAGCTGGGCTTCAGCACAGGGGCTATCCCCGCAACCGGAGGGTGAGTGTGTGGATCAGTGGGTGGGCCGCAGAGCGATGGCTCCCTAATGTTCCCAGCAGGAGACTGGGGTCAAGGGGCTCCTGCTATCGCCAGGGGTGTGTGTACAGAGCAGATTTTCCAGCACAACTGACTCGGCGGATGGCACTCTGAGAGAAGGCGGGCACGTAAGGGTCAGGGAGGCTTGGCGAATATGAGGATCCCAGAACTGATTGTCGGTGTTTCTCCTTCTCCAATTCCTTACAGCAACCAAGATGGATGGTGTTGTTGACCAGCTGGAACAGCCCTCGCGGTCTGGTGGCAGCTTAGGCGGCCAGACACTGGAGAAGGCGTCAGCAGCTTCGGCACAGGTGGCACCCCATGTGCAGGCGGCTGCACACCTGACTGCCCATCAGGCCGAGGAGGGATCCAAAGGGCCAGCGACAGACCAAGGTGTACAGGTGTTCTTGGTCATTCGAGAAGATGACGGACAGCATGCGCCACAGGAGGCTCTGTCTCAACAAGGGGATGATGCGGCATCTGTGCCATGTCCTTGTGGACGTGGCACCATGTGGAGGAGGAGGACACCCGCTCCTGGTAGTCATGAAGGTTACCACAGTCCTGAACCTTTATACAACGGGTTCATTCCAGGGCTCGAGCAGGGCCACAAGTGCATCCATGAAGTCATGAACGCTCGGTATGCCTGGGCAGCTGATTATATTAAACTTGAGCTGCACCAAGCCCATTAAGATGCCTGGGCTGCAGGATTCTCTGCCATTTCCGGAATGCCCCAAATCAGGAGGGTACACATGTGTAGTCTTGCATGCACCAGGACATCAGACGTGCCCTACATTAACCAGAAGTGGTTCCACTCCCTGAATGTTCAACTTGTATGCGACCACGTCCTCCGGATCATGCATGTGTGTGCACGCTTCACAGGGAGTGTGCATATCAGCTACATCCTGGGATACTCAGAGACCCGCGGTGTCTTCGAGCAGCACACCAGGATGATAGGTTGGCTCGTGGGAGAAGAAGGGGTACTTGCTGAGGTCCTAGCTGATAACGCCAGTGTGGAGGCTGGAGACTGAGGCGGAGGCCCGATATAACGAGGCACATGCTGCCACCTGTGCTATCATTGAGCGCTCCATATGTCTGCTCAAAATGCGGTTGCGATGCCTGGACTGCTCTGGTGATGCACTGCTGTACACCCCCTCCTGAGGGTCTCCTGCTTTGTAGTGCCCTCCACAACCTGGTACAGCAGCAGGATGACGTGCTAGAGGAGGAGAGACATGCAAACTCTTCTGAGATGGGGCTGGACCATGATGCGATGGAGGACGAGCCCGGGGAGGACCCATGGGGGCATCCAGAGAATGGAGGAGGAGGAGGGGGACAGGCGGCGGCGAGAGAACAGCATGCCTGGAGGCCAGGAAGGCCCTCATCCTCTCATAGGACGAAGCTTTGTCGGTCCGTTCACCCCCCGCTAACACCCCCAATCACCTCCACCCACCCCCATCCCTGTTGCTCCCTCACACACCTCTCCCCAACTACCCCACTCCACCCTCCCAGGGCCTGTGTAACATCACTGCAGAGTGATGGGTCTGTGGCTCCAGCGCTCCCTCCTCCCAGATGGTGCCCGTCGGGCCTTGCGGGTCTCCATGTGATGGGAAGGCAACTGGACTGAGTTCATTGGCTTCTGTGTTATCTGTCTCTGCCTGGCGCCTCCCTGTTGATGCCCTCAGCAATGCTCCTCAGTGATTCGACCACTCTCTGCAGTGCCCCGACAACACCCACCTGTGTCTGGAACACATCCTTCAGCGACTGGGACGTGATGTCGAGGCCCTCGGCCATGGCCGATGCTGAATGAGGCACACCTTGAACACCAGTACTCATGATGCTGATGCCGTGCTCCATGCTATCCACTGAGGTTGCCACCCTCGCTGGGTTAGTATTGGTACCATCTCCTGCACCCATAGCCTTTGGGACTCTTCCAATGGGCTATGTACTCCCTGGAGTGTCACTGACACCCCCTCCTGAATTTCACAGCCGTGTCCGAGTGTCTGAATCAGCTCTTGAGTTAACCTTGTCCAGAGTCTCGGCATCTGACTGGGATCCAGCTGAGTCCTGGGATCCAGCAGACCTCCGATTGCTGAATCCCTTGGATGTTCCTGCCTCCACCTAGTGTACATCAGCAACTGTGTAGTGCTCACTAGATTGTGCCCAGAAGCCTGTCTACTAATGTCACCAATGTGTGTCTCTGCGCTGGTGGTGGGTGGGTATGACAGTTGTGATGCCTTGATGGTGCTCTTCCCAGAGCTATCCTCCAAGGTGTTCTGTTGGGAGGTGGCGGCTGGGCAACCACTGATGGCCCAACCCCATCAGATGGAGATCCTCCGAAAGAATGGACATGTGGTCAGTGAGAGGAAAGGATAACTTTGTCTGACGTGAACAACTTACTTGGGACGGATAATCTGGGTGAAGGAGCATTGGATCCTCACCATTGTGGTGCAGGCCAATCTCGTTGTCAGTGACTGCTCTCTACTCGGCCGTCTCTGCAATCCCCAGGGCCTATTCCTCAAAAGAGGCTGAGGACTCTGATGTCCGGAACTCTGCCCCCTGTCTGGGCGCTTTCCCAGCTGTTATGGCCCATCTTCTCCTGCTGGGACCCACCGAGACCCTAAATTTGGGCTGCAGTCTTGCCAGGTTGGCTGTCGGGAAGCATCTGGGAAGTCATGTCTGGGGTGTGATTTAACTGAGATGGTTCTAAGTGTTGGTGTGGATCTCACTGAAAGAGTCGATGGGAAATACCCACCAAACCTGCCCGAAATTACATTAAACCTTTACATAAAATCGTGTCTGGAAGGGCAGCACGGTGGCGCAGAGGGTTAGCCTTACTGCCTCACGGCGCCGAGGTCACAGGTTCGATCCCGGCTCTGGGTCACTGTCTGTCTGGAGTTTGCACATTCTCCCTGTGTTTGTGTGGGTTTCACGTCCACAATCCAAAGACGTACAGGCTAGGTGGATTGGCCGCTCTTTTGAGGTCCACCAACAAAACAGAAGAAAGGAAAACAAACTGAGGGACAAAGCAGAAAAGTGCCGCTCCTGTTAGGGGCACTACCCAAACATAACAAAGATCAACGGAAACTTAAAAAACATCAAATAAGAGTGCAGTTAAAGGGGTCAATAAAGGACCCCAACCCCTGCGGTGCCACCGGGCATGGATGGCCTCGATGGTGCCCGTGGACACCGCATGCTCCCTTTCCAGGGACACCCGGCCGCGAATGTAGCCGCGAAAGAGGGGCAGACAGTCTGGCCGGACGACCCCCTCGGTTGCCTGCTGCCTGGACCTATAAATGGTGCGCTTCGCCCGTCCCAGGAGCAGGTTCATAAGGAGGTCCTCCGCCTTCCCCACCCCTCTCTGCACTGGGTGCCCGTAGATTAGGAGCGTGGGGCTGAAGTGCAAACAAAACTCCAGCAAAAGATTGGTTACAAAACTAAAAAGGGAGTGCAGCCTATAACGTGTAACATAGACATGGTCCGCGAACTCCACAAGGCCGCAAAAATAGCAGGCTTCTTGGGAGTCCGTGAACCGGTGCAATCGGTGATTATACGGCACTGCTGCATGCAACACCCTCCACCCCAGGTCCCCAAGATTGAGGGGGAGGACTCCTCCATAGAGGGTTCTCCAGTAGGGACCTCCGCCGCCGGACGGCAACAAGGCACGCCATAGTGTGCCCGGACTATGGGCGAGGGTAAGGAGGTGAAGGGTGTGCAGCAGCAGCCCAGGCAGGAAACTCCTCCGCGCAGTGCGAAAAGGCACGGAGGGTATTTCCGTGAGGCGGCTAGGATTGTGGGAGCATCAGCCCCCGAGGGAGGTTTCGGGGCCCAGGACCAATGTGGAATTGCGTCCGGGCAGGGGTTTGCCAAGACAGGATACCACCACACACCTGCGCGTCCTCCAAACCACGAGTGCCATCAGGTCCAAGCACAACTGTTTTGAGGTCTCGGATGGCATTGGCTGCGAGTCGGACGTCCACTGCTGCTCATTGTGCTAACTCATGGGGTGTCATCCAGTCCACTCCTCCGCCACCCAGCACGTCCCAGATCCTGGTCACCCTGGCAGCCACAGCTCGCTCCTCTCCCAGCCACTCAAAATGGTATTGGTGGAGGTGTGCATTCCTGAGCAGAGGCTCCCTGACGACAGCCACCACTCCTGATGGGGGGGAGCTGTGGCGCGAGGCGACCATGTTCCAGATTTTGAGCAGGTCCTGGTAAAAGACGGGCAGCGCCTGCAGAGGGTAACAATGACCCTGCAGATCTATGAACGGGAGCTGCACGTCATAATTCAAGCCATGCACCTGGCGGATGAAATGCGTCACCAGGGCACACCATCATGGAGGGGGCTCAATGTAAAGGTATCGTTACAGGGTCTGAAGACGGAAAGTCGCCACCTGGGTGCGAAGGCACACCAGCGCCTGGCCGCCCTCCCTCAGTGGGACACTCAGAACCTCAGCAGCCACCCAGTGCAGTCTCTTGTCCCAGAAGAACTCTACAAGCATTCTCTGGATCTTTGTGACAAAGTCAGGGGGAGGGGGTCAAAGTGACCAGCCGGTACCACAACTTGGAGGCTATCAGCTGGTTTATGACGAGAACTCAACCCCTGTAAGAAAGCACTCTGAGCAGTCCTGTCCAGCGTCTCAAGCGAGCGGTGACCTTGGTCTCCAGCTCCTGCCAGTTAGCCGGCCAAGATTCCTCAGCCGGGCAAAGATGGACTCCGAGTAGACGAGTCCTGCTCCAGGTGAAGTAACTGAGCTCCTCTGGGAGGGGGTCCATCTATCACGGACCGACCAGGAGTCCAGAACATTTGGCCCAGTTGATCCTGGCAGAGGACGTGTCGGAGTACACAGCCTGGCACTCTCGCATTCTCTGCAGGTCAGCAGGGTCAGTGAACCTGAGGAGCACGTCGTCAGCGTAAGCCGAAAGGACCACCCCAATGCCCGGCCCACGCAGAAGCAGTCCCGACAGCCTCCTCCGCCGGAGGCGCAGGAAAGGCTCCACGCAAATAGAATAAAGTTGGCCAGACAGAGGGCAGCCCTGACGCACTCATCTCTCAAAGCGAAGGGGCGCCATCAGTGACCCATTAACCTTAACGAGACACTCTGCGGCAGTGTACAGAAGTCGGATCCAGGCGACAAATTGCGTCCCGAACCTGAATGCTCGCAGAGTCCCGAATAAATATTCATGATCCACCCTGTCGAATGCCTTCTCATGATCAAGGGACAGGAAGACGCTCGACATACCAGCCCTCTGGGAATGATGGACCAGGTCCTGGACCAGATGAATGTTGTCATGGTTTGTGCGGCCCGGGACCGTGTAGGACTGGTCAGGGTGGATCATGTGGTCCAGCACGGTGCCAAGACGCAAACTCATTGCCTTGGTGAAAATCTTGTAATCGGTGCTGAGGAGGGAGATCGAATGCCAGTTTTTAAGGTGGCGGAGAATCCCCTCCTTGGCAGCAAGGTAATGGTGGCTATGCGCCATGAGAGAGACATTTCCCCGGTTGCGATACTTTCCCCCAGGACCCCCCCATAGTCGCTCCCCAGGACATCCTGAAGAACTCTACAGTCAGCCCATTCAGCCCTGGGGTTTTGTCCCTGGACAGGCTGTCGAGGGCACAGGTCAGCTCCCCCAGGCTTATAGGGGTATCAAGCCAATCGGCGCCCTCCGGGCCAACCTGCAGCAGGTCCTCCCACAAAACTCTGCAAGCATCCTCACTGAACGGATCCGGAGAGAAGAGAGCGCTGTAGAAGCTTCGGATTTGGGCCCAAACCTCCTCCAGATCCAAGACGAGGGACCTGTCGTCAGCCAGCAGCATAAGGAGCTGCTGATGGACCCCGCGCCTTTATTCCAGTGAGTAGAAGAAGGGGGAGCCGCGGTCCATGTCCCTAAGGATCTGGATCCACGACCTCGCATACGCGCCCTGGGACCCGACAAGTTGCAGGTCCCGCAGCGCGCCTTTCTCCTCTCCGTACACTAGCCGCAGGGCCGGGTCTTCATCGGGCTGACCGAGACGCGACTCCAGGTCGAGCACCTCCTTTTCCAACTCCTCGACCCTAGATTTCCACCTCTTTGTCGACTCCCTTGCATACTCCTGACAGAAGGTACAAACGTGAGTCTTGCCCATGCCCCACCATAGCCTCAAGGAGGAAAAGCCTCTCCGCTTCCTTCTCCAGCTGGTCCAGAAGTGACAAAACGAGCCCAGGAACCGCTCGTCCTCCAGCAGCAGGTTGTTAAAATGCCAGTATACATGAGCGTGAGACAGGGCGAGCCCCGCCCACATGAGATGTTGGTCTGATGCTGCACAGAGGCCGTCGGGACACGGGCAGGTATGCCCTTGAAATGTAGAGGCGGTCGATTCTGGATGCTCCCAAACCCAGGCCTCACGAAAGTGAAGACGCTGGAGTCAGGATGGAGAGTCCACCAGACGTACACCAAGTCAAAGAACCCGACCAGGTTCCTTAACTTCACCACCGCACGAGAGCTGCATTGGGTACCACTCCAGGAGCCATGTGGCTTTGTCTCCCACAGCGGTGTGGGTTTCGTGCAGGGAGCACGCCGCATACTTCCCGTCCCGGAGGACCGAGAAGTTCTGGAACCTGCGGAGTGCGTCCCTGCTGCTGTTAATGTTGAGGCCGGCTATGGTCACCTCCATGTCAGTAGTACCTTCACCTTTTCAGTGCTCAGAAGGAACAGAGGAGCGCAGGCCCCTCTGCTCCCTCAGGAGTCTGGCGAGGAAAGATTTCTGCCAGCGCAGCTCGGAAGCGTCCGTGTCTCCTGCCTCTTTAACGTAGGCGCAGGAAGACCAGATGAGCAGCGTCAAGTCTGACCACCGGTTTCGGCGACCGCAGTTTGCACGCAGAAAATCCAGGAGTTCCCCGAGATGATATCAGCCCGGTTCAGTCATGGCGTGCTGAACCATAAGGACCTCTGTAATTGGTGAATGTTTAAAATTTTAAAATTTCTTCCAGGGATTAACATAACTTTTGTCATAAAGATTAGGAAAGAGTGTGATCCAAATCCCAACTGTTGCTGAGTGAACTTGTCACATCCAAAGTACACGAAGGACTATAATTGGTGGCAGTGAGAGTTGTTGAAAATGCATACTTGCAGAGGTCAGCTGAAGGCAGGATTGACATGTCTGCAATTTCTCCCACAGCCAAATACCTTTAGACAATATTGTGGGAACTAACACCCACAATTTAGCCAAGTTATAGGAGAACCTGTGGTGTCCATGGAATTGTACCTGGTTTGATTGTTCATGTGGGTGGCATGGTGACACAGTGGTTTGCACTGCTGCGTCACAGTGCCAGGGCCCTGGGTTCAATTCCAGCCTTGGTTGACTCTGTGTGGAGTTTGCACGTTCTCCCCGTGTCTGTGTGGGTTTCCTCCGGGTGCTCCTGTTTTCTCATACAGTCCAAAAATCTGCAGGTTAGGTGGATCGACCATGCTAAAATTTTCCCTTGGTATTTAAAAGGTTATGGGGTTACATGGAGAAAGGCCAGGGATTGGGCCTGGGTGGGGTGCATCAGAGGGTCGGTGCTGACTTGATGGGACAAATTGCCTCTTTCTGCACTGTAGGGATTCTATGACATCTTCAAGGGGAAAGGAGAACAATACTTTCAAATTGTGGTTACAGAGGGCCGAATTTTAGTCTAGGAGAGGGTTCTGAGGTAGGTGGAAGGTTAAAATCTGCAAACACTTCTGGCGCATTGGAAACTTGCTCCAATCACTCTCAAGAGAGACAAGTTACCTATTAACATATACAAATCACTCAATTGGAGAAAAATTTCAACACCCTTTCTTTCACACAGTATTCCATAATATTTACATTAGAGAAATGGGCCTTTTGGCCCAGCAGGTGTATGCCTGTGTTTATATTCTGCACCAGCCTCTACTCCATCAAAATATCCTATTCATTTACCCTTGTGTGTTTATCTAACATCCTCTTAAATACACCAATATTAGTTGTGTCACCTGAGCTACTCGGGGCAGTGAGTTGCACATCATACCACTCTCAATGTCATATCCATGGTGTATCAGGGAACCTTTTAAGGAGCAGGGCTTCAGAGGGTCACGTGACCCAGTAGGGTGATCATTGCTCGGCACAACATCGAGGGCCGAAGGGCCTGTTCTGTGCTGTACTGTTCTATTTGGCCAATTGGGCCGAAGAACGTGAATCCTGGGGCTGAGAGTGGATTCTGCCAGACAGTCTAGAAACTGGAGTTGAAGTCATCGGTAGCATCATTATCATTTTCTGTACAGTTATTTTGTTAATTAACAGTCCTATAGTTACTCTGCTTGGTGGTTGCCACTCCTTCCAAGATACTATATTTAGTATCGAGAATCATCACAACGTTCATTAGCCATAGAGGATGACAAAGCAGACCTTGTGTACGAATCATTGGAAGCACTTCTATTCAGCAGTCAGTAAGTTATCATAATGCCTCTATTCGGAAAGAACAAAGAACAATTTGAAGAAATTTTGCAGGTGTTTAAGATATTGAACCCAATCTTCCGAAGGATCAAATGGCTTTTCAAATTCAAAGAGCTTTACAAAGGCCATCTGCAATTCATAACCCAGGTTAGCTAAATTGAGTTTGCTTGTCTGCAACCTTCCTATCAATTCTCAATGGGTGAGATATTTAACTATCTCAAAGACCCAGATGAGGAATACACATCCCTTATCAAAGACACTGTGGAGAAGTGGTAGTCTTGTGACATGGGCCTCTAGTTTGTGAAGCCAACAATATTGCCTTGTGGAAGTGTAAGCTCAGTCTGCCATTTTACCATCCAACCAGCAAGATCACCGAAAAGGAGCCCTGCCTAGATTCAATACATAGCCCCTATTTACACTTCCTACTGGCACTTCTGTACCATCACTTCCGAGACCGATTAGTCTGCAGATGCATACCTCATTGTTTGAAGTCAACACCACCAAAAATGTGAATTAACCAGCATCAGTTTATAGGCCGCTGTCCCCTGTGAAAGAATATCTCATTGATTTGGGACTCTCAAACCCACGTGAAGCACAATGTCTTTTCCCTGTGATCTTTTCCCTACAAATTTTTGCTTTCTCTATTCGCAATCTTGTGACACCACCCTACATTTGTTTTTCTATAAATAAATTAACTCTTTGAATTCATCCTATCTAGAGTGTGCTGTGATTTTTTTTTTACATTTGGAGTACCCAATTAATTTTTTCCAATTAAGGGGCAATTTATCGAGGCCAATCCACCTACCCTGGACATGTTTGGGTTGTGGGGGTGAAACCCATGCAAACACGGGGAGAATGTGCAGACTCCACACGGACAGTGACTCAGAGCCAGGATCGAACCTGGGACCTCGGCACCGTGAGGCAGCAGGGCTAACCCACTGCGCCATCGTGCTGCCCTGAGTGTGCTGTGATTAATAGAAACTGGATCACACCAAAATTGAGGGATTGAGAAAAAGATCACCGCTTATAAAGGGAAAAACACATTAAAACACCTTTCTGTTTATGGGTGAGTGGTGAGAGGGATAATTATTGCTGTTTAAATTAATTCCCCCGCCCCCAAAAACAAAATATGCTAAGGTGTATGCTGCATGCTGATATTTCTTTGTCCAAATGGCAGGCACTTAGGGCTCAATGAGCATGTATTTCCTTCCTGCCATATCGGAGGATTAGGAGCTGAAAAATAGGTGTTACATGGCTGAAACTCTAGATCTCATCCTGGTTAAGTTGTTTCCATTTTCTCCACTATCGACAAGCAGGAGAATTGTGAATTTGTTTCAACTTGGTCCTCAGCAAGCAAATAATCACGCTTATTTTCTGAATTCAGTAACAGAAAAGCCCTCCACCAATAAATATACTGCTAAACGCAGTCAGCATGCCCAGACATGTTTGATTGTTGGAAACCTCATCAAAGATTTAACTATGGAAACACAAACAAATGCCTGCTTTGCATAAGCAATCTAATTAATATGTGGACCATTGAAGCGAATATGAATATTGAACTAGCACTCCCTTGAGACCTATCTGGGAAATGCTGTTTGATGGGCGAGGTGGCATTCGTGTATACATGCAGTACTCCATTCAATAATTTGGACAACAGCTTCATTGAGTGAAGGTGAACTCAAACAATTGTCAAAGCTGTGGAACTCAAACAGTAGTCAAAGCTGGGATTTGAATTCTCGCCCCCCGGTTGAAAGTCCAGCATTTGTAGCGCAATGTTAGTTTGATTTTAATTAAAGTACCATGAGAGGTGAACGGTTCTGATCTTTCATTGACAAGTATTGATGGCAGGGGGGACATCAAGTGCATCATCAGTACTTATAAATCCTAAATCCCAGCTTTGACTACTGTTTGAGTTCCTCAGTACTTATAAAGTCAAACTCGGCGACAGCATTGCCAATCTCCAATCTCCAAACAGCTCCTTTACTTCACTCATTTACAATGATTTCAGTTCCTATCCTGTGACCTGTCTAAGTGAGGATCTGTCTAACTCAGAAGCAGATTAGAGACTAGTGTGCAGCAGCTACATGCCTTGGAGGAACTGGACTGAATGCCTGCCGATGTTTGGTTTTTGATGCCATTGTAACTTATTCCTTGATGAGAGGCAATTGATATGACTATTAGTTCAAGTGGCAGCCAAATTGTCCTCATCTGCCATAAGCGCACCTGTATTCTGCTGCCATTTTTTTTGTCCGACTCGTAGAATCAGTATTACAACAGAATTTTTGCACAGCATTGAAGTTTCAGTTATTGCTGTCGGTTATTTTCTAGACCTTTATTCCATTGTGGGTACATTGTTTTGAATTACTGCTGTGTTTTTTTTGTGCTTCATTCGCTCAATTAAAAGTTCATGTCAAACCTAACACAGTAACAAAGATTGAATGTCAGTCGTTGCTTGCCGCATTCCATTTGACTATTGTTGAGTCAATGATCATGCTGTTCTTTTGTTGTTGAAATGTTGTTTATATTTTTCTGAATGAATATTGCTTTAAAAGAGTGGATGGGTCTCGCAGCTTCGCTGGCTTTGTTTCGGGCAGGGTCAGTGGAAAGTTTTATAGCGAGTTATACATTCCTCACCATCCTGCGAATAAAGCATTAATGCTGAATTTAACACAATAATTAAATTAGCAGTTATTATTGTGATCATGAATAGAAATTTGGTGCAGTGAAATAAAAGCTGATATGCGCACAGCAGGATATTGTTAATCTTGAAGTCTGTGAACAGCACTTTTTCAACAGCAGCACTAAATTAAATTCACTTGCTTTAACCCATCAAGTTAACAATTTGGAGTTAATGCTGTGAAGAGGAAGTCTTGTCTGTTGTCAAGTTGTGCTGCAGGAACATGTTGAAGCACATTAGTGCAGTTGATTTCATAATTTTGATTACAGGACAAGACAGTGATAATGCCTTCACTGCAGTGACCAAGCTAATGCTTGTAGATGTGACCATTTGAGAAGAGACGGATTTGCTGTTTAATGTCAGTATTTAGTTATGCCTTGGGCCATTGCGGTTTACAGGGAGGTTTACTGATATCAGCTCACGCATCTTGATTTTTCATGTGAAATTTTGCTGTTGCGTCAATTGTTTCAATTTTTCTTGAAATTCTTTTCTTGAAATTTTCCCATTTTTCTTGAGTCTTACCGAGATTAATATTGTGAAGTGGTACCTTTCACCATTGTGTGCATTTAATTACACATTGGTCACCATAGTCCCAGATGACCAAAGGCTGCCTTTTGAGGGGGAGAGCTGACTGCTGATGATTTAACCTGAGGCGAGGAGCAAGGTTGAAAAGGTGCGGCCTTCATGAATAACCTCGGTCGGTTTGGGAATTGAACCCATGCTGCTGGCCTTGCTCTGCATCTCAAAGCCAACTGAGCTAAACCGTTTGTTCTGACCCCCAGTATGATCTAACTTTAAAAAATGGATTAGATTCTGGGCAGGATTGGGAATAACCCCGCTATGTAGCAGCAATCTGTTTATTTTAGTGCCCTGGTGGGGAACGCCCCCGAGGCCGCACTCCACAACATTTCCTACACTGAGGATCTCCAGCGAGCTGAACTCCTCAGTGCAGGAAGAGATCAGGATGCCATTTTTAAATGGCTCCCAGATCACTCGGACCCCTCCCCTTGATGCCGCAACCTGACTTTTAGAGATCCCTGGAGCGGCCAAAATGCCAGCCTGGCACCTGGCAGTGTCAGTCAGGCACCCAGGTGGCACTGACAGGCTGACCGTGCCAATGTGTCGCGGTGACAGCAGTAGTAGCAGGGTGCCACCTTGCCCGGATGCCGACCACCCAAGTGCTTGGGGAGACCCTCCCATGTACCATTTTACCTGATCCCCATTTGTGGGCACCAGTACTGAATGGCGCCTGGCTGGGATCTCCTCGGCGAGGCCAGAAGATGCCGGGTGGCTGATCAATCTGGTGGCAGCACAGCTTAAGTGGGTTCTTAAACTCACTTGGCTGGGCAGAATCCAGATTGCGACGTCTTGCGAGATCTGGTTAGAACTCCTAAGGCATAATGGCCATTGGGAATCACGGGGGAGGCCTCTCCCGGGATCTACTGGCCACATCGTGCCCCGGTTCCGGCAATAGATCGTGCCCATCAGCCCTACGTCCAGTCCATCTAACCCTGTCAGAATTTTATATGTTTAATCAGATCTCCACTCATTCATCTAAACTCCTATTTACAGGCCTAGTCGACACAATCGCTCCTTATACGACAATCCTGCCACCCTAGGAATCAGTCTGGTGAACCCTCGTTGCATTCTCTCTCTGGCAAATATATATTTTCTTAGCTAAGGAGACCAAAACTGCACACAATACTCATAGGTGTGTACTCACCAAGGCCCTGAACATCTGCAGTAAGACATCCTTGCACCTGTACACAAATTGTTTTGCAATGAAGACCAACATACGTACCTACATGCTTGCTATTAGTATCTGGCGTACCAAGATACCCAGGTCCCTTTGTATGCCAACATTTCCCAATCTATCACTATTTTAAATAATACTTTGCCTTTCTGCTTCTCCATCTGAAGTGGATAACTTTACATTTATCCATATTATACTGCTTTTGCCATGTATGTGCTCAATCACTCAACTTGTCTAAATCACCTTGAAGCCTCTTAACATCCTCCTCACCACTCACATTCCCATCAAGTTTCGTGCCATCAGCAAACTTTGAAATATTACGTTTGGTTCCCTGATCATTGATATAGAACATAGAACAGTACAGCACAGAACAGGCCCTTCGGCCCTCGATGTTGTGCCGAGCCATGATCACCCTACTCAAACCCACGCTATACCCGTAACCCAACAACCCCCCCTTAACCTTACTTTTAGGACACTACGGGCAATTTAGCATGGCCAATCCACCTAACCCGCACATCTTTGGACTGTGGGAGGAAACCGGAGCACCCGGAGGAAACCCACGCACACACACGGGGAGGACATGCAGACTCCGCACAGACAGTGACCCAGCCGGGAATCGAACCTGGGACCCTGGAGCTGTGAAGCATTTATGCTAACCACCATGCTACCGCGCTGTATTGTGAATAGCTGGGCCAAAGTACTGATCCCTGCGGCACCCCGCTAGTCACTGTCTACCATTTCTAAAACGATCCATTTATTTCTACTCTGTTTCCTGTCTGCTAACCAGTTCTCAATCCATGCCAATATCTTACCCAAATCCCATGTGCTTTAATTTTGCACACTAAATTTTTATGTGGGACTTTATCAAAAGCTTTCTGAAAATCCAAATACATCACATTCACTGGTTGACTCTTATCTATTCCATTAGTTATGGCTTCAAAATGTTGCAGTAGGCTTGTCAAACATGATTTCCATTTTACAAATTCATGTTGACTTTGAGTGGTATTTTCCCAAATATCAGCAAATGCTGATAATGGAAAGGCTTTCTTCACCATACCATTCGGGATAAAGATTTTTTTAAAAAGGTAACAGGTGGGTCCCATGATGTCACGCAGGAAGGAAGGGCTCAAATAAAGTTACCCTGCCAGCAACTTGGTTTTCTTGAAGATCGGGCACCATTTCTACAGACTGCCCTAGTACACAAAAATTCAGCCAGAACCCCCCCCCCCCCCCCCACCCACCCACTCTCAGCAGCGCCTGGGGCATAACCCTTGGCTCACCAGGTCCATGCCTGTGAAAGCAGTTGCGTTTCACGCTGATCTGCCCTCATGTTGACATGAATGGACTTTCTTATGGGGCGGTGGGGGAGGAGAATGATTTTGATGTAGGGACCCACTAATGAGCTAAAGTATGGAAATGATGTTCCTGACATTGAACATTGTGTCACTGGCGAGGCGATGGGACTATCGTGTCATGCTTTTACATTGGTGTGAAACATAATTTGGACATCTCACAAGGTTGGCTGCTCACATTGACAAATCAGATGTGGAAAACCCTGGCCTTTGCCTAATCCTGTTGATATTTTCCTGTTGATATTTTCTAAGTGTCCTGTTATTGCATCTTTTATAATAGACTCTAGCATTTTCCCTACGACTCATGTTAGGCTAACCGGTCTATCATTTTTTGTTTTCTCCCTCCTGTCTTTTTTAAATTGCGGAGTTACAATTGCTACCCTCTAGCCTGCTGGGTCTGTTCCAGAATCTACAGAATCTTGGAAAGTGACAACCAACGCATTCATTATTTCCACGGCCACTTCCTTTAGTATCCTGGGATGTGCTCGTCTAGCATCATGTTCAATGGAAGTGTGCACTTATATTATTTCTCAGATTGAAGAGGTCAGATAGAAACAAGAAGCCTCAAGAAATGTATCGCAGTTTTAAAAATAAATAGATTTGAAGAGGAATTTTATATTTGATAGTTCTTGGATCTTTACATAAACTGTTTTCAGCTTTTCCCTTACCAAATATGAGTCAATTTCCAGCATCAAAGGGGTGGTGCTCTTTCTTTCTCCTCTGCTTGTTCCAGTGCCAATTTTACCCATGTGTCATATGCACAGTAATTTGACGTAATTCTTGCCTCCCACCGAAAATCCTTTATCAAAGAGTTCATTATAATAGTTTACTGATGGAACTATTACGTACATAAAAAGCAAGAGGGGAGCCAGAAAAGGTTTGGCCCACTGAAGGACAGGGGATGGAATCTATGTGTGGAGCCAGAGGAAATGGGCGAGGTACTAAAGGAATACTTTGCATCAGTATTCACCAAAGAGAAGGAATTGGTGGATATTGAGTCTGGAGAAGGGCGTGTAGATATCCTGGGTCACATTGAGATCCAAAAAGATGAGGTGTTGGGCTTCTTGAAAAATATTAAGGTAGATAAGTCCCCAGGGCCTGATGGAATCTACCCCAGAATACTGAAGGAGGCAAGAGAGGAGACTGCTGAGGCCTTGACAGAAATCTTTGGATCCTTACTGTCTTCAGGTGATGTCCCGGAGGACTGGAGGAGAGCCAGTGTTGTTCCTTTGTTTAAGAAGGGTAGCAAGGATAATCCAGGGAACTACAGGTCGGTGAGACTTAAGTCAGTGGTAGGGAAATTACTGGAGAGAATTCTTCAGGACAGGATCTACTTCCATTTGGAAGCAAATGGACGTATTAGCGAGAGGCAGCACAGTTTTGTCAAGGGGAGGTCGTGTCTCACCGACTTGATTAAGTTTTTCAAGGAGGTCACAAAGATGATTGATGCAGGTAGGGGAGTGGATGTTGTCTATATGGACTTCAGTAAGACCTTTGGCAAGATTTCTCATGGCAGACTGGTACAAAAGGTGACGTCACATGGGATCAGAGGTAAGCTGGCAAGATGGATACAGAACTGGCTAGGCCACAGAAGGCAGAGAATAGCAATGGAAGGGTGATTTTCTGATTGGAGGGCTGTGACTAGTGGTGTTCCGCAGGGATCAGTTCTGGGACCTTTGCTGTTCGCAGTATATATAAATGATTTGAAGGAAAATGTAACTGGTCTGATTAGTAAGTTTGCGGATGACACAAAGGTTGGTGGAATTTCGGATAGTGATGAGGACTGTCAGAAGATACAGCAGGCTTTTGATCGTTTGGATACTTGGCGGAGAGATGGCAGATGGAGTTTAATCCGGACAAATGTGAGGTAATGCATTTTGGAAAGTCTAATGCAGGTAGGGAATATTCAGTGAATGTTAGAACCCTCAAGAGTATTGACAGTCAGAGAGATCTAGGTGTACAGGTCCACAGGTCACTGAAAGAGGCAACACAGGTGGGGAAGGTAGTCAGGAAGGCATACGGCACGCTTGCCTTCATTGGCCGGGGCATTGAGTATAAAAGTAGGCAAGTCATGTTGCAGCTGTATAGAACCTTAGATAGGCCACACTTGGAGTATAGTGTTCAATTCTGGTCGCCACACTACCAGAAGGATGTGGAGGCTTTAGAGAGGGTGCAGAAGAGATTTACCAGGATGTTGCCTAGTATGGAGGGCATTAGCTGTGAGGAGAGGTTGAATAAACTCGGTTTGTTCTCAGTGGAACAACGGTAGTTAAGGGGCGACCTGATAGAGGGCTACAAAATTATGAGGGGCATAGACAGGGTTGATAGTCAGAGACTTTTTCCCAGGGTAGAGGGGTCAATTACTAGGGGGCATAGGTTTAAGGTGCGAGGGGCAAGGTTTAGAGGAGATGTACAAGGCAAGTGTTTTACACAGAGGGTAGTGGGTGCCTGGAACTCTCTGCCGGAGGAGGTGGTGGAAGCAGGAACGATAGTGACGTTTAAGGGGCACCTTGACAAATACATGAATAGGATGGGAATAGAGAGATACGGACCCCGGAAGTGCAGAAGATTTTAGTTTAGACGGGCAGCATGGCCGGCACAGGCTTGGAGGGCCGAAGGGCCTGTTCCTGTGCTGTACTTTTCTTTGTTCAACCTGTTAACCAAAAAATGCCAACTTTAATTGCTGAAATGTTCCGTTACATTGTTCGACCCCAAATCCTCTTTGTGTTGAATGTTTTAAGCTATTCTCTTACATTTTACAAGCTTCATATTTTACTGTTCTGAAGTAGGGTCTGCGCCTGAAGTGTAAATATGTCCATTTTCACCATAAATGCTGACTGGCTTTGCCCTGTGTTTTTAGCCTTTTTATGTTTGTTCCAGATTTCAGTATTTTGCTTTCACTTCCATTATCACCTGCCGTTTTACTTGAGGTGCTTCGATTGAAACCTATTCATTCTGCTGCCTGTTGAGAGGCAGTTAGAGCCAATGAAGCAGGCAATGGAATTTCCATCAATATTTCAGCTGCAGTAATAGGTTAAATTACAGCTTTGGCTTTCACCACCTGTCTCACATTATAACTCCAAAAGGACCGTCAATGCTGAGGAAAAAAGAATAGGGTGGAAATTTGGCCACAATTCCCTTTACATTGGAAACAACATTAGTATTTCACTGCATTGGGTTGGAACACAGGTTGAATTTTAAGAACGAAAGTAACTCAGCCAAATATTTGCCAATATTTCATGTTCATTATCGGTTTCCTGACGGGCAGTAATGTGCTGACTAAACATTCTCCATTGAAAACAGTTGGAATAAAATGCTGGGTGGTGCAGCAGGTTGGCAGATTGCCTTTCCACCTCAAGAACAGTATGAATTTAGTAATTGGATGAAAACTTTGATTCTCCCCCCACTGGCGAAATGTGTTTATTGTGAGGCTGTGTAGACTCGGCCTTGGCTCCGGATGAGAACTATCACCTTCTGAGGCAAAGGATTGTGGCTGCAGGGCCCTTTTCAAGCACTTGAGCGCACAATTCGGCTCACATTCTGGTACTGTACTGAGGAATTCCTGCAATGTTGGAGGTATTGTCTTTCAGGTGTATCATTAAACTGAAAGTCTATCTGTTCTCTCAGGTGGATTCAAAACTCCTTGCAGCACCATTCAAAGCAAAGCTCTCCTGGTGTTCCGGTTAAAATATATCACTCAACCAATATCACCAAGAGGCACTGGGGTAAATTTTGATCATTGAGCTTTTGGCTGCCAGAGCGGACCCACCAACTGCCAATCTATCTTGCAAGAGGACAGCATTATATTTCAAAGTGGGCAGACCACTGCAACTCACTAGCTCCAGTCTGGCATAACATTGGATAGTCCAGATATAAATGTGTAAATATACAAGTTAGGAGCAGGCCATCTGGCCCATTAAGCCTGCTTCGCCAATCAATAGGCTTACTATTGATCTGAATGTAACCACCCATCGACCCCTGATAACCTTTCACTCCCTTGTTTATCAAGAATCTATCTACCTCTGCTTGAAAGTGCTCAAGGACTCTGATTCTACCGCCTTTTGAGAAAAATAGTTTAAAGACTCACTAACTTTTGAAAGATTTCTGTTCATCTCTGTCTTAAATTGACAAACGCTTATTTTTAAACAGTGACCCCCTAGTTCTAGATTCTTCCACAAGAAGAAACATCCTTTCCACGTCCACCCTATCAATACCCCTCAGGATCTTGCATGTTTCAATCAAGTCGCTTCTTATTCATAGAATTTGCAGTGCAGAAGGAGGTCATTCGGCCCATCGAGTCTGCACCGGCCCTTGGAAAGAGCACCCTACTTAAGCACACACCTCCACCTTATCCCCAGTAACCCCACCTAACCTTTTTGGGCACTAAGAACAATTTATCATGGCCAATCCGCCTAACCTGCACATCTTTGGACTGTGGGAGGAAACCGGAGCACCCGGAGGAAACCCACGCACACATGGGGAGAACGTGCAGACTCCGCACAGACAAGTGACCCAAGCCGGGAATCGAACTCGGGACCTTGGAGCTGTGAAGTAACTGTGCTAACCACTATACTACCATGCTACACATTATTCTAAACTCCAGTGAATACAAGTCTGTTCTGTCCAAACTTTCCTCCTAAGCCAACCATCCCATTCCGGGTATGAGCTTAAACCTTCTCTGAACTGCAGCTGCATTTACATCCTTCCTTAAATAGGGAGGCCAATATTGTTCATAGTACTCCAGATGTGGTCTCAACAATGCTCTGTACAATTGAAGCATAACCTCCCTATTTAATATTTAATTGTCCTTGGAATAAGTTATAACATACTATCAGTTGTCCTAGTTACTTACTGTACTTGCATACTAGCTTTTTGTAATTAATGCACTTGGGCTCCAGTTTCCTTTGCAATCTCTCACCATTTAGGAAATATGTTTATTTTTTCTTCCTTCTGCCAAAATGGACAATTTCATACCTTCCCACAGTTTCTATTTGCCATACCGTTGCCCACTCTTTACCTATCTATGCCCCATGTAGCCTGATGACCTCTTCACAACTTACTTTCCTACTTACCTTTGTGTCATCGGCAAATTTAGCAACCAGACCTTCAGTCCATTCATCCAAAGGGACGGTAGCACAGCGGTTAGCACTGTTACTTCACTACACCCAGGTTTGATTCCTGGCTTGGGTGCATGCCAATGCAGAGTCTTCACGCTCTCCCCGTGTCTCTGTGTGTTTCCTCCAGGTGCTCGGGTCTCCTCCCACAAATCCCAAAGACGTGCTGTTAGGTGAATTGGACATTCTGAATTCTCCCTCAGTGTACTCAAACAGGCGCCAGAGTATGGTGACTAGGGGATTCTCACAGTAACTTCATTGCAGTGTTAATGTAAGCCTACTTGTGACAATAATAAAAATAATTATTCTGAAAGTTGAGGCCCCAGCACTGATTACTGTGACACATCACTCGTCAAATCTTGCCAACCAGAGAATTACCCATTTATGGGCTACCCTTTGTTTCCTGTTAGCTAGCCAATCTTCTATGCATGCCAATATGTTACCCATTACACCATGAGCTTGTATTTTCTGTAGTAACCTTTGATATGGCACCTTATCAAATGCGTTCTGGAATTCTAAATACAGTACATCCACAACAGCACGTTACTCCTTCAAAGAATTCCAATAAATTGGCTAACCATGATGTCACCTTCACAAAACCATGTTGACTCTGCTTGATTGCCTTGAGGTTTCCTCAGTGCCCTGGCATAGCATCTTTAACAATTGCTTCCAACATTTTCCCTGTGACGAAATGTGAAGCTAACTGGCCTGTAGTCTCCCTCCCTTTTTCAATAAAGGGGTTACATTTGCTGTTTTCCAATCTAATGGAACCTTCCACAAATGCAGGGAATTTTGGACAATTAAATATTATAGTGCATCAAATATCCAACTAGCCACTTCTTATAAGATCATAGGATGGAGTCCATCAGGCCTGAGGATTTGTTAGGCCGAAGCTCCAACAATTTGTGAGGTATAATTTCCCTGGTGATTGTAATTTTCTTGGGCCAGAATGTTCAGGCGTATGTATACCCAACCCAGAAGAAAATGAAATCGCGCAGCAAGACTTCAGGAATGCATCCTAACACATTGTCGCGAACTCGCGTGATATTTTGGTTAGCAGGGATGTGCGCGAAACGGAAGCATGCCCGCCAACAATTAAGGAGTCAATTAAATACAACCTTATGTGGCCTGTCTGCTTTTCTGGTTAGTGGATGTATTGATTGGCCAGGCAGCGTTTACATTTTAGCTGCAACCTCAATCCAGAGTGGGAGGAAATGTCCGGGCTGAAATAAAATTAAAAAATGTGTGTGGGGACTGAGGTTTGTGCTTGAATATGCTTCCTAGGCTATGCTTCAGAGTTTCTTTTTTGCAATTTATTTTGTACATGTCTGCAGCTCCCTGGCACAGCTCTATAGCCTCTGTCCCCCTGAGGGAGCATGTCGTGGCAGCCTGCCCGCCTCCTCTCCCCCCCCCCCCCCCCCCTGCAATCTGCTGAACCTATCCCAGCACACCTTTCATGCTGGCTGCCTGTTAATTGACAAGCCTGTGTGAAATCATGCTCCATGGCCAATCACGGCTAGAAGTATGTTTCAGGCCTGCCTCTGAGCCCACCGTGTGTGCAAAACATTCAGTCTGCTGGTACCTTTCTAGCTAGCTTTCTCTCATAATCTAGTCTTTTGCTCCTGGTTAACCTTTGTGTCCTTCTTTAGGGCAGCGCGGTAGCACAAGTGGATAGCACTGTGGCTTCACAGCGCCAGGGTCCCAGGTTCAATTCCCCGCTGGGTCACTGTCTGTGCGGAGTCTGCACGTTCTCACCGTGTCTGCGTGGGTTTCCTCCGGGTGCTCCGGTTTCCTCCCACAGTTCAAAGATGTGCATGTTAGGTGGATTGGCCATGATAAATTGCCCTTAGTGACCAAAAAAGGTTAGGAGGGCTTATTGGGTTACGGGGATAGGGTGGAAGTGAGGGTTTAAGAGGGTCGGTGCAGACTCGAAGGGTAGAATGGCCTCCTTCTGCACTGTATGTTCTATGTATGTTCTTTATATTCTGTCCAATCTTCGAACCTGCCATTCATCTTTGCACAATTGGGTGCTTTTACTTTAAGTTTGATACGAACTTAACTTCTTTAGTTAACTCCAGATTGTGAATCCTCCTTTTCAAGTTTTTATTTCTCGTTGGGATGTATCTATTCTGTGTATTCTGAAATACCCCCTTAAATCTTTGGACTGTGGGAGCCTGTTATTGCATCTCTATTAACCTATCACTTAACTCCATTTGCCAGTTCACTTTAGCTCAGTTCACTTTAGCTAACTCTGTTTTTATTCTCACATAATTGTCCTTAAATACGTTTAAGTGCTAGTCTTGGGATCCTCTCTTTGCTCTCCCTCAAACTGAATGTAAAATTCGGTCATATTATGATCGCTGCTACCCAGAGGTGCCTTCATTATGAGATTATCAATAGACCTATCCTGTTTCACAATACAAGGTCTAGACTGCTCTCTTGTTGGCTGGTTGGTTGTTCTACGAAACCATCCTGAAAACATTCTTGAACTCCTCAAGCGACCTTTACCCATCTGATTTTTCCTGTCTATCTGTAGATTAAAATCCCCCATGATTATCACCATACCATTCTGACAAGCTCCCATTATCTCATCCTTTATACCCTGTCTTACCATATAGTTACAATCAGGGGGCAAGTACACCACTCCCACAAGTGTTGGTAAGTTTGCAGATGGTATCAAGATCTGTAGAGGGGCAGGTAGTGTTAAGGAAGCAGGCGGGCTGCAGAAGGACTTGAACAGGCTAGGAGACTGGACGAAGAAGTGGCTGATGGAATACAATGTGGAAATATGTGAGGTTATGCACATTGGAAGGAGAAATGAAGACATAGACTATTTTCTAAATGGGATGATACTTAGGAAATCAGATGCACAGAGGGACTTGGGAGTCCTTGTTCAAGATTCTCTTAAGGTTAACGTGCAGGTTCAGTTGGCCGTTAGGAAGGCAAATACAATGTTAGCATTGCTGTCGAGAGGGCTCGAATACAAGACCAGGGATGTATTTCTGAGGATATATAATGCTCTGGTCAGACCCCATTTGGAGTATTGTGAACAGCTTTGGGCCCCGTGTCTAAGGAAGGATGTGCTGGCCTTGGAAAGGGTCCAGAGGTTCACAAGAATGATCCCTGGAATTAAAAGTTTGTCATATGAGGAACGGTTGAGGACTCTGGGTCTGAACTCATTGGAGTTTGGAAGGATGAGGGGGTATTCTTATTGAAACTTACAGGATACTGCGTGGCCTGAATAGAGTGGACATGGAGAGGATGTTTCCACTTGTAGTTTTATGGGCCAGGGTTTAGAGAACCCCAAAATGTATCATGGAGTTCACCTGACCCACAACTTTTAATAGATTGTGGTATGGGGAGCACACTGCCCACTTACAGGTGTGGTACAGCAGAAATGGAAAAAGTATTTTTTTAAGCAGAATAAGGTTTATTCTATTAACTCAAGTTAACCTTTTTTAAAACAAACCGTGAACATCTTAGCAACCATCAATTCAAATACAACCCCCAAATAATACAACACTAAGTCATTCTTAATAACTTCCCAAACAATATCCAGAAGACAAAAGAAACACCTTTTAACAGAAGCACATCAGGTTTACATTCACTACTGAGAACATTTATAATTCTGAATTCACCAAATGATCAAGAGATAGTATTTTCATGGCAGAGAGAACAGCAGTACACCTGCTTTGTTTGGCTTCAGCTCCAACACTGAAAAGAGGAAACCAAAAAAACAGACACACCCAAGCTTTTCTTAAAGTGAAACTAAAAAGCAGAGCCAGAGCTCAGCTCCAGCCACACTCTGACATCACTGCAGTAACATGAGCAGCCTTAAAGTGACATTCTCATGAAAGTAGGAAAGACTAGAACCAGAGGACAAAATCTCAGACTAAAGGGACGATCCTTTAAAACCGAGATGAGGAGGAATTTCTTCAGCCAGAGGGTGGTGAATCTGTGGAACTCTTTGCCGCAGAAGGCTGCGGAGGCCAAATCACTGAGTGTCCTTAAGTCAGAGATAGATAGGTTTTTGATCAATTAAGGGGATCTGTGGTTATGGGGAGAAGGTGGGAGAATGGGGGATGAGAAAAATATCAGCCATGATTGAATGGCGGAGCAGACTCGATGGGCCGAGTGGCCTAATTCTGCTCCTATGTCTTATGTTCTAAGTGACTTCTTGCCTTTATCATTTCTCATCTCAACCCACACTGCTCTCCATCCTGGTTTCCTGAACTTAAGGCATCCCTTGGTAATTTGCGAAGACAATCATTAATTAGCAGAACCACCCCTCCACCTTTTCATAGTTTCCTCTCCTTCAAAAATGCCATACGCTCTTCAGTAGTCAGGTCCCGATATGTCACATTGGCTATCAGATCGTATGTGTCGGTCAGTACACAGAACATAGAAAAATACAGCACAGAACATGCCCTTCGGCCCACGATGTTGTGCCGAACTTTTGTCATAGATTAAGAACAAATTAATCTACACCCCATAATTCTACCGTAATCCATGTACCTATCCAATAGCCACTGAAGGTCCCTAATGTTTCCGACTCAACTACTTCCACAGGCAGTGCATCCCACTACCCTCTGAGTAAAGAACCTACCTCTGACATCCCCCCCCCCCCCCCCCCCCCCCCCCGCTATATCTTCCACCATTAACCTTAAATTTATGTCCCCTTGTAATGGTTTGTTCCACCTGGGGAAAAAGTTTCTGACTGTCTACCCTATCTATTCCCCTGATCATCTTATAAACCTTTATCAAGTCGCCCCTCATCCTTCTCCGTTCTAATGCGAAAAGGCCTAGCATCCTCAACCTTTCCTCGTAAGACCTACTCTCCATTCCAGGCAACATCCTGGTAAATCTCCTTTGCACCTTTTCCAAAGCTTCTACATACTTCCTAAAATGAGGCGACCAGAACTGCACACAGTACTCCAAATGTGGCCTTACCAAGGTTTTGTACAGCTGAATCATCACCTCACGGCTCTTAAATTCAATCCCTCTGCAAATGAATACTAGCACACCATAGGCCTTCTTCACAGCTCTATCCACTTGAGTGGCAACTTTCAAAGATCTATGAACATAGACCCCAGGATCTCTCTGCTCCTCCACAATGCCAAGAACCCTACTGTTAATCCTGTATTCCGCATTCATATTTGTCCTTCCAAAATGGGCAACCTCACACTTTTCAGGGTTAAACTCCATCTGCCACTTCTCAGCCCAGCTCTGCATCCTATCTGTGTCTCTTTGCAGCCGACAACAGCCCTCCTCACTATCCACAACTCCACCAATCTTCGTATCATCTGCAAATTTACTGACCCACCCTCAACTCCCTCATCCAAGTCATTAATGAAAAATCACAAACAGCAGAGGATCCAGAACTTATCCCTGCGGTACGCCACTGGTAACTGGGCTCCAGGCTGAATATTTGCCATCCACCACCACTCTCTGACTTCTATCGGTTAGCCAGTTCGTTATCCAACTGGCCAAATTTCCCACTATCCCATGCCTCCTTACTTTCTCCATTAGCCTACCATGGGGAACCTTATCAAATGCCTTACTAAAATCCATGTACACCACATCCACTGCTTTACCTTCATCCACGTGCTTGGTCACCTCCTCAAAGAATTCAATAAGACTTGTGAGGCAAGACCTACCCCTCACAAATCCGTGCTGACTATCCTAATCAAGCAGTGTCTTTCCAGATGCTTAGAAATCCTATCCCTCAGTACCCTTTCCATTACTTTGCCTACCACCGAAATAAGACTAACTGGCCTGTAATTCCCAGGGTTATCCCTATTCCCTTTTTTGAACAGGGGTGCGACATTCGCCATTCTCCAATCCCCTAGCACCACCCCTGTTGACAGTGATGACGAAAAGATCATTGCCAACGGCTCTGCAATTTCATCTCTTGCTTCCCATAGAATCCTTGGATATATCCCGTCAGGCCCGGCTCATCTGTTTGTTTCAAATTCTACGTGAATTTAGATCCAGAGCCTATAGTTTTGTCCTTTCATTATTTTTGTACCTTTGTGCCTTGACTGCTGTTTTGCTCTTAGATTTGTACTCTGTCCTTTCCTGTCATATTCTGTTCATTACTTCTAAGCAGGTGACCAAAAGGAAAATAGGTTGAGGATGGTGACCCTGGTACAGCAGTCCTGCTCTTCCAAGACCCACAGAACTAACTTTATTTGAACTATTTTGATGCCACCTCTGTTGTGTATTGGTAAAACATGCTCAGTGCACACACCACCCAGATATTCATCATAGTCCGATGTATGTCATGAAATATCATAGTACGAATGTTGGGTTAGTAGTTATATTAATGGACTGGAAATCCAGAAGCCTGTATAATGATCTGGAGATGAGCTCAAATCTCACCAGGAAAACTGGGGAATTTAGATTCAATTCATTAAACAAATCTGGAATAAAAGGCTAGTCTCCGTAATGGTGACCATAAAACTCTTAGATTGTTCCAAAAACCTATCTGGGTTCGCTACTTGCCCGTGAGGGAAGGAAATCTGCTGCTGTTGCCTGACCTGGCCTATATGTGACTCCTGACCCACAGCATAGTGTTTGACTCTTAAATTCCCTCCGAAATGACCCAGCAAGCCATTCAGGTGTATCAAAGTAGAATCATAGAATTTACAGTGCAGAAGGAGGCCATTCGGCCCATCGAGTAGGGACTGGCCCTTGGAAAGAGCACCCTACTTAAGCCGGCACCTCCACCCTATCCCCGTCACCCAGGAACCCCACCTAACCTTTTTGGACACTTAAGGGTAATTTAGCATGGCCAATCCACCTAACCTGCACACATTTGGACTGTGGAAGGAAATCAGAGCACCCGGAGGAAACCAAGCAGACATGGGGAGGACGTGCAGACTCCGCATAGACAGTGACCCAAGCCAGGAATCGAACCCGGGTCCCTGGCACTGTGAAACAACAATGCTAACCACTGTGCTCCGGTGCCTCCCTTAGTTACAAAAATTGTATTAAGAATAAACCCGATGGATCACTTGGTTCAACCTAGGCACTGCCACACCCAACTCATTCAACCCTGCAAAAATAACCTCCCTAATATCTGGGAACTTGTGCAATTGCATTCAAACATGCGCACCATTCTAATGTCATTGAAAAGACAGTTTGCCTGCGGCAGACCAGATGGATGTCACACCCTGCATTCTGGTACTCTTGAGATCCCTTTCTCAGCACATCATCATGTGAAGTGACAAGTGAATATTTTCTGCACAATGAGCTCCAACATATAGGGCAAAATTTCCGCTCGCCGTGCAGAAAATTGTCACATAACCCATTCCCGCCAACTCGCAGAAGCCCACTCATTTCACACTCAATTGAGCTCTGATTGGCAGTGGACAGGACTTCCATCTGCCCTTTGAAAGAAGTCATGCCTTGGAGAGCTGTCAGCCAATCTGATTGGCCAACAGCTCTCCAACCCATCCTGGCACAGTGTTGCAGTGGCCAGAAGAGGTACCGCAGTGGTCTGCCTGGAGCTAAGTCTCAGGACTGTTATTATGTTGGGTCCTGGGGGTGAGAGGGTAAGGGATACCCTGGAAAGGGTGGGGGTGGGGGTGTTTAGGAAATGGGGGGGGGTGAGGGCTGATCACGGTGTCTGGTGATAGGCCAGCGGTGGATGGAGGGCAAGAGGGGAGAGCTCCCCAAATCTGAGGGAGCCTTCAGATTGAGGCACCCCTTCCGTATTGAGATGCATAATTGGGTATGGACGGAGTTAAAAACAAGGATGAGAATGTTAAAATAGTGATGTTGCCACTGGGCACAATATAGGTCAGTGAGCACAGTGATAGGAAAATGGGAGTTAAGATTCAGGCAGCAGAATTCCAAGGTTGCGGAGGGTAGAATATTGGAGACCAGCTAGGAGTTCACTATAGTGTTCATGCATAGATGTAGTAAAGGCATGAATGAATGAGATTTTCAGAAACAGATGACTGGAGACAGACTATGTTGGGCAATGTTAATGGGTAGAAATAGACTGTATCCCTGATGACATGAATATGTGCCCGAAACACATTTCGGAGTCAAACATGACACCAGTGTTGCAAACAGACTGGCTTAATCGCAGACAGCGAGAGGGTCGGAGTTAGCAGCTAGACAACGATATTTAGAATGGAGACCAAAGCCTACTTTTCATATGAAATGCTTTGGAAGCGTGTTATCTTTGGGACCACGGGCAGCACGGTGGCACAGTGGTTAGCATTGCTGCCTACGGCGCTGAGGACCTGGGTTCGAATCCCGGCCCTGGGTCACTGTCCGTGTGGAGTTTGCACATTCTCCCCGTGTTTGCGTGGGTTACACCCCCACAACCCAAAGATGTGTAGGTTAGGTGGATTGGTCACGCTAAATTGCCCCTTAATTGGAAAAATAATTGGGTATTCTAAATTTATAAAAAAAAAAAAAAAAAAAAAAATCTTTGGGACCACACTTTTTGCTTTTGAAAGGTGTGATACAAACTATTTAGGGAGATGTAATAAGGGGAAATAAGGCTGAGAGGAGATTTGATCGAGATATTCAAAATCATGAGGAATCTGGATAGGTTAGATAGGAGGAAACTGTTCTGTTGGGGGAATAATTGAGAATGAAAGGGCACAGATTTAAATGAATTGACTAAAGAAGCAAATGTGATGTGTGAAGAAACTTTCACACAGCGCATGGTTAGGATCTGGATTGAACTGTCAAAGTGTGACGGAGGCAGGTTCAACCAAGGCATTCAAGAGGGAATAAGATGATTATTTGAAAATAAACAATTTGCAGGGTTATGGGGAGAAAGCAGGAGTATGGCACTAGGTGAAATGCTCAGTTGGAGAGCAGATGCAGACGCTCTAGGGAGGTTTTAAACTAATGTGGTAGGGGTATGGGAACCAGATTAGGAAGTTAGAGGTCAGTAAAGAGGCAGCAACTAAAGCCAGTAAGGTACTAGATAATAAACTCAATATGACTAAGGGGAAGAGATGGTGAACACAAAGGGACAGGTGGTCTGAGGTGCATTTGTTTTAATGCGAGAAGTGTAGCAGGTAAGGCAGATTAATTTAGGGCTTGGATTAGTACCTGGGAATATGATGTTATTGGTATTACTGAGACTTGGTTGAGGGAAGGGCAGGACTGGCAACTGAATATCCCAGGGTATAGATGCTTCAGGAGGGATAGAGAGGGAGGTAGAAGGTGTGGAGGAGTTGCATTACTAGTCAAAGATGATATCACAGCTGTGATTAAGGAGGGCACTATGGAGGATTCGAGCACTGAGGCAATATGGGTAGAGCTAAGAAATAGGAAGGGTGCAGTAACATTGTTGGAACTTTACTACAGGCCTAAAAGCGAGCATGAAGTAGAGGTACAAATATGCAGACAGATTATAGAAAAATGTAGGAGCAATAGGGTGGTTGTGATGGGAGATTTTAACTTCTCCAACATTGAATGGGACTCGTGTAGTGTTGGAGGCGTAGATGGAGCAGTTTGTAAGGAGCATCCAGGAGAGTTTTTTAGAGCAGTATGTAAATAGTCGAACTCGGGAAGGGACCATACTGGACCTGGTATTGGGGAATGAACCCGGCCAGGTGGTTGAAGTTTCAGTCGGTGATTACTTTGGGAATAGCGATCACAATTCCGTAAGTTTTAGAATACTAATGGACAAAGACGAGAGTGGTCCTAAAGGAAGAGTGCTAAATTGGGGAAAGGCCGAGTATAACATAATTCGGCAGGAACTTGGGAATGTGGACTGGGAGCAGCTGTTTAAGGGTAAATCCACATTTGAAATGTGGGAGTCTTTTAAGGAAAGGTTGATTAGAGTGCAGGACAAACATGTCCCTGTGAAAATGAGGGATAGAAGTGGCAAGATTAGGGAACCATGGATGACGGGTGGAATTGTGAGACTAGCTAAGATGAAAAAGGAAGCATACATAAGATCGAGGCAACTCAAAACTGATGAAGCTTTGGAGGAATATCAGGAAAGTAGGACGAATCTCAAACGCGCAATAAAGAGGGCTAAAAGGGGTCATGAAATATCTTTGGCTAACAGGGTTAAGGAAAATTCCAAAGCCTTTTATTCGTATATAAGGAGCAAGAGGGTAACTAGAGAAAGGATTGGCCCACTCAAAGACAAAAGAGGGAATTTATGCGTGGAGTCAGAGGAAATGGGTGAGATTCTTAATGAGTACTTTGCATCGGGATTCACCAAGGAGACGGACATGATGGATGTTGAGGCTAGGGATGGATGTTTAAATACTCTAGGTCAAGTCGTCATACGGAAGGGGGAGGTTTTGGGTATTCTAAAAGACATTAAGGTGGACAAGTCCCCAGGACCGGATGGGATCTATCCCAGGTTACTGAGGGAAGCGAGGGTCGAAATAGCTGGGGCCTTAACAGATATCTTTGCAGCATCCTTGAGCACGGGTGAGGTCCCAGAGGACTGGAGATTTGCTAATGTTGTCCCTTTGTTTAAGAAGGATAGCAGGGATAATCCAGGGAATTATAGACCTGTGAGCTTGACGTCAGTGGTAGGAAAACTGTTGGGAGAAGATACTGAGGGATAGGGTCTATTCACATTTGGAAGAAAATAGACTTATCAGTGATAGGCAGCATGGTTTTGTGCAGGGAAGGTCATGTCTTACAAACCTAATAGAATTCTTTGAGGAAGTGACAAAGTTAATTGATGAGGGAAGGGCTGTAGATGTCATATACATGAACTTCAGTAAGGCGTTTGATAAAGTTTCCCATGACAGGTTGATGGAAAAAGTAAAGTCGTATGGGGTTCAGGGTGTACTAGCTAGATGGATAAAGAATTGGCCGGGCAACAGGAGACAGAGAGTTGTGGTGGAAAGGAGTGTCTCAAAATGGAGAAGGGTGACTAGTGGTGTTCCACAGGGATCCGTGCTCGGACCACTGTTGTTAGTGATATATATAAATGATCTGGAGGAAGGTATAGGTGGTCTGATTAGCAAGTTTGCAGATGATACTAAGATTGGTGGAGTTGCAGATAGCGAGGAGGACTGTCTGAGAATACAGCAAAATATAGATAGATTGGAGAGTTGGGCAGAGAAATGGCAAATGGAGTTCAATCCAGGCAAATGCGAGGTGGTGCATTTTGGAAGATCTAATTCAAGAGCAGACTATATGGTCAATGGAAGAATCCTGGGGAAAATTGATGTACAGAGAGATCTGGGAGTTCAGGTCCATTGTACCCTGAAGGTGGCAACGCAGGTCGATAGAGTGGTCAAGAAGGCATACAGCATGCTGGCCTTCATCGGACGGATATTGAGTACAAGAGTCGGCAGGTCATGTTCCAGTTGTATAGGACTTTGGTTAGGCCACATTTGGAATACTGCCTGCAGTTCTGGTCGCCACATTACCAGAAGGATGTGGATGCTTTAGAGAGGGTGCAGAGGAGGTTCAGCAGGATGTTGCCTGGTATGGAGGGTGCTAGCTATGAAGAAAGGTTGAGTAGATTAGGATTGTTTTCGTTGGAAAGACGGAGGTTCAGGGGGAACCTGATTAGGTCTACAAAATTGAGAGGTATGGACAGGGTGGATAGCAACAAGCTTTTTCCAAGATTGGGGGTGTCAATTACAAGGCGTCAGGATTTCAAGGTGAGAGAGGGAAAGTTTAAGGGAGATGTGCGTGGAAAGTTTTTTACGCAGAGGGTGGTGGGTGCCTGGAACGCTTTGCCAGCGGAGGTGGTAGAGGCGGGCACGATAGCATCATTGAAGATGCATCTAGACATGTATATGAACGGGTGGGGAACAGAGGGAAGGAGACCTTGGAAAATCGGGGACAGGTTTAGATAAAGGATCTGGATTAGCGCAGGCTGGGAGGGCCGAAGGGCCTGTTCCTGTCCTGTAGTTTTCTTTGTTCTTTGTTCAATGGGCCAAATTGCCTCCAAAAGAGCTGCAACAATTCTGTGATTTGAGGGCCCTATAGGCTGGGCAACTTTTAAATACATCGATTGATTTGTATTGGTTGACGATTGATGCAAGGACAAGCTCAAAGCTTGTATTATTAGCTGTAAATAGTGTTTAGCAACAACTATCGGTATTTTTATATGAGTATATTGAGAACAACTTTGACAGCCAATCTCCGAAATGAAGGAGGGTTGGTACACATACTAACTGAAAGCACATGATGTGGTTGGGAGGGAGGGATAACTGTAAATTCCAACAGTCACAAGTCTATCAACCAAAATACTTTTCATTACAGTGCCATGCAATTTTAATTATGTTGGGATTAAGTTTATTTGCTTATAACTTTTTTGCCGAGATTGCATTTCATTCAATGATTATAGAATTCCTACCAAATCCAAAAACAGTCGGCCTTTACAGTATGCATTTCTCCTGTTATTTTCAATCTCTGGTGCTGTGCTCTCTTTGCACTTTCTCGACAAATAGTGAATGGTATTCTAGAGACACAGCTGTTCTTGATTGACGGGGAATGCTGAGAAATATCGAACCTGTAGGGTAATAGAAAACTCACATTGATTATTATTTTATTGCAAGTAATCTGGTGCCATGTTAGTCAGTTGGCTGACTCTTCCGTCAGCATCATTCTGTTACTTTTATCAGGATTGTTGGAAAATAATGTATTTTTAAGAATACAGAATTCTTTGCCCTTTATTCACTATCTATAAATGACACCGGCTACACTAAGGCTAGAGTAGAGTGATGTTGTGATAGTGTCACTCTTTGGATGAAGCATATATCTTAGCTGCCAGTTGCAAGTCTCTTTTTGTGTTCCGTCCTTTGCATCAGGAGTTTCTTATCCACTGTTGCAAATAAAAGGATATTTAACAAAACAGTTTAAGGATGGACATGCAGATAAATGTATCCCTTCTGATTTGAAAGGCTAACAATTTGAACATGCATCATTGAAATGCAGTTCTGCTGTGAAAGGCTGCTTGTCAGTTAGGAACAAAAAACCCTCTGTACTTTGATACTCTGATATATGTATGAGGAGTAAAAGAATAAGCCATAAAAACTGCAGCTTGCACTGACTAATTTTTGGATGATGTTATCACAGATGGATTAATCCAAACACAGAAACGGGATTATTAGATAACCTATCTGATGATATGTATAACATTATTTTTGGATACTGGTTTATTTATTTATTGATTGTTTATTTTTAATTTAGAGTACCCAATTATATATTTTTTCCAATTAAGGGGCAACTTAGCACAGCCAATCCACCTACCCTGCACATCTTTGGGTCGTGGGCGTGAGACCCACGCAGACACATGGAGAATGTGCAAATTCCACACACAGTGACCTGGAGCCAGAATCGAACCAGGGTCCTCAGTGCCCTAGGCAGTAGTGCTAACCACTGTGCCACCATGTCGCCCTATTTTAGCGTAGCAGTTAATTAATTTGCATAAAATATAGTAATAAAGGCATGAACCTCTTTCAGTGGATTTAAAACTTAATTGGGCTAGTCCACATGGGAATTTTGCATTGGCCTGTTATCCAGCAAGCTGAGAGTAGTGATCAGTGGAATTTCAATCCCATTGAGAATATGAGAATAAACGTGTACAAGATTATTCATTTGAGGTGACAAGCCCATCCCTTTTTCAATGATATCATAGCAATCTAAATGACTTGCGATTGGCCTGGTCTTACTGGTGATGAGAACAATTTTTAAAAAAGATTTTTAGTCAGGTTTTCCATTATAAATGTAGCGTACACATGAAATGAAGTACTTGTTTGCATTTAGCTTTCCACTGTGAGTTTGAGTGTCATTGGGCACAATCCAATGGCAACACTGCATCCAAAAAGCAGCTCATCGTGGCACCCGCTCCTGGGATCTACCATGTTTGCCACACCTCGCGTGATACAGAGACACATAGAAGATAGGAGCAGGAGGAAGCCTTTTGGCCTTTAAGCCTGCTCCGCCATTTATCACAATCATGGCTGATCATCCAATTAAATAGCTTAATCCTGCTTTCTCCCCATAGCCTTTGATCCCATTCTCCCCAAGTACTATATCCAGCCGCTTCTTGAATATATTCTATGTTTTAGCATCAATTGCTTCCTGTGGCAATGAATTCCACAGGCTCACCATTCTTTAGCACAGGGCTAATTCGCTGGCCTTGAAAGCAGACCAAGGCAGGCCAGCAGCACGGTTCAATTCCCGTAACAGCCTCCCTGAACAGGGGCCGGAATGTGGCAACTAGGGGCTTTCCACAGTAACTTAATTTGAAGCCTACTCGTGACAATAAGCGATTTTCATTTCATTTCATTTCTTTGGGTGAAGAAATGTCTCCTTATATCTGTCCGAAATGGTTTACCCTGAATCCTCAGACTGTCACCCCTGGATCTGGACACACCCATCATTGGTAACATCTTTGCTGCATCTGCCCTGCCTAGTCCCATTAAAATGTTATAATTCTCTGAGATCCCCCCCCCCCCCCTCATTCTTCTGAACTCCAGTGAGAACAATCCCAACCTAGTCAATCTCTCGTCCTATGACAGTCCCTCCATCCCTGGAATCAGTCTGGTAAACCTTTGCTGCACTCCTTCGACAGCAAGAACATCCTTCCTCAGAGACGGAGACCAAAACTGCACACAATACACCAGATGTGCCCTCACCAAGGCCCTGTACAATTGCAGCAACGCATCCTGGCATCTATACTCGAAACCTTTCGCAATGAAGGCCAACACACCATTAGCCTTCTTTACAGCCTGCTGCACCTGCATGCTTACCTTCAGAGACTGGTGCACAAGGACTCCCAGGTCCCGCTGCACACTCCCCTCTCCCAATTTACAACCCTTCAGGTAGTAATCTGCCTCCCTATTTTTGCTTCCAAAGTGAATAACGTCACACTTATCCAAATTATACTGCATCTGCCATTGCTTTGCCCATTCGCCCAACCTGTCCAGATCATGCTGTAGGATCCCTGCATCCTTGTCACAGTTCACCCTCCCACCCAACTTTGTATCATCTGCAAAAGTTTGTGTATTACATTTTGTTCCCTCATCCAAATCATTAATAATAATTGTGAATAGCTGGGGTCCCAGCACCAATCCCTGTGGCACCCCACAAATTACTGCCTGCCAATTTGAAAACGATCAATTAATCCCTACTCTTTGTTTCCACTCCACCAACCAGTTTTCTATTCACCTCAATACATTTCTCCCAATCCCATGCATTTTAATTTTGCACAATAATCTCTTATGCGGGACTTTGTCAAACACCTTCTGAAAGTCCAAATATACCACACCAACTGACTCCCCCTTGTCAACTGTACTGGTTACATCTTCAAAGAATTCCAACAGATTTGTCAAGCATGATTTTCCCTTTATAAATTTATGCTGACTCTGACTGATCCTGCCACTGCTTTCTAAATGTTCCGCTATAAAGTCCTTGATAATGGATTCAAGCATTTTCCCCACTACCGCTGTTCGGCTTACTGGTTTATAATTCCTTGCTTTCTCTCTACCTCCCTTTTTGAATATTGGAGAGACATCAGCTACCTTCCAATCTGCAGGGACAGTTCCAGAGTCTATAGAATCCCAGACGATGACCACCAATGCATTCAATATTTCCAGAGCCACTTCCTTAAGGACTCTGGGATGCAGGTTCTCAGGCCCTGGGGATTTATCCACCTTCAATCCCATCAGTTTTCCCAGCACCATTTCTCTACTAATGTTGATCCCTGTCAGTTTTTCCCTCTTGCTAAACCTTTCTTTCTCCAATATTTCTGGTATCTTGATTTGTGTCCTCTTTTGTGAAGGCAGAACCAAAGTACGTATTCAATTGCTCAGCCATTTCTTTGTCCCTTATTATGCATTTCTCTGTTTCTGGCTGTAGGGAGCTCTCTTTACCAATCGCACTCTCTTCACAAACCAATTGAAACTCTTAGTGTCAGTCTTTATGTTCCCTGTAAGCTTCCTTTCATACTGTACTTTCCCCTTCTTAATGAATCTCTTCATCCTTCTTTGCTGAGTTCTAAACTGCTTCCAATCCTCAGACCTATTATTTTTCTTGGCCAATCTGTATGCTTCTTCCTTGGATCGGGTACTATTTCTAATTTCCATTGTAAGCCATGGATTGGCCCTCTTACCCCCTTTGCTTTTGTGCCAGACAGGAATGAACAGTCGCTGCAGTTCCCCCATGCGTTCCTTAAATGTTTGCCAATGTCTATCCACTGTCATCCCTTTAAGTAACTCTCCCCAATCTATCAACGCTAACTCATGCTTCATATCCTCATATCTCACGAAACTTTGCGATGTGATTCCCACCCACAATGAGCAGGCTCACTTTTTGGCAAATCCTAATTTTAGAGCGAGGCAGTCAGTCTCATGCTAATGTGCAGATTCCTGAGGAACCTGAGACTTTGGGATTCAACCCCTTCGCCTCAAGGACCTCGGGCAAGTGCCGTTCAGCACAGATCCCCACAAACGGGGACCAGACGGAACGGCACTCATGGGAGTCTCCTTGGGGATCAGAGTCCCCTAGCTGCATGCCCTTTTGGCATGTGGTGCCCTGGCACTGCCACAGTGCCAAGATTGTTTTTTGTTGCACGCGTGCAATTTGGGTGGGGTTGTCCAGCATGGGTGCCTTGGGGGTATGTGTGTGTTTAGAGGGGGGGGGGGTGTAATTGTTTCGGGGGCCTCGGAGATCGGGACAGCATTTTAATGGTGCCCGATCTCTCATTACAATGATGAGTTCTGGCGAGCGGAGCTCCCCACCATACAAAACGGGGCTATGTGCGGCCTCAGCCATGTGTTCCCTGTTCAGGCCCCTTATTCAACATTGATTTGCATTGAATAGTCATGTGTTTCTTGACACTGAGTGCTGATAAACACGCGGCTAAATGCGCTCGCTAGGGGACTTTGTCCCCCTTTGGGAAGATCGCGCCCAATCAACCCCAGATGCGAATGAAGACAAGCGGGCAATATCCTAATGGTGGCAGGGGAAAGTTTCACATAATTTTTTTAAAAATTCATTTTTATAGGGCAGCACGGTGGCACAGCGGTTAGCATTGCTGCCTACGGCGCTGAGGACCCGGGTTCGAATCCCGGCCCTGGGTCACTGTCCGTGTGGAGTTTGCACATTCTCCCCGTGTCTGCGTGGGTTTCACCCCCGCAACCCAAAAGATGTGCAGGGTAGGTAGATTGGAGACTCTAAATTGCCCCTTAACTGGAAAAAATAATTGGGTACTCTAACTTTATTATTTTTTAAAATTCATTTTTATGGGTTGTGCGATTAGCTGGCTAGGCCAGCATTTTTTGCCCATCCCTAATTGCCCATCCCTAATTGCCCCGAGAAGGTGGTGGTGAGCTGCCTTCTTGAACCGCTGCAGTTCATGTGGTGTAGGTACATCTACGGGCAGCACGTTAGCACAAGTTGCCAGGGTCCCAGGTTCGATTCCCCGCTGGGTCACTGTCTGTGCGGAGGTCTGCACATTCTCCCCGTGTCTGTGTGGGTTTCCTCCGGGTGCTCCGGTTTCCTCCCACAGTCCAAAGACGTGCAGGTTTGGTGGATTGGCCATGCTAAATTGCCCTTAGTGACCAAAAAGGTTAGGCAGGGTATTGGGTTACGGGGATAGGGTGGAAGTGAGGGCTTAAGTGGGTCGGTGCAGACACGATGGGCCGAATGGCCTCCTTCTGCATTGTCCATTCTATGTACTGTGCAGTACAGAGAGGGAGTTCCAGGATTTTGACCCAGTGACCATGAAGGAACGACGATACATTTCCAAATCTGTGGTGAGTGATTTGTAGGGGTCCTTCCAGGTGGTGGTGTTCCCATGTGTCCCATTTAAATTATTTATACGGGTGTTTCAAGTGGACAGCGGAGTGTGGGGGGGGGGGGGGGGGGGGGGGCACAGCAACAGTTTCAGAACCTAAGCTTAAGGAATTGTAGCCAATTACCTGCCTTTGACAGGGGAGGTGACGGAGGTGATGGAAACCCAAGTTACAGCCATGAGTTTGCAAACAATTTAATGGCATATCTCAGCTCCTGCTTCCCTATTGTTGAACTATAACATGAGGTGGTTTCAGGGGTCTGCTGCTTCTGTGCTACTTAACAGCATCATTCCTATACGTTAGTTCATCTGCAAGGAGATGGTGCGGGTTTAAAACCACAGCTGACTGGTGCTTTCACTGGATGTTTTTTTAATTATTGGTTTGTGGGATGTGGGCATTGCTGGCTCGGGCAGCATTCATTGTCCATCCCTAATTGTCCTTCAGATGATGATGGTGAGCTGCCTTCATCTGCAGTCCGTCTGGTATAGGTACACCCACAGTGCTGTTACAGGGGCAGGTGTGTGGTGGGGGGGGGGGGGGGGGGTTGGGAGTTTTGTGGGTGGTGATATATTTCCAAGTTAGGATGATGAGTGACCTGAAGCGAAACTTCCAGATGGTGTTGGTCCTATATGTCTGCTAGTTTTGTCCTTCTAGATGGGTTTAGAAGGTGCTATCCAAGGAGACATGGTGAGTTGCTGCACTTTATCTTATAGATGAAATGCATGGCTGCCACCTGTGCAATGTTGGGGGTGGAAGCAGTGAATGTTTGTGTTGGATGGGGTGCCAATATGTGGGCTGTTTTTGTCTTGAAATGGTGTCAGGTTTCTTGCATGTTGTTGGAGCTGGTGGTTATTCATCCAGGCAAGTGGAGAGTATTCCATCCGAACTTGTGCCTAGTAAATGGTGGACAGGCTTTGGGGAGTCAGGAGTTGAGTGACCTGCTGCAGGATTTCTTGCCTCTGACATGCTCCTGTGGCCACAGTATTTATATGGCTAGTCCAGTTCAGTTTCTGGTCAAGGGCAACCCCAGGATGTTGATGGTGGGGATTTAGCGATGGTAATGCCATTGAATGTCAAGGGTGATGGTTAGATAGATTGTCTCCTCTTGGAGATGGTTATTCCCTGGCAATTGTGCAGCACAAATGTTACTTGTCACTTGTCAGCCCAAGCCTGGATATTGTCCACGTCTTGCTGCATTTGTACATGTTTCCGTGGCGGAGAAGGCATAAATGGCGTTGAACATTACGCAATCACCAGCAAACATCCCCACTCCTGACCTTATGATGGAAGGACGGTCATTGATGAAGCAGCTGAAGATGGATGGACCTAGAACATGGGTTTGCCGGTTCTATGTTGTTTGGTATCTGCAAGCATCCTTGTATCTGACTGTTTCTAACGCAGCCTCTCTGAAAGCACATTCACTGCCAGTAACTAAGCCAATGCCTGTAGATTTGGTTACTGGCAGCTTGGGAGAGTATGAGCAGTCAGCATGTTGCCTATCATTCTGGCTTGTTTTCTTCAATGAAGGTCTGTCAAGCCTTCAGTGGCATATGATTGCATGCAAGGAAGTTCCTCATACTAGTGTTCTAATTGGTATTATCAGGTCTGCTGTGTTTACTTCTTTTGGGAATAGGAGTCTTTGCCTTTACTAATAACCACCTGTTCACGTATGTCTACAGATATGGAGGTGCCAGTGACTCCTCTTGCCATATGTGACCTTGCTGGCGTAATTTCATTGTGCTCTTCTGCTCCTTCCACAGGCCTCCAATAGGCAGATTCTACTGGGAAATTCATTGGTGTCAGTAACTGCGCTGGAGGCAAAAATATAGAATAATTAAAAGAAAGAACTTGCATTTTTATAGCATCTTCAACAAACATAGAACAATCATAAGCTCTACAGTAACTTAAATACTTTTTGTATTACTCTTGTATATAGGAATTGCAACAGCCAATTAGCATACAGGAAGGTTCCACAAATAGTAATATATTATCGATCAAATAATATGTTTCAGTAAAGTTGGTTGAGGGATAAATGTTTGTGAGGAAACCTGGAAGAACTTCCCTGCTGTTCTTTGAACAATGTTATAGAGTCTTTTAAATGAAAAACAACATTAAAGTAATTGATTTTATTTTCTTATCTGAAGAAACATAAATTTAAGGTGAATGGTGGAAGATATAGGAGGGATGTCAGAGGTAGGATCTTTACCCAGAGAGTAGTGGGGGCATGGAATGCACTGCCTGTGGAAGTGGTTGAGTCGGAAACATTAGGGACCTTCAAGCGGCTATTGGATAGGTACATGGGATTACAGTAGAATGATGGGGTGTAGATTAATTTGTTCTTAATCTAGGACAAAAGTTCGGCACATCGTGGGCCGAAGGGCCTGTTCTGTGCTGTAATTTTCTATGTTCTATGATCGCAAAGACTTATGAAAACATAAATTGCAACAGAAAAAAACTTTTTTCTAAAAGAAAGAAAATAGTTTAGAAATGCCTGAAGTGCATTCGGTTTTAAAGTACCATCCATTTATTATAATTTTACATATACTTACCAGAATGTAGCAAATCTGAATGTCCACTTAACATGGGCTTAATTAGCAATCGGGATCCTGAGCTCCCAATGTTGGGAACAATGCTGCAAATGTGAAAATTGATCTGTTCCTCTTGTACATTTTGTAGGCAATCCAACCAAGTGTTTTTTGTTTCTCCTGCAGGCTGGCATTGATGGAGAGAGTATTGGTAATTGCCCTTTTTCTCAGCGACTCTTCATGATTCTGTGGCTGAAAGGTGTTGTATTCAATGTCACAACAGTCGACTTGAAGAGGTAAGGGTCGAAAGTTTGTTTGAAATAAACTGGTAATGCAGAATACATGCCACTTCACAAAGCAAATGCACTTAAAAATAAGTTGTATACATTTATATAGGAATTAGTCAAGGATTTTATTTTAAATGCTTCCTTTTAGCTCTTCCTCTAGTTGTCCCCTGGCCACTAATTCTCTCTCCCCCACCCTGCCCTTTTCTTTCTCTCGCTGCCTTTCTCTTTGTCACCCACGGTCGGTATCTCCTTCACCAGGCCCTCACCCTACCATCACTTCCATCATGCTGTTACTAACAGAGCTATCAGCTACTTATGTGCTGCCCTTTGGAATTTTTGGGCATGACTTATTTTTCCTCATTTAAAATGTTGTTGGATTGTCTTTTCAGCTAAACATTTTTTCACCTATCTTAATATTTTTGGGCTTGATATTCTTCTATGCACTTACCCGGTGATGTTGCTGGCTGTCTCTCTCTTTTAGTCTGTTTCTCAAATTCAATTCTGAGCTCCAGTAATCCTGGTTGATGACTTATTCCATTTGACTCAACCAAATCATGCAAAGATTGGAAGAGCACTAGATCCCAGTGCTTAAACTTAAGGATGAAATGTTTCAACTTGGCAGTTTCAGGCCTGTTTTAGTATTTGTGTGTGTCATCAAAGTGTATTTTTTGTTTGTTTCCAATTTAAATCTTGCGCCTATTTAAGGATGCAGCCCTGTCTTTCCTGTGAATCTTCAATTTCTTTTCTTTTTGCCTCTGTGAAGTCCCTTGAATAGTGTTTTTATGTAGAGAGATATCAATGTAATTTGGCGCTGGACCTAAATAGAATTACCTATTTTTTAGCCAGTCAAATGCACAGAATAAATACATATCACTCAGATTTGAAGTTTTGATGCCACTACTCGAGGGAAAGCAATATTTGTCTTTGTTGATGCCCTTTCGCCACAAATTATACTGTACAAACATTAATTTTCATTGATTGTAAAATATTTGGCTCAGATGAGCCCTCACTTTGTTTATACCTTCAACATCCACCAAGCTCATTCACCAAACTGGTGAGGGGTTTGCCAACTCATTGAACTTCCATTTACTTAATTGGATTTCAAATGTCATAAAATTCAGCATCATTGTTAAAATAATTGGAGTCATTATTCAAGATCCTCCTGCAAAGGAATAGTAATTGGAAATAATAGCAATGTCATGTATGTGAATTGTGGGGCAGTGCGCAATTTTGTCTGAAATTAGTTGCCTGGCCTCATCAGTTCTCCGATGGACAGCTGACTGGAATTCTCCATGATAGTGATGCATTCGAGCGTGATAACGAGTGGGCTGATGTTGCTAAAACCACACCTGTCAGAAAGTCGTGAGTTAGCTTTAATACGAATTGTGCAGAATTCAGCAGCAAGATAGTTTCACCTACCCAGGGATAAACAACATTATGTGGAGGAAAAAAATTGAAAAGTAAGGAGGCTATTCTATTAATTATGTAGTTAAAAGTAAGTTGAAAACTTTTTTGTTATTGGTGTTAACCTTCACAAATATCTAAAGCTTTATAAAATTAATACTCATGTGTTTTGCATCAAGTTGGTTAAACATGGGCAGCACGGTGGCGCGGTCGGTTAGCCCTGCTGCCTCAAGGCGGCGAGGTCCCAGGTTCGATCCCGACTCTGGGTCACTGTCCGTGTGGAGTTTGCACATTCTTCCCGTTTTTGCATGGGTTTCGCCCCCACAACCCAAGTAAGTGGATTGGCCACACTAAATTGCCACTTAATTGGAAAAAAATTATTGGGTACTCTAAATTTTTTTAAAAATTGGTTAAACATATCTCACATTTGGCTAGATTTTTGCCATTCCTGCCTGAAGTTGAGAATAAGTGTATAATGAGACATAGAACAGTATAGCACAGTACAGGCTCTTCAGCCCACGATATTGTGCCGACCATTTATCCTAATTTAAGATCAACCTAACCTACACCCCTTCAAATTACTGCTGTCCATGTGCTTGTCTAAGAGTCGCTTAAATGTCCCTAATGACTCTGACTCCACCACCTCTGCTGGCAGTGCATTCCACACACCCACCACTCTCTGTGTAAAGAACCTACCTCTGACATCTCTCCTATACCTTCCTCCAATCACCTTAAAATTATGTCCCCTCGTGACAGCCATTTCCACTCTGGGGAAAAGTCTCTGGCTATCCACTCTATCCATTCCTCTCATCACCTTGTACACCTCTATCAAGTCACCTCTCTGCCTTCTTCACTTCAGTGAGAAAAGCCCTAGCTCCCTCAACCTTTCTTCATAAGACATGCCCTCCAGTCCAGGCAGCATCCTGGTAAATCTCCTCTGTACCTCTCCAAAGCATCCACAGCCTTCCTATAATGAGGCAACCAGAACTGGACACAATATTCTAAGTGTGGTCTGACTAGGGTTTTATAAAGCTGCAGCAAAACCTTGCGGCTCTTAAACTCAATCCCCCTGTTCATGAAAGCCCGCACACCATATCCCTTCTTAACAACCCTATCAACCTGGGTGGCAACTTTGAGGGATCTATGTACGTGGACCCCAAGGTCCCTCTGTTCCCCCGCACTTCCAAAAATCCTGCCTTTAACCCTGTATTCATTCAAATTTGACCTTCCAAAATAAATCACTTTACATTTATCAAAGTTGAACTCCATCTGCCACTTCTCAGCCCAGCTCTGCATCCTTTCAATGTCCTATTGTAACCTGCAACAATCCTCAACAACTCCACCAACCTTTGTGTCATCGGCAAACTTACTAACCCACACTTCCACTTCCTCATCCAAGTCATTTATAAAAACCACAAAGAGTAGAGATCCCAGAACAGATCCCTGCGGGACACCAGTGGTCACCGACCTCCAGGCGGAATACTTTCCATCCACTACCACTCGCTGTCTTCTTCCAGCCAGCCAATTCTGTATCCAGGCAGCCAAATTTCCCATGCCCCCTAACTTTCTGAATGAGCCTACCATGGAGAACCTTATCAAATGCCTTGCTGAAATCCATGTACACCACATCCACTGCCCGACCTTCATCAATGTGACTCGTCACATCCTCAAAGAATTCAGTAAAGCTTGTGAGGCATGACCTGCCCCTCACAAAGGCATGCTGACTATCTTTAATCGAACTATGTTTTTCTAAATATGAATAAATCCTATCTCTCAGAATCCTTTCCAATATCTTGCTCACCACCGACGTAAAACTGATGGGTCTGCAATTCCCAGGGATTTCCCTATTCCCTTTCTTGAACAGGGGAACAACATTTGCCACCCTCCAATCATCCGGTACAACTCCAGTGGAGAATGAGGACGCAAAGATCATCGCCAACGACGCAGCAATCTCCTCCCTCACTTCCCGTAGTAACCTTGGGTATATCTTGTCAGGCCCCGGGGACTTATCTATCCTGATGCCTTTCAGAATTTCCAGCATATCCTCCTTCTTAATATCAACCTGTTTGAGTCTATTAACCTGGTTCACACTGTTCTCATGAGCGACAAGATCCCTCTCTCAAGTGAATACTGAAGCAAAATATACATTTAGCGCCTCCTCTATCTCCTCAGATTCAAGGCATAAGTTCCCTCCACTATCCCTGATTGCACCTACTCTCACTCTGATCATCCCCTTATTTCTCACGTAAATGTAGAACGCTGTGGGGTTTTCCCTAATCCTTCCCACCAGGGCTTTTCCATGCCCTCTTCTAGCTCTCCGCAGTCCATTGAGTTCCTTCCTGGCAACCTTGTAATCCTCCAGTGCCGTGCCAGATCCTTGCTTCCTCAACCTTACGTAAGCTTCCTCTTCCTCTTAACTAGAAGCTCCACTTCTCTTGTCATCCAAGGCTCCTTCACCTTACATTCCTTCCTTGTCTCAGTGGGACAAAACTATCCAGCACTCACAGCAAGTGCTCCTTAAACAAACCCCCATTACTGTTGTGCATTTCCCCAAGAACGATTGATCCCACTTTATGCTCCTCAGCTCCTGTCTAATGGCAGTATAATTTCCCCACCCCCAATGAAATACCTCCCCATACTGTCTGTTCCTATCCCTCTCCATGACTATGGTAAAGGTCAAGGAGTTGTGGTCACTGTCATCGAAATGCTCTCCCACCGAGACATCTGGGGCGCGATTCTCCGCTCCCCAGGCCGGGTGGGAGAATCGCGGGAGGGCCGCTCTGGCACCCCCCCAAAATGGCGTGTTGCGTTTTGCGACAAGCCTCTCGGGGTTATAATGCGTATTACTGTTGTGGTCAGGTTTTTCAAAACGTTATTCTGTTTTTCAGGGTCTCTGTGCTTTTAGGAGCCAGTAGGTGAAATTGACCAAGAAGAATGTGTTTGTCAGTCCGGGCTGATGCACCGTGGTTTGACTGGGGACAGACCCTGGGGAGTTCATGTGCTTTCAGGCCCTGGAAAGTTTTTTTTTTATAAATTTAGAGTATCCAATTCATTTTTTCCAATTAAGGGGCAATTTAGCCTGGCCAATCCACCTACCCTGCACATCTTTGGGTTGTGGGGGCGAAACCCATGCAGACACGGGGAGAATGTGCAAACTCCACACGGACAGTGACCCAGAGCCGGGATTGAACCTGGGACCTCGACGCCGTGAGGCAGCAGGGCTAACCCAGTGCGCCACCGTGCTGCCCTCAGGCCCTGGAAAGTTAGTTGTTTTTCAGCTTGGGGAGATGAAGTCATTTCTGGGTGGAGCTAAGTGATTTAGGGAGAGATTTTTGAGAGGGTTTTTGAAGAGTTCTGATCTGGCTACCACATAGTCCACAAGTAAAGGCAGTTTTCTTTCCCAGTAGAATAGTTTAAAAAAGAGTAATAATATTTTAAAGCAGAGCAGTCGTGTCTGAAGACAAGGAAGAGGCTGAAACAACCCAGTTGAAACAGCTATTTGAAGATATTCAGCCAGATTCTGCAGGGGTTTTAACCGGGGCCCTGCTGATTTTAAGATGTGGCAGTGCCAGGGTACTAGCATGTCAGGTGGCACTACCAGGGAATGGGCCTGGGTTGGGGGGCCTTACCACGTGGGGTGAGGGGGTGTTCCTGGGTCCTCCCCAAGATTGGAGGGCAGGGATGACAATGGGAGGGGGGCAATCTGCGAGGAGCCTTTCGTGCCGGCCTCACCAGCAGGAAATGATTCGAGTGCGGCCTCAGCAGAGAGAAACTCCCCAAGGCAAAAAAAGTGAAAAAATGTATTTAAAGTATTTCTATCCTATAGCAGCAGTAATTGGTTGATTTTATTATTTACTTCTAGAAAACCAGCTGACCTACATAACCTAGCTCCTGGCACTCACCCTCCATTCCTGACCTTTAATGGGGAGGTCAAGACAGATGTCAACAAAATTGAAGAATTCTTGGAGGAGATACTGTGCCCGCCAAAGTAAGCTCCATTATCTTGAATAATATTTCATATTTGCTTTGCAGTGTTGCCTCCAATGGCAAGAGCATGGTCAAAATTAACCTTGTAAGATAAGCAGCAGAAATGGCAGTGCTGGAAGCAGCAAGACTTTGCTTTGCAGGTGGTTTTATCAAGTGTCACCACTGCCTTGTGGGAGTGGTCCCATTTGGGTTGGATCCATTTTATTTGTTTCTGATCACAGGTGAGCGGGCTGAGTTCTCAGCTCTGTTAATAGGTGAGATTGGTAAAAGCACTATTCCAGCTGGTATGGATTTTCCACAGGTGTCGGCATAGGACCCAGCCAGATCTCCAAAATCAAAGTAATGGTTTTGATTTAAAAACTAGAAATGCTGAACAGATCAGGCAGCATCTGTAGAGAGTTAAAACATAGTTAATGCTTCAGGTAAATTACCTTTTAAAAGTTGGAAACTTAACCGGCTTTAAGCAAGTAAAGAGCTGGGAAGAAATAATTACGGGAGTATCTATGATAGATTGAAAGGAAAGGAAGATTAAATGAAAACCGGGATGATAGTGCAAGGTAAAGGAGGTGTAATGAGATCAGGAAAGGAACAAAAGATGGCTCCAGAGGAGGTGTAAATGGGAAAAGCAGAACTATCGCTAACAGCTACATTCCAGATTGTGGTAACTGTGGAACAATAATGCTGATTAGAATTTTTTGAATTGACAGTTACGAAAGGAAAGTGAAAATGCTGGAAATAATTAGCAGGTCAGGAAGCTGGCCTGATTTAACCACCACATGGTTCTCAGCACGGATCTGGCTGCTGGTTAAATGGCGGCAAAGGCCAAAATCAAGATTTGTGCCGTGCCCGAATTAGTTTGCTATCTAACGGGCTGGCTCCCGATGGCGAGTTCCAGATCACGGCCAAATATGGGAGCATATCATTACCCCCCATCTGCAATCATTTCAGTCTGATCAGGGAGATTGAACTTGGAAATTAACTGGCTCCTCAGCAAAAAAACACGCAGTTTGTTTCGTACTCCCTTTTAAGAATGTGAAACTGGGGCAGTGGCTGCTGAGTTGAACTGAGGGAAGAGCAGCCATTTCCATTTTCAGGCATGCAACACCAGGACACTGGAGCTGCTGCCTCAGTGATCAGGAAGGGGGGGTGGAGAGGGGTAAGTGTTCCAGGTCAGGTCGCTCCTGGGCCGGAGGTGGGGGGATGGGCAGCATGCTGTGAAGATTAATGTGACAGAGGCTTCACATTTTTTAGGTGCAACATATCTTGACAGTGAACATTGGACATTTCATTTCACCAAGCTGCACATAGTGAAATGCCACCACAGTGCCCACTCAGTGCTCCTCAATCTTCTTGATCTTACGTGGTCTAGTGCTATGTCTAGGTGTTTCCCCAGGATACACATCAGAGATGGAGTGTACTTGCTGCTTTTTGCATCCTGTGGCCTTTGATGCTCTTGGCCGACGTCCTCTGGAGGGCCTGAGCCAGAGGGCCCTGGCTGACGTACTGGTGTCACAGGCAACGCCATGTCCTGCCCACCGCCCTTGAGATGTGCAGGTGTCAGGAGGGGGGGGGGAAGATTCGGAAGAACTGGAGGCCTCCATCAGCTCCTTGGTGGCAGGACCTGAGTTGGCTTCCAGCGCTTCCTCGTCCCTGAAGGTTAAATTGGGCCCTGGAGTCTCCATGGGACCGAGGGGTAGCTGGAGTGAGCTCCTGAGGCCTCTGAGTCATTTAGCTTTGCCAGTCCTGGTGGCTCCCCATTGCCTGCACACTAGTGTAGACTCCCTCGGTGACTGGGCCATGCTCTGCAGTGGCCAGGTAACGTCCACCTATGTTTGGGACATGTCCGTCAGCTACTGGGAGATGATGTCGAGGCCCTCAGCCATGGTCGTTACAGACTGAGCCAGGCCTTGGGCACCACCATTCAAGGCGTTGACCTCGTGCTGCAGGCTTTCCACTTCGGTCGCCAACCTAACAGTGTTTGTCATGGTGCCACGCATTGTTGGCATCATCTCCTGCGCCCGTTAGCGTGAGCCCCCCATGCCCAATCATGCAGGCATGAGCGTGACCCTGCCCCACACCCATTCATCCTTGTGGGCATTGGGACATCGTCCACCCCCACTCCCCAGTGAGAATACCCCACTATGGGATTGCTGAGGACCCCCCAACCTTCATATCCCCCCTGCACCCCCTTTCATGAAAATGACCCCTCAGGCCTTGCCCCTGGCACTATCACCCTTGCACCCTGCTACTGCTAACCTGAGGCAGACATTGCCACTGACAAACTGGCAGTGCCAACCTGGCACCCTGGCACTGCCAGGTTGACACTGTCAGGGTGCCAGGTTGGTTCTGCCTGGCTCCCCGACCATACAGGGGTCTCCAATGACCTTCGAGACCCCCAGAGTGGCCATCGTGCCTGGTCTCCGCTTGTGGGGTCCAGTACTAATCAGTGCCTGGACGAGGCCTCAGCAGTGCACTCTGTGATTCCCGGGAGCTGGGAGAATATGGCTGTGACTCAGCCATTGATATTCCGATGAGTGTATTAGCTCATTTATTTATGATTAAGCTGGATCATGCCCACTAAGGACACCGGAGCCCAAGAAGAACAGGGGGAAGGGTCTAGCCACGCTGAGTTGGCGGGCCCTAACATTTACATTGGGGTTCAGGGAACCCGCACTTTGCATATAATTTAGCCCTGTGTTACATCGTGACCTGACCCTCAGTGACCTGTGTTACATATTTGAATGTGTCTCTGATTGACTGATTATCATAGAATTTACAGTGCAGAAGGAGGCCATTTGGCCCATTAAGTCTGCACCGGCCCTTGGAAAGAACACCCCACCTAAGCCCACACCTCCACCCTATCCCCGAACCCAGTAACACCACCTAACCTTTTTGGACACTAAGGGCAATTTAGAATGGCCAATCCACCTAACCTGCACATCTTTGGACTGTGGGAGGAAACCGTAGCACCCGGAGGAAAGCCATGCAGACACTGGGAGAACGTGCAGACTCCACACAGACAGTGACCCAGCCTGGAATCGAACCTGGGACCCTGGAGCTATGAAGCAACTGTGCTACCATGCCGCAAGGTATGCATACAAGACAGCATGTTTCCTAGTGGTAAAGTTGTGGAGAGCAGCTGTTATCTGACTACTCCAGGAGAAGAGACGAAGTGCAGCAGGTCAACAATAAACTTCAACATCCTGGATTTCCCTTGTTGAATGTGGCAGTATTTGAGAAGGTTATATTTATACAAAATTGTTCCTCTAATATGCTTGATAAGGAAATAGGTAATATATGTTTATATAAAAAGGTAGATTTTTTTTTGTGATCCTGCTTGTAGAAAGATCCTTCACCACTAGCAGTGTGCAAGGATACTCACTGGTTTGTTGTCAGTTAATTCACTGTGCAAGTGCGGCTGAGGGGAAATCTACTGCACAAAGCCCATTTAATATGGAGGAGTTATCTTTTTTTTTCTTTTTTTAATGAAATTTAGAGTACCCAATTCATTTTTTCCAATTAAGCAGCAATTTAGTGTGGCCAATCCACCTACCCTGCACATCTTTGGGTTGTGGGGGGTGAAACCTACGCAGACACGGGGAGAACGTGCAAACTCCGCACGGACAGTGACCCAGAGCCAGGATCGAACCTGGGACTTCGGCGCCGTGAGGCAGCAGTGCTAACCACTGTGTCACCGTGCTGCTCCAGGAGTTATCTTCTTATCCTCTCCTTCACACATCTGTAAACTATTTTGGGGGATTATCACCATTACCATCACCAATAATGGTGAGATTATATATGCATGAATAATGTAACTAAATGCTTTCAGGCCTGTGTGACACTGACAGATTGCCGGTACTTGCTGGTGTGGCATCTGGAGTGCCTCTTTTTGTGAATCTAGAGCTAAATTTGAAAGAGAACAATCGAGGAAAGGTGTCACATTATTCATCTTGAGTTAGTGGAAAAATCGATAACAATAAGAACATAATTTTATTAGAGTTTTTCCATCTGTGAATAGAGCAGAACCATGACACTTGTTTAAAATATATTCGAGAAACTTCAAGTAAATGTTCTGTACTGCATCATGAGTGTGATGTGTTTATAGTTGACATAATGCCATAACACTGCAACCAAGGCCATCCGCAATTGCTAAAATATTATATGGGTGTAAAATTTCTCCCAATCCCCTTCAATAACTTTCGTGGAAGATTGGTGAGAATTGGTGAGGATCAAGAAAACGTCTGGGAAAATTTACCCCACTATTTTTTTTAAGAAATTCTAAATCAGAGAGGAAATAATGAAGGTGGGTTTGATTTATTAATTTACTGCACTTATATTTTGGAAAGCAATGTTTTTCATGATCCCTTTTCACAGATTTTTTGTTTTCTTACCTGTTTTCGTCACTGGCCTTTCTCCTTCCACAAGGTCCACTTGTGCATTTCCAGTGTGGATCACTAAATAGGAATCGGGAAATTTCCCCATTTTCCCTTTCCTGGCCTCAACACGTTTTCCCAGCCTTTGTGGAGCATCTAATCACTGGAGGGAAAACAAAATACTGAGCTGTCAGAGGCAATTCTTTCCCCTTTGTTCCAGGTTGTCTCACCTGCTCCCAGGCCTCTGCCAATGTTACTGCTGTTCAGCAGCTGCTGCACAATGTGGGCACCCTCGAGTAAATCTGCCTTTTTCGTGTTTCCGGCTCCTCACTGGGGAAGTATTAAATTATCACTTAGTGACTTTTTGACAGCTCGTTCACAATTGGTATCCCATCCTCTGGGATGTCACAGGGATGATACTTGCCCTTAACCACTGCTGCTTAGTGAGACAATTGCATAATTTGTGAATCCTTGTTAACACTTGCTGTTTGCACTGTCATGTTCGTTCATCAAAATAATAGAATTAAGAGCAGTTTCAGAAGAAGTGGACATATGAGCTACAACCTGACTTGTCAGACTAGCTTCTGTTCACCAGTTCATTACACATACAAAATAAATGTAATTTTGTAATGTTTCAGAATCTTAGGTAACATTTTGCTTCTTGAATAAAATACAAATTATCCAGTACTTGGGTGACCTTTGCTTACTTGAAATAAGTTAGTTTACACAATGGGTTAACATGTGTCCTTTCACCTCAAGATCTGAGTTTGAATCTAGCCTAAGTTGATGAAATATGTGTATTCATCCCCTGCTGATTGGGCAGCATTCACCCATTTACGAATAAGTGTGGATCTACAGCACAGCACTGAACACAATAATGCACACGGTAGTCATCAAACTAGCAAGTCTCACCAAAGACCACAAGAAAAAGCTGGCATGTGAATTTGAAAGAAACTCCCCCTGGTGGAATAGCGGGGTCTTTTCAAAGAAACTCATCCCATTAGCAGGGACTAAAACTATATAGCAGACATTGCTCTATACCTATAGTGGGGCTGGGGTCAGGGAGGGGAAGGGTGGGGGGGAGAGATTGGTAGGACTGGGGGAGTGTTTTTGTGATGCAGAAACTGGGTAATTTCCTCTAATGCCATTGATCATCTTGGCACAGACAAGAATGTAAAAGCAGCAGTAATATTTAAATGTATTTCTTATGAATGCTGATAGAATTTTTGAAAATGTTAAGTGAATTATCCTACATGCTATGAACAAATTATAAATTAGTGATCTCAGAGAACAGCAAGAATATTCTGCATTGTTCAGTGACTTGACATAACAAGTTGGTAGAGTGGGCAGATAGGTGGCAGATGAAGTTCGATGTGGTGTGATGCATTTTGGTAGGAAGAACACGGACAGACAATATAAAATAAGGGATCAAATTCTTAAAGAGGTGCAGAGGATCCTGAGTGTATATGTGCATAGATAGATCATTGAAGGTGAAGACAGCAATTAATAAGCATTTAGAATTCTGGGGTTTATTAATAGGTGCATAGAGCAAGAAGGTCATGCTGAAATTATACAAGAAACTAGTTGGATCTCAGCTAAAATATTGGGTACGGTTCTGGGTGCCACACTACAGGAAGCATGCAAATGCATTGGAGAGAGTGCAGAAGAGGTTTACAAGAACGGTTGCAAGGATGAGAAGCTTCAGTTCTGAGGATAGATTGGAGAAGCTGGGACTGTTCTGCTTGGAGAGAAGAAGGCTGAGAAGATATTTGATAGAGCTGTTCAAAATCATGAGGGGGCTGGACTGACCAGATAGGGAGAAACTGTATCCCCTCGTAAAAGGATCAAGAACGAGAGGGCACAGATTTAAGGTGATTTGCAAAAGAAGCAGGATTGTGATGTGAGAATTGTCTTTTCACATGAGTGGTTTCAGTCTGGAATTCACTGCCTGGAAGTGTGGTGGAGGCAAGTTTAATTAAGGCATTTACGAGTAGATGATTATTTGAATAGAAACAAGGTGCAGGAGTACAGGGGAAAGGCAAGGCAATGGCACTAAGTCATAATGTTCATTTGGAGAGCTGGTGCAAACATGATGGGGTGAATGAACTCCTTCTGCATCATAACGATTCTGTGATGTACAATTATTGCCGCTGCTGGAAACAGACTGCAACCTTCAATATTAGAGTGGGGAGGGTGAGGTAAATAGGTAATCGGACATTTCTCTGAACAGTACGGCTATGTCACAATTTCACAGGTATCGTGTTATTTGACATTTTTGTGACGATTCTGTGATAAAATTGATTGAAGATCTATTTTGGAATGTTACTACTTTCAGGTACCCCAAGCTTGCAGCAAAGCACCATGAATCGAACTCTGCTGGAATTGACATATTTGCTAAGTTTTCAGCATACATTAAAAACACAAGGATAAATGCTAATGAAGGTAAGAACTGAACTTCGCACTTATTAGACTGTAGATTGTTAGTGTTAAGTGTTGATAAATGTTAGCGTAAAGCTTCAGCAACTGTAAAATCGTACACTGTAGATATTAATTTTGTTTTAGCCCAGAATAAAGACTTGGGTGGTGTCTGTATTAAGCTGAAGAGAGAGAACAAAATGTACTAGTTCAGTTTTCTAAACAAAAGTTGAATTTTGAAGCCACCTATTAATTGTTGACAGAAAAGATAAATACTAATCAGCTTCACCTGTGGGATAAGAGCTTTATCAGTGGGAAAAACACGAATGGAGAATGAGAAAGCTGTTTAAATTTTTGTGCAATTTGAGAGGTTTTCTGAACACGTGAAGTTGGAGCGTGTGGACAGAGAATGCTTGATAAACTCAGCAACTCTGGCAGCATCTGTGGAGAGGGAAACAAAGAGCTGACATTTCAAGTCCATATGACCCTTCTGCAGGTTTATTTCAGATTTCCAACATCCAAAATTGCCCTGGTATTTGGAGAGGGTTCAAATGAGAGAGAGGAGAGGGGTTATTGTGGGACTTGTGCGCCAAGTTATGAAGAGAACCTTAAGAGTTGAATCTGTAATCCTTAGAAACATTAATGGGGAAATATGATTCAAGTCGAAAATGTCTGTACAAATTGCACTTTGACCGAGTGCATGAGGACAGGAACATAAAATCAATAAACTTCAAGTAACTTTTCTCACCAGTTTAAGTGGTAATGGAAAATAGGATTCTAGCTAAAGTAGTTAATGTGGTTTAAAGAATGCCATGAAAGAAGGATGTTCCCAATGGTGAGGGTGTCCTGAACCAAGGGTCACACATTGAGAACGCTGGCTAGACCATTTAGGACAGAGTTAAGGAGAAATTTCTTCAGAGAGTGGTGAGCCTGTGGAATTCATTCCCACAGGAAATGGTTGAGGCCAAAAGATTTTCAAGAAGCAGTTGGGTATAGCCCTTGGGACAAAGGGGATCAAAGGATATGGGGAGAAGGCGGGATTAGGCAATTGAGTTGGATGATCAGCCATGATCATAATGAATGGTGAAGCAGGCTCGAAGGGCCGAATGGCCTCCTCTTATATTCTGTTTGTTCTATAACACGTTGCTTTCTAGAACATATGTTGGTAAAGGTTATCATCAGGTCCCTTGAAGTTTCTACGTTTGGCTGGAAGTCCCATTAGTAATACTGCTGCCCATTACAATCCAAGAGAAGCATTGGGTTAATGGGCTGAAGGAGAGAATTGCAATTTAAAAAAGAACTTCTGTAACATTAAGAGTACTGCTTTCAGTTACAATTTCCTGATGTTAAAAAAGCAATACTTGTTTCATGTATTTTGTAATGAGAAACACGACTGAAGCATTGTCACCAATACAAAATAGCTTCACAGAATCACAGAAAAATACAGTGCAGAAAAGACCCTTCGTCCCATTGAGTCTGCACAGCATAAAAGCCATCTGATCTGCCAATCTTAATCCCATTTGCCAGCACTTGGCCCATAGCCTCGAATGTAAAGATGTGCCAAGTGCTCATCCAGATACTTTTTAAAGGATGTGAGGTGACCCGCCGCTACCACTTTCCCAGGCAGTAGATTCCAGACTGTCGCCACCCTCTGGGTAAAAAAGTTTCCCTCCAATCCCCCTGAACTTCCCGCCCCTCACCTTGAACTTGTGTCCCCTTGTAACCGACCCTTAAACTAAGGGGAACAGCTGCTCCCTATCCACCCTGTCCATGCCCCTCGTAATCTTGTACACCTCGGTCAGGTCACCCCTCAGTCTTCTCTGCTTCAGCGAAAACAACCCAAGCCCATCAATCGTTTCTTCATATCTTAAATGTTCCATCCCAGGCAACATCCGGGTGAAACACCTCTGCACCCGTTCCAGTGAAATCACATCCTTTCCATTATGTTGCTCCCAGAACTGCACACGGTATCCAGCTGTGGTCTCACCAATGTTCTATATAACTTCAACATGACTTCCTTGCTTTTGTAATCTATGCCATGATTGATAAAGACAATTGTACCATATGCCTTTTTCACCACCCTATTAACCTGTCCTCCTGCCTTCAGAGATCAATTTACAAACACGCCATGGTCTCTTTGTCCCTCAGGACATCCCAGTGTGGTGCCATTCATTGAATATTTCCTTGTCAAACTGTTCCTTCCAAAGTGTATTACCTCACAATTTTCAGGATTAAATTCCATCAGCCCCTTGTCTGCCCATTTGACCATCCCAGAAGACCATATGACCAGAAGACATAGGAGCAGAATTAGGCCACTTGGCCCATCGAGTCTGCTCCGTTATTCAATCATAGCTGATATTTTTCTCATCCCCATTCTCCTGCCTTCTCCCCATAATCCCTGATCCCCTTATTAATCAAGAACCTATCTGTCTATGTCTTAAAGACACTCAGTGAATTGGCCTCCACAGCCTTCTGCAGCAAAGAGTTCCACAGATTCACCATCCTCTGGCTGAAATAAATCCTCCTCATCTCTGTTTTAAAGGATCGTCCCTTAAGTCTGAGATGGTGTCCTCTGGTTCTAGTTTTTTCTACAAGTGGAAACATCCTCTCCATGTCCACTCTATCCAGGCCTCGCAGTATCTTGTACATTTCAATAAGATCCCCTCTCATCCTTCTAAACTCCAACGAGTACAGACCCAGAGTCCTCAAACGTTCCTCATACAACACGTTCTTCATTCCAGGGATCATTCTTGTGAACCTCCTCTGGACCCTTTCCAAGGCCAGCACATCCTTCCTTAGATATGGGGCCCAAAACAGCTCACAATACTCCAAATGGGGTCTGACCAGAGCCTTGTACAGCCTCAGAAGTACATCCCTGGTCTTGCATTTTGCCCTCTTGACATGAATACTGACATTGCATTTGCCTTCTTAACTGCCGACTGCACCTGCACATTAACGTTAAGAGGATCGTGAACATGGACTCCCAAGTCCCTTTGTGCTTCTGCTTTCCGAAGCATTTCCCCATTTAGAAAATAGTCTATGCCTAAATTCCTCCTTCCAAAGTGCACAACCTCACACTTTTCCACATTTTGTTTCATTTGCCACTTCATTACCCACTCCCGCAGCTTGTCCAAGTCCTTCTGCAGCCTCCTTGCTTCCTCAATAATACCTGGCCCTCTACAGATCTTTGTATCATCTGCAAACTTAGCAACAGTGCCTTCAGTACCTCCTTCCAGATCATTAATGGTATATTGTAAAAAGTTGTGGTCCCAGCAAAGACCCCTGAGGCACACCACTAGTCACCGGCTGCCATCCTGAAAAAGACCCCTTTATCCCCACTCTTTGCCTTCTGCCAGTCAGCCAATTCTCTATCCATGCCAGCATCTTGCCCTTCACACCATGGGCTTTTAACTTACTTAACGGTCTCCTATGCGGCCCCTTGTCAAAGGCCTTCTGGAAATCTAAATAAATCAAGTGATTCTCCTTTGTCTAACTTGCATGTTACCTCCTCAAAGAACTCTAACAGATTGGTCAGACACGACCTCCCTTTGACAAAGCTGTGCTGACTCAGTCCTACCTTACGATGCATTTCCAAGTGCTTCGTAATCTCATCTTTAATAACAGACTCTAAAATCTTACCAATGACCGAAGTCTGGCTAACCAGCCTATAATTTCCCATCTTCTGCCTTCCTCCCTTCTTAACCAGTGGTGTTACATTAGCCATCTTCCAGTCCTCTGGGACCCTTCCTGCCTCCAGTGATTCCTGAAAGATCATCACTAATGCCTCCACAATTTCCTCAGCTATCTCTTTTAGGACCCTATGATGAAGTCCATTTGGTCCAGGTGACTTATCCACGTTCAGACCTTTCAGGTTGCCCAGAACCTTCTCCTTAGTAATGGTCACTGCACTCCCCTCTGCCCCCTGATTCACCTGGAGCTCTGGCATCCCACTGGTGTCCTCCATAGTGAAGACAGATGCGAAGTAGCTATTCAGTTCATCTGCCATTCCTTTGTTTCCTATTATTACTTCTCCAACCAGATTTTCTAGTGGTCAATGTATTTTTGCCTCTCCCTAACCTTTTATGTATTGAAAAAATCTCTTCCCATCTTCCTTTATATCACTAGCTAGCTTGCACTCATACTTCATCTTCTCCCCCCTCATTGCTTTTTTAGTTGTCCTCTGCGCGCTTTTAAAGGTTTCCCAATCCTCAGCTTTCCCACTAATCCTCGCCACTTTGTATGTTTTTTCCTTAGCGTTTATGCTGTTCTTGACATCCCTCGTCAGCCATGGATGCCTTGTCCTCCCCTTAGCATCTTTCCTCCTCCTTGGGATGAATTTCTGTTGTGCCTCCCTAATTACCCCCAAAAACCCCTGCCATTGCTGTTCCACTGTCTTCCTTTCCAATCAATGCTGGCCAGCTCCTCCCTCATGTCTTTGTAGTTACCCTTATTTAATTGTAATACTGTACATCTGATTGCAGCTTCTCCCTCTCAAATTGCAGGGTAAATCTCATCTTATCTTTCTGTAACCCAAGACTCTCGGCCTCACTGTTAACTACCTGGCCTATCTTTGTTTATTCCGCAAACATTACTGATCCTACCCCCCACATCGTCATCCAAGTCACTTATATAAATGACGAATAATAGCGGACCCAGCACAGATCCCTATGGTAGGTCACTGGACACTGGCTTCCAGTCACTAAAGCAGCCGTCTGTCATCACCCTCTGTTTCCTGCAGCTCAGCCAGCTTTGAATCCACCATATCAAGTTTCCCTGTAGCCCATGTGCATTTGCCTTCTTTATAAGTCTACCATATGGGACCTTGTCAAATGCTTTGCTAAAATCCATGTCAACTATATCAACTGCATTAACCTCATCTACACACTTAGTTACGTGCTCAGAAAATTCATTCAAATTTTTTAGGCATGACCTCCCTCTGAAAAACCCATGTTGACTATTCCTCAACAAACCTTGCCTCTCCTCGCGTCCCACAGCAACCTGGGACACAAAAAGCCTTTCTCTTCCTTCTCATTATATCCTGAATATCTCTGGTCATCTGGTTTTCTGGGCTTGTTGCTCCTTCCTATAACCCTCGAGTGAACATGTTGGGCTTGTACCCTCCCCATTTCCTCTCTGAACACCCCCAACTGCTTTTCTGTCGATCTCCCCACCAGTAACTTGTTCCAATCTACCTTGGCCTGATCCTGCCTTATTTTACCAATGTCTGTACTCTCCCAATCCAAGACCTTTTTCTGCAATTTGTCTATTTCCTTGTCCATAACAAACTTAAATTACATCATGTTGTGGTCGCTATCACTAAAATGCTCCCCCGCCATCAGATCCACCACCTGACCGGCTTCATTCCCCAGAATTAGGTCCAGTACTGCATCGTCTCTTGTTGGACCCTCCACGTGTTGAGCTAAAATGTTACCTTGTATACATTTTACGAACTCTGCTCCATCTAAGCCCTTAACACAATGACTATCCTATCCCAGTTAATGTTGGGAAAGTTGAAATCACTCACTATAATTATCCTATTATTATTTTTACACACTTCTACAAATTGCGCACGTATTTCCTCCTCAATTTCCCGCTGACTATATGGGGGTCTATAATAAACACCTAGCAATGTGACTGTCCCTTTTTTATTCCTAAACTCTACCCACAAAGCTTCATTTCACACCAACCCCAAGATATCATCTCTCTGCAGTAACTGACTCCTTAACTAATAGTGCAATGCCTCCCCCTCTTTTGCCCCCTTCCTTGTCCTTCCTGAAGATTTTGAATCCCAGAATGTTAAGATGCCAATCCTGCCCCTCCCGCAACAACGCCTCATAATTCCACGTGTTAACCCTCTCCCTTAACTCATCCGTTTTACCTGTAATACTCCGGGCATTAAAGTAGGCTTCATTGAGGAGGTGACAGATAAGGAGAACGTTACAATATGGATAGAGATTTAAGTACTTCACAAGAAACTATTGGAGAAGATGAAGGTGTATGGATTAAGTAGATTGTAGCAAATTGGAATATAAATTGGTAAACATGGAGGAAACGTAGTCGGAGTTAAGGATACTTTCTAAATGGTTGGAAGCAGATAGTGGTGACTCACGGTTTTCTTTAATTTCCCTGTACGTGAAATTTAATACTCTGCTAAAGAAGTTGGGAGGGGGTTGTGGTGGAGGGGTGTCAAAATGTACAACATTTCATGTAGTAGAAGTTGTAAATCATTACAAAGATCAAAAGAAGCAACGTGGGGATATTGATACGATGGTAGAATGGACAAAAGGTTACCAGAAGGAATTACCTGTGATACGAGATTTGGGACTGATGGCAGGAGAAACATTTTTAAACTGAGGATTGAGAGCTGGGCATGCACAACTCTGGAGTTACTGGCTGAAAAAGAGACCATGTCAGTATTTAAGAGCAGAGTAGTTTCAGGTTCAAGGAAAGCAGGTCAATGAATGAGAATAGAGCAGATACAAAGCGATCAGAACAACTGCTTGTATGAAGGATAGACACTAACTGTGCCAATGGACCAAATGGCCATCTTTGTTTTATAATATTTATGTAACTTGCTGCACAGAAATATATTTCAAGAATTCAGTTAAACCTTAAATGACTTGGTGTGTGCCATAGAATGCAACTCAAAGCTACTTTTGTTCTTTGTGAAGTTATCCATGTTCCCACAAAGGAGTAAATAGGGCAGACAACGCCAGAGCTCAAAGGATGACAAAAGAGATAGAGATTAAGATGAAGAAGGATAAGTGTGCTTATGGCACATTTCAGGTGGAAAGTACAACTGAATCAGGCTGATTATAGAAGGTTCAGAGGGGAACGGAAAATCAAGTAAGTGAAACAGGGAAGTGACTGGTAGGGAACATAAAAGAGAATGTCAAAGTCTTCTAAAGGAGGTAAATAGTATAAGGGTGGTAAAAGGAGGAATGGAGTCCATTAGGGACTAAAAAGAGGATTTAGACATGGAGGAGGGGGTCATGGCTTGGGTATTAAATGAATACTTTAAATCTGTCTTGATTAAGGAAGAAAATGCTGTGCGGTGGGGCTGCTTCCAGAAATGATAATTTAGGACAACATAAATAGTCATTTGTGAAAATTCGGAAATGGGGAAAGCCAGCTCAGATTTGTTAAGGGCAATCGTGTTTAATTAACATGTTTGTGTTTTTTTGATGAGGTAGCTGAGAGTGTTGATTTGGGGTAATGTTGTTAATGTGGTTCTCATGGACTTCCAAAAGGCATTTAACAAAGTGCTGTACAACAGACTTATCATCAAACATAAAACCCATGGAATAAAAGGGACAGTAGCAACATGAATATGAAATTGGCTGAGTGATAGGAAAGAGTAGTGATTAAAGGTTGTTCTTTGGACTGAAGTTAGGTTTATAGTGGAGTTCCTCAGGGATTGGTGTTAGGGTTCTTTTTTTTTCTTAATATATGTTGATGACACTAGATCTTTGTGCTCAGGGCACATGTTCAAAATTTGTGGACGATACAAAACTTGAAAGAGCTGTGAAGAGGATTGAGTAGAATTTCAAAAAGGACAAGTTGGTGGAATGGAAAGACATGTTGCAGATGAAATTCGATGTAAAGAAATGTGAAGTGATTCATTTTGGTCAGAAGTACATGGAGAGGCAGTATTGAAACAAAGGGTGCAATTCAAAAGGTGGTGCAGAAGCAGAGGGGCCTAACGATATATGTGCATACATTGTTGAAGGTGGCAGGGCAGATTGAGAGAAATGAAATGAAAATCGCTTATTGTCACGAGTAGGCTTCAAATGAAGTTACTGTGAAAAGCCCCTAGTTGCCACATTCCGGCGCCTGTTCGGGGAGGCTGGTACGGGAATCGAACCGTGCTGCTGGCCTGCTTGGTCTGCTTTCAAAGCCAGCGATTTAGCCCTGTGCTGAACAGCCCCAGCAGAGTGCTTAACAAAGCACATACCTACTTGAGGCTTATCAATAGGGACATAGAGTACAGGAGAAACAAAGTAGAAAACGTTGGTCTGGCCTCAATTGAAGTATTGCATGCAGTTCTGGGCAGCACATTTAGGAAGGGTGCAAAGTCATTGGAGAGAATGCAGAAAATATTCAAATAGAATGCCCCAGGGATGAGGAACTTCAGTTATATTGATAGATTGGAGAAGTTGGGGGTGTCTTCCTTGAAGAAGAGAACCATAGAATTCCTACAGTGTAGAAGGAGGCCATTCAGCCCATCGATTTTGTACCAACCCTCTGAAAGAGCATCCAATCTGTGTCCACTGCCCCGCCCTATACCCGTAACCCCATAACCCCACCTGATTTGCACATCCCTGGACACTAAGGGTAATTTAGCATGACCAAGCCACCTAACCTGCACATCTTTGGGCTGTGGGTGTAAACCGGAGCACCCGGGTGTAAACCAAGCAGAAATGGGGAGAAAGTGCAAACTCCATAAAGTCACCCAAGGCTGGAATTGCACCCAGCTCCCTGGCACTGTGAAGCAGCAGTGCAAACCACTGTGCCACCATGTTGCCCCTTTGGGAAGAGATTTGATACAATTATTCAAAATCGTGTGGGTGGAAGGATCGAGAACCAGAGGGATTTAAATAGGCTTAAGGTGATTGGCAAAATAAGCAATGGTGACATCAGAAAAAGCTTTCACATACAGCAATTGGCTAAAATCTGGAATGCACTGCCTGAGAGTGTAGTTGAAATCAGCTTCAATTGAGGCTTTCAAGAGGCTGCAAAAGGGTAACGTGCAGGGCTTACAGGGAGAATGTGGATGAGTGGCTCTAGGTGAATTGCTCCTTCAAGGAACCAGCACAGGTACGATGGGATGAATGGGCACCACTTGTGCTGTAACTGTTCTGTGATTCTGTACTGTTAACTCACTACAGGGCAATGCTGCAAGTAATCCCATTCACACAATTCCATTCTTGAATGTTACAATGTGCAACGTGGCATAGTGGAATCCAGACAGAATAACTTGTCACGTAGTAAACCTGGAATTGTCCAATTTTTATTTTCCCTGGTCGTGCAACATTTACACTGGCAAGTCTAACTCATTTTCAGGATGATAACTGAAAAAGGAAGCTCTAGAATCCATTTTTTAGACACACAAATGCATTATAATGCAGCAGTCAGGACAGAACCTCTGAAACCCTCCAATGGATGGAGAGTGACAGTATGATATGAAGTCTGAGGACATCAATGGCTGAATCCTCTTCCTAAATGCTGTTGCATTGAGTTTAGGCAGTTTGTAAGCATTAACATGGAGGCCTGGATTCTACTTTCACTCCTGTGCTGTATTGTAATAGAGAGGAGATAGATGCAGAATTTTACAAATTCTGTACATTATCGCAAAATTAAGAATATTTTTCATGTGAGAGGTTGAGCATTGCATTTTAACCCTTCTCAATAAATAACTCCACTAAGCTATGCTAAACTCATTATTATGTGGTACTGCATACAATCACAAGGACATCTGTAAATATGATGTCTTCTCTGTATCATTTTATTTGTTAGAATTAAGATCACAAGCTCATCAATATCTCAAGTTTTCATGTCCTTAGATAAATGAATAGAGCTTTCTCCACCAACAGATTTTTTGCAACTTGTTGATTAAACAGGGCATCAGTTCATAATTGCAACCTTGTGTGCAGTGACAGTCTTGAACTCCCTATACTGTACTTGAACCAATTAAAGTTTAATTGTCATTGACCTGCAACAACAGTTCCGCTCGGAAGGAAGTCAACAGAACTTCAAATAACAAACTGTATATTGGCACAGGTTCTCGCATCTGCTCCTAGGCAGCTCCAGCAAAGATTTCAACGCTGCCAAAATTTTTTGAAAGCATTTGTTGGTATTTGCCCATACATCTCAAATAAAATCTAAAATTAGTGCATTTTAAAAATATTTTAGCTGTATGTTTGACCGTTTCCAAACTAGCCAATACTGAGAAGACAGTATTAAGAGTTTATGTTTCCCTGATGTAGAACATACCCACTCTCCATTCAGGACCCTTAACCCAACCTCTCTGAATTTCGGCACTGCTTGAAGAGAGCCCAAGTGTGTGTCCCATCACCGAAGTTTCTAACTACCCAAAGACACATGTTTACAAGTTTGCTAAGCTTCCCATTGATTGTTTATCTAGAGCCATCTTTACAATTATTTGCTATTTTGCTATTTTTTTATTCATTCATGGGATGTGTACTTCATTGGCAAGACCAACATACATTGTCCATCCCAAATTTCTCTTGAAAAGAGCTGTCTTCTTGAATTGCTGGAATCCTTGAGGCTATTTGAACAATGCTGTTTGGACTTTGACCTAGCAATGATGAAGGATGGTGTGTGACTTGGAGGGGGAGAAGCCCTTGGTCTTATCAATGGTAATGTTCAGGAAGTGCTGCTAGCGAAGCTTGGTGAGTTGCTGCAGCATATCCTGTAAATGGTGCACATTGCAGTACAGTGAACCAGTGATGGTGGTGGGGGATGTGAGTGAATATTTAAGATGATGGATGGGGTGTCAATAAATTAAATTAATTAAATGGAGGAAAGGTTTGGGGAGTCAGGAGATGAATCATCGCCAGAGGACACTCAACCTCTGACCTGATCTTGCACCAGAGGCCCCTAATTAAAGAGACCCCCACCAGAGATTCCCTAATTAAAGAGATCCCCACCAGAGATTCCCTAATTAAAGAGATCCCCAACAGAGATTCCTTAATTAATGAGAGCCCCACCAGTGAACCCCTAATTAAAGAGTTCCTAACCAGAGCCCCCTTCATAAGAGAGACCCTTCCCTGGGGCGACGGGGAGGGGGTGGGGGGAGAGAAGGAAAGGTGGCTCTGATGGAATTTGGGGCAATTCCCTTGAAGAGTTAACCCCTTGGCCCACCCCTAGGTCCATCGCATCAGGGACACGTTTGTAAATATCTGCACCAATTGCCCACGTGATTCCTGACCCAGTGGACCAGAGAATCACGAGGGCTTGGAGAATATGGTGACCGGCCCATTAACAGGATGCAAATTAGTCTTACTGACCCATGACCAATTTGCATCCTCCTGCTGGCGTGGGGAATGAGCCTTGATCCTGACAGTGGGGACTGAGGTGCCGATCCAATGTTCTGCCTGACGCTGGATTCTCCACCGTCAGTAACAGAGTTCACGATGCGGTGGAAAATCCAGTCCATTATCTGCAAAATTCCAGATGGATTCGAACATCAATATAGTTAACAGCGAATATCTCCACTTCTGATATTACGATGGAGTAAAGATCATTGATGAAGCAGCTGAAGGTGTTTGGGCAGAGGACAGTACCCTGTTGAACGCCTGCAATGGAGATGATTGGCTTCCAACAAACATAACCATCTCCATTCAAAAGAAAGTTTCTTGCAATTTTAATATTGTTCGTAGGATGTGGGTGTCATTGGCAAGGCTGCCAGCATTTATTTTCCATCCCTAATGGTTTGTTGGGGCATTTCAGGTGGCAGGCAATTAAGAGCTTAACCACATTACTGTACATCTGAGATCACATTATAGACCAGATCTGATCAGGGTGGCAGATTTCCTTCTTTAAAGGACTTTATTGAACCAGATGGATTTGTAAGGCAGTCTGGCAGTTTCATGATAATGCCAATGATGCCAACTTTTTATTCCAGATTTATTTCATTAACTGAACTTAAATTTCCAACCGTCTTTATGGGATTTGAACATTTGCCTCCTAATCTTTATTCTGGGTCATTAGTTCAGCAGCATGACCACTTTAATTTTACCAAGAATCCTCGATGTTACATTCTTTCAAATGCTATCATGTCATCTGCAATTACTTTCACCTCACCTCATCTCTGGAATGCAGCTCCTTTGTCCACGTTTGGACCAGTGACATTATTGGTGAGTAAGCGCCCCGAACAGTACGATCGACAACCTCTTCCACCTTTTGGTTCGTTATTGAGAGTAAGCTGATGGGGTGTGATGGCTGGATTGCTTTGGTCCTGCTTTGTGTGGACAGGATATAGCTGGGCAATTTTCCACCTTTGTTGGTTCGGCCCATTGTTGTTCAGGAACAGCTTGACTAGGGGCATGCTAATCTTCAGCTGGAATGTTGCCAGGGCCCTTAGCCTTTGCTGTATCCAGTGTGTTCAGCTGTTTCTTGATATCACACGGAGTGAATCAACTTGGCTGAAGGCTGGCATTACAGATGCTGGGGACCTTGGGAGGAAGCCCTGATGGATTATCCGCTTGGCAAATCTGGCACAAGATGTTTGAAAATGGTTCAGTCTTGTCTTTAGTGTTGTCTCACTGGCTGAAGCATAATTAAGGATGGGGATATTTGTGGACCCTGCTCCTCTAGTTAGTTGTTTAATTGTCCACTGCTATTCTCATGGATGTGGTAGGACTGCAGAGATCAGGGTCTGGATTCTCTGTTCTGGAGCCAAAGTGTTTCCACTAGTAGAGACTTGCTACTGGTCTCTGCTGGTGCTCTGAATGGTGCCCAGTTGAGTTTCCCTCTCCTTTACCATGCTAATGTATGCAAGTTGGAATCCTGCTACTGGGCCGCCATTTTGAGCAGTCAGCCTGATACAGAAAACCGACAGCAGACCCCGCCCTTTCTCCTCCCCCACCCTCCAACAATTTTTCTTCCATTCAATTTCAAATAGCAATATATTGCATTAGAGTGATTGGCAGATTTATTACTGCAGAGTCAGCTGCATGGTGGTTGTTCATCTAGCCTTCCCATCACGCTTGAATGCATCTCATGTACACTGCTTTGATGCTAACCACAATGTTTATAAACACACTTGCTTTGATAGACAGTTGCTCACTACATCAAAAGCAGCTAAGTGCCCTCTCCTGTATATAAGTGGAAGTAAAAGCACTTAGCTTCTTTTGAAATGGCGAGGAACTGACAATCAAGTATTTGTAAACATTGTGAATAGCATCAAAACAGTGTACTTTTTCCACAATACAAGTCCTCTACATTTGCCCACTCACTCAGCTTGTCCAAACCACACTGAAGCATCTCTGCATCCTCCTCACAGCTCACCATCCCGCTCAGGTTTGTGTCCCTAATCTAAATCATTAATACATATTGTGAATAGCTGGAATCTATTGATCCCTGCACTACCCCACTAGTCACTGCCCGCCATTTGGAAAAATACCTATTTATTCCTGCGCTTTGTTTCCTGTTTGCCAACCAGTTTCCTATCCACCTCAATACGCTACCCTTAATCCCGTGTTTGCACGTTAATCCCAGCCCTGATCGACTTGCCGCCATGTATCCATAATTCCAACTACCCTCCATTTACATTGATTTGTGTGATTAATTCATCCACATTATTGTCGATCGTACTATTCAGTGGCGCTTACTCACCAATAACGTCACTGATGCTCAGCTTATGAACCTCCTCTGAGGTCCTGTCTTATTCTGGCCCTTGAATTCTCTGCCCATCACTTTTCTTATTCTCCTTACTGTCTGTTTTCGGGGTCTGTATTTCACCCTCCTCTGACTCTATGCATAGATTCCAATCACCTGCCATTTTAGTTTAAACCCTCCCCGACTACATTAGCACCTACCTCCCACAGGATATCAGTCCTGGTCCTGCCCAGATGTAACCCATCCAGTTTGTACTGATCCCATCTCCCCCAGAACCAGTCCCAATGTTCCAGGAATGTGAAAGCCTCCCCCTCGCACCATTTCCTCAGCCACATATCCATCCGATATATCCTGCTATTTCTGCCAGCAAGTGTTTTTTTTCCCAAAGTTTGAGTTTTATTCCTGTCTGTGCAAACACTAATAGTCAATATTATCAATGCATGATTAGAATTCCGCTATTGAAGAAAGAATTTTTGGACAGTGTCATTACTCATGTCTGTAGTTGCTTCTCAAAATATTGTTATTGAATAGTTTCCACTTCCATCTCTGAGTAATCCTGGGAGGTTTGTTCCATTTTCTACCCTCGGATCATTGCGCCGAGAAGGTGTTTTGATAATGTTCTGAACAGACAAAACATTTTTATGTTCATGGGTATAGCCCTTCCAATTCCATAACCAACACCAACTAAGGATAGTTGGGTGACCTCAGTCACTATTACATCAGCCTCCTCCAACCAGTTCAAATCCCGATCATGGAGATATTTATCTTCGTCCTTCACTCCATCCTCCCCTTTCACATTTAAAGCTGGGTTGCAGAGCTGGGGCGGGATTCTCCCCTACCCGGCATGACGGGGGGTCCCGGCGTAGGGGAGTGGCGCCAACCACTCTGGGGTCAGGCCTCCCCAAAGGTGGGGAATTCTTCCCACCTTTGGGGGCTAGCCCCGCGCCGGAGTGGTTGGCACCAGAAGACTGGCGCAAAAAACCGGCACCCCCCGGGGTTCGATCGCCCCCCGCCCCCCCCCCCCCCAGGACCCCGGGGCCCGCTCGCGCCGCTGCCCCACCGTTACAGAGGTGGTTCAAACCTCGGCAGCGGGAGAGGCCTCCCAGTGGCGGGACTTCGGCCCATCCGGGCCGGAGAATCACCGCAGGGGCCTCTCCGATCGGAGTGGCGTGATTCCCGCCCCCGCCACTTCCCGGGTAGCGGAGAATCTCTGCCACGGTGGGGGCGGCATTTTCGGCGGCCCCAGGCAATTCTCCGACCCTGCTGGGGGTCGGAGAATTTAGCCCATGGTCTGTAAAAATGGTTCCAAATTTCTTCAAGTGGTCGATAATCTGGGACTAAATTTGCACATCCTGCCTCTTCCCCCCCCCCCGCCCCTTTGATATTCCCATGGGAATAGATAACCAGACTCATTCTCTTGACACTCTGTCCCGCTTCACCCTTCGCCTGCGCTCTATCCTACACCTTTATTAATGATGCCACTGTCCCTGCTAACAGACTGACACTGAGTTCACCCCTTTTTAAAAAACCTTCTACCAGGATCCCTAATAGGGGAGGTGAAGCGGAAGGAGGGAGGAAGAGTTGGGTTAGGAGTTAGAGGCTGGGTTATGGGAGGACGTCCTGAGGCGAGTCAATGCATCCTTGTTGTGTGCCAGGCTTAGCCTGATACAATTTAAGGTGGTCCACAGGGCACATATGACTGTGGCCCAGATGAGCAGGTTCTTTGAAGGGGTGGAGGATAGGTATGGGTGGTATGCGGGTGGGACTGCAAATCATGTCCATATGTTTTGGGCACATCCAAAGCTTAGGGGATTCTGGCAGGTGTTGGCTGACGTCATGTCTGAGGTGCTGAAGGAAAGGATGGTTCTGAGTCCATTTTAGGGGGTGAGAGAGGCCGATGTCTTGGCCTTTGCCTCCCTGGTAACCCAAAGATGGGTCTTGTTAGCATGGAGGGTCTCTGAACCCCTGAAGTTGGAGGTGTGGGTTAGTGACATGGGCGGGTTTCTCAGGCTTGAGAAGATCAAGTTCACCCTGAGGGGATCGATGCTAGGGTTTTCCCAGAGGTGGCAGCCGTTTACCAACTTTTTTGGAAAAATTAAGCTGTCAACAGTGTGGGGGGGTGGGGGGGTGTAAAAAGGGGAGTCATGGGGAGTTGGGTAAGGTGGGGGAAGGTTGGTGGGGAATTGTGGTTGGGGTGTTATGTAAGCCATGTTGGCTGGGTTTTCTTTTTTGTTTTGTGTGTGGTTGCTTATTCTGTTAGAATTTATAATATGAATGCATCAATAAAATATTTTTCCAAAAAAAATAAAAATACCTCCCACCAATACTGTCATGGATAGTCGGATCTGCAACAGGTAATTGGTGAGAATAAGGTTAGTCAGTGTTTCACTCCTGTTGGTTTTCTCATCACCTGTTTCGAGTCCAATTTGGCAGGTATGTCTTTTAGGATTCGGCTAGCTCAGTCAGTAATAGTATTACCTCGTATGCCCCGTTACATCCCTCACTGAAATGGGTAGGTCCGCTGGCTTGATGGTAATGATACTGTGAGGGAATGTCCATGCCATAATGTTACAGGTTGTACTTGATTTTGAATACAATTCTGCTACTTGCGGCCCACAGCCCCTCCTGTGGGGGGAGCTAAAAGGAATGTAGTGGTAGTAGGGGACAGCATAGTGAGGGAGATTGACACAGCCCGACTGCAAACAGCTCTGCGGCTGTTGCCAGACTGGTACCAGGGTTCAGGACATCTGCTCAGGGCTGGGGAGGAACATGCACGGTAGGGCAGCACGGTAGCTTGGTGGTTAGCATAAATGCTTCACAGCTCCAGGGTTCCAGGTTCGATTCCCGGCTGGGTCACTGTCTGTGTGGAGTCTGCACGTCCTCCCCGTGTGTGCGTGGGTTTCCTCCGGGTGCTCCGGTTTCCTCCCACAGTCCAAAGATGTGCGGGTTAGGTGGATTGGCCATGATAAATTGCCCTTAGTGTCCTAAAAAAAAAGTAAGGTTAGGGGGGGGGGGGTTGTTGGGTTACGGGTATAGGGTGGATATGTGGGTTTGAGTAGGGTGATCATTGCTCGGCACAACATCGAGGGCCGAAGGGCCTGTTCTGTGCTGTACTGTTCTATGTTCTATGCAGTGGGAGGGGAAGGATCCAGTTGTTGTGGTCCATGTAGGTACCAACAACATAAGTAGAATGAGGAAAAAGGTCATGCATTGAGAATATGAGTTGCTAGGTATTAAATTAGAAAGCAGAATCTCCAACGTTATAATATCTGGATTTTTACTTGAGTCACGTGCTAATAAGATACGCAACATTAGAGAGATGAATACATGGCTTCAAGATTTGGTTGGGGAAAGTGGGTTCCAGCTTGTGGGGCACTGGTATCTGTATTGGGGAAGGTGGGGACTGTAACATTTGTAAGGTGGGGACTACAACATTTGGACAATCTACACTTGGACCATCTACACTTGGACCATGCTGCAACCATTGTTCTTGCAAACTATATAACAGGGGAAGTAGAGAGTGTTTTAAAGTGATCAATGTGGGCAGATGTGGTAAAAGAGTAGAGACCAGGGAAGAGAGGAAATTAAATGAAAATCGCTTATTGTCACGAGTAGGCTTCAATGAAGTTACTGTGAAAAGCCCGTAGTCGCCACATTCCGGCGCCTGTTCGGGGAAGCTGGTACGGGAATTGAACCGTGCTGCTGGCCTGCTTGGTCTGCTTTAAAAGCCAGCGATTTAGCCCAGTGTGCTAAACCAGCCCCAGGAAGGTATAAATATGGGAAATGATACAGACTATGACTGGAAGTCTGAGAGTGAATCAGCAAATGAGGCCAAAGGTTATAAAAATAACAGAAGAACAAACATTAAGGCTCTGTACCTGAATGCACACAGCATTCAAAACAAAACAGATGTCAGTGCAAATAGAGATTAATAAGTGTGTTCCAAAAGCCAATACAAAGGCATGGCTGCAGGATGGTATCGGTTGGGGCCTAAATATTGAACGTTATGCTAGAGAAACAGAGTTAATGGGTAGGATTTTCCTCTCCTCTGCGGCGTGTTTTGCAGCCCACCATTGGCTGGTGGCAGGATCTTCTGGTCCGCTGTTGTCAATGGGATGTCCCATTGGTTGCACACTCCACCACCGGGGAACCCACTGCAGAGGCTCATCATTGGCAGGACCGGACGATCCCACCGACGGGAACGGCTGGAAAATTCCACAAAATTTTTCCAGTCTCAGAGTTCCTGGCTCTGACGAAGAGACACCCAGACTCAAAGCGTTAGGTCTGTTTTTTCTCCACATTTGCTGTCAGACCTGTTGTGAATTTCCAGCATTTTCTGTTTTTGTTTCAGATTCCAGCATCCGCAGTAATTGCTTTTATAATATAAGTAGTTGTTTGATAGTATAGAACTTGAGTATTGTTGAAAAAAGAGACTTTCTTTGACAAATCTTTTCATCTCGTACTCGTCAGAGCATTTGCAGGAATGTAGTGTAATTCAGGCAAATCAAAAAATTGATACCGTATGAGAGGAGAGTGCTGATTGGTTGGTAAATGGACTCTGATTGGCAGAGGCATTGCCATAGTGAATGTACCCCACCCTTAATGATAGGGCACCCAGCATATTCACGCAAAAGATAAGACTAAAACATTTGCAACAATCTTCAGCCAGAAGTGTTGAATGGATGATCCAACCTCACCTCCTCCAGTGACCCCCACCATTACAGATGTCAGTCTTCAGCCAATGCAATTATGATATCAAGAAATGGCTAAAGGCACTGGATACCGCAAAGGCTATGGGCCCTGACAAGATTCCAGCAATAGTTCTGAAGACTTGTGCTCTAGAATTTGGCGTGCCCTTAGCCAAGCTGTTCCAGTACAGCTACAACACTGGCATCTACCTGGCAATGTGGAAAATTGCACATATATGTCCTGTACACAAAAAGCAGGACTATTCCAACCTGACCAATTGCCACCCCATCAGCCTTTTCCTAATTACCAATAAAGTGATGATGTGGAGATGCTGGCGTTGGACTGGGGTGAGCACAGTAAGAAGTCTTACAACACCAGGTTAAAGTCCAACAGGTTTGTTTCAAACACGAGGCAGTGATGGAAGGTGTCATTTACATAGCAACTTGCTCATTGATGCTCAGTTTGGGTTCTGGAAGGGCCACTCAACTCCTGACCTCATTTATAATAATTTTTATTCGTGTCACAAGTAGGCTTACTTTAACACTGCAATTAAGTTACTGTGACTAACAGCCTTGGTCAAAGCATCTGCAAAATAGTTGAACTTGAGATAAGGCTTGAGTGACTGCCCTTGGCATTATGGCAGCACTAGGCCAAATGTTCTGTCAAGAAGCCCTGGCAAAACTAAAAGCAATTGGAATCAGGGGGGGAAACTGTCCTCTGGTTGGACTTATATCTAACACAAAGGAAAATGGTTGCGGTTGTTGAAAGCAATGAACAATTTCCCATGACATTGCTGCAGGAGTTCCTCATGATAGTGTCCTAGACCCAGCCATTGCATCTGCTTCATTAGTAGCCTTCCCTCTATCATAAACGTGGCAGAATTGGGGATGTTTGCTGATGATTGAACTATGTTCAGTACCACTCACAACCTCTCAGATACAGAAGCAGTCTGCACCAGCGCCAACATCCAGTAAGAGCTGGAAAACATTCAGGCTTGAACTGATAAGTGGCAAGTAGCATTCACACCACACAAGTGCCTGGCAATGACCATTTCCAACAAGAGAAAATCTAACCATCTCCCATTGGCATTTAATGGCATTACCATCGCATAATTGGGGGGGGCGGACCGGGGCGGGGCGGGGGGGGGGGGGGGGGGGGGGCGGGGGGGGGGGGGGGCGGGGGGGGGGGGGGGGCGGACCGGGGCGGGGGGGCCGCCCTGGGGGCGGGCGGCCACCGCGCATGCGCTGGTTGGCACCGGCCCAACTGCGCATGCGCGGGACCCGAGTCTCTGGCGCCTCCGAGCACATGGCGCCCCGGGCAGTCGCCCGAGTTGCCGGTGCCTTGAGCCGGCCCTGGTCAGGGCTCAGCGGAAGTAGCAGGGTGTGGCCAGGAGGTGTTCTATAGGGTGGGGGTGGACGGGCACTGAGCATCGTTGCTGCAGCCTGCAAGGCAGCCATGCAGCTGCACACATCGCTGACAGCCCACTGTGAACTTAGGGCTACAGGTTATATGGGTGTTCTCCCAGGCCCCCCCACCCCCCAGGTGCCCTCTGGCACCAACTGACCAATCGATGGGATGGGCATGCTCCAGCACAACCAGTGCCATTTTGTTAGTTGGGATGAGTGTGTATGGGGATTGTAATATGTATATGCGCCTGCAGCTTGTCAGCGTCCTGAGTGTCAGTCACGGACCCGGTGCATCCCACACCGTTTCTCATTGGAATCAATTGTGTTCCTCGTGGTACCAGTGCTAGCTCTTCAACAGTCGCTGAATCGGTCCAGGTTCGGCACAGTTTTACTGTCGTGATAGTCCACGAATCCTGCCCTGGCGTCAACACTTAGTCTCAAGTACAGAGAATCCATCCGTAAGTGTTTCCGCTGGAAATGAATAGCGTGCAATTCAGGAAATGCAAATGGACCAGCACTCTGCCAACATGAATTGGAAGCAATTCCCAACTCACAGGGTGGTGTAACCGCTGGGGCTAGAATTAGCGCTAGCGCTAAAGAGCCTGACAAGCTGGAGTTGCTTATAAACACTCCACTCACCACGCACACATTGCAGCCATGAAATAATGGATCTCAAGTACCACATTGTTTATAAATATCTAGCTATGACTGACAGCGCTTGGACCACATCAAAGGCATTTCCTCTTTTTCTCTGCAGAAAGAACATAACTGCTTTTGATGTGGCCCAAGGGCTGTCAATCATAGCTGTACATTTATAAACATTGATGTTAGTTACACAGCAGGGTACTTGAGATCCATGGAAGCGCGAAGGGAAATGAAATTAAACATTCACCGCCTCGTGTAAGCAATTTCCCACTGATGTGAATGAAAGACTTGCAGACTTGAGGGGGGTTAAACCCAGCTGATATGATTTTCACTTTCTAGGAATTTATAAGTGCTGCTTTCTCTGCTCGAGCCAGCAGGTGTAGGAGTACAAGTGAATTTTAAAGCAGTGATGCCTTCACTGTCTCTGTCTGGACTGCTGTCTAGCTTCCAGGCGAGTCACTGTAATGGGGGCGTCTCTGGTAGGGGTCCCTGTAATGGGGATTACTGGTGGAGGTCTGTGTAATGATGGTTTTCTGGTGGGAGTCTCTAAATTGGGGGTTCTGTAATGGGGGAGTGTCTCTGTAATGGAGGGTTTCTCTGTAATGGGAGGGTCTCTTAAGGGAGGGTCTCTGTAATGAGGGGGTCTCTGGTGGGGGTTTCTGAAATGGAGGTCTCCGGTGGGAGTCTCTAATGGGGTTGTCTGGTGAGGGTCTGTAATCGGGGGGATTTCTATTGGGGTCTGTCTTCTGGGGGTTTCTGGCAAAAGTCTCTGTAATGGAGAGGGTTTCTGTTGGGGTCTCTCATGGGTGTCTGTGGTGGGGGGGTCTGTGTAATTGGGGGGTCATGGGGGGGGGTGTCGGGGCACTCTCATACTGTGAGGCGGGGAGTGGATGACCCAGCACATCGCGTGATAGGGGGGCGCAATTGCATTGTGGGCTAGGGGGACTAGTCGACGGACCTCATCATTGAGCTACCCACTCAAAATGGCGTCCCAATCGCAGGATTTACGAGGGGATCCCTTGCAACCTCCACCATGCATACATTTGCATGGCAAAGGACAGTGAATCACCTCAGATTCCTGCTCCCAGTGTGAGCTCAAATCAGAGGCAATTTATCAGAGGTGGGACAACATAGCCCCCCCCAAACAGGAATCCTGTCCCGAATATGGATGTTGCTGGCTGGACCAGCATTTATTGCCCATCCCGAAACTGCTGCAGTCCCTGTTGGTACACCCACAGTGCAGTTAGGGAGGGAGTTACAGGATTTTGACCCAGTGTCAATGAAAGACTTGATATTTTTCCAAGTAAGGATGATGAGTGACTTGGAAGTACATACATAGAGTCTCATGCTCTACCGACTGAGCTGGCCAGACAAGTAAACTTGCATCTGGTGGTGTTTCCATGCATCTGCTGCCCTTGTGATTTTAGATGGTATTACTCATGAGTTTGCAAGGCACTGGCGAAGGAGACTTGGTGAGTTGCTGCAGTGCATCTTGTAGACGATGCATACTGCTGGCACCGTACTTTGATGGTGGAAGCAGTGAATGTTTAAGGTGGTGGGTGGTGTGCCAATCAAGCGGGCTTTTGTCTTGAATGGTACCAAGCTTGTTGAGTGTTATTGGAGCTGCACTCATCCAGACAAGCGGAGAGTGTACCATCACACTCCTGACGTTTGCCTTGTAGACAGGCTTTCGGGAGTCAGGAAGCGAGTTACTCATTACTGCAAAATTACTGGCTCTGATCTGCCACAGTATTTATGAGACCAGAAACTGAACAGGACCAGCCATTGGTAACCCGCAGGAGGCTGATAGTGGGGAATTCAGTGACGCTAATGCCACTGATGACATGGAGAAATGATTAGATTCAGATCAGATTGCTTGCCGCTCATTTTCTTAACAATGCCACTTAATAGAATGTGGAATGGAAATTGTGTTTCCTTTCACAGGTGCTACATAGAATAAAGCATAAAATATTAGGTGTCCTTTCTGGCAGTACATTAGGAACATTTTTAGGAGCTGTGGTGGTGATCTTGCACATCTAATGTTAATTAATAATGGTAATTGTTGTACGGTTTATAAGTCTGTATGAGATGAAATATAGAAGAATATAAGCAGGAGTAGAGTAAACAGCCCCTCAAGCCTGCTCCGCCACTCAATATGATCAGGATTCCCTGAGAGATGATCAATGTCACCCTTGAATACACTTAATGATGGAGGGTTCACAACCCTCTGGAATTGAAAGTTTCAGAGATTCACAACCCTTTGTGTCAGGAAATTTCTCCTCATCTCAGTCCTACAGGATTCGCCCCGTATCCTAAGACTGCACTCTGCTGTTCTAGATTCACCAGCCAAGGGAAGTGTCCATCCTGTCAAGCCCCATCAGATTCCTCTATGTTTCAATAAAATTATCTCCCTGACAATCAGTATATTGAGTGCTTCCATGTGAGGTCAGAGGGTGTGGAGTCATTGCAGTTATCTAGGTTACATTTGTGTATTGTGTGTCAGTCAATAAACTATTCACAGTACTTCATACAGATAGCTTTAATAAGTGGAGTGGGGATATTGTGAAAGAAAAGACATTAAAATCATGACGGCTTCCTTATATAACTTCTTTAACCAAGGGTTAATAAATATAAGATTGCTGAGGTGTGTTTCATAGATTTCATAGAATTTACAGTGCAGAAGGAGGCCATTCAGCCCATCGAGTCTGCACCGGCTCTTGGAAAGAGCACCCTACCCAAGGTCAACAACTCCACCCTATCCCCATAACCCAGTAACCCCACCCAACACTAAGGGCAATTTTGGACACTAAGGGTAATTTATCATGCCAATCCACCTAACCTGCACATCTTTGGACTGTGGGAGGAAACCGGAGCACCCGGAGGAAACCCACGCACACACGGGGAGGATGTGCAGACTCCACACAGACAGTGACCCAAGCCGGAATCGAACCTGGGACCCTGGAGCTGTGAAGCAATTGTGCTATCCACAGTGCTACAGTGCACTTGAAATACAGCTTTGACAGGGACACAAAATGGGAAGTAATGGATTGGCTGCCCCTTATACACTATTTGAATTTCATTTCCAATAGATGCCAAATCTTAAATGTGGCAATTTGGCTGGCAAAGAGAAAAGTAACACTCTACTGTTTTTAGATAAGTAATTCGTTTTTTTTTAACAAAAGGCTTCAGTTTCAGCAATCTTTAAAATTATTGGTGCAAAGAGGGGCGTGATGGTAACTGTGGCTGGAATCGCAACACTGAATCTAGGTGGACTTCCCATTGGTGATGTCCATTTGCTTATTTTAGAAGATACTTAATTTTTGCTGGTTTAATTCTTATGGGTCTTGGATATGTCACATTGCCATATGTTTGTGCTCTGTGGTAGTTTGAGGTCAATACATTTAACACATGGTGATTGGGGATGGGTGGAAGGATCATTTGCAGTCTTATGTTGACATAGGTTCTCCAGGTCTATAGTGTATAATCCCCGCAAAAGAATTTTTCAAAAGATAGATTTGAAACTGTAATCGTTATCTGAGGCCTAAGATAATGACCCCTAGATGTTAGCAGACTTGTTGAGTTTTTCTGGCGTTCTCTGTTCTTGAAATGTTCCAGATACTTGAACTCAAATCCAACCTTGGCAGCAGGAGAATTTAAATTAATTAAATAAAATCTGGAATCAAAATCTAATATCACAAATTGTGATAGGTTTTTACAACAAAACAATCTGATTCACTAATGTCCTCTTGGGATAGAAAACTCCTGACTTTGGCTGGTCTGGTCCAGCTTATATGCAATTCCAGCAATGCAACAATGCTTTTGACTCTCCAGCTGTTCGCTGAACTTGCCTGGCAAGCCATTCTGTTATACTCAGCAAAATTGCTCACACCATCTTCCCAATGGCAATTAGGGATGGACAATAAGTGCTGGCTGCATTGCCCACATCATATGGATAATAAAAACAAGACCTTCAATTGAAATTCTTCACTTTGCTGAGCACAGAGTCATCAAAAAACATAACATTAAAAAATAAAAGCTTGCTTGAGGGCTGAGTACTTAAAACTAAGCATTGGCCCCAGTTGACCAAATCCAGAAGGATGCCCGATAATGATATGTTCTCATTCGATGTTATCATATGAGATAAAGGAAAAGTCAGGTAACGTTAACTGATAACCTAAAAGTAGAACTTGCTCTCAATTTCAGGTCTGGCAAGGAGTCTGATAAAAGCCATGAAGGTACTGGATGGATACCTGAACAGTCCATTGCCCGAAGAGATTGATGCTGACTGTGTTGACGATGTCAATGTATCCAATCGCAGATTCATTGATGGCGATGAGCTAACATTGGCTGATTGCAACCTTCTGCCCAAGCTTCATATTGTGAAGGTAACTGATAACCTTAATATACCTCTTTTTAAAAATCTTCTCTTGCTCTTAATTTTTGAGTGTTGGGGAGAAATTTTCCAGTTTCTATTTTCCGCTCTTAACTGGTCTGTATTGTTATTTGATTTTCCACTTCTCTAGTAAAATTATCTGCTATCCTATTTAGCTGTCTATTGCGAAACACGGGTTGCCTATGTAATCCTAAATAAAGCAGTTTAGTTCAGTTCATGGGGTTATATCAAATAGCCTAGTGCTGATGAATGCTGTTGCTCATTATGCTCTCCTTAATTTGCTCTGTTTTAATTACCTTTGCTCAAGAGTCGCCAGGTATCTTTCTGATACCACCACAAGGTTCAAAACCGAATACTGATCAATAACTCGATACACCAGTTAGTAAGTTTGAAATCAATGCACATTTATTTACACACACAGTCAATTATTACTCATGCACAAACTCTACTTACTAAACTGCAACTACTACTAAAAGCCTATACTTAGCTTCAGGCACCCACTCAGTCAGAGGAACAATGGCCGTTGTCCGGTTCTGATACTGCTGGTTTCGACCTGGTATAGAATAGTAGCTAGGAGCGCCTATCTCGTAGCGTGCGTTGACCTTAGACTTACTTGGCTGGTGCTTGGCGGGCCTCTCGTCGTTGAGAGCCAAATACCAAGGTGAAGAACAAGAGTTCTTAAGAGAGAGCTCTGACCTTGGGGACTCTGTTTTATACCCCAAAGGGTTTCGCGCCTTTCTGGGCGGTTCCTGAACTTGGTCCCAATTAATTGGACCATGTCCCAATCATTTGTGTCGATTCTCTCCAATAAAGGGGTCGTTCCTCGATCGCTGGGCGGGCACTAAGTAATCGTTGGCCTGTCTTTGTTTTAGTCTCCACTGGTGCCGGGGAGTCTGCCCTGGTACCGATTGTTTAAATGTTTCACTTTTGTCCCCGGAGATAGCTTATTACTATGCTAATGGCTTGTAGTATCAGTTCTGTCTGGGATCTGCAAGTTCCAATCCACAGGCAAACCTTGCACCTGCTTGTTTTCCTAGTACTGTCCAATTTTCCCTGTACTCTTTGCGAATGACAATTTTGGAATCGGGACGTGGCCACCCCAGGTGGCTACAATGCACAGCACTAAACTGCTTTATTTAGAATTGTTGTAACACATTACCAGAGATTAGAGCTTACAAGATCTTCGAGGCTGAAGTGATGTTTTCCAGCAGCATAAAACGGGACTGGAGCATATCGGAAGACTATTTTTTTACCAGTTTTTATTTAGAATTCACTTGGAAAATATTGCCAAGATTTTTAATATCAAACCATGTAAAAGGAACGATGAACTAGAATGAGTTCAAGTTATCATTCTGCGAACTATAATGGAAAGCAGTTTAGGCGCGGTGAAAATTTAGCTATGGGCCCATTTTGTGCTGCTGACATATTCCAATTTCACTCCTCTAATCTCTTTTGCTTGATCCTAGATATTTCTTGAACCATGGGCGTCTGAGCTTAAGAAAGAGTAAATCACAGAACAACACATCCCCACTCTCTCTGGGCTAGGACCCCTGCAATTTCCATCACTAGGGAAATGGAGGCAGCAAACACTGACATTTCTATCCTTTATTTTTATTTTATTTTTAAATTAATTTAGAGTACCCAATTATTTTTTTCCAATTAAGGGGCAATTTAGCATGACCAATCCACCTATCCTGCACATCTTTGGGTTGTGGGGGCGAAACCCACGCAGACACGGGAAGAATATGCAAACTCCACACGGACAGTGACCCAGAGCCGGGATCAAACCTGGGACCTCGGCGCCGTGAGGCAGCAGGGCTAACCCACTGCTTTTCTATCCTTAATTATGGAATAAACTGGAACTGTACAATCCGTAAATTAGGAAATGCACCAAACAGCTCCTGCACATTGTAAAACATTGAGGAATAGGATTTCTTTTTTAAAAATAACCCATAGACATTTCTGCAATGTTCACTCATGCAACTTAGAAAACACTCTGGGATAGTTACAGAATTTTGGCTAGTGAGATGATGAGATGAATTTGCGGAGCAGGCTTGAGGGGCCAGATGGCCTACTCCTGCTCCTAGTTCTTATGTTATGTTCTCTATTGAAAACTAGCCAGTAGGGCGAGTTGTTGCGTCCACAGTGAATGTCCATGAAAGCAGGATAGAAGAGGAATCTTTTGGCTGACACATTTTTTTCCTTGTTTATCAGGTTGTAGCAATGAAGTATCGGAACTTTGAGATCCCAGCAGAAATGACTGGAGTCTGGCGATACCTGAAGAATGCCTATGCACGGGATGAGTTCACCAATACATGTGCGGCAGACAGTGAAATTGAATCTGCCTATGCAGATGTGGCGAGACGACTTTCAAGATCCTAGATCAATGTGTTATTGAGTATCAATGCTAATGACACAAAATGGTTCTCCTATCACAAGAATGCTTTTGATTGCCTTGATTATTAAATCTAAACCCATTCGCTGGCACCATAATATTTCAGTTGTGTCAGTTTTAGTTGGTTTTATGCTTGTAAATAACATGGCAAATGTCTAATTGAGCGCTGATCATAGATTTTAGTGTGATCTGTTTCCACCCCCCTAAATTAATGACGACTGACTCATTCTTGAAAGAAACTGCTTGGAGCTTTAAAACCTTATGTTAAAATTTCAGCCAGCCTTTACATGTACATTTTAATGTCAAAACCTCCACAAGTTCGTGGGGAATGTTCAAGGAACCAACGTAGCACTTCTCGAATCTGAAAAGTGTTGCAAATTCTAAAAATACCCACAGCCATGTTGATTCCATTTGTTTTTCCAAAGCTTAAGTTGACTGTTGAGTTTGGAGTTCTGAACTCTCAACTTTTAAGTCATGATGATAATGAAGTAATTATAGGCTGGCATGGAGCTGAATCCGGATTGGTCGCCCCAGTCCATTCTGACCTCAAAGGCTTCATTCAGCTTTTAAGCAAGCAGGCTTCAAACTCTGCCGATAACTGATTGGATCTTTTTTTAAAAAAAATCCTTAGCACAGTCAATCAGAATGTTAGTATTTTTTTTTGACGGTACCTTAATTGCGTCTGAAAGCCAGATCAGTCTTAAATGAATCAGATATGACAGCTATTTCTAAGGCATACAAAGCCAAAATGTTCAGTTATGCTTTTGAAGGATGTTCCTGTTTCATTTCAAAGCATTTTAGTATTGTATTTCATCTCTGCATTCAGCAGAAATGTTGAAGGGACAATTTCTAGTGTGAAGGCTTCCCGTTTGTTTTTAACATTTCAGTCTTACTACTGAACTTTCATTGCTTGAGTGAAAGCAACTCTGAGAGCTAATATTACTTTGAAACAAAAAGTAAATAGCCCATGAAAAAAAACAATGATCTTCTTTTATAGCTCTTTTAGAATTTAAAAATAAGTCCCACTGTTCTTCACAGAATGCCTATGGGAAGACTTGTAATCAAATGGATAGCCTGCTATACTGTATCCCATTGCACCTTTGTAAATTTTATTTTTAAAAAGCTGACAAATATAAATTGAATATATTGCATAAAATTAGGCATAAAAGTAAAAATTAAACAATGTTTGTAATTTATGGGTTCGAATTCTGTGATTTCTTAGTAATATATTGATGCCTCTTATATGATTATTTGTCTACTATTTTACTAGAAGAGCAAGAAAAAGGATGACTGCAGCCCACAACATGAGAGCAGATCTTGTTCTTGTAGAATGAATGGGCGCCATCCTGACCCCTTATGAAACTGAGAAAACAAATCTCAAGGCACAAAACATTCAAGTTTGGGATGGTTGTCCCATCTTGTTTTCCAGAAGGTTAATGACAACTGATCAAAAATGATTGAAAAATGTAGAATTTATCAGTAGAAACAAAACCAAAAATCTATAGGTATATAATCCTGTATCTGAAACATCAGTGTTCATTTAAACACAAAGGCTAGTGACAGTGAGGGGGAAGATCTTTTTGTTCTTTCGTACAGCATCAGAAAATTAACATGAGAGTGATTAAGTTGCGCCCCCTGGTGTTTTGTTTAATAACTGTAGGTGGATGTGTAGATAGTGGATCATAATTTGCTGTAGCAGAACATCCAACTCACTGCCATCAGTTCGACTTACCTTTGCTCATTTATATTTTTTGCATGGCAAGTTTCCGAAAGTACGAGCTGAAAATGTTGCAGTGAGGGAAGCTGGCTATCTGTGACCTGAGCAAACAGGGCAAACAATTGTACATCTCGAAACTAATCAGACTGAAAGATTTTGAAATTAATAGTCAAAGAACCGAAAAGGAAGTGTAAGATAGGATCAGCCCAATAGATGCCTTCTGGGGTATTGAATGGTTGCTTCAGGAGATTCAAAAGGCATGATCTGGGGATTATAAATTCTGTCCCTTGTTATAAATTTTGCTGGATTTCAGCTGAAATGTTCTGGTAGAACTATGGCAGAAGTATGGAAGATCTTGAGTAAAAGGTAGACATGGGGTTGCATTCAACTTTACTACAAGTCATTGTAGATACACATATTGTATCCCATTTTAGTATTTTAACCATCATTTTTTTGTTCCATCACAAGAAAGAACTGACCATTTTAGGGCCTGTTGCTCATTCAGCCTAAACTGAAACTTCATTCAGTTTTTCAAATATCCATATTCATCAGTAACCATATGCAGGGTTGATATAAAATGTTACTACGTTTTCTCTACTTACATAAACTTTTGCTGTTGTTTAAGTAGTGTTGATTACATTGATTGCTGATCACAATTGATTACTGATAACCGAATGTTGACCCGGTATGTTTGGCTAAAAAATATCTAGTGATTTTTAAGGTGTTAAATTATATCACCAAATACCCTCAATTGTTGGCCATTACAGGCACTGATGTTTTCACTTTTATAGTAACTGGTATTATTCTTTGAATACACTGAAGAATATTTAAGGAATAATGGAGATGGGCATGAAAATATATTAGATTTTCCTAAATCAGTCCCGCCAATTCCACCAGACTTTTGCCTGAAAACCCATCCCTACAATTACTCCAGCCCAGCTTCCACTCTCAGCCACGTTACAGCTAGGTTTTCTGGTGAACAACACTGTGGCACTGCAGCTGTGCACCAGAAAAGAAAGAGACAGCACCAAAGGGGATAGATGAGCTCCGAAAACTGCTGCATTGATTTGACTGAAGATCAAGACTTGGCATATATCGGTTCTGGCCTAATTTTGTTGCCTTTCTGCTCAAGCTATGGTGGGGGTGCACTGGAAATAGCTTAAATTTTCAGCCATCCCTGGCATCTCTGAATTGGTTCATAAAGAATAATCAGCTGATCCAGGACTGCATCCATCTCCAGGTCTAGTGTCAGCAATCATAACTGGAAGGAAATTAAATTGATCACTCTCCTTGAGCACCTTACTGCTCTGGCCCTGGATGAGTGAACTATTAACTGAAATGATATCGTGCATCGTGTTTGACGTCTGAAAAATGTTCTCCTCCTATTTCTGATTATCTCTTTACATCACATGCAATATTCCTGGTGACCAGGACTGTGCCAGTGCTGCAGCTACAAGTAGCAATGTACAACAATGGAAAAGGCCATTGCTGTCCATCTGATTAGTCTCGTTGCCAAGGAAATATCATATCCCTCAATACTGCTCAAATTGTCTAGAAAATGTTTTAATAATTTTCTTTAATTTATTACCACCCAACTGTTGCAATTTGGCAATGAGAGATCATTTCCTGTAATTATTCCTCCCTCCATCCCTGTGGAGAGGTGGGAGATATTGAGGAGGTATGTCACCTTCACTTCGTAGCATCCAACAATGTTACATACATCTCAAACTAACGGTCCATGGATGGAAACATGTTTGTACTGGGTGTCACGGCAGAATCTTGCCAAGGCTGGGTACTGCTATACCTAAGCTTTCTATTAGTTCACACCAGCAGAAGTAATCCATATACACAGGATTTCCCTGGGTTGTTGTTCCCTCTACATTTAGTGAGATGAAAGTCAGCCTATCATTCAGTCATAATCAGGTTAACCAGAGATACCACCAGGCTTTTCCATTGCACCTTCCTCCTGTCAGCTTCAACAGCAGCCTGTCCATTGTTACTCTTCCTAGTGTACACAGTTAAACAGCCTTGACCTTTTATATAGTCTTTGCATATTTCAAGGACATAGCGTAGATTCATAAGGTATAATACATTTACTTCAGATTATTTATTGTGATTTACAGAACAGAAAGCAACCATTCAGCCCATCAAGTTCATGCCAGCTCCCCATGGTAAGAAGTCTTACAACATCTTGAATCATTCTTGAATCAATCTTGAAGTCTTGAATCATTCACCTGAGGAAGGAGCAGTGCTCCGAAAGCTAGTGTTTGAAACAAACCTGTTGGACTTTAACCTGGTGTTGTAAGACTTCTTACTGTGCTCACCCCAGTCCAACGCCAGCATCTCCACAGCATAGCTCCCCATGGAGTAATCCATTCAATCCCTCTCCCTGCTCCGTCCGTGTGGACCTGCAAGCTTATTCGCTTCATGTGCCCACCTGCATTTCCTTTTGAAATGATTGTTTCATTCTGCATCAACACACTCATGGGCAGTGAGATCCAGGTCATTGTCACTCATTGAATTAAAAGATATTTAAAATTCCCCCTGCATCTCTTGCCCAAACTCCGAAATTAGTGTCTCCTGGTCGTTGTAAAATGAGGGAAGAGTTTTTCCTGTCTGCTTTATCTAAGCACTGTCATGATCTTGTACACACCCACCAATTTTCCACTCAACCCCAGCCTATCCAACCTAACCTTGTAAGTAACATTCTCCATCATTAGAACCATTTCAAATCACTACGCCCTCACAAGGACCCTCCCCTTCATTGCTATTCCAAGAAGTTACCTTCATTGCTATTCCAAGTTTCATGCAGCCTAAAATTCTAGTCTTTCAGTTTGTATCCCAGAAACCTATAATAATAACTCTCCACTTCCCTGGATGAGTGCAGCATCAACAACACTCAAGAAGCTTGACAATCCAGGGTGAAACAGCCTGTTTGATTGCTCCCCCTTCCACAAACATTCAAGCCCTCCATCACTGACGAACAGTGGCAGCTGTATGTACCATCTACAAGATGCACTGCAGTAACTCTCCAAGGTTCCTTAGACAGCACCTTCCAAACCCATGACCACTGCCATGTAGAAGGACAAGAGCAGCAGAACCGGGAAACCTCACCATCTAGACGGTTCCCCTCCAAGTCGCCCATCACACCAATTTGGAAATATATCGCCATTCTTGCACTGTCGCTGGGGAAAAATCCTGGAATTCCCTCCCAAACAGCACAGTGGGTGTTCCTACACCTGCAAGACTGCAGCGGTTCAAGAAAGCAGCTCTCCACCACCTTCTGAAGGGCTATTAGGGATGGGCAATAAACGCTGGTCTAACCAGCAATGCCCACATCGTATAAATTAATTAAAAAAATAAAATAAAATAATTTGTGAAAATATTGAATTAGGATTAACAGTAAAAGTTTGAAATAAATACAAATCTTATGTTAATGATGCCTAAGCATAACAGTAACTCAGGAATGGAAAAAGAGTACACGGGGAGGGGGAGATCTCTTTCATTTGGCACAGCATTTCATGTTTATGTTCAACAGTATCAACTCTTGCGGCTGCGTCCTCTAAACTCAGTTGGCCAACAGCCCAGCACAACAGAACAGTTGTGGTACTGTAAAGAAAGCAAGTGGCACTGATGATGGAAACGTGCTATGCATTTGTCTTATAGATTCAGCAGATTGGTACTAAGGTTGAGAATCTGTGGTTGATATATTTAGATTCTTCCATTGAATGAGAGAAGATTTAAAGGAGGCTTAAAAAATCCGGAAAAGTCTGGATCACAAAAAGATGATTTTTCTCTGGTTGAGGAATCAGTAAAGAAGGGATCATTAATTTAATACTGTGACTAAAGGAGTGAGCAGAGAGGAAAGCAGAAATGTTTTTTTTAATGGAGTTGTTCGGAGGAGGGATGCTTTGCCACTGAAAGCAGTTGAAGCAGAGACCACTTTGTCCAAAGTGGGAAAGTACCACAGGATTGTGAGGCGAGATTGGGCAATGTGAATGGGCTGCTCTAGCCACGAGCTCACATAAATGGAGAGTGGAAATGTCCTTCTCCAGTACTGTAAATTTTTAATGGTCTGTGAAAGTCATTGTTTTCTATTGGTTTATGTGTTCTGTGCGGCTCCCATGAGATATATCTATGATACACATGAATTGTTTTACACTGTGTTGTAACTAAAAATACAAACAGTTGTGGAGATATAGAGTTCTAGTCAGAAAAGGCCTTTCTGATTTTGTTACCTGTGATAACGACATTAGTCACCATCTGTAATTTGGTATAAATTCTCACAACTCTTGTTTTGGTTTATTTTTTAAGAATCTTAAAAGCCTTTGTTTTTATTCATTATTGGCCAAATAATTATTAAATGGCTTTCATAAATAGGAATATTAGTTGAATTTTAAGAACAACTCTCTCAAATTACATACTGAAATGTTGGGCACTTGTAAGATGTCCAACGTGTCTCGTTATGGCATTATAGCAAGGCTGTGTGCAAATCTTAATCAAAATATACAATCGAGACTCCCACTGGATGAAGCTAGTTCTGAAATGATTTAATATTTTGCTCTGATTATTTGCACTGGTTAGATAATTATTCCGCAGTGTTGACTGGCAGCTGCTAAGGAAATAAAATTGTATATTTTCACAGCATAATTTGAATCCTCTTGTCTTTTTTGTAAATATAAATTGGCACAAATGTTAGGTGTAACAGAATCGGAACTCTTTGGATACATGGGGTCCTCTTCACTGAAAAAGTTGTTCACTGCTAAATTCCACATACTCTGAAAGTGCATCATTAGCGTGACATGAATTGACCTCAATGTCATGATTAACCTGGAACATAACTGATGCACTATCAATTACGACGATACGAGAGTAGAGTGTAATCAAGGCTTTATTGCGCAGAGATGTGTAGCCTCCTGCAGCTGCTGCCGAAATGGCTGCAGCTCGGCGAGCCCACACATTTATACTCCGCCTACTGGGCGGAGCAAGCAGGCAGGGATATAGCCCCATACCTGTAGTACAAACTCCAGGCTGCAGCTCAGAGAGCCCACACATTTATACTCCGCCTACTGGCTGGAGCCAGCAGGCAGGGATCTACCCCTGTACCTGTAGTACAGGAGCCTTACCGTAATACACCTTATATACGATATATACAATACAACAATACAACAGTGGTGACTACCACAATAACATAAGAACGAAAAGCAGGAGTTGGCAATTCAGCCCCTCGAGCCTGCCCAGCCATTCCATACGATCATGGCTGATCTCATCTCCGCCATGCTGTGCAATATTTCTGTTCTTTTTCTGTCACCTATGGTTAGAGAACGCTAGACAGCTGAAAATACTTTCCAATGAGTTGACGGTCACCCCCCGAGGCATATATTTCTCCCAAGTTGTAATTATAAGGAGAGGATTGGCCAAGATTCAAGTAGAAAGCATAGCCGAAGGGATATTTTTTCTTCTACTCTTTGAAGCACACAACCAATGTTCTGATGCCCATTTAAACGATGGCAGCTTCTGAACCACATCAATGTTAAATATATTGGCCGCGATTCAGCAGATTCCAGTTTAAGTCCGTTGAATGGCAAATCCATGTGGAGTATTTCTTGGTGCCTGCAGTGCCATGAAAACATCCTGCTATTCAATGGCACTTGGTCGTTTTTTTATCCTAGGGGAGTTTCACCCCTCTGAGCTGCAGTTCACCAGCAGGATAGGCTGCTCGCAGATTGGGGTGCCATTTTGTCCGGCAGCCCTGATCTTCTCCCCTGCACCCAACCCCCACCCCCCCGCCCCGCTCCCCAGCTTTCAGACACTCCCCAACCTACCACGCCGCTCGTGACCCTTGCCCCCAACCTTGGGGAGACGTCCGGGAACCTCTTCCCAACCCCCCTCCACTTGGCAAGGCCCCATGGCAGTGTCAATCTGGCACCTGGGCACCCTGGCACTGCCAGCCCTGATCGGGGAACCAGAATGGCACTGCCAGGGTGCCAGGCTGATGGTGCCGGGGATGCCAGGGTACCACCCTGCCCTGTCCTCTATCATCCGGGGGTCTCCAGTCACCTGAAACGCCATTATGGAGATAATATGAATCAAACCCTCATAAGGCTAAGGCGAAACAGTTAAGTGCCAAGTCAGAATTGCTTTTAGAGGATAGCATTTCTCAGTTTGCAAAAAAAATACTCCCAATTGAAATTATTATGGTGACTTCTTAAGGTCCCAGAGCTCGCCCTTTACACTGGAATAAGAAGATAACTTGCATATATCCTCCTGAAATAAAATAGAAGCGGAAAGTGACTCCCATCTTTTTCTATTATTGCCTGCCTCGAGAATTAGATTTATTTCAAATTAAGGTATTTTTGACATTTTCCTCTTTGTCTTTGTCATGATAAATCTCATAATAAGATGTGCTAATCAATCGATTTACATTACAAGTTTAATGATTTTTAATTTAGTCATGTTGAAGCAATAAATTAAGGCCCCAGGATGGCATCAAAACCTAAATGTTATTTTTCATTGCTAGTTAAGTTCTTCAACCTTGCAGTACCCTAACCAATAAGAGCGAAATCCAGTCAAACTTGAATGTTTTCAGAATGGCAATAAAGTGGGCTGTTTTAGAACATAAGAACTAGGAGCAGGAGTAGGCCATCTGGCCTCTCGAGCCTGCTCCGCCATTCAATGAGATCATGGCTGATCTTTTATGGACTCAGCTCCACTTTCCGGCCCGAACACCATAACCCTTAATCTCTTTATTCTTCAAAAAACTATCTATCTCTATCTTAAAAACATTTAATGAAGGAGCCTCAACTGCTTCACTGGGCAAGGAATTCCATAGATTCACAACCCTTTGGGTGAAGAAGTTCCTCCTAAACTCAGTCCTAAATCTACTTCCGCTTATTTTGAGGCTATGCCCCCTAGTTCTGCTTTCACCCGCCAGTGGAAACAACCTGCCCGCATCTATCCTATCTATTCCCTTCATAATTTTATATGTTTCTATAAGATTCCCCCCTCATCCTTCTAAATTCCAACGAGTACAGTCCCAGTCTACCCAACCTCTCCTTGTAATCCAACCCCTTCAGCTCTGGGATTAACCTAGTGAATCTCCTCTACACACCCTCCAGCGCCAGTGCGTCCTTTCTCAGGTAAGGAGACCAAAACTGAACACAATACTCCAGGTGTGGCCTCACTATACAATTGCAGCATAACCTCCCTAGTCTTAAACTCCATCCTCTAGCAATGAAGGACAACATTCCATTTGCCTTCTTAATCACCTGTTGCACCTGTAAACCAACTTTTTGCGACTCATGCACTAGCACACCCAGGTCTCTCTGCACAGCAGCATGCTTTAATATTTTATCATTTAAATAATAATCCCGTTTATTGTTATTCCTACCAAAATGGATAACCTCACATTTTTCAACATTGTATTGCATCTGCCAGACCCTAGCCCATTCACTTAACCTATCCAGATCCCTCTGCAGACTTCCGGTATCCTCTACAGTTTTGCTTTACCACTCATCTTAGTGTCGTCTGCAAACTTGGACACAATGCCCTTGGTCCCCAACTCCAAATCATCTATGTAAATTGTGAACTTTGTGAAATTGTAAATTGTGAATGGGTTTTCTACCCATCTGCTGTGCAGATGGCTCCACATACAGTCGTTTTGACTGATAAGAAGGACAATAACACTTAGATCACACCTTTCACATAGAAATATATTGAAAGTTGTTCTTGAGAAACATAATTAAAACATCACATTTACCTACAAAATCACTGATCATTACCTATATCTTGCTATTTAATTTCCAAATTTAGCATCACACGCAAATGTGAAAATCATATTTAACTAATGATTTATTTGACAACTATTCAGGATGAAAATTTACCCCTCTTTTTCCCCTGAAAGATGAATTTTACAGTTTTAAGGCTATCACGATCTTTATCTGTTTGGGGTTGTTATCAGTATACAAAATATGGACGTTGGCAAAACATAATGGGAAGAAAACTCTGGGCCGGCAGGGATCCTCTGACCACATGTCAGAATTTCTACTGTGTAGTTCAGGCACGATTAGACCCAAGTAAGGGGTGTAAATTGGTGAAATGAATCTTTAAATCTCCATAGGTTCCCAACATTTTTGTTATGAATTGTATCCCAACATGGTCTGAAACAAGGAAAGAATAGTGCTGCTGCTGAAAAGTAGTTAACCCCAATTAAAGAATATATCTTAAATGGTGGAAGACCACTGTTATAATTCAAGATTGGATTTCAACCCAATTTGAGAATACCGGGATTGCACAGGAACACAGCACATGCTGCTGGTTGAATGGGCGGCATGGTAGCACAGTGGTTAGCTTCACAGTGCCAGGGACCCGGGTTCAATTCCAGGCTTGGCAGAGACTGTCTGTCCAGAGACTGCATGTTCTTCCTGTGTCTGCGTGGGTTTCCTCCCCCAACTCCTGAAAGACATGCTGTTAGGTGAATTGGGCATTCTGAATTCTCCCTCCGTGTACCTGAACAGGCACCAGAATGTGGCAACTAGGGGTTTTCACAGTAACTTCATTGCAGTGTTAATGTAAGCCTACTTGTGACAATAAAGATCATTATTATTATGCTCAGCATGGAGTCTCGAAACATGAGGCTACAACATGTTGCTGATCTTGATCACCAAAGTGAGGTCAGTGAATTTTGCCTCCAGCTCTTAAAAGTAGTTGTGCCCCTCTTAAAGAGGATCTGCAGTCATGTGAAGCTGCTGCTGACTGCCTGAATTGAAATTAGCTGCAGGTGAAAGCAAATAAAATGAAGTAACAGGGAAGAGAGAGAGGGAGGGAGGGGCTCTCAGGTTTACTGATCCCATGCTGGATATCTTAGTGATTGAGGTCAACAGGAGGAGAGAGCCACATTTCATCAGTGGGTCAGGAGGCCCTCAAGGAATATCTTCTGAAGGGAATGGGGAGCAGGTGGCCAGGGTGGTCAATTCCCGAAGTCTGACTTGGCACAAATCGAGGTAAATGGATCTGATCTAACAGCCATTAGGAAACATGGTTACAAGGAGATTGAAGCTCGGAATTTAATATTCAGGGACCGCACTGTTAATGAGAGAAGAAATGAGGACAGTTGTGAGAGACGATCGAGATTCAGATAATGTAAAACCCTCACCCTCACACAGTGTCACACATTCACTACCCTCACCCTCACACAATGCCACACATTTACTACCCTCACCCTCACAGTGCCACACATTCACTACCCTCACCCTCACACAGTGCTACTCATTCACGACCTCAACCTCACAAAGTGCCACACATTCACTACCCTCACCCTCACACAATGCCACACATTTACTACCCTCACCCTCACAGTGCCACACATTCACTACCCTCACCCTCACACAGTGTCACACATTCACTACCCTCACCCTCACACAATGCCACACATTCACTACCCTCACCCTCACACAGTGCCACACATTCACTGCCTCACCCTCACACAGTGCCACACATTCACTACCCTCACCCTCACAGTGCCACACATTTACTACCCTCACCCTCACACAGTGCCACACATTCACTACCCTCACCCTTATACAATGCGACACATTCACTACCCTCACACAGTGCCTCCCATTCACTACCCTCATCCTTATACAGTGCAATACAATTACTAAAACCCAGATTGTCATCCCCCAGTCAGGGGATTCCCCAAATCAGTGAACCCGACCTTTATAAATGGCCTCCCTTTACTAGGATTTTTGGTTGACCCTATAACAAATGCACTGGCTGCCATGTGTGGAGGCCGCTAGATGCAAAGCCTGCCTCTGGCTCAGGCACTGTGTTTATATAGATTAAATAGAACATTAAATATTCCTCCGGCTATCACCCCCCTCACACACACTGTTTATTCCCTATCCCTGCCAGCCTGTGTGAGCCCATGCCCATACAATCCCCAAGGCCCCTCACACACCTATGCCAATTTAGTGCCCCTCTAACAACACTCCATGGTCCCCTCACACCTATAAGACAATTTAGTGTTCCTCTATCTACCTCCATTATCCCTATGCTCCTCACCCGCCACCTCATGCCCTTACCTCCTCCATGTCAACTCACCTAGTATTCTTGAATAGTTTTTTGACAGCCTTGCCATTTCCTAGAAAGCGTTGATAGTTTTGATTCCCCCGGATAGATTTTACAACTGGACACTTCCTTAACATTTCCTTGACAGCTGGACAGCTATTGTTCAGAGCAACAGACCCAATAAGTTTGTGCGTTAAAAACCACATAACCAAGTTAACTTTAAACAATCACAAAGGGTGCCTTTCCTCTCCCAAAGGTTTCTTGAGACCCTACACAAAGGTGCATGTGACCTCTTCAAAGAGGTACCTTGGCTATCCAGACAAATCAACCAAGTTCAGACTTTCTCTTACCTGGTCTAATCTGCACACTCGAGATTCCACACTCCTCGTCTTCCAACATCCCATTTCAGTGGAGAGAGCTGTTGGTTTAATTGGCTCTGGGAGACGGCTGCCTCTGCGAATCACACATACACAAACCCTGGCCCAACTCCAGTCCCACCCCCACAAAGTACATACATTTCATCCATTTCTGGGATTTTCAGGATGATGGAGCGCCTCTCTGCTGTGGTAGAAATCCAGGCCTGCACACCATAGAAGAGAACAGGGCAGAACTAATGAGCCAGGAATGCCTTACTCATCCAGGTCTTACAGAGATGATCGTGCTCCGGGAAGACAATGGTGTGGTGGTAGTGTCACTGGACTTGAAATCCAGAGGCCCAAGCTAATGCTTGAGGGACATGGTTCAAATCCCACAATGGCAGCTGGTGGAATTTAAGTACGTATAATAAAAATCTGCAATTGTCTCAGTAATGATGACCATGAAACTATCTGTTATAATTCAAAAGTATCTTACGGGGTGGGGACAATTAATTAACTTTCCCGTGAATCATTCCAGGGCTCGAGTGTGGACTTGTATGGAATTTTTCAACTAATGGCACACAAGTGAAGTCACGGATGCCCTGTCTGCCCGGGCAGCCGGCTATGTAACTTTGACCTGGACTAAGCCCAATACTTTGCCAGGACAGCAGGATTCTCCACCATCGCCGAGATGCTCCAGGTCCAGGACGTAACAGGAAGAGACTCCATCCTCTGAACATCTAACTTGTTTGCAAACACCACGGTCATGCACATGTATGCACAGTTCCCTGGGTGTGGGCACGACAGCCACACCGTGGGGCAGTCAGAGATCCCCAGCATCTTCGAGGGGTACCTCAGGATGATGGGTTGGCTCTTGGGGATACCTACTTACGACCTGGCTAATGACACCAGGCTGGAGCGCGATGTGGAGTCCCGATATATTGAGGCCCATGTGGTCACCCTTGCTTAAATTGATGCCTCGACCATTCTGGAGATGCACTACAGTACACCCTGGAGAGGTCGCCCGCTTTGTGGTGGTGTGCTGTGCCCTCTACAACCTGACACAGCAGAGGGGCAATGTGCTGGTGGTGGGGAAGGAGGGACATGTGGTCTTGTCTTCGGAGGAGCCGGACCAGGAGGGGCTGGAGGATGGACTGGGATGGACCCGCAGGACCAGCAGTAGGATGGGGGACAGGTGTATACGGTCGGCATGCCCGGAGGGCCAGGGAGGCTCTCAGCTTCACCCGCTTCTCATAGGACGTGGCTTCATCCGTCATCTCTCCCCCTCTCCCTTTCCGACAGCCCGTCCCATCCGACACCCGTCCCCCCTCCCCCCAATCTGTCTGCCTCACATTCCCCCTCCCTTCTCCCCGATCATCCCCCCTCCACCCACCAATTAGCCACCCCTTTCCATCCCCCTTTCCACCCTCCCTGGGTCTTATACATCACTCCAGGGTGATGGGCCTGTGTTGGCACAGTCAGCGGGTCAATATACAAGACAGCAGAGTGATGATAACCTGCTGTGAGCTGAGCTCTGGTGTTCCTCAGTCTGTGTAATAGTTTGACTCCTGTCTGTTTGCTGAGTGCACGCCCACACCCATCGCCTGCAAGTGGTATGCCTTGGAAGGTCGGTGGGGGGCATCCAGGTCTAGGACCAGCACGCCAGGTGGGACGGCAACTACCGGAGGGGGTGCAGGCTGTCCCGGAGTATGGAATAATATGACGGAGGCTTCACATGTCTCGGGTTTGTTTTAATGTTGTACACCCATGACCCCAACTGTCCCTGGCCCTTTCAGTGATCCTCAATCTACTTAGTCCTTCGTGCTCTGCTGCTACATTTCAGTGTCCCCATGATGCACATCAAAGTTGGAAGCAGCCTGCTGCTTGCTACATCCTGTGGCCTATATTGCTCCTGGTGGGTGTCCTCTGGGGAGTGTGGGGCTGGAGGTCCCCGCCCGACTTGCCGGTGTCACTGGCTTTGCCGTGCCACCCTGGTCTTCACGCTGACTCAAAGAGGTGCCTTTGTCAGGGGGTGAGGAATCAGGTGAGCAGGTGCCGCCGTTGTCGCCCTACAGGGTGACTCAGGGTTTGCCTCCACCGCTCGCTCCCCTCGGTCAGTGTCCGTCCGGTCCTGGTGGTCACCTCAGGACAGAGGGGCAGCTGGATTGATCTCCAGATGCCCCTGCGTCATCTGGCTCTGCCAGCCCTGGCGGCTCCCCACTGCCTGCGCTATGGTGTTGATGCCCTTAGCGATGCCCTTCTGTGAGTGGGCTCTGCAGCGCCTCACCACATTCCAGCTGAGTCTGAGACATGGTCCTCAGTAACCGGGCCTTGCTTCGGAGTGCCTCGGCAAAGCCCACCTGAGACTGGGACATGCTCTGCAGCACCTCGGCAAGGTCCTCTTGCGTCAAGGAAACGTCCCCCACCGACTCAAGACATGCCGTTGAGACACTGAGTCATGGCCATCACTGACTGAGCAACACTCATGGTGCTGACGTCATGCTCCAGGCTCTCCACTGCGGTCACCACCCTAGCAGTGTTGGCCTCAGTGCCACGTATTGCTGGCACAATCTCCTGCGCCCATAGCCTCTGCAACTCTTCCAATCAGCTGTGGACCTGCTGGAGTGTCCCCCTCTGAATATCACTGCTGCACCCTCGCTGCTGCATCAGCTCCAGGAAAGCTTAGTCCAGAGGCTCAACATCTGATCGGGACGCAGCTGGGTCCTGGGATCCAGCAGACCTCCGAGTGTTGTCTCCCATGGCCGTTCCTGCCTCCATCTGACGTGCATTAAAAACATAGAAATATAGAAAAAATAGGAGTAGGAGGAGGCCATTCAGCCCTTCAAGCCCGCTCTGCCAGTCATTATGATTATGGCTGATCATCCAACTCGATAGCCTAATCCTGCTTTCCCCCATAACCTTTGATCCCCTTCACTCAATGTGCTCGATCTAACTGCTTCTTGAAACTATACAATGTTTTTGACTCAACTACTTCCTGTGGTAATGAATTCCACAGGCTGACCACTCTCTGGGTGAAGACATTTCTCATCTCTGTCCTAAATGGTCTACCCCGTATCCTCAGACTATGACCCCTGGTTCTGGACATGCCCACCATCAGGAATATCCTTCCTGTATCTACCTTGTCCAGTCCTGTTAGAATTTTAGGTTTCCAAGAGATCCCCCTTCATTCTTCTAAACTCCAGTGAATACAATTCTAACCGATTCAATCTCTCCTCTTACGCAGCCTTGCCATCTCAGGAATCAGTCTGGTAAACCTTCGCTGCACTCCCTCTGTAGTAAGAACATCCTTCCTCAGATAAGGGGCAGCAGGGTAGCATGGTGGTTAGCATAAATGCTTCACAGCTCCAGGGTCCCAGGTTCGATTCCCGGCTGGGTCACTGTCTGTGTGGAGTCTGCACGTCCTCCCCCTGTGTGCGTGGGTTTCCTCCGGGTGCTCCGGTTTCCTCCCACAGTCCAAAGATGTGCGGGTTAGGTGGATTGGCCATGCTAAATTGCCCGTAGTGTCCTAATAAAAGTAAGGTTAAGGGGGGGTTGTTGGGTTACGGGTATAGGGTGGATACGTGGGTTTGAGTAGGGTGATCATGGCTCGGCACAACATCGAGGGCCGAAGGGCCTGTTCTGTGCTGTACTGTTCTATGTTCTATAACGAGACCAAAACTGCGCACAGTATTCTAGGTGTTGCCTTACCAAGGCCCTGTATAATTGCAGCAAGACATCCCTGCTCCTGTACTCCAATCCTCTAGCAATGAAGGCCAGCATACCATTTGCCTTCTTTACTGCATGCTGCCCCTGCACGCTTACCTTCAGTGAGTAGTGTACGAGGACACCCAGGTCTCGTTGCACGTTCTCCTCTCCTAATTTATGCCCATTCAGATAATAGTCTGCCTTCTTATTTTTGCTACCAATGTGATAACCTCACATTTATCCACATTATCCTGCATCTGCTATGCATTTGCCCACTCACTCAACCTGTTCAAATCACACTGAAGGATCTCTGCATCCTCCTCACAGCTCAGCCTCCCATCCAACTTGATGTCATCTGCAAATGTGGAGATATGACATTTTGCTCCCTCATCTAAATCTATAATGTGACTAGTTGGGGTCCTAGCACCGACCTCTGCAGTACCTCACTAGTCACTGCCTGCCAATTTGAAAAAGATCCATTAATTCTTGCTCTTTGTTTCCTGTCTGCCAACCAGTTTTCTATCCATCTCAGTACACTAACCCCAATCCCATACTTTAATGTTACACGCTAATCTTTTATGCGGGGACTTTGTCAAAAGCCTTCTGAAAGTCCAAATACACCACACCCTCATCAACTCTACTCGTTACATCCTCGAAGAATTCCAGTAGATTTGTCAACTATAATTTCTCCTTCATAAATCCATGCTGACAAAGAGGAGAGGTTGGAGCGGCAGAGGGTAATAGATGAGATGTTGGAGGTAGATAGGAGTTATGCAAAAGATGGGGACCCAGCGAAGCTGGAAAAGAAGAAGGAACTACAGGCGAGCTTCGACCGACGATCTACCAGGAAGGCAGTGCGCCAACTGAGACGATCAAGGGGTGCAGTTTATGAACATGGAGATAAGTATGTTCGCAGGTCAGCTCCGGAGGGAAGCAGCGGCAAGGGAAATTCTTCAGGTGAGGGATAGGGCAGGGAAGTTGGTGGTGGCTCCGGAGCTGATTAACAAGGTTTTTGAGGCATTCTATGAGAAGTTGTATAGGTCAGAGCCACCCGGAGGAGACTGTGCGCTGCAGGAATTTCTAGATGGGTTGGAGTACCCGAGGCTAGGGGAGGGGACAGGGCTACATTAGAAGGAGCAATAGTGGAGTAGGAGATAAAAGATGCGATTGGGAGGATGCAGTCGGAGAAGGTGGCAGGGCCGGATGGGTTTCCGGTAGAATATTCTAAAACATGTAAGGATAAGCTGGCACCCCTGATGGTGGGGATGTTTGAAGAGGCGATAGGGAAGGGGGTGTTGCCACAAACCTTGGGGCTACCATCGATTTCACTGTTGCTAAAAAAAGAGAAGGATCCGACGGAGTGTGGGTCGTATAGGCCCATATCACTTCTGAATGTGGACGCAAAAGTATTGGCGAAGGTCCTGGCGGGTAGGCCGGAGGAGTGCCTCCCAAAGGTGATAGGTGAGGATCAGACGGGGTTCGTGACAGGGAGGCAGCTTTTTTCGAACATTAGGAGGGTTTTGAACGTCGTTATGGCACCGGCGGAAGGGAAGGAAACAGAGGTGGTTGTGGCATTGGACGCCAAGAAGGCGTTCGACCGGGTGGAATGGGGGTACTTGATGGCAGTTCTGGAGCAGTTTGGGATTGGACCAAGATTTGTGAACTGGGTAAAGCTATTATATAAGGAGCCGAAGGCGAGTGTCCGCACAAACAACATCAGCTCGAGATACTTTTCTCTCCACCATGGGACGAGGCAGGGATGTGCTATGTCCCCCAGCTGTTCGCACTTGCGATTGAGCCGTTGGCCATCGCATTAAGACGTTCGGAAGCATGGAAAGGAATAGTGCGGGGGGGGGGGGGGGGCGGAATATAGCATAGGGTGTCCTTATATGCCAACGACTTGCTGCTGTATGTGTCGGAACCGAGTGCGTCGATAGGAGGAATATTGGAGCTACTGCAAGTATTTGGGTCTTTCTCGGGGTACAAGCTGAACCTGGACAAGAGTGAGTATTTTGTGGTGTCTCGGCCGGGGGTGGGGGCAGGGGTGGGGGGGGGCTGCCATTCTGTAGGGCAGGGACTCACTTTAGGTATCTGGGGGTGCAGGTTGCCCAGGAATGGGGGCGGGGGTAGGCTTTGCAGGTACAACATCACTAGTTTGGTGGGGAGAGTGAAAGCCGATCTGGCAAGTTGGGATGGCCTCCCTCTGTCACTGGCGGGTTGGGTACAGGCGGTTAAAATGAATGCGTTGTGGCGATTTCTGTTTATTTTTCAATGCCTACCGATTTTCCTGCCAAAGGCTTTCTTCAGGAAGATTGAGGGAAGGATTACTTCGTTCATATGGGGAGGGAAGGTGGCCAGAGTGAGAAAGGTGCTGCTACAGAGAGGAAGGCAGGCAGGGGGTTTGGGTCTCCCGAACCTGATGTACTACTACTGGGCGGCGAATGTGGAGAAGGTGCAGAGCTGGGTCAGAGGGGTTGATTCCCAGTGGGTCAGAAAGAAGGAGAGTTTGTGCAGGGGGTCGGGATTGAAAGCACTAGCAACAGCTCCGCTCCCGATAGCTCCGGGGAAATACTCAGGGAGTCTGGTAATAATAGCTTCATTGAGAATTTGGAGGCAGTTTCGCCAACACTTCGGGTTGGGGGCAGGGTCAAGGGAAATGCCGATTCGGGGGAACCACAGACCTGAGCCAGGGAGGTGGGATGGAAATGTTCAGAAATGGGAGGAGAAGGGGATTAAGACGCTAAAAGATTTGTTTCTCAGGCGTCGGTTTGCAGGATTGAAGGAGCTGGAAGCGAAGTATGGGCTGGAGCAAGGGGAAATGTTTAGAAACATGCAGATTCGAGATTTTGACAGAAAGGAGATACAGAGCTTCCCGGAGGAACCGGCCTCCACATTGCTGGAGGAGGTGCTGACGACAGGGGGACTGGAGAAGGGGGCAGTGTCAGCGGTGTACAGAGCTATTTTGGAAGAGGATAAGGCACCACTGGAAGGGATCAAAGCAAAGTGGGAGGTAGAGTTGGGAGAGGTTATAGAGGAGGGGGTCTGGTGTGAGGTGCTCCGGAGAGTAAATGCCTCCACCTCGTGCCGAGGTTGGGGCTGATACAGCTGAAGGTGGTATACAGAGCACACCTCACTCGGGCGAGGAGGAGCCGATTCTTTGAAGGAGTAGAAGATGTGGGGGGTGGGGGGGGGGGGGGGGGGGGCACTAATCACTTTCATATGTTTTGGTCCTGTCCAAAGCTAGAGGAGTACTGGAAGGAGGTTTTTAGGGTAATTTCCAAGGTGGTGCACGTGAAACTGGACCCGGGTTCCCGGGAGGCCATATTCGGGGTGTCGGACCAGCCAAGGTTGGAAACGGGTGCGGAGGCAGATATCATAGCCTTCGCCTCGTTGATTGCCCGAAGGCGGATCCTGTTGGGATGGAGAGCAGCCTCTCCACCCTGTGCCCTGGGCGTGGCGGGGGGACCTGTTGGAATTCTGGACTCTTGAGAAAGTTAAGTTTGAACCGAGGGAAAGGACGGAGGGGTTCTACAAGTCATGGGCATTATTTATTCTGCACTTTAAAGAACTGGATAACATTGAACATTAGTTGGGGGGGATGGGTGGGAGGGTTGCGGGGATGGAGGCTGTGTGTATTAAGGGTGACTATGGGTAATTTTCCCCACTACTGACGTCAGGCTTGCTGGTCTATAATTCCCTGCTTTCTCTCTTTTTAAATAGTGGAGTTGCATTAGCCACTCTCCAATCTGCAGGAACTGTTCTGCAGTCTATAGAAACGGAAGATGACGTCCAATGTATCCACTATTTCAGTAGCCACCTCCTTCAGTACCCCAGGATGTAGATTATCGAGCCCTGGGAATTTATCAACCTTCAATCCCATCAATTCCCACAACACCATTTCTTTCCCGATATTGATCACCTTCAGTTCCTCCATTCCCCAACATTTCAGGTATCTTATTTGTGTCCTCATTTGTGAAGTCAGAACCAAAGTATGTATTTAGTTGCTCAGCCATTTCCTTGTTCCCTATAATACATTCCCCTGTTTCTGAATGTAAGGGACCTACATTTGTCTTCACCAATCTTTCTCTTCAGATACCGATAGAAACTTTTATGGCAGTCTTTATGTTCCCTGCAAGCTTACTTTCATACTCTATTTTCCCCCTCTTAATCAATCCCTTGGTCCTTCTTTGCTGAATTATAAACAGCTCCCAATCCTCAGATCTGTTGTTTTTCTTTTCTTTTATAGAGTACTCATTTAATTTTTTCCAATTAAGGGGCAATTTAGTGTGGCCAATCCACCTACCCTGTGAGGAAGTGAACAAACGAATATGATGGACAGTAGGACCCTGAGGGTAATGAGTTCACAGACAGAGAACAAAGGGATGAGCACAGCATGGCTAGGAAGGGGGAGGGGAGCTTTGCCTCGTGGAGAGAATAGTGAAAAGGATGCTGGGTAACAAGAGGCCAGGATTGGGAAAATGCGAAGTGAGCCAATCAGGATATATGGCCAGGTCAGAAGGTGTAAACATTGGCCTATGGGAAGCTTGTATGGGAATCTTGATGTGATTCAATCAATATGTGCTGTGATTTCTTTGTCTTGGCTCTCACTAACTTTTGGGAACTTTAGAAGACAGCTGTGTGTGTTCTAATGTCCCACGAGTGAGTCAGCCTTGCAAGCTGGTGGAAATAAAACAATAATTGATACCTGCTAATCCATCTCAGATTTTATTGAGTCCAGACTGGCCACAAGAATCAGGAATTAACACCTGCACATCTTTGGATTGTGGGGGCGAAACCCACGCAAACACGGGGAGAATGTGCAAACTCCACACGGACAGTGACCCAGAGCCAGGATCGAACCTGGGACCTCGGCACCGGGAGACAGCACCGCTAACCACCATGCTGCCCCGCTTTACTTGGCTAATTTATTTAGTTTTTAAAGTATTTTTCTTAAGGTTTTGCAGAATTTTTCATAATAAAAAAGTGGTAACAATAATAACAAAACAAACTAGAGTGAATAGTAACATAGTGTAAAAAGAGAATATACAATAACAATTAAATAGACATTACCCCACGTGACCCAGTCTTCCCATACCATCCCAATGAAGCACTCACCCTCCCCCCACCTCCCCCCAACACCTCACGGATTGCTGCTGCTGCTGATATTTTAATTTTCCCCGAGAAAGTCAACTAACAGCTGCCACCCTTGGCCAATTTGTATGCTACTTCCTTGAATCGAATACTCTCCCTAAATTCCCTTGTAAGCCATGGATTGGTCACCTTTCCCGTTTTACTTTTATGCCGGACAGGGATAAACAATTGTTGCAGTTCCCCCATGTGCTCTTTGAATGTTTGTCATTGCCTATCTACCGTCATCCCTTTCAGTAACATTCCTCAATCGATCAAAGCCAACTCACGCCTCATTTTATCATAGTTTCCTTTGTTTAGACTCAGGACTCGAGTCTCAGAATCATCCACTTCACTCCCCATTTTGATGAAAAGTTCTATCATGTTATGGTCGCTTATCCGCAAGAGGTTGCGCACAATTAGATTGCCAATGATTCCGTTATCATGACACAGTACCCAATCTAGGATGGCCTGTTCTCTAGTTGGCTCCTCAATGTATTGATCCAGAAAACTAACCCGCATACATTGTAGAAATTCCTCCTCTATGGTATTGTGGCTATTTTGATTTTCCCAATCAATGTGCAGATTAAAATGACCCATAATTACAGTTGTTGCTTTCTCGCATGCATCTCTAATTTCTTAATTAATGCCATTCCCAATAATTTCACTGCTGTTTGGGAGTCTATGACACCCACTAATGTTTTTTTCCCCTTGCTGTTTCTCAGCTCTACGCTGTGGTTTTCACCGGATTGTGCCCAGAAGCCAGTCCACTACATTCGCCCACCAAGGTGTGTATCTGTGCTGATGGTGGAGGGTGAGGGTGACAGCTGTGACACTTCAATGATGGCATTCTCGGAGCTCTCCTCCGAGGTGTTCTCTTGGATGGCGGGGAGGGAGGGATGGGCCAACACCGCTGGCTGGCAATCCTGCGGGAGAATGGACATGTGATCAGTGAGAATGAAAGATAATCATGCTGGTATGAACAACACACGTGTGTTGGTCATATGGCTGGGGGCTGGTGGATACTCACCTCTGTGGTGCAGTCAAATCTTGACGTCAGTGACCGATCTGTCCTCGGCCACCTCCAGGGCCCGTTCCTCGTGGGGAATGAGATATCCGGCACCCAGCTGCCCATCTGGGCACACTCCTGTCTGTTGTGGGTCAAATTCTCATGCGGGGACACAGAAGGGGCATCGTGAGCCGCACGCTGAATGCTTCGTGGGGAGAGCATGGCAGGGTACAGGCGTGGGCACCACAGCGTGGCATGGGTGCGGTGTGCTGGTGAGTGCCAGTGTGTCTCAATGCTCCATGGAGGCTCAGACTAAGGCCATGAGATCTATGCTCATTGGTAAAACTGTTACCATCATGGCTGCTGTTCTCAGACTCGCGAAAGAGAGAGAAAGTGGCTCCGTGGTGCATGAACTTGCTGGCCTCTCTTTGGATGGCAGTATTTGTTCTCCCACTACTGCCACTCCACCAGTGCCTTTGCTGTTTCCTGCCAGCCAACCAGCCCAGACTGCTACCACCAATGCCAATGTGGTTTGCTCCAATATCAGGCCTGCTAAGCCCAGAGGGGACATCCCAAAAGGCCATTTATTGTTTCCCCTGCTGAAAGTCCGCATCCTTTCACAAGACATGCTGTGGCCTCTGAGGTAGTACTGCACAGGAGCACTCGGACAGACAAAAGCACCAGCAAGGCAGGAACATGGGCAAATATTTCATTAATGCTTGTTTAATTGGATGAGTTGTTGGATAAATAAGTTATTGAAAGCTTTTGATTTGTATCTTTTATTGCAGGACCTGTGGACGTTACCTTGGTCTGTGACGGATTGATGGGAAGGTGGGGAGTAGCAGATCCTTGGTGGTGATTGGAAGATCTTAGAAACAAAATGGTGTCTGAATTGGTGCTCCCAGATAGCCAGTCCAGAGTGAAGGGAGCCCTGATGCTTCTTCTCTGCTGGGTGGCAGCGGCCATGTCCTCAAGATAGCAATGTTGTGGAGGACACAGCAAACCTGAGTAGAGTTCTGTAGGGCTGTCCTCTCGCAGTCCGGGCATGGATTAATTGCTAAAGTACACTGATGGTCTGTTCCTCATTGCTTTTTTGATTCTTTCACAGAATACGGCTTTGCTGGTCAGGTCAGCATTAGTTGCTCAACCCTGTTTGCCCTTGAGATGGTAGTGTGAAACCATCTTTGGTGTGCGATGCTGTCCATGGCGAATACTCCTCCTCCTCCCTCTGTACAGAGCTTCCTCTCTCTGTAGCCTCAGCTCCTACTTGTCTCATGTTACAATCCAGAGGCAATGCAGCGACAGCACTCCGACAGCTTGCAGATTTGATGTAGCTGAGTGACCAAATCTTCTGGCCTCCCCTCATGGGTGCATCAACTCACAATAGCACGGGGAAAAATAATCCACATTACTTCCATAAACTTTCGAAGTGCAAAAGAAAGTCAAAACCACATCACCTGCAAGTTGGATGGGTAGTCCTTTAAATAGTGCTGGTGGGGTTGGAGAGCTGTTAGTGAGGGGTGGAGGGAGTTGGGGGGGGGGGGGGGGGGGGTACGAATGGTGCTGTTCCTTATGGGAGCTGAACGCATTTTCAGCTGTGAATGATTAGCTTCCACTAGACCTGTACAGTCAAGTTTCAAAACAGTGCGTCAAATGGACTGGAATGGCCGATTGAAGTTACTGCATGGGCCATGCTGGGAGCAGCTATGCAGCTCTGCCCGTGTCCTCTGCTGACCTTGGGCATCTGTAACACTGGCACCAGCAGCATCTTTGCCTTTGTTCACTTCAGTTCTGTTCAGCTGCAACACGAGTGATCTTGTAGATTTCCATGTGCAGCATGTTGGTGGAATTCTCCATTTCTGAGTGGGGTGGTGGGAAACTCCGCTGGCGCCTTTCCTGCTGGCCGGACTAGCGGGATCCCGCACCGGATTCTGCGCATGGAACCTCTTGAATTATGCACAGACAAGTTCCCCTCAGACTCTCCTCGTGTGCCAGCAGCCGATTTGTCCAGCCACCCTCAGCTGGTGAGTTGGAATATTTAAATACAAATCCAACACATTTATATCGCTCTCTCCAGCTCACCTGCCGTCACCAGGCTGTACAGGATGTCAAAAATTCAGAGAAAAAGCCTAAAAGCCTCACAAGGAGGTCTGTTTCTCGGTTAGACCATCCTCCCTCCAAGCCCATCACCTGCGAGACGCCCATGCCCCACTTGGACCTTTACCCACTGTATCTGGAGTCTTGGTCCATCCCCTTCCAGCAAACAATGTGCGATCCCTTTGACCCCCTTACTAGTGAGCTTTTCATGCAGCCATGTGGGGGTTCAGCTTTCCTCCCCTCCCCTCCTCTGGGTCTTCCCCCTGCCTTCCATTGTTCATCTTCTTCATTCACCTCCTTGCAACCATCATGATCCCTCGCCCTTCCCCCCTCCGTGCCACTTTCCACATTGCCACCTTGTCTTCATTAGGGCACCCATCCCATTACCACGCACTCAGCTCCCAGTTGAAGTTTGGACCTTTGCGCAGTGGCAACATGAGTCCCCCAGCAAAGCCATGGGATCCAAGGAAATTTGGCAAATTGGATCCAGAATTGGGTGAATAGCAAGAAGCAGAGAGGTCAGGGGGTGTTTTTCTGATTTGAAGCCTGTTTACAGTGGGTCCCGCAGGGATCAGTGTTGGAGCCCTTGCTTTTTGTGGTTTATCTAAAGGATTTAGATATGAATAAAGGATCAGTAAGTTCGGGGATGATACGAAAATTGGTGGGGTGGTAAATAGTGAGGAGGATAGCCTTCGATTACAGCAGGATATAGACGGGCTGGTCAGATGGGCTGATCAGTGGTAAATAGGATTCAATCTGGATAAGTGTGAGGTGATGCACTTGGGCAGGACAAACAAGTCAAGGGAATACATGATTAACGGCAGGTGCCTGGGAAGCACCGAGGATCAGAGGGATCTTGCTGTGCAGGTACACCGGTCCCTTGAAGTAGCAGAGCAGGTGAATACAGTGGTTTAGAAGACATATGGTGGGCAGCATGGTGGCGCAGTGGGTCAGCCCTGTTGCCTCACAACGCCGAGGTCCCAGGTTCGAATCCCAGCCCCAGGTCACTGTCCGTGTGGAGTTTGCACATTCTCGCCGTGTTTGCGTGGGTTTTGCCCCCACAACCCAAAAGATGTGCAGGTTAGGTGGATTGGCCACACTAAATTGCCCCTTAATTGGAAAAAATGAATTGGATACTCTAAATTTATTTTTTAAAAAGAAGACCTATGGTATACTTGCCTTTATTAGCTGAGGCATAGAGTTTAAGAGCAGGGAGATTATGTTGGGTTATATAAAACATTGGTTAGGCCACAGCTAGAATATTTTGTGCAGTTCTGGGTGGAGTAGAAAGGAATAAACTTTCCCCTTGGTGGAGGGATTAATGACCTGGGGGGGTGGGGGGGCATAAATTTAAGGTAAGTGACATGAGGTTCAGAGGGGATGTGAGGAAAAACTTTTTCACCCAGAGGGTGTTAGAAGTTTGGAATTCACTGCCTGAAAGGGTGCTGGAGGTGCAGACCCTCATAACATTTAAGAAATATTTACATGTTCACTTGCGTCCCCAAGGTACACAAGCCCATAGGCCAAGTGCTGGGAAATGGGATTAGAATAGTTCGGTGGTGGCTTTGACCAGCGCAGGCTCAATGGGCCGAAAGGCCTTTTCTGTGCTGGATGACTCTATGACGGCATTTTTTAGCGAGACACTAGTGTGTGGCACCAGGGAGAAAGAGACCCTGCACTACCCAACCCAGGCATTGCACCGATCTGAGACGGTGACACAGGAGAATCCGTGGGTCCTGCAGCATGGTGCTGTCCATGAAGACTAGCTCATCATGGAGATGGAGGGCAGGAACCGGTCAGTCCTAGCAGAGTGGTGAACAGCGCATCAGGAGCAACGCAATACAATGGCAGAAAGCTTTGTTGCACACACCTCAAAGTCTCTTGCCAGCTGAGGACCATCTTGCACACGCCACCCATTAGCAATCGGGTTTTAAACCAATGTGATTTCCTGCTGGCGTGGAACAAGATTGAAAGACCTGACAGGATGCCAGCAGGCAGCTGTTTTAATGAGCATTCATGAGATGAAAAATAATGCAATAGTCATTAATACCACCAGCCAGCGGGAGACCAGCCAGCGGGAGACCAGCCTGCCATTGGGAGAATTGCAACGCAATCTTACTCTGGCGGCTTTCCAACGTTTTGGCTCCTTCTAGATTCTCCGCTGCCGCCTCCCAACAAATCTGCCTGGAAGAATTCCGGATGTTTTTGTTATATTTGCAGTTGTGAGTTTTGACAAAAATGTGTCCCCCTAAACTTTCAAATAGTACTTACCTGCCATAGAGCAAAACTCAGTTGTCTTTTGAGTTGGTGGTGAGGTGGCTACTGTGTTAGACTTTGGTGAAGTTGTTTGGTCATGTTTGGCTAGCTTTAAGACATTTCTTGTGCCAAGAATGCCTTTGCTTCAAAGCTTCAGCTATACGGGCCTCTGCAGTTAGCTAATGTACTCTGTTGCCCTCTACAGCATATAAATATCACTGCATGGGAGTGCAAGACATTTATGAATCCCTAAAGTCTAATTTTAGCGATGTGGTTTGCATACCCCTTATTTTCAGATGCTCATGAGCAGCTTCCAAATGGTACAGTATTTCTTGATGCACATCCACAAGAAGAATATGATCATGTTCCACTAATCCAGTAAACAGGAGCAAGGTGGCATTACCATCAACTCCTGAACAATCAAAACTTCAAAATAGAATCATAGAATTTACAGTGCAGAAGGAGGCCATTCAGCCCATTGAGTCTGCACCGGTTCTTGGAAACAGCACCCTACTCAAGCCCACAACCACACCCTATCTCCATAACCCAGTAACCCCACCCAACACTAATGGAAATTTTGGACACGAAGGGCAATTTGTCATGGCCAATCCACCTAACCTGCACATCTTTGGACTGTGGGAGGAAACAAGAGCACCCGGAGGAAACCCACGCACACATGGGGAGAACATGCAGACTCCGCACAGATGGTGACCCAAGCCGGGAATCGAACCTGGTACATTAGATTGTGCTAACCACTATGCTACCGTGCTGCCACAAATAAAACTGTCAGTGACTTAAAGATGTCCTTAAGTCATTCTAGTACTCCCCATCCATCATCAACAACTTGGATAATGGCCCATAATTTGCTGCAGCAGATTATTTAAAGGCATCTGTTGCTGGTTATACATGCCCTTGCTCATTCAGGTTGTTTTAATACCTCCATGTGGCAAGTTGCCGAAGGTGCAAGCTGACAACATCAGTGTAAGATGTGAGGGCGGGATTCAATGTCGGCTGACGCCAAAATCGCAAAACGCAATTGGACTGAGAATTGGTTTTGACGGACAAATCGTGGTGGCCGCCAGTTTCACGCCAAATCAGCGGCGTCAATGTGTTCCACTCCGCTCATACAGTGAATGCCGTTTGCCTATCATTAACAGGCCTGACCCGGTATTCCCCGGGGATTGCGTGATTCTCCGCCTCCACTGGGGGGGCATTCCCGACGGTGAGTTACACTTGTGCTTTTAAAAACTGAGAAATAGGCATGTGGCTAAGAGGGAGAGAGAGGAGGTAGGACATGGAGAGGCGTGACTGTGGCTTGCCGATCCTGACACTGGCTGGGTTGGCTGGGGTGGGGGGGTGGCCTCTGCCAGGGCTGGGGCGGGGGGGGCAATACCCACAGTAGCCCCTCCGGGGGGACGTCCGACGGGGGGCCACAGTTTGTACCGTTGGCATGGGCAGTGCCAGCCAATGGTACCCTTGGCAGCAGGGATGGACATCCGGGCCAGAGGCCACCACAGTGCCAATACCAACAGGGCGAGGGGTGCGGGGTTGGGGGGGGGGACATACAGGGGCAGATTCCGCAGTTCCAACTGGGGCCACGGTGTAGCCCGGTGGGCCTGGTTGGGCATGGGGTTATGCAGCATGTAGAGCCTGCCCCAGAGGGACAGGATGCAGCCCAACAGGCAGATGCGGAAGAGGAGGAGGATGTGCAAAGGAGGTGCTGCCTGAGTCCTCGCGTGTACCCGCAGTGCCTGTCATTCGAGGACCTGATGGATCGGGCATGCCAATGAGGCGCCATGGCTGCTGAGAGAGAGCGGGAGTGCAGAAAGTGTTCAACGTCACAATAGTTTTCTGGCATTGTGCCGCTGCCCGGGGTGGGGGGTGGGGGTGGGGTGGGGTGCTTCTGCCAGGGCCGAGGGGAGTAGGAGGTGGGCTGTGGGGTCGGGGTGGACGGGTACGGAGTATCATTGTCGCGGCTTGCAAGGCAGCCATGCAGCTGCGCACACCGCTGACTGCCCACTGTGAACTTAGGACCACGGGTCATATAGGTGTCCCCCAAGCAACCCCCAAGGTGCCCTCTGGCACCATCTGACTCATCTGTGGGAAGGACGTGGTCCAAAGCAACCAGTGCCATCTTGTTGGCTGGGATGGTGTGTGTGGGGAGTGAAGTGTGTCTGTGCGGCTGCAGCTTGTCAGCCTCCCGAGTGTCAATCAGCGACCTGGTGAAACCCGCACAATTTCTCATTGGAATCGATTGTGTTCCACATGGCGCTGGTGCTGGTCCCTCCACAGTAGCTGAATCAGTCCAGGTGCTGCGCCAGTTTTGCTGTCGTCCACGAATCGTGCCCCGGCCTCAACACTTATCTCAGGAACAGAGAATCCCGGCGGCGAAAGTTAAAAATTTAAAGGGCAGTAATCTCACATCGGGCGCCAATTTGACACAAAGTCGCAATTCTTCGTCACCTCGACAGCGGTATCAATGCAGTCCGGAACACACTTAGAGTAAAATCCATTGTGAACATGTAGGGGCAGAGCCCGCAGTGCAACCTGGGTCCCCGTTGGCGGCCGTCTTCTGGGGTGACCAGGCCTGGATGGGCCCGGCTGCTGCTCGGGTGTCCCAGGTGGCGTGGTGCTGCCCTGTTCAGCCTACTGCTCACCTCAGATGCGCCAGTGACAGGAGCGGGGGGGAGGTCCGAGGTTCTGCAGTGTTCTGGCACCTCCCCTGAGGGAGTCAACAGCACGGGCCCCGTCATCTCCTCCTCCCTCTGGGCTAATCCATGGGATGGGGGTGCAAGCGGAGCAATCCCCTGGGGCTCCCCCTGTCATAATATCCACTCATGTATATCATGAGATGCAGACAGGCAATGATTGACACACAAGATAACCAATGAACACACACGACACAGAACAACCAATCACCAGACAGGCCACCACCACTAGAAAGCCCACAAGGCATTAAGGCTATCTCTCTCACAGGACACGGCTAGGGAGATAGTCACAGTGCACAGGCTAATGAACATCATCACCATGTGGTAGAGAGCTAATCTGGTCAAGCGAGACGACTCCTCGTCCTGGGCTCCACTGACATACGCCTCCAGGGCCATGACTCAGACCGAACAACGGTATGCCAAGATTGAAAAGGAGTGCTTGGGTCTCCTGACGGGAATAATCAAGTTTCATGACTATGTATACGGCCTGCCAAAGTTCACGGTGGAAACAGACCACAGGCCTTTAGTCCACATAATCCAAAAGGATTTAAATGACGTAACACCTCGGCTGCAGCGAATTCTTCTTCGTCTCCGCCGATGTGACTTCGAACTCGTCTACACACCGGGTAAGGAGCTGATCGTCGCAGATGCCCTATCCCGATCCGTCAACATGCCGTGTGAACAGGGCGACTTCATTTGCCGCATTGAAGCACAGGTGCAGCTGTGTGCCAGCAACCTCCCAGCCACTGATGAACGAGTATACAAATATTCGAAGAAACTGCTAAAGATCCCCTACTGCAGCGCGTGATGAAGTACCTCGCCCATGGCTGGCAAAAGGGGCAGTGTCCCCAGTTCTTCAACGTTAAGGACGAGCTGACAGTTGTTGAGGGGATCCTTCTTAAACTAGATAAAATCGTCATTCCCCAAAGCATGCAAACCATGGTGCTCAGACAGATGCATGAAGGTCACTTGGTGGTCGAGAAATGTCAACGCAGAGCTCGACAGGCAGTTTACTGGCCTGGTATCAGCCAGGACATTGCCAACACAGTCCTCAACTGCACAACATGCCAGACGTTTCAACCAGCTCAGCCCAAGGAAACACTGCAACAGCATGAGATCATGACCTCTCCGTGGTCCAAGGTGGTGATAGACCTCTTTCACGCAAATGAGCGTGATTACGTGCTCCTGGTCGACTACTCTCCAGCTACCCGGAAGTGGTGAAACTGTCGAACCTCACATCCAAGTCCGTCATCAAAGCCTGCAAAGAGACATTTGCCAGGCATGGGATACCACTCACGGTAATGTGTGACAACGGTCCATGTTTCTACAGCCAAGAATGGTCCGGCTTTGCACAATCCTACCACTTTAGTCACATCACATCCAGTCCCCATTACCCGCAATGAAACGGGAAGGCCGAGAAATTGTCAAGCAATTGCTTTGCAAGGCTGCAGACTCAGCCTCGGATTTCAACCTGGTGCTATTGGCATACAGGGCAACCCCTCTGTCGTCTGGTTTGTCTCCGGCGCAGCTGCTCATGAACCGTAACCTGAGGATGACTGTTCCAGCCATCCATATTCCAGACCTTGACCACCTCACCGTGCTGCAGAAGGCGCAGCGATCCAGGGACCAGCGAAAGATCACATATGATGCTCATGCCACGGATCTGCCTGTGCTGGCTCCAGACAATGTTGTTCACATTCAGCTGCCTGAGGAAGGTTGGTCAGCCCCAGCTGTTGTCGTCAGACAGGCTGCTCCCAAGTCTTTTGTTGTCCAAATGACTGATGGTTCCATTTTACGGTGCAACAGGAGGGCGCTGAATGGGTAACGGCTGCAGACATGCATGATATGCAGCTGGTAGTCACACGCCAACTACAAATTCAGGGAGTGGAAGCCCTTCCTATTAATGAAGGGCACTCCCTGATGAGCTAGTGCTCGTGAAGGGACATGCATGCCATCGATCACCCACTACACCTGGGGAATTCAAGCGATGGCAGAGAATCCTGCTGCCCGGGCATTCTGGTCTGCCTGGTCCAGACTGAAGTTTTTATAGTCCACTGCCAACACTTAGGGCATCTGTAACAGTGCAGATGCACCTGTGTGTGGATGTCTGCGAGATCCCTGGCAGGCTCCCGCTTAGCCCCTGAAAAGACCCAGAAACTGTTCAGGGCGACCGTCACTGGGAGCCACTGGGAGCAGACATCCTCCTCCATACCCACGCGGTGCCAGGTGCATCAACATCTGGCGCAGGTGCCGCATGGTCTCCCTTCTGAGCCGGAATCGGCTGTGGCACAGGCGATCTGACAGTCCCTTGAAGGACAGGCGCCGATCGTATATACGTACCCTCATGCAGTGCCTCCTTCGCACCTCCTCCTGTTGGACGACTGGCACTCTAGACTCACTGGCTGGCTCCTGCTCTTTCATAGAATCATAGAATTTACAGTGCAGAAGGAGGCCATTTGGCCCATCGAGTCTGCACCGGCTCTTGGAAAGGGCACCCTACCCAAGCCCACACCTCCACTCTATCCCCAATTTAGCATGGCCAATTCACCTAACCTGCACATCTTTTGACTTCTTCTAGGGTGGGCTCTTTTTGTGCAGGATCCTCCTTGAGCAGGACTTGTGCCTCCAGCCCCCGTGCATCCGTAACGGCAGCTGCGGCCAGAAAGATAGTGAGCATTGCTGGCTGGACCCCGAAATTCATTCTCTGCAGGTGGAGAAAAGAGAAGACATGTCAGCAAGATGAGTATTCCCTTGCCCATTCAGATCCAACAGGCTACATGGTGACCCTGAATTGCACTTCAGCTCCACCCTCTATATGTCTCTGGCAACCCCACCCCCACCCCTCAGCCGTGCCCCCACCCCCCCTCCCCGAAATGTTGCTTTCCACGCTGCATCCCTGTCCTGACCAGTCAGTGACATTGGGGAGCCTCTATCCTCACCCTCCATCCCTATCAACAGGGGTACCAGTGGCTGCTGCAACCCATGTCAGTGATAGGCTCTGTGGCCCCTGTCCTGTTTTCCCAGTGGGGTCTGCTGTGGGTGTTCTCATTGGGTGGGCCGTATGTTATCCGCCCCAGCAGGATTGTGTGGCCAAGGTGTGCCACCAATCACGTCATGTCTACAGGCTTGTGTGTGGGCAGTGCCTGCAGATGAGGGTAAGTGAGGAAGTGTGCAGAGTGGGCTAGCTGATAATGTCACTGGTGAGGCCTCTGCCCTGAGAGGAGCAGTGTTACAGGGCGGATGCATGTGTTCTTTGTTTGGGGTGAGCTCTGCTACTCCCCTGCTTCCCCTGCAGTGGGGCTGTACTTCTGATGAGTGCACTGAGGAGCGGCAGCACCTGGTGTGCCACTGATTGAGTTTGGCCACATCCTCCCACTGATGACTGATGGGTCAGCTGGGATCTGAAAGATTCCAGAGGGGGGGGGGGGGGGGGGGACCTGTGTGGGCTCACAAATGACCAGAGGCTCTGTGAACATTTACAGGACACAGTGAGCAGTCAGCAGAGTGAACAGCCGAGAGCCTGTAACTTGTACCAAATGGGTACGATTAGAACAAATACTGCAACAATGCGACTTGAGCTGTCCTTTGCAGCGTATATTGTTTGATTAAGAGTAGGGTAAGTTCCTGTGCTTGAAAAGACCAAAACACTGTCCGATGTGATTGGGCACAAATTGCTGTACAATTGAATGCACTTAAAACTACACCAGCAACCAATTTAAGACCATCAGTCAAGCTCATAACATCTCTCATGCACACTTGCTAGAAGTGAGACATATTCATACAAAAGGAGCAATTCTCTGCAAACAAAAGGAATATGTTCAAGCCTTGCATTTTCTGAATTACCTGGAAGCTTGGGGACTCCATTGCTTAATCCAAGGCTGTGACTCAGCCAATCACCGTTGACTTGCTAACCAATCAGCATCCTTTTTCCCCGTAGTAAATCTTTGTGATTGTTTGAGATTTGGCATACTTGCATTTATCCTGATCAGTGTAAAACAAAAAGCTTTGGAAGCGTTTTTCTCTTTTCAACAATATTCAAGGACAGCTTGTGCTTACTAGAGTACAAGTAAAAAACCTTCAATGTGACACATTTTCACTCTTTTACAGTGACATTAACCATAGCGTCTGGAGCCAGAGAATGGATTTTGTTCTTTAAAATCTTAAAATAACTTGCTCTTATTTCAGACTTGTGTGTTTCACAGCCTCACATATCAATGCATGTATAACAATAAAATCAAGTTAGCTTTGTCAGGTTGCTAAGTGCTTAATCTTCAAAAGATGGAAATTACCATTCATGTTGGCATATAAATTGACCTCTGAAGCCTCAAAATATCCCTCCAAAAAATTGCTGGTGTGGGTAATCCCCATTTTAAAATATCATCAGCATCCTACGCAGGGAGTGAGCACATTTGAAACTCGTACGCAGCTTTGTAACATAGTCCATTTTGTGTGCTTAATCCCGTTCATCCAGTTATAAGGTACTAGTAAGTAAAACATGCAATTGTTGGATGAAAAATAGTGACTGATTAATAATGAGTGTAGCACGTCACGGCTGAAAAGAGGGGACTGACTTGTATGCTGACTATATGCTAAAACTTGATTTTTAGGAAAATTAGGTTGTCTTATATATTGAGTTGACTTAAATGCTGTGTTTTACGGTAATTGCTGATGAAAATATCCAGGACTGGCAATTAAGTATTAGAATTACTGTGAGGGGTTACTTACATATTTAACTAAAGATCTGACCGATACTTTTCATTTCCAATTATCTTCCCTTGTCTCTTGTTTGACTGTTCAGAAATACTGGACTCCAGTAGATAGGCCAATGATAAATTAGTTACTGCCTTTCTGGCTAAAGGATCAGTCAACTCAACACAGACCGAAAATCAGACTTGGAGCTTTCCAGATCTGACCAATTCAATTAGATTTTCCTTCACAGTCTTATGGCGCGATTTAACGGCTGCATTGCGCCTGATGAGGATCCGTGCGGGACAGTTAGATCGTGGGAGAGACCCACATCGGGAACAGCGCCAAGCGCCAAGTAGTTTGCAATCTAACCGACCTCCTCCTCTTGGTGGATCTGGATCCCACCTAGACGCAGCGTGAAGCTAATTGAAGGGCAATCTACGCCCTCCCTTGATCTAACTGGTTCCCAAGAGAGAGGTCACCCGGGTGCTGATTTGTACTCTTCACACAAGTGTTGTCCAGGCATCACAGCACCGGGAGGTTAGGTTTTCCAAGCCATTGGAGACCCTTGGGTGGTTAGGGCCAGGGCAGGGTGGCACCCTGGCTCTCCCTCTGGCACCTGGGCACCTTGGTAGGGGGCGGTATTATGGAGCCCGGGTAGCACTGCCAAGGGCTGGGGCATGAGGGAGGCCATGCCAATGAAAGTAGAGATTGGGGGGGATATGACGAGGGGGGGTGAAGGGCAGATATGCAGGGGCCGCTGGAAGGTTGGGGGAGTTGAAGGTTGGTGGTCCTGAAGTGGGGGTGGGGGACCAGAAAGGCAACTTGGGACTGCCTGAAAAGTGCAAGCCCTTCAACGACCCCATAGTTGGGTGCCTTCAATTGAGGGGGTGTGGGGTAATGCCCATGTGTGTGTGTGAGGGGGAGGTGACATTGCCCATGTGTGTGTGTGGGGTGGAGGGGGTGACATTGTTCATTTGTTGGGGGGGGGGGGCGAGGGGGGGGGGGGGGGGGGGGGGGGGAGGGGGGACCCTCAATCTCACTTTAAGATCAGGACACCCTTTCAAAATGGTGCCCGATCTCTGTGGAGCTGGTCTGGCCAGGGGGTTCAATTCCCCAGTCTTGAAAAAAATTCTTAGTGTGTATGAGCCCGGAGAGAAACTCCCCAAGGCCTGCAAAAAATAATAAATGTTCTTAGATAGCGGTGGGTAACTCACCAACAAAGTTGGGAAGACCCACCTGAAATGACAGTTAGAAACCTTTCCATGAGATTGCACCCTTAGTCAAGCTCTAGGTGTGTGATGTGAATCTTGAAATGACAGAACAGGTGCTGTTAGGCCTCAGCCATCTCTCTAAGATATACATGACACCTCTACCAGCTGAGAAGCCTCGTTCATCATTCGGTCTTTTTGTTATTTCTCATCAAGATCACTGACAGACTCAATAATGTAACTGTAAAGAACTGTGGCCAAGGCCTCCTGTGGAATTACAGGCATTTACCCTCCATATAATGAACTATAGTTGGTTGTATTGATAAAGCACTGTAAACACTCATCAACAACTGGAACATAATATATTTTTAAGTCTCAGCTCTATGGTTGTGCTTCCATTTGGTGGATGAGCGGCTGAGCTTGTTGCTGGCCCTTTAAATCAGGGCCACATCTGGCTTGGTCCCACCTCCCTCCCATGTCCACTGCTGCTAATTGGACAGTGAATGTCACTCCTGGCCAATTAGATGCATTGAATATCAAAGTAGCAGCGCTTGCTAGTTTTCATGTCAGGATGTGGACGTCATTGCGACATTGGGGCTCTGATCCAGCAATTAAATCCCGCCTACGGTCCTGGTTCACTTTGGTGAATATACGTCTATGTTTGACAAATGCAAAGTAAAATCCCTATCCAGCTGTCTTTGCTTTCCTCATCTTCATACATTCATAATGCCTTCAGTTTTTAATGCTGCCATGTGTAGGCCTTCCTGTTTATCTATTTTCAGGGGTTCTTACATATGTTGTATCTATCAGAGGGCAGATCAAGGCAGATTGCTAATTACCTCAGAGATATAAACAAATGAACAATTGTATAAAATAAAAACAATTATTTACATATGTTAAATAGCGAATGTATGACAGCTGATACATTTTTGGGCCCTATTTTCTTGTTTTGTGCCCGAGTGAAAACTCTCGGCATACTGTGCATCGTTCATACCCATGTCCATCTGTTTAACATCAAAACCTGGCAGTGTCACTCATCCATCTATCATGGCAACTTTCTTATTTATTCTGGAGGTAAAGATAATTCTGTGTCAGAATTCTGTTCAGTAATTTTTATTAATTTTCTTTTTACATAGAATTTACAGTGCAGAAGGAGGCTATTCGGCCCATCGAGTCTGCACTGGCTCCTGGAAAGAGCACCCTACCCAAGGTTAACACCTGCACCCTGTCCCCATAACCTAGTAACCCCACCCAACACTAAGGGCAATTTTGGACACTAAGGGCAATTTATCATGGCCAATCCACCCAACCTGCACATCTTTGGACTGTGGGAGGAAACCGGAGCACCCGGAGGAAACCCACGCACACACGGGGAGGATGTGCAGACTCCGCACAGACAGTGACCCAAGCCGGAATCGAACCTGGGACCCTGGAGCTGTGAAGCGATTGTGCTATCCACAATGCTACCGTGCTGCCCAATTGTTGACCAATTCCTGAGTTCTTAACAATTGTGCAATCCACTTCACCCCCTCCCTAGGATGTAACTTGTAGAGTTAATGAGGGGGAGCCAGTGAATATTTGGACTTTCAGAAGGCTTTCAACAGTCCCACATAAGAAATTAGCATGTAAAATTAAAGCTCACGGGAATCGATTTGGTGTATTGAGATGGATAGAAAACTGGATGGCAGATAGGAAACAAAAGAGTAGGAATTTACAGGTCATTTTCCAAATGGCAGGCAGTGGCTAGTGGGGTGCCACAGGGATCAGTGTGGGGACCCCCAGCTATTCACGACATATATTAATGATATAGATGAGGGAACAAATCTCCAAATTTGCAGATGACATAAAGTTGGGTGGGCGGGTGAGCTGTCTGGAGGATTCAGTAATCCTTCAGTGTGATCTGGCCATAAATTAGGAGAGGGGAATGTGCAACGAGATCTGGATGTCCTCGTACACCAGTCACTGAAGGTAAGCATACAGGTACAGCAGGGGGTAAAGAAGGCTAATGGTATGTTGGCCTTCATTGTGAGAGGATTCGAGTACAGGAGTAGGGATGTCTTGCTGCAATTATACAGGGCCTTGGTAAGGCAACACCTAGAATATTGTGTGCCGTTTGGTCTCCTTATCTGAGGAAGGATGTTCTTACTACAGAGGGAATGCAGTGAAGGTTTACCAGACTGATTCTTAAAATGGATGAGGAGAGATTGAGTCAGTTAGGATTGTATTTGCTGGAGTTCAGAAGAATGAGGGGAGGAGGGGTCTCATAGAAACCCATAAAATTCTAACAGGGCTAGACAGGATAGATGCAATAAGGATGTCCCCAATGGTGGAGATGTCTCGAACCAGGGGTCACAGTCTGGATACAGGGTAGACAATTTACGACAGAGATGAGGAGTCATTTCTTCACCCAGAGAGTGGTCAAACTGTGAAATGCGTTACCACAAGAGGTGGTTAAAGCCAAAACATTGTTGGCACCATCTTCCCAAAAAGGGAACAAAGTCCCCGAGCGAGCGTATTTAGCCACGTGTTTCCTGGCACTTGCAGTGCCGAGAAACACATGACTATTCAACACGACTCACTTTGAATAAAAGGCCTGACCGGGGAACGCGTGGCCGAGGCTGCACGTAGGCCCATTTTTTCAACGGGGTTCTCTGCTCGCCGGAACTCCCCGTTGTAGTGAAAGATCAGGACTCCATTTTCAAATGGCGTCCGGATCTCCGAGGCCCCCAAAAGAAGCCCCGATCTTGCCCCCAGCCCAAACGCAATATGGGCGAGTCCCCAAACGCAATATGGGAGGGTCCGGAGGGTCCCCCCCACCCCACAACACCCACGCCAAGCAAACCTGGCCCGATCGTGCACTATCAAAAAAATGCCAGCTTGGCACCTTGACAATGCAAATCTGGCACATTAACAGTGCGATCTGCCAGGGTGGCACTGCCAGGGTGCCATGCTGTCAGTGCCAGGGTACCCAGGTGGCACCAGTAGTGCCAGGGTACTATTCTGCCCAAAGGGCATGCAGCTGGGGGCCTCCGACTCCCTTGGAGGCTCCACGGGTGTCATTCCACCTGGTCCCCATTGTGGGTACCAGTATCAAACGGTGCTCACCCGAGGTCCCCGAGGCAAAGCGATTGAATCCCAAAGCCTCAGCTACCTCGGGAATTACTGCCTCGCTCTAATATGCAGATTTACCATGAAGTGATCCCACCCATTGTGGCCAGGATTCACTTTGCAACGTATCGGGCAGCACGGTAGAACAGTGGGTAGCTCTGTTGGTTCACAGCGCCAGGTCCCAGGTTCAATTCCCGGCTTGGGTCACAGTCTGGGTCCACTCCCCCGCCCTATCCCCGGAATCTAACCTGTACATCACTGGACACTAAGGGACAACTTAGCATGGCCAATCCACCTAACTTGCACATCTTTAGACTGTGGGAGGAACCGAGAGCACCCAGAGGAAACCAACGCAGTCTACACAGACAGTCACCCAAGGCTGAAATTGAATACTCCCCGGCGCTGTGAGGCAGCTGTGCTAACCACTGTGCCATCATGCCGCCGCCATTTCCTCCTGGTGCTTCGGTTTCCTCCGACAGTCCAAATATTTGCAGGTTTGGTGGATTTGCCTTGTTAAATTGCCCCTTTGTTTCCAAAGGTTAGACGGGTTATGGGGATAAGGTGGGGCCGTGGGCCTTGGTAGGGTGCACTATCAGAGTGTCGGTGCAGAGTTGATGGGCCGAATTGCTTTCTTTTGCACTGCAGTGATTATATAACACAATCAAAGTAAATCAGATGTTACAAAGACAGTAACAGCAAAAAATCCTGGGGCGCTTTTGAAATCTTACGATCATAATCTAAATTAATGCCACCTGTAAAATTATATAATAATATAGTGCAGATTGAAATAGTTTCACAGATTTAAAACAAATAACCAAACCTACATTTACTTATAAATAATCACCTTTAATCATAACAACATTTAAAATTACTTTAGAACATAGAACATAGAACACTACAGCGTAGTACAGGCCCTTCGGCCCTCGATGTTGCGCCGACCTGAAGCCTATCTGACCTACACTATTCCATTTTCATCCATATGTCTATCCAGTGACCACTTAAATGCCCTTAAAGTTGGCGCGTCTACTACTGTTGCAGGCAGGGCGTTCCACACCCCTACTACTCTCTGAGTAAAGAAACTGCCTCTGACATCTGTCCTATATTTATCACCCCTCAATTTAAAGCTATGTCCCCTCGTGTTGGTCATCACCATCCGAGGAAAAAGACTCTCACTGTCTCACTCTCACTTTAAAAGAATCAACAACAATAATAATGCCTGTTTAAAAAAAAGCGTAAACAAAACTGTTAAAAAACATCTACGTACTTTCAAAACACTTGACAAAATAGTTGATTGTTGTTTTCTATCTAAATAATTGTTTAAATGCCTGCCCGCTATGGGCGTTCCCAAGCTGACCGTGTCATAGGGGTTGGGGCTGCACCCCTCCTGCATAGCACGGGAGCCTGCGCAGCCCGGGGTGCTTCAGGCACCAGGGTGCTGAAGAGAAAGGAAGGTTCAACATTGATGTGCAGTTAAGTGAGCAAATTCTTCTTTCAAAAGTGGCAGCCCATCATTTCCCGCTGCTAGCCTGAAGTCGCCGGTTATCATTTTCACGAGGCTTGGCCCCCTTATTTTTGAAAATTTGGGCAAGATTTTCCGTTGCCCATCCCCGATATCGTAATCGGCAACGGGCAGAGAATCCACTCTGACGCCCAAATCGGGGCCGGCGCCTGCTTGATGCCAGTCAATCATGCTCCCACTCCTCAGAAATGGTGTAGTCGCGTCTCGCACAGCCCACCGTAGTAACAGTGTTGACGCATCATTGGCAGGCCCTCAGCGATGCTCCGCCCCTGATGGGCCGTGTTCCCGACTGTGAGGGGACCATATGGTCTCAGCAGTCGGGAACCCGGCGTGGCGGCCGAGGACTAAGTCCAGCTTGCCACACATGGCCAGGCTCCCTGCTGCTAGCTGGGGGGCTTCCATGAGGGCTGGGCAGACTGGTGGGGGGTGGCTAGGGGGTGGCCTATGGTGTTGCAGATGGCGGGTCAGGTCCGCTCACGGTCGCCACCATGTTGTACTGTGTGGCAATGCAGGTCGTCGCCGTGCACATGCACGGACAGGGACCTGGCCATTCTCCAGCCATTTTCGGTGCGGGAGCCAGAATTTCACCCAGCGCCGCTGCTGGCTCCTCACCGGTCCCGGAATCGGTGAGGTTCGGCATTGATTTTTGGGTCGCAAATCGCCCGCAAAGTCTTCGTTTGAGCCGGCACTTAGCCGTTGAACCATAGATTCCAGCCCAGGGTTTTTCAACTCTCAAAATTGTCTGGAATTCTGCAATTTGAAATAAGGCAGAGCAAACCACTTTTAAAATGCAAGGCCACCTTCCAAGATGAAGATGAAAAACAAACAAGTCATCCTTAGGGAAGAGGCAGTACCTACAATTTAGAGTCTCATCAAAACACAGAGCCGTCTGAGGAAGAGACATTTAGATGCAAAGCTCTGGATATTGAGACAGACATACTCAAAACCCCTGGAATTACACAGTGAGTGAAATACAACAGCCAGGCTGCAGCCACTGCAGAGATTACTCTTCTCTCCCGTTGGAATTTGGAAGCCAAAGTTGCGAGAATCACAGGACACTTAATCATGTATTCTTTGAACTTTTTTTCCCATTGGACTCTGAGTAAGGCGGCACGGTACTACAGTGGTTAGACCCAGGTTCGATTCCCATCTTGGGTCACTGTCTGTGCAGAGTCTGCACGTTTTACCCGTGTCTGCATGGGTTTCCTCCGGGTGCCCCGGTTTCCTCCCACAAGTCCCGAAAAACGTGCTTGTTAGGTGAATTGGACATTCTGAATTCTCCCTCAGTGTACCCGAACAGGTGCCGGAATGTGGAAGAAAAACTGCTGCAAAATCTCAGCAGCCTCTGTAGGGAGAGAAAAGAGCTAACATTTCGCGTCCGATGACTCTTTGTCAAAGCTAACAGACAGAGAAAGTGGGAAATATTTATACTGTGGAGTGAGAATGAAAGATGAGTCATAGCCACAGAAAACCAGGGAAACTGGGTTCTAACAGCCACAGAAACCAAGGGGAAAGAGTGCTAATGGCAGTCCCCAGAGAGAACAAAAGGTGTGAAAGGCCAAACAGCAGAGAAACTAATATCAGAGGATGAACTGTAGATGTGGGGGGAGGAGAAGGGGGAAGCAAAGAGGAGAAAGGTGAAGGAAAGGTGCATAAGATTGGGGGGGGGGGGGGGGAATTAAATATATATTAAGAAAGAAAGAGTCGGGAATAATTTAAACCTGAGTGAAAACTGAGGATTGGAGTCAATACATCGAACAGCTCCGCTAGTTTTTTTTTACCGTGAACGAGGTTGCAAAACCAGCTGGTTTGTGGGATCCATAACGTTAATATCCGGAAGAAGCTCCTGGCTGAGACCATTGTGATGTTGGATAAGTTATCGAGATAGCTCAGACGAAGGAGTGCACTGAAAAAGGGGTCACTGAGCTCCAAAGTATGGATGAAGGGAAAGTTAACCAAGTGTAGGGCAGTATGGCCGCAAGGTGTGCATCAGGATCAACAGGCACAGTGGAGAATCAGACACGGTTGTCGGTACCAGACCGGAGTCAAAGGACCAGGAAACTGAAGTCAGAGGTGGATGCTATCATTGCGGGGAGACCATCCCCAAGAGACCTGCCATATTCGGGAGTTTATGTATTTCCAATGAAACTGAAGTCTGATGGAAAGAGACTGGTTACAGAAGATAAGGCTCACTTTGCTGGAAAACTTCAAGATGCCGTAAGAAGGTATGCAGATGTTTTTCACAAGGAACTAAACCGATTAAAGGCAACAAAGCCAAAATCTATGTCAATCAGGATTCGACACCCAAGCTCGACTAGTGCCATAGCCACTGTATCAGAAGGTTGAAGCAGAGGTAGAGATTAGAAGAGTTAGGCATAATCAAGCTGGTTCCGTTTTCCGAGTGGGTGGCGCCAATAGTCCCTGTTCTCAAACCAGGTCGCTCGATAAGAATTTGTGGAGACTATAAGCTAACCATAAATCAGGCTGCCCAGTTTTATAGATTCCTGATTCCCCGGATCAAGGACCGATAAGCTGAGCTGGTACAGGCCTTATCTATTCAATATTGTACCTTAGCCACACCTACCTGCAAGTAGAATTGGACGAAGCGTCTCAGAAGTTTGCCACGATAAATACCCACAAAGGCCTCTTTCAGTGCACAAGGCTACCTTTCAGCACTGCTTCATCCTGCGCTATTTTCCAGTGTATGCTGGAAGGTCTCCTCCAGGGTTAACCTTGATGATGTGTTAGTCACCAGCACTACACCTGAAGAACACATGTCTAGCTTCAAGGAAGCATTGAAGAGGTTTCAAAAGCAAGGGTTCGCCTCAAACCTGAAAAGTGTACTTTCCATGCCTCAGAAAACACTTTACGTTGATGTAACAGGATCGCAACCCCTGGACGAAAAGGTCAAGGCGATATGCAAAGTCCCTGCGCCCAAAGATGTGAGCAAGCTCAAATCCTTCCTCAAAATGGTAAATTATTATGGAAGGTTCAGTTTGAATTTAGCCAGAACATTGGCACCAGCTACTAAAGAAGAATCAGGGATGGCAATGGACAAAGCCCAAGAGGAAGCTTTCCAAGTCATGAAGCAAGCATTACAGTCCTTGAACCATGTGGTGCGTCCCCTTAATGTGTTAGGGCAGTTTTGTCCCACAAAATGGGAAATGGTTATGAACACTCTATTGCCTTTGCCTAGAAGATCCTTTCAGAAGAAGAATGGAATTCTGTCCAGATTGAGAAGGCGGGATTAGCAATTATATAGGTTGTAAAGAAATACCACCAATATGTGTATGGACAGTGGTTTGACATAGTGACCGACCATAAGCTATTACAGGGCCTTTTAAGGGAAAACAAGCCCATACTGCCCATTGCCTGAGTGGGGGTGCAGCATTAGGCCTTGTGCTGGCAGCCTATGGGTGCACTAAATATCCTTTCCCTGCCAAAGAGCATCCTGCCACCATCAGTACCCCAGGAGATCATGCTGCTTGAAGTTCTGAGATACTCTGCCAGTGTCTGCAAAAGTCATCTGAAACTGGACCCAGAGAGACCCCGTACTCTCAAAGGTGAAAAGAATGACACAGACTGAGTGATGCTACGAGAAATCTGAGCAACTAAGGCTCTATTTCACCCGTCAGAATGAGTTGACCTGTGAGGATGTCATGATTTTATGGGGAGCACATGTAATCATTCCGCCTCCAGCCAGGGGCCACCTCCTACAAGAGCTACATAGCACCCACACAGGGCAGACAAAGATGACGATGCTAGCACGCTTGTTTCCAAATTTGGTGGGGAGGAGGAAGGCACATCAGGCCTCCCAGAAGAGTCAGCAGTCAGAGCAGTGGGGCAACGGGTCATTCGGGTGGGAGACCCGGTTTTGGTCAGTAGTTTTGCTTCAGGTCTGCCTTGATTAGTGGGATGGATTGTAGCCCAGTTTGGGCTGGTGTTATATGTGGTCAATATCAATGAGAAGATCCAGGGGCAGCACGGTAGCATGGTGGTTAGCATAAATGCTTCACAGCTCCAGGGTCCCAGGTTCGATTCCCGGCTGGGTCACTGTCTGTGTGGAGTCTGCACGTCCTCCCCGTGTGTGCGTGGGTTTCCTCCGGGTACTCCGGTTTCCTCCCACAGTCCAAAGATGTGCGGGTTAGGTGGATTGGCCATGCTAAATTGCCCGTAGTGTCCTAAAAAAAAGTAAGGTTAAGGGGTGGGGGGGTTGTTGGGTTACGGGTATAGGGTGGATACGTGGGTTTGAGTAGGGTGATCATTGCTCGGCACAACATCGAGGGCCGAAGGGCCTGTTCTGTGCTGTACTGTTCTATGTTCTAAGACCATCCGATAGCACATTGTCCACTTGAGGAGTCATGGTGTGGTGACTTCCAGATTGGGGTCAACAGGTCTCACAACCTTTTTGAACAGTCCTGTAACTCTGTCTGGCAAAGGGGAGCCAGGGGTTCCTGAATTTACTCAACCGACTGCACCAGTCGAGGCTGGTGAGTTCAGTTTGTCTGTCGTTGAGGCAGTGCCTTCTGAGGTGACACAGACTGTTGACAATACGTTTGCCCAGAGGGACTTTTCGGTGGACGATATTTCCTCTATTAGACCACGTGACTGGCTCGGGCCAATCCTGCAGGAGCACGTGAAGCCTGGCCAACAGGGAGTTTGTTCTGGGACCTGGGAGCAGGACCCCGGGCAGTGTGGACCACAGAATCAAAGTATTAAGAGCTGTTATATTGCCTTCTGTGCATGATACTTAACTGCCTTTGCCTTTCATCAATAAACCCCTTTGTGAGCTACTGGAAGCCTCCAGTGTATGTCTCAAGCCACCACACAGATTATGCAGAATTCCATTCACACTGGAAGAAAATAGTTATCACAGAGGATCTCATTGTCCATCGATCCAATTTTTTCAACCCGCCCCTTTCTCTTTTCCTTTCACTTTCACATAATAATAAATAAGCATAAAAGTAAATTTTATGATTTAACACTACCCATTTCAAAGTTCCTCCAATGGAACATTGGGAATTTGTGAGTGGGCAGTCAGCATAATCCACAATTTTCAATCCATTCATATTAGAATTCCTGATCTGCATTCCTTTCATACAGAGCAGTAAATCATAAAATTTACGACATAACTTCTGTTTGAGTTCAAATCGAGTAATTATTTTACTTTAATTACTTTTAAGTACATTGTGAAATATTCAGTAATGTCTGTCCATTACTTTGAATAAATTATAGTTATTTATCATGGTACAGCTCACATTTTCCAAATTGAAAAATTTATAATTTCCTCCCCCTTGTTTACAATCAAGCAATGAAAGCCTCTGAGTACAAAATGTAAATATCACCACATGTCCCAGAGGAGCAGAGGCTACTCTTCTCTGTGAGAGCTGCCGGGTGGTGATCACCTGAGGGTCACTGCACCTCAGGCGAGGGGCAATGTTGAGAAGGTGGGGCCTTCATGAATAACCTCAGGCGGTATGGGAATTGAACCCGTGCTGCTGACGACACAACCAACTGAGGTAAACACCCCCTAGTTTATGAGAATAGAAAGCATGAAATGGAAAGTAATGATCCCAATCTTAAAATGCATTTCAAAGGTATTTCCAATCCAATCTGATACATTCAAGCAGCATTTGTAGCTTCTTCTTTTCATTCCACTGAATTATGACCTGTACTGTGCTGTACTGTTCTATGTGTCTTGTTAATTTCATGCTTGTAATTTGGGGGTTTAAATCCAAATTAAATAATTTAACATTTAAAACATACATATTTCCCGGTCATTAAAGGAGTGAGGCCAAGTTCCACTCAATTTCTTCTCTTAACGAAGCAAATCCAGTGGTCGAGTACTCTGAGAATCGTTTCAGAATTCAAAATTTCATGTCCTAAAATCACCAATTCTGAATTTTTGGGCATATTTTATTGCCTTAATACCCCATTAACGCGGTATTTAGAGCGTACGGTTGAACTTCATAGGGTCCGGAGGAGGCTCACAAGAATGATCCCTGGAATGAAGGGCTTGTCATGTGAGGAGTGGTTGAGGACTCTGGGTCTGCACTTGTTGCAGTTTAAAAGGATGAGGGGGTGATCTTATTCAAACTTACAAGATACTGTGAGGCCTGGATAGAGTGGACGTGGAGAGGATGTTTCCACTTGTATGAAAAACTAGAACCAGAGGACACCATCTCAGACTGAGGGAAGATCCTTTAAAACAGAGATAAGACCATAAGACATAGGAGCAGAATTAGGCCACTTGGCCCATCAAGTCTGCTCCGCCATTTAACCATGGCTGATATTTTCTCAGCCCCATTCTCCTGCCTTCTCCCCATAACCCCTGATCCCCTTATTAATCAAGAACCTATCCATCTCTCTTAAAGACACTCAGTGAATTGGCCTCCACATGCGGCAAAGAGTTCCGCAGATTCAATGAGGAGGAATTTCTTCAGCCAGAGGGTGGTGAATCTGTGGAACACATTGTCACAGAAGCTTTGGAGGCCAATTCACTGAGTGTCTTTAAGACAGAGATAGATAGGTTCTTGATTAGTAGGGGAGTCAGAGGTTAAGGGGAGAAGACAGGAGAATGGGGATGAGAAACAAGACTGGCAGATCAACATTCTAGGGTATAGGATCTTCAGGCAGGACAGGGGAGGGTGTAAAAGAGGTGGTGGTGTTACATTATTAATTAAAGAGTCAGTTACTGCAGTAAGGAGGGTTAATTTCTTGGAAAGGTCTTCAAATGAGGCTTTGTGGACAGTGTTTAGGAACAACAAGGGGGTAGCCACATTGTCAGGAGTGTATTATAGGCCACCAAACAGTCAGCAATCAATAGAGCGGCAGATATGTTGACAATTCACTGAGGAGTGTAAAAATAATACTAATAAGGATTTGAGGAATTTCAACTTCCCCGACATTAAGCGGAATAGTCACAGCGTAAAAGGTTTAGAGGGGGTGGATTTCTTGAAATGTATTCAGGGGAGCTTTTATGTTAATATGTAAAAGTGTAGAAGAGCCAACAAGGAACATTGCTGGATCTAATTCTGGGGAACGAGGCTGGACGGGTTTTGAGATCACGGGGGGTGGGGGGGACTTAGTGATTGCAACTAAAACACAGTACGATTTACGTTTGTTACGAAGAAAGAAAAAGGTGTTCTGCATTTGGGGAAGGCAGATTTTACTAAAAGAAGACATGATCTGGCCAAAGTAGACTGGGAACAGATTCTTGTGGTAAAATCTACAGCAGAGCACTGGGAGGGTGTTCCAAAAGGAAATGGGGAGAGTACAGGCTCAACATGTTCCCTTTAGGGTGACTTATAGGAGTAACACGTCCAGAGAGTCCTGGAATCTTAAGGACTGGATGGGAAAGAAGAGGGTGTTTTTTAGCAGGCAAATCAGCAAAGGCCTTAGTACAGAAAGTGCAGAGGGGAAGTTAAGTAGGCAATTAGGAGAGCAAAGAGGGGCATGATAAAACACTGGCAGGTAGGAATTGGAGAATCACAAGATATTCAACAAGTATATTAAGGGGAAGAGGATAACTAAGAAAAGAATAGGGCCCATTCGAAACATAAAGATAGAAACATAGAAAATAGAAGCAGGAGGAGGCCATTTGGCCCTTCAAGCATACTCCACCATTCATTATGATTATGAATGATCACAAAGTTCAATACCCTGATCCCACCTTCCCCCCATAGCACTTGATCCTTTTAGCCCCAAGAGCTATATCCAATTACTCCTTGACCTTACACAACGTTTTGGCCTCAACTACTTTCTGTGGTCGTAAATTCCACAGATTCACCACTCTCTGGGTGAAGAAATTTCTCCTCATCTCAGTCCTAAAAAGTTTACCCCTTATCCTCAAACTATGACCCTAAGTTCTGGATTCTCCCCCAACCATCGGGAACATTCTTTCTGAATCTACCCTGTCTAATCCTGTTAGAATTTTGTAAGTTTCTATGAGATCCCTCTTCTGAACTCCAATGAATATAATTCTAATGGATTTAGTCTCGCCTCATGTGACAGTCCCGCCATCCCAGGAATCAGCCTGGTAAATCTTTGCTGCACTCCCTCCATAGCAAGAACATCCTTCCTCAGATAAGGACACCAAAACTGCACACAATACTCCAAGTGTGGCCTCACCAATGCCCTATACAATTGCAGTAAAATATTTCTATTCTTATACTCCAATCCTCTCGCTATGAAGGCCACATACCATTTGCCTTCTTTACTGCCTGCTGTACCTGGGCACTTACTTTCAGTGACTGATGCACGAGGACACCAAGGCCTTGCTGAATATCCACCTCTCTCAATTTACACCCATTCAAGTAATAATCAGGGCCGTGATTCTCCGCCGACGTGATTCTCCGCTATGTGCCACCCGGGGGTTTCCTGACGGCGTGGGGCTGCCCCACAATGAGAAACCCCATTGAACGGCCGGCGTCACGGAGAATCCCGTCGGCAGGTCGGGGCAGAAATGTGGCGTGGAGGGACGGAGAATCCCACCCCAGCTTTCCTATTTGTGCTACCGAAGCGGATACCTGACAATTATCCACATTATACTAGATCTGCCATGCATGTGCCTACTCACTCAGCCTGTCCAAATCCCGCTAAAGCATCTCTGAATACTCCTCACAGCTCACCCTCCCACCCAACCTTGCAAATTTGGATACACCACATTTAGTTCCTTCGTCCAAATAATTATTATATAAAGTGAACAGTTGGGGTCCTAGCACAGATTCCTGCGGTACCCTACTAGTCACTGCCTGCCAATCAGAAAAGGACCCATTTATTCCAACTTTTTGCTTCCTGTCTGCTGACCAGCTATCTAGCCATCTCAAGGCACTACCCATAATCCATGCGCTTTAACTTTACATATTAATCTGCTTTGTGAGACCTTGTCAAAAACCTTCTGAAAGTCTAAATAAACCACATCCACTGGTTCTCCCTGGTCAACTCTACTAGTTACATCTTCAAAGAATTCTAGTAGATTTGTCAAATATGATTTTCCTTTCGCAAATCCATCCTGACTTTGTCTGATTATACCACTGCTTTCCAAATGCTGTGCTATGAAATCATAGAATCACGGGCAGCACGGTGGTGCAGTGAGTAGCACTGCTGTTTCACGACGCCGAGATCCCAGGTTTGATCCCGGCTCTGGGTCACTGTCCCTGTGGAGTTTTCACATTCTCCCCATGTTTGCATGGGTTTTGCCCCCACAACCAAAAAAGATGTACAGGATAGGTGGTTTGGCTAAATTGCCCCTTAATTGGAAAAAATGAATTTGACATTCGAAATTACAAAAACAAAAAAAAATGAAATCATAGAATCATAGAATTTACAGTGCAGAAGGAGGCCATTCGGCCCATCAAGTCTATACCAGCCGCTGAAAGAACACCCTATTCAAGCTCAGTAATCCCACCTAATCTTTGGACACTAAGGGACAATTTAGCATAGCCAATCCCCCGAACATGCACAGCTTTGGACTATTGGAGGAAACCGGAGCACCCGGAGAAAACCCACACAGACACAGGGAGAAAGTACAAACTCCACACAGACAGTCACCTGAGGCTGAAATTGGTCCTGGGTCCAGCAGTGCTAACCACTGTGCCACCGTGCCGCCCTGCCCGATCCTTGATCATGGACTCCAGCAACTTCATCTGTGATGCCACCGTTAAACATTGTGAATAACCATAACAGGGGCAACTACAGCTGCTACCTATGTGTCCTACTAAAGATTCCAGGAAACAGTGTTGTTCTTAGTTAAATGCTGACTGTCGCTTTAACTCCCTTTGACTGAGAGCAGCCTCTAGGGTAGCACAGTGGTTTGCTGTGCCAGGGACTAAGGTTCGATTCCCTGTGTCACTGTCTGTGCGGAATCTGCATGTTCTTCCAGCCATCTGCATCTGAGGAATAAGCAGCAAATACAACCTGCAGCTGTGAATGCTCTCACAATTAACAAGGCCAATTCCTTATCAGCAGTAGCCTTCAGCTGGGAAGCTAATAATAATAATCTTCATTAGTGTCATAAGTAGGCTTACATTAACACTGCAATGAAGTTACTGTGAAAATTGCCTTGATGCCACACTACGACGCCTGTTCAGGTACACTGAAGGAGAATTCAGAATGTCCAAATTCACCTAATAAGCACATCTTTCGGGACTTGTGGGAGAAAAGCAGAGTGTCTGGAGGAAACCCACGAAGAACGTGCAGATTCCGCACAGACAGTGACACAAGTCGGGAATCGAACCTGAGTCCCTGGCACAGCAAACCACTGTGCTACCCTAGAGGCTGCTCTCAGTCAAAGGGAGTTGAAGCGACCGTCAGCATTTAACTATTCCACTTCCTCCTTGGCCTGTTGGGCGGCCGACTCTCCATCCTCACCTGCTGCCTTCTGTTCCTCAGGGGCAGGTTCTGCTGCTGCAGGGTCCTCTCCGAGCAGCTCCTACTCGTAAAGCCTCAGTGCATCCCCCAGGGCTGCAGCGGCCAGGATGAAAGCAACTATCGTGGTTGGATTCCAAAGTCAATTGTCTTAGGAAGACATGTTAGCATGGTGCCAACCCCTGTGCCAAACCTGGTTGAATGGGCTACATTGTGGTGCTGGCCTGTACTGCAGCCCCTGCCCCCGCATCGTCCACTCCTCCCCGTCCTTCCTCCCCCTTTCTCAAACCCAACCCCAGCACTCTGCCCCCTGCACCCTGGCCCCATTGTTGCTCTGTATAGTGGGGATCTCTGGCTCCGACACCCATCCCTGCTGGCATGCTACCCATGCCGGAGGTCCGCTCTGTGGCCGCCGTCTGTCGCTCTCCTGTTGGGGCTACTGTGGGCGTCCCTCTTTGCTCCGGTTATGGCCGGGGTGGGGCTGCCTTGCAGGCTGTGGCAATGACAGTTCGTACCCAGACGCCCAGGTCCCAGAAGGGTCACCTCAACCTCACGGCCCATTCCCTGGTCGCCCCTCCCTATTCCCCCCCCCCCCCCCCCAGCTCTGGCAAATGCCCCCCCCAACCAGCTCTGCCAGCAGCAGGACCAGCAGCCCACAGTTGCGCCCCTGAGGACATGTTCTACTTCCTCTCTCCCTCAGCATCCACAGAACCTGTTTCCAGATTTTTAAAACTACAAGTGAAACTCGCCGTCAGCAATTCCTCCTGGAAGAGACAGAGCATTGCGGGAGGCCCGGAGAATACTGAATTGGGCTCGTTAATGATATGCCATCGACATTGACTATACGTGCGAAGTAGGACGCATTGACGGTGCTGTCGCGGCATCGGAGCAAGGCTTTCCGTCGGGTGTCTGCCGCCGGCCATGATTTTTGGCTGACGCGCGATTCTCTGCCCAATCCCGTTTCCCAATTCCAGTGCAGCTGACGGAGAAATCACCCAAGATCTTTCGCCCCACTGTGCACACTGATGCCTGTAACACCTGCTGAAAGGCGCATAATCTCAGACCCATAACAGCTGCATAGGTTCTCTTCCTCATTCAGAAAAGAAAACTACAAACTGAAAACTTAAGGAATCTAATTTATTGTTAATACATAAAGAACAAAAGTAAAACATGCAGATTAGACACGTAATTGTTTCTGCCAAATAACAGCTCAGAATTGGGTAAACCTTAGTATGCATGAGCTCGCTGCAATCTCTCTCAGCCAGACCTGCAGTGCCTTTCTCTGCTGCAGTTAAATTGTTCCCTGAACCCAGATCTGGAATCTGGCTTCTATCTGAGGTCCTTAACATGTGTTACTATGGCGATTAAAAGCTAAAAGCACTTTGTAAAAACTGTAAATCCTAGGACCACCTGCATCCTCCCAAAGGATATCATTTATCGTGACAAAAATATTTAGTCTTTAAATGTTGAATTGTTGCATATCTCCTTATTTATTGCAGAATGCAATGACTCCTTTCAACCTCAGTGACCATAAATACCTTGAAATAGTTTTATTATTCTCTTGATCATTAACTTAACAGAGCAATATTGAATGTAAGCTGTGATTTTCCTTTGACCAGCTAATTGTTTCACATTCACCATACTCAAGAGTATTCGGGCCAAACTACAGAGAAATCACCTAAATGTCTCTTGCTTGCTATGGAATACACTACAGGGACACATAGCTCAAGAGGTTAGGCAGATATTAAGACCATGCATGTGGAGCTGTCACGTTTTCTGCTGACAATAAATATTTTAACCCATACGTCAGCTTGCGTTCACAAGGATCAGAGGGCTTGTTTTGTTGTACAGTTAAGGGGAGATACTAGCGCTGTTTTTCTCCTCAGTGGGGTGGTGGAGAGGTGGAGGTAGTCATTCAGCCTGGAGAGGTCTAGCTTGTTTTTCACGTGTTTTGTCATGTTTTATGCAAAGGGGAGGTGAGATGCAGTATTTTACATCCTGCTTCTTGTTTGGGCCATCAAAGATAGAGCAAATATTCCTGGTAGTGTGCTGGAAGGGGGATTTCCAACTGGATAAAATTATCTTACTATTTTAGTTATAAAGGGCGGGATTCTGTGGAAATCGTCAGGGCGGGAAAAAACGGCGCAAACCCTGGCGTGAACCACTCTGGCGTCGAGCCACCCCAAAGGTGCGGAATCCTCCGCACCTTCAGGGGCTAGGACAGCGCCGGAGTGGTTTGCGCCGCGCCGGCTGGCGGGAAGGGGCTTGGTGCCACGCCAACTGCCGCCGAAGGGCCACCGCCGGCCGGCGCGAGTTGGCGCATGCGCGAGAGCGCCAGCTTCTGCTGGCGTCATCCCGCACATGTGCTGGGGGGGTTCATCTCCGTGTCGGCCATCGCGGATCGGTACAAGGCAGACGCGGAGGAATAGAGTGTCCTCACGGCACAGGCCCGCCCGCGGATCGGAGGGCCCCAATCGCGGGCCAGGCCACCGTGGGGGCACCCCCCAGATCCCCCCCCCCCCCCCCCTCCCGAGGACCCCGGAGGCAGCCCACAGAGGGAGAGGGAGAATTCAGAATGTACAACCAAGATCTACAATGATCAGGAAGGTGAGCTGTTGTGGGGCCATTTGTCCACATCGCCTCAGAAAGCGTTTTTATCAAAACCTTTTTAGAACTAAAGGGTTGGTTTCTTGCCCTTGCATTGATTTAGGTTTCTCTCACCTACTGAAATATAGAACATTCAATGAGGTCAGTCATTAGTAGCTATGCATCAGGGCAAAGGAGGACTGAAGGGAAAGAGGGTAAGAGAAGATAGAGACAGGAAAAAGAAAAGGGAACATCGGAGTGGGTGGAAAAGAGCAGGAAAATAGGAGAAAAAGAGCATTGGGGCGAAAAACGAGAAAGGGGAGGAAAGGAAGTGCTGTGGTTATGGTGGGGGAGGGGGTTGGGGGGTAGATTTCAGAACAGCAGTAGTAGAAAGAATCAGCTATGAAGCAGCAAGTCGCAGGACAAGAAGAAATCTAGGTGAGGGAATACTGGAATGGAAAATCTAGTCAGAACATTGTAAAAGGAGAATTGTAGGACGCTCAGGTAACCTGTGAGGGGCAACTGCAGCAAAATAGGGGAAGATGGGGTGGAATTGGAAATTCAGCCAATAGAGCAGAGAGAACAATGCTCATCATGGTGGTGAGGTGGGGAGTACAAAATTTGCTAACTGGCAGGGAACTGGGGCTAAAACCAGAAGGATAAGGTGGGGGAGTTTCAGGAAAATGAACATACTTGGATCGAGGTTGGATCCGGGTGGGCTGAGGGCCAACGAGTTGCAGAGAATGTGTGCCCTCGATACTCTGCAGCAACTGATTTCACTTGTATTTGTTGAAAACTTTAAATGAACAATAAGGATGGGAAAAGTTTATTGTTTTTTAATAGACAATTTCCTGGTGGGAATTGTTCCATGAAAGTCAGTGAGAAACAAATCTCTCCCCCAAATAAAACTCTGAGTCGGTATAAAGTGCATTATTTATGTGATTTACCGAGTGTAAAGCAATGTGAGAAAAAAATGAAAATCGCTTATTGTCACAAGTAGGCTTCAAATGAAGTTACTGTGAAAAGCCCCTAGTTGTCACATTCCGGCGCCTGTTCGGGGAGGCTGGTACGGGAATTGAACCGTGCTGCTGGCCTACTCTGGCCTGCTTTAAAAGCCAGCAATTTAGTCCTGTGCTAAACAGCCCCTATATGTCCACGGGCTATGAAGGTTTTCACCCAGAATGACTGAGTTTTATCTGTGGGCTAAATGTTTTAGTATGTTTACTTTACATGCGCACCTATTCAGTAAGTTACAGCTTAGTGCTAGAGCTAAATGAGCAGCACTAAGTAATAATAACATTCTTCCTAATACACTTTGTCATCTTTAGTTGTACAAAGCAAAAGGAAATTGCAGATATAGATCTTTTTCTGTTGTGGAATGCCTGTGCTTTCATCCTCAGCTGCTTTGTCTTCTATCAGTTACTAAATCTAATTTTCTGCTGTAAAGTATTAACTTTAATGTCTCTTTGATTTTTGGACTAAGTCCAAATAACTGTAGTACAAGAACATTTGTAAATAATATTTGAAGCTTTGTAGTTCCATAATATTCTGATAAGATTGTTTCTTATACAATGCAAAAGTCAGGGATGGCAGCAAAGAGGAGGGGGTGAAAGCTTTTTCATGAAATTCCTCCAGTGAAATGCTGTTCAACTACAAAATATTTTTCAACTTAATAATAATCTTTATTAATCGCCTGTTCGAGTACACTGAGGGAGAATTCAGAATGTCCAATTCACCTAACAGCATGTCTTTCTGGACTTGTGGGAGGAAACCGGAGCACCCGGAGGAAACCCACGGAGACACGGGGAGAACGTGCAGACTCCGCACGGATCGTGACCCGAGTCGGGAATCGAACTGGGGCCCCTGGCGCTGTGAAGCAACAGTGCTAACTGCTGCGTTACCTTGCCTTAACATTGGAACTGACGGTTGATCATATTATACTTGCTGTGCTGCAGGAATAATGAATAGATTACCCGTGGATACAATTGGCCAGAGGTGAAAGCCATAAGTTGCAGTGTTGCATTAATATCCTGGAGTTTAGTTTACCAACAGGTGGTTATATTTCTCAAGAAACTAATGGATGTGGTAAATTCCATGACAAAGCTAATTGTACCGAGTCTATAAAGGGAACTAGCACAGTGGGTTGAATAGTCTTTTCTTCAATTCTTATCATTCCATTTCTTCTCTTATGAGCAAGTCAGTCAGGATAATGAAGAACAGAAGAGCAGACCCACCACTGGACATGATCTATCGGCTGCGTTGTGCCCGAAAGGCAGAGCGACGTGGCTGGTAGATGCTGGGAGATCCATCTTCCAGGAACTAGCCGGCTCGACACACCTCCCAAGATCTAACATGATCTAGCGAGACGTTGCGATCTCAATCCTGCCCATTGTGGGTGGGACCACTACTTTGCAATCTGCATGTTAGAGTAGGACAGCTAGTCTCACTCTAATATGCTCCACTGCAGTGTTTTTCAAGCTTTTTTGCCTGGGACCCATTTTTACTAACTGGCCATTCTTCAGGACCCACACCGGCCAACCTTTGCAACTGAAGCTGGCAGACCCACCATTTTCACTTACCTTTTATGTGACAGGTGAGTCTACTGGTCCTCATGATCTAACTTGCTTTGTTATTCAATGTTATATTTCTGGTAATGACTTCAGCTGATGATTTAACATCTCACTGCAACTCCCCCTTTCCTCCCCCTTTCTCGTTTTTCGCTCTTTTTCTCCTATTTTCCTGCTCTTTTCCACCCATTCCAATGTTCCCCTTTCGTTATCCTGTCTCTATCTTCTCTTACCCTCTATCCCTTCAGTCCTCCTTTGCCCTGATGCATAGCTACTAATGACTGACCTCATTGAATGTTCTATATTTCAGTAGGTGAGAGAATGTTATCTACCGCGACTCTGTTTATATTTGGGCCCTCAGCGGGGAACTCCCCCATGAGGCCGAACTTAGTCCCTTTTCCTACACTGAGGCGCTCTGCTCGCCGGAACTCCTCAGTGTAGGAGAAAATCGGGCAGCTCAATCTCTCGACGCCCCCCTGACACGAGTCCCAAACCTCCCCAAAGCCCCAACTCACCTATAAGGGAGGCCTTGGCCCCCGATCACCCTCCCGCAACCCCCCAGCCCCTCGCCCGGTGCGCCACTTCACACGGAAAGGCCATGCCCCGGCCTGAACTCTGGCAAGGGAAACATTCCAGCCTGCCACCTTGGCACTACCATGCTAGCAGTGTCACTGCCAGCAACACCTGGCCTCTTTGGCATTGCAAGGATGGCAACCCGGTGACCCTGCCAGGGTGCCAGGCTGGCAATGCCAGGGTGTCCAGGTGGCACCTGCAGTGTCAGAGAGTCACCCTGCCCAGAGGGTAAGCACCTGGGGCCTCCAATTCCCTGGGATGCCCCCACAAGTGCCATTCCATTTGGTCCCCGTTTGTGGAGACCAGCACTGAATGGTGCTCACCCGAGGTCTGCAAGGCAAAAGGGTTAGATTCCAACACCTCGGGTGGATCATGGTAGAGCAGTCATTTTCAAATCCAGGCTCGTGACCCGGGGTAGGTCACGTTGGGAGGGTTGCGGGCCCATGTGTTGCAGCGTTCCCGATCGTGGGGCCGTGCATTGTGCCGTTCCTGATCATGGGAAGTAGTGCCCAACAGCGTGACTGGCTTTTAAAAATGACAGCCATTCCGCGCATGCGTGCCCCCTCAGCAGTGCGCAGGCCCGTTGACTTAACCAGGATGATATTTTATTGATGTGCACGTGGTAAGGTAATGATCAGAATGCTATCCAGTCCAAGTTATCATAGAATTACATTGGACTGTCCTGGAACTATGTGCGACTGTCCTCAAGTACGTCTTACAACCTTCTGCCGTTAGCCGGATGTCAGCTGACTGATATCTGACGCCACCTGCTGGTGGGAGGTCGCAATGTTGAGTATACGTGATATTATCTACAGGCATATCACCACATAACCCATGAAGAAGAAGATGAAAACAAGAACAAAGCAGCATAAAGATAATTACTTGAGTTATGGGTTTATTAATTGTGCTACTGCAAATCAGGACTCAAAGTTCATGTGAGTTAAATGCAGGGAAGCACTGGCAAGTGAAAGTTTAAAGCCCTCAAACCTTCAAGACATTTGAAGACTAAGCATGACGGGGCCGAGGACAAACTTCTTTATTTTTAAAAACTAAAGTGTTTCTCGGCACTGCGAGTGCTGGGAAACGCCCAGCTAAACACACTCGTTGCTGCACTCTGTTACCTTTCACTTCGATCGTGCCTAACTTCCCTTCTCCTAAAGCTAAAATAGTAAAAGCTGATGAGCTCAGAGAGTCCAGGGCTGATTCATAAATCAGATTCATAACACAGCCGAACAGGTTGAGTATGTCAACCTGCAAATTCTTTCAAACATGCTAATGGCTGGTAGTAAGAGTGGGAGAGATCCTGGTCAGCTACGCTTGATATGGACTGGTACCCCGTAAGCTACAAGCCATGGTGACAGACTAGTGACCTGCTCTGGAAATTCTTAGCTTTGTCTTAGTGTATCACTCGGCGTGGGAAGAGAATTGGAATGGATTCATAAATCAGCCTAAACATGGTGACTTTTTAAAATTATCTCATGAGATAAAAAGATGTGCGGGTTAGGTGGATTGGCCATGCTAAATTGCCCGTAGTGTCCTAATAAAAGTAAGGTTAAGGGGGGGGTTGTTGGGTTATGGGTATAGGGTGGATACGTGGGTTTGAGTAGGGTGATCATGGCTCGGCACAACATTGAGGGCCGAAGGGCCTGTTCTGTGCTGTACTGTTCTATGTTCTATGTTCTATGAGATGTGGGCATCGGTGGCTAGGCCAGCATTTATTGCCATCCCTAATTACTCTTGAGAAGGTTGTGGTGAGTTGCCTTCCTGAACTGCTGCAGTCCATTTGGTGTAGGTACATGCATGGTGCTGTTAGCAGAGAGTTTGAGGAGTTTTGACATAGCTTTTTGTGTACAGGACATATTTGGGCAATGGATAGATGCAATTGGTGTCACTGTACTAGAACAGCTTGGCTATGGCACAGGTAATTGCACAAGCCTTCAGTACTATTACCTAAACATTGTCAGGGCCTTTGCAGTATCAGTGTCTTCAGCCGTTTCTGGATTTCGCATGGAATGAATCAAATTGGCTGAAGACTGACATCTGTGATGTTGGAGACCTCTGGAGGAGACCAAGATGGATCATCCACTCGGCACTTCTGTCTGAAGATTGTTGCAAATGTTTCAACCTTACCTTTTGCTAATGTGCTGGGCGCCTCCTTCACAGAGTACGGGGAAATTTGTGGAGCCTTCTCCTCCAACATGGGGCTGGTTTAGCACAGGGCTAAAGAGCTGGCTTTTAAAGCAGACCAAGGCAGGCCAGCAGCACGGTTCAATTGCCGTACCAGCCTCCCCGTACAGGTGCCGGAATGTGGCGACTAGGGGCTTTTCACAGAAACTTCATTTGAAACCTACTTGTGACAATAAGCGATTTTCATTTCATTTTCAATGAGTTGTTTAATTGTCCACCACCATTCACAGCTGGATGTAGCAGGACTGCAGAGCTTAGATCTGATCCGTTGGTTGTAAGATTGCTTAGCTCTGTCTATTACTTGCTGCTTTTGCAAATCATCCTGTGTTGTAGCTTAATCCGGTAAAGACCTCATTTATTTAGGTATTCCTGGTGCTACATTGAGCCAAGGCTCATTTTGAATCCTCCTTAAATAAAAAAGTAAAATCCAAAATGTAAACTATTGCAAAAACAAATTTCACTTAAAAAAAAACAATGGGTGAGATTCTCCATTTGGGAGACCCTGGGCTGGATTCAATCACTTGAGAGACTAAGTGCTGACTACGGGACTGAATGGAAGGTGTTCCACCGTCCTGATGGCAGCAATGGTCTCGGTGCGATTCAGGACATACTAATGGGACAGCACTCACGCCGCATGGAAATACTGCAATTCCAACTCATGGCGGCATCGGATTCGCTGCGTTCAGGATTGGCACTGGAGAGGCTGATGAGCTGGAGCTGCATGTAAGCACTCCAATTCCCACACACTCTCATTAAAGCTGAGAACATAAGAACATAAGAACTAGGAGCAGGAGTAGGCCATCTGGCCCCTCGAGCCTGCTCCGCCATTCAATTAGATCATGGCTGATCTTTTGTGGACTCAGCTCCACTTTCCGGCCCGAACACCATAACCCTTAATCCTTTTATTCTTCAAAAAACTATCTATCTTTACCTTAAAAACATGTAATGAAGGAGCCTCAACTGCTTCACTGGGCAAGGAATTCCATAGATTCACAACCCTTTGGGTGAAGAAGTTCCTCCTAAACTCAGTCCAAGATCTACTTCCCCTTATTTTTTTTTTTTTTAATTATAAATTTAGAGTACCCAATTATTTTTTCCAATTAAGGGGCAATTTAGTGTGGCCAATCTACCTATCCTGCACATCTTTGGGTTGTGGGGGTGAAACCCACGCAGACACGGGGAGAATGTGCAAACTCCACACGGACAGTGACCCGGGGCCAGGATTCGAACCCAGGTCCTCAGCGCCGTAGGCAGCAATGCTAACCACTGTGCCACCGTGCTGCCCTACTTCCCCTTATTTTGAGGCTATGTCTCCTAGTTCTGCTGTCACCCGCCAGTGGAAACAACCTGCCCGCATCTATCCTATCTATTCCCTTCATAATTTTAAATGTTTCTATAAGATCCCTCCTCATCCTTCTAAATTCCAACGAGTACAGTCCCAGTCTACTCAACCTCTCCTCATAATCCAATCCCTTCAGATCTGGGATTAACCTAGTGAATCTCCTCTGCACATCCTCCAGCGCCAGTACGTCCTTTCTCAAGTAAGGAGACCAAAACTGAACACAATACTCCAGGTGTGGCCGCACTAACACCTTATACAATTGCAACATAACCTCCCTAGTCTTAAACTCCATCCCTCTAGCAATGAAGGACAAAATTCCATTTGCCTTCTTAATCACCTGTTGCACTTGTAAACCAACCTTCTGTGACTCATGCACTAGCACACCCAAGTCTCTCTGAACAGCGGCATACTTTAATATTTTATCGTTTAAATAATAATCCCGTTTGCTGTTATTCCTACCAAAATAGATAATCTCACATTTGTCAACATTGTATTCCATCTGCCAGACCCTAGCCCATTCACTTAACCTATCCAAATCCCTCTGCAGACTTCCAGTATCCTCTGCACTTTTCGCTTTACCACTCATCTTAGTGTCATCTGCAAACTTGGACACATTGCCCTTGGTCCCCAACTCCAAATCATCTATGTAAATTGTGAACAATTGTGGGCCCAACACGGATCCCTGAGGGACACCACTAGCTACTGATTGCCAACCAGAGAAACGCCCATTAATCCCAACACTTTGCTTTCTATTAATTAACCAATCCTCTATCCATGCTACTACTTTACCCTTAATGCCATGCATCTTTATCTTATGCAGCAACCTTTTGTGTGGCACCTTGTCAAAGGCTTTCTGGAAATCCAGATATACCACATCCATCGGCTCCCCGTTATCTACTGCACTGGTAATGTCCTCAAAAAATTCCACTAAATTAGTTAGGCATGACCTGCCTTTTACGAACCCATGCTGCGTCTGCCCAATGGGACAATTTCTATCCAGATGCCTCGCTATTTCTTCCTTGATGATAGATTCCAGCATCTTCCCTACTACCGAAGTTAAGCTAACTGGCCTATAATTTCCTGCTTTCTGCCTACCTCCTTTTAAAACAGTGGCGTCACGTTTGCTAATTTCCAATCCACCGGGACCACCCCAGAGTCTAGTGAATTTCGGTAAATTATCACTAGTGCATCTGCAATTTCCCTATCCATCTCTTTTAGCACTCTGGGATGCATTCCATCAGGGCCAGGAGACTTGTCTACCTTTAGCCCCATTAGCTTGCCCATCACTCCCTCCTTAGTGATAACAATCCTCTCAAGGTCCTCACCTGTCATAGCCTCATTTCTATCAGTCGCTGGCATGTTATTTGTGTCTTCCACTGTGAAGACCGACCCAAAAAACCTGTTCAGTTCCTCAGCCATTTCCTCATTTCCCATTATTAAAACTCCCTTCTCATCCTCTAAAGGACCAATATTTACCTTAGCCACTCTTTTTTGTCTTATATATTTGTAAAAACTTTTACTGTCTGTAAGATGCCACCTTGGAGATTTCTCTTTGAAGTGGTTGCTATTTGCAAACATTGTGGTCAGGGCACTTTAGAGTTACTCAACCACGAAGTAATGTGAATGAAGCAAGGCTCACTGCTGTATGTGGAAGCTGTCAATCACCACTCACTAAGGGAAATGAGCTGACAGGGGGGATGCAAGACACCAAAGTATCTGGGACCTTAGTGAGAAATTAGACTAACAGTGTATCTCCATAACCAATTAAATTTAAGGATTGAGGAAGAAACAGAAATGATAAAGAAGAAAGTGAATTTGGATCTAATAATGCAGAGAATGCAGAGAGGGAAAGAATATTTAGATTAAGAGAGCAAAATCTCGAAGAATAAATCTGTAGAATTGAGCCTTCCTTCCACAATTTAAATTGTTCCCTTTCAGGGCGGCACAGTGGTGCAGTGGTTAGCACTGCTGCCTACGGCGCTGAGGACCTGGGCTAGATCCCGGCCCTGGGTCACTGTCCATGTGAAGTTTGCACATTCTCCCCATGTCTGCGTGAATTTCACCCCCACAATCCAAAGGTGTGCAGGTTAGGTGGATTGGCCATGCTAAATTGCCCCATAATTGGAAAAAAATTATTGGGTACTCTAAATTTATAAAATAAATAAATTGTTCCCTTGGGTGGGGGAGGTTGATTGGCTTTGCATTGGCAAATATCACATAGCTGTGCAGTTTCTGTGACAATTTTAATGGGCAATTAATGTTCAAATGCAACGGGCGCGATTCTCCGCACCCGCGGAAAATCGCGAAGACGGCCGTGAAAACGGCCGGCTTTTGTGACGGCCCGACACGGCCCCGTTCCCGACGTATTCACGTCCGGGAAATGGGCTAGGAACAGGGCCGCGTCAATCACGTGTGCGATGACGCCGGAACACGACGACGACACGAACACGCCCACGTGAGGCCGCCCGACGCCGTTAAAAGGCGCGGGCGAGCACAGAAACTGTAGGCCAGGGTGTCGGAGCAAATGAGAGCAGCCCCGCGATTCTTGGAGGCTGACGTGGAGACGCTGCTCGAATCAATCGAGCAGAGGAGGGGCATCATCTGCCCACGTAGAGGGCATCGCCACCCTGCCAGCGTGGTGCGCCAGGCCTGGCGTGAGGTGGCTGCTGCCGTCAGTGCTGTGGGGCAGACCCCTCGCTCGGCAGACCAATGTCGGAAGAAGGTGCACAACCTCACCAGGGCTGCCAGGGTAAGTGCCAACACGGTGCCCCCGGGTCACAATCATCCCTCCCCCCTTTACTTAATCACCCACCTCCCCCCCCCCTCTCGGCACGGGGGGGTGGAGGGGGATTGGGGCAGAGTGAGTTGAGGGTGGTTCACAAAGTAGTCACAGACCCAGCGCTCTGGCCCCGTGGAGAGATGCAATGGTCTTATTACAACTTGACCCCCAAACTGTGCCAGTATCTGAACGGACTGCTGATACCTGCCGTATTGTAATGATCTACCTATGCCCCCTCCCCCAACAGGACAAGACCGTTCACAATACTCGTGAGCGGAACAAGACTCGAGGGGGTTCGCCCATCCTGCACCCCCTCACCACATTTGAGCAGAGGGCACTGGACCTTGTTGGGGGATCTGCCACCCGGGAGATCGCGCAATGCGAGGTTGGCGGAGCTGCAACAAGTGAGACAACCCTGCATGACAAACAACCCCCCCCCCTCCCCCATCCTCTGTCCCTTCACACTCTGCCCACTGGAACACCTCCCCCATCCTCTGTCCCTTCACACCCTGCCCACTTGGACACCTCCCCCATCCTCTGTCCCTTCACACCCTGCCCACTGGGACACCTCCCCCATCCTCTGTCCCTTCACACCCTGCCCACTGGGACCGTCCAGCGCCCGGCCGAGCGTCTCTAAATAACCCGTTTCATTCTCTTCCCTAGGACGTGATGCCGAACGACCAGGGCCGTCTGCCTCCAGGCGGACACAGGCATCTTCCCCCACCGCACCCAGGGCCGCACGACAGAGGGTGCCCGATCAGCGGGGAGTCCCATCCTCCACAACCGAATCTGTGGAGCAGGACGCCCAGAGGGTGGCGAGAGAGCAAGAGAGAGAAATGGCCCGCGAACGCCCTGCGGCCTCTCAGCGGGCCGATGACATAGAGGAGGCGTCCACCCAAGACGACCTCGAGCTTGCGGCACAGCTGTCTCCCACACCATCCACCATCCCAGAGACACTCACCCTGGTTGGCCTATTTAGTGATGAGGCTCCTGGGTCACAGTCCGGGTTGCACATCACAGCTGAGCAGGTACAGCAGGTGGAGGTCGGAGCAGCCGAGGGCCGGACTGGCGGAGGACAGGCCAGGCCCAGCATTCAGCTGGCTCCCAGACATTTTCCGAGTTCCTGGAGTTTCTCAACCCACCCGCACAGCCGATGCATCAAGAAACCCAGGGACACAATGACGGGATGAGGGCTGTCTTCCAGACTCTGCAGACGCTGTTAGAGGAGTCGAACCGCATCCACGAGCAGGGAGTGGTGCCGTTCATGGCAGCAACCCAGGCCGACACCACACGGGTGGCATCCGCGGTGGAGGCAATGGGTCAGGTTATGCAAGGCATTGGGCTTAATGTGCACGCGTCATCCTCGGCCCTGGACAGGGTTGCCCTCTCACAGGCAGCAATGCGCCAGAGCCAACGCGACATTGCCGGCGCGCTGCGGGCCTTGGCCGAGTCTCAGCAGGTCATGGCCCAGTCACAGCACGCCATGGCACAGTCACAGCAGTCGATGGCACAGTCCCAGCAGTCAGTCGCGGAGAGCATCAACCGCCTGACACATGTGCTGGATGGCGTCGTGCACTCACAGGTTGAGATCGCACAGTCCCTGGCGGGAATGTCTAACTCCCTGGACTCCGTCTCTGCAAACCTTCGGATCCTGGTGGATACCGTTGCAGGCATCCAGGACTGGCAGCGCCAGGTGTCAGTGGCGCGACGGGGCACCTACCTGCACGCACCTCTGTCCCAAAGTGAGGCCCGGGGGCCACCGGGCTCCCCGAGGGAGGAGGAGGTTTTGGGGCCCGTCCCATTAACTCCATCACGGAACGTCCCGGAATTCTCGGCCTCCCCCCGTCCCATCCCTGGTGCATCGGGTGGGCAGCAGGCAGAGCAGGGTGGCACAACGTCACCCGCAGGGCCGGCTCAAGGCACCGGCAACTCGGGCAGTCGCCCGGGGCGCCATGTGCTGGGGGGCGCCAGAGACTCGGGTCCCACGCATGCGCAGTTGGGCCGGTGCCAACCAGCGCATGCGCGGTGGCCGCCCTCCCCCAAGGCGACCCCCCCGGTCCGCCCCGCTCGGTCCACCCCCCGCTCGGATCCGCTCCCCCCCCCCCCCCCCCGCCCGCCCACCCCCCTTGGGTCCGCCCCCCCCCGCCCCCCCCCTCGGGTCCGCCCCTCCCCGCCCCCCCCTCGTGTCCGCCCCCCCCGCCCCCCCCTCGGGTCCGCCGCCCCCCCCTCGGGTCCGCCCCCCCCTCGGGTCCGCCCCCCCCGCCCCCCCTCGGGTCCGCCCCCCCCCCCGCCCCCCCCTCGGGTCTGCCCCCCCCTCGGGTCCGCCCCCGCCACGGCCCCCCCCACCCCGCCCCTCGGCCCCGCCCCCCGCCCCTCGGCCCCGCCCCCCGCCCCTCGCCCCCCCCCCCCCCCAAGGGCGCCGAAGTTCAGCTTGCCCGGGGCGCCAGCAACCCTAGGGCCGGCGCTGGTCACCCGAGACGCCCGCAGAGCAGCCTGGCCCATCAAGGCCGGGTCGCCCCAGGAAACGCTTGCCGAAGGAGAAACGAGTCGAAGGGGGCGATTCGCAGCAGTCCTCCTCCACTCCTGCTGTATCATCTGGGGAATCACTTAGACGTAGTGGTAGGGCCCGTAAGGCAACAAAGAGAGACACTGAGTAAGTTGGCACGGGTGAAGGGCACAGTTTAGTTGTAGGGGCTAGGGCACCTGTAAATTATTGTTAACATTAAACGCACTGTTCCACCTTACTTGTAATACCGTGTGATTGTTCCACAGCCACAGGAATCGTGATGGTGACCGAGTGTCGCTGGGGTTGACGAGCGGTGAAACTTTGGTGCCGGGTGTGCAGTCCCTTCCCCTCCCCCCACCCCCTCCCACAGCTAGCCCACGCGGGCACGTGATGGAGTGTCCGTGACGAACTCAGCGGCCACCAAGGTGGATGGTCAACTATTGCCATGGGTCAGACTCTCTCTAACGATTCTGAGCTCACAGCTCATCGCAGAGCGGGCTGTCATCATTCCACATGGCACTGATCACACCCGCTGACACAGCCATCAATGTTGTGCCATACCGTCTGGACCAAGTGGTAAGGGTGATGTTGAAGTGGAGCAGTGTACACTGAGAGGGGAGGGGGGTTGTGGTGGTGGCAGTTGTGAGTTGACCCTCTGCACGACTAGCGATGCAGGTGGTGGTTTGGTGTTCAGCGGGGACGTCGCATGCGACGCGTGAACCGTGCTACCACCAAGGCGTCGCATGCCCGCCGTCCTCGCCGGGTCCGTCGTGCCGCCTCCTGGACATCACCAGCACCTGGGTTGTGTCTGCGTGCTGCTCCCGCCACTCCGCCAGCCTCCTCCTCCTCCTCCTCCTCCCTCTCCTCCTCCTCCTCCTCTGTGCTGGCACCACTACCACTAGCTTCTCCCTCCGCCTCCTGCAGCAGGTCATCTCCCCTCTGCACCGCGATGTTGTGCAGCGCACAGCAGACCACAACAATGCGAGCGACCCTGTCGGGCTGGTACTGCAGGGCCCCTCCGGAGCGGTCCAGGCACTTGAATCTCATCTTCAGGAGGCCAAGGCAGCGCTCCACCACACCCCTGGTTGCTGCATGGGCCCTGTTGTATCGGGTTTCCGCATTGGTCTGAGGCCTCCGTATAGGCGTCATCAGCCAAGACCTCAGCGGATAACCCCTGTCGCCTAGCAACCAGCCCCTCAGCCGGGGGGGGGAACGTCCCTCAAACATCGCAGGGATGTACGACTGCGCCAGTATGTAGGAGTCATGCACACTCCCTGGGAACCTTGCACAGACGTTCATGAACGTCATGTGGGGGTCGCATACCACTTGGATATTCATGGAGTATGTCCCCCTCCTGTTTGTGAACACCTCCCTGTCCCCTGCAGGCGGGCGCATGGGGACGTGAACACAATCGATTGCCCCCTGCACCATCGGTATCACGGCCATGCTGGCAAATCCACGAGCTCGTGAGTCTTGAGTTGCTCGGTCCTCGGGAAAGGTGATGTAGCGGTCCGCAATGGCATAGAGGGCGTCGGTCACATCCCGGATGCACCTGTGGACCGATGACTGGGAGATCCCGGAGAGGTCCCCGCTTGGAGGTCGCATAGAAGTTAAGAGCGACCATCACCTTGATGGCAACCGGGATCGCGTGTCCTCCCCCCGTTCCACGTGGGGCGAGGTACGCCACGAGGTGACAGATATGTATCACCGTCCGCCTACTCAGCCGCAGTCTCCTCCTGCAGGTGATGTCCGTCATTGTTAGGAAAGAGATCCGGACACGGTACACCCTCGGCCTTGGTCGTCGCCTCTGGTGCCGTGGCTGCACCCTCACTCTCTCCTCTTCCTCTTCCTCCTCCTCCTCCCCCCCATGCTGCTCGACGACTGGCAACTCCTCGGCCCTTCCCTCTGCTGCTGCAGCTGGCCCTGCATCCACTGCGGGTTGTGGGTGTGGATGCTGCTGCATCGCCAAATGCAGTGCAGCGGCCCCAACCACTGCGCAGAACATAGCCGTTCTGTTCGCAGACATTGTGCTAACCTACAGAAGGGTGGTGGGGGGCAGAGAAACGGGACATGTTAGACGGACATGTTAGACGGAGGTTAGTCGACACCTCGGCAGCCGCCTTCCACGGGATACCTGTGTGTCCCGGTGGCCTGGTCGCGCTGCTGACACGCGGGCAGCCTAACCCCTGGTCACTTTCTGCATCCAACGGGCAGTTAACTACGTCCTCTTCACCGGTGCGTCAGTGGCCTGTGGCCGTAAGCCACAGGGGAACCAGCGGCCGTGTCCTCGTGACCGGCACGCCATGGCATGGTGGCAGACATTTTGTAACCGGGGTTGGACGGGTCACTCGCTCACTCACTCCCTACCCCCCCGCTCCCACTCCCCCCCCCGTCTCCCCCACTCCCCCCTCAGTCTCCCCCACTCCCTCCCTCAGTCTCCCCCACTCCCCCCTCCGTCTCCCCATTCCCCCCTCAGTCTCCCCACTCCCCCTCCGTCTCCCCCACTCCCCCCTCAGTCTCCCCCACTCCCCCCTCCATCTCCCCCACTCCCCCCTCCGTCTCCCCCACTCCCCCCTCCGTCTCCCCCACTCACCCTTCAGTCTCCCCCCTCCGTCTCCCCCACTCCCCCCTCAGTCTCCCCCACTCCCCCCTCCGTCTCCCCCACTCCCCCCTCAGTCTGCCCCACTCCCCCCTCCGTCTCCCCCACTTCCCCCTCCGTCTCCCCCACTCCCCCTCAGTCTCCCCCACTCCCCCCTCAGTCTCCCCCCCCCCCCCCTCCGTCGCCCCACTCCCCCCTCAGTCTCCCCCACTCCCCCCTCCATCTCCCCCACTCCCCCCTCCGTCTCCCCACTTCCCCCCTCAGTCTCCCCCACTCCCCCCTCCATCTCCCCCACTCCCCCCTCAGTCTCCCCCAATCCCCCCTCCGTCTCCCCCACTCCCCCTCAGTCTCCCCCACTCCCCCCTCCGTCTCCCCCACTCCCCCCTGCTCAGGACCCCCTCCCGTTCTCGGGGATGCCTTTCCCGTTGTGGCCAGACTCCGGCAGTGCGCTGAGCTGTGCGCTAAGCGGTGTGCTCACCTCCTCGAAGCTCTCGTCAGCCAGCACGACTGGTTGACGAACTTGAAAAGCAGGTGTGTTGGCCGGCGTGAAAACATTGCGTGATGACGTCGGGACTTCGGCCCATCCGGGCCGGAGAATAGCGGGGGGCCAATAAGTCGGGATTCTGGTCATGTCGGGGGGTCTTTCGAGGCCTTTGCCGGTTAGCCGACGTGTAGTTTGTGCGGGGTTCGGAGAATAGCGGGAGGGCGTCGGACCGGCGTCGCCGTGAAAATATGCGCGGCCCGCTATTCTCCGAACCGGAGTGAGAGCAGAGAACCGCGCCCAACATCTTTAAACAATCACAGACAAGTTGAGGGCGAGCTGCATTTTGGTCAAAAGGCAGAATAATGCAAATTGTCTAACAACTTGTGACAAACACAGGATAGCTACTCTGCAATACAAGTTTCAGGATGATTTATAGGGAACCAGTGAGTCTAACGTCGGTACTAGGGAAATTGCTGGAGTCCACAGTCGAGGGTTTCATAGCACAGCATTTGAAAAGCAGTGGTGTTTTTTAAAATTCATTTATGCAATGTGGACTTCGCTGGTTAGGCCAGCATTTATTGCCCATCCCTAGTTTTCCTTCAGAAGGTGGTGGTGAGTTGGCTTCTTGAACCGCTGCAGTCCTTGAGGTGCAGGTATACCCACCATGCTGTTAGCGAGGGAATTCCAGGATGTTTCCCCAGTGACAGTGAAGGAATCAGACAAAGTTAGCATGGGTTTACGAAAGGAAAATCATGCTTGACAAATTTACTAGAGTTCTTTGAAGATGTAACTCGTAGAGTTGACCAGGGAGAACGAGTGCATGTGGTTTATTTAGATTTACAGAAGGCTTTCAACAAGGTCTCACATAGCAGATTAATATTTAAAGTTAAAGCACATGGATGGGATTTCTGGCAGATGGATAGAAGGCTGGTTTGCAGACAGGAAGCAAAAAGTTGGAATAAATGGGTCTTTTTCTGATTGGCAGGCAGTGACTAGTGGGGCACCATAGGGATCTGTGTTAGGACCCCAACTGTTCACATTGTATGTTAATGATTTGGACGTGGGAACTAAATGTAGGATCTCAAAATTTGCAGATGATACAAAGTTGGGTGGGTGGGTGAGGAGTATGCAGAGATACTTCAGCAGGATTTGGACAGGCTGACTGAGTGGGCAGATGCATGGCAGATGCAGTATAATGTGGATAAATGTGAGGTTATCCGCTTTGGTAGAAAAAATAGGAAAGCAGATTATTATCTGAGTAGGTGTAAATTGAGAGAAATGGATACTCAGCAAGGCCGTGGTGTCCTCGTGCATCAGTCACTGAAAGTAAGTGCCCAGGTACAGCAGGCAGAAAAGAAGGCAAATGGTATGTTGGCCTTCATAGCGAGAGGATTTGAGTATAGGAATAGAGATGTTTTACTGCAATTGTATAGGACATTGGTGAGGCTACACCTCAGTGTTGTATGAAGTTTTGGTGTCCTTATCTGAGGAAGGAAATTCTTGCTTTGGAGAGTGCAGCGAAGGTTTACCAGGCTGACTCCTGGGATGGCGGGATTGTCGTAAATGGAGAGAATAAATCGGTTAGTGTTATATTCATTGGAGTTTAGAAGAGTGAGAGGGGCTCTCATAGAAACTTACAAAAGTCTATCAGGATTAGACAGGGTAGATTCAGAAAGAATGTTCCCAATAGTGGGGAGTCCAGAACCAGGGGTCATAGTTTGAGGACTGAGGTGAAATTTCTTCACCCAGTGAATGGTGAATCTGGAATTCGCTACCACAGAAAGTAGTTGAGGCCAAAACATTGTGTAATTTCAGGAAGGAATTAGTTATAGATCTTGGGGCTAAAGGGGCCAAGCGATATGAGGGAAGAAAGGATCAAGGTATTGAACTCAATGATCAGCCATGATCATAATGAATGGCAGAGCAGGCTCAAAGGGTCGAATGGCCTCCTCTTGCTTCTATTTTCTATGTTAATAATGTCCTTAAACGTGACGTTAATGGGACAGCAAAGTGTGGGCCTTTAATATCGAAATAAACGCTGCTGTGTCACACTGTCTCTTTGTCAGATTTTTCCCAAATTTTAACACGATTATTCACATGAAAGAAAAAACAAACACTGTCAGAGGTGGCTGCTTTTAGATGAGACATTAGCCACCCTGCTCAGATGTATGTTAAAAGTCTCATGGAACTCCTTTGTTGAAAAGCAGCAGAGTTCAAGGAATGACTAAGGCTTTAAAAATATTATTTTCGCAAAGCATTCAAAGCTGCAAAAATATCTCTGTGGACATGTTATTGTAACATAAGAAGGGAACGATCTAATGGTCTTGTTGTGCCCGACTTGGTGACGTGACAAAGCCGTTAAACCTCGCAAGAGGCCTCAGATGCTCGGAACGCCTTGCAAGATCTAACGAGATCTCATGAGATGTCACAATCTGGATCTCACCTTCACTGGCCATTACCCAGATTAACATATTTAAATGAGCCATTTGCCGCTGTATTCTCCCAGGAACTAACGGCCATGCCTGGGAGACCTCGCCATGCCACCCTTTATCACTGGTCCACACAAATAATGGCACCTGGGGGTCTCTCAAGCCCCCGGGTGGTCGGGCTCTTGGTAGGGTGGCACCCTGGCACTCACCCTGGCACCCAGGCACCTTGGCACTGCCAGATGGGCACACTGGCAGTGCTGCCCTAGCACTGCCAGTGAACATGGGTGAGAATGCCAGGGTATCAGGCTGGCAATGCCAAGGTGCCCATGTGCCTGACTACATCTTCCAGGGATCAGGCCCGGGGGTGCCTTCCCTTAAGAGATGGGGTGAGGAGGGCCTCGAGGACCCCTAAGAGGTACATTGGGGAGCGGGAGGGGGGGTCCAGAGGCCACGGTGGAGGAGCAGGGAGGGGGAGCTTTGAAACATCAGGATAACATTTAAAAATGGCGTCCTGCTCCACGAAAATTCTTCCTGGTGAGCTGAGCCCGGCAGTGCAGGAAATGAGAAAAGTGCGGCTGAGGCTAAACCAAACGTCAGTGTCCTGTTAAATAGCGGAGTCGTTCTTGGCACTGCAGGTGCAGAGAAACATCCTGCTATATTCGCCCAAAATGGGACTCTGTATTTTATGCCTGTGATTTTGATTTCTTTAGTTTGGTCAAGTTTTGTTATGGGCATTGAGGGCATACCATTTGGATCTTTAACACCTGGTTTTATGGGTACCTTGAGTGTCCTTAGAGGTCTAAGATGACATCAATGGAATGTGTGCACAATCCCTGTGTGATATTGCACGTGCAGTGAATGTCTGCTGGAAGTATATAGATCAAGATCTTTCTGAAAAGAAAAATCCAATTGAAGGGAAATTTAGCCTGGCCAATCCACCTACCCTACACATCTTTGGGTTGTGGGGGTGAGACCTATGCAGACACGGGGAGAATATGCAAACTCCATACGGACATCTTCACCGTCTGCACCTTCCCAGCTAATGACAACGGGAGCGCGCCCAGCTCCGAGAATCGTCCTTCATATGGTCTACTAGCTGGGTCAGATTTAATTTATGCAGCCGGTCCCATTCCCGTGCCATTTGAATGCCTAGGTACCTAAAGCTTCCTCCTACTAATCTAAACGGCAGCGCCCCCAAGCGCCTCTCCTGTCCCCTCGCCTGGACCGCAAACATCTCACTTTTTCCCATATTTAGCTTATACCCCGAAAACCGGCCAAATTTCCCTAGAATCCTCATGATTTCTTCCATCCCCTCTAATGGGTCCGATACATACAGAAGCAGGTCGTCTGCATAGAGCGAAACTCTGTGCTCCCCCCCCCCCCCCCCCCCCCCCCCCCCGGACCAGCCCCTTGAGGCTCTCAAAGCAATTGCCAACGGTTCTATAGCTAGCGCGAACAACAGTGGGGAGAGGGGGCATCCCTGTCTCGTCCACCGGTGCAGTCTAAAATAGTCCGATGTTGTCCTATTCGTCCGTACACTTGCCACTGGAGCCTAATACAGCAACCTGACCCAGTCAATAAATTGTGATTAAAAAGTGCAATGAAGGAGCAGCACGGTGGAGCAGTAGTTAGCACTGTTGCCTCACGGCGCCGCGGACCCGGGGTTGATCCCGGCCTAAGGTCACTGTCCGTGTGACGTTGGCACATTCTCTCTGTGTCCGCGTGGGTCTCACCCCCACCACCCAAAAAGATGTGCAGGGTCAGTGAATTGGCCACGCTGAATTGCCCATAAAGTGTGATGAAGTGTGACATGACAAAGTTATGAAGAGAGGACGTGCTTACAGAGATTTAATAACATTACTAGATATACCTTTTATTGCCTGCAACAATGTTAGTTGTGTAACCAAAATTAATAACACAAAGAATACATGGCACCTTCTTGTGAAGGAGATCTGACATAGAAATCACAAAATTACGATGAAATAATTTTTACAGGGTTCAATTTTTCATGGAATATACTGTTATAAAGGAATTAATACTTGTTTATGTTGTGTTTTTATAATGATATACAAGCACCAATCACTCACAGGTTTCTGGGTAAAAACATTGTGAGTTTATTTATTTAGACTAGGCACATCAAAACAGCTGTGGAAAGGTAGAAATCTTGAAGATCCCACCAGCAGCAGAGGTGTGCGTACTGTGTTCAGCTCGCAGGTCGAAGTGAAACTGAAACTGGACCACATGACACACTTCCCTCCTCGTGGTGACATGATGCTATTCCTTAAAGGCACATTACAGCAGTTTATATTTTGTGTAATATTTTGTGTTTCCCTGAATTTCTCTAGCTTCTACTTTACAGGCTTCAGTGAAAGAAATTTACTGAGGGTCATCTGCAGAAATTATTCTCGCAGAAACTTTATACATGTCTTGAAAGGTTAAGCAGGAATTATAGACATCCATTTGCAAGGGGAAACTGCAAATGTGTATGTTTTCCTCCTGTGAAGTTTGATACTGTTAAAGAATCTGTGCGCATGGAAATGATTCCCAAGGGGCTGTGGTATTATTGTTAAAATGTGTCACGAGCTGCTGAATAGGTTCTTTGACAGGCCTTCTCCTCTATAATCGCACTGTAATTTACCTATATTTTCAGCGCCATATAAACTCATAAGGTTAGGCTTAGGACCTGACTGTTCAGTTTTCTATTTATGCCAATGGGAAACACCCCTGAGGCGCCAGTGAGCTGGTGGAATAATGACATGGCCAGCATGTCATGGCCATGTTTGGAATGTGTTCCAGACATTAAGAATTTGCTCCTGGAACCACCAAAGCTAGATTATTGATTTTTGAACATTGCTGAATATTACATTCTTTACAAAGAGAGAACAGTTACAGCTTTACTTTAAGTTGCAGGCAGCTGCCAAGTTCCTCTCTTCATCACTGACAGTTCATTTATTCCACCTCTCAAGTCAATATTATCACAATCATTTTTTCAACCTCCGCCTGCGTAAATCATCACTGTGTTGAATTTCACAGTGAACAGGCTCCTGAGCAACACACTCCCAATAGGCAATTGGTGTTCCCATCAGTAGAAAAAAGAATTAGCCAATAATTCTGGCCAAAATGACAGCAGAAATTTATCACGGCCCACTTGGTGCATTTTGCAAACTCAGAGGGCTCACAAGCATGCACAAAATGAATAAGTCATCTTCGCACAAGTATTACTTTAAAAGGCAATATCATTGTGTGCAGATAGTTTTGTTTTCAATCCTTTATTCCATCTGCTGAAGGACAATGCTAACCCTTTAAGCACTGAATCACTGGAATGGGCAATTTTTCAGCTTTAAATCATAGCTTTAAACTGGTGAGGCGACAAGAGCTCCTTTCCATAAACTTTGCCCAGAGCATACTGAGGTCACTGGGTATATAGGCCAAGATAACGCTGCCCTGGGATAATAATAATAATCGCTTATTGTCACAAGTAGGCTCCAATGAGGTTATTGTGAAGAGCCCCTAGTTGCCACATTCCGGTGCCTGTTCGGGGAGGCTGGAACGGGAATTGAACCCGCGCTGCTGGCCTTGTTCTGCATTATAAGCCAGCAGTTTAGCCCACTGTGCTAAGCCAGCCCAGGGATTACCTGGGAGTGAAGCTTGGTCCATTGAATCTATTCCAATTAGGTACTTGAAGGAATTTCCAGATTCAAGTTTTGTTTACTGACTGCAAGATTTGGGACAGAATGTTCCACTGTGCATGCGCCCATCCCAGAAGCACGTGAAATTAAATGTAAAGGTGGCGGGCGCAGATCCCGACGTCATCATGCACTCGTGTGATATTTTGGTCAGTGGGCGGCGCAAGAACGGATCGGTTGTATGCCCATCAAGAATTAAAGAGTCCATAGAGAGGATTGAAGCTGTAATTGCCCAGAATATTGTGTGACCTGTGCGATTTTTGGTCAGTACACGGGCAGGCGGACAATCCGATTTTGCTGTTTTCTCATGGCAGTGCAGGATAAACGTGGGTTGGAGCAATGGTTGGAGTGTTTGGGAGTTTGGTTAGGGTTTGCTTTGGAGCATTGTGAATTTTCACTGCTTTCTTTGGAGGTTTCATCATTCAGTCTGGAGCTTTCAGGACATTGCTGTCCTCTGATATCTGAGATTTGCTACCCTCTTTCACCCTCTTTGCACGCATCAGCCCCATTGCATCTGTGCTGATGGGTCTTGTCTATCCAACAAGGAGCACTTCCTCTGAGGAGGTGAAAGAAAGAGGAGACCAGGTAGTCGAAGGCATCACCTCAGAGCAGAGGCACAGGGTGCTTAGGGCCAGCGGGAAGGGCAAGGAGGACATACCCGCAGAAGACACCACTCCCAGCTGCCGGCGTGTACAGGTCGGGATCCAATCACCTAAACATCACTGATATCCAGCACCTCAGGAGACCCTTACCAACTTTTACAGATGCCCCATAGAAAGTATCCTATCTAGCTGCATCACAGCCTGGTATGGCAACGACTCAACCTGAGACCGTAAGAAACTACAGAGAGTCATGAACACATCCCAGTCCATCACACGGACCCGCCTCCCATTCACTGACTCTATCTACACCTCCCGCTGCCTGGGGAAAACAGGCAGCATAATCAAAGATCCCTCCCACCCGGCTTACTCACTCTTCCAACTTGTTCCATCGGCCAAGAGATACAAAAGTGTGAGAACACGCACAGCAGATTCAAAAACAGCTTCTTCCTCGCTGTTACCAGTCTCCTAAATGACCCTCTAATGGACTGATCTGATCTCTTCACACATCTTCTCTATTGAGTAATACTGCACTCCTGTATGCTTCACCCGATGCCTGTGTCTAAGTATTTACATGCTGTATTTTATGTTTGCCCTATTATGTATTTCTTTTCATGTACAGAATGATCTGTCTGAACTGTACGCAGAACAGTATTTTTCACTGTACCCCGAGACACGTGACAATAGACAAATCCAATCCAATCCACAACCATTTGTCAGATGATTGGGTTGGAGGTAACCTCCAATTGTGTGGGTGGACACCCAATTCCATGGCTCTCAAAGTCACTGTTGCACTTAACCTTTATACCTCCGGATCTTTCTCAGGCTCAGTGGGTGATCTTTGCAGAGTCTCCTGGTCAGCTGCGCTCAGCTGTGTCAAAGTGGTGTCTGACCCCCTGTTCAGGTGGGTGAGAATATTTATACATTTCAGGATGGATCATGTCAGCCAGGCGGAGTGAGCCTGAGGCTTTGCTGTAATTGCAGGGATTCCCTGCATCCAGGGTGTCATTGATTACACCCATGTGGCCATCAGAAGAGGAATCTAATGAAGACTCAGATGCAGATCCCGGGCAGGCAGATCACGAGGATGAATAGGCTGAAATGAGGAACCTCGGAGTTAGGGACACCAGGGAGTCCTTGATTCAATGTTCTTTCAGTTAAATTGCAAAGCCTGACTTCTCTCTGAGTCTATGGGCACCACTCCACACCAAATGTCTCACGTGTGACCATCCCATGAGCCTAATGTGGCATCACTGCTTCAGTAATAAAGTTTGATGCTACTAATATCTCTCACCAGGCATTGATGAGACAAACACGCATCGAATACACACAATACTAGGGGCTTGTGAGCTAGTAGTAATATTACTTTATCACTTTAATGTTAAATAAAACAAAAACATCCAATTGGAACAGATTTAAACACATGTGATATTAAAAAAATACATAAGCCTCCAAAGGACAAACCCATTGCTGTGTTTACTGTGTCCTTCTCCCACACCCGCAGTGACCTCCTGAGATCAGTGCCTGTGTGAGGGCTTGCAGATCCGAGCGCAATCCCAGGAACCCCTCATTCCATCCCCAGAGCTGCCTCTCCAGGAAAGTTGCCACTCTCTCCATGAGTGAGGTTGTGGGCTTGGAGCTAAGGGTCAGCACAATGCTCATGTTCTGCAAGGACTCCTCCATGACAGAGACAATGACACACAGATCCTCGGGGATCTCCGCCACATCTCCATTCTCATCCCACTGGACATCCACCATTGGCTACCTATTGATTCCTCTGGAGGCTCATCATCTCGTTCCGACTCAGGTCCTGGTCTTGGGCACTCCTATGACTACAGGCACCCTGGGTACTCCCTGCATCCACCACCTGCTCAAGTGAGCGTGATGTGCCCTCACCGCTGCGCACTACCAAATGAGCAATGCCTTATTACCCACTGACATGCGCGTGTCTGTGCTGGTGCTTAGTGCTGAGAGAGGATGTGCGGTGGATAAATCTTCCATGGGCATCTGCTCCAGTATCAATGGAGGGCCGTTGACCTTCTGACTGGCTTTGGTGGATGGCTCATCTGAGGGGTGAAAGCAATGGGTCAGAACTATTAGTCATACCACACATACCCATGGTATGCTGGCCAGTGCGATTAGTATCAATTGCATCACAGTGGCTCAGTGATTGGTGCATCACTAAAGTCCTTGTGAGGGATAAAATGCCCGTATATTCATAGAATAGAATCATAGAACCCCTACCGTGCAGAAAGAGGCCATTTGGCCCATCGAATCTGAAACGGACATTTGAAAGAGTATCCTACCCATATCCATTCTCCAATCCACCCCGCCCAATCCCCATACCCTTACCTGCACACGAAGGGCCAATTTAGCATGGCCAATCCACCGAACCCGCATAACTTTAGACTGTGGGAGGAAACCGGAGCACCCGGAGGAAACCCACGCAGACACACGCAGACACAGGGAGGATGTGCAAATTCCACACAGACAGTCACCCAAGGTCAGAATTGAACCTGGGTCCCTGGCGCTATGAGTCAGGGGTACTAACCTCTATGCCACCATGTTGCTCTTTCACTTTCAGCCTGTCCCACTTCCGCCCACTAGGCTCTTACCTTCCTGAGCCTCTCCATGACCTGATAACCTCCTTCCCCACTCGTACTCAAGCAGCAGGGCTCCCAGCTCATGGCTGGTGAGGATTGCCAGTTAGGCACCCACCACCTCAACTCTCAGAGTTGTTATGGCTATGTTGAGCTCCATTGAGTACTCATCTCTCCACCTATAGCACCATACCAAGCTGTCTCCACCCCTCCCCCCACCCACCACTTCACCCCCACAAGGCATGTGGATATTCCCATCCCTTTTGCAGGCCTGACCTTTTGATGGAACCAGGTTTTCAGATTCTCTTTCCATCTTTGACACGCATGAGCAGAGATGCTTTCTGAGACTCCCTAATTTCTACATGTTAGAGTGCAACTGTGGATGGGCACACTTTCCCAGTCCCCCAGACTGGACAATGCCTATTCAGAACTCACCCTTGCCAAGTGCGGAAGATCATTGAACCTCTTGCGGTACTGGATCCACATGCATCAGACAAGGTCATGTCCGTTGGCCTCATCTGCCACCTCTGTGCAGACCTTCTCGGTGAGGTGGGGTGGCCTCCTTCTTCCATCTCTCGGCCTGAGGATGTCCCTCCTGGCTGTCACTGCCTCCACAAGGGTATGCAGTCACCAGTCAGAGAAATGGGGGGGGGGGGGGGGGGTTTGCTTCCCACCTCAAGTTTTCTCATGCCTTGTGTGTCTTCCTGGTGCTGCAGCCACCATGATGGAGGCCTCTCTCTGGCTCTTTTGTTGTCTTCAGTGGCCTCTGACAGCCGCCTTTAAACTTCCCACTCGGCTGCCATTGTACCCGGCACACAATGTACGCACATTCCCACCAGCTTCCTGACCTTCTCCGGATGCATTTCATATTGGCTGCCACTTAAGTGGTCAGCCAGCATAATATTGCATTCCTTAATTAATCTAGGACGGGACCAGGGAAAGTGGCCGGTTCCGGTCCTGCTCACTGTACACGCATGTCATGTATAAAATTCAGGCCTTGTATTCCAGCACAGGATCATCCCGGAACAATGGCACTCTTGAGCTGCTCCCAAAGTCTGCAGCCTAAAGGGTCTGTTAGAGCTCTGCAAGAAACACCCCAAAATTAAGATGAGCCTTCTGCGCTACCCTCAGGATCTTGAAGTCCAAACAGGCTTTGGTGCGTCAGTCTCCATCAGCAGAGTAAATGTCTATATGGGCATGGCCAGACTTGCAGCTGTAGACTTCTTAGGCTTGTAGCTACCCCTAAGTTTTCTAGCTGCAAGAGGAGGAATCAGGCCATGCATTTCCTGTTGCAGGAAATAAATGTAATCTTGGGGCGTCATTTTTGACTTGGATGGGATGGGACTGCAGCACGAATTTGGACCTATGACTCAAAACATAAAAGAGATCAATCCAGTTTACAGTCACTCCCTCCCATTCCAATTATCTTTTCCAATTGAGTGGGCTTAATTAACTCCCAGTGCTATTATGGAAAGGATATAGGAACTAAACGTTATATTCCACAGGATAAGTCATCCTGACAGCGTGCAACTTGGTCCATTGGTATTATACTTCCTACTATCTAACCATAGTGGCATCGGTAATAGTCTCCATTTTGTGACCCAGATCATTTTGCTCTCCTTGGTGCTACAGATGATGAATTACCACATCAGTGGTGGAAGAAAATTTTGCTTTGAACTAACCTAAACCAGGGAATGTAAATGTCATACCACCCTCTCTAAGCTAAGACACATATTTCTTGTATAAGCAACCGCACCACTTAATAAACCAGTATGGTGCTATTCAAAGCTTTCATAGCAAATAAGCAAGCTGTGCTTCAGCACATTGAGCTAGCTGCTGCTGACCACACAGCTGGTGTGCTGTACATTACACAAATGTTTCCACTTGCTTCAATGGAAAATAAGCCCTTGCAAAATGACATGTGTATATTTTTGGTGTTAGACTTCATGTAACCTTCGGTTCCATTTGAATTAGTTTACTCTGTGCTTTCAGTGAAATGAACAGCATCCAGGAGAGAAAAGGTATTCAGATGTTGCCCTCCTATTGAGCCGATAATGTGTCTGATTCTATAACAGAATTAGATTAACATTAGAAGCATCCATCTTCTTTCCCAGTTGACAAAAAAAGAATGCAATTTCCTCCCTATCTCAAGCCCTGCCATTTTTCAAATACAGAAGTTCAAGTAGCTGCAAATGTTCATTGTTGGATTTATTTCCACGGCATGAGACGAATGAAGCAACACATTGTCTCTCTCTCTCTCTCTCTCTTGCTCTACCTTCAAGGACAGCACTAATTATTTGCCTCACAAGGGAATTTTCAGGCCGTATGGTGAAATGAGATAAAATTAAGGTGAAGGGACTTCAGATACTGGTAGGAAGAGATAATCTCAAAAGTGAGGTTAGAATAAAAGGGAATGACGATGAATGTCCTGCCAAGGTTCTTATTCATATTCCAGATTCTTCCGATTTTTGTGTCAAAGGCCTCTTTCCGTGAGTTGGATACAATTATTTCAGAGTTCGTGTGGGAGTGGGGGGGGGGGGGGGGGGGGGGGGGGGGGAAGATGCCAAGGGTAAAGAGGACTCTAGTACAGAGGCACAGGCAGAATGGGGGGATGGTGTTGCCAAACCTGTTACATTATTACTGGGCGGCAAACGTGGAAAAGGTGAGTCGGTGGTGGGAGGGAGATGGGGTAGAACGGTTTAGGATGGAGGAAGAATCTTGTAGGGGGTCCAGCCTGAGGGCTATGGTGACGTCAACTGGCGCCACAGAGCCCAGTTGTGCAGTCCACGGTGAAGGTGTGGAACCAGCCGAGGAGGCATTTTAGGATATCTAGTATAGAGGAACTGAAGGAGAGGGTAGAGCTCCCGAGAGGAAGCGAGTTTAGATAGTTACAGGTAAGGGGCTTTGCACGGAAGGTCTGCAAAGAGTTCCCCAAGCTGCCGAAGTATGTCCTACTGGAGCGTTGCTGCTCCCGGAAGTGGACGGGGAGGGCAGGAACAGAGACATATATAGATGGCTCGGAGAATAGTAGGGCGAGTAGGTACTGAAGAATAAAGAGAAGTGGGAGGGGGAACTGGGAGGGGAGATAAATGGTGGAGTGTGGAGTGAGACGCTACGCAGGGTAAATGCAACCACCTTGTGTGTGAGGATGAGCCTGATACAATTCAAGGTGATACACAGGGTGCATATGAACATAGGACATACAGTGCAGAAGGAGGCCATTCGACCCATCGAGTCTGCACCGACCCACTTAAACCCTCACTTCCACCCTATCCCCATAACCCAATAACCCCTCCTAACCTTTTTGGTCACTAAGGGCAATTTATCATGGCCAATCCACCTAACCTGCACGTCTTTGGACTGTGGGAGGAAACCGGAGCATCCGGAGGAAACCCACGCAGACATGGAGAACGTACAGACTCTGCACAGACAGTGACTCAGCGGGGATTCAAACCTGGGACCCTGGCGCTGTGAAGCCACAGTGCTGTCTACTTGTGCTACTGTGCTGCCCCATGACTCGGGCAAGAATGAGTGGATTCTTCCAGGGAGTGGCAGACGAGTGTAAGAAGTGTGGGCGAGAATCAGCAAACCACATACATATGTTCTCGGACTGTGGAAAGTTGGAGAGATACTGGGCGTGAGTGTTTGAGACACTAACAAAGATTGTGGGGGAAGAGGTCGGGCCAAAACCTGTGTAGGCGATATTTGAGATATCACAGAAGCTGGAGCTGATGGAGGAGAGGAAGTCCGATGTCATGGCCTCCACCTCCCTGGTTGCCCGGCAAAGGACCTTATTGGAATGGTGGTTGAATCGCCGCCGGGGGTGGCTGGCTAGGAAACCTCTATGACTTTCTCCGTTTGGAAAAGATTAAATATGGACTGAGAGGTGCAATGGAGGACTTTGCAGCAAGGTGGGGGCTGTTTGTGGCCATGTTTAAGGACCTGTTCATCGCAGAGAATCCTGCAATATTAACTTGGAAATATAAAATAATAAAAATACCAGATGTTCATATAATTAGTAATTTTCTGTAGCTCTCACTGAGGAAACATATATGTCATTCCCTCTGTGTGGGCTGAAGCAGAATTTGACTGCGGAATATTTATTGGACTGTGGTTATCAGTAATGAATGGAATAGCCACGGAATCAAATTCAGTCAGTCTATATCTGGTCTTGTATGAACTATTTAAAAATATGGAATGTTGTTTTAAGAAAATGATACGTTTAAGTTTGGAGCTGACCTGAAACGACAGCACAGAAAATAAGAATGTAATAGTTTCACATTAAAATTAACTTGAAAAGTTGCCCCTTGGTATCCAGGGATATGCGGGTTCAGTGCAGGGATAAGATGGGAACTCGGTTAGGGTGCTCTTTCAGAGGGTCGGTGCAGACCCAATGGGCTGAATGGCCTCCTTCTGCATTGGAAACATGCGCGGGATTCTCCATTGGCTGATGCCAAAATCGCGAAACGCGATTGGGCAGAGAACAGGTTCCGACATCAAAATCGTGGGGGGCGCCGATTTGACACCAAATCGCAATTCTCCACCATCTCGACAATGACATCATTGCGTTCCGAAACTCAGGCACAGTAAACACCACTTGCATATCATTAGCAAACCTGACCTGGTATTCTCGGGGGATCTCCGCGATGCTCCGCCTCCGATGGGAATTAACTGGGGGTGGCCAGGAGGTGGGCTGTGGTGTCGGGGTGGATGGACATGGAACACCATTACTGCAGCCGGAAAGGCAGCCATGCAGCTGCACACGCCGCTGACAGCCCACTGTAATCTTAGGGCGTTGGTCATATAGGTGTCCCCCCAACCACTCCTTTAGCTGACCTCTGGCCCCAGCCAACCCATTAGCTGTGTGGGCCTGCTCCAGCATAACCAGTGCCATCTTGTTGGCTGGGATAAATGTGTGTGGGGATTTTAACGTGTATTTGCGGCTGCAGTTTGTCAGCCTCCGAACTGTCAATCACGGACCCAGCGAATCCCACACTTATTCATTAGAATCGATTGTGTTCCATGTGGTGCATTGCTCGCCCTTCCACAGTTGCTGCATCGATCTGGGTTCAGCGCCAGCTTTGCTGTCATGAAAGTCCACAAATTCTACGTCAGCATCAACACTTAGTCACAGAAATAGAGAATGCTGCCCATTATCTTCAAAGCTTGCAAACAGACAGTTCCACTCTTGTTCTTAATGTATTTGAATAGTACCATTTGGTTAACATCATTAGTTTAACAAGATAGTTTTTATTTGTATAAAGGTTTTTGTTCTTGTATTTGCATGAGTTGTGTCACATGGCACATATCAAATCATCATTTATTTATGATGGTTTTCACTTTGTTATACGCTCTGTCAGGAAAACAAAGGTTGATCTAAGGGATTTATATTTGTATTGATAAAAAGAAGAAATAAGGTATCATTTTAAGTGGATTTAAGTGGGTTTAATTTAATATTTCTATGTAAGGATGCGTAAACCTATAGTTAGATCCATGCTTAACAAAGGTGTTTGTATGTGTGGGGGTTTTGGTTTCAATTCAAACTGTGCTTCTATCGTGCATAAGAGAAGTTATGGTGTGAAAATCTTGGAAAAACAGGAAGACGTTGCTTCGTAACCAGGGGCCACTTTCTAGAAGGAAGAGATTCTAGAAGGATGCCAGGGCAGTTGGAGATAGAACACTGGGGAGTGAACATCTCTCGGGTGTGATTTACGGGCCTTGTCCTGTCCAACTTGGTGACACGATGAGACCATTGAATCTGACAAGAGGCCTCTTTCGAGATTTACGACGCTCAAAATGCCTCGTGATTGGATCCCCCCCCTTACTGAGTGAGATCCAGATTAGCATATTTCAGTGAGCCATTAGCCTGTAACCCCATAGCCACACCTAACCTTTGGACACTAAGGGACAATTTAGAATGGCCAATCCACCTAACCTGCACATCTTTGGGCCAGGGGAGGAAAACGGAGCACCCGAAGGAAACCCACAAAGACACAGGAAGAACGTGCAAACTCCACTCAGTCATCCAAGATTGGAATTAAACCCAGATCCATGGAACTGTGAGAGCTGAGCTCGTCAGTGCAGAAAAGGATATAAGTGTGGGTTCGACGGAGCATTCCCCACTGAGACCAAAACAAAAGACAAAGTGTTGTTGAATAGCGGGGTCTTTCTCGATGCTGCAGGTGCTGAGAAACACCCCACTAAACGTGCCTGAAATGTGGCTCTGTTTTTGTCCTGTTGAATCGCACCCCTCACATCTGCCAGAAGAAAAGTGGGACAGGGCAATGGGGCTGCAAAAGGCAGACTTCCCAAAGAATAAAATAAATTCCAGACAGACAAGTAACTGGGACAGAAAGAATGTCTTGGAAGACTGAAGTTAGGGCGGCTTGGAGGCAGGGTGTTTAGCTCTGCTACCCGTGGCGCTGTGGACCCGGGTTTGGTACCGGCCCTGGGTCACTGTCCGTGTGGAGTTTGCACATTCTTCCCGTGTCTGCGTGGGATTCAGCCCACAACCCAAACATGTGCAGGGTAGGTGAATTGGCCATGCAAAATTGCCCCTTAATTGGAAAGAATTATTACTCTAAATTTAAAAAAAAGTAAGACTGAAGTTAAGGGAACAGAGAACAAGAGGTGAACAAGGAACTGCTCAGGAGAATTTAAGACAAAAGTAGATAAGGTGTTCTAAGTTAGAGAGATAGCTGCAGTAATCAACATCACAGAAACAGATTATGTGGGCATGACTACCTTTCTGTTTGTGGGAGTTTGCTGCGCATAAAATTGCGTACTGTGTTTTCTACATTACAAACGTTGCACAATTTTAAAGTACTTAATTGGCTGTAAAGCGCTTTGATATGCCGAGTGGACATGGAAAGCACAAGAAATACAGGTCTTTCCTTCGTTTCTGCACTATAATTCCTCCATTACAGATGCTGGAATTTGAATTAAATTAATATCCGGAATTAAAATTCGAATGATGACCATGAAACCATTATCAATTGAGGTAAAAACCCATCTGATACACTAATTTCCTTTTGGGAAGGAAATCTGTCCTCCTTACCTTGTCTGGCCTACATGTGACTCCAGACTCACAGCAATGTGGTTGACTCTTAAATCCCCTCAGGGTTGGGCAACAAATGCTGGCCCAGCCAGCGACGCCCACATCCCATGGACGATTAAAGAAAAACAAAATTCCAGTTTTACTGCTTTCTACTATGCCAGATGGAGATACGCTCAAACAGCATCAAGGGTGCTGAATACCTCAGGAGTTCTACCTGCTCTAAGAATTTCTAACTTGTTCACAAGGGGCAGAAGCTCCACCCATTAAAGCCAAAAATATCAACAGGAGGGGCAGAGTCAGAGGGTGAAGCCTCATGCTGGATTTTCCCATTTTAGTGGTACAGGTGAGATCTGGCTTATCTGTAGTGGGCCGAGTTTCGAGATGCTTGCAACTAATGTGAGAGACACATCGTGATGGTACCTGTGCCCACCTACTCCATGCTAATTGGATGTCCACCAATGACTCAGAAGGAGACAATATTGGAGGGAAACAATGGTCACAATCCTGAAATAACCATCAGGATTGTGACCCAAGCATTTTCACACCTAGGTTTTTAATAATATAGATAATACGTTTCTGGGTATTCAATGTGAAAGCTGGTTATTGTACTGATATTGGTGTTTAACTTACCTGAATTCAAAATGCCTCCTCAAAATTACGACAATTACCCTCTGTTGCGAATTGGAGAAGATCCCTACTGTAAAATGTTTTTCTAGCAAAATAATCATTTTAGGGAAAACATTTAAATCTCAGGGTGTGGGGTGAGGTAGGGTTAAATGTTGGGATCACATGCTTTGTAATTCTCTAATCTTCATTGATGCAACTCAATGAATGGCAGATAAGGGGCGAAATTCTCCGACCCCACGCAGGGTCGGAGAATCGGCCGGCAGCGGCGTTATTCCCGCTCCCGCAGGGTTTTTAATTCTCTGACCGGCCAAAAACCGGCGCTGTGCAAATCCCGCCGGCAGCCTCTGAAAACAGCTGGCGCCGGCGGGATTTCATTTTTTTTTTAGTTTCCACAAATCTCCGGCCCGGATAGGCCGAAGTCCCGCCGACGTGGCCACGGGTCACGTCGGCGAAAATCACAGTTGCTTTAAAACGGCGTCAACCATTGAAGATGGTTGACGCCGTTCAGTGTCGGGGGGGGGGGGGGGCGGGGGGGGGGGGGGGGTGGGTTGCGGCATGGGGGGGGTTGCGGCATCGGGGGGGTGTTTGCGCCATCGGGGGGGGGTTGCGGCATCGGGGGGGGTTGCGGCATGGGGGGTGGGTGGTTTGCGGCATCGGGGGGGGTTTGGGGGCAGCGGCGTGCAGAGAGGGGGGGCGCACGATTGCCCGGGGGCCAACGCGCCGTCGCCCCCCCCTCTGTACGCCGCTGCCCCTACCCCAACCACCCCCCCCCTCACCACCTCTACCCTCCCTCCAACGCCCCTACCCCCGCTCCCCACCACCCCTACCCCCCTCCCCACCACCCCTACCCCCCTCCAATGCCGCCCCACCCATCTCTCGCAACGCCGCAACCCCCCAGCCTCAAACGCCGCAACACCCCCTCATCGCCGCAACCCCCCCCTCTCAACGCCGGGTCCCCCCCTCTCAACACCGGGTCCCCCCCCTCTCAACGCCGGGTCCCCCCCCCCCTCAACGCCGTACCCACACCCCGTCCCCCTCCCTCTGAAGGCCGTACCCACACCCCCCCCTCTCTCCTCCTCCCCCCTTCCTTCCTCCTCCCCCTTCCTTCCTCCCCCCGCCCTCCTTCGTCCTCCCCCCCTTCCTTCCTCCTCCCCCCTTCCTTCCTCCTCCCCCCCTTCCTTCCTCCTCCCCCCTTCCTTCCTCCTCCCCCCTTCCTTCCTCCTCCCCCCTTCCTTCCTCCCCCCTCCTTCCTCCTCCCCCCCTCCTTCCTCCTCCCCCCTTCCTTCCTCCTCCCCCCCCTTCCTTCCTCCTGTAGGGGGGGGGGTGCGGCGTTAGTGGGGGGGGGGTGCGGCGTTGGAGTGGGGTAGGGGTGGTGAAGGGGGTAGGGGTGGTGAGGGGAGGGGGTTGGGGTAGGGGCAGCAGCGTGCAGAGGGGGGGGCGACGGTGCGTTGGCCCCGGGCATCCGTCACCCCCCTCCTCTGCACGCCGCTGCCCCTACCCCAACCCCCCCTCACCACCCCTACCCCCTTCACCACCCCTACCCCCCTCCAACGCCGCCCCCCTCCAACGCCGCCCCCCCTCTCTCAACTCAACACCGCAACCCCCCCCAACTCAACGCCGCAAACCCCCCCCTCAACTCAATGCCACAAACCCCCCCCTCAACTCAACGCCGCAAACCCCCCCCCCTCAACTCAACGCTGCAAACCCCCCCCCCCTCAACTCAACACCGCAAACCCCTCCCCCCCTCTCCTCTCAACTCAACGCCGCAAACCCCCCAACGCCGGGTTCGTCTCTCTCCTCCTCCCCCCCCAAATGCCGGTCTGTCTCCCTCCTCCTCCCCCCCCCCCCCAAATGCCGGGTCTGTCTCTCCTCCTCTTCCCCCCCCCCCCCAAATGCCGGTCTGTCTCTCTCCTCCTCCTCCCTCCCCCCCCCAAAATGCCGGGTCTGTCTCTCTCCTCCCCCCCCCCCCAAATGCCGGTCTGTCTCTCTCCTCCCCCCCCTCCCCCCCCTCCCCCCCCCCCCCCTCCCCCCCCTCTCCCCCTCCCCTCCCCCCCTCTCCCCCCTCCCCCCCTCCCCCCTCCCCCCACACTCCCCCCTCCCCCCTCCCCCCCTCCCCACCATCCCCCTCCACCCCCCCCCTCCCCCCCTCCTCCCCCTCCCCCCTCCCCCCCCTCCCCCCCTCCCCCCCCCCTCCAAAATGCCGGTCTCACCACTTCCGCAGCTGGTGAAACTGACGCGTATCGCGTCAGTCAGCTGCTGGCCCCTCCGGGAACGGAGAATAGCGGCCTAAAAGAAGGCCCCGACGCCGGAGTCATCTACAACACCGATTTTTCCTCGCCTGGAAATCGGCGTTACGACGGTCTGCAGAGAATTTCGCCCCAGGTAACTACCTTGATCAGATTTAATTCGCATTATTCGCTGAGGTATCAAAAACAGAAAAGGGGGACAGAAACACAAGATATTGCTTACAAACATAATCTCAGGCCCACGGAAATAAATGTGTCAGGTATGCTGTATTTCCTGTATAAAGGGCTGGCTCTGAAATTAGTCTGGTTTGTTGGCACCTTGGAGCCAGTGGTGATGGGTAAATGTGATTGTGGATCTGATGATTGTCTTGTACCCACACTGATGAAGTGCAGTACTCTGCCCTGGTGTCCAGATCAGTTAATGTCTGTGTTTTTGATGTTCTTCTTTTTGGGTGTGACATAACAACCAGTCATTCTTAGACGCACAACATATGTGGCGTAGCTATAAAATCACCTGGTATTCATCAAACATCTGTTTTCAATTTCAGATCCCTGAAGGTACCAGTGTTGTTACATTGGCCTTGTTTTAGTAGCTGTTTGTCAAATTCAATTTAGAGAACACTTCATCACAAATTTGGGTGTAAAATCTCGAGGAAAATACTCTGGTACAATAATTTGGAAGTCAAAAGAAATTGCAAATGTTTTCATATGTGTCCTCTCCCTACTGTTTGCAAGGATTTCAGCTGTAGCCTGGGTTATTTTGTTGCCAGAATTGTCAGAATTGCAGGAATTATGATGACTTAGCTCTCATTTAAAGGACTTGGGTAGGTTACTCCGCATAATTTAAGTAATATCCTGTATGGTTTTCATATGTGAAAGGGAGAATTCAGTCACCTGTAGGGATGGGAAACCAGACGTGCAGCAGCTCTTTTAATGTAAAGAGAGGCAGCATCTTTTTTATTTCAGAGACTGACTAATGGACAGTTTGCCTGGATGAGTTCCCAGAACTGCTCCCTTAAGTGAAGAGACGTGTTTATTGGAGGAAGTAATTCTGGTCATTTCTGATGCAGAAGCAAGTTTTACCAATATCCCCAGTGTACATAGAAGAGATGCCCAATCTTGTGAATGTTGCCTTCTCAGCGCAATGCTAATAGGAGGAAAGAAGTTCTCTCGAGTGCCAAGGCAGGACAGACTAAAGAATGCCCAGGAAAAATAAGTGGATTTCAATGCAGTAACTCAACCTACATGCAGCTTGTCATTTCTATTAGATTCTTGAAGTTGTACATCCTCCTTTCTTTCACAGAGCTTTGATGTGCTTTCTCGCTATCTCACTGGTCTTATGGCCCAATACATACTGCCCCTTCCTCTGCACCCAAAGCTTCAGATTTTAGTCCCACTCCAGGACTTGTTGGTCATGGAAGGAACGCTCAAGAGGTGGTTCAACAGTTTGCTCGTACTTTCAAAACTTCCCCAATACTCCCCAAGGAGGTGTGTGTGAAGATATAAAACAAACTAACTCATTGTATTGCTTCTGTAATTGTTTACATGCTCTCAAATAAGATGTTAGCTGATCATTGTGGTGCCCCCTCGTATTGCCTCATGATGCTCTTTAGTTTGCTTTCAAAGGAGGTGGGTGCTTGTAATCATAGATTCATAGAATTTACAGTGCAGAAGGAGGCCATTCGGCCCATCGAGTCTGCACCGGCTCTTTGAAAGAGCACCCTATTTAAGCCCACACCTCAACCCTATCCCCTTAACCCAGCAACCCCACCTCACCTTTTTTGGACACTAAGGACAATTTATCATGGCCAATCCACCTAACCTGCAAACCTTTGGGCTATGGGAGAAAACCGGAGCACCCGGAGGAAACCCAACGCACACATGGGGAGAACGTGCAGACTCCGCATGGACAGTGACCCAAGCCAGAAATCGAACCTGGGACCCTGGAGCTGTGAAGCAACTGTGCTAACCACTGTGCTACCATGCTGTCCACTAATCATTAGCGAAAAACCCTCGCTGCTAGCTGAGGAGGCAATACGTTATTCTGTGGATAAGGTGAGCAGCTTACCAAAGTATGTGAGGTGAAGGTCATTGAGGAAGTATTTGGTTATATCATGTCAGCGCAATAAGAAAATAATTTGTTTCAGCATGCTCAAACCTAAACTCAGTCAATAATGTCCTTACTTGAATATTCCAATCCTCTTAAGATATTGGAAATTATTCCATTAGCTTGGATTTTCCATTGGGTTTTTTAAAACTTGTGCAGTGGCTATTAGTGATTGTATATATAGACACATAAATTCTTTTGTTCCTGCATAGCTCCTAGTCTATCACCATTATGTCAAACCTTGTCAAATATCATCTGCCTATTTGGTAACATCCATAGATACTCCCTTATTCACCTCAAGTAATTCAAATAGATTATACAGACATAACCTCTGCTTGACAAATATGATTAGAATCATAAATCTGACAAAATGTTAACTCTATTTATCTCTTCACAGTTGCTTTCAGACCTGCTGAATATTTCCAGCATTGTCTGTTATTTTATTCAGATTTCCAGCATTTGCAGTATTTTGTTCTTCAATAACTCATGCCAGCTGTCTTTGAAATGAAATGAAATGAAAATCGCTTATTGTCACGAGTAGGCTTCAATGAAGTTACTGTGAAAAGCCCCTAGTCGCCACATTCCGGCGCCTGTCCGGGGATCGAACCGTGCTGCTGGCCTGCTTGGTCTGCTTTAAAAGCCAGCGATTTAGCTGAGTGAGCTAAACCAGCCCCATGAATAACTGATTCATGTCCAAACGCTTAGCATCTTGAGGCAGAATGTTTTGTCCCCTCACGTTAGTGGAATCTTACGCTCCCACAGAGGTCAATGGACTTTTGAGTGGTTCACTGCATTTCCTGGCCCCGCCCCAGCGTGATGGGGCCAAACATTTCTGCACCAGATCCCAGTTACCATCCAACATTAGATGTTAAACCAGTAGTCTATTCTGTTGTCGTTATCTATCATATGTATTATTTGGCCACCATGAAGCAGTCGTGTTGAAGTGACAAAGAAGTTTTAATCAACATTACTGAACCATGTACATATTTACAGTAGAGGGTGAAGGTATGTAGAAGACCCCATACTTAGTCCTTTCATGTTGCTACCTATCTCTAGACTGCCCTTAGCTCAAGGTCATGTGCCTTCTTACATCATTATGTGGGCAATACCATACTCAGTCCCATGTTAACCCTTTAGTAGTGGATCCTACTACTGCGCCACCCCCCAAGTCTTTATCCCCTGGATATAGACTGACATTAGTTTCTTTACAGTTTGCCTCAAGTCTTACATTGCAATAAAGTTTGTATACTTAATGTTAGTGTTGCAGCAATAAACTATTCTAACTCTAAACTGCTTTATGATTAACATTGCAACATTAACAGAATGCATTAACAATGTTCTTACCCCATCTCTCCTATTTAAGTCTTTGAAGTTGGGTATTTAGGCAGCCTGGAGATCTTGTATTCCTGCCACATCTTATTTGTCATCCATTGGGGAGTGGTAGGCTCTAGGTGTTCGGAAACTGAAATAAAGAACAACAGAGAAGAGAGCTTACAAATAAAGTCAACATTTGAAGGATGTGTAACAGTTGGGCCTTCAGGAGGATGCCTTTCAAGCTGGGTGGGGTCTATAGTTGCCTTCACATCTTTTACTAGTTGAAGAAGATTGAGAGATAATTGCAGACATCTCTGCTGAGTCAATAAAAGAGTTGAGTCCGCACAATGTGCATTAGTTCTGTCATCTGTTTTTGCTGCTAGATTCTCCTGTTAATTTTGGCGGTTTCCAAGACCTTCTTAGATCTCAAGTTGAAGAAAAGGCTGAAATATTTTAAAATATCATCATCTTGATTAACATGAAGATCAGAAGTTATGGGGAGAAGACAGGAGAATGGGGATAAGGAACATATCAGCCATGATCGAATGGTGGAGCAGACTCGATGGGCCAAATGGCCTAATTCTGCTCTATATCTTATGAACTTATGAAATATAGCAGAGGATTGGCTTGCCTGGCAATGATACTGTCTCCTGTTGGCCCTGTGGCATAGAGTAATGTGATAGCCTATTTACCTCAGACTTTTTCTTTAATTCTGCAGCAATGCAGTACCTCAGTACCTTCCTCCAATAACTCCAATTGTAACATTGGTCAGAGCCATTGGTGAGGCCTATTGGTGGTGGTAGTGAAGAATTGTGTTCCATCGTTAATATGTTTTAAGGTGTGTTTGTCTCTTTAATAATGATTTCAAGATGGTCTTACCAGTATGGATGAAGATGGGGGGTTGGATTCTCCGCAGCCTCGCGCTGAAATCAAGTTTAGCGTGGGGGCAGAGAATCAAATTTCAGGCCCAGTGCCAGTCTGGTGAATCTCCAGGAGCCGAGAATCGACGTGTTTGCGGAGTACTCCGCGTGGCTGGAGGGCCATTGCCCCGCCCAGCGATCCTCTGCACCCGATCTGCCGAGTTCCCGACGGCGTGGTTCGGGAAGCTCGTGTGGAGGCTGTGGACCCAGTTCGCGGCCGCCTTGGTGGGGGGGGGGGAGAATCGGATACTGGGGGGGTTGCCTTATGGGTGGCCGGGGGACAGATCGGGAGTTTGGATCTTCGGATGTGTGCCCGATCGGGTGGGGGGGGCTACATTTTACAGCTGCCTCTGCGGTCCGAGTGTGCCATGGTGCTCGGCACGGCCGCTGGAGGCATGCACGGACTAAAACCGGAAGTGCAGGGACCCGTATCTGCAGCTGAAGCTACTTGAATAACTCTGCAGGTGGGTGAATTGGCTTATCTTTTATCGGAAACGCCAGAGTGAAACGCCAGCATTTTTACACCGGCGTGGGGACATAGTCCCATTTTGGGAGAATATGCCCGGGATGTTTGTGATCTGCAGTTTTGGCACAAAATTCTAAATGGCGGTGAAGTCGGTGGGAAGGAAAAGCCTTAAAATGGCTGTGGGTCAGGTTGCTACTGAGGGTGGTATATTATTTCTTATGTCTGAATAAAGCTCGTAGTCTTCCAGTTAAAGTAAATGCTTTATTGAGTAAGTTCGTTCTTTCTCCAGAGTTTATACTAGATGTTACATGAGAGCTGTCTGTCTGTGTCCTGCTCACTAGCTGCTGTTCCTGTGAAGAGTGACCTCCTGACTTCCTGTCTGCCTATTATATACAACTCTAGTGCTCCCTTTAGTGTTTACTTAGTTGTAGTGTATTTACATTAACCCCTTGTGTATATACAGTGATCCAGATCACTACAGGCCAGGAAGCTGAAGAGTCATATGGCACCTGATTTATTTATTTTATTCTTCCAAGTTTGATCCCCTTTTCATGTCTTTTTTTGTAATGTTCCAGACTCAGGGCATTGACTTAGAATTCAGGATAGCGATGAAATGCATGATGGAACTTTGTCTGACTAGATTATTTTTAATGGTTCACAGGACTGACTCGTCTGGAAATTTAAGTGTTCAATCTCACTCTGCAGGCTGCTGGCTCTGCTGTGTAGAAGTTTATCTTCCACATGAATTCAGTGGAGATCTGTGCTCGAGCTCAATTTTTACCTTTTTGCTGCTGCCAAACTGTCATGTCTCTGGAGCTTCTCAGAAGGCTCTTCTCAGCATTTTGCTTCTTGAGTAAGGTTGTTTCAGGGCAGAATCATTGTGGGTTCTTTAGTATTTTAGAAAGGATGTGGATTTCTATCCCCCAATGCCGCAATAATCTGTTCTGTTGTCAACACCGGCTGATTCGACACCATGAAGCAGTCTTGTTTAAGTTACAAAGAAGTCTTTATTAACATTACTGAACTGGGCACATATTTAGTCGCGGGTAAAGGAATGGAGAAGATCCCATACTAAGGGCGCGATTCTCCGCTCCCGGGAAAAATCGTGAAGGCCGTTGTGAACTCGGCCGAGTTTCACAACAGCCTCGGAGCCCGCTCCTCTCACCATATTCACCCCTACCCGGGGGGCTAGGAGCGGCGCTCCGTTATTCTCAGCCACACATGCGGAGGTTGGCCGGCTCCAACCCGCGCATCCGCGGTTGCCGTCTTCCACTCAGCCGCCCCGCAAGACGTGGCGGCTTGACCTTGCGGGGCGGCAGAGGGGAAATAGTGCGTCCCATTGAGACGCGGTGCTCAGTCCCCACCAGGCTCCCTACAAGCCCCAAAGGGGCATCCCACGGCGTTTTCACAACGGCAGTGACCAGGTGTGGTTGCCGCCGTCGTGAAACGGTCGCGAACGGCAGGCCGCTCGGCCCATCCGAGCGGGGGGTGTGAGAATCACGGGGGCGCCAGGGTGGCGTGAAATTAGTCGCCCGGCCCTCCCGCGATTCTCCACCCGGCGCGGGGAGCAGAGAATCGCGCCCTAAGTCCTTACATGCTGCTACCTACATCTAGACTAATATTAGCTCTAGGTCATGTGCCGTCTTACATCACTGTGTGGGTGGTACTCTCCTCAGTTCCATGTTAACCCTTTAAGTACCAGATCCTTCTACCACATGTAGTTGCCATGGGCTGAATTTTACAGTGCACTGTGGTCTCAACTGTCCGGCTAACAGGTCATGGGGAATGGGGTATCCTGATGGCTGCCCTGCATCAATTTAATGCTGGGTTCAATAGTAATTGCTTTAAAACAAGAGTTCTGCACCTATCTCAGGAGGAAGTCCTGCTTTAGAGAGCTACCGACTCATTGAATGGTGGGCAACTTTGTAGCCAAGCAGGGGTGATGGACACTGTTGGAACTACAGGCAGTCTCATCAAGCCAAAGAGCCTGGGTAAGAGCGGCACAGTGGCACAATGGTTAGCACTGCAGCCTCACAGTGCCAGGGACCCGGGTTTGATTTTGACCTTGGGTGACTATCTGTCTGGAGTTTGCACGTTCTCCCCAAGCGTTGGTTGCCTCCAGGTGCTCCGCTCTCCACCCTCAGTCCAAAGAGGTGCAGGTTAGGTGGATTGGTCACGCTAAATTGCCCCTTAGTATCACAAACGGTTTAGTGAGGATTGGGTGGGGCATTGGCCTAGATAGGGTGCTCTTTTGGAAGGTCAGTGCAGACTTGATGGGCGGAATGGCCTCCTTCTCCACTAGGAATTATATAATTCTATCCTATGATTCTAAGCATTTGGGTCAGGGGCCTTAGTGGGGGCTCAGATTCAAGAGACCAGGGAGGAGGGTTAAAGAAGGAAGGACCTTTGGAGCAGGATTCTCCAATAAGCCTGAGGGCCTTTCAAAGGAGGTCTCTCCCTTGCCTGACTGCAGCCTGTGCAAGTAAAGCTGCTGGGTTTCCCACATGTCAGAGGCCTACCCTCGCTGTGGAAGTGGCATTGGGATGAGGCCCTTAAAGGCCTCAATAGGCCCAGGAATGGGCTAAAAGCCAGACGCCTTACCACCCCCTCGCCCATTGAATCTCAGAAAGACAAGGGCGGGCGGGGATTGTACATGCACCCCTTCTTCCTGCTGGTGGGGAAGCATGAAATATAGCCTCTTATTTCTCACCTGCACTCACTGGGCACAATTTAACATGCAAAAAGAGTCTCATTTTTGGCACGTACAACATCTGTCCCCCCTCAGGTACCCCACTGTGGCCTCCGGACCCACCCACTTCTCTAACTTACCTCTATGGGGGTCCGCGAGTCCCCCCTCACCCCATCTCTTAAAGGCAGGGCACCCCCCGGCTGATTCCTGGCACGGGCAACCTGACATCTGGGCACTTTGGCACTGCCACCCTGGCACCATGGCAGTGCCCTGCCATCCTGGCCATGCCACCTGGGCATCCAGTGCCCAGATTTGTGCCCTGGGCATTGCCCAGGTGCCAGCTGGTGTTTCAGGACATCACCCTGTCCAGAGCCTAACCCAGGGGCCTCTGATGGCCGAGGAAATACGCCCAGGAAATTACACCTAGTCCATGTTTATGTGCACCAGTGCTGAACAGCACTACGGTGAGGTTTCCCAGGCATGGGCATTCATTCCTAACAGGCCTAATGGTTCATATAAAAATGTTAAGCTGGATCTTGCCCGGCAAGGGTGGGATCCAGATCATAACATTTCTCGAGATCTCGTTAGATCTCTTGAGGCGTTCCGAGCATTGCAAATCTGATGCGAGCCCTCTCACGAGATATAACGGCCTCGCCGCGTCACCGATCACGCTCAATGTATTCAGTTAATATGTCTCACCATCATGTGCCTTTAACGGGACAACATTCGGATTTTATATTACTTTATTTCCCAAACTTATTATGCCAGTATTTGCCTAGAGTATTGCCACAAAATCTAAAGAAAACCTTTGTTCTTACGGAATCAGATTTTCAGAATCATGTGTGCTGAGGCCAGACCCACATCCAAGAGTAAACCCTCCACCCTCTCTCCCCCCCCTCCCCGCCCCCCCCCCCCCCCCTCCCCCGCCACCACACTTCTCCTCCACTCCTCCATGGAATTCTCCTTTTGTCTTTGCTTTCCAACACTCCACTTCAAGTGCATTGCTCTTACTCAGCAAAGTTCATTAGTGAGTATAATCTTCACTCCGTTGGCAACACTGTTGCCTCTGGTTCAGAAGGCTTGGTTTGAATCCAAAATCTGGCCTAACATTGTAATGAAATATTACAGGAGTGTTGTATTGTCAGAGCTGTTGCTTGTCAGATGAGCTGTAAACTTGAGCTTTGTCTGTCTTTTCAGAGGCCGTTAAAAGAGAAGGTAGGAAGATTGGTATTCCGGAAGAATGGGGCTAACGATTTGTGTTTACCTGACCTTTTTTGGTTTTATAGGTTCCCGCTGTTATTCTTTACATCATTCATCTCTTTCCTTTTCCCTCTGGACCCCAACCCCCTAAAAGTATCTATTCCTTTACCTAGGCCTTGTGGTACATTACTTATTTTTCAGCCATTCTTTTTTGTTGTTTTCCTTCGCCCCAGCCTATCCTCTAGTATTGATTTGTTCAAAACTCCCTTCTATGAGCTGTCTCCTCTGAGCTTGCCTTTTAATACAAAATGCGGATCTCCTACTCCTCCTCTTGTGTTTCCTGATAGTACTAGACAATTTTCTAAAACTCCCTGGGATACCTCTTGTACTCAATCGTAATCCAACACCCACTGGCTTTTTTTATGCTTTCACATTGACCAACATTCTATGGCAGAGGCTCTAGCTGTCCTCAACACAGTTCACTATTTAATGGCACGACCAGAGCTGAGTATAAGAGTTGACACCACTCCCATAAATCTCTCAGTGGTATCAAAGACCTGTAAATCACACAAGCTCTCACTTTTGACAGTCTTTTGAAAGTAAGGTTTCAGCCGACTGATGTGAGTGCCTGTGTTTATTTTTAAATAAATGCCAGTGTCACTTCCTCACATTGCAGCCCATGGACTGAAACTGTGACTCATGATTCCAGCAACAAATCCTGACTGTGACAGTGGGCTGGATGGCTATGTTGCAAGCCAGATGGTATCTGCTTCCCTGCAGCAATTGCCCTATCAACTCAATGTACCAGATACAGCAAATGAATGGATTACTTGTATGTAGTATGTAACATTTGTATGTAGAGTTAACTCAATTCAATTGTTTAAAAAGTGATATAAAGCCAATCCAGTAATCTGGAGAGCTGCCCTCGCTTTTCAATCACGACTTACAGTCAGACAGTGTGTAATGTATGAATTATAAAACCGATCTTGAATGCTCGTGAGACATGCAAAAAACAAGATTAATTGTGCTCCAAGAGAAATGCCTTTTGCAAAATTAATCTGGAATATTTGAGTCTGATAAAGCCAGTCACCGTAAAGGTTTTAGTGGCTCATTTTATTCAATGCATCTATGGAAATTATTTTTAGCTGTCTACTTTATGTTTGTTTTAAAATGCTTGAGTGGAGATTTATAATTCTACAGTTGCTCAAGTATACCAACATTATGCATTTTTGTACAGCTTAACATTCATAAAGCTGTCAGCTTAATTTCACATAAAACATGGGGGAGAGGGCTAAATTCTCCTCACATAAACACCAAAGCAACAAGCGTGGTGATCATGATGTGTGATTAACATGTGCCCATTCGTTGTGAATGCCATGCTGCCTGTTCCTTTCCATAGTTTGTGCATTCAGCTAGCGCTCACAGTGCTATTCACCGTCTGAACTTAACAGCAAGAGGCTAATGTTGTAAGTAGTTAATACTACTAAAAGCTAGCCTGCACCATTTAAAGGGGAGAGACATTATAGATGTTGGCAATCAAGAAGGAAGTGACTCTGCCCCAGGCAACATTGAAGAATGGCGCAACATGGGAAGCAGCAGGCTCCACGGTTTTCAGATGCAGCTCCAAAGGCCTTGCTGGAGGTGGTGTAAAGAAGGAGAGATGCCACAGAAGAGAGATGTCCTGCAGCCTGCAGACACTCAGATGGCAGGGGGAGCAGGACTGTGGAAATAGATGTCAGGAGTTGAGACCCCAGAGCCTGGAAGCAGTGCCACAAGAAGTTCAATGATCTTCCATCAGTGGTCAAACTCAGTGAATTCATCATAAAATGCCATGTGCTATCTGTTGTGTTCTCTATTTTGCTTTACCTGGATGGCTCAGATATGTAGTAAAGATATGTAGTAAAGAACACAAAGCTTTGTTAACGAACAAAACTATAAATTTACTACACTACTAACTAAGATTTGTTCACATTCCTAAAGTAGAAAGGTTTCTCTATTAGACTATGCTATCCCTAACTGCAGACTTCTCAAGTACAACTGCTCTGAAGGCTGGCACTCTTCCAGTTGCCTTCTAACTCCTAATTCACAGAATCCCCAAAGTGTTTTGAAACGTTTTACAGTCCACAAATGTAAGTATCTACTCAGTCTTCATTGTGGTAGTGTTACAGTACCAACAAGAACCTCCACCGGCCGGCATGAGTTGGCGCATGCACGGGAGCGCCAGCGTGTTCTGGCATGATCCCAGTGCATGCACAGGGGGGTTCTTCTCCGCGCCGGCCATGGTGGACCGTTACAGCAGCCGGCATGGAGGGAAAGAGTGCCCCCTCAGCACAGGCCCGCCCACAGATCAGTGGGCCCCGATCGCGGACCAGGACACCATGGCCCGCCCCCCCCCCCCCCCTTCCGGGGAGATCCCCCCCCCCCCCCCCCCCCGCCCCCTCCCCTCCCCCACCCGGGGACTCTGCAGGCTGCCCGCAGAGCCAGGTCCCGCCAGTAAGGACGTTGTTTGATTTACGCTGGGGGGACTGGCCAAAAACGGGCAGACACTCGGCCCATCGCGGAGCAGAGACTCGCCCGGGGGGTGGCTACTGCCAAAGGCCCCCGACCGGCGCTATGCGGTTCCCGCCCCCGCCGATAAACCGGCGCCGGAGAATCCGGTAGCCAGCATCGGGGTGGGATTCACGCTACCCCCGGCAATTCTCTGGCCCGGCGGGGGGTCGGAGAATCCCGCCCGTAATTTTAGTTGCTTTACTCGCACGGACCATTTTAATAGAATCTCCCAGCATTATTTTTTTTTGCCTTTGCGGTCGTTTACTCAGCTGCTCATTTCTTTTAAGGTCACAATAGCTATCGAATTTCTTAATGACTACTTCAAACTTATTTTGTTCAACTTCATTCTCAAAGTGGAATGAGTTATACACTTCTATAGCCTGCGGTCCAGCCAAAGTGAGTGACAGTGCAATCTTTCACTTCTCACTGGCTGCTTGGAGGTTTAAGGCAGAAAGGTATTGTTCAAACTCTTGTTTAAAAATTTTCCAGTTCACATCTACATTACCCGACGTCCTGAATTACTTTGGAGTCTGCAGACCCTCCATGAAATTTCGGCTGGGTATTTCTTTTTATGATGCTTCTGGTCATTGCTCTTGGAGTCTGATTGCTGCTACTGCAGTCTGGTTGAGATTTCCTTTGCATATCTTTTTCTTTCTTTGAACGGAGATTCTTTCTTTCTCTCTAAACCTTACCAATCTACTCGAGGACCACTTCTGGTACCATGTTGTGTTCTCTATTTTGCTTGACCTGGCTGGCTCAGATGCGTAGTGTTGAATAAAGAACATAAAGATTCTCTGCCCAGTGAAGCAGTTGAGGCTCCTTCATTAAATGTTTTCAAGATAAAGATAGATAGATTTTGAAGAATAAAGGAATAAAGGGTTATGGTGTTCAGGCCGGAAAGTGGAACTGAGTCCACAAAAGATCAGCCATGATCTCATTGAATGGCGGAGCAGGCTCGAAGGGCCAGATGGCCTACTCCTGCTCCTCCTTCTTATGTTCTTATGTCCTTAATGAACAAAACTATAAATTTATGACACTACTAACTGAAATTTGTTCACATTCCTAAAGTAAAAGGTTTCTCTATTAAACTATGCTATCTCGAACTGCAGACTTCTCAAGTGCAACTGCTCCTAGGTTTGGCACTCTTCCAGCTGCCTTCTAACTACTAACTCGCAGAATCCCCGAAGTCACATGATATATATATGACTGTTCTGTGGTTCCCTCTCGTGGTAAGAATCATTATCATTAACTTGTTAACACTTTACATCCCAGTCAATATACATATCATTGCAGTATCGACCACAATTTTAGCCTCCCACACTGCTCAATGCACCACATCCCACCATTCACCCATCAACAGAGTTCATCAGTCAGGGCTTATTTACATTTATATGCTCCCACTCTAAGCACTGCTGGAAGCCTCTCACCCATAACTCACAGCCTGAGCACACTGTCAGCTTATCAAACATGGCAATGATCACCCAAACAGTTCCCATGACTTACACTGACAAACATTCCCCTCTCTTGCAGCAAGTCCTAACCAGAAGGATAGAGTCACGCCCCAATGGGCGAGGTAAAGCTGGCCATTATTGCTAAGGCCACTGCTGAGGCCATTGCCAGCAGTGGGGCTGAAACCATTGAACATTATTCCTTTTTAAAATAAATTTAGAGTACCCAATTATTTTTTTTTCCAATTAAGGGGCAATTTAAGTGACCAATCCACCTAACCTGCACATCTTTGGGCTGTAGGGGCAAAATCCACCCAGATATGGGGGATATGTGCAAATTCCACATGGACAGTGACCCAGGGCTGGGATTTGAACCCGGGTCATAGAATCATAGAATCATAGAATTTACAATGCTGAAGGAGGCCATTCAGCCCATCAAGTCTGCACCAGCATATCTGTCTTCAACATATTACTGTTGAAGACAGATGTGAAAATGTTGGCTAAGTTAGTGGTGGGGAGGATGGAAGGATGTGTTCCGGGGTGGTTTGCAGAAGATCAAGCGGGCTTTGGGAAGGGTTGGCAACTTTCCAGTAATATTAGGCGGTTACTGAATGTGACCATGACCCTGTCGAGGGGCTGGGTACTGGAGGTAGTAGTATCTATGGACACGGACAAGCCTTTTGACCGGGTGGAATGTTTGTGGTTCTGGGAAGGTTTGGGTCAAAATTTGTGGCGTGGATGCGATTGCTGTACGTGGCCCCCATGGCGTGTGCACGGACAAACAAGATGAGTTAGCGGAACTTCATGTTGCATAGAGGAACAAGGCAGGGGTATCCTCTATCGCTACTGCTGTTCGCACTGGTGATAGAGCCCTTGGCGATGGCCTTTAGGGGGTCAGTGGAGTGGCAGGGGATTATGCGGGGGAGTAGGGAACACTGGGTGTCGCTGTATGCAAACGACCTGTTGCTGTTTGTCTCAGACCCATTGAAAAAAATAGGGAGGGGCCTTCTCGGGCTATAAGTTGAATGTGGGAATAAACAAGGTGTTTCCGGTGAACGAGGCGGATCGGGGAGTCAATTTAGTGGTGCTACCATTTAGGGTAGCCAGGGATAGGTTTAGGTATTCGGGGGTCCAGGTAATAGGGGAGTGGGCGACAATGCACAAATGGAACTTACCAAAGTTGGTGGAGGGAGTAAAGTAGAACTTTAGGAGATGAGAATGAGAGAATGAGAATCGCTTATTGTCACGAGTAGGCTTCAATGAAGTTACTGTGAAAAGCCCCTAGTCGCCACATTCTGGCGCCTGTCCGGGGAGGCTGGTACGGGAATCGAACCGTGCTGCTGGCCTGCTTGGTCTGCTTTAAAAGCCAGTGATTTAGCCGAGTGAGCTAAACCAGATGCAATATGTTACACCTTACACTGGTGGGGAGGGTCCAACTGGTGAAAATGAATATCCTACCCAAGTTCCTTTCAGATTCCAGACCCACCCGACATTCATTCTGAATGTCTTTTTCCAGAATCTAGTCGCAGCGATTTCGGAGTTTATACGGTGGAGAAGGTACCGAGGGAAAAGAGGGCCCTGCTACAGATGCAGAAAGGGGGGTTGGCATTACCTAGTCTGCTGCAATATTATTGGGTGGCGAATGTGAAGAAAGTGAGGCGGTGGTGGAAAGCAAAGGGGGTAGAATGGGTTAGGATGGAGCAGGCGTCCTATGGGGAGGTCCAGCTTGAGGGCCGCTGGCACTAAGGAGATATCATAGAATCAGAGAATTTACAGTTCAGAAGGAGGCCATTCGGCGCATCAAGTCTGCACTGACTCTTGAAAAGAGCACCTACTTAAGCCCACATTTCCATCCTAACCCCATAACCCAGTAACCACACCTAACCTTTTTTGGACACTAAGGGCAATTTAGCATAGCCAATCCACCTAACCTGCACATCTTTGAACTGTGGGAGGAAACCGGAGCACCCAGAGAAAACCCACACAGACACGGGGAGAATGTGCAGACTCCGCACAGACAGTGACCCAGCCGGGAATCAAACCTGGGACCCTGGAGCTATGCAGCAATAATGAGAAGCCAGTTGTTCAGTCCACGATGAGGATGTGGAACTACCTGAGGAGACACTTCAGGATGGAGGGGATGTCAATGTTAACACCATTGTGTGAGAACCACGGGTTCAAGCCGGGGTAAACAGATGGCATGTATAGGAGGTGGAGAGAGGTAGGGCTGGTGAGGACGAGGGATCTATATCTGAAGAAGAGGTTTGCAAATCTGGAAGAGCTGCAGGAGAGGGTAGAGCTCCCAAAGGGAAGTAAATTCAGGTGTATGCAAGTGAGGAACTTTGCACAGATGGTATGGAGAGTGTTTCCCAGGCTGCTGAAATATGCCCTACTGGAACGGTTGCTGCTTTCGGATGTGGAAGGGGAGGGTGGGATCGGGGACATATGGGTGGCTGGGGGGCAAGTGGTGAGGATCAAGAAGAAATGAGAGGAGGAGTTGAGGGAGTGGGAGACAGGGTGGGGAGTGTAGAGGTGATGCACAATGTGAATTCGACCTTCTCGTGTGAGAGGATGAGTTTTATACAATTTAAGGTGGTACAAAGGTACACATAATTCAGGTGAGGATTAGTGTGTTCCTCAAGGATATAGCAGCCGAATGTGAGAGGTGTGGGCAAGGACCAGCGAACAATGTACCTTTTTTCTGGAGTTGTGAGAAGTTGGAGAGATACTGGGAGGGGGTGTTCGAGATGCTAACAAAGATTGTGGGGGTAGAGGCCGGGCCGGACCCTATGGTGGCGATTTAAGTTGTATTGGGAATGCCGGAGCTGATGAAGAGAGGAAGGTCGATGTGCCGACCTTTGCCTCTCTGGTTGCCCGACGAAGGATTTTGCTGGATTGGCGGTTGACAACGCCGCCAGGGGTGGCGGCTTGGCCAGGGGACCTGTACGACCTCCTCCGGTTGGAGAAGATTAAGTTTGAATTGAGGGGTTCAGCGGATGGGCTTTGAAACGCGGTGGGGACTGTTTGAGGAATTGTTTGTCATGTGGCAGGGTCGGGTGGGGGGGGGGGGGGGTTGGAGGCAGGGGAGGGGGGCAGGGGCTGAAAAAGGGGAAAAACTGTAAATCGTGAGATGGGGAGAATGTTTTCCGACCTATTTATATTTTTGTACTTTTGAAAATGGTTGGAATAAAACACTGTCAACTCAAGTCTTCATGTGATGTAGGGATTGAGGTCTGGATTTTTATGACGAACACCAAACATTGTTCCTTTCTGGACCATATCCATCATCTTTCCCATCACTAGATTGTTTCGTGTATACCTCTGTACATGAGACCAAGTCACATGTACATCATCCATGAGTGAGAAATACAGGATGTTGACTAAATATTCTTCAGGTTCTTGTTTGGCTTGTAACAGCCATCTTGACAAAGCATCAGCATTTGTATGTTGCTCAGTCTTATGATATTGAATGTTGTACCTGTGTGCTGACAATATCAAACACTATCTTTGTAATCTACTAGTTGGGCTAAAGAAGGAACACCTTTATATGGCCCAAGGATTGTCATCGTGGGTTGATGGTCGGTCAAAATAGTAAAATCACATCCATAAAGATAGTGGTGGAACCTTCTTACTCAGAAAATATTGCTCAAAGCCTCTTTTTCCAGCTGAGCGTAATTCGTTTCAGCGTCAGTAAGAGTTCATGAAGTGAATGCTATTGGTCGTTCCTCTCCTGAAGCCATTATGTGTGAGACAACTACACCAATCCCATAGGGTGATGCATCGCAAGCATGTTGTAACTTCAGCTTCGGATTATAGTGAACCAACAGCTCTGACTTCTGTAAGGCGTATTTCACCTCATTGTCTGAACTTTTACAGTCTTCTGTCCAGTGCTATATCTGTTTGGCACATAATAAAGTGTGTAAAGGATTCAATCATGATTTAAATTCAGCAAACATTTACCATAATAATTGATCGACCCTAAAAACTACCTTAGTTGTGTTACATTTTTGGGCAGTGGTCCTTCTAAGACTGCTGTCATCTTCTCCAGCTCGTTGCGTAAGCCATCTGTATTGATGATGTGGCCCAAATAATTTTTGGATGGTTTGAAAAAGTTACACTTTTCTTTTTTAACTCAGAGATTCTGGTTTTGCAGACGTTTCAACATAGCTTCCAAGTTCTTTAAGTGTTCCTGTTCACTCAAACTGGTGATGAGAATGTCATTTAAATAACATTGCACCCCATTTAGCCCACTCAGAATTTGATCCTCTGAAAAAGAGCAGAAGCAAATGTTTTAAATCTCCACATATTCCCACTTAGCCATTGCATTTTAGTACAGGAACTTTTGGTGTTGCCCAATCACTCATAGTTACTGGCTCAACGACTCTTGTTTGTACTAGCCTTCTAGTTCTTCTTTGACTTTTGGCCTGATGGCGTGTGAGACATTTTGGTGGACTGCTTGGGTTGATCTTTAATTGTTCTTCAAATTCAATCATGGAACCTAGTGGATCTTTAAACACCTTCTCATACTTCTCCAGGATTTTTTTGTTGGTTGCCCTTGGACTCCAATAGTTGATTTATTGCTCCTCAGTTGAGTTTAAGCTTTGTCAGTCATGCTGTACCAAACAAATCAGGAAAGTTTCCAAGACAACGTGAACAGGCAACTCCACCATCTGTCTATATATGTCCATTTTCACCACAATATATCCTTTTAGTGATGCAACCTCTTCTGTATAAATCCTTGGGATCACATTTGATGGTTTTAGTAGCAGATGCTTCACCTTTTGATTAAAAATTGGCCCAGGTATTAATGACACAGCTGTACCCGTATCCAGTTCCATTTTAATTTAATTGCTGTCAAGTTTTAGAAAGAAGTCTGACAACACCAGGTTAAAGTCCAACAGGTTTGTTTTAAATCACTAGCTTTCGGAGCACTGCTTGTTCCTCAGGTGAATGTCATTGATGTATCTGGTGCATAACATCGGAGAAGGTCCAAGGAATGCCCAGCTTCTGTCGCGATACGACGGGCTTCTTACAGAAACTCAGCACCTATGGACCAGAAGAACCAGGAACATTCCTCGTCACAATGGATGTCTCGGCACTCTACACCAGCATCCCCCATGACGACGGCATTGCTGCAACAGCCTCAGTCCTCAACACTGACAACTGCCAATCTCCAGATGCAGTTCTGCAACTCACCCGCTTCATTCTGGCTCACAACGTCTTCACCTTCGACAACAAGTTCTTCATCCAGACGCACGGAACAGCCATAGGGACCAAATTCGCACCTCAATATGCCAACATCTTCATGCACAAGTTTGAACACGACTTCCTCACGGGTCCTTCAACCGACCTTTTACACCAGATACATCAATGACATTTTTTTCCTTTGGACCCACGGCGAAGAATCACTGAAACAACTACACGATGGCATCAATATGTCCCATCCCACATTCAGACTCACCATGGACTACTCTCCAGAATCGGTTGCATTCTTGGAGACACTCATCTCCATCAAGGACGGTCACCTCAGCGTTTCGCTTTACCACAAGCCCACGGATAACCTCACAATGCTCCACTTCTCCAGCTTCCACCCTAAACACATTAAAGAAGCCATCCCCTATGGACACGCCCTCTGTATACTCAGGATCTGCTCAGACGAGGAGGAGCGCAACAGACATCTACAGACACTGAAAGATGCCCTTGTACGAATGGGATATGGCGCTCGACTCATTGATCGACAGTTCCAACGCTCCATAGCAAAGAAATGCACCAACCTCCTCAGAAGACAAACACGGGATACAACCGACAGAGTACCCTTCATCGTCCAGTACTTCCCCAGAGCGGAGAAACTACGACATCTTCTTCGCAGCCTTCAACATGCAATCGATGAAGATGAACATCTTGCCAAGGTCATCCCCACACCCGCACTACATGCCTTCAAACAATAGCGCAACCTCAAACAAACCATTGTTTGCAGCAAACTACCCAGCTTCAGAACAGCGACCACGACACCACACAACCCTGCCATGGCAATCTCTGCAAGACATGCCAGATCAACGACATGGATACCACCATTACACGTGAGAACACCACCCGCCAGGTACATGGTACATACTCGTGTGACTCGGCCAACGTTGTCTACCTCATACGCTGCAGGAAAGGATGTCCCGAAGCGTGGTACATTGGAGAGACCATGCAGACGCTGCGACAACAGATGAACGGACATTGCGCGACAATTGCCAGGCAGGAATGTTCCCTTCCAGTCAGGGAACACTTCAGCAGTCAAAGGCATTCAGCCTCTGATCTCCGGGTAAGCGTTCTCCAAGGCAACCAAAGGACCCGCAACAACGCAGAATCGCCAAGCAGAAACTTATAGCCAAGTTTCACACACATGAGTACGGCCTCAACCGGGACCTTGGATTCATGTCGCACTACATTCAACCCCCACCATCTGGCCTGGGCTTGCAAAATCCTACCAAATGTCCTGGCTTGAGACAATACACATCTTTTTAAATTGGGATCACCCCTCTCTCTGGATCTGTAAAGACTTAATTACCTGCAAATGCTCGCATTCAAAGTATTGTCTTGCATCTTTGACTTTGTCTATATATATGTTTCTGGAACCTACCTCTTCATTCACCTGAGGAAGGAGCAGTGCTCCGAAAGCTAGTGATTTAAAGCAAACCTGTTGGGCTTTAACCTGGTGTTGTAAGACTTCTTACTGTGATCACCCCAGTCCCACGCCGGCATCTCCACTTCAAGTTTTAGAAATGCCCAGAAACATTGTTGATCACCCCTAGTGATCAACAATGTTTCTGGGCATTTCTAAAACTTGAAGTGGAGATGCCGGCGTGGGACTGGGGTGACCAATATGACCCTTTTTTCCACAGTTCTATCACTTATATTCTCTACTCCAGAATTCCCCCGCTGAGTGTTTAACTTGTAACATGATTGTCCCCTAGCAGCCTTGTTTCTTGCAGTATCCATTTTGTGAATCTTCACTCCAACCTTGTCTGTGAAGCTTCTTTCATTGCTAGCTCTATAGATGCGGTAACCTCTACAGCAACTTTGAGAGTTAAATCACTTACAGTAAGCAGCTTCCTCTGAATAGCTTCACTGTGGAGTCCACAAATCGACCGATCATGAAAAGTGTCATCAGGTGCTGCACCAAACATTTTGCTAAGCTTCTTAAGGTCACTTCGAATTTTAAAATGCCTTCATATTTTTCCTGTCTATGGGTGTGGAACTGAAACCTTTCTGTTGCTTCACAGCGCCAAGGTTCCAGGTTCAATTCCCAGCTAGGGCCCCTCTCTGTGTGGAGCCTGCATGTTCACCCTGTGTCTGTGTGGGTTTCTTCCGGGTGCTCTGGTTTCCTCACATAAGTCCCGAAAGACGTGCTGTTAGGTAATTTCGACATTCTGAATTCTCCCTCAGTGTACCCAAACAGGCGCCGGAATGTGACGGCTTGGGGCTTTTCACAGTAACTTCATTGCTGTGTTAATGTAAGCTTACTTGTGACAATAAAGATTATTATTATTATCAAAGGATAGCACAGGTGCCAGTTTGCTGGAGGGAAAGGTTGCATACAACTTATGCTCTCGGGGAACACATTGATGGACTAAGCTACAAAAGAATACTGATGGGTATTCACAATGATGGTCTTGGTGTGTTGACAGGCATGCCAGGAAGACAGTGATCAATGTCAAGGGTCATGGAGGAGTTCAGCACCAACAATGCACAAAGCTCAGTGCCAGACTTTTCAGCATGGAAGTGTTTACTGACTCTGTTCCCACACTTATGATTCAATATTGATAAACCGCCCGATGGGAGATGTGCAGTTTCCAATGCCACACAAGCAGAAGCCGCACAGACTCTGAATGCTGAAGTGGAAGCTTGGATGATGTGATGCAATGTCAGTTTGCTACCATGCAAGCTCAGACTGCTGATATCACAGCTGTGGATCATAGGGTGCAAAGAGGCTTGCGATGTGCCACAGCAAACCAGTAATCTGCCCTCCAGCAGATAGTTAGAATTGCTGCGGCGTCACCCTAGGACAGTGACAGTGGCTCCATGAAATTCCATGGTCCTCTCTTGGGAAGGCAGCATTCAGCTTTCAACACCCTCAATCTTCCAGTGTATCCATTGTTGCCTGTCAGTCTGCTGGCTCGAATGCTGCAGCCCACGCCAAGATGGTGCAAACTATCTTCCAGGTGATCCCCCAAGGCTACCTGTAGCTTCTCACCCTGAAAGTCAGCAGCCTTCCATCAACCATACTGCAATAACTGGAGTAGCACTATGTTGAAGCACTAGAGCAGGCAAATGCAGATTGAAGGTACGCATTAAGGGAGCACAGAGGGATGATTAGTTGACATTGTATGTGACGTGAAATACTTAGATTTATAAATTGCATTTGGGCTGTTTATTTGGCAGTAGTTATAATTTTGGACCCTGTGACATGGTGACAGAGGGAAGGGAAGGAGTGGGACTGTTAGTTATAGGATACAGGATATAACTTATAGTTATCGAGGTTATAGGTATTGCGCTTGGATGAGTCCTTCACTGACTCCGCCCCCCTCCAACACACACACAAAACTCAGCAGGTCTGGCCACCTTGTGTGAAGAAAATATAAAATTTTCAGTTTAACCATGGAATACAATGAAGCAGGTTTGTGGAGGCTGTGTGTATGTTTGTGAATGTGTGTGTGTGCGTGAGTGATTAACTAATTTAATCAATCTGAAGACAATTAGGCTGCATGATGTAAATCATCAAAGGGCTAGGTGTAAAAGCAAGCAAGCATTTTGAAATGAAGATGAGTCAGCTAAGATAGGATACAAGTAAATACAACATGAAAGGGGATTTGGCTTCAGAGATAAATGAAGAGTTGAATTTTAGATGTTGAATTTCAAAGTGGAATAAAAGAGAGGATTTACAACTGGCCAATATGCAGGAAACTATGACTGTGTGAGAGCTACCTACAGTCTCAGAAGCTAACCACAGATATATTAAACTGTTTAAAGAAGAACTATTTTTCAAAAAGCCAAGAAAAAAACACTGAGCAAAAATAGTTGCCACGAGTCACCTGATCACAAATATTGTAAAGGTGACGGCTTCTCAGGAAAGTTTATGGGTGGGATGTGCCACGATGGAGGCGGCCCACGATTAGCCAGTGGTGGGATCAGAATGGAGTTTCCAATTGAATGCACCCTCACTGCCTGGAAATCCACAGTGGTGATACTCCATCAGTGGGACCAGAAGATCCCGTTAGCATAAACAGTTGGAAAATTCTGGCCATATGTGTTGCACAGCAAATTACATGAAATTTCATACCTATGGGGTGCCAAGACCCACTTCAAACCCTCTTGAAAAGGAAGGAATTAAAGATGTAAAATGCTGTTCTTTGACCAGATGCTCATCAGACATTAAACAAAAACTTTCTGTAGAGGACAAAATAACCTCCATCTTATTTTGAAATGTGTCAAAGATTCTGAAGGTGAAAAGATCGGAAAGTTGGATTATTTGGTATACAACAATGAATGCAAAGCATGCTAATCAAATTCCCTTCCAGGAACTTAGACTGGTGCTGCCAAGCCGAATCAGAAAAAAGAAGCAGGAGAAGAAAGAAGCATGATGGCCATCTAAAATACTGCTGGAAATATCTCACTGGAAACTAAAAGGGGGCTGGATTCTCCGATCCTGCGACTATGTCCGCCCCGCACTGATCCTCCATCCGGTGGGTGGCTAGCACTCGCGCAACGTAAAACCCCCAGCTTTAACGGTGGATATGGCCGGAGAAGGGCCTGGTCCTTGGCTGCGCATGCGCACAGCGGCGGCCTGCAGCAGACGCGCTGAACGACATGGCGCCGGCCTGCCAAAAACTGTCCCCCTGTAACCAGCCTCGCCAGCCCCGGACCACCCCCCACCAGTCTTCCCAGCCCCCGCCAAAGACCCCCTGCCAGCGAACGGCTCCCTTCTGTCACATGAGGTCCCCGAACAGTGTAAGCACACACGAGTGACGCCATCGGGGGCTTGGCCCACCGGGGCTGGAGCATCAGTGGAGGGCCTCAGGTGACGTCCTCATTCATACGGCATGCGGTATACTCCACCAGTCTGACGTTTGTGAGGGGGCAGAGCATCGCGAAAACAGCGCCGCCCCCGATTCCGGCGTAGACAGGGATTCTCTGGCCAATTGCTGAACGCAATTTCGGCATCGGCGATCGGAGAATCCCGCCAGGGTGTCTCCAGCAATATGCAGACCTGAACAAAGTCAACTCCAGAATGCTACAGAAAACTACCTACCTTCATCCACATACGTTTTAAAGGATGTGACATTTCCCTCCTCTATTACGCTCCCAGGCAGTATATTCCAGATTCCCACCATTCTCTGGGTGAAAACAATTTTCCCCAAATCCCCTCTAAACCTCCTGCCCCTCACCTTAAAATTGCGCCACCTCATTATTGGCCTTTCAACTAAGCGGAACAGCTGCTTCCTGTTCACCCTATCCATAACCCTCAATCTTAGACACCTCAAACAGGTTCCCCCATCCTCAGCCTTCATTGCTCTAAAGAAAAGAACCCGAGCCTATAGAGCCTCTTTTCATATCTCAAATGCTCCGTCCCAGACAACATCCTGGTGAATCTCCCCAGCACCCAGGTGGCAAAACCTGACATGTCACTTAAGAAGAATCTTTGGTCGCCAAGCCATTTCAATATGGGAGATCATGCAAGAGATTAGGGATCTTCATCTTTGTCTAATGTCATAGTTACAGTGTTCTGCCTATTAACATATTATTGTTCTGTTATATTTCTCTAAGCAAGCTGCTAGAGCAGTTAGTATTTTGAAATATCTTAAACATGAAATGCTACCTTTCTTTGTAATAAAGGTGAAGTGAAATACAAAGGAACTAAGTCACTGAGTAACTTCCTGTCTTTCATAAATTGATATAATATGAATGAGTGCTAAGGTTGAAGACAATGTCCATCTATAAGAATTAATAATAAAAGAGTTTTAGAACTGAAGGGAAGGGTAAGTACTGAGTTACACCTGAAGTACTGCCATAATACAGCATTGTGAACAGTCAGATTTACTCTGAGTGATTGAAGATGAGGGATTATAGTTCAGTTCATATTATTTTACGCACAAGACTGCCTGGGGTAGATGGACAAACTCAGCCCATTTCCTTTACTTTCCTTTTCTTGGCTTGGGGTTTTAGTTCTGTCCCTGCTTTGAATTATAATGCATGTGGACTTTGTTTAATCTTTTAATGGAAATGAAGTTGCTACTTTTAAAAAGTGCAAAAGATTTTTGTGAATTGGAAACTACTGGGTAAGGACTCCGCTATTTTGGAATTGTTTGCTACATCAGTCTTTCAGGTCATTGCAAATGAATATGAAAACAATAACAAGGGTTCAGGAACTTATGGACTCGAGAAGGAGTGTAAATGAACATGGACAGGAATACTAAACCTGCAGAATTGCCTTGGCCAGTCTTTACACTGAATGTCCGTCGTACAATATAATGTGTGGCAAAAGCAATATTTCATAGTTTGCACTCACGCCATGCCCAATTTCAATCCAATGAAAATCCCAGGTGGATATTTTGGAACTCATTCGAGACCTTAAACACAATAATACAGTAGTCATAAATCGCAAGTGGTTCAATTCCATCAATATTTCGATAGACAGTGACCGTCATAACAGAAATGCAGGATCATGCCAACTTTCCAAACAACGGTCAGAATTCTTTCATTTTATAACCATCTTCTGTGCCTGTCTCATTTGGAGGTGTATTACTGGTGCATCTTTTGCTGCCTTATTTTGTATTGGTCCAATCCCCATGTAACCATTTACATTGTAAAGCAATTCAGAATTAAAAAGATACTTAATAAGCAGGAACCAAGTAGAGAGCAGGCCATCCTAGACTGGGTATTGTGAAATAAGAAATGAATAATTGACTATCTATTTGTATGAGGCCCCTTGGGTCTGAGCGACAAGAATATGATAGAATTCTACAGCGAGATGGAGAAAGAGACGTAGTTGATTCTGAGACTCGGGCCCTGAATCTAAATAAAGGAACTACAATGGTAGAAGTTGTGAGCTGGCTAAGCTGGATGGAGGAACGTTATTGAAAGGGATGACGGTGGATAGGCAATGACAAGCATTCAAAGTGCGCATGGGTGAACTGCAACAATTCTTCATTCCCCTCAGGCACAAAAATAAAACACGAAAGATGGCCAAACCATGGCTTAAAAGGGAAATTAGAGATTGTATGAGATTCAAGGAAGAGGCATACAAACTGGCCGAGGAAAACAACAGACCTGTGGATTGGGAACAGTTTAGAATTCAGAAAAGGAAGACAAAGGGATTGATTAAGAAGGGAAAAATCGAGTAAGCTTGCGGGGACTACAAAACTAATTGTAAAGGTTTCTATAGGTATGTGAAGAGGAAAAGGTTGCTAAAGACAAATGTACGGTCCCTTACAGTCAGAAACAGGAACATTTATAATGGGGAGCAAAGAAATGGCTGGCCAACTAAATACATACTTTGTTTTGTCTTCACAAAGGAGGATGCAAATAACATAACAGAAATGTTAGGGAACACGGGGTTTAAGGATAGGGAGGAACTGCAGGAAATCAATATTAGTAGGGAAATGGTATTGGGGAAATTGATGGGATTGAAGACCAATAAATCCCTGACAATCTACATCCTGCAGAGAACTTAAGGAAATGGCCCTCGAAATAGTGGTTGTCATCTTCCAAGATTCTGTGGACTCTGGAACATTTCCTCCAGATTGGAGGGTAAATAATATAACCCCACTATTTTAAGACCAGTCAACCTGACGTTAGTAGTGGGGAAAATGCTAGAGTCCATTATAAAAGATTTAATATCAGAGCACTTGGAAAAGAGTTGCAGGATTAGTCAGAGTCAGTATGGACTTACAAAAGGGAAATTATGCTTGACAAATATACTGGAATTCTTTGAGAATGTAACTAGTAGAGTTTATGAGCGGGAGCCAGTGGATGTGGTTTATTTGGACTTTCAGAAAGCTTTCGACAAAGTCCCACATAAGAGATTAGCCTGTAAAATTAAAGCACATGAGATCGGGGGTGTATTGAAATGGATAGAAAATTGGTTTGCAGTCAGGAAACAAAGAGTAGGAATAAACAAGTAGTTTTCCAGGGATCAGTGCTAGGCCCAGGCTATTTACAATATGTATTAGTGATTTAGATGAGTGAACTAAATCTAATGGCTAGATTCTCTGTCGGCAGGATCCTTCACTTTGCCTGCAGCGCACGTAAGCCTGCAGATTTCCCGATGGCGTGGGGGTTCCCACAATGGGAAACCCCATTGGCCAGCTGCCAAGACGGAGGATCCCGTTGCCGGTGGGGCATGCTGTACCAGAAAATAGGTACAGTGGGATGGAGAATCACACCCAATATCTCCAAATTTGCAGATAACACAAAGTGAGCTCTGAGGAGGATGCATAAATGCATCAGTGTGATTTGGACAAGTTCACCCCCACCTCCTTAACACCCTTCTGTCTCATCCCCTACTCCTTATACATCACTAATCTCCTCAGCCCTCTTCCATTCCACCCCATTCACCTAGTAACCATAGAAACATAGAATCCCTACAGTGCAGAAGAAGGCCATACGGCCCATTTAGTCTGCACAGATCCTCTGAAAGAGCACCTCATCCAGGTCCACTCCCCTGCCTATCCTCATAACCTCGTAACCCCACCTAACCTGCACATATTTGAACACTAAGGGACAGTTTAGCATGGCTGATCTACCTAACCTGCAAAATCTTGGACTGTGGACAGAAACCGGAGCACTCAAGGAAACCCACGCAGGCAATGGGAAAACATGCAAACACCACTTCATCAATAGAATTCACAAGGCCAATAATAACATTTTTACGTTGTTGAAAAGATCATAAATATGTCAAAATAAACAAACATCACTTGAATAAGTGCATAAAAACCCTCAGCCTCTTCAGAAGATTGTAAATTAGGCAAACCAACAAAGTCACATTCCAAAGGCTTGCTGAATAAACATACTCCGCACTTCATAATACATCAGTACTTTTGAAGGCAGCCAAAAGCTCAAACATTTGGCACAGCTTTCAAACAGCCAAACAGAGGGCTGAGCTGAACTGGGGACAATTTAAACATGTAGTCTTGGGTCTTGCACTGGATGAATCAATATTGAACAATGCAGAATATTGTTTTATCCAGTGGACAATCTAGTCTAATGTGTTTGAGGGCTTTTCTACTTTTACAATGCTGTTATTTCACTTGACAGTTCTCAGAAGTAACAACCTGATAACCACACTATTTAATGGTCACTTACATTTCATGATAATAATAATCTTTATAATTGTCACTTATAGGCTTACATTAACACTGCAGTGAGGTTACTGTGAAACTCCCCTAGTTGCCACACCCCGGAGCCTGCTCGGGTTCACTGAGGGAGAATTCAGAATGTCCAATTCACCTAACAAACTTTCGGGACTTGTGGGAAGAAGCCGGAGCACCCGGAGGAAACCCACGCAGACACTGGGAGTTCCAACCACAGCACTGTTATCACTCACTTTAGTAAACACAGCTACAACTGCAGCATTGCGTGATGAACAATAAATGAGGCAACACCATTTTTGCTCACCTTTTGTACTCTTATCACCTCTAATCCATGGTTCGCACCTCCACTCAATAGATTTGATTGAGGAGGGCATCCAAATTCCAACTGCTTCCATGGAAATTCTGGACATTTTGAGATGGATAATAATGCAATCAAAGGAACCAGTTAAAAGACAATGGGCGCGATTCTCCGCTCCCCAGGCCGTGTGGGAGAATCGCGGGAGGGCCACTCTGACACCCCCCGCGATTCTCCCACACCCCCCAAAATGGCGTGTCGCATTTTTCACGGCGACCCGCGATTCTCCAGCCCAGATGGGCCGAGCGGCCTGCCGTTCCTGACCTGTTCACGCCGGCGGCAACCACACCTGCGTGAACAGCGCACAAAAGGTGAGTTTGGGGCCTGTGGGGGGCGGAGAGGGGATTAAGCACCACGGCCGTGCTCGGGAGGGGACTGGCCCGCGATCGGCGCCCACTGATCGTCGGGCCGGCGTCTCCAAGAGACGCACTCTTTCCCCTCCGCCGCCCCGCAAGATCAAGCCGCCACGTCTTGCGGACAGCGGAGGGGAAGACGGCAACCGCGCATGCACGGGTTGGAGCCGGCCAACCTGCGCATGCGCGGCTGACGTCATTAGGTGCTGCCGGCCGCGTCATTCTCGGCGCACTGCCTTGACGCCAGCGTCAAGGCCCGGCGGCCGAGTTCTCCACAACACCGCTCCTAGCCCCCCGGGGGGGAGGGGGGGGGGTTGGGGGGGGGGGAGAATAGGGGGCGAGGAGCGGCCTCCGACGTCGTCGTGAAACACTCCGGGTTTCACGACGGCGTCGGCCGTTGCAGAGAATTCCGCCCAATATATAACATGTTGATCGTCTGAGCAGCATTGTTAGGCAGTGCAATCTAATTCGATCAAAGTAAACACATGGATGGAATCAGAAGATATGAAACGAATAGGTAATGTATTCATGCACAAGAAAATACCTCCCAACTCCAGATGATTTATACCTTTTCCTGATGTGAGTCAGGGGCCAGAAAAGGGGTACAGTAAGTTGGTTCATAGTTTGAAGTCTGATGCCTGATTTCCTTCTGGTGAAAATTTATTAAAAACTCGAGTAACTTTAATAACTTCAGGCTACATATCAAAAGCCTCAGAAGTAAGTTAGATAAAAAGACTCCTGTTTGAAATAAATATTTTTTTTGCCATCAGTTCATATTTCGGACATGTCTGGATTGAGGGCATATTTAGTAACACAATACATTGTATACCATTAGTTATACTTTAATCTCACATCGATGAATTCATGTTAGACTAACCCAGGTAAGTAAAGCACCAAATAATTATTCCTGATCATAATTGTCTTTTCTACTGTTTGTTGCTTTTTCCTTTGTCAATTTTCTTGGTGTAACCTGGGGACTGAGGTATGTCCCAGCCTGGGTTTACTACTGAAGAGAGAGAGATTGCAGATGTGTGAAGTTACACGTTTTGGGAGAAAATACAGCGAATGGCAGAATATCCTGAATGAAAACATGACATAGGAAACAGCGAAATCCACAGGGTCAGGGACAATGTTCCCTGAAAGTGTAAGACCATTGCATGCAAAAGAAAACAAAAATAAATAACATGCTGAATTTTATAAATGAGGACATGGAATACCAGACTAAAGAAGTTATACTAGTTGTTATAGCTTTAGACTAACAGCATAAAATAAATAGATTGCCAAAGCATTTGGGTTTAACACAAGATTAGCAGAGGTTTATTGAATAGGTTAGCAATGTACGTTTTGCACTAGACTTGCCCATTGCCCACAAAGTAGCCGATGATGGCATGCATGTCGCGTAACTCTGTTCTTAAAGAGACATTGCACACAACTGCAATAATCCACATGTATAGGGCGAAATTCTCCGCCCCCCACGACGGGTGGGAGAATAGCGGGAGGGCCTTCCCGACTTTTTTGACGCCCTCCCGCTATTCTCCCCCCCCCCCGCCGAAATCCCGACACGAATCGCTGCCGCCGTTTTTTTACGGCCGCAGCGATTCACAGCTGTTAGAAGGGCCGAAGTCCCAGCCCTTTACGACCTTTTTACGAACGGCAAACACACCTGGTCCTGCCATTCGTAAAAACGTCGTGACCACCTGGAAAAAAATAACCATGGCACCGATTGGCACGGCAGTACCACGGCCGTGCCAAGGGTGCCATGGGCCCGCGATCGGTGCCCACCGATCGCGGGCAGCGGGCCCGATGCCCGCGCACTATTTGTCCTTCCGCCGCCCCGCAGTATCAATACGCGGGGCGGCTGAGGGGCAACCCGGACCGCGCATGCGCGGGTTTCGCGCAAAAAAGCGGTGACGTCACCCGCGCATGCGCGGGTGGCGTCTTCCCACCTGCGCATGCGCGGCTGACGTCATATGACGCGTCAGCCGGCGCTAAGTCCGACAAGCGGGTTTAACGATTTTCGTTAAGCCCGACTTGTCGGAGCCTCCGACGTCGGGCTGCTAGCCCCGACGGGGGACCAGAATCGGTCCCCCGTCGGGAAGGGGCGCGATGCCGTAAAACCCGCCCGGGTTTTACGGCGGTTTGACGATTTTTCCCGTTTTGGGAGAATTTCGCCCATAACATCTCGCCCCCTTTATTTCTAAGGTTCATCACAGCTAATAACTTGTATTTTAACTTAGTAATTTCCATCTATACACAAATGCAGGCATCATATTATTAGAGTGCATTAGCATAGTGAATAAGATAGACAGTCAGATGGGCATCTATTTCTTTCTGGTTGCCTGCGCACTTCTCAACCTTAGATGTATTTTCAGGCTCGACAGAAGATTTCTCGACCCTTGAAGGGGGTAAAATCTCTTTTTCCGAGGGAAGACTAGTCGTAGCAGGTACAATCTGTTCTACTGTAAATGAACAATAACAGTCAGATGGAATGGCGACCAATACCTTTTGAGGTAGTTCTGGCATTGGCACACAAACATGTGTAGACAATGATTGATCTTCAACATTTTATTATAAATACAATATTAAACTTTTTAACTTCACATTCGAAAAGAGCAGCTTACAATTACACCTTAACACTACTATACAATTCCCCATTAAACAACAAGAAATAAAAATACAGCCCTCAATCCAGCTTAAAATTCAGCAGGGCAGAGAGTAAAACTTGCGTTCAGATCAGATTAGAACCCCTGCAGGTTCTAGCTGAACATCTTCAAATAGCTGCTTCAACTGGATTGTTTCAGCCTCTTTCTTGTCTTCAGACAAGAGTGCTCTGCTTTAAAATATTATTACTCTTTTTTAAACTATCCTACTGGGAAAGAATTGTGGATTCAGGATCAGGGAGCTCAGAATTCAGCTCCTCTCTCTTTCAAAGCTTCTCCAAACTTAGACTCTCTGCTATCCTGGGCTACACCCAGCAAAGACCTCGGCCAGGATTCTCCGAAATCCCCGCTATCCTCGGCAGCTCCTGCCAGGTTCGGGGTTTCGGGCCTTTAAACGGGGTGGCATCCGCACTTAGAAGATGAATACCAGCGTGGGAAAGGATGCTGGGGAGGTTCCCCTCACTGCTGTATGGAGGGAACCAGGAGCGGGGCCGTTAAACGAGCGATTGCGGGGAAGAGAGCGGAGCGGGTCCGGGAGGACAAAATGGCGGCCAGCGCAGACCATGAAGAGTGGGCCCAGTGGTCGAGAGAGCAGCAAGACTTTCTGAGGAGCTGCTTCGCAGAGCTGAAGACAGAGATGCTGGCCCCAATGAAGGTCTCTATGGAAAAGGTGGTGGAGGTTCAGAAGGTACAGGAGAAGGTGATCACAGAGGTGGAGAAGAAGGTCTCCGAGAATGAGGACGAGATCCTGGGCCTGGCGGTCAGGGTGGAGGCACACGAGGCCCTACACAAGAGATGGCAGGAGAGACTGGATGACCTCGAATATAGGTCTCGGAGTCACAACCTGCGGATCCTGGGCCTCCCTGAAGGTGTGGAGGGAGTGGACACGAGCACGTATGTGACTACAATGCTGGGGACGCTGATGGGCGCGGGGCCTTCCCGCGGCCCTTGAAACTGGAGGGGGCACATAGAGTCCTCGCGAGGAAACTGAGGGCGAATGAACCACCGACGGCGATGGTGATAAGGTTCCACCGCTTTACAGACAGGGAGTGTGTCCTGAGTTGGGCAAAGAAGGAGCGGAGGAGTAACTGGGAGAACGGCGAGATTCGCATATACCAGGACTTGGGAGCTGAACTGGCGAGGAGGAGTGCGGGTTTCAACCGGGCTAAGGCAGTCCTCTACAGCAAAGGGGTGAAATTCGGGCTGCTGCATCCGGCGAGGCTTTGGGTAACATACAAGGACAGGCACCATTATTTTGATAGGCCTGATGACGCGTGGACATTTATTAAGCATGAAAAGCTGGATTAGAACTAAGGGGCAACTGCACGTGGGTGAAACGCGCTGGCGGAGATGTGCAACCGGGTGTTGGCCTGGTGCAAGTTTATTAGTAGAATTTAAGTTTGTTTGCTTTTTTTTTCCTGTTTTTTGTTTCAGGGGGCTGGGTAATGCCCGGGTTGTGTTGTCTGGTGCACGGGAAGGTTCCGGATGGCACTTGCCTTCTTACCCTGTGGGGAAGGGGGTTGGGGGCCCCAAGGAGGAGACTATAGTAAGGTTGGAGATAGAGGTGGGAGCGGCCGGGGTCAGCATGGGTCAGCTGACTTACGGAAGCGTAATGGGGGGGAAATCAGTGCTAAGTGGGTGCTTGGCATGGGGGGTTTGGGATTGGTGGGCTGGGGGGGAGGAGTGATGCTTTTCTGACTGAAGGGGAACCAACTGTTGGGTACAGATGGAGATTCGGGTTGGGGGGCCTCCGGCAGGGGGGGGGGAAGTCCCCATCCAGGCTGATCACGTCGAATGTGAGGGGCCTGAACAGGCCGGTCAGGAGGTCCCGCGTGTTCTCGCACTTAAAGGGGTTGAAGGCGGACATGGCCATGCTGCAGGAGACGCACTTAAAGCTTGCTGACCAAACGAGGTTAAGGAGGGGATGGGTGGGCCAGGTGTTCAACTCGGGGCTAGACTCAAAGACCAGAAGGGTGGCAATTCTGGTAAGTAAACGGGTAGCGTTTGAGGCAGGGAGCAACGTGGCAGTAAAGGGGGGCAGGTACATAATGGTGAGTGGCAAGCTACAGGGGGCCCGGGTGGTGTTGGTGAACGTGTATGCCCCAAACTGGGATCATGCGGAATTCATGAGGTGCATGATGGGTAAAATCCCAGACTTGGAGTCAAGTAACTTGATCATGGAGGGGGGTCTACTTTAATACGGTCTTGGATCCGGCGCTGGACCGGTCTAAGTCCAGGTCAGGAAAGAGAGCGGCGGCAGCCAGGGCCCTGTGGGAATTCATGGATCAGATTGGGGGGGAGGGGGGGGGGGTGTGGACCCGTGGAGATTCAAGCAGCCAAGGGCGAAGGAGTTCTCCTTTTTCTCTCACGCCCATAAAGTCTACTCGTGGTTTGACTTTTTTGAGTTGAGTATGGCATTAATCCCAAGGGTGGAGAAGGTTGAGTATTCGGCCATTGTGGTCTCGGACCATGCCCTGCACTGGGTGGACCTGCGACTGGGGGCGGAAGAGGTCAGCGCCCTCTCTGGAGACTGGATATGGGGCTGCTGGCGGATGAAGAGGTGTGTGGGCAGATATGGAGGAGCATTCAGAACTATGTGATAACGACTGACAAAGGGGAGGTAACAGGGAGGCTATGAAAGCGGTCATCAGAGGGGAGTTAATCTCTATTAGGTCCCACAGAGAGAAGAGAGAGAGGGCGGAGAGGGAGAGGCTGGTGGAAGAGATGCTTAGGGTAGACAGGAAGTATGCAGAGACCCCCGAGGGGGATTGCAAAAGGGTCGCCGGAGAATACAGGCGCAGTTAAATTTGCTGACCACGGGAAAGGCGGAGGCGCAGTTGAGGAAAGTGAAAGGGGCAGTCTACGAATATGGGGAGAAAGCAAGTAAGATGCTGGCACACCAACTTCACAGGAGAGATGCGGCCAGGAAGATCGGGGGGGGGGGGGGGGTGAGGGATAAGGAGGGTAATACTGTGTTGAACCCAGAGAGGATCAATTAAGTCTTCAAGGAGTTTTATGGGAAGCTGTACGAGTCAGAACCTCCGAGGGGAAGTGAAGGGATGAAGCAATTTATGGATCGATTGAGGTGCCCAAGGGTGGACGAGGATCGGGTGGAGGGACTGGGGGCCCTGATTGAGTTGGAGGAGATAGTTAAGGGACTGGCAATTGCGCAGTCGGGCAATGCCCCGGGTCCGGATGGCTTTCCTGTTGAATTTTATAAGAAGTTCTCGGAGCTACTGAGCCCACTCCTGCTAAGAACCTTTAATGAGGCAAAGGAGAGAGGAACCCTCCCCCCCGACGATGTCGCAGGCATTGACCTCGCTCATTTTGAAGAGGAAGAAGGATTTGCTTAATTGTGGGTCCTACAGACCAATATCGCTCCTGAATATAGATGCCAAATTGTTGGCAAAAATTCTGGCTACAAGAATAGCGTCCCAGGAGTGATCGTGAAGGACCAGACGGGTTTCGTTAAGGGCAGGCAACTGAACACAAATGTGCGAAGGCTCCTGAATATTATTATGATGTCCTCGGAGGGAGGGGATGCAGAAGTAATGGCTGCAATGGATGCAGAGAAAGCCTTTGACAGGGTGGAGTCGGAGTACCTGTGGGAAGTGTTAGGTAGGTTTAGATTCAGGGAGGGATTCATAGGGTGGGTCAAGCTACTGTATCAGGCCCCCGTAGTGAGTGTGTCCACGAACCGGCTGAGGTCGGAATATTTTAGGCTGCACCGAGGGACAAGGCAGGGGTGCCACCTATCCCCGTTACTATTTTCCCTGGCAATTGAGCCGTTGGCCATAGCGCTGAGGACTTTGAGGAACTGGAGGGGGCTGGTCCGGGGGGGGGGGGGGGGGGGGGGGCACCGGGTTTCCCTCTACGCGGATGACCTGCTATTGTGTATTTCGGACACGCTAGAGGGGATGGGGTGGTCATGCGGATCCTGGTGGACTTTGGGTGCTTCTCGGGGTACAAGTTGAGCATGGGGAAAGTGAGCTGTTTGTAATCCACGCTAGGGGTCAGGAGGAGAGACTGGGAGAGCTCCCGCTCAAGATGGTGGAGAGGAGCTTTCGTTATTTCGGTATACAGGTGGCCAGGAACTGAGCTGCCCTACACAGGCTCAACTTATCTGCTTGTAGAGCAGATGGAGGGAGACTTTAAAAGGTGGGACATGCTCCCACTTTCACTGGCGGGAAGAGTGCAGACCGTGAAGATGACGGTCCTCCCCAGGTTCCTGTTTTTCAGTTACTCTCCATTTTCATCCCCAAATCCTTCTTCAAGCGGGTGAACAGGATTATCACGGGATTTGTGTGGGCAAACAAGACCCCGCGGGTCAAAAGACTGTTCTTGGATCTCAGATCTGGAGGTCAGCGGCTTTATTTCTAATACCATAGATAATACCAAGGGGCAGCAGGGTAGCATGGTGGTTAGCATAAATGCTTCACAGCTCCAGGGTCCCAGGTTTGATTCCCGGCTGGGTCACTGTCTGTGTGGAGTCTGCACGTCCTCCCCCTGTTTGCGTGGGTTTCCTCCGGGTGCTCCGGTTTCCTCCCACAGTCCAAAGATGTGCGGGTTAGGTGGATTGGCCATGCTAAATTGCCCGTAGTGTCCTAATAAAAGTAAGGTTAAGGGGGGGGGTTGTTGGGTTACGGGTATAGGGTGGATATGTGGGTTTGAGTAGGGTGATCATGGCTCGGCACAACATTGAGGGCCGAAGGGCCTGTTCTGTGCTGTACTGTTCTATGTTCTATGTTCCATGGTCATAGAACAAGATAATGTCATTGGTTAGTCTACTTTCTAATAAAAGTTAATTTATTGTACTGGAGTGGTTACCTAACAAGGTACAGAAGATCTGTAAACTTCTGACAAATAAAGTATTCCATAATATGTGAAACAAAAGAGCTATGATTACACTTTTAATACATTTAAGCACTGACACTTTATGCACTCAGGATGGAGATTGTCTTACTCTTCACTACCTTTTTGTATTAATAATCTTCTTCCATCTCATCCAAACTGTTAACAGTGCTAATAAGAGGATTTTAGTGAATTAGGTTTCAAAGCTGAGTACCTCCATTACAGCAACAATAACAACTTGGATTTATATAGCACTCTTATTTTTTCATTATTAAAGTTTGTCATTTCATAAAATACAAAATAAACAAATCTGTGTAGATCAGTTACAACTTACAAAGGCCAAACATTAGAAATAACCCCGAAAACCCAAACACCCTGCCCCCCCCCCTTTATTTTGAAATGTTTTTATTGGAATACATAGTTTACAAAAGGTGATTGTCATGTATTTACATATGTATAGTTCTCCCCCCCTTTCCCTCTGCCCCCCCCCCCCTCCCATCGATTGGCCCCACCCTATCCTCCCCCCACCCCCTTGTTTTAGATGTTCCTTTGAGGGTCTTGGTCTACTTCATCTTATTTGATTGTACCCGCCCCGGCCGGGCTCTAGGCCTAGTAGCTGGCCAAGTTGGTCTGCCAGTTGGTATGGACTTTCCGCCTGGGGGGGGGGGGGGGGGTTGTTCCTCCCCACATTGGGTGGTTTAGCCTTGGCCGGCCCCTTCTTTCTCTTGGGGCCCTTTGTCCCTGTCAGAGGGTGCTGTCTTTGTGGCCTTGTTCTTGGTCCCCCATTGTCTATCCCAGGTCTTCCTAACCCCCCCCCTCCTATCTCCCTGCCCTGCCCCCTCCCTCTGGGGTGAACCCTGTCCCCAGCCCAAACCACTCTAGTCCCTAGATGAGGTACTCCCAGTCAACTCTGTCGAAGGCCTTTTCTGCGTCCAGAGAGATGATTACCTCTGGTGTTCTCTCCCCAGATGGGGTCATTATCACATTTAGCAGTTGTCTGATATTCGCTGTTAGCTGTCTTCTGCGATCATCTCAGGCATGCAGTTCTCCAGACGCTTACCAGGATTTTTGCGGGTATTTTCATGGGCTCATTTAGGTTAAAAATGCAAATTTTCATGCCTTTCAGAGGGGAGCCACATGCTGTGCAACTGCTCAGTACATCCTCGCCACCAGAAGTCCCTATGCAGCACTCTTAACAAACACCCCCAAAGCGCTTCACAGGAGTGTTATCAAAATTTGGCGTTGTGTCGAAGAGGAGATATTTGGACAGGTGACCAAAAAGTTGGTCAAAGTGTTACGTATTGTGGTATTGAAGTATTCAATCCCTATGGAAACACATTGCAAGTGAGTATCATTTCTTTCGGAGGATCAATATGGATTGGCAAATGTGTGGATAAAAGGGCCTGTTTCACTTTCTTGAATGGTTCCTTCTGCAGTGTTTTCCAATCCCATTCCTAGTATTTTTTTACAAGAGCATGCAGGAGTGCCAGCATTGCTGGAAAGTTGGGAATGAACCACCCATAGTAATTTGCCATTCCGAGAAAACATTTTGCTCTGCTGTATTCCTTGGGACTGATGCTTCCTGAAAAGCCCTTACCTTATCTTCAATTGGAGGTTACCCTAATGCATCCATTCTATAACCTAGTTAAGCCACCTCATTCACTCAAAAGGTACATTTCTCTCTCTTTAACCTCACTCCAGCATTCTGAAATCTTTTAAAAACTTTCTCCAGGTTCGATAAATGCTCTTCCTCAGTGGTTCCCATTATCAACACATTGTCTTAAGTAAATGACTACTTATAGTAAATCTTCCACCAGATTCTCCATAGTGTGATGAAAAATAGCTCAACTGGTAATTGCATATACTGATGTAACCCCTTGTGTGTATTAACGATGACACATTCTCTGGAAGCATCATCCAGTTCCAGTTGCTGGTATGCATGACTCATGTCTAACTTGGTGTGTGCTAGACCCCCAGCCAACTTCGCATACAGGTCCTCTATATTGGGGATGAGGTAGGTGTTTAATTTTACCACTTGGTTCACTGTTAACATGTAGTCTCCACTGATGCGAATGGTCTTGTCTGGTGTGGCTACAGGTACAATGGATGCTGTCATTTCTGCAAAATGTATGGGCATGATGATGAGCAGATCCTCTAATAAGCTCACTTGGTCTCCACTTTTTTATACAATGAGTAAGGCACAAGTCTGGCCCTATGAAACATTAGTGTAGCTTCAGGACCTATATGAATCTTGGCTTTAACCCTTCTGATTTTACCCAATTCATAGAAACATTGGCCTGGGAGACCCCCCCCCCCCCCCCCCCCCCCCAGATGCCATTATGACAGGTCCACGTTTGTGTAAACCAGTACTGAACAGAACCCTGGCAAGGTCTCCCAAGTGCAGCTGGTGAATCCTGGGCCCTGCTCCCAGCGAGAACGACATCCAAATTGCAACATCTCGCGAGACACCGTTAAATCTCACGAGATGCTTCGAGCATTACGAATCTCTCAAGAGGCCTCTCGCGAGATTCAATGGTCTAGTCCCAACACCAAGTTGGGGCATGACAAGGCCGTTGAATCATGCCCATGATGGTTCACAATTGCCAATGCCCCTGAAAGTCAGTGCCATGCTCAATTATTTTGCCTGTGGATCGTTTCAGGAATCCAAAAGGGACCTAGACAGCATCTTACAGTCGTCAAGCTAGCCGCACTGTTAGATTTGTGTTTGTAGCTATCTCAGGCTTCCCTCACGCACAAGTTGCAATAAATTGCATGCATGTGGCTTTGAGAGCCCCTGATGTTCATTAACAGGAAAAACTTTCACTCCCTCAACATTCAACTGGTGCGCGATCATTAGAAACACATCATGTACATTTGTGTCAGGTACCCTGGGAGTTGCCATGATTCATAAATCTTGAATCACTCCCAGTTACCTCACATTGATTGATTGATTGATTTGATTTATTGTCAAATGTACCGAAGTACAGTGAAAAGTATTTTTCTACAGCCAAACAAACTTACACAGTACATACATACATATTCAAAGGGTCTTCGTGATTACTGGGCTGTTGCTTGGGGATAAGGAGAATCAACTCAAATAGCTCATAACGCCCGTGTACCATCCTCAGAGAGCCTCAAAGAAGAGATACAACATGGCATACAGCTTGACAAGATCCATTGTCGAGCAGACCATTCAGGTTGGTCTCTGCAGTACTGTCCACAGTGGATGTCCTAAATAATCATGGTGTGTTGAACCCTTCACAACCGGGTGCCTCAAAGGGGGAATCCCTTGACAGAGAGCCATGGAAGAGGCTCAGCACTCCTCAATGATGACGAGCAAGAAGGGTAGGAAACTGAAGATGGTCAGCTTCCACGTGAGGATGCCATCGAAGAAGCACGAGATGGAGGAATTGCCCGTGTCACACTGACAGCCACAGGATTCCAGGAGGAGTAAGGTGCAGACAGCAGGATATAGCCACATTCCCATGTCAGTTTAGTATTCGGACTTGCTCCTTTGACCCTCATCAGGCCCTAATCTTTGGAAAAGTCAGCAGCGAACTCTGTATCGCTGCACTCTGGAAAGTGAAAGTTGGCACAACTGCCCAAGCTCTGCATCAAAGGACTTGATGGAGTCATCTCCAGCTTAATGAGAAAATGTTTGCAGACACTAAGATGCAAGAATGGTTGGATAGACCACCTTGGCTGCAGATCTTATACTTTAATTGGATTATGAGGAGAGGTTGAGTAGACTGGGACTGTACTCGTTGGAATTTAGAAGGATGAGGGGGGATCTTATAGAAACATTTAAAATTATGAAGGGAATAGATAGGATAGATGCGGGCAGGTTGTTTCCACTGGCGGGTGACAGCAGAACTAGGGGGCATAGCCTCAAAATAAGGGGAAGTAGATTTAGGACTGAGTTTAGGAGGAACTTCTTCACCCAAAGGGTTGTGAATCTATGGAATTCCTTGCCCAGTGAAGCAGTTGAGGCTCCTTCATTACATGTTTTTAAGGTAAAGATAGATAGTTTTTTGAAGAATAAAGGGATTAAGGGTTATGGTGTTCGGACCGGAAAGTGGAGCTGAGTCCACAAAAGATCAGCCATGATCTAATTGAATGGCGGAGCAGGCTCAAGGGGCCAGATGGCCTACTCCTGCTCCTAGTTCTTATGTTCTTATGTTCTTATGTTCTTTAGCGCTCCAAATGCAGAAGCCATCTCATTTTATGAAACAATTACAGTTAACCCCCCAAAGCTATTGAGGATGCTTAGCTCCATATCACCATGTAAGGAGTCGAGATTACTAATGCAATTTTGCAAACACTTCCAGTAAAGAGTCTGACACATCCCCCTGACAAGACAGTTGCTCTATCCTTGTGTTATGAGTCAGCTACACATCACATGAATTCGAGCTCACAAAAGGAGACAAACACTGAGTGGGAGCATGGATCACCCTCACAATAAGAGGACACATAGATGCAGATGCATGACTCTTTCAAATGACAAGACCATTCTCATGAACAACAAATGTGCTTACAAAATTGCATAATATATACAGTGACTGAATGAATACCCATGCCACAGAAGTGATGTCAAAGTCTCTTAATTTTTTGAAACATGCCACCATGTCTTGTTGCACCCCGACATCCACAACAGAGGTGGAGGCAGCCTGCTGACTGCTGCACCCTGTTGTCTGTGAGAGCTTTAGTGGGTATCCTCTGGAGGGCCAAGACCTGGAAGGTCCCAGACTGCTTTAAGTGTTCTGCTGACCTTGACTGACTATATGAGATCATTCATCCTGTTCCTGCACTGGGTATTTTTTGGGCGCGTGCTTGAAAAGCTGACCTCCTTTGCAGCAGTCCCAGACCAGCGAGGTGAGGTTGGTTAGCCTTCTGGAGCCATCCCTTGGGGACAGAAATTCCCGGTGCTGGCGGACTACATGGTTGAGGGCCCCATGGGAGTCATTGCTGAACCTCAGTACAGCATTTTACTTGGGTGCAGCCATATGAAGAAGTTCCTTGCATACCGCTGGGCTGGAGAGAGCGAACATGTGTGTTTGGGTAGCGTTTAAATATGGCGCCCATACCTTCGGCCCCATTAGCTGACAGCGGGTTGGACAAATTAGTGCCCACCCTGTGATGTGATTCGAAGATCTATTCTCTGATGATTTATTAGCTTCTGAGCATGAAATTGGGTGGGAGCTCCCATCCCGTCACCCAGCGGGAAACACCCCGTGAAACCCGCCGGCCATCGCACTTAGTCTACAGAAGGAAAGTTCAACCCATGTTGTTGGGTATTCTCCACTGAAATATATGTGTGATTGCATCAGAATCATTAAATTATTTGGAACCTTTAATGTTTCTGATGCAATTAGGTTTATGACCAGGAAATAGCAAAGATATTGGGTGGGATTCTCGGTCGGCTGACGCAAGAATCGCTAAACGCGATTGGGCAGAGAATCGGTTTTGATGCCCAAATCGTGGCGGGTGCCAGTTTCACGTCAAATCGTAATTCTCCAGTGCCTCGACAGTGCATTCCGCTCTGCACGTACAGTAAACGCCGTTTGCATATTATTAGCGGGCCTGACATTATATTCTTCAGGGTCTCCGTGATTCTCTGTCTCTATTGGGGGGATTTCCCGACGGCAAATTTTGCTTGTTGAAATAAACGGGGGGGGGGGGGAGGGAGAGAGAGAGAGGGGAGGGGGGGGAGGGGGAGGAGGGGAAGAGGGGGGAGAGGGGAGAGGGGGCGGGAGGGGAGAGGGAGGGGGAAGGTGAGGGAGGGGGTGGGTGGAGGGGGAGGAGGGGGGAAGTGGGAGAGGAGGGAGAAGGGGGGCAGGGGAGGGGGAGGGGGAGAGGGGAGGGGGAGGGGAGGGGCCTCTGCCAGGGCCAGAGAGGGCGTGAAGGGGGGATGGATCCGTGGGACAGGGGTGAGCCCCCACGGGACTGTGGCATGTCCAGGCACGGACACGCCGTGCCGCAGCCTGCAAGTTAGCTATCTTGCTGCACGCGCCACTGACCACCAACCTTGGACCCTAGTTCTGCAGAGTGACACTGGCCATCTGGATGCCCTCACCCCCGCACCCCACGCTCCACTCCCCCAACCGGCCGCCACCTGCCGGCAGGGCATCACGCAGCCCGCCCACGGACAATGCCCACAGTAGCCTCTACAGGGGGCAATGGTGTCCTTCCTCCTAGTCACTGCAGCCCAAGGGGATGCACTGTGGCTGTGCGAGCTGGAGCTGCTCGAGGAGGAAGAAAGTGCAGCAGCGAACCATATCTGTGAGGTACAGGCGGCAGCCACTGAGGATGGAGAGCCGGTCTCCCAACTGGCCGAGGAGGAGGAGGATGTGCAAATGGAGCGCTGCAAGAGGCCCCATGTGTACCAGCTGCACTTGTCATTCGAAAACCTGTCGGACTGAACATGCTGTAAAAGATTCCGGCTGAGCAGGGGGACAGTGCGATTTATCTGCAGGATTATGGCGCACTTGGCACCGCGGGAGAACTGAGCGAGCCACCCACTCCCGGTGGCCGTCAAGGTGATGGTTGTCCTGAACATCTACGGAACAGGATACATACCTGCTGCACTATGTGGTGCAAGTTTTGGGTTGGCAGAAACAGCAGGTATGGCCCATGGGATGGAGGATGATGACAAATCGCTCTGCGATGACCCCTGGTGCTCCACATCATTTGACAATGTCTGACTCCCGCCAGTGGTAGCATTTTCCAGCATCCACCAGGGTGATCCTTACATGTAAGCTGGCATTCCCTCACACGGTCCTATCGAATCCCTGGGGTGGCAGAGGTGGTAGACGTGGGGATGGTGGGGGCGATGGAGGTGGAACACCGGAGCGGTGAGCACTGGCTGAACTGTGGTCCCTAAGCCAAATCCACCCTCAATGTCAGCACATTCCCCTCCCCCGTGCCAGCTCTGCTCCAGCCCAAACCAGTCCACCCCTCACATCCTTCTGACAGAGCACCGAGGCAGGTTGTAACATTGTGCACATGTCGTTAATGTGGAAACATACCTACAGATTCGTGCCCTAGCCCTATTGCAAAACTTTGCCCTGCACCTGTGCCAACTTAACTGCCGTCTACCTTTCTGGCCTTACAGGCCCTAACGTTATGTCTAAGTGGATCCCTAGGAGTGCAGGAAGCCGGCTGTGTTTCCCACGCTGTGACCTGGATCCGCTTTTGGCAGCCATCTTCTGGGGCGACCGGGCCTGAATGGGCCCGGCTGCTGCTCGGGTGTCCCAGGTAGCGTGGTGCTGCCCTGTTCTGCCCGCTGCCCGTGTGCCGAGCCAGGAACAGGAGGGGAGATCTGCAGGTGGTGGTGAGTGTGAGTTTGGTGTGGTGTGGGTGTAGTGTTGGAGGGGGGTGACAATGTGTCATGGGGAACCGCAACTCAGTGGAGTCTCACTTCCTCATCAGATGTCGACCTCCGCCCCAGCAACTGCCCTTTCTTTGGGCCTGCGCATCCAGGGCCCTGTGTTCTGCTGCAGTGAGGGGCTGCAGGTCCGGCAGTCTCCCTCCAGTCTTCGCCCGCTCCGATGGTTATGGGCGCCCTTCTCCTGTGTGTATGTTGGGGGGGGGGGGGGGATAAAATACACAGTGTTAGACAGTCTGACGCATGCAGCCCAGGGGGAGGGTAGCTGGTGCCTTCAATGGCCAGGGCACCTGGGTACCAACATGTGGTGCAGGGTGGAGGTTCGGCCACCCTCCGGGTTGGGGGGAGGGTGTGGAGTTGCGGGTGTGTGGGATGGGGTTTGCTGCCAGGGCACAGTGCTGCCGACTCACCCTGGCCACCCTGAGGAGGTCGTGCAGTTTCTTCCTCACTGCTGGCCGGTCCGGATGGTGTTGCTCACGCCGCTGATGAACTCTGCCACCTACGCCCAGGCATGGCGAATGGCGGCTGGCAGCCTCCATCCCGGGCCGCCCACCTCTCCTCCATGGTGTCCAGCAGGGGTCTCGAGCTCAGCATCTGTAAAATGGGGTGCCGCTCTCCTCACTGCCATCTTGTTGGCTGGGATGGTGGGTGTGGGGAGTGAAGTGTGTATGTGCGGCTGCAGCTTGTCAGCCTCCTGAGTTTTAATCATGAACCCGGCGAATCCCACACCATTCCTCATTAGAATCGATCGTGTTCCATATGGCGGTGGTGCTAGCACCTTCACGGTCGTTGAATCGGTCCAGGTGCGGCGCCAGTTTCGCTGTCGTAGTAGTCCATGAATCCTGCCCCAGCGTCAACACTAAGTCTCAGGAATGGGAACTTCCACCGATTGGCTGTGAGCTAACCAAAGAAAAAAAGAGTCTGTTCTGGGGTCAAGCGCCGGGAATGATCGTGCCATCTAACGGCACTCTTTTTTTCGAGCCCCAACAGGAAATGCCCTCCCAAGGCCGCACTCAGTTGCATTTCCTGCACTGAGGAGCCCCAATCTCCTGGCAGCCCAATGCGACCCCCGGCCCCTCAATGCCCCAACTCACTTATTGGGGGTTTCCGATTCCCTCCACACCAGATCTCAAACGGGTAGGGCACCCAAATACCTGATCTCCAGCGCGGACAAAATACCACTTGGGTAACTTGGCGCTGCCAGTCCAGTACCCTGGCAAAACCCCTGTCAGTCTGACCATGCTACCTGGGCACCCTGTAGTGCCAGGTTGGAACGTGGGTGGCACTGCCAGGGTGGCCAGGAGGTACTGCCAGGCTGGCAGTGCCGTTTTCTTCAAATGGCATCTGGAGTGCCAGCGTACCACCCTTCCCAGATGCCAATCACCTGGGAGACCCCCCCCCACCAAGCGCCGTCTCGCCTGATCCATGTTTTTGGGACCAGTGCTAAATGGCGCCTGACTGGGGTCTCCGCGGCGAGACTGGTAGATTCCGAGAGCCAGTTTGATCTGGCGCCGGCAGAGTTAAATGAGTTTTTAAACTCACTGAACTCTGCAAGTCTCGGTCCTGCCAATTATGAGATTTCACGAGGCGTAATGACTGCCAGAAATCCCAGAACAAACATCTCCCGGAATCTATCTGCCCCGTCCCATCCCGATTCTGATGGAACGCGGCCGGTAAATCACGCTCATTCTATATGTTCTAACATGTAAAATATGTAGCTCTTACCTTCTCCATCATCCTATAATATTAAGAATGTGCCATATCTGCTTAGGGTAGTTTGATGCTAGTTTTTATTTATTAAAAATGTGATAAATGTTGTGGAACACGGGGCGGGATTCTCTCAGCCCAGGCCGGGCCGGCGAATCGCCAGGACGGGCGCGAATCGCACAACGCCGCCCCATCACCTGTCCACCGATTCTCCGCTCTCCGGTGCATTGGCGCCAGCGCACAGCGGCCCCTCCAGTAATTCTCCGCCCGGGATGGGCCGAGCGGCCATACAAAAAATCCGAGTTCCGCCGGCGCTGTTCACATCTGGTCTTACCCGGCGGGATCTCTGGTCTTACCCGTGCATGCATCCGGAGGCGGCCTGGTAGAAGGGGAGGGGCGTCTGACCCCGTGGGGGCCTCCGCTGTGGCCTGGCCCGTGATCGCGGCCTACCGATTGGTCGGTCCCTCGGGCTGGGGGATTTTTTTGTTCTGCGCTGGCCCCTGTAGCCCTACGCCATGTTGCGTCGGGGCCGGCGCGGAGAAGGGAGCCACTGCGCATGCCGCTTTGCCGCCAGTCCCACTGCGCATGCACAAACCCGCGGCGCCCATCTGATGCTGGGATTGGCAGCTGGAGCGGCGTGGGTCGCTCCAGTTCCGTGCTGGCCCCCTGTGGGAGTCAGGATCGCTGCTCCTGAGTGCATGTTAACACCGTCGAGAAACGCAACGGCGTTTACTACGGCGTCAACACTTAGCCTCAGGATCAGAGAATCCCGCCCAGGGTTTAGTGAGAGGGAGCAACTGAAGAATAAGGGTGTTGGGGATTGAAGTCTGATAAATTCCCAGGGCCTGATAACCTACATCCCAGGGAACTGAAGGAGGTGGCTCGAGAAATAGTGGATGCATTGGTTGTCATCTTCCAGGATTCTATGGACTCTGGAACAGTTCCTTCTGATTGGAGGGTAGCGAATGTAACCCCACTATTTAAAACAGGAGGCAAAGAGAAAACTGGGAATTATAGACCAGTCTGACATTGATAATGGAGAAAATGGTAGAGACCATTATAAAAGATTAAAAATCAGAGCATTTAGAAAACAGTGGCAAGATCGGACAGAGTCAGCATAGATTTATGAAAGGGAAATCTTGACAAATCTTTTTTTTTTTTTTATAAATTTAGAGTACCCAATTATTTTTTCCAATTAAGGGACAATTTAGAGTTGCCAATCTACCTATCCTGCACATCTTTGGGTTGTGGGGGTGAAACCCACGCAGACACGGGGAGAATGTGCAAACTCCACACGGACAGTGACCCAGGGCCGGGATTCGAACCCAGGTCCTCAGCGCCGTAGGCAGCAATGCTAACCACTGTGCCACCGTGCTGCCCAAATCTTGACAAATCTACTGGAATTCTTTGAGGATGTAACTAGTAGAGTTGATGAGGGGGAGCCAATGGATGTGGTTTATTTGGACTTTCAAAAAGTTTTTGACAAAGTCCCACATAAGAGATTAGCCTGTAAAATTCAAGCACATGGGGTAGTGTATCGAGATGGATAGAAAATTGGTTGGCAGACAGGAAGCAAAGAGTAGAAATAAACGGTCTTTTTCAAAATGGTGGAAGCTATTCACAGTATATATTAATGATTTAGATGAGGCAACTTAATGTAATATCTCTGAATTTGCAGATGACACAAAGCTGGGTGGGAGGGTGAGCTATGAGGTGGATACAGAGATGCTTCAGTGTGATTTGGACAAGTTGACTGAGTGGGCGAATGCATGGCAGAAGCAATGTTATGTGGATAAATGTAAGGTTATTCACTTTAGTAACAAAAACAAGAAGGCTGATTATTACCTGAATGGGTATAGATTGAGAGAGGGGAATGTGCAACTAGATCTAGGTGTCCTTGTAAACCAGTATCTGAAAGTAAGCATGCAGGCCTACATTGCGAGAGGATTTGAGTACAGAAGCAGCGGTGTCTTGCTGCAATTATACAGGGTCTTGGTGAGACCACAACTGGAATACTGTACTATGTTCAGTTTTGGTCTCCTTATCTGTGGAAAGATGTTCTTGTAATAGAGGGAGTGCAGGACATTTTACCAGACTGATTCCTGGGATGGGAGGACTGACATATGAGGATAAATTAAGTCAAAAAGGATTATATTTGCTGGAGTTTAGAAAAATAAGGGGGAATTGGATGGAAACCTATCAAATTCTAACGGGACTAGGCAGGGTAGATGCAATGGGAGGGGAGTCCAGAACCAGCGACCACAGTCTTAAAATACGGGGATTTGCCATTTAGGATTAAATTAGGATACTTTCTTCACCGAAAGAGTGGTGAGCCTGTGGATCTTGAATAAAGCAGATGAGGCCAAATAATTTTTGTTTTCAGGAAGGAGTTAAATAGAGCTCTTGGGGTTAAAGGGATCAAAGGATATAGGGCGCGCGGGGGGGGCATGGTGATATAGGCCGAATAGCCTACTCCTGCTCCTATTTTCTATGTTTCTATGTTACTAATAATTTTGCCAAAAGGCCTAACAGTAAATCTGGGCACTAGTGATCAGAATAGGGCTGGGTCTCTGTACAGGAGCCAAGCAGGAGGACCTTCATTACAAGTGAGAAATAGCATTTGGATGAGGGCTGTATACTGACGTACAGCCAGAAGAGTGTGGGCAGATTCCCGAGAACAGCAGGAGGGATTTACAGATCAGAAATCTGGACAGCAGACAGCATCATAACTATTAATAGTTCCTTTTTCTTGTTGGATTTTCTCATGTAAAAAGTTTAAAGTTAATTGATTCCCAGCCCATGAGTTGGGGGAGATGTGTCGTTGTGGTAACAATTACTTAACTAGTACTGCTAATGCTCGGGGGGCAGGGGTTCAAATCGTACAAGAAGAGCTAATGTAATTTAAATCCAGTTAATAAAACTGGAATATAAAGCTAGTCTCAGTAATGATATCCATGATAACTTTCATCAATTGTTGTAAAAACTCGCCATGTTTCCTTTCTAGAACGAAATCTGCTGTCCTTACCTGGCTTGGCCCAGATGTGATTCCAGATCTAACAATATAAGAAAATAAGAACTAAGAGCCGGAGTAGGCAATTTCAACCCCTGGAGCCCGCTCCACCATTCAATATATTTACAATGTGGTGTGGTTGACCCTTGCATCCTCTGAAATGGTCTTGTGAGCTATTCAATTGAAGGATAATTAGGAATAGGAAACAAATCTATAGAGGGACAGGTAATACTGAGGAAGCAGACGGGCTGCAGAAGGACTTGGACGGGCGAGGAGAGTGGGCAAAGAAGTGGCAGTTGGAATACAATGTGGAAAAGTGTGAGGTTATGTACTTTGGAAGGAGGAATGGAGGCATAGACTATTTTCTAAATGGGACGATGCTTGTGAAATCGGAAGCACAAAGGGACTTGGGAGTCCTTGTTCACGATTCTCTTAAGGTTAATGTGCAGGTTCAGTCGGCAGTTAAGGAAAATGCAATGTTAGCATTCATGTCAAGAGGGCGAGAGTACAAGACCAGGGATGTACTTCTGAGGCTGTATAAGACTCTAGTCAGACCCCATTTGGAGTATTGTGAGCAGTTTTGGGCCCCGTATCTAAGGAAGGATGTGCTGGGATGGAAAGGGTCCAGAGGAGGTTCACAAGAATGATCCCTGGAATGAAGAGCTTGTTGTATGAGGAACGGTTGAGGACTCTGGGTCTGTACTTGTTGGAGTTTAGAAGGATCTTATTGAAACTTACAGGATACAGCGAGGCCTGGATAGAGTGGACGTGGAGAGCATGCTTCCACTTGTAGGAAAAATTAGAAGCAGAGGACACCATCTCAGACTAAAGCGGCGATCCTTTAAAACAGAGCTGAGGAGGAATTTCTTCAGCCAGAGGGTGGTGAATCTGTGGAACTCTTTGCCACAGGAGACTCTGGTAGCCAAATCACTGAGTGTCTTTAAGAAAGAGATAGATAGATTCTTGAATAATAAGGGGATCAGGGTTTAAGGGGAGAAGGCAGGAGAATGGGGATGAGAAAAATATCAGCCACGATTGAATGGCGGAGCAGACTCGATGGGCCAAGTGGCCTAATTCTGCTCCTATGTCTTACGGTTTTATAAATCCATGAAAGAATAAATAAATGCCAAACAATGACCACCAGCAGAGGGAGATGTTTAACAGCATGAGAGTGTTGTCATCTTCCTGAGAAATGATAATTAGAGAGTATTAAAGAGCTTTTGTCACTGCTGGCAAGTTTGATAATTTATCAAGTGGCGTTTTCAGTGATTGACTGGAGGATTCATTCAGTACTGTAATGTGACTTGGCACAGCCTGAGCCTGACAGGAAGTGCTGATGTGGGGGCGGTTAAGTGCTACCCTGGCAGTGAATTGGAAGGGAAGGAATGGTTTGTTGGATTTGTTCATCTTCACATCCTGAACTCATGTGTTTGCTATTTGTTATCCTGCTTGGCTGTTTTACCACAACCTTCTCATCTCCCAGGGAGAACAAAGACTTTCAAAGGCAACGATAGAACTATAATTGATTCTTAGTTTTAGTGCACATGACATTTTGCATGAGATTCAGCTTTACTTGATAAGTGATACACCCTAGCAAACACCATAATATATATTCTAATTACAAGCTCTTTAATTCCTGGCCTACTTCCTCCTCCTACTCATTCAATTAACTCCAAAGAAAACCTGCTTGTACTCTCCTTTTAAGATGTTGTTGAATTGCTCACTTTAAGCACATATAAGCTGATAACTTCCTTGTTGATTTTCTACACTGTCTAAAACAATACTATATTTTTGTAACACATATGAGCTCTCATGATGAAGAACACATTCATTATCAAGCTAACAATATTTTTGATGCGGATTTTCTTTTTCTACCCGAACTCAATTTTGGCTTTGAATTGGCTTTGAATTGCCATTAAACTTCAGCTAGACCGAGTTTTAATTTGTTAAAGTGGATTTCTATATGATATATCCTGTTGTATGGGTAAAGATGAAGTGTGCAATGAGGAAGAAGGGGCACTTCACAGCATTTTTATTGGTTGGACATAGCTGATAGTATTTAATCTTCAAAGCAACTCCAATGCTTTGATATAAAAATAAAAAGTGCTGCAAATCTCAGCACATCTCTTTGTATCTGTGGAGAGAGAAGCAGAGTTAATGTTTCATCAGACCTGGGAAAAGTTAGAAATGTAATAAGTTTTAAGTGGGTCAAATGGGGTGGGAGGTGGAAAAACAAAAGGGAAAGTCAGTGATTGTTTGGAAGGCAGGAGAGGTTCAATGCCAAAAACATGATGGGGCCAAAGGGGGGGGGGGGGGGGGGGGGGGAGTGTAGGACACATAAAGGAAAGAAGATGTGCTCTGAGGAGGTGTGAATGGCAAAGTAATGTACAGCTGTTATCTGGAACCAAAATCAAGGTTAACACCAAAAAGTGCAAAGAGAGGGAAACAAAATGGGGAGCGGAGATTATGGTCAAAATTTATTGAGCTCAGTGTTGAGGTCAGAAGGCAATAACGTGTCTAATCAAAATAAATCGGGGATGGCGCCGCTTTTGTGGCCTCTGTACGTTGGCTGAGGCCCGCCCCACGATGCTCCGTCCCCAGCCGGCTGAGTCGGGGGAGGGCCAATCCATGGGCAGGGGTGGACATATTTGGGGCTGGGGCGGTCTGGGCACACGAGCCGGCCGAAGGAGGGGACTATTTTGTGGGCCGGGTACGTGAGCGGCATCCACCATGAAGCACGGCTGTGGCCTGCAGCGGCCAGGGACCCGGCAACTCTCCAGACCATATTGACAGCTAGAGCCGGGCGCTCTATGCTGCCTGGCTGCTTGCCGCTCCCCCCCAGAACATGGAATTGGTGGCCGTTTTACGCCTGTTTTCCTGGCCACCGTTTTCACGCCAGTGTGGGGGCTTAGTCTCCAGAACGGAGAATCCAGCCCCCGGTACCTCCATCTGTGATTGTGCCACCACTTTCTGGGCCTGTGTCACATCAGCCAGTGACTGGGCCATCTCGCTCTGTCTTCGCCACGCCAGCCAGTGTCTGGGAAATGACGCTAATATTCCTAACCATGGCCTGCTGTGATGTCCAGCTGGCTCTGGCACATGGTTGCCCGTGAGTCAGCAACTCTGCCCTGGGTCACGGCCAGTGCCTCCACAGATTGACCCTTGGACATGCGGGTGCATAGCCGAAACCGATGCCCCCAATGCCTTCAGGCATTGTATGGCCACCTGTATGGTGCTGGCCTGGGTGGCACACATTGTCGGCACCGCCTCCTGCTGCTGCATTCTGCAGGTGCTGGATGCTCGCCAACAATCCCTGATGCAGTCCCTGGTTCTGCGACTACATCTCCACTATGGATGGGACTGACTTTCCAGAAGCCCGAAACCCATCTGGACGGCAGCTAGTCCCTGGGGTCGGCCCTCCAACCATCCAGTCCCTGGGGAGTTCCCACCTCCACCTGCTGTGTGGTGAGCAACAGAGAGTGTCCCAGGAGCCTCCTCACTAAAGTGCCAAACTGAGGTGAGCGTCTCTGGGATGGTGGAGTACGGTAGAGACAGCTGTGATGAAAAATCACTGACATCCTCCGATTCAAGCTCTGGGGGTCTCCTGAGTCTCGGGCGGAGGGCTGGTGTCCAAGCTGCTCTGATCACTGCTCGGCTCACGGGGGTCTCCGTGCTGTGGCACTGGCTGCGGGCGGAAACGCCAGATGGACCTGCCCCATCACTAGCAGGTCCTGTAAAACACAAGAGAAGACGCATAATTAGACCGCGGGCCGGGGGGGGGGGGGGGGGGGGGGGGGGGAGGGGGGGGGGCAGTGAGGTGAGCGTGTGAGTGGGGGGATGGTGTGGGGGTGATGTGGGGGTCGTGTGGGGGTGACGGTGGGGGGGGGGCGAAGATGGTTTGTGGGGGTTTGGGGTGGGTTGACACACATGTGACGGGGAACCACAACTCGGCAGGGAGTCACTACCTCGCCTGCGGCTGGACTCCAGCTCGGCAACCGCCCTTTCCTCTGGGCCGCCAACTAGGTCCAGAACCGTCTGCTCAGCCACAATGAGGGGCCGCAGATGTGGCGGTCCCACTCCTGTTTCCTTCTGCTCCGGCGGTTGTGCGCGGCCTTCCCCTGAGGGGTGGGGGTGGGGTGGGCGGGGAGAGAAACAGAAAACATTCAGTGTCAGATAGTCCGACACATGCAGCCCCAGGGGGGGTAGCTGGTGGCCTCAGTGGCCGGGCCCTCAGCTATGGTAGCCAGTTTGGGTGCTGGCAAGTGGTGCAGGGTGGGGGTTCACCTGGTGCCAGGGGTTGGGGGGGCGGAAGTGTAGGACGGGGGTTGATGCCAGAGGCACAGCGCTGCCTACTCACCTTGGCCACCCTAATGTGGTTGTGCAGTTTTCTGAGGCACTGCTGGCCGGTTTTAAACTCTAGCCCCTCACCAGTAGCAGAATCAGTCCAGGTGCGGTGCCAGTTTCGCTGCCGTGAAAGTCAACAAATTCTGCCTTGCCGTCAAACGGACTCAGAAACTGTGGTCTCAGATACGGAGAATCCGCTCATGAACTTTCATGATTAAGAGTTATTTACTGATTGCAATTGCAAGAACTGCTGATCAAGAATATCATGGAATTTTCAACAATAACTCGCTTTATGCGGCACATTTAATGCAGAAGAATATCCCAGGATGGTTCACAGATATACAGTTAGACGAAAGACTGATCACAAGCCAAAGAAAGAAATATTAGATGGATTACCATGAGTAGCAAGAGAGTGACAGTGGCACTACGTTCTTTGCCTCTCACTCACCTGATCAAAGAGCTACACTCCGAAAGCTCGTGATTCCAAATAACCCAGTTGGACTTTAACCTGATGTTGTAAGACTTCTTACTGTGCTCACCCCAGTCCAACACCGGAATCTCCACATCATCTCAAAGGTTATTGCAAATCTCTGTGGCATATCGCAAGCAGCCACCCATCACAGCTTGTGCGGGTAACGGGCATGGGGCTGGATTCTCCGTTTGGGACACTACTCCCCACGCCGGTGTTGAAATGGTGGTGTTTTACGTCAGGAAAACTGATGGAAAACGGCCACCCATTCCTTACTCTGGGAGGGGGTGGGTGGGGGGTAGCAGCCAGGCAGGGTAGAGCTCCAAGCTCGAGCTGCCAATACGCCCTTGAGCATTGCTGGGGCCGTGGCCACGCATGCACACGGCGGCAGCATGCAGCGGCCGGGCTGTGCTTCATGGCCGACACAGCCCACGGACCATGACCTCAAAATAGTCCCCCCCCCCCCCCTTCGGCCGCTCGCCCACCCTGGACCGTGCCCCCCCCGCCCCACCCCAACAGTGTCCCAAGCCCCAATAAAGCCCCTCCTGCCGCGGTGGCCCTCCCCCAACTGGATTGAGTATGCAGCCACCACACTGAGTTCACGACTGGTGAGACCACACGTGTCCCACGCTGTCGGGAACTCATCGGATCGGAGCATCGCGGGGCGGGTCTGAGGCCGTGGATATGGCGTGTGCCGTATGCCTAGAGTACCCCACTTTTCAGGGGGCTGAGCATTGCGAAAGCGGCGCCGCCCCCGATTTTAGCATCATCGGGGATTCTCCGCCCCGTCGCCAAACGCGATTTTGGCGTCGGGGACCGGAGAATCCAGCCCATGGTGTATAGAACAAAGAACAAAGAAAAGTACAGCACAGGAACAGGCCCTTCAGCCCTCCAAGCCTGCGCTGACTATGCTGCCCGTCTTAACTAAAACCTTCTACACTTCTGGGGTCCGTATCCCTCTGTTCCCATCGAATGTGAGGGGATTGGAGTATATTGACTGATGGAGCTCCAGAGGCCCAGAGGACCATGGGCGGATGCCTTCTTGGAAAGATTTCCACGGGGACAGGGCACTATCGACTACATACATTTTGCTTTTAAAGTCCCAGCAGAGCTTTTATCCTTTGGAAGGGATTTCCAAATGATTCCTTAATGATTGCCTTAAAACTTCAGCTAGACCAAGTTTTAATTTGTTGAAGTTGATTTCTACATGGTATATATTCTGTTGTAGAGGTAAAGATGAAGTGTGCAATGAGGAACAAGGAACACCATGGTGGGGGCTTAAGTAGTTAGCACTCTTGCCCCTGAATCACAAGGTTCCAAGTTCAAATCCCACTTCAGGACTTGAGAATAAAAAAATCAGGGAGGAGCATTGTAATGTTGGCGGTTCCATCTTTCCGACGAGATACTAAACCAAGGCCCCATGTGGACGTAAATGATCCTCTGTCACTATTTTGAATAAGAGCAAAGGAGTTTCACCAGAAGAGGGATCTTGGGGTGAAGAGAGTATTCATGAGTTGCCAGAGTCAGTGGAACAGTGTTCTGGGGACTGAGGGTGAGTGGGTGGAGGTGAGTGAGGCAGAGAGGCACAAAGCCACAAACAGTTTAAAGCAAGAGACTAAGAATTTTAAATTAGTGTTTGGAACTGTATGGAAATGTAGGTCTATAAAAGAAGGAGTGATGGGTTAGTGGGATTTGACGTAAGCAAGGATGCAGATGGCCATTTCAAAACTGTTTTCTTTTGTTTGTGGTTGTCACAATCACTACCTTGTTTTTTGTCTCTCTTCTGTTAGTTATGCCAGTTCGTTATTCATTCCATGGCCAACATTTATCCATCAATCAATATCACAAAAGCAGATTATCTGATCATTATCACAGCGACGTTTGTGGGAGTATGCTGAGAACAAATTAGTTGCCACCTTTCCTCCAACCGTGACTACACTTCAAAAAGTACTTCATCAGCTGTAATGCACTTTGAAGCATCTGGTAGTCTTCAAAAGTGCGATATAAATGCAAGTCTTTTTCCAATGTCTAGCTAGGGTACGGGCACCAAAGCTTTTTCTGTCAGGATATGCTACGTTTTCATGGCAGTTTTCATGAAACCTTCAGCTTGAGCTAATAACAGCTGCCAACATTTGCTCCTGTCACAAGAGAAACTTCTTTGATGACTTCTAGGTGATATAAAGACGACCCATGAGGAAAAAGATACAGAACAGCAGAACCCAGCTTCAAAGAATGAGGGAGAAGGTCCTGCATTGAAGACTTTCCAGAGATCTGTTTGAGGTATCATATGATTGACCAGGACTGGAGGGACAGCTCATTCTGGGCAGCACTTGCTCCAACACAACACCTTCCCCACTAGGAGCGGCCATATCCAAAATGTTTGCTATGCAATGCTGTCTCCTGTTTCCTCACAATGCTTGGATGAAGCAAGGCAGCTAGTCCCACTCTAACATGCAGATTCCCGAGATGCCTGAGGTTTGGGATTCATCCCCTTCACCTCGGAGACCTCCGGTGAGCGCAATTCAGCATTGGTCTCCACAAACAGGGACCAGATGGAACGGCACTCATGGGGGACTCCCAGCTGCACGTTCTTTGGATTGTCATGGGAATGTCCCTTTAAGAAATGTTTGTCTTCTCAAATGGCTGCAATGATGTCATTGTGTGGGTGGAGCTGGGCGGTGGCTCTGGTTTTTACTTTCGTTTTGAGCTGGAAGCTGTTTGTGGCTCCGAGTTTAACTTTCGGTTGAGACAGTTTGAAGCTATATTCAGACAAAAGAAGGCTTCTCTGGTCTCTCTGCATGTTAAATGGTGTCTCCAGATCACTTGATACCTTGAAAGTAATAACTGTGTTCTGGAAGGAATCCAAACCTACTGTTTTGTGGTAAAAGGGATTGTCTGATTTATGGATGATGTTACTTGATTGAAACAGTAAAGGGAAATTATTAAGGGTTAAATATATAGCTGTGTGGGGTATTTATGTTTGTAGTTGATAAAATGCTTACTGTGTGTGTTTGTAAAATGTTAACTGAATTCGTAGAATACACTTTGTTTTTGACTAAAAGTGCTTAAGGCCTTTGTGCTCCTCATAACCAAAATCTATAAACTGTTCTAGGTCAGGTGAACTCCATGATATACTTTGGTGTTCTCTAAACCCTGGCCCATAACAGGATAGGGTGGTGTCCTGGCACTGTTGGTGACACCGAGGCATCCTGGCAGTGCCAGCCTGTCACCCTGGCAATGCCACCTTCCAAGTTTCCCAGATGGAACTGCCAGCTGGCATGGGCACTGCCAGAGTGCCAGGTTGGCACTGCCAAGATGCCAAGCTAGCATTTTTTGCACGATCGGGACAAGAGTGTCCTGCGTGGGCATTGTGCAGGGGTGCCAGGGACCTCCCCATAGTGCGTTTGGGCTGGAAGGGTCAGGAGATGCTTTGGGGGCCTTTCACTAAACTGGGGAGCTATGGTGAGCCGAGCTCCCCAGTGTACAAAACGAGGCTCTGTGTCACCTCAGCTGCATGTTCCCCACTGAGGCCCCTTACACAAAGTGAGTCACTTTGCATAGCCATGTGTTTCTCAGCACTGCAAGCGCCAGGAAATAATAATAATAATCTTTATTATTGTCATAAGTAGGCTTACATTAACACAGCAATGAAGTTACTGTGCAAAGCCCCGAGTCGCCACATTCTGGCGCCTGTTCAGGTACACAGAGGGAGAATTCAGAATGTCCAATTCACCTAACAGCTTGTCTTTTGGGACTTGTGGGGCAAAACCGGAGCACCCGGAGGAAACCCACACAGACTCAGAGATAATGTGCAGACTCTGTACAGACAGTGACCCAAGCGGGAATCGAACCCGGGACCCTGGCACTGTGAAGCATCAATGCTAACCACTGTGCTACCGTGCCATGCTGTGAAATACACAGCTAAATGGACTCACTATGGGACTTGTTCCCAATTAGTTGAATCGTGCCCAGCATCAACATGGTTTTATGAAGGGGAAATTGTTTTGGGCTCCCCAAAGCCTTTCCACCACCTATAAGGCAGTGTAATGGAATATTCTCCACTTGCCTGGATGATTGCAGATCCAGCAACACTCAAGAAGCTCAGCACCATCCAGGCCAAAGCAGTCCTCTTGATTGGCACCCCACCCACCACTATCAGCATTAACTTTCTCCACCTTCCAAATCCACAACCGCTACCACCAAGAAGGATGACAGCAGCAGATTAATGGGAACACCACTACTTGTCAGTTTCCCTCCAAGTCACACACCATCCTGATTTGGGACTAATTATTGCCATTTCTTCAAAACCACATTCTCAAAGGCAATTAGGCAACATGTGCTGGTCCAGTCTGTGACACCCACAACCTGTGTAAGAATTTAAAAAAATTATTAGAGTTCTTTGAAGATGCAAAAATAAGTTGGATAATGGGATACCAGATGTTGTGCATTTGGATTTCCAACAGGCAATCCATATGATGCCACATAAAAGGATACTGCAAAACATAAGGGGCGCTATTCTCCCAAAATGGAACAAAGTCCAGCAGCAAGCGCGTTTAGCCGTGTGTTTCCTGGTGCTCGAAGTACTGAGAAACACATAGCTATTCAACGCGACTCGCATTGAATAAGGGGCCTGAACAGGGAACGCGCGGCTTCACTGTGGTCGCCACCCTAGCAGTGTTGGCCTCAGTGCCTCGCTTTGCCTGCGCCATCTCCTGCACCCGCAGCCTCTGGGACTCCTCCAATTGGCTATTGATCTGCTGGAGTAACAAGGCAATAACAACTCACGTTTCACAGGTTCTCCAGGTGGATCTCGGAGCTTCTTCACTTCTGCGGCGTCCGCCAGCCTCCGCATGGGTGACTGATCTGTCCTCCATTACCGCAATCACCTCCAGGACCCACTCCTCAAAGGACATGAGGATTCTTAAGCCTGGCACCCCTCTGCCAGTGTGGGCCATCTCTCGAGGAATATGGGAGAGCTTTTCCTGAGGAGGCACAAAGGGGGCATCATTAGCCACACATGTGGTTCACAGCGGTTGGAGGGTTGGGGGGCATGAAGGGGGAGGGGGTGGAGGAAGGGCTAGAGGTCACTTGGGGAGTTGGGGTTGGATGCTCCCTTGGGGGGGGGGGTGGGGCGCGTTGGTGCCTACTCACTTGTGCTGCCCAGAGTAGGTCGTTGACCTAACGGCGCTCGAGGGCAGTCCTCCTGGTACACTCCCTGAGCTGACAGCCACCTCATCCCAGGCAGCACTGGCTGATTTGTGGGTGACCCCCCGGGACTCTCGGGGGAACAGGACATCCCTCCTCATCTCCACCGTGTCTAGGAGCCTCCCCAGATCAGCATCTCCGAATCCTTGGTGCCATTGGCTGGGATTGGCTGAGCAAGTGTAGCTTAAGTGCTGTTCAACCTTGTTAGCTGAGGGCTGCCAAGTGCTGACAAGCCTTCATTTGTGACGAGAAGCCCGTGAGGCCTCGTTAAGTGGACCAATTAACATTGAATAGCGTTGCCGACCTCGCTGGGCCGAGCGCCGAAAAGCTCAGGGCAATTCCTGCTCGCTACCACGCTTAGAGATTTTTCCAGAGAATCACGTGTGTCTCCCATTTAAGATACTGGTGAGGATGATTTTTATTTTCCTCAGAGTGTTGTTAATGTTTGGAATTTTCTTTCTGCAGTTGACATTGCCATTCTAGCTGGTGGACAAGCTCACTCCAGCAACCATTTTATTCTGACCCACTTTTCTGTGATGACCTAGCATGGTTAACCAGGATGCAAGTATCACTCTTGAGTTGGATTGTTGACTTAAAGATATTCCAGACCAACTCTGCTTAATATCAAACCAATTTACTTAAATGTCCTGGAAGCCTGATGCCCAATTTTGAATTCTAATCGTAGTAATAATATTTCTTAGTTTCTGCAGTACCACCTCATAAGAAATTATCAATCGGCATCATGATCAAAGCTGAAACTTTCCTTTATCTCTCATACCAATGGAACATTGTGGGATCTGCTTTTCGTTGAGCATCGTCTATCTTTCATGCATAGATGATGCTGGATGCTCCAGTCACTCAGCCGTCTATGTGGTCTCATTGGTGCACTAATTGCTGGCGGCAGGATTCACTACTCCCATCTCTAATCAATGGGATTTCCCATTGAAGCCATCCCACTCCCACGGGAAACCCACAGGTGGGAGTGGGCTGCCAGCGGGAACAGAGAATCCCAATGGTCAAAGAATTCCGGCCTTTAGTTTCCATAATTTCCCTTCTACACCTGCTGCCTTTTTTCTCTGGTAAGTCTCGTCCTGCAGAACCGTGGCCCAATATATGTCTGTGTCAGGCTCTGAATGAAAACCTGCTTGTTTCCCTCCAGAAACACAGCCGAGTTCTCAGGCCAGATTTTCTGGCACTCAGGCATGATTTATGCTGTCACTCTGGCGGGATGTGGCCTGTTAGAGCCCACAGAGATTGGGGCACAATCTTTTAAGGGCACCCTGATTTGCATTCAAACTATAGTCGCCCCCCCCCCCCCCCCCCCCCCCCCCGGTAACGACATGGAAGATCACCTTCAAAAGCATCCGGGTAACCCACCATGGATGTATTGGGTGGCACTTTCCCCTTTACCGCCAGGGCCCCACCCCTCTGTGCTGTCACTGGGGCTCTCCCACCCACCACACATAAGGGGAAGCTCCCCAATGGAGGAGGATCCCCCCCCCCCCCCCCCCCCCCCCCCGGCCTCCCGCCAGACCCACCACCCTTGGCATTTCCCACTTGGCACTTCCTAAAGGTACTTATGGAACATAGAACAGTACAGTACAGCACAGAACAGGCCCTTCGGCCCTCGATGTTGTGCCGAGCAATGATCACCCTACTCAAACCCACGTATCCACCCTATACCCGTAACCCAAAAACTCCCCCCCTTAACCTTACTATTAGGACACTACGTCATCTTTCTTGTAAGTTTAATCATGTGGGATAGAAGAGCAAAACTTATATCTCTATCTAACTGATGACCATCCTGCTCACAAAAGGCAGTGAAGGAATTTAGAGGGTGCCTTATCTTTGGGAAGTAGTGAGAGCCCTCCTGGCCCCACAAGGAAAGTGGAAACATACTTATTTGGACTTCTTCTGGCCCTAGATCCTTTTTCTACTGCCTTCGCTGGTGGGAAAGCAGGGCTGCAGTTTGAATTGCAGTAGGAGTCCAATGATCTCCTTAAAGGAGGACTCCACCAGCTTCAGGTGGCTGTCTTTGCCCCACATGTGGAAGAGAAGCTTAAAATTGAAGACAATAGATATGGTGCAAGACCTCAGTGGGTAAATCACCCAGCCAATTTGAATGTCCTGTCCACCAAGTTTCTGTTCAAGGAGAACTGTTGACATTGCCTCTTTAGATGCAGACATGTATATTTCCCCCACAGCTGCTGCGTTATCAATTCAGTCTTTTTCAGCAACTTTGTTTAGCTACCAGGATTTTTCTAAGAGACAGTCATGTTACTTAGTTACTATTTTACTTGGGACTCAAGTCCATCATCTGCAACTTCATTTATTATCCAGAAGATAAAGTATATTTGGCAGTCTCTTAACATGAGCGGCAGTCTCCGTGAATCGGCGCGATGGCCGGAAACCCGGCGGCAAAAACGGCGCGAATGACTCCGGCGTCAGACACCCTGGAACGTCGAGAATTCGCCGGCCGGGAATGGGCTAGCAGCGGCGTGACGCCATTCGTGATGGCGTCACCCGTCATGGACGCACGCGGCGTTGCATCACAAAAGACGCCACCCCCTGGAGACCGTGCAAAATGGCCAACCGTCACACAGCACCGCAGTTCCAGGAGCGGGACATCGAAGCGCTCCTGGGCGCAGTGGAGCAGAGGAAGGAGACCCTGTACCCCGGACACGGCCGCAGGGTCGCACCACACCGCAGCCGGCACGTGTGGAGGGAGGTGGCAGGGACCGTCAGTGCCGTGGCCATTACAGCCAGGACAGGCATCCAGTGCCACAAGAAGGTCAATGACCTACTCAGGGCAGCCAAGGTGAGTAACACCCCCACCCGCAATGGGCAGCACAGCCCTAGGTGCAACCGACATGGCTGCACCCACCCATACAGGCTGCAGTGGCAGGATGGGTTGTGAACCTCTGTCAACATACACAAAACCACTGGTCCGCATGTATATGGCTGCCTAACACTGTTGCCCTTTATCCCTGCCACCTTCCCGCCCCCCACAGGAGAAGCGCGCTCACAACAACCAGGAACGTGAGAAGACCGGAGGGGGTCCACCCGAACTGCGACCACTCACCATCCATGAGGAGAGGGCCCTGGCTTTGCAGGCGGACTCGAGGACCGGGAGGTAGCGGATGCAGAGGTCGGGGTCACATCACCAAGTGAGACCCCGCACTGCCTGTCCCCCTTTCCCACATCCCCCTTCCCCCATATCCCCTCTATCCACCTTCTCCCATATCCCCCTTCCCCTATCCCCCTTCCCCCATATCCCCTTCCCCCATATCCCCCCTTTACCACATCCCCTTCCCCAATATACCCCCTTCCCCTGTATCCCCCTTCCCCTATCCCCTACCCCATCCCCCTTCCCCCTATCCCCCTTCCCCATATCCCCTCTATCCACCTTCTCCCATATCGCCCTTCCCCCTATCCCCCTTCCCCCATATCCCCCTTCTACCACATCCCCCCTTCCCCAATATACCCACTTCCCCCATATCCCCTCTATCCACCTTCTCCCATAACCCCCCTTCCCCATCCCCCTTCCCCCATATCCACCTTCTCCCATATCCCCCTTCCCCCTATCCCCTTCCCCATATCCCCCTTTCCCTATATCCCCCCTTGCCCCTTGCCCCCATTTACCCTTTCCCCCATATCCCCCTCCCCCATATCCCCTCTTCACTCTTTCCCCGTCTGCGTGTCTAACCATGCATGCTGTATTGTGTATTGCAGGACCAAACGTCGACTCGACACATCCGTCCCCGCGGATTCCGACTGTCCCCAGGGCGTCCCAGGGCGACCACAGACAGACCCAGCCCATCAGGCATACGATGCCCCCAGGACGTCCCAGGGTGGCCACGAACCAAGGACAGACCCAGCCCATCAGGCATATGATGCCGCCCCCATCTAGTGCGAGTGCGGAGACATACCCAGAGACAAGGAAGGCAGCCATAGCAACAGGCCCCTGTCGCAGCTGACTCAGGACACTGACACACAGGACACAAGCACTTAGTAGACCCACAAACAGGGCACACCCACACAGGACCCGACACCCAGGCCACTGACGCCCAGGACACTAACACCCAGGACACTGATGCCCAGGACACTGGCACACAAGACACTGACGCACAGGACACTGTCGCTTGCAGGGACGGTCTAAGTGGAGGGTGGTACAGTGGCCATGGGTCAGACATTGTCCAACGATGTAGAGCCCAGAGCTCATCGCAGAGCAGGTTGTCATCATCCTCCATGGCCTGCAATAGACACGCTTCCACTGGCGACCGTGTGAGCCCGGCCCGTTGTGCCGCAGGTGGATGTGCAATGGAGGGGTGGTGTGCATGCGGGTGGGATGTGGGTGGTTGGTGTGGGTGGGTGGGGTGAGGGTGATTGGTGTTGGGTGGGTGGGGTGAGGGTGGTTGGTGTTGGGTGGGTGGGTATGTCAACATACTGACCTGCTCGGCATAATGGAAGAAAATAAATTATAATGAGGTCCGACGATTACATTTTGGAAGTTTTGCATTGCCGGTCTTGACGGGTTCTTTGCCCATTCCAGTTACCCCCACACCCTCCCCATATCCCTATAAATTCCAGATTTAAAAAGTCCATGTAATCCAGCCTTTCCGTATAAGTCTTGCTTCCAGGACTTGAATGTTTTCTCTGTGTCTCAGTGATCATAGTTACACTCAATCCTTAAGGTATAGTCTGACCAAAGCTTCAAATAATTTGGTCAGGACTCTCTTTGACTTACATTCTTCCATTTTGGCTCCAAAGTTCAACGTTCTCTTTGCTTTGGTGATTACTGCTCAGCGCTGATTGGATATGTTCTTTTTTTTTGAAAGAGGGATGTCCTGTTCTGCTTCTTATAAAATGCAGCCTCTTGTTTCAACAATAGGGATACTGTCTTGTTATAAAAAGACAAATGAAGAACGAGAATAAATATTTTGACAAGGTGAAAAAATACTAGACGCATGGACAGCTTGGCGCCTCACCCTACCATAGTCCTCAGAGGGTTAAGGTTTCAGGCCACAACTCCATATCTGCCAACATGCGGAAAGTGTTAGTGACTGGCAACTGCTTCTGAGCTCTCTTTAGCAGTTCACACTTCATTCATTCAAATCCCAAAGTGCAGCAGAAAGCAGTTAATCAGATCAGCTGTTATATTCTTGCAACAAAGAAAAATCTGATTCTGTCATGGTAGTCGATTAGATTTCAGAATGTTTGGATTGTGTTCAGACCAGATTAATATGGAAAAACTGTATTCTTTGGACTCTTTCAGGACTGTGATGCAGTCACAATTTTTTGCACCGAATTAAAACATATATAAGATTGGCATTTTTTTATCTGTTCAATCAGATATTTTTGATTATGCCAATGCAGTTAATAATATTTATCCTTAACAGCTGGTAAACAATGTTGAAAAATATATAAAAGCTTCAAATCCTTGAGAAGTCTTCAAAGGGTTAGCTACGCACTTTGGGTGTTTCATTTTTTCTAAGTTAAAAACTAACAGATTCAGTAGGAGAAAGTTTAAACTTGTAAAAGTAAAGAGAGAATTCCACAAAAGTAACTCTTTAACTGAGTGAAAATTACACCATGCTGTCAGAAGGGGATCAGTTTGGATGAAAATAAAACACAGTGAAATCTTTGTGAAGTGCACAAACATAATACTGAATTCTATCTTGGCTGCTTAGTAGCTACTGAACCCAGGTTATAAATATTCATATATTATGCCCTAAAAATAACCGTGGTGCGTGGTTTGGACTATGTTATCCTTGTTTAACCAAAATCTGGGCCGCCCCTGAATCCAAATAGATGGTTCAGTTTGTCACCACTGTCAAAGTGCTTTTGATGCAGTTTTCTTGTCGAACACGTTGTTACTGCCCATGGTTGCAAGATCATGAAGTCCATACGATTCTAGCGATCAGAGAAGGCAGGGGGCGGGATTCTCCGCCGGCTGGATTCTCCGTTTTGCCGGCATCCGGGGGTTTCCCGACGGCGTGGGGCTGCCCCACAATGGGAAACCCTATTGTCCAGCCGGCGTAACGGAGAATCCCGCTAGCGGGTCGAGGCTGAAAAGTGGCGCAGTGGGGCGGAGAATCCAGCCCAGGATGTCTCATTCTTGGGAAAATTGGAATGGGTTTGAGGGAGACTGGAATTTGGGAAAGAATTGAGATGAATGAGGATTTCAATTCATTTATTTGGGCCCTTTACATTTCATTCGGTGGAGAATCCGTGGCCGAATCTTCTACCAGCATCTCTACACCAAGAGGAACTGTCTAGGGAAACACCCAGATTTCCCCAGCAAGTGTCAGCTTTTATACAGTCTGTAGAATTCACACCAGCTAACAGCTGGCATGAGTATTGTGGAAGTCTGTAAAAAGTCAGCAAATCTTTAGAAGTATGGAGTATTCAAAGATTTTCCCAAAAGGTCTATTCACCCCATTTATTTTCAAAGGTGCACTATCTTTTCTGAAAAACTAGCGATTCTCCATGTTGCTAATTTGAAGAGGAGACATTGAGATATTCTCATGCACAATATATTGCAAGTGAGGAGAAAAGCTGAATTTCATTTCAATGGCATCATCACAGATGACAGGGTTATGTTCTCACATCATAATTTCATATTTTGATATCAATATAGCGGTTTTAATATACTTACAACAGAGCCAGCCTGTTAGCCGTTGAACTTTCGGTGAACTGACCGGCTGACCCTGTGGCACTTATCTTTATACAGCAGCTCCCGGGGGAGGAGTCCTGGGCGGAGCCAAGGGATAAGTCCTGTACAACTCTCGAGCATTCCCAGAGCTACTCCCCCTGGAGGACAGGTAGTGCAACTGCACTTACAATAGGCACATGTATATACAGGTTATAATCCGGTGTGAATCACATTCACCACAATAATTACATCAATGTGTTTGCCTTTGTTAACTTTTCTAACTGTTAAACATAGACATAGAACAGTACAGCACAGAACAGGCCCTTTGGCCCTCGATGTTGTGCCGAGCAATGATCACCCTACTCAAACCCACGTATCCACCCCATACCATACAACCCCCCCCCCTTAACCTTACTTTTTAGGACACTACGGGCAATTTAGCATGGCCAATCCACCTAACCCGCACATCTTTGGACTGTGGGAGGAAACCGGAGCACCCGGAGGAAACCCACGCACACACGGGGAGGACGTGCAGACTCCACACAGACAGTGTCCCAGCCGGGAATCGAACCTGGGGCCCTGGAGCTGTGAAGCATTTATGCTAACCACCATGCTACCATGCTACCCTACTGCAATAATGCATTTTCAATATGGCCACTGCGGCAAAATATATTTGTCGTTGGATTCTCCATTCCTGAGACTAAGTGTTGACACCAGGGCAGGATTCGTGGACTTCCATGATAGCAAAACTGGTGCCACACCGATTCGGTGACTGTTAAGGGGCTAGCTCCGGTGCCATGTGGACATAGTCACATGACTTTAAGGCCAATGCTTATTTTCAGTTTATCTTGTATTAGAGGCTCCCAACAGAAATAGGCAAGAGTTTTATTATGGTGTTGCAGTATGATGGGAGTTACATCTTCAAGGTGATCAAATATTTTCGAGTTTTATGTTAGAAATATTTGAAATTTCAGTCACACAACCTACAGTTGAGAAAGGTCACAGCCTCAAACATTAACACTGCTTTCCTCCACATTTTCTACTAGACTTGCTGCTCATTTCCAGCAACTTCTGTTTTTATTTCAGATTTCCATCATCCAGAGTATTTTGCTTTTACATTACTGCCATAATAACAAGGAATGGGCTGTTTGGATTTTGAAATGTGACCATTTTAATTGACACCTCTGGCTTTTCATAATCACGTGACTATGTCCTAATGCTGCCCCTGGAAGCAGACATCTTAAGAGCAGTTCATTAAAGCCTCGCACAGAAACAGATGCTGAAGAAGACCACTGTCCTTATACATGAGACATAGGACGGGGTTTGCCCGCCGATCGGAGAATCCTGCCCGAGGTCAATGGAGTTCTCCATTGTCCGCCTCTTGCCCATGGCGTCCTTGAGGCAGGCGGGACGGAGGAATCCAGCCCATTGTGTCAGAGAGTGAAGAAAACAAATATACACATAAAAATACAAATCTGCAAAAAAGCTAATGAGGAGCTTTAGAATAATACCATCAGACACTCAAAATGATGATTCGGGCACACTGTCAAGTCTATCCCCATGATTGGGACAAGGGTTAGAATTTATTTTTCTTGCCATTAGGGATGAGTGAACCGGTTTTCATTCTTTTGAGTTAGTTTATGGGCATGAGGTGACAGTTTCTCTGAAACTAATCCAAGAAAAGTTACTGGAATGGAGGGACGACTATTCCATGGTAGATTACGTGTGTAGGTCCAAGGAGCAGCTTGCAAGTGCCTACAATAAGGCTCAGGAGCACCTTAAAGCTTTGCAAACAACAATGAAGAAATGGACAGACAAGCACGCCAGGACCCAAATCTCTCAATGAAGGGATGATGTGTTAGTATTACTGCCTTTACAGGGCAAACCACTAAAATCATTATTCGGTGGTCCATATAAGGGCGTAAAACTGGTTGGTACAGATAATTATTTAATTAACAGCCCAGCTAGCCCCTAGATAAGGAAAAGAACCAGCTGTGTTGCATCAATATATCGAAGCAACATCATCACCGGGAAGAGGTTAAGCAAGTATAGGTATGCCAGATAGTAAGGACAGTTGAGGCTGAAGAAGATACTGAGGATGAGGCAGAGGGAAGCCTAGACAATTCACAAATTGAACCTCCTACTATCAGGTTCACTAACTCTGAAATATTAGGAAAACTGGACTTGCTTTTGTATTCAGATGCAGAACAACAAGAAAACCTAACAAGGGATAAACCAGGAGGTACAATCTTAGCACATGATGTGGATGTAGGAGAATCCTCTCCTATAAAACAGTATCCTTACCATTTATTTCCAGAAAAATAGGTTCAGGTGAAAGCAGAGATCCTCTTGTGTTAGTACCTAAACCAGATGATTCAACAATGTTCTGTATAGACTACGAAAAGGTCAATGCAGTAACAAACAAATTGCTACCCAATTCCTCGTTTGGAAGATTGTATTGACAGAGTTGGCTGTGTGATGTTTCTTACCAAGGTAGATTTGTTAAAGAGGTATCGGCAGGTTCCTTCAACATCCCAAGCTGAAGAAATATCGACTTTTGTCATATCAGATGGTCTTTTCCAATGCCAAATTATGCCACTCTGGGCTAAAAAATATGCACCAGCAACTTTTCAGAGACTGACTTTTTTAATTTGTTCATGGGATGTGGGAATCGCAGGCTCCAGCATTTATTGCCCATCCCTAATCGTCCTTGAGGGGGCAGTTAAGAGTCAACCACATTGCTGTGCGTCTTGAGTCACATGTAGGCCAGACCAGGTAAGGATGGCAAATTTCCTTCCTGAAAGGACATTAGTGAACCAGGTGGGCTTTTACAACAATCAACAAGGGTTTCATGGCCACCGCTAGACTTTTAATTCCAGACTTTTATTGAATTCAAATTTAACAATCTGCAGTGGTGGGATTTGAACCTGGATCCCCAGAGCATTACTCTGGGCCTCTGGTTAACTAGTCCAGTGACAATATCACTATGCCACTGCCGCCCCATAATTAACCAAGTCACAGCCAGTCTTTTGAATTGTGGTTTATTTTGATGATATATAGTGATACTTGGAAAGATTACTTGAAACAGTTAGAAACCTGTTTACAAAACTGCAGTCAGCTGATTTGGCAATGAACATTACCAAGAGTGGGTTTGCAAACACCAATCTCGTGGCCTCATCTTAGGGTCTTAAAAGAAGCAGCTGCAGAGATTATAGGAACATTGGTTGTAATCTTTCAAAATTGTGTGGATTCTATAAATGTCCCAGATTGTAAAAATGTGAATGTAACGACTCTGTTCAAGAATAGAGGCAGACAGAAAGCAGGACATTATTTGTCGGTTATGAGTAAAATGCCAGAATCCATTATTAGCAGGACATTTAGACAATCATCATACTATCAGGTAGCATCAACATGGTCAAATGGAAGGGAAATCATGCTTGACAAATTTTAATAGTTCTTTGAAGATGTAACAAGCAGTGGGGATAAAGAAGAACCATTGGATATGGTGGGCGCGATTCTCCGTAAATGCGGAGAGTCGTAAAGGCTGCCGTGAAACCGGCCGTGTTTCACGGCAGCCTCCGCGCCCCCTCCCGGGACCCGATTCGCCCCCCCCGGTCGGGGCTAGCATCGCGGCCCCGGGAAGAACGGCAGCGCTGGCTTAGCGAACGTTCGCTAAGCCCGGCCGCCAAGACTCACGGCGGCTGACGCGCATGATGACATCAGCCGCGCATGCGCGGGTTGGACGGCTCCAACCCGCGCATGCGCGGATGACGTCATCGCGCATATGCGTCAAACCCGCGCATGCGCGGGCCGTCATGCCCCTCAGCCGCCCTGCGGACTTATCCTGCGGGGCGGCGGAGGGACAAAGAGTGCGTGGGAATCGTACCCGCTGCCCGCGATCGGTGCCCACCGATCGCGGGCCCATGCCACCCTTGGCACGGCCGTGGTGCGGCCGTGCCAATCGGTGGCATGGTTGGGCAGAACGGCACTTTGCGGCCGTTTCCACGAATGGTGAGTGCAGGTGTGTTGAAATTCGTGGAAACGGCCGTAAAGGCCTGGGAATTTGGCCCATCGGCCAGGGGAGAATCGCTGCCCGCCGTAAAAAACGGTGGGCAGCGATTTGTGTCGTGGGGCGGCCGTGGGGGCGGGGGGGGGGGGGGAGAATAGCGGGAGGTCGGGAAAAATGTCGGGAAGACCCGCCCGCTATTCTCCCACCCAGCGTGGGGGGCAGAGAATCGCGCCCGGTGTATTTCAATTTCCAAGAGGCTTTGATAAGGTGGCACACAAGAGGTAAATACACAACATAAGAGCTTATCATTTTGGGGGTAATATGTTAGCATGGATAGAGGACTGGTTAACAAGGAACAGAGAGTCAGGATAAATGAGTCACTTTCTGGATGGCAAACTGTAACTAATGAAGTTCCAAAGGAGTCTCATCTACTTACAGCCTATGGACTGAAATTTCACACATTGTTTATGCATGATCAATGGGCCTGGAACTGGATGTGATTTCTACCTCAGGTCGCAATTGGAACCCAAAAACAATTTCAGCATAGACATTAGTGCAGCACTGCCAGGCGCTGGGTCCAATGGGGGCCCAGCAATGGATTTAAATTCAGCAGAGGCAGCTCCCTGAAGGCTTCCAAAAGTTGGTGAGGAGACAAGGAGAAACAACACAAATTGGCATCAGTTATGGCCTCAGAACCCATTGGGCACACCAGGCGGGAGGGCAATTTGCCACCTTCCCCCCTCCCCCCATCCAGCTTTTTGGATGACTGCCTATGCACTCTAGTGGAGGCAGTGAGTGCCAGGTGGAGGGGGGCATTCTCTTGCCTCGGGTTGGGAAGAACAGGCCACTTCACCAGAAGGCCTGGTCAGAGGTGGCAGCACAGGTCAACAGGCATGATGTTGTGCATTACAACTGGATCCAGTGCCGGAAAAGATCTAATGGTCTGGAACTCCTCCTGGCAACGTTTGCCAGTGAAGTTGGAGAGGGTCCAAACTAGATTGGTAGGAGGGATGGGAACCTGAGGAGAAATTTAGAGAGGAGATGAGAAAAACTGGCAGTGGAATGTACAGAAGTACTAACTGATAAAGAGGATATATTGGAGTAGTTTCAAGGTAAATAGAACACTTGGAGAGTTTGATAGAACTTGAGTAGGCTGTCGGAAGTCATTAGATGAGGTCAGAGTAAGGGGAAAAGTTAAAAAGCCTAAATCAGGATTAATGTGAACGTATGTGAATGCAAGGTGTGTTTTTAACATGAATGGTGATCTACAGGCACAGGTTGGTATATGGACATATTGATATATTATTGCATAAACAGAGACCTGGCTCAAAGAAGGACAGCAATGGGTGTTAAATATTCGTGGGTAGAAGGTATTTGGCAGAGTCAGCAAAGGAAGAAAAGGCGGGGGGGGGGGGGGGGGGGGGTGTCCCAGGGTTCATTAACGGTGGTATTACAATACTGGAGAGAGGATATCCCAGAGGGGTCAAGGATGGAATTTCTCTAGCTAGAGGTAGGGAATGAACAAGGCACAATAACATTGATCGTTGTAATATATAGACAACCAACCAGTGGAACAGGCGCAGAGAAACTAATTTGCAAAGAGTGGTGCAATAATTATAAAGTAATTATAATGGGGGGGGGGGGGGGTAATTATTCTGGGGCATAGTTTGTTGCACTGTTTCTGCTTGCTTGTCTTTGTTTTCAGGGACTGGGTGATGGGGGAGGGGATTGGGAGGAGGGGGGCCCTGGCAGGAGCCTCCACACTAGCAAGCGAAGGTTGTGAATGGGAGTGTGGCGAGGGGAGGGGCTGCGGTCATTGGAACCTGGTCCAATTGGATTCGATGGGCCTGGGAGGTGTGGGATCGATACTGGGAGAGATGTTTTCAGGAGGAAGTGGAGGGGGTTTCTGGGAGAGGGGGAGGGTGTTGATGCAACAAATGGACAGGGTGGGTTCGGCTCAATGGGCAGGGCCCGGGATTACGATGATGGCTGATAGGAGGGGCGGGGCAGGTGAGAGACCTCCGGTCAGAATCGTAACGTGGAACGTGAGGGGGTTATACACCTTCAATTCACCGAGAGGCAGAGAGAGCGAGTGAACATTAGGCTTTATTAATCATGAACTTGCCTAGCCAGAGTCGGTTGTACAGATGAATGCCGCCCACAGGCAGCTGGTCTATATATGGCCCCGGCGAGGGCCGAGCCAGAGGCGGAGCCCACCGGGGTTACAGTACAGTACCTGGAAGCAGCTTGTATAACCACTTCCAGGTCATAGGTCATAGATTGCAGTATCATACATGTATTAGGTGAATACATTCACCACAGCGGGTTAGGTCGAGAAGCGGTCGAGGATTTTTTCACATTTAAAGAGCCTAAGGACCGATGTGGTGATGCTGCAGGAGACCCACCTGTTGGTAAAGGACTAGGTGAGGCTTAGGATGGGTTGGGTAAGCCAGGTTTTCCATTCAGCGTTTGATAGCAGGACTCAGGGGCTAATGGTATTCGTGGGCAAGAGGGTGAGGTTTCGGGTGGAGAAAGTGGTGGCAGACCAGGGGGGGTAGGTATGTCATTGTGACAGGGGTGCTAGAGGGGAGGTTGGTGGTGGTGGCGAGCATATAAGGCCCCCAATTGGGACGATGTGGGTATGTGAAGAGGGTGCTGGGTGCCATCCCGGATTTGGATACCCATGAATTAATAATGGGGGGGGGGGATTGGAATATGGTGCAGGAGCCAAAGGTGGATAGGTCTCAGCCGCACTGGCTGGCCCAGTCAGGGGGCGAAGGTGGATAGGTCTCAGCCGCACTGGCTGGCCCAGTCAGGGGGCGAAGGTGGATAGGTCTCAGCCGCACTGGCTGGCCCAGTCAGGGGGCGAAGGTGGATAGGTCTCAGCCGCACTGGCTGGCCCAGTCGGGGGGCGAAGGTGGATAGGTCTCAGCCGCACTGGCTGGCCCAGTCAGGGGGGCGAAGGTGGATAGGTCTCAGCCGCACTGGCTGGCCCAGTCAGGGGGCGAAGGTGGATAGGTCTCAGCCGCACTGGCTGGCCCAGTCAGGGGGCGAAGGTGGATAGGTCTCAGCCGCACTGGCTGGCCCAGTCGGGGGGCGAAGGTGGATAGGTCTCAGCCGCACTGGCTGGCCCAGTCAGGGGGCGAAGGTGGATAGGTCTCAGCCGCACTGGCTGGCCCAGTCGGGGGGCGAAGGTGGATAGGTCTCAGCCATGCTCGCAGGCCCAGTCAGGGGGCGAAGGTGGATAGGTCTCAGCCATGCTCGCAGGCCCAGTCAGGGGGCGAAGGTGGATAGGTCTCAGCCGCACTGGCTGGCCCAGTCAGGGGGCGAAGGTGGATAGGTCTCAGCCGCACTGGCTGGCCCAGTCGGGGGGCGAAGGTGGATAGGTCTCAGCCGCACTGGCTGGCCCAGTCAGGGGGCGAAGGTGGATAGGTCTCAGCCGCACTGGCTGGCCCAGTCAGGGGGCGAAGGTGGATAGGTCTCAGCCGCACTGGCTGGCCCAGTCGGGGGGCGAAGGTGGATAGGTCTCAGCCGCACTGGCTGGCCCAGTCGGGGGGCGAAGGTGGATAGGTCTCAGCCGCACTGGCTGGCCCAGTCAGGGGGCGAAGGTGGATAGGTCTCAGCCATGCTCGCAGGCCCAGTCAGGGGGCGAAGGTGGATAGGTCTCAGCCATGCTCGCAGGCCCAGTCAGGGGGCGAAGGTGGATAGGTCTCAGCCGCACTGGCTGGCCCAGTCGGGGCCGAAGGTGGATAGGTCTCAGCCGCACTGGCTGGCCCAGTCAGGGGGCGAAGGTGGATAGGTCTCAGCCGCACTGGCTGGCCCAGTCAGGGGGCGAAGGTGGATAGGTCTCAGCCGCACTGGCTGGCCCAGTCGGGGGGCGAAGGTGGATAGGTCTCAGCCGCACTGGCTGGCCCAGTCGGGGGGCGAAGGTGGATAGGTCTCAGCCGCACTGGCTGGCCCAGTCGGGGGGCGAAGGTGGATAGGTCTCAGCCATGCTCGCAGGCCCAGTCAGGGGGCGAAGGTGGATAGGTCTCAGCCATGCTCGCAGGCCCAGTCAGGGGGCGAAGGTGGATAGGTCTCAGCCGCACTGGCTGGCCCAGTCGGGGGGCGAAGGTGGATAGGTCTCAGCCGCACTGGCTGGCCCAGTCAGGGGGCGAAGGTGGATAGGTCTCAGCCGCACTGGCTGGCCCAGTCAGGGGGCGAAGGTGGATAGGTCTCAGCCGCACTGGCTGGCCCAGTCAGGGGGCGAAGGTGGATAGGTCTCAGCCGCACTGGCTGGCCCAGTCGGGGGGGCGAAGGTGGATAGGTCTCAGCCGCACTGGCTGGCCCAGTCGGGGGGCGAAGGTGGATAGGTCTCAGCCGCACTGGCTGGCCCAGTCGGGGGGCGAAGGTGGATAGGTCTCAGCCGCACTGGCTTGCCCAGTCGGGGGGCGAAGGTAGATAGGTCTCAGCCGCACTGGCTGGCCCAGTCAGGGGGCGAAGGTGGATAGGTCTCAGCCGCACTGGCTGGCCCAGTCAGGGGGCGAAGGTGGATAGGTCTCAGCCGCACTGGCTGGCCCAGTCGGGGGGCGAAGGTGGATAGGTCTCAGCCGCACTGGCTGGCCCAGTCAGGGGGCGAAGGTGGATAGGTCTCAGCCGCACTGGCTGGCCCAGTCGGGGGGCGAAGGTGGATAGGTCTCAGCCATGCTCGCAGGCCCAGTCAGGGGGCGAAGGTGGATAGGTCTCAGCCATGCTCGCAGGCCCAGTCAGGGGGCGAAGGTGGATAGGTCTCAGCCGCACTGGCTGGCCCAGTCGGGGGGCGAAGGTGGATAGGTCTCAGCCGCACTGGCTGGCCCAGTCAGGGGGCGAAGGTGGATAGGTCTCAGCCGCACTGGCTGGCCCAGTCAGGGGGCGAAGGTGGATAGGTCTCAGCCGCACTGGCTGGCCCAGTCGGGGGGCGAAGGTGGATAGGTCTCAGCCGCACTGGCTGGCCCAGTCAGGGGGCGAAGGTGGATAGGTCTCAGCCGCACTGGCTGGCCCAGTCGGGGGGCGAAGGTGGATAGGTCTCAGCCATGCTCGCAGGCCCAGTCAGGGGGCGAAGGTGGATAGGTCTCAGCCATGCTCGCAGGCCCAGTCAGGGGGCGAAGGTGGATAGGTCTCAGCCGCACTGGCTGGCCCAGTCAGGGGGCGAAGGTGGATAGGTCTCAGCCGCACTGGCTGGCCCAGTCAGGGGGCGAAGGTGGATAGGTCTCAGCCGCACTGGCTGGCCCAGTCAGGGGGCGAAGGTGGATAGGTCTCAGCCGCACTGGCTGGCCCAGTCGGGGGGGCGAAGGTGGATAGGTCTCAGCCGCACTGGCTGGCCCAGTCGGGGGGGGCGAAGGTGGATAGGTCTCAGCCGCACTGGCTGGCCCAGTCGGGGGGCGAAGGTGGATAGGTCTCAGCCGCACTGGCTGGTCCAGTCAGGGGGCGAAGGTGGATAGGTCTCAGCCGCACTGGCTGGCCCAGTCGGGGGGCGAAGGTGGATAGGTCTCAGCCGCACTGGCTGGCCCAGTCAGGGGGCGAAGGTGGATAGGTCTCAGCCGCACTGGCTGGCCCAGTCGGGGGGGGCGAAGGTGGATAGGTCTCAGCCGCACTGGCTGGCCCAGTCGGGGGGCGAAGGTGGATAGGTCTCAGCCGCACTGGCTGGCCCAGTCAGGGGGCGAAGGTGGATAGGTCTCAGCCGCACTGGCTGGCCCAGTCGGGGGGGCGAAGGTGCTGGCTGGGCTGATGAGAGAGATGGGAGGAGTGGATCTGTGGAGGTTCCTGCACCGGAGAGAACTGGAGTATTCGTTTTTCTCCACGGTACATGAAGTGTACTCGAGAATAGACGTTTTCATGTTGGGGAAGGCATTATTGGCTGGGGCCAGAAGGTCGGAGTACTCAGCGATATTGATTTCAGACCATGCGCCGCATTGGGTAGATGTGTTCTGGAGAAGGGGATAGCTCAGAGGCCGGGGAGGAGAATGAACGTGTGTTTGTTAGGGGATCGGAGCTTTTGCGACAAAATTGGGAAGCTGATTGAGGAATATGTGGGGTTTAATTGCACAGAGGAAGTCTCGCAATCGGTAGTTTGGGAGGCTCTGAAGGCAGTAGTGAGGGGAGAGGTGATTTTGTACAAGGCTAAGTTGGACAAGGAGGAGCGTCAAAAATTGATAGAGGAGCTGTTAGAGATGGAAAGGAGGGACCCGGAACCCAGCCCTCTTGGCCAAAAGAAAGGAGCTTCAAGGCAAGGTTTGACCAGTTGTCCACAGGGAAAGTAGTGCGCCAGTGGAGAAAAGTGAAGTGGGGCGGTCCATGAGCATGGCGAGAAGGCTGGCCAGCTCCGGAGAGAGGCGATGGTGAGGGCGATAGTTCAGGTGCAGGATAAGAGGGGAAGCTGGTTGTGGCCTAGGAGCAGATCAATAAAGGATTTTAAGAGTTCTACAAGAAGTTATATAGGTCGGAGCCAGCGGGAGAGGAGCGAGAGATGAGAGAGTTCCTGGACGGCTTGGAGTACCCTAAGTTGGGTGAAGAGGATAGGGTAGGCTTTCAGGGGCTGGTGGGGGAGCAGGAGGTGAAGGAGGCAACTGGGAGGATGCAGCAAGGGAAAGCGGAGGGTTCCCAGTGGAATAACTATAAGAAATTCAAGGATAAGTTGGCGCCGCCGATGGTGGGAATGTTTGAGGAGGCGATCGGTTGGGATGTCCTGCCACGGACTTTGGGGCAGGCATCGATTTCTCTGCTGTTAAAGAAGGATAAGGAACCAGTGGGGTGTGGGTTGTATAGGCTCATATCCCTATTGAATGTAGATGCCAAGGTATTGGCAAAGGTTTTGGTGGCAAGGCTGGAGGGGTGTCTCCCGAAGGTGATAGGAGAGGATTGGACAGGGTTCGTGAAGGGATGGCAGCTGATTTCGAACATGAGGAGTTTGCTAAATGTGATCCTGTCTCCGGCAGAGGTGGTGGTGGCAGTGGATGCAGAGGTGTTTGATCGGGTAGAGTAGAGTTATTTAATGGCGGTTTTGTAAAAATTTGGATTTGGGCCAAGGTTTGCGGCATGGGTATGGCTGTTGTACAAGGAGCCAATGGCAAGCGTTCGCTGAATTTGGTGGACTTTCTCTGGGGTACGAGGCAAGGGTGTCCTATGTCCCTCCTGTTGTTTACACTGGCTCTAGAACTTTTGGCCTTCGCACTAAGGAGCTCGGGTTGTGAAAGTAGATGGTTGGGGGTGGAGCATAGGATATCCCTATATGTGATGCCATTTCATCTGACGACAACCCACTTTAGGCACCTGGGGGTGCATGTGGCTTGGGTCTGGGGTGGGCTCCGAAGATATCATTTTACCAGTTTGGTGGGGAAGGTGAAGGCCGATTTAGCAAGGTGGGACAACCTTCCTCTGTTGTTGGCAGGCAGGGTACAGGCAGTTAAAATGAATATGTTGTCACGATTCTTGTTCCTATTTCAGTGCCTGCCAGTCTTTCTACCAAAATCCTTCTTCAAGGGGACAGACAAATTGGTTTCCTTGTTTATTTGGAGGGGTGGGGAGGGGGTGGGGGGAGGGGGAAGGTGACAAGGATAAGGAGGCTGGTCTTGCAGAGAGGACGACAGGCAGGGGGACTAGGCCTCCCAAACTTATTGTGCTATTATTGGGCGTCGAATATGGAGAAAGTGCAGGGCTGGACTAAAGAGACCCAATGGGTGAAGATGGAGTGCTGGCAACGGCACCACTCCCGATAGCACCAGGTAAGTACTCAGTGAGTCTGGTGGTGGTGGCCACTCTGAGGATCTGGAGGCAGTTTAGGCTACATTTTAAGCTTTGGGGGAATGTCGATTAGGGGAAATCAAGAGTTCGAGCCAGGAAGGATGGATGTGGGGTTCCGGAGATTGGACGAGAGAGGGTTTAAGGAATTGTATCGGTGATTTATGGGAGAATCCTGGAGGAGAATAGGGTGACTGTGGAGGAGATTGAGGTGAAGTGGGAGGAAGAGCTGAGGGGGATGATGGAAGAGGGACTATGGTGTGAGGTGCTGCGGAGGGTAAATGCCTCAACCTCGTGTGCAAGGCTGGGGCTGATACAGATGAAGGTTGTGCATAGGGCGCAACTCACAAAATCAAAGATGAGCCAGCTATTTGAGGAGATGGAGGATGTCTATGAGCGATATGGGAGGGGCCCCGCAAAGCACATGTTCACATGTTTTGGTCCTACCTGAAGCTGGAAAGTTATTGGTGGGAGGTATTTAGCACAATCTTGGGGGTTTTACATATGGATGTGGAGCCCAGTCCCCTAGAAGCCATTTTCGGGATGTCGGACCGGCCCACGTTGCAGGCAGCTGCAGGGGCGGACATTTTAACCTTCGCCCCGCTGATCGCTCGTAGGCAGGTCCTGTTGGGGTGGAGGTCAGCTTCTCCACCCTGTACTTTGACGTGATGGGGGGACCTGCTGGAGTATTTGACCCTGGAGAAGGTGAAGTTTAAGCTGAGGGAGGCGAAGCAGGGGATCTACAATTCTTGGGGTTTGTTTAGTATGCACTTTCAGGAGTGGGTTGCTGTTGAATGCTAAGGGGGCAGGAAGGGGAGGGAGTGGAGGAGGGACTGCTTTCATTTCTGTTTTGTGTTTTATACAGTTGGGGTTGTTCTGTTTCAGTTTCTTTTTTGTATGGTGAAAAGTTTGAAAATATGGTGAATAAAAATATTTTTTTAAAAGAAAAAGGGATGGTTGTACAATGGACCACCTTCAACGTTATAGTATTGCAGGCAAAGTCAAGGTATATTCCCCTGAAGGGGAAAAGTAGGGCAAATAAATACCTCCAAGTGCTGGATCCCTGGGACGCCTCTGCCTCCACATTATGAATCTTCAGCTGTGAGGTGCTCACCAGTAAGTGGCCCAGAAACCTGCCTATTAGTTAAACCCACCCAGGTGTGAGTATCTGCGCTGGTGGAGGGTGCACCTGTCAGCAGTGACACCTCCTTGATGCCTGTCTCCCTCGGAGCTGCTTGGATCTATGGTCTCCAGAAGGCATGAGGATGGTCAGGGTTGGTCAACTGATTAACCTGCAAGGCAAGCAAGATGGCATTAGTGCATCACAGGGGCAGATTGATGGGAGAAAATTAACTTAATGTGTTAAGGGTTTTCATTTTTGTCTGGTGCACCTACCTCGCCCTCTGCGCAGGTGTGGTCCTGCTCCTCACCAACCAGCTCGTGGGCTTTCTCATCAAGTGGTGTTAGGCTTCTGAGCTCTGACATGGCTCTGGCAGGCTGTGCCCACTCATGCCAATTATACCCTTAGCAATGAGACAGATGGGGAGAGTATAGGCCGAAGTCTTGCCAGATCAGATGGTGATGAAATCTGGCATGCATGGGAGGTGAATGGGAGCAGGCATGTGAGGAGCAGATTATTTACTGGGGGGACCATAGAGAGTGGGGTGGGGGGGGGGGGGGGGGGGGGTGGATACATACACATGACATGTGTTGAGAACCCGTGAGGTGGCTGGGAGAGAGATCACCATGGATGTGTGATGGCTGTGTGGACATTCAGCGGGAGGCATGAGGAGACAGGCATAAGCTGACCGCACAAAGAAGTTCATTCAACTTCTTTCAGTACTGTAGCCCTGCCCTCTAATGGAACAAACTCACCATCAGTCTCCCAGGTGAGGTTGGTGACCTTGTTCACTGGACATTTGGCCGATCGTGGGTAGAGAGTTTCCCGCCTCCGCTCGACACCATCCTGGAGTTTGGTGAGGGATCCCTCCATGAAGTCATCCCTCCTGACTGGACACGTGGTGGGAAGGCATTTCAAAGGAGCGCCCCAGTGATTACAGAGAAGCTCTGACAGTGGGATTCTCCCCGGTTTCCTTACCGGGTGCGGCATTTTGAAAAAAATATGGGAAAACTCCGCCCAACATATGCAATGCATGTGCAGTAACCGACGAGTAGAACAAACAGTTGGTAATGCAATATTGTACAGTGAGTAACTTGAATTACTCAGTCACACAGGATTGTGACTTCAAATGTGTCTTTTGTTTGATATGAAAAGGAAGATGTTGGGTTTTGAAATGTAACCAGTCTCTGGTTTTCCCCAGTCGCGTGACAATGCCATGAGGCTGCCTCTGGAAGCAGACATCCTTCGGGCAGGTGAATAAAGCTTTTCACAGAAACATACACTAAATAAGACTGCTGTCCTTACGCATGAAATGTGGGCCAAGCCTGGTACACGCCTTCCAGATACTTATGCTCTGACCATGGCTCCTCTCAAAGCACTCTGAGTGTGGACAATGGCTCCTCAGGCCCTCTGCCAATGACCCCAACACCAGTAACCATGACAATTAACAGAGGAAGATCTTGCCTCTGCAGAAATCCCTCTGCATGTCAGAGTCCTCCAGGCGTCAAACAACCAGAGGGTGACTAACCCGCTCAGCAGTTTGCCTCCCCTAACTACAAATACAGAGTCCCACCTCATAGGAGCACACATAAATATTAAGCAGTTCATTTGACATATTTGGATTCGCAAATGTTTATATTTTGCATATATTTAAATCTTTATATAGTAGTGCCAATAAATCAATGTCACACTTACTGTTTATGGTCGTCCATGCATCTCTTACTGCCTTGTCAGATATCATCCAGTTTTCTTCCCTCAAAGAAGTAGACTGGTGGCGAATAACATTTTGTAGACCCATTTTTTCCTAGAAGATCTGCAGAGGGCTATTAACGAAGGTCCGTACCTGGACATGACATCATCCATCTCAGGTAGCCTGCTTTGAACCTAACCGGCAATGCTTATAAACATTTGATGTGGTCATCAATGCAGGGCATTTATCATACCTGGTGTTCATCTCAATGGAGTAATTGTACTAAACCTAGAAGGACAGGTAGGTATTCTACTACAGTTGTCGAACACATGTGGATCCGATTTTAACTCTGTGTAACCCGAAGAATTGGTGGACAAGCACCCCCGATGGTAAGGGCTGCCCTGCAGCCATTTGATGTTCCAAGGATTGTTAACTGGCTGGAGATGGGATTTCCACCTCTCACTGTTGGCCAATCTGACTGACTGGCAGCTCTTACGTCCCAGCAGCACCATTGGGAGCAGTGGCCACTGCTAGTGCTGGCATCATTTCTACTCCTTTTGCCCATTACCTTGAATCTGTGCCCTCTACTTCTTGATACGTTCCTGAGAGGGGATAGTTTCTCACTATTTACCCTGTCCATACCCCTCTGGATCTTGAATGCCTCTATCAGATCTCCTTTCTGTCTTCTTTTCTCCAAAGATAACAGCCCCAACCTGTACAATCTATCCTTGCAGCTACAGTTATTTATCACTGGAATAATTCTTATGAATCGCCTGTGTGCTCTCTCCAATGCCGCACATACTTCCTCAAGCATGGTGCCCAGAACTGGGTACAATAATCTAGATGAGGCCTAACTAGTCTTATACAAGTTTAACATGACCTCCTTACTCTTGACCTCAGTGCCCCTATTAATAATACCTAGGATACCATATACTTTATTAACTATTCTCTCAACGCAAGGCATAGATTACAAGGACTTTAAACTTCAATGCACAAATGACCACATCTGACCACATCTGTGCAACAATGACATTTGTGCATATACACTAAGATCACTTTGTTCCTGTGCCACCTTAAGAATTAAAACTGCCTCATCACATTATTCCTGTCAAAATGAATCACCTCGCACTTCTCTGCAAAGAACTTCAACTGCACTTGTCTAACAAATCCATCAAATGTCTCTTCTTTTGAAGTTCAAGACCATCTTCATCACAGTTGACAACGGGCGCGAATTTATGGCCACACTGCGCCCAAAAAGCAGCTTGCCATGCGTAATGTGGACCATTAGAAGCTGGGAGACCCCACTCCCGGGAACTACCCGGCTTGCAATGCCTCGCGAGATCTAGCACAATCCCACGAGACATTACAATGTAAATCTCGCCTATTGTGGGCGGCATCACTTTTTAGCAAATCAGCATATTAAAGCGAGACTCCAAGTCTCACTTTACTGTGCAGATTCCCAAGTTACCTGAAGGGTGGGATCAACCTCCTTCACCTTGGAGACCTTGGGCGTGCGCCGGTCTGTATTGGTATCTTCAGACGGGGATCAGACAGATTGACACTTTGGGGATCTCCCAGGGAATCAGAGGCCCACAGGTGCATGCCCTTTGGGCAGGATGGTACCCAAGCACGACAGGTGCCAACTTAGCAGTGCTACCTGGGTGCCAGCCTGGTACTGCAAAGGTGCCCAGGTTTCTATGTGCTGGTGATCGGGCCGGGAGTGCCCTATGTGGGTGTTGGGAGGGTGCGGGGCGGGGCCCTCCAATAGTGCTTTGCGACTTGGGGATGTTTGGGGGTCAGGTCAGGGGCCTCGGATGTTGGGATGCTATTTAAAAATTGGCATCTCTATCTCTTGCTATGCTAAAGAGTTCTGGCCAGCAGAGTTCCTCAGTGTAGAAATGGGGCTACATGCAGCCTTGGCCTCATATTCCCCACTGAGGCCCCTTATCCAACATGCGTGGCGTTTTATAGCCATGCGTTTCTCGGTGCTTGGGAAATATGTGGTTAAACACGCTTGCAATGGGACTTTGTTTCCTTTTAGTAAAATTACGTCCAAAGCTTCCCATCTTTGTATAAACTTTAAATTTTGAAATCATGCCCTGTACGCCACAGTCTAGGTAATTGATATATATCAGGAAGAGCAAGGGTCCCAACACTTGGCATTCCTTGGGGAACCCCACTACAAACCTTACACGAACCTGAAAAAAAACTATTTATTGCTACTTTCTGTTTCCTGTCACTCAGCCAATTACTTTCCTTTTTATTCCATGAGCTAGAATTTTGCTCACAAGTCTGTTGTGTGTCACTGTATTAAATGTCTTTTGAAAATCCATATACACCGCATCGACAGCTTTGCTTTTATCAACCTTCTCTGTCACCACATCAGAAAATTACAGCAAGTTAGTTAAACATGATCTTTCCTTAATGAATCCATGCTGGCTTTCCTTCATTATTCGGCACTTGTCTAAGTGACTTGATTTTATCACAAATTATAGTTTCCAGAAGTTTCCATACCACTGAAGTAAACAGACTGATCTGCACTCCCAGCTCCTCTCACACCCTTTTTGTACTTCCCTCTCTCCTGGCGTAATTTTTGCACTCCAGGATCCTCTTGTGCTCATTCATTCCCCTCTCCTCTCACGCTCTTTTTGCATTCCTCGCTCCTCTCATGCTCTTTTTGCACTCTTCACTTCTCTCACGCTCTTTTTGCATCCCAGCTCCTCTCAGTGCTTTTTACCCTCCAGCTCTTCTCACGCTATTTCTGTACTCCCCATTCTTCTTTCATTCTTTTTGCAGTCCCATCTCTTCTTGCGTTCTCTTTGCACTTTCTGCCTCTCTTGCACTCCCCACTCCTCTCGTGCTCCATTTGCACTCCCCACTCCTCTCGTACTCCATTTGTACACCCCACTCCTCGCGCATTCTTTTTGCGTTTCCCACTCCTCTTACGCTCTTTTTGCATTCCCAACTCCCCTTGCACTCTTCTTTACTCCCCACTCTTCTCGCACTGCTTTTGCACTCCCCACTCCACTCGTGCCTTTCCCCCGCTCCTCATGTGCTCTTTTTGCACTCCCCGTTCCTCTCGCTCTCTTTTTGTACTCCCCACTCCTCTCACTCTCCTTTTGTACTCCCCACTCCTCACACATTCATTTTGCATTCCCCACTCCTCTCATGCTCTTTTTGCATTCTGAACTCCCCTTGCACTCTTTTTTTTACTCCCCTCATACTGCTTTACTCTTTTCGTACTGCTTTTGCACTCGCCACTCCTCTCATGCTCATTTTGCTCTCTTGATTGGCTTGTGCTCTTTTTGCTCTCCTGTTCCTCTCAAGCTCGTTTGCACATCCGGCTCCTCTCATGCTCTTTTGTTTTATTTTAAAAGCACTAACAAATTACCAACCATCCAGCACACTCGAGGTATCATGCAGTGTAATCCATAAATAAAGCAAAGCTGAAATAAAGCTTTTTGAAAACTGCTGTTTAAAACAGATTCTCCTTGGCTAATCCCTGAGATTGCCAACAACTTTATTGTTCTGATGTCTCCAGGAATTGAAGATTTACCTCATAGAAATTTGTCTAAGCACCCCGGAGGAAACATCATTGGGGTATTAGAAATGTGTGTGTTTTTCATTTTCCTTGAAAACTTGGATTTATTAGTTATCAAAATGTTGGAGATGGGTAACTAAAGGTTGTTTGACTGGGTGGGGAGGTTGGAAGGAAGGCAGCGAGTAATGTCTCATATAGAGGTGAAATCTCCAGGAATACACTCAACCTCAACTGGGAGCTGACAACCTTAGGCTTGATGCTACCACTGTACCAGCCTCCCCGAACAGGTGCTGGAATGTGGCGACTCGGGGCTTTTCACAGTAACTTCATTCGAAGCCTACTTGTGACAATAAGCGATTTTCATTTCATTTCATTACTACACTCATCCCCCGAAAAACGGTGAGCCTAATTTTCAACTTCACTGCTTGAACAATAAGCTGGCAAAGTCCACCACACGCCCATTATATAACACACCACTGACTCCCACTAATTTTAGCGGAAATGAAAACCGGACAGGCTCTATAAAGCATGGTTAGTTGATCGACCAAGCAGAGAAGGTGAAAATTACCGCAGCGATTTCCAATGGAGACAGAAATCCTGCCTGGTGTCTGGCAGAGAAAAATAAATAAAATTAGCTTGACCCTGGAAAATCAGCCAGGGTCAGGAGCACAGTCTTGCCAAGTTTATGCCGGGATTCCATTGGAGCGGAAAATCCTAGCTGAAATGTTTGCTACTCTATTGTGTGCAGGTGATGATCGGCAATGTGCTTATGATCCATGTGAACAGCAAAACACACAGAACTGCTGGATATAATGGATTTTTCCAAAATCTATTCAAAACAACATAAAATATGTGAATAAAATGCTGACAACGATGAGACACTCAAATAAACAAGAATGATCAATTTTATCAGTTTTAGTGGAGAAAATTAAGAATTACAAGTTGGAGACCGGTGTTGCCATTTTTCAGGAGTTACAATGATGCAAATCAATGATCCATGAAATGGTTTTGTGCTTTATAGCAAACAATCAACAGCTGGACAAAATCCTCATGGCATCAGAGACATATGTGCTTCATGAGTAGCTAGAACTAAGCATCGTTTGGATACGGATTCAGAAGTTTGCTTATAAGCTTCTGCCTTTTGTCTTGACATTAACATATAGACAAATGTTGCTACTAAGCCTTCCTTTGTATTCAATGTTATTCAGGAAAACCAAGAGATTGAGCTTGTCCAGCAGAAGAGAGAGAAAAAGCAAATTTGAACAAAGTTCTCACCAGACAGCGTTTAAATATGGATTATAAGGGTCCTGAATTTCCATAGGAATGTGGCACACTTCTGCCAGTTCCCAGTCTACACTGACAGTGTCTATTTGGGGAAAAACCCCTCCACAGTCTCTTGTGTTGGAGGAGACATGGGGCGCGATTCAGCGAACTCAAGTTGTAGTCTGCTGAATGCTGCGTTTAGCAGGATGATTCTGGAGTGAAAGACCCCACTATTCAACGGCACTTTGCCCTTTTCTTTGGCCTCAGCGAGAAACCCCCTGTCGAGGTCACTCTCAGAAACCTCGCCAGTGCAGCAAGACTACTCGCACATTGGGGCACCATCTTTAAAGGCAGCTCCAATCTTTCGACCCCTCCTCTGTTCTCCACCACAGCCTCAGGAACCCCCCCACCCCCACTTCACCCAGCTTACTTCTTCCGGGGTCCTCGAGCCCTCCCTCACCCCCCAACTCTTATGGGCAAGGCCCCTTCTGGCTGACCCCTGGCATAGGCAACCTGTCACCTGGGTACCTGGCACTGCCAGCCTGGCATCCTGGCAGTGTCAAGAGAGAGTGCCAGGGTACCACCCTGACCAGAGGCCTCAACTCCCCAGCAAACAGCCCCCCCCCCTCCCCCCAAGGTAGCATCATGACTGGTTCATATCTTTGTGAACTAATACCTAAAGGTGCCTGTTTGAGGCCTCGTCGGCGAGTGTGGTGAATCCTGGGCATTGAGAAAATTGGGCAAATGCATTTTCAAATGGGTCTAATGGTTCATTTAAATATGCACGTTTGGATCTCGCCCAGCGAAAGTGAGATTCCATTGAATCTCAAGAGATATTTCGAGCAACGCAAATCTCGATCCAGGCCTTTTGGGAGATTCAATGGCCTCGTCCTGACACTAAATCAGACGCAGCGAGGCTGCTGAATAGTCCATGATATGGAGGAGGATACGTTCCTGTGTGAACAGTATGCCATGTGCACTTGCTGGCAGGAATATAGCCACTGAGAGATCCAAGCCAACAATTTGTCACGTAACTCTGACAATATAGGCAAGAGGCTTTTCTGCGCTACAGCTTTTATTTATTTTTTACATCTGTGGCTCTAACAACCCAACAGAACAGCTTTCCAGTGCCCTGAGGAGGGCCATGCCCATGACAGGGTGTTCTGAAGGATGGTGGGCTGAAGGGAGGTATGAGGCGACTTCCTAAAGGTTGGGGGGGGAAAGGAGCCATCCTGAAATGGGGGTTGTGCGGCCTGTAATGTGGGGGCCCTCAGCAATCCCATAGCGGGTGTGCTCACTTGAGGTAGGATTATGCTCATGTCTGGGAGGGTGGAATTGTCCATGGATGGGAGTTTAGGGAACCCGCAAGCTCACAGAGATCAGGGCACCCTTTCAAAGTGGTGCCCCAATCTCTGATAAGCCAGTCTCGCCAGCAAGTTCACCTTTCCATTGCTGAAAAGATTTCTCAGTGTGGGCTAGACCAGGGAGAAACTTCCCAACGCCCAAGAGAATGACTAAGTGTGGGTGAATTCCGGTCTGGATATCATCCAATAAGCCGGAGGGAAATATCCCGCCAAAATCTCTAGTGTGATCACAGTAATGGAGTGAGCAGAACTGTATGCAAATTAATTGAATGAAAATTATGTTAAGGGATAGGCCAATGTATAGATATGGCGACAGACATTCAAAGGAATATTTCAGACTACACAGAATAGGTCCATTCCATCCATCGTTAACTAAAATAGTTAAAAGAAAATGGCCAGGATTTCCCCTGCCGCAGTGCGTTTCCTGGCAGTGGAGGTGGCAGCGGAGGAGGATCACCATTGGCTGGTGGGTTCCCTGGCAGTACATCCAGTAAGCAACAAAAATGGCCATTGACTTTGGCAGGGGCAGAAGATCCAGCGGCGCCGGAAAATCCACCGTGGAGGTGGCAAAAATCTCGGCCAGAATCAAACTTAAATAAAAAGCATATCATTGGTAAAGACTCAGAAAATTGGTCTGAGTTTAAAGAAAAGCAAAGAATGACAAAAATATTAATGAGGGAAAATTTAGAGTACGATAGAAAGTTGGCTAAAAATATAAAAATGGATAGTAAGAGTTTCTATAGATATTTAAAGAAAAGAGTTAACAAAATGAGCATTGGTCCGACAGAAAGTGAGTCTGGGGAGCAAACAATGGAAAATAAAGGACCAGAAGATGAATTGAATAGGTATTTTACATCAGTCTTCACTATAGAGAATACAAGTAATATCCCAGAAATAGCTGTAAATCAGGAATTGGAAATGAGGGGGAAACTCAGGGAGATTATAATCACCAGAGAGATGGTACTTTTCAAATTGTTGGAGATGCGGCCTGACAAGTCCTCGGGTCCTGGTGGACTCCATGCTAGGGTCTTAAAAGAAGTGGCTACTGAAATAGTTGACACGTTGTTTTAATTTTCCAAAATCCCTTGGTTTCGTGGAAGGTGTCATTACATTGGGCAATTGCAAATTTATTCAAGGGGGCGGGGTGGGGAGAGAGACAGAAAACAGGAAACAACAGGCCAGCTAGCATAATGTCTCTCATCGGGAAAGTGTTGGAAGCTATTATTAAAGATGTTATAACAGGACACTTAGATAAATTCATGGTAATTGGGCAGAGTCAACATGGTTTTGTGAAAGGGAAATCGTGTTTAACCAATTTATTAGAGTTTTTGGAATAAGTAACGGGCAGCTGCCTTGGATGGAGGGAAACTGGTGGATGTCCTGTACTTAGATTTCCAGAAGGCAATTGATAAAGTGTCACACCAAATCTGATTGCGAAAAATAAATGGAAGAATTCTCCATTCCTGAGACTAAATGTTGACGCCGGGGCAGGATTTGTAAACTTCAACGACAGCAAAATTGGCGCCGCACCTGGATCAATTCTATGTTGAGGGGCTAGCTCCAGTGCCACGTGGAATACAATCGATTCCAATGAGAAACGGTGCCAGATTCGCCGAATTCGCGATTGACACACGGGAGGCTGACAAGCTGCAGCTGCATATGCGCACTTCACTCCCCACACACACCATCCCAGCCAACAAGATGGCAGCAAGATGTGCGGCCCCAAGATTTATGAACACAGAGGTTGAGACCCTCCTGGCCACTGTGGAGGAGAAACGGGCCACCCTGTTCCCTGGCCCGGGAAGGAAGCTGCCAGCCGCTCGCTGGACCGTCCTGCAGTGCCAGAAGAAACTGTATGGCGTCCTCAGGGCGACCAGGGTGAGTAGACAGCACTGTGCCCCTGGCAGCAGGCCACGTTCCACACACCCGTAATCCCACCCCATTCACCAGGGGGACGGCTGAACCCCTAACCTGCACTGCATGCCGGCACCCATACCAGCCACTGAAGCCACCAGCTAACCACCCTCTGGGCTGCATGCTTCAGACTGTCTAACACTGTGCATTGTCTGCTCACCCCACAGGAGAATGATGCCCATAACCGGAGGGAGCAGGAGAAAACTGGAGGGGGGACTGCCGGATCTGACGCCCCTCACCGTGGCTCCTTCATTAAATGTTTTTAAGATAAAGATAGATAGTTTTTCGATGAATAAAGGGATTGAGGGTTATGGTGTTTGGGCCGGAAAGTGGAGCTGAGTCCAAAAAAGATCAGCCATGATCTCATTGAATGGCGGAGCAGGCTCGAGAGGCCAGATGGCCTACTCCTGCTCCTAGTTCTTAGTTCTTATGTGGGAGAGCAGAGATACCTGGATGAGTAAAGGGAGGAAGTGAGACCCTGTTGAGTTGCAGTTCCCCGTGCCATGTGTGTCAAGCCGACCAACACCACTCTCATCCCCCTCACTACCCTCACCCCCACACCACCTGCCAACCCACCGTCTAATCATGCATCTTGTCTTGTGTCTTGCTGGAGCTGGTGGAGTTGGGGTGGGTCCATCTGCTGTCCCCTGGCCCCAGCCACAACTCCTCTGTGTGCTGAGCAGTGATGCCGATACCGAGGTGGAGGGGACCCATATGCCTGACACCCAAGAAAGCCCGGAGCTCGAGTTCGAGGATGACACAGAGTTCCAGTCACAGCTGTCTCCAACATCCTCCACCATCCCAGAGACACTCATCACAGTTGGGCACTTTAGTGAAGAGGCTGCTGCGACACTCTGGTGCGCACCTCACAGATGCTTCGGTACATCAGGAGGAGGTAGGAACTCCCGAGGGCCAGGACGGTCGGCTGGGGGGCCGACCCCAGTGACTCACTGCTGTCCAGATAGGTTTTAGGCTTCTGGAATGGACAAAAGGCACACAGCGTTAGACAGTCAAACACAGGCAGCCCAGGAATTGGGTAGCTGGTGGCTTCAGTGGCCTGGGCACCCAGCCATGGAGGCCGGTATGGGTGCTGGCATGTAGAAAGGGTTCAGCCGTCCTCCCTGTGGAGGTGGGGTGGGGTTGCGTGAGGGGGTTTGGTGCTGAGAGTCATAATGCTGCCCAGTCACCCTGACCATCCTGAGGAGGTTGTGCAGTTTTCTACAACCTGATTGGCCAGTCCTGACGGTGATGCCACCTGCATCCATGCATGGTTAACAGCGATGGTTGGCAGCCTCTTTCCTACCTCCGTGTACAGGGGCGCCCGCCTTTCTCCCACAGTGTCTAGCAGGGTCTCCAGTTCAGCATCATGTGAAATGGGGTGGCGCTCTCCTTGCTGCCATCTTGTTGATTGGGATGAGTGTGAGTGGGGGTTCAGAGTGTATATGTGGCTATAGCTCGTCAGCCTGAGTGTCAATCCTGAACCCGGTGAATCTGGCACCGTTTCTCATTGGAATTGATCGTGTTCTACATGACGCTGGTGAGCCCCTCAACGGTCGGTGAATTGGTCCAGGTGCAGCGCCAATTTTGCTGTCGTAGAAGTCCACTAATCTTGCCCCGGCATCAACACTTAGGGTTGGATTCTCCGATCGCCGACGACAAAATTGCGTTCAGTGATCTGCCAGAGAAGGCATTTTTAACGCTGGAATCAGGGGCAGCGCCATTCATCCGATGCTCCACCCCCTCATAAATGGCATACTCGAGGAGCACGCCGCACGCCACTGGGACGGCCTCAGGACATCACATGAGGCCCCCCCATGCCCCGCCCCCATGGGCCAAGTCCCCGACGGCGTGGGGCGTGTGTCCTCACATCATTCAAGGACCTCGCGTGGCAGTGCTCAGCACTGCCACAGTTGGGGGGGGGGCATTCTGATGGCGGGGGAGGCATCGGCGGGGGAAGGGGGACGGGTGGGGGGTTAGTCTGGGGGTGCCGAGGGGGGTTACAGGGAGGCAGATGTTGGCATGTAGCAAGGCGCAGCCATTGCAGGCTGCCGCTCTGCACATTCACGGCCACTGACCTGGCCATTCTGTGGCCGTATTTGCAGGTAAAGTCGGGTGCTTTACGCGGTGTGGCTGTTAGACCCCCACCAACCGGAGGATTGGTGCGGGGGTTGCGTCGACTTTATGGTCGTAAGACCAGATGTATCCTGCAGACATAGTCGCAGAATCAGTGAATCCACCCCTTAGTCTCAGGAACGGAGAATCTGTCGCGATGTGTCCATTCCTGGAAATAATTTATCTCCTTTCATGGATGAGTAACTCTTAAGTGTTGTAACCACAATGTTTACAAACATCAAAAACTTCAAAGAGAGTTAAGTGCTGTTAATTTTTAGTGCAGCACATGAAAGTGTGAGGGGGGGATGCACTTAACTCTCTGAAGTAGTTGATGGGGTCTGTGGGGGGGAGGGTCACTCTTTTTTGGTAGTCGCTTTGGGAGGGTCTCTTATCCAGGGGTCTTTCCCTGTTTAGGATGTGTCTGGGGAAGGTCGCCCTATCTAGGGGGTCCCTGGGGATTGGGGGTGTGGTTTGGTGGAGGTGGGCAGGTCATGCATTGTAGTGAGGTGGAGAATGGCCCTTGGGTGGATTTTGGGAGCCACACTGGCAAATACCAGTAGTGATCCGTGCCCACGTTATTTCCGGCCCAGAGAATTGCAAGTCCCTGGAGACTCTGGTGCTGGGCCCGCTAAGTGGATGTAGATGGGCCATTCGGACCCATTTGCAACCATTAGTGTGCAGGCATTAGCGTGCAGGCACTGGTGTTGATGAGCCATCAATTGCACGAGAGACGAGTTGCTATACAAAAGTTAGGCTTTAATAAGCTAGAACTTAGCCCTGCGGTTGTCTACAATAAAATGGACGACTGCCGGGCGCTTCAACCATTTATACTTCGGTAAGGAGGCGTGGTTAACTCAGCCTCTTGACCAATCGGAGAGCAGTCACATGACTGGTCTCAACCAATCAGTCGGGAGACACATGACCGACCAGGGCCAATGGTAAGCCGGTGTTCTGCACCAATGGCAGACAGCTATGCAAATCCTATCACCACATTCATCCCTTGCGGAGAAAGAAGCCGGGGGGGGGGGGGGGGGGGGGTATAAACGAGAGCCGGTGCAGGGGGGGGAGGGGGGGGGGGGAGAGAACTGGTGATATGAGTAGCAGCCGGGAGGACAAAAATTTTCTCTCCTTTTATTAAATTTGGGGGCTTCCCACTGGCCCAGACAATAAGCAATATTACACAAAGTCCCAACAAAGTCCATGGAGCTGTTGAAATTTAGATCGATTCGATCAGTCTTTTCGTGGCCCGTGACGTTCTGGCAGACCGCCGCAGTGGAGGAGGTGACGTCGGTTCAGCCGATGGTGGTGGTTCCGCTGACGTCCTGGAGTCCGGGAGCGATGGTCCTTGAACAGTCTCCGTCACCCGAGCTGGCTGTGGAGACGCCATGGATGGGGAATGGATGACCTGAGTGTGGCGCTGGGGGAAAAAAACAGGGGGGGGGGGGTCTGTGGTGAAGGGGGGGAAGGCCGCACGTCGGCGGGTGCCATTTCCCGGAGGGAGACCGTGTCCTGCCGACCGTCGGGGTACTCCACATACACGTACTGCAGGTTAGCGTGGAGTAACTGGACTTGTTCCACCAACGGGTCGAACTTGGGCACACGCACATGCTTCCGGAGCAAGATGGGTCCGGGGGTGACCAGCCATGTCGGGAGAGGGGATCCGGAGGACGACTTCCTGGGGAAGACAAGAAGACGTTCATGAGGTGTCTGATTTGTTGCAGTACAGAGAAGTGAGCAGATAGAATGTAGGGCATCGGGGATAACCTCTTGCCATCGGGAAATAGGGAGATCTCTGGACCGGAGGGCCAGTAGTATGGTCTTCCAGATGGTACCATTCTCCTGCTCGACCTGTCTGTTACCCCGGGGGTTATAGCTGGTCGTCCTGCAAGAGGCAATGCCCCTGTTGAGCAGGAATTGACGCAGCTCGTCGCTCATAAAGGAGGACCCCCGATCGCTGTGTATGTACGCGGGGTAGCCGAACAGGGAGAAGGTAGAGAGGAGGGCCTTAATGACGGTCAATGTGGTCATGTCGGGGCAGGGAATGGCGAAGGGGAGGCGGGGGAATTTGTCAATTACCGCCAGGAAGTAAATGTTGCGGTTGTTAGAGGGAAGGGGCCCCTTGAAGTCAATGCTGAGACGTTCGAAGGGGCGGGGTGCTTTGATCAGGTGTGCACGCTCGGGGCAGTAGAAGTGCGGTTTGCACTCGGCGCAGATGTGGCAGTCACGGGTTACTGTCCTGACTTCCGCGATGGAGAAAGGCAGGTTGCAGGCCTTAATGAAATGGTAGAGGCGGGTCACCCCTGGATGGCAGAGGTCCGCGTGGAGGGAGCGGAGGCGGTCTATCTGCGCGCTGGCGCAGGTACCGCGGGACAGGGCATCAGGAGGCTCATTGAGCTTCCAGGACGATACAAGATCTCATAGTTGTACGTGGACAACTCGATCCGCCACCGTAAGATCTTGTCATTCTTGATCTTGCCCCTTTGTGCATTATCAAACATGAAGGCTACTGACCGTTGGTCTGTGAGGAGGGTAAACCTCCTGCCGGCCAAATAGTGCCTCCAATGTCGCACCGCTTCGACTATGGCCTGGGCGTCCTTTTCCACAGAGGGGTGGCGGAGTTCGGAAGCCTGGAGGGTTCTGGAGAAGAAGGCCACGGGTCTGCCCGCTTGGTTCAGGGTGGCCGCCAGAGCTACTTCTGATGCGTCGCTCTCGACCTGGAAGGGGAGGGCCTCGTCGATGGCGCGCATCGTGGCCTTTGCGATGTCCGCTTTGATGTGGCTAAAGGCCTGGCAGGCCTCCGTCGACGGCGGGAAGGTCGTGGTTTGAATGAGGGGACGGGCCTTGTCAGCGTAGTTGGGAACCCATTGGGCGTAGTATGCAAAGAACCCCAGGCAGCGTTTGAGGGATTTGAGGGTATTGGGAGAGGGAGTTCCATCAGGGGGCGCATGCATTCGGGGTCGGGGCCTATCACACCTTTACGCACTACTGGCTAGACGGTCGGTGCTAAACACGCACTTATCCTTATTGTATGTGAGGTTAAGGAGTTTTGCGGTTTGGAGGAATTTCTGGAGGTTGGTGCCATGGTCCTGCTGATCGTGGCCACAGATGGTGACATTATCAAGATACGGGAAGGTAGCCTGTAATCCGTACTTGTCGACCATTCGGTCCATCTCCCGTTGGAAGACCGAGACCCCATTTGTGACACCAAACGGAACCCTAAGGAAGTGGTAGAGGCACCCAGCTGCCTCAGACGCAGTGTATTTGCGGTCACTCACGCGGATGGGGAGCTGGTGGTAAGCGGACGTAAGGTCCACAGTGGAGAAGACCTTGTATTTCGCGATATCGTTTACCATGGTGGAAATACGGGGGAGAGGATACGCGTCCAGTTGATGGTCTGGCTATAGTCGATGACCATCCAGTTTTTCTCCCCAGTCCGGACCACCAGCACTTGGGCTCGCCAGGGACTGTTGCTGGCCTCGATGACCCCTTCCGTCAGCAACCTCTGGACCTCGGACCTGATGAAGGACCGGTCCTGGGCGCTGTACCGTCTGCTCCGTGTCGCGACGGGTTTGCAATCGGGGGTGAGATTAGCAAACAAGGAGGGGGGGTCCACTTTGAGGGACGCGAGGCTGCAGACAGTGAGGGGGTGTATAGGGCCGCCGAATTGGAAGGTCAAGCTCTGCAGGTTGCACTGTAAGTCCAGTCCTAGGAGTGCCGGTGCGCAAAGGTCAGGGAGGACAAGGAGTTTATAATTTTTAAAAACCTTCCCTTGGACCGTGAGCTCCGCGATGCAGCAGCCGGTGATGCGGACGGAGGTGCGAACCTGAGGCTAACTCGATTTTGTGTTTTACAGGATGGACAGGGAGCGTGCAGCGTCTTACCGTGTCAGGGTGAACGAAGCTTTCCGTGCTCCTGGAGTCCAGCAGGAAGCCCGTCTCGTGGCCGTTGAGGTAGATGAGCGTCGTCGTTTTGGCGAGCGTGCGTGAACGTGACTGGTCGAGCTGAATGGCCGCTAGCCGTGGAGAAAATCCGTATTCGTCGTCGTCGTCCGAGTAGATGCTGGAAGAACCTTGCGTGCCAGTCCCGGAAGGTGGTGCCCAGGATCCGCACGTGGAGTCAGGATCCCAAGATGGCGGCGCCCAGGACCCGCACGTGGGGCCGGTGCCCCAAGATGGCGGCGCCCAGGGCCCGCACGTGGGGTCGGCGCCCAAAGATGGCGTCGTCCGTGGGGCCCTCGTGGTTGCTGGGGGTGGGGTTAGCGGTGCCGGCGGGCCGATTGGCGCAGCTGGGAGCGGGGGCAGCGAGGCGCGCAGGCCAGGCGCGGGGGCCCGGGGGCGGCGAGCTGAGAGTAGCGCGGTGTGCTGGAGGGGCCCCGGAGGAGAGAGGCGCGCAGGCCAGGCGCGGGGGCACGGGGGCGGTTGGGAGAGAGTTGCGCAGCGTCTAGGAGGGGACAGGGAGTGCCCAGAGGAGAGAGAGAGGCGCGCAGACCAGGCGCGGTGGCCCGGGGGTGGAGGGGGAGAGAGTTGCGCGGCGTCTAGGAGGGGACCGGGAGGGCCCGGAGGAAAGAGAGAGGTGCGCAGGCCGGGCGCAGGGCCCGGGGGAGGGGGGGGGGGAAGAGTTGTGCGGCGCTCAGGAGGGGACAGAGAGGGCCCGGAGGAGAGAGAGAGGCGCACACGCTGGGCGCGGGGGCCCGGGGGCGGGGAGAGTGTTGCGTGGCGTCCAGAGGAACCGCAGCAACCGTTTTGGCCTGGCAGACAGTGGAGAAGTGGCCCTTCTTCCCGCAGCTCTACAGAGGGCGGAGCAGGCTGGGTAGCGTGGGCGAGGGTGTTTCGTGAACCAGCAAAAGTTGCAGCGGGGCCCCGTGGACTTGTCAGGGCGTCCCGCGGCGCAGGCCTGAGGGAGGTTGGGAGCGGCGGATGGCGGTGGGGAAGCGTGCCAGGAGGCCCAGGATGGTGCCGCGCGGCTGGGGACATAGGCACGAGCGTTTAGATCGGCGACCTCCAGGGAGGTGGAGAGAGTCCGTGCCCCAGTTAAGCTGAGGTCGTCTTTCTCCAGCATCCGCTGGCGGATAGCGGGGGACTGCATCCCAGCCATGTAAGCGTCTCTGATCAGCAGTTCCATGTGTTCTGTAGCTGAAACTGCGAGGCAGGAGCAATTCCTCCACAGGATGGCGAGGGCCTGGTAAAATTGGTCTAATGACTCACTGGGGAGCTGTTGTCTGGTGGCCAGCAGATGTCGGGTGAATACTCTGTTGACTGGTTTGGGGAATTGTCCATTCAGCTTTAGTATTGCGGCATCGTAATCTTTCTCCTCCTTGATTATCGCGTAGGCTGCGATACCCACGCTGGAGTGGAGGACGTGAAGCTTCTGTGCCATGGTGGGGGGGCTGGTTGCAGATTCCAGGTATCCTTCTAGACATAAGAACATAAGAACATAAGAAATAGGAGCAGGAGTAGGCCATCTGGCCCCTCGAGCCTGCTCCGCCATTCAATGAGATCATGGCTGATCTTTTGTGGACTCAGCTCCACTTTCCGGCCCGAACACCATAACCCTTAATCCCTTTATTCTTCAAAAAACTATCTATCTTTACCTTAAAAACATGTAATGAAGGAGCCTCAACTGCTTCACTGGGCAAGGAATTCCATAGATTCACAACCCTTTGGGTGAAGAAGTTCCTCCTAAACTCAGTTCTAAATCTACTTCCCCTTATTTTGAGGCTATGCCCCTAGTTCTGCTGTCACCCGCCAGTGGAAACAACCTGCCCGCATCTATCCTATCTATTCCCTTCATAATTTTAAATGTTTCTATAAGATCCCCCCTCATCCTTCTAAATTCCAACGAGTACAGTCCCAGTCTACTCAACCTCTCCTCATAATCCAACCCCTTCAGCTCTGGGATTAACCTAGTGAATCTCCTCTGCACACCCTCCAGCGCCAGTACGTCCTTTCTCAAGTAAGGAGACCAAAACTGAACACAATACTCCAGGTGTGGCCGCACTAACACCTTATACAATTGCAACATAACCTCCCTAGTCTTAACTCCATCCCTCTAGCAATGAAGGACAAAATTCCATTTGCCTTCTTAATCACCTGTTGCACTTGTAAACCAACCTTCTGTGACATGCCAGCCAATGTTGAAAAAGTTCTGCAGAGTTCGGAGTTCGGAGTTTGTGGGCTGATGTGGAGGCATTTGGGCTTGATCCGGAACTCCATCTTCAAAAATCTAACTTATCAAATTGATGAGCCATCAATTGCACGAGAGACGAGTTGCTATACAAAAGTTAGGCTTTAATAAGCTAGAACTTAGCCCTGCGGTTGTCTACAATAAAATGGACGACCACCAGGCGCTTCAACTATTTATACTTCGGTAAGGAGGCGTGGTTAACTCAGCCTCTCGACCAATCAGAGAGCAGTCACATGACTGGTCTCAACCAATCGGTCGGGAGGCACATGAACGACTAGGGCCAATGGTAAGCCGGTGTTCTGCACCAATGGCAGACAGCTATGCAAATCATATCACCACAGGTGTGCAGACACAAACCCCGATCCCGCTGCCAGCATGGTGCCGGAGCTTAGCCGTCAGTTTGGCGCCCGTCTCAATCTTCGTTTTCGGCCAGACACCCGATTCTCTGTGCGCTTACCATCTGCGTTGCCGGCGTCACGGGCGGTCAATCCAGCCCAGAGTCTTTGAATGTTTTCAAGGCAGAGGTTGATAGATTCTGGATAACCAAGAGGGTGAGAGATTATTGAGGATAGGCGAGAGGTTACAGCCAGATCAGTCATGATCTTACTGAATGGTGGAGCAGTCCTAAAGGCCCGCTTCCTCCTACTTTTAATTAGTATGTTTGTATTCAGTATGCAGTACTCTAGCTGTGGTTTAAACAGTGTTTTATACTGTTACAGCGTAAACTCCCTGCAGCGCCGGCCCTAGGGTTGCTGGCGCCCTGGGCAAGCTGAACTTCAGCGTCCTTCGGGGGGGGGGGGGGGGGGGGGGGGGGCGAGGGGGGGGGGGGGGGGCGAGGCGGGGCCGGGGGGGGCCGAGGCGGGTGGGGGGGCGAGGCGGGGGGGGCCGAGGCGGGGGGGGCCGAGGCGGGTGGGGGGGCGAGGCGGGGGGGGGGGGCGAGGCGGGGGGGGGGCCGAGGCGGGGCCGGGGGGGCCGAGGCAGGGCCGGGGGGGGGGGGGCGGACGGAGGGGGGGGGGGGGGCGGACGGGGGGGGGGGGCAGGGCCGAGGCGGGGGGGGGGGGGCGAGGCGGGGAGGGGGGCAGGGCCGAGGTTGGGGGGCAGGGCCGAGGCGGGGGGGGCGGAGGGAGGGGGGGGGCGGAGGGGGCCGCCCTGGGGGAGGGCGGCCACCGCGCATGTGCTGGTTGGCACCGGCCCACCTGCGCATGCGCGGGACCCGAGTCTCTGGCGCCCCCTAGCACATGGCGCCCCGGGCGACTGCCCGAGTTGTCGGTACCTTGTGCCGGCCCTGACTCCCTGCCCTTATACTCTGTGCCTCTGCCAAGAAAGGAAATAATCCCATATGTTTTCTTACCTGTTCTACCTGTCCTACTACCTTCTGGAATCTGTGAATATGCACTCCAAGGTCCCCCTGTTCGTCTACACTCTCAGAATCTTACCATTTATTAAGCATTTTGTTGCCTTGCTTGTCCTCCCAAAATGTATCACACTTCTCTGGATTGGAGAGCAAAGATGCCAGTTCAAGGACAATGTTACATGTATTCCTCAGGGCAGTGCCCAAGTCGCAAATATCTTCAGTTGCTTCATCAATGACCTTGCCTTCAAAAGGTCATAAGTGGAGATATGTGCTGATGACTGCACAGTGTTCAGTTCCATTTGTAATTCCTCAAATTACAAATTACCGAAATGAAGCAGTTTGTGTCCGCATGCAGCAAGAGGCAATCGCACCACAAAAGTGTCAGGCAGTGGCCGTCTCAAACAAGAGAAAATCTCACCGCCTTGTCTTGACAGTCAATGGTATGACCATCCTCAAATCTCCCATCATCAACACCCTCGGGGTCACCACTGAACAGGAACCTAACTCGACCAGCCACATACAGACTGAGGCTACCAGAGCAGGATAGAAGCTACATATTTTGCGGTGAATGACTAACCTCCTGACTCCACAAAGCTTGTCCACCACACACCTTTACAAGTCAGGAGTGTGATGGAATATTCATTACTTTGTTATATTAGCGCAATTTAATAAGTTTGAAGCGATGCACTGTGGGAGAAACAACATGGAGAAGCAGTATTACATCCAAATGGTACTCTTTTGGGGACAGGTGCTAGATCAGAGATACCTGGGGAGTGCATATTTGCAAATCACTGAACGCAGAAGGGCAAGTTGATAAGGCAGTTCAGAATGCACATGGGTAACTTGGTTTTGCAAATAGGGGCATTAAGTGCAAAACAAGGAAGCCATACCAACCTTTACAAATCTTTGGTTAGTCTTTAGCTGGAGACTTGTTTAACATTCTGGGCATCATACACTGTTATTAATTCTTGAAATGTGAACATTGCTGACAAAGTCAGCATTTATTGCAGATCCTTAATTGGCCTTGTAAAGGAGCTGGTGAACTGCCATCTAGAACTGCTGCAGTCCACGTGTGTAGGTACACCCATCGTACTGTCGGAGAGGCAGGATTTATACCCAGTGAAAGAACAACAATATAGTTCTTAGTCAGGATGCCAGCTTGGAGGGGAACTTGTAGATGGTGGCATTCCCATGCATCTGCTGCCTTTGTACTTTAAATTGGTAGAGGTCATGGGTTTGGAAGGTGCTGTTGAAGGAGGCTTGGCAAGTTGCTGCTGTTCATCTTGGAGAGACGCACACTGCAGAAAGGATATCAAGGATATGGAGAGAATACAAAGGATGTTAACCAAGATGATACTAAAATGAGGAACTTCAATTATGTGGAGTGTTGGGAGAATTTGGGATTTTTCTCTTTAGAATAGAAGAGGTTAAGGGATGTTCTAATAGTGATATTTTGCCCATGTTGGGAGGGCCCACCATCATGTGGAGAGACTGTTAATGGGCACTCCTTGGGCCAGGTGAGGGAGCATCACCGGAACAACCAGTCTTGCTCCACCCGGATCTCCAGGCCATGGCCCCGACTCACCTGTCTTTGAGGGCATTGCTCCTTGGAGGCGCAGCTTCAACACTCACAATTGTGAGCGGTGATACAATGAAGGCAGAAAGCTGCCAAAAGTTCTTATGGAGGGGGTGGGCGAGGCACCTTCTTCAATTGGACAGTTGCCCTGTAGCAGTCCGTTAATTGACTTTTGCGGGCAAAATGCAGCCCTAGGGTCCCACTGCATGCTGTAGTAAGGTCCATAAATTCCCTACAGTGCAGAAGGAGGCCATTTGGTCCATCAAGTCAACACTAATCCTCCAAAAAAAGCACCCTACCGACCTCCGGTAGCGTACATGGTGTGAGTGGTTGCACATTTGGAAGCACCCGCTTGTGGTGAGCCTTTTGGTCCCTTTTCCCCAGTTAACGGCAGAGCTGAGTGATTGTAAAAGGTGCAGGAGGGCTGGAAGAAGAGAGTATCCCGTCGGTGTATGGATTTGTTGACCGGAAGTGGTCAAAAAGAATGGATCAATTGTTGAAAGCTAGTTTGGAGCCTGCGACACAGGGGAAGGTGGCAGAGGGTCAGGATTCGAGCCTGCCTGTCCAGTGGCCGACAGATCAGCTAGTGGGCTTCCTCCATGAGAAATGTGCCCAGCAGAGGAAGGAGCACTCGGAGGATGCGGCTAGGGTGGTGGATCAACAAAGGTGGCTGCAGGAGAAGGTGTAGGACCTGGAGAATAGATTGCACAGGCAGAACTTAAGGATCGTGGGCCTGTTGGAGGGCAGCAGCGAGGGAGTGGATGCTGGCGCATATGTGGCGTGGATGCTCGAGAAGCTACTGGGTGAAGGGGCCTTTGCTCAGCCCCTGGAGGTGGACCGTGCGCACAGGGCGCTAATGAGGAAGCTACAAGGGAACGAGCCGTCGAGAGTGATGGTGGTGTGACTGCACCGGTTTCTGGATAAGGAATGGATTTTGAGGTGGGCCAGACAGATGAGGCACTGTACTTGGGAAGGCAGCAAGCTGCGCGTCCATCAGCACATGGGTGCAGAGCTGGCCAAAAGGAGGGCGAGCTTTAATAAGGTGAAGACGGCCCTCTTTAAGAAGGGGGTGAATTTCGGCATGTTATACCCAGCGCATTTCTGGGCCGGGAAAGGCCGAGAACTGTCTTTTGGGTCACCAGAGGAGGCGATGGAATTTGTTAGAGATAGTGGACTGACAGGAGAAGGAGGAATTGGGCTGCATTCTTCGGCCTGCCACGCCATATTTCTGCCCTGGCTAGCCAGCAGGATTCTCCGTTGCGCCAGCCGGTCAATGGGGTTTCCCATTGTGGGGCAGCCCCACGCCATCGGGAAACCACCGGGCTGCCGGCAAAATGGAGAATTCTGCCGGCGGAGAATCCCGGCCATTGAACTTTGGAGGAGAGGTTCCCAATTTGTATTTTGGTTTCTTATGTTTTGTATGAACCACGTTTGCACTGTATTTGGGACCGTTGCTCTATTCTGGGTTTGTTTCGTTCTTAATGGGGGATGGTGGGTTGCTCTTTTCTTTGTGTCTGGTGGAGATTGTGAAGTTTGCACTGGGCGAATGATTGAGCGGGGGGAAATCAGCAGGGGATCATGGAACATGGAATATGAGAGGGCTGGATGGGCCAGTCAAGAGGGCCGGTGTATTCGCTCATTTGAAAAGCTTAAAGGCGGACTTGGCAATGATGCGGGAGACACACCTGAGGGTGATTGATCAGACTAGGCTGAGGAAGGGGTGGGTAGGGCAGGTATTCCATTCAGGACTAGACTCTGAAACAAGGGGGGTGCCGATTCTGATTAACAAGTGGGCGGCGTTTGAAGTGGGAAGTATAGTGCTGGACTTTTGGGGGGGGGGGGGGGGGGGGGGGGAGAAAAGAGGGCAGGTTCGTCTGGTGAGCAGGAAGTTGGAGGGGTTGCGGTGGTGATGGTGAACATTTTACGCACCGAGCCGGGATGACAGAGTTCAGGAGGTAGGTATTGGGGAAAATCCCAGTTCTGGACTTTGGGGGGGGGGGGGGGGGGGGGGGTGGAGAGACACGCAACTTTATAGATCCAAGGCTGGATTGGACGTTGGACGAGTACGAGTACAGGGTGGGTGTCAGTGGCTGCAAAGGAACTAAAGGGGTTAATGGAACACTTGGGGGAGAAGATGGATCCGTGGAGGTTTGGGCGGCCAAGAGCAAAAGAGTACTCATTCTTTCATTCTTTTCCCGTATACACAAAGTGTACTCCCGAATTGACCTTTTTGTTATGGATAGGACGTTGTTGGCGGGGGGGGGGGGGGGGGGGGGGGGGGAGGAATGCTGAGTACTCCACGATTGTGGTGTTGGATCATGCCCCGTACTGGGTGGACATTTACCAGTGAGTAAGTGGTGGGGGACAAGTGCCCGCACTGGAGGTTAGAAATAGGACTATTAGTGGAGGAGGAGGGTGTGCGTGTGGGTGAGGGAGGCCATTCAAAGGTATGTGGAAATAAATGATACGGCGGAGGTTTCGGCAGCTACGGTATGGGAGGCGTTGAAGGCAGTGATGGTGGGGGAGGGACAGGAAGAAGGCGGAGCAGGCGGCGATGGATACGTTAGTTAAGGAGATTCTCCCAGTAGACAGGAAGTACTCGGAGGTGGAGTTGTTGAAGGAGCGGCAGAAGCTGCGATGGAATTTAGGTTGTTATCTACAGGGAAGGCGCTGGGGCAGTTGAGAAAGGTGATGGGAGCGGTGTATGAATACTGGGAGAAGGCTAATAGGATATTAGCAATCAGCTAAGGAAGCAGGAAACGGCGAGGGAATTGGGAAGTGAAGGACGGGGGGGGGGGGGGGGGGTGCGCACAATATAATCTTGGACCCAGTGGGGGTGAACGGGGGTATTTAGGGACTTTTACAGTAGGCTGTATGAGTCGGAACCCCCAGCCGGGGTGGAGGGGATGAGTGGATTTTGGAGGGACTGGAGTTTCGAGGGTAGAAGAAGAGCTGGTTGAAGTGGTGGAGAGGCTGGAGGCGATGCAGTCGGGCAAGGTACTCCACAGACCTGATGGTAATGCCGGCCTTGAGGGTGTGGGGACAGTGGCAGAAGCACATGGGAGTTGAGGGGTGTCAGCATGGATACCAATTGTGGCAACCAAAGGTTTGCGCCGGGGGTCTGGATGGGGGGTTCGGGAGTGGCAGTGAGCTGGGATCGATCGGTTAGGGAATCTGATTAATGACGGTGTCTTTCCGCGCTTGTTTGAGGAGTTTGAGCTGTCTGGAGGGGGAAATGGGTTCCCCTACCTGCAGGTGAGGCACTTTGGGCAGAGGCAAGTTTCAACCTTTCCGTACCTACCACCCCAGGGGGATACAGGGTAAGGTTGTGCCAAAAACGGGAGTGGGGGAGGGGAAGGTCTCGTAAATTTATAAAGAGCTCATGGAATGGGAGGGAGCCCCGTTAGGGGAAGTGAAGCAAAAGTGAGGAGAAGAATTGGGCAAGGAGGTGGGGTTGTGGGAGGATGCCTTGATTACAGTCAACGCGTCCTCATCATGTGCCAGGCTCAGCCTGATACAATTCAAGGTGGTCCACAGGCGCATATGACTGTGGCCTGTATGAGCAGGTTCTTTGAAGGGCTGGAAGATAGGTGCAGGGGTGTGCGGGAGGGCCCGCATATCATGCCCACATGTTTTCGGCATGTTCGAAGCTTAGAGAATTTTGGAAGGATTTGCCGATGTCATGTCCACAATATTGAAGACATGGGTGGTTCCAAGTCCAGAGGTGGCGATCGGGGATGTGCCGGAAGACCCAGGGGTCCAGGGGGCAAGAGAGGTCGATGTGTTGGCCTTTGCCTCCCTGGTAGCCCAGTGACCGGGGTATGGGTCAGTGACATGGCTGGATTCCTTAGGCTTGAGAAGATCAAATTCGCCCCGAGAGGATCGATGGTTCGCCCGGAGGCAGCAGCCATTTATCGACTTCTTTGGGGAAAATGAAGCTGTCAGTGGATAGAAGGGGAAAGTGGGGGCGGTAATGGTAAGGCGGCAGGCATGGGGGGCTGGTTGAGGTGGGAAATAATGGGAAAGGGGGATTGGGGAACTGTGAATGTAAGCCAAGTTCGTTGGGTTTGGTTGTTAGTTGGGTGGGTGTTATGTTGTGCTGTTTTTCCTCTTGAAAATTGTTAAAATTATATATGCCTTAATAAAGATATTTAAAAAAAAAAGAAAAAAGCACCCTATCTAGGTCCACTCTGCTGCCCTATACCAATGACTCTATAACCCCACCGAACCTGCACATCTTTGGACGCTGAGGGGAAATACTTTCAGCATGGCTAATCCACCTAAGTCTACAGTGGTGGGACTTGACCCACTATGATTCTATTCATCAGTATTCTGGGTAAGGTGTGTTCTACTAAAATTAGTGCATGTGGCTATGATGGTGCCATAGTTTTGCCTGTGACTCTTTGGATTTTTTATTGGACAACACTGTGCCAAAACTGCAGTGCTTGGATTAATGAGCATTTCCTGCATTCTCTGCTTTTGTTGCTGAAGAATCAGATTATGGAATTAAAAAGATGTTTCCATAATCCTGTGCTGAAAGCCAACAGCCATTCATTGAAATCTGCTATTGTTGTAATCTCTGCTAAATGTTCCCTACTGAAAATGTAGAATCATCTCTTATGCCAAACAGCCCTGGAATCTGTCTCCATTTTATCAAAGGCAAAAAAATTGTGAACAGGGCACTGCAACTCCTGAAATACTTGTTTATTTTACAATGGCCCATTGGGTGACTTGGACACGTAGAATCCCTACAGTGTAGAAGGAGGCCATTTGGCCCATCGAGTCTGCACCGGCCCTCTGAAGGAGCACCCTACCTAAACCCAAACCCCACCCTATTCCCGTTATTCCGCTAGGGGCAATTTTCACCTAACCTGCACATCTTTGGACTGTGGGAGAGAACTGGAGCACCCAGAGGAATCCCACACAGACACAGGGAGAACGTGCAAACTCCACCCAGTCACCCAAGGCCGGAATTGAATCTGGGTTCCTGACTCTGTGAGGCAGCAGTGATAATCACTGTGGCGCCATATATCATATATCTGAATATCATTTCAAGATTTATTCAGTGACAACTGGAGGTAAACAATATACAAGAACAGTGCAAACCTGAATTACACAGCTGTGAATTCTATAGCTGCATATCCTCTGCAGTATCTTTAAATGATCAAAGAACATAGATGCAAACGTTATAGAAAATGCCATTTTATTGAGAATGAAATTCAAACTTAAATCAATGTTACAATCATGACAATATGTCAGACAAGGAATTTTGTGGTTTGGTGACACAAAAAACCATTATCTTAGCATTGTTCCCTTTTAAGACGTAGCAAAGTGATTCATAATCAATGATGGCAATGGCTTGGAAACACAATGCATTTGTACAGTATACTCAGTGCAAAGCAATTATTCAATAACAGCAATAAAAAGCTTGTACTTATACAAAAAGTAAAAAAACACAGAATAAAAAGGCTGAAGTGTAAGGATACCTTTGAAATCAAAACTGCAGAATGTTGTCTGTTTTACATACACAGAAATACAAACAGATTAAAATGTATGTTTTTTTTCATGGAGCTCAACTATCTATGTGGTAATTACATTAGAAAGCTAGGATTTCCATCTCATGCCTACAATCACAAACTAAAGGAATACAAAATATGAACTGTATCATAAACTGCTGAAATTATGATAAAATAAGCCTTTTTAATGTTTGTAAAAAGAATTCAGGATTGAAGATAATTGGGTGTACCAAATCAGAGATGGATGAGGCTTGCCCTAGGTCCTATTCAATCTTTAACGTTGAAACAGCCACCTATACCTTTCAATCTATTTAATAAATAACAGGATAAAGTGTTATTTTCCACTATAAATTTGAGAATATTGCTTTCATTATGCGAAAAAAAATCATGTGCATATTTTAACATGGCAGTTACTGGAAGCAAATAAAAATATTTTGTTCTTCGCAATAAATGGTTAATAAACAAAGCTTATTTTGCCACCAGTACTGGCCAGGTACATTAGCAGAATGACTGTTGGCTTAGAAAATCCTAAAAGTTTTCTGAACTCTGCTTGACCCAATTGTGCTCAATCATTAATATGAGTTGCCGTGTTCGGCAAATACTTCGATTTACTGCTAGAGTTAGTGCTTCTGCTTTCTTAGCAAGAATCCCATTATCAAAGGTCTCGAGGAAAGCAGATTAATCGTTGTCACCAGCACAGAACTAGAGCCAGCTTTAACCTGTGGTTCGATCTGTGCTGCTCGGGTTTTGTTTGTTTTGTGTCTGAATGTATTTCACACCTGCAGTACTCAGTAATTACCATCTTCTCAAACAGGTGTCGCATTGAATAATAAATGATTCCCAATAATTTAGCAGAAAAAGGAAAATGGAGATGGCAACAACTCCAGTATTCAGTGCTATCCCAAGAACTTCTGCGGAATCCCATCTCATCAGTGGAGGAATTTATTATTTGACTAATAGAATGACATTTCAAACATGAGTGTGTAACATTGGTTGTGATTGCACAATGCAATAGGAGTGATTTGAATCTGAATTCCTTTTTTTGCTAGTATATAATACCTCAGATTATCTACTACCACTATATAAACAAATAATTTCTTGGTGTACTGTAAAGTCTATTAAAACATATCTCCATTAGCAACAAATTTATTAGCAAACCATCTGAGGCATCACATAATTGCAGCAGAAACAATAGTTAAAGGTAGCAGTCGGTACCATAGAAAACTAACTCTATCTAAAACCCAAAAGATGTTCACATCTGCAGTAGAAAATTTGCTCCGAATGGAAAAGTGATGAATTACTGCATTTTGTTTGATGTCCAAAATGTATGAGGATTATTAAAACTTTTGCGGTAGAGAATTTACCTGGTGGATGCTGAATCTAACTGGATGTGGTGCGAAATGTTTTTGACTGTACAAAATCTTAAATTTGGTTCCAAAATCGCTGCCTGCAGCCTGACAAATATCACATCCTAACAAAGAATGTTCTTTTTAAAAATCACTTTATATAAAAAAAATCATATTTAAATCTTTGAAAGCCCACCTTAAGCAATAAAATTACATTAAACAATTCGAGTACCCTATTATAAAATAGTAACAGCCTGCACTGGCAGTAAGATTTGATTAGTTCAACCTTGAGTCGTGTAACCTGACACTGCTTTTTCAAGTGCTGCTGAAAACTCCTGAAACTCATTACCTGTACAACAGATATTAAACGTAGATCTGGTGGTTTGCCTTCAGCTACCACTTGGACTAAATAATATCAATAAAGTTGTCCAGCTTACATGTAAATCGGCAATTGTGAACCTTGGGTCCACTTAAGCATGCTTCACACAAGAAACTTTGCAGTAAAAAAAAGCGAACTATATCTAAATATGGAAAACATATTTAACTTATTTAATACATAAAATAGTAATGTCTAAGTTTCTTATGGAACAAAGCATTTGAATTTAAGGAAGCATAAGGATAAGTAGATATTGCATTAATGTAACTCATTCTATTTGTGCTTTTTAAATAAGTCGAATACACATTGCAAGTGTGACCTTTCTAAGTAATATTTGGTTTTATCGGTATTTCAAGACTACTATCTCAAGGACTGGGTTACTTTGATACATAATGGGTTCTCTATAAATCTACACTTACAAAGTACATATTTAAAATGGACATCTACACATGTCTTAATAAGGGTTGAAGGCCTTCTAGAATATGAGGCCTTATAAGACTCACAGTTAGATACGAGACTAACGAAAAATCAATTTTCATTTCATTGTTTAACAGGACTGAAAGAAATGATGACCATAACAGCATGTCTTTTAGTTGGCATATTAAACAAAAATATTTGATTTTAATTTGCTTCATTACAGGGCTTTAGAATTTGATCTCTTTTTTAAAAAGGTGAGAGTCGCAATAATCAAATGATACAAGTCAGGATGCCGTTTTGTGCTCTCAACTTCACTATTCCGTCGATCCATCTGATCTTAATCATTGTATGCAGGACTAACAACCACAAACCGGGGTGGCACAGTGGTTAGCATTGCTTGCCTCACAGTGCCAGTGACCCAGGTTCAATTCCAGCCTTGGGTGACTGCCTGTGTGGAGCTTGCACATTCTCCTCATGTCTGTGTTTCCTCCAGATGTTCCTGTTTCCACCCACAGTTTAAAGACATCCAGGTTAGGTGGGATTACGGGGTTAGGGCGGGGGAGCGGGCCTGGGTAAGGTGCTCTTTCAGAGGCTCAGTGCAAACCTGATGGGTTGATTGGCCTCCTTCTGCACTTTAGGAACCCTATGGTTCCAAATACGGGAAAATTTTGAGTTACTATGGGTCAAATGACAGGGGAGGGTTTATCGATAAACAGTTATATAGGGTTATGATTGGGTGATTTTGGACAGCCAAAAAGTCCATCCCTTCATTTATCAAAGCCCTGCACCTATCAGTCACGTAAGGATGTTTCTTTGATTTGACATCTTTAAGAAAAGAAGACCAATTTGTCAAATAATACACTTCGATTCATACCTCAAATAAATTAACATTTTACATCTAAATATTTAATGTATAGGTTTTTTAAAAAATGTATGTTTTCAGAGAACTTGTAAATTGGAACAGATGATTTGAAGGCAAGTCTCCCACCGCCACTGGAATGAGCTACCAAGAATACTCTGTTATGTAGGCACGAATATTTGATGATTAAATCATCCTGGGATTTTAAATATTTCAAGGGAAATCCCACATACTTTAAAGTAACCAATTTGAGTATGTCAAGACAATATTAATGACTTCCACTTTTTTTCAAATGTGCAGACAGCTACAGATAATGATGCTAAAGTAGACATTACTATTTTAAGATCGCTATGTCATGAAGGAGCCATTCATTTAATGAGTAAACAATATTCAATAGAAATATTAATGACACTAAAGTAGAGTGAGATTTCTTCAAGCCAGATGACATTTACCTCGTTTGAAACTGGAAAGCATTTTTCTTTGAAACATACAAAGCATTTAAAGAATGCAAATCAGACCTCTTAAAATCTGTAGTAAACATTCAATTAACAGGAATTCTTGGATAAACGGCACTTAGAAAACAACTTTTTTCTATTTACACTTGAAGGGATCTCTCAGGAAATTGATAAAGAAAAATTCTGCCCCTCTATGCATAGATACAACTGAGTGCATACATGTTTGTTTCTGATACCACTATTCTAACAGTGAACCATTTTCCCATAGACAATTTATTTTTAAAAATTAAAGTGGGTAACTATTTTTTGCAGGACTTTTCATCTTCTTAAGCTTAGAGTCCTCTTATTCTTGTTTTTAGCTACTTTTCTTGCAACTTTCCATGTTGTTCTCATAATGCATTTATAAATTCCTGAAATTTGCACACTGTCAGTTCTGGGAAGGCCCATCTTTCTAAAACAAAACAATTTTGCTGTGTAGCTAGAAGTTCTTCATATATTTGGACAAGATTACAAGTTCACTCAAGAACTTATAAAAAAGCAATGTGATGTGCATATCTTGATCAGTACAGAAATGTCCTCAAATACTGTACCAGTTCTTTCACTCACAGTCTAATATGATAAGATTTTCTTCCAGTTAAAAACTGTATAATAGGCACTATTTAAATGATGACTTCCTTTGCAAGCTGTAGATATAAGATAAGGAATCACAGGTTCAGTATGGTCTCCAGACAGACTCATCAATCCTCCCAGTGGAAGTCAACACTGTGGGAGAATTGCTATGGCTACCATCAGCATCTACACCATCATTTTGGTTCGGCAGGTTTGGATTAAGGAGTGTACTGCCAGTTGATGCACTGGTGCAAGGTGGTAGCATTCTGGAGGGTGAGCGTTCTCCCCCTGCCACCATGGAGAATTGGTAAGATCCAGAAGAGGTGCCATAGTAGAGATAGGGTGCACTGCTGGTCTGGAAAGGTCCACTTTGGTTTGGGGATGAGCCAGGATAGGGTGGTGGTAGATAGGTATGGTAATGTGTAGCTGCAGACATACCCAATGACATGCCAGTTGTAACAGGAGTTGGTGTGTAGGTGAAGGCTGCTGGGTAGTGCATTCGCGGATTAGGAAATCGGCTTTCTGTGAGGGAGGAAAGCCCAAACTGTCGGGAGTCTGTGAAGTGAAAGTCTGTAGCACCTACAAAAGAAAAAAGTGCAAAACATATAACTTGCAAATCTTTCAAAGGAACATTCATAAACTAGTATTCAGTTTTAGACATTTAAAATTAGAGTTAGGGTTATACATCAGTATATCTATCACTTGTGCTGTGCAAAAATGTAGCAATAAAAAAAAACAAATTTAACACTATTGCTTTTGTGTTTCTTACATCCTTATAGTGTACAACATGTCTTATCCTAATCTGCTTGTCATGGGGTTTATCTGAGCAAATTTAATCTCTTAATCTGTACGAAAGAATCTAAAAAGGTTATGAGTATGGCCAGAATCTTGTGGAGGCAACAGAGGTGTCTGCTGCCAGCTGGAGAGCTGGCGAGACTCCATGCTGTCTTTTCGTTTGGGAGAGCCTGCGTCATGTATCCAGGAAGGTACTTAACAGATCAGCAGTGGGGCCTTCCTCCAGGATCAAAGACACAAAGGTAGGTGTCCAGCCTACAAAACGCAGCCAGCCAATCAGAAACCGACAGCTCAGTAACTCAATTTTGGAGGTGGTGACTACCCACGGCCTCAGAATCAGGGTGGGGCGGGGGGGGGGGGGGGGGGGGGAGTCTAGGTACAGGTGAATGATGGTGGATTGGGGTTTGTGGGCTTGGGGGGGTGATACACCATCAATAATACATGACGAGGGATAAACGTAACTGAGGCTTTAATACACTAAACAGCAAGCCTCCTGCCTCTGGACCCGAACTGGGTCTGGAAGCAGAGACTTGCCACTTTTATACAGAAGCCCCGAGGGGAGGAGCACAGGCGGAGCCAGCCTGGACAAGCCCAGGCATGTACAATACAGCACAGTGAATATAACACAATAAACACAATAACATGGTTTACCACAGGGGGGGTCACAGGAGAGGGGGCTGGGGGTTTGGCAGCAAAGACAGGGGCCGTGATTCTCTGATCCCGCGCTGGGTCGGAGAATCGCCAGGGCTGGCGCGAGAATCGCGCCACGCTGCTCCGATGCCGGAACGCCAATTCTCCGGCGACCAGAGAATTGGCGGCAATCACGCCCGCACGGTCACCGCCGCACCGGTCGAGGGCCGTCCCCGCGCTCGACGGGCCGAGTACCGGCCGAGTTCCGCCAGCGTCAGTTACGTATAGTCTCGGAGTTCTGGCTGCGGGGGCCGTCGTGGTGGGAGGGGGGAGATCTGACTCGGGGGAGGGGGGGGGGGGGGGAGGACCTCCACGGTGGCCAGGCCCGCGATCGGGGCCTAACGATCGGCAGGCGGGCTAATTCCGGGGAGGGGAGCCTATGTTCCTCCGCACCGGGTCGCCATATTGCCCGGGGGCCTGCGCGGAGACGGCAAACCACGTGCATGCATGGACCCGCGCCGGCCGTGTCGCACCAGCTTTTGAGCGCACAGCATTCCGGCCCCGTACTAGCCAACGAAGAAGGGGTGAACTGCCTGGACCTGGGGGCCACGTGAAGCCGGCGTCACTCGCACCAGTTTTGATGCCAGCGTCAACACTTGGCCGGGATTGCAGCCGTCTCTTTTCCCAATGCCTTCTACTGGTACATTTATTAATTTTTAAAAACAAATATGTATTTATTGCAATACCGCATGGGAAAAGATTGGAGGTTTATTAAGCCTATGCTAGCATTAATAATTTTGGGTTGTTGCCACATATTAACTGTCAGTGAGAATGTAAATGTTGCCACCTTCCCAGAGGACCATAGGCTGCTCCCCGCTTTGAGAGAGAGCTGACTGGTGGTGATGTAACCTGAAGGTCATCACACTTCAAGCAAGGGGCAAGGTTGAGAAAGCAGGGCATTCGTTAATAAGCTCAGCCCATACTTGAATTGAACCCACGTTGTTAGCGTCACTCTGCCTCACGAACCAGCCGTTCAGCCAATTGAGCTAAATGACCCCATGTCAGCAAGAGACAAGTCACTACTTTATTGTGGCCATATATATCCCATGTAACAGAAGGAAAATTGATTCCATTTCTGGAACCAATGTTATTAAAGTGGGTATACGACAAGAACCAGTATGAAAAGTGGATTATTGGGACCATTGACACCAACAGAAAATTAAGCAGTACTTAATATTGTCACACTAATAGCTGGCAGATTTAGAGTATTGGCCAATAATGAGATTTAAATTCTTGAGCAGTAATACGAGGCCCACAGGGAATAGGTTTGATTAAATTCCAAGAGCATTCATGAGTTCTTTGTGTAAAGCTGAGGCCTTTTGTAAAAACAAAAATATATGTTTTTTAAAAGCACCATGCCCTGTCAAAAATGAATCCAAAGTGCCAATCTGAACTTTACATTTTAGTTTTTATGTCTATTTTACATCTATTGCAAAGATTTATGTCCTTGTTTTATAAATTATTCTAAGCATTCAGGAAAACGTATTTATTGATTCAGAATCTATGAAATAACATACAAAATCTCAAAGAAACATTCTGTTGTCCTATTTGAGGAGTTATAGTGAAATGTCATATACAATGAGAAACATATAGAGAACTCTTTATCCATACTCCGTTAGAGTAGGAGCTATAAATAACATGCATTAAGTATCAATATATCAAAAGATTTTCTAATGAGAGCTTACTGTACTGTAGCTGTAGGCTAACAAAATAAATACAAAGCTCTTTGTGTATGTGGTCCCTGCAGTTCTAGTTAAACAGAAGTTAGGTAAACATCTTAGAACTATTTTCAACTATATTTTTCCTGGAGGGAGTACAGTTGTTTTTATACTGTAATTAATACATATGATTTGTTGAAACACATTCCTGAACTAACTTTAAAGGAAGTCTGCACATAAAACTGAATGGAATGCATTATTACTTATTATTTTGTGCCTAAACAACAGCAGATATCTTAGGTAAGGAATGCAATCCTTCCTTCAGTATGTTTGGTATGTCCACTCTCAGCATTCTTTTACTTGGGGGTACACGGTGTGGCCAGTTACGCTTAGTGACTTCCCTCCTACATCCTGTCCCAACAAATGCCAGGAGTAGGTGCCAGCAGCTCTAACTTATATGCAATAAAAGTCATACAGACAACTCAAATGAACTTTAACGTCATATACAGTTTGGTGGGAGAGGGGTGTGTGGTGGGAAACGGTGGGTGATTTGTGGGCGAAGGGGATGGAGAACTATTTTAACAATTGAGGACACCCACTGCTGCCCACTCCCCCAGCCACAATCTATCCCAATCTTCCCAAGGGTTTTAATACAAGTTTTTTTTCATATGCAACACAACAAAGGACACTAAAAGAAAGCACAGGGGTGAATAGGTTTTTAAAATTTTTTGGATTGTTCTTTATCATTGCATATGCTGTTTAATAGAGATGCTAAGGCAAGGTTTTTGTTGCTGTCTTTTATTGCAGGATTTTGGTCAAGGGGTTGTTATGACTGGATGTCGCAGGTAAATGGGTAGGTGTGGCATGGTGGACCAATGGTGGTGAAGGGGCGCATTTACAGCCGGTCCATCTGGAGGTAAAGTGACACAGATGCCTCCTCCCTACTTGTCCCTTGATGCTGAGCTTCCCCTTTCCACAGCCTCTGCTCTATCTGCCCTTTCATGTTGTAGAACAAGAGGCATTACAACTAGAGCTCCCTTGCCTGTTGCAGCCTTTGCATGGATAGGTTACCAAATCCTCTGCCCACCCTGTGGAGATGTAGCAATATGTGCTGCCAACTCCAGAAACTCACATCTCCAGAAACATCTCTACGGTACTTTCATAAGTAGCAGACGCTTTTCGAAATGACCTGACCTGTGAGTTGGATGCCTCGATGGCAAAAAGTGCTGGTATATGTTCTCTCTTTTGTACTTTTGTGAGTAAAAATATGTACTTTTGTGAGTAAAAATAACATGCATTTAGTGAATCAGCGCAGTCCAAGGTCCAAGAAAATGCATCAGGACGGCCAGTTGCTATGCATCGGCACTGCTTGAGGCATGCCAGAAACACTAAACGTACCATTTTGAGGACTTACAACTTCGATAGTGCGGCCTTCACCAACACTTACAAAATTGAATTGAGCACTTTTTTTGAGTAACCCATTATGCTATTTCCTCATCCAATTTTTTATACCCCATAATACTTGATACGCCCATGTACCAGCAGTGCAAATCAATTCTGGCCTGTTTCTATCACAAGATTTTACAGCTAATAGGCCAATCTCCTCTTTATTCAAGGTACAAAGGCATGGTAGCACAGTGGTTAATACTATTGCTTCAGAGCACTAGGGTCCAAAGTTTGATTCCTGGCTTGGGTCACTGTTTGTGTGGAGTCTGTGTGTTCTCCCCGTGTCTGCATGGGTTTCCTCCGGGTGCTCCGGTTTCCTCCCACAAGTCCCGTGCTTGTTAGGTGAATTGGACATTCTGAATTCTCCCTCAGGTGTACCCGAACAGGCACCGGGGTGTGGCGACGAGGGGATTTTCTCAGTAACTTCATTGGGGCTGTTTAGCACACTGGGCTAAATCGCTGGCTTTGAAAGCAGACTAAGGTAGGCCAGCAGCACGGTTCGATTCCTGTAACAGCCTCCCCGAACAGGTGCCGGAATGTGGTGACTAGGGGCTTTTCACAGTAACTTCATTGAAGCCTACTCGTGACAATAAGTGATTTTCATTTCATTTTCATTTCATTTCATTGCAGTGTTAGTGTAAACCTACTTGTGACACTAATAAAGATTATACTATTATTACATCCCGCCAACATAAACAGCCAATATATTCCTCCCATAAACTATTGTGCCGGGAGAGCCACTCTCCTTTAAAGTGAAAAACAGCTCAAAATATTTGTCATTGTTTACATATACATTTTTTAAAAAAAAATATTATTAGAATTTTCCAATTTTAAGACATTACAGAATGTCTTAAATTACAGAATGAAAATTACATAGATGATTTGGAGTTGGGGACTAAGGGCAATGTGTCCAAGTTTGCAGATGACACTAAGATGAGTGGTAAAGCGAAAAGTGCAGAGGATACTGGAAGTCTGCAGAGGGATTTGGATAGGTTAAGTGAATGGGCTAGGGTCTGTCAGATGGAATACAATGTTGACAAATGTGAGGTTATCCATTTTGGTAGGAATAACAGCAAACGGGATTATTATTCAAACGATTAAATATTAAAGCATGCCGCTGTGCAGAGAGACCTGGGTGTGCTAGTGCATGAGTCACAGAAAGTTGGTTTACAGGTGCAACAGGTGATTAAGAAGGCAAATGGAATTTTGTCCAACATTGTTAGAGGGATGGAGTTCAAGACTAAGGAGATTATGTTGCAATTGTATAAGGTGTTAGTGAGGCCGCACCTGGAGTATTGTGTTCAGTTTTGGTCTCCTTACTTGAGAAAGGACGTACTGGCACTGGAGGGTGTGCAGAGGAGATTCACTAGGTTAATCCCTGAGCTGAAGGGGTTGGATAATGAGGAGAGGTTGAGTAGACTGGGACTGTACTCATTGGAATTTAGAAGGATGAGGGGGGATCTTATAGAGACATATAAAATTATGAAGGGAATAGATAGGATAGATGCGGGCAGGTTGTTTCCACTGGCGGGTGAAAGCAGAACTAGGGGACATAGCCTCAAAATAAGGGGAAGTAGATTTAGGACTGAGTTTAGGAGGAACTTCTTCACTCAAAGGGTTGTGAATCTATGGAATTCCTTGCCCAGTGAAATAGTTGAGGCTCCTTCATTAAATGTTTTTAAGGTAAAGATAGATAGTTTTTTGAAGAATAAAGGGATTAAGGGTTATGGTGTTCGGGCCGGAAAGTGGAGCTGAGTCCACAAAAGATCAGCCATGATCTCATTGAATGGCGGAGCAGGCTCGAGGGGCCTCAGAGACTTCAGGCGAGCGCCGTTCAGTATTGGTCTCCACAAATGAGCCACAGACGGAACGATATTAGTGGGGTTCTCCTAGGGGATCGGAGGCTCCAAGGTGTGCCCTTTGGACAGGCTGATACCCTTGCACTGCATGGCTGGCAACCAGGCACAGCCAGCCTGGTACTCGTGGCAATGCCACCTGAGTGCCAACCTGGCACTGCTAAGGTGCCTCTATGGCACTGCCAGCTGACAAGGGCACTGCCAGGTTGGCACTGCCAAGGTGTCAAACAGGCATTTTCTGTGTGGTGTTGATCAGTCCGAATGTGCCCTGCATGGGTGATGGGGGGATGGGGGAATGCCCGGGGACCCTCTCATAGTGCGTTGGCACTTGGGGAGGGGGGGGCGGAGGGTCGCCTTGGGGGCTTCGGAGATCGTGACACCATTTATAAATGGCATCCTGTTCTCTCACTACATGGAGTTCAGCGAGCGGTGCTCCTCAGCGCACAAAACGGGGCTGTGTGTGGCCTCGGCCCACACCACCTCCAAGGGATGACACCCCGCTAAGTGATCACTAAGTGACCCCTTTTTTAGGTCAGACTTTCCACCCCACTTTCAGGTCCCTCTTCAGGACCCCCACTCTTCTAGAGACCCTTTCTTACCCACCTTGCACACCCCATCCTCGTCCACGTTCCTTTCATGGACATGCCCCCCCCCCCCCCCCCCCCCCACCCCCCCCTCCCACCCCCAGACCCTTGGCAGTACCACCTGGCCACTCTGGCAGTGCTCCTGCTGACTTTGCAGTGCCCCCCCATAGTGACAGCGCCAATGTGCCCATGTTCCGGGGTCAGGGGCCACACTGCTCATGCAAGGGCCTCCAATGGCCTGGGAGACCCTACAGCTGCTGATCCGCCTGGTCCACATTGGTGAGGCACAGTACTAAATGGCACCCAGCTGAGGACTCCCTGCGGAGGCCATTAGATGCCCAGATGCCGGTAGATCCTAAGTGAGGACACCTTAGTAAGTTTAAAACCTACTTAGGCATGTGCGGCTTGTTCACGCCCATTGTGGGCGGGATCCTGATCGCACCGCCTTGCCAGGTCTGGATAGATCTTGCGAGATATACTGGCTGTCGGGAAGCCTTCAGGAGGCTTCTCCCAGCATCTACCAGCCACATCGTGCTCCCGTTCGGCCAGTAGATCATGCCCTTAGTCTGCCATTTGTCCAATTACTGTGTCCTGCAATTTTACAATGCTGTTGCAATTGTGTGTTGGTTTCTGATTTCATTTTGTTTCTACAATTCAAGTTACAATAATTAACTATCCCTCGCAAATTTAACCCTTTTGATCTTCTGGCTGTACGCACCGGTGAGATTTTCCTGTCCCTCCCGCCGATGACACAGCCCCGTTGCGGGTTTCCTGGTGGCGTGGGATGGATTGAGAGGGAAACCCTATTGACAATGGCGGGGCCAGAAGCTCCTACCGCTGAGAAACAGGCTATGGGGAGGCCAGAGAATTTTGTCCCTCTTCTTCTGAAAACATTCATGCAGCGGTGCAGTTTCACTGGGAAGGAGAGAAGGCGAATTAGTTCCAGAGGCAGTAGCTTCCCCACATGTTCAGCCTTTACATGTAAAGTGGTAGTGGCCCCAATGTTCACAGCCTCCACCTAGCAGGAATAGAGCTGTACAAGGCCTAAAAAAGCAGTGTGCCACCTACCACCCCTGCCTCCTCCTAGTATGGCTGCCAGCATTCTTGATCACCAGTGGAACTGGCTGGCCACAGGGCCACCTGGTTGAATTGGAAGGCAGCTTTTATCATGCAAAGTGAGTCCTGCTGGTTGTATAATTCCGATGTGCAGTACAAATATACAGACACTGGCCAGAATTTTGCGCTGCTTGGGTAGGCGCGCACCTGACCCGGAAGAGTGTAGAATCGCATGGGAAGATGTTGGGTGCATGTACCGATGTCACCTCGCCCTCGTGCAATACTTAAGTCAGTGGTGTGAGTCAGAAATGCGCCCGCCTACAATCAAGAAGGCAATTTAAATTAATGAAACATCAATTGACTGGGATTTTACGTTGCCGGCCTGCTGGTTGGTGGGCAGGCTGATTGGCAATATGGCCTTTACGTTTTAGCTACAACCTTGATCCAGGGCAGATTAAAGTTGAGGCTCAAATAAAATTAACAAAGGTGTCCGAGGACTGAGGTCTGTTTATGATTGTGTTGTGTTGATACTCGTGGCGTAGTTTTTCCAGTGATAATTTTTTTTACAAGTCAGCAGCTCCCCGAGATAGCTCCGCTGTCCCCCTGAAGAAGCACATTGAAAGCCCAATCTGCCACGCTCCCTTTTATCGGCATCCGCGCTCCTGGTTCCCAGGCAGCGCTCAACCTTTCACAGAGTACATTTCAGGCTAAATGGCCGCTATTTGGCTAGCCAGTGTAATATTGCGTTAACAACACAATCTTGGACAGGAGACGGTTTCACAGCCGCTCACGTCCACATCGACTTTGGGTGTGTCCCGAATGTAAAATTCAGGCCCATGTGCAACTTGCACGAGACATTGAGCAGCTTAATCTGCAATCCTTAAAGGAACCGCTGCAGGCTGCTCCCGAAGTAGGTAAATACAAGTTTTGTGTATGTTTTATATAGGTCCAGGAGGAGCATGAAAAATTGTCCCTGGCTGCATGAATATTTTTGGCACTGTTTACCTTTGAAAATAGAATTTCCTATTTGGTTTGTGGAGGAGGAACCAGAATTCCAATTCTGACCATCCTTCACCTCACTGGCAAACTACCAGACATCAAAATGGGTTGGGCCTCACTGACGACAATGGTCTGGTACACAGCTCAACTGATTTACACTCAAAGTCAAAATCAACATAAGTAGGTTATTCTTCAGCAGGCAAGCCACAGCTAAACCCAATTCTGACCTCATGAATGGTAAATGTGCATACTAGGTAGTGATCTGAGGTAGGGACATCCGCAGAATCTAAAACTCTGTTTCTTGTGTCCTTGCACAAAGTCTTGATGACCTATCACCTCTATGTTGCTGGTATACATGCTTCTGGTTAAGCAATGTACATTGATCTACATAACTATGGGCCTGGCAAAGCCTGAACAGGCTCACATCTCCCTATCTCCCACACCTCCCTACCCCTGTAATCTCCTCCTGTTCAGCAAATCTCCAAGATCCCTGACCATGTCCAATTATGGCCTCCTGCGCATCCCCAATTCTAACAGCTAACTGATGACTATGACTCCAGCTGCCTCGGCCCTAAACTCTGAAATGTCCTCCTTAAACATCTCTGCTGACTCTCCTATTTTAAGGTGTTTCTTAAAGCGTTTCTCTGTGACCAAGATTTTGGTCACCTCTCCCAACACCCTTATGTGGCTTGGCATAAAATTCTGCCTGATATAACTCCTGTGAAGTGCTTTGAGATGTGAAGTGCTTGGAGATGTTATACTATCTTAAAGATGTTACACAGATGCAAGTCGCTGTTGTTCTGCCTGAAAAGCAGCTAACTTCACACATCAGGAATCAAACTTGAGATCTTCCTGATCTGTTTGGCTCATTTTCAACCCACAGGGTGCAATTTCTATCCACTGAGCTGTCATGATATTTGTCTACTAAGAAATACTTTTATCAGACCATTTGTGGAATAATTACATTAAACTATAATATCAGTGGCTATAAGAGAAACCGTAATAAACATTTCTTGCAGTAATTAAAAAATGGGCTCGTCAAGATCCAAAGGGAAAAATGCGTTGTGTTTAAGAAGCCCACACAAGTTGTGGCACAGCCTCACATGACCAGTATATCACTCCCAGGACCTATTGCCCAGGCCTATTCCCTGAAATGGTTCCAGTGAGTGCGTGCATAGGGACCCCTTCAGAGAGAATAGAATGAATCGGAAAGACATATGGAAACGTTTTCATTGAACTGTTTCCATGAAATTTTTAATGAGCCAAAGCCCTTAGATGTGGTTCAATGCCTTAAATTAGCAAAATAAAAAAGGACAAATCCTCTTTCCCTTTCAATCCATACACTGCTTTAAAAAAATTAAAAACCACTAATTGCTTGTGGTTCAACAACAGAAAGACATTAAAACAGGACCTTCCTCCTAAAAATAGCAACAGTGCTCTTCAAATTCCTATTCAGAATCAATAGTCTTTCTCCCAGTCAGATTGTCTCCATGAGGTACATAATGTAATTTCTCATGTTGCAACAGGAGGAGGGTTCAAAACATTAATTATATAAATGGTCAATTAAAATTGCTGCCATTGATTATTCATTTTGTCAAACCTCAAATGAAATGCCTCCAGAATACAACCAAATGTTATATTTTGGCTTACAGTCATAGAATTAAAATTAATCAGGATTCATGTATTCACAGTTTATTGAATCAGGGCATTCAAATTTAGTTGCATGTATATTTTGAAAGAAGACAACAAGTTTAACAGATGAACTGAAAACAGGTGGAGGTGTTCTGTTAAATAACAAGTAAGCTGCTTGAACTTGTTTATGAATTCCCACCCTCTGTTTTTAGACATTACTAAGTATGACATTCCAGCTTGCCAAGAGGTCTGTGGAGACAAGACAGTCTGTCTGAAACTCATTACCTTTCCCTCTGTTGGCCAACATGTCATGTAGCGTTTGCACAGGAAGGTGTAAAGAAGTCCACTTTCCACTTACCTGATCAGCTGGTTATGTAGCTAACAAATAGATGGCAGAGATCAATTACAAAGAGGAATTGAATATGTCCCCTGTCCGCTTCAACATAGCAAACTATATTGGAAAAATTTCAAATTTACTTCTGGAAAAGGCAATTTAAAATTGCAGCTAAATTTCCATGCGTTCCATGAGAAACACTGGCTGATTTTACAGTGTTGTCCTTCTTGATTGCTACAATTATTTTGAAGTCCCAAAGTCAGAATAATGTTACCATATGTGAAAAAGAAAATGTGCTGATTTAGTTTCCTTACTGCTTTATATTGTTAGTTGGAGGCACTCCCTTCTGAAAGTACAGCCTTTAGCTTTATTCTGTCTAATACAACAAGGACAATCAATTGTCCAGTACATGAAGGGAACTTGAGAGACTACACTACACAGAGGTAGGTCATACCAGCACACATTCTAAAACTACTATAAATTATTAATCCACTTGAAGGAAGGGGGACTTTTTGAGTGACAACTGGTTAAACATTTATTACAACAAATAGATATGTAAACTTTCAGGTTTTGGAAAAAAAAATCAATTCCGCTCAAATTATTCCAGTTAACAACTATGCAAAGGAGTTATGCCACTTTGCCTACTTATTGAAGGTCTGATTTCTTGGCTGTGGCTAAACTTGGTAGCTGACATATAGAGCCTCTTCAGAAACTGTCAGATGTATTTGTAGACTTCTGTCCCATTCGAAAGGTCAGCAGAGGAGTAGCGATTGAGACTAAATGGACCAATTTATGAATGTGTACTTTGGCAAGGCATGTGCAAAAGTCACCATTTTCCTTCCTGGATTCATGGTAGTGCTGAGTATTGGAGCACTATCACTCAATTTCCTTTAGTGGAAGCTTTGATCCTCCAGTTTGCTAAGTACCTGATTTGAGCCAAGCTCGGCCTGATGGCTTTGGTCAGTGTGGTGATATGCATCACTGTAAATACACATGGGGTTAACGTAAATATATGTAGACTAGCTAGACACTAGAGGGAGCACCAGAGACATGACACACAGGCATTCAACCAATAGGACAGTAAGATAGGACACGACCAATGGGCATTCACGACACACACACACACACACACACACATACACATACACAGAGGTGACACTACCAGAGGAGGGCATTATACCAACCCATATAAAAGGACACAGCACACATGATCTTCCTCTGGTTTAGCTCACTCAGCTAAATTGCTGGCTTTTAAAGCAGATCAAGCAGATCAAGCAGGCCAGCAGCACGGTTCGATTCCCGTACCAGCCTCCCCAGACAGGCGCCGGAATGTGGCGACTAGGGGCTTTTCACAGTAACTTCATTGAAGCCTACTCGTGACAATAAGCAATTTTATTTTATTATTTCCAGTGGAGACACTGTGTACACAGGGTTGATTTGAAACACATCATACCCACCACCTGGATTGTAGCAGACTGGTTCGTCAGTCTGAGTAGCTATAGCAGGATTAACAGGAGAGTCGAATCCAAGTAGGAGAATCGTTAACAGTTTAATAAATGTGTTAAAGCTATCTCCAAGTCTGAACCTTCCTTTGTCAGAGTGCACATCAAGGAAGCAGCTTATGCTCCGTCAAGGGCATAACAAAACAGTCAGTAATGACTATACTTCCCTGCCTAGACAGTGCCTCAGCCCTTCTAGCAATTAACCAAATTGCAGAGGTCTGGGAGCAAAACAATTCTCCATCAACCTGGCATGAGGGGCGCGATTCTCCGCTGCCCACGACGGGTCAGAGAATAGCGGGAGGGCCTTCCCGACATTTTTCCCGACCTCCCGCTATTCTCTCCCACCCCCCCTCCCCAACACGGCCGCCCCACGACACGAATTGCTGCTCGCCGTTTTTTACGGCGAACAGCGATTCTCCCCTGGCCGATGGGCCGAGTTCACAGGCCTTTACGGCCGTTTTCACGAACGCAAACACACCTGCTCTCGCCGTTCATGAAAACGGCCGCAAAGTGCCGTCCCGGGCAACCATGGCACCAATTGGCACGGGCAGTGGGTCCGATACCCGCGCACTCTTTGTTCCTCCGCCGCCCCGCAGGATCAGTCCGCGGGGCGGCTGAGGGGCATGACGGCCCGCGCATGCGCGAGTTTAACGCATATGCGTGATGACATCATCCACGCATGCGCGGCTGACATCATCGTGCGTGTCAGCCGCCGTGATGCTTGGCACGCGGGCTTAGCGACGGTCGCTAAGCCCGCGATGCCGTTCTTCACGGGGCCGCGCTGCTAGCCCCGACAGGGGGGGAGAATCGGGTCCCGGGAGGGGGCACGGAGGCTACCATGAAACACGGCCAGTTTCACGGCAGCCTTTACGACTCTCCGCATTTGCGGAGAATCGCGCCCTAGAGATACAGGGCGCGATTCTCCGCTCCCCACGCTGGGTGGGAGAATCGCGGGAGGGCCGAGCGACTCACGACACGCCGCCCTGGCACCCACGGGATTCTCCCACCCCCTGCTTGGATGAATCGCCGCTCGCCGTTTTTCACGGCGACCGGCGATTCTCCGGCTCGGATGGGCCATGTGGCCTGATATTCCCAACCGGTTCACGATGGCGGCAACCACACCTGGTCGCTGCCGTCGTGAACATGGCACCAAAGTTCCATTTGAAGCTTGTGGGGGGCGGAGAGGGGAGTGAGCACCACGGTCATGCTCGGGAGGGGACTGGCCCGCGATTCGTGCCCACCGATTGTCGGACCGGCGTCTCCAAGAGACTCACTCTTTCCCCTCCGCCCCGCAAGATCAAGCCGCCATGTCTTGCTGGGCGGCGGAGGGGAAGACAGCAAACGCGCATGCGCGGGTTGGAGCCGTCAGCCGTCACGACGACAGCCGCGCATGCACGAGTTGGAGCCGGCCAACCTGCGCATGCGTGGCTGACATCACTTAGGCGCCGCCGTTGCTTCATTCTCGGCACGCCGCCTTGACGCAAGCGTCAAGGCCCGGCGGCTGAGATTTACAGAGCGCCGCTCCTTGCCCCTTGGGGGGTGGGGGGGGTGAATACGGTGCGAGGAGCGGCCTCCGAGGCCGTTGTGAAACTCGGCCGAGTTCACAACGGCCTTCGCGAAGCCGCACGGGAGCGGAGAATTCTGCCCACAATTCATGGACCATTTTGCTGTTTAAAAAAAAACCTCATAGATCCTAGAATTTACAGTGCAGAAGGAAGCCATTCGGCCCATCGAGTCAGCACCAGCTCTTGGAAAGAGCACCCCACTTAAGCCCACACTTCCACCCTACCTCCCCATAACCCAGTAACCCCACCTAACCTATTTTGGAAACTAAGGGCAATTTAGCATGGCCAATCCACCTAACCTGCACATCTTTGGACTGTGGGAGGAAACCGGAGCACCCGGAGGAAATCCACATAGATACGGGGAGAACACAGACGCCGCACAGACAGTGACCCAAGCTGGCAATCGAACCTGTGACCCTGGAGCTGTGAAGCAACAGCGCTATCCACTGTGTTACCGTGCCACCCCAACCTGATGACTTATTTTTAAAATCTAAAAGCCTCGAGTTATAATAACTCCCTCTCTGCAAACATATTGGGCAGAATGCTCCCAAGCACTCACTGGCGGGTTCAATGGTGGGCTGGGGAGAGGGGGGGGGGTGGCAAGAATTAGGCAGGATGCCCAAAAAGTGGCGGCGTCAGCAGGAAAATATGTCTGTGCGAAACATGTTTGGAAGAACTTGACATGCAAATGTCGGGACTCACATGAACTATGCCTGGGGTACATCTGAAGTTCCGGATGGAGGCCGTCGACACCCCTGGACCCTTGAGCACCATGGCAGTAGGTGGAAGGGGAGCACCTACAGGTGGACCTTCCAGATTCGGTGTCCTAGAGGGGGTCCATCATCCAGTCTCAATATGTTCCTGGTGTTCCATTTCTTTTACACGAGATCCAATTTCTAGCCTCAAAGTTTTCACAGAGATCTATCTTAATTGTCAGATGGTCCGCCTTTCTTCAATAGTGGGTCAGTGGTGTTAGGCCCAGATAGGAGAGCAGACTACACGCCATCAGGCTTGACCCACCACGGAATATAGAGCAAAACACCGGGTTGCATAATTAATTGAGGTCAGGGATAGAAGATTTGCCGTGTTTTCTTGATGGCCTCCACAACGTGATACATTCCTAACCCACCACATGACCTAGTTCCCAGATGGGAGAATTCTACCCATTGTCTTAACTTGATATGCAGTGGAAAATATCAAGAATATTATTCCTTATGCTAAATACAAGTGTCCAAGTGTACACATTACTTAAATTGGTAGGCTGGTTATTCGACACTCAGCGACCCTAGCAGTCAACATGAATATTAACTGCTGCACTTGAACTAATTATATATTTCTTATTCTGAGTATTACTAAAACAAAACTTGCTGTCAAAGCTTTTCATTTTGCACTCATCAGGGCAGACACACAAGTAACATATTTCAAAGGGGCAACCACTTATATTGCATATATTGAGAAAAAGGTGCTGATTGGTTGGCAAATAAAAGTCTACGCTGATTGGTCACGGCATTGCTCATGCATTCCCCATCACACCATCTTGAACAATCAGTGCCGACTTGCCATTTTTTGAATTTAAATAAAAGCTTGGGAGTAATTGTTCCCTGGCACAGTTTCCATGACAACATTTCAACCGTAGTCCACTTGCCAAACAATCAGCACCCTTTTTCTCATTTGGTATTCTTGTGTTTATCCTGGGTGGCACGGTAGCATAGTGGTTAGCACAGTTGCTTCACAGCTCCAGGGTCCCAGGTTCGATTCCTGGTTGGGTTACCGTCTGTGTGGAGTCTACACGTTCTCCCCGTTTCTGTATGGGTTTCCTCCGGGTGTTCCGGTTTCCTCCCACAGTCCAAAGATGTGCGGGTTAGGTGGATTGGCCATGATAAATTGCCCTTAGTGCCCAAGAAAGGTTAAGTGGGGGTTACGGGGATAGGGTAGATACGTGGGCTTGAGTAGGGTGCTCTTTCTGAGGACTGTGCAGACTTGTGCTGAATGGCCTCCTTCTACACTGTAAATTCTATGATCCTGCTGAATGCAAGATGAAACGCTTCGACAGGATGTGTTTTTCCTCAACAATTTATTTTTCTCTTCGTTACATAACTGCAGCAAAGCAGCGAAAGTTTCAACTTGTTCAACTTCACCACTTTTCTTTAAGTACCAGGAAGTCATTTAGGCCAAGAAGTCTCCACTTAGTCTACTTCAGAACAATGCACCTGCCACAAAAACTGCTCGAAATATTGAAAGCCCCAAGCTCTGGTTCAATTTGTGACTGTAGAATCCCATGCCAACGATGCACACTACATGATTTGTTTCCAGCTTTCTTTCAGCTAATAGTAAGAGTTGATGAGGTCTCAAACAGATGTTATGAGAAGTGTGCAAATATGACAACAACGTGATCAGATAATTTCTATTTTACGTTTGTTTTAATCTTTATGTCAGCTTTCTCTGATGGATGACAAGAAAAATGTTTATACACTGAGGTAGCTCAGATGTTTAAAATAAAAATAACTATCGATCTATAGGGATGGATTTACCTAATGGAAAAGGGTCAAAGTCGGATTTCTGCCCTTCAGCCTATCTCCACCATGACTTTCACTCATTTTCCCCCATCAGAACGCTTTCCGCATGCAAAGGGTGATCCTGTCTGAACCTCTACCAAAGTCCACTATTATTGGAGGAGGGACATTAAGTCATTGGCGATGGAAGTATCCAATGAAAACGTTCATATTAGACCTTGCGGTAAGCTGAGGCCTAATAAATGGCCTGCAGAAAGGGAGATGTGCCTGCTATCTCTCTGAATTTTCTCAAAATAGTCCATTGCAAACCAGAGGACAGTGGTTGAATGTTGGGGATTGCAGTTGGTGAAGCTGTGTTCTGGTCGGTCTGTTTAGAATTCTTGAGAAAATATTAATCTATCAAAAGTGAAGTGTGAGTGAAAATGTGGACAATATTAAGGATAGTTACTCCCTTCCTCTACTGTTTAATTATGCATCTGTGTACACAATGAACATTTTGGTCATAGTCTTATTTGGATTTAACGCTATATTTTCACACTGTGTCCTGAATTTGCCCAGCAGCTCTCCTGACCTCCTGCTGTCACATCATGTCAGCAGAACTGCCAGTGTAGCACCATAAATGGACATGTCTGTCAATCTTCCACCAAGGTTACAGCAGGAAATCAGGCAAACCTTTGTAGAAATTTGGTGGAAACATTAGCACACTTTACAATTATTCTTATACACCATTGTTACTGCAAACACAGGCATATCTTGATTCAATATGTGCCTAATCTAGGGAAAAACAATTGAATTACTGCCTTGCAGACTGACACTAAATAATTGTTTAACTACCGCGTATAATAAATAATCAGTGCCTCTTTCATTGTCATGTTGGGAGGACTAGTAATGGCTGCTACCCAGGAAAGGCTTCTTTCAAATAAGTGAGTTACAATTCTAATCAGTTAACATAATTAGACTGTGGTACTATGCAAGCCGAAAGAAAAAGTAGCACATCATACCCTCTCTCAGGGCCCTGGCATCCTGACTGTGCCACTGGCCCAGGTAAAGCAAAATAAAACTTTCTGTTTTAGTGGCGCATTAGAAACTTTCGCAATTGCTCTGGGTGCAGAATACTTTCCACAATGTAAATTGGATTGGAGCAATACAAATTGATCTGACTACACATTTTACCGGATGTTGCAGTTTTACGTAGATTCAGGGATTATGAAAGGAATATTCAACTTGCGTCAAGCCAAGTCAAATGATGTACCTAATAACATAACGGGCTGATTTCTCCCAAAATGGGACTATGTCCCCACGCCGGCATAAAAACACTGGCGTTTCACTTCGGAGTTTCCTAAAGATGAGCCAATTCACTCACCTACAGGGGCTAGCAGGGAACCAGAGTGATTCACGCAGCTTTAGCTGCGGATACGAGCCCCCACACTTCTGGTTTTGAGTCTGTGCATGCGCACGGCGGCAGCCTCGCTGAGCGCCATGGCGGACACGGACCGCAGAGGAAGCAGCAAAATGTAGACCCCCCCCCCCCTCCCGATCGGGCCCGATTTCGGCGTGAAATTGGCATCCTCCACCCCCACGCGATTTTGGTGTGGTGCTGCGGAAAATCCAGCCCAATATGTAGAATCTTTCATAATTGGCTGTAGATTATTTCTCAATTAGCTTGCAGTGATGTCATGATATTTACTCATACCTGAAAGTATCACACAAAAGCAAATCAGGGGTTGCAGTTGCTACTGTAAGAAAAACTGCCAAAAAATATATCGGGCAGGATTTCCGAAGGCTGGCGGGGGTAGGACTGGAGGTGGGCCTGGAATTTTGGGCCATAATCGTCCTAACCCTGAGCCATTTTCAAGATGGTGAGGCTAGATTGGGGGCAGAACTGTTGCCTACCTGCAAGTGGTGGGTAGCCAACTGAGGCAACTAAGGGCCTTTTAAGGCATCTTTCCTGGACCCAGAGTTGAATTTCCCCGTCGGCAGATGGGTCGCACACTGCAGCCAAGACAGTGAGAAGAAATTGTCCCTAGGTGGGAGGGGAGCTAGGGTGGGGAGTGGGTAGCATTTCATCCACTAGGGACCCTCCCCCGTACCTGCCATACTTGTGGGGACCACAGCTATAGCTGCTGATCACAAAGTGAAAGGGTTATTCCTCTATCACCATGGTCTGACAGCTGTGGCTGTCAAATTTTTTTTTTAAAAACTGGTTGTCAGAGATTGCCTCCATTGTGAGATGGGGCTGTCAATGTGTTGTCACTATTGACTCTCTAGTCTCAAGACCCCACTTGTTGCCTATAATTAGATCGCAGGTACGCCCTCTCGTCACTAATTGGCCAGCTCCCCAAAAATCCTGACAGATTTGTCACAACCACACATCATGCATGGTCAGGATCTAGAATTGATTCCGATGTTGGGATCCCGATCCCGATCCCGATCCCAAGCAGAAAATCCAGCCCACCAACTGTATTGTAAGCAACAATTTATGTTATGTTTTAAAAATTGGGGAAAATTAAGATTAAAAAATGAAATTAGGATAAAATAAAAAGAGCAATTGATTAGCATACCAGCGAGACAAGCAAGTGCTTACCTACGTGATATGGGGAAAATAATGGGGTATAGAAGAGAACTTCAAAAGTGGAGAGATAAGGGAATTGGCACTTGTATGCTAAAAAGCTGCGTCCACAGGTTGGTAACATCAAAATGAAAAAAATGATATTTCCACAGCAGAATAACTGGAGAAAGGGACACAGTAGTAGCAGCTTCCATCACAGCCACACCCAGCTGCAGAAAGCAGTCTCCTCTGAAGTTATTACTAAAAGGACAGCCAGTTAAACTCAAAAACTCAAACCAAGAAAATTACGCCTTAGCTGAAACTGACCGTTTTCCCCAAACGTGGACAAATAGCCTGTCCATGATAATTATCTACTGGACTTAACTCATCATTGGATGTTGTTTAGGAACAAAGGGGCATCTCAGAGTTCAGGATACATACGTAGTTGGGAATAAAGGGGTAACTTAATGTAATACTGTGTATGTATCGCCATCAGTGTACTATCAAATTATATTAATCCTTCTTGTCAACTTTTAAGTTAATACATTTTTTTCATTAATTGATCACAAAACAACTGGACTATTCCTCCCTGGTTTGCATACCTTTCCTCACAGTTTACCAAATTGAAAATACACACCACTTTCAAGTTACCCTTCTGGGTTTTGGGATACCCTCTCATTAAGCATCAGCGGCATTCTGAACATATGTAATTACTTCTATTTGGTTAGGAAAATAATACATTTCTGACAAATTTATATCTTGGTTTGTAATATTATCCAATGCCCTTGATTCGGCTACTGCCCTTGATTAATTATTTACAAATACATCCCATCATTCAATGTGACCAAACACAAAGAGAAAGTATGGGTCAAATTTTCTCTAGTGTTTGCTAAGACAAGAAAATCGGAGTGTAGCTCCCCGGCTACACAGCCAGCTTTTCTTGCCCGGTAATGTAACACTTGGAAGCATCTGTGACGCTGACATGTTTGTGGGGTGGAGCCTGATTGAGTCAGTGCCAGCTCTACAGAAAGTGAAGGGTATCCCGATCCGCAAGAAAAAAAACATCTCCCCCCCCCCCTCCTCTCGGATAAAGGGAAACCCCCCCATACATACAAGGTCAGCTCCCCCCTCCCTCGCACACCCCATGGATAAGAAAAACTCCCTCCCACTGGAACTCCCCAGAAGGCCCCCCCGGCTCCACCCCTTGGCACTGTCCCCTGGCAAGTGCCGGGGCAGTGCCAGGGTTCCATCCGAGCATGTCCCTCCCCCGGGGGCTTTACATACCTGTGTGCCCATAGCGGGTTCCCGTCACCTGGTTCCCATGTTTGAAAAGCAGTTGTAAACCGTGTCGGCCATGACGTGATGCCAATGAGGGGGAATTCTTAAATGCAGGGGAAACATACGGCAGGAAAGCCCTTTAATTATATGCTAATTTATGGAAAATAGATTCCTGCCTTTTTTGGGGTGGGGGATCGGGGAGGGGGGGGGGGTAAACTCTTTGTGTCACCGCCTGCTGGGAGGGGAAAAAAATCAGAAAGCGAGACCTCACCATTGAGATTCTCATTTTGGTGGTCTTGCGAGATTTTCCGCAGGCATCGCCATTTTCGTCCTCGGCGAATGGCAGCAGAAATCCCGGCCCATGATTTGCTTCTATGACAAGGTTATTCCACTATTTGTCTCATTCATGTATTGTTCCTTCTATACTGTCTTAGGTCACTGTTAGCCTAGACTGAGCCATCTGTAAATGAGGGATTGCTGTGGTTACATTATCATGGCTCAAGCCCCACAATCTGCAAACATGTGGCACATAACAAGCACTGTAGTAGTGCTGAGTGAGCCTCTGTTTACTCAGTCAGGGATTCTGAACTAATCTGGAGTGAAATTATACTAAGTTATTACCAGTGACTTTAGTGAGAACTGAAAGTGCCTATTGCCGCCGCCATTCTTCATATGGAACTATTTTATTCTCTCCAGAACCTGGAAGAGATTTGGGCTAGTCAATAGGAGGTTTATTGGAGATTCAAAACAGCAATTGCTTAACAATGTGCTACTTGTAAAGTTTTTTTTTCAAATGCTTTAAAAATATCACTGAACCAAACAACTTAAATGTGTTCTAAATATAACATACAGATCAAATGCAACAGCTGTTGTTGGGCAATTCTCTCTCATCTGCTTTTATTTCAATATAAAATAAGCAAAACGTTTTTCATCTAACACTGTAAATCAACTTCACTTTTAAAAGGGAATTCTTTTAATGAATTGAAAATGCTGATTCTTTTACGCTGTCCTGTGTGGTACAATAATACTAATTGTTCTCAAAGGGCTTGTAATTAAACTCTTCATAAAAGTAAAGATTATTGTTTTGCCCCATTGAAAAGTGCTGTTGAGTTAAAGGAATGTTTACTTCCTATTTCATAGCAATGGAAAGTAATTTTGATAAGAAAAACATGATAAAAATCTGTTGGATATTTTCATTAGTTGGAAACTATGTCCTGTTTTAGCAGAGAACATCCCCCTGACTAATCTATTCTAACCAAACACAAACCAATTGATCAACCCTGCACAGTAACTGTATCAACAAATCCAAACGCTTGAATAATTTGCAAAGTTTTGGATAAAAATGAGTCAAATCATGTTTTTGAGAGGCCACACATACTGTATTATTGCTGCTGCTTGACTAGCTTGTGCATGTTTTGGTGTCTCTGCAGGACTAACAGTAATAGGCTATGCTGCATATATTGTGCATATGAATGAATCCTGAGATCACCCAATTGCTGAATACTAAAGGGAAATGTATGGTTGGAGATTTTGACTGAAGTGTATTGGCACAGTCCTTCGACCTGTGAGCAGAAGGCTCCTATTAACAAAAATTCAGATTTTGAAGTGCCAGTGTTATGCCAAAGGGCAGGGCACATTTGAGATACTTCTTTTTTCTCCCCCCTCCAATTCGCCTTTTCTTTCTCTTCCTGTCCTGAATAGACTGATTCCTACTGGGCTAGAGTTCCATTGGTTTTGGCAGCACTTTAGCATTTCATTCTACTGGGTGCTGTCCATGTGTTAATAAACCAGTTGATTGTATATGGGAAGACAGCATCATGCTGTATTCATTCCAACAGGAGCCATTCTATCTCCACCACTGCCCCCCCCCCCCCCCCCCTTCTCCATTCCATCTCACAACCCAGCACAGTGACCGGGATCCTCCGAGGTTTCCCGCCGCAATTGCGCTCAGCGCCGGAGCGGAGAATGGGCATCAGACCCATGATCGGGTCCGACATCTTTCCTGCGATTCCGGAGAAATGGCGCCAATCACACGCGCGGTCGACGCGGCGCTGGTTAGGGGCCATTGAAAGAGGCCCCCGCGGCGATTCTCTGCCGACAACTGGCTGAGTTTCCGCTGGCGTGGTTCACTCATGGTTCCATCCGGCAGGAGCTCGGAGTGGCGGCTGCGGACACAGTCCCCTGGTAGGGGGCCTCCAGGCAGGCAGGCTCGCAATTGGGGGCAACCGATCGGCGGCCGCGTGCGATCTCAGGGGGACCTATATTGTCGGGGCCGGCCCGCGGTGTGGGTCCGCCATGTTGCGCGGGGCCGCCGCCGTGCGCATGCGCAGGCCGGCGGCCGGAAGTGCAGGGCCCCGTATCAGCAGCCGGAGCTGCGAGGAGCACTCCGGGGCCCTGCTAGCCCCCTGCAAAATGAAGAATCACTCTGGACTTTCTCCAGGAATGTCCAGAGTGATTCGTGCCCGTTTTCTCACGGGCGCGGGGACATTATCAGAGTATTCTGCCCAGAGACATTGACTGACTATTTGTGATGCTGATACATTTTGCTTTCAGTAAATATAGATTTGTCATTTAAAAATTCAAGTTGGGCACGGTGGTGGATTTTCAGTGAAAAAAAAAATTTATAAACAGAAACTACATTTAAATCAAATAACGTTAAAAGGAAGGTCCTAAATTTATCCATTCTGAGGTAATCCAGCCATAGGTTCAGGGGGGAGTTCAGAGGAAGGGTTGCTCCCTCAACCGGAACTGAAATGTTGCTGCTTTCCAGCTTTTAGGCAGACTTTCTGGGATGGCTTTGTGGGATTTTGTGGTAATGTATTAGTTGTTGCTAATGTGGATTTTTTTTCCTTTCCTTCTTCCCATTTAGTCATCCCTGGACTGTGGCGGACAGCCCAGCATAAGAAGTTGGACAACGTGGTCTTTCAGATTTACTACCTCCATTCTGCACCTGCCAATGTCAGAGGCCTTCAAAACTAGATTCCCTGCTCATTTATCCTCCTTCCCTGTGGGAAGTTTCTAGGTATGGCCAGGAACCCCTGTTCCTTTGGTGTTACAGCTTAATGATGGGTCAATCCACATCTGGAATTGTGTCTGCAAGGTCACATTCTATGGATCAAGTCGAATACTGGAAATTGAAATACCCTGAAAATATTGGGGTGGATTCTCCGCGTCCCCAGCCACGTGTTTTTCAGCGGAGCTGACAGTGGAATTCTCTGTTCCTGCCCCTCCACTCCACGGAAACCCACGGCCGGGAACAGAGAATCCTGCCGGTGGAGAATTCACCCCATTGTCTCTCTGAGGATTGTACCAAATGGATCCATTAACATTGGGAGCTAGGACATTTTCTTTTAGCATGCTGTGAGTAGTTTTATTCATGATTGCTTTAAACATTTGTGGATTGTCTCAGCTGTTCTGGTAGAATTTGTCACAGCTGCCAAAATGTGAGCTGAGTTTTCAGACCAGGTTGTTTGATGTGGATTGGCTTGAAGCCAATTGTATTGCTGTTCAAGACAGGTGACCCTAACCTATACAAGAAATCTAGATATGACGATAAGACCACCAAGGGTGCCAAGAGACAATACTACAGCAGCAATTTGGCCTGACCAAAATGTCGGACAAAGCTCCCATCTGCAACAACCATAGATTCACACCAGCACTGACTGACGCCACCTTCAAAAGGTGGGGACAGGACGGGGGGGACACTGACAGTCAGGGACCTATACATGGACGGCAGGATCACAATACTGGACGAACTGACAGAGAAATTCCAGCCAGCCAGGGGGAACGTGCTCAGGTACCTGCAACTCAAAAACTTCCTGCAAAGGAGACAAAGACATACCCACAACCGCCACGACAGACACTACTGGAAGTGTTACTGGACGCAAGCATACTAGATAAAGGAAACTGTAGCGACATATATGACCGACTGGTAGAGAGGGCCGACACCCTACTGGACGCAACAAGAAAGAAATGGTAGGAGGACCTGGGGATTGAAATAGGGTGGGGACTCTGGAGCGAAGCACTGCATAGGGTCAACTCCACCTCCACGTGCGCAAGGCTCAGCCTGACGCAACTAAAAGTGGAACATCGAGCCCACTTAACAAGAACCCGTATGAGTAGGTTCTTCCCGGAGGTGGAGGACAGATGTGAATGGTGCCAAGGAGGCCCGGCCAACCACGCCCACATGTTCTGGTCTTGCCCCAGACTTGCGGGGTACTGGACTGCCTTCTTCGAGGCTATGTCCAAAGTGGTGGGGGTGAGGGTGGAGCCATGCCCGAAAGTGGCGTTCTTCGAGGTTTCAGACCAGCCAAATCTATTCCTGGGGAGGAGGGTGGACACCCATACCTTCCTGATCGCCCGCCGTAGAATCCTGTTCAACTGGCGGTCAGCAGCACCACCCAAAGCTGCAGACTGACTGTCCAACCTCTTGGAATCTCTCCAAATGGAGAAAATCAAATTTACCATCCGAGCGTCAGACGACGGCTTCCACAGAACGGGAGAAGCAAGTGGTAACACCAACACCAGACCCATTCGAGTATTGTCCTCTGTAATTGTTTCTCCGGCACCCAAATGTATATCTACCTTCCCCCCCAACCCCAGCTCCCCTCCACACACACACACACACACCCACACAAACAGATGCCTATTTGTGTGTTGTAAATAATTTTGCCAATTGTACAGAGTTGCTGCGATTTTTTAAAAAAACTTTTTTTTTTGGTTGTGTTTGTGTGTGCCCTTCTCTTATTCTGTGCACATAACGGTAAATATACTTTGTTCACAAAACCCAATAAAAATCATTTATAAAGACAAAAAAAACACACACACATCCAACTTTAGTAATTCCATACAATGGAAATCATGTAGATTTGGTAACCTCAAAAATGTTCTTCCTGCATCCATATTCGTACAAATAATTTTGCAAAACACAGAAACTTTCTGGGAACAATAGAGCAGTATGTCCAGCCCAAGGATGGAATCTGATTATATAGGTCATTAAATACACATTTTCCACATGAAAATAAAACTAAGCATTTCTAGGACCATGGAATCCCTATACTGTTGAAAGAGGCCCATCGGGTCTGCACCCTACCTAGGTCCACACTCTTCCCCCCCCATCCACCCCGGCCCCTTCCCCGTAACCCCACCTAATCTGCACATCTTTGGACACTAAGGGGCAATTTAGCACAGCCAATCCATCTAACCTGCACATCTTTGGACTGTGGGAAGAAACTGGAGCACCCGGAGGAAACCCACACAGACACGGAGAGAATGTTCAAACCACACAGTTACCCAAGGTCAGAATTGAATCCGAGTGCCTGGTGCTGTGCGACAACACTGCCGCCCTTTAGTTACTGATGTTCAGTTATATAATATCATGCACATACCTCAATGATCGATGTACCGGTTAGCTCAATTTGCTAACTACATCTAATTTAATAAAATTACCAGTCAACAATGGCAGAGCCAGTGAGGTTGTCAGGGGTCTTAACCACCTCAGTAACTTTGAGATTGGCCAACTTTGTACAACAAGACTTGACAAAAGCTGACTACAAGTAATTTACTCATTAAAAAAAAAAAATTTGATCAATAACAATTTGCATTTATATAGACTTTCTGACATAGGAACATGCGGCAAGATGCTTCACAGGAGTGTAACCAGACAAAAATTAGCACTTGGTTAAGAATCAAATATGAGGACAGATGTCAATAAACCTGTCCGAAAGGTTTCAAGGAGGGTCTTGAAGGAAAGGGAGAGACAGAGATATGGAAGTTTAGGTAGAGAATTACAGAGCTTATGGCGTAAATAGTTGAATGGTGGGAAGAAGTTAGAGGGTGATGAGTAAATGACCAGAGTTGGAGGAAGGCAGAGTTCTTGATGGGAAGCGTCCGGTGATATATTGGTGGACTATTAGAGCCTAATGCAGATCAGTGAGTATGGGTGAACTCGACTTGCTGTGGATTAGGATAGCAGTAGCAGAGTTTTGGATGAGTTCATATTTTAAGAGGGCAGAAGGAGGAAGGCTGGAAAATAGCTAAAATAATAGCGTCTGGAAATTTGAAAAGCTTGGATGAGCCGCAAACACACTTAAAATAACAAAAATATGTTTATCATGTAGCCTGAAAGGAAAACATCACATAAGCAGAATATGTAAAATAGCATTAATGGTGTGAGGTAATAAGTTAGTTTTAATACAAATCTCATTGGTGCTGACTGTAATCATTGCATGGATACATCAGAAAATACCCTAAGCATTGTTTATGCCATTTTTCTATTGTTTCCACAGGTCTTCAACATACTTCAGTAAATCAGTTGGCAAATACCTACAGAAATTCATCCGCAGGTTCTCAAAGGGCTACAGTGAAATTACAAAGTTTCTCCTTAAAGAAGAAGTTTCAAAATAGCTCTTTGGAAACATCTTTTTTAGAATTCAGAGATTATCCTCTTAAGTGTTAAATTGGAAATGTTGATCCAAATCCAATAGGAAACAAGTGTAATCCACTGACAATTTTCACCACATTGCACTGAACATAGTTGGATAGAATTCTAAGGGAGTTTCAAATTATAATTTGATTAATGCCACCGAGATAAATTGGTAAAGCGATATCATCTCTATATCATGAAAAATGTGCGATTTTTAGGAACAAACAGTAAGGAGGGAAAACAGAAAAAAGCTATCTGTGTTAGAAGTCATGACTCCCTCTTGTACATATGCCAGTTTAACTATGCCAATGCTTTCAAATTCCACCAACCCATCCCCTCCATATTCCCCCACCCACACCTTCCCCAACCATCTTCAAAAGTTTAAATACACAGGAGGTTTACTCCTGAGATTGTGTCTACCTGAAAGTTGTCTTGACGCATCAGCAGTGATTGCAGGAAGCCCTGTGGCACGGGCAGAGGAGAGAGGGGTTGTGGAATGTAGGGAAGGTGAAGTCATCTGACTCAGATAGGGTGGGTAGGACTGATCATATGACCACGGTGGCGATGACTGGGCCTGCCTGGGGTCTGTAAACAGAGGAATCAGTCAATTCTTTTTTTTCTCTTATGTTACCTTGCCAGAAAAAAAAGTCTCTATCACTTTTGTCGGCCTTAGACTACATTCAACATTACTAAATATCAGCCTTATAAAAAGGTGCTCAACTCTCTTGCAAAGTTTACAAAATTGAACCTTCTTCCTTAGTTTTTAAGAGAAATAAGTTAAATAATTATCTATCATCGTTTATGATCAGCATGCCACAGTTCAGGCATGTTCCTTTCCAATGTATTCTATTTTGTGATTAATACTAATAAAATCATTTCCTGAAAATATTAAACATTAACTATATTCTTTTGCAAATTGGCCCTGAATCAGGCACTGTAATCACACGTTGTAGCCACTAAACATGAAAACAACTTGCATTTATAGTATGCCTTTAAGTTCTGAAACATCCCAAAGAGCTTCAAAACAAAGTTTGTACACTAGTTCCTATAGCTTGTAAATCAACCTAAAACACAGCATCTGTAGTGTTTCTATTACAGGAACTAGTTCTATGTGTACAAATGGCCAAGTAGATTTCAAAGTTTATCACAACACATATATATATATTTCAGAAAACCAGCTCAACGAAGAAGAGAATTGCTTGTATTTAAGATTATGTGTAATGAAACAAGCAGCTGAATTCTCACGTTGTAAGCTGCCATGGTTATCCCCTATTCCCTTTAGTTTACTCAGGCAGATGAATTACAGCTGTGCTCATAACAAGGAATGGATAACAAGGTAAAGTGATAAGAACTCAGTGAATCAAAAATGATCCAAAATATCCTGGCAAGAATGTGGAATAATCAGTGTTTCAATTGTGTAACAATGTCCTCACCTGTGCTCAGTTAACCAGCAACAAATCGTGCAACCACTTTTTCACGTAAAGTTTTGCCGAATCCCCGGCACAATTTGATTGTTAATAGACTCAATACTTAATACCAATGAAAAACCTGCGCGATCTAATGGCCGCATCGTGCCTGACTCGGTGACGCGATGAGGCCGTTAAATTTTGCGAGAGGTCTCTCGTGAGATTTGCGACACTCGGAACGCTTCACGAGAGCTAATGAGATCTCGAGACATCGCAATCAGGGAAATATTTCTATGCCGGCTTCCCTGGGCCCTGGGAACTAATAGAGTCGCCTGAGAGACATTGCCAGGGCACCATTTAGCTCAAACATGAGGTGGCTCCATTGAGGGGAATAGAGTCCAGGCGAATAGAGTTCCCTGGGTTGTCAGCGATAGGGCAGGGTAGTATCCTGGCACTCCCACTGGGACTTGGGCACCTTGGCACTGCCAACTGGGCACTGCCAAACTGGTATCTTGGCAGGGCTACCCTGACACTGCCCTGACAGGTGGCTAGGCCGGACTGGCAGTACCAAGGTGCCCATGTGCTAGGTTGCCCATGCCAGTGGCACTCGTGGAGGACTCCCAGGGGATCAGAGGCCCTCAAATGCATGTCCTTTGGGCAGGGTGGTCCCTGGCACTGCTGGTGCCACCTGGACACCATGGCAATGCCACCTGTGTGCCAGCATGGAACTGCCAAGGGGCCCAGGTGGCATTGCCAGCTGTCTTGGGTACTGTCGAGGAGCCAAGCTGTCATTTTTTGCGCACTTGCAATCAGGCCAGGACTCCCCTGGGAGGGTTGGGGACCCTCACGTAGTGTGTTTCGGCTGGGGGGTGGTGAGTGATTGCTCTGGGGGCTTCAGAGATCTGGGATGGGATTCTCCGATAATGGGGTTAAGTGTTGACGCCGTTGTGAAAACCATGAATTTTCATGACGGTGTCATTGGGCCCCCAAGTGCAGCAATTCAACGGCCCACAAGGGGCTAGCACGGCCTCCGATATGCAGGTTGCATCATTCGCCGTGGCACACACACATACACAGCTGTCGCAGGCAAGGTGGCCGCCAGACGAGCAGCCCTGAAATTTAGAGACGGTGAATTGGACACCGTCCTGGACACCATGGAGAAAAGGAGGCTGGTTCTGTACCCCGGGCCCGGCCGCAGGACAGCGGGCGCCATGCATGGGCGGAGTGGCAGATGCCGTCAGTGCCGTCGGGCTGCTGGACAGGACAGCAGACCAGTGCAGGAAGAAGCTGCACAACCTCCTCAGAGCAGCCAGGGGGAGTACCCAGTATTGTGCCCTTGGCACCAACCACTCTACTCCCCACACATGTGAGCCGCCCCCACCCCCGGCCTCTTCCCCTCCCCCAGGGGGACTGTCCTACCCGCGCCCTGACCCACATGGCTGCACCCACCCATGCCAGCCGCAATGGCCCTGTGCACTGATGCCATCAGAGACACAAACCCTGGGCTGTATACGCCTGGTGGTCTAACACTGTTGCTGTTTGTGTTTGCCACCACCGCCCCCCCCCCCCCCCCACCCCCCCCCCGGAAAAGTCCGCACACAACTGCAGGGAGCGGGAGAAGACCGAGGGGGACCTCCAGAACTGCAAACCTCACCGTGCCCGAGCAGAGGGTACTCAACATTGTTGGCGGACCGGATGAGCGGGGAGGTTGCCGAAGCAGAGGTCAGAGGCACGCCACCAAGTGAGAACCCCCTGCCTGTACGCGGACCCTACACACCCTCACCCTTCCCCACCCCCTCACGCCGCTCCCCCCATCTGTCTGTTTAACCATACATGCTGTCTTGCAGGACCAGCTGGCGATGGTCCCGGCCCATCCGGAGCTCCCCGCCCCCAGACAGTGCCAGGGCCGGTGTCCCCCAGATGCGCAAGCACCGACGGGAGGGCAACCATAACAACAGCCCTCTGGCCAAGATGAGCCAGGGCGAGAAGAGCCAGGACACCGCGACCCAGAGAATGGAAACGTGGGGGATGGACACCCAGCACACAACGACCCAGGGGACAGACAGCTCCGGTTTGGACTGGACGGTCAGAGGGCAGCCGGCCCCAGCAACTAGCTGCTGCCCAGATGGGTCCCGGGTTCCTCGAATATCCACGCCCACCATAGATCAGGTGCAGTCAGAGACCCAGGGACGAGAGAAGGGGATGACAACCGGCTTCCAGCACCTGCAGATGCAGGTGGAGGAGTTGAACCGCCTGCAGGAGCAGGGAGTGGTGCCGGTCATGCGTGCCACCCAGGCTAAATCCGCATGGGTGGCGTCCACAGTGGAGGCTATTGGGTGAAGGTGTCAGGTTATGCAAGGCCTGGGGCTATCTGTGCAGGCGGGGGCCGTGGCCCAGGGTAGGTCGGCCCTCTCACAGGTAACCATGTGCCCGAGCCATCTGCAGACTTCAGCGGTGCTCCTCATTGTGGCCCAGTAACAGCAGGCCATGGCTGAGAGTATTGGCGCCATTGTCCAGGTGCTGGCTGGCGTAACACAGACCCAGAGGGAGGTGGCCCAGTCCCAGAGGGAGGCGGCCCAGTCCCAGAGGGAGGCGGCCCAGTCCCAGAGGGAGGCGGCCCAGTCCCAGAGGGAGGGGGCCCAGTCCCAGAGGGAGGTGGCCCAGTCCCAGAGGGAGGTGCCTCCAAGTCAGGGATGGCCCACTCCCTGAGCTCCATGTCTGCGAACATACAGACCCTGGTCGATACCAGAGCGGGCACCCTGGACTGGCAGCGCCAGGTGTCGGGGAGCTTCGGGAGATGGCCTCGCACCCCCACCCCATGGAGAAGCGCGGGGGCCATTGGGCACCTGAAGGGAGGAGGAGGTGATGAGGCCCGTGCCGGTGACTCCTGCAGGGGTGGTCCCGGAACACCGCAGCACTTTGGATTCCTCCCTTCTGCCCCTGGTGCATCTGGTGGGCAGTGGGCAGAACAGGTTGGCACCACACCAGCCAGCACGCCCGAGGAGCAGCCTGATCTACGGTGGGCGTGGATATTCCAGGAACCCGGGAGCACAAGTGGGTAGCACTGTGGCTTCACAGCGCCAGGGTCCCAGATTCGATTCCCTGCTGCGTCACTGTCTGTGTGGAGTCTGCATGTTCTCCCCATATCTGCGTGGGTTTCCTCCGGGTGCTCCGGTTTCCTCCCACAGCCCAAAGACGTGCAGGTTAGGTGGACTGGCCATGCTAAATTGCCCTTAGTGACCAAAGGGGTTGGGAAGGGTTGTTGGGTTATGGGGATGGGGCGGAAGTGAGGGCTTAAGTGGGTCGGTGCAGACTCGATGGGCCGAATGGCCTCCGTCTGCACTGTATGTTCTGTATGTTCTATGTAAATCTGGGCGGCAGCTGGTTGCTGGGGCCAGGCTGCCCTCCGACCGTCCAGCCCCTCGACTGCTCCCACCTCCACCCATCCAGGCCCAGCCGCCCAGGAAATGTGCGCCAATGGGGACCCTAGTCACAGGGCAGGGGTCACAGCAGTCCACCTCTACTTCTGCTGTTCCATCTGGGGATCCAACTGGCAATAGTGATATGGCCCGCAAGGCCAGAGAGATAGACGCCAATTAAGTTTTTAGTTACAGGCGCTAGGGCATAGACTGTATATACCTCTGCACAATAAACACCTGTTATCACCAATGGAAGCTGCTTCTGTGCTCTGTCTGATGGGTGCGGGGGTGGGGCGGTACGTGAGGGCCACTGTGGGTGAGGGGTGATAGAAGAATGAGTCCCCAGTGGGTGTGCCATGCAGCCCTCCAGACCCCCCCCGGACGTACCCATTACTCCATCCCCAGCCATACAACAGGGCCATGTGATGGACTAGCCAGCTCACATGCAGGGGCCATCCAGGTGGAGGGTGCTACTGTGGGCATGAGTCAGAGATTGTCTAACGATGTGGAGCTCGGAGCCCATTGCAGAGCGGGTTGACATCCTCCATTCCATGCACCAGACCCATTGCGGTGATCAAAAAGCGTCCCGTGCTCACTGGCTCTGCCGGTGGCGTAGTGCGGTCTCCCGTGCATGACCAGCCCCCATGTCCTGCCCATTGTCCCTCTCTCCCTCATACTCCTCATCTGATGAGGCCTGCCCTTGCCCCGCATCCTCCTCCAACACATTGCCCCTCTGCTGGGCTACATTATGGAGGACGCAGCAGACCACCTTGATGCGGTCGACCCTCCTTCACTTGTACTGGAGGGCCCCTCCAGAGCGGTGCAGGTACCTGAAGCACATCTTCAGTACCCCAAAGCAAGTCTCCACCACACCCCTGGTCGCACAATGGGCATCGTTGTAGCTGTTCTCTGTCGCTCTGTGGCCTCCGTATAGGCGTCATCAGCCACGACCGCAATGGTAACCCCTGTTGCCCAGCAACTAGCCCCGCAGCCCGGGCGGGGGGTGGATGGGGGGGGGGGTGTCCCTCGCACATGCAGGGGATGAATGATTGCGCCAGGATAAACGAGTCATGCACACTGCCTGGGTATCGGGCGCAAATGTGCAAGAACTTCACAGGCCACCTGTACGTTCATGGAATGGCAACCCTTCCTGTTCTTCAACATCGGTTTGTTATCCCTCGGTGCCCGAAGGGCGGCGTGCACCCCATCGATGACCCCCTGGACCATAGGCATCCTGGCGAAGCCCGCTGCCCGGGCACCCCCCGGGGCCAGATCGCCCCGCACCCTCCCCAGGACCCCGGAGCCCGCCCGCGCTGCCTGCTCCCCCGGTAAGGTAGGTGGTTTGATCCACGCCGGCGGGAGAAGCATGACAGCGGCGGGACTTCAGCCCATCGCGGGCCGGAGAATCGCCGGGGGGGGGGGGGCACGCTGACTGGCACGGAGCTATTCCCGCCCCCGCCGAATCTCCGGTGCCGGAGAATTCGGGGCACGGCGGGGACGGGATTGACGCCGGCCCCCGGCAATTCTTCGACACGGCGAGGAGTTGGAGAATCCCGCCCCCGTCCTCATTTATTGGTTATGATCAGGGCCGAAACTTGGGGACAGGTGCACATTCTCCCTAGAGCTGTGAGGGCCTGGTAGAATTCGTCGAGTGACTCACCAGGGAACTGCTGTCTAGTCGTCAGGAGATGCCGTGCGTGTACTTCGTTGACCGGCCGGAGAAAGTGTCCTTTGAGAATCTCCATGGCCGCATCAAAATCGCTTTCGTCCTCAATCATTGAATATACCGCCGTGCCCACGCACGAGTGGGGGATGTGGAGTTTCTGCTCCTTGGTGGGCTTGCCGGCTGCAGTTGTCAGGAAACTGTTGAAGCACGCCTGCCAATGTTTAAAGATTGCAGGCGCATTTGAGGCATGCGGGCTGGTGCGGAGGCAGTCAGGCTTGATGCGTAGCTCCATTCCAAAATTCTAGCTGATTAAATTGATGTACCATCAATTGGACGCGAGACACGATGAAGATCCAAACTGTGGCTTTAATCAGCTAGTTGTTAGCCCGGTGGTCGACTACAGATTAAGGCCGACCGCCGGGAAACCTGGGTACTTATACCCCCACCTCGGAGGCGGGGTCTACTTGCCTCTCGACCAATTGGTGAGCAGTCACATGACTAGTCCCAGCCAATCAGACGAGAGGCACATGACCAGCCAGAGCCAATGGGGAACCAATGCTCTGCACCAATGGCAGTGCTCCCACTCATATCACCACAGTTGCCACGGAAGTTGCGTAGTTGAACAGACCCAAGATAAAATCTGCCCCCTTATGCAAAAACCAGACAAATTAATTTTAAAATATTTCATTTAGACTTGCAGTTTATGATCTTGCAGCAAACTGCTGAACAAAATTCAGCGAGGCAGTGTGTGGATGTGAGACTGTTCAGTCCAAAGAAGCAGTATTTTTATAATGACCGAGCACAATCTCACAATATGTAAATAACCCCTGTGTGGATCATCTGAAAAAGTAAGCAGTGTAGTGTGCTACCCTTGTATGCAAATGACGTCTTGCATCAGTACACATAAAGCACACCCACTTCCTGCTGTCTCTGAACACCCTGGTTCTGTTCTTCCAAGTACCATTTAACACATTCCTATCCAAAGTCCTTTAATGTATCATTGCTTTTCTAATCCATGTACACCTTTCCCAGAACACCTTGTTTAAATCCCTCCAATCAGATTTTGTCCCTACTACTGTATTGAAACCCAGGGGGTGGGAATCTCTCCCCAGGTTCCATTTTTATCTAATCATAACCAGAGAATCACTTACAATGGCTTCTCTTCCTGCGCCTGTACTTTTACATCTGGTGTCCCACAGAGATCCATCCTTGGCCCTCTCCCATTTCTTATCTACGTGCTGTCTCTCGGCAACATCATTCAAAAGCATAGTGATAGTTTACACATGTATGATGACAACACAAATCTCTGCCTCAAATCACCTCTCCCAACTGCTCCAGTGTTGCAAAATGATCAGCCAACATATCCAACATTCAGTACTGGATGTGCAGAGGTTCCCTCCATTAAACATTGGCACGACTGAAGTCATTCTTTTTTGTCCCCATTCGAAACTATATTGCTTAACCACCAATTCAAACCTCTCTCTGGCACCTGTGTAAATCTAAACCGGACTGTTCGCGACCTTGGTGTCATATTTGACCCCAGAATGAGCTTCCAAGGTGGTGAAAAAAAGTTAAAGATGCTTTTTTTCCTGATCAATGTAAATAACAACGTATATTTATATATTGCCTTTAACATAATTAAACATCGCAAGGTGTTCCATGGGAGTGTTCCAACAAAATATGATACCAAGCTACAGAAGGAGATATAGTCAGATGACCAAAACTTTGGAGGTAGGTATCCTGCACACGCAGATTTAAAATAAGTAGCAAAAAAGTCAGAGGGACATGAGGAGTAATTCATTCATCAGGGTTGTTATGATCTGGAAGGGAGTACCTGAAAAGGAGGTGGAAGCAGAGTCAGTAGCAACTTTCGAAAGAGCATTGTGTCTACTTAAAATAGAAAGATTTGTTGGGGTAAGGTTAATAAGCAGAGTGGGACTAATTGGTATCTCTCTCAGGGAGCTGAAAAGGGAACAATGGGTCAAATGGCCCACTTTTGTGCTGTACAATTCTAACTGACCTTCTCTGCACTCTCTGGTCCTGCTCCTCCATGATATTGATATTGTGACATGGAGGAAAGATAATGTTGGGGTCTGATTAAGGTTATCAGATGCCAATATTTTAAATCTGAATGAGGCAATCGTCCACCTATGATGTTAGCCTCACACCCTGCCCATAAAGGATCAACATGGAGGCATGTGCGTAATCAGTGAGTGACATGCCAATGAAATTATAAGATTGGCGCATGTTCTGTTCTCACTGGGTGCAAGAGAAAGGACAGGACAATTAAAATATAGTAGCCAAAACTAATATGAACACATTCTGGGATCATCATTGGGCCATTTTGCTTGTAATAGCTTGAACTCCTTGTACTTTTAATCTTTTTATTGCTGAGTTTTCTTGGCAGCTAATATTTCCTTCATATTAATCACAAAAAAATAATATTAGCAGGAGGTAAAACTTAAGAAGAAACCTTTATTTGTTGCATTCATGCAAGAAGATTGCTGTTTTCTTTCTGGTAGTAAATGGTATCATAGCACTGCAAGTGAGAACACATTTCAACCTAATGCACTGTAATGTAGAAATGCTTTTCTTATTTGATGTTTAAACTAGGCGAGCTGTATGACATTATCCCATTGTTCATGTTACTGTCAGTGCAACCCTGGTTAGATTTGGCCATGTTTTTAATGAATTGTTTTGTTTAGGTTTCATTTTTAGAGTTGATTTTTAATTTTGTGTATTGCGCGGAGAAAAGATTAACATGTGGACTCATAGCAGGCAGCCATCATTGAACTAACCTTATTTATACTTCGCCAATTGAGAGGGCAACAGATAGGCATAATAAAAAGTTCTGCTCTTGCGATATACTATATTCCCTCCCCACTTAAAGATCAACTTACATATATAAAAATATAAAATGGTTCATGTACATAATTTAACAGAATACAATATCACAGAATCACTACAGCATTGAAGGAGGCCATTCAGCCCATCGAGTCTGCACTGACCCTCCAAAACAGCACCCTGACTATGCCTAATCCCCCGCCCTATCCCCGTAACTCTACCTAACCGTTGGACACTAAGGGGCAATTTAGCATGGCCAATCCAGTTAACCTGCATATCTTTTGACTGTGGAAAGAAACCGGAGCACTCAGAGGAAATCCACACAGACACAGGGAGAATGTGCAAACGCCACCCAATCATCCAAGGCTGGAATTGAATCCGAGTCCCTGGTGCTGTGAGGCACCTGTGCCACCATGATGCCCCAATATAATATAACTGAACTATCAATAATACCTGAAAATGTTAACAGGATGGGTTGCTTATTTGTTTCTACTATAATCACAAATAAAACACATAAGCTAAAGTAATTTACATGCAAAAATAGACTTTTCCTTAACTCCAGTATGTGATTAACAAAAATATCACCATTTAACAAGAAATAATAAAGGAACAGCTTGTTTATAGAACATAGAACAGTACAGCACAGAACAGGCCCTTCGGCCCTCAATGTTGTGCCGAGCCATGATCACCCTACTCAAACCCACGTATCCACCCTATACCCGTAACCCAACAACCCCCCCCCTTAACCTTACTTTTATTAGGACACTACGGGCAATTTAGCATGGCTAATCCACCTAACCCCCACATCTTTGGACTGTGGGAGGAAACCGGAGCACCCGGAGGAAACCCACGCACACAGGGGGAGGACGTGCAGACTCCACACAGACAGTGACCCAGCCGGGAATCGAACCTGGGACCCTGGAGCTGTGAAGCATTTATGCTAACCACCATGCTACCCTGCTGCCCTTCTTTCTTCCTACATGCTTTCAATGAAACTACCCAGCTTCTTTCTCTTTCTGTCTGGATATCGCCTTCCATTTTCATTACCTTGTTTCTGCTCACGACATCTCTGACTGTGTCAAATCTGAGTTTTACCTTTGAGAATCAACTCCACTTAATGGTTGGTGCTGTAGCATTCATTGATTTTCCTTAATCAAAGACCCTCACTTCCCTTGCTCTACTAGTGGATTCTGTGATACCAACATACTTTTGGTTTCTTTTTGACTTTCACTTGGATCTGTAGGTAAACCCTTGGACTATAGGTGGTTATCATGCTCTCCCTTTGTCAAATGTCCTCTTTCAAGCAAATGAAATGAAATGAAATGAAAATGAAATGAAAAATGAAATGAAAAATGAAAATCGCTTATTGTCACAAGTAGGCTTCAATGAAGTTACTGCGAAAAGCCCCTAGTGAAATGATCTACAAGGCACTGATGGAGTCCCTCTCCAATCTTTGCTAGATATGTGTGTGCAGCGAGTCACTTTGCAACAACTCTAATCACATGCTTCTCCTTATCACCTCAAGAGTTTTTTATCACCTCGGAAACAGGAGCAGTAGACCATTCAGCCCGTCGAGCCATTTCCACCATTTAGGCAGGTCATGGCTGATCATCTTCCTCGATGTTATTTTTCCCATTATCCCTATATCCTTTGATATCATTAGTATCCAAACATCTATCAATTTCTGTCTTGAACATGCTTAATAATTATAGGGCGCGATTCTCCCAGAGAGGGAGAAATCGTAAGGCTGGCGTCAAATCCGGGCGGGTTTGACGCCAGCCTCCCCCTCCCCGACCGGGAACCGATTCTGGTCCCCGGTCGGGGCTAGCATGCCGCCGCCGTAAACTCCGGCATCGTGGGCTTAACAAATTTCGTTAAGCCCGCTTGCCAGAGTTTGCGCCGGCTGACGCGTCACATGACGTCAGCCGCGCATGCGCGGATTGGAAGACTCCAACCCGCGCATGCGCGGATGACGTCATCGCGCATGCGCGGGCCGGGATGCCCCTCAGCCGCCCCGCGAAGTGATACAGCGGGGCGGCGGAAGGACAGAGTGCGCGGGTATCGGACCCGCTGCCCGCGATTGGTGCCCACCGATCGCGGGCCCATGGCACCCTTGGCACGGCCGTGGTACTGCCGTGCCAATCGGTGCCATGGTTTTAAAAATCGGCACTTTATGGCCGTTTTTACGAACGGCCAGACCAGGTGTGTTTGCCGTTCGTAAAAACAGCCGTAAAGGGCTTGGAACTCGGCCCATCGGCCAGCTGAGAATCGCTGCTGGCCGTAAAAAAAACGGCGGCAGTGATTCGTATCGGGAGTCGGGCGTGGGGGGGGGGGGGGGGGGGGGGGGGGGGGGGGGGGGGGGGGAGAATAGCGTGGCCGTAAAATTTTACGAACCCCGCTATTCTCCGCACCGTCGTGAGTGCGGAGAATTGCGCCCAGTCTTTTGGGGTAGAGAATTTAAAAATTCACCATCCTCTGTGTGAAGAAATTGTTTCTCATCACAGTCTTAAATGACCTGCCCCTTATTGGAGACTGTGTGCCCTGGTTCTAGACTCACCAGCCGGGGAAACAATGTTCCTATGATCTTCTGACCAGCACCAGTTCTCCATGTTTCATGCCTTGTGTATCATGATACATCTTCATTTTGTCTTGCTTTTCTCTTACTTTGTTACTGATGTCAGGCTGAAGCAAATTAAACTTTGTCTCAGGAGTGTGTTTAAGCACTAACTCATGAGGTGAGCAACCTGTTGCAGACTGTGGAGTTATTCTGGGGGAGAAAAGAAACCTGACTAGCTTGGGTCGAAGAGAAGCATGAAAATTACTGTCTCCCATGTCACTTAGCAAATACTTCTGAAAATACCTCTTCACAGTCAATTCATTTCTTTGTGCAGCACCATTCGATTCTGGGTGACATGATGGTATTAGAGTGTGTTTGACTCCATTCTTACTCAGAAATATTTCAAACTCTTCTGACAGAAACTGGACCATTATCTGACACCAACATCTCTGGCAACCCATAAATTGCAACTTCTGAAAATCTCAATAGTCTTGGCACTTGTGGCATTGGGCACAGGCTCAACATTTATCCACTTACTATAGCCAATGACCAAACTAAGGTACCCTTTTCCTTCCATGTCAAATAAATCAACACATACTTGTCTCTCTGGTTTTATTGTGTTTGACCATGGAATAAAAGGACCCTTTGTTGGATCATTTCTCATTCCAAGATGCACCACAATTTTTCACCAACTCTTCAATATCTCCATCTACCTTTGGATACCAAAAATGTTTTCTTGCTGCTGCTTTCATATAGACTAGCATTGTGTGCTCTGCATGAAGTCCATCCAACAACTTCTCTATAAACCCTGGCAGAATAATGACTCTTAAATTCCATTGAAGACAGTCTTGATCTGCACTCAGTTCATTTCTATGTGTGAAGTGCACCTGCAGTTTCTCTTTATCACAATCTTTAGGCCAATCATTCATTAATTAATTAAGCACCACATCTGGCAGATATTGACATGTCACTTGTGAATGTACATTAATTCACAGGTAACGCAGTGGCTAGAATGAATCAGTCTTCACGGGAAATCTCAAAAGAACATCTAGATTTACATGATCTACTGACTTACGAGATTTAGTATCATACTGATGGATAACGTGATCATTTGGCTCTCTTTACTCACTTGACCACTTTGCGCTCTCTTGGCACTTCCTCGATGATAAATATACTCTTACTGATCCCTACTATAAAAAACTCAGCACAGTTTAACTGTATTTTCTTAAGCCAATTTCTTTCCATCAGATAGACTTTGTACCCTCCTCCTACTATCAATGACAAGTAATTGAATGCGTCATCATATTCCACCCTAACCCTAATTTTACAGAACACTGGAAGACTGATGTTGGAATAATTAGTCAGTTCCACACTGGCTTTACAAAAGGGAATGGTGAATCAGTGTATACCTGAATACAACGTGCAAATGGAGCAATCTTTCAGATCACTCAAACTCCCTCAACATCAACGTTCCAAGAATGTGTCACAATGTTCTTTAGTCTTTAATTTCTCAAATAAACTGTGAGAGAAGATTCCACACCAACCTCATTGTCAGCTTTCTGTTGTATATTGTAGTTAGAAAAACATATGGACTCACAACAAGGAGCCATCATCCCACTAACTTTACTTACACCTCCCCAATGGAGAAAGCAGCAGAGAGGCAGGATACCAAAATATTCTGCTCTTGCAATATACTAAACTTACCCAGTATATGACCATGATAAGAATGCATAGGAAGGGAGAAGTTGGACTTCAGTGTGGTTTGAATTGAATTAAAAGGCTAATAACAGAACTATGATCAGAGTATTGTAACAGGAAATTGCAATATTTGTTGCACCTCCTTTTTCTTTGGCCATTGTGCTTCCTGTTGCATCTTGTTAGGAAGGAAAGAAAATTTTAATTTATATCTTGGCAGGTCAGATCCTGACAGGTCTGAGACAGATTTGCTGGCGTAGTTGGCGTCTCCTTGTTTTGCAAGAAATGAATGGCTGCCAGCTCAGATTTGACTGTCAATTATCAAAATAATCAGCCACACACAGGGTTTAATAGCTTTGTATTTATGTGCACTTGAGGAATTGAATTATGTATAAGTGAAATCATTTATTTTAACTGAACAGTTCCTACAAAGGAATGCATCTAAACAAAATTTGGTATTTTTATCATTGCTGTGCATGATTTCTTTCTCTCCCCCCATGTTCCCATTGCAAAGTTTCTAATAATAATAATAATAATCTTTATCAGTGCCACAAGTAGGCTTACATTAATACTGCAATGAAGTTACTGTGAAATTCCCCTCGTTGCCCCAGTAACTTGGACTGAGTTTTCAATCAGAGGTGGGAAGGCCCACAACTTTGTGCTAATAGTTATCATACTGCCTCCTCATCACAATCCCAAACGCATCTTGAAAGAGTTCAGGTCAGGGTCGGTTTGTCAGCCTGCCGGCAAGCCGTGAATCGCCCATTTGGATCAAATAATTAAGGGGCCTTTAAGGCCTAGTCTCTGGGCTGAATGGGATTTCCAGTCAGCATGTGGGCAGTCCACAATGGCCTGGACATAGGGTGGACTCTGGAGAGTAGACACGACTGTTTACATGGGGGACTTCCACACCCCTGCACCGAACCCAGTATAGCCGTCATCACAGCTGCGGCCGCTAGAATGATCGTGGAGGGGTTGCCATCCAGGATCATGCCCAGGCAGCAGTGGCAGTTCTGAAAATAAAAAACACTTACCTGGCTGTCTTCTCTCTCTATTCTGAGATTAGCAGCTCCTCCCTCAGTGGATAGAGCTGCTGGTCTCTGAGTGCCGGAGGGACCCTTACTGGCCCTCCATCCTCAGAAGCCTGCCCACCATCCCTGATTAGAAGGCAAGCCCACCTCCTGGCCTTTAATTAGCTTCCCATTTCAAAATAGCAATGGGGATGTCAATGAAACGCTGTGCTGGGTCGGAACTTGGAGTTAGTCACCATGTCGGGTTCCGCCCCTGGGCAAGAAGGGAAAGGTATCAACCTTTGTTGCCCCAGCTAATCCCTCACCATTTATCGTAAATTGGTGTGTGCGCATTAGGTAAACTCAGTTAGTATTACTCATGCCTCTGAATCAAAAGGAACTGAAGTTCCAATGCAGTACTTTACCCTACAATCATGAGATCTGTGCAAGATAGTACTGTAGTGAAGAAATGCTACATTACTTGTGTTGCTCTTTGGATAAGAAATTAAGTCAAATAGCCTGCTTGCAATGATGATTCAGCTGAATGTTAAAGCTTCCACATCACAACTTAAAAGAAAAACTAAACTTTGTGCACTCCATTCAGCCATCAACTAAGAAGGACAGATTAACTGGTTACTCATTTAATTTCTGTTGATAGGATCTTGTTGAGTGACTGCCTTGTGTGCCTACATATCATCAATGACTGCACAACAAAATTCATTCTGTGAAGTACAACAGAGTGCTTTTCCCTCTTGAGGTGCTTCATAAATATAAGTTGCTATTGAACTGCACCAAGGAATTGAGAGAAATATGAGTAAGATGCCATGTTGAGAGAGAGCACAAATTTAAGACAGACATAAACAAAATTAAAGGGGGGTGGCGGTTAGAAAAAAGTTACACAGAAAGTGGTTAGGATATGAAAATATCTGGCGTAATCTATGTTTCGTCTATTATTTTACGTAGGGAAATTTGTTGGTTGGAAATGAGGAATATAAATGGTTATATGGGGAGTGAGCATGAGAGTAGGATTAGACCAGGTGACTGGTAGTGAAGGGCACAGAAACAGACTTCATAGGCAAACAGTCTGTTTCTGTGTTGTAAAACTCTTTCTTTTTTCAAATTGGAATCAATACCCCATGACATTGCTAAATCTCTTGACTAATGCATGAGGAATGACCACTTGGACAAGGTAAATAGAGGATTGTCAGCACCCCTGAAGGAACGGTACACCACCATAAATCAACACCTTCAGGGCAGCAGAGGGAAGATTGACTGGAGCTATAGGTAAATAAACAAAGGGTGAGTGGTGGGTGCAAAATGTAGAGGACTACAACATAATCCACCCTATTAGCATGAACTGCAATTAGTATAAATACGTAATAATCCAAAAGGTATAAACGAAAATTTATTTCAAGTATTAGGTTCATCAGATATTCTGCTATAAATAATTGAATGAACATGGTATATCTCCAATTATAAGCATTCAGATAAGCAACAATGTATGAAACTACTAGTGATGAAGAGAGAAAGAGATACTGGGTGAACGTTTTCCAAAAAATGACTAAGTGTCATTTTGAGCATGAAAATCGGTGTGAAATCCGGTTTGATTTTGATCGCGATCTTCCTGCACTTAGTCATTATATTTGAAGCTGGCAGTGATTTGCGCCGTGAATGAGATGTATGGGACCCAAAGATGCTGGCAAGGCCCGATCCTCAGAGATTGGGGCACCCTTCTTGCCGGCAAAGACCCCCACCAATCGCTGGCATCGGGGCCTCCCTCAATCGCCAGCATCAGCTGCCCCCGCAATCGCCGGTACCAGCTCCCCCCATTGTCCAGATGAGGACACCCTGCCATGGGGTCACCAAATGCCCTGCCCCCATCATGTCCCATCCGTTCAATATCCTACCCTTGGCACTGCCCCCACCATCTGGCAGTGCCAACCTGACAATGAAAACATGGCAATGCCAGGGTGCCAGGATGCTCTGACCACGTGGGCCTACAATGATCTCTGAGTCTCCATGGTGTGATCATCATTTCTGTTCTCCGTTTGTCAAGACAAGTAGTAAGTTGCGCTAGCCATATGTTGCACCAGCAATGCATGAAAATTGCGTGAGCTGGGATAATTTGGCTCAAAGCCAATTGTGAATATTTATGTTTGATTTTTAATGAACTAATCTAGTTCACACCCAGCAGAGCCGTGAACCAGATTACGGCAGCTGGGAGGGCCAGGGAACATCATGTCCGGTTTGGCGCCCATCGCAAATCCCGTTTGATGGCTGTCCCGCAACTTTCCCAACATAGGGGGATTTGCACCGAGCGCAACGCTGCTGAAAAATCACGCCCCCATTGATTTAAATGGCACAACTGAAGGAGCGGTCTACTCTGTTCATCTTTCTACGTACCTGCAATCTGAGATGTAGCCTGAGGACTGAAAGGAGCTGGTGCAGGATTGAGAGATGGACGAGGACTCTGTGTTGAGGCACCCACTCTCATTGCAGTTTGCCGAAGGCGTTCCAATTCACTCAGCCTTTCTGAGAATAATCCGACTTTGGGTTGGTCTTCAGGCTTCTGTCTGTGTCCTGGTTAGAAGAGAACAAAATGGCAATCTACAAAAATTCTCTTTTATCCACTTATTGGTTAAAATGTAGATTATACATCTTTTTTCTGTTGAAAGGTGAATTTATTGTAGGTTTATCCTTGAAAGTGTAATCTCCTCATATTGGAAATGCCAAGGGGACAAGCAAGAATTGTAACAGTTGAAAAGGATCTTAAAAAAAGGTGAGAACAAGAGCAGAGAGGTAGAAAAGTGCAAGGATGAGAGCACAGGTGTAGGAAAGGGCAAGGCGGGAGTAGAGGTGTAAAATTGGTGGAGATAGAGAGCAGAGTGATTAAAGAGGGTGAGGCCGAGAGCAGAGCTGGAGGAACGGGTGAGGCCAAGTGTAGAGCAGTAGATAAAGAGTTTGAGTAACATACGAGAAAAATCACAAACTGAGGTTACAACACCATGGGAACTGGTAGGGTAGGTTATAGGTAAATACTGAGTTAAAACAGATAAAGTAATTAGTTTAAAAACTTCTAAAAATTAACTAAGTTGATTAAATATATAGGCGTGGATTCTCTGGCGGCGGGATCCTCCGCTTCGCTGGCAATGCATTCACGCCTGCAGATTTCCCGACTGCGTGGGGGTGGCCACAATGGGAAACCCCATTGGCCGGCTGCCGGGATGAAAGATACCGCTACCAGCGGGGCGCACCATGCCAGAAATGAGTCTGATGGGATGGAGAATCCCACCCATAAGCTTTAACTTAATAAATAAAACAAGGGCAACGGAGATGTTAATGCAGGTGGTGTGTCTCAACTGCAGCACATGGGAGTTTGTAGACAGCAGTGCAATCTTGGACAACCACATCTGCAATAAATGTCCCAAGTAACCTCATTCTAAGCTGGAGTCTGAGGTGCAGATATCGAAGAGCAGCAGACAGAGAGGTGAAGAGTTACCTGGGCACTTTAATCCGGAGGCACTTGCAATCCAAAGTTTTGTTAGTGGTACTGAACTGGCTGATGGTCAGGAACTGGAGGTGTGACCGTGACTCAAACTCCTCCAATGCTGGAGGAGTTTTAGCCTTTGCCATTATCCAACAAATACAAGGTTGTTGCCTGTGTAGATGAGGGCAAAGTCTGAAAAACTGAACAGGGCACCATTGTACAGCAAAGTAATTCAAGTGGGAAGAACGAAAGGAAATGTGTAGTAGTAAGAGTCAGTGGAGTAAGGGATAGATACCATTCTCTGCAGTTCCAAAGCTTGCATTGACTTCTCAGTGCCAAAGTTGAGTACGCTCCCTCAAGGTTTGAGAAAAGCCTGGATGGGAGGGGGAAGATCCAGTTGTCATGGTCAGCATAGGAACCAATTATAGATAAACTAGGAATTAAATTCCTTTGAGAGAATTTGAGGAGCTCGGGTTCATTTTAAAATTCAGCATCTTGACAGGTAATCTCTGGATTGTTACTTGAGCCACATGCAAATTGGCATAGTTGCAAAAGGATTCGAAGGTTAAGTGCGTGACTGAAAGAGTGATTTGCAAATCAGGGGTTTTGTTCCATGGGGCATGACAACAGTTTTGCGGAAAGAGGCATCTGTCCCATTGGGAATGGCTGCACTTGTCCTGGAAAATCAAATAACTAGGGTGGTAAATTCGGCTGTAAACTAAAAAAATGGGGCGGGAAGGTGGAGTTTGAAGGATTCAAGAATGGGTAAATTAAAACACATTGAGAGAAGCCAAGCTTTAGAGCAAGTGGGTGAATAAGTGGGTGAGGAATGGAGTGAGAGCATAACAAAGGGCATAAAGTGACATCTAAAGATGTGCAGGTAGGATGGGGTTAATGGGTTTTGAGGATAGGGCAAGGAAATGGGCCTGGGTGGGTGCTCTTTCAGAGGGTCAGTGCAGACTTATTGGGCTGTAGGAATTCTGTGGTTCTATGGTTAAAATTGAGGCACTATATCTAAATGCATTAAGTATTCACAATAAAATAGATGAATAGCGCAGATAGAAATGAATAAGTTTGACCTATTAGCCATTAAATGTACAATGTTGTGAATGAAATATTATATGACACTGGTCTTCTAAAAGAGATAGGAAATTTGGAACAAATGGAGGGTAGCCCTTATCGTAAAGAATGGATAAAGAGAGTAGGAGGAAAGAACCTTAGCTCAGAAAAACAGATCAGTTTGAATGCAGCTCAGAAACAAGACAGAAAGCATAAGTGGGGGTAATTTATAGAGCCCCTAACAGTAGTTGCAGTGTTGAGGCAAGTATAAATCAGGAAATTACAAGTTCATGTAACAAGGGTAGTACATGAGGGATTTTAGATACAGAATGAGCAATCCAAATCTGCAGTATTACTGTGGAGGATGAATTCATGGAATGTATACAAGATCATTTTCCAGGTCAAAAAGTCGAAGAACTGGGGGACTAGTAGATCTAATTTTGTGCAATGATGCATAATTGATTAATAACCATATAGTAAAGGAGGCTGGGGGAGGGGGTGGGAGTAATCATAATATAATATAATTTCATGTTGAGTTTGATAGTGATTTAGTTAAGAAACTCTGATCATAAATCTGAACAAAGCAAATTTCTGAGGTATGAAGGGAGAGTTGAAAGAGCTCAGTTGGGAAACTGTAGCTTCAAAGATATATGACAGTAGGTAAGAAATGGCAAACTTTTACAGAAATGAATCAGGTTTTGCAATGAATATACATTCTTCTAAGGAAAAAAAGCTCATGTGAAAACTATGCAACCACAGCTAATAAGGGAAGGTAGAGATTATTCAATTAAAGGAAGAGATCTATAATGTTGTCACAAAGGAAGGTGAGCCTGATGATCGGGAAGATTTTGGAGTACAATATTGATAACGAGAGAAAAAATTGATTATCGAGTAAAGTAACAAAAGACATAAAAATAATCGTAAAAGTTCCTATAGGCATACAAAATGATTAGTAATATGAACCATGGATTCCTTCCAGGTAAAGGCAGGAGAACGTATAGCGGGATATGAGGAAACAGAGCCATGACACAAGTATCTGCCTTCATGGTTGCAAATACAAAAATAATTCCAGGAAATAGTGGGGAACCAAGGGTTCATTTGGAATGAGGAACATAAAGAACTTAGCATCAATAAAGAAGTAGTATTGGAGAAATTAATTGGTCTGAAAGCCAACAAATGTCCTAGATCTGATGTCCTACATCCGACTGAGCAAAGAAGGAGCAAATTTATTTGGGGATTTAAATTGGGAGAATTGAGGGTCAGGAAAATAATGTATGTCAGCAAAGAAAAAGTGATTGTGAAACAGAATTCCATGAGACATAAGATACAGCTGAAAAAGGTTAATGAGTTGAGGTTTATAGAACAAAGAAGATGGAAGCTGCAAAAAAAGGATTGTACTATCTTGGCTGTAGGTGACAAAGACATGAATGAGAGTTTACGCAGCAGCTGAGGCTGCTGAGCAGGTGGGCTGAGGAAGGGCCGGAGGTGGGTGTTGTTATAGTGATGATGTGGACAAGATTATCATTCTGATAGTTGGGCAAGGCAGGTGGTACAAAGTATAGCCAGAAAGGAACATTCCAGGAACGAGCAAGTTGTCGGCTATCACAAGGCAAATTTCCATCAAAGCCAGAATATCAATGCAATAATTCACAATAAGTTATGGGTAGCAAGAGCTTTGTTCTGCAATTAATGGAAATTCTGAAGAGATATATAGTGATTGTTGATCCGTTGGTGAAAGTCAAGTGGTCATTGGATTATGCAAGACAGCAATAACTACTCCAGAATCTGTGAATAATAATGATAGCTAAAGCTGACCCTCTCATTGGACTGAGCGACAGGAAGGAAAGGCAATGGCAGAGAATGACACAAGAGACGTTAAGAAGAAAATAAAGGAAGGTAGAAGTAATGTGTCTCGAACAATGTGGCACTAGGGTACAAAAGAGATATAGGTTTCCCATGGCACTGCAACGGTAAAATATGTGAAATATATACTTAATATTATCCAAAATAAAATCAATATAGTTGTATTGTTGTTCATCACCAGCCTTTGAAATGGCTGCATTAATAACTAATATATTAGTCAAGTATTTGAACTTTGTTTATAAAACTGTATTCATGTTTCCTTTTTTGATTATACTGAATATTGATAGGCCAGGTAAAATAGACTGAGCAAAATTTGAAACAGTGAACAATCGTGCTCGATTACTGCAATGAATGAAGTAATCCATCAGACAAGGATTACTGCTATCTCAAATGTTTTGTCCTGCTTTTAGTAAAAACTTTGACACTTCATTAAGGGAAACATAAACTAGATCTCTTCAATACATACGAGAATGTTTCTGGCTGGACTGGTAATATTTAATAAAATACAACATTGATTCAGTACTCTGGGGCTTTTTCTAAAGCTAATCTCTGTTCATCATGTCAATAAACTATATTTTGAACCGTGATACTTCAAATGGCTGTATGACTGAGCAAATTGGAATCATCCAGTGGCATTTCCAATAACAGCTGTGGCTATCATTATTATTCACAGATTCTGAAGTAGTTTTGCATGCAAACATAGCCAGTCACGCAAATCCTTTCTTTCAGCATCCCAATCACAGACAAGTACACATACCCGGACTCTTATGAAAGAGAGAAGCAATGCAAACACTGGTAATAAAAACAGCAGCCTACAGGTGCATTAGCTGTTTGATTTTTGTATAAATACAATGGAAAGAATGAAAGCAAAATAAAGCCAGTCACTTTGTATAGTTCGGGCCTGCCTATCAGGCCTCAACTAGCAGCTTTTAATGGAAGAAAAGTAAATATCTAACAGTAGAAAAAAAGTTGCTTGTGCTGGCTGATTGCCAATTGGCAGAAAACAATGATTACCTCAGCTTACCAACCCCAGTCCTATGGATACAAGAGGCAAAGAGACGTTGTATTGGACTTTCAAGTTTAGAAGGTCTTTGTTTAGACTAATAAATACGGAAAATTGCTACCTGGATTTATTTTTAAAAAATAAACATTTTAAATTTTAAAAACTTACAACGAAAAGGCACCCACTGTATTACAGCGATGCACAGTGTGAATTTTTCCTGGTTACTTGGAACAGAAGCCAAAACCCAAGCAATGATCACGTTACACACTTTTTGAAAACAAAACTGAGATGAGGCCTGAAAGGATACAAATAAACTGTTCCTACCCATTCATGTCTGTATCATTATATCTGTAATAGTGCCAAATAATCGGCAAAGAAAATTAATTTGGAATACACAGTACCTTCCAAACCCATGACAATTGCCATCCGGAAGGACAAGAGCAGCAGATACCTAGGAACCCCACCAGCTGGAGATTCCCCTCCAAGTCATGCACCACCCTGACTTGGAAATATATCACCGTTACATCACTGTTGTTTATTCAAAATCCTGGAATTCCCATCCTAACAGTACTGAGGGTGTACCTACACCTCAACGACTGCAGCAGCTCAAGATGGCAGCTCACCACCATCTTCTGACGGGTAACTAGGGATGGGCAATAAATGCTGGCCTAGCCAGCTAGGCCCACATCCTGTAAAATGAATGTTAAAAAAAAATCTCAATGCAGGTATTGCATCTAAACTCATGTTGCATTTTCAAATTAAATGTTTATTCCAAATAAATAGCTCTGCAGATGTAAAATGCAGCTGTATTAGTGATGGGAACTGTAGCAGCTGCTGTGAGATTATGGCTATAATTCTCCGGTCGTTGTGATTCTCTGTTCCCACCGTCAGCGCACCCCTGATTTCGAGTGATGTGGGGTGGCTTCAATGGGAAATCCCATTGACAAGCAGCAGGAGTAGAGAATCTCGCTGCCAGCGAACGGTACACTGCCAAGAAATACGCGGCTGGAGGACTGAGAATCCAGCCCATGTTTCAGTTTATGGGTGCATGTCTGCATGTTTTTTGGACGTATATGATTTGAACAGTTCTCTCATGAAACATGATGGCAATGAAAGCTTCTTAATGGAATTTCTACTCAAAAAGAAATCAAACAAGATCTGTGCTCCTATGAAACTACTGTTCAGTTCATGTCTCCCTATTACAAAAAGGATACAGAATCATTGGGGAAAATGCAAAAAGGATTTATGAGGATGATACTAGAACTGAGCAGGTACAACTATCAGGAAAGATGAACAAGCACAGAGCACAGAGATAATAAATTAATGGGACTTGGTGCAAGTTAAGACAGTAGAACTTTGGATGACTTCATGTTTTACAGGGTAGAAAGTAGCAGACCAACCAGCAGTACTTTGGAATAGAGATAATAAAAACATGAATGAGGGTTTCATCAGCAGATGAGCTGAGACAGGAGCAAATGCAAACGATGTTACAGAGAGGAAAACAGATGGTCTCAGTCATCGAGTGATATGTGGTTGAAAGATCACCTTGAGGTCAATATAACACCAAGGTTGCAAACAGACTGGTTTGACCTCAGAATGTGATGTGATGATGTGAATTAAGTGAGAAAGTGGAACTCACTATCACATTGAGTGGTGGTGGTGGGGGAGTAAAAGGGAACATAAAAGGGGAAGCTAGATATGTAAATGAGGGAGAAAGGAATAGACGGATGTGTTGATAAGGTGAGATGAAGTAACATGAGGTGAGGGTCTTGTGGAGCTTAAATGCCAGCATAAGTTAGTTTGGCTGAATGGCATGTTCCTTTCCTGTAAATTTTATTTATAGCCATTTGGTCGTATAGAAATCGAGTATTATTGAAAAAAAGAGAGATATGCTATCAAAGTTTTTCAACTTGCACTCACCAGGAAAACTTGCAAGAAATACCAGCAACAGTAAAAGAAACAAGTTATACTGCATAAGAAGAGAACGCTGATTGGGTGGCAAGTGGACTCTGATTGGTAGAAGTGTTTCCAAGGAGAATGCAGGAGGTAACAGTTGACTGCCTAGCTTTTGCTCAAATTCTAACCAGGTAGGTTGACTCTGATTGGCCAAGACATTGCCAATGGGGAATGAACAAAGAATAGCTGTCCCCCTGAGCTTTTGTTTTATTGAAAAAGCATAATGCATGTTCTTTCTGTCTGTAAATGCCATGGCTGTGTGTGTGAATAAATGTGACTTCTAACATGCATAAGCGAGCCATACTGATAATCTTAAATTGGATTATATTTCATTTTACTCTCTGCAATAAGAGAAACAGAGACAAATTGGCCAAGAGAGAAGTACAATGATACAAAGACCAGGCAGAATTGAGCAGACACAGGCGTCACTACCTGCTGGCATCAGTCCAAATAATTTATTCTAAATTGAATTTTCATAAGAGTGCATTCATATATATATTTTATGAAACCACTGTACATTATTGTACTAAGCTTGCCTAAATGTTCAGGTCTCCTGGCATGGCTATGCTTGAACTGGAAGTAATGTGAATCAACATGTAGAGAGAAATAATTTGGCTTGGTATTGGGGGATTAGTTAGGTCCGGTAACATGAGGAGAGGAAGAGAAGGCCCTCAATACTAGTCGATGCATTGGCTGGAATCTTGTCTGGGGGTCAATTGTGTGAGTTTCTATGCTAATACAGAAGGCAGTTTTTAAACTTTTTAAATTTTTTTCATTTTATTCATTTATGGGATGTGGCCAGCAGTTATTGCTAGGCCAGCAGTTATTGCCCATCGCTAGTTTATGCAGAAATGGCTTCCCAAGTGGCAACCCCATGTCAAGTCACCCCATCATCACTACCCTGAGGTTACCACTGACCAGAAGATGAAATGAACCAGTCATAAAATGTTATGGAAAATACAAGCTGTGTACACTGCAACAGACAGCTAATTTCCTGGCACCTCAGAATCCCTCTATCCACCATAGGATTTCAGTTGGAATTGTGATGGAATTGTGATCATTTGGATGGATTCAGCCGCAACAGTTATCAGGAAAGTCAGTGACAACCAGAATAGAGCAGATTGCTTGGTCACTCTGCCTCTTCTCGCAATAGGTATCCTTCTACTGCCAACACACTTTGACTTCACATAACAATCTACAGAATGTACGGCAGAAATTTACTAAGATTACTTCAACAGTACCTCCTTTCCCTATGACCTTTATCATTAAACAGAAAGAGTGAAGTCAGGTAGTAAAGTGAAGGCCCGGGAGAGTGAAGTCAGGTAGAACCGGGGGAGAGTGAAGTCAGGTAGGACCAGGGGAAGAGTGAAGTCAGGTAGGACCAGGGGAAGAGTGAAGTCAGGTAGGACCAGGGGAAGAGTGAAGTCAGGTAGGACCGGGGGAGAGTGAAGTCAGGTAGGACCGGGGGAGAGTGAAGTCAGGTAGGACCGGGGGAGAGTGAAGTCAGGTAGGACCGGGGGAGAGTGAAGTCAGGTAGGACCGGGGGAGAGTGAAGTCAGGTAGGACCGGGGGAGAGTGAAGTCAGGTAGGACCGGGGGAGAGTGAAGTCAGGTAGGACCGGGGGAGAGTGAAGTCAGGTAGGACCGGGGGAGAGTGAAGTCAGGTAGGACCGGGGGAGAGTGAAGTCAGGTAGGACCGGGGGAGAGTGAAGTCAGGTAGGACCGGGGGAGAGTGAAGTCAGGTAGGACCGGGGGAGAGTGAAGTCAGGTAGGACCGGGGGAGAGTGAAGTCAGGTAGGACCGGGGGAGAGTGAAGTCAGGTAGGATTGGGGGGAGAGTGAAGTCTAGCATGGCACGAAGAGAGCAAAGTGAGTGACCAAGTGCATGAGAAGGAGTGAGAGTGAGTGACTATGTGTGAGAAGTAACTGAGTGGCTGTGGGAAGGGGGGAGGGGCATGAAGGCAGGGGTGTGGAAGGGAGTGCGAGATACTGAGTGTGTGGGATAGGTACGAGGGGGTAGTTCAAGAGATCGAGTGAGTGTGTGAGACTGAGTGAGTATTTGGAACTGTGAGTGAATGTGCCTTACACCCAATCTCAGGTTTCTCACTCACTCACCACCACATACTAACAGATACACACACAGCCAATCACACTCACCCACCCACATACACTGATCCTCTCACACTCTGGTCATTTTTATTACTCATTTTTTTTATATGTAACAATTTATTGATGTGGCATTGTTGTACATTTGATCAGCAATTGCTTCTTTCCTTAGACCCCAACTTTTATTTAAAATTTAGTTTATTGTTGAGCCAATCTTTACAAAATTTGCAAATCAGCCCACTGAATAAGAAAAACATGCAAATGTGGCCCCTGAGGAAAACGGTTGAATAAACCTGTCTTAGATCCATCTATCATAGTTATACATCAATTTGATCTTTCTGCTTCCAACTCATTTTAGATAAACAGGATATTCTGGGCCTTTTCGCTAATTAATTCTATTAACTGAACAGAAATTGAAAAAGTTATAACTGCAACTGTTTTATTTATTACTTAGTTATTTATTCTATAAATTAAGGCGGTACTTTAAAATGATACGTTAAAATAATAAATTGGCAAAGTATATATCACCACATTTATAAACGAGAAGTTTTATTTTTATTTCTCTTATTTGCAAAAGTGATTCATAACAATAGTTTTTGTCGGGTTTAATCAAAATGGCAAACTAATTTGCTATGGTTGATTTCTTAGTGTTGGTGACAAAACACTAACCAATTACAGTGCGTCATAATAATATTCCTGACGTATGTCAGGGAGCTAACAAGCTACTCGTGTAAAATCAAGCATTTTATCAAATTTAGGTATGGGCTTATCTTGTTGGTGCAGGCATAGTTCCCACAAGTAAGTAAAATAACAGGGTACGTGGCAAGGCTTTATGTGTAAGCTTGGGCTCAATTATTGTGAGAAACTAGGAACATCAGAAGCAGTTTCATGATTTGAGACAGAGCAGCTAATTACAGCAAGGTTTATCTTTTAATATGGAAATGAATGACAAATACAGAGATAAAGTAAATTGTTCATCTCTTCCGTAGTTTGCTGCTTTTGCTCATCCAAGTCCAAGGTTAGACTTCTGTCAATGATAGTATTATGCAAAATACCTTTCAGTAGTTTACATTGTCTACCAGTCCCCTCAATGTTTTGAACTTAAAACTTTCATCCTTGAAAATGTTCATCCTTTCACCCTACCATATACTCCAAACTCCTCTAGCCTTACATCCACTCCCTCATCCACATATTATCTTGGATATCCATTGGTGGCAAAGACTTGAGTCACTTTTCTGATAAACTAGAGTTCAGAACAAACTCTATTTCTTTGACCTTTAACAAAGTCTTAACAGTCCTTAATAAGAGAACTTTTGGACTATCTTTCATTAATGCATTGTTGAATGGGAGTGAGGTTCAAGATACCAATGGATAAAATGTGTTTCTTTCTTCCTACCCATCTTGCTTGTCTGTTAATTTATTTCTACCTTTTCATTTGTGGAGGTATTGTGGCGCTTCTACTTTGAAGTCTCACCCCGGGACATAATGGTCAAGGAAGTAATGTTCAAAATGTGGCCAAAGAGGTTGATTATCAACCCACAATTCTTTCCAACACATGCCAATGATAGGTAGGAAGAGAAATTGCTGGTCAGCCATGTGTTGGAGTGAAAGTTGGAGCTTCTATCATTACTATCCATAGCTCCAGATCCAAATGAATATAATACTGCAACTTTGACTCCTTGAATGATCTAACACATTGCCACAAGTTTTTCATCACTATTAGCAAATAAAATATTCAACAAATGTTTACATGGGCAGAATTTCCCCAAATCTGCAGAGTTCCGGTTCAGATTGAAAACCGGGGTAAATATCTCCAAATGCAGAGCCAAGTTTTCACTCCATCTTGTCTGACACTCAGTGCACAGAAAATCTGGTGACTCTCAGGTTAAATCTTCACCTGTCAGCTCTCTCTCAGAAGGGGAAAACAGCCTATGCAGCTTGGGGACAATGTCATCCAGAAAGTGTGATGCTGGTAGTGCAAAGACGGCAATACTTCATATAGTCAATAAACTCCGCCAGTGTCTTCTCCTTGTTAGTGCACCTGCCTTCTGGAAAGGGATCAGAATAACTGTGAATGACAGCTTCCCATTCAATGAAAATGCGAATGATTAATGACTTTCTGTCATACAGTCACTTTCTCCCAATAAATTCTCTTAAGCACAAAGTGGTACTTGTATCCTGATGTCGGCTAAGAGAGAAAAAAAAAGCTCCCATAACAATTGGCATAAAAAAGCCACTTTAAATTATGCCTTTTTAGTTGCCTCAGCAGCCCGCGGCAAACAAATGTTGAAGAATGCTCGTGGGAGTGCAAGAGGATACTTGTAGTGCTGAAATGTGGGCAAGAGGCCAAAACAAGCAGCCTGATGTCATCTACGGTGTAAAGAAGCTTTGCAAACAAAGTGAGCACTTGAGCAAAGGTGAGGCCCAAACAACTAAGTGACTATTGTAATGAAAAACTATACACCATATTTAATAAGGGCAAAACAGCATTTGAAAAAGTGCTAACAAAGTTAAAATTGTTTTCATGTGATATCCATTTACAATATCTAATGATACTGACATCAATTATGTATTTATTGACTTCAAAAATGCTCAATTTCACTCAGAACTTTAAAAGTTGCTTTTCCTCAGACTTTCTCCCCATCAACATGCATCAAGAACGCAGGAAAGTGAAATACTTTGGCCTGTGTTGTTGTTCCAAGACATTTGTCTCTGGTCCCCAGATCAAAATTCGGCACTATCAGAGATCAAAGCTACATCCCGCTAATCTAACGCACCACATGCTGGTGTTCCAGCATACCACTTACCATCTGATTGGTCATTCCATCCCATCTTTTAAGAAAGACTATTGCCATAAATACCGATTTTCTGTTCACCAACCGTTAACCACAGGGATAATGGGATATGATATTTCGTACACTTAATTGAATTGTCAAGCATTATGTGCTACTCTGATATGTCATATTTCACATGTAAATTGTAAGCAGCATGTAGGGGAGGGAAAATTTCCTTGAAACTGACTGAAGATTATTTCTCTTTGAACTGCAGTGCAGGTTTTATTGTTAGTTTTAAACATCCTAATGTTGCACATGCCAACAAGTTCACTAATTGGGCGCGAACAGGCAGCCACGCTGTGCCTGAAAAGCAGCCCGCTGTGGCATAGCGTGACCAATAGAAGCTGGGACACCTCTCTCCCGTGATCTACCCAGCTCACAATGCCTCGCGAGACCTAACGTGATCTCGTGAGATGTTGCGATATAAATCCCACCCATTGTGGGCAGCATCGCTTTTTGGAAAATCTGCTCCTTAAAGCGAAACAGCTCGTCTCACTTTACTGTGCAGATTCCCGAGGTACCCAAGGCGCTGGAATCTATCCCCTTCACCTTGGAGACCTCGGTTGAGCATTGTTCAGTACTGGTTTCCACAAACAGGGACCGGACGGAACAACAGTAGTGGGGGTCTCCCAGGGGATTGCATGTGGGTGCCAGCCTGGCACTGTGAGCTGGCAGGGGAACTGCCAGGTTGGCACTGTGAAGGTGCCAAGCAGGCATTTTTTGGGTGGTGGTGATTGAGCCGGGGGTGCCCTGTGCAGGTGTTGGGAGACTCCCATTGTGGCTTGCGGGGAGGAGTCAGGGATCGCTGTGGAGGCTCCAGAGATCAGGACACCAATGAAAAATAGTGTCCTGATCTCCTGCTACACTGAGGAGTTCCGGTGAACAGAGCTCCAAGTGCACAAAAAGGGGCTGTGTGTGGCCTTGGCCATGCATTCACGCTTGCCCCCGATCTAACCTGGGTGCCGTTTTATATAGTGTCATGTTTCTCAGCGCTGTGAGCGGCGGGAAACACACAGCAAACGTGCTCACTATGGGACTTTGTTCACATGTAGTTAAATCCCGCCTGTTAGGTTTACCAAAGAAACCAAGATTCCGAAATCGAACTGACCCATAATACATTGGGTGAGAAATTAGGATCCTTTTTGCCTGTTTCTTCAAATGCTAAGACACACACTAAAACTCTAAAATGTTGCCTATGGCATGTGCGCAAACTTATACCACAAGACCATAAGATGTAGCAGTAGAAGTAAGCCATCTGACCCATCAAATCTTCTCTGCCTCTGCCATTCAATAAGATCATGACTGATCTGATGTGATAATCCTCAACTCCATTTTCCCGCCTTATCCCCATAACCCTTGATTGCCTTACAGAACAAAAATCTGTCTGTCTCAGTCTTGAACATACTTAACGACCCAACTTCTACAGCCCTCTGCGCTAAATAATTTCACAGATTCACTATCCTCTGGGAGAAGAAATTCCTCCTCATCGCTGTTCTAAATGGGTGACCCCTGACTGCGATTATGCCCCCTGGTCCTAGACTCTCCCACAAGGGGAAACATCCTCTCAGAATCTACCCCATCAAACCCCCTGAGAATCCTTTATATCTCAATAAGGTCACCTCTCATTCTTCCCAACTTCAATGAGCACAGATCCAACCTACTCAACCTCGACTCATAATACTCCATATCCAGGATGAATATAATGAACCTTCTCTGGGCTGCTTCCAATGCCAGTATATCTTTCCTTAGGTAAGGGGACCAAAACGGATCATAGTATTTCAGGTGTGATCTATTTAATGCCTTGCATGGTTTTAGCAAGACTTCCCCCATTTCATAGTCCATTCCCTTTGAAACAAAGGCCAACATTTTGATGGTTTCCCTATTATCTGCTGAACTTGCATGCTAACTTTTTATAATTTATGCACAAGGACCCCAAATCCCTCAGTACTGCAGTTTTCTGCATTTAAATAATATCCAATTCCTTTATTCTTCCTACCAAAGTATATAACTTCACATTTTCTTACATTATAAGCTTATGGGGCAAATCACAAGCGACAACAGATTGGTATGGGTGTTAGCATACATGCAGCTTCTGATCTTTACAATTATTCAGAGAAAGAAGATCATGGTGTCAACTAGCCTGCAACATGTGATGTGACGCCAGCAGATCTCAACAATCCAGGCCTCACATTGCTGAGCACACGCTCAACAATAGGACAGCTGTTCTGACAAGTGCTACATAAAAGGATTATCAACTTCTTACAGGTAAATTGTTGTTTGATTTGTTCTCGATGTTGCTTCGATGCTACAAGTGTTTGGTGCTTTGTATAGTTGTTTAAAGTTTCAAAAGTCTACAGAGCCTGGCAGGTGCTGAAAGAGTTTTTGCTGACTTCAAACGTTCTGCACAAACCTGTTGTTGCCAGACATGGGCACACTCAGCCAACCCACTTGAAATAGAGCATGACAAAGAAAATGGACGGAGCCGGAGAAGCTGCTGCTGAGGAAGGAGAGCGAGAAAGGCTCTCAGCAGGAGGCCATAACCGCCCAGGGTGCTCAGAGAACAATTCTCGTCCCTGAACCTCAGTGAGCAACAAAGTGTGAAATGTCTGTGCTCCAGTAAAAACAGTTTCACTGAAATCTGCTACCTTGTACAACCTCAACTTCAACTTCAGAGCAGGACAAGGACAGCATCAGCAGTGGTTGTGAAAGCGACCATGAACTTTCATGTGTTTGGCTTCTTCGAGGCTAGAGTTGGAGATATTTACAACATCTCACAGTTTGCATCCACTGTTGGGTAAGGGAGGTCACTGAAGCCCTCTACCCAAGGAAGCTAATTACTTTTCATTCTCACTTACCAGAGAGGAGCAAGTAGAACAAACACTTCATTTTGTCAGGACTGCCAGATTCCCTGTCGTGCAAAGTGCCTTTGACCGCACACAGATAACTTTGTGCATGCTGCATGTCAACTCTGCCTTATACTGAAACCAAAATTGATGCCACCCTCAATGTCCGACTGATTGGTGACTATAGGCAGCCGTCATACAGGTCAAATCCAGCTGCATTTAAACACAAAAGAAAACCAAAGGCTGGCATATTGGGCAACGAGGGCTATCCACAGATGAGATTGTTGATGACTCCAGTGCCCACTTTGTGCTCACTTGTGCAGTATGTATACAATACGCTGCCATATAAAATGTGTTAGAACAGATCATTGGCTTGTTGAAACAATGCTTCCTCTACCTGAAGAACTCTGGAAGAGCCCTGCAGTAATTGGCAAAGTGCATATCAAGATTCATGGTGAATTGCTGCCTGCTGTATGACCGCATCATCATGAGGGGACAGCAGTTGTGAGTTTACATATTGAACACCATAAGAGCAACAGTATGAGGATATGGAGCATCAGACACATAAAGGAGAGGGAGCAAAGGAGAGGAATAGGAGCATAAAGAGGAGAAGAAGGAGAAAAAGGAGACAGAATGTAACCTATTCAACCCCTTTCTGACTGAGCTGCATGTGAAGAACTTGTCTGAGTGCAATAATAATGACAACTTCAATTCCACATTCACCAACAGTTTCAGAACTTAAATTTGCTCTATCCATGGTCTGTCCACTTGACCACAATGCAAAAATAAAAGCCACGACAAGAGAAATTCCAAATTTATTTTGTAAATAAATCATATTACATACATAAGTAAATAATCATCCTTTTGCATCCACTTAGTACCTGGCATCCGTGAGCTCCTAAACAGTGCTCATCTGTGGCTGCAGCATGACTGGTGGAAGGCTGCTGACTTTCATCGAGGAAGACTGCAAATGGCCATGGAGGATGACCTCAAGCAGTTCTGGCCCCATGAGATCTGTCTATGGATTACACCATTTCAGCATCAGTGGCAGAAGCCTGGCCTGGCTGGGTGGCAGGCAATAGCATGAGTAGCTGTGGAATGGGGTGGGAAAATTAATGTTGTCTTTCAGAAAGTGTATAGCAGATTCTTGTTCCATGGAGCCATTGCCACTTCTCCATGGTGGTGTAATCATGGTAATCTGTTGGAAGACAGATTGTTGGGCACCCTGCAAGAGATTTTCACTTAGCTGATCGATTATGGGATCACAAGTATTAGAAGCAGGAGTGGTCATTTGACCCATCCAGCCTGTTCTGACATTCAATAAAATCATGGCTGATCTGATTGCGGCCTTAACTCTACTTTCCTGCCTGCCCCTCAAAATCCATGACTCCCTTGAACATCAGAAATCTGTTGAATAATATACCAGGTTTTCTTGATAATTCTTCTCGCCATGCTAATCTTCAAAATGGTCTGTAATCATAAAACTTTTTAGCTCATGGCACAGCAATGAACTGCCAAAACCTTCACCGAGAATAACAGTGTTAATCTGTCAAAACCAGAATTTCAACACGGGGAGACAATGTGAACAACAAAAGTTCTGCAGAGCACTAATTCTAGACACACACGGATCTTAGATTCCCTGGGGGCTGACAGCACCACACAGCACTTCTCAATACAAACATTTCTCTTCCTAAGCATTTAATTGCCCAAGTGGTTCCATAGGAATTTTAAACATCTTTACTGTAACTTCCTGTACTATTCCTTCCAATCCACATTAAGAACAGGTAGAGAAATTTTACCCGCAGGCTTCTGCTCATGCCTCTGTTAAGACCACAAGACCATAATAATAGTGGTAGAGTTAGATCATTCAGCCCATTGAGTCTGATCTGCCATGGCTGCTGTGTTCCTTATCCCCATTATTTTGCCTTCTCCCCATGACCCCTGGTCCCCTTATTAATCAAGAACACCAGATTTGTGCTTGAGGTTCTGTTACCTACAGGGCAACAGACAAAGAGCTGGAAGGTGGAATTGGACAGAATAGTTCTTTCTTGAAATAAAAGAACATAAGAACTAGGAGCAGGAGTAGGCAATTTAGCCTCTCCAGCCTGCTCTACAATTTAATATGATCATGGCTGATCGCAATTGGCCTCAACTCCACCCTCCTGGCTGTTCTCCGTCGTCGCCGGGCAAATCATGCGCCAGTGTGGGACTGGAACTTCCCGCCTACGTGAAGAGCCGGTAAGTCCCACCCTATGATTACTCAGCTGCCGAGTGATATTCAAACTTTTTTTAAAAGCACATAAATTTTAACATGTGTACATAATGTGGAGTTGGGATGGGATAACATGCATGGGCTCCCTGGATGGGCTGGCGGGTTCAAAGGACCTGCCGCCATATTTAAATACCAATCCAGCACACTCATATCACTCTCTCCAACCCACCTATCATCATCAGACACTCAACTCTCAACCTTACTGAAATTGATATCACAATTTTTCATATTGTTAAATAGCATTTGATTGATTTGTTTTATTGGAGGCAGTATAAGGTTAATATGTTAGTAATACACATTAAGTATAAGATAAATGATGTCAGCTGCTGTTATGAATGGTTAAATGCTGTCTGGTTGTGTGAGGACCCAGCAATGGAAGGAGAAAACAGCTGTTCCTGATTGATAGTTCCTGCCATTTCCCAATGGGCTCTGTCATCACCTATACCACAGTCACAAACTACTGCACTGCTTTACCCCTTCTATCCAAAACACCTGCCAGCTTGTTGTAATGTTGGAGTACATTCCGTGGAATGACAATAACTCATTTTTTTATATATTTATTATTTCCTCACCTATTGGGGAGCAGTAGAAAATCACAATTTAGACATGAGCAGCGAGTTATTACTGGGCATTACCATTTTTGGATACGAATATAGGGGTTCTGTTATTGTGATTAAGCACATAGATGTGTAAAACGTCATAAGCCGTTTCAACGCTAAGCGTCAGTGGCGTTCTACGGTGCCAAAATAGGCACCGAACCCTCACCGATTCCGAGACCGGTGAGGGGCTAGCAGCGGCGCCAGTTAAAACTCCTGGCTACTGCGCCAAAATCGGCTGGAGAATGGCCAGGTCCGTGGTCGCGCATATGCATGGTGACGACTTGCAATGGTTGCGCCGTGCAACATGGCACCGGCCTTGCGCGGACCCAACCCGCTAAATACGACCCCACAGGCCATCCCCATGCCACCCCACACCAGCCCTCAGGGAAGCCTCCCCCCACTCCCCCGGCCAGCAGCACAGCTCCTGGTCGAGTGTGGCGGCGCTGGACACAGTTCACAGCCACCACATTGGGTTCCTGACCGCTCAGACCACATGTCAACTGCGCGGTCGGGAACTCGGCTCCTCAGGGGCGAGGCACCAGGGGAGGGCCTTCCGATGACAGGCCAATGCCGTTTCAATAGCGTGCGCTGCGTAACATGATGATGCCATTTCGGAGACTCGAAAACCGGCGTCAAACCGGCACTGCCCCCGATTTGGGCGTGGGAAGGGATTCTCCGCCCGATCACCAATTATGATATCGGCATTGGGCAAGAGGAAATCTCACCCCAAATTTCTCATGGTCAACGAAGTGTATGACACTAAACTGAAGGTTATCATGGGCCTCCATAGTACTTTGGAACAAGGAAGCTTGGAAAACTATCATGGTTGAGAGACGAATGTCAATAAGGATTCCTTGTGGTGGTGGAGGCACATTTCTGCTCCTCATGGCTTAAAGGGAAAACATTAAAGTTGTTTTTTAAAAATTACTTCACTGAACCTCTTATGGCCCTGGAGCCATCATCCACCCCCCCAGTTCTAGATTTTCCCACAAGAGGCAACATCCGCTCCACATCACCCTGCCAAGACCCATCAGCATTCTATATTTTTCAATCAAGTTGTCTCTTACTCTTCTAAACTCCAGCAGATACAAGCCTAACCCGCCCAACCTTTCTTCATAAGACAATGTGTCCATTCCAGGTATTAATCTGGTAGACATTCTTTGAACTTCTTCAAACACCTCTGTTTTCAGGCGACCCCACCTCCACTTTCACCCTCCCCACGTCCTTTTTGCCCCCCCCACCCCTGTCCTTCCACCCTTCCAATATTTAGGAGGCCCTTCATCCCCCCCACTCTGCATATCTCACTGATCCCCCTTTCATGGTTAAACAAATGTTAGAGTGGCACATGAGATTGCACATGGCTCCCCCTGCATGATAGCACAGTGGTTGGCACTGTTGCTTCACAGCTTCAGGGTCGCGGGTTCGATTCCCGGCTTGGATCACCACCTGTGTGGAGTCTGTATGTTCTCCCTGTGTCCGCGTGGGTTCCTCCGGGGGCTCTGGTTTCCTCCCACAAGTTCCGAAAGACATGCTGTTTGGTGAATTGGATATTCTGAATTCTCCCTCCGTGTACCCGAACAGGCGCCGGAATGTGGCGACTAGGGGATTTTCACAGTAACTTCATTGCAGTGTTAATGTAAGCCTACATGTGACAATACAAATTATTATTATTAGATCAGGACACCACATGGCTTGACCCCCGAACCCTCACTATGGGAGGGTCCCCGGCCACTCCCCTGCACTCCCGGCCTGATCGCCAGCGTAAAATGCTAGCTTTGCCCCCGGCAGTGCCCATGTCAGCTGGGCATTCAGCAATGCCAGGTTAGCAGCCAGGTGGCAGTGGCAGGGTGCCACCCTGCCCAGAAGGCATGCACCTGGGGGCCTCCAATCCCTGGGAGACCCCTCAGAGTGCTGGTCCACATTTCTGGAGATCAGTACCGAACAGCACTCGCCCGAGGTCTCCGAGGTGGAGGAGATTGATCCAACGCATCGGGTGCCTCAGGAATCTGCACATTAAAGTGAGAGTAGCTACCTCCCTCAAATGTGCAGATTTGCTAAATAGTGATCCCGCCTGCCCCGCTTTAGATCGCGAGCTGTTGCGAGCCGGGTAGATCCTGGGAGCTGGGTCTCCTGACTTCTATCGGCCATGCTGTGCTAAGCCGAGCTGCTTTCAGGGTACAGCATGGCCATAAAATACCGCCTAATATGCCAGTCTAGTTACACGCTTTTCATTCTTTTGACTATTACGTGACTCTGCCGTGTTTATGCCAATTAAGATGTCATCATATGACCTCCTACCTTCAACTGCCCCTCGCCCAGACTGCTGTCATGTTGCCCAACATCGTGGAGCCTCACTTTCCCAAGGCTTCGATGTGTCCCAGTTTTGATTTTGAAAATCTGGTAACTCTAGTGAAGGATTCACAATCAAGTATCAGAACTGGAACTCAAAATTTGTTCAGATGAAAAATAATGCTCAAATCCAAGTTAAATTTAGATCTGGCGAGTGATATTTGCCTGACATTAGTGACAAAAGTGTGCAACTAACGTATGCAAAACCAGCACGACTGTGGACCTGGCACATTTTGCTGGCCTTAATCCAATGCTGGTGTAAGCAGTTTATAATATTACCTGTATATCACTTCTCACCAGCACATTAATTTCTCAAAAGACAACAAAAAGCAACCTCATACCAAGCATTTAATAACACATGGCAATATTGCTGCAATCCAATAAATTATTCAGGAATTCTTGTACTACAATGTAGTCTTTAGAGAATTAAATAGGCAGCCTTTCTGACTCTATGCAAAGCATTAGAGTGTAACAGAGTCTGCAAACAGGATTATCTCAATTTCTGCTGTGCTATTGCACCATTCACAGGATAATAAAAAGTGGTTTAGTCTGTATGTCTGACACTGACTGTTTACTGCTTACCTTCAAACAATCATCGACAGTAATCGTGACAACACTGAAATACGTCATCTATTTGCATTTGGACCACATTGCTGTTAGATGGTCAGCTCTGAATTCAACACAGTTCTGTACATAACAGTTTGGCAGTTTAGAATTGCGGGTAATGTTGCATAATTATAGTTGGGAAGGAAGGAATAATTTTAATTCATATCGTTCCTTTACAAGCTCCTAAAGTGCTTTACAGCCAATTAAGTTTTTGGGAAAAAAAACTGTTGTACAAAATGTGCCGGCTAATTTGCACAAAGCTAGGTCCCACAACAAAAGATGACCAGATAATCTACTTTGGTAATGTTGGTTCTGAAATATGGCCATGACGCCTAGGAGAACTTCCTGCTTTTCTTCAGATATACAGGCCTGAATTTTCATTAAGTCGGAGGGGCGGGGGGGGGGGGGGGGGGGGGGGGGGGGGGGCTGGTGAAACAGGGGCAGGAGGTATTTCACATATCTACAGTTCATGGAGGCAGAGACACAAGTGCAGATGCCTTTTACAATAAGCAATTTTGATCATGAAAATTTCGGAAACAGGACCCGTGGGCTTTAGAGATTTGAGGAAAAGGTCTTTATGTTCAAGAGATGTGGTGTCACTGGCCATCCCTCACTGCCCTTCATGGTGGTGTGCTGCCTTCGTGAACCACTAGAGTCCATGTTTTGTAGGTGCATCCACAGTGCTGTTAGGGAGGGAGTTCCAGCATTTTGACCGAGTGACAGTGAAGGAACATCGATATAGTTCCAAGTCAGGGTGGTGTGTGGCTTGGAGGGGGACTTGTGGGTGGCAGTGTTCCCATGCATCTGCTGCCCTTGTGTTTCTCATGATTGAGGTTGTGGGTTTGGTAGGGGCTGTCGAAGGAGCTTTGGTGGTAATGCTGCAGTGAATAATGTAGATGGGTTGGAATGAGTTGGCCACTAAGCTGACATAGGGGCTATAGAGATGATTGTGAGGTTGTGGGTTGGCATGAATTGGCATGGAGGGTATGAGGAGTTATGGGGTGGCATAGATGGGGTATGGGGAGTATATGGGGGGTGATGGCTGTGTTTGGTTTACTGATTTTTTAAACCACTGGGATGAAGTCCGCACTAATATAGGCTTTTTAAACAGGCCGCTTTGGCACCCGGCTGCCCCTACGGCTGTCTCTGCACTGCCTCTGGCAGTTGGGAGCTAAAAGTTATCCCGTAATACTTACAGCACAGAAACTGGCCGTTCTGTTCAACAGGTCTCTGTCAGTGTTTATGTTCCACGTGAGCCTCACCCCCACTTTACTTTATCTCATTCTGTCAGTGCAACCTTCTATTCCTTTCTCACACATGGACTTCGCTAGCATCCCCTCATGCTGTTCATCTCAACTATTTCTTGTGCTCATGTTTCTACATACTCACCACACCTTGTGTGAAGTTGTTACACCTCAATTCCTTATTTGATTTATTGGTGACTAATTTATATTTAGGGGGCTGGTTAGCTCAGTTGGTTAGATGGTTAACATGCGGATTAGGGTCCAAGCCCTGTACCAGCTAAGAAAGAGACAAAGCCTGTCTCAGTCCTCACCCTACCAGGTGTGAAAATCATGGCACTGTTCAGCAAATAATTGCCAAGGACCAGCCTTTGGGCAGACAACTGAAGAAGATATTGGGCACGATTTAACTGAAACGTTTCTAAGTGTCACTTTGGGAGGATTTGGCGGGGTGTGTCCTGCCTGTTTTTCAGTGAGATCCACATCTATATTACCCACACTTAGGGTGCGATTTAAGAACAAAACAGTCTCATTCCAGGTGGGATTAGCAGGGTGGTTCCAGGTGCTTATAGTGGCAGGAACAAGACCGCTATCAAACGGCACTCTGATATTTTTGGTCCACAGCAGGGATCGCAATCTCGCAACGCAAACCTCGGATGCAAACCCCTGCAATGCCCCAACTCACCTGTTGAGGAGTCCTCAAGTCCACCTCTCCGCACCGCCCTTCATACGGGCAGGGCAACCCCATGCCAAATACCCGGTGCAGACACATTGCCACTGGGCACCTTGGCATTGCCAGCCTGGCACCATGGCAGGGTCCCCGCCAGCCTGGCAGTGCCACAGTGGCACTCAGGTGTCAGTGGCAGTATTCCAAGCTGGCAGTACCACAGTGAACTGGTGGAATCAGCAATGCCAGGGTGCCACCCTTCCCAGGGGCCTACCACCTGAGGTTCTCTGATCGCCTGGGATCCATTCCACCGTTCAATATGATCATGGCTGATCTTTCATTTCAATGCTGTACTTGCATGCTCTTTTGTCCAAACCCCCCAAGTGAGGACACCCCGCTTGAGATTGCTGAAGCCTCCCCCCCCCCCCCCCCCCCCCCCCCCACACCCCTCCCACCCCATGTCCCTTTTGGCCCCCTGCTCCTTCAGGACCCCTTCCATCCTTCCAATCTTTAAGAGGTCGTTCATCCCCCCCCATCCTGCATATTTCCCTCATCCTCCTTTCATGGGCATGGCTCCCCCTCAGGCCCTGGCCCTTGGCTGTGCCACCCTGGCACCCAGCAACCCTGGCACTGCTACCCAGTCACCTTGGCAGTGCCAGCTTGGTGGTGATACCCTGATACCTTGGCAGTGCCAGCATGGCAGTGCTAAGGTGCTAGCCTGGCAGTGCTAAAGTGCCCGGGTGCCAGAGGAATAGCCAGGGTGGCACCCTGCCCTGACCACCGAGACCATCCAATGGTCTGGGAGACACGCCCAGGTGCCATTACGCCAGGTTTATGTCCGTGTGGACCAGTGCTAAACAGTGCCATTGTCAGGTCTCCCAGGAGCGGGCATCAGTTCCCAGGTGCTGGGATGATACGGCGCAGACATATTTAAATGAGCCTAAATGAGATTTAACAACCCTGTTGCGTCACCAATTCCTTATTGTGATTATGTTCTGTCTTAATTTTTAAAAAAGTGGCCCAGATTTTATGGATGGGGGAGGCAAGGGGAGTGTAATTTTGAATAAAGCACCTAAGAAAATCTCCACAGTACTTTAAAAAACTGCATTTCAAAAGCTTACACAAATTTCTTCAAGTGCTCTGAAATGTATTGTTTTTATGCAATGCAGTATGGGGAGCATGAGATCATCTTGGCAAGCTTGTAGACTAGTCATAGAATAAAAGTCATCTTACAATTAGGAGTTTTGCTTTTCATTGGTAATTTGTATTGCTTCTGCCTGCTTGCAAAAGACTCTGAAAATTATTTTGGCGGCATCGCTGGTGGGCACAGCAATGTCATTTTTCCTAAAACGTACTGCACTTTTCCATAACAAAGAAGGATGTGGTTTAAAGGCCTTGGCAGAACATTTTGTGAATAAACTCCCTTAATTTCTTAAAAATTAGATTATTACCATCTGTAAAACACAACAACAGCTAAAATCATGGCGTTGCTTAACTGGGATTGAATGTAGATCAGCAAATAAATAGAAACATAGAAAACCGGAGTGGAAGTAGGCCATTCAGCCTTTTGAGTCTATTCCACCATTCAATATGATCATGGCTGATCCTTCATCTCAATGCCGTACTCCCATGTTCTCTTGACGTCTTTAGAATTTAGAAATCTATCTATTCCATTCTTAAATATATTCAGTGACTTGGCCTCCACAGCCATCTGTGATGGAGAATTCCACAGGTTCACCACCCTCTGAATGAAGACGTTTCTCCTCACCTCAGTCCTAAATGGCCAACCCGTATCCTGAAACTCTGACCCCTTGTTCTAGAGACCTGCCAGCCAGTGGAAATGTCATTCCTGCATCCAATCTGTCCAGCCCTATCAGAATTTTATACAGCAAAGAGATCCTCTCTCATTCTTCTAAACTCTGGTGAATACAGCCCGAGTCAACCCAATCTCTACTCCTAGGACAGTTCTGCCATTTCAGGAATCAATCTGGTGAACCTTTGCTGCATTCCCTCTGTGACAAGTATATCTTTTCTTAGGTGTGGAGGTTAACCATAAAACTGTGCACACTACTCCAGATATGGTCTCACCAAGCCCTGTACCACTGAAGTAAGATATATTTGCTCCTGTACTCAAGTTCTCTTGAAACAAAGGTCAACATACCATTTGCCTTCCGAACTACTTGCTGTACCTGCTTGCTTGCTTTCAGTGATTGGTGTACAAAGACATCCAGGTCACTTTGCACGTCAACATTTCCCAATCTATTACCATTTAAATTATACTCGCTCATTCTGTTTCTCCATCCAAAGTGGATAACTTCACCCTTATTCACAATATTATTCATCTGCCATGTATTTTCTTACTCGCTCAACTTGTCTAAATCATCTTGAAGCCTCTTAACATCCTTCTCAACACTCACATTCCCACCAGGTTTCATGTCATCACGACAGCAAACTTGGAAATATTACATTTGGCTTTCTTGTCCAAATTATAGATGCATATTGTGAGTAGCTAGGGCCCAAGCACTGATCCCTGCAGGACCCCACTGGTCACCGCTTGCCACTAAAAATAACCTATCTGTTTCTGATTGCAAATTATTTCTCAATCCATACCACTATATTACCCCGATCCCATATGCTTTAATTTTGCACATTGACCTCTTTTCTAGGACTTTATTAAAGGCTTTCTGAAAATCCAAATATATCACATCCACTGGTTCTCTCTGAACAATTTTGCTAGTTACATCCTCAAAACATTTCAGTAGGCTTGTCAAATGTTACTTTCCTTTCATAAATCCATGTTGACTTTGTTGAATCACATTGATATTTTCTAAGTCTTTTGTTATCATATTCTTTATAATAAACTCACACATATCCCCTACTACGTATGTTAGGCTAACTGGTGTGTAATTCCCTGTTTCCTCCTTCCCTCCTTTTTTATACAGTGGAGTTACATTTTCAACCCTGCAATTTACAAGGACTTTTCCAGAATCTACAGAACTTTGGAAGCTGACAACCAACAAGTCCACTATTTGCATGGCCACATCCTGGGATGTAGATTATCAGGTCCTCGGGATTTATCAGCCTGCAGTTCCAGTCTCCAGCATTATTTTTTAGTAATACTAAATTCCTTCAATTCCTCCTTCTCACTAGACCCTTGGTACCCTCGAATTTCTGGGACGTTATTGGTGTCATCCTCCGAGAAGCCAGAACTAAAGTAGTTGTTTAATTGCTCTTGTCCTCCATTATGAAGTCTATGGTTTCAGACTGTAAGGGACCTACATTTGACTTCACTATTCTTTTTACATAATTTAACAGTTCACTTTTATGCAACTTACAAGTTAACTCTCATACCTATGGCCAAAATCTTCTGTCCTCATTCACAGCCGCATTCACAGCGAGGAATTTCCGGTGCCACTGAGAGTGAATGAAGTTTTGGCTGGAACACCTAGGCTGGAATTCTCCGACCATTGGGATTCTCTGTTCCCACTGGCGGCAGGTTTCCCAGTGTACTGGGGTGGCTGCAATGGAAAATCTCATTGGTAAGAGGCGGAAGTATAGAATCCCACCAAAAAAGAACGTGTCCCCGAGAAACACGCAGAGAATCCAGCCCCAAATTTTCCATTCTTGCTCACAACAGGTCCCGCCACAGACGAGAACGGAGAATCCTTTTCTCCTATTAATTCATCTCTTGGTGTTCCTTTGCTGAATTCTCAATGGCTCCCAATCCTCAAGCTTGCTACCTTTTCGAGAAACTTTATATAACTCCCATTTGGATCGAATATTATCCTTAATTTATTTTGCTATCCATGGGAAGGACTGCTTTTTCTGTTGTGTTTTTCACCAGAAAGGAAGTATAACTGTTGCAATGCACACAAGCTTCCTTTAAATATTAGCCATTGCCTATCCACCTCCATTCTTTTTAATGAGGTTCCCCAATCTACCTTAGCTAACTCACACCTCATAGTTTCCTTTGTTTTGACTTAAGACTTTAGATTCAGATTGTACTTCTTCACTTTCCATCCTAATGAAGGATTCTATCATGTTAAGGTCACTGTTCACTGAAGAACCCCACACAACAAGATTATTAATTAACTCCCTCTCATTGCACAGTACCAAATCTAGTATGGCCTGTTATCTAGTTGGTTCTTCAATGACAAACCATCTCATAAACGTTCCAGGAATTCATCCACCACAGTATTATTGCTAATTTAGTTTTTCCAGTGTATATGTATATTAAAATCATATGCATCTCCTACTTCCTGTTCAATGCCATCCCCTATCGTACCACTACTGTTGTGAGACCTGTAGTCGGCTCTTACCCTTCTCGCTTCTTAGTTCACCCAAGACTGATTCTACATCTCGATTTTCTAAGCCACTATCCTCTCTCAGTAGAGCACTGATTTCATCCTTAATTAACAATGCCACCCTACCTCCTTTTCCTTTTTGCCTGTCCTTCCTAAGTATCGAATGCCCTTGGATATTCAGTTCACAGCCTTGGTCACCTTACAGCCTTGTTTCCGTAATTGCAATCATATCATACACATTTACATCAATTTCTGCTCTTAATTCGTTTACTTTATTGTCAATACTCCATGCATTCAGAAACAGTGCTTTTAGACTTGTCTTTTTAACATTTTTACACATTTCTTTAGTATTATGGCCCTATTTGCTGTTAGCCCTTGTTTTCTCTGCCTTTCATTTTTGCTTTCTACTTTTCTATTTTTAATTTCTATCTTTGTTTCCCTCTGTTTGTGCTTCCCACTCAGGTTCCCATCCCCTTGCCACTCTAGCTTAATCCCTCCCAAATAGTACGAGCATATACCTCTGTGAGGATATTGGTCCTGGTCCTAATGGGGTCAGACTGGAAACAGGCAGTGGAGTTTTGGATAACTCAACTTTTGAATGGTGAAGCATGGAAGGCCAATCAGGTATGTATTGGAATCATCAAATATAAAGGTAATAAAGGCATGGATGAATTCAGAGGAGAGAGAACATGATGAATTGAGATGAAAGCTGAAATCACCAAGAATGAAAGGCTGCTCAATACAGACTGGGCTGAGGGAGGTAAGCAGTAAAGATACCTCAGTGAGAAAATAGTTAAACTGGGTGGGAGGTAGATGATAAAGACTTTAAATTATAGGTCAGAAAAGTGGAACAAGGGTCAGACGCTCATAGGAGAAGAAAGCACCATAGGAGTTGTAATAAAAATGGAAAAATGTGATATTTGAGCCGTGGCCATTGTCCTGGGAGGACTTAGGAATTTTGTTTGGGGAACCAATGTTGGGCCAAGGGAGCAGATAACCAACTTGTGCTAGCGTCTTTAGAGGAACGGTATATCACCAGTCAGTGCTTCGAAGCTCACCTGCCTGCCATTCAATTAAAAATCATGTCAAAGCTTTGACCATGTTGCCGGGGAGAAAAAAAAAGATGGTTGGTCACTATTTTTATCTGCGGGTGTGTGTGTTTTTGTTGTTTATGAAAACATTTTTTAAATTGGAAATGACGCTGGGACTCACAGGGGGCCGTTGCTGTTTAAAGAAAGGCGGCAGTTGGCAGCACGAGCGGGAGGCATGCGCTGGTGCTCGCGGCGGCCATTATTTTTTAAAATGATGACAGTTAAGAGCAGTTGGGGCTGTTGAAAGCAGTTAGTTGGAGAAAGGCAGCCAGAGAGGAAGGCAACCGACGGCCGGAGCACAAGAAAAAAGCCAACGGCATGTGAAGGCTGGGCGAACAGTTCCGCAAAGCGAATAAGGTGCCATCAGCTATAAAGAACAAGGTCAGAAATAAATAAATAAAGAGCAGGAGGAAGAATGACGAAGGAAAAACCAAGCAGCCCAGAAAATATATTGGAAGACCCAAGACTAAAAAATAATGATTGACAAGGAAGACCTGAAGATTTTACTACTGGCCCAATACATCGAAAGAAAAAGATCTGTTATATCCTTTAAAAAAAATAGCTTTAATCTTTTAATTTTGAAACTAAACTTTATTTAAGTTAATATCCTGAAAGAATTGTTATTAATTCGAATTGTAAAGTTTACTTATTCTACTTAAAAAGCCTGACCCGTGTGTAGAGCTATTAAGTGATAGGTAAATGAAATCTTCTCGGAAGATATGGGTTATACTGGTGATTAACTTGAAAAATTAGTTTGATCCGAATAGCACCCATCAAAGTCTGTCTAGGAGTCAGGGATACAAGGGAGTCCCTATTTACCACATAGAATTTCTCTACCTGTTTTGGTGTAGGGGGAGATTTCTTACTGATTTCTCGATCCTTTGTGGTTTAGGGGGAGAATTCTTGGTGGTATTAACTTCAGAGTATAGAGAGACAGGTGAGAGGTGATGATAAAATTCACACTATCTCCACAATGGCCTGGTTGGGCAATTGATGGATGGTACAGCCAGGCAGGGGGCTTCACTTAGGGGATAGGTGTCATCCTTTAGCAAAGTTTATGTCAAGGCCTAATGTCAATGCAATCATCCACAATTAATTCATGGAGGGCAAGAGTCAATTGATCTAAAATCACACCATAGAGGAACTGAAAGACTGCCTGATGTTGTTTTCTATTTTTGATTGATTGACCATTGCTACTGAGCCATCCAGAGTTTTGCGAACTGAGCTATCACCATCATTCCTTCTGTTTGATGATGTGGCTGAAAGCAGGAAGCTTCTGTGGCAAGCACTTCCTTGTTAACAGAAAGCTGTTGCAGTCATTTTCCACAGTCCTTTTCATTTTTTTTCCCTGCCATAATTTTGAAGGTTCAAGAAAGCTATAGTTCCGTTAGGATATTTCCAGTGCAGGAAACACTTGCAACAGAAACCTTCTGCACACTTTTACATAATTACCCAAACCTGTCACACTTCTTCCTCCATGAGTATGTAACTCGTTGCTTGTATTTTAGTCAAGTTTTAGAGCTATGTATTTTTCAAGTCCCTCCCTCGAGTAAAAAATGTTTCACAAACCTTTTACTTTTTGGAGGATGAAAAGAAGCAAAAGATGCATGAATAATTTCCAACATAATGACTTCACTAGGAATTGATGCAATCCTGCATTCCAACAAATACCTAAACTCACAAAATATATTCTTACTTGTTATTTTAGGGTAAATTGAGTTCTCCCTTGATTCTACTGGATTCTACTACATTCAAGAGAATCGGTGCTCCCTCGAAGCATGGTTTCCCCACTGGGAATATGCAATTATGAAATTGGTGAATTTAGCCTCACGGGGTGTATCAGTAAATGAACAAGAAAGCATTTGTGGAACACTTTTGCATGAAAACTGACCTTTTAAACGGCTTGTATTATTACATTCAAGATATCATAAATAGAAATGCAGCGTGTTTTATTTTACAAACACGGAGTGTAATTTTAGTTCCCCCGATAAGAGTAGGAGGTAGGCAAGTTGGGGGGAGTGGCATAGGGCATGAATTCCGTTGCCCTTACGGATTTGCCAGTCACCTACCCGCCTCTGATGGTATTTTGCCATCAGCAGGGGAGGTATTGGTTGGCCCACCACTCTGGAATCTATTGAGGACCTTAAGTGACAAAATAATGGCCACTGTGATCCTTGTGATCTTTTTCCGGGCTGAAGGGGGGGGGGGCACAACTATGGGCACCCTGTGCCCAACAGATGCCCCCCTCACCTCCGGCATAGTCCTCCTGAACCTAATCTCCATTCCCCCCTTGCTACCAGTCTGGCCCCGACAAAATCATCCACTCACCTTCTCCTCCATTTCCATGCTTTGTCGTCATGCTGAATTGCTCTCAGTGGTGGTGCTGAGACTAAAAGCTGCTGGCCACCTGGTTGACCACACTTAGGGACGAGATTCTTTGGCTTCCCTGCAGCGTATTTCTCGTGGTGGTGGTGGGGGGCCAGCCATTGACTGATGGTGGGATCTTTCAGTCAATGAGATTTCCCATTGAATCCACCCCATGCCCCTGGAAAACGATAAAGGGAAGTTCCCGCCGGCATAAACAGCCGGAGGATCCCACCCTGGGACTTTTGAGACTTTAGGGATTTAGGGACATGGGGAGATGCAAGTGTCTCTCACCTTGAGCCCTGAGCCAATTAACGGTCTTACAGGCATAAAATTATCTTGCAGTGAGCCTGCCAAGAGAAGGCAGTCTAGATGAAGTGGGCCTATCTGTGGGATGCAGATGCATCTGTCCATGACAGTATTGGTAGAAGTGACCACCATACAGTCCTTGTGGTTACAAAGTCCCGTCTTCACATTGAGGATACCCTCCACCGTGTTGTGTGGCATTACCACCGTGCTAAATGGGATAGACTTCAAACAGATCTAGCAATTCAAGACTGGGCATCTATTAGGCTCTGTGGGCCATCAGCAGCAGCAGAATTGTATTTAACCATAATCTGCAACCTCATGGCCCATCATATCCCTCACTCTACCATTGCCACCAAACCAGGGGATCAATCATGGTTCAATGAAGAGTGCAGGAGAGCATGCCAGGAGCAACATCAAGCATACCAAAAAATGAGGTGTCAACCTGGTGAAGCTACAACACAGGGCTACTTGTGTGCCAAAGAACATAAGCAACAATTTATAGATAGAGTTAAACGATTCCACAACAAATGCATCAGATCTAAGCTCTGCAGTCCTGTCACATCCAGCCGTGAATGGTGCTGGACAATTAAATAACTCACTGGAGGAGAAGGCTCCACAAATATCCCCATCCTCAATGATGGAGAGCCCAGCACATATGCACAGAAGACAAGGCTGAGGCATTCGCATCAATCTTCAGCTAGAAGTGCCAGGTGGATGATCCATCTCGGTCTCCTCCGGAGGTCCCTAGCATCATTGATGTCAGTCTTCAGCCAATACGATTCACATCACGCAGTATGAAGAAACGGCTGAAGGCACTAGATACTGCAAAGACTGTGGGCCCTGACAATATCCCGGCAATAGTACTGAAGACGTGTGCTCCAGAATTGGCCGCACCCCTAGATAAACTGTTCCACTACAGCTACAACACTGGCATTTACCTGGCAATGTGAAAAATTGCCTAGGTGTGTCCTGTGCACAAGAAACAGGACAATTCCAGCCCAGCCAATTACTGCCCTATCAGTCTATTTCTTATGTCTCCATCATCAGTAAAGTAATGGAAGGAGTCATCAACAGTGCTATCAAGTGGCACTTACTCAGCAACAACTTGGGCTGAGCAGCACGATAGCATGGTGGTTAGCACAATTGCTTCACAGCTCCAGGGTCCCAGGTTCGATTACCGGCTTGGGTCACTGTCTGTGTGGAGTCTGCACATTCTTCCCGTGTGTGCGTGGGTTTCCTCCGGGTGCTCCGGGTTCCTCCCACAGTCCAAAGATGTGCAGGTTAGGTGGATTGGCCATGCTAAATTGCCCTTAGTGTCTAAAATTGCCCTTAGTGTTGGGTGGGGTTACTGAGTTACGGGGATAGGGTGGAGGTGTGGGCTTGGGTAGGGTGCTCTTTCAAAGAGCCGGTGCAGACTCAATGGGCCGAATGGCCTCCTTCTGCACTGTAAATTCTATGAACTAACCTGCTCACGGACTCTCAATTTGGGTTCCACCAGGGTCACTCAGCTCCAGACCTCATTACAACCTTGGTTCAAACATGGACAAGAGAGCAGAATGCCAGAGATGAGAGTGACTGCCCTTGACATCGAGGCAGCATTTGACCGACTATGGCATCAAGGAGCCCTCGCAAAACTAGAGTCAATAGGAATCAGGGGGAACACTCTCCATTAGTTGGAGCCATACCTGGTACAAAGGAAGATGCTTGTGATTGTTGGAGGTCAATCATCTCAGCTCCAGGACATCACTGCAGGAGTTCCCCATTGTAATGTCCTCGGCTCAACCATCTTCAGCTGCTTCATCAATGACCTCCCTTCCATCATAAGGTCAGAAGTTTGGATGTTTGCGGATGACTGCGCAATACTCATGACTCCTGCAGCAAGACCTGGAGAATATCCAGACTTGGGCTGACAAGTGGCAAGTTACATTTGCACCACACAAGTGTCAGGTAATGACCATATCCTACAAGAGAGGATTTAGCCACAGCCTCTTGACATTCAATGGCATTACCATTGCTGGAGGTTAACATTGATCAGAAACTGAACTGGACTAGCCATATTAATACTGTGGTTACCAGGTAAAGGCTAGGAATCCGATCGCGAGTAACTCACCTCCTGATCACCCAAAACTTGTCCACCATCTGCAAGGCACAAGTCAGGAGTGTAATGGAATACTCTCCACTTGCCTAGATAAGTGCAGCTCCAACAGCACTCAAGAAGCTTTCATACCTTCCAGGACTAAGCAGTTTGCTTGATTGCTCCCCCTTCCACAAACATTGAAACCCTCCACCACCAATGCACAGTGGCAGCCGTGTGTACCATCTACAAGATGCACTGCAGTAACACACCAAGGTTCCTTAGACAGCACCTTCCAAAACCACGACTACTACCATCTAGAAGAACAAGAGCAGCATATACCTGGGAACCCCACCACCTGGAGGTTCCCCTCCAAGTCATTCACCGTTCTGACTTGGAAATATATCATTGTTCCTTCACTGTTGCTGGGGCAACATCCTGGAACTCCCTCCCTAACAGCACAGCGGGTGTACCTACACCTCAATATACAGCGGTTCAAGAAAGCAACTCACCACCACCTTCTGAAGGGCAACTAGTGATGGGCAATAAATGCTGGCATAACCAGTGACGCCCACATCCCGTAAATGAATCAAAAAAGAAAATCCATACCATATTATCACAAACCTTTTCTAAAACAAGGGGTGAGGTTTACAAGTGTTTTAGCTTTCAGATTATGGTATGAAATTGATTCCTCAGATGAGAGGGTTGCCCAAAAAGAAAGATTGGGTAGATTGGTCCTATGTTCTCCGGAATTCAGAAGAATTAGTGATTATCTGATTGAAACATGTAAAAGTCTTATCGGACTTGTCAAAGGTAAATGTTGTGTGGCTGTTTCCCCGGTTGGAGAATCTAGAATTCAGGTCATAGTCTCAGGATTACTTATCACTGAGAGGAGGAAGAGTTTCTTCATACAGTGGGTTATGAATCTTTGGAATTCTGTACCCCAGAAGCCTGTGCACTGCTTTGTCTTTCCTTATCATGCATGTGTTCCATAAATGCAGCTCCAATTACTGCCAGCACCCGCATAACTATTATACCAGTCGTATGTTTTGGTGTTAATTATGCAATGGATTTGTTGGCATTTCGCCAAATAAATCTTTTTCTTATCTATAGAAAGAACAAAATAATCGCAGCAATTTTGAGAAAACCACTGATTTTCTGATTCACTCACCAATATGCATTCTGGAAATTGTGATCATGATATTGATATGCATGTATATCATGCCATATTGTCATAACTTCCACATCAATTTATTCCACATCCAAATCAATATATTCCTCATCTAAATTGTTTCCAGCTGATCACCATCAGGTGGGCAAACACCAGGTGTGATTCAGCACACACGCAGGCAGGAAAGAATGTGTGTGCTGCTGCTGGCCTCAAAGCTCTGAAGCACCTCATGAGAGAAATTGTCCTTTTTCAAGATGGGTGCTGATATAATGAAATCAACTCAGAAAATATCTAGGAGCAGTACTGCCACCAGCAGGGCACCCCAGTTGAAAAAAAACAGCATAGAAAGCAGCACAGATGAAACCTCCACATTTCTCTTCAATGATTCAAGAAGGGTTGGGCTAAATGGCTGAGTAGAAAGTGAGTGGTCAAGATATGAAATGTCAGAAATATTGTGCAAAGGACCCAGATTCAATGCAGGGAAAGGATCAATAACCTTACGAGGAGCGGTAAGGTAGGTGTGCACACTATTAACTAAAATTATGTAGTGCAGCAACTGTTAACATCATTATATATGTTCCTTCCTGTTTAAACATTCTTCCAATATTTATTTAGCATCCCCTGGTTTCGCTTTTTGCTGCACTCCCTCCCAGCATATTTTCTTCTGTAATAGCCTTCACTTTGTAACCACATTTAACTCTTTCTATGCACAACATCTGCATGATATATGTTTCCATCCTCCTTGTGGTTACGGACCGATTCCAGGTACATCAGTTTTGGTGTTTGCAATACAGCCAATTCCTGCCTCTGCCTTTGTAGGAGAAAAGAGATCAAAAAAGCGGTCTACCATTTTAAGACAGAGATGAGAAGGAATTCCATCTGTTAGAGGGTAATTAGTGCTTGAAATTCCCTTCCCCAGTCAGCAATGAATATATTTAAGATTGGATCAGACAAATTCTAATTGACCAGGGGGGCCAATGGGTAACTGTGGCAGGCAGAAAAGTAGAATGAAGGCCATAATCAGATCAGTTGTGATCTTACTGAATGATGAAGCAGGATCAGGGTGCCATGTGGCCTTCTCTTGCTCCTATTTCTTATGTTCTTCTGTTGTTAACATGGGAGTGGATGAAAAGGGGAAGAGAACCAACCATGCTGCATCCTCCTTCTGCCTCTGATGAGATTCTCTACATCTTGAGCCAGGACGTGCAAGAAATGGGGAAGTAAAAGTTCTAGTCCCAGTTTGGGAGTATGACATATTTATTTTCCCTTTATACCTCATCCTGTTCATTGAAGTACTCACTGACAACAAAATATACAGCTAGTCCATGCTCGGAACACAAGCAAATTGTAATAAAAACATGCAACATTCTTTCTCCTCTTTTTTACAAATAGATTTAGAGGACCCAATTCATTTTTCCAATTAAGGGACAATTTAGCATAGCCAATCTACCTACCCTGCACATCTTTGGGTTGTGGGGGCGTAACCCACACAAACACGGGGAGAATGTGCAAGCTCCACACAAGACAGTGACCCAGAGCCAGGATCGAACCTGGGACCGTGAGGCAGCAATGCTAACCACTGCACCACTGTGCTGCCATTCTTTCTCCTCTTTGTAGGTATGGCTGAGACATGAGTCAGTGATCATTGCACAGTGACTTATTACCTTCTAATTGAGCGAATGAATGGCAGCACAGATATATCACACCTGGGGATTTAAAAAGTGATTTAGACATGAGTGTTGTCATCTCGTGGAATCCTGGTTCTGGTAGTGACCCAATGCTAGTTGGATCTCTGGAGCTTGTGTCACCTCCTATTTGCCATTTGCATTGTGCACTGAGGGGGAAGGTCAGATGCATGCTTCATGCTGTGGTCCTGTGAAATTACAGCTTTCATCACGCTGCTGCCTGATCACCGTTGGACAAAGCCATGGATCTGCATGTCCACTAAACTGCGTGCTGGCTTGTCTAATCAGACACTGAAAACCCTGAGAGACAGTGACATCCAAGCTGGTTCTAATGTCTGTCAGTGTCAATGATTAACTATTTAAGTCTACTCAGTCTTTTAAACTATCTGATACTTACCTTCTGCTCCCTCAAGCGTGAGGCTGTATACCGTCAGCCATTCAAGGCTTTTTAGGCTGCAATTAACAGGTTTTATTCATCCCAGTGGAGTACTCAAACGTTACATGGGAGGAGCATTTACCAATGCTAATGGTGATATAAATAAGCTGGGAAAGTGATTTATGTTGGAGAGGATCAAATTGGGCCCAGAATCTCTTTTGTTAGCTATAAAGTGTAAGCAGGACTGAGATTAACACATAACATTTTGGTAGTTATAACATTGCATTTTACATGCTGTATGTTCTAAATGACTAGACAGACCCGTGTCTAATGACAGTCATTGAAAATAAATTGAAATGAAAATTTTAAAAGTTACTAAACATTGTTGCAAATCAATAATGTTCAATTTAAAGGCAAACAAGTGTTTTTTGTTTGTGGGCATATTTTAAGCTTTCTTACATGTCGAGAACAAAGAAAAGTACAGCACAGGAACAGGCCCTTCGGCCCTCCAAGCCTGTGCCGACCATGCTGCCCGTCAAAACTAAAATCTTCTACACTTCCTGGGTCTGTATCCCTCTATTCCCATCCTATTCATGTATTTGTCAAGATGCCCCTTAAATGTTACTATCATCCCTGCTTCCACCACCTCCTCCGGCAGAGAGTTCCAAGCACCCACTACCCTCTGTGTAAAAAAACTTGCCTCGTACATCTCCTCTAAACCTTGCCCCTCGCACCTTAAACCAAGGCAAGCATGCCATATGCCTTCTTGACTACCTTCTCCACCTGTGTTGCCCCTTTCAGTGACCTGTGGACTTGTACACCTAGATCTCTCTGACTTTCAATACTCTGAGGGTTCTACCATTCACTGTATATTCCCTACCTGCATTAGACCTTCCAAAATGCATTACCTCACATTTGTCCAGATTAAACTCCATCTGCCATCTCTCTGCCCAAGTCTCCAAACGATCTAAATCCTGCTGTATCCTCTGACAGTCCTTATCGCTATCCGCAATTCCACCAACCTTTGTGGCGTCTGCAAACTTACTAATCAGACCAGTTACATTTTCCTCTAGATCATTTATGTATACTACCAACAGCAAAGGTCCCAGCACTGATCCCTGCGGAACACCACTAGTCACAGCCCTCCAATTAGAAAAGCACCCTTTCATTGCTACTCTCTGCCTTCTATGACCTAGCCAGTTCTGTATCCATCTTGCCAGCTCACCCCTGATCCCATGTGACTTCACCTTTTGTACCAGTCTACCATGAGGGACCTTGTCAAAGGCCTTACTGAAGTCCATATAGACATCATCCACTGCCCTACCTGCATCAATCATCTTTGTGACCTCTTCAAAAAACTCTATCAAGTTAGTGAGACACGACTTCCCCTTCACAAAACTGTGCTGCCTCTCGCTAATATGTCCATTTGCTTCCAAATGGGAATAGATCCTGTCTCGAAGAATTCTCTCCAGTAATTTCCCTACCACTGACGTAAGGCTCACCGGCCTGTAGTTCCGTGGATTATCCTTGCTACCCTTCTTAAACAAAGGAACAACATTAGCTATTCTCCAGTCCTCCGGGACATCACCTGAAGACAGTGAGGATCCAAAGATTTCTGTCAAGGCCTCAGCAATTTCCTCTCTTGCCTCCTTCAGTATTCTGGGGTAGATCCCATCAGGCCCTGGGGGACCTATCTACCTTAATATTTTTCAAGACGTCCAACACCTCGTCTTTTTGATTCTCAGTGTGACCCAGGCTATCTACACACCCTTCTCCAGACTCAACATCCACCAATTCCTTCTCTTTGGTGAATACTGATGCAAAGTATTCATTTAGTACCTCGCCCATTTCTACTGGCTCCACACATAGATTCCCTTGCCCATCCTTCAGTGGGCCTACCCTTTCCCTGGCTACCCTCTTGCTTTTTATGTACGTGTAGAAAGCCTTGGGACTTTCCTTCACCCTATTTGCCAATAACTTTTCGTGACCCCTTCTAGCCCTCCTGACTCCTTGCTTAAGTTTCTTCCTACGTACCTTATATTCCATACAGGCTTCGTCTGTTCCCAGCCTTCTAGCCCTGACAAATGCCTCCTTTTTCTTTTTGACAAGGGCTACAATATCTCTCATTATCCAAGGTTCCCGAAATTTGTCGTAAATTTATTCTTCTTCCGCACAGGAACATGCCGGTCCTGAATTCCTTTCAACTGACTTTTGAAAGCCTTCCACATGTCAGATGTTGATTTACCGTCAAACATCCGCCCCCAATCTAGGTTCTTCAGTTCCCGCCTAATATTGTTATAATTAGCTTTCCCGCAATTTAGCACATTCACCCGAGGACCACTCTTATCCTTGCCCACCAGCACTTTAAAACCTACTGAATTGTGGTCACTGTTCCCGAAATGCTCCCCTACTGAAACTTCTACCACCTGGCCGGGCTCATTCCCCAATACCAGGTCCAGTACAGCCCCTTCCCTAGTTGGACTATGTACATATTGTTTTAAGAAGCCCTCCTGGATGCTCCTTACAAACTCTGCCCCATCTAAGCCCCGAGCACTAAGTGAGTCCCAGTCAATATTGGGGAAGTTGAAGTCTCCCATCACAACAACCCTGTTGTTTTTACTTGTTTCCAAAATCTGTCTACCTATCTGCTCCTCTATCTCCCGCTGGCTGTTGGGAGGCCTGTAGTAAACCCCCAACATTGTGACTGCACCCTTCTTATTCCTGATCTCTACCCATATAGCCTCGCTGCCCTCTGAGGTGTCCTCCCGTCGTACAGCTGTGATATTCTCCCTCACCAGTAGCGCAACTCCACCACCCTCTTTACAGCCCCTCTATCCCGCCTGAAACATCTAAATCCTGGAACATTTAGCTGCCAATCCTGTCCTTCCCTCAACCAGGTCTCTGTAATGGCAACAACATCATAGTTCCAAGTACTAATCCAAGCTCTAAGTTCATCTGCCTTACCCGTAATACTTCTTGCATTAAAACATATGCACTTCAGGCCACCAGACCCGCTGTTTCGAGGTTTCTTATTGTTGTTGACTTTTCCTGGCTCATCCTCTTGAAAGTTAAGATCTGTATCATTCAAGCCCTATCTCTTCCTGTGTTTAATGACAAATTGACAACTGCTATAAAAATTTGTGAATGGCATTTTCCTTTTAATTGTAAAACACAAAAATCTGCAACATGGAATTACGAATGTATATTTTGCGTTATTTAATGCAATTGCTCATTTTGTAACCGGTGACCTTTTAAAGTATATTTGGAAGTTAACTAATGACTTGGACACATTGTGACTAATCTCTTTAGTGTACTTGTTGTTTCAGAAGCACTGACAACACTACCAGCACACCAAGCCAAGACATCAGTAAGACAAAAGGTTGCACAACCAAATGACTCTAGACGTGTCACTTTCTGCCTCGCTACCTATTTAATGACTGAAAACTCAAGTAACTGGGGAAAAAAAACCTCCACAATCCAGAAATTCATCTGTTGATTTTTTTTTGAACGAAGCAATGCAGTCCTTCAAACAAAGAAGAATCATAGCACAGGGTGGGGAGGGGGAGTGACAAATGTTCAAAGTTCAACACAGCAATTATAAGATGGAGAAGTTTTTAATCTTTTAGTGCATGATGGTCATATGGTCTTAAGAAGTGTTTCCAAGAGGGAGTGCCAGATGCTTTCACTTCTTTAAAAAAAACACCTGTGATGTAATAGCACTTGCTTGGAAGCAGGCAATGGAAAAAATCTGTTACTGACATGTGAAATAAAAAGATCAACTGTCAACAGCTGGAAAACTGATCCTTGAAACACACTGGAAATTGTGACATTTTACGAGTTCAGCACACTGCAGCTCTAATTCAGAGAGGAAAGCACCTTGCAAAATGTTGGCACTCCGCTTGCAATGTCCAACGCTAATTTTACAGCCTTCAAGTTTGTTTGACATTAAAAAAAAACAAGTTGTCATGCTACTTTGAAAGATCATCCAAAAAGGAAAGTGAAATGTACTTTCAAAGCAAGGAAAACAAGATGTAACTACACCAATGACGGCCCACATTAATATCATCGCCCACAAGTCATGGCGATCAGCCAGAAATTATTTTTTAGTGCACAATTTGAAATTTGTACAAACCATAATTGCTGGAGCTACCTAGTGTTCAAACAAAATGATAAACAGGCCAAGTTTACATGCTATCTGCCTAATCACTCGAAAACCAGCAATTTAGGCCACCTGCACCCATGGATGCCAAACCTATTCAAAATCCCAGTGAAAGGTCAATGGTTGATTTGAGATGAGTGCATTAGCACCTGCCTCCACTGGCTGGATGCAACCTTTCACCTAGGGGCAGATGGAGGCCCTTCCCAAGGCCTAATAACCTTACTTTTAGTGAGAATAGGGTCCCTTTCCTGAGACATTAGTGTGTCAAACCAGCTCCCAATTAAGAAAGAGACAGATTCCAGGTGGAGTTGAATCCCATCCTAACTTTTGGTCTCTTGACAATAGGTCTTCCCGAGTTCTGCCTAGGCCAGGGTGGGAAATGTTGTTGTTCCAAATCAAAATAGTCTTGATTTTAACTCCATGCAAACCCCCCCCCCCCCTTTCCCTCACACCAGAATTGAGAGAATGAAGAATGAGGGAAATGGGAGCCAAAGTTATAGCAGCATGCTAATCACCTTCTTCATGGAATATGAATGCCCGGTCTATTTTAAAGGTGTGTTTTGGAGCACATACTGGAGTTCCTAGTTCCAGATAGGCCAATTTAAGACAGGTTTAATTCCCTTACTCCCTTGTCTACCAATATTCAGGGAATGACCATCTCCAACACCCATCTCCCCACAACTACCTAGCTGAGTACCATAGATCACTCCAGTGTGTCCCTGAAAGTGGCCTCCTTCCATCACAATTCCCATTCCCACTTGCGAGCTGCTGGGAATTAGACCTATACTATGGTTATGGAGCCTGGAGTTAAAATAGGCCAAGTTTCATGTTGATGAGGGTGGTGGGAGAAGCTGGTGGGGAATTTAAGAACTTGCAAGTACACATCTGCACACAAATCTATAATAATCGCTTATTGTAACAAGTAGGCTTCAATGAAGTTACTGTGAAAAGTCCCTAATCGCCACATTCCGGCGCCTGTTCGGGGAGGCCGGTATGGGAATTGAACCCTCTAGGGTTAACCCTTTTGCTCTGAGTATATTCTGTTACCTCGCATATATTTTTTTGACTCCCAAGATTCAGAAGTGGTATATTTTGGCTAATTGGTGCAGGTTTCCACTTGGATTGCAGACTGCCTAATGGAACATTTGCATGCAATCAGCTGTTAAGCATAATTTAAATGGCTCCAGCAACCATTTACACAACTGCATTCGTGCCTACTACACAAAAGAACTGCAAAAATCCTTGTTAATCTATCACTGCCAATTTATTGACTGACATTGCACTGGAAGCTATGCTGTAGCAAGGCAATTGTCTTTGGTTCTGAAAGGCACGCTTCACAAACCAGCGCAGATAACTGATAGCTGAATGCTGTTACGGCACCCAAACTGAGAAGATTGCAGGCATGAAGTAACTTGCACCGTAAGACTCCAAACCGTCTTTTTATGACAATTAGCTGCTTTGAGTATATATATCACAAAGTGCTTCACTACCTCAATTACTCTCTTTTCACCACCCATCCAAAGAATTTATACAATGTTACAGGTCTTTGGATATCACATATGGCCATAATATAGCACAACATTATACAAACTGCAACTTAAACCTGGAACAGTTGTTATACTGAGATGTCAAATGGACCTCATGCAGCAAATCCTTCTAACAATTCAGAACGGGTCACAGAACGGTCTCACATCTTGACATTGTACAAAGTCCTTAAATTTGCAACAGCTCAAGAGAACTTCCTTGCTTGCAAAACAACACGGAACATAATAAACTACAATCTCTTAATTCTCTCAGAGAATGCTACATAAGACAACATTGTCTATGAAGGGTTCGAAGCAATGTATGTGAAGCTGGTGATGGCTGTCATACTCAGGGATGGTGCCATTCAATTCTTGTTAATCTCTTGTCCTCCTATTTACTCATTCCCACATACGATACATTCAACCATGGAAACATTACATGCAGTCCTTTGCATCACATGTCAGCACCTTTAGAGCCAATATTACTTGATTTTCTTCTGTTTTTGCAGGGTAAGAAGAAAATTACAAATAGCCTGAAGCAAATCAACATTTAAATGTACATCAGTGACAGTCATAAAACTAGCAAACATATCTTAAAACCTCCATATAAAAGAAAATGATTGTTTGAGCAGGAGAGTCTACGAGACTCCGTTTCAAATCGTCCTAAATACTTTGCAAGATCTGGCTGGACATATGGAACAGTCCAGTATCCATACCTGTCAGGTCACGCAGGAAGTTCACTATGCACTGCAGTCTACAGTGGAGCAAGTGGCAACTCTGGAGATAGCTGTACCAAAATCCCAATTAAACAGGTCTTAAACCCAGTTACATTATCTCTTGTGAGTACACTATTGCTCGAGAGGTCTTGATCTCCAGAGTTACTTTCCTCAACCACATAAAGCCTGCTGACATAAACACAATTTCAGACTAGAGTGAGAGGCTTAAAGCTATCAATTTACAGTTATATTTGTTAGTAAAATCTAACATTATTTTTCCCATGTCAAATCTGACTAGTTTCTCCAGTAAACATTTGTTTTTGGGTATTGCCACCTTCCTTATTCCTCATTTGGATTAACTTTTCCTTTTTTTCCCCATTGTATAATTTTTCACACAAATCTCTTTAAAGCATCCTTTCACATTAAGCACTATTTTGATACAAAAAGGCAGCAAACGGATCTGATGCCAGACTTAAATCAACACTATGCTCCTTACGCTGACCATTGGGGAGGTGGATGAGAGAATGACCTAAATAATTCACCGTTAGAATTTCTTTTCTTATCCTATACCAGCCACTACCGCCCCCTGACAGCATGGTTGTATTCAACAATTTACTACCCGTGGAATCACACACGTGGACTCAGGTCCATCGTTCAGTGACACTGCACCGGGCTGGTGTACCAATGTGCTGCTATGATTTAGCAATTCTCAATCCAAAAAATATCTAGCCTTTCAATTTTTGAAGCTCCACATAACATCCAGATGTCAAAAATCCACAGAAAGAAAAAAATCTTGGCATATTGTTATTCTGATGCAGAAGCACTAATTCAGTTCTCAGTGGTTTAAACAGAAAACAGCCAAGATGTTATCCTCGTCAATTGGTTTTACCATTGGCAATCCAGCAGAAATTCCATTCATATTTGATTTTGATGCTCCCATGTGTAATGATAAATAAATATAATCATGTAAGTAAGAGTGTCTGTTATAACATACATTCTACCCAGGTGTTTTTAGTACTGTGGGCTGACAAGCACAGTTCAAATGTAACTTTATCGTGTTTTAGTTTTAGGTATTTTCCTGATTCTTTGAGAACACTGATGGCGGCTTGCCTACCTTGAGCTGAAGCCAAGGCTTTAATAAGGAAGAGACTTCAGTCAGAAAAGTTTCAAACGATCGTGCCTCTGTTGCTGGTAATACTCCCACGTTAAGCTATTTTGATTGATTTTAGGGATTCTAGTAGGAAGTGGTCCTTGCAGAGTGGTGGCATTATGGCACAGTGGTTAGCACTGCTGCCTCATAGCACCAAGGACCCAGATTCAATTCCAACCTTAGATGACTGTCTGTGTAGAGTTTGCACATTCTCCCTGGCCGCGATTCACCGATCGCAGGACTAAGTGTCCGTGCCGTCGTGAACGCCATCACGTTTCATGACAGCGTGAAACGGGAACAGGCAGTAGGGATTCTGGCCCCCATCACCCCAGGTGAAGTAGCGCTTTTCCCTGCCCCACAGGCCGCCCCCCCCCCCCCCCCCCCCCGACCCTTCTCGCAGAGTTCCCGCTGGTAGCGACCAGGGGTGAACGGCGCCAGCAGGACTCTGCCGTTTGCGCGTGGCCGCTCGACCCACCCAGGCCGGAGAATCGTCGGCCCGGCCGCGGACAGCGGAGCGGGACCAGCGCTGCCCCAAATGCGCCAGCGCAAATGGCGCTGATTCTCCACACCTCAGAGAATCGCATGTCAGCGTCGAGGCAGCGTGGCGCGGTTGCGACAATTCTCTGGCCCGGCACGGGGCTGGGAGAATCGCGCCCCCTGTGTCTGCATGGGTTTCCTCCAGTTTGAGGGCCACGAAGAATCCAGCACGAGTTTGTAGAATCAAAAGAAATAACTTTATTTACAATTACATATATACAACAGCAGCAGTAGACTCTGCAAATGATTTCTCCACTCTCCTCATTGGGGGAGCTCATACTAAGAATTGTGGGATTGTTATTAGTCCCCAGCCAGTAGTAATCAGGCAGGTTACAACACTCCAGATGCTCTGGTTTCCTCCCACTGTCTAAAGATGTGAAGGTTAGGTGGATTGGCCGTGCTAAATTTCCCCTTAGTGTCCAAAGGTTAGGTGGTGTTATGGGGATAGGATGGGGGAGTGGGCCTAGGTACGGTGCTTTTTCGGAGGGTCGATGCAGATTCAATGGGCCGAAAGGCCTTCTTCTGCACTGTAGGGATTCTAGAATTCTAAATGGTGGACATGCAAATTGTGACTTCCTTTATCTATATGACAGATGGAAAATCAGTCCTATAAACTTTGCAAACACCGCTGCTGCTGGAAATATCGGATCATAGAATTACCCCAGTACTGAAATACATATTACACCTGAAACTATCAGCAAAAGTCTCTTTTGAAGTACAAATGTTTAGAAGAAAGTGCAAAATGGGATTCTGGTCTCCACTGCAGAATGTGTACTCTCTGAGTGGAGACCAGAATCCCATTTTGCACTTTCTTTGTAAAAATCAAGATGATCTCTGTCCTACACAGTTGATTTCTACCCATGAGAAACCCAAAGAAGACAGCACTCTCTTTGGGTAAATAAAGGCAAAAACTCCCTATTTGAATAATAATTGGTTATTTAGTGATCAATACAAAAACTTTAAGCTACTAGGGTGCGATTCTCCGGAACAATGTCCAAGTGCTGTAGCGAGCGGGAATTGCCGCGTGTTTCCCAGCGAGACCGGCAACACTATTCAACGTTAATTGGCCCACTTAACGAGGACTCATGGGCTTCCCGCCGCCAATGCCGGCTCACCAGCTGATTCAGCGTGACCGTGATCGCCAGCCCCTCGCTAACAGGTTCGAGCAGCACTTAGGCTGCCCTTGCTCAGCCAACCCCAGCCAGCTCACAACAATGGCGCCGAGGATACCGTCCCCCAAGATTCAGGGATGCTGCCCTGGGGAGGCTCCTGGATGCGTTGGAAACCAGGAGGGATGTCCTCTTCCCCCAAGGGTGCCGGAGGGTGAGTCATAGAGCAGCCAGTACTGCCTGGGATGAGGTGGCGGCAGCAGTCAGCTCGGGCAGTGTGACCCGGAGGACTGGTGTCCAGTATCAGAAGAAGGTCAACAACTTACAATGGGCAGCCAAAGTGAGTATGCACCAACGTCCCCCTACCCAAGGGAGCATCCCCTGGGCAACCCCCAACCCTCCCTCCATCCCCGTACCGCACTCCCTCCACCCATCAGTCCAACCCTCACTTCATCCCAACCTTCCATTCCCACAACTGTGAACCACGCATGAGGCCAACAATGCCCTCTCTGTGTCCCCTCAGGAAAAGCTCTCCCATAATCTGGCAGTGAGGTGCTGAACTTGAGAATCCTCACCTCATTCGAGGAGAGTGTCCTGGAGGTGTCTGGTGTGGCCAAGGACAGGGCGGTCACCCACATGAAGGCTGGCAGATGCTGCAGAGGTGAGGAACCACCAGCCACATCAGAGGACCTGTCTAACGTGACCCATCCCACCTACTGACCACATGTCCATTCTCCCAGAGCTCCTCCAGCAGATGGTGCCGGCCCATCCCGCGCTGCTCCCCCCCGACTCCGAGGACAACACCTCGGAGGAGAGTTATGAGGATGCAACTGTTATAGTCACGGCACAGCTATCATCTCCACCCTCCACCAGCGCAGATACACACACCTTGGTGGGAGATGTTAGTGGTCAGGCTTCTGGGCACAATCTGGTGAACACCATACTGCTGCTGATGTACATCTGGTGGAGGCAGGAACCCCAGGCGAGACAGCAGTCGGAGGTCTGCTGGATCTCTCGATCTAGCACTATCGTGAATGGGTTGTTGTACAGCACATTAAACAACCCTTTGCACAAACGTTATGATGCCTCTGTCACTTTCTTTCATGATGCGGGATGCCTGAAAATCATGTCCCTACATTTAAAATAACTTATTTTGGATTTTATTTCTCTCATATCAATTATTGACCTGTCCATATCTACAGTGAGCGAGTGGCATGATAAAGCATACTGCAGATTCCTACAATTACTGCTTGTATCGGGATTTGATGGTCCAGTATTGCAGCTTTGCATAAAGCAAGTAGAGCATATTTCTGAATGGCTAACAAAAGGAAACATCAAAGTTGTTTCAAGGTTTTCATGGTGAAAGCAGTAACACTGAGTATGCCAAATTTATGGTTACACCATGTAATGTTTTGCTCGGAAAGGAGCAGTTTTAAGGTAAAATTGGGAAGGTGGTGGCATAATGGTAATGTCACTGGACTAGTAATCCAGAGGCCCATGTGGTCTGGGGACACGGGTTCAAATCCCATCATGGCAGCTGGTGGAATTTGAATTCAATTAATAAATCTGGAATTAAAAACTAGTCTAATGGTGCCGACAAAATCATTGTCAATTATTGTAAAAGCCCATCTCGTACACTAATGCCCTTCAGAGAAGGAAATCTCCCATCTATACCTAGTCTAGTTCCAAATCCACAATAATTTGGTTAAAGCTTAAATGCCTTCTCAAACAGCATAGCAAGCCACTCACTTGTATCAAACTGCTACAAAGTCTAAAACGAATAAGACCGGATGGACCACCCGACATCGACCTAGACACTGAAAACAACAATGGCAAACCCAGCCTGGTTGACTCTGCAAAGTCCTCCTTACTAAATTGGGTGAGCTGTCTCACAGACGAGTCAAGCAACAACCTGACATAGTCAAGCACAAAGAACCATAACCTTACAATCATCATCCCTGGGTATGTCTGTTCCACCGCAGGATAGACCTACCAGAGGTGGCGCAGCTTGGTCGTAAGCGGTCGGCTAGCAGAGCTAAACATCTTGTTCCCCAAGATGTCTCATGGCATCAGGTCATGGGCAAGGAAACATTCTGCTGGTTACCATCTACTATTCCTCCACAGCTGATGAATCAGTACTCCTACACATTGCACCCCATTTGGAGAAGGAGGCACGGAGGGTGGTAAGGGCACAGAACATACTCTGGGTGGAGCACTTCAAGGTGCATTACCAAGAGTGGCTCAGTAGCCCAGCATATCAGTGCAAAAGACAAGGTTGAAGTATTTGCAGTCATCTTCAACCAGAAGATGGATAATCTATCTTGGCCTCCTCGTGAGGTCAGCATCACAGATGTCAGTCTTCAGCCAATGCATTTCACTCTACGTGACATCAAGAAATGGTTGAAGATACTGGATACTGAAAAGACTATGAGCCCTGACAAGATTCTGGCAATACTATTGAAGAATTATGCTCCAGAAGTAACTGTGCCCCTCGTCCAACTAGTCCAGATCAGCTACAACACTGGCATCTATCATTTCTATCATGAGAAAACGATGGAAAGTGTTGGTGACACAGCAATCAAGTGCCACTTACTCAGCAATAACTTGCTCAGTTAGAGTTCTGCCAGGGTCACTCAACTCATAACCTTGTTGCAGCATTGGTTCAAATACAGAGACTGCCCTTGACAGAAAGGCGGCATTTGACCGAGCATGGCACAATGTTCCTTAGCAAACTGGAGTCATTGGGAATCAGTGACAGAACTCTATACTGGTTGGAGTGATAACTAGCATAAGGAAAATGGTTGTTGGAGGTCAATCACCTCAGTGCTGGAACATCACTGTAGGGGTCCCTCAGATTCCAAGAACAGCCGCTTTCACCTCTGTTGAATCCGTGGTAGGCAGAACGTATAGACAAAAATAGAAATTACAAACTAAGGTTTATTTCAATACAATTACAATACTACTCCACTCCACTCAGGGTCTCCTTCCCTGACCTGCAGCTAGGCCAGGGTTTTTATGCAACTCGGGCTCTCCTTGTAAAGGGGAAACCCCGTCCCCTTAAAGGGGAAGGCCTGCCAGTCTTAAAGGGGACTTCATAATCTGGGGAGGTCACGGGAAATCGTATAGTCCTGATCCCAGGACCTCCCTTGAGGTGAAAACAACCTGCTTCATCAATTCATCATCAGGTCAAAAGTGGGGATGTTTACAGATGATTTCACAATGTTCAGCACCATTCATGATCCCTCCGACATTGAAGCAGTCCGTGTTCTGAAACATTCTGGGATAATGTGCAGCAAGACTTGAACAATATTCAGGCTTGGGCTTAGAATTGGCAAGTAACATTCTCCCACACAAGTGCCAGACAATAACCATCTCCAACAATGAGAATCTAACCATCTCCCCTTGATATTCAATGGCAATGCCGTCACTGAATTACCCACTACCAACATCCTGGGCATTAACATTGACCAGAAACTGAACTGAAATAGCCATATAAACACTGTGGCTACAAGAACAGGTCAGAGGCTGGTAATTCTGAAGAGAGTAACTCACCTGGCTCCCTAAAGCGTGCCCACCATCCACAAGGCCCAAGCCAGGAATGTGATGGAACCGTCTCTACCTGCCTTGGTGAGTGCAGCTCTAATAATACTAAAGAACTTAACACCATCCAGGACAATTCAGCCCACTTGACTGGCACGCCATCGACCCAATAAACATTCATTCCCTCCACCATGGCCGAACAGTGGCAGTAGTGTGTACCATGTACAAGATGTACTGCAGCAACTTACCAAGGCTCCTTTGATAGCTCCTTCCAAACCCAGTAAGAAGGACAAGGGCAGCACATACATGGGAACATCACCACATGCAAGTTCCCCTTGAAGCCACAGACCATTCTGACTGGGAACTATATTGCCATTCCTTCATCGTCACTGGGTCAAAATCCTGAAACTTCCTTCCTAACAGCACTGTGGGTGTTCCTACAACACATGGACTGCAATGCTCCAAGAAGGCAGCTGACTATCACCTTCTCAAAGGCAATTAGATGGCAATAAATGCTATCATAGCCAGTGAAATTCACATACCATGGATAAATATAAATAAAATTACATAGTGTAATGGGAAAATTGTCTTCCTCAAAAGAAACATGTGAAACGTATCTGTCTTGGTGATGAATGCGTAGAAAAGTCTCACGAAAATGTAAAAAGGAAGCAAAGGGAAGAATTTGAAATGGCTCCCATGACTTTCTTCACCTGTTTCTACACAAAATACAGTTCTGAGTCACAATAATGCCCTAATGATTGATACCTCTTTTTTAGTGTAATTCTGTACCTCATTATTCATAATTATTGTTTCTCTGTCCTGATTTTGCTTATCTTTATTGTGGTTTCTTTTATCTTCCTTTGTTGCTTCTCATGTCCTCTTCCTTTTCTGTTATTTAACTTAGTTTGTTTCCCTCACTCTTCCTTCCCTCTATCCTGCAATAAACAGTATGGCGATTGTAAAGGACTTCAAGAGGACATAGCAAGGCTGGTGGAATAATAGGTGGACATATGACAGATGAAATTCAACACACAAAAGAGTAAGATGATACATGTTGGTAGGAGGAATGAGGATCGACAATAATAGCTAAACAATACAATTTTAAAGGAAGTGAAACAGAAATCTGGGGGAATTTGCACACATATCTTTGAAAATGACAGGGCAGGTTAACAAGGCAGTTACTAAAGCATATGGAATGTTGGGCTTTATAAGTAGAAGCATAGAGCACAAAAAACAGGAAGTTGTACTAAATCTATATGCAATACTAGTTGCCCACAGCTGGAGTATCATGGCAAATTCTGGGCATCACAATTTAAGAAAGACATGAAGACTTCAAAGAGAGTACAGAAGAGATTCATTCGAAGGATTCCAGGGATGAAGGATTACGGTTATGTGGATAGACTGGAGAGGCTGGAGTTGTTCTCCTTACTGCAGATAATGCTAAGAAGATTTGATAAAGGCATTTAAGATCATGAAAGGTTTAGATGAGTGAGTAAAGAGAAACTGTTTCCGATGACTGAAGAGTTGATAACTAGATTTGAGACAGAGAATTGAGATAACTGGTCTAAATTGACAACCTAAGGAGACATGAGAAAAATATTTTTCAGCAACGAGTGGTTAACATTTGGAATGCATTGCCTTATTAGCATAATGGAAACAGATTTAATGGCAGCTTTCAAAAGGAAATTGAATAAATTCTTGAAGGGGAAAACAAATCACAGAAATATGGGCAAACAGTGGAGAAGTTGGACTGACTGGATTACCCTTCAAAATAGACGGCACAGACTTGATGGCTGTTTGCTCTGTTTATTTCTAAAGTTTAGAATTTAAAAACTGAACAAATAAGACAATATTCTTGATCATTTAACAGTCAAGTGCTGGGTGCTGCCTTACCATTCAAAAAAAGTTTAAGGTGCATACTACTACAAGTATAAACTATATTTGAAATTCCAATTCTATTTTCCAAATGTGATTCATAGCTTAGAAGCATAACTTGTGAAAATTGACACAAAAATATTATGCAAATTATTTTGTCTTGGATACCTTCTCTGGGGTGCCATGCCATTCAAATCTAAGTGAGAATAATTAGAAAACAATAAGGTGTCTTTTGTCCATTAAACATATGTCAAGTGAATGCTCCTCAGTTAATACTGAGGATTTGGATATTTCAGAAAGGGTCAAGTTGGTTGACATTTCGGTAGTTATACAAAAGATGGAAAAAACTGTAATTATTTTGTATGTTCATAGAATCATAGAATTCAGATATATTGTGATGAGCTAAAAAAGATGTCAACATTTACATCATATTCAAAAAGTTTATTATGATTTATGTGTAACAAGTTGGTATAGGGCTCTGTTACTTTACCCAAATTTCCATTATTTGCTGGTTAACCATAACAATGAGTGCCAGCAAGCTAGTCAGTGTGGAGATCATGATTGGCAATCCTAATCCTATGCTGATGCACACACTCACTGCAATGGACATGGATTCACAAATAGGATTAGCCAATCTTTAATTGTTTAATTAAAGAGCAATAGAGCAAATTATACCACTCCTTATAATGTGGTGCCAAGATCAAAGTAGAGATTGGGGATCCTGACCTGTAAGCTTCAAATATAGAGACATTGGGTGGGATTTCCTGACCACCATGCTGTGTTTTTTTTCGGTGGGGGAGGTGGGCCGCCAGTGGGATCTACCGGTCCTGCCCTTGTCAACATAATTTCCCGTTGACTTCAGCTCTCGCTGCCGGGAAACCCGTGCGCCGGGGTGGGACCGGAACTTCCCACCGGCGTGAACAGCCAGGAAATCCCTCCCTTTATCAACAAGCCTTTGGGAGTTTCAACCTCAAAATTTAAGAACGTTTTGCTGACTATTGTTCATCAGCATTGGTGAATGCTCAAGTAAGAGTCAGTTATATCAGACCGTTTCTAGTCTGGACATTTTGACATGCTATTTGGCACATACCTTAGTACAAAATTGAATTGAACCTGACCAGGGTATCTCAGATAAACTGAGATCCAGCACAATCATTGATTTGAAAATGGTTACAGATGAGCAACTGATTCAGTAAATCTCCCACCTGAAACAGTAAAGTTATGTTGGGAAAGGAATATAACTTGCTAAAAGAGTTCAATAAAGTAGTTGGTTTAAATCTTAAAACAGTTGCAGTTAATTAAAGTTAATTTAACACTTTTTGTGGTTTAAAAGAACAACAATGTTAACCCAAAGAACTTTTGTCATTCTCAACGGGAAGTCCAGAAATTCTCTCATGGTTGAGGTACCATAAGGGCTTCCATTCATTACAAATCTGACACGACAAATCCTTTTACAAATTTCAACTCATTTCATCAAACAAAAATACTGTAATTATCTGTCTGTATAAATCATATCAGTAATGAACATAAGAAGGTGGCACTTACTTCTTGGTTCTCTAGGTCCATCCACTGTAACCTTTATAGCTCTGTGATAGGTTGCCACTTGGGGTGGGTTTGTGAATACTGTGATTGTCAATGTAAAACTTTTACCTGAAAAATATAGTTACATTTAATTTTACTTATAATGACCATTATGTCCAAGCCTCCCATCAACAACTATTTCTGTTTTCCAGCATTACGATAGTGCGGATTTAGATAGCTAAGAGCATCTATACTAGTCATTGCAATCCTGAGGTGAGTGTTTACCAAAGTGACAGAAAGTGACTTGCTTAAAAAATTATGTTAACTCAAAGTCACAGGTTGATTCCGTTATTGATTATAATTCTTTCTGTTGCTCATTATACATTGCATTCTTCCCAGGCCTGTTAACATGGAAATAGGAAACTGTTCTTAATGCCAAATAATATCCCATAATATAAACAATCATGTATGGTACAATCATAGGTATTAGTAAATGGTATAAGCTAATTTATAAGTGTGAAAAACTTATAATTCAACAACAATTTGAATTTAGTTGGCTTAGGAAAATGTCCCAAAGCCCTTGCCAGATGTATAATCAGCCAAAGGAAGGGATATTAGTATCAGTGACTAAGCATTTTTGTCAAAGATGCAAGTTGAATGAGTATCTAAAAGAGGACAGGGAGCCGGGGAGAGTATGGGAACTAACTTGCTCATATTTGCCACTGGAGGGACAAAGTAGGGCGGGTGCACAAGATCAGAGTTAGAGGGACCCAAAGTTCTCAGGAAATAGGTATGGAACTGGAGGAAGTTACTGAAATAGGCTGAGGCAAGACAAAGAAAGGATTTAAGCATGAGGGTAAGAATTTTAAAATCATAGGCTTTGAGGATACGGTTGCCAATGTAGATCAGCTTGTCAGTTTTGTCTGCTTACATGGGGATTGGTGTCAATATTAATGGGTCCAATTGACATCCCAATGCTGGGGGGACAGGAATCCCATGTCAGCCCCTTCTGTCCTCTGACTGGGTATGGTTTTGTCACACTTAATTTCATTTGATTACGTGAGCCTGGCTGCCATGGCTCCTGATTGAATCCAGCCCAGGATGTGGTTTTATTATTGCTAAACTAGAGAAAGTTACAGTTCATCCTGGACTGGATGCCAGACAAACAGTTTGACAAGTTGGAGGGTTTGAGAGAGGTGGTGGAGAGGTAGAGTATGGTGTCATTGGTGTACCTGAGGAAAGTGACTCCATGCTTTTATATGTCACTGAGCAGCTGCATAAACTTGAGAAATAGGAGGGGCCTATGACAGACACCTGGGTAAAGGTGCAGGTGTGAGAAGTGAAGCTATTATTCGATATGCTCAGGCTGTGACTGATCAGTAAGAATGGAACCAGTCGATGGCTCAATAGGTTCCACTGAGCTGAACATGGAGAGACATTGGAGGTGCATTATGTGGTTGATCAAAAGCTGCACCGTCAGCCATCAAAATAGTTTTTGGGGCATTACGTAGGCTAATTTCAGTGCTGAGCCACTGGCGGGAACATGATAGGAGAGATTTAAACATGGAGTTGTGCAAAAGCTAGGCATGGATTTAAAAAAGCAACCGCATGATCAAGGACTCTGGGCAGGAAGTGAACGTTGGAGTAATCTTTTGCAGGTAGAGGTATCAGAAGTGGGTTTGAGAGAAGGTCAATGAAAACCAAGGTTTGGAAATGGAGAGGTATAGAATTTTCTCTGGAGGAAAGGAATCATTTACAACATCAGCTAGTTTGGTGGAAAGCAAATTGGGTAATTAGTAGTGACCAAAGGAGCAGAAATCATGGAAAAAAGTGAGCATGAATAGGAAATTAGGGAGGATAGGAGAGAAATTCGAGAAGGACACAGGACCAGGGAAAAGACGGGGGAGAATTTGAGGGAAGTTAAGGGTAGATAAGGAAGGGGAGAATGGTTTAAGGGTATGATTGAGAGTGGATAAAAGGAGTCCTTGCTTCCCAGATAATAATCAGAATAATACCAGTTGTGATATTGGAGACAGAGGCCTGGGAGTACTTGATGGGACCCTCATGGCCTCGTAATGGATGAATAATCCAGCTGTACACCAGGGGCGGGATTCTCTGACCCCCCGCCGGGTTGGAGAATCGCCGGGGGTCGGCGTGAATCCCGCCCCAGCCGGCTGCCAAATTCTCCGACGCCGGAGATTAGGTGGGGCGGGAATCGTTCCGCGCCGGTCGGCGGGTCCCCACAGGTGATTCCCCGACCCGCGATGGGCCAAAGTCCCCCTCGTTCTATGCAGGTCCCGCCGGCGTAAATTGGACTAGGTCCCTTACCGGAGCGACCTGGTGGCGCGGGCGGGCTCTGGGGTCCTGGGGGGGGGGGGTGCGGGGAAATCTGGTCCCGGGGGATGTCCCCAAGGTTGCCTGGCCCGCGATCAGAGCCCACCGATCCGCGGGCGGCCTATGCCGTGGGGGCACTCTATTCCTATGCCCCAGCCGTGTAAGCCTCCGCAATGGTCGGCGCAAAGGTGAACCCCCCCCCCCCCCCGCGCATGCGAGGGGATGACGTCAGCAGCCGGTGACAGCTGGCGGACTCCCTTCGGCCCCGGCTGGCGCAGCACCAAAGGCCTTCCATGCCGGCCGGCGGGGCGCAAAGCACTCCGGCGCCGGCCTAGCACCTGAAGGTGCAGAGGATTCCGCACCTTTGGGGCGGCCCGACGCCGGAGTGGTTCACGCCACTCTGTCCCACCGGGACCCCCCGCCCCACCGGGTACGGGAGAATTCCACCCCAGATATAGTAACACATGAATTCCTTGAACTTGAGAGAATAACAATTTGACTATACCTATGGTAATGGGTGGCATGGTAGTACAGTGGTTAGCGCTGTCGCTTCACAGCTCCAGGATCCCAGGTTCGATTCCCGGCTTGGGTTACTGTCTATGAGGAGTCTGCACGTTCTCCCCGTGTCTGCATGGATTTCCTCCGGGTGCTCCGGTTTCCTCCCACACTCCAAAGACATGCAGGTTAGGTGGATTGGCTATGCTAAATTGCCCTTTGTGCCCAAAGAGGTGGACAGGATTGCTGGGTTACGGGCAGAGATGTGGGTTTAAGTAGGGTGCTCTTTCCAAGGGATTGTGCAGACTCAATGGGCCGAATGGCCTCCTTCTGCACTGTAAATTCTATGTCTATGTCTAATGCTAGGGCCTGGATTTTTGTAAAGGTGGGGAGGATCTTCAGCGTAGCCAAAATGAGGCTGGAGACCTGACTCCAGAACTTCCGACCCCAAATCTGGCACCCGCCATTTTTGCCAGGTTAGATGAATTGTAGTTATATGTCTGATTTAGTTATGTTTCAGGTCAATGGTAACCCACGGGATGTTGATAGTGGGGAATTTAGTGATGGTAAAGCAGTTTAATGTCAAGGGGAGATGGTTAGAGTCTCTCTTGTTGAAGATGATCATTGCCTGGCACTTGGGTGGTATAAATGTTACTTAGTACTTATCAGCCCAAGCCTGAATGTTGCCCAGGTTTTGTTGTGTATGGACACAGACTGCTTCATTATATGGAAAGCCAGGAAAGGTACTGAACATTTTGCAATCATCAGTCAACATCACCAATTTGGGCATAATGGTAAAGGTAAAGTAATTGATGAAGCAGCTGAAAATAATTGGGGCCTAAGAAACTACCCTGAGGAACTCCTGCAGTAATGTCCTGGGGCTGAACTCATTGGGCACTAACAACCACATCTTCCTTTGTGTGACGCCAATCAATGGAGAGCTTTCATCCTGATTCTTGTTAACTTAGATTTTAATGGGGCTCCTCAATGTCACATTTGGTCAAATGCTGCCTTTATGTCAAGGGCAGTTACTCTCACCTCCCATTTTGTGTTCAGCTCTTTTATCCATGTTTGGACCAAGGTTGTAATGAGATCAGCAGCTGCTTGGTCTTCGAGAAACTCAAACTGGGCATCGGTGAACAGCTTGTTGCTGTGTAATTGCCATTTGACAGTATTATCAACGTCATCTTCCATCACTTTGCTTAACGTCACTGATGGGGTGGTAATTGGCCAGATTGCATTTGTTCTGCCTTTTGTGGACAGAAAATTCCTGGGCAAATTTCCACATTGCCAGATAGATGCTAGTGTAGCTGTACAGAATGGTTAAGAATGCAGCATGCTCAGTGACCGATGGTGGTATAGTGGTGAGCATAGCTGCCTTCCAAGCAGTTGATCCAGGTTCGATTCCCGGCCATCGCAATAGTCATTTGATTGGAATGTTTTAATAATGCAGCATGCTCTGGGCACAAGTCTTTAGTTCTAGTGCCGGGATGTTGTCAGCCCCAGAGCCTTTAGAGCCTTCAGCCGTTATTTTGGTATCACATGGAGTGAATTGAACTGGGTGCTGCAGGGGACCTCCGAGGAGGCAGAGGTGGATCATCCACTCAGCACTTCTACGTGAAGATCGTTGCAAATTGTTCAGCTTGTCTTTTGCACTGATTTGTTGGGGCCCCCATTATTGAGGATGGGAATGTGTGTGGACCCTCTTCCTGTTTGCGGTTTAATTTTCCATCATCATTCAAGACTAGATATGGTAGGACTACAGAGCTTTGATCCGATCCATTGGTTGTGGGATTGTTTAGCTCTGCCTGTTGCATGCTACCCCTGCTGTTTGGCATACCTGGTGAACCAGGTTGGTACTCATTTTTTGGTATGCCTGGTGCTTGCTGTCCTGCATTGCTCATTGCACCAGGATTGTTCTGCTGGCTTGATATAATGGTAGGGAGAGAGCTATGTTGTTACGGACGCTGGTCGAATACAATTCTCCTGATTGACCACAGCACCTTATAAATGCCCAGTTCTGAGCTGTTACATCTGTTCTGAATCTATCCTATTTAGCACGATGGTAGAGCCACAACATGATGGAAAGATCGCTTCTTGGCCTTTTGGCTAAAATCGAGTATGAGATCAGGTGTAATGACTGGATCTGTTATGTCTCTCTTGTGGGGACCATGAATTGGATTCAACATGATGGAGAATATCCTCAGTGCAATTATGGCACTTCATCTCCATAAGGACTGTGCGGTGGCCACTTCAACCAATACCATTATGGACAGATGCATCAGTGACTGGTAGATTGGTAAGCGTACCTGAGGATGATTCCATGAGTATGACTATGTCAGCCTGTTGCTTGACTATTCTGTAGGACAGCTCTCCCAATTTTGGCATTAGTCCCCTGATGATAGTAAGGAAAACCTTGCAGGGCTGAATGGGCATGGTGGGCCATTGCCATTTCTAGAGCCTAGGTCGACAATGAGTGGCCTCTCCGGTTTTATTCAACTTTGACTTTTTTGTAAGCGGTTTGGTAGAAATGAATGGTTTTCTAGACCATGAAGAGGATACTTAAGAGTCAGCTACATTGTGTGGATTTGGAATCACATGTAGGCCAGGTCAGGTATGGATGGCAGGTTTCCTTCCCTAAAAGTGAATCAGATTTCTTATTGAAACAATCCAATTGTTTCATTGCCATCATTACTGAGACTCACTTAAAAAAAAAATTCCCAGAAGAATTAATCAGTTTTAAATTCCAACAGATCCTGTGGTGGGTTTTAATTCCAAATCATTAGCCTGGGTTGATGGATAATTAGTCCAAGAACATTTCTACGACACCACCCTCCAAGAGTGCAGTCAAGGGTCACATTCCTTTTTCAATTGATACAACCAAACAAAACCCATCAATTGATTATTCATTCACCTGCTGTTTGTAGGACTTTGCTGTGTGCAATTAATTAGTTTTAAAGCATTTTTGGACATCCTGTGATAAGCCACTATCCAACTGGAAATTCTTTCTTTAGCTCAAAAACTGAAGGACTGTGGCGGGAATACGTACGTATTATATATTCTTATGATATAAAGTGATGACACTTCAAAAGAAGATTGAAGGTTAAGACTGAAGATAAAGCATTTTGGAGCATCAGGTGGTTGTGAGAAGGGCTATACAAATGCAATATCAGTCACTAAATCAGCTTTACGTTAAAATGCCAAAGTTCATCTGGGACATTGATGCATTTAATCTTTTAACTAATTTAATCTCCGACTCAAACAATAATTGATTATAATACATTTCACAAATTTAATGAATATCTAAGTTTTGTAGTCTACCTGTTTCTACTGTTTCTATTTTGACAAGCTAAATGTTGAATATTTAAATTATCCACAATATAATTTAAAACCTGGTAACATTCCTCCAAGTATAGTTCAAAATGCAAAAATTCTATGAAGGTCATTTTTTTTCTGTGTAACTACCTTACTCATTAGAGCTAAATTAATGTCTGTTAACCAGCTGAATAATTTAAATTTCCCTTATTTAATACTATACAGTGTCTGTACAATTTGTAAGATGCTGGAGGGGTATCATAAAAAGGAATGGATTGTACGAACTAAACTCCTGTACCTTTTGAATACACACATGTAATAAGTTAGATATGCAATTGTTAGTCATTCCCAATAGCAGTTAGTGTAGTAATGATTCAAGACAGGAAGAGGTGGGTGTTGTAAAGTGAGTCAATAAAACAGTCATCACTTTGCATCAATACAAGATTTTGCATAAATCAGTGAATGAATCAGAACAGACTGCTTCAAACTCTATTACTGACTGTGTACTTGGCAGACATGAATGTCCATAAGTTTTTTAAAAAATCTATCGTTTGTAATTGATAGCTTTCAACTTGTCTTTCTGTCCAACTTGCTTTCTCTGTTGTTAAAATGTTTTGGCTTGATGAGTAAGTTACGCAGACTTCTTTACCATGTACAGTTTTCAAATGTCTACATGTAACTGTCCACCCATGATCTCATGCCCTTTGTCCATTGTTTAGGTTTGTCTTTACGTGTTGGATCTTTCGGCTTCTGCAGCTAAACTGTCTTTGACAGTCTGCTGTCCAGGATCAGTTAATAGGTAACTCGAGTTCTAAGTGATTAAATAGCTTGAATACTTGCTTCACTGTGCTCACACCGACTATGATCTGTTGGTGATGGCTCAATGAATGTTCAGTAGAAATGGGAATCTATTAGCAATCTTATCTCAACCTCACTCCTTACTTGAACTGAATCACACAAGACAAGTCTCGACTTAAAAACTCTTTTGCAGCTCTTCCTGCCTGTGGCACACTCGGAGCTGGAAACAAGCCGTCTGCTTCAAAGCAAACCAGGGGTTTGTTCCACGAAGATCATAAGAAAAAAAGGGTCAAGTCTGTTTGGACATAATTACACTTCATCAAAAGAAGCTTTCTTCATCTTCCATGCGTGAAAAGCCTGCAAGCAGTTAGTCTCTTTTTTTGGAAAGAAAAAAATGCTTTTTGGGAAGCCAGCCAAGAGAAAAGCAAAACAGTAAAACTGGGTACACCACTCCTTTGTGATTTCTTTGAACTTTAAAACAACTTTTTCAGGTACATGGTTTATGTGCTTACATTCTGTGTTGTCTTAAGAGTCCTTTGGTTAATACATTTTTTTGATATAGAAGACAACAAAGAGTTGGCACCCAATAGGAGTTTTAGAAACCCCCTTTTCTCTCCCTTTTCGCAAAGGATTAATTTTAGAAAAGTTGTTGGCTTGTAAGAGAAATCCTTCCGGCCATTAAATGTATGTCTGTTTTAAGCAAAAAAAGAGAAAGCTGATCTACAAAGGATTAAGCTGAAAGGGGATCTGTCACTTCCCTCAATTTTGTTTTTCAGTACAGAATAAGTACAGTGCTTGCAAAGATTCTGACATCTTTGAATTTTAAAATACTTATACATTTCTGCAAAGGGCACCTGGAAAAAGTTCTTGCAACTCTGTTGAACGTTTGCAGCTTGTTGAAAGGCGACTACAGTGAAGTTCAGGCGAATACAGGAGAGGAGTGAAAAACAGGAGAGCGAATGCCCACAATACTGAAACGTTGACAGGATAGATAAACAGATTGAAAAGAACATGACAAAATGTAACATTTCAGCAGAAAGTATTAGATACATAGACCCCATAGTCATTATTTAACATCAGATGCAGCGAACTCCTGTTTACAATCATTACTGTACCAGCATAAATACAGGATGGTGTCAGATTCCCGTGCCTGGGAAATACTGCACTGGGACCACACACATACACATATATATATATATATATATATATATTACACACACACACTCACAGAGGTAAAATGCCCACGTATTTAAGTTAGGTAAATTACTGTACCCCTTCCACTCCGACCCACGAAGCGCAAATCATTGAAGCGGGCCACTTGGTTTTTCATTACTGCCGAGGCGTTGCGGAGTTCGGCCGAATAATTCTCATCATTGCCGGCCATGACAGTGACCACAGTGCCGTCAGGAACATCCCCCAAGGCTACCACCTGTCAGAGAACAACACACCATTAGTAGTGTCCTAGCTACTGTCACCAGGGAGCTGCCTCATTCGAAGACCTCGAGGATTAGGATTAGTTAGCACTGAGTTTAAACTGTCCCTGAACAACTTTATAAAGATGGATTTGTCTAGTCTTGTTTCTAAATGGTTGATTTGTTTCAATTACCCAAATACGTTTCAAACTAAAAATAATAAATGTGTTGACTTAACCATATTTTATTGTGCAAAGTAAAGCACTGTTGTTGTGGTTTGCAGGAATGTGTGTGAACATTTCCCCAGCTGTGCCTTTCCCAACCTCCTGATCATTACAGTAAAGGAGTAACGCATTTAGGCAATTACTTTCAAACCACATTGCGCTCTTTAGAAAGCGTTGGACTGATCTGGTGTTCCCAATAAGTTACTGTAAAAAAAGTTACTTTATTTACAATTCTTTGATGTTTGTTGTTCAATATATTTGTGTGACAATTGTTAAACGCTCAAAATTCACTTAAGGAGTTGCTCACACTTTCCTCTGACATAGGTGTACATGAATAATAGTTCAATGTTATGTGCCATATGCAACAGCAGAGAAAATACTGCGTATTCACTAGTTTACAGTCTAAGTCTGTTGAAATACAAACTACATCTTCAGAAAGTTGCTAATGCATTAATCTTAGCAAACTAAAATATTATAAATTCGCATAAAGTGGTTTGATGACTATAAATGTTCAACTTTAAAAGCGGCAATTCTACATCTTTATACATGTCAGGATGCCGACAATACAAGGCTTCACTTTTCCACAGTAGTAACTGCTTGGTACATTTTTCCAACATTTTGTTCTTACTCTGCATGTACTGGAAAAAAAGAGAGTTTTTACCTTGAATGCCACAGGCAGGGTTTTATTACACCTCCAGTGGGACGGCAGGACAGAGCAGAGGAAGTTGGGGCTGTCAGTCCGGACCAACTCTGCCGGGTGATCGGCAATGATATCCACCATGGTTCGGTTCTCATGGGGCCTGATCAGGGACCTGCCGAGTGCCGCTGCCGCCCCGGCAGTTCCCACTCCGGGCCCGGGCTCCTGGTGAGGGATCATCCCGCTCACATCGCTCATCTTTCCCGATGCTGGTAATGTGGTGGACGGAGGAGTAAAGCGCCGGCTCGTAGTGGGATCTACGGGAATACGCATCACAACACTTTGATTAGGGGCTTACAGTAGCCACAAAGTCAATCTGTCCAATTAATGCCAGTTATTGTCTCACTCAATCCAATCCTGTCCAGTTTCTTTATTTTTTCGCCTTCCCTCCTCTGAAATAAAGAACTGTTTTTTCAGGAAAGTCACTGATTCCTCCTGTAGTTATTAATATATTCCAAATGTATGTCTTTGGGGAGAAAAATTCTAATCCAACTTGTGGTCAAGGCGATCAAGAGGGGGAAAAGCCACAGTTTCCAACTGGTGGTTTCACGGAGGTTGGGATTATAAAGCAAGTTTGTGGTCATGAAAAAAGTGAGAGATGATGAGACATCAAAGAGCACGTGGTAGCTGTCGGGGTCATACACGACTTAAAAATACTCCGTATTCCCTTGTAAAACGAGGTCGAGACGATCACGATGGTAGTTTCCAAATCCGATTCTTATCCGAAATATATACATAAATATCTCTCCTGCTCCTCGCTGATGGGGGAATAATTTTCAAGGAACGGCTGTAGAATGCACACTAAAACATTTCCTTGAATGAATGGAAGTTATAAAGCGTCCCCCCAGAGAAAGGCTTTGCTAAAAAAAGGCTCTATTAAAATCATTTACATATCCAATCGTAAAAAAGTGCAAACGCCTACTTGTTATGGTCTGAGCCTATCAAAGCCCTCAGATGGTTTCTTCACAGTTTATTTCCTCAAAAAGTGTTAGGAGGCTGCCGACTTCCAGTTTCTAGTGTGGTTTTAGTTAAATCTTGCTGCTGAGTTCATAGTGATGATGTGTTCAAATGTTTGCAAAACACTGTAAATGGCTTCTAAATGCGACTCGCTGCCTGAATATAAACGTGCGCAATAGGGCTACTGTCGGTTAATTTTATTAAAATTATTTTCAATACATGAGGGAGTGGGGGAGTGCATAAACGCACTGAGTTTGGAACGAATCAAATCCCAAACTGTTAAACTATTACTGTAAATTAGTGGTAAACCCAACAATAACTTTCAAGTGTACAAATGCTACTTGAATTTGAGTGAGGAAGCAATTATTTAGCCAGTCAGTAATCTGGCACTGGCATCGCTCTTGTTAAACCAACTTCAAACGACGTGCTTTTTCAGAAGTATTCATCAAAGGGACATGATGTATTGCATATAACGTTATGGCAAAACATTATATTAGATACACTTATTACACCAAATGACTAATAAAAATAGGGCATTACGCTTCCATCCAGATAACTATACATCCAGTCACGTTTATCTGCAAGATTATCCTGTTCGACGGAAGCAATATTGCAGGTTCCTTCCACAATAACGAGCAGCATAATTGACGCAACATCCAGCACTGCCAAGGCATTCTGCTTAATACAGATTAGGCAATACCTTAATAAAATTATATCCCAAATATTTCTATTACGAGCTCGCGTCCCTTTCTCCCAAAAGGGGCCTTGTCGGGGCCTGAACGCAGTTTGTTCAAATGTACCGCGTAACATAATTCACATATATGAATCGACCAGTCTCTAATTCAGTCTGTGTTGCGGGGGCTATCTGGATCTGAACTCGCTATAATGAGGGTTATTATTCAGTTTATTGAGGTGCGACCGCACGAACACCCTGACGGCTGGTTCGCAGATCCGAATGAAATACCAGCAAACCCTCATTTGTATCGGATTTCCGCGCACGCGTCCTGAAGGTCGCACGCACGCCTTGATTGACGTGCCAATGATCCAATCATCAGTAAAATGGCTCTTGGCAACCAGGGTAAATAAGAGGCCAGATAAACCAATCAGTGCTCCCGATGGGCGGGTAGCGGATGCCCAACCTGTTTGTCATGCTACGCCTGAGGAGACGTCGGTGCTCAGCATTGCGGGAATTGAAGTTCGCGCGCCGCTTGGATCGGGAAGGCACCTCCCGCGACCGGTGGACTACAACTCCCAGCGTGCGCTGCGCACCGCGACTGCGTGGATGTGATGGGGACCGGAATTATGGCTGTGTGCGCGTGAGCAGCTGTCAGTATCCGGAGGAGAGAAACAAACAACAAAACAAAAATCCCAGACACACATATATACATTACAATTCAAACCCTGTCGTACTGGATAGTGTGTGTTTACAGAGGGCTTCCTTATTAAAACCAAAGTGAGTAAATCATTCAACATTCATCTGGTTTTGTGCCACTGGCCTAAATTTTGAATTTGATATAATTTGACACAGTCCTGACGCCCTTAATCCAGTTGTTTACTCTGTTTTGTTGTAGGTAACACGTTTGAGGTTAAACGTGAATCAGACGGTCGAGCTGTTCGCTGTGAAGTGGGCTGAACATTTTTCACTGAGTGGTGCGTTAGCTTCCATCCGTTTAAACTTCACATACTGAACCCGCACGTGGAAGGATCCGCACTGGAATCCCGTATCCCCGCACGTGGACAGAATCCGCACTGGAATCCCGTATCCCCGCACGTGGAAGGATCCGCACTGGAATCCCGTATCCCCGCACGTGGAAGGATCCGCACTGGAATCCCGTATCCCCGCACGTGGACAGGATCCGCACTGGAATCCAGTATCCCTGCACGTAACATTCCAATGTAGTCAGGAATCACGTGTTCGCTTATATGATGGAAAACGGACTCTTCCTGTTTTAATTACTTTTCCTTTGCTTTAGGACCTTTTAATCCAGGTATGAGTGTGGGAAGTTTCTAGGTACCAGCAAGCATATTAGTGCGGCTATTTAAACGTGTCTAATAGCTATCCTGACCTACTTCGTACCTATAGAATTTCCCTATTTTGCTACTCTTGAAATCAATACGGTGTTCATGAAACTTAGGTCCTGTGTCTTTCCCACTAGTGTAAGGAGGTGGTATATTTATACCCTATGTCTTTCCTAATGGTGTTTTATACTGGTGTACATGAACTTCCAAAAGGCAAAGTTGAACACCATGGAATAAAAGGGACAATGGCAGCATGGATACCAAGTTGGCTGAGTGACAGGAGTACTAGTGAACCTTTTTATTGGTGGAAAACATAGTGAGGTTTCCAGAGGCTGGTGCTAGGACCACTGCTTTTCTTGATCTATACTCATGACCCAGATTTTGGTGTATAATACACTATTTCAAAATTTGGAGATGACATAAATCTTGGAAATATTGTGAGGTTGATATACTGTCAAGTGGACTGGGATAGGATGATAAATGGTAGGTGAAATTGAATGCAGAGAAATCTGAGGTGATTCATTTTGATGTGAACAAGAAGAGGCAATGTAAAATACAGTACAATTATAAAGAGGGTTCAGGAGCAGTGTGATCTCTGTTTGTGTGTAAATCATTAAAGGTATAAAGGTAACAGGGAGGTTGAGAAAGTGGTTAATAAAGCAAATGGGATCTGGGCTTAATAAATCAGGTTTGGCCTCAACTGGAATATTGTGTCCAATATTGGGCACCACACCTTATGAAAGATGTAAAGACATTGGTGGGTGCAAAGAAGATTCACAAGGATGGTTCTTGGGATGAGGAACTTCAGTGTGGATAGATTGGAGAAGAGGTTGCTCTCCTTATGGAAGAAAAGATTCAGGATATTTGATGGGTATTCAAACCACGAGGGGCCAGGATAGAGTACGTGGTGAGAAACTTAGTTTGGTGGAAGGATCAAGAACCTGAAGATTGGCAAAATAAACAATTGTGACATGAGGAAGACATTTGTTTTGCTGTGAGTGGCTAGGATCTGGAATGCACTGCTTGAAAGTGTGCTGTGGCAGAGTTGGCATAGAGAATATCTTCAGCTACTTAATTCCAGCAATATACTCGAATGCCAACCTCCCGCTGCAGAATTGAGATTTAAATTACTTCCAGAGTCTAACCATGTGGCTCTTTGAGTAGAAAAAAAATTAAGAGGATAGTGCAGGGAAATGGGGTTAGAGTCGTAGCTGTAGAAAAGTGTGATCTATTGAATGGCAATTTTTTGTGCTAAAATGTCTGTTAAATGTTATTTGATGGAAATCGGTTCTTTCAAAGCAAAATCCCCTGTATCTATTAATCTATGTAATTTTATTGCTTTTGCAGTAAGCCACAGGTCATTCAACTACTCCCAGGCTTCAGTTGTTTTTTAATAGGAGCCTTGACATTATTTACACTTATTTCTGTCTCACCAATCTGATTAGATGTGTAGCTTTGCCTGAATACTTTCCTACACAATTGTTACCGATGAGAATTAAGTGGGTAGAAAATTGAACTATATCCATTCTCCAATTTATTACCCTGCCCAAATAGGTTTTGTCCCCAGTAAATTGTACTTGCATTTCTCATACCAATAATGATCAATAAATAAGAAGCAACTGCTTAAAGATTGTTTTTGTTTTCCCTCAAGAGGAGTTTACCTTTAGCTGTGCTTTGACCACTGTTTAAAATGTAAGCAGGCAGAATGAACTGTAGTTCATGTGCTTTTTCCACTCGCAGTCTCTCCCTCAAATATTTTTCCCTATTGCGTTGCTTGTTTTGTTAATTTCAATAGAAACTGCTGTTCATTTTTGCTTTAATTGTAGCTTTTTATACTTCCCATTGGAAGAGCATCTGGTAGTTGCATGTCTACCTGCTAGAAACTATCCAAGTTACTTGTCATCTTCAGGCCATTATCAATATTGATCAGAATTGTACAGAAATAATTCTACGGCTGTTGCAGGCTAATTTAAAGTGCAGGTTTAAAAATTGTTCATTGCTTTTATTTCATAAAACTGAAACATATAACTACTTTGATTAAAAATGTTCAAAGTAGCAGATAAGTATTGTACCCGAATTTAATGGCTGAAATTAATAATATTTAGGAGAAAAGTACATTTTGCAGTGGACTAATGTTAGGAGTATAACTGACCTGATGGATCAGTGAGCACCTTCCAGTTAAACATGCAGGAAGCTTTTTGTGTCGGCTTTTTTGAGAAGAGACTCTGGACGTTTGTGTCTGAAAGGGGTGAAAATTAAAAAGTGATTCTGAATGTTGTCTTTACTGTTTTGAAAGTAAACAGCAGTTACATTTTTGTGCAGTGCGGCAGTTTGAAACACCCTACATTTGATACCTCAGTCAAGTTCTTTGTTTTGTAAGTTTAAAATTGTTTTAATTTGAGAGTAACCAGTCCTTCCCATTGCTGCACTTTCAGTCTCCAAACTTCAGTTAACATACTGGTGATTTTTATTTACATGATCCTGTTGTCTTTCTGTCCTGCAGCATTAATATCCAGCCCTGGCTAGAGCAATTAAATTCTCTGTTACTTTAAAGTATATGAACTTGCTTCTCATCACTTAAATTCCTGAGGTATTAGATACAATCATAATATATATTTTAAAGGAGAATACAGATAAAGGTTTCATCATTTTAATTAACATGTGGCCAGGCAAGTTGATACAGTTGTTGGGATGCTTGGGTTTGTAAATAGAGGCAAAGAGTATAAAAGCAAGTAAGTGATGCACCTCTGCAAATCATTTGTCAGACCACATTGTTCAGTTCCAGCATCTTATTTAAAGAAGGATGTTAAAGCCCTAGAGAGTGTGTGGAGGAGATTTACTCGAATTATACCAGGATTGAGGAATTTTAGATACAAAGAAAGATTAGAGAAATTGGGCTTGTTCTCCTTAGAGCAGAGATGATTAAGAGGTGTTCAAAATTATGAACAATTTTGACAGGGTAAAGAAGGCTATTCTGTTTCCAGTAGTTGGGGGTAGGGGAGGTTTGCAATTTCAAGATGGTCAGCAAGAGAGCGAGGAGTGAGATGAGGAGAAAATTCTTTATTCCGAGACTTATTGGAATTTGGAATACGATGCCTGGGTGAGTGATGGAGGCGGATTCCATAGGAGGTTTCAAAAGAGAGCTGGATATACATTTGAAAGTGATGAATTTCGAGGACTATGGAGATAGGGCTGGGGAATGGGACTAGCTAGGTAGCTTTTTCGTGAGCTGGTGGAGACATGGTAGGCTGAATGACCTGTGCTGTAAAATTCTATGATTCTATTCTATGTTTTGAATTGCGTTTTTTCAGAAACTCCTCTTTAGCTTGAAATTAAAAAAAAAAATACATTAGTATATACTGCTGTATTTTGTATTATCTTTTGAAAATAAATTTAGAGTGCCCAATTATTTTTTTCTCCAATTAAGGGGCAATTTTTAGAATATAGAACATAGAACAGTACAGCACAGAACAGGCCCTTCGGCCCTCAATGTTGTGCCGAGCCATGATCACCCTGCTCAAACCCACGTATCCACCCTATACCCGTAACCAAACAACCCCCCCCTTAACCTTACTTTTATGAGGACACTACGGGCAATTTAGCATGGCCAATCCACCTAACCCGCACATCTTTGGATTGTGGGAGGAAACCGGAGCACCCGGAGGAAACCCACGCACACAGGGGGAGGACGTGCAGACTCCACACAGACAGTGACCCAGCCGGGAATCGAACCTGGGACCGTGGCTAATCCACCTAACCTGCACATCCTTGGGTTGTGGGGGTGAAACCCACGCAGACATGGGGGGAATGTGCAAAGTCCACACGGACAGTGACCCAGGGCCGGGATTGGAACCCGGGTCCTCAGTGCCGCAGCCCCAGTGTTAACCCATGCGCCACATGCCATTCAAACCTATTTTCTTATTATCTGCTGATCTCCTTCCTAAATTACACTGGCTAGATTTAAAAAAAGTTTATCTGAGAAAATGATAGTTTGAGTCAAATTCAATTTTTTTTTTTGTTGGTAGTCGGCAATGGATTAAAGCTTTTAACTGACAAATATATTACAGTCGCTATGTATCCTACCCTGCCTTTTTATTGAACCTGAGGTCCGTGATGGCAGACGATGAAAGTATGACAGTGGATATTAAGTAAGGGATTAGCTTTGGTTAGAGTAATTGGAAGTAGTGCAGTGGAGCGTGGTTTGTTAGATAAGTGCTGCTGAAACTGAAAGGAAATGGCTGTAAGACAGTTCTGAGATCAGCCTTGTTCTATAACACAGAAACCTGGGCAACATCAAGAAGAGAGAAACAGCAGTTGGATACAAATGAGATGCAGATGCTGAGATGGATATGTGGAGTGAGGATAAAGGGAAATATCAGAACCAGTACATCAAGGGGTCAATGAAGAGCAAATAAAGTAACCGAGAAGAGAGCAAAATGGTATGGTTATCTTGTTGTGGCGAGAGGACATATGGTGAGGTGAGTTAAGGAGATGGGACTATCAGGAAGAAGGAGAATAGGAGGGCTTAAGATGGAAGAATGTGGTGGTGAAAGATTGAAGGAAGAATGGTGATTGACAGGATGAGATGGCGAAGGACGGTCAAACCAATATTCTGGAAATTCCAAGAAAATGGGTGAAGCTGAAAGAAGAAGCTGATATCAGTTGAGGAATTAGTTGAGAACATTAAGGAGATAAGTTAAGGATTTGCTGTTCTTGACCTAAGCAAAATGCTGGAAAATGAAACATTTTCTCAACAACAATCTGTTGTAAATAAGCCTTTAACTGTAACTAGAGACATTCCCTATTTTTTGTCTTTAGCTTATGAAATAACTTGTAAAAGTTATTTTCACAAACATTAGATGTACCTCTTTAAGCAATAGCTGAAATTGAATTTCTTGGGTACCCTGTACTGATTTCATTTGGTGATATTTATAACTACTGCCTAAGAAACCAAAAGGGAAAATACATTTTTTGTGTTATAATTTAATTAACAGCAAAATAAACATGGCTTTTATTGTGATTTTATTTGATTGTTTATTCAACTCACGAGTACAGACATACATTATTTTCTTTTCAAGGAAAGTTTGCTGTTCACAGAAAACATTTTCTTTGCATAGATTCAACGTGTTTACGAAAGTTGGGAATGAGGAATACATCACACATGTCATTGCGAGTTATGTTGAAAGTGAGTCATCAGTGATTGGTGTTTGATGTCGACTGGGATTCATTACATGAAAAAAATACTCCTTCAGAAATTATTTTGAAAGTAATATAAGGAATTGTGAATTTCAATAAGAGAGGAACTTTGATTTCAGGAAAGTAGTTTGCTCAAAGTTACCATTCTTTTTTCTCTGTAACTTTATTCTCTTTCTCCTCCTTCCTGAAACTCCCAGCTACAATTAACTCTGCTTCCACACCACATAAACTTATAATAATTATTGGATTATTTTTCTTTGCTTTTCTTGAAAGAAAGAATAAATTTGATCATTGTTATCAATTACCTTTCCAGCTGAGATTAGCTAGATAGATCATTTATTGGCTTGCTAAACTCCTCTATTGCCCTTCATATTGTATTCTACTGATTATTCTCTGCTGATGAGTTCCAGCGCTATCTCTTTCCTCAGCCCCATAAACTATATCTATGCTGTCAGGCCACCTATTCTAAATTAAGTAGTGCATTTGTTAAAAGTCTGAATGTCATGGTGGATTTCACCAGTAAGTTTGATTGTCATTCTATGATGGGAGAAAACTGCATCAGCACATTCAAATGTATATTTTGACACTTTTTACCATAAAATAATATTGACCTCGAGTTTCAGTATAATTGTAGCACAAGTTACGAAGTAAAAAAAAAGTACTTTTGGAAAATGTTTTTCATAATTGCAAGGTGAAATTAGTGCAGATTAGGGGAAAAGCCTTGTGTCTAGTTATTCGGGTCTAGGAATACAGTTTATATTTTATGATGTCATGTTTTGCAAATCTTGTAGTGGCTTTTGGACAAGGATATAACCATATTTAAAATGATTTTGACTTATTCAGAAAACAGCTAAATATTTAAAATCTACTTCCAATGCTTTAGTAGAAGTAAATATTTTGTTTGCTAGGTTTGTATTGCATAAACAAAATTCATGTGTTTAAAACCCTGAGGGCACCTTTAGTTTCAAAGTGAATAGCAAAATGTGGGAGGAGATTTATAAATGGTGACGTGTGAGCTTGAGAACTGCATGAGAAAGCAAGCGGTATGCACCTGCAGCCTGGGCTATCCTGTAATTCTTCCAACATTAATGGGAAAGTTGCTTCCAGTTGTGTGGGAGCAGACAGTAATATCCTCTACATTTCAAATTTCATCTAGTAGTATTGATTGACGGAGCAGCTTTTCAGCTGCCATGCTTTTGAGTCAGCCAAACACTTTGTTTTTCTTTGTAAACTGTGGTGAGCTACTCAAATGTTACAATGTTATTTCACTGAGTGGGTTCAATGTACTTTTCCTGACCACCCACTCGAGAAAACAGACCGTAAAGATGAAATCATATATTCAGAATGTTTGTGTTTAAATAAGGATGCCAAAGGTTAGACATGTCCACTTATAGCATTTGTCGTGAACGTTTTGTTAGTCCATTGGTAATGGATTTTAATTTAAATACATGTAATGGATAGATTGTGAAATATGTCAAGGTTCATATTTGTATAGCACTTCTGTAGTTTGTATTCCTTTTCTGCCATGCATTAAACATTGTAAGAGTTTGAAGAATTTTTAAAGGTTTTTACAAGAAGGGAAAGTTTATAATTTTTTTCAGTTTTTCTTCAATATCTGAGTTACTTTAGTATCAGTTTTGTTTACTCCTGTGATATTTTTCTTTTGTCAGTACATTTTTGCAATCACTGTGATTCCACATTGTCATGCAGCATCCTGGACATTGAATTTGTTATTAGGCAAAAATAATTTCTTATCCTTAAATATTTGGAGCTGTAAACTAATTCAATTTGGAGCACTTTTATAAAAAAATTGAATGCTGTGTGCTGTTAAACAATATATTTTAAAAATAAAGTCTTAGAATGGGTGAGGGAGAAACACCTGAGAAGAAGTTTGCGCGTTTTCTGATCTTAAAACTTTGATTTGTCACAGGACTACATGCTGTGTACTGAAAGTAGGAACCTCTAATGCTAGGAATTGCTTTATATGTTTCCATTAACTGTTAGCCTTTGTTTAATGTCTACATTGAAAGGCAGTATTAAGAAATATTTGAAATCTTGGTAAGCATTTTAATTAATTGATATTTTTCAGCGATGGTCAGAAGTTTTAATATTCATCTTCTAACAATTTTGAAAAGGCTTCTCCATCCTTCTTCTCTCCAGTATTTATTTATTTGTGGTTAAGCAAAGCCAGTATTATCTTTTTATTAGCAGCGTCGTGCATGTGGATCTGTATGGCTTGCAGATTTTGAGGAGACAACATATTTTTATTTTATTTATTCATTTCCGGGATGTGGGCGTCGCTGGTTAGACCAGCATTTATTGCCCAACCCTAGTTGCTCTTGAGAAGGTGGTGGTGAACTGCCTTCTTGAACTGCTGCAGTCCCTGAGGTGCACTCACTGTGCTGTTAGGAAGGAAGTTCCAGATTTTTGATCTAGTGACAGTGAAGGAATGGTGATAAATTTCCCAAGTCAGGGTGGTGAGTGGCTAGGAGGGAAACATCAGGGTGGTGGTGTTTCCAGATATCTGCTGCTCTTGTCTTTCTAGATAGTTGTGAGTTTGGGAGGTGCTGCCTCAGCAACCAACTTTTCAAGCTCCACTACATTAATGAGAAACACCATTTAGTACTAACATAAATATGTACATGATTTCATTCTATGATTTCTTGCAAATGCAAGAAATATTATGAATAAAATAGTTGTAATAGAGGTTTGGCTCATTGATAGGGCTGCAGGTCAAGACTGTCAATTACCTACTGCATAACTAAGCTTTCTTATTGTAATTTAACTTCATAACTGTAGCACATTGTTTTGTTTTTATTTTCCAATGGGCGGCACGGTAGCACAGTGGGTAGCACTGTTGCTTCACAGCGCTAGGGTCCCAAGTTCAATTCCCGACTTGGGTCATTGTCTGTGTGGAGTCTGCACGTTCTCCCTGTGTCTGCGTGGGTTTCCTCCGGGTGCTCCGGTTTTCTCCCACAAGTCTCGAAAGACGTACTGTTAGGTAATCTGGACATTCTGAATTCTCCCTGTGTGTACCCGAACAGGTGCCGGAATGTGGCGACTAGGGGCTTTTCTCAGTAACTTCATTGCAGTGTTAATGTAAGCTTACTTGTGACAATAAAGATTATTATTATTATTTTCTTCCTTTTGCAGTTTTACTAGGCACAGATCTAACCTGTTTGAGAGTTGCAAGAACTATTGCTTGGGCAACATCAAAGAGATCCGAGATAGTCTTTGGTAATTGTTTTCTTTATTTTATTTCTCTTTGTGGTCAAGGCAGCTTTCAATTAACTCTTACCCTTGGTCATGAAGCTGAGATGGGGCATCAGTGGACTGATGGGTGGAATTTGTATCCTTATATTGCCATGGCATTTCATTTATAATACATTTTGGAAAAGTCTTTAATACTAGCAATGGAAGTTGTGGGATTTGTTGATTATCTAAATAGTGGACAGAGGTTGCTCGTAGCTTTAACATACTTATTCGTTGTATCTAATGTCTCTGACCTTACTGTGCAGACGTGTCTAGAGTTTCAGATGAGATTGATTAACTGGACACAAATTGGTATCTTGTGGTCTGTGTGGGTCAGCTAACTGCTAGACAGACTAGCTGGGTCAGTGGGGAGCTGTCTTTTAGGCTTTGGAAATGCACAGTTTTGGAAATAAACCATTTGAGAACTGAATAACTTGTGGTTTAGATGGGACATTTTCCAAAACCTCCTCCATTACTTCACCCAAAGATGAAATACTGGTGAAAGCATACAAAGATTGTTAATAAATTACAGTACTTAATTTCAGGTGCTGTATGGTTTGTAGACTGTACATGTCTCTTGGTGTAGTCTGGCAATCTTCACAAAGATTTAAATATTTTCAAGCAATGTCAGTTGGAAAACTTCACATTTATAGAGAAGGCAACAACTTCTGAGGAATGATTAGTTTTATTTTACTCATGAGATTTAGAACTGCGATTTTGACTGTGGTATTGTTGATATAGTTTGTTGTAGTGCAGAGTTACTTGTTAAAATGGTCTTCACAGACTTTATACATCTGAATTCATTTTACTTGGTATGGCAAACAGCTGCATTTCACTTCAGAGCAACTGATACATTACCATATGTCTAAAGATTACAGTGTGATTTCAATTTCATGTTCAGTCTATTGCTTAAAGTAAGTTTTCTAATGTGTTTCATCTTTTACGTTATATTTTAATGTCCGGAAGAGAGGAAATCAGGCAGTTTCACAAAGCAAGACTTTGATGTGTAAAGAAGTCAATTATCTAACTACCGAACATATTGAGATGAGGAAGTAATTCATTAAGAGCCTCAAATAGTATTTGCCGAAGCAAGAAGATGCACCTGCATCAGTCAAAGAAACAATATGCAGCTTTTAAATGGAAAAATTGGCTGAAGTAGTTGGGTTAAGATTACTGATAATACTTTCTTGCTGCATAACACTCAGTATATTGTTATTATTACTGGGGTTTGGGGTTTCGATCCTGCAATTCTGCATAATAACCCTTTTTCGCAAGAATCTAACTCGTGCTGTAATATGTAAATAGAGCTACTGCTTTGAACAAGCCAAAATTAGAGTCCTTAAATATAAAATAGTCACAAATATAACCTATCAGGAATTCAGGAGAAACCTCTTTACTCAGAGTGCTAAGAATGTGAAACTTGCTGTTCTATGGCATGATTGAGGCCTTTAGCATAGATGGATTTAAGAGGTAGCTAGATAAGTACATAAGTGAGAAAGGAATGAGAAAATAAGGTGAACTGAAATAAGGTGTGGAGCATATACACTGGCATAGGCCTATTGGACCTAATGGCCTAATTCTGTGCTGTGGTATTTATTGGCAAGATTTGTGGTTAGTGGTGAAGCAACGGTGCTCACTGCTGACCTCAAAGAAAACTGCCCACAAAGATCTAGTGACCTCTGCAGACGGATTTCCCCTTTCCCAACAGCAGTTTAAATATGGAACCAAGTTAAGAGGATCTTCAGACATGTAACAGTAGAGATGTCAGCAAGCAGGATAACCAACCAAAAATTAGGATTTTATCAGCACTTTCTCCTTCAATTCAGATAGTGCAATATATATTATAATTAGACTTTGATAGAATTTAGAAAAAGCAATATAAGCAAACTTTAAACAAAATTTAAAAACTGGTACTTTCTCATGAAATGATTTGACATAATCTTTATTGTCACAAGTCGGCTTACATTAACACTGCAATAAAGTTACTGTGAAAAGCCCCGAGTTGCCACATCCGGCGCCTGTTCAGGTACACAGAGGGGGAATTCAGAATTTCCAAATTACCTAATAGCACGTCTTTTGCGACTTGTGGGAGGAAACCAGAGCACCCGGAGGAAACTCACAAACATGGGGAGAATGTGCAGACTCCGCACAGACAGTGGCCCAAGTCGGGAATCGAACCTGGGACCCTGGCATTGTGAAGACTATGCTACCATGCTGCCCATTCCACAAAAAGTGGAAGTTCATTACTTCAGGATTGAACTTGGCGGGGGGTGGGGGTGGGTGGGGGGTTGGGGGTGGTAGTGAAGGGGGAACTTTGGAAGAGTGTTGGGCCACTGACAGCAACTTATGAATTTCAGCACTATTCTGTACGTTTGTAGATCCTAAAGTTGCTGTCAGTTTCAGTGGTGTATGTCTGTAAATGTGACAATTTCACCATCGTTACCACTGCAAAATTGAGGCCTCAGTTGGAGTTCCTAGTTGGAACTTCTATCTCTCAAATATCCCCAGAAAAGGCTGTGCAAATTAAAAAGGCCTTGTGGAACTGCACTTATTGTCTTATCAAAGACTCCTAATAAGAGGACCACAAATCTCAGTGTTGTCAGTCTGTATCTTTAGTTGAGTTGGATGATGCTGAAGGTTGGGAATTAGGTGAGAAAAGTCTGGCTCACCCAAGTTTTAAACCACAATGACGCCTTTCCAACTTTGCTTTCTTGAAGAAGATGTTTATTCGGGTGAAGGAAAATGAATCAAAATAAATCTGAAGGGTAGCTTGAAAATTATAAACCTGTCTCCTACTTCTGCTTTGTGTCTTAGATAAATCTTGAACGATCTCTGATGATTCTTTCCAAAGTAAGATCAGAATCAGAACAGTATCTCAAACTAGATGAAGAGGAATAATGTCAAATGTAGATGCCCTTTTAGGCAACACTTGCATCATGTTAACAAGCAAGCATCTGTTGAGATATACATAAATTATGCTGTCTGAATTGTACTGTGGCTGTGAAAACATTCTTCCATTTTAAAAAGTGTTTTATTGAAGCATGTGTTTAGAAAGAAACTGGGCAGTATTGTTTGGGAAAAATTGTGGTGTGATGAGAAACAGTTTTCTGTTGTAATCTGTATAGTACATAAGGTAAGATTAGGGCAATAAATGTTGCTACTTTTCAGGAGTTAATGCATTTGTATAGATTGACAAATTAGATCTTGTTTCTTCAATAAATTTCTGATTTAAGATAAAGGTGAAAGCTTGATGAGGAATCATCTGCCGATCTACACAATGGTAAAAGTGCAATGCAAAAGTGTTTTCCATTTGCATGCCTTAATTTTGCATTGAAAATGTTTGGTTGAGAGCTTTCCAGAATTCAACAAATAAACAACAGATGCGGGATTTAATGGTAAAGATGCTGTCTGTGTACTTGGAGACACATTTCTAGACTATTTTTCCAATTGCTGGAATAAATAAAGGAATCTTATGAAGATTTGCCAGTGAATCTTTGATGGTTTGAAATTCTTATGCTGTTTTGCTAATGGGTCTAAAATGTGTTTGTCACTGCGGCATTCCATACTGATTATAGGCAGACTTTTATAGTTTCTAAAAGTCTGATTTGCTTTCATGTTAAGAGACAAGTAACTCTTTTGTGCATGGACATATGTTAGATTTTAAAACCATAAAGTCATTTTTTTTTCAATTTAAGGAGTGACAAAGTGGCACATAGCAGTTATCCTATTTATTCATCCTATGTTCTGTTAGGAACTGTTTTCTGTCATTTATAAATGAATACACTAAGTTGTTTATCTGAAAAATTGTTTGCTATTCATAGCACTGCTAAAGTGCAGCGTTAAACTGGAAGATAAATGAAGAGTTCTGATTCTCACTTGATAGTGGGAATGGAGGACTGAACTAAATAGTGCATCTTCGAGATTATCCGCAAATCAGGAACTCTTTGGAGGGGTTGGTCTTTTGTTAAGGTCGTAAGCATTATACTCAAGATGGCCTAACCTTGATCTCTATCTAAGCTTCTCTTTAAGTGCAAGTGTTACCATTCACGGTCATGTGCAATAACTTTTTAAAAATTGCATCAGTTGGACCCATCCTATTTTGCTGAAGCAGGCCTTCTGGAGACAGGCTAAATATCTTTGCTACATTAAATTGCTACAAAGAGGGAGAGAAAATAAAAAGCAAATGTGAAAGAAAATACCTTTTGAAAATCTGTACAACTAAAATCTGTGTGCTGATGAGATGTGTGAAATACATGTATTTCTTTTGTTTAAAACTTGATGGACAATGGTTTCTGATCACTGTACCACCATTACTCCAGTGTTTTCATTGGCAGTTCATGTTCTTGTAGGTATTGAAGCTGGGTGTCACACAAGCAATTATTTTGATAGAGCATTTTATCGCAGATTGGTATTTTCTGTTTCTATAGATTGGAAATTTTTGCAGTTATTATCCTTTTTTAACCTTTTCAGTTTCGCGTAAGAAATGAGAATCACTTCAGTGGATCCTGTGCTTGAAATAATTAATTGTGAAATATTTAGAATGTGTTAAAGATTTCTACAAATCATTAGAACTGACTATAGATAGGAATTCCGTAAAACATTATAATAATATTTCCAAGGGTAAAAAGTTAAATCCGAATTAATGGGAGCTAATAGGTTTAACTGAAATTGTGTCAACATTTGAATAAAAACCTTCTCTTTCTGCTTGGAAGTTTGGTGCTTTCTTTCCTGGATGCCTGGACTTCTCTATCCTGTGGTCCATCACCAAGTTGCACTAGGTTGTTCAATAAGATTGATTAAATTGATAAGCTGTTTAGAAAAATTTTGAAATATGTAATGTCACCTGGTCAAGGCATCAAAGAAGAACATGCATATTTTTCCAAAAAAATAGCCTAACTTGCATGTTTGCATCTTTTGCTTTTGCTGAGTCTCTTGTACAAAATTGATCATGAAGCTGGAAGTTGAATTAAGAGCTCAGCCCTGGTGCAGTGAGTCGGAAGGGAATTTCCTGATAATTTTTGAAACTATATATAAAAACATTTTGAAATATTTAATACTATTTTAATGTCAAGTTCCAGATCAGTTTGTTGTTTGCTTTAATGATTGCTCATGTATTTCCAAAACCTGAATTCTAACAAAATTCTCTAAATGTTAATGAGTCCTTATTTATTTATTTTAGATGAGCAGTAATGCAGCCAGTCCCATGTCAGGCGCAGGAAGCACATCAAGCGGGAGGGGATCTGCAAAATCGACCAGCTTTGTTATGGAACTTCAGACCATGATGTATGTAACAAATCATACAATTTACTTACTATTTTGATCTAATTGTGAATCATTATGAGCAAGTAAAAAAAATTAAATGATACAAAAGAATTTGTCATTAAGATATACATTTTTAAAATAAGCATTTGGCCATATGTACCTTCATTCCTTCATTACATTTTATTTGACCATATCTGAAATGAAGATTTATGGTTAAAATTTACATTTTGTTCTTTTAATCAGTGTAAGACAATGTAATTTTTATTGCTGTGTAGAGAGAATTTTGATGTATGATAATGAGCTAATTTGATCCCTAGAGTTATTTTAATTTAAATTTGATTAATTCGTCATCGTCAACTCCATTTTATATACTTTTGTGAATTGGGAAGCGCATTGACTGACTGGATTATGTATGTTATTCTCTTTATGTAGGCTTCTAGAATTGTTAATGAAGGAATAATACTGGTGGGGTTCATTTCCATCTGTAGGCAGGGATGAAATACAGAAACAAAATGGGTCATTTGAATAATAAAGTTCAGATAACTCAAATCTATGAATGCGTTAGATGTTTAATGGGTAAAAATGTCCTAAAGGAACTTTGCATTTATTTGTGCAAATAGAGATTGTTTTTTTTTTTGCAAAGCAAAAATAATGCACTTTCTCTCCCTGCAGAATATAATAAATTTTACATTGATCTTTGACGGTTTAAAAAAGGGAATGAATTAAAAACAACCTCCAACATAGGCTGAAAATAGTGATGGTATGATATGATTTCATTCTTTCCCGCTGTTTCCATTTCCATTGTTGAGTGCTGGCTGGAACTGTCTTTTAGACTATGGCTCTTGCTACCCAAAGTCTCCATTGATTGTCACAATACTTAATCAGTCTGGATATTAGCATTTTTTCTTTGACATTCTATTGTTACAGATTTACACGTCTGGATGTGAGAGCTAAGTCTGGTTTAACAATGTTAGCAAATAAGTTGCAATTTGCCTCGGTGAATCACTGACATTTCAGTTTGCGATTTTTGCAATCTAAGTTGGACTTTTTAGGGACTCCATGGGTATGCAATTAAATTGTTCCTGTGATTCTGGTTTTGTTTTATGATCATCGGCACTAAAGAAATGGTGCCTTCATTTTGACGCACCAAGGTAACCAACACTGGAAGCTGGAACTGGCACAGGTGGGTGCCAATGAATGCACATCTGATGTTGATAAGGAGGCGATATTTTACTGCGCACAAAAAGAGATTTGAAACGAGCATAGAAACATAAACCACCAAAATCTCTAAAAATATGAGACCAAAGTAGATTTTGGCAGTTCAATACTGTATTTGGGCTGACAGGTTTGTCAGTGCATTTACAGAAATAATTATTTCCTGTTCTATTTGGTTACAATGTCTGATTTCTTCTGCCTTCATGGAGGTCTTTAATTGAGATCACTTGTGCACATGCATGACAGGAAAGAAAAGGGCTCACGGGAAGTTTAAATGGAACAAGAGCGTTTATAATGGGGTGAAAATCTTAACTGTAGTAAGTTTGAAGAAAAAAATTTTTTTTTGGCAAAATGTTGTCCTGTATACTGAAACCTTCCTATATTGCATCAAATTTATGGCTTCCTCAGATAACAGTTGCTTGGAGCAACAGCTCTGCATTTAATTGACCACACAACCTGTATTTTTTAAATTACTAAAAGTCTATGGTAGTAAGATTTTGAGAGTTTTTTTAGGTTTGGTAGCTTAATGCATGATAATGAAGATATAACTGGTTGCAACAATGTAATTAATAGTATTTGATGAACAACCAAACTGACCTCGAAAAGGTAATGGTATAATCGTAGAGAGCAGCAGTTAATTACTAGATTTTGTTCAATAAATTTTCATTTTAAAAATCTTTTTTGAAAGAATATGTTGACTTTTACCTTCACTACATATGTATACCCCAACCTTTAACTTGAAGTAAAACATATTTTGCAACTAATTTTAGTTAATGCTTTTATGTTTCCTGCTTGAATGTCTGTTAAAATTCTTTAATGTGATTGGCTACATGGATAGCTTGATGACATCATTGCTGCTCCACACTGTAAAGACTCATAAAGAGCGCTGCAATCAGTTGCAGCACTTCTGCACAAGCTAGACCTGAAAATCTTGCAAAAGATCATCAGATCTCTGAACAAGATTTGCTTCAGAGTTAGTGGAGAATGCCAAACTGACCTGTTTACTTAAATTTGAATATAAACTTATATTTTTTTCTAATTGGCTTTAGAACAGTGGTGTCCAAGTTTACTGTTTTTTGGTCACTTGGATTTTGTCCAATTGAATCACGTAGGCAGATTATGGTGCTGTTAATTTTCATATATCTTATTTGCTGACATTTATTAATCTTGGTGTCTTGTTTTAGACTTCACCCATCAATGAGGCAACAGTGGTTAAGAACAGCTTTTTCAGAACCTTCATGTTTCAGACATCATGCAGGTGCAAACCAGTGAATAACATATTCAAGTGCAAATATCACTGAATTCCTTGAACGTTGATGACCGGATTATCAAGGCTAGGGAACCTCGGGTGGCCCATGACTGTAAATTGAATCCCTCTTTTAGAAGTAAAAACAACAAAATGATTAAACTATTATAATAGTTTACTGACGTGGTGGTAGGACGGTTGTCTCTAATGTTTTCTCTTTGGCGAAACCCATATTTTCCTTTTTGAAATTCAGAATACATATTCTGAATTGTAGGTAGTTTCCTGCAATTTTCAGTTTGTACTGGAATATATGTGGATATTTTGATATGTCCAAAATGAATTCTAGTTTGTCTATGTTTCATAAATGTACACCTACAAGAAATAGGCCAGCAGGTGCTATGGGGGAGAAATCTAAGGCACAGAAAATTTCCTCTGAAAATAATTGATTCTCATTGAAAAGGAATCATTACTGTTTTCTAAGTTGCCAATATAACTAAACATTTGGTCCAAAATGAACAATAAACAGATCAGCAATCTGAAATACCCGGTGACCAATGATAGTCTCATAATAGTCACATCATGCCATCAATTCAATGTGGAATCATTACTTGTTTCAGAGATGAGTTGTTGATTTAAAGTTACTATTAAGCTGTCTTGTGAGAGTTTCCTGTTGAGTCTTATTGTTGTACTGCATTTCTGGTTTGTTTGTATTTAGCCTTCTTGTTATAGTTTACAAAACCTGCTAACCAAACTGTGGCTCGACCCAGTTGACTCCTCCACAATGGCACTACTCATCTTCTGATTTCATTCTTATTTCTCTGGAAACTATTTCATAATTTCAAGTGGCTATGAGAGGTGTTCCTGTGGATCCACCCTCAGTCCCACCCGTTTTCTACTTAATACCTAGATGTTGACTTTTGACTTAGTGACACAATTTGCACAGAGACTGTTTTCAAACTGATGCTGATCATGTTTAATTCTACTTCACGCTACTGACTCCAAGACTATCAACATTGTTTAAATCTCCACCCTACATCAAGTCCTTCAGAAATCAAAACTTCCCCTAGCTCAATGTTGGTAAAATAAACCATTTGATTTTTCTCATCGAACCTTCTGGCCTGCACCTCGGGACTGAAACTGGTGATGTATAGCTTGATTCTGAGCTGATATATGGCAAACTTTTGTACACTCCCTCTCTACCTCACATCCACTTCTAGCTCTTTCTCATCCCCTGCTCTCTCACATACTTTGTTTCTGTTACTATCTCTATCATTCTCTCTCTCTCTCCAACATTTTTTGTCTCCCTTTACCTTTCACCCTTTCTCTCTATCCATTTCTCTTTCCTCTTCCCTCTCTCTCTTTCTTGCTTCCTCTCTACCTTTTAGCTCTCTACCCTTTTCTCTCCACCTCTCTCTACCCATTCTCTCTTGGCCCTTCTTCTCTATGCCCTTCTTCTCTACGCCCTTTTCTCCCTGCCGCCCTTTCTCCCTGCCGCCCTCCCTCCGCCCTGTCGCCCTCTGGCCTTTCTAGCTTTGTGGGTTTTGTATTAGTGAACATTAGAAATAAGGTCTAGTTTTAAATGTTTTTAATTTAATTTTTCTGTGCCTGGAAGGGTAAAAATTGAACCAATAATGGTGTGTTTAAAATAAAAAATACCTTTTAAAAGGTTAACCACAACAAAAAGTGACATATTTGTGGCAGCATATTTTGCAAATGAATTGACTGTTAAGTGGAAGATGGTCAGTGTCCTGTAAAACAAATGTCCAAATTTGGCTGCTTTGCACATGCAGGAATTTCTCTAGTTACATTTTTAATTAGTTTTGGCATAATCTTTGTGGATGGCTGTTGATGGGATGGAATGAATATGCTCAAGCAATTCTTATGCAAGTATTTATATGGGGAAAGTTTGCCACAAAAATGTAAAACTTTTTTTCCATTCTGTCTCTCCAGTGGACCCTGATAACTAGGTTTAAATTTAAATAGTTTGAAGCATACTTTGAATTTTTGGAATGATGGTCATAAAAGAACAGTATTCCTTTTTGTATTTTTATTGTTCAGCATTGTGACCAGCAGTCACCTTGGCTTGTGCAATAGAGCGGATATTAAATTGTTTCCTAAAAACATTGGCCATTACTCTTATATCAGAATAAGTTAGGAAATTCTGTATCAAGGGGGTATCTTGTTTTTTCCCTTGCCCCCAACTTTCCATTTCTATTTTCATTTACACTGAAGTCAAACTGTTTATAGTAGCCAAGCAAAACAGCTTGGCGCTTTAAGTGACAGTGTTTTCTTTCATGTGTCCTCTTCTAATTATTTCATAAGGAAAAGCACCTATTTCCCCCTGCCGTGCAGATTTTCATGATTGACTGATTAGAAGGCTGCATATCCAATCTAATTGGTTGGAAGACAGCATGAGAGTTAACAGAACCAATCCAGTTGGACAGTGGAACGGAAGATGTTTACACACCAAATGGATCATTAATATGAAACTTTTCAATAAATTTTAGTTTTCATCAAAGTAATGCCCAGCTGGTTGTTTAGTAGATTTATTTTAATCAAGGTTAATTGCAGTTCCTTGGCGTTACGTAAGTTTACTTGGGTTTTACTTGAGTATTACTGTTTTTGGACTGGTGAAATTCTCTGGAATTTCCTCCCTAAACCTGCTTCTTAATAATAATCTTTATTAGTATCACAAGAAGGCTTACATTAACAGTGCAATTAAGTTACTGTGAAAATCCCCTATTCGCTACACTCCTGCGCCTGTTCGGGTACACTGAGTGAGAATTCAGAATGTCCAATTCACCTAGCAAGCATGTCTTTCGGGATTTGTGGGAGGAAACCGGAGCACACGGAGGAAACCCACGCAGGCACGGGGACAACGTACAGACTCTGCACAGACAGTGACCCAAGCCGGGAATAGAACCTGGGTCCCTGGCGCTGGAAGCAGCGCTAACCTCTGTGCCACTGTGAGACCCTCCTTGAAGCCCGAGTGACTAAACCTTTTGTCACCTTTCCAAATCTCTTCCTCTGTGGCTTTACATTTTTAGTTTTCTGTTGATTCCACTCTAGAAATGCAAGTAATTGGCTTTGACAAAGGGTCATCTGGACTCGAAACGTTAGCTCTTTTCTCTCCCTACAGATGTTGCCAGACCTGCTGAGAATTTCCAGCATTTTCTCTTTTGGTTTCAGATTCCAGCATCCATAGTAATTTGCTTTTATCCAGTAATTGGTATTGCTTCTTTCTCCTTTTTCCTCTTATGCTTTTCTTGATAGGTAAAAGGGGGTGGTTATATGGTAGTGTGGAACTTGAAGGAGATGTTGCTGAAGGGCAGTACAGAGATGAGGACGGAGGGTGGGGTCAAACATAGATCCTTGGGTCGACATCAACGGTAACAATGGGGTTAGATTGTGATGCTTTCATTAGAGATGCTTTAGCTTTGAGTGGATAATTAAGAATGGAGTCAAGTGAGGGTAGTCTTATTTGTGTTGGATGATGGGGTAGAAGCATTAAGCGAGATTTGGAAGGAAAGGAAAGAAGCTGCAGAATTATGATGGCAAAGGCTGGACAGTCCGAGTTTGCAAGGGACTCGGGAGAAAATCTACATGAGGTCAATGGAGAAAGAAGTACGGTTGGAAACAGTAGGTGATGTGAATGCTGAGGGATATCAAGCCGTGATTGGAGATGGCCTTTCCTCAAATCAAGGTGACGAGAGTGAAATATGTGAAATGGTAAGGTTGAAGGGTGATAAGGAATACAGATGGGAGATTAAAAGTTATAATTGTATACATCTTTCCAGGTGAAAATATTAAACAAGCCTAAATTTTAATGACTGCCCTTTCAGTTGTATCACATTTGAACACATTCTTGAGATTTTTTCTTGTGCTCCTTATAAGCTCCAGATAAATAATTTCTTTCATGTTCCCTTCATTTGCACTGGTTAAATTTAAGGTTGAATGCCTTATGTCTTTCTTTAACCGCTCTTTCTCAGGGACGTGGATTGTGGAAAACCTTATTCCCTCAATCTTGTCTGTGCAATCTAAATACTTTTATAACCCAAACTAGTTGTCACCTAATCACCAATTCTTGATTTATGTGGCCTTTTCACTTACTCTTTTAAACCTTGGTAATATTGCTAATTATTGGCCTTGGTTTCACCTATGTTTTGCAGATAAAGACACACCTAAGGGTAAACGTGAAGAGCAATAGCCTGAATAACTTGCATTCATTCAGATTTATTTATTCTTAAGTATTAACCAACTTGGCTTAGTTGGTATCACTCTTCTCTCGGAACCAAAGGTTTAAACCCACCTATAATCGCATAATTTAGGCTGACACAGTGCAAAATTGCTGGATTGTCTCTTGAATGCAACTTCAAACTAAGCCTCCCATTCTCCTGCTCAATCCCATGGCTTTAATTTAAAGTTCCATGCATTTTTGCCAGTACTTCTCCCTCAACCAATCGTGTAAAAAAAAAAAATAATCTGATTTATTAATTTGTGGTTTATGGGTTGTTGCTGCATGCAAATTAGCTATATGGTAACCACGACTACACTTCAAAAGTATTTTTTTTAAGCAAAGTTTTAAACTAAGTTCTATCAACATCATACAGTACTACATAAATTAAAGTTCTCTACTGCATTTGTTGTTGATAAATGACATGGATTATTAGCAATAGATCAAAAACCCAGAAGCAAATTTGCTGTTTATGATGCCACAGTACACTTTACAAAAGAAGCGAAAATTGGAGTTGTTTGGAATTAGAATTTAAGGAATTTTAAAAAATCATATTTTAATTTTATAGCTGTAAATTTCTTTTCCACACAAATGAATAGCCATGTCATATTGTAAATTATCCAGAAACATGATAACGGTAATTAAATTAAACATGCAGTTGATTAATCATGCAATTTTCCGATGCAGTGCATTCTACAACATCTTAAAATGCATCCACTCCCATGGAGGCATTATAATTCTCACATATTACTTATAAAAGAAACAGACTAAACTATTAAGCAAGAATAAGAAAGAGTTACTCTTGTATGGTGTTTTTATTTTCCTCACAATGACTTGAAGTGTTTTCCAGACAACAAATTGCTTTGGATGTCTGTTACGCAAGCAGATAATCAATAGACCCAGAATTTCTTCTGTTTAGAATTTATTTTTGTTTCATAATGGGCACTTTATAATTTGTAGAAGTGCTGAGCAGGAACTGTAACCTATTGGTAAATTAGATGTTACTATCTGCAATAATTAGGATTGAGATTCTTGCCAGGTTTTGAGAAACTGGATGATCATTGTGCTTGCTCAGGGGATTATATTTTCATTTCTGTTGGTAGTATTCAATAGAAGTTTTGTAATACAATGTCCATTTCCACCTGTCCGTATTATCCTAACTTTAAAAAAAAACTCTAATTGTGCTTCTGCCTGTCTGCCCGAGCTTTTCTTCCACTTCTGTGCAGTGCTAATCTGTCTCCCTATAAAGCATCTTGGATGTTTTGCTACATGAAAGGCAACATCGAAGTAAAAGTTGCCAAAAAAGTTTTTAAAAGAAAGTCAGTGCAAAGGAGGAAATGGAAATGCATATTGTTATGGAAGTTGAATGCAGCAGTATGATATCAAAAATCTAGCAGTGAACTTTTTAAAGCTAATTTAATGACAGTCAGGATTGACCCATGGATGTGTAGCCCAAAAATAATTGACAGAATTGCACAGCATTGGGGGTGAAAGATGGTCTGAAATTAATGGGATTTGGGGCTTAAATGTGGGGGTGATTTGGTAATATCGGGCATTTCTTTAATTGCAGCAGAGCAGAAAAGGGAAAGGTTGGAGTTTGAGGCCATATTTGTTTCCAAGGGTGAAAAGTGAAAATGTAGGACAATTGCTTGTCCGATGGATGAATGAAAGAAAGGAAATGAGAAAATGGTCAGAAAGAGCACGATAATTGAAATCTTGGCCAAGTGGTCAGAAAGAGCACAGTATTTGAAATATTGGCCAAGTGGTCAGAAAGAGCACAGTAATTGAAATCTTGGCCGTTTCCACACCTTGTTACAAATTTTGGCTCTTCACAAGATGTTCTCTACAGCATTTGCCTCTCCTATAAGCAAATTTTGTATCACCCATGACCAGTTTACCTTGTTTGCTTGGTATCTTGTTATATGACAACTTTATCTCAACTTGGACAGGAAAGCACATTTCCCCTTCATGAGGGGGAGGGGCCAATAACCAAAGGGCATAGATTTCAGGTAATGGGCAAGAGGTTTAGAGGAGATGCGAGTAAAAGCTTTTTCACGCAGAAGGTAGTTGGAATCTGGAACTCACTGCTTGAAAGGGTGGTAGAGGCAGGAACCCTCCCAACTTTTAAGAAGTATTTAGATCAGCACCTGAAATGCGATTGCATGCAAGGCTACGGACCATGTGCTGGAAAATGGGATTAGAATAGTTAGGTGTATGATGGTTGCAATGGATGTAATGGGCAGAAGGGCCTCTTTCCATGCCGTAAAACTGACTCTATATCTATCACAGCTGTTTATCCTTTAAGATATTACATTGGCAGCACGGTAGCATAAGTGGATAGCACTGTGGCTTCACAGCGCCAGAGTCCCAGGTTCGATTCCCCGCTGGGTCACTGTCTGTGTGGAGTCTGCACGTTCTCCCCGTGTGTGCGTGGGTTTCCTCCGGGTGCTCCGGTTTCCTCCCACAGTCCAAAGATGTGCAGATTAGGTGGATTGGCCATGCTAAATTGCCCTTAGTGACCAAAAAGGTTAGGAGGGGTTGTTGGGTTACGGGGATTGGGGTGGAAGTGAGGGCTTGGGTGGGTCGGTGCAGACTCGATGGGCTGAATGGCCTCCTTCTGCACTGTATGTTCTATGTAAAATCTATGTAATGCAAATCTACTGAAGGCCAGAGAAATAAAACAGGGCCAGCTTTGTACCATAATTAAAATAAAAAATGCTGGAAGGTTATTAATCTGAAACATTAACTCTATTTGTTTCTTCATGGATGCTGCCAGACCTGCTGAGTATTTCCAGTATTTTCTGTTTTTATTTCAGATTTTTAACAACTGTGTATTTTGCTTTAGTGCCAGCTTTGTGGAGTTCATTTTAAATTACAGTCATTGCTGCAAACACTGAGTTTTAAAAAAAATTACAACTTTCAACTTTTGAACATTTCTTTTTTTTAAAAGAAATTTAGAGTACCCAATTCATTTTTTCCAATTAAGGGGCAATTTAGTGTGGCCAATTCACCTCGCCTGCACATCTTAGGGTTGTGGGGGCGAAACCCATGCAAACATGGGGAGAATATGCAAACTCTACACCGACAGTGACCCAGAGCCGGGATCGAACCTGGGACCTCGGCGCTGTGAGGCAGCAGTGCTAACCCACTGCGCCACCGTGCTGCCATCGTTGAACATTTCTTGATGAAGCTTCCATTATTGTATTTCAGAAAAATTAACTGATCATTGAGATAATGCTCTAAAGGCATGTTACATCAATGTCAGAATCATAGAATTTTTAAAGTGCAGAAAGAGACCAGTTGGCCCAGCACTGGCTTTCTAAATGAGCACCATTTCTCCGCCTTCTCCCTGTAATCCTGCTCATTCTTCTTTTCAAGATAACAGTCTACGTTTGGCTGGTCACCAGGAGGCATGGAAATTGCCGAATGGAATCACCCAACAAATTTTCCCTCATTATACTAGTGAGATGTTTTCTCACCAGTTAACTGAAAGCATAAATTTATGCCATTATACATACGTGTATAATGCAGGAGCACTATTTGGCAAAAGGAAACTCTTCTTTTCAATTTTCAGTAGCTTCCAAACAGAATTCCAATAGAACAGTTTCCCAATGTAAGTAGTGGTTCCAGATACTAATAAAAAAAATAATTTATTAACCCTTGGGGCGCGATTCAACAGGAAAATTTCTAAGTGTGGTAATGAGTGGGAATCGGCGTGAACGTCCCAGCATTGAGCCCAGCGAGGCAGGCAATACAATTCGATGTTAATTCGTCCACTTAACAAGGCCTCACGTGCTTCTCGCCGCAAATAATGGCTTGCAGCTGATTCGCCGGGACTGCACTCACCAGCCCCCAGCTAACCAGGTCGAGCAGCACTTAAGCTGCCCTTGCTCAGCCAACTCCAGCCTACTCACAACAATGGTGCCGAGGAGACCAGTCCCAAGAGATTCGGCATTGCTGACCTGGGGAGTTTTCTGGATGCAGTGGAGGCCAGGAGGGTGTTTCCCAGAGGGTGAGCCACAAGACAGCCAGCTCTGCCTGCGATGAGGTGGCGGCAGCTTTGAGTTCGAACAGTATGATCAAGAGGACTGGCCAGCAGGAAGAAGGTCAACTACCTACACCAGGCAGCACGAGTGAGTAGATACCCCCGGCCCGAGACTCTTCTGCCCCACGGGAGATGGAAGCATCCATTTCCCAACTCTTCGTGAACCCCAGCCTCTCTCTCCCCCCCCCCCCCCCCAAAACCCCTCGTTCACACCCCCACTCCCACCTCTGTGAACCATGCGTGTGGCTAATGATGCTCTCTCTGTGTCTCCGCAGGAAAAGCTCTTCCACAATCGGCGGCAGAGGGCCCTCCCAGACCGGTTTTGGGGGGGGGGGGGGGGAGGATGGATGTCAAACGTGAGTTGTTATTGCCTTGCTGAACGACCCATCCGTCCCACTGACCACATGTGCATTCTCCCACAGGTTCTCCAGTCAACAGCGCTTGCTCATCCAGGCCGGCCCCCACTCCTGACTCCGAGGAGAACATCTCGGAAGAGAGCTCCGAGGATGGCACCGGGTTGCAGCACAGCTGTCATCCCCACCCCCCACCTGCGCAAATACACACACCTTGGTGGAAAATGTTAGTGGACTGGCTTCTGAGACACAATGTGGTGAGCATCACACTGCTGATGATACACATCAGGTGGAGGTAGGAGCTCCCAGGCGAGACAGTAGTCGGAGGTCTGCTGAATCCCAGGACACAGCTGGATCCCAGCCTGATTAAAAGCTTGTGGAAATGGTTTACCCAGAGCTGATGGAGATGATGGGGAGCGGCCAGGACCTTCAGACGGAGGTGTCAACGTCGCTCCTGCAGATCGATAGCATCTTGGAAGAATCCCAGAGGCTACGGGTGCAGGAGATGCCACCGGCAGTGAGTGGCACCGAGGCCAGCTAAGCTGGTGACCGCAGTGGAGAGCCTGGTGCATGACGTGGGCAGCATGAGAGGAGTCCAAGGCGTTGCGCTGTCGGTGAAGGCCATGGCCTCGGCAGAATGACCGCCTCGCTGGGGGATGTCACCCAGCACCTGGCCGACCTTAATGAGGTTCTGCGGGACATGTCCCACTCTCTGGGAATGGCCAACGTATTGCGGAACTTGTCCCACATGCAGGTGGGCATGGCTGAGGCATTGCCGAGCATTGCCCAGTCACTGAGGAGCATCGCCGAGGGCATCGACACAATGGTGCAGACCATGGAGAACTGCCAGGGCTGGCAGAACCAGATGATGCAGGGGCAGTCAGGGCTCAAACCTGCTGCCCATCTGTCCTAAGATGAACCCAGGGCTGTAAGGACACCGATCGAAAGGAGAGGGCGCTGAGTGCCAGGCTGGTGGGGGGGGAAGAGGGGCGGTGGGGTGGTGGCAACACCATCGATGGTGAGGTATTGCACAGTACACTAAACACATTTTTGCACAACCATTATGATGTCTCTATCACTTTCTTCAGCAATGCAGGCTATCCCCGGACCCTTTTCCCATCTCTCCAGGCATCCCCCCCCCCCCCCCCCCCCCCCCCACCCGTGGCGCTCACCCAACCTCCAGTGTGTACATGTCCCCAGCGATCTGTCCCATGCGTGTGTGGGGTTGCCTCCCACAGTCTTCAGGCACGGTGTCCAGGCATTACGGTCTGTTTGCGATTCTAAGCAATGACTCCCACATGTTAAATGGCCCACCCATCCACAGAAATTCACTTGGTGGGTCAAGTGCTCACTTAACCAAGATTGCCATTTCCCTATAGCAGCCTTCACGCCGCAGCCAGAGGCCTCAGCAGTCGGGTGGTAGGTGGGGCAGACAGGCAGGGATAAGGGTTGTCCCTGGAACAGGTGCACATGGTACACAATAGCGAGCAATAGCCCCTCAATTGCCACCCCAGCTCATCCGCCCCCCACCACCCCCACCGTGACGGCCCATCCCTGTGGAGGAGGGTCACCACCCCCAGCCAAGCTCTCTTCTCTCCAGAAGAGCACTGGAGTGGCAATACCAGCACCCCGGGCCCTTTGCCTCGTCAGAAAAGATGGCTACTCGCCGTAGCTCACCACAGAAGTCCTTCTGCCAGGTTCACCTTCAAAAGAAGTACTAATCGACACCAGAGTGACTACTTGCTGGGCAGACCGCTGAATGATGGGAGTCCGTTGGACTTGGGGTCGCTCTCGTTGATTGTATGGAAATGGGACTTAAGTGGTGATAATTAGTTTCTAGCCTCGCTACGGTGAGATCCCGATTTCACCTATGGGAGCAGGCTGGTTGCATCGCAACTGTTTGGCACCAGGCACAGTACTCATTTTTGGCCTCTTCCGCTGCTCACCGGCCTCATTACGCTTGAGTGAGAGCGAGAACAAGACCGGAGAATCGCGTCCATGGTTTTACAATTCCATACTTTACATAACATGTGCCACTTTGAGCTATTTGCATCTGTCCACGTGACCTCAACAGGCATGAAGAAGGAATCAATAAGCTACTGGCCAGGCAAGAGTTAATAATCAAACTGACATTCTGAAGTGCAAAGTTACTTGCAGTCTAGCGTGGGTGGTAAATAGCAGAGTAAAAGTCCAGTTTTATGTTGTTTGTGGTGAGACTCTAAAAGAGAGACACACTCAATATGACATCACCAGACAAATCTCTTAAGGGCAACTGTAGCGGGAACTTGAATTAGGTTTTATGTCTTGATTCTGTTCCCTCTGATTATTGTTTTCGATCTGACTACTCCCAAGCAGTTGATTGTTTTTTTTTAAAGCAACTGAAAAACAATGCTAAATGGGCCCTGCTTGTTTATATGGAGTTCTGTTAGGAGAAGTTTCATTTTGACATAAACAGCACTAATAAGTTGGTTGGTTAACCAGCCTGCAATTTAGAAGCTGAGAAGCGTTTCTAAAAGGCATTTGATATTTGTTACCAAAGATTATGTTCAGGAGGAACACGCAGTGTGCTATTAATTAAGTCTCAAAGTCACTATCAATCATTGTTATGGTTTGAAAGAATAGTTGTAGGATGTTGTGGGAAGTTATTTTCTAAAACTATTGTATCATAAAAATAATTGTGGTTAATTACAGTACCTGTGAAACTAATTTATGTTTTGATTTGATTGAAAATACTCTTTTCTGCTTTTACTTCTAACCTTTTCGTTTACACAGCTGAGATTTATATTTAAATAAAGTGATTGTGGCTTAATATGTTCTTTGATAGGCCCTGAGGTGTGATTTCCTTCTGTTTTTCATTAACTGCTTGACCTAAAACATTCATCTGCAGGAGGGAATCAGCAGATGGCAATATGGGAAGAAGAAGAATTGGAGATTATTATCTTCAGTCTTTCTTCCTCTCACTTTCTAGGTGGTGGTGGAATCTTATCTGCACATTGCAGGACTAACAGCATCATAGGGTGACACAGGTTTGGGATTTCATAGAATTTACAGTGCAGAAGGAGGCCATTCGGCCCATGGAGTCTGCACTGGCCCTTGGAAAGAGCACCCTACCCAAGCCCACACCTCCACCCTATCCCCATAACCCAGTAACCCCACCCAACACTCGGGGCAATTTTGGACACTAAGGGCAATTTAGCATCTTTGGACTGTGGGAGAAAACCTACGCACACACGAGGAGAATGTGCAGACTCCGCATTGACAGTGACCCAAGCCGGGAATCGAACCTGGGACCTTGGAGCTGTGAAGCAATTGGGCTAACCACTATGCTACCGTGCTGCCCTCCTGTTATGTTGACCCTCTGATCTCCACTTTGATTGCAAGATAGCAAGTAGCAGGCCAGCCTATCTTTGGAAGCAGAACAAACAATTTGGATAAGGTGATCTCTATCAGGTCTCCCTCCTCTGCTCACTCCTTTTTCTGAAGAAGTGATGTGCGGCGCAATCCATTGGTAGTGTAGGGGGAAATAAAATGCTTTGGAAACATCAGAATTCCTCTGTTGATACCAGCTAGGGTAAATTCAGTGCATGGTGTGGTAATGAGATCATGGAGCAGGAGGGCCTTGTATTCAATCCCTCATCTTTGTTAAGCTGGCTGTACAGTTTACTTCAGCATTCTACTTACTTTCCCTTCACTCTTACAAGAAATGTTTCTTGTGTGAGGGCATATTTGAGTTTAGCTATTATAGTGTCCATGATTGCGTTAGCTGCTGCCACAGATTATTCACTTGAGTGAGGTATCTGCGATGAAATACTGACTGAGGAACCATACCACAGTCTGAGTCATATTCTAAAGTGGTTAGTCGGGCAGATATAATGGAAGAAAAGAATTAGGGGAACTTTGAGTGGGAGGTGAAGGATATTAATTCTCATGCTATCAGAACATGCTGTTTGTGGGATGATTTTAAACAGACATTCCAAGAAGTGGACAGTTTGAGCAATTCTAAAACATCAGGTGGTGTGTTAAGGCAGCAGCAAATGTTTGCCTAGTATTTGGAGTTTTCGTTCTTATGAAGCAATGTAAAGAAGAAATGTGGTGAACAGAGCGTAACCACATAATGTTCATTCACAGAACAGCGTGAAATGCATATTTTTATTCATTTACTGATGTGAGCGTCGCTGACGAGGCCAGCATTTATTGCCTACTCTTAATTGCCCTTGAGAAAGTGGTGAGGCATTGTCTTGAATATAACTAAGTGGTTTGCGAGGCATTTCAGAGGACAGTTAAAAATCAACCAAACTGCTGTGGATCTAGAGTTACATATAGAACAGAATGGGCAGCAATGGACAGATTTCCTTCTGTAAAAGGATATTAGTGAACCAGATGGATTTTATCAGTACTTCTTTGCTGTTTTCATTTTAATAACATTTCTAAAACCTAAATTTAGCAACAAACACTTCAATGGGTTTTGAATAGTAATGCAGAAGAGCAAAGAACAATGTAAAGTAGGCCTTTTAAATTAGAAGAGGGGTAATGTCATGGGGGTGTGAGGACATCAAGGCGAGTAAACGGTACTGGAGATTGACAAGAAAATCTAACGGACAATGATGATCGTTAAGGAAGTCATGTTTCAAGTACAGGCTAGATACATTCCAACAAGGGTGAAAGATAAGGGAATCAAAGCATGAGCTCTTTGGTTGACGAGGGAAATGGAGACGGTGACGAAAAGGAAAAAAAGAGGGTGTATGACACGTGAGCAAGTGAATTCTGAGAAATAGATCAAATATAATAGTTGAGGGAGAAAGGGAACATATGAAATTAGAATGGCACTTAACATACAAGGGAACCCAGAAATCTTGTATGTAAATAAGCAGATAATAAAAGGTGGTGTGGGCTTATTAAGGGCAAAGAGGGAGATATATGCTTAGGTGCTTACTAAGAGGACGTTGACAACATTCGTAGAAGCGGTGATAGTGGGGTGCAATTTGGTACGAAGGATACACTGGAAAGGCTGGCAATGCTTCGCATGGATAATTTGACCTGGATGGTTTGCACCCCATATCACTAAAGGTACTGGAGATAGCAGAAGGGCTTGTCATTATCTTCCCATCTTACCTAGATATGGGAGAGGTGCCAGAGGATTGGTCAGTGGCAATTTTGGTACCCTTATTCAAAGGAAATGTTCAAGGACATCCCCAGTAACTACAGTCTGGTTAGTTTAAGATCAGTGGTGGATAAAATGTTAGAATCAAAAACCAACAGGAACCTTGGGATGTCTTGAGTTAATTAAGGAGAATAAATAGATATTTATAGAAGGCCTGAATAATCTGATTGATATGGACTGCCATGGTTCAAGAAGGCAGCTCACCACTACCTTCTTGAGGACAATTGGAATTAGGCAATAAATGGTGGCCGAGCCAGTGATGCCCACATCCCATGAATTAATAAAATTAAAAATAGAATTTTTAAATAAAGTAGCACAAGCTTAATGAAAAGAATGCAGTGGATGTTGTTTATCAACACAAGAGGCCATTAACAAAATTGATGCTCACAGAATAAGAGTCAGTTTAGATAAAACTTGTTCTAAGGACAATTAAAAAAAAAAGTTTTAAAAAATCTTCCAATTAAGGGGCAATTTAGCATGGCCAATCCACCTACTTTGCACATCTTTAGGTTGTGGGGGAGAATGTAAACTCCACACGGACAGTGACTCAGGCCGAAATCGAACCCGGGTCCTCCATGCTGTGAGGCAGCTGTGCTAAAGCACAGAATATATATCGAGTGTAAGTAAATGGCTGTTTTTCAGATTGGAGGATGATAGACAGTGGTATCCCACAAGGGTCCGTACTGGACCTGCTGCTTATAAATTACTTGGATACTGGAATACAAAGTAAAATTTCTAAATTTGTCAATGATACCAAACCTGAAGTGTGACAAACAGTGGAGATGATACCAATGACTGAAATGGAACATGGGCTAATAGAATGGGCAGACAAGTAGCAGACAGAATTTATTTATATATATATTTAAAAAAAAATTTTTTTAAAAAATTACTTTATCTTAGTTACACAGCCAGGGCTCAGAGTGTGGACAGAGGCGAACCCCTAATCCAGCTCTTTGCCTGCTCCAAAAAACAATTCAAATTGAATCCAATTCATGGTCCCCATAAAGGAGACATACCAGATCTGAACCAAAAGGCTCAATCTACGCTCAATCTTAGCCAAAAGGCCGAGAAGCGATCAGACAGAATTTATTAATGTGAGGTGACACATTTTGTCAGAAGGAATACTGAGAGGCAGTACAGACTAAATGGCACAGTTCTAAAAAGTGCATAGGTTCATATGAATAGACCTTTGAAAGTGAGAGAGCAGTGAGTAGTTAACAAAGCATACGGGATAGAATCATCCAAAATTTACCAATAGAAAGAGGCCACTTGCCCATCATGTCTGTGCCAGCCAAAAAATAATCCCTCCGCCTAATCCCACTTTCCAATGTTTGGTTCATAACCCTGCAGGTTACGGCACTTGAGGTGCATATCCAGACATATTTTAAATGAGTTGATAGTATCTGCCTCTACTACCCTCTCGGGCAATGAGTTCCAAACCCTTACTACCCTCTGGGTGAAAAGATGTTTCTCCTCTCCCTTCAACTTTATATATGTCCTTCCAATCCACTCCAAAAAGAGATCTTGGGCTTTCACAAATAGTGGTGTTGAGTACAAAGTCTGTGCAGTTATGCTGAACTGGTATAAAGCTCTGGTTAGGCCACAACTAGAATATTGCATCCAATTTTGGCCACTGCCTTTAAGGACAGATGTGAGGCCCTCGAGAGAGTGCAGGGGGGATTTACCTGAATGGTTTCAAGGATGAGGAAATTTCAGTACAGTGTTAGGTTGGAGAAGCTGTGCTAGTTCCCTTTGGAGCAAAGGAAATTGAGAGGAGATTTGACAGATGTACAATATTATTTTGGGTTTAGATTAGACGAGCTGTTTGTTAGCTGATTGTGCAGGGACTAACGAACACAGATTGAAGATTTTAGGCAAGAGATGCCGGGTTGGGGTGGGGTGGGGGGTTGGAGGTGAAATGTGAGGAAGAACTTTTTTCACACAGTAAGTGGTAATGACTACCCTGATGGTGGTGCAAGCCGGGACAATGAAAATTATTCCAAAAGAAAACGGATGGGCGCTTGAGCGAAATAGACTTGCAGGGTTCAGAGCAGGGAAATGGGTCTGATTGGATTACTCGACAGAAGGCCTCCTTCAGTGCAGTTATGACTCTGACATATTGTCCCCGTCAAGAATGGTGTCAACATCCCCAGTGTAATTAAGGCTGGTCAGCTGCTTGAATAACAGTCAAAGTGACCTGTTAAAGTTGATAAAAATAAATAATCTTTATTGTCACAAGTAGGTTTGCAGAGGGAGAATTCAGAATTGCCAGCTGGTACGGGAATTGAACCTGCGCTGCTGGCCTTGTTCTGCATCACAAACCAGCTGTCTAGCTCACTGAGCTAAAATAGCCCCTGGATGTTAAGGGCCCGAATGCGTAGTTTCCATCACTACCAGAGAAAACCCTGCCCAGGCTCAGTGCTTTATTAAATTAAAAGGGTTTTCTTTTATTATCCTGATATGTTGAATGGGGGTTGTTTAGGTCACTTGGACAGCTGGTTTGAGATGCAGAGCAAGGCCAACAGCACGGGCTCAATTCCTATACCGGCTGAGGTTATTCTCAACTGTGCCTCTCACCCTGAGGTGTGATGATCCTCTGGTTAAATCCCCATCAGTCAGCTATCCCCCTCAAAGGGAAAAGCAGCCTATGGTCATCTGGGACTATGGTGACAAACAATAAACGATATGTTGAAAACACATGTTTACAATGTAAATTTAAAATTTCTTGCAGTTGGCTAGCATGACCAATATTAACTCATCAGTATTAACAGTAAGAAGTCTTACAACACCAGGTTAAAGTCCAACATGTTTGTTTCAAACACTAGCTTTCGGAGCACTGCTCCTTCCTCAGGAGGAGCAGTGCTCCGAAAGCTAGTGTATGAATTAAACATGTTGGACTTTAACCTGGTGTTGTAAGACTTCTTACTGTGCTCACACCAGTTCAACGCCGGCATCTCCACATCATCAGTATTAAGACATTGAAAGGTGAATGAGAACAAGTTGTTGGGAAATGAATAGGAAGTGGTTTCCATGGCAGTAGGTGGTTTATTATTGAAAATTGCATTATTGTGACAGATTCAGAGTCAATTGTCCCATTTTAACATGGAATTATTTTGTATGTGAAGGATTTTTAATGTTTGTCTTAAATTCAGTGTCACTGAACCACAAGAAAATCCACAGACCCATAATGCATTATGCAGTAGTATGTTTTTTGTCTAGGTTGTTTTTCACTCCTCCAATAATACGATTTATACAATTTTGTAAAGCTGGACCGGCTGTGGTTTGTGAATCATCTCTTAATTCTTCTCCAAACAAAAGCTTATTTTTTGCAAGGGATCTGGCCAGAATAAGAAATGAAACCTCATTAAAGCTGTGAATGAAACAGTGAAGAGCTCTTAAAAACCAGTACTGTCCCCAGAGACAGCAGAACATTTACAAGGGTAAAACACACAATAGTTTTTTTTTGCTGTATGCCCCAGTGTGACAAACAGCTGGTCTGTTGTCTCGTTACGATGATTCACAGTCACTTGAAAGTAACAGTTTGTAACTTGACAGTCTTCCTATCAACTTCAGTTTGAAGGCTATGTACTGAGACAAAGTGTAGATTACCGAAGGTAACTAGAGACCTTGCATTGAAGATGAGTCAACTTGAGCTTGCGAAACCATTCTTTATTAAATTGAAGAGGCAGCCAATTTCTTTTTAAAACGTATAGCCAAAATTTATACAAAATGTTTCATTAGTAGAAACACAACAATACAACAAATCCCAACCCCATATTATTCCCGAAGTACATCCATCCAGTCCTCCCAATCCCCCACCCTCTCACTCCGAGCTTAATCAGACTAAAAAAATACAAACCGCACCTCCCCGACAACTGACGGTAGCCAGTTCCCTGAAAAAGGAGATGAAGGGATGACACCTCGAGTAGAACTTTTCCACTGACCCCTCATGGTATACTTAATCTTCTCTAGGTGCAAAAATTCCATCAGGTCCCCCAACCAAGCCGAGGTTGCTGGTGGCCCTGGGGTCCTCCACCCAAATAAAACTCGCCTCCAAGCTATTAGCGAGAAGGTTAGGACATCTGCCCAGGTCCCCATCGGCAGCGCTTGTGAGTCTGATACTCCAAAAATGGCCACCAATGAACATGGCACCAGTAGAATGCTTAAAATCCCCAACATTATATCCAAAAAGGCGACCCAGGAAAACGAACAAGCTTGGGGTATGACTGAAGCATGTGTGTATGATTTGCTGGTACCCTAGAGTACAGCTCACCTATCCTCCACCCCCAAGAAGAAGCCACTCCTATGTTCCCTAGTCCGGTGCGCCCTGTGTACAACCGAAGTGGATCAGGCTTAACCTTGCACATGAGGATATGAAGTTAAGCCTGCAAAGGGCTTCACTGGGAAATGAAGGAAGTTCCTTGTGTAAAAAATATCTGAAAGTACCTGAATACATTCTCTCTTGTAAACTGGAACCTTACCAATCTGTCTCGTCTTGCAAACTTACTCTCCAAAAACATGTCTCTAAACCTCTCCAATGGCACAAATCCTCCTCTCCCATGCCCTAAACAATGAATCTAAGCCAGACAGCACAAACCTATGGAGCCAGCAGCAACATAGAGCCCAGCTTAAAATGCTGCCTAAATAGATTCCAAATCCTCAGAGTGGCCATCACCACCAGGCTCGAAGAAACCTGCAGGGAAAAAAGGGAGTAGTGCTGAAACCAGGGCACCCAGACGTGGCCCTATGCATGAAACCTCCTCCATCCGACCCCATATAGAGTCCGGATTCTTGAACCACCCCCCACCTTATCAATATTTGCCACCCAGTAATAGCATAACAGATTAGGTAATGCCAAACCCCCCAATGGCCTACCCCTTTGCAAAAACGTCGTACGAACCCGAGGCTTCTTATCGGCCCAAACAAAGTAGATATAAATTTATTAACCCTTCAAAAGAAAGCCTTGGTTAGAAAGACTGGGAGACACTGAAACAAAGGAAAAACCTCAGGAGAATATTCATCTTCACCGTTTGTACCCTTTTCGCTAAGGTCAGAGATAGGGCATCCCACCATTCCTAATCAGCCTTCACCCCATCCACCAGACTAGAAAAGTTACATTTATGGAGTGTGGCCAAGTCATGGACCATCAGGATTCCCAGATACCAGAAGCCAGTCTTGGACAGATCAAACAGCAGCCTCCCCAGATCTGCTCCCCTCCCTGGGTGGTTCACCGGAGAAAATTCATTCTTGCCCAGATTTGACTTGTGCGCCGAAAAGGAGCCAAACTTTCTGAGCAGCCCCATGATCTCCCCACAGCGAAGAGAGGATCTGTAATATATAGCAATAAATCGTCTGCAAAAAGGGCACCCTATGCTTTCTTCCCAGCACCCCCCTCCCCCAATGCTCTATCCCCTTCCATCTGGTAGACAACATCAATGCAATTGCCAATCGCTTGATTGCTAAGGCCAACAAAAGAAGAGACAATAGACACCCCAGCCTTGTTGGAAATAACCCCAGCTCAGGACATTAGTGCATACACTTGTGGTGGGGACCCTGTGCAAAAGACTAATCCACAACAAAATAAATTTTGGTCTGTAGCGAAAACCGCACCAAGATCTTAAAGATCCCACCCAGCCCTATCGAACGTCTTCTCCGTGTCCATCAAAATAATAACCTCCTGGCAGGTGTCAGGAGGCTGGGGGACCTGTTCATAGATGGGAAGTTCGTGAGCCTGGGTGAGCTGGAAGGGAAGTTTGGGATCCCCCGGGGAACACCTTTAGGTACATGCAAGTAAGGGCGTTTGTCAGGCGGCAGGTGGCGGGGTTCCCTCTGCTGCCGCCGCGTGGGGTTCAGGACAGGGTGCTCTCGGGGGTGTGGGTTGGAGATGGGAGGATCTCGGAAGCGTACCAGGTGATGCAGGAGGTAGACGAGGCCTCGGTGGAGGAGCTGAAAGGTAAATGGGAGGAGAAGCTGTGTGAGGAGGTTGAGGAGGGGACGTGGGCGGATGCCCTGGAAAGGGTGAACTCCTCCTTTTCATGTGCGAGGCTTAGCCTCATACAGTTTAAGGTGCTGCATAGGGCTCATATGACCGGGACAAGGATGAGTCGGTTTTTTGGGAGTGAGGACAGGTGCTCTGGGGGCCCACCAAACCATGTCCAAATGTTCTGGGCATGCCCAGTGCTGGGGGAGTTTTGGAAGGGTGTAGCAAGGACGGTATCGAGGGTGGTAGGATCCAGGGTCAATCCAGGCTAGCGACTCGCAATATTTGGGGTTGCAGTGGAGCCGGGAGTGCAGGAGGCGAAAGAGGCCGGTGTTCTGGCCTTTGCCCGGCGGAGGATTCTTCAGTGGAAGGATGCGAGGCCCCCAAGCGTGGAGGCCTGGGTCAACGATATGGCGGGGTTTATTAAATTGGAGAGGGTGAAATTTGCCCTAAGGTAGTCAGTGCAGAGGTTTTTCAGGAGATGGCAACCATTCCTAGATCTCCTGGCAGAACGGTAAAATTAAAAGGTCAGCAGCAGCAGCAACCCGGGGGGGGGGGTCTCTTTATTTTTGTTCTGGGTTGAATCTTCGCTAACGACGGGCGTTTATTTATTGTTCCTCTTTTGTATATATCGGGGGGGCGGGGGTGGGGTTTGTTCTTGTTGTTCTTTGAATTTTCTGTTACTGTTTTCTTTTGTGAAAATGTGAAAATTTGAATAAAAATTATTTAAAAAAAAAAACAAAAACCTCTGGCTTGGTCTCCAAGGAGGATGACATTACAATATTTAACAACCTTCTAATATTGGTCGACAACTGCCGGCCCTGAAATCCAGTCTGCTCCTCCAAAATCACACCCGGTAGGCGGGGCTCCAAATGCATTGCCAACACCATAGCCAACAACACTGCGTTTAACAACGAAATAGGCTGATACGACCCACATTCCATGGGATCCTTGTCCTTCTTCAAGATCAAGGAAATCGGTGCCTGCGTCAGTGTGGCTGGCAAAATCCCCCCGGCAAATGGAACCATTAAACATATCCAGCAGAAATTAGACCAACTAACTTGCAAACTGTTTGTAAAATTCAAATGGGAACCCATCCGGACCTGGTGCTTTGCCCGAGTGCCTTAACTGAATACAGCTCATAATCTCCCCCAGCCCTATCTGCGTCTCCTCTTATCCTGCTCCACCTCCAGGAATGTCAACACATCCAAAACGTGGCTCTTTGATGCACCCTCCTCCGGAGGTTCTGACTCATACAACCCATGTTAGAAAGCCTCAACCACTTCATTAACCTTTCTGGTAGAAACTACCCGCTACTAGAGTCCCTACCCTGCACTATCTCTCGGGAGGTTGCCTGCTGCCTCAGTTGGTGAGCTAATTACCGACTAGCTTTCTCCCCATACTCATTAAAAAGTCTTCCTCGAGTGATGCAACTGGGTCACTGCTTTACCTTTTGAAAACAATTCAAAATCCATTTGCAATTTTTTTTTTGTCCACCAATAACTCTGCCATCAGAGCAATTGAGTACTGGCCGTCCACCTCGAGAATGGAATCCGCCAGTCTTTGATTCTTCAACTTCCCAGATTTATCCCTATGGGACTTAAAAGAGATTATCTCCCTTCTAACCACCGCCTTCAGTGTCCAGTGCTTGGGGGCCTCGCATCCTTCCACTGAAGAATCCTCCGCCGGGCAAAGGCCAGAACACCGGCCTCTTTCGCCTCCTGCACTCCCGGCTCCACTGCAACCCCAAATATTGCGAGTCGCTAGCCTGGATTGACCCTGGATCCTACCACCCTCGATACCGTCCTTGCTACACCCTTCCAAAACTCCCCCAGCACTGGACAACGTCGAAGGCGAGATCGCCTCATTCCTGTTAAACTCAACGTACTCTTAATGGCAGAGGATGCACACTCTCAAAAAGTCTTTTTACCGTGAGCCAATCTCCACGGGGATCGCTGTGAGCGGCCCAGCTCCAGTATCAGGTCCGCAAAATGCGGAGCATGATCCGATATAATGATCGTCGAGTACCCTGCACCCGTCACATCAGAGAACGACCCACCACGAAGAAGTCAATCCGAAGTAGACCCGATGGACATGAGAAAAGAAAACTCCATATCCTTCGGAAACAAAATCTCCACGGGTCTGTCCCTCACCCTCCATCTGTTCCACCAATAATTCCTTCGCTACCTCTGATGGACTCCGAGACTTGGGATTCGACCTATCTAATCTGAGATTCAAAACACAATTGAAGTCCGTCCCCCCCATCCCCCCCCAATCCAATAATTACCGGACGTGAATCAAGATCTGGGCTAGCTGTCAGCACCTTATTAATGAATGCCGTGTCATTCTAGTTTGGTGCATACACATTGACCAACACCACCGGTGTGCCTGTCAACGACCCACTGATGATTGCGTAAAGGAGAGATTTGCCTCTTAAGTGGGGAGCTTTTCCCTTCCAAAATGCTTATTTACATTGTGTGTATTTATAGTAATTCTGCTATTATTGAGAGAGTTGAGTTTTGAATGCGTCAACATCTCAGAAAATAGTGGATGGAAGAATTTCATTTGAATACCTTAATTAGTATCACATAATGCGATTTTATACCAGAAGGCGTTCCTCAAGGAATAAATGCAAAAACAATCTTGAATGTTTGGAGAAAAGCTGGTGATATGAGTCTGCTGTGTTAACAGTTATTGTTGCAGTCATCAGATAGTGTGGCTTGCTCATGTCCTGGTCAATGTTACTAATATAAATGATCTGGTTATTTATCTTCTTGCTCTTTGTGAGACCTTGCTGTGCACAAACTAACTTTATGTTCAAACAGTAGTATGGTAAACCTGGCAAGGCTTGGATTTTAGGCCCAATAAAATTGGATATTTTAAATTAAGAATTGGATATCTTAAATCAAACTGCAGTCAACCTCAGGCAGGCTAATGCAAATTCGGACTTGACCAAACGCAAATACACAACACACCGACAAACTGTGAGGACATGTCTTGACCTGCCCTGTCAAGCATGCATCAGGAGATCATTGATTCTACTGATATGCACCGATTTGTTTTGGGTTGCCCAGATTGAGCCAGACTTTCTGGTACCTAGAGTTCCTGCCGTTACCTTGTATGGCAACAGGTTATGTGCAAGCAACAACATCAGAGTTGGACACCCAGAGGCGGGCCCTGGTGTCCTGTCAAGCGGTCATCATCTAATCCACTGGGTCTTGGGACTCACTCCCGAAGCCTCATTGGCCTTAAGCCAGAGATGTTTCGAGAAAGGTTCGAAAGGATAGGGAAAAAAATTAGATCCACAAGACACACCCCAGTGAAGATTCAACATGGAGGTTACCGTAACGATCCGGAAGTCTGACCAGAGGAGGAAGGAAGCAACCAGTGAGATGCACCTTCGCAATGTTGGACCTTAAAGACCACAAATCCTGCATTTTCAAGAATTGGATAACATCAAACATGGGGGGGGGGGGGGGGAAATGAAACTGTGGGGGACTGTATGTGTTAATGTTGACTATGAGTGATTCCTGATCCCTTTTTGTTATTTGCTTATGGAACATGCGGGCAGTTATTTGGTGGTTGGTGGGAAGATGTGATTGTTGTTGATATGGGGATTGACATTATATTCGTGACTGCTTATTGTTTATTGTTGGTGGGTGTAAATTTGGAGAAAATGTGAAAAAGGAGAATAAAAATATTTTTAAAAAAATGTACGATTGAAATGTTTGCTACAGTTTGTTTAATGTGAATGGTGGGCAGAGCTGATAAATGCAGTGACTGAGTAGGTTTAATTCCACTTTTATGACAAAGAATTGAGTATTCTGCCAGTGCGATGGGTGATGTGTTTATGTTCATTTTTTTCATGAAATGCAAGCTTCTATTTGAACACCTGTCTTTAAGGGAAGTAAGTATATTGATGCACAAGTATTTAAGTTTTTAGAGAAAATTGCCTTTATTTATTTAATAAGAATGAGCAAGCATAGGTTGTATCCCACTTAAGGATTGTACCTTTGAATAGTCCATCATTATTTGTCTGAAATGACGTTTTAGTTTTAGATTCTGGAAAACTCTGTCTCTGCTGCAATGTATTCAAACATACTGTGAGCTGACTGAGAGTCAGCAATATGATTGAGTGCCGAGTATTGGAAATAACAAGATGGAGCCCGGACATGATCCATTTGACTATGATGCATGGCACGTTTACGGAACATAGGAACAGGAAGAGGGCATTCAGCCGCTTAAGCCTGTCCTGCCATTTAGTGAGATCGTGGCTTATCTGTGGCCGAACTCCGTATACCTGCCTTTGGCCCATATCGTTTAATATCTTTGCTTAACAAAAATCTATCTCCGATTTAAAATTAACAACTGTTCCACCTTCAACTGCTGTTTGTGAGATAGAGTTCCAAACCTCTCCCACACTTGGTGAAGAAGTGATTCCTAACATATTTCCTGAATTGTGTAGCCTTAATTTTGACTGTTTCTATCTTCCAATCCTGTTTATCCCCCCCCCCTTGCAAAAAAAAATTGTTATCTTGTAAATATATTAGCAGGCCCTATTGTTTAAATCCATTTTCAATGTTTTTTTAAAAATGTTTTTATTCTCCATTTTCACATTTTCCTCAAATTCACACCCCACCCCCAAACAGTAAAGGGTAACAAATACAAAGTCAATCCCCTTAACAATAACAACGATCCCATCCTCCCACCACCCCAAACAACAGCCCATCTGTCAATATATGCATCCAATAAAACAAACCCTCCCACGCTGGAAACAAAAAACAAAGGAGAAAAAGAGAAAGGAGTCCGGGACCACCCATGGTCACCCTAGAGTCCACTCGCTTCTCTCCCCCCCCCCCCCCCCCCCCAGCCCATGGTCACCCTAGAATCCCCCCCCCCCCCCCCCATTTAGCACACACACCCCGCATATCCACCTACACCCCAAAGAGCCCTCACTTCTAGTGCAAGTCCCATCACTTCCCTTGTCCAAATATATACAACATTGGCTCCTTTAGCCCATACACCCGCACTCAGTTAAACAAAAAAGAAGAGACAAAAAAGAAGAAAATTCAGTCCTGAGGTTACATCGGCACATGGCCATATCTCAATTTCTCAGTTCTGTCACAGTCCTTCTGCCTTTGCAAACTCCTCCGTTGCTTCTTCCGTTCCAAAATATAAGTCCTTGAGCTTATAAGTCACCCTCAGCTTCGCTGGATATACAATGCCGCACTGCACCTTGCTGATGTACAGTGCCCTCTTCACCCGGTTGAAAGCAGCCCGCCTCCTCGCCAGCTCCACCGTAAAGTCCTGGTATATATGTATACTAGCTCCAGCCCACTGCACCACCCGCTTCTGCTTGGCCCAGCACAGGACCTTCTCCTTCACACTGTACCTACGGAAGCACAAAGTCACTACTCTTGGCGGCTCACCCGCCTTTGGTACAGGCCTCCCCGACCGATGAGCCTGATCCAGTTCATATCGGGAGGGATCCTCCCCCTCCCCAATAGTTTCGCCAGCATAGTGGCAAAATACTCCGTCGGCCCTGCCCTTCAACTCCTTCGGGCAGCCCCGCAATCCTCAAATTCTGTCGCCTGGACCTGTTTTCCAGGTCTTCCAATTTTCCTCGCAGATCCTTGTTCACCTCCATCACCTTCCGCATCTCCTTCCCCATCGAGGTAAGTTGATCACCGTACTGCGCCACCGTCTCCTCCATTACCTTCAGTGCCTCCCCTTGCGCCCGCACCTCCGCCACTGCGCTCGCCACCGCCGCCGTGGAAATCGCCTCCTCCACCAGCACACTCAAAACCTCCCTCATCGCCTCCAGGTGTTTTGTAAACTGCCTTTCGAATTCTGCCGCCATTACCGTAGTTATTTCTTCAGCCTTCAGCAATGCGGCCTCCCCTGGTGCTCCAGCCTCCTTTTTCCCTGGTGACCCCGTGGTGACCTCTCCACTCCCCGACGGGCCCTCAGCTGTTCTTTTAACGGCCGTTTTCTTGCTGACCCTTGACATCTTCTTCTGCTGTGCCTCGTCTGCACCTTCTCAGTGCCTTTGACGCCTCCGTGGACCTTGGGACCGGGCTTAAAGCCCCGAAAATGCCGTTCTCGATCGGGAGCCCTCCGTTGCGCGGCCGCCTCCCGCCCGCCGTCACCGGAAGTCATCCATTTTCAATGTTAGGCAATCCTTTCAATGAACTATATTTGTTTTATTGTAAGAAAATAACAATTCAACTTTGTGAGGATGTTGATGCATCCTTGTGCTCGTTTAAAGTTTAGCATATTTTAAATAAACTTCTAATAGCTGTCCCAAAGAAGCTGCTTTCGCTTTACACAGTCCAGAAAATTCACCGTGTGATACCTTTCAAAGCAACAACAATGAGCCTCTTTTATACCAAGGCAACTGGAAATAACAGTGGAAAGTTGATGTCGCATATGCGATAAATTGAGAAATTCAACTTTTCTATAACAAAAGTTGCACTGTTTCATTAAAAGGCCAATTTATTGCCTGTGGACACTGATGCACATTCGTAGCCCTCTCTGTACTGGTACAGTAATAACAGATGAAATATACGAGTCCACTTCAAAGCTAGAGAGACACTGTAGTGCTGCTTTGCACTTCTGTTTGGAACTGTGCATGTTCTTTTGTGCCCTGAAAGGTAAAGTTACAATGTTTTTTTTCAGCATTTGTAGGTTCTGTCCTCTGACTCAGCTGGAAGAAATAGCGAAGCAATTTTTTGCCATTGTAGTTGTAACAGGACCTTGGTGTAAAACATTGCCTCTGTGTATCCAAACGTAAAGCAGCTAATGTACTCTGCAGTATTTGGTATCTCTGATCAAATATCCTCTTCCTTATAACATTGTAAAGTAATAATTATGTCAGTAGACCTTAATCTGTTGTAATGTGTACTTTGAATAAACCTCAGAGTTAACGTTTCAACTGCAATTTATCACTTCCTTTAAATGTTGACCGATTAGTACAGAAAGAAGAAAACAATGCAGGCACATATATACCACACATGCAAAACAAAGTACATTTTTACTGAAATTTTGTTTTTCACTAAATTCTTCACTGATTACTATTGGAATAATTCAGCTGTGTGATTTTATTCTGATTCCAACTGTTCTACATTTTAGTGACCGTTGTCTCTTTCCATAACTACCTTAAATCCTACTGAGTGATGGTCACAGTCACCAAAATACTCCCCCACTAAAACTTCTACCACTTGCCCAGCTTCATTCCTGAAAACTAGGTCCAGCACTGCCCCCTCTCTTGCAAGACTTTCGTTATGCTGGCATTAAAAAGTTCTTCTGGATGTGCTTTAAAAATTCTACACCCTCTAGGCCTTTCACACTTTGAAAATTGTGATTAATTTCATTCGCCATTGTCATGTGTGCTACGCCTGAAGGCAGATTCTCTGATCATTGTTTGCTGATATTTTATCCTGAACTGTTTTCTTGACAGTTTTTTTGCCATTGCCTTCCACTCTCAAGGGCAGGGTCAGGAAACAGTTCCTGAATCTACTTTAGCCAGGATGGGTTCGGTTATTATGAACCACGCACTACTATCTAGTCAACCGAGCTAACGGCCCTTTTGTAGCAATAATTGCTGTTTGTTTAATGTTTGCTTTTTAATTATTCTTATTTGAAACAACTTGACTTCGTGCACGACCAGTTGTTCATTATCTTTTGTGAGTCAGTAGGAAGCCTGTTATAAAACTCTGTAAGCGTGCATATAAAGAATTTTATCCCCCGCCCCACCACACACATGCACGCGCACACACACACTATAACAGTACAAGTTTCATTGCTCACAGGCACTGCCAATAGTAATCACAATACTCATGGTCCAGTCTGATGCTCAAGTCAGTTATCAAGATGAGACATGTGGGTGGTTACAGTAAAAGTATGCTATGTTTCCTTTCTGTTCAGCCTATTTTTATGTTTCTTGAGACTTTTCAAATCTTAAAAAATATTGCTATTTTCCTCAACTTTATGTCTGCTCTCATAAACGTGATCTTGGCATTTGTTTCAAGACTTTGCCTGCCTCTTTTTCTGTGAGTTGGTGGCTGTTGGCCATCCAATCACATTAGTTCAAATTAGAGTCCTAACATTAGATAATTTAATTTCATTGTGCTTGGAATGTTAACAGCAGTGAGTTATGTTGGATGCTTTGCATAAACTTTACGTATGTGTCTAGATTGCATACAGTCTTATAAAAGATGAATACATCATAGCGCTATGATCTAATTAAAGGAGGAAATATTTGAAATTATGCCACACACCCGAAGAATTGAGAATTTGCTTTCCTAAACTTATTTTTATTGCACTTATGTCAATGATTGCTGACAGCATACACCATTCCTCAATTATGGTGCTTTTCAGAAGTGTATTAATGTGTCTTTTGTGAGTTCTCTGATTTAAAAAAAAAAGTAAATTATTATTTGTATGATTTCATGTTGGCTTTTACATTCTGTAGGCTTTCTATACAGTAAATTTACACATCTTCATTAATATGTACGGATTTGCCTGAACATTCATTATTTTTAAACAATTTATTTTTGTTATGCATTTAATTTTGAAAAGGGGTAAGAGATGCACTGAATAACTGAATCTAAAATCAGCCAATTTATTAGGTAGTGAGTTTGCTTAAATACAAGCAGACAATTTGGTTTTTAGTTATTTTGGTGGATGCCTCCTTATCTATTATAGTAACCTTATTAACGCATTTAACAAAATCACAATATGATCTTACACGATCTTCTGCCTTGTATGCAGTGGAATGCAAACTGTAGTTGCTTTTATGAAAGTAAATAGTGCTTGATAAACTTTTCTCAACTTTCTATCTTCAGAGGAAGGACTATTTTCTTTGAAGTGTTATAACAAAATCATGATAGACCCTGCTACAGTGGCAGAGGCAGCAGGGGGGGGGGGTTGGCGTTGCCAAACTTGCTTCATTATTATTAGGCGGCGAATATGGACAAGGTGCGGTGATGGTGGACAAGGTGCAGTGATGGTGGGAAGGAGAACGGGTAGAGTGGGTAAGGATGGAGGAGGAATCTTGTGAAGGGGTCTAGTTTGAGGACTATGGTGATGGCAGCACCAATGGCTCCGAGTAGGTATTCAGGGTGCCCGTGCAATCCACGGTGAAGATATGGAATCAGTTGAGGAGGCATTTTAGGGTAGAAGGGATGTTGGTGGGTGAAGATATGGAATCAGTTGAGGAGGCATTTTAAGGTGGAAGGGATGGCGGTGCTAACGCCACTGCGAGAATCATGGGTTTGAGCCGGGGGAGATGGATAGTTTATACAGGAGGTGGAGGGAATTGGGGCTGGTTACGATGAGGGATCTGTAATTGGAGGAAGGGTTCGCCAGTCTGGAGGAGCTAAGGCAGAGGGTAGAGCTGCCAAGGGGGAGTGAGTTCAGGTATCTGCAGGTTACGGACTTTGCGTGATAGGTCTGGAGGGGGTTCCCTGGGTTGCCGGGATACACGCTGCTGGAGTGACCGCTGCTTCCGGATGTGGGAGGGGAGGGAAGAATTGGGGATATATACAAGTGGCTGGGGGAGGACGGACGTGAGCGGGTGGTGAAGATCAAGGAGAAATGGGGAGAGGAGATCAATTGGGGAGTATGGAGTGAGGCACTGCGTAGGGTAAACGGGACTTCTTGTGCAAGGAAGAGCCTGATATAGTTTAAGGTGGTGCACAGGGTGCATATGACTGGCGCGAATGAGTGGGTTCTTTCAGGGGGTAGCAGATTGGTGTGGGCGGGGGCCAGCGAATCATGCGCACTTGTTTTGGGGTTGCGAAAAATTGGGAAGGTTTTGGACGGGGGCATTCGTGGTCTTAGCCAGAATAGTGGAGGAGGAGGTGGACCTTTTGTGGCGATATTTGGGGTTTCAGAGAAGCCGGAGCTCGTGGAGAGGAGGAAGGATGATTGCACGGTGGTGAATTTTACAGTAGTGGCGGGCGGCATCGCCACCAGGGGTATGCTTGGTTGGGTGACTGTACGACTTCCTGCGGTTGGAGAAGATAAAGTATAAGATAAGGGGCTCTGCAGGGGGTTTGAGAAAAGGTGGGGAATGTTTGTGACTGCCTTTGAGGAGCTCTTCGTCGGGGGGGGGGGGGGGGGGGGGGGGAAGGGAAGGTGAAAATGTGGAAAAATCTGTAAAGACTGTATAGTTGATTGTTGGGAAGTATGTCTCCCGGAGTGTTTTTTTGCTGTAACCTGTTTTGATACATGTAAAGTAATAAAATACTTTATTTAAAAAAAAGCCATGATTAGGCTGTGCAATTGCAACCATTTGTATTGCATTGTCAAATATTAAAGGAAAAAGCATAGCGTGAATTTGTTTAATTGCACAGCATGACCTCATACATTGTTTTTCCAGTTCTTGCCTTGCTGTTTAAACAGCAAAGAATTTAGATATTATTGATTGTTTTGCACTATTAAGCATGGTACTCTACGATCTGAATTGATGTTCAGCAAAAAGTAAATGTCTGTGTGGCTGTGAAGAACTTTGTTATAAGAGTGCCTCTGGGACTGAGCATCAAACACTGACCCTTCCCAAATGTTTGCTCAGGTTCAATCTGGTGATGCAAATTGAGATTTAAACCTCACATGTGGCCCATTGCTGAGATCATTGTTTTTCATCTATAGGATGTTGCCTGTGCAAAACTCTACCAGCAGATCCATATACACCTTAATTGTCTCGAAGATTGATTTCTCTAAAGCTTTTTCAGTGACTTCCCCACTTTTTTTCTGCTACAAACGTAAGCTAATCTCGAGCTTCACATGCCAAACTCATTCCAACATAAAATCTGTGCATCAAGCACTCATGTTTATCAAATGGTGCTTGCTTCCTGTGTCCAGAAAATGAATGCCAAAAATCTTTATACTCATTGTTAAATTTTTCCTTGTGTTTTGCTGGAAAATCTTCTCCAGCCATCCAGTTCTGTTCCAGGAATACTGCCTGCTACCCATTCTCACTGTTGCTTCATCAGAGATTTGTGTTTCAACTCTCCTCCAAAATCACTGTTCCCTTTTTAACTTTTTCTGTGCTTACAAAAGGTCATCTAGAAACAGCCTTTGCATTGTGCCTTCCTTTTATGATAACCTTATTCCTCACTGCTTCCATGTCCATCTGTCCTCGATAAAGTGCTATTGTGGTATTGTAATGCAAGGTGAACATCAATTTAATTAGTTGCAGTTGCTTTGTCAGATAAGTTACTTTTCAGAATTAAAAGCACTACTTGGCTGTCTTTAATGACAATAACTCAAATGCTATGAATTGGGCTTATGTAGATTGAGATTCCCTTTTGTGTTGGATGTGCATTACAATGTTCATTTTGATCTTACAAGGTACCTTAATTTGGGGAAAATGTGCTTTAGATTGGGGGGGGGGGGGTGAATTGAGATGGATAGAAAACTGGTTGGCGGACAGGAAACAAAGAATAAGGATAAACAGGTCTTTTTACAAGTGGCAGGCAGTGAATAGTGGAGTACTGCAGGGATTAGTGCTAGGGCCCCAGCTATTCACAATGTATATCAATGATTTAGATGCAGGAACTAAATGTAATATCTCCAAATTTGCAGATGACAGACGCTGGGTTGGATGGTGAGCAGTGAGCAGACATGCTTCAGTCTGATTTGGACAAGTCGAGTGAATGGGCAGATGTATGGCAGATGAAGTTTATTATCTGAATGGCTAAAGATTGAGAGAGGGGAATGTGCAATGATACCTGGGTGTCTTTGTACACCAGTCGCTGAAAGTAAGTCTGCAGGTGCAGCTGGCGGTGAAGAAGGCAAATGGTATGTTGGCCTTCATAGTGAGAGGATTCAAGTACAGGAATCTTACTACATTTATACAGGGTCTTGGTGAGACAGCGCCTGGAATATTGTGTGCCGTTTTGGTCTCCTGATTTGAGGAATGATTAGCTCTTGGGGCTTAGAGGATCATGGATATGGGGGGAATGTGGGAACAAGTTATTGTGTCAGATGTTCAGCCATGATCATAAGGAATGGTGGAGCAGGCTCGAAGGGATGAATGGCCTCCTCTTTCTATTTTCTATGTTTCTATAAACACTGACACTCTAAATCGAATCTAACCAGCTTCCTTTACAGTATTATGATGAACATAGTGGGAGCTGTGACATCTAAACAGAAACTGATATTTGCCAATTAAAGGTGTTCACATAAGGCAAGATTCTGAAATGATTACATAGAGATTGAAAATCTCCAGTTTGCACGAACATTGAGACCTGTACTCACTTCAATACAAGTTGACTTGTTTATGCTCATTTAATCTAAAATGCTGATCTTGCATTTTAACTGAAATTTTGTTAACTTACAAATGCAAAAATAAACCATAAATTTTAATATTTTAAAAATTCCAGCAAAATGGTTTCTCAGTTTACACTATTGGCATTTTACCATGTATATTTAATTCAGATAATTTAAAAGTCCACAATATTTCTAAATAAATGAATTAAAAAATTGCATATTTCAGTAAAATTTTATTTTTGATATTTATTTTTGGAGGTTTGATTATAAATAATTAGCATATTATTTTTGTTTGTTTATTGGTGCTAATAAAGATATTGCCCCTCCTGCACTGAGGTTATATGCATACCAGATGAAGCCTCACCTCAACTTATCTAACTTTGGGGCTGCATCAAATTTTGAGTTAGCAAATGGAACACATTTTTGAACTTGTGGATACATTGTATCTGTTTAAGATGAAGCTAAATCACGGGGGCAGCATGGTGGCGCAGTGGTTAACACTGCTGCCTCACGGCGCCGAGGTCCCAGTTTCGATCCTGGCACTGGGTCACTTTCCGTGTGGAGTTTGCCATTCTCCCACTGTTTGCGTGGGTTTCGCCCCTACAACCCAAAGATGTGCAGGCTAGGTGGATTGGTCACACTAAAATTGCCCCTTAATTGGAAAAAATGAATTGGATACTCTAAATTTATTTTTAAAAAATGAAGCTAAATCAATAAAAGAAAAATGGCTCTAATCCTGGGCACAGCCAGTCGCAGGTAGTCCTCTATTTCAGGAGCATTTCATTATGGAGCTGTGAGAATGTTAAAGTCTCTCTTGTACTAGTCATACATCTTTGGAAGATACATTATCTGTCAAAGATATAAGGGAGAATTCATATGTACTTGGTTCTGTGCTGTAACTATGAGCCTTGCAACTGGTTTGTTGAGGCAATATAATCAGCTGAAAATATAATTTTTATTTATTTACACATTGAAGAAACTATATCGGGATGCGCAAAGTTTAACTGAAGCAAGAAAAATGTTAAGAGGTGGAGATATCTTGAGTGGGTTTCTCTGTCCTGTTGCACCAGATTTTTGGTGCGGCACACCGGCGGAATTCCATTTCGCCGGCTGGTCAATGGGGTTTCCCATTGTGGGGCAGCCGCACCCCGTCGAGAAATCCCCGGATTTCCGGCAAAACGGAGAATCTCGACGGTGAAGAATTCAGCCGCAAATCTTTTCATTCAATTTTTTCAAAACAGAAATCACTTACACTGACCTTGATCGTTTTCTAGAGTTAACTCATACTGGAGTTTAGTTAATATGGAAAGAAGAACAGTGAACCATAATTTATTTCCCAGAATGTAGGACTTTCCTTTGGTACGTTTGAATTCAAGCCCATGCACATTCTGCACTAATTTGTGTCACAACTGCTTGCAGTTTGAACAACCATACTTTGTAATAAAAACTGAAAAATTTCAGTTGCAAATTAGTGAGTGGACTTTGGCATTTCAGAACTGAATGCCCCTTTTTAACTTTTAATATCTATGCAGAGAAATTTCTTTTGGAGAACAGAAAGAACTAGTGAATTTTAAGGAAAGATGCAAAATAGTCTACAAAACCTATGCATTGAACTATCTAACTGCACTTTGCTTACCTTTGTGTAAATAGGCTGAACAATAAAACTCTTTTAATAAGCAGTATAATAGATTTTCAAAAGTTGTCAATGTAACTATAATATTTTAATTTCTGACAGACTAATTTTATAATTATTTTGTGAATCAGCAACTGTTGATATTTAATAAAAAGTGGTCCAACATGCAATATTTGTATAATAATGGTGTGAATTGCTTTGTGTTTAACAACAAATTGCAGTTACCCTTCTTGGAAAACTAGTTAGTTTTCCACCAACACACAAATATCTTGAGAGATTTCTGGTTGTCCCATTGGAGTTAAGTCTCAATCAGGCAACCTTTCGGGGTTCCTGGGGTCAATTCCCTCCCTGACCTCCTGGTTAAGGTGGACAACTCGTCTTGGTGAGATGTTGGACAATCAGAAGCCGAGGCTGAAGATCATCACTGGAACCCTGGAATGATGGTGAGTAGGGTGGGATTGCCATAGCCACTCATGGAAGCCCCAGCCCGATACTGGAGGTGTGAAGGGTGTCCTTTTCAAGGATTTCTGGAGGGTCCCTTCAATTTCACTGATTGTTTACTCCATTGGACTCAGGATGCTGAGAAGGAGGGAACTTGAAAAGCCTCAATGGCACTTATCTCCCAGTTTATTGAGGCCATCGATGAGAAGCAAGAATACAATTAAACTGTTCATAGAGGTGCATTCATGTGGGATTGGGACCTCCTCGGCTATCACAAAGCACTGCTTAACACCAATTTGTGGGTGGATCCCCTGGGATTCAAATCATCGTGATTTTGCTGTTTCCTAACACTTTTTGTTGGGTTGATATAGAAATAGGATGGAGGGCTGTAAAGGTGGAGGTGAGATCTTGCAATTTATACTACCCTCTGGGGATAAGTTATTCTTTGCTGGAGACCTGAAATTTAGGTTTCTTTATTTGTTCCAATGTACAGTAAAGACGCAGTAATGCAAATTGTCACGAGTAGGTGGGTCATCCTTCAGTGTCCTGGTGCCCACCAAAATTTAAAAAAAAGATTTTATTTCCTTAATGTAACTGAGGAGTACAGTCTCACTTGATGCCCTGTTTGAAGATTTTAAGTGTAAATAAATGTCAAGATACGATATGTAGCCATGTGATGCAGAATAAAACATTAATGGACTGTAGAGGAGAATAAAATAACTATCTTTTTACTGTGCATAATGTAACTTTAGTCATCAAAAATGAAAGATGGTTTTTGTATCAATTCAAAGTTGTATACAAAGTGTTTCTGATGTTACACATACAGCACTTTTGCTAAATTTAGCTTAACACAGTTTGGCTTCAGACCATGAAAATAGCCTTGATAATGCTGGTAGTCGTTGTGTGGTCACACTGGACTATGCATCATTTTGTGAAGAGTAATTAATTCAAGCCATAGAGATTGCACGCTAATAGAAAAAGCAGTTATGAACTGGTGGTTACTAAATATAGCATCTGAGGAATTACTAATCAGCTATAATTATGATGTTTATTGATACATGTCAGGTCATTAAATAATGTGCTCTTTAAGGTTCTTGTTGACATTATTTACAATAATAAGGCCCTATTCATTGTGAATTTACTCATATTTGGACTTGTGCCATTCTCGTGTCTATTTCATACTGAATCACTTGTAGTTAGGGGTTTAAGATCTACAGTAATTTTGGATGGAATGCCCTGTTCGGGCATAATTATCGGACTTGGAGACATTAGTAGGGCTGGTTAAGACAGTGAATTGCCAACCAAACAGACCTGGATTCGCTTACCTGTCCTGACTTGGCTCATCTCACCCAGGTTGGTAGGATAGAGGCTGTAATTAAGTCTTGCACCTCGTTGTCATAGAGGGAAAATTTAGCAAGGGTACCTGATTCCGATTAATATTCATAAAATCCTGCTGGAAGTGTATCCATAGAATCCTGCTGGGTGTGTCCATAGAATCCTGCTGGAAATGTATGTGTCTATGCATATGTCATGAGAATAAAATTGGCTCAGCTATGCTGGCCTGTGTAGGCAAATAACTAGCTAACAGGTGGGAGAGGTACAGAGTTCACTTGTAATTTATCAAGTGATCAAATGTTGCTGGACTAGGAATTTCAGACAACAAGTTCCAATATCACCATAACACTTTGAGGATTTGAGTTCAGTTTGTAATTAGGCGACACGGTAGCACAGTGGTTAGCACTGTTGTTTCACAGCAACAGGGTCCCGGGTTCGATTCCCGCTTGGGTCACTGCCTGTGCGGAGTCTGCACGTTCTCCCTGTGTCTGCGTGGGTTTCCTCCGGACGCTCCGGTTTTCTTCCACAAGTTCCAAAAAAAGTGCTTGTTAGGTGAATTAGATATTCTGAATTCTCCCTCTGTGTATCTGAACAGACGCCGGAATGTGGCGACTAGGGGATTTTCACAGTAACTTCATTTGTAGTGTTAATGTAAGCCTACTTGTGACACGAATAAAGATTATAGGTTATTATAATCACAAAATTCAAATTAGTATTTTTAAATTGGATTATGATGCTGTCAAATTGTCATAAAAACCTGACTGATATCCTTTCTAGGGAAAAATAAACCTGCAGTCCTTGCCTGGTTTGTCTTGCACGTGACAAATGGCCCATGCCAACTTGGAAGCTTCCTGACTACCTTCTAAAATAGTCTAGCAAGTCACTCAGTTGTCTCAAAGCTACTGTTGTAAAAGGACAGTAAGAAGTCTTACAACACCAGGTTAAAGTCCAACAGGTTTGTTTCAAACACGAGCTTTCGGAGCGCAGCTCCTTCCTCAGGTGACTGGAGAGGTATGATCCAGAAACATTTATATAGACAAAGTCAGCGATGCCGGACAATTCTTGGAATGCGAGAATTTGCAGGTAATCAAATCATTACAGATCCAGAGAGATTTGATTACCTGCAAATTCTCGCATTCCAAGCATTGTCCGGCATCACTGACTTTGTCTATATAAATGTTTCTGGATCATACCTCTCCATGCTCGTGTTTGAAACAAACCTGTTGGACTTTAACCTGGTGTTGTAAGACTTCTTACTGTGCTCACCCTAGTCCAACGCCGGCATCTCCACATCGTTGTAAAAGGAGGCCCTCCACCAACTTATTTGGGAAATTAGGGATGAACAACTGGAAACATCCAGAAAATGGGTGTAAAGCACTTTCACAAAAGGAGGAAAAATTAGCACATATACAATGCCATGTAGAATAAATTGCTGTAATTTTGTCACAACTTCCCAAGTAAAAGTTGTTACATTTCATAGTTCTTGATGTTGAAAAGCATCATTGTAATGTTCTTCATTGCGGCTGTTTAGCACAGGGCTAAATCGCTGGCTTTGAAAGCAGACCAAGGCAGTCCAGCAGCACGGTTCAATTCCCGTACCAGCCTCCCCGAACAGGCGCCGGAATGTGGCGACTAGGGGCTTTTCACAGTAACTTCATTTGAAGCCTACTTGTGACAATAAGCGATTTTCATTTCATTTTTCATTTCATTATTATTTTGGTATTATTGAAGAAATATGAGGAGATTTACATACTATGGAGTAATTTTTGAACTGGGGGCATGGGCGCATTTACATAGAAACACAAATAGAAGCAGGAGGAGGCCATTCGGCCCTTTGAGCCTGCTCCAGCTGATGATCAAATTTAATACCCTGATCCCACCTTCCCCTCCCCCATAATCTCTTGATTCATTTAGCCCAAAGAGCTATATTTAATTCCTTCTTGAAATTGCACAACGTTTTGACCTCAACTACTTTTCGTGGTGGTGAATTCCACATTCACTACTCTCTGGGTGGAGAAATTTATCCTTTCCTCAGTCCTAAAGGTTTAAATAAAATAAATTTAAAAAAATAATCTTTATTGTCACAAGTAGACTTACATTAACACTGCAATGAAGTTACTGTGGAAAGCCCCTAGTCGCCCACATTCTGGTGCCTGTTCGGGTACACAGAGGGGAGAATTCAGAATTCTCAGCTGGTACGGGAATTGAACCTGCACTGCTGCCCTTGTTCTGCATCACAAACCAGCAGTCTAGCCCACTGAGTTAAACCAGCCCTTACCTTCAAACCATGACCCATTATCCTCAAACCATGACCCCTACTTGTGGAAGGAAATCGGAGTACCCGGAGGAAACCCACGCAGACACAGGGAGAATGTGCAGGCTCCGCACGGACATGACCCAAGCACGGGTGCACAGTGGTTAGCACGGTTGCTTCACAGCGCCAGGGTCCCAGGCTCAATTCCTTGGGTCACTATCTGTGTGGAGCCTGCACATTCTCTCCGTGTCTGCATGGGTTTCCTCCGAATGCTGTTTTCTTCCCACAGTCTTCTTCCCACAGTCCAAAGATGTGCAGGTTAGGTGGACTGGCCATGCTAAATTGCCCTTAAAAAGGTTAGGTGGGGTTACTGGGTTACGGGGATAGGGTGGAGGTGTGGGGCTTAAGTGTGGTGCTCTTTCCAAGAGCCGGTGCAGACTAGATGGGCCAAACGGTCGCCTTCTGCACTGTAAGTTCTATGATACTCCTGGACTCTCCCACCATCGGGAACATTCTTTCTGAATCTACCCTGTCTAATCCTGTTAAGAATTTATGTTTCTATGAGATCCCCTCTCACTCTTCTAAACTGCAATTCATATAATCCTAACCAACCCAGTCTCTCCTCATATGACAGTCCTGCCATCCCAGGAATCAGCCTTGTAAACCTTTGCTGTTCTCTCTCCATAGCAAGAACATTCTTCCTCCGGTAAGGTTACCAAAACTGCACACAATACTACAGGTGTGGCCTCTGCCTGCCCTATACAATTGCAGTAAAATATCCCCATTCCTATACTCAAATTCTCTTGCTGTGAAGGCCAAGGTACCATTTGCCTTCTTTACTGCCTGCTGTACTGTGCGCTTTCAGCAACTAAGCATGCGAACACCAAGCTCTCGCTGAGTATCCATTTAATGGGTCATAAAACCAGCTAATCATTTTATTATGTACAGTGTTTGAGAACTTTGATAAAATGGCATTTTAAATGTTATAACAAACTCTTGGGTAACTTCGCTATGTTAGCTATTCGAACTATATGACTACACCCACAATTAACATGGAAATAGAACATAGTTTTTTTTTGGGAAAGTTATCTGATTGCTTGTTGGACTTTCAATACTGAATTTGCAAAATTTCCTCTAATTGGGAAGTCTGAAGCCAACCATTGTTATTGGTCCCCGCTACACATTTTGTTCTCTATCTACTGTGTATCATCCGTGGCAACTATCTAACATTGAACCATATTGTTTGCAACCATGGTGTCATATCTGACTCTGAGCTGCATTGCTAACTACATCCATGCCAACACTGAGACTGTCTTTGGCCCCGCCATGGCACTGCCCAACCTTTACGTCAGTTCATTTGTGCATTCACCTTTTTTTACTTCTGGACCTGACTATTCTAATACATTCCTGACTGGCCTCCACATTATTCCGTCTGTAAATTTGAGGTCACCCATATCGGCTACCTGTGTCCTTACACCATATCCAGCTCACTTATCACCCCTTTGTTCATTGATCTACATTGGTTCCTGGTGAAGCAATGTCTTTCTCTATCACTGTAATTTCCTCTGGCCTCACAACCCTTCATGGTATCTGCACTTATCTAATTCTTGTTTGTTGAGCACCCCTGATTTTAAATGTTACACCATTGATGATCTTGTCTTCAACTGCTTTGGTAATACACTAGAATTCCCCTCTAAAATCTCTTCATTCTCCATTTCTTTTTCCTCCTTTAAGACGATCCTTAAAATCCACCTCTTTGATCAGGTTTTTGGCCATCTGCCCTAATGTTGCCTATGTGACTTCATTTGGGCAAGTGGAGTAAAATTCCAAGCTGTAAATACACAATTGCGTAAATGTTAATCGGGTTCTTTGAAAGCCTGTAAATTTTTGGCTTTGTTGTTGATTAAGTGTCTGTTCTTGTCCAGTGGTTCTGATTTTAGGAACTTAATGGGATCATTGCAGAGGTGACAGCAGAGGTGCTGTCTGAGTGGGAACAAGAGCTTCTGGACCTCGCAGCAAAGCTGTGGTGAAAATTGGAAACCAGGCTCCAGATTTGAGATTATCTATAAGCAATACCAAAAGAGTTCTATTAGTAATTTTTTGTCACTCCAAGATACATTTTTGACCACTTTTAATAATTTTAATGACGGATTGCTACAGATGAGCTATATTAAAAAAAACTTTTAAAATATCATTGTAACTTAGAATTTTTGTTTCTGTTGTCTTGATATGGTCCACAATAGTATATAAGCTACATTGTTATGAACATATTTCTTATTTGCTGTACAAAATAATCTCTGGCAGATCCAGTGAATATTAACAAGCTTTTTAAAAGTCTATGTCATAACCTAGTGCATGTAACAAACCTCTAGTGCTTCATAATTCTTGTGATATTATAAAGCTATGCATTTCACTTCAAAACTCTGTTCTGTACCCAGATCGACATTTGTCAAGTCTTATTCTTAGTCCATCTATTTTTCCAATTGCTTTATTCTACTGACTGTCTTCTCAATGGAGTCTTCAGGTCTTTATCATCTACTTTGGGGAAACGACGGCACATTGGTAAAGTCACTGGACTAGTAATCCAGAGATCCAGGCTAATGCTCCGAGGAAATGGATGCAAATCTCAACGGCAGTTGGTGGAATTTGAAGTCCATTGCTAAATCTGGAATATGAAGCCAATCTTAATAATGGTAACCACGGCAACTACCATTGATTCTTTTGTGCAGCGTGACCTGGCTGGCCTTGTACACCAGCCACTGAAGGTAAGCATGCAAGTACAGCAGGTGGTAAAGAAGGCAAATGGTATGTTGGCCTTCATAACGAGAGGGTTCGAGCACAGGAGTAAGGATGTCTTAGTGTAATTATGCAGGGCGTTGGTGAGACCGCACCTGGAATATTGTGTGCAGTTTTGGTCTTAGCTGAGGAATGATGCTTTTGCTCCGGAGTGAGTGTAGCAAAGGTTTACTGGATCGATTCCTGGATGGAAGGACCGACGTACGAGAGGATTGTATCTGCTAAGATTATATTTGCTTAAGTTTAAAAGAATGAGAGGGGATCTCACAGAAACCTATGGCCTAGACAGGGAAGATGCAGGAAGGATGTTCTTTATGGCGGGGCAGTTCAGAAACTGGGGTTACAGTCTGAGGATATGGGGTAAACAATTTAGGACTGAGATGAGGAGAAATTTCTTCACCCAGAGTGTGGTGATCCTGTGGAATTAGCTACCACAGAAAGCACTTGAGGCCAAAACATTGTATGTTTTCAAGAAGGAGTTAAATAAAGCTCTTTGGGCTAAAGGGATCAAACGCTATGGTGGGAAAAGCGGGAGCAGGTTACTGTGTTGGATGATCAGCCACGATAAATGGTGGAGCAGGCTTGATGGACCGAATGGCCTATACCTGCTCCTTTTTTTTGTGGTTCCTATCTTCTATGTTTCCTATTTTCTACATTTCTTATTTTCTACGTATCTATCTTGTAAAAGCCCATTTGGTTATCCAGTTTCCTTTAAGAAACAAAATCTACCATCCTTGCCCAGTCTGACCTCCCTGTGCCTCCAGACAAACAAGCAATGTGGCTGTCTGTTAACTGCTCTCTAAAATAGCGTAGCAAGCAATTTAGTTCAAGGGGAAATTCGGGATGGGCAACAATTGCTGACCCTGCCAGTGAAAGAATGAAGAAAACAAAACTTTGAAATAACCAATTTTTTCAATCTGCATACTATTTGTAGGTTTCTACTCATTGCTATGGTTTCCACAAAATTAATGCATAAAGTCAGTGTGTAAGGGGGAAATGAGAAGGGCAATATTTGTCATGTTAACATCACAAACCCAATTATTACTAAAATACAGTAATGGCAGTTTAGAAAATAGAAAAACTATGATTTTTCTTTCCACAGCAGTTTACAGAAGAAGATACTGGAGCAGTAAAACTCTAAATTCAACTTCCATTTTGTAAATCTCCTCTGTTGAAGATTACTCTCCAGTCTTAAGCGACAACAGCAGCCAGACTCTTCAGCTGCTATGTTCTCCAATTGATCTTTTTAAAAAGTAAAATAACTAAATGCATAAAGGCTTTCTTGATCTCTTTGATCTGAGCCAATGGGAGAAAGTTTCACTGTCTCTTATTACTGGTATGCATATGAGATGCCAACAAGGGAATACATTTTTGAGTTTTGGGATCATCAAAGAAAATAAACTTGTACCGTCCAAATGTTGATGCAGGTTTCCTTGCTGTCTAGCTGCAAGTTGACATCTTGATGATATCAGGTTATTTATGTACAAGTGAGTCAGTGAAAGGCGCTGAAATTCCCACTGCATCAAGGAATTAGGTTTATGCCTTCTGGGAGATTTGTCAATCCATCATAGAAATATCTCGTACTTGTACATATTTCTTTCCATCTGACTTTTCCAAAATAAGTGTAGGTTCATTTGTTTGTACATACGTACATTATGCAGCAAATGTACGTTTATATATAGTGTGTGTATAATTAATCAGAGTTCAGTCTTCTGCACACTGTTGTTCACATTTGTTGAAAGTTTAGTTTGGATACTTATTAAGTACAAACCTGCAAGCATTTTGGGGACTCTTATAGTGTGTCATGTGAGAGTACCTTTAAGAAATGCGTGTTTATAAATGGGTGTGTATATAAATATCTGTAGTGAGAGTACCTTTAAGAAATGGGGGTTTGCTACTGCAGTGATGTCAGAGAGTGGGTGGAGCTGGGCTGTCTGTCAGCTTTTTACTTTTGTTTTTGAGCAGGCTGTAGGGTGTGTTTTAGTTTTGTTTTCAGTGTTGGAGCTGAAGCCAGACCAAGCAGGTGTACTGCTGTTGTCTCTGCCATTAAAGACTATCTCTTGATCAGTTGGTGAATGCAGAATTATAAATGTTTTCAGTAGTGACTTTAACCTGATGTGCTTCTGATAAAGGTTTTGTTTTTAAGTCGTACGGATGTTAAAAAGGAAAACTTAAAGGTTTACTTAGTGTTGTAATCTTTGGGGGTTGTATTTGAATTAATGGTTGCTAAGATGTTCACTGTATGTTTTAAAAAGGTTAACTTGAGTTCATAGAATACACATTATTTTGATTTAAAAAATACTTTTCCATTTCTGCTGAATACGTGAATATGAAAGAGAGATAGAGAGGAAAAAGAAAGAGAGGAGAGAGAGAGAGGTGAAAGAGCGAGAGAGAGACAGGAAAGAGAGGAGAGAGAGATAGAGGAAAGAGAGGAGAGAGAGAGAGAGGAAAAAATAGCCCTAGCGGAGCACAAAGAAAGAGAAAGGGAGACACAGATCAGAGAAAAAGATAAAGAGAGAGAGTTTGAACTTCAGAAAATGGCAATGAAACATGACAGTCAGTTAAAATTGGCAGACGTAAAGGGTAACGTACGGTTGGTTGATAGTGATGAGGATAGTGAGAAATAGCGTCATAGTCAAAGGCTTGGTGTGAATCTATTTAAATATGTGCAAGCATTGCCAAGATTTGATGAGAAGGAGGTAGAAGCTTTTTTCATTTCATTTGAGAAGGTGGCTAAACAAATGAAATGGCCACAGGACATGTGGGCATTACTGATTCAAACAAAGCTGGTAGGTAGAGTTAAGTGAAGTGTTTGCATCACTACCGGAGGAGATATCGGATGTATGAGAAGGTGAAAAAATCCATTTTAGGTGCATATGAACTAGTGCCTGAGGTTGACAGACAACGGTTTAGAATTTAAGGAAAGAATTTGGTCAAACATACATGGAGTTTGAAAGGATCAAACAGAGTAATTTTGATAGGCGGATAAGGGCTTTGAAAATGGTCCAAACGTATGAAGCTGTCAGAGAAATTATACTTTTGGAGAAGTTTAAAAATTCAATTCCTGATGTGAGAATTCATGTGGAAGAGCAGAGGGTTAAAACTGCGAGATTAGCAGCAGAAATGGCAGATGAGTATGAATTAGTTCATAAAGCAAAACTTGGTTTCCGACATCAGTTTCAGCCTGTGGGGACAGGAGAAATATGCAAGTGGTCAAGGTAAAGGTGATCTGATGGGAGATAATAAGGAAAGTGTCCCTCAGATTACAAAAGAAATCCAGGAGGGTGGAAAAGTAATGAAAAGTTTCAAATGTTTTCCCTGTAATAAACTAGGCCATGGAAAGTTACAGTGTTGGTGGTTGAAGAAAAGCACTGGGTAGGCTGATGTGGATAAACAGGATAAGACAGTAGGGATTTGTTAAAGGGTTAAAGGAAAGCCCAAGTGAAGTGAAGGAGGTGCAAAAGATTGTACAGCCTGATCAAGAGGTGCTTGATAAGAAGGTGCCAGATATCTTTAAAGAATTTACTTGTGTGGGTAAAGTTTACTCGTGTATCAGGAGGAGCAGGTAAAGAAGTCACAATTTTAAGATATATGGAAGCTAGTCAGTCTTTAATGGTAAGAGATGAGGAGTTACGTAGTTTGGGAAGAATGTTGCCAGAAAAGGTGGTAATATGTGGAATTCAGCATGAGAGTAGTGTTCCATTATATAAGGCAAGGTTGGAAAGTCCAGTGAAAAGTGGTGAAGGGGTAGTAGGAGTAATAGAGAAACTATCTTGTCCAGGAATACAGTTTATCTTGGGTAACGATATAGCTGGATCACAGGTGGGAGTGATGCCTACTGTGGTTGATAAGCCAGTGGAAAATCAGACAACTGAAGTGTTGAAGGACGAATATCCTGGGATTTTTCTGGATTGTGTAGTAACAAGGTCGCAAAGTCACAGATTAAGACAAGAGGAGAAATCAAAGAGTGAAGATGAAGTGGAAGTGCAATTATCAGAAACTATTTTTGATCAGATGGTTGAACAAGAACAGGAAGATGAGGCGGATATTTTTTGTTCAGGAAAATTGGCGGAGTTACAACAAAAAGATATAGAAATAAAACTGATGTATCAGAAAGCATAGACGGAAGAGGAATCTGAGAGTATACCAGAGTGTTATTACCATAAAAGTAATGTCTTGATGAGAAAATGGAGACCTTTACATATGCAGGCGGATGAAAAGTTGGCACAAGTTCATCAAGTAGTATTGCCGGTAGGAAAGGAGGTTTGCGAGTTGCACATGAGGTACCAGTGGGAGGTCATTTGGGAATAAGGAAACATCGAGCTAAAATACAAAAATATTTTTATTGGCCTGGACTACATAAAGATGTAGTAAAATTTTGTCAATCATGTCACATGTCAAGTGATAGAGAAACCTCGAAACGGGTGCGGAGGCAGATATCGTAGCTTTCGCCTCATTGATCGTCCAAAGGCGGATCCTGATGGGATGGCGAGCAGCCTCTCCACCTTCTGCCCTGGCGTGGCAGGGGGACTTGTTGGAATACTTGACCCTTGAGAAGGTTAAATCTGAACTGGGGGGAAGGACGGAGGGGTTCTACAAGTCATGAGCATTATTCATTATGCACTTTCAAGAACTGGATAACAATGAACATTAGTTGGGGAGGGGGAGGGTGGGGGGAGGGGGGAGGGGGGCTGTGTGTATTAAGGGTCACTATGGGTAATCCCTGATTCCTTTTTGTCATTTGTTTATGTAAACATGCGGGCTGATGTTTGGGGGTTGGTGGGAGGATGGGATTGTTGTTATTGTTATGGGGATTGATATATTTGTTGCTGATTATTGTTTATTGTTGGTGGGTGTAAATTCGGGAGAAAATGTGAAAAAGGAGAATAAAAATATTTGGGAAAAAAAAGCGATAGGGAAACCTCAAGCTGTGATAAAACCAGTGCCCTTGATACCCATTTCAGCATTTGAGGAACCTTTTACAAGGGTCCTAATTGATTGCGTAGGACCGCTTTCTAAAACAAAAAGTGGAATCAATATCTTTTGACTATAATGGATATGTCTACTAAGTTTTCAGAGGCCATTCCAGTACGTAATATTGCAACTAAAATGATTGTGGAGGAGTTACTTCAATTCTTTACTAGATATGGACTACCCACAGAAATACAATCGGATGAAGGATCAAATTTTACCTTGAGGTTATTCAAAGACGTTATGGATAGCTCAGGAATAAAAGAATTTAAATCAACTGCATGCTATCCAGACTCGCAGGGAGTGTTAGAAAGGTGGCATCAGACATTAAAGAAAATGTTGAGGGCTTATTGTCACGATTATCCAGAGGATTGGGATAAAGGAATTCCATTCGTACTGTTTGCAATTAGGGATGCATCTAATGAGTCAACCAAATTTAGTCCTTTTGAACTAATTTTTGGTCATGAGATAAGAGGACCACTTAAATTGATTGAGGAAAAATTGGTCAGTGAGACATCAGAAATTACATTATTGGATTATGTGTCAAATTTTAGGAAACGATTAAATTGAGCAGGTGAATTGGCTCGACAAAATTTAAAAGTTGCACAAAATGTGATGAAACGGGTAGCGGACAAGAAATCCAAAGTTTGTAGTTTTGCCTGTGGAGATAACGTTTTAGTGTTGTTACCAGTGGTAGGTGAACCTTTAAAAGCAAGGTTTTGTGGACCTTATCAGACTGAAAGGAAATGAAGTGAGGTGAATTATGTGGTAAAAACACCAGATAGAAGGAAAACTCACCGAGTGTGTCATGTTAATATGCTTAAAAAGTACTTTGAAAGGGAAGGAGAGAAAAAGGAGGAGGTTTTAATGATTCAAACTCAAAGTTACAAACCAAATCCAGATGACTGTGAATTTGACATACCTCAAATTAAATTGGAAAATGAGGATGTTCTTAAAAATAGGGATAAATTGTTGAGTTATCTTCCAGAGGAAAAACGAACTGACCTGAAAGTTATTCATATCACATGGGCAGGTTTGTGGAGATAAGTTGGGAAGTACTAAAATGGCTATACATGATGTAGATGTGGGAAATGCTGTTCAGATCAAACAACATCCATACAGATTTAACCCTTTAAAATTGGCACTGGTTAACAAAGAGATTGAGAGTATGCTTAAAAGTGGCATAATTGAAGTGGGTTGCAGCCAATGGAGCTCACCAATAGTGATGGTACCAAAACCAGACGGTACCCAACGGTTGTGTGTGAATTATAGAAAGGTTAATGCAGTTACAAGAACGGACTCTTATCCTATCCCACGTTTGGAGGATTGCATTGGGAAAGTGGGACAATCACCTTTTATTTCCAAACTGGATTTACTTAAAGGTCACTGGCAGGTACCTTTATCCGAATGGGCGAAGGAGATTTCAGCTTTTTTGACTCCAGATGATATATATCAATTCAAAGTTATGCCATTTGGCATGAAAAACACCCCAGTCATATTTCAACGGTGAGGCATAGAGAAATGGACGGATCGTGCAGAGACCTTCTTGTTCAAAGAGACTATCAATCAGGAAGGGTTTCAGTTGGAGGAAGAAGAACAAAAATGGACTGTTTGCGTGTGTTGTTTTTTTTTTAAACGAAAAAGTATATTGACTGTGTGCATTTCTTAAAGGATAGTGAAAAGGTGAATAATGAAACCACCTTGAAGTTGATGGTTTAATTTTTATTTCTTGGGGGGAGGTGTCATGTGAGAATACCTTTCTGAAATGGGTGTTTATAAATGGGTGTGTATATAGATATCTGTACTGAGAGTACCTTTAAGAAATGGGGGTTTACTACTGCAGTGATGTCAGAGAGTGGGTGGAGCTGGGCTGTCTTGTCAGCTTTTTACTTTTATTTTTGAGCAGGCTGCAGAGTGTGGTTTAGTTTCATTTTCAGTGTTGAAGCTGAAGCCAGACCAAGCAGGTGTACTGCTGTTTTCTCTGCCATCAAAAGACTATCTCTTGATTATTTGATGAATTCAGAATTATAAATGTTTTCAGTAGTGACTTTAACCTGATGTGCTTCTGATAAAGGTTTTATTTTTAAGTCGTATGGATGTTAAAAAGGAAAGCTTAAATGTTTACTTAGTGTTGACGTCTTTGGGAATTGTATTTAAATTAATGGTTACTAAGATGTTCACTGTATGTATTAAAAAGGTTAACTTGAGTTCATAGAATAAACATTATTTTGCTTTAAAAATTACTTTTCCATTTCTGCTGTACCACACCTGGAGAGTGGGCCGTGTGCTCCCCATACCACAATCTAGTAAAAGTTGTGGGTACAGGTGAACTCCATGATACACTTTGGGGTTCTCTAAACCCTGGGCCATAACAAGTGTGTTTATTTACTTTTTATACGGTCCTCAGATGAAGTAATATTTGCAAAATTTCATTTGTATAAAATATCCCCTAGCAATATATGCATCCCAGGGTAGAGGGGTCAATTACTAGGGGGCATAGGTTTAAGGTGTGAGGGGCAAGGTTTAGAGGAGATGTGCGAGGCAAGTTTTTTTACACTGAGGGTAGTGGGTGCCTGGAACTCGCTGCCGGAGGAGGTGGTGGAAGCAGGAACGATAGTGACATTTAAGGGGCATCTTGACAAATACATGAATAGGATGGGAATAGAGTGATACGGACCCAGGAATTGTAGAAGATTTTAGTTTAGACGGGCAGCATGGCTTGGAGGGCCGAAGGGCCTGTTCCAGTTCTGTACTTTTCTTTGTTCTTTGTTTTAATATGCAATAACAAATGTTAGTTCCACTGAGAACGGAGGGGGAAAACATATGTTGAAGACATATCTTTTACGCTAACCCGTGTAACATTAAGAAAAGCATTAAACCTTCAAGCACACGGAATCATTGACATAAATAGCATGAATTGAATTTTAAAATATGTTGATTCCATTCAGGACATTGAGAGAGGACTGAAATCGCTAGCAATTTCTGGTGCAATTGGGATAAGAGAGGTATCGCAAATGTCACTCACTTCGTGATTTTATTTGGGCAGGAATAAATGAAAAAGTGCTGTACGTTATTTTGTGGCACTGCAGCATTTTATAGGAGATGGTAGTCAACATGTCAGGAGTGTTCGGTACAGCAATGTTTGAAGCTTGAAGTGGCACAAACTTTCAATTATCACCCATACAGAATCTGAAATACCAGATGCTAAGCATCATTCCATCATTTTCTTCAAACTTGCACTAAACTGATTCTAATGGTTTTATTATAAGGTATCAATTATTACTTCTTTACTAAATGTAGTGTAAAAGTTTTGATGAAAGTTCTACGGTGTGATGTACATGAAACCAGATAAATTATCAATAAGATAGAAGATCGCTTAAACTATTTTAGGAATGATAATTGTGGTTGGTGCAATTGTGGTTAATATTTCTTTTAATCACTCCTGAATGTTCCAAATAGTAGTTCACCAGTAACATCTGTGAGGAATAATCATTACTGCCAGTAATTACTACCATTACTGTTTTGCTCTTCAGAAGTGTCATCAGTGGCCGATGTGCGATTGCTGTTCTCTAAAGAAAAGCTTGCTGATTGCATGTGCATGGCAGTAGAAAATCGAAATATATTATGATAGCTGCAGTGGCATGAATTTCTGATTTATTTTCAACTTGTGCAATCTGTTAAACCTAACAAGCCAAGTGCTCAGTCAGTTGTTTGAAAAGCACCATGCTGTTCTGATTCTAGGAGTGTCTTGGCTCCGTGATTTACCTGCACTGAGTTTCAGTCACTACCTTAAAAAATTATCTTGATCATTTCGCATAAAATATTGTTTGATTTTAGAATGGCTCAGAATGCAGTGGGTCCCCTTTTTCTGATGCTCTCTGATATTTGCCGAAGGCTTGCTTTCTCTAATGAGTATGCAACAAATTGTATTAATAGAGAATTTAGTATGTGCATTCCTGACATATGATATGCAAGCCTGATACGGTTTGTTCCTTTTTTATCGCCCAATTCAAAGTTGAGTCATTGAGATGACAAAGAAATATGTAGTTAAGGATGAAAGTGATGAGCTATGCTCCTGGACTAACTGTATGGTCTCCATTACTGTTGGGCTGAGAATCTCACCCTGTTCATATTAGTTTTTAACATTGCTACTTTAGATATCATTGTGGCTATTTTATTGCTAATGATAAATAGTGTGATACAAGAACCGCCAGAGATGTGTACAAGTTTCACTTAGTGTTAGATAAGAAAGTAATGCTCTGCACAATAATTCTTAGTAAATGCTTCATTATGTGTTTGCTATGGTTTTGTTTCATGAAAAATACATTAGAACCTGATGCATTGATGTTACAAGGTTGTGAGAATTTAACATTTAAAATATGAACTCACTGTTCATTGACTTTAGTAGTTGAAATTGAATAATGATATATGACCTTAAAAAAAAAAGTATGATATTGTAATTTCTAGGAAATCTGCCATTTTGTCTCAGGCTTAAAATCACCAATTTTTGCAGCAGTGCAAATGGATGTTAAAGATTGGATGCCTTTATTCAAAGAATATCAGGGAGTTTTCGGAGTGAATCTTTTCCTATTACAAATGTGAAACCTGAACAAGAAGTGGTTGGTGCAATTAGCATTGACAACTTTAAGGGAGGTGTACATGAAAGATGATGGAATGAAAGAATATTAAGACCGGGTGGAAGAAATAACGAGTGGGTTTATTGGAAATATAAAGACTGGCATGTTAAGTATGAAAATCCTGCTCCTGTGTTTAGATTTTGTCTAAATTTGGCCAATATTTCTTGCTTAACCAGTATCAATGGAATCATATTAACTGGCTGTTCCTCATTTATAGAATCTTAGGCATACAATGGCTGCTGGAAAGACACCCAATGAGTAGAATTGCTTTTGAATGGTGAAGAGACTAAGTAAAGGCACAATGTAAACACCAGTCTTTCTCAATGCCAACTTGCAATACAGGATATATCAGAGTTTATCTTCCATATTAAAGTGCAATAAAGTCATAACCTTTCAATAATATACTTTTACAAACTAATGTTTTTTGTTGAGCAAACTACATTTCAAGCTTTGCAGTTAGAAATACCGAGACACAACATGCTCCTTAGAAATCTGAACATATTCTTGAAAATATATTATTTACAAATGTTGCATTGATTTATAGTTACCTCCTAACTTCTAAAGTGGAAAAGCCTTCTAACTCCTAGAATAGCTGTTAATTCTCTTACTCAAGAACATCTGACAATGATAACAGAATTGATATTAAAAAAAGGGATTAAGTATTAAATACAGATAGACTTGGGATATATGTGTTTTTCAGTGTATGATCAATAAAACAACTAGTATCGTATTTCACAATGTTCACTGTTACGGACAGATCTGGAATAATTTCCCCCTTTGCCACTTTTTGATTGAGCGTGACAAGATGTGTTTTAAAAGAAGTGTTTTAACCTCATGTGTACTGTGACTTTTAAGAACAGACACAAGGTAGAATTTCTTCACAAATAGAAGAAAGAGTAAAAACCCAAGATGTAAACGCAACAACATCCACTTCTCTTTCACACAAGGCACAGACATAAGAAAAGGCGATTACAAAAAAAAGGTAGCGTGCATTGATATCTTTCAAAAAGTATGAGAAATCACTTTTTTTACTTTAGTTCTGCAAGGTGGTAGTGGGAAGCATTACAGGCCTGAGGATTCTCTTTTGTTTCACTGAAGAAAAAACAGAGGTTGGAAATTTCTAGTGAGGGGTTTGGGCTTTTCCTGTCAAAGTTGTGATTGAGCCCCTGTTCTGAAAATATAGTTCTGCAGGTAAACTGAAGTGGCCCACTTATAGACAGCTATTTCTTTTGCTCTGCAAGATAGCTTCCCTGCGTGAATTCATAAGATATTTCTTATTGCAAGCCAGTTTCTCCAATGTGACCATAACATTGATATTTCCATTGTCCACACAAACAATCTGGTGCGCTAGGCAATTTTCACACAATGGGGAATGTTTGATATACCCATCAACATTCCAGTTGTGAATAACTTCCAATTATCTTTATTTGAATTGCATTTCTATCTCCATGAGGCTGGCAATTTTATCAGGTACTGTTACTTTGAGTCATTTTAAGTGAAATGGAAAGGGGCAATTATCAAAATCTCTTGTTTATAAAAGCCTAATATTGCTGATTAGTTTCTCAATATGTCCTGCGACCTTCAAAGACCTATGCACATGAACCCCTCTGTCACTCTACACTCTTTAGAACTGTACTATTAAGTATATATTGCCTCTCTGCATCCTACTGCTAAAGTGCATTACCTCGTAGTTCTCTATTAAATTCCACCTGCCAGTTGTCTGTCTATTCAGCTAGCCTCTGTATGCCCTGTTACCTTTGATTGTTATCATCCTCACTATTTACCATGCCTCCACGTTTTGTATCAACAAAGTTTGAAATTTTACTCTGTATTCCATATCTCATTAATATATATATATATATTTAGATATGTATATCACAAAAAGCAGTGTTCCTATAACTGATCCATGGAGAACATCCTCCATGACCGTCATCCTCCAATCTGAAAAACACCCATTTACCATCAGTAGTTGTTTGTGCCCTTAAGTAATTTATTTTATTCAAGTAACTTTCCTATTCCATGCGCATCACTTTTGTTAATCAGCCTTTTATGTGGTACTTTGTCAAATGTTTCTTAAACTAAATCCCTATAGACAATATCCATTGCATTGTTTTTCATCAACCTTCTTCACTTTGTCAAAAACATTCATATGGCACAATCTGCCTTTTACGGTTCTCTTTTATTAACTCAAACCTCTTCAAGTACTTGTTACTTTTTCCCTTCTGGAACAAGGGTGTCACGTTTGCTACTGTCTAATTCTCTGGCACCTCCCTTTATCTAGGAAAAGTTGCAAGTTTTGGCCTTCAGCCATCTCAACGACCATTTTCATCCGGACCGGCAACCTATCCTCTACCGTAGCCAGCCTTCAAGTACATCCTTCCGATCAATTTTCACCTCATCCATTACCTCTACCATCTCTGTTTATATCAATTTTTTGTCATCACCCACTTTCTTGTAAACAGTGTTACAAAGCCTTGTTCTGTGCCTCTAACCGACCATCATTGTCCTCGTAGATCCCACTCCATCTTTTGCTATCTGCTTACTAGTAAATGCAACTTTCACTGACATTTTATTTGTAAAGCTAACAGCATTGCTACTTTTCCCACATTTTCTTGTAGTATTATACCTTGAACAATCAGGACTGCATGCTGGTAGATTTTCGTATTACCTTTTATGTCAACTGCCATTCTATTCTCATTGTCTCTTTGTTTTCTCTTAATTTTCCTTTTCAACTTACTGTATTTAACCTGACTTACTTACGGTTGAAGAATTGATCTGACATGCATCAAACACTTTTTTGGTTCATCGCCTTTTCGTTCTCTCTTGTCATTCACTTGATTGGTAACTGTAATGTCCATGGACTCCTTTGACATTAAGTTACTTGCATCTTTAATTTTTAACATGGAATTCCACTTTATTGATTGATTAATTGTTGAATATGGAGAGATGCAATGCCATGCACAAGTTACTTTTGAAATCAAAATTATTTCATGGTTCGACATGCATATGAAGAAAAATTAAAGGCGATCGACTTTGTGCAATATAAGTGTCATCCTGATTGTTCTTCTTTGGTCGTAATGCTGTTAATGTGGGAAATGGAGCAATGCTGTTATATTTTCAAATAAAATGACTGAGAAAGTTGTACTCACTAGTGCTAGTTTGACTAGTGAATGAGCTGTGAAAGACGCAGCTATGCCTTATGTATTTAACATCTTGGGTTTTGGTTATTTGGCTGTTTATCATTTTTAGTTTTAGAAAAATTGGAGAACAAAGTTAAAGGCCTAAACATGCATCCTATATTGTAAAGTTCACCAGTGGATGTGTATTTTTGATTCCGTATTGATTAATTTTGTGTTTCTCTTTATAGTTTGACTCGTAGCATAGACTATTTCATGCTGAAACTGAATAGAAATGTTTGCAACTTAAAAATTAGGGCTACGAAAGCAATTCTAAAATTTTGGCATAGTTGGATACAAATTAAAGAATAGAGAATGATGACAATGGCATAACTGTTGATTTAAAGGAAGGTATGTAATTTTCTCATAACAGTTTTGTTTTTCTTTTGACAGCTGTTTTATATTGTAATCTAATTGTAATGTTGCCCTTCAGAGGTGACTTGTAAATGCTCACATTTTTCATAATATGTTAACCATCTACATATTAATGTTTAAAATCTATATTTGCAAAGATTTAGAATTCTACTGAATTATTTTTGATTAATATCCAAGGGGCTGTTTAGCACAGGGCTAAATCGCTGGCTTTGACAGCAGACCAAGGCAGCCCAGCGGTTCAATTCCCGTACCAGCCTCCCCGAACAGGTGCCGGAATGTGGCGACTAGGGGGTTTTCACAGTAACTTCATTATTTTAATAGGGGCTGGTTTAGCTCACTGGGCTAAATCGCTGGCTTTTAAAGCAGACCAAGCAGGCCAGCAGCACGGTTCGATTCCCGTACCAGCCTCCCCGGACAGGCGCCGGAATTGGGCGACTAGGGGCTTTTCACAGTAACTTCATTGAAGCCTACTTGTGACAATAAGCGATTTTCATTTTTTCATTTCATAATGCGCAGCAGTAAATGTAAAATATTTTATGAATCTTTTATTAAAATGAAATGGAATGAGCTTCTGCAGAAATATGGTTGCTACAATATAGGAGAGAGGAAAAGAGATTGCATTTTGTTTTATTGTGAGATGTTAGTTAGATTTCACGATGCTATGTAGATTTTTATCCTAAACCTTGTAAACATGTCCTTTTCAAAATCATGTTAAGATTTTTAGTTAACATCAGAAGCCAGTTCTATTTTTCCTGTGTTCTTGGAATGTTAAATGAAGCAAGCTTGACAAAATCTTAAATTTTATTGACTTTTTCCAATGACTTAAATTGTATATCACATTAAGTATATTACAAAGAATTGAAAAATATGCTTTTGCTAGGTCATTCTAAACTTTAATTTTAGTATAAAATTTTCTGAAAAACATTTTTTCTAAATTTAAATGTTTTAGCTTTATATAAAAGGAAATTCAAACTTCTGATTGAAAACATAAGTTAGGAATGTTAAGTAATCATTTGGAAATTACTGAAACCTCACGTTTTTCTGTTGCTAGACAGTAAAACTGCTATGACAATGTTGTAATAAATTTGAGATATTTTGAAAGCTTTAGGGAATAAAATCTAGCCTGGATGGTTATAAATTATAATTAATTGGGTTAAAGTGTCTAAGCAGAACCATATAGTATTAAATAACTCAACCATGAAATGCCTGACTTGTGTAAACCTACCTCATAGCTGACAAACACATGGTCCATGTTTTAGGTCCAAGGATGCAAAATTTATTGGGTGCCCCAATACAGTTGCTTGTATTTTTGACCATGAGAAATGGAAGGGGAAAATATTTTTTAATTTGTGGCTCTTGAAGAAAGTCTATCTGGGCTGCTTTGTGCCAAATGTTCTTTTATGTGCTGAAATAGCCTTGAAGGTTTTTTTTCAATTGCTTTAATATGCCTCCTGTAAATAAACTAACAGTTTGTAGGTAGATGAAAAGAAATTGGTGAATAATCAAGTAGTCTTATTTGCCACCATCTGGTTTCTAATTATACCCCACCCGCCCAACTCCCTCACCCAGTCATTAAAGTAGTTTCTTGTTGGGGTTATGTGGTAAAGGGAGGATGTCTGGCTGGCTTTGTGGATATCAACTGTCTATGGACAAAAAACCGTGGTCAGGTTGCAGTCATAGACTCATTTATAACAAAAAGGGCAGTTTCATTTTATGCTGCTTTAAAAGTTGAAGCAATTGTTAGGGAACACACTAGTTGTATATTTAGTTCAATTGTTTTGCTTCGACAGGAAGATTGTTTACACGCAACAGCAATGGGCCATTTTTCAGAGGACTACTTGGAACTACATGCTTGTCTTGGAGACAACCACATCATAACTAAAATTTCAGTACTGTTTGAATTAAGATTCTTGTCAAGGGCATGTTCTCATTGGCATAATTTCAACATTCAATGAGTTAATGCAAGCTTTGTGGAGGTACAAAATTATTTTTTTGTTTTTAGCTTCAGTAACCACCACAAGCTGAATTAAATTCCAAAGCCTAATTTACTTGGGTGTCTAGTCTGAAAAAAGGTCAAATAGAAAACAAAGTGCCTCCTTCAATGAAAGATTAAATTTTAATTACATTTTTATTTGAGATGAATGTTAAATTTCTAGCGCTGTGTGTCTACCCAAATGGATACTAAGGCCATAGATCAGAATGATGGGTTTCTGCAAAAACATAAAATTCTAACATTTAACTGCCCAGTCCCGCTCAGTTGCATCATTCTCGTTCTCAACAGATTGAGATGAAACCAGTTTGTTCACAATCTTAGTACCATATTTGATCCTTAGATGAACTATCAACTACATACTTATGCCATTTCTAAGATTGCCTATTTCTACCTGCATAAAATCGCCTGACTTTACTCCGGCTCAATTCATCTGCTGAAACTGTCATTCATGCCTTTGTTACCCCTGGACCTGGCTGTTCTAATGTACTCCTGGCTGGCCTCCCACATTCTACCCTCCGGAAACTTGAGATCTTCTAAAACTCTGCTGCCCATGTCTTAACTCACACACCAAGTCCTATTCTCCGATCACCCCGTGCTTGCTGCATTGGTTCCTGGTCAAACAATGTCTTGATTATAAAATTATGATCCTTGTTTTCAAACCCCTTCATGGGCCTCACTCCCTTCTGGCTCTATAATCTATTACAGCCCCACAAATGTTGAGATATTTGAGTTCCTCTAACTGGGGCCTTTTGAGCAACCCAGAATTTAGTCTCTCCGCCATTGGAAGCCTTCAGCTGCCTATCACTCTACCTCACCGTTTTCCTTTACTTTGCTTGCCTCCTTTAAGCATTCCTTAAAATGTACTTTTGTCACCAAGCTTTTGGTTATCTAACCTAATATTTCCATATATTTGTCATTTTGTTATTGTGCTCCTGTGAAGTGCTTTGAGATGCTGTATTGTGTTAAAGGCCCGAGATAAATGTAAGTTATTGTTAAGTTTTGATGGTTGTCTAATTTATCTGGTCAATCCCAGCAGTGAGCTGTAGAGGAATGAACTCCCTCCGACAATATGACAAATAGTGCTAGCTCGGCACTGTCTGCAAAATTAGGTACCAGTACATTAGCATCATCATTCCATAGCGGTGTTTTAGCCATAGGTGCAAAAATAAGAAAGTGGTGCTCTGCAAAGATAATTTTGTGTGCGGTGACTGAAATAAATACATTTTTTAAGAAATCTACCAAATATCTGCAGCAGCAATTATTTTATTGTACATATACTGATATAACCTTATGTAAAGGATAGTTTTCTCCATCCCAATTATTGTGGCAAGCCTAACAGCAGCATACCTTTTCAAAGAAAGAAAAATATTTATTAACATAATGCTTTATCATGTCCCCAGATTGCATTTCACACAGTCACTTTTTTGAAGTGCAGTGAAGTTGTTGTGTTGGGAAGCATCAAAGTGCATTGATTGGTCTGTTATTGAAAATAGCACCAGTGCCTGGGGAGAGAGCAACTGAGTGATATTGACAGGAACTTAGATCAATCTTTTATCAGTCGTGAATATAGTAATTTACTTGGTTAAACAGTGGTCAGCACTGCTGCCTCATAGCGCCAGGGATCCAGGTTCAATTTCGGCCTTGGGTCTGTGTGGAGTTTGCACTTTCTCCCCGTGTCTGCGTGGGTTTCCTCCGGGTTCTCAGGTTTCCTCCCACAGTCCAAAGGTGTGCAGGTTAGGTGGTTCGGCCATGATAAATTATCCCTTACTGTCCAAAAGGTTAGTTGGGGTTACTGGAATACAGGGATAATGTGGGTGTATGGGCCTAGGTAGGGTGTTCTTTCAGAGGGTTGGTGCAGATCTGATGGCCCGAATGGCCTCCTTCTGTGCTGTAGTGATTCTATGATTCTCAATAATATCATTTTTAAAGAGTTGATATCTAGTTTATAAAGCAACATGCATGAAATCATTCCATTTAGAATTTAAAATATTCTACCTTATTGAGTTGAATTACTTTGGCAGTTTCTGGTTTGCAAACTAGAAATGTCTGAATGTTTCTAATTCCAATGCAAGTAAACTATTGATCAAAGTTCAAAACTTTTATTTATTGTTGGGTATTTGCTGCAGAAAGGTGCTTTTTCATTGGTTGGGTCTTCTATCTGTAAATAGATTTAGTACTATACACAATATTTAACTTTTACTTCATTTGAATATGTTAGCTTCTCCATGAGGTGAGAATAATAGGCCATTTATGGTTTATCCCAAATAGATATGAATTATTAATGTGTTGCTGCTGAGAGAAAAATTAAGGTCAACATTTGTTTAGGTTAACAAAGTCGCACAATCCACATTGTTACAAAGCAAGGAAATGCTTCACTTTCTATCTACTTCAAAAAATTAATTATTATTTTGTTTGAAGCAGAATAACAAGTATTACGCTGAACGTCGCATTATCTTAAGGATGAATGGTTCATTAAATAGAATTAAGATTGCATAATGTTAACATTTCAGTATCATACACAGTTGGAGAATATGAATCCTAGGGAATGATTAATTTGCCCATTGCAGATACGGTTTGCCTTGTGAAGACATAGTAACAATTATTTTGAAGGCAGATTTTTTTCTTTAAGAAATTAACAGTTGAGCGTTGTTACTTGCAAGTTGACTAGGCCAGCAGAATTACTAATTAATGTCCCTCTCATGGCATGATTCTGTGCCTAACAGTGCTCAAAATGCCTCACAAGGTGGTTGTACCAAACAGAGCCAGCTTTTAATTAAGGCTCAAGTCTTAGCGATGTACAATGTGGAAAATGTATGAGATTAGAAATTTACTGAGCAAGACCTATCTGGAGTTTTCATGAAAGCATCATATAACAGTACTTGTAATTTTGGGAAAGCAAAATCTGACCTTTATATAGAGGAGTTCTTGAGAGCACCCTGGCCAATATTCATATCTGAACCAACATCGCTAAAACAGAAGATCTAGCCGTTTATTGCATTGCTATTTGTGAACCTCTGCTGTGGGCAAATTTACTGCCACACTTGCCTATAATACAACAATTGATATACTACAATTAGTACTCAATTGCCTGTAATTTCTTTGGCACAATTGAGATTGTGAAATTCAAGTCCCCTTCCATTTTTACTTTGAGATTTTTGTGCAAAATGATTGAAAATGTTTGAGGTCACCATACGTATACTTTAATGGATGCTTTTTGCTTTAGACTACTGATGTGTCGAGTTGTGTGAATTTTATTCAATTGACTGTGGAATATACACAAGCATTTGGAAGAGAAAATCATTTTGACACAAGTTGGTAACAGGATCTTTTCTTCCTCACCTTTTTGTAAAATTATGTACATATCAATGTTAAACCTGAGGAATTGTATTATTTGTGCATTAAAGAACTCAGCATTTTAAATGTGCCTTGCAATAATTTATATTCAGTATGATTCCTACTGAACAATGGAGTTGGCGAAAGGGATAAATAATTATATATGCGGGTACAATCCCTGGATGGTTCCACTTATTGAGTTGAGTCTGCCTTTGAATTTGCATTTGAATTTTAACAAAAGGTTTTGTATTCTCTTCTGTCCCTCTATTTTCAATTTGAAACTAGTAGACAACTTTGCTTCTCAGAAGTTCAGTCTGAAAAAAATGGATAAATGTGTGCTTTTAATAGTCTATATGGTAGAATGAGAAAGTTAACACTGCAACAAGTGCCATCTGTGTTTCCACACTGGTTGAGTTTCCTTAAATATTTTCCCTTGCACGTAAAGTTTTAAAGTATTAAATACTGTAATTTAAAGCCTGTTGAAATGAAATGTGCTTTTCATGACTATGCCAGGAGACCAAGGTTTAAAAACCCGAATGCAATGTTTTTCTAAATTGTCTATTTTGAAAACTAAGACACTGTTTTGTGTAATATTGTTTAAATGGCAGTTGCACACATCATCTATGCAGTTGACTAAAGGGTGTAGTTGGAATATTGCATTTGCATTGTTGTGGTGTAGTAATAATAATGAGAACACTTCAGATTCAATAAGTCGAAATTTGCAGTTTTCGTACAATTTATTTGTTGTTCAGGGTACTGGGCAGATTTACCTGGATTATTTACCTGAAACCCTACACAAGCACTTACTAGAGATCAAGGCGCGTGATATTCCTTTTTAACAAAATCTTGCGTTAAAAGTTGTTTCAGTGAAATTGCTGCAGTTCATTAATAATCTACATTCTCCCGTTTTTTATAAATGTAATTTTGAGACCAAATGTTTCACAATCATTGCTTTGCTTATTAAATCAATTATTTGTTACAAATTTCAGTTTTATTCTTTATCCAAAAGGCATATAACCAAGCTGCAGATGATATCAAATGTGGACGACACTGGCATTGGATATTTTTGATAGTAGTGAAAAAGATTAAGAATTTAATATTAATATTCCTATTAATTTAAATTAATAGAACAAGAAATACGTATGATTTGTAAAGATCTAAATCTTTTAATATGTAGATGATAATTAATGGTCTCTTCACATAGGAATGGCAGTATATTGGATTTAAGGTTTGCTGGATGTATTTGTATTAAAACATAAGTCACCAAATAATGGATGGACTCATGTTATGCATTAAACTTTTAAAAAATTTGATTCATAGCATAAAATACTAAATTCTCATTTAAGTGCTGTAAAACGATAATTTTTAAAACTACTAATTTTTAATCTGGCTCGATCCAGGAATACGTGACCCTTTCCAACTGCTGTTCGGAAGTTCAAGCTAAATAGACTATTCACAGTTGTAAACCTACATTATCCATTATAAACATTTAAATAATGTGGCCCAGCTACTCAGCGGATGTTATTCCTCTTGGTTTACAAAAGCAGCTTACAATTTAGTGTAGATTTAACACCTGTTTTTACAATGAATGGTTTCCTTAATTTTTCTTTAATTGCACACAACTAGGCAAGAGTTATTTGTGAAACTGCTACTTTGTTAGTGAGACCATGTGTAATTATGTGATGGAATTAATTAAACTATATCTAAGAACTAACCAAGGCTAATACTTTAATTGCCCATTGTAGATTATAGCAGGAAGTGTAAAGGTTGCTGCAAACCTTAACCGTGCATAAATCAAATGTTTTAAAATTATGTATATCTGTGGAGTCAAGGAGTCAATGGAGAGGCATAGGAGAAAAGAAAAGATCATTTTGGTATTGTTAGTCATTACTAATTTAGTTGATTAACAACTGCCTGAATAACTCTCAGATGTTCTCCGAGTAGTAGTGAACAATTTTCTTGTGACATTTTACCACCTGTCTTTGTTAATTTGGGTATCTCTGCTTTGGGATCAGACTATAAATTCGCAAGTGCAAAGTAGAATGTAATTTTTGGATTTGAATATTTTTTGAAATGTGTTATGATACTTGCAAAGCCACACTTAAGGGATTAAAGTTTCAGCTGACCACTTGTAAAAGATTATGAAAAATAAGTTGTTATCTGCAGTATTTAGTGATTACTAATGGCCATATATGCATTAGCTTATTGCAACGATAAATGACTTCTTCACACTTCAGAAGTTTTTCTTGCTGTTCTTTAAAAGTTATACAGTATGTTATCTCTATGGTCTGCTATGTGGAGAACAGTAATATCTTGATACCCACAGGTAATTAAAAGCAACACAGATTCTTTCGAAATGAACCTAGTTTATATCTCTATAATGCGTATTTTGGTAAAATCAAGTTCAATATTTCAATTTGTAGTCTTTATTTGTCATGTAGAAACTTTGAAAGTACACTAATCTTACCAATTTGCTGTTGATTTTCATCAATACGTTTGTTTGATAGACCCAGTTCAGATAAACTAGAAGTACTTGCATTTATTTTAATTAGTGTGACTCCCAAGTACCATTACCATAAATGGCAATTCTGGCAGGAAGCAATGCAAAGGATTTAAACATATATGCATATGCTTTGAAGACATTTCTTGTTTCATTTTAATCGGATCAGTTTCTGTCAAGACCAAATACAGCATGCGTGCAAAACATGCCACTTGTTCTAAAATTAAATTAAATTCTTTACGAGTATTAGAAACCACCTTAGCGGTCAGATAACACAGTGACCTAGCTGTTAGAGGTTGCATTTTAGTCAGTAAAGCCAGGTCAGCCACATATCCACAATGTAAATATCAGGAAACTTCTGTATGCTTCCTGTACAAAATCGTAATCAATATAATATGTGCTGCTGTATTTGAATGAAGTTTTAAAAGTAGGATGTATGCTTTTTCCTTCCCACCGTCATTCTTTTTCTGTAATGTGGAAGAGTTAAAACCAAACCGTACCAGTTACATATTTTACAAATCATCTTTAGTTTGTTTGTAATCTGCTGTTTTGTTTCTTTTCCGTGAAAGAAATGCATACCACAGGAATGTTGGACGGGAAAAGATAGATTGTAGTCCTCTATTGACAAATAGGCAAAATCTTATTTCCACAATATCATTTTCAAATTTTTAATTTTTAAATCATCCTGTAGTAGTTTTAGGTTTGAAAAAAACAGCATGCTATTTGAAATAAGTTTGTTTTTATCAACAGCTAATTAATTTAAGTTTCATTTGCCTTTCCATCGTCTCAGTTTTACTGCAAGCTTATGAGACGAGCTTTTGTATTTGCCAGTCACCAAATTAATAAGTTTCATAAAGATGTACTAAATGGAAATATTAATAGTAAAATTCCACTTCTAGTGCAAGGGAATATATATATGAATTGTACTTACCCCAGAAAAAGTTTTGCTGACATGGTGTGACTGAACTGAATAGGCTGTTAGATGCCATACTTCTTCTTTCAAATATATTTTTCGTCTGTGGTTTTGGTGTCCTTCGAAGTCTTAAACTGAAAATATAACCATTGCAGAGGAAGTTTAAGAGCTTGCCAGAAGTGCTTAGGTGAGCTGTTTGATGTTGTTAACTTGTTTGGCCACAAAATAACATACAACATGCAAAAAAGACAAATAAACATTTGATGGACAAGTATTTACTGTAAAGGCTGTGGTTAGCAGGCACTTACTGACAGAGTTGGTCTTGGTGGCTGGTAGTGACCTGCGGAGATTAACCATTTAGAACCAGAGGTTCTCTCGTCGTCCTGGAGAGAAAGTTGCACCGCACTTGTGGTTCTGTGGTTGTTTGTGAGGCGAATGAAGCATTTACACAATCCAAAAAGCATGAGCTTTAAACTCTTCATGTGCTCTTAGTGGAGAATCTGGATCACATGGCTTGTGACATCATGATATACAAAGCAAAGTGGGACAGCCTATCCCTGTGGGTTTTTGACAAAAGACTCGTGGTAGAAATCTTCCTGGCTTAAAGAGGGACCAGCTTCACGTTATATGACTCATGGGGATTTGGACAACAGTACAAATGCAGTGAAGGGAAAAAAAAAGAACAGACTCATCTACAGATGAAGCATATGGGCAGCAGGAATGACTCGTAGTACTCCGTTTAGTCTTACCAATGCAATGTCATTTGTGGAGAAAGCTGAACATAACTTGCTGACAGTTGTGTGAAGTTCTTTAGATCAGTGATGACTAACAGTAAAATTGTGAATTTGTCCATTATTGAGAGAATATGATTTATATTTGTGATTTCTGAGTGAACCCCCCCCCCCCGCTTGCTAGCATTATGCTACTCCTTTTTGAAAGAAAGTAATCTATGTTGGGTCTGGTTACCAGAAGGTTGTTTGTTGTACATTTTAAACTGTAATTGCCTGTTGTTGAAGTGCAAGCCATGGTATTCCAATTCAAGACTGAGGGTAAATCATGTTTTCTGTTGCTGCCTGGGAGCTTTGTCTTGAATAATGAAATTAATGCAGCAAATTGTTTGTTTATTTCAGTAAAAAGCAGCAGAAGTTTTCATTTGTGATTTATTGGAATTTATCAGAGTGCTTTGCTATCTATCAATTGAATAAAATTTTTAAAAATCTTTTGTTTTTGTTTTAAGTAGTAGAGCAGCATTAGTCACAGAATCCATACATACAGCTCCTCAATGGGGATGGGGGGGGGGGAGGAGAGAAAGAGATCTCACTTAAAGTACATCTTTTTTCTAAATTTTTGGTACATATTAACGTGATTGAATAAATTCTATCATTCCCCTTAATTACTATTCTTTTGAGTAATTATATAATACTGTACTTTGAAAACTAAATGATGTCTTCAGATTTCTATTTTATTTAAATGGAAGAATCACATAATAAAAGGTACACAAGGTTAGTGTTGGGTAAAAGATGTTGAGGATACTATTTTTAAAAACTTTTTCTTTGTGTACTTAATTTTTCAAAGAGGCGGTGATGTCAAAATGTACATTTTGTTCACACTGGGGAATTTAAACCAATCCATATTGAGGTAAATCAGTTTGAACTGGGGACCTCTAAACCAGAAACACATTGAAATCAATCTTTTTAGAAATTCTCCATGGAGATGGGTTTAAAACTAATTTAAAATTGACTTCAGGCACAGTATTACAGGTCAGAACAAGAAAGTATTCAAATATGTTTAATTGAAAAGTAAAAGACCCACCTGTAGTATAAGAGTAAATATTAAAAGTTTCTGCTCGTATTCCATTCAAGACCTCCAATCTCATCGCAAAGATAGATGCACAATGGGAACTGGTGGAGTACGAGAAGTAAGTTGGAATAGTTTGGGCTGTGGTGCGTGTGAGTTATGTCAGTTGTGTCATAAGTGGTTTCCTGAACTCACTGTTTCCTGACGCATGTTGTATTTGAGAGTTTGAATTCTTTTAAACCAGTAATATTGATTAGGTTTGGAATGGAATTACCATTGCAGATGTCATTGGAGAAGCTGTTGAGTGATCCCAGATTGTGAGATTATAGTAAAGATTCAGTAATGGAGATGTAAAAAACAAATTTGCTTTAATAAATAAAATTTGCTTCATGTTAACATTTCATAATATATAATTTCGAGAATAAGAGGACAAAACATACTGATTTTGCAGCAGATTTTATACAAGCAAGCGTAACATCAAGAATGTAAAGCTAATTAAAAGTGGTTCTCTGTAATTACGCATCACTAACACATGAGTACATTCTGTCAAACCTTTGGACCGATTAAACAAGGGAAACGGCATTTATTATGTGAGCCGTTGTCACCAATATCAAATTGTACATTGACTTTAATGGGAACTGAATCATATTGGCATACCTGAACACTTGAATTTGTTTTGCAGGACAGCTTGACCATGTGGAATGTCCATCCTGTAACATGTGGAAAGTTGTGGATGCTTCCTGTAGCTTAAGCGATCATATATACAGGGAATGTCACCATCTGCAGAACTGAGCTCCAGATTTTAGAACTTGTGCATCGGCTGGAGTTAAAGTGGCACATCTGTGAGGCTGAGAGCTATATGCATAGCATGTTTAGGGAGATGGTCGCAATGCAGATTAAGGGAGTACAAGCAGAGGGGGAATGGGTAACCATTAGACAGTCTGGAGAACCAGGTAGGTAGCACAGAAGTCTCCTGAGTCAATCTTGCCACTTTGGATACTATTGAGGGTGATGGCTTCTCAGAACAGTATGGCTCAGCTGTACAAAGGGGAGGAAGTAGAGCGTCAGGAGATTCAGTAGTTAGGGGAACAAATAAGTGTTTATGTGGTTGTAGATGTGACTCCAGAATGGTATGTTGCCTCCCTGGTACCAGGGTCAAGGTTGAGACTGAGGGGCTGCAGGCTATTCTTATGGGGATGCAGAGATTGTGGTTCACATTGGTATGAATGACATAGATAGAAAAAGGATGAGGTCCTGAAGGCAAATTCTAGGTAACTAGGACTTCAAAAGCACTGATTTCAGGTTTACTACAAGTTCTGTATGATTAAGAGTGCAGAAATAGGAAGATAGAACAAATGAAAGCTGGAGAGATGGTGCAGGAAGAAGGACTTTACATTTCTGAGGCACTGGGAGTGATTCTGGAACAGGTGTGATCTGTACTAGACTGGCATGTTACACGTTAGCAGGGCAGCACGGTAGAATGGTGGTTAGCATAAATGCTTCACAGCTCCAGGGTCCCAGGTTACGAGTATAGGGTGGATACGTGGGTTTGAGTAGTGTGATCATTGCTCGGCACAACATCGAGGGCCGAAGGGCCTGTTCTGTGCTGTACTGTTCTATGACTGGAGCCAATATCCTTGCCAGGCGATTTGCTAGTGCTGTCGGGAGTGTTTCCCTTGCAGTGACCAAGGCTGGAAACTGAATGTTCTGGAGTATTTAACTTGTAGGAAAGATAGGTATAATAACCTGGACAGGACACACTGGCAGGTTTGATTGTTTTCCCCGTGTGGCTCGAGGAGTATGAGCTCTCCCGCTAACTGCGAGGCTGATAATCACGTTGTATAAAAGGTCGGCCAGATAGGAATCGACCAACACCGAGAGAGGAGCAGGTGAGTTTTAACCGGGCACCTTGCAAATATTATGTTCTTATAAATAAACCCTGTCTTTTGTTGACTTGTCTGACTCCCCTCACCTTTATTAAACTGGCGATGAGGATAAACTGCAACTGTCAATGTGCAACTCTACTCGACTACACCGCTTATCCGTGACTTTGCTTCTCCTCGGACGAAGGTCCGGCGTGAAGCACGTCACTATGCCTTTGGTTGATTGGAAGCTTTTGGCTCTTCTGTTAAATCCTGGAATCAGTATGCGGAACGCCTGAGATACTTTTTCAGAGCAAACAGCATTACAGAAAACGAGCGGTAGATAGTGATCCCATTCACAGTCTGAGGAACGTGCACATTCGGTGTAATTAGGGGCCTCACATTTCTGCCAGCGGTAGCATTTGAGCAGCCCATTTCGCTGATGGAGAATCATTTCAACCCGACTCTGTCCATATTTGTGCAAAGGTATGGATTCAATATGACAGAAAGGTCGGAAGGGGAGTCAGTTGCAAAGTATGTTTCCCCTTTGCAAAAAATCGCCAAATATTGTAACTATGGCTCTGCGTTGTTGGATATGCTCCGTGACTGCTTAGTTTTCTGTATTAACAATCTCGAAATACAAAAGAAGCCCCGAGGTGAAGGTTCCTGAACATTGCAGCAGGCTTTGGAAATTTCTCTTTCACAGGAGAGTGCCGCTTGGTGCGTACAGAAACTACTGGGAATGGAGGTAAATGTTGTCTGGCGCCTCACCCCCTTGCCGCCCTTCAGCGACTAGAACGGACTGTTGCAATTCTATACGCTCAATGTCCTGGACAGTAGCACGCACCCTCCTGATTTGGGAGGTGTTGACTCCGCCTCCTGCAAGAAGTGTGACCCCGGGGTTGTCGAAGCCGCTGGTAGTATGATGGACAGCACCCTGACCGCCCGGGTCGAGATAGACATCGTGCCTCCTGCTAGTGCCCTACATTTTGATAATGCTGGAGACGACTTGGAAATGCAGGTGAAATGTGTAGCTGCACCACGTGTGGCCCCTATTCGTATCCTTGTGCAGATCTACGGACACTTCATTCAAATGGCATTGACTACAGGTGCTGCCGTCTCAGTGTTGACGCACCACTTGTTTGACAGGACACAACACTGGGTAAGTCAGTTTTTGTTGGCTGTTTTGGCCACCCGCCTTGCCATGTATACAGGGGAGCGTTTGGCTATTCTGGGCTCCACGCTCACCCCGTGTGCTCGTCCTTGCGCATTCCCCTCATTGTGGTTCAGGGAGATGGCTGGGTCGGGATTGGCTGCGCTATTTGTGGATCGACTGGCAATGCATCCTCCAAGCGGAGACGGCGGGGGTGGGGGGGGGGGGGGGGGGGGGGGGGTGGCTTATATATGGTATTGTGAAAGTTCCCTGACACTTAAAGGAGCTATGACAAAAATCTAGGTGAATCCGCAGGCCCAGCTCTATTTGTTTTGTGCTCGACCGGTCCCTTGTGTTATTGTGGGAAGATCTAGTTCTTGGAGAGCCTCGGTATGATTCGGCCGGTTTGTTTCGACGACGATGGTGGTTCTGGTGATAAGACTGGATCGAACTGTCTGACTTTGCGGCGATTACAAGTTAACTGTCAGTACGGCTTCCCGTTTAGACCGATTTCCCCTACCTCAAATTGAAGATCTCTATACCACGCTGACGGATGGTTCTGCATTTATCAAGTTAGATATGAGTAATGCTATTTACAGCTTAAACTGCACAAGGCCTCGAGAAAATATCATAGAATCATAAAATCACTATAGTTCAGAAGGAAGCCATTCGGCCCACCAATTCTGCACTGACCCTTTGAAAGAGAACCCTACCACTCGTCGCCCTATTCCTGTAAGCCCACCTAACATTTGGACACTAGGGGATAATTTAGCATGGCAAGCCACCTAACCGGCACATCTTTGGACTTTGGGAGGAAACTGGAGCACCCCGAGGAAACCAATGCAGACATAAGGATAAAGTGCAAACTCCACACAGACAGTCACCCAAGGTCAGAATTGAACTAGAGTCCCTGGCGCTGTGACGCAACAATGCTAACCACTGCACTGTGGTGCTACCCCTATCAATACTCATAAAGGATTGTACAAGTACACCGGGCTTCCATTCAGCGTCACTTCAGCATGCACCATGTTGTGACGCGTCATGGAGAGGATATTAAGTGGTCTTCCATGCGTTGCTGGCTATCTTAATGATGTGTTAATCACGGGGGCCATGCAGACTGAGCACCTGCAAAATCTTGAAACGGTATTGCAGAGATTTTCAGAATATGGCATCCGCATGCGTAAAACAAAGTACTTTTCAATGCTAAAGAGGTGGTGTATTTGGGCTACTGGGTCGACCGGGATGGCCTACACCCAGTGCCGACAAAGTATAAACGAATAAGATGGGCCCCCGCGCCACATGATGCTAGAAAGCTTCACTCCTTCTTCGGCCTGATCAATTATTATGGCCGTTTTATTCCAAATTTGTTGACAATCCTGACCCCCCCCCCCCCCCCCCCCCTCACTTTCTCCTTCAGAAATGCTGGCCCTGGGTTTAGGGTGATTGCTTTCCAGCTAGTGAAGCAGACATTTGTTTCATTGAGAGTACTGACCCATTTCAACGCAGCTGAGCCCCTATATCTGACATGCGGTGCATCTCTGTATGGCATTGGCGCATCTTTTCCCTTTGGATGGTGACAACCAGGACCGTCCGATAGCTTTTACCTCCAGGACTTCAATTGTCACAAAGTGTAACCATGGGCACCTGGAGAAAGAGGTTCCGGCGGTCGTGTTCGGAGTCGAACATTTTCATCAGTATGTATGCGACCGCCATTTTTAAATAATTACTGATTATAAACCACTGCTTGGCGCGAAGATAAGGCAGTGCTGCCAATCACATCTGGCCGGATCCAGAGGTTGGCTCTGCTATTGGCTGCGTACCAGTATTCTTACAAACACTGACCAGGAACACTGCTAGCGAATGTGTACCCTGCCTGTGGTTTTGGTGGATCTCTCCACAGCTGACGCAATTGTGCTCCTAAATTTCTTGGACACTGCGCGTGATGGTGCCTGCATTCGCGAGTGGGCACATTATGACCCGGTGCTGACTAAGGTATGACGTTTGATTTTGTCTGGTGCACCATGGCGACGGCTTCCGTCGGTTAAAGGCATTTTCTATCAAAGTGTCGGAGCTGACCGTTGAGGATGATATTCTCTTGTGGGGCACCAGAGTCATTGTCCCTGAAAAAGGTCAAATATCTTTTTGACCTTCACGTGGCACCTGGGTTTTTGCAAGATGAAACTGGTGGCGGGGAATCTATGCAGATATTGAGCTGGTAGCCCAGCGCTGCTCTGTTTGCCAGGACCATCAAAAGCTTCCAGCAGCAGCACCTCGGCATCCGTGGGAGTGGCCTGGATGCCGCTGGGCTCCATTCATGTGGATTTCACTGGCCTGTTTTTAGGATCCATGTTTCTCATCTAGGTGGATGTGAGTCAGTGGCTAGAGGTCCACAAAATGGCGTCCATCACCTCCCACTCAACCATTGAACAGTTCTGCACCTCTTGTGGCCCACGATTTATTGGAGGTGCTCGTTACCGACAATGTAACCTCATTTACTAGCGAGGCCTTCACCGCATTTGTGAAAAAGACTGGCATTTGCCATGTTCGCACTCTCCTTTTCACCTGCTGTTGAAGGAACTGGTGGAGTGCGCCGAACAGAGAGTGAAGCGAGGCCTAACTGAAACAAACCACAGGTTTGATGGAGACCCGGCACGTTTTTTGTTCTCATATAGAATTACACCTCATGCTGTGACTGGGTAGGCCGTGGCCAAAATGTTGATGGGTCGCCGACTCCGGACTCAGTTGGGTTTGTTGCTCCCTCACATTGGCGCAAAAGTAAACCGCACCCAAGATTTACAAGAGCGTTGCCTGATGAGGCTCCGTATTCTGTAATGCTTTGCACCTGACGAGGCGGTTCATGCCTGTAACTTTGGTGAAGCTCCTCACTGGCTTCCAGAGGTTGTCGTTCATCAACCCGGTTCCGTATCATACCACGTTCGTTTTCGAGGTCAGCTCATGGAGCATCACCTAGATCACCTCCATGACCAGCAGTTCGCCACAGGGGAAGCTCTCTTCAGGAGAACTCTGCCGGATTACTCCAGTTTGGAACCTGTGCATCTGACTGTCATCTTTTTCTCGTGATGCCTGATGTTTCTTTGTCAGATTCCGATATTGAGAAATAGACCTCTGGGGTCTCTGATTCGGATGTCGTCGTTCGGCTGCCTTCGGAGTGCTCTCGACCCAGACGGTCCAGCAACAAGCGTCATTCTCTGGCTCTATAGCCAGCTGCTCCGTTCCCACCACCAGGCAACAATGTGCCAAAGTGCTTGCGTCATCCTCCACCCGCCAGGACTGCAAAGTTTTCTTCTGTTCCTTCCTTGTCATTGGTGTTTTTAATTTCTTCTTTGGCTACTCGTCTTCGTCTTCATCATTCCCTTTGAAGGTCTTCCGACTTTGGGGGGGGGGGGGGGGGGCAGGGGTGTAATAACCTGCCTGGAATGCATGGGTGGGTTTGATTGTTTTCTCTGTGTGTCTCGAGAAGTATCAGTTCCCTCGATAGCCATGGGGCTGGTGCCATGTTGTATAATAGGTCGACCAGATAGGAACGGGGTCGCACGGTGGCACAGTAGTTAGCACTGCTGCCTCTCAGCACCAGAGACCCAGGTTTGATTCCGACCTTGGGAGACTCTCTCTCTGTGTGGAGTTTGCAATGTCTCCCCATGTCTGCGTGAATTTCCTCCCGGTGCTCCAGTTTCCTCCCACAGTCCAAAAATGTGCAGATTAGGTGGATTGGCCATGCTAAATTGCCTCTTAAGAGTCCAAATGTTTGGGTGGGATTACGGGGTAGGGTGGGGGATAAGGTGGTCCTTTGCAGGGTTGATGCAGACTCGATGGGCCAAATGGCCTCCTGCACTGTAGGGATTCTGTGGAACCGACTGACACAAAGGGAGGACTTGGTAAGGTTCAACTCGGCCCCTTGTAAATAGTACGTATTATAACTGAATGTCTTCTTTTGTTTACTTGTCTTGCCCCCTTCCCTTTATTAAAATAAGGAAAGAAGGTGTAGTAGTTACTAAAGGATGAGATTAGTGCATCAGTGAGAGAGATCTCAGATTGGAAGATTAAAATGTAGAATCAGCTTGCGTGGAGCTAAGACAGAGCAAGGCACGACAATTATTGGTGGGAGTTATTTGTATGCCTCCAAATAGTAGTGGTAATATAGAATATATTCAAGGGATGACTTTGTTGCCCATTCCCAAATGCCTGTGATTTGAGTGACTTGCAGATGGATGGCAGATTTCCTTTCCTAAAGGACACTTGTGAACCAGATGGATTTTTATAACCTTTGATGGTTTCACCATTACTGAGACTAGCTTTTCAATTCCAGATTAATTTATGAATTCCACCAGCTGCCGTGGAGGGATTTGTACCCATATTCCCAAAGAACTCACCTGGACTTCTGGATTGCTAGTCTAGTGACATTACCACTGCGCACATCGAGAAGAAGAGCAATTTCTTCATTCAGAGGGTGGTGAATCTTTGGATTTTCTACCCCAGAGGGCTGTGGAGGCACAGTCATTGAATATTTTCAAGACCGAGATCGATGGATTTCTAGATAATAAAGGCATCCAGGGATATGGCAATGGTGTGGAGAAATGGCATTGAGGTAGAAGATCAGTCATGCTCTAATTGAATGGCAGAGCCAGTTTAGGAGGTGAAATGGCCTCCTACTGCTCTTATTTCCGTGGATCCTATGTTTTCAGTTAGAAATATTTTTGGTAAACAGTTGGTTGAGATATTTTTTATAATAATCTTTATTGTCACAAGTAGGCTTACATTAACAGTGCAATGAAGTTACTGTGAAAATCCCCAAGTCCCCACATTCCGGTGCCTGTTCGGGTGCACGGAGGGAGAATTCAGAATGTCCAAATGACCCAATAGCACGTTTTTTGGGACTTTTAGGATTCAATTCCGATCTCTTTGGACTTACAAAATATTGTCTGGCTTCTTAAGGTGGATATCAGCATACAGTGATTTGTTTAAGCATATAGGACTTAGTTTCAGTTTCATATTTGATGTGGGTATTGGTGCATTGTAATTTCCTGCCTTTTTTGAGCTGAAGTTGAATTTTCCATTAATTTGTTCTGGACTGCTGTAAGAACAGTTGAGCTGTATTTACTCCTGGCTTCCATCAAATTTCTGTCGCAGGAAAGAGTGGAGGAAACTCCTTTTCTTCTTCATTTGGTATAACAGGGATTTTGGGACGGTGAAATCGGATATTTTGTAGGATTCATATTATTGGATTGTCATCATACTGTGCCTTGGTACTCATTCACCACAAAAACCTGATTGCTTAATTCAAGTTTGCTTACCACAAGAAAACCCCTGGAAATCATAGCCCGGATATTATGGTCAGCAGCTGACCTCGAGGAAGGCTGCCCACAGAGGTTTAGAGGGATCTAGAGCACTGATTTCCTCCTATTCTGCAGTGACATTCAATCTGGCACCATCTATAGATGTCTAAGCAATAATGCCATCAAGCAGGCTAAGTAACCAAACAGATTGACGATTTCTCGGACAGCAAATTGGGAAGTAAAAAAAATTTCTCAATTCATTTTGCACTGTATATGCGCATGGAAAAGACAAAATACTCGGTCAACTTTGCATGACGAATATTTTTGAGGGGCTCTCTTTCAGTTCAACTGCTCCCCCCCCCCCCCCCCCCCCCTTCTATAGTTACCATGGTTCTCAATAGAATCTATAACATGATGGAAGAAGCGGGTTTGCACTGCTGCCTCGGGTGACTGTTGAGTTTGCACTTTCTTCCTGTGTCTGTACAGGTTTCCTCTGGGTGCTCTGGTTTCCTCCCATAGTCCAAAGATATGCAGGTTAGGTGGATTGGCCATGCTGATATTGCCCAGAGGGGTTACGGGGATAGGGGCGAGGGAATGGGCCTAGGTAGGGTGCTCTATTGGAGCAAGGGCCGATGCAGACTCATTGGGCCGAATGGCATCTATCATAATATACATCTATGTATATAATGGAGTGCAGACAGGCAGTGATTGACACAGGATGACCAGTAAGCACACAGAACAGAACAGCCAATCACCAGACAGGACACTACCACTATAAAACCAGAGGGAAATAGGTTTCCCGCTCTCTCTGGACCCAGCCACTGAGACAGTCAGAGCTCGTGAGCATAGCCAGTGCAAACACCATGCGGTAGCCAGTAAGTCTGGTCAGGCTAGTACATAGGTCTCCAGTCAAGTCAGCATAGTGTCAACCCACAGTTGAACATATATAATAGTTAAGACGTTAAATAAAATCGTGTTGCATCTAATCAAGTGTTGGAGGTCTGTCTCTCGCTACACTGCATCAAGTGCAGTCCACATTGACCCAGCCTGCCCAACACATCAGCATCCTTTTGCTCTGTAGGGGCTCTATGATTCTAAGCGGTGCACCTACCTCCCTCCCTCCAGTCTTTGTCTGTCTCTGTCTCTCTCTCCTCTCTATGTCTCACATGCTCACATTTCCCTAATAAAAACAATTTTTATTACTTAATTATAGAAAGGAGGAACTAACACTTCGCACTGAGCAAATTCATTTTCCTGGTAGTAATTATGACTTAGTACGCAGTTTAAAAATTCCGCTTACAGGGGGGTCATGTGATATGAGTGCAGGAACGGTTGCATTTTCGTGAGCTCTGGCTGTGCTCGACTTGCGCTATGGAGGTCAGCTTCTCCACCCTATGCCGCGGTATAGCTGGGGGATCTTGGAGTTTTTGCATCTTGAGAAAGTTAAGTATATGCTAAGGGGCGCAATTGAGGGGTTTTATAAAAGAAGGCGTCCTTTCATTTTTTAAAACGATTTACTCACTGTCAGCTGTTGGGGGGTTACAGTTTTTTTGTGGGCGTGTTTTGTATTTATTTCATTCTGTATTCATTAAAAAATATTCAATAAAAATATTTTAAAATATTGCTAGGAGAGTAATTATATGTGAAACAACTGCAATAACCCGCGTTATATCATCTTTAGTTGCATTAGGATATCGTCTTCTGATCAGTTTGTTTTATAAAGTATTTTCATATTTGGCAGTAATGAAAGCAATAGAGGTACCCAGCTACTTACATATAAGGACAATACAAATCAAATTTACTGAGATGCTTCTCTCTGCTTAAAAGACTTTCCTTTTGTGAACCTAAATAAAAGAATGTCCTTTGCTTCCATTTCTCCTGGTACTTAAACTTGAAGTTTCTTATCTTATGTGACCTCCTCTGCATTTGTTTCACTCTGTTGCTTACATGAATACTTCTCTTATTAAGATACAGTTCTGAATTAGATTAAAAATGCCAGAATTCCAGTGGCGAGATGTGAGGGGAAGACATGTGGGAGGTGGCTCCTGCTGGTGCCCTTTTTCTGGTGCCACGGATCTTTTACCTTTCAGAAATTTCTGAGAATTATCTCTCCTCTGAGTTGCCAAGGCAAAGTCCAGATAAATTCAAGCCGAAACCCGTTGACTGGTTCTGAAGCATCTCAGAATTCAACTGGAGTTAAGACGGTGGAGGTAGCTTCTTCCTCTCCGGCCACTCCACTAATGGTTGTGGCTCTCAGCCGCATTTTGGCGAGTGAGCTTGATAAACACCGACAAATCCTGCCGATGGAAAGACCAATTGAAGAGGGCTTGGTTCCCATTTGTTTGACTCTTCCACAAGTAAGACCTTCGAAGCTCATGGAGACACGATTAACAGCATGGAGGAAGCTTTATCGGATCACAGTGATCAGATCACCTCAGGAGTCCAATCTTGCTTTGGTGGTTGAATGCAACAAATCTTCAAAAAACAAATTGAATGGCCTGGAGAACAGAACATTTGTATTGTTGGTTACTGGAGGGACTGAGGGCTGAACCCCTACTGAATATTTTATAAGATGGTGGGTGGGGGTGTATTTGCATCCCCCCATAATTAGAACTGGCCCGTCGCTCACTGCGACCTTAGCCTTGTTCTGGAAATCTGCCTCATGCGTTGATCATAATATTCCATAGTTTTAAAGAAAAGAACAGGTTCTTCGATGGGCAAGGGAACATTGTGATCTCAAGTGGGAAGGCCACTCCATTAGATTGTACCAAGACAGGAGTGCAGACCTAGCAAAGCGAAAAGCCACTTTTAATGGAGTGAAATCCATCTTTTATATAAAAATGGAGTCAAGTTCGGGATGGTCAACCGGCTTGTCTCCGAGTAATGTTTGGGAATAAAGACCACTTGTTTGTATGCTAAGGACAACAAAGTTGGAGCAGCAGAGGATGGTGGATTCCATTCTAGAAGTGGATCACCAATACTCACTCGATCCAATCCAGAGCTATTGGCAAGCAGGAAACAATTGCTGACCCAGTTCAAACTATTGTCCACTAGCAAGGCTGTACGTCAGTTATAGTGCACCAGGGGTGGTACTTAGGAGTACGGGGAGAAGCCCAGTCGTCTCCTGACTCACCAACATACAACGGCCTCCTGTGAGATCCCTCAGATAATTAATTTGGGCGGAAACCTTGTCTCCGCCCTTCTCCAGGTCAGTGGGGTTTTAAATCATATTAGCACGACCTGTATATATCGGAGGTACCTGCAGAGATAAATCGATTATGTCTGACTTTCTGGTAAGTCTGCCCATCCCAACTGTTGGTGTGGACAAGAGCTGTGAGATAGACTCCTTGTTGCGCCCTGACGAGATTTTAAAGTATATTGGTCTAATGCAGTCTGGCAAGTCGCTGGTTGGAAAGGCTTTCCGATCTGGTATTACAAGAGGTTCTCATACCCTTGTTTCTTTTTTTCTTCTTTTTCTTAATAAATTTAGAGTACCCAATCAATTTTTTTCAATTAAGGGGCAATTTAGCTTGGCAAATCCATCTACTCTGCACATCTTTGGGTTGTGGGGGCGAAACCCACACAAACACTGGGAGAATGTGCAAACTCCACATGGACCGTGACCCAAATCCGGGATCGAACCTGGGACCTCGGCGCCATGAGGCAGCAATGCTACCACTGCTCCACCGTGCTGCCACAGCTCATACTCTTGTTATTGGACATGTTCAGTGACTTCATATCTCTGGTTTCATTGCCTCCGACCCTCAGTTAAGCTTCTATTTCTTCACTCTTCAAGAAGGACAGAAACCTGACCGAATGGGGTTCATACCGACCCATCTCACTTTTAAATGCGGACGTTAAGGTGCTTGCTGAGGTTGTGGCGCTCAGAGCTTCAGCCAATGTACATCGCCTTTTAAATGTTATTCTTTCTCCCTCCCCTGCACCCGAGCCTGAAGTGATAATATCACTTGATGCTGAGAAAGCATCTGATAGGGTTGAATGGGAATATTTATTTGAGATCCCTGGGAGATTTGGATTTGGCCATAAATTTGCCTCTTGGATTCGCTTTTTGTATAATGTCCCTACAGCCAATGTTCGTATGAACACTACATTGACATTACTTCCCATTAAATAGGGGCACTAGACAGGGCTGCCCTCTTTCTTCACTTTTGTTTTCCTTGGCAATAGAGCCGCGTTCTATAGCTTGGAGGACGTCTAGTCAATGGAGAGGTATTAATCGTGATGTGGTGGAGCATCGGATATTTCTTTATTTAGATGACCTACTTCTTTATATTATGGACCCAACTCCCCTTTTTGTCTCTCTAAAACATGTCTTCTGTTACTTGGTGGGTCCAAGTGGCCCATAATAGGACCTCAGTTGAAAAGTAGAATTACTGAAGCCTGATCAATAATGTTAAAATAGACCTACAGAGTGGAACAATCTTCCTCTATCTTTGGCAGGAGGATTCAAATAATTAAAATGAATGTACTTAATAGGTTTTTATTTCACTTTCAACGAGTCTCCATTTTTCTGCCCACATCCTTTTTTATTAAGGTTAACAAATTGATATCTGCTTTTATTTGGCTAGGTAAGAATCCCAGAATCCATAGCATTCTCCTGCAAAGGGACAGACAGACAGTGAGCTTGGCTCTCCCAAATTTATTGTTTTATTACTGGGCTGCTAACAGCCAAGAAATGTTGTGGATCAGTGTCCCCCCCCCCCCCCCCCCCCCCCCCCCCCCGATTCTATTTGGGGCCAAATGGAGGCCTGCTCCTGCACTACTTCTATTCTTCTTGCCATAGTTTCTGCACCATTGCCTGTTTTCCCGCTAGATTTTCCTCTAGCCTAGTGGTGGTCTCTTCTCTTAGAATTTGGAAACCGTTTCAACAACATTTTAAGCTTTCCTTGTCTTCACTGGTCTCTATTTGTAATAATCACTTTTTCTTACCATCTGGATTGGACCCAACATTCAAATCTTGGAAAGTGAAGGGACGTGAGCATTTTGGTGACCGGTTTGTGGAGGGGAGGATTGCCAGCTTCAGAGAAATGGTTGACAAATTTGAACTACCCAGTTCTAGCCTTTTGTTATTTTCAAGTTTGTAACTTCTCTCGCATGGTTTTCCCTTAATTTCCTTTGTTGGACAGGATTTTAATCCTTGGCTCAGCCTAGCAAGGGGTCTAATTTGGACCTATGGCCTTATTCTCTCGTCGTATCCCTCCCCACTTATCAGGGCAAGATGGGGAAGTGAGTTTTGCCCTATATTTACTAGTGAGATTTGGAGGGAGGCCCTTTTACAGGGGCAACTCCATGTGCTCAGTTGAGCCTAATTCAGTTTAAGGTGTTACACAGGATACACTTGATCAAGGCTGGGATGAATGGGTTTTCTCCAAAACGTTGAGGACAGATGTGATCGTGGTTCGCTTGTCCCAGCTAATTACACGCATATGTTTTGGTCCTTCCCCAAACTCTCCAGCTTCTGGTCTTCCTTTTTTAGTACTATGTCGGAGATAATCCAGGTAGATTTAAACCCATGTCCACTGGTAGCTATATATGGGGTTTTGCATTCACTCGTGTTTCTGGGATAGAGGCAGACGTCGTTGCCTTTGCCTCACTGATAGCCCAGAGACAAATATTGTTCTGTTGGAGGTCTCCCATTCTGCTCCAGTGCCTCTGCTTGGTTGGGAGACTTGTTGCCATTCCTACACTTGGGGAAAAAATCAAATTCACCATTAGTGGGTCTGTGGAGAAGTTTTACCTGAGATGGCAGCCATCCATTTCCTTTTTTAAGGATCTAGACACTGTCAGCTGTTAAGGGGTTTAGTTATAGTATTTAAGTTAATTATGTGTATTGTTTTATATTTGCTTGTAATTTCTTGCACTCTTGCGTTCTTGTGTTTGTTATTATGTAAAACTTCAATAAACATTTAAAAAGAAAAATTTAAAATGCCAAGATGTATCTGTTGATGAGCTCTATTTGCTGAGCACAATGATCCAATCATCCTTAATTTCTATTGTAGCTAAGCTCCGAATTCTATTTGTGGCAGAAAACTGCCTTTCCTTTTCCAGATGAATTTTGAAATTGGAATGAAAAATGTTTTTACGGATACTAAGTTTTTAACCTATAATGGTGACAGAAAAAGTCATTAAGCTCATCAACTTTGAGCATCCTGTAACATAGATTGGCTCGGAATTTCCCTGGAATTGTTCCTGCTCTGCTGCTATAACTTTGTTGTAAATGTGGCAGAATCCTTGTTTATGTGCGTAAATGTAGTTTCCGTCGAATTTTTGAATATGCCATTGAATATACAGCTGAGTGGGAGCAGCTCCAAGGAATTTCTTACCCGTAGAACTGATCCTGCCAAAACTACCTCTGTGACTATAAATCACTTCAGGGCATCCTGAGGTTCCACTTAGGTGCTATGTAAGTGAGAGTTTACATGTTATTTTGGAAATAATTGGTTAATTACATCTGTTATTGCTATTACCTAGCAATTAGGGAAACTTGGGAAAAGTGAAAGGGAATGTACTTCACTGGTTAATCTCAAAATCTTTGCACCTTCAAGAGGACATATTTGCAGTGTTTGCCTTGAAACTGTCATAAGAGTGTAACCTACACTCTGAATTATCTACTAAATAGTACCTTTATTTTTGCTAGACTGAAAGGATTTTTGCCAGAAAGGATTGCAAATCATGGAGGATTGCTTCCTTTCAGTCTCAGCCAGGGTTTTTCAAAAGTCTGGGTTGCGACCAACAGGTAGGTCGCGGGAGGGACGCAGAGCGATCGATAGGGGCACTCGCACTGTGGAGGTCCTGATCATAGGGGAACTGCCAATCCCGGCATTTAAGTTGAGACTGGCAGCTGCTACTGGCTTTTAAATGAGACGAAATGAGGTTGTGTGCAGTCTCACGACCATAAGCGGCAGGAGTGAGCAGGTCACACGCTCTGCACACACTTTTGATGTCAAGCGCCCTGTAGGTATGTGCTTTTGGCGGCAAATCATGGAGGAGAGCTTCTTCCATTTTTGAACTGCCAGCAAGCAAGGCAAGATTATTTTGTCAGAAGGAAGAGACGGCTAGAGATAAAACTAGGCAGTGTACTTACTGGCCAGGATCTCGCATCTGAATCTGCTGGAGATTCAGGATCTCACATCTGAATCTGCTGGAGATTCAGGATCTCACATCTGAATCTGCTGGAGATTCAGGATCTCACATCTGAATCTGCTGGAGATTCAGGATCTCACATCTGAATCTGCTGGAGATTCAGGATCTCACATCTGAATCTGCTGGAGATTCAGGATCTCACATCTGAATCTGCTGGAGATTCAAGATCTCATCTGAATCTGCTGGAGATTCAGATCTGTATCTCAGGTGGGACAGATCAGTACTAGTGTTAGCTCTGTACGGGGCTCCAGGGCCTAGTTCTAAACAGAGCTCCAGGACCTCTGGTTAACAGCCTACAAAGAAGAAATTTAACTCGGAAACAAAGCAGTATATAGATGATTCTTGTGGTATGGTTTTGTCAATTGTGCTAATGCAAATAAGGATGCAAAGCCCAGGTGTGTTATATGCAGTGATGAACTGGCATATGAGAAGAGAAATTTCAGATTTTGAATCAGAAGTGGTGGCTGAAAAATTCCTTTTGAGGTTGAGACCCAAGAATCAGTTACTAACTTACAGCAGACTCCAAATGAGAAAACTAAGCTGGTGTACCTAACCTATGACAGCACATTAAAAGCACGCCAAAAATCCATGGGGCTGTCCGCATACTGGAATAGCATCTCCCAGGAGTATCCAGTGCTGAGCAAAACAAGCATTTTGTTGCCATTGCCCTTCACAACGACCTATATGCGAGAGGTTGGATTTTCTGTTCTCACAGTTGAAGACGGGGAGAAAGGGACTGGCTGGAGTCTGTATCTGCATCTGTAAGCGCATTTCTCTCCTCCTATAAACCTGATTGGAGTGAGATCATGAAGATCAAGCAGGCTCCCCTTTCGCATTAAAGGTAAGCAAACGTGGCATGGGTCACGGAAATCGGCAAGCGGGGTTGAGAAAGTTGGCTGGAGTGGGTCCTTGGAAAAGAAGTTTGAAAAACACTGGTCTAGGCAATACTGAGTTCATGTCATATGTGGATTATGTCAGAACAATGAAACTTGGTTATCTAATCGATAGGATTGCTTTTTGAACTTGAACATCCCTTATCAAACATCAGCCTGATGCCCCTTTATTGATGAATATTGTAATTATTGTTACAATTTGTCTTTTTTGTCTTCACTGGGGAAAAGACCCAACTGTTTCCCACATCAACCAAAGAACATTCCCTTATATGGGGAGATCATATAGTGCGCAGACATGAAGAACATCTCAAACAATGCCTTTATGAATTTGTTTTGGCATTCTGTTCATCAAAGCACTGTGCAACATGATCCTTGGAAGAATGCAGAAAATTCGTTTTCAATAGATTTCCATTCAGAACAATCTTAAAATACACCCTAGAATATAGTCAGAAGCATTGTATCACTGCTGCAAATTCTTTTGCAGTAATATGTGAAGATATGCAAACAATGGGCGCGATTCTCCTAGCCCCACGCCGGGCCGGAGAATTGCCTCAACCACTCCACGCCACCCCGATGCCGGGGCGCGATTCTCCGAGGTGTGGAGAATCGGCACCATTTGCGCTGGCGCGTTTGGCGCGCCGCCGGTCTCTGGCCGTAGTACGTGGCGGGGCCGCCGATTCTCCGGCCCGGATGGGTCGAGTGGCCACGCAGAAAAAGCGGATTCCCGCCGGCGCCGTCCACACCTGGTCGCTGCCGGCGGGAACTCTGCGCGAAGGGTCCGGGGGGGGGGGAAGAAGGGGGCCTCCGATGTGGTCTGGCTCACGGTCGGGGCCCACCGATTGGCGGGCCAGCCCCTCCACCCCCTGGGCCTACTTTGTTGCGTGTCCGGCCCCAGAACCCCCGCGTCATATTGTGTCGGGACTGGAGCGTTCAGTAAGGCCACCGCGCATGCGCTGGTTGGTGCGTCGCCACTGCGCATGCCTGGGTTGGCGCCGCCCCCAATGCGCACCAGGAAGTAAGGCTGGAGCGGCGTGAACCGCTCCAGCGTTGCGCTGGCCCCCTGTGGCGCCCGTTTCGTGCCATCGTGAAATACGACAGCGTTCACGACGGCGGGGGCACTGTCCCGCGATCAGAGAATCGTGCCCAATGTTTTTGCTAACCTCTTTGTAGGTCTAACTAACCTGCAGCGGTAAATCTATAATTGGAACTTGGTTGAAGTGAACATTCTCCATTAAGTCAACTTAACCCAAGTCTAATTAACCTTAGACATAACAGGTTCTGATGAAGTGAGATGTAGTAAGAGGAGGGAAACACATCGTTCGATTGTGGCCGTGGCATAGGATAAGAGCCAAAAAAGAAAGTGCTTTTGTCTCATATATATTTTTAGGTATCTGGGTAAAACACAAGTCAAAACTAGAAAGTGCATCAAATAGCTGTTTTATCAAGATTTTGTAACCTGTAAAAGCACAAATGACATATTGCTAAATGCATGTTTTTGAATTTAAAGCTTTCACATGCACATTGAAAAAAAACATGATGACTTGGTTTGTGAATGATATAGCTATGATTTGTCTTTGTCCTGTAAAATGTGACCCTTTTAAAAGACTACATATTTCCCCCTTTCTTCATTCCAGCTCTGCTGGGCTCCCAAAATCCATGCAGCATATATGAAAATTATTCATTTGTCATAAAAATGGCAAATTGATTTAATCTATTTCCTACCTCTGGTCATTACTTTCTCTCCTTTGTTCATCTTCTTACCTGCCCATTTCTATCCTCCTTTAAAATTTTCTCCAGTCATTACTAATTGTTCTCATCATGCGTAGTTCTCGGGGAAGCGGTGGCATAGTGGTATTGTCACTGGACTAGTAATCCAGAGAGCCATGCTAATGTTCTGGGGTCCCGTGTTCGAATCCCACTATGGCAGATGGTGAAATTTGACTTCAATAAAAAAATCTGTAATTAAAAATCTAATGATGACCATGAAGCCATTGCCGATAGTTCACTAATGTCCTTCAGGGAAGGAAATCTGCCTTCCTTACCCAGCTGGCCTACATATGACTCTAGGCTCACACAGCGATGCGGATGACTCTGAACTATCCCCCACTGAAATGGCCTATCATTGAAGAACATAGAACATTGAAAAATACAGCACAGAACAGGCCCTTCGGCCCACGATGTTGTGCCGAACTTTTATCCTAGATCAAGAACAAATTAATCTACACCCCATCATTCTACTGTAATCCATGTACCTATCCAATAGCCACTTGAAGGTCCCTAATGTTTCCGACTCAACTACTTCCACAGGCAGTGCATTCCATGCCTCCACTACTCTCTGGGTAAAGAACCTACCTCTGACATCCCCCCCCCCCCCCCCCCCCCCCCATGTCTTCCACCATTCTCCTTAAATTTATGTCCCCTTGTAATGGTTTGTTCCACCCGGGGAAAAAGTCTCTGACTGTCTACTCTATTCCCCTGATCATCTAAAAAACCTTTATCAAGTCTCCCCTCATCCTTCTCCATTCTAATGAGAAAAGGCCGAGCACTCGCAACCTTTCCTTGTAAGACCTACTCTCCATTCCAGGCAACACCCTGGTAAATCTCCTTTGCACCTTTTCCAAAGCTTCCACATCCTTCCTAAAATGAGGCGACCAGAACTGCACACACTACTCCAAATGTGGCCTTATCAAGGTTTTGTACAGCTGCATCATCACCTCACGGCTCTTAAATTCAATCCCTCTGCTAATGAATGCTAGCACACCATAGGCCTTCTTCACAGCTCTATCCACTTGAGTAGCAAGTTTCAAAGATCTATGAACATAGACCCCAAGATCTCTCTCCTCCTCCACATTGCCAAGAACCCTACCATTAACCCCGTATTCCACATTCCTATTTGTCCTTCCAAAAAACAGCCACTTTAGAAAAATAATCACCCAAAAAGCAGAACCAACCCCAAAGCCTATCACCCCTCTAAATGCTCCCTGCAAGACGAAGTTAACTTCAGCCATCCAAACAGCCCCTTATTACACATAGCACTACAGTATTTATATTTATACAACCCAGCACAACAAATCGCTGCCACAGTACTTCTCCAAGGCTTCAGTGTCTTTTAATTCGCTTCCAGCCTCTTTTCTTTAATAAAAGTCCATACTTCGTCTGGTGTTTCAAAGTAGAAATCCCGTTCCTCATGTGTGACCCACAGACGGGCTGGGTACAGCATCCGAAACTTCACCCCCCTTCTTAAAGAGGGCCGTTTTTGCCCGATTAAACCCAGCTCACCTCTTGGCCAGATCCGTGCCCAGGTCCTGATAAATGCGCAGCTCACAGTTCTCCCATTTGCTGCTCCGTTCCTTCTTGGCCCACCGCAGAACCTGCTCCTTGTCCAGGAAACGATGAAAGCGTACCGCCATGGCCCTTGGCGGCTCGTTCGCTCGGGACTTCTTCGCGAGGGAAGGAAACAGAACTTTATTCTTCATTGTGTCTGATCCAGGAGCAATACTGTCCAAAAGCTGTTTTTAAACAAAAATGCCGCAATCATCTCTTTTTATGAAAATGAAAATCGCTTTTTGTCGCAAGTAGACTTCAATGAAGTTACTGTGAAAAGCCCCTAGTCGCCACATTCCGGCGCCTGTTCGAGGAGGCTGTTATGGGAATCGAACCGTGCTACTGGCCTGCTTGGTCTGCTTTCAAAGCCAGCGATTTAGCCCAGTGTGCTAAACAATGCTACAACCTTGTGGGGCATTGGGAAAAAGGTTGGCCTGCCTGAATACTTCGGCCTTCTCCCAAGTTATTCCAAGCTTTGAGAAACAGATTTCTTGGACTGAGTTTGTGGGGAGCTGGGATTCCTTACATATTACTTCAGCTTTGTTGCTGAATTGCTTAATTATCTTGAAACGTCTTTTGAATATATGCAACACAGCAGTTGTGTAGTAGTAAATGTATTTGCTTCTGGAACATTACATACAGTGAAAATACTTTCTGGTTTAAAGATGTTTTACACTTTTTGCAACATCTTATTGAGAACACAAATAAAGTTCATACAATCTGTGCAGTACTGTATGTTAACTCTGATTCCATGAGACCATATGTGTGCTCAGAAACATTTAGTTCCTGAGTTCAGGCTTGGTTCTTCCAGAGAATCCTGTGCATTGAAACCGTATTACCATTCAGGTTTCACCTCGTAGTCATAGTTCAGTATTTTCTTTCCACAAGTATACTTCTAAACACATTTTTATTCAGAAAGGGCACTGACTTCCTATGTTTTAAATATCGGGTTGAATTCAATTGTGAGTTTCAGCCCTACCCTATAATTAAAAAGTTGGTTTCCATGTTTAGACCACCTTAATTTCAAAATGAAATTGTTATTTTTACATCATGTTCTTATAATTGTAATTCTGACGTAATTATTACAGCATATGAAATTATATCTGAAAACATTGACTATTGTTCTGATGCCATCAGCATTTAAACTAGAGTATGCAAGAACTTGTATTTAAGCCAGAGTGTTTAAGAACTTGTATTTAAGCCAGAGTGTGTAAGAACTTGTATTTATGTTTTGCTTTTTCTTATTTCCAAACTTATACTCTGTTCAATAAATTTATAAAAGTACCGTTTGTTCCACTATTCTACGTGATTGCACTTTATCACGCCTTTCAAATGTCCACAGCTTTTCACAAACTATGAATTACCTCTGATGTGCAGTCACTATTTAAGTGTATTAATTGGGTTTTCACATTTTGTATTTCACAATTCATATGTTACATTTTACATAGCCATGCCAAAAAGAGGAAGAAAAAAAAACGAACAGGAAATGAAAGGAGATAAAAGGCGGTCAGAAGTCAGTGCAGATATTTACATACAATATGTAAATTGTATGTAAATACAATATGTATTTCCCTCTTGCTGTGGCTGGGACCCCCCCCCCACTTTGGTCGGTGTGCCTTTGTTGCAATTCCGAGTATGGCCTGGGCACGTATTTACAGCTGTCTATTTACAGTTTTGATCCCTTGTTCCTCTCGTTTTCCTTGCGTGTCCTCCTCTTCCCCCCCCCCCCCCCCCCCCTTCCCTTTACATCTTTATCCAGTGACTCGCTTGTGTTAAACCCCCTCTCCCTTACTGTATTGGTTGCTGGCTACGAACAGATTTTGGAACAGGTTGGTGACCCTCTGATGACAAATTTTATTTTCTCCAGATTAAGAAATTCCGCCAGGTCGGACAGCCAGTCCTTGGGTAGTGCTGCCGATCACCAGCCCAGCAGGGTTCTCTGGCCAGCGATCAGGCATGCAAAGCGCAGGGCCTCGGCCCCCCTCCCCATGAAGAGTTCTGGCTGGTCTAAGACCCCGAAGACCGCCAGTTTTGGGCATGGCTCCACCCTCACTCCCACAATCCTAGACATTGCCTCAAAAAAGGTTCACTCACTGCCCAGCAAGTCTGGGGCAGGCCCAGAACATGTTGGTGTGGTTGGCTGGTTCTCACTGGCACCATTCACATTTGTCCTCCTCTGGAAAGAACCTACTCATTTGGGTTCTGGTTAGGTATGCACTGTGCACCATCTTTAGCTGCGTTAGACTAAGCCCTGCGCATGTGGAGGTGAAGTTTGTCCTAGGTAGTGCTTTGACCCAGAGTCCTCCCCCTTTTTCTATGCCTGGTTCCTCCTCCCTTTTTTCCCTCGTCTTGTCCAGGCGGGAGGGTACCTCCTCATCTCGTCAAAGGGGGAGCGTGTATCTCCTCGCAACAGTCACCCGCACACATCCCCAATGTTTCCCTTCCCTATGTCAGTAGCAGTTCTTTGCTTAACGAATGTTCTGGTTTCTGGGGGTACATCGCTGTTTCCTCACGGAGGAAGTTTTTGACCTGTCTGTATCTTAGCTTGCTTCCTGTTGGCAATTGGAACCTGTCTGTGAGTTCTCCCAAGGTCACTACTCTGACGTCCATGTACATGTCCCTAACTGTCAGTGTCCCCTCGTCCTGTCTCCACCTTTTGAAGGTGGCATCCATTATTGCGGGAGTAAACCTGTGGTTCTTGGAGATGGGGGCCATGGTGGACATTTCGGATGGACTGAAGTGTTGCCTCATTTGGTATCATGTCTGGGGCGTGGCTACAACCACTGGGCTTCTCGAGTGCTTGGCCGGGGGAGGATGGGAGTGGTTGTGAGTAGTGCTTGGTGGGCTGTCCCTATGCAGGAAGTCTCCATCTTAACCCATTCTGCTCCCGATTCCTTCACCTGTCCCCTCACTCTTTCTGCTTTGGCCTCAGTGGTAGAACTGTAGGTTTGGGAGGGCCAGGACTCCCACATTTGTTTTCCTTTGTAGGACCACTTTTTAGATCACATGCCATGATATACTAGGTTGGAAAAGGCCTTGGGGTTGTAGATCGGTATGGATTTGAACAGGAAGAGGAACCTGGGCAGCTTAATCATTTTAATTGTCTGTATTCTCCCTGCGAGGGAAAGTAGGAGTAGCAAGTGCCTGATGTTGGCTATCAAGTGCCTGCCCTTGACAAAGCCCATCTGGTCTTCCATGACTACCTCTGACACGCAGCTCTCCAGCCATTTTTCCAGGGCCTTTGCCAGGATATTTGCATCTTATGTTGAGCAATAAGATAGGCCTGTCGGACCCCCATTCCGTCGGGCTTTGTCCTTTTTAGATATCGGCGATATCGAGTCTTGTGCCACTGGCAGTGGCAGCTTGGCCCTAACCAGCGACTCTGCGAACATTTCCAGCAGGTGTGGGGCCAATGCTGTTGCAGGCTTTTTGTAGAAGCCCACTGGAATCCAGCTGGCCCCGGCGCTATCCCCACCTGCATGGAGTTGACACTCTCCATGATTTCTGCCAGTTTTAATGGTGCTTCCATGCCTCGTCACTTCTCTTCCCCCACAACCGGCATGTCCAGTCCATCGAGGAACTGCTTCATCTACATGCCCTCCTTGGGGAGGCTCGGAGGTGTACAACTCCTGGTCAAAGGTTGCAAAGGCCTCGTTGACCCTTTCTGGCATGGCGACCAGTCTATCGCTATTTTCCCAAACCTGGGCTGTTTCCCTCGTGGCTGCCTGCTTTCTCAGATGGTGGGCCAGATCTTTGTCTCCATGTTCGGAGATGACCAGCTTTTGCCTAGTCGCCCTCTCCTTCCTATGCTTACGAGCCTTGTATACAATAATTTCTCCAATACACTGCCTTCAGCGCCTCCCAGAACGCGGAGGGTGAGACCTCCACCCGCCCAATTCTGGTTGTTGGTAACATAGCCATCTATGGCCTCTGATATCTGTGCAGAAAGCCTTGTTGGCCAAGCCGGCCGAGTCCAGCCTCCATGGGGCAGTTGTGCCTGGCTCGTCTCCAACCTCACATCCATGTAGTGTGGAGCATGGTCGGAGATTAAGAACACCACATTCTTACTACCCCCGGAAGCACTGCGCTCCCCACTACAAAGAAGGCGATTCTAGTATTTACCTTGCAGAAGAAGAAGAACTCCTTCTCCCCTGGTGTGTGAACCACATCTGTCCCTATCTGTTCTGTGTACACGCCTTCGCAATGTTTGACCTTTCCCCAATTTCGGACTTTGGCTGTCTGTGGAGTCACTCTCTCTCTCTCTCCCTAACTCTCGCGCTCGCGCTCACTTTCTCTCTTTCTCACTCACTCTCCTCTCACTCTCTCTCACACTCTCCCTCCCCGCAGTTGGTCCTTCTCCCTCAGGTGGGTCCCCTGGAGGAAGACTACATCGGCTCTCTCACCTTTCAGGTGGTCCAATACTCTGGATCTTTTCACTGGGCGGGGGCGGGGGGGGGGGGGGGGGGGGGGGATTTAAGACCCTTGACGTTCCAGGTGACTATTCTAATGGGAGTCTCTGCCACTTCCCTCCTGCAGGATCAACCGTACTTAGTATATGGACATGCACCTGCGCTCCGGGGTTTCCCCTTGTCCAAGGTTGAACCGAGGTGGCCGCCATCATTGACTATTGTTGCTAATTGTGTTTTCTCTTTAATTGGCTCTGTTTATGGCTGTTAATATGGTCACCTTCCTTAATTCTAATTATGTTTGCTCAAGTGTCGCCAGATATCTTTCGATACCGCCACAAGTTTCAAAACCGAATACTGATCAAAGACTCGATACACCAGTTATTAAGGTCGAAATCAATGCTCATTTATTTACACACACAGTCAAATATGCTCATGCACAAAACTCTATCAACTAAACTGTCACTACTACTAAAGCTAATACTTAGCTTTGGGCACCCACTCAATGGCCGTTGTCCGCTTCTGAGGCTGCTGGGGTTGAACTGGTACAGAATAGCAGATGAGAGCGTCTGTCTCGTAGCGTGCGTTGACTTTGGACTTGTTCTGGTGCAGCTGCTAGGCTGGTCTCTCCTCGCTGAGAGCCAAGGCCAAGAGAGCGATTCTCTTATATTATTCTTCTTCTTAAACCCGAAGGGGCTTTGCGCGCTTTTGAGTGGGCCTTGAACTTGGCTCCAGTTAATTGGACCGCATCTTGATCATTCCTATCGATTTCCTCCAATAAAGGGGTGGGTGCTCTGATTGCTGGGCATGTCCTAGGTGGCCGTTGGCCTGCTTTGTTCTAGTCTCCTCTGGCGCCGGGGTGTCTGCCTTACTATCAGTTACTTAAATGTTCCCCTTTTGTCCCCGGAGATGGCTCATTAGTATGGTAATGGCTTTGCAGTATCGGTCTTGTCTGCGAGCGATGGCTCCAGTCAACAGACAAACCTTGCACCTGCTTGCTTTCTCAGCACTGTCCGTTTTCCCTGCACTCTTTGCAAAGTGTCCACTTTGTAATCAGGACGTGGCCATCCCAGATGGCTACACTATGCCATGTGGATGTGCCTCTGCACTCCGTGATTTCCCTTTGTTTGGGGGCTCTCCAAAGTGTTTGTTACCGGTGCCTTTGTTTTCCTTGCTGCCACGTGCAATCTGTCTTGACCAGTTTATTGCCCCTCACCCCTCAGCTTTCCCTGGTTTGTCACTCCTCTCCTCCCCCCCCACCCCCCACAGTTTTTCCCTCTCTATTTACCTCCCCATCCAAAATTTTCTCTCCCCCCCCAACTTGTCAGCAGCTACCCTCTCCCCATTGGGAGGTGTGCCGGGCGGTGTGCTAGCTCACCCACTTGTGTAGTAATGCCCCCCCGGGTCAATCTATATACCTCTCCCTGACCGATGCGTGTCTCTTCTCCCCCCCCCCCCCTTTCCTTCTCCTCCCTCCTCCTGTGACCGATCGCTCTCACCCCCTCCTTTTTGAGACTCAACTTCAGATTTGAAGATGAAAAGGTTCAGTCACGTGCAAATGTTCTCTGCATTATCTGTTGACCGATACAATGAAATGTCTGGGCCACTGCTGTTGCCTTCCCAACCCATGCATATGCTCAAATTCATCTGGTTTTGTCGGTGTCGTGAAATAGTGCTCCCTGCTCTGGAAAGTCACCCAGAGCTTGGCGGAGTACAGCATCTCGAACCGCACACTGTTCTTACAAAGAGCCGCCTTGGCTTTGTTAAATTCAGCCCGGCGCTTGGTCAGGTCTGCCCCAATGCCCTGGTACACCTTAATAGAGTGTCCCTCCCATTTACAGGACGTTGCCCAGTTCAGGATCATTTCTCAGTCTTGGTACCGGTGCAGCTTTGCACTGTGGCCTGTGGCTGCTCCCTGGCCTTGGGCTTTGGCCAGAATGACCTGTGGGCTGTGTCCTCTTCTGGAGGTTCGTGGAGGTTTTCCCCCTCCAACCAGCTTGCCTATCATCTGGGCCACATACTCCATAGGGTTCTACCCCTCTGCTCCCCAGTAGGCCAACGATGTGGAGGTTTATGCGGAGCGCTCTATTTTCTTGGCCCTCTACCTTCCCCCTTAGTATCCCTTGTATTCCTACCAATCTTGCCAACTCTGTCTCCAGTGAGGTGACCCGATCGCTCTGGGTCGATCGTGGCCTTCACCAGCTCTCCGATCGTCACCTCTTGCGACTCTAGATGCTGCTCCATCTTTTCCAGCACTGCTTGAAGGGTCCTCCGATACTGCCACATACACTGTTGCCATTATTTCAAGTTTGATGCCATCTTTGAGCCCTTGGAGTTCTTGTGTTAGGAATTCTATCCATTCATTTATTGGGAGGTAGCCCGGGATATCGTTGCCCTACCTCAGACTTTATCTAGGCTGTTGCTACCTCAGCATTTGTTCAGCTCCTCAGGTTGTTGTTGCCTGAAATGTTTTGTTCATGGTGGTGTTGGAGGAGGGTGGGCTATTCTGGGTTAAAAATGCCTAATTTAGTTTCCAGGAGGAAAGTCACCTTTTGTGCATCCGCTCAGCATATCCTGTCACCTGAAGTCCTGCAGTCACTATTCGAATTACCATTAAACTGCCACTAAATGCAGTTACCATTTTGTCATTATGACTCCGTACAGTATTCCACCATTTTGGTGCATTTGAGTAAGAAAGCACTCGCATCTACATAAATGTTTATTTGTATTCTTTCGACATCCCAAGGTACTTTGCGGCCAATGAATTAATTTTGAAGTGTAGTTACTGTTACCTTGTATGCCAATGTGGCAACCAATTTCCCCACACATCAGTGCCCTAAAATTAGCAGAAGACCTTGGTCAGTTAGCTTTGTTTTTGATTGAAGGAGGAATGTTTGTCAGGACATGAGAAGGACCTGGTGTTTTTCAGAAATTGTGCGATCGGATCTTCACGTCAATCTATCACTGCAATATTCAGCAACAACATGGATATGCACTGCGAGCAAAGAATAAAAACAAAGTATATAAAAACCTTCTCTACAATGCTTGCATTTTCTGAAATGTAACTCTGTGATTCAGATGAATGTGTATGACGTCTCCGATTCAAAGACGGCACTTTCTGAAAGCTTAAAATTTTAAATTTTGCTCTCTGGATATGGGCATGTAAGCATGTATGAAGATAACAGCTTGTGACTGAATGCTGCTCGATAAAGTGTGTAACTTGGGAATTTGGTAAGTGAGGGAATTTTAACAGTTAATCTCTTTTTCTAAAATCTAGTTTTCATTTAAGAATTCAACTGCAATTTACTGTTAAAGTTAAGTAAATTTCAGTCTTAGTCAGGGATAAACTAGCTCCCTGGGAGAGGCAACTACAGTTAGTTAAATAGGAAGCCAGTTAAAATTGGTTTCTGTAGCCAGCCATGCCTGACTCAACCCTGGAAAATTTCAGGCAGTACTAATACAGGTGGACTTACTAAGCACTCAAAGTAGGACTTACTAAGCACTCAAAAGTAGGACTTACTAAGCACTCAAAGTAAGCAAGTACGAAGGTAGCAGCTTGTGACTAAGTGCAGATCATGACAGAGTGCAAGCTTAGGAATTTGTCAGGTGAGGGAATTTGGTGCAGTTATGGAGGAAGTGCGGGGGTGCTGTTCTGACCTTTTTTTTTACAAAAAGGAGTGGTCCCTGAGAGGGAGCTAGAGATCAGCAGTGTGAGAACTGAAGCACAGAAGCATTCATCTGGTGAGAAGATTGGTGAGTATTTAGTGTGTTGAAGTTTTGTTTCTCCCGATAAATTGGGGCAGTAGTTTAAACTGGTATTGGGCAGATTTTGGTTTTGAGTTAAATATATAGCTTAATTAGTTTTTAAAAATAATTCATTGGATGTGGACATCACTAGCTAGGCCAACATTTATTGCCCATTTGGGTGGCACAGTGGTTAGCGCTGTTGCCTCACAGCTGCAGGGATCCGGGTTCAATTCCGGCCTCGGGTGACTCTGTGGTGTTTGCACGTCCTCCCCGTGTCTACATGGGTTTCCTCCGGGTGCTCCAGTACCCTCCCACAGTCCAAAGATGTGCAGATTAGGTGGATTGGCCATGCTAAATTGCCCTTTCGTGTCCAAAAGGTTCGCGGGGTTACTGGGTTACGGGCATAGGGTGGAGGCATGGGCTTCAGTAAGGTGCTCTTTCCAAGGGCAGGTGCATTGTAAATTCTATGTTTCATTCCTAATTGCTCTTGAGAACGTGGTGGTGATCTGCCTTCTTGAACTGCTGCATTCCATCTGATGTAGGTACAGCCATAGTGCTGTCAGGGAGTGAGTTCAGGATTTTGACCCAGTGACAGTGAAGGAATGACAATATAGTTCAGAGTCTGGATGGTGAGTGGCTTAGAGGGGAGCTTCCAGGTGGTGGTGTTCCCAGTCATCTGCAAGATGTGTCGTTGGGCAGACTTTCTGCAGCTAACAACTTCAGATACACAGCTTGTGTGTGTAATACAGATTGATACAGAAGTGTTTTAACCCCTTCAGCACTTATTGGATAACTAAAGTCTTTAAAAGTAATTTTGATATAAGGTCTAAAAACTGCACCCTTTCAACCTTGAGTAGGCTTGAAGGGCTAAATGGCCAATGCCTTCTGACTCTTACGCCCTTTCTATATTGCCATAACATATTTTTTGACCATCCCTGCTGCATTGATGGGCCCTTTCTTTGTGATAATGGTGTCACACTTGTGCTATCTACAGAATTCCAGGTTATTGACACTGTGGTAATAAACAAACATCACTATACGTTCAAATCAGAATGCTCTGGGTCTTAGAGAGAGACTTGAAGGAGATTTGTGTTTTCACAGTACTATTTTTGTCTGTCTTGGTGGTGGAGGGTGCATTGGAGGTAACTATTTTCAAAATAATCTTGATTTATTGTGCAGTTCATCCTGTCGATTATATGTAGTGGTAGATATTGATTCCAATGGTCGAGGTTTCTTGCGAACTGCTCTGCTCTGTTCTGGATGTTGTTGTGGATGCATCCATCCAGGTAAGTGGTGTGTGTTCCATTGCACTCCTCGCTTAAGCATTCTAGGTTATGGATAGAGTTTTTGAGGGAATTAGAAGGTGAGGCACTCGTGAGAGAGAATTCTGCTTCTGCACTGCCACAGTGTTGATACATTGCGTTCCAGTTAAGATTTTAGTCCATAGTGAACCTCTCAAGATTTCGATGGCGAGGGACATGGCTATTATGGCACTATTTAAGTGTCAAGGGAATTGCCATAGATTTTCTCTTGTACTTACATGGCACAGAACGGGCTGGTTTATCTCAGTGGGCTAAACAGCTGGTTTGTGATGCAGAACAAGGCTAACAGCACGGGTTCAATTCCCGTACCAGCGTACCCGAACAGGCGCCGGATTGTGGCGGCTAGGAGCTTTTCACAGTATCTTCATACTTGTGACAATAAGAACTTATTATTATTATTATTTATTATATAACTTTGCACTCATTAGTCCAAATGTGGATGTTATCCAGGTGCTGGCATGGGCTGCTTCATTATTGGCATAATTGTGAACAGAGTTGAATACTGGACTGGACATCAATGAATAGTTCTGGTTTTGACTTAATGGAGGTAAAGGTATTGATGAAGCAGCTGAAAAGCCAAGGATACTTCTCTGTGGTAATATCTTGGGGCTGTGCTTGTTGGCCTCCCACAGCAAGGACCATTTTCCTCTATGTGAGGTTAGTCCACAATTGCAAGGTTTTCACTTTGATTCCCATTGACCTCAGTTCTGCTCGGGCTTCTTGGTGGCATATTTTGATGAATGTTGTTTTGATATTGAGGATAACCAGTCTTATCTTGACTCTCCTCTGGCATTCGGTTCACGTCCGTATCTGAATCAGGACTGTGTTGAGGTGTGGAGTAAAATGTTTCTGTAATACACAAACAGAGCATTGATGAGCAGATTTTAGATAACCAGGCTTCCATCACTGAGATAGAATTCAAAAACGCAGTTTGGATTATTAATATATCAAATAATATATTTGCTTTGGGCTTAATTTGTCATCTGTTTGTAAATTGTGGTTAAAATTGGACTAGTTTCTTTTGGTTCAAGTTTCCGCTCGTTCACCTAATTACAATTTAAAATCTTATGAACCAGTGGGATTAGGACAAGTAGAACTTCACTTTTTTCCTTGAATTACAATAATTCCTTGATGAGTTTAAGAGTGGTAACCCTCTCAAGATTTATTAACACAACTGAAAATGGGATTAAGAAACAAGACTAGTCAGTCACCTTTGAATAACTGGATTTTAAATAACTGAAAATGACATTAAAAATGTATACAGAGCCATTTACTAGTTTAATTGGTGTGTAATGTAGGTTTCTTAGCAAATGAACTGTTTTTTAAATTTAAAATTTGCCTATTTGTACTTTTGAGCCTGAAAAGTAAAGTTTAATTTTAAAAGCCTCCTTCAAAGACTAGAAATGGGGATACTATCTGCCTGTAGTGATTAATTTTATTGGGGATGTGGCAAGTTTTCTGGGTTAGTACAAAAGGTCTCTGAAACTTGATTTGTGATGGATGTAGTTTACACTGAAACCTCTCGATCCAAGCACTGATTTCTCTGATTTTGAATGAATACAACCCAAAGTAAACTCCTTAACAAGTATACAACTTTCTTCCTGGACTTACTTGTAGTATGGGTAAGCATTTGTTGACTGGTGAAGAAAGTGCATCTTTACTAGTAGACCTAAGCTCTGCCAACATGAATTTTGTTTTTCCTAACGCTGCTACTGCTGCCGAGAATTTATGACTGCACTTTCTTTTTAAGTCACATGTTTGAAAATAGACCCTGAAAAAGTAGTTGGACTCAGCAGTGTGAGTTTCCTAAGCAAGTGTTCAACAGGAACTATCTGCTCAAAATTGAGTTGATTGAAGTATTAACTATGTATGCAACTCACCAAATGGTGTATGAGGCGTACACAACACAAGTGTTATTCAGAGGGAAAAGTGCTTAGGTTGTTTTGTAGACTAGGTTGTTCAAGATCATAAGTGGGATCCGTTGAATTTAGTTTAAGAGGCTTATGTGCACTAGTTTCTTTCAACGCACATTTTGGGCATTTTAACCCATTGTGATTCTGATTAATCCAGGAAAACATTTGTTTTGCTGGACCACAAGATATGTATTTTCAGGTCATGCATTGTAAAACTGAAGCTAACATTAGCATTATAATTACATTTGAACACCACTAGATTCAATGCGAATATAAATAACCTTAATCTACAGGAATAAGCATTTAAAATAGTATTTGCACTCAAAAATAATATATAACACTACCCTCCTGCTATTCCATATTCCATTCCCTGATCTTTGTTTTCATCTTCTATCTGCCCCATTTAAAAATAAAATTAAATAGAAAATCTGTTAAAATACTTTTTTTCTTTCTATACCGTATATTAATTCAAGAAGAAACAAGACTTTTTGTCTACCACCTGACTGCACTTTGGAGATGGAACAACATTTCCAAAACTGATTTTCATTGCTTTAAAGCTCATTTTGTTTCTCTCCAGCTAATCAAAAGTTTGTATTGCATCCAAACATAGAAGGACTGTGCTGAATAAATATAGGCATTATTGGCTGTTGGAACTCGATAACCAACAGAAGGTGATGGAACTGTAGTTGTAATATCACTGCTCCAGTACTCCCGAGGGCCAGGCTAATGTGACAAGTGTTCAAATCCCACCCTGACAGCTGATAGAATTTGAAATCAGATGAATAATCTGCAATTAACAAGATAGTCTCAGCAACCAACCATGCAACCTTTATCGATTGTTGTAAAAGCCCACCTGCTTCACTAATGTCCTTTAGGGAAGGAAATCCACTGTTCTTGCTTGGCCTGACTCCAGACTCAGTGATGTGGCAAGCCACTCCGTTCTCAGGCAATTCGGGATGGGTAATAAATGGTAGCCTTGCCAGCAATGCCTATATCCCATGAAAGAATGAAGAAAAAAATACAGCAGATGAGTAAATTTATCTACTTCTCGTAAGAGTTTTTTCTGAATAATTTTAACAACTTCAAAAAAATCTCTGAATTTAGTGTTTGCTATACAACTTGGATCTAAGGGTGGCATGGTGACCCAGTGGTTATCACTGTTGTCTTGCAGGTTGCATTCCGACCTTGGGTGACTGTCCCTGGAGTTTGCACGGTCTCCCCGTGTCTGTGTTGGTTTCCTCCCACAGTCCAGAAATGTGCAGGTTAGGTGAATTGGTCATGTTAATTGTCCCTTAGTGTCCAAAAGGTTATGTTAGGTGGGATTACAGGGGTACGTTGGGGGTATGGGCCTAGGTATTGTACTCTTTCAGAGGTTCAGTGCAGAGCCAATGGGCTGAATGGCCTCCTTCTGCACTGTAATGATTCTATATTTCTACGATCTACGAGTCTCCGAATGCTCTCCATGGGATGTTTTCTCAATGGTTAATGGATTTAGTAGACAATGTTTAAGAAAAATGTTTAGTTACTGTGTGGTTAGCACTGCTGTCTCACAGTGCCAGGGATCCCGGTTCAATTCAGACCTTGTTGGCTGTCTGTGTGGAGTTTGCATATTCTTCCTGTGTCTGCGTGGATTTTCTCTGGGTGCTCCAGTTTCCTCCCACAGTCCCAAGATGTGCAGCTTAGGTAGAATTGACCATGCTAAGTTACCCCTTAGTGTTCAAAGATGTGCGGGTTAGGTGGGATTACAGGATAGGTCGGGCGAGTGGACCTAAATAGGGTGCTCTTTCAGAAGGTCGGTGCAGACTTGATGGGCTGAATGACATCCTGCTGCACCGTAGGGGTTCTATGGTTCTATGGTAATATTCCATTTCAATTGGTCACATCTTTTTCCAAATCCGCCTCTCCTCCATATCTACTTATTATGTGTGCTGTCAGACAACCAATGGTGCAACATTCATAATTTGAAACCATGGATAAAGCTATAAAGTACATACTTTGATATGAATGACTAATGTGCTGAGGTGAATAATAGGTAATGTCTTTTGATTGGGAAAAATATTGGGAGAGGAAAAATTATTGCAGTAGCTGGAAAACTGCGCTAAAAATGTTTCTATTTTGCACGTTTCCCAGGTTTTTGGCAATCACCATGTATTCTAACAGGACTAGACAGGAAGGATGTTGGGTGTGTCCAGAACCAGGGGTCACAGTCTGAGAATCCGAGGTAGACCATTTAGTACAGAGATGAGGAGACATTTCTTCACCTAGAGTGGTGAGCTTGTGGAATTTGTTACCACAGCAAGTAGTTGAGGCCGAAACATTGTATGTTTTCAAGAAGCAGTTAGATAGGGGATCAAACGATATGGGGGGAAAGCAGGATTAGGTAACTGAATTGGGTAATCAGCCATGATAATGAATGGCCTCATCCTGCTCCAAAATTTCTATGTTTCTATCCTTTCCTTGGTAGACCTTTGGGACACTTCAACCTGTACTATTTTTGGATTACTGCTCCTCTTAACTGAATAAATCAGGTTTTACTTGGTGCAGCACACATTTTCTGTGGTGATCTGGGTGGTTTACTTGTGTTAGATTGGAACAATTCAGTTCATGTTTTCTGCTCTGCCTGCAAATTTTAAATTGCTCCTTTGTCATTACAATTTAACATTATCATTGAATGATAGGAGCATAAAGTGTGGAATATAGAAAAGGTATTTTGGTGATTGACAGACTATCACCACTTTCCCTGTGACAAACTGTACCAAACCCAATTAATCCCTGGAGAGAACAGTCAACCGCAGGCAAAACTTTAAGAAACTAAAACACTGTTGAGTTAATTGAGCCAGGCACTTAATTATCAATCCAACCTCTAAACCATTGCATGCTCTGATCAGTTGCATTTTACAGTTTTAGTGGGTCTGGATTTGGGCACAGTAGAATGCCTAGATATGGAAAATATCAGCAAATTGGAAAGGTTAAAACAGACCATGTAACCCTCTCACTTTTCTTTATTCAGCTGGAAGAAAATGGGTCTGATTCCTAGCTGCATAGTGGGCTAAACAGCTGGCTTGTAATGCAGAACAAGGCCAGCAGCGCAGGTTCAATTCGCGTACCGGCCTCCCTGCCCAGGCGCCGGAATGTGGCGACTAGGGGCTTTTCACAGTAACTTCATTGAAGCCTAGTTGTGACAATAAGATAATAATAATAAGTGTTTGGCCACCCCTGACCTAACGATTATCTATCTGATTCTTTAACAGATACTTATCCAGCACAGTTTCAAATGTTTGAATCATAGCATTTATTGGATTGAGGGTAGTGTTTTGCTTGAAGCTGGATAACTTTGTATTTGTTCTCAAGTTCTGTGCTCATGTCTGACTTGTTTAATCTGCTAACTTCCATAGTTTCAATCCTTCTTAACTACTTAAAAATAAATTATTCCTGCCTTTCACTGGGATCTTGCAGGAGAACCTTTCTTCTGAGCAAAAGGGAAGGACCAGTTCTCTGCAATTACCACATAAATCTCCTACTCAGCCATGCAAGTGCAAGAGAGAGTCATAACCATTATGGCATAGGAGGAGGCTATTTGGTCCATCAAGTCCATGTTGGCTTACTGCAGGGCAAACCAGTCAGTCCCATTCCATCATTCTTTCCCTACTCTTCCCTCAAGTACCCATCCAATTTCCTTTTGAAATCATTGATCATCTCTGTTTCAACTAATAATAATTTTTCTAATTGTCACAAGTAGGCTTACATTAACTGCAATGAAGTTACTTTGAAAATCCCCTAGTCGCCACACTATGGCGCCTGTTGTTGAAGTCTGAGGGAGAATTCAGAGCGGAGATGGATTGTGAGGGGGGTAGTAGAGCATAGTGTGTCCCTGTAAGGAATCCTGGGCCAGATATGGGGGAATATTGCGCATATTCAAGAGGCTCGGCTCCCTTTCAGGGTTGGGAATAGTGAGTATTTTGTAGTTAGCCTTTCAAGGGTGGGGTGGAGGGGAAGAACTGGGCTGGTGGGGCTGCCGTTCTGCCAGACAGGGATTAGTTTTTGCTATTTGGGGGGGTCAAGTGTCCCAGGACTGGGCGCAACTTCGCAAGCTAAATCTTATGAGCCTGGTGACTAGGTTTAGAGCTGATCTACAAAGACGGGACAGCCTCCCATTGTCTTTCGCAGGCCGGGTTCAACCTAATACGATGAATATTTTGCCACGATTCATGTTCTTGTTTCAATGCCACCCAGTTTTTCTCCTGAAGTCATTTTTTGGGAGATGGAGCGGCCCATAACGGGTTTAATTTTGGTGGGGAGAAGTCAGAGCTGAGGACAGGAGTGGGGGCAGATGCTTTGGCATTCGCCTATTTGCTGGCCGGGAGGTGGATTCTGTTGAATTGGAGGTAGGTAGCATGGTTGAGTGATTTGATGGGAGTTCTTGTATCATGAGAAGGTCAAGTTTAGGGTAAAGGGGTCATGAGATGGGTTCTATCGTAGATGCCAGTCATTTATTTTGCACTTCAAGGAGCTGGTCACTGTTAGCTGTTAGTGGGGAGGGGGTAGTTCCAGGTTTTTGCCGAAGGTGGTGGGGGGGGGGGGGGGGGGGGGGGGGGTGGCGAGGGTGTTGTTCTTTCTTCTTTGTTTTTACGCTGCTATTGTTATATGTGTTATTGGGGTTTGTGATTTGTATAAAATGATAAAAGGTGAACAAAACTATTTTTTAAAAGTCTAGGCTCCTGAGGCATACAGAAAGGACTCTGTACTTGGGTCATTTCACTTCATGCTGACCTTGAATTGATCAGTTTCCTGTCAACTTTGTATGATCAACTCATAAAAATTTCCCACCTCCGAGCCTCTGCCAAACTATCTGAATTCCACACTGTGCTGAGCAATTGTTTATAATATCTGTATCCATCCATTTTTTTCTTATATAGTCTTGTCCATATTTGCTCTTTTTCCCCCTTGATAATTTTCCCAATATTCTGTTTTTTAAACTGCCTGGAAATATTGAACTGATGATTTCAGCGATCTGTCTGCTAAAACACATAAGATCACCTCTTGTGCTCCAATACTTTGCGTACATTTAGTGCTGAAGTCTCCATTTCTTTGCCTTCGTTTCATGAGGAAGGAGGAGGACCAGAGTTGAAAAATATGGGAAGAGGTTTGCAGAAGTATGGGGTCTTAGACCTTGGGGAAACAAATATAAGGATTCTGAATCACTGGCCCCTCAGTTGATTGCCAGTTTTATAGCATGGAAAATGTGTTTGTGTGTGTGCATAGTGTTTTTAGCTACATCCTGTTTTTCACTCTCTCTGAAGCTCAGTGTGGAATAGAAGCAAATCAGAGGGTCTCCTGGTTGTTTGCTCTTGGCCTGGCTCAATCTGCCATCCGCATTAATAGTGCATAAAATCAGTGGACAGAGTTCTTCAGCCTGCTTGCCAGTATTTTGCATTCTAGCTTGTATGCTAATAACCTTTGAATGCTGTACCTATGTTCAAGTTTTCCCAGTTCTATCAAGACCTTTCTAGATCAGTAGGGACCACATGATACATTTAGCATTATTTCACCCAGTTGTGTTTTGATTTGAATACATTTTAACAAAGTTTTAAAAATAATTACATTGGCTGAACCACCCGATTAAAAGATTTTTCCGAACCTAAGATTTTTCCTAACCCACTTTTTTAATGAAAGGATAATGTTGATATATCCATAGAATCCCTACAGTGCAAAAGGAGGCCATTTGTCCCATAGAGACCGACCCTCCGAAAGAGCACCTCGGCCCATTCCCCTGCCCTATTTGCATAACCCAACGCATTGATCATGACCAATTCATCTAACCTCCAAATCTTTTAAATTGTCTGAGGAAACCAGAGCACTGGAGGAAACCCACGCAGACAGATGATACAAACTGGCTGCAGATGCAAAAGATTGATGAGCACAAATTCAAAAGGATCTTGACCTCCTTGTCAGTGAACAGAGAAACGGTGATGCAATTTAATACAGGGAAATGCAGGTTATGAGATTTGGCAAGAGAATGTGGATTACATGCTAAATGGAAATGTACTTGAAGTATCATGGCAAGATGTGAGATCTTGTGGATTTTAGTGGACAGGTCACGAAAGCTATCAGTACGATATTTCCCAGGCTGTTTAAATAAATAGAATGTTGGTGTTTAATTATTGGAGGGCATGTTGAAAATGGTGACAAGATTTGGTCACAAACTTAAATGTATGAGGAAAGATGGATTTTTCTAGATCTTCTCAGCGAAAAAAAAACATTTTGCATAGAACTTGATGAATCAAACTGTAATAGACCATGAGCAAACCTTTAACTTTCACTGTTCCATTTTTGCGTTGTGCTGCTCTGCCAGTTTCCAGTCCAGACGGCTAACGTGCTATTATTTTCATGAATCATAATTCTCTTAAGTTGAAACTGTGGAACTTTGATCAGATGCCTTTAGAAAAGCCATGTGAACATTATCTACTAGTTAGTCCTCACCCACTTCAAAGAATTAATGGATTTCTGATGCACGACCTGTTTAAAACCATTCCTTATGGGCTTTGCACTCTTTTTTAAAAAAGCATTGATGGATCACATTAAGTACCATTAAGCATTTTCTGTACTATTGATGTTGGGCTAACTAGCCTATAATTACTTGATTCATGGCAGTCCTTTTCTTAAATAAGTTAATAATAAGTAAGCTGTAGCCCTCAAGTAAAGCTTGTGTATTTATGGTGCTGTGAAAAAAACTTAACCCAAGTCTCATTTGCTTCTTTACACACTCTAGTGAGGAATGCTCATCAGGTCCAAGAGGTCTTTTTATGTTGTGATAAAATTTCCCCCCCCCCCAATTTTAGTAAAAGTTTTATTTCTCCATTTTAGTTTTATTTCCATCTTTTAAGCACATGAATTTTACACACTTAATTCTTTTGCATTTTTGTAACATATTTTGCTGATAGTATACGTTAACATTATGAAGTAAGTTCTGAAATTCAATCGCAGAGATTACATTTGGTGAGCAGTGCGATCATTTTCTTTCATGCGAGTTCAAATACATATTGTTATAAGGTATTATTAAACAATATGTAAATCATATCTCATATTTATCTTTATTTATCTCAAGAGGGTTGGAATATAAAAGCAGCGATGTGCTACTGAGCCTTTATAAGGCTCTGGTTAGGCCCCATTTGGAGTACTGTGTCCAGTTTTGGGCCCCACATCTCAGGAAGGACATACTGGCACTGGAGCGTGTCCAGCGGAGATTCACACGGATGATCCCTGGAATGGCGGGTCTAGCATATGAGGAACGGCTGGCGTTCCTGGGATTGTATTCATTGGAGTTCAGAAGGTTAAGGGGAGATCTAATAGAAACTTACAAGATAATACATGGCTTAGAAAGGATGGACGCAAAGAAACTGTTTCCGTTAGGCGAGGAGTCGAGGACCCGTGGGCACAGCCTTAGAATTAGAGGGGGTAAATTCAAAACAGAAATGCGGAGACATTTCTTCAGCCAGAGAGTGGTGGGCCTGTGGAATTCATTGCCGCAGAGTGCAGTGGAGGCCGGGACGCTAAATGGCTTCAAGGCAGAGATAGATAAATTCTTGATGTCGCGAGGAATTAAGGGCTATGGGGAGAATGCTGGGAGGTGGAGTTGAAATGCCCATCAGCCATGATTGAATGGCGGAGTGGACTCGATGGGCCGAATGGCCTTACTTCCACTCCTATGTCTTATGGTCTTATGGTCTTATATTACTGCTTTGATGTTTAGCAGGACTTTACAGGTCGCACCAGTTTGAAAACACGAGTTCTCAATCCATTTTGGGTTGTCTGATGTAGGAAAGCTGACCTGTAAGCCATTTGAAGGAGAAAATGTAACCAGATCGGTTTGATTTGTTATTAATTTAGACTGTTTACTGTGGGAATAGAAATTAATTAGACCCAAGACTCCCAAGTTCTCTCCAAGCCACACACAATCCTGACTTTGAACTATATCGCCCCGTTCCTTCACTGTCACTGAATCAAAATCCTGGAACAGCACAGTGGATGCATCTTTACCACATGGATTGCAGTGGTTCCAGAAGGCTATTCGCTACCATCTTCTCAAGGGCATCCAGGATAGGCAATAAATGCTGGCCTGGCCACTGATGCTTGCATCTCTTGAAGGACTGAGAACCATGAGTGGACATTCAAATTTTCATCCCATTGAAATAACAAGTAACTGTACAATCATTGAAAAATGTTCTCATCTTTTACAGGGTAAATTTTACTTGCAAATATATTCTTAAATTCTGAAAAAAATACAAGTCAACTGGCAAATGCATTGAATTTGGACTTGATTGCACTAAAATTACTTGTAGCTTGTGGTGTAGTACTGTATGTTCGGAACAAATGCTGAAAGATTTGGTTTCTGGCATATGATATTCTTGCATGTGCCATCCACAGCACAGAAGATCTATCCTTTAAATTTTTTGTCATAGATATTCTTCTGGTGACTCCCTGCACTTGATTGTACTGACAATGGCATTGACTCCAGGCCTGTGAGACTGACCTACAGTTAATACAGTATCAATGCACAAGTAAGTATCTGGCTTGATAATCCCTTCTTCAGACTTTACTGAAGATGTTTAATACACTAATTGCAGCTTTAAAGAAGTTGCACACAGACTTACCATTGTGTTTCACGAAAAGTAGTTTATTCTCAAAGAATACAAAGCTATGCAGAGCGCTTACAAATTGAGGAAAACAAGTCATTTATACAGAAATCAACATTTGTTGTCAACAGCAGTATAATAACCATGACTTTATAAGCCTGATTTTGTGGTTTGAAGTTTGATTTGTCACTCTGTTGCATAATTTACCAGTATATGTAAAAGGTCAGATTAAACATTCAGCCATTGTTATAGTGCACCATACGCGGTTATGTTTCTGAGAAGTAATTCTTAAATGTAACTTAGTCACATGAATCCATTTCACTAAGTGGATGTAAATTTTTCTTTGGGTAGTCTAATTTTAGATTATGTATCTATAAAGGGGCGACAATATTCAAGCCTGCCCTCAGCAGACAAATCTGTGATTTAGTTTTGTCAGCACTTTACCTTCTTGTGTGTTCTGAATGACAACTGGCTTGGGAAAGACTAGTGCTGGTGTTGTTTTCTTTTGTGACACATACTTCATGAGGGTTAATGTGCTGGAATACCATTTTAAGTCATCAGTATTATTCAGTTCATGCTAAATTTCTGAAATAACATTAAATAATTACTAAGGATCGTCCGTATGATATTTTCTGTTTTTCTTTGTTTATATACTAAATATAATACTAATACACAATATGGAAATTAATAATTTAAAACAACATATAATTGGTAGTTCTTGAGAAACTGCCCACTACGCAAGTCATCTAATTATTCCATGCTCTTCCTTCCCTAATAACTTCTGCAGAACCATTTTGCCCTCTTTCTTTACACCTTCATTATCTATTTTTTTTTCAGTGTTAGCAATCTCTCCTTTTTGCCAGTTAAGTCATAGGTTCAAGTTGTACGTTGAGCCTAGAATCGAGGCTGGCACTCCAGTACAGCTCTGAGGGACTGCTGCACAGTTAAAGGTAGAGGCTTTCACATAAGATGCTCAAGTAAGGTGTATTTGGCCCTTCAAGTGGCGTGTCAGACCCTGACACATTTTCAAATAACAGGGGAGTTCTCCTCACCAAAACCTATCCCTCAATCAACATCACTAAAACATATCTGATCATTACAACATTTACGTTTGTGGGAGTTTGCTGAGCGCAAATTAGCTGTGAGGTTTCCTACATTACGACAGTGGCAACACACCAAAAAGTAATTAATGGGCAGTAAAGGGCTTTGAGATGTCCTTTGGTTATGAAAAGTGCGATATAAATGCAAGTCTTTATTTCTTCCTTTCCCAAGTACCAATTAATTATGTCTCAAGGTTTCCTCACCACTGAAGTTAGGTTGATTGGCCTGCAGTTTCCAGATTTATCCTCTTCACTTTTATGAAGAGGTGCGAAACATCTATGAACCTCCAATCCTCTGATACCAGCCCATATCATCGGAACATAGGAAATTTGTGGTGGGAAGAGCCTCCATTATTATCATCTTCCTTTCCTTCTTTATTTCCTGACACCACCCCCTCCCGCCTTTGCTCCTCCCTACAAGCACTTCATTTCTGCTTCTCATTTGCCGCCTTCCTTCCTATCTGCTTAACTGGGATAATTGAGTTTGCCTTGACTCCCAGTGTGTGTTTTTATGGAAAATTATTTGGTCAATAAAAATTGAGTTAAGTCCTTTGCTGTCCCTTCCAGGATACAATTATTCAACATTTAGAATAACATGGTTCAAACAAATGTACCTATTTGTTAAAGGCATGTTCCATTTGGCAAATGTAATAGTTTTTTGAGAAAGTGATCCATTGGCGAGATGAAGGGGACACAGTGAAAATGTATTGTGGATTTACAGAAGGCATTCAATCACAAGAGGCTTATGAGGAAAATTCAGGTGTGTGAATGTAAGAAAGACTATAGCAGCACGGTTAGAGAGTAAGAAGTTAAGGTAAATGAGTGTTGCTGAGTCTGAAGAAGAATTGGGAGTGGTGCACTCCAGCAATCTATACTAGCTACGTTTTCATTCTCGATTATACATAAACCATTTGGGCTTGGATAACTGGCATACAATCTTCAAATTTGGTGGCAAAAAATGTACAGTTTAGCACATAGTGAGGATAACTGGAGCGGAGTTCAAGAAGATATAGGGTTAGCAGAATGGACTGGCAGCTGCAGTTTAATATTGGAGAAGTGTAATGTAACACATTTTGGAGGGGTAATAAAGAAATGGATGTTCACAATTATTACGATCCAGTACAAGACCATCAGTTGTTATGATCGAGAAAGTTAGAGCCCAATAATACGTTTATTTGTTATTTTTTAGAATCTGAAAATCCAGGGGCGCGATTCTCCGCAAATGCGGCGAGTTGTAAAGGCTGCCGTGAAACTGGCCGTGTTTCACGGCAGCCTCCGTGCCCCCTCCCAGGACCCGATTCTCCCCCCCGGGCGTGGCTAGCAGTGGGGCCCCGTGAAGCACGGCATTGCGGGCTTAGCGACGGTCGCTAAGCCCGCGATGCCGTCTACGTCATCACGTAGACGCGTCAAACCTGCGCATGCGCGGGCCGTCATGCCCCTCAGCCACCCCGCGGACTGATCCTGCGGGGTGGCGGAAGAACAAATAGTGCGCGGGTATCAGACCTGCTGCCCGCGATCGGTGCCCACCGATCGCAGGCCCATGCCACCCTTGGCACGGCCGTGCCAATCGGTGCCATGGTTGTCCGGGACGGCACTTTGCGGCCGTTTTCACGAACGGTGAGAGCAGGTGTGATTGCGTTCGTAAAAACGGCCGTAAAGGCCTGGGAACTCGGCCCATCGGCCTGGGGAGAATCGCTGTTCGCCGTAAAAAACGGCGAGCAGCGATTTGTGTCGTGGGGCGGCCGTGGGGAGGGGGGGGGGAGAATAGCGGGAGGGCGTGAAAATTGTCGGGAAGGCCTTCCCGCTATTCTCTGACCCGTCGTGGGCAGCGGAGAATTGTGCCCCAGGTATTTGCTGAAAAAGAAATTTAAGCCACATGGTTGTGATTTAATTTAAAACAATTTTACTAAACAAAAGTCAAAGAAATTAATATTTAAAACTGCACTCTATCCTAAATGGTCAGTTACGTCAAAGTACACCAAACTCAGTTATTCATTTTCTAAATTGAGCTCAATTCAACTTTTTTTCTACACCCCCAAATCTCAAGTCAAATATTTATCAAAATTTGGAAGATTAACCATTTGGCCTAAATACCGCTTCAAAGATTCTCTGCATACTTTCAGCAAGGTTTTCCCTTCAAATCTCCTCAAACCGTCCCATGGTTGTTGACTCGCAGCTCAACACAAGGCATAGCTGGCGTCTTTGGGTCCAAACCTGCACAGTTCAAAATGCATAACTCCAGAATTAAAGAATATTAGAAGTCTCTCTCTTTTCTCAACTTGGCTATGTTTTTGAAATAAATCTGGTTTAAATAAATTATATTTGCATTGTGAATATTATGAATAAAGTACAAGTTTAAGCTCAATTTGTGTTTCAGTATTTGCTAAGAAAGGGTTAAAATGTCAGTTAGTTTCATGTAAAACACCAATACCTGCAAATCTACACTTTAGTTTAATTTAAAATGTTTCCTGAATTCTAATTAAAGGTTTACAATGTAAAAGTAATTTCAGGTTACAGAAAAACTAAGCTATTGCTTAGCAACCAGAGGCTCACCCTGAAACAGCAAGAACCTTTGAGTTAATGGTAAGCTCGAGCCAGAAAAAGCTGAAAACAAGGAAGGGAACTGCAGAAAGCAGATTTTGCAAGACAAAATCTCAAAAGCTAGGGGGTGAGGACAAAAGACTTTCTCAGGAAGACAGTTAACTTAAAGGATAAGAACAAGAGGTTGAACAAGGCTCTGTTCAGTGAAGTTAAATTATAAGGCAGATAAAGGGCTCTGAATTGAAGAAACAGCCACAAAAATAGATTAAAGTTAGCTAGGTGAGAAGCCAGGCATCTGAGGTACATCCAAAATTTGGTGACACCTTAATGCATTCTGTGAAGAAGTAGTATTCTGTTAGTATGGCTGAGTGCCTGAGATTATGTGGAAGCTTGAATGCACTTGGCAATCCAAAGCAGAGGCATACTGAAAGGAGAGGTTGAAATTTGGACATCTGAGAGAAAGCATTGATTGGCGAAGATTCCAAGCATATTCTTTGAGAATGGAGTTTGGAAACCCTTGTGTGGAAGACAGAGTTCCAGTGAAACCAGTTGGCTCACTGTGACAATCATCTGGGGAAAATTGATGAAAAATCCACAGAAGATATTTTAGGTGGCACCTATCACTTATTTTCAGAGAGTGATATCTGACCACTTTGCTCCTATTGGTTTAAATGGTCTGAGAACATATCTGCAATGATGGAGCTGGGGCGAAGAAGTAGTGTATCATAGTTAATAGTTTCCTGTTCAATAAATGTGCGCAGATGCAATGGGCTGAAGGACCTTTACTGTACTGTAGACCTTTTGTCTATGACTCTTGTCAAAAGTTCATTGCTAAACAAAAAATAAAATCACAATTACAAACTTGGGGTCGTAACATTTCTCAGAAGTCTTTAACTCACTGTTAATTAGCATCCTTTAATTTACAAGAGGTTTAAACTCTAACACATTAAATTTTGAATGAACTCTGCTGGAAATAGACATTCCTTGCTCTGGATCCAGATTATTCTTAAACCCTGTTTGAGACCAGAGCCACACCCATAAGCTACTCAACTCTATTATTTACTTCTCGTGACCCTTGGCTCTTCTATTATTTATCTGATAGGCAGCTTGGTCACATGATCATTTGCTGGCAGCCAAGTTCTTTATCAGAAATCAACATTGAGAGAAACCTAGTTCTTAATGAAAACTCCAGTGTAAAATATTATTTCCCCACACATACACGCCCTTACCCACCCAAAAATCTTTTCAGAAATACATTGAAATTCTTGATAAATCTTGCTCAAGAATATTAAATACATAATTCTTGAAAGTATGAATAGAAGTAGATGAAGCCATAAAAATAGCTAATACCATTTTTGAGTTTTAGAATAGGGTTGTAAGTAGAAACTAATGACAAATTTATGCATGTTTGTTGTAGCATGTTATACCTGCACTGGGAGTGGAGGAAGAAAAAAGCATTTTACCTTTCAAGAGATAATAAGTAGTACCATTCTGTACAGTAAATTCCTATTATTCTATCTTTCTGTCAAAACTGCTTGTCTAGCTTACTAACAATGTTGAACCGCAAACACTAACTGCAGCCATGTTTGCCTTGGATCACACTGGTATCCAGGAACTCCGACATGCTGCATCCGTGTCACATTCTGGCATTTTTAATATGCTTTAATTACTTAATTATATTATTCACTTATTTATGTTGCTTCTTTATATATTTTATTAACTTTACCACCAGTTTGAATACTATTTCAAACATAGGACTGGAGGAGACTGTATCCGCTTGCCAGATACTGCCAAATACTTTCCATGTAGTAGGAAGAACCAATCCAATTCCTACAAGGCTAAAACGGTAGAAAAAGAAAATGAACCCCACCTCAACAAATTCCCCCCCCCTTCACCAAAATCCCCCCTCCCTCACTAAACTCCCCTCCCCCTCAAGAAAAAAAACACATTCCTCACATAACTTCCCCTGCTGCTAGTCTTCTCCCCCCCCCCACTTTCCTCTCCCCCATCAGACGTTTCCCCCCTCCCCCCACCAGACATTTCCCCCCTCCCCCCACCAGACGTTTCCCCCCTCCCCCCACCAGACGTTTCCCCCCTCCCCCCACCAGACGTTTCCCCCCTCCCCCCACCAGACGTTTCCCCCCTCCCCCCACCAGACGTTTCCCCCCTCCCCCCACCAGACGTTTCCCCCCTCCCCCCACCAGACGTTTCCCCCCTCCCCCCACCAGACGTTTCCCCCTCCCCCCACCAGACGTTTCCCCCCTCCCCCCACCAGACGTTTCCCCCCTCCCCCCACCAGATATTCCCCCCCCCTTCCCCCACACCAGGTGTTTCCCCCCTTCCCTCCACCACCAGACTTTCCCCATCACCATCAAACTTCATCACATATCAGTCGCTGATGAGCCAGAGACTGGAAGATTTTGGTCATTGTCTCATTACCGATTGATTCTTCCTGTAATCAATTTATTGCCACTTCAAGCTCTATAAAAAGCTTTGATGTTTATTCACTGTAACTGTTACTATAGTTAGTTAAATATATCCAATTTGGTAATTGTAGTAAATCAGTTATTTAGGCGCAATAGGTTTATGTGGGTGAATTTGTTTTAAAAGCCTATGCTAAAAGAATCTAGAAGGAAGGAATATTGAAACCTTTCAGATTTTCTGACTCACATCATTTTTTCCTATGTTTAAACAGCTATTACAGAAATTCTCAATTTTGTATGTCAATGTTCTTTCCATAATACTCAGTTAGATATTTGTGGTGGCACGTGACCCCAAAATCAGGATTCAGAATAATGTTTGCTATGTGAATTAATTATTTAGTGATTATATTTGTTGCTACGGTTTCAAGAGACAATCCTTTTTCCCTGCATACCAGGAGTTTCATTTGAAACTTTTCAAACTACATTTAGGCTCCACAGAACTGTTAACATTACACACAAACAAACCACTGCAGATAAAATAAATTTGAAATAAAAACAAAGTACTGGAAAAAAACAGGTCAGGCAGCATCTGTGAAGAAAAATGGATGTTTACGTTATGTTTAATGTACTATATTTTCCAGTTTACATTTATTAAGATAAGTGCAAATTATTACGAGTTTCTGTTCAGTGCACTACATTACTTCTTGTAAGTGGGGTTCAGCTAGGTGGATGAGTCCAAAGGCAGAGTCAACAGAATTATAAGTAAAATTTTATATTTTATTTTAAATTCTTCCAGTGAACGTCTGAATACGTCTGAATACTTTCACTGAAGCGTCTTGCAATTTTATTCTCATGCAAAAACCAAAAGGAACAAAGCTCAGTTCCTTGCATTGTGATGACTCTGCTTCCTTTTTCTCCCCAGGATTGCAGAGCCTTATGCTGGCAAATGGATACCCTTTCGTATCCTTTTAAAATCGAAAATGTGTTGAATGCTGAAGCAAGTTTGGCTTATTTTTTAATGTGTTTCATTTTATTTTGATATTTTCAAAGCTTGCTATCAGGATCCCTGAAAATCAAATGACAGTTTGGGAAAATTACCATGCTACCCTGGCATAATTGTGCAAAGCTGGGACCTAATTTGAAATTTAATTTGTCCCAAGACTTTTGAAATGAAACGAAATGAAAATAAAATGAAATTTAAAAAAATGAAATGAAATGAAAATCGCTTATTGTCACAAGTAGGCTTCAAATGAAGTTACTGTGAAAAGCCCCTAGTCGCCACATTCCGGCACCTGTTCGGGGAGGCTGGTACAGGAATTTTGTATTGCTTTTAGAACATAGAACATAGAACAGTACAGCACAGAACAGGCCCTTCGGCCCTCGATGTTGTGCCGAGCAATGATCACCCTACTCAAACCCACGTATCCACCCTATACCCGTAACCCAAACAACCCCCCCTTAACCTTACTTTTTAGGACACTACGGGCAATTTAGCATGGCCAATCCACCTAACCCGCACATCTTTGGACTGTGGGAGGAAACCGGAGTACCCGGAGGAAACCCGCGCACACACGGGGAGGACGGGCAGACTCCGCACAGACAGTGACCCAGCTGGGAACCGAACCTGGGACCCTGGAGCTGTGAAGCATTTACGCTAACCACCATGCTACAGTGCTGCCTTTGACTCCAGTTGATTATTAGATGTATTTCAAACCTATATATTTAAATATTCCATTGAGAATTGGGTTTTTAAATGTCTTACTACTTTGATGCAGTGGAAAAATTCAGTAATCAATATTAAATCAAGCAGATAGGAAATGGCCGAGATTCATTCCTTTGCCTGTGCTGTGTAGGCTAATTTCAGGATGCATTGAAACACCACAATTGGCCTCTAACTGCTTCCGCACCAGGGAGTGGAAAATCGGGTAAGATTCTTGCTTTTGATACTTAGTGAAGAAATCATACTTGCTCTTTTAATACAATTTAAAATAGACACAGCCTGCTAATTATGCTACAGCAGTTACTTTTAATTTCTAAACTGACATTTACTGCTGGGACAAGTAGCTACCTAAGTAAAACAAAAGATTAAAATCATGGACAGAAATGATTGGTCAATATGCAAATTTTAGAAGAAACTAATGAGCGATCATTTTGAATGGCAGCTTCACTTCTTGAGTCCGGAGCATCACGTTTAGTAAAACTATTGCCAAGATAGTTTGGTCAAAGTTAGGTTTTTTTTCTTTTAACTGCTTGTAGAGATCTACCATGCGGATCTAGTGGCACTTGCGACACTAAAACTCAGTAGAAATTTGAGTTAAAACTTCTCGGGTGCAAATAAGAATCGTTTATTGCCTCTATTTGATTACAACTGAGAGTCACTTAAATCTTATTCTCTAATAAGTCCGGCTAGCAAAAAGTACTTAAAGAGAAGCAACTTGTACACAATTTAACTTTCAAAATAATACAGAAATGGTTGCTTGCTTATGGCAAAACAGCTTGCATTTACTTAAAGAGTTAGAGTGGAGTAGTGAAAGTATAGAGACAGCGAATAGTTTAGATCAAAGTATAGATGATTCCGGAATAAAGATGGCTGTATGGACCCTCACGGTTATATGAAATCATATCAGTCTTTAGCCATCTATCTACACCCCTATGTAATCCTAATTGGTTTGGGTTAGAATCAAATGAGTTTGATTTGACGGTTAGCTGTCAATCTTCAATGTGCAACATTAGTTTTAAATGTTTCATGTCTGTATACTTGTGCATGTTATGGAATGCGATTTTGTGCTGTTATCGCGGCCAGCTTAAACTGGTCTTCTGTTGTCTTAGCTGTTATCAATATTGTGAACAATGGTGCCTTCATTTTACTATGTTGTTACTATGTCCTTGATCTGATAAATGGTACAGCACAAGTATAGTGTCAAACTGTCTTGCAAATGTATTTGTTAGTTCAGTAAAAGTGCTGTTTTAATCTATAATGGAATTATGCTGTTTCATGCTGTTTTGTGTCTCTGTACGTTTTGAGATGGCCTGAGGTTATGAGTGAATGTAAAATGGGTATTTGAAGACTGGGGCTTAATATTTACACGAGATAACTATCTTTTGCCTATCAGGTGTATTAGAAAATAGTCGGTTTGTACACTGCTTGAGTGCTTAAAATACCTAAAATCTTTAAATATGCAGCTTTTCTATTAACAAATATTTGCAAAAAAACACTATTGTTGGTTCTATTTTGACACGCTCATTTTGCTTATGAGGTTTGTATTATAATCAAGCCAAATCAAAAATGTACCATTTGCACAAATGATCATAGCATGGATATTTTCATTATCTTTTACTGTGCATTGCCAGCAGCAACTTGGGCAAACATTATTTGCAATGCACTATAGCCAGCAAAATGACATGTGACTCTCAGGACTTCTGCCAATAATTAGTCTATTGCAATCAGGTACTTGAGTGTTATCCGCCTCAGCTTGTGGTAAAGGAGAGATAGTAATGGCTTCATATCCACAATTCTATACTCTGTTCTTGTTCTCTTGTGAATCATCAGGGGCTGCACAGAAAAGAAAGTTTATTCTTTTCTAACGGGGAGCAGGAAAGAGATGGCCATCTTAAGCAAAAGATCACAAGTTTGAAGGAAAACAGAATATCTATATCCAGTGACTTTTTGTGGAAAACGTTGATCCATGGAAATTTTCTACATAATTTCTAATCAAATAACTATCAACAAAACTATGTATGTGCATGAAAAGTTAATTAAATCACCAATAAAAGTTGAAATTTTTGGAGAAGGAACAGTAATTGGTTTCATTGCTGTTGGCCTAGAGTGAAGGAGATAAGTGTTCTTGTTGCTCATGTTTTTTGTTGGCTACCTGCTCTCCCTTTCTGCCCGAATGTTTTCCTGTTCTTATTTGTCAAATGATCTCGTATTCCCGTACCATTGAATTCTCAGATATCCGCTGATGAAGCAGTCTGTTGTTTCTAACTGGGACAACATTTGGGTTTCTGTTAAATTCATTATTTTTTGGAATCTGCACGCCACTCTTGTTCACAGAAATTAATGCAGGACATGTATTTATTTCAATTAGGATCAAAAATTTGGCTGACAGCTGCAGTAACAGTGCAAAGCAGTGTAGTGAACATTGGGGTGGCTCTGTGCCCATTGACATCCTACCACTACTGAGATTTTACCCACAGCAGATACGATGTGAGGCTGCCTACTTGCCTGTGGGCCAATTGAGGTCTTTAAGTCGGCAATTAATGGCCACATGGGTTTCCTTCTGCCACTGCTGGGGCTTTACCTGTGGTGGTGCATGCCAGGGACAAGTTTCCAGTCTGCCATGTAAAATCTGGCAGCCTTGTTGCTGGTTGTGGGGGTGTCTCCTGTTTGTATGCCCTGTGCTCAAAGGAAGCCCCCTCCCGTTCTTACAAACCTGGGCCCCCAACCCTCTCGCAAGGGATGGCTAGTCTGACTCCAGTGAAACCCCAGACATTTTAAATCCCAGATCTGTGGCGTCTCGTTTGGGGGATTGTCCGCATTCCCAACAGTGGCCACTGCTCCCAGTTGGATTGGATTGGATTGGATTTCTTTATTGTCACGTGTACCGAGGTACAGTGAAAAGTATTTTTCTGCGAGCAGCTCAGCAGATCATTAAGTACATGAAAAGGAATAAAAGAAAATACATAATAGGGCAACATAAGATATACAATGTAACTACATAAGCACTGGCATCGGATGAAGCATACAGGTTGTAGTGTTAATGAGGTCAGTCCATAAGAGGGTCATTTAGGAGCCTGGTGACAGTGGGGAAGAAGGTGTTTTTGAGTCTGTTCGTGCGTGTTCTTAGACTTCTGTATCTCCTGCCTGATGGAAGAAGTTGGAAGAGTGAGTAAGCCGGGTGGGAGGGATCTCTGATTATGCTGCCCACTTTCCCCGGGCAGCGGAGGGTGTAGATGGGGTCAATGGATGGGAGGCAGGTTGTCGTAATCAATATTTTCCCCGCTTCTGGACTGTGATAGAAAGATTCAACAAGGTTCGTTAGGTAAGAAAAACTAAGCTTTATTTACGAACTACAACTGCTAGCTGTATGGCTGAGACTTGGAGTCGGAAGGCAGTCAAGTACAAACTGCTGGTTCCCTTCCAAGTCTGAGTATTACAAAAAATAGGTCGACATTTATACATTATTAAATCAGGATAACGTGAATACAGCTTGGTCAGGAATTTGATCAAAAGTAAAACATAAGTAATAATCATTAAACTGGCGTCACCTTGCTGACCTTTAGAGGACTCGGGGTCTCATATCATTATCTTGTCTTTTGGTCGCATGTTTAAGAAACGGAGCAGATTTGTTTAAGTATTGAAAAGAAACTATTTCTAGCTTACCTTGTGTATTTAGACTGCACTGGGTTATGACGACTGCATTTTTATCCGAGTTTAGAGTCAGCATGTTTTCGGGTCAAGTTGACCTTGGCTGCTTGTATTTGTGCCTTAGGTTATGCAAAGTCAGTTTAAATTTTATTGTACCAAGAAACTTGACTAGTTTTCCCATCATGCCATTATTTGCTTCGCACAATACCACAGGTTCGTGTGATGTACTGGGCAGTATTCATGACTCTCTGAAGTTTCTTGTGGTCCTGGGCCGAGCAGTTGCCATACCAGGCTGTGATGCAGCCCGATAGGATGCGTTCTATGGTGCATTTGTAAAAGTTGGTAAGGGTTAATGTGGACATGCTGAATTTCCTGAGGAAGTATAGGCGCTGTTCTGCTTTCTTGGTGGTAGCGTCGACATGGGTGGACCAGGACAGATTTTTGGAGATGTGCACCCCTAGGAATTTCCAACTGCTAACCATCTCCACCTCGGCCCCGTTGATGCTGACAGGGGTGTGTACAGTACTTTGCTTCCTGAAGTCAATGACCAGGTCTGTAGTTTTGCTGACATTGAGGGAGAGATTGTTGTCGCTACACCACTCCACCAGGTTCTCTATCTCCCTCCTGTATTCTGACTCGTCGTTATTCGCGATCCGGCCCACTATGGTCATATCGTCAGCAAACTTGTAGATGGAGTTGGAACCAGGTTTTGCCACGCAGTCGTGTGTGTACAGGGAGTAGAGGGGCTAAGTACGCAGCCTTGTGGGGCCCTAGTATTGAGGACTATTGTGGAGGAGGTGTTGTTGTTCATTCTTACTGATTGTGGTCTGTTGGTCAGAAAAACGAGGATCCAGTTGCAGAGTGGAGAGCCAAGTCCTAGGTTTTGGAGCTTTGATATGAGCTTGGCTGGGATTATGGTGTTGAAGGCAGAGCTGTAGTCAATAAATAGGAGTCTGATGTAGGACTCTTTGTTTTCGAGATGCTCTAGGGATGAGTGTAGGGCCAGGGAAATGGCGTCTGATGTGGACCGGTTGCAACGGTATGCGAATTGCAGTGGATTTAGGCGTTCTGGGAGTATAGAGGTGATGCGCTTCATGATCAACCTCTCGAAGCTCTTCATTACGACTGAAGTCAGGGCCACCGGACAGTTGTCATTGTGGCACTGGATCTCAATAGGGTGGGCTGACAGTTCTTAGAGGCAGGACTTCCAGATGGGGATGGAAGTCTCATCGAATGACTTTGTTTATTGACTGAATGTACTTGTTGAGCTTTAAAAGTCTGAACAACAAAATTTCAGTGATTTAAAACAGCAGCTGCTAAAATTTTTAAAAGTAAATTTAGTGTACCCAATTCATTTTTTCCAATCAAGGGGCAATTTGGCGTAGCCAATCCATCTACCCTGCATATTATTGGGTTGTAGGAGCGAAACCCATGCAAAGATGGAGACAATGTGCAAACTCCACACGGTCAGTAACCTGGAGCCTGGATCGAAAATCAATTAAATTGAATGATCATTTTATCTTTTAATGTAAGGGGAGAACGTTGAGAGTGGAGAGCTACATCACAAACTATGGAAAATGTTTGATTCTATTTCTACTAATTTATTGGCAAATTCCCTAAATATCTTTAATCTTTTGGAGGATAGCTATTCACATCAAACTCTTGCATTCTTAAGATTTGCAATTTTTTTTCAGAGATGGTGTTTGGTGCAGAATAGAGAACAGAAGGATTTCACGTTGTGTGGACTTATCTCAGAAGCTGAAGGCATTTGAATCTGTTCCATTAAGACAAAATTCATAACTGTATCTGAATGTTTTTCCTCTTTGGTAGTGAGGGGAAAGACATCTGTTAGTATTCAGATTTGTGAAGCAGTCCTCGAAGATTAGTGCTCAAAGCTTTTGGCTCCAGTCTAATACTGGAATCAGGCTTTGAACAGGCTAAAGTACCCACCCTTTGGATCCTATAGTTTCATGTGATTCAAAATTGTCATGAAAACTGGAGAATAAGCTGAATGCCTTTTCCATTTGTCATTAACTATCTCAGCTTGATTATGCAGTGGCACTTGGACCTTATTCTAAATATGTCAACAAGGTTGCGTTCGAATTCTGCATGATGTTATGACCAGTCCCCAGTCATAATTCGTTAACTTCTTGAACGGGATCCCAATTTTGTTATTCTCTTGGGTGAGAAACCTCAATTTTTAGACTGGCAGGTTCCGGATTGATCAGGGTGGGAAACAGAAAAGTTTACGATACAAAATCAGCTCCACCTTCAACACCATAATCTCAGCCAAGCTCATATCAAAACTCCAAAACCTCCTTCCTCTGCAACCGGGTCCTCGACTTCCTGACCCATAGACCACAATCAGTAAGGATAAACAACGACCCCTCCTCCACGATACTCCTCAACACCGGGGCCCCACAAGGCTACCTACTTAGCTTCCTACTACACTATCTATACACACATGACTGTGTGACAAAATTTGGCTCCAACTCCATCTACATGTTTGCTAATAACAGGACTGTAGTGGGTCGGAACTCGAACAACGATGAGTCAGAGTGCAGGAGGGAGATAGAAAACCTGATGCCATGATGAAATGACAACAATCTCTACCTCAATTCATCAAAACTAAGGAGCTGGTCATTGATGTCAGGAAGTGAAGTATCGATTTGATTTGATTTATTGTCACCTGTACCGAAGTACAGTGAGAAGTATTTGTCTGCGGCTAACAGAATGTACACAGTGCGTACATAGTAGACAAAAAGAATAATCAACCGAGTACATTGACAAATGGTACATTAACAAACAGTGATTGGTTACAGTATGGAACAAGGGGCCAAACAAAGCAAATACATGAGCAAGAGCAGCATAGGGCGTCGTGAATAGTGTTCTTAGAGGGAACAGATCAGTCCGAGGGGGAGTCGTTGAGGAGTCTTGTAACTGTGGGGAAGAAGCTGTTCCTATGTCTGGATGTGTGGGTCTTCAGACTTCTGTACCTTCTGCCTGATGGAAGGGTCAGGAAGAAGGCAATGCCTGGGTTGGGAGGGGTCTCTGATAATGCCGTCTGCCTTCCTGAGGCAGCGAGAGGAGATACAGAATCAATGTGGGGGTGGCAAGCTTGTGTGATGCGTTGGGCTAAGTTCACTACACTCTGCAGTTCCTTGCGGTCTTGGGCCGGGCAGTTGCCATACCAGGCTGTGATGCAGCCGGATAGGATGCTCTCTATTGCACATCTGTCGAAGCACACCCCTGTCTGCATTAATGGTGCCAAAGTGGAAATTATTGAGAGGTTCAAATACCGAGATATGCACATCACCAAAAATCTGTTTTGGTCCACCCACGACCACGAAAGCACAACAGCACCTACATTTCCTCAGGAAATTGAGGACATTTGGCATGTCCACATTGACCCTTACCAATTTTTATAGATGCACCGTAGAAAGCACCCTTTCTGGTTGCATCACAGCCTGGTATGGCAACAGCTTGGCCCAAGACTGAAAGAAACTACAGGGAGTGCAGATCATCACACAAACCCGCCTCTTTTCCATTGACTCTGTCTACACCTCCCGCTGCTTTGGGAAAGCGGGCAGCATAATCAAAGACCCTTCCCACCTTTGTTAGTCTCTCTTCCAATCTCTTCCATCCGGCAGGAGATACAAAAGTCTGAGAACACGCACTAACAGGTTCAAAAACAGTTTCTTCCCCACTGTTACCAGACTCCTGAATTACCCTCTTATGGATTGAACTGATCTCTCCAAACATCTTCACTACTGAGTAGTGCTACACTCCATATGCTTCACCCAGTGTCTATGTATTTACATTGTGTATTTATTGTATGTCCTATGTATGCAGAACTATACTATTCACTGCGCCTCGATACATGTGACAACAAATCCAAATCCAATCCAGTTTTCTCTCCTGCGTAGTACTACATTCCATATGCTTCACCTGATATCTATGTATTTACATTATGTATCTATGTTTTCCATGTATGGAACGATCTGTCTAGACTGTACACCGAACAAAACTTTTCACTGTACCTCAGTACTTGGACCAATAAATTCAAAATCTCCAGCAAGGTGGTGGGGTGGGCATTGCCATCAGAAGCACCCTTCTGACTAGAGGCGCCTCCCCTCAGAGACTGCACACCTCTGTAACCCCACCGCCTGGGCTTAAATACTAATACCCCAATCTCCCTCCTCGCGGCTCCCCCAGGAGTCCTCTACCCTCTCCCCCAGGAGTCCTCTACCCTCTCCTTCCCAGAGCCCCTGTCACTTACCTGGCCGCAATGTCCTGCCACTTATACCCAAGCATGTTGCTGCAGCCCTGTACATGGATGGACTGGAGAGCTGTCGGCCAATCTGATTGGCCGAAAGTTATCCAAGGCAGGTCTTTTGTTACACCTGAGGGCAGGAGTCCTGCCTCCTGCCACTCAACATTCTTTAAGCCTAAAATGGCAGTGGGCCTGTCTGAGTTGGTGGGGATGTGTGCACCACCGACTCTTTAATGTGTTCCACATGTGTATAACAGAAACTCTTAAAAGTCCATGAAAATAAACCTGTCGCTGACCAAATAATAATAATAATCACCTGTTAAGTCAATTCTTCATCTGGCTCTGATGCTGACATATCCTCCAGTGAAGCCCAACATGAGAGGAATAGCCTTTTATCTTTCAAGTAGGGGACTCCTCTGGAGCTTCTCCCAGAGTCTTCCCCCTTTCCCTCTTATTGTGGGGTTTCTTCTCCTGTGGCGATAAAGAGAGGACATTGTGAGCCTGATGGATTGGGGGAGGGGAGAGAGATAAAGAGAGGACATTGTGAGCCTGATGGATCGGGGGAGGGGAGAGAGATAAAGAGAGGACATTGTGAGCCTGATGGATCGGGGGAGGGGAGAACCACGGGTCCGTCATGCAACCCCCTGGATCATGTGTACCCAAGCCCTGCCTGTCTGGTCCCACAGACTACCCATATCTCCCACTGACTAGAAGGCCACTGGCCGTGCGGTTGAAGGCTATTGGTAATTGGGAGTTGGCAATCGTAGTTAAGTGAGCACCTCGCACCTCCCAAGTGGATTCCTGTGGGTAGGTGTATCATGTAGCATGAGGGAGTTATTGCCTAGCATCCAAATCAGACCGTGATGCCTGGAAACTGTGTCTGAACACTGCAGGAAGCAACACCACTCATGCAGTGGCCAACATCTGAACACCCAGAGTCTGGCCCAGGCACTGTAGACATTTCCGCGACTGGTGGGTGGGTGTTTGCACCGGGGAGGGGACCAGCGCCCAGGTAATGTTAAGTGCGGGTGTCTGGGGTATAGGTTGTGGGGTCCAGTGACTAGGCCCCTGCTGCAACGCCAGGGGTGTGTGGGCAGGGCATGTTGGATGGTGGTGGTGGAGCGTGGGGGGGAAGCAATGGGGGAATAGAGGGTGTCTGGGTGGAAGACCCTGCTGGTTTTCAGTCTCTTACCCCCTCCAATTTCTTACAGATATTACATGGGATGGATGATACCATGGACCCCGAGGAGGCTGCCCTACCCTTGAGGCTCGCCTCAACAAGGGGACAGTGTGGCACCTGTGCCATGCCCTCACGGACTTGGCATCAAGTGGGGGAGGAAAGTACCCGCTCAGGCCAAGCTGTCCCAGTACAGCTAAAACAGTGGCATCTACCCAGCAATGTTGAAAATTGTCCAGGTATGTCCTGTGCACAAGAAACAGGACAGATCCAATCTGGCCAATTACCGCACCATCAGTCTGCTCTTGATCATCAGTAAAGTGATAGAAGGGGTAATCAACAACACTGTCAAGCGGCACTTACTCAGCAGTAATCTGCTCACAGACACTCAGTATGGGTTCCGCCAGGGTCACTCAGCTCCTTCATTTCAACATGAACAAAAGAGCTGAACTCCAGAGGTGGGGTGAGTGACTGCCCTTGACACCAAGTCAGCATTTGACTGAGCATGGCATCAAGGTGTCCTAGTAAAGCTGGCATCAATGCAAATCAGGGGGAAACCTTTGGCTGTTTGGAGTCATACTGAGCAGAAATGAAGATGGCTGTGCTGGTTGCAGGTCAATCATCTTAGCTCCAGGGCATCACTGCAGGAGGTCCTCGGGGTAGTGCCCTCGGCCCAACCATGTTCAGCGGCTTCTTTAATGATCTGGCTACCATCATAAAGTCAGAAGTGGGATTGTTCACTCATGATTGGACAATGTTCAGCACTATTTGCAACTCAGCTGCTTCATCAGTGACATTTCTACCATCATGATGACTGCACAATATAATAATAATAATCTTTATTGTCACAGGTAGTCTTACATTAACACTCCAATGAAGTTAATGTGAAAAGCCACATTCCGGTGCCTGTTTGGGTACACAGAGGGAGAATTCAGAATGTTCAAATTACCTAACAGCACGTCTTTCGGGACTTGTGCGAGGAAACCCACACAGACACGGGGAGAGCGTACAGACTCTGCACAGACAGAGACCCAAGCTGGAATCGAACCTAGGACCCTGGAGCTGTGAAGCAAGTGTTAACCACTGTGCTACCATGCCGCCTTTTGCGACACCTCAGAGACTGAAGCAGTCCATGTCGAAATGTAGCAAGACCTGGGCAATATCCAGGTTTGTGCTGACAAGTGGAAGTAATATTCGTGCCAGGCAATGACCATCTCCACCAAGAGAGGATCTAACCATCACCCCTTGATATTCAATGGCATTACCCTCGCTGAATCCTCCGCTATCAATATTGTTGAGGTTACCATTGACCAGAACCTGAACTGTGCTAGTTATATAAATGCTATGGCAACCATAGCAGATCAAAGACTTCCCTCCTGACTCCCCCAAAGCCTCCACCATCTACAAGGCACAAATCAGGAGTGTAATGGGATTCTCTGCACTTGCCTGGATGAGTGCAGCTCCAACAACACTCAAACTCAAAATCATCTAGGAAAAAGCAGCCCACTTAATTGGTACCACTTCCTCAAACATTCAATCCCTCCATCACCGATGAACAGTGGAAGCCGCATGTACCCTCTACAAGATGCACTGCAGGAACTCACCAAGGACCTTTAGGCAGCACTTTCCAAATCCACGAGCACTACCATCTAGAAGGACAAAATCAGCAGACTCACGGGAACACACCACCTGGAAGTTCTCCGCCAAGCCACTCACCATCCTGTTTTGGAAATATATCGCTGTCCCTTCAGTGTTGCTGGGTCAAAATCCTGGAACTCCCTCCCTGACAGCACTGTGGGTGTACGTGCAGCGGTTCAAGAAGATGGCTCACCACCACTTCCTTAAGGGCAGCTAGGGATGCTGGTCCAGCCAGCAATGTCTAAATTCCTCAAATGAAAATGCAGATTAAATTTGTCCCTTCAATGAGTGAGCTTCCTATGATGAGAGCTCAATAAATTGGGTCTATTATCCGGAATTTAGAAGAATAAGGCAATCTCATTGAAATACAAAAGATTCTGAAGCGGCTTGATGGGGTTGACGCAGAGAGATTATTTTCCGCTGGTCAGGTAATCTACTACATGGGGGAACAGTCTCAGGATAAGGGACTGATTACTTACGACAGAAATGAGGAGAAATTACTTCAATCAAAAGACTCTGAATCTTCGGAATTCTCTAATCCAGAATACATGATGAATACATTTAAGGCTGAGATAGACAGACAGATTGATGGTGTCTCAGGGAATCAAAGAATATGGGAAGCAGATGGAAATGTGGGGTTGAAGTCAAGATCACCCATGATTATATTGAATGGTGGAACAGGCTTTGACAGGCCATAAGCTCCACTCCTTCTATTTCATGTGTTCTTGTGGAGGAATATTTGCTTGTGAATTTCCCAAGGGTTGGTGTTGGGACCTTTGTTCTTCCTGAGATGTATAGTCCACAATTTAAAAGTTTCAGATGATACAAAACTTGGAAGCATTTTGAGTTTTGAGGAGGACATGATGTTGGAATGAGTGGACAATGACAGATGAAATTCAATGTAGTGAAGTATAAAGTGATTCATTTTGGCATAAAAACATAGAGAAACAATATCAAATAAAAGGTACAACTCTTCAGGTAGTACAGGAGCAGAGGGACTTGGATGTATATGTGCATTAGTGATTGAAGATGCCAGGGCAGGCTGAGAGAGTGGTTAATAAAGGATACCATATCCTAGGCTTTATTATTTGGGCACCAAGCAAGGAAATTATGTTTAACTTGTGTAAAAGACTGGTTTAACCGTAACTGGACTGTTGCATCCATTTCTGGATATCGCACTTTAGGAACGATATGAAGACATTTTAGCCAGTGCAGGAAAGATTAACAAGAACAGTGTCATGGATGAGGAACTTCAGTTACATAGATTGGCAAAGTTGAAACCGTTTTCCTTGGAGAAGAGAGGTTGAGAGACGATTTGCTGACCGTATTCAATGTCCTGAGTGGTCCAGACAGATGAGATAGGGAATAATTCTTTCCACTGGTGGAAAGGTCAAGAATGAGAGGGCGCAGATTTCAGTTAACTGGCAAAGGAAGCAATGGAGATGTGATGCAAAACTTTTTCTTGCAGCGAGTGGTTAGGATCTGGAACGTGGTGCCTTAGTGTCTGTTGGAGGCAGATTTAATCGAGGTATTCAAGAGGGAATTGAATTATTAGCTGAAAGGAGGAATATGCAGAGGAATGGCACCAGGTAAATTGCTCCTCCGGAGAGCCGGTGTAGCCATGATGCGTTGAATGGTCTTATTCTGTACTGTTACAATTCTGTAATTTCAAATCATAGTTCATATGTGTTATTCAATGATACTAGATGGCATAAGATGATTGCTTCTTTGGTCGAATTGAGACCTGCACTACAACAGCCAATACATTGCCTACATAAGAATCTAAGAAATAGGAACAGGCAAAGACCATTTGAGCCTGCTCTACCATTCAGCATGATCTTCAGCTCTGCTTTCCCACCCTATGCTCCACATCCCTTGATTTCCTGAGAGACCAAAAGTCTGTCTTTCTCTAGCTCCTATCATTTCATAGTGGAGGAAATTGAAATGGAACTACAGATGGCAATGTTGCCAACATTTGTCATTTTGGTAATGTTTGATGGTTTTGCATTTTGTTTTAATCCATTGGGATATGGGAGGGGAGGCATTCTTCCTTGCTGGTTCTTTTTTTTGTGGTTGAACTAGTCTTTGCCATTTCTCAGATACAGGCAGATAATTGTGTCCGAATGCACATTGTTGTGGATGATTTGTGTGCATGACATCAATGTATCTCTCGTAGTAGTACTTTTGCCTCAGAGTCCAAAAGTGGCATTCCCATTCTAGAATTTGAACCCACAAGCTGGCATATAAATGCAGTGCAGAGGGAGCATTACATTGTAAAGATGCTATCCTGACATCTATTGTCTGCCTCATTTGACAGCTCCCATAAGAGAGTTCTGTCTGAACAACATTCTCTCAGACCAAAATCAGCTTGACTAATCATTAATCTCTCTTGCTGATGTGAGAGCTTGCTGAATGCAACTGCCTGATGTGATTTTTTTCCTTCATAACAGTGGCTACATTTCAAAAGGAATTCATTGGGTGGCATGGTGGCACAGTGATTAGCACAGCTGCCTCACAGCGCCAGGTACCCAGGTTCAATTCCGGCTTGGCTCACTGTCTGTGTGACGTTTGTATATTCTTACCCTGTCTGCGTGGGTTTCCTCCGGGTGCTCCTGTTTCCTCTCTCATTCCAAAGATGTACGGGTTTGGTGGATTGGCCATGACAAATTGCCCCTTAGTGTCCAGGGATGTGAAGGTTAGGGTATGGGATTTTGGGGGAAAGTGAGGGGTGGTTGTGTGAGTGTATATAGGTAGAGTGCTCGTTTGAGGGGTCGGCGCAGACATGATAGTCTGAATGGCCTCCTTTTGCACCGTAGGAATTCTACATGATAAGGTGTTATGCAAATAGTTTCTGTGGCATAAAGAAGGTAGTAATTCCAAAAGAACCTTTGCAAGTAGATATTTTTAATCTTCACTGTTCCTGTAGATGCAGCAAGAATGAATTCAAATGAATAGTCTTTTGCGGATTTTGTTATAACTATTTATGTAGTATTAAACACTCAAAAAAAATTATTGCTCATTAACCTTCTTCTTTGCAAAGATATATGGGGCGGGATTCTCTGTCCTTCCATACCCGTTTTCTGGTGCGGTGCGCCCCCGCTGGCAGTGGGATCCTCCGTCCTGGCAGCCGATCAATGGGGTTTTCCGTTGTGGGCATCCCTACGCCAATCGAAAATCCGCGGGTGTGAATGGACTGCTGCTGATGGAGGATCCAGCCCATTCTGTTTGCTCTATCATGGACTTAATCCAATCCTTGAAATTTCACGAATAAAAAATCGGCAAAGACTTTTTTCTTGCACTCAGGAGGTAATGCAAATAAAACAACAGAATAATTTATTAACCTTAAATTAAACACAATGTGTCCAACCTTAACCATTTGCCTTCTTGACCTGATATTTCTCCAGTTGCTTGTTTTTAATTTCAGTCTCGTTAAGATGATTAGAAAATTGTTTATGGTAAGTTTCATTTGGGAGAAAATAAGTTTTCTCATCACAAACTATCAATAGTGCTAGAAACATTACAGGAATAAATCAGTGATCATATATTTGTTTATTCTTTTAAAAAAAAAGAGGGCCTAGTTTTGTGTGCTGAGAAGAAAACAAAATTTAACGCTCACTATATTAAATATATTAAAAATCCTTAATAGATATGGACACTTTCTATGTACACAATTGTTGTGGTGTAGTTATGCCACCCTGCAAATGGAAGCTCTGATTTTGCCACCACCAGTGGTATTAGCAAGTTGGCAGATAAATATGAATGTAGGAACTTGGAAGGAAAATATAAAAATGTCAGAATGCCTTATTTAAAATTGGGGACCGAATTAAGTTTGCTGGGCTCATTATTCCCTGTTCTCTTGATGCCATATCAACTGAAGACTATGCTTTGTCTTGACTTTCTGTGTGTGGTTCCCTAGCAGATTGGCTTTTTATTTTTTTTAAACTGATAAGTTACTTCAATATAAAACTGATTGCCCCACTACGCATTATTTTACAAAGCTTAAAGAGATTCAAGTCAAATGTTTAATGTGAAATTAAATGAAATGAATGAAAATCGCTTATTGTCACGAGTAGGCTTCAATGAAGTTACTGTGAAAAGCCCCTAGTCGCCACATTCCGGCGCCTGTCCGGGGAGGCTGTGATTAGATTTGTGACTGTTGGGCTAAATGGCTTTCTCCTGTGTCCTAAATCTTTCTTTGTTTAAGTCAATCTTGAAACATGGAAACATAGATATGTCGTATGATGATTTATTTGTGAATACTGTCTGGAATTGAAGAGAACAAAATCTTGGTGCGGGCGCATTCCCTGTAAAATTTAGTTGTGTGCAACCAATTTTCTGAATGTGCGTTATCTTTAAAATATTTGGTGCAATATTTAACGTGGAACAAAGCCTGCACAGGACCATCTAGCCTCCTGTTACACAGCTTAGTAGGAACATTAATTAATGTGCTAAATTTCAGCCTGTAAAGGGTAGGCGTTGAAAGCATCAGTGACGCTCATTTAGTGACTAGTGATGCACAATAAAAAGAATGATGCAGGACTCTAAACTTCACATTTAAATTAACCAAGCTCTCTTATAAATTTCAAATAGAACAGCAGAGAGGAAGTATGTTAACCATGAATATATTACTGAGTAGTTTTACTCCATTGAAACCCATTGAATCAGATCCACCTAGTTGTTTGCTTTCTCAAATGAAGAGTTACTTCTAATGCAGTGTCAATTTTTTTTCAATTTATTGATGGAAAAACAATGCCAAATGTGTCCATTACAACTTTGTTTACAATGCTTTGCTTGAACTGAAAGCATTTCAACTGAATAGAAAATTAACTTTCTTTTTAGACTTTCCTTTTTCAAATTGAGACCAAAATTAAGAGGTGAAATCTAAATGTGGGATGTTATACTTTTACCGTAATTTCTACCATTTTCCCTCGAAATGACTTTGGCTCTTGTATCTTGGATAAGTTCCCTAGTTCCTACCCTCATTCTTGCTTGAGATGTATGAAAGTTTTCAGGAATATGCCTGTTCAGAGAATATAGACCGTAATGATAGTGATAAATTGGAGACAACAGAGCAAGGTGGGGCGGGGTGGGGGGGTGGAGGAGAAAGTAGGAGATACCGGGTAGTCAGGTTTAGATCAAGGTGCACCACTTATTAAACAGCATGCTGATTCTTACATGCTCCCGGGGTTGTGAGAAATGTGTCAGTTTCCTGACACTTGGGAGCAGCATTCAAATCTTGGGATTAACTTGAGGTTTACAGAAAGTAAAGGCATTTAAAAAAAGTAGTTGACATTAAAGAAGGGTGTGAGAATTTGGGATTGAAGTTTACTTTGTCCCAAACATAACTTTTTCTATTTATCATTAAAACTCCCAAGCCCATACTAGGTCCAAACAAGTATTTCCTCAACTATACTTGAGCATTAAGCTTTCTTAATAACCTCACATGGGGAACTTTGTTAAATACTAAATCTGAGGGGAAAAAATGTGTTTAAAGAGTAAATTCTGATGAAGGGGAAGATGGCTGTGGCAGTTATGAGTCGGAGTCAGAGGTCTGAAGCGAAATTCTTCTGTAAAATGCCTTGAATTAACAGATGAAATTAATTATCAGTACAGTATGCTTCAGTGATCTTGACTTTTCAGAAGTGTGCATGCTAAGCCAGTAAAGCCTCCCAATTAGTTCCCTTGTTTGATGCGCATCCTCATTTACAATTTAATTAATGAGTATAACAAAATGTACGTAAGATTGTTAAAGATAATGCTTAATAACCATTTTTAAGGAGTTACTGATGACCTCACTTGGCAGGCTCAATGAATCTTGATTGAATGCATTTTTATTAACATAAACGTAGATATAGTATACACTTCAAAATATCTTCAGGGTGGCATAAATCTACCGTTGAGCTTGTGTTGCAATCTTTATTTTGTGCAGCTAGTACAATTCCTCTCTGTGTGGCATTGAGTTAATGAAATGCAGATGAAAATATTGAACATCAATAATTAACTGTAATCATTTCTAAAACTTGGCTTAAAGTAAACACAAGTAATTTCAATTATAGCCTCATAGCATCCACAACATACTATATAATATAAAGAGCTTTTCAGTAACATAGTTAGTTGTGGAATGGAAGAGACCAACCGAATATTAAATGAGCCAAATGGGATAGTGGGTGGAAGAATAGTGAGTTATTTTCAGTGTTAAGAAGACCAATTCAGTAACACTGTTGTGAAAGAAGGACTGTGATGTTGCCCACCCTTTACTCTAAGATTTGCAAACTCTCTTAATATTAAGCTTGGTTCTAACTTCTTTTTTAACACCGGAACGATGATGGTGGAGAAGGCTGGAAAATCTGGTAGAAGAATTGGAACGATCAAGGAAGTTCAGCCTTGTTTCTCATCATTTTCAAAGTTTTATCTGCTCAGTGATGGAATATCAAAGCACTATTTCATAGGCAGCTGAAGAAGTCCATTCTTAATTATGAAATCTGTAAAGTTGAAAGATGTACTATTAAAACAGGCCTATTCCTTGTTGGTCCACACTTTTGGTCTTTGAGAAGTGTGGCTTGGTCAGTAATTCTCTGCCAGGTTATGATGGTTGCAACAACACTGGAGTGTCGGCTCTTAAGTCAGACCTCTGTTTCTACTAGTAGCAGAAAGCTGGATCTCAACTTTGCATCAATTCAAAAATATTGGACAATATTGGGGCAGTGAAACTTCAGCCATTGTTTCTCCATTCTGTGGGATTCACTCCAAAACAAAATTCTCGTCTGGAACATTTTCCCTCAATTCAGAAGTTGAAGTACATATATACCATCAGTATGTTACAATGATGCTTTGTGGGATCATATGCATCAGGACACTTGGAATTGGTCACTTCTTATCTAGTGCCGCTTCTCCAAGTCCTTCTGCCCTCTGCCTGAAAACTGTTATATCAGCTAATTTATAGTGTTGGCTCAATCTATCATCCTTCATTTACTTAAAATAATTGAAGACTTCGAACATTTACTCTTCTACCTTCCACCTAGCTACCTAGCTCTCTTGTTTGTATGACTTTTGCTTTCCTGCTATTTTTGATGTACTTTGTTTCCCCCTGACTGTAATGACCAATTTCTAATCTTTCCTGAGTCCACTGATGTATTTTACCATTCACTAATTAAGTAGTTGAGTGATTTGGTAGTGTTCGCCGATGTCCGTATGAAGGCTTAAAATTCTGACTGCGGCACATTGTGGATTGCTTAAAAATGAGGCACATGGATTTCAAACACTTCAAGATCAGAATTCACCACTTTGAGAAACATGGATACAAACCTAATGCCAATGAAGACGAGTAAGGTAATATTACGTTTTTGCATGTTGCATTGCACTGCTGAATCTGGACTTTGCAGTTTGAAGTGCAATTAAATTGCATTAAGTGCAGGCTGCTCCGACAAAGTGGAAAATTTTCCCATTAATTTGTTTACACTGAACTATTTGTCTGTTTGAAAACTCTTTCTCGACTGTTGTCTTACCAGGGAAAGGGTTCCTTTCAACTTGAAAACATTTTTAAAAAGTGAAACATTCTACAGCAAATAAACATACAGTTTATTTGTTGCAGGCAGAAGGGTTGCAAAATTGATCGTGCTGCTGAATCCTGACCCATTACTAAGTTGTATTGCAAGCTCTTGTGTCCTGTAGTATCTTGTGTTTCATTTTAGAATTAAAAAAGAGCTTGCCTTTGTATAACATTTTTTACATTCTTGGGATGTACCAAAACACTTTACAACCAATGAATTGCTTTTGAAGAGAAATTGTAGCCATTTTGTGCATAGCAAGTTTTCTCCAACAGCATGTGACATTAATGAACAGATAATCTGGTTATCTGCTGGTTTAGCACACTGGGCTAAATCGCTGGCTGTTAAAGCAGACCAAGGCAGCCCAGCAGCACGGTTCAATTCCTGTACCAGCCTCTCCGAACAGGCGCTGGAATGTGGCGACTAGGGGATTTTCACAGTAACTTCATTGAAGTCTACTTGTGACAATAAGCGATTTTCATTTTTCATTTTAATTTCATCTGTTTTTGATAGTGCTGATTGATGTATGAGTCTTGCTTATGACACCGGGGAAACCTCCTATTTTGCTGCAAAAAAGTGCCATGGGAACTTATGCATCTATGTGATTAGCAAGTCAGTGCCACTATTTAATACCTTTGAAGGATGGCTTCTGAAAATGCAACACAGTCAGCATCATGCTCTGAAGTCATGATTTACCCATCAATAGCTTTTGGGGAAACAATTTTTCAGGTGTGAAGTGTCATTATCACCTCAAGCGGATTATTCAATGTGATTCTTGATATATGGGAAAATGCAATACATATGAAAATAAGCTTAAGCATGTTTTATGTTGTCTAGTTTATCATCTCATTTGCTGTTTGTGGGACTCTGCCTTGTTTTATGTATTCATGAAATGTGAGCATTCCTGACAAGGCCAGGATTTATTGCTCATCAGTATTTTGCCCTTGAGAGGGTGATGGTGAGTGAATCATGGCTGACCATCCAATTCAATAGCTTAATCCTGATTTCTCCCCATAATCTTTGATCCCATTCTCCCCAAGTGCTATATCTAGCCACCTCTTGAATATATTCAATGTTTTAACATCAACTACTTCCTGTGGCAATGAATTCCGCAGGCTCACCACTGGATGAAGAAATGACTCCTCATTTCTGTCCGAAATGGTTTACCCTGAATCCTCAGACTATGTGCCCTGGTCCTGGCCCCACCCACCACCTGGAACACCTTCCCTGCATCTACCCTGTCTAGTCCGGTTAAAATTTCATAAGTCTCCATGAGATCCCCCCCTCGTTCTTCTGAGCACAAGCAAGAACAATCCCAACCTAGTCAATCTCCCCTCATATGACAGTCCCGCCATCCCTGGAATCAGTCTGGTAAACCTTCACTGCACTCCCTCAAGAGCAAGAACATTGTTCCTCAGAAAAGAAGACGAAAACTGCATACAATATTCTAGGTATGGCCTCACCAAGGCCCTGTATAATTGCAACAACACATCCCTGCTCCTGTACTCGAAACCTCTTGCAATGAAGGCCAACATACCATTAGTCTTCTTTACCGCCTGCTGCACATGCATGCTTACCTTCAGCGACTGGTGCATAAGGACGCACAGGTCCCACTGCACACTCCCCGCTTCCAATTTACAACCATTCAGGTAGTAATCTACCTTCCTGTTTTTGCTTCCAAAGTGAGTAACCTCACATTTATCCAAATTATACTGCATCTGCCATTGATTTGCCCACTCGCCCAACCTGTCCAGATTATGCTGTGGGATCTCTGCATTCTCGTTACAGTTCACCTTCTCACCCAACTTGGGTATTATCTGCAAACTTTGTGATGTTACATTTTGTTCCCTCATCCAAATCATTAATATATATTGTAATAGCTGTGGTCCGAGCACCGATCCCTGTGGCACCCCACTAGTTACTGCCTGCTAATTTGTAAAGGACCCATTAAATCCTCCTCATTGTTTCCTCTCTGCCAACCAGTTTTCTACCCACCTCAATACACTTCCCCCAATCCCATGTGCTATAATCTTGCACAATAATCTCTTATGCGGGACTTTATCAAACGCCTTCTGAAAGTCCAAATACACCACATCGACTGGCTCCCACTTGTCAACTATACTGGTTACATCTTCAAAGAATTCCACCAGATTTGTTGAGCATGATTTCCCCTTCATAAATCCATGCTGACTCTGACTGATCCTGCCACTGCTTTCTAAATGTTCCACTATAAAGTCCTTGATAATGGATTCAAGAATTTTCCCCACTACCGCTGTTCGGCTTACTGGCCTATAATTCCCTGTTTTCTCTGTACCTCCCTTTTTGAATATTGGAGTGACATTAGCTACCCTCCAATCTGCAGGAACTGTTCCAGAGTCTATAGAATCCTGGAATGTGACCACCAATGCATTCACTATTTCCAGAGCCACCTCCTTTTTTTTTTATAAATTTAGAGTACCCAATCATTTTTCCAATTAAGGGGCAGTTTAGCGTGGCCAATCCACCTAGCTTGCACGTTTTTGGGTTGTGGGGGCGAAACCCACGCAGACACGGGGAGAATGTGCAAACTCCACACGGACAGTGACCCAGAGCCGGGATCGAACCTGGGACCTCAGCGCCGTGAGGCGGTTGTGCTAACCACTAGGCCACCGTGCTGCCCCAGAGCCACCTCCTTAATCACTCTGGGATGCAGATTCTCAGGCCCTGAGGATTTATCCCCCTTCAATCCCATCAATTTTCCCAGCACCATTTTTCTATTAATATTGATCTCCCTCAGTTCTTCCTTCTCACTAAACCATTCATTCTCCAGCATTTCTGGTATCTGATTTTTGTCCTCTTTTCTGAAGGTAGAACTAAAGTATGTATTCAATTGCTCAGCCAGTTCATTGTCCCTTATTATACATTCCCATGTTTCTGTCTGTAGGTGGCCGTCACTTGTTTTTAGCAATCTCTTTTCACATAGCTATAGAAACTCTTTATGTTCCTTGCAAGCTTACTTTTGCACTGTATTTTTCCCTTCGTAATCAGTACTTTGGTCCTTCTTTGCTGAATTCTAAACTACTCCCAATCCTCAGACCTATTATTTTTCTTGGCCAATCTGTATGCTTCTTCCTTGGATCGGATCATATTTCTAATTTCCTTTGTAAACCATGGATTGGCCCTTTACGCATTTTGCTTTTGTGCCAGACAGGAATGAAAAGTTGCTGCAGTTCCCCCATGCGTTCCTTGAATGTTTGCCATTGCCTCTCCACTGTCATCCCTTTAAGTTATTCTCTCCAATCTAACAAGACAAACTCACACCTCATATCTTCATAGTCTCCTTTATTAAGATTCAGCACTCCAGTCTCCTGACTCAACTACTTCACTCTCCATCTTGGTAAACAATTCTATCATGTTATGGTCACTCATCCCTAAGGGGTCTCGCACAGCAAGATTGGCAATGATTCCCTTCTCATTCCACAGTACCCAGTCTAAGATGGCCTGTTCTCCAGTGGGTCCTTCACATATTGGTCAAGAAAACCGTCCCATATACACGCCAGGTATTCCTCCTTTACGGCATTGTGGCTAATTTGATTTGCCCAATCTACGTGCAGATTAAAATCAGCCATGATCATCGATATTCCCTTATTACATGCATCTCTAATTTCTTATTTAATGCCATTCCCAACATCAGCACTGCAGTTTGGGGGTCTATATATGACACCCACTAATGTTTTTTTGCCCTTTGGTATTTCTCAACTCTACCCATACAGACTCCACATTGTCAGAGCTAATATCCTTTCTCACTGCTGTGTTAATTTCGTCTTTAACCAGCAGTGTCACACCACCACCTTTTCTTTTATGCCTGTCCTTCCTAAATACTGAATACCCTGGGACATTCAGTTCCCATCCCTGGTCACCCTGCAGCCATGTCTCCGGACTCCCAATTATATCGTACCCATTTATATCTATCTGTGCGATTAGTTCATCTAATTGTAAATGCTCTGTGCATTAAGGCACAGAGCCTTTAAGTTTGTCTTTTTCACATTGTTTGTCTTGCTGCCAATATTTTTCTCTTTTGCCCTGTTTGAATCTTGCCCTTAGTTTCTTTGCCTATAATGTTTCTTATTCCCTTTTCTATCTTTTGTTTTTGTCCTTGCTCCCTCTTTCTCTGACTCCTTACGTAGGTCCCCCTTCCCCTGGCAATATTAGTTTAAACCCTCCCCAGCAGCGCTAGCAAACAACCCCCCTACGACATTGGTTCCAGTCCTGCCCAGGTGTAGACCGTTCGGTTTGTAATGGTCCTACCTCTCCCAGAATCGGTTCCAATGTCCCAAAAATCTGAATCCCTCCCTCCTGCACCATCTCTTAAGCCACACATTCATCCTGTCTATGCTGTCATTCCTACTCTGACTAGCATTCACGGCTAGATGTGGCAGAACTGTAGACCTTTGATCTAATCTCTTGGTTGCTTTGCTCTGACTATCACATGCTGCTTCTGTGGTTTAACATGCATGTGGTCCTGTATTGTTGCTTCACTAGCTTGGCATCTCACTATTAGGTATGCCAGGTGCTGCTTCTGCTTCTGGCATGCTGCTCTGGACTCTTGATTGAACCAGGGTTGATCTCTTGGTTTGGTCTTTATGGCAGAGTGAGGGAGAGGCTAAGCTGTGAAATTGTAGTTAAATGCAGTTCTGCCAAAAACACCTCATGGATGCCCAGTTTTGAGCTGCCAGATGTGTTCTGAGACTATCCAATTTAGGACCTGATTTTGTCATTCAACTTGCTGCAGGAAGTCCTCAGTGTGAAGATGGGACTTCATCTCCACAAGGACTATTTGGTGACCACTCCTACCAATGGCCAGATCATCTGCAGCTGGTGGGTTAGTGAAGCAAAGGTCAGTTAGATTTTCCCTCCCTTCGGTCCTTTCCCAAATCTGGTAGATATAACACAGCCGGTTCGGTGAATACTGGCACTACTGTGCTACTCCTGTTGATGGTCATTGAATCCATAGAATGCCTGCTGTGCAGAAGGAGGCCATTCAGTCCATTGAGTCTGCACCAACCTTCTGAAAGTGCCCCCTACCTAGGCCCACTCCCCCACCATATCCCTACAACCCCACCTAACCTACACATCCCTGGACACTAAGGGGAAATTTAGCATAGCCAATTTACTCAACCTGCACATCTTTGGACTGTGCGAGGAAACTGGAGCACCCGGAGAAAACCCACGCAAAAGGGGAGAATGTGCAAACTCCACACAAAGTCACAGAAGGCTGGAATCGAAACCGGGACCCTGGTGCTGTCATTCCACAACCACAGTCCATTCTGTGCACTTTCTACCTCCAGCGTTTCCTCCAATGGAGGAACATTGATCCATTAGCTGAGGGTCAGTGAAAGGTGATAATCAGCAGGATGTTTCCTTATCAATGCTTGACCTGATACCATGAGATTCCTGTGGTGAGGAGGACGGCCACTCCTTTCTGACTCTATATCAATGTGCCCCTACCTCTGGTGGGCCTGTCCTGCTGGTTGGACATGACATACACAAAGATAGTGATGGAGGATGTGGGTTGTACTGGTATGATTCAGTGAGCAGGATTATGTTGCTCATCAATTTTGGCAGAAGTACTCAAATGTAGGATTGACTTAACAGGGTATCCCTCTGTCATTTCTTGTTCTGAGGCGGATGCTCCGTTGTCCATCCGGTTCTGTTCTTAATAGATTTTTGCTGCAACAGAGTGGCTTGCTAGGCTGTTTCAGAGGACAGTTCGGGGTTAACCGCATTGCCTGAGTCTGGAGTCACATGTAGGCAATAAAGGACAAGGATGGTAGATTTCCTCCTATAAAGGTCATTATTGAACCAGATGGGTTTTTGTGACAATCTGGTAGTTTCATGGTTACCATTACTGAGATTGCCTTTTTTACATTTTGAATTTGTTAATTGAATTGACGGTAATGCAGCTGCTGTGATAGGATTTAGATCTGTGGCTCCATTATGAGTCCAATAATCTTACCATTATGCTTCTGATCCCTATAGTGTGTGAAAATTGACTGGAATATTTTACTACATAACAGTGATTATATTCAAGTAATTAATTAATCACCTGTGAATTCAAACAGGGACATGAAAGCAGCTTTTGTTAATAAATGGAGTGTGTTCTTTAGTTTTGGTATAGAAAGCTTTAATGTATACATTAATTGAGGTGATTCTTGACCCATCATCCACGTCGGGTTTTACAACAGAAATTCCAGTATTTTGAGTTTCTGTAACAATAGTTAATCTTGATCAGTTTCTCAACTTGTTTTGGGTCGCAGAGAAGTGCTTGTAGAATAAATTTGATAAGATATGCTTTTCAAATAATATTTAGTCCGTGTTCAGATGACTGACTGTGAAATTGATGTTGGTTGTCTGTCATTTCCCAGAGCCTGAGGATATCCTGTTTGTATAATTGCTGGTCTATATTGAAAATATGTAGACGTGATTATTACCAGTAGTATGAATAATTGTACCAGCCGGCTGGTCTGTGGTCAGGCACTGTCTAGAGTAGAAATGCGGAACCGTTGACACAGAAGTTCACAGAAGTTACTGAATTCCAGAGGTTGGTCTTTCTTCCAAAAGCAACATGATAATTTTTGTATTGGAGTATAAACACTATTATTAATAATTATATAATTTTATTAAACATTTTTGTTGTGTTAGCTGTGTTACATAGCTCCCTTGCAGTGAATAAGTTATGTTGTGGTTAGCAATGATATTTTGTCAAGTGGGAATAAACTGACTAAGTATACAGATTAGGGATTGTTGAATCTAAGAGATTGGACATACAAGACTAAATATTTTATGACTAATTCAGAGCAGTACCTGGCTCTAAATGCAGACAAAGAAATTCTAGCAGTGCTTAGTTATATATTAATGGACAGTAGCATATTACCTTGTCATCAAAACTCCAAAATCTTGTTTTCATTTGTTCTCGGACATGAGTAGCTTAAAGTGATTACTTGCTGGCATTGAATTGGACGGCTGCATAATGTTATACATTTTAAGTCACATAATTAAATTTTTCTTTAACTAGTCATAGAAATGGTTTTGGTCCAAGGCTTCACTTAAAGGGACTGTTAAACAGTCATCCGATACTTGATAATATTAGAATAGATAATATTTCTTAAAGCATAACAGTTTGATGCGCTTTTGCACAGATTTCACCACAATAATGGACAACCAGATGAGCCAATGTTTGCTTTGTTTTACTATGGACATTAAATTCTTTAATTTTCTCCTTTGGCCCTGTCTCTTTCAAAACTTTTCTGTTTTTAAAGCTGTTCTTTTTGTCTGCCCTATTATCATTTTTCTTTTATTTATTCATTTTGGCAATTTTAAGTTTTAATTAATATTCAAATTATTTGGTTTGGGAATCATTTTTGTTTTATAGAACATAGAACAGTACAGCACAGAACAGGCCCTTCGGCCCTCGATGTTGTGCCGAGCCATGATCACCCTACTCAAACCCACGTATCCACCCTATACCCGTAACCCAACACCCCCCCCCCCCCCCCCCCCCCTTAACCTTACATTTTAGGACACTACGGGCAATTTTAGCATGGCCAACCCACCTAACCCGCACATCTTTGGACTGTGGGAGGAAACCGGAGCACCCGGAGGAAACCCACGCACACACTGGGAGGACGTGCAGACTCCACACAGACAGTGACCCAGCCGGGAATCGAACCTGGGACCCTGAAGCTGTGAAGCATTTATGCTAACCACCATGCTACCGTGCCGCCCTTTCACTTTTACTTTACTATACTTTTGCCGGACTTCATTTTGCTCATTTTACCTTGGAGGGGAAATTTGGCAGAAGATTTTCTCAAATGGTTAAAAGAGATGGATAGAGAGGCCATTACTCTTCTCAAGTGTAATTGGGGATGGACAAAAAAATGCTGGCCTAAATGAATTAAAAAGTTTGTGGTAGAAGATGCAAAGCTTCTCTTTAAAAATAATCAGGGTAATTCAAATAGGAATGCCATTTTGGCCATCTTCAGTTCACTCAACCATAATATTCCTGTAGTCCATCTAATATAGCACACAGCCATTTCTTAATGATTTATGAAAAATGAATCATTTTTTAATGATCTTGCCTTCACAGTCCTATGTGGAAGTTTGCTACATTTGTTTAAAGGTCATCAACATGAAATGTTAATTCAGTTTCCCAGCTGATGTTGCCTTACTTGTTTAGTATTTTTCAATTCTGTACTTGTATTCAGATTTCCAGCATCTGCACTATTTTGCCTTTTGTGGACGTTGCTTTATCTGCTGATCACTGTATGAATACGACCTTCTGGACATCAGCCCTAAGTATGCTTTGTATTAGTTTACACCTTCAAATCCCATCATGAAAGTTGGTGGGATTTAAACTTAATCTGGAATATAAAACTAGCCTCGCTAATGGTGACTGTGCAACTATCTTCGATTGTTGCAAAAATCGTTAAGCAGTTATAGAAGACTATAGATTTGTCCACATGGCTTGTTCATCCACATACCCACAAGCTAATGGAGAGGGCAAAAAAAGGAGGAGTAAGAATGGTAAAGGCTTTGTTTGGAAAAAAAGAAACTATGAATTTGGCACTGTTGGCCTACCATTCCACACCACTCCAGAATGGTTTGGCTCCATCAGAACTTTGGAATGGAAGATAAGCATGGATTTGGCTTCCTGTTCTTCCACACACACCTATGCCATATCTCAAAGCAACATGCAGATAGAGTTAGTAAGGGAAAAGAAGGATGAGTATCGTGCAAATCAAACCAGGAACTAATCAACACCGGATTTACCGGAATTCACTCCAACTAGGTGAATTTGGCTTCCAAAGGCCAAATTCTGGAACAGAAAATCTACATCTACGATCTTATCTTGTAGAGACTGAAAATGCAATAGTGAGAAGATTCAGAATTGCACTTGCAATGCTTAAATTATACAATCAAACCACGCCTTAAATAAATTCGCAACTTCTCTGCTAGCATTGTTGTGGATCTGAGATCAAGTTATTCTTGGTCAGGATTGATAGAAACTGCTGGAGGCTCGGTTGTTGGGAAACCTTACATTTACAAGAAGATCAAAAATGGAAGGGACCAATTATCCAGTGATCGTGAAGACAACATGAACAGAGAGCCAGCCAGTAGCCTCTGAAGATTCACAAACTACACTACTGAGTTTGAGAGAGATGGAGAACTCGAATCCTATTCGCCCTCCAAGAGAGCTGAAAACAAGGTTGAGGAGGTCGGTGAAATCTTGTGGTAAGGCTTGTATATACAGAGTTTGTAAGATGTTCAATAAAATGTAAGGTTTCCCAAAAACCGAGCCTCCAGCAGTTTCTATCAATCCTGACCAAGAATAACTTGATCTCAGATCCACAACAATGCTAGCAGAGAAGTTGCGAATTTATTTAAGGTATGGTTTGATTGTATAATTTCAGCACGGCTACATCTGACTTGTACTCTTTGGTTGTATAGTTCATTATTCTAAATTTATTAAATGTTTATAGTGACTGGAAATATTAAGTGTCTCGTCTCCTAAATTTCCTCAATATTCAACTTTAATATAAACAGAAATGCTGGAAATACTCAACAGGTCTGGTAGCATCTGTAAAGAGAGAATCAGAGTTAATGTTACAGGTCGTGACCATTCATCAGAACAATTTGGTCTTCAGTTAATAATCATTACTGGGGTCCTTTTTGTCTCCACTTGCTTGGATGAGTGCAGCTCCAACAACAGTCAAGAAACTCAACAGCACCCAAGATAAAGCAGCCAGCTTGGCCAGCACCTCATCAACCACTTTAAGGAGCTTTAGTGAATTGCTGTAGTGTATTTTGTTAATGGCACACACTGCTACCACTGTGCGTCAGTGGAGGAAAGAGGGGACGTTTGTGGAAGGGGTACCGATTTAAGCGGGCTGTTTTGTCCTAGATGATGTCGAGCTTGTTCTGTGTTGTTGCACTCACCCAGGCAAGTGGGGAGTATTCCCAAACACCTGACTTGTTCCTTGTAAATGGTGGACAGACTTTGGGTAGTCAGGAGGTGAGTTACGCACCGCAGAATTCCTAGCCTCTGATTTGCTCTTGTAGCCACGATATTTATATGCCTAGTCCACTTCTGTTTCTGGTCAATAGTAACCCCCAGAGTGTTGATAGTGGGTGATTCAGCAATGGTCATGCCATTGAATGTCAAGGGGCAATGGTTAGATCCTCTCTTGTTGGAGATGATCATTACCTGGCATTTGTGTGGTGAGAATGTAACTTGTTACTTGATAGTCCAAGCCTGGATATTGTCCCTGTATTGCTGCATTTGGGCATGTAATGCGCAGTCGTGAATGGTGCTGAACATTGTCAGTGAACATCCCCACTTCTGACCTTATGATGGAAGGAAAGTCATTGATGAAGCAACTAAAAGATGATTGGGCATTGGCACATGACTGCAGTGTGACACTGACCGTGGCACTCCAGGATATATATTAATATAACAATTAGTCCCGAGCACTTTGTGAATAATGTAACAATATGACATCCCTCTTTCTTTTAAAAAAATTATCATGCCCCTATATGAATAAAGCTGTTCCAATCATTAACCTTTTCTTTCTAACTAAAGAAGATTAAGAATCAACTTTTATAAATAAGTCGAATACCTGAAGAGCCTAATAGCTTGTTTTTTTTCTGGGAAAAGCGTTATTCTGGTATCACTTGGAGGGTCGGATTTTGTGTCTCCATCTCGCATATTTGGCATTCATCGCTCTTGGTGGTGAGTTAGCACATTGCACAGGGATGTGTGTGTGTGCTGCTCCTGTTCTGGGAGTCATGCTTGATACTGCTAATGTGACACTTGGTTGTTGTTGATGTTGCACCATTTGTCAGTGATGTTGTTGATGTCTTGCTGTTTATTGATACTGCTTTTATTGTTGATCCTTTCTGCTTTACACCTCAGATGTAGGTCGAATATGGATTCTGTTCCTTCTCATTTCCTTACCCATTTCAATCTCAATGATGTATGACTTTGGAGTCTCGGCTTCATGACCAACTTTGGCTGGGTCCCTGGTTTTCATGATTGGATCCTGTATATGTGCAGTTTGTCCTTTCAACAACTCAGGCTGGCCTTTAGCATACTGGTTGAACTGCTGCCCTCCCGACTGTGCATTACTGAGTTGTTGGCTTACTTCCTCCTTGTCTCTTGGAGGAAGTATCTTGCTTGGCACAGTTGTTTTCAACATTCTTCTGTGGCAATTTCATGTCAGCCTTGAGAGGTGTACATTAGAGTTCCTTTTTATTTTGGCATTTCATGAGGGTTCTCTTGATCATCTGTAAACCTGTGTCCCTTTGGGTAAAGTGGTGATGAGGTGACTATGTTGAACCCATACATTCAGCGAGTTCCTTAAATTCTCTGAAGTTGAATTGGGTGCCATTGTCAGCTTTCCTTGCCCAGCGAATAGAGCTCGTATGGTTGCGATGATTCTTGCAGCTCTCAAATCTTTCAACTTTCAAATAAAAGGGAACTTCTAATAGTAGTCTGCACTATGAGGTACCATTCTTGATTGTGTATGAATAATTTGCTTACACAGTATGCTATGATCTGGACGGTGCTTTCGTCTCCTGTTTCTGCTGTGTATTTTCTACATATGTCGCATGTAGACATAATTCTTTTGATGTTTTTGTAGATGCCTGCCCAGTACACAGCTGATCTGGCTCTGAGCTTACAATTCTCTATTCCCATCTGGCCTACATTTCTCCTCTGTCCTTGCATTGTTTTGGTTATTCTGATTATTATTCTGGTTTCATCTAGTAGAACACCATCTTTAGCAAGATATTATCTCTGATCTATACTGCTGTATTGCTGGTTGTGTTTGCTGTACCTTACAGATCATCCCTGGATCACTTGTTGAGAAAGAGGACATCTGTAACTCTTCATCTTTGTTAGTTTCATCTCTAATTTGACTTAGTTTTGGTGGGTTAATGTTCACTAGGTGATGGATCTTTATAGTTAGGTCTTTAATGTCATGTTTCTCCTGCAACAACAAAGGTAGGGTGTTTTCTAGCACTATTTCTCTTCCTGCTGTGATTTCAGATTGAAATCGTAAGTCTTAAGTCAGAGTAGCCTCTGCAGTCTTGCTTGTGCTTCACACACATTCTCCTTATAGGTCTGCTTCAGTGGACGATGGTCACTCTCTCCGATGAGCATTCTCCCATAGAGATATATAAGGAATTTCTAACATCTACAGACGACTGCCAATTCATCATGAGCAGCAGCTGTGCTTTCATTGCAGGCTGGTTATTTAATTTACACAAAATTCACTCAGCTTTTCCTCTCTGGCACTAATTTGAGTTGATTTTCCAACCTAATTCAGCATTAAATTCATTTAAAATGTTTTTTTTTCAATCACAGACACCCGCTGCCACCATGTTGTAATATTCTGATTCACATAGCAAGGAAGTGCCTTGCTCGGCACAGTTGTCTTCAACTTTCTTCTGTTTAACAACTCTGTGGCAATTTCATGTCAGCCTTGAGCGATGTAGATTACAGTTCCTTTTTATTTTGGCATTTCATGAGGGTTCTCTTGACCATCTGGATCCAAAATGCTGGAGCTCTGTTGATTGTATTTCATGCTGCTTTCCATGTGGCTGTTGGACTGATAAACTGATAAAGTGCGACAGTGAATGTGGTATCCCAGGATAAATATTCATATAAACAACTAATTCATAGATCTTTATGAATAATGTAACAATATAATATTGACTTTGAACGACTCATCATTTATTCACTGTCGCTGGGTCAAAATCCTGGACATCCCTCCCTCACAGTGCCATACCAAGATCACATAGACTGTGGATTGCATTTATACCTGCGTTCATTCTTTTCCTTCCCATCTAAAAACTTATGTCTGAGATTTACAAACAAACTTTCAGATCAACTGTTTCCAACCATCCAAATTTGAATGTTGAGTTCTGCAATTTTAAAGCAGCAGAAGACATGATCACCTCACCTCAGAACTAAAATTTGATCGGGGATTTATTGATTATGCGCTGTATAATCTGATTCTGAAAAATTCTGATACAGTGTAGCCAATGGAATTCAATTCTTGGCAATACAAGATGTAATTTCTGAGGGATGGAATCCAAAACCCGTTGAGTTACTCTTGATTTCTTTGCATTCTGTATAATTTTATAGGTGAAGTGCAAGTGTACCTGCCTTTCTTCCTTTTGTTGAAATCCATTTCTTCCTTCAAATCAGAGGCCACTGGCAAAGCTCTGTAAAGTTGGCAACTCCTGCTGAGCAATGTTAAGCCGGCTGGAGGTCCGTGAAAAGAAGTACTGCTTTGCCAAACGTCATAGGCAATAAACAGGAAAAATAAACTTGCAGAAGCTGTAATGCAGAAATCGCAGTACGCAAGGCAAAAGGAGAAGCTTTAGAGAATGAGAGAGGCCGCAACAGAAAAAGCTGTACCTGTGTCTGAGCTGGAGTTTCTTTGATGTTTGACATTTTGCTTGTTACGGTCTGAAGCATGGAATCTTAGTGTAGGCTATGTTGTTCTGTGCTCGCGTGGCCTGACTGTCTTGCTTTCCCCCAACCTCCTCTCCCTGCCTCACAGTTGCATTTATCTTGATAAAGTTTCTATTCGCAGTGTGTATGCAGATTCATGGCTTTGTGGGGGGGGGGGGGGGGGGGGGGGGGAGGGGAGGGGGGGGGGGGAGGTTGCTGTTTGACCACCACTTCCTGTCTTTTCTCCACAGCATGTTGGAAAATTTGCATTGATAATTGAAATCAGTCACTGATGAATAGGCAAGGATGTGGTGATCAAACTCATCATCTTTCTGAAAGCAATGTTGAAAAGAACTATTCACTGCCATTACAAAATTCTACTTGCAGGCTATTATTTGTTGAGTTTCTTGTTACCTGCAGCAGATTGCATTTCTCATATGATGGGCACTGACGGGTCTGATATGTCATTCTGGTCAAACTGGCATGCACATTTACATACACACACACTTATTTGCTGATTTGAAACTATTAATTCAAGCACATTGGACACACTTGTTTGAATCTTGATTTGCAGCACTGGAGGCTGGGAGTTGAAGGAGGAAGTGTGGGGGCGGGGGGGGGGGGGGGTGGATTGACAGATGGCAAAGCAACATTTTTGTTGAGAAACCTGGAAGATTAGGTTCCCCATACGCTATAAAGTTTTGCTTTGACAGGTTCCTCACCCAGTTGTCAGCATGATTGGTAGATTTGGCTTCCGGTCAGGCGAAGAGCACTCTCGAGAAGGCAGGAGTCACAGATGAATAGTGCTGCTAGTGGGGTGGGGCACTGGGGTGGGTCCAATTCCTTAGGAGTCAGTGGGAAAACATCCCCTTTTCTCCAAATTTGTCCTTCCCTCTTTTCAGCTGCCATGTGTACTGAGGTCCAATGAGGCCAGAGTTTAAACCTACAAAGCAGGTTAAATCTGAGGATGCCAGCTTCATTAAAACATTTAATTGATTAATCCATCTCCTGGAAGGAGGGTGGGTAAACCCAAAAGTGGTGGTGTTGGTGTTGAGTATGAGATTTTTTAACATCCCTACTGGCCAAAATCTTCCAGTTTTTGAATTTCAGTCCAGCACTTTTAAGGAAAAGCAATTGCAGAGGATTCTAATTTTTCATGTGACATATTGATGCCATAAAATGCATTCAAAGAAGCAAAGTGTAGTACAGAACACCAGACAAATGAAAAAATAATCAAAATCCATAATGAAATGCCTGATAAATTTACTTTTGTTTCCTGCTTTGCCAAAAATTCTGCTGTTAATTTCACCCATTGGAACATTATGAAAGTATATAAAGCCGAATTGGGTGCTCTATTATCTTTACTGTGTCAACATATATATTGTACATTTGAATATAAGCAATCCACGGCTCAGAATTATTTCAAAACTGCAAAGTTAACATTTAAAATGTACCTCATGGTAATGTTTCACAAACAAAACAAGCAGAGCTTTACTTTCTGTACTTTTAGGACCTCTGCAGATAAAATTTTCTTTTTATATGTGATGCACCATCAATTGGACTCGAGTCGTAGAGAGGTTCCAAACAACAGGCTTTAATACGCTAGATGTATGCCCGGCAGTGGTCGTACAGAGAAAGGCTGACTGCCAGCCGGTACGAGTTCTTATACCCCGCCTTGTAGGCGGAGCTACCAACCTCTCAGCCAATCGCCAGAGAGGCACATTACTTGCCTGGGCCAATGGGCAGCGAGTCTGCTGTACCAATGGCAGCTTGGTTCTAAGGTAATATGATGTCCCTAGTCATACTACCACATTCACCCCTTGTTGAGAAAGAAGGCGGGGGGGGGTCCCATAAGACTGGTAATATGACTAGAGACCTTTTCAAGTAGTACCGAGGTAATTATGGCTGCCCACTGGCCCGCGACGAACGTGTAAGAAAAAACAATATACAGTGGACAGAAAAAAACCAACAATAATAATAAAAGAAACGGGCAAGGAACATATGCAGAACGTAAAAGTCCATAAGGTCCATCAAATTGACTCGATCAGCCGGATGGGTGCTTTCGGTGTCCTGCCGGACCTGCGCAGCGGCGCCGGTGACGGAGCAGTGGTCGTCCGTGATTCCGGGAACGGTGGTCGTGGTCCTGTGTCCGTACCCCTGGTTGGAGCTAGCGGTAGCCGGGCCGGGGAAGGGGGTTCCTGTGCGCTGGGTTGCGAGGGCGCTGGGGGCGGTCAGGACTCGGGGGAGGGTGTTGGTGCTGGGGGGTGTGGCTGCACTCCGGCGGGTGCCAGGTCCTGAAGGGAGACAGTGTCCTGTCGTCCATCGGGATAGTCCACGTACACGTACTGCGGGTTCGTGTGAAGTAACTGGACTCTTTCAACCAACGTGTCGGACTTGTGCACCCGCACATGCTTCCGGAGCAGGATGGGCCCGGGGGTGGCCAGCCAGGTTGGGAGTGGGGTCCCAGAGGAAGACTTCCTGGGGAAAACAAGAAGACGTTTGTGAGGTGTTTGATTCGTGGCAGTACAGAGGAGAGACTGAATCGAGTGGAGTGGGTCTGGGAGAACCTCTTGCCAGTGGGAGACCGGGAGACACCTGGACCGCAGGGCTAGTAGGACGGTCTTCCAAACCTTACCGTTCTCCCTCTCGACCTGTCCGTTACCCCGGGGGTTGTAACTGGTCGTCCTGCTCGAGGTGATGCGCCTGCTGAGCAGGAATTGATGCAGCTCGTCGCTCATAAAGGAGGACACCCGGTCGCTGTGGATGTACGCGGGGTAAGCGAACGGGGAGAAAATGGAGTGGAGGGCTTTGATGATGGTTGTCGTGGTCATGTCGGGGCAGGGAATGGCGAACGGGAAGCGGGAGTACTCGTTAATCACATTTAAGAAATATGTGTTGCGGTTGTTGGAAGGGAGGAGACCTTTGAAGTCCATGCTGAGACGTTTAAAGGGGCGGGAAGCCTTTATCAGATGCGCCTGCTCGGGGCGGTAAAAGTGCGGCTTGCACTCTGCGCAAATGTGGCAGTCCCTGGTTACAGACCTGACCTCCTCGATGGAGTAGGGCAGGTTGCGGGTCTTGATAAAATGAAAAAAGCGGGTGACCCCGGGATGGCAGAGGTCCGCGTGGAGGGTGCAGAGGCGGTCCACCTGTGCGTTGTCGCAGGTACCGCGGGACAGGGCATCAGGAGGCTCGTTGAGCTTCCCAGGACGATACAAGATATCGTAGTTGTACGTGGACAACTCGATCCGCCACCGCAAGATCTTGTCGTTCTTGATCTTGCCCCTCTGTGCATTATCGAACATGAAGGCTACTGACCGTTGGTCTGTGAGGAGGGTAAACCTCCTGCCGGCCAGATAGTGCCTCCAATGTCGCACAGCTTCGACGATGGCCTGTGCCTCCTTTTCCACCGAGGAATGGCAGAGTTCGGAAGCGTGGAGTGTCCAGGAGAAAAAGGCCACGGGCTGCCCGCTTGGTTGAGGGTGGCCGCCAGAGCTACATCGGATGCGTCGCTCATGACCTGGAATGGGAGGGACTCGTCGATAGCACGCATCGTGGCCTTTGCAATGTCTGCTTTGATGCGGCTAAAGGCCTGGCGGGCCGCCATCGACAGGGGAAACGTGTTGAACTGGATGAGAGGGCGGGCTTTGTCGGCGTAGTTAGGGACCCACTGAGCATAATACGAAAAGAAGCCCAGATAGCGTTTGAGGGCTTTGAGGGAGTTGGGAAGGGGGAGTTCCATTAGGGGGCGCATGCGTTCGGGGTCGGGGCCTATCACTCCATTACGCACTACGTAGCCGAGGATGGCTAGACGGTCGGTGCTGGACACGCACTTATCCTTATTATACGTGAGGTTAAGGAGTTTTGCGGTACGGAGGAATTTTCGGAGGTTGGTGTCGTGGTCCTGCTGGTCATGGCCGCAGATGGTGACATTGTCGAGATACGGGAAGGTGGCCCGTAAATCGTATTGGTCAACCATTCGGTCCATCTCCCTTTGGAAGACCGAGACCCCATTTGTGACACCGAATGGAACCCTTAAAAAGTGGTAGAGTCGCCCATCGCTTCGAACGCAGTGTACTTTCGGTCTCTCGTGCGGATGGGTAGCTGGTGGTAGGCGGACTTAAGGTCCACCGTGGAAAATACTTTGTACTGCGCGATCCTGTTAACCAGGTCGGAGATACGGGGGAGAGGCTACGCGTCCAGCTGCGTAAACCTGTTGGTGGTCTGACTGTAATCGATGACCATTTGGTTTTTCTCCCAGTTCTAACCACAAGCACTTGTACTCGCCAGGGACTGTTGCTAGCCTCTACGACCCCTTCCTTCAGAAGCCTTTGGACCTCAGACCTGATGAAGGTCCGGTCCTGGGCACTGTACCGTCTGCTCCTGGTGACGACGGGTTTGCAATCCGGGGTGAGGTTTGTAAACAGGAAAGGGGGGTCGACCTTGAGGGACGCGAGGCTGCAGACAGTAAGGGGGGGAATAGGGCCGCCGAATTTAAAGGATAAGCTCTGCAGGTTGCACTGAAAGTCTAGTCCAAGAAGTGCCGGTGCGCAGAGGTGGGGAAGGATGAGGAATTTATAGTTTTTAAAAACCCTCCCCTAGACCGTGAGGTCCGCCACGCAGCACCCGGTGATTTGGACGGAGTGCGAACCAGATGCCAGAGCGATTTTGTGCTTTACTGGATGAACGGGGAGCGCGCAGCGTCTTACCGTGTCAGGGCGGACGAAGCTCTCTGTGCTCCCGGAGTCCAGTAGGCAGCTCGTCTCGCGACCGTTGAGGTGGATCTGTGTGATCGCCGTGGAAAGCGTGCGGGACCGTGATTGATCCAGTAACACCGAGGCGAGTCGTGGCAGGAACTCAGAGTTGTCATCCACTACGGAGTAATCGCTTGCGGCGTCCTCCGTGCCGATCTAAGATGGCGGCGCCCGTCGGCCGCACGTGGTGGGGGATGAACAAGATGACGAACCCCGGGGGTCGCACGTGACATCGGGGGCCCAAGATGGCGGCGTCCGTGAATCACTCGTGGTGGTGGGGGGTGGAGGCAGCGAGGGCCGCACGGGGCCCTAGAGGAGCGCAGGGGGGCGACCCGCCTTTGAGAGACAGACGGCCGCAAAGTGGCCCTTTTTGCCGCAGCTTTTGCAGACTGCGGTGTGGGCCGGGCAGCGCGGGCGGGGTTGCTTGGCCTGACCGCAAAAATAGCAGTGGGGGCCCGTGGACTTATCGGGGCGTCCTGCAGCGCAAGTCTGGGGGTCCGAGTCGGCGGGGTGAGGGGGGTCGTGTGCCACGCTGCCCAAAGGGCTGCTGCGCGGCCGGGGGCATACACGCACGTGTTGCGGTCAGCGACCTCCAAAGAGGGTCCGTGCCTCAGTGAGACTTAGAGTGTCTTTTTCTAAAAGCCTCTGCCGTTTCTGGGGTGACTGCATGCCGCCACGAAGGAGTCCCTCATCAAGAGTTCGGTGTGTTCAGCTGCAGTGACTTGCGGGCAGGCTCAATTTCTCCCCAGGACAATGAGGGCCCGATAGAATTCGTTGAGGGACTCACCGGGGAATTGTTGCCTTGTAGCCAGGAGGTGCCGCGCGTAGACCTGATTCACTGGCCTGATGAAGTGTCCTTTTAGCAGATCCATAGTGACATCATAGTCCAGTTTGTCCTCTATCATAGAGTAAACGGCGGTGCCCACGCACGAGTGGAGGATGTGGAGTTTCTGTTCCTTTGTTGGGCGGTTTTCTACAGTAGTGAGGTAACTGTTAAAACACGCCAGCCAATGTTTAAAGGTTGCTGACGCCTTTGCAGCATGCGGGCTGATTCGGAGGCATTCTGGCTTGATATATAGTTCCATTTTCAAAGTCTAGCATATTAAATTGATGCACCATCAATTGGACTCGAGTTGTAGAGAGGTTCCAAACAACAGGCTTTAATACGCTAGCTGTGTGCCCGGCAGTGGTCGTACAGGGAAAGGCCGACTGCCAGCTGGTACGAGTTCTTATACCCCACCTTGTAGGCGGAGCTACCAACCTCTCAGCCAATCGGCGGGGAGTCACATGACTAGCCACAGCCAATTGGCAGAGAGGCACATGACTTGCCTGGGCCAATGGGCAGCGAGACTGCTGGACCAATGGCAGTTTGGTTCTAAGGTAATATGATCTCCCTAGTCATACAACCACAATATGTTTGCATTTAACCTCCTCCAGTCCCTACTTTTTCATCACATTCTTCTCTGCCAGAGAGAAGTTGATTCCATAATTTCTAATGTTCGTCCTACATTACTAAATTGGCTAGAATTTGCCTTGGTTGAGATGCATAATATGCTATATTAGCGTTTCTCTGTGCTGATGCAACATAATTCACACTAGGTGGTCTTAACTGAGGACAGTTAAAACTCTTGACACTAAATCCTAGTTATGAAGGAATAGAAATTCTTACTGTAGCAGAGTCCCAGTTGTTGAGCTTTCCCTGAGCTTTCTTTAATTAATTTGTGATGACTGTTATTGTACTAAAATGTTGAATCTAATTTGTATGAATTTAATTCAAAGAACAGCTTAGAAGAATGTTGGCTGCACATAAAAATCACAGTAATTTGTTCATGCTATTCTCAGAAAAGAACCATTGTGCCAAATTGTACCAGATATGCCTGCCAGGTTATAATATTCACCCTGTGAATTTTGCAGTGAGTGTTTTAACTGGACTATCATGTCTTGAAGCTAGGTTGTAACTCCTGGACCAGAAAAAGTGTCATTTCATTAAAAAAACAAAATCTGTTTTAATTTAACCCAACAGAAAAGAACATTTGAAATGAAAAAGTGTATTTAAATAATTCACAAATTATCAGATGAAGTATGGTATGCAGGAACTGCATAAATACATTGCCTGAAGGATTGGATAGGTTTGGGTTGACAAACCAAACAAAATTGTAACCTTATCAGTAGTTGATCTTCAGTTGGAGTATAAATAGTCTCATGAGTGCCATTGATTGAGGTTACTATTGATGGTATTTGTATTCTTGGGCAACAATATATTTTAAATATCAGCTTCAACAATTTAAAATTTAGACCTCCATAAACTGAGACACAAGTGAAGATCATGGAGATTAGATGGGGGAAACACCTTGTGAATGCGTACATGGAATGGTTTTGGTATGTGTTCAAGGTAGTGGTTTTTGGCTGGTCATCAGTGATAAACCTCAGTGTCAGCATAATTTATCTACTAATATTTACCTTTCTGCTAATTTGAAAACTCATTTTTGTACAGACAGCTAAACCAGTTAAGCACTCTATTGGGCTGGCATGGTACCAGCCAGAAGTTTAGTAGCTTAGTAGAAGTGCACATTGCTGCAGGTTAACCTGGAAGTAGAAATATATGTTTTTGCTATTTGCACGTTATCTGTTATTCAGTAGAGATGCTGTGCTAATTACATTTTCATAAAGTCGACTTTACATTGTCAAAATGGTTTGTAATATATTGGAGTGAGTTTTCAGAGAGTGGGATTTGCTGTTGGATTGCCATTCCACTCCTATTTTCTAACATTGCACCAGAGCGCCTCATTTCTCGCTCGGGCCTCTGAAGTACAGAACTACTCAATAACGAAGAGCAAAACCCCAAATGAAACATTGTTCTTCTGATTATCTACAAAGCCTGAACATCATCAGACAACTTCAGTGTAAATAATGGATAAAAATGCACCACACTAATAATCCACTTAATAAAATTAGTCATTGTTAATGATATTTCTCAGAACAATACCTTTTATGTTCTGTGTTTTGTCTATGACAGTACGTACTAGTTTTACCAATTTGTGCTCCATTAAATAAGAAAATTTGTGCTCAAAATAAATTATAAAGTGTTCTTTAATACTAGCACATTAATGACAATTTCAGCATTCACGATCTTATTGTGTAGACGTTAATATTTGAGAAAAAACCTATTTGAATACCTATTGGTATGGTTTCATTTTGCCTTTGTCCTATTATTATAAATGTTCATGCCCTTAGTACATGTAATAAATAAGGTGTGAAACGTCTTCAGATTTGTTGAACATTTTGTTATCATGTCTGTGTTATCATGCCATATGCCACCCTGTTGTGCCAATATTTTCCATTATTACTGCTCTCAATATTCATACCAATTGTTGAATGGGTTCAATTTTGACATCTTTAGCACCCTCCTCAACAGTAAAATTGATATGTCAGATGTTGGCATTATGTCTACCAGTCTCCTAGATGATGTTGAATAACAAAAATGATCTGTCTTAATAGATAATGGAGGGGAAATTTATTCTGCTGTGTAGTTTGTTGCAAACATAATTAGGAAGTGCTTCTTCTTTAAGTGGATAGTCATAGAGGTCTCCAGCACAGAAAAGGCCCTTTTGCGCATAATGTCTGCGCTTGTCAAAAACAACCACCTAACTATTCTAATCCCATTTTCCAGCGCTTTGCCCATAGCCTTGTATGACTTGGCATTGCAAGTGCACATCTAAATATTTAAATGTTATGAGGGTCTCTGCCTCCACCACCCCACCACCCTTTCAGGCAGCATGTTCCATACTCGCGCCACCCTCTGGGTGAAAACGTTTTCCTTCACATCCCTTCTAAACCTTTACATTGAATCATAGAATCCCTATGGTGTTTTGGCCCATCAAGTCTGCACTGACACTCTGAAAGATTGCACATCTTTGGACTGTGGGAGAAAACCAGAGCACCCAAGGAAACCCACACAGACATGGGGAGAGCATACAAACTCCACAACGACAGTCACCCAAGCTTAGAATCGAACCTGGGTGCTGGCGCTCTGAGGCAGTAGTATTAACCATTGTGTTACCATGCCGCCCCATCTTAAATCTATACCCCCTGTCTGTGTGGAATTTCCACTTTCTCCCTGTGTATGCCTGGGATTCCTCTGGGTGCTCCGGTTTCCTCCGACAGGCCAAAGATGTGCAGGTTTGGTGGGGTTACGTTTATAGGCTGGGTTGTGGTCCTAGGTTGGGTGCTCTTTCACAGGGTTGGTGCACTTGATGGGCCAAATGGCCTCCTTCAACACTGTAGGATATTACCCATGATATTTGACAGAGGATTGGGACAAAAATTAAATTGGATTCCCCAGATGACAGCTCTGTAGGTAATTATTTGGTACTTGCAATATGCCAGTTGCTTGGCACACATTATTAATTACCGATTTTAAAAATATGCAAATAAGCAGTGACATTAGAAGCCCTTACTGCCACAATTGATTTAGTGATTAGCCTCAGTTACATGATTTGTACATTTTAACGTTTTTGCATTTGAATTCTGACATCCTAAACAGAAACCATGGAGCAAACTGGTACATTCTGTGATGTGGCATTTGGTCAGAAGTAAAACAGATTACTAGTCGATATGTTGTTCTGTGGGCTCCTAGTAAGATAATCCAAATATTGGAAGCACCAGGGAAAATATGATAATTTGGCCTGGTCAATGTAGTGATACTGGGTACTCTTGGACCTGTAGGAAGAAATTACTTCTTTTAAAAATTGTTTACTTGGTTCCTTTTGGTGAGAAATGGTCTGATATCTTTATTTTTCTGTATTGACAGATGGAGGGGATTGGATTCACCTCTAGTATATAGGTACCTACTTCAAAAGGAGGTTCTGCACCTCTGTTTATCATAGAATGATTACTGCACAGAAGAAGGCCATATAGTCCATCATGTCTGTCCTGACTCTTCAAGAACAACTCACCTAGGCCCGCGCAGCTGCTTTTCCTTCCATAGACCTGCAATTTCTTACTCTCCAGATAACAATTCAATTCAGTTTTTAAAACTTCAATTAAATTTGCCTTCATCACATTCTCAGACAGTGCATTCCAGATCCTCACTACTTGCTGGATTATAACAGTTTTTCTTTGTGGTGCTGTTGCTTCTTCTGCCAATTACCTTAAATCTGTGCCCTCTGGTTCTTGATCCTTCCGTCAATGGAAACAGTTTCTCCCCATCCACTGTAAGACCCCGTATAATTTTGAACACCTCTGTCAAATTTCCTTTTAATCTTCTGTTCTCCGAGGAATATAGCCACAGCGCCTTCAATCTATTCAACTAACAGAATTTACTCATCCTTGGAAACATTCTCACAAATCTTTTCTGCACTCTCTCTAATGCCTTCACATCCTTATTAAAGCCCAGATCTGGACACAGTTGAAGTTGGACCAGTATTTGAGACAGGTTTATCATAATTCCCTTGCTTTTGTACTTTATGCCCACGTTTCTAAAGCCTTGGATCCCATATCTGTGCTATATTATGTGCTTTCTCAACCTACCCTGCCACCTTCAGTGATTTGTGCCCCCAAGTTCATCTCCCCTGCACCCCCTTATTTTACATTGCCTCTTCTCGGTCTTCCTCACAAAAGGATTCACGTAAACTTGTCTGTATTAAATTTCATCTGCCATTTGACCATCTAATCCACCAGCTTGTCTATGTCCTTTTGAAATTTAACAGTTCTTCAAATTTTCTGTCATCAGCAAATGTTAAAATTGTGTGCCAGACTGTACACTCAAATCTAAGTCATTAATATATACCAAGAAAAATAGTGGTCCTAAGACCCATCCCTGGGTAAGCCCTCCATATACCTTCCTTAAGTCCAAAAACAACCATTCACCAGTACTCTCTTTCTCCTCACTCAACCAATTAGTGTTGCCACTATCTATTTTTGTCCATGAGATCAAACTTTGCTGACAACAATTTACTATTTCTATGCACGTAGAAGACTTTTTAATTCCCTATTTTGTTAACTGCCAGTGTCTTCCCATGTGACACTATTAAATTCAACCAACCTAATAGCTCCTCTTTATCAATATTTAGCTCATCCACTACCTGTTTTTTCACGATGACTTTGGCAGCATATTCTTCCTTGGTAAAGACCAATGTAAGGTACTCTGCTACTATCTGAACCATGTTCCATGTGTAAATGCTTTTCTGGTCCCTAATTAGTGCCACTTATCTTTTTACCACCCATTTACTATTTCTATGCATGTAGAAGACTTTTTAATTCCCTATTATGTTAACTTCCAGTGTGTTCGCATATGCTGCCTTTTTTTCCTTTTCTCTTATTTCCTTTCTCATATTTCCTTTCTTATTGCCCCCTCGGCCCCTCTGGACTTTCTACAGTCAGCCTATAGTCTCAATTTATTATTTGCCAGAAAGCTGTTGCCTTTTTCGGCTTTATCTTACCCTCTGCCACTTACGTCATCCAGGGAGCTTTGGATTTGTGTTCCCTAGCTTTTCCCCTTATGCTTCTTGTTTGGGCAGTGTTAGAAGATCTCAACTCTCATCCCAGATAATAGGAATTAATCCTGATTAGGCAGTTAAATGTATATATATCGAATCTGTCATATATACTTCAAGTCTATTTGATTTGTAATTATTTCATGCTTCTGAAGGGCTCACTGGACACATATCTGTTCTTATATTTTTAGCTATGACATGGATAAGTCAGACTAACTTTCATACATACTGGAAATGTTTCTTTGTGCTTTTTTGGATGAAAATATTATTCACGGCAAAATGTTTCAAACTGAAGCGCAATTGATTAATTGCAGATGATGCCCTGCATTAAAAAGAGAGAATAATATGTAATGAGCTGAGTTTTCAATGCTGTTTGGGGATTTTCCTATCTGACTGTGGAACTATAAGTCATAAGCAAATAAGGAACTTTTATTGTTTCACATGAAATTGTAGCAGGTTCAGTACTTTGATTCTGTATCATATTTCTAATAAATATGAGATACTTTCATTATGGAGGTTCTGTTCTGTCAGAGAGTTTGGGAGTATTTAAGACTTTTTGCTACTTTAAAGGTTCTATTTAAATGCATGTTGTGCTATTGGGCAGGCTTTTTTAGATAATGATGTTTCCTGTTCTCCCACCTGAAAACTTGGTGGGAAATGCAGCCTCACAGCCATTTAACCCTCCATTAATGTGAATGGACTGGAGACGGATTTCCGCCCCTCACTCGGCAGGGGTCCTGTCTCAGAGAGAGATACTGGCCAATCTGATTAGCCGGTAGCTCTGTAGGCCCAGCATTGACCAGGACAGAGACTGCACGCACTCCCCAAATTCTAAGTCCCAGCACCAGGTAATTGTGAGGTGTCACATCAAAGAGAGAGAAGGTGAGGCTCAGGGGTTGGGAAAAGGAGGTGGAGGTCTTTGGTGAGGTCAGTGGGTAGCGAGCACCAATGAGTAGCAACCTTGAAGGGGAGGTACCCAATATGGAAAGGGAGAATCTTGAGGGAGGCCCTCCCTTCCCACTCCAGGCTGAAGCATGGTGACTTACCGGGATTCCCAGTAGCTCTAATACCATCTATGATGTAAAAGGTGAGCGCTGCAAAAGGGACACACTTTTGAAAGGGAGAGCAGGACAAAGATGGGTTGCAACATTATAGCCCTGATTCTCCAAGTGTAACTGCCTGTGAGGATGTGAGATTACAGAATTGTCTTTTAACTGACTCGTGTGTATTGCCCAAATGTAAAGCTTTTTTTTTATTCATGCAAAATGCATGTGCTTATTTGAAAATGTTCACTTTTTCAGCATTGGCCAGCTGGTAGTATCCCTTTTAAATGTAAGAGCTTTTGTAAGTTTGTAACAAGAAATTAGAAAGTCCTAAATTACTTAAATATGCTTAAGCCTTGACTATTCATTGATCAAACAAAGACTTCCTCTTTCCTTTGGAAAATGTTCTAAATATAGCTCTTAAGGGAAATCAAATTTAGGCAGCCTAAAGGACATGGGTTAAATGGAAAGAAAATATATTCCAAAGAAAATTTATGTTCTGTAAATAGCTTGAAAGTTCATAGCTAATTTTTTTGAAGTTTTGAATCCTTTACCTGTAGTAAAAGGAGTAACTGTGATCACGCATGCCTTGTGAGGGACAACAAGCTGTGTCAAGTGCTGATCTTCACCACCTACAATTGTACAGTTTTTGCAAGTGCTTTGCTTCCAATACCATAAAAGATATTCATGAAGGTGTCCATGGTTTCAAAGTTTGTATTTTTTGAGACATATCCCAATTGAAAAGGGAAACTGAGAAAGGAAACTGACCCTCAAGGAAATTAAGACTGAAACTGAGATTGAAAGCTAAAACTTCAGGAGAAACCAAAACTGATTAATGCCACATGAAATGGCACAGCTCTGATGATCATCCCAGAGATGCAGTAGAGGCTGGTTGAAGATAGAGGCTAAATTCAGAAGCTGAGAACAAGGCAAATGTACAATTGCTACGCCTATTTCTGTTACCTTGACGATAACATTGGTTGGGCCTATGCCACCCGGATCATAGTTAGCAAAGTTGAGGATAGAAATGTGCCATTTTTGGTGAAGAATGATACTCTGGTTGTGGCGGTGGAATTTGGTTTAGTTGTGAGCTGCTGTCAACTGGGTTTCAGTCTAGAAGAAGTGTTGAATTTCTTTGCGAGGGGGACTTTGTGACCGACATTGATGACTTATTTACTGAGTAGTCTGCTGAGCCAATATGTAATATCTGTCTTAGTTGTATCTGCCATTTAATGTGTAAGTTATAGTTTGTAATTAACTGTAATTTGCGTTTTAATTCATGTTTAACTTGTGTTGATTCTGGATGTTCGGGTATAGGAGGTTATGCCTCCTTCTGCAGGGATTCTATGGGATCCTATCATGTTTGCTTAACTCTAGTATCGTGAAATTATTTTGCTTTAAACCGTGGAATCCTGTGGCTTCACTTTTATCAGTAAATAACTAGGATTTAGGATTTCTTTATCTTCTAAAAGTAAGTTCTTGGTTTCCAACTGGATCATATCACATATTAAATAATTTTGAAATAATGCTCCAGGGAATTGTTGCAGCGGTCTGAAACCACTCCAACCATCATAATCTTTGCTGAAATACATTTTCTGCAATTTATTGATGCTCAGTATTTTAGGTTAGAAATGCTACAAATAAGCAACAACTTGTCTTAGCTAGGAGCCTATGTTACAGCTGACTTTCTTTCTTTGTGCTGCCTGTGCATAATTGCATAGACTATACCCTCCACAACATAAATCATTGATTATTTCTTTAAAATAAAATGTGATCAGATTATTCCAGTGGTAGCATCATAAGTAGAATAAAGCCTTTAATTCCAACTGCAACAAATCTGACATTTACAATCCAAGACTGTTGAACTTTCTCTGAATATTGCTTCTCCAGTAGTGGCTCTAACAATGATAGTTATGTGAATTCCAATGAAAACTACACGCAGTGGTTTAACCCTCCTAATTTCCTGAGATCAATGCTCTTCATGTGGCTGCATTTGCCGTTGTCTCAGCAATAAGATAGTATGTTAGGGGAATATTTGAATATATGTGGTTGGCTGGCCAATAAAAAGTCTTTGAGGATTACCAGATTATGTCAGTAATATGTAAATTGCTTAAAAAAATTATTCATGCAAATGTTTGTAAAGCTTTAAAATCACCATACTTGTACATCTGTGTTTATTGAATTGAAGAAAGATAGTGAAAGGTGCATTATATTACTATTTTGGAAGAAGCTATGTCATTAACTACTCCCATTTAAGACATTGTGCAGTCAACTGAGCATTTCCTTGTTGTCCCTTTGGTGTGACTCTCTTTTCCCATTTTGCTGTAGGTTGTATTATTACCAAATGGAACAAGTTCCCTACAGAGTCCTCCTGTTCAGATTACTTTGCCAGCTCAAATTAGATCATCACGAGATATTAAAATGAGGCATGGTCCAGATCTTTTTAAAAGTGGAGAGGAATTAGCAGTGATGATGCCGGCATGATATTTAATTTGGACTAGAAGCATAGAGGGCACGAGGATAAAATTAATCATCCCTATATTTTTTGGATACAGAGTAGTAATAAACGTATGGATGTTAATGGTGAAAGTATTCCTTAATCCTCCATCGAGTTTAAAAAATAACATTAGTAACTTTGGAAAACAAAGTGACAAGTAACATCTATTCCACCAGAAACGTTGTACAGGACATGTTGCCAGAATCCCCGATGAGTGCTTGCCAAAATACTCTGCTACGGCAACCTAATTGATGGGAATTATTCACATGGAGGCCAGTAAAAGAACTTCAAGGACATCGAAAGGTCTCATTGAATTACAAATTGCCCCCAAGACATGGGAGAACCACGCACAGAATTACTCTATATTGTACAATCTCATAAGTAAAGACACCACCTAGGAATAGCACAGAGCCATATTGGCCAACAGGAAACGTGAGCTTTGCATATCCAGAGCCACAAACACCTCTTTTGCACCAACCATACATTTGTGTCCAATGTGCAATCGTTGTTTTCATGCTCAAATTGGACTGATTAGTCTTTTTTTAACACATTATGTAATGATATGTATATTGCTGGAATGCAAAGAGTGTTGTGTTCTCTATTTTGCTTTACGTGGATGGCTCGGATGCGTAGTGTTGAATAAAGAACACAAAGCTTTGTTAACAAACAACACTATAAATTTATTACACTACTAACTAAAATTAGTTCACATTCCTAAAGTAGAAGGTTTCTCTGTTAAACTATGCTATCTCTAACTGCAGACTCCTCAAGTACAACTGCTCTCTTTCTCTCTCTCTCTCTCATGCCTCACTATCTTAGCCAGTTCTCTCCTAACTCCCAGAATTCTCAGTCACATGATATATATATGACTGTTCTGTGGTTCCCTCTACTGGTAGGAAGCATTATCATTAACTTGTGAACTCTTTACATCCCAGTCAATATACATATAATTACACATTAGACCTAAAACTTAATTCAATAAAGTTGAGTTGATGTTATGGGCATCTTCGATTATGAAGGATTAATAAATAAACTGCAGTTGGGTGTGTCATTACTTGCATGCAAAATGAATTATAGTGAGGGAGAGTTGTGCTGTGTCAATCTCAAGAACAAACCCACTGGCAAGATAAAGTTGAGATGGCTGAAGTTGATTAGGGGCAGCACAGTAGCACTGTGATTAGCCCAGTTGCTTCACAGCTCCAGGGTCCCGGGTTCGATTCCTGACTTGGGTCACTGTCTGTGCGGAGTCTGCACGTTCTCCCCGTGCCGGCGTGGGTTTCCTCTGGTGCTCCGGTTTCCTCCCACAGTCCAAAGATGTGCAGATTAGGCGGATTGGCCAGGCTAAATTGCCCTTAGTGTCCAAAAAAGGTTAAGTGGGGTTACTGGGTTACGGGGATAGGGTGGAGGCATGGGCTTAAGTAGGGTGCTCTTTCCAAGAGCCAGTGAAGACTCGATGGGCCAAATGGCCTCCTTCTGCACTGTAAATTCTATGATTCTATGAAAATGGAGTGAGTGGTCTTGATACCTTAAGTGCCTGACCACGCCCTTAGCACTCCACACCTTTTTGCTTTGTTGGCCATGTGGTTGTTGAATTCATGCAGAATTCTTCTGCCACTTCACTGAGTGAGACTTTGCATGCTTAGATGGCACAGTAATGTTGTCGCTGGACCCAGGGTAATACTCTGGGCACCTGGTTTCAAATACCACCATGGCAGCTGGTGAAATTTGGAATCAATAAAATTTCAGTAATTAAAAGGCTAATGATGACCATGAATTAACTGTCATAAAAAATCTTTCGCAGATGTCCTTTAGGGAAGGAAATCTGCCGTCCTTAGCTGGTCTAGCCCACATGTGACGAGAGATCCACAGCAATGAGGTGGTCTTTTAAATGCCTGGGAAAACCATTCAGTTGTATTAAGCCAGTTAAAAAATCTCAAAATGATGAAACCAGACGGACCATCTGACTTTGACCTAGGCATCAGAATCGATGACTGCAAACTGAACCCCGTCGACCCTGCAGAGGTCTCTTTACTAAAATCTGGAGGCTTCTGCCCCAAATTAGGATAGCTGTCTCAACTACTCATCCAGCAACACCCTGACATAGATTTGCTCACGGAATAATACCTCACAGGCAATGTCCCAAATGTCACCATCACCATCCCTAGGTATGTCCTGCCCACCAGCAGAACAGACAGACCGAGCAAAGGTGGCAGCACAGTAGCACAGTGATGTATTCTCAGGAGGGATTGTCCTGGGACTCCTCAACATCGACTCCGGACCAAATGACTCACAGCATCAGGTCAAACATGGATTACCACGTCCAGTGGTCAGATGAAAATGACTGCTCTTGACTTCAAGGCCGCATTTGTCCAAGTGTGGCATCATAGAGCCCTAGCTAACTTGGAGTCAATCAGAATCAGGGGAAAACTCTCCGCTAGTTGGAATCATACCTAGCACAAGAGGGTTGTTGTTGCTGAACGTCAGCCATCACAGCTCCAGGACATCACTGCAGGAGTTCCTCAGAGTAGCAGCCTTGGCCCAATCATGTTCAGCTGCTTCTTTAATGACCTTCCTTATATCATAAGGTCAGAAGTGGGGATGTTCGCTCATGTTTGGACAATGTCCAGCACCATTTGCAACTCAGATGTTGAAGCAGCCCATTTCCAAAGGCAGCAAGGCCTGAACAATATCCAGCCTTGGGCTGATGAGTGGTAAGTTACATTTGTGCCAATCAAATGCTAGGCAATGGCCATCTCCAACAAGAAAGAATCTAACCATCGCGCCTTTACATTCAATGGCATTAACATCGCTGAATCCCCGCTGTCAACATCCTGAGGGCCACCATTGACGAAGAACGTGACTGGACTAGCCATAAAAACAGGTCAAAAGCTAGGAATCCTGTGGCGAGTAACTCACCCCCTGATTCCCCAAAGCCTATCCACAATCTGTAATCACAATCAAGTCATGAATGTGATGGAATACCCTCCCCATACCTGGATGAATGCAGCTGCAACAGTACTCAAGCTTGACCCTGTTCAGGACAAAGAGGCCTGCTCGAATGGCAATCCATCCACAAACATTCACTCCCTCAGCAACTTGATGCACAGTAGCAGCAGTGTGTACAACGTGCACACTGCAGGAACTCACCAAACCTCCTTCGACAACACCTTCCAAATCCAAAACCGCTACCATCTAGAAGGATAAGGGCAGCAGATATATGAGAACACCGCCACCTGCAAGTATCCCTCCAAGCCACTCATCATCCTGTTTTTGAAATATATCGCAGTTTCTTCACTGTCCCTGGGTCAAAATCCTGGAGCTCCCTCCCTAACAGCACTGTAGTTGTATCTGCGCCACATAGACTGCAGCAGTTCAAGAATGCACCTTCCCAAGGGTAATCTGAGAAGGGCAATAAATGCTGGCTTAGCCAGTGAAGCACATTTCCCTTGAGTGAATATTTTTTTTAAATTGCAAGCCCCAACTAACTGCTAGAGAGGTATATTGGCTATGCTCATCTCCTGTCAAAGTAGTTTGCTGGGTTATGGCCACTGACGTGCAGACATCTGCTTGGTGCAATTAATATTGATTTGAAAAGCACTCCCTTCTCAGCCCCAAGAAGACCCTTTAATCCCAATCTCAGAATGGAATCATAGAGGTTTACAGTGCAGGTAGTTAACTGATTGTATCTGTTGGCGATTTGCTTGAGCAATCCAAAGTTAATCAGCCAGCTTTGCACTCCCCTCATAGCCCTCTATCTTTCTTTGTTTTACATATGTATCCAATTATCCCAATGCCTTCCACTTCAACCACAGAGACATCATGGACTTAATGAGCTGGATGGCCTCCTTTTGTGTCATAATGACTCCATGATATCCCAACTTCCTCTGTGTAAAGAAATGTATTCAAAACCTATCTTGTTTTTTGGTGATGATTTTACATTATTATCTCTCATTAAAAACTATCTAGCCAGAGGAAAAATCTGAAATAATGTTTTTCACTTGTCAGAATTACCAAAAACCTTCAGTCAATATCCAGTTAGCCTTGAGTGTTGTGGTGGAAATTGTTTGAGTAACTCAAGTCTGTCATGATATGCACTCATGCACATAATGAGATACAGACAGGCAGTGAGAGACACCCAGTACAGCCAATCAACACATAGGACAGAACACAACCAATCACCAGGCAGAACACTAGAAGGAAGTTTCCCACTATAAAACACACGAGGCATCAGCACTCTGCCTCTTTCCACTGGTGACAACTGTAGTGACAGTCAGGGTGTATATATCAGTTAGCACATTCTACACGTGGCTCAGAGTTAGTCTAGTTAGTTATAGTAAGCATAGTAAGCATTAGTAAAGCGTCAAACCCACAGCGAACTGTGTGCACTGCTTAACAAGTTCAATAAAGCATATTGAACAAACATCAAAGTTTGGTGTCTACTTTCAAGTATAACTGCATCCAGTTGCAGTCTGTGTTACCCCAGGGTGATTAACACGACATGGTACCAGTCATCTACTTTCTCGAAGTGGTTACCTTGAGTGATTCCGTGATGACCAGCAAGTGCCTTCCAGCGGCATGGAGAAGATCCAGGCCCCTCCACAGCTACGGATCTCCGGCAATCTCGGCGCCAACTGGCGGGTCTTCAAGCAAAGATTCCTTCTCTACATTGAGGCCTCCGGCCTCGAGGATGCGTCCGATGCCAGAAAAATCACCTTGCTCCTATCAACTGCAGGGGACCAAGCCATTCAGATTTTCAACTCGCTTGATTTTACCGACAGTCAGGACAAGACCAAATTCAAGATCGCTTTAGAGAAGTTTGACAGTCACTGTGAAGTCGAAACAAACGAGAACTTTGAGCGCTCTATCTTCCACCAAAGCCTTCAGGGTAAGGATGAACTTTTCCAATCCTTTCTAACCGCTGATTCCATCATCAGGGATCAGATCGTGTTTGGGGTGTATTCTGATTCCTTGCGGGAGCAACTCCTCAAAATTAAGCGCACAATCCTGCCAGTCGCAATTGAGACGTGTATAGTGCATGAGCATGCGATAAATCGGTACTCCTGTCTCAAATCGACAGAATACGAAAAACTTGCCTCCCACGAGACAGAGAGTGTACAGGCCATCGCCCGGATGCAGCGCCTCAGTATCGATGAAAGCGGCCATTTTGCACGCTTTTCCCGGGGCCCCACGCATGCGCAACACGAACGGGAGAACAAAGCGGCCGAAAACCAAACTGCGCAGGTGTGAACGGCGGCTGACCGCACTGCGCATATGCGACGACGCACAGAGCGTAACGATGTCAACGTCATGATGTGCCCGAACTGCGGCACCGCCACTTAAAGCGGCAATGCCCTGTAAAAGGCAGGCGATGTTTAAATTGCGGGAAGCCTGGACATTATGCAGCCTTGTGCAGGTCTGTACCACCAGTCAAGGGCCAGCGATCCCAATTTCAACGCAAGCGCGTTCGATGTGTACAGCAAGGTTTACTGGATTCTGATCCTGGTAGCACTACGGATCCAGAGGACGAATGCCTGGAGTCCCCCTATCGTGTGGGTATCATCACTACATGTGAGTATGCCTCCTCAAATTCAGCAAGGCGACTGTCTATCCTCAATGTGGATTCTGCGGACGAATGGCGTGCTGTCGTACACGTAAATCAATGCAGCATCCAGTTTAAGCTGGACACTGGTGCTTCTGCCAGTCTCATCTCTCAAGTTGATCTTGACCGCATAAAAAAGCAACGAAAAATTGTTCCGCCAGCCTGCCAGCTCCTTGATTATAATGGAAATGCCATAACTGCACTAGGATCTTGTCACCTATCCGTCTCCAACAAGACCATCAATGTCACACTGCGATTCAAAATCACCAAGCTTGATAAGGCATCCCTGCTTGGTGCCCATGCATGCAAGCTACTCAACCTCGTACAGCATATCCATGCCACGTTTTCTTCTGCCAATGTGGATCTTCAGGCTGACATTGATGACATCCTTGCCCAATATCCGGATGTGTTTGATGGAATGGGCACTCTGCCATACTGCTACAAGATCCTACTCAGGCCTGATGCCATGCCTGTATTCCTTGCACCACGACGGTGCCGGCTCCTCTGAACGAATGTTAAAGGCTCAGCTACAGGAGCTCCAAGACCAGGGCATCATCTCCAAAGTGACGGAGCCGACTGACTGGGTCAGCTCGATTGTCTGTGTGAAGAAGCCCTCAGGAGAGTTGCGGATATGCATAGATCCCAAAGATCTTAACCGGAACATACTGCCGGAACACTACCCGATCCCGAAGCGGGAGGAACTGACCAGTGAGATGGCACACTCCAGATTCTTCACGAAGTTAGATGCATCGCATGGTTTCTGGCAGATACAACTGGACGAGTCCAGCAGGAAGCTCTGCAGGTTCAACACACCATTTGGCAGGTACTGTTATAACTGTATGCCGTTCGGCATTGTCTCAGCCTCTGAAATCTTCCATAGGATCATGGAGCAGATGATGGAGGGCATTGAGGGTGTGCGTGTCTACGTAGATGATGTATTCATATGGTCCACGACCCCCGAAGAACACATCTTGTCTCAAACAAGTCTTTTGACGTGTCCATACAAACGGCCTCAAGCTGAACAAGGCCAAATGCTCCTTTAGCATGTCATCCATCAAGTTCTTGGGCGACCAGATATCCCAGTAGGGTGTGCGACCAGATTCGGACAAGGTCAAGGCCATTAACGCCATGAAGACCCCGGAAGACAAAAAGGCGGTATTTCGCTTCCTCGGAATGGTGAACTTCTTGGGAAAATTCATTCCCAAAATGGCCTTACACGCCACCGCTCTCGGGCATCTGGTAAAGAAGTCCGCTGCATTCCAGTGGCTACCCACACATCAAGCAGAGTGGCTCGAGCTCAAAGCAAAGCTCACCACTGCTCCGGGACTAGCGGTTTTTGACCCGGACAGGGAAACAAAAATCTCCACGGACACAAGCCAGGACGGCATTGGTGCGGTGCTCCTCCAGAGGGATGACTCTTCGTCCTGGGCTCCAGTTGCTTATGCGTCAAGGGCCATGACTCCTACTGAACAGAGGTACGCCCAAATAGAAAATGAGTGCCTGGGCCTCCTAACCGGCATTGTAAAGTTCCATGACTACGTCCACGGTCTACCAACATTCGCAGTGGAGACTGACTACAGACCCTTGGTCCATATTCATAAGGACATGACACCCAGGCTTCAACGCATTCTCCTTTGACTCCGAAGGTACGATTTTGAGTTAGTATACACACCAGAAGAGGAGCTGATAATTGCAGATGCCCTGTCCCGCTCCATCACCTGTCCCTGTGAATAGGTTGACTTTATCCACCAGATTGAGGCACAGGTGCAGCTGCGTGCCAACAACCTCCCGGCCTCAGATGAAAGGTTGATCAGCATTCATGAACAGACTGCCAAAGACCCTCCTTTGCAGTGTGTAATGCACGCTAGACACCTCCCATGTATATATTCATCCACTCGCCATTTAATGTAAAAAATTCCACATGTAAATACAGTCGCATATGCTTCAAGCAACTAACATTTTTTTTTAAAAAGGGGAGATGTCACGATATGCACTCATGCACATAATGAGATACAGACAGGCTGTGACAGACACCCAGTACAGCCAATCAACACACAGGACAGGACACAACCAATCACCAGGCAGAACACTAGAAGGGAGTTTCCCACTATAAAACACACGCATCAGCACTCTGCCTCTTTCCACTGGTGACAACTGTAGTGACAGTCAGGGTGTATATATCAGTTAGCACCTTCTACACGTGGCTCAGAGCTAGTGTGGTCTAGTTAGTTATAGTAAGCACGCTTAGATTAGTAGAGTGTTAAACCCACAGCGAACTGTGTGCACTGCGTAACAAGTCCAATAAAGTGTGTTGAATGAACATCAAAGTTTGGAGTCTACTTTCAAGCACAACTGCATCCAGTTGCAGTCCGTCTTACCCCAGGGTGATTAACACGACAAACTCATCCTTCATGGGGAAGTTTTATTATGCTTCATCATCCGATTGAACCTATATGCTATGTGCTGTTAAACTCTGTAATATTCTGTACTGGGGGTGCCCAAGGCTGCACATGGCACTCAGACCGTGTCTTCCACTTGCATGCTGGTAATATCTGTTCCAACTCAGTCGATTCCTCTCGTGTTTCTGTTTGGACAGACTGCTTGTTCGACATTTAATCGTAATTCCCTCCAGTTAAGTATAGGGAAGGTCGAAACCATTATTTTCAGCCCCTCTACTAATTCTAACTCCTTCCCCAGGTGCTCTTCTAAAATCAACTAGATGTTTGACAACCATGGCATCATATTCCACACTGAGCTGAGTTTCCAATCTTTTGTATTGTGCACATGGAATTGGGTCATAGATCAACCTCATTCTCATTGAATGGCAGGTGGAGCATGTTTGAGGGGTTAAATATCCTACTGCTGCTCCTATACATCCTCTCCATCACAAAGAATGATTACTTAAGCTTCTGTAACGTCAATAGCCTGTATCCCACAATTATATCTGAAGATTATTGGCATTGAAATCTCCATTCATGTCTTCCTCACCTTCAGATCTATTTCAATGCTCTCCTGGATATCCTCTCCCATCTTCCACCCTCCATAACACCCAAAACTCAACTACACATGCCCTATTCCATACCAACTCCTGCTCATCCATCATCCCTGCCTTTGCTAATATTCACTGGCTACCAATTATTGTGCCCACCCTCTAGGATCTAATTTAAAATTTTCACTGTGTTTACATCCCTCGTGGCCTTCTCGTTCCCTATTTCTGTACACCTACAAACCCTCTCCTATCTTTCAATTCCTTCACTTCAGACCTCCTACACATTCCCTCTTTCCATCACTCCATCATTTACAGCCATGACTTTATACATCAGCCCCTCACTCTGGAATTCTTTGTCAACCTCACTGCCTCTCCACCATGCTCCCCTCCCATAAGAGCTTAAAACCTAGTTTTTGGCTACCTCCATAGCTGCTTTGGTGGCATCCATTTTTGTCTGACTGCACCATGTTGTGTTTTTCTGCTTCAAATGTGCGCTCTAAATGCATATTACTGATATCTTCTCTTGACTTTTACAATGTTGGTTTAGAACCATCTCTCCTTGTCAAATGTTAAACTATTCTACTTGGTTCTAGAATGGATAACTTCCAGAATGCTTTCTGGGAAACATATTTCACCTACATTTTTTTCATTTACCTATCCTTGCCCATTTTGATCCTCTATTTTACTATGATAGAAAATAAATTTGTAAGAAATTAATAACTCTTAATTGCAAGTGTTAGGACTGCGAAGAAATTTTCTTCACGCAAAGGGTTGTGAATTGTTCAGTTTTCTACCCCAGAATTTGTCGATGCTCCATCATTGAATATATTTAAGGCTTGGATAGACAGATTATTGGTATCTCAGAGAATCAAGAGATGGGCAGTGGACAGGAAAGTGGAATCAAACTCCCAAGATCCACATGATTGCACTGAATGGCAGAGCAGGCTCCTGCTCTATTTCTTCAGGTCCTGTCATGGAGATTAAGATTTTTGTCTGCATTATTTGTATCATATATCAATTCTAATATAGTTAAAATATTTTAGTTCAATATATAACTAGTAACAATGTTATGAATGTAATAATTCTATGTATTTTGATCCATAAGCTCAAAACAAGCTTTTTATATAATGAAGGCTGCAGGCTACCATGAACTATTCAAAACTCATTTTATGAAATAACTGTGGGGGAGGAAGGTTGGTATTTTTATGGGCTCATACTTGTGCTGAATCATAGCGCTTTCTTTCATGTCCAGAAGTGCGAAGTATATTTGAACGCCTTGTGTCACGCTGCATTTAAACATTTAATTATTTTTCTATTTAGTTTTTCCTTAGATGTGTAATTTTATATAATGGAATCAGTATGTGCATGTCTTACAATAAGCAAAGTTTTTTTTTGTTTTGTAGTTGGAGCACTTTCCATTCGTAAACCCAGACAGACAGTGGTATTTAAGGTTAGACAAATAAGACCAGCAAAGTATCCAAAATAGAAAAAAGGATCTAGCATGAATTTAATAGGGTGTGCGTGCTTTAATGTGTGGAGATAAGGAAGTGGTTGAAGAAGGCTGGAGATGGATGTGAGGCATTATTTTTTATACCAGACTTTTTAATGAAACAGACAATGGATATTCATGGCATCATGTTCAGCCCTGTGCTGGACTTCTAATTTAATATCCTTTTGATCACAAAAAACACTTACTTCTACCTACGTATCTTCACCATAACCCCTCCATTTCAACTCATCTGATGGTGAAATTCTTGTATGTATCTTTGCCCCTTCTGGACTTCATTAATCCAGTGCCAGCCTGGCTAATCTCCTTATCCCTGCAACCTCCTTAAACTTCAACTCTCAAATACTGTCTTCTAACCTACTGGCTATTAAATGCCATCCTGTACCTTGGGTTTCTACAGTTTTTTGATTCACTAGAAACTTTTCATGTAGAAGTTCTTCAAATGTTTGTTGAAGCTTAAGACCAGTTGTCATCTGAATTACTTCATGGGTAGCCTTCCCATGGAAGATCAGAAAGCTAGGCAGGAGTGGCTTCCCTTTGTTTTTATAAAAAAGTTACTGCTGATAGTTGCAATATTTGCATCATAACAAGATGACTTGGTAATTTGCCATGATGGCTTGGCTCTCTACCCACTTAAAATTTTTATGATCTTTGGCCAGACCCCCGAGTTGTTGGTGAGATCCGGTTAGGGACCAATAATGTTTTGTTTAAAGTAAACAAAGTTTGAGATTCAAGACACTTACCAAATGAATAAAGCCACAAGATTAGAACATAGAACATAGAACACTACAGCGCAGTACGTTCTGCTGGTTTTAAACAAACAAAAATGAACTTCACTATACAAGTTCAGAACAATAAAATAATTTACAATATTAATCTTACACTCTAACATTGAGTAAGTGTGAGGTCATAGAATCCCTACAGTGCAGAAGGAGGCCATTTGGCCCATCAGGTCTGCACTGACCCTCTGAAAGAGCATCCTATCTAGGCCCACTCCCCCTGTATCCCTGTAACCCCACCTAACTGACACATCTTTCAACACTAAAGGACAATTTAGCATGGCAAATCTATCTAATCTGCACATTTTTGGACTGTGGGAGGAAACCGGAGCACCCAGAGGAAGCCCATGCAGACACTGGAGAATGTGCAAACTCCACACAGACAGTCACCCGAGGTCGGAATCAAACCCTGGTCCCTGGTGCTGTGAGGCAGCAGTGCTAACCACTGTGCCGCAGTGTGTGTCCATACAGTACATACGAATTAACAGGCATATTGTGGTCTAACACACCACACAACAGAATAGATGCTAAATCAGACCAAAATGGGTTCTCTGCATTTCTCAACTGCCCATCCATACGTTCATAGCATTATGAGTCAACCAATCAGATTGAAGCTCTGACTCTATCCCATGGGTGTTCAATTTACACCATCAAACATCATCCCGACAGAGGTTGCTTCAACTTGGACCGCTTCAACAATAGTCCGACCCACAGGGTTTTAATATCATCTGAGATTCGTTCACCTAGATTCCCAAATAAATTGAGGCTTCAGCTTGCAAGCACAGTTTCAGCTCTTTGGATGTTCCAAGAACACTAGTTCTACAGGGTACCTTTGTCCCAGTGACGTACTGCACTGAGTCACTAACCTTCAGTTGCAATCTTGGATCTTCAGGGCTTCTCTTGAGCTCTCTTTGACATCCAGGGGTTCTACTGAGCTGACGCCCACGCCCCTCTGCAGCCCTTTCACTAATCAGAGCCTGTTTCTCTGCTCCTCGCTTTTTCTTCATTAAGTGGGACATTTCCCTGTCCTCTCTCTCTCTTATCTCTTACCGAGGACGCTTGTTGCAACCTCTCCCTGTCCCTCTCCCTTGCCCTTTTTTTGTTCTGGGACATTTGGTCCCGGTCATCTGACCCGGGTTTTTGCATCATGAATCGCTGGGCTCCAAAGAATGTAAAAGTGACGATGTACACGTATACGGCTCTCTCCCAAACTGCGCACGTAGGAGAGGTCCAAGGCTTGTTGGGGCCTGGAGTTCCACTGAGCTCAAGATTAAGATAAGCTGGGTTTCATAATGAAATGAACAGACATTATGCCATTATACGTTATATATTGCATTGCATCCAAGAGGAAAACAGCACTGACATCACCCGTGGAACTTCATTATGTGGACAGCATCGCCATCTCCACTCTCAGAAGAGAATCTCCAAGTAATGTTTAACACTTTTGCGGAAACATGCCAACGAATCGGTCTCGGCCTGAACCTCAAGAAGACCCAAGCTACTAACTCACCCCAGGGCAAGGTCGGTCTCAACTCCTAGATCAACTGAGAAACCTTCCCATATCTGGGGAGCCACCTCACCTCTGAGGCTTAATTTGATGTGGAGATACAATGTCATATGCAATCCGTGAGTGCCTCCTTCAGATGCCCAAGGACGAGAGTCTTTGTCAACCACAACATCCGTGCTGACACCAAGATCCCAGCTTCCCAACTCTTCTATAAGGCTCAGAAACTTGGACTATGTATAGATACCACCTCAAGGCCCCGGAGATGTACCATCAACACTGTCTGAAATGGATTTTCCGCATCAGCTGGGAGGGCAGGCTAACAAAAGCATCAGCACCAAGATCATGATCATCTAAAACCAACTCCTCTGGGCTGACTATGTGCTTATGGTGTCAGAGTACCTTTGCTCAGCTCAAGGAGGACTTTCATAAGAACATAAGAACTAGGAGCAGGAGTAGACCATCTGGCCTCTCGAGCCTGCTCCGCCATTCAATGAGATCATGGCTGATCTTTTTGTAGACTCAGCCCCACTTACCCGCTCGCTCACCATAACCCTTAATTCCTTTACTGTTCAATAATCTATCTATCCTTGCCTTAAAAATATCCAATATGGTAGCCTCAACTGCTTCACTGGGCAAGGAATTCCACAGATTTACAACCTTTTGGGTGAAGAAGTTCCTCTTTAACTCAATCCTAAATCTGCTCCCCCTTATTTTGAGGCTATTCCCCCTAGTTCTAGTTTCACCCGCGAGTGGAATCAACCTCCCTGTTTCTATATTAACTATTCCCTTCATAATTTTATATGTTTCTATAAGACCCCCCATATTCTTCTAAATTCCAATGAGTACAGTCCCAGTCTACTCAGTCTCTCCTCATAAACCAAACCTCTCAACTCTGGAATCAACCTAGTGAATATCCTCTACACAGCCACGTGTGCCAGTACATCCTTTCTCAAGTAAGGAGACCAAAACTGTGTACACTACCCCAGGTGTGACCGCACCAGCACCCTATGCAGCTGCAACATAAACTGGAGTTTTTAAACTCCACCCCTCTAGCAATGAAGGACAAAATTTCATTTGCCTTATGAATTACCTGCTGACCGACCTTTTGTTATTCATGCACAAGGACACTCAGGTCCTTCTGCACAGCAGCATGCTGTAATTTTTAACCATTTAAATAATAGTCCATTTTGCTGTTATTCCTACCAAAATGGATGACTTCACATTTACCAACATTGTACTCCATCTGCCAGACCCTTGCCCACTCACTTAAACTATCTATATCCCTCTGCAGACTTTCAGTGACCTGAACACTTTACCACTCATCTTGGTGTCATCTGTCAACTTTGCCACATTACACTTGGTCTCCAACTCAAAATCATCTCTGTAAATTGTAAACAACTGTGGTCCCGAACAAGAGGAGGACAAAGGAAGCACTTCAAAGACATCCTGAAGGCAACATCGATGTCAACTCTGAGGAGTTCCTTGATCAGAATAAGCGTACTTGGATCATATACAGGTGTTTGGGGAGCAGGACAAGGCAAAAGTGATGAAGATAAAACGTAAGTGGGAGGAGGGGTTGGGGAAGGAAATAAGATGGGGACTCCAGTGTGGTGCGGTGGGTGAATGCAAGCTCCTCTTGTGCGAGGATGAGCTTGATTCAGTTCAATGTGGTGCACAGGGTGCGCATGACTCGAGTGAGGATGAGGGGTTCTCTCAGTGGGTGACCGATGGATGCGTGGAGTTTGCGTGGGGTCATGCTCACATGTTCTGGGATTGTGAGAAGCTGGAGAGCTTTTGGGAGGCGGTGTTTGGGGCGCTATCAAGGATAGCAGGGGCTGAGGTCAGGCCAGACCTTATGGTGGTGATCTTTGCGGTTTCAGAGGAGCTGGAGCTGCTGGAGGCGAAGGGGACCAATGTAGTGGCCTTCACCTGTATGATTGCCTGGCGAACGTTCCTGTTGAATTAGAGATCTGATACGCCACCGGGGGTGACAGCATGGCTGGGGGACATGCATGACTTTCTACGGTTTGAGTTGAGGGGACCAGAAGAGGGTTTTGAGGTGTGGTGGAGGCCATTCTTGACTTTATTTAAGGAGGTGTTCATCGTCGGGAGGTGGGTGGAGGGGAGGGTTTAAAAGGAGAAAAGCTGTGCAAACTGTTAACTATGCTTTGATGGACTGTGTATTTTTTTTGATGGACTGTGTATTTTGTTTGATGGACTGTGTATTTTGTTTGTTGGACTGTGTATTTTGTTGATGTCGTGTATGTTTGGAATAAAATATATTTTTAAATAAAAAGAAACCTTGGAGGAACCTTGTGATTGAAGGGATACAGTTCTTTGAGGACACTTAAATGCAAGATGAGACCTGGAAAAGAGCCTGAGCAAGGAATCCAACAATCTGGATTCCTTTCAAGGACCCATCTCCCAGAAACACCTGCAACTGTGCGTTCAAAATGTGGCTCTAGGGTTGAGCTCATCAGCCATGCCAGGCCCAACAGAACCCATGACTTGTAACATGGAGTTTCTTAGGTGGACAATCGTACTCGTTAGCAAGTGATGGCCGAAGAGGAAGAAGCATTGGACTGATTGATAAGCAGGTTAACTCTTCACAATTCTATCTCTGGAGCATTGGTTTTAATTCATTGCAGAGTTGTAGTTCTAAGTGAGGTACATTTGGGTAGTCTCAAAATAGCTCCTAACGTACCTGGGTCCATAATTTGTCAGTGAAAGAAGGGACAGGACCATTCTGGTGAAATAGGCAGTGATTTTCTGGAGTTACAATTAAAGCACATGGTTAGGACGGAGCAGGAGGAGCTTTGCCCCACATTTGTACAATTCTGTGAATGATTTAGGAGCAATTGATGTTAACGTTGTACAAAATGTAAAAAATTATTCTTTATTCAATATTGTTGTAACTCAATGAGTAAAAGTATGCATCTCCCTACATTTTCAGATATTCCATTCAGATATGGAAAGTATACATTTTTGTCAGACCTTTTTGGTAATTTCTGTATTTTGTATTGCAATGTCAGATTTCCATTGTCCTCTTACATTTCTAATGAGGCCGATCTTGTTTTTAATTCTCAACTATTTCCTCACCTGTGTCAATCTTGCCCATTCACAAAATAGTGTTATCTTTTTGTTGACAGAAACACAGGGAGAGCATTTTTTGGCATCTAAGAGATAAGTTATCAACTGCGTACAGGCATGGTTCAAGCTTGCATCTATATACTTAACTGTACCTTTCTTGTTTGTACTTACTCAAGTTTCACATCTGTTTTGTAGGTCAAATGAGAAAATACAATTCTTATGTATGCTGTTTGATGAAACAGTTTTGAGTTTCCAAATAACTTTTGTCAAATTGGTTCTGCCACCCCATATCTATACTTAGCATCAGTATTTCCATGTGAAATAGTCTTGGCATTCTACTGGATTTCTTGTTTCTGTATAGGCATTGCAACATTTCCAAATATTGTCTGAACATTTAGCAATTTTGTAGCCAGGATGAATTGGGAAGGGGAGAAAAGCAGTTGTGATTGTTAAGTTCTTTCAAAACATAAGTTGACTGAGCTAAGCTATGCAGAGTTATTGTGGTATGGCTAATGGGGGGGGGGGGGGGGGGGTTTGGTTTATTGCTGCCAATTTGTTGATTAATGGTGTGGGATATTTGTGCTATTGTAGAGAAATATTATATCGCCACTCTCCATTTAGTATTGCAATGTTTTTTGCTAGGATTTTTGGATTTCTGGGAGAAGTGGGCAGTTGCATCTGGAGTAGCACAGCAGTGCCAAAGCCAAGAAAATGAAGAGACCTACTCTTCAACCCATGAATTTTGGGAGGTCCTAGGCAGGCCTATCCCAGCACTTAATTCAGATCATCAGGCCCTATATGTGCATTGGGTCCCTATTTGTGCATTGGTTCCCTCCTGCTCAAATATGCAAAGTGAAACAACGTCCCTCTTGTCATAATATACGCATCAGTATATGATGGTGCAGAGACACACACTGACTGACACACTGCAAGACCAATCAACACACACAACACAGCAGCCAATCACCAGTTAGGGCACGGTCACTATAAAACCAGAGGGCACTAGTTTTCCCGCTCATTCGGAATGCAGCCTCTGAGACAGACAGAGGCTGCAGTCAGTAGCACAAACATCCACCATGTGCTAGCAGTATAGGCTGGTCAGATTAGGCATAGGTCTTCAATCAATCTAACATAGTGTCAACCAACAGTGCAAGTATGTTCACAGCTCTTAGTTAAATAAAATAGAGTTGTACTATTACAAGTGTTGGTAGCCTGTCTATGTTACTGCTAAGGTAAACACAGTCTCCAGAGTACCCAACACATCACCTCTTGTTTCAAGGATTACATAGATTACATAGAATTTACAGTGCAGAAGGAGGCCATTGAGCCCATCGAGTCTGCACCGGCTCTTGGAAAGAGCACCCTACCCAAGGTCAACACCTCCACCCTATCCCCATAACCCAGTAACCCCACCCAACACTAAGGGCAATTTTGGACACTAAGGGCAATTTATCATGGCCAATCCACCTAACCTGCACATCTTTGGACTGTGGGAGTAAACCGGAGCACCCGGAGGAAACCCACGCACACACGGGGAGGATGTGCAGACTCCGCACAGACAGTGACCCAAGCCGGAATCGAACCTGGGACCCTGGAGCTGTGAAGCGATTGTGCTATCCACAATGCTAGTTTTTCAAACACTGGGTCAGAACCCAGCAGGTGGGTTACGAGCGGGTATCGGAAGGGTTGCGGAGCGATAGTTGTGGCGTTTCCGATGTCTGCGAGGGTTTCCTCCGCGTGCTCTGGTTTCCTTCCAAAAGTCCCGAAAGACGTGCTTGTTAGGTGAATTGGACATTCTGAATTCTCCCTCGGTGTACCTGAACAGGCGCCGGAGTGTGGCGATCAGGGGATTTTCACAGTCACTTCATTGCAGTGTTAATGTAAGCCTACTTATGCCATTAGTAAAGATTAGCATTTATGAAAAATGACATCATAGACTCCCAAGTTTTGAAACTGCATTACATGTCAGGAAATAGCATGTTTCCAAAATAATACTACATTTAATGTCTGACTAAATTGTTGTATGTTTTCTTTTTGAACTTTTTGTGTATGTGGTCAGACAAATAATTCTTGCTATTGTTGTGGGATCTACCTTCAGTGGCTGTGAGTATACTTGGGTGGCCAATGACCAACAGCTTTAAGCAAGATCTATACATTTTAAAAATAAATTTAGACTACCCAATTCATTTTTTCTAATTAAGGGGCAATATAGCGTGGCCAATCCACTTACCCTGCCCATCTTTGGGTTGTGGGGGCGAAACCCACTCAAACACGGGGAGAATGTGCAAACTCCACACAGACAGTGACTCAGAGCCAGGATCGAATCTGGAACCTCGGCATCATGAGGCAGCAATGCTAACCACTGTGCTGCCCTTAGACTTATACATTTTAAGTAAAATTATTTCTAATTGCTTTCTGTATGGAATTTTATTCTGTATGTATTTGTTCTTTTTTAGTAATAATATTGTATTGTCGAAGTGATTAGCTACTGTTTGAGATACTTCAAGTAATTGTTAGAAACAGCTATTCACAGACCACAGTGTGATATGCTTGTTCTTTAGGTTTTCCCTCGGTCTTTAGGTTTTCATCAACAGAAAATCTTAAAATTATAGTAGCATCAAATCTTACAAAAAATAATATTAAGCCTCCTACACAAATGGGAAAGAACAAGTCCGTGAATGAAAGTGCTTTATCAAAAATTGTGTCAAAATATTTTGCTTTACTTGTCAAAGTTTGTCAAAGAATGCTCCAAGTTAATTCAAAATTAGTGATTTTATATTGTAAAGCCATAATATTGTCCAAAATCATGCAGCTGTCATGCCTATACGTTTCTTGAGCAGTCATTGAGACAATACTGTTTCAAATTATTTGCTTTTTGCCATCAGCTGCTCGAACAGGTCACATGACAGACTGAATGGCCTGCTATTGTTAATTCTAAACTTCCTATGAATTAATGTTTAAAGTTATGAACAATATGTCATATGTTTGAGATAATAGAATGAAAGAAAAGTGAGCTTGAATTATTTGTAATAATGGAGATGTAAATGCTCTTGTTAATTTTTAAAATAATCTCTCAGTCACACTGTTTCAACAAGCGTTTCATTTCTCAAAGTTTACCGGTTATCGTCTGATAGATTATCAGGCTATGGTCCTAATGCTTGAAGCTTTGGATGCTCAGTATTAGCCAATACATGTTACTTTCAGTGGTTGTCAGCTACAATATACCATTGCTTAAGACAGCCAATTGATGCAATGCCTAGCACTTTCAGATCTTCAATTGTGCCACATAATTTTAGTTGATGGAACGACTAAAAGAACTTGTAATTATTTTCTTCTTTTTTAAAAAAAATATTCTTATTCTCCTCCTTTTTCACATTTTTCCCAAATTGGCACCCAGCAACAATAAACAACAAGCAGTAACGAATACAATATCAACAACAACAATCCCATCCTCCCAGGAAACCCCCAAACAGCAGCCCGTATGTTAACATAAACAAATAACAAAAAGGAATCCGGAAACATCCACAGTCCCCCCCCTAATGTATGATGTAATCCAATTCTTGAAAGTGCATAATGAATCATTCCCATGAATTGTAGAACCCCTTCATCCTTCCCCTCAGTTCAAACGTAACCAAGGGCACAGGGTGGAGAGGTTGATCTCCACCCCAACAGGATCCGTCTTTGGGCGATCAACGAGGCAAGGGCGACAACATCTGCCTTCTCAACCGTTTCCAACCCCGGCTGGTCCGACACCCCGAATATGGCCTCCCGAGGGCCTCGGTCCAGTTTCACGTGCACCACTTTAGAGATTACCCTAAAAATCTCCTTCCAGTAATCCTCCAGCTTTGGACAGGACCATAGCATATGAACGTGACTTGCCCTGCCCCCCCCGCGCAATGTTCACACACATCTTCTACCCCTTCAAAGAATCGGCTCATCCTCGCCCTTGTGAGGTGTGCTCTATACCACCTTCAGCTGTATCAGCCCCAACCTCCTGCACGAGGTGGGGGTTTTCACTCTCCGGAGCACCTCACACCAGAACCCCTCCTCCATGCCTTCTCCCAACTCTTCCTCCCACTTTGCCTTGATCCCTTCCAGCGGTGCCTTCTCCTCTTCCAAAATAGCCCCATAAACCGCCGATACTACCCCCTTCTCCAATCCCCCTGTCATCAGCACCTCCTCCAGCAATGTGGAGGCCGGCTCTACCGGGAAGCTCTGTATCTCCTTCCTGGCAAAGTCTTGAACCTGCATGTATCTAAATATTTCCCCCGCTCCAGCCCATACCTCGCTCCTAGCTCCTTCACTCCTGCAAACCGACCCCCATGAAACAAATCTTTTAGTGTCCTAATTCCTTTCTCCTCCCATCTCTGAAAATTTCCATCCCACTTCCCTAGCTCAAATCTATGGTTCCCCATAATCAGCATTTCCCTTGACCCTGCCCCCAACCTGAAGTGCTGTATTTATTTTCTTTTGAAAATATTTTTATGCAAGTTGTTGATATTTTAACATTTAAAAACACGCAATGTAACAAGGAATAACAACCCCCATCCGTAACCTCAACCAGACATCCCACTTTGCCTCCCCCCCACCCCATGACAGTAACCAGCTCCCTGAAATGTAGTACATCCAATCCCCACCTCTTGTGGAACCTCTCACTTAACCTCCTCAGAGCAAATTTCACTTTTTCCAGATCTAAAAACTACATTGGATGCTCCTGCCACACCGAGGCACAGGGTGGAAGACTAACCTACACTCCAACAGGACCCTCCTGTGAGCGCTCAGCGAGGCGAAGGCTAAAACATCTGCCCCCGCTCCTGACTGCAGCTCCGGCAAGTCTGACACCCCAAATATGGCCCCCAGGGGACTGAGCTCTTAATCCACATGGAAGACATGGTGCTGAAGAATGACCTCCAACGTTTCTCCAACTTAGGGCAGGACCAGAATCTATGTGTGTGATTGGCTGGGCCCCTCCCACAATGCTCACAAGTATCCCCATCAAACGGCTGGCTCATCCTCAACTTTGTCCCGTGTACTCCATGTAGTACTTTAAGCTGTATCAACCCCAGCCTCGCACATGAGGTTGAGGCATTCGCCGTCCGCAGCACCATCCCCAGCTCCTTCACCCATTTGGCTTTAACCCCCTCCAGAGACGCCATATCCTCCTGCAAAATCCTCCCATAGATTGCAGAGATGACCCTCCCCTCCAGATCCATCACTGACAGCACCCCCTCCAACACCGAGGAGGGTGGTGCCACCAGAAAAGACAGAAAAAACTTTTTTGCGAAATCCCGCACCTGTAGTAGCTGAAAACCCTGGGATCGCAGACTTCTCCCTCCAATTCCACTTGCAAACTGCTCTTCTAGAAATAGGTCCCTAATTTCCATTACCCCTTGCTTGTTCTAATCCCGAAACCTATCATCCAACCTCGTCAGCACAAACTTATGGTCCCCTCGGATCGATATCAACTTCGACCCTGCCCCTAACCTAAAATGCTGCCGGAATTGCCTACATATATTCAACATGGTTACCACCACCGGACTCCCTGTAAAATTCAATTTACGGAGCCAGGCCGAATCCCAAACCACTTGCACTCTCAAGTACCTACAGTGGGTAGTTGCCACTCGAAATGGCAACTTCCCCAAACCAGCTCCAGCCCCCGGAGAAGACACCACAAAACACTCCAAATTTCTCCTCCAAATTTAACTTATAGCCTGAAAACGTCCCAAACCTCCGAAGCAGTCCCATTATATCCCCCACACGAGAGCCAGGTTGAAAATATGCAACAGATCATCATACAGAGACACCCTATGCTCCACCCCCCCCCCCCCCCCCTTACTATTCCCTTCCATTTATCCAGGCCCCTCAGCACTATGGCCAAAGGCTGTATCACCAGCGCAAACAGGAGAGGGAACATGGGGCACCCCTGCCTCATTCCCCTATGTCTCAGAAAGTACCCTAAATTCACTTCATTCGTGCTCACACTTGCCTTCGGTTCCTTGTACAGCAATTTAACACACGCCACAAAGTTGGGCCCAATCCCAAATCTCTCCAACACCGCAAATAAATAACTCCACTCCACATGACTAAATGCCTTCACTGCATCCAGCGCCACCACCACCTCCGGCTCCCTCCCTTCTGCTGGAGAAAGTCTAACATTCAACAGACACAGCACGTTCAACGACAGCTACCTGCCCTTTAGGAATCCTGTTTGAACCTCCCCAATCATCTTCAGGAGGCACTCCTCAACCTAAGCATCAGTACCTCAGCCAAAATCTTGGCATACACAATGGCCTATACGACCCACACTCCACAGATCCTAAGCCTTTTTTAACAGCAATGAAATGAATGCTTGTCCCATCGTCCCTATTCACGGCATCCTCAAACATCTCCACAAACAACTCCATGGCACCAGCTTATCCAAAAACATGCTGTAAAACTCCACCAGGAAACCATTCGGTCCCGGTGCCTTACCCGCCTGCATCCTCACTATCGCCACCCACACCTCTTCCATCCCCATTGGCTCTTCCAACTCGACCTTCTCCTCCTACTTTAGGAAACATTAGGTCGAACCTTGCCTGTAATTCCTTCCTCTTCACCAGAAGATCTGGAGTAGGATCTTCCGCATACTTTCCATCCACCTGCAGAATTTTCTCAACCAGCCACTGCCGCTCCTCTCTTGCTCTCTGTCTACCTTAGCCTTAAACAAGGTTAGCTCATGCCTCAGTACCGCCTTCAACGATTCCTACATCACTGACAGCGAAATCCCCACTTAAACCCCAGATAATTCTCAATCACCTTTTCCATCTTTGCACAAATGTTTGTGTCCGCCAACAGCCCAACATCAAACTCCATGCAAGCCTTTGTGCTTCTCCAGGACCACATCCATCCAATGTGGAGTATGGTCCAAGATAACAATTGCCGAATATTCTGCTTTCTTCAATCCAGCCAACAGCCTTCCCCAGAAGAAAATGTCAATCCTTGAAAACACATTGAAGAGAAAAGAATGAATACTCCCTATCTCGTGGATGCAAAAACCTCCACGGGTCCGTTTCCCCCCCCCCCCCCCCCTTGCCAATCGCCCTCATAAAGGAAGCCAACACCTTCGTGCCCCCCACCTCCACAGAAAGGGTCAGCAAATGCCTTCAGACTCAGTACTGTATTCAAACCCCCAGCCCAGTATTAGCTGGTGCGAACCCAAATCCGGTATGGCCGCCAACATCTTATTCATAGATCTTACATCATCATAATTCTGGGCATACACATTAACCAGAACCACCAACCTCCCTCTAAAACCACTGTTACTATAACGTATCTTCCCCTCCTGGTCAGCCACCACCGTCTTCATCTGGAACCTCACTCCCTGTCCCTTGGTCCTCTTATCAAAGCCCGAGTAGAACACCTGACTAACTCAGCCCTTCCAAAGCCTCAAGATGGGTCTCTTGCAGCAGCACCATGTCGGCTTTCAAACTCTTCAAATGCGAGAAAACTCTCGCCAGCTTCATCGGTCCCCCCAGCCCTCATATGTTCCACTTTACCAAACAGACCAAATGTCACTTACCACCCCCTCCCCTCATATCAGTCATAACTGCAACTCCTGGCCCCGCCCAACCAGCGGGACCCAGCCCTCCCCCCTAGTCACCGTTAGCCACATACCCCTCCACTTCCCAACAACCCCCGATCCAGTTACTCTCGAAACCTTTCCCAGTATCGTCCCCATCCCCCCACCAGTCACACCTTCCAGGCCCATCAAACCCTGTCTAACAACCGTTACCCCATCCCCATCTCATTACTGCTCACTAGCCAACCTACATTATTTAGATTTGTTTATTGTCACGTGTACAGTGAAAAGTATTTTTCTGTGAGCAGCTCAACAGATCATTTAAGTACATGAAAAGAAAAGGAAATAAAAGAAAATCCATAATAGGGCAACACAAGGTATACAGTGTAACTACATGACACCGGCATCGGGTGAAGCATACAGGGGTGTAGTGTTAATGAGGTCAGTCCATAAGAGGGTCGTTTAGGAGTCTGGTAACAGTGGGGAAGAAGCTGTTTTTGAGTCTGTTTGTGCGTGTTCTCAGACTTCTGTATCTCCTGCTCGATGGAAGAAGTTGGAAGAGTGAGTAGGCCAGGTGGGAGGGGTCTTTGATTATGCTGCCCACTTTCCCCAGGCAGCGGGAGGTGTAGATGGAGTAAATCGATGGGAGGCAGGTTCGTGTGATGGACTGGGCGGTATTTACGACTCTCTGAAGTTCCTTGCGGCCTTGGGCCGAGCAGTTGCCATACCAGGCTGTGATGCAGCCCGATAGGATGCTTTCTATAGTGTATCTGTAAAAGTTGGTAAGAGTTAATGTGGACATGACAAATTTCTTTAGTTTCCTGAGGAAGTATAGGTGCTGTTGTGCTTTCTTGGTAGTAGCGTCGACGTGGGTGGACCGAGACAGATTTTTGTAGATGTGTACCCCTAGGAATTTGAAACTGCTAACCTGTTGATGCTGACAGGGGTGTGTGCAGTGCTTTGCTTCCTGAAGTCAATGACTAGCTCTTTAGTTTTGCTGGCATTGAGGGATAGATTGTTGTCGCTGCACCACTTCATTCGGTTCTCAATCTCTCTCCTGTATTCTGACTCGTCGTTATTCGAGATCCGGCCCACTATGGTCGTGTCGTCAGCAAACTTATAGATGGAGTTGGAATCAAATTTTGCCATGCAGTCGTGTGTGTACAGGGAGTATAGTAGGGGGCTAAGTACGCAGCCTTGCGGGGCCCTGGTATTGAGTACTATTGTGGAGGAAGTGTTTGTTCTTGCTGATTGTGGTCTGTGGCTAGAAAGTCGAGGATCCAGTTGCAGAGTGAGGAGCCAAGTCCAAGGTTTTGGAGGTTTGATATGAGCTTGGCTGGGATTATGGTGTTGATGGCAAAGCTGTAGTCACTAAATAGGAGTCTGATGTAGGAGTCCTTGTTGTCTAGATGCTCTAGGGATGAGTGTAGGGCCAGGGAGATGGCGTCTGCTGTGGACCAGTTGCAGCGGTATTGCGAATTGCAGTGGATCAAGGCATTCTGGGAGAATGGAGGTGATGCGCTTCATGACCAACCTCTCGGAGCACTTCATTCCGACTGAAGTCAAGGCCACCGGACGGTAGTCATTGAGGAACGTTGCCTGGTTCTTCTTTGGCACCGGTATGTTGGTGGTCTTCTTGAAGCAGTTGGGGACCTTGGAGCGGAGTAGGGACAGGTTAAAGATGTCTGTGAGCACATCTGCCAGCTGATCCGCGCAGGCTCTTAGTGCATGACCAGGGATCCCGTCTGGGCCCGTCGCCTTCCGAGGGTTCACTTTCAGGAAAGCCAATCTGACTTTGGAAGCTGTGATGGTGGGTATGGGTGTATTATGGGCTGCTGGTGTACTTGACAGCGGATCGTTGGTTTCCTGCCCGAACTGAGTACAGAATGCATTGAGTTCATTGGGGAGGGGTGCACTGCTGCTGGGGATGCTGCATGGCTTCGCTTTGTAGCCTGTCACGTTGTTTAGGCCTTACCACAACTGCCGAGAGACTGTAACGCTAATCTGATGACTCTAGCTTGGTCTGATATTCTCCCTTGGCATTTCAGATGGCTTTGCGGAGGTCGTACCTGGATTATTTGTATGGGTCAGGGTCGCCTGACTTGAACGCCTCAGACCTGTCCTTCATTAGCTAGTGAGGTGGCCCCTGCCAGAACCCCAGCCCAGTAGAACTTGTATTTATATAGAAACTTAACATAATAAAATGTTCCAAAGCACTTCATACCGAAAAACCTGGCACATAAGTGGATATTAGGGAAAAAAAACAAAGATTTGACCGAAGAGGAAAGTTTTAAGGAATGTCGTAAAGGAGAGAAGCAAATTAAAGAGGCAGAGTGGTTTATGGAGTAAATTGGAGAGCTTAGAGCCTTTTCAATTAAGGCCCAGCCACTGTAATTTATCAGTCCAATTTTTAAAAATATGCTTGTGATGCCTCAATCGCATGCCTGGTATATGTTGTGTAGCACTGAAGCATGAGTCATATATTTTGTTATGTTTCCTATTGTCGCTATTAGATCTACTTGAATTTCATCTTTGCGTAAAAGGTAAACACCCTTGTGGTACTGTCATTTAGCATGTTGTTGAGAATTTGTTTCAACTCTATTTTTCTTGTTGAATTCACCAATATCAAAGAAGCTCCTTTCAGTAATCTGTAACGGTTGGTGTTTTCCTGTAGCCTTCAAATTTACATTGAGAGTTCTGCTGGAAATCCCAGAAGTGTCCAAATTTTTGACATAGAAAAGAGATGATTAAATTAAGAGAGACTGAAGATATAATTTATTGTGTGGTCAAGTTGAAGAAGTATGAAGAATCAACATACAAGAATTAATCTTCCTGCAATCAGTTTCTTGAGGAAATTCAAACCAAAACATTGATGAGGGAAAGTTTCAGTTTGACACTTGTTAAAAATCTTTTGTTTGATTTCCAAATCAGAATCAGCATAAAAGACACCATTGGGAAGTTTTTTTTAATTGTGATAATCAAAATGAAAGACCCTTCAATGAAATGATATTTGACAGATATGGTGGCTAGACAGTTTTATGACCAAACTTTACCCTGACCATTGGTATAACGCAGGTTTATACTGATGCTGATGATCTGATCTGTGGCTCCCAAGGCCTTGGAAAAGTACCACTTTTGTAAGGTGTGAAAATTATGTCATACAGCCCTGCACCTTCTGCCAAGTTTTATGTGGACTAATATTGAGTTTGCTCCTAGTTTTCCCCATTAATTTTGCCTACTGCCTAAAGGGCCAGGCATAGTTATAACTTTATCCTATTTTACGCACAAACTCTGGAATCAAGTCTCTTAACAGCATTAAACTGCTTTATAGCAAGTTTCTGTTCTCAGTTCAAGATTGTAAATGTTTTATTGTATTTTGTGACAAAAGATGATCCATGTGTGTATAGCACCTATATTGTGGATGCAGCTAAAAATATCACAAGAAATTCTGTCTATTTCAATTAAATCTATATTTACTGAAATAGAAATTGCAGATTGGCTTGTCATGAAACCTGTAAAATAGCCAAATTGATCTGAAACATGATCAAAGTCTTTCATCTAAATTGATAGTGACTCCGTTCACGTGGCTTTTAAAAGATGGTATAGCATGATCCTTAAAACCTTTCTTATTGATATGTTGCAACCCTCCCTCTTTATCTCCTTGTCAATTCTCTCAGCTTCTGCTGGATTCGAATTGTGAATAATGAGAATGTTGCTTCACACAAGATGTTCCACCGAGCCACCCTTTTTCTCCATCTAGAATACGCTGGGGTGATATTGTCCCTTTACATTATAATACCCCATTGGATTTGCTCAGTATTGGTCCGGTCTGCTGGCCTTTTATTCTAATAGATTGAGCTGATTATAATTTCAGCATTTCTCTCCGTATAATATTGCAGGTGTTTCTATGGAGCTGATGTCTGACAACTTTACCAATGTTACTCAACACTTTAGCAGATAACCACTGAGCAGTACTCAAGAAGTAAAGTTCACACAATGATCAAAAAACACTCATGCACTTTGCTTTCATCATACAATTTTACCAACAGAAATGCAAAATGTTAAAGTGCATATGCCTACTCTGTATGAATATGAATTGTGAAATGACATGTCCCGTTGATATCTTTTGCTCTCTTTGAATTTATCAGGCAAAAAAATGCAAATATTCACATTCTTGAGTGTATTCTTTGTATGTTTGAGAAGCATTAATTAGCATAATAAGTACACAGAAAAATCATCTCCTTCCACAATACATGTCAGAGGTGTTCTTGTGGGTGAGATGTTAAACCGAGGTTCCGTCTGCGCCCTCAAGTGTAATCTTGTGACATGGTTTTGATGGTGAATTGCTTGGTATTCTGATTTGTATTCTAAATTAACGGTCCCTGACAGAATCGTAACAGTATCCAGCAGGAAGAGTGCACAGGCCTCCACATTCAAGGAGTTGATGATGGAATCCATCAAGAAATAACTCGAAAGCCTTGGCCCACATGCAGTGGAATCTTAAATATAGAAATTAAGGTGACCACAATTCTCAGCTTTTATGTGCTTCAATTCTTCCCATTACACACATGGGGGACCTTGACGGGGTTAGTCAAGGGCCAGTAAGAGCCTGTAATTGGCAGTGTCATGTGATGGGCTTTATGCCAAATGATTTTTAATCCACTGACTGGAAACATGAATTGAACTTTACAAAAACAGACTTTTTAATGCATAGGCTGTGGTGATATGCATCACTGTATATATACACAAGGGGTTAATGTAAATGTAAATACATTGCAACCAAGTAAACACTAGAGGGAACACCGGAGATGTCATGATATGCAAATATGCAGCTAATGAACACATAGAATAGGACACGACCAATGGGCAGTCAAGACACCAGAGGTGACACTACCACAAAGGGGCATTACACAACCCATATATAAGGACAGGGTACACATGCTCTGTCTCTTTCCACAGGCGACACTTAGAGAGTAGGACAGGGGCAGATCAGAAGCATCACACCCACCACGTGGCTTAGAGCAGACTGGTATTAGATTGAGTTACTATAGCCAGATTAGCAGGAGAGTCAAACTCGTAGAGAACTGTGCTAATGGTTGAATAAATCACGTTGAACTTACTTCAAAGTCTGGAGTATCTTTTGGTCAAAGCTGCATCGAGTTGCAGCCTGTGTTATCCCAGAGTACATAATACAACATAGACGAGAGTGACTTGAACTCACAGCCAAGATGGTTACCTAATTTGCATTACTGTATATTCCACATTCCAACCCCATTGAGATGATGATGGCATGCTTGCAAAAACCCATCCGGGACAATTCCCTCAGAGGAATGTGAATGAACCATGTCCATTCCATTTGCACCATATCCAGATACTCAACTGGCTGGAGACAAACCATTAAACATATTCACTTGAACAATGGGATCCTGGTTAAGAAGGGGGATTCCCATACTGACCTAACCAATTTACGATTGCAATATATGATCATGATTGATTTATTGCTCAGTTGGAGAGGGCAGTCACATGATGAGCCAACGATTTATATGTTTGAAGCACATGTTTTCTCATGAGGACAAGCAGCTGAGGGAGATCCTTCCTCGCTCTCTCTCTCTCTCTCTCTCTCTCTATACCCAACTTGCAAGTTTTTGGGACCTGTCTGCTATTGTTTGGCTCTCACTCCATATAACTCCACAGCAATGTCTTCAGAAGAATAGATGGATCATTCATCTGTAGTTTTAAACTGCCTCGATGCTGAAAGCAAGGGATCACCTGAGTGAAAGCAGCAAGACCACCAGGTTCAGCCTGAAGCCATCTGAGTCACCAAACTAAAGACTGTGAATTCCTTTTACCTTTCATAGACTCTAATTTGACCAGCCCACCCTCCCCCAGTCTGTAATCTGTGTGAACTTTGTGCATGTGCGAAAGTTGGAGCATATCTTATCATTTCACTTAGATCGGTTTAAGTATAACAAAGCAAATCTTTTTCTTTGTTAAACTCAAGAAAATCTGTCCTATTGGTTCTTTATGATGACAGTGCGTGAACAGTTAAGTACTCATTGAATTGGCAAGTATATCCGTTCCAATCAAAAAAACCCTGTTGCGATCAAATGAGGAGAGGGAAATGAAGGGAGTTGTTCGACCCCTCACAACTGGTTTTAACAGCAGGTGACTCCCCTTGTAAGAAATAGGCGCAGGGGTGATGAGACCATACAATTTGGAATGTCCGCAGTCAAAAAAAAAACCTGAGCATTTGGTTTCTGTAGGGTTGTTGATGACCCAGGGTGCTGACTGTGATCTACAGAATGCACATGAGGCTCAAGGCTCTCGTTCAGAACCCACAGCTCCAGGCACAGAAAGGGCTACCACTCGCTCAATATCCAGGTGGTTTGTACAATGAAAACTTTTATGAATGACAATTCTTAAAACATTGGTCTAGGTTTTGGACCAGCTGTAAGATGATGGAACTTTCCACTCATCTTGACGAAAGGTGCTTACAAAGAGCTAGCAAGTTCTGTGTTGTGGATTTCACTTTTTCGAATGTTCAGCAAATTCTGCTTCCAGCTTTAGGGGATCTTTTCTAAGATTCACCTGGTCTTTCTCAAGGAGGTAGATGCTACCCAGGATATGGTGACAGATGAAAGGTCCCCAGAAAGGTTCAAAATTGATCAGGAACATAGAACATACAGTGCAGAAGGAGGCCATTCGGCCCATCGAGTCGGTACCAACCCACTTGAGCCCTCATTTCCACCCTGTCCCCGTAACCCAATAACCCCATCTAACCTTTTTGGTCACTAACGGCAAATTATCAAGGCCAATCTACCTAACCTGCATGTCGTTGGACCGTGGGAGGAAACCGGAGCACCCGGGGGAAACCCACGCAGACACCGGGAGAATGCGCAGACTCCGCACAGACAGTGACCCAGCGGGGAATAGAACACAGTGCTATCCACTTGTGCTACCGTGTTGAACAGACTGTCAGTGCTGGGAGTTGACAAGGCACCGCAGGACTGGCTGAGATGTATCCAAGGATATTAAAGGAAATAAGAATGGATATTGCATGGGTGTTTGCCATAATCTTCCAATCTTCTCTAGACATGTGAGGTGCCAGAGGACTGAAGAAGTGCAAATGTTACCCCCTTGTTCAAATAGATTTATAAGGATAGCCCCAGCAATTACAGGCCAATCAATTTAACATCACTGGTGGGAAAGATCATAGATCATAGAATCTACAGTGCAGAAGGAGGCCATTCAGCCCATCGAGTCTGCACCAGCTCTTGGAAAGAGCACCCTACCCAAGCCCACACCTCCACCCTATCCCCATAACCCAGTAACCCCACACAACCCAAAGAGCAATTTTGGAGACTAAGGGCAATTTAGTATGGCCAATCTATGCTTCTCAAAACAATTATTTCATAGAATTTACAGCGCAGAAGGAGGCCATTCGGCCCATCAAGTCTGCACCGGCATTGGAAAGAGCCCCTTACCTAAGCCCACATCCCTATCCGAACCCTGTAACCCAAAAACCCCACTTAACCTTTTTGGACACTAAGGGGCAATTTAGCATGGTCAATCCACCTAACCTGCACATCTTTGGACTGTGGGATGAAACCAGAGCACCCGGAGGAAACCCACACTGACACTGGGAGGACGTGCAGATTCCGCACAGACAGCGACCCAAGCCAGGAATCGAACCTGGGACCCTGGAGCTGTGAAGCCACGGTGCTAACTACTGTGCTACCGTGCCGCCCTTGTGATATATTTGAGATACAATTGGTAGTCACGTGGAAAATGTAGGATGATTAAGAACACCGTATGGATTTCTAAAGGGAAATGGTGTTTAACTAATTTCCTGGAGTTTTTTTGAGGAGGTAACAGAAAGGGTCAATGAGGGTAATGCTGTTGATGTGGTGTACATGGACATTCAGAAGACATTTGATACAGTGCCACACAACAGTCTTGTGAGAAAAGTTCTAGCTCACTTAATAAAAGGGACAGTAGAAATGTGGATAATGAATGGTTTGGGTATGGAATGCACTGTGGTGGAGGCAGGTTCAATTGAGACATCCAAGAGGGCATTAGATGATTACTTGAATAGAAATAATGTGCAGAGATGCAGGGAAAAGGCAGGTGATTGCCACAAAGACATGATGCTCGTTTCTCATTTGGTGAGCCGGTACAGACATGATGAGCCAAAGGGCTGCAACCTGCTCCATAATAATTCTGTGATCTTTGGCCTCCAGTAACAGCGATGGCATCAAGCAGGTAAGCAAACTAGTCACATTGAAGAATTCCCACAACAAATCAGCCAACAAGCAGTTATTTTTATTCAATTTTTGTAGTTCCCCGGAAATTTAGCTAATTGTGACATGGGACAATAATAGAAGCTGAAATATTTTAAAAATAAATATGTATTTAAAAAATCTATGCAACTTTAATTCTTTAATACAACTTTATTGTATTAATGCCATTAATGCAACCTTAATGCAACTTTAATACAGTACAACAATATTGCAAACTAGAAACTAATGATTGGACCAATTAAAACTGCAGCTTATTAGCACAGAGCGCTGGAAGGCTCCCAATGCCAGCTCAGAGTATTCTACCTTATAGTTTGCAGGGTTGCCTCAAGCTGAATAGTCACTCTAAATTTCATCCGGTGGTCAAACCAGCCAATCAAACGTTAAATATTAAATTGAACTAACAGACTTGCTTGATTCAGGTTTTCGGAGCAGTCTGCCACAGAGGGGTAACTTGTATCCATGGTTCCCAGAAGTGTTTCCTCATGGAGCCACTGAAGTTTCAAACAGAACTTCCTTTTCTCGTCCTCCCTCCCATCCTCCCTCTGCCCCAAGTGTTTCTAGTTTGTTTCCTTTCCTGGTTCTATCGTTATTGTAAATGCTGATCAAAATAAAGCTCATTATTCCTTATAAAACTACTATTGCATTTATTGCATAAATCAGGATTTTGCACATTTGGCATTTGCACTGAATATGGCTCCCTCTTTAATGGGTCTTTATAGAGCTTATTGTCATTTCATAAAACTGGTTAAAGTGGTCAAAATCAGTACATGCATAATGCTTTAAAATGAGATGATCAATTTGATAGTATTGAGATTAATTTTTCTCAGGATGACATTCAGCAATGTTTCTGCTGAATATCTTAATCACTATCTGCGCTATTTACAATTAAAATGGTGGAATCATTAGTTGAATATGAATTGTAGTTCTTATTACTGCTATTCTTTGGAAATTTAGAAAAGAATGACATATAGCCTCATCTCTGTCAAGTTTCCTCATTGCCATTTACAGTCTGGCAGTGGTGCTCATTGTATTATCCAACAGCCATTGGAAGCCCCGCCATCCTTCATTGTTGTTACTGAGTGTTGTTACTGTTGTTACCATTCTTGTTACTGTTGTTGATCGTGCTGGGATCCAGCAATGTTGTCTTTAATTGCCTTGCTCCATAAAGAAAATAAGCCCTACAAAATTCTAAATAAAATTTATTTTTCCTCTTGGGGTTAGGAAGTGCCAACTTCCACTTGGAAACTGCCACAGTGGCATGATTTGATATTCGGAGGTCACTTTGTGGGGTCATGATCCATGCTTCAACATTCTATTTTTTTTTGTGTTGCTTCAGCATTCTAGTGTTTGATAGTTCTGGACATTAACAAAAAAAGTAAACTGGCCTCAGATGATAAACGTGACAGGAATACAATAAGTTTAGGAAAGTGTGGTTCCAGCATCTTCATTTTTATGTGATTCATATTCAAAATAAAGGAGGTCTTAAAAGACTTTTCACCCAAGATTGAACATTATTAAATTAAATAATGCAGTGCTCTTTTTGGGTAAAAAAACCCCCACTGAAACTGAATTAAAAATTGATTTGCCAAACTGATGGTCTTTTTATATTGAGTTTGTAAAATTGTGCCTAAGCAGAGTTAATCTTGTAAATCAGATTCCTGATGTGGAAGTTTGGGTGGGAGCACTTTGTGCAAAAGCTTCCAAAGGAGTAGAATTAGAAGTAGCTTGTTGCGGTTTTCAGAGTCACTGTGAGGCTGAGTCCCCAGGATGTTGTGAAACTGCCCTGTGAATAATGGAAAAACACAAGGTACAGTAACTAGCCAGGACCAGCTGCAAATTTGGTATCACCTGATTTAATCTTAAAGTTGTAAACTCACATACATTTTGTGCTGCATTTCTGTTGCCAATTTCCATATCCTCTTAAAACTGCTGAAGCGTGCATTTGCTATTTGTGTTTGCAGTATACACTTCTTACAATTTGTGGTTTTAGAAATTGGATAGAGCTAAACATCATTCTGGAAAGCTTAATTTCAAACAGCTGTGTAGTGGTATATTTACTGTCGTGAAAATACTTTGAGATAATAAAAACAGACAATGTTGGAAATGTGCAGCAGGTCAGTCAGCATCTGCATGAAGAAAAAACATTTTGGGTGTAACCCGCCCTTCGCATTGTAAACTAAACTTTGTAAAATGTATCTCCAGAGTTTTATGTAATTATTTCAGCTTACCTGAATTTTTTATTTTTATTTTGGATTGTCAGCAGATCAGATTTGCCTTATTGAGTACTGAATAAATTGATTTTGTGGGGCAGTGAAGATGCAAATTTACAATATCATTCCAAAATTATCTGTTCTAGCTTTCTATATTTCTTCTGGTCTTGTGCTTGTCTCAATTGTTTAATGAAGCGTTTCTTTTAGTAGTTTTCTGAGCAACAGGTGTTCGAGAAACATAAGAACTAGGAGCAGGAGTAGGCCATCTGGCCCCTTGAGCCTGCTCCGCCATTCAATGAGATCATGGCTGATCTTTTGTGGACTTAGCTCCACTTTCCGGCCCGAACACCATAACCCTTAATCCCTTTATTCTTCAAAAAACTATCTATCTTTATCTTAAAAACATTTAATGAAGGAGCCTCAGCTGCTTCACTGGGCAAGGAATTCCATAGATTCACAACCCTTTGGGTGAAAAAGTTCCTCCTAAGCTCAGTCCTAAATCTACTTCCCCTTATTTTGAGGCTATGCCCCCTTGTTCTGCTTTCACCCGCCAGTGTAAACAACCTGCCCGCCTCTATCCTATCGATTCCCTTCATAATTTTATATGTTTCTATATGATCCCCCCACATCCATCTAAATTCCACCGAGTACAGTCCCAGTCTACTCAACCTCTCCACGTAATCCAACCCCCTCAACTCTGGGATTGTAGACAGCAGTTGTAGACAAAGTGATACACAGCGGCGGGAAGTCAACACTCAGCTCATAAGTGAATACAATCTTTTTTTAAAAAGATGCAATTTCTTGAAACTCATCCTTTCAGCTAAGCTTTTAGTCTGTACTCCTATCTCTCTCACCATGGAGTGTTGCCCATATATCTTTTTATTTTTCCCGCTCAGGTGCTTATGAACTTTGTTTTGTTAAAGGTGCTTATGAAAATTTAATGGTATTGCCATTGGGCACAGGTAGATAGCAGAACTGATTTTGTGTATTATGTATAAAGATCAAAATAGCATCAACTTTTGGAGCCTTCTACCTGATATTGAGCCTATCCAAAAGAAGCATTAAACTGTTAATATGCCTTTTTCCTTCGTTTACCTGGAATTTTGCAAGGTGCATTGGGCATTTAAATCTGTTCACTTTGTGAGATACAGTGACTGGCTGGCAAACACAAAGTTATGAAAACTAGTGTAGTCCTCAGTGAAATGGAACTGAAAGTGAGTGAGCCATTGAACTTGTTCTAAAATTTTGATAGAGGATCTAGTTGCATTCTCTGCTGTCAGGATTGGGATGTACGTTTTTATTCATTTAAGGGATGTGGGTTTCGCTGGCTGGGCCAGAATTTATTGCCCATCCTTAATTGCTCTCGAGAAGGTGGTGGTGAGTTGCCTTCCTGAACTGCTGCAGTTCATGTGGCATAGGTGCACCCACAGTGCTATTAGGGAGGGAGTTCCAGGATTTTGACCCAGCGACAGTGAAGGAACGGTGATATATTTCCAAGCCAGGATGGTGAGTGACTTGGGAGGGGAACTTCTAGGTGGTGGTGTTCCCGTGTATCTGCTGCCCTTGTCTTTCCAGGAGGTAGTGATCATGGGTTTGGAAAGTGCTTCCTAAGGAGCCATGGTGAGATCCTGCAGTGCATCTTGTAGATGGGACAGACTGCTGCTCTTGTGCATCGGTGGTGGCGGGAGTGGATGTTTGTGGATGGGGTGCCAATCAAGCAGGCTGCTTTGTCTTGGATGGTGTCAAGCTTCTTGAGCATTGTTTGGAGCTGCACTCATCCAGGCAGGTCCACTCGGACTTTTGCCTTGGAGGTTGTGGATATGCTGTGGGAAATCAAGAGGTGAGTTAATCGCCGCAGGATTCCTAGCCTTTGACCTCCTCTTTTAGCTACAAAGATTCATGCCTTTCATAAATTATTCAAGCTTCTGCTGTATTTTATCCATTTGATAGAAATAAACCTAGCTCATTAATTTGAAATCTCTTCCCAGTTTTTGTGAGGTGTTCTCGTATCGCCTTTCTGCATAGTGACTTGGAGTACAGCCAAGTGCAGTGGGCACTCTCAATCTGGAAATGTGCACAGGCGCAAGATCCCTGTCTGAACAAAATTCTGTGCTGCAACCTGTGATAAGTAAAGGATATGAGGTCTGTTTCTCAAAATGTTTTGCAAGGTGCAATGGCTCATTTTAAATACAAGAAAATCGCATCACACCAGTAATGGAGGGCTGTGGGAGATTCTGGTTTCATCATGTACCATGTTGGTTTAAAATTCCTTAAGATTTTGTCCTTGCTGTCACAGATTCTCCTGGATTCTGCCAAGGCTTTGGGGTTTCATTTGTGCAGTTGAGCAAGGTATAGCATGCCCTGAGGTCAGTTGTGGCTTAACTCCAGTACAGTACTTAGGAAATGCGTTAATCCAAGGCTACATCTGCCTGCTTGGATGGATGTTAAAGAACCCATGGCATAATACCAAAAAACGCATAGGGGAATTATCCATGATACTATGGCCAATATTTACCTGTAGATCAATATCACAATAAGCATATTATCTCGTCATTACCACTGCTGTTTGTGGGAGTTTGCTGCACTCAGGTTGGCTGCTGTGTTGCATACGTTACAACAGTGACTAGACTGAAAAAAGGAAAGTACATTTGTAAAGCGTTTCGAGATGTCCAGTGATCGTATTTAGTGTTTTATACATACAAGACTTTCCTTTTTAAATGTTGATTTTAATTTATCTTTATTTTCATTCCTTCTATACAATTTTACAAATGCATTTCAATTCATCACAAAGATCTTACTTGTCCCGCTCACACGCCCAATGCTGTATTTATATTTCTTATCACTGCGTAACTAGTTTGGCTGTGCCTTTGGGCCTCCATGTTTTTCTGACTGAATCATTTGAGAAGTGGATGGTGTGTTTTTGCTCGGCTGAAATTCAGCTCAGCGGATCGTCATCGGCTGTCCCTTGATTTGAGGATGATGCCTACCATAAATTACTGTTCTTTATGTGACTGAACTGGCTGATTTTTAACCCACAGACATGAGGCAGGATTTCCCACGAGGTGGTGGATTTGGATTGCAGATTTGCTTCCTTTTCTTTCCTTCTCTGCCACAGCTCTCTCTCATCATTAAGCCGTACTGACTCAAAGTGTGAAGCAGCTTGATGGACAAGTTGTTGCCATTTTGAATGATTGATAGTCATGGAAACGAGTGGAATATTTCCCTCTTGACCATTGCTTGGAAAATCCTGATATGCATTCTCCTGAATTTCCTACTTCCTGTGGCAGAAAAAATCCTCCCAGAGGCACAGTGTGGTTTTAAACATTCCAGAGGAACCTCTGAAATGATCTTTGTTGCCATAAAAATCCAAGAAGAATGTTGAGAACAAAGCCAGGAGCTCTTCATTGCATTCATCGACCTGACCAAAGAAGTTGACTCAGTGAATTGCAAGGTTGATTGTACTCCAAAGATTTGTACATCCAAGGAGCTTAATTAAAACCCTACAATGTGTTCATAATGATATGACTGCAACTGTCCTGAGTGGGAGGTCGAAAACACATGCCTTCAAAATCCAGACTGGGATCAAAGAAGGCTGCGTGATAGCCCCCATACTATTTACAATCTACCTGAAAGTGGCTATTCACCTCATCAAAGATTAACCGCCCTCTAGTGTCAGTATTAAATATCGCCTAGTTGGCAAACTTTACATCAGTCGCCTTCGTGTTTAAAAAAAACTGACCACTTAGACATAGGTGATTTACTGTTTGTGGATGACTGACTGTAGTGTTGTTGCCCACTCTTCACCAAATTTGCAAGCCAATTTTGATCCCTTCAATTCTACATATACAAACTTGAATGTTGCCAATTTAAAAGTCGTATATGAACCCAAATATTCTATACACACTCACTTCACTCCTTTCACTTCTCTCACACGACCCCCTCTCTAAAGACCATCATTAATGAGGAGATCCAACGGCACATCAGTTGCACCAGTTCAGCATTCTGAAAATTATGGCACTGAGTATTTGACAACAAAGACCCCCACAAGTCAACAAAAGTCCTAGTGCACAACAGTTGCCGTTAAGACACTCCTATACTGCAGTGAGACCTGGACTGCGTTTCAGTGACACATAAGATGACTTGAGAAATTCCATTGACAATGGCCACACTTTGTTCTCCAGATTCAATAGGAGGACCGATAAAAATATACTAGTGTCCTTCTTGGAGGCAGCTCCAGCATCGACGAATGGCATTGTCATCCTTAAGAGAAACACCATCCTGTGAGTGGAGGAGATTTTGTCCATTTGACCTTGGTCTAAAGAAGGCCCTGCTGTCTTCTAAAAAGTTTTGCTTCTCATGTGCAGCACGGTAGCACAAGTGATTAGCACTGTGGCTTCACAGCGCCAGGGTCCCAGGTTCGATTCCCTGCTGGGTCACTGTCTATGCAGAGTCTGCACGTTCTCCTCATGTCTGCGTGGGTTTCCTCCGGGTGCTCCGGGTTCCTCCCACAGTCCAAAGATGTGCAGGTCAGTTGGATTGGCCATTATAAATTGCCCATTCTAAAGTGACCAAAACAAAAGGTTCGGAGGGTTACAGAGATAGTTACAGAGGAAGTGAGGGCTTAAGTGGGTCGGTGCAGACTCAATGGGCCGAATTTCTGCACTGTATGTTCTATGTTCTATGATAGTCAGCATGTTGTTGGATCTCTTGCGTTTTCTCTTCCCACTTCCATGTCTTTTATCTTCTGGATTTGTCTTTGGGCATCAAACTTGAGCTGTTGGAATGCTGCCTTCTTGACTTGTAACCTTGCATTGTTCTCCCCGGCGATGAAGGCTGCTACATGTTTTTGTTCTAAGCAGTCACAATTTTCAGTATCATTTGTGTTGAACCAGTCCTGGTGTTGCCGTGTTCTAGGTAGAGGAGCCTTGTACACTGTCTTTATTTGATCTCATTGTTTTGGAATTGAGTTAGATGTGTGAAGATTTTCCAACCTGCTCATGAGCTGCATTTGGAATTTCTCTCTTCAATTAGGCGGCTTTAGTGTTGAGATCGTGATGATTTTCCTGTTGGAATTTTGGGTCTTGTGGTGTTTTGCTGCTAGGTTAACGTTCATCACTGTCACGTACAGGAGGGGATTTAACGTAACAGTCCAAATTTCTCCTCTCACCACTTGTCCATGAGCAGAAATGTGTTTTGATTTTAATTTCCTCCTTTATAAGCAATGACTTACTTTCCAGCCACTCCGTTTTGGTGTGATCCAAGTTTTATTAACCCCACAGAAAACTCAAAATGGGGTTAGTTTGTTTGCATACACTGAAACACAAGAGAAGAGATGCAACATGGCGGTGTCCTTTTTCACTCCTAAAAGAGGGGGAGATAGGGAAAAGGTGATTCACAGGGCAAAGACCAGAGAAGAAAGAATTATTGTTTCACCTGAGTCCGGAATCAAAGTCCAATAGTGTATTCTTTCCCAGAGATTGGCAGGCTGTAGATTAATGCTGAATAATTCACTGTTTCAGAAGAAATTACTTCCACAATAACATGGGCATAAATAAATGAATTGGCTTGCAGGCGCTGGCACAGAAGTTCCAATGGAAACAGTGTCGAACAGTAGGAGTTGGCATTCATCTGACCGAGCCTTTGTTCTGAGCTGCTGCTTGCTACATGGAAGATGGCAGACTGTTTGACAGTTTCAGCAAGACAGTGTTACCAGTTCTTCTAGTTTGGGGGCTCATGTCACATGGCTTCCATTTGTCCAATTGGTCCATTTCTTTGTTTGGAGAGATTTTTGTTGCAGGGGCCTTTTTCGTAGCAGAGTACTAGGCTCCATTGGGCAGACCTGACTTAAGAAATGTAGATGGCCTTTGTATAATTTCATTTGAATTTGATCTCTGCAGTCATCGGGGTCATGAGCCTCTTTTCAGAGTTAACAATATGTCAGCTTCTCGGATATTGCCAGAGAGATCCCTTTATTCAGGGTTACAGGCAGACATAATATCAACCTTTAAAAATTTTTTGCCCAGTTTTTAATTTTCAGAAATGGATGTGTTTATATATAAATACATATTTCATAAAAATATAGTGTGAGGTCGTAGCTTCATGACAGTAACTGATCGACCAAGTGATGTCTATCCAGCAGGCACCAGTCAAGTGGATCAGCATGGATCAAGTGGTACAAGGGATCAAGTGATACAAGTGATCAAGTATGGGCTGCATGGTGGCACAGTGGTTAGCACTGCTGCCTCACTGCACCAGGGACCTGGGTTTGATTCCAACCTTGGGTGACTGCCTATGTGGAGATTGCACATTCTCCCCGTGTCTGCGTGGGTTTCCTCCGGGTCTCCAGTTTCCTTCCACAGTCCAAAGATGTGCAGGTTAGGTGGATTGACCATGCTAAATTGCCTGTTAATATCCAAAGGTTAAGTGACTTTACAGGGTGATTGGGTCTAGGTTAGGGTGCTCTTTCGGAGGATCGGTGGGCCAAATGGCCTCCTCCTGCACTGTAGAGAATCTATGATTCGATGATACAGCCATCACTTAAATCTTTGATTTGAACAATGACATAGTCCAGCAGTTTCCAATGCATTGATCTAGGATGCGTCCATCTGGTTTTGTATTTGTCCTACTGGTGCAAGAGGATGGTTGTTATAATGATGGCATGCTGAGTACACTTTGTCAGCAGGGAGATACAATTTGCATTGGGTTCTCCCAACCCATTTTTTCCCAGTGTCTCCTCTCCAGGCATTGGAGTCATGACCAACCTTGGCATTAAAGGTTTACAGAAGGATGATCTTTTTTTTCTTTTGGGAAGGTAGTGAGGACTTATCAATTTTTCCTTACATTTCATCAGAGTCGTGGCTCGAGGCATATGCGCTAATGACTGGCATATTGGTTTTGGACGGGTTGTAGGTGAAGGGTCATAACCCTTTCATTTATGCAATTGGGGAGTTCTGGCAGCGCAACCTATTTTTAGGATACCTTTGCCATTTTTGGCCACCCCATTTTCAACATTTACATATTATGGTGGGTGGAAAGAGGCAGGAGACTCAGCAACTCCTGCTGGAGTGAGCACTTCGAGCACCTCCTCAACCCAAGACACAGCCTTCAACACAAGTAGCATGGGTGGGCACCACGGTAGCATGGGTGGGCACCACGGTAGCATGGGTGGGCACCACGGTAGCATGGTGGTTAGCATCAATGCTTCACAGCTCCAGGGTCCCAGGTTCGATTCCCGGCTGGGTCACTGTCTGTGCGGAGTCTGCACGTCCTCCCCGTGTGTGCGTGGGTTTCCTCCGGGTGCTCCGGTTTCCTCCCACAGTCCAAAGATGTGCGGGTTAGGTGGATTGGCCAGGCTAAATTGCCCTTAGTGTCCTAAAAAATAACGTTAATGGGGGTTGTTGGGTTACTGGTATAGGGTGGATACGTGGGCTTGAGTAGGGTGATCATTGCTCGGCACAATATTGAGGACCGAAGGGCCTGTTCTGTGCTGTACTGTCCTAATTCTAATCTAACAACGATATGCCCGGCTTCTTCAGCACTATCAAAGCCATCTATGGTCTGAGTACCCAAGGGCTCACCCCACGGAGAGCCAAAATTGGAGAGGTGCTCATCAAAGACGGGCAGTCAACTCCCGCTGGAGTGAGCACTTCGAGGACCTCCTCAACCCAAGACACATCCTTCAACACAAGTGTCCTCAACACCATCCCACAACATGCTACCCGCCACCATCTCAGCGCAAAGCGAGCTCGCCATGAGACCGAAAAGGCCATCTGACAGCTGAATAGCAACCTCTGGCGCAGATGGAATCTCCGCAGAAGTACTAAAATGTGCCGAAGATGCACTCTTGACAAGAATCCACAACCTCATCACCCTTGTCTGGAAGGAAGAGAACATGCTGGATGATCTCGGAGATGTCTTAATTGTGATCACCTTCGAGAAGGAGACAGGTCCGACTGAGGAAATTACAGAGGGATTTCCCTGCTCTCCGCCACAGGAAATATCATCACCAGAATATTCCTCAATCGCCTCCTCCCAGTGGCTGAAGAGCTCCTTCCTGAGACTCAGTGCGGCTTCTGCCCATCAAGAGGCTCAATGAACATGATCTTCACCACGGGACAAATTAGGAGAAGTGCAGGGAGCAACAACGACCTCTGTACATGGCCTTCTTCGATCTCGCAAAGGCCTTCGATTCTTGTCAGCCGTGAGGGATCGTGGAACATCCTCAAATTCGGCTGCCCGCAGAAATTTATCGGCATTCTCCACCTGCTCCACGTGGACATGCAAGCCGTGACCTCACCAATGGAGCCACCACAGACCCAATACATGTGCAAACTGGGGTCAAATAGGGCTGGGCCATTGCTCCTCTCCAGCTTCCTTGCAGCAACCCTACACCCGATCACACTGAAGCTCCCCGAGTGAAACTAGCCTACCGAACATGCAGGAAACTGTTCACCCTCCTACATATCCAGGTCAGAACCAAGACCACCCCAACCTCTGTTATCAAGCTGCAGTAAGCAGACTGTGTGTTGTGTGTGTGTACGTGTACACGTACCTCGGACTAAACATCTGGACATCAAAGGTTCTCCACCACTCGCTCCTGCCACACAAAACTGCTCTGCAACCATCAAGGAACACGGTGACCCCTAGCACACTGTGAATCATTCCTCAGACCTCAGGAGCCTCCACTCGGTGGAAGCAGATATTGATGACAGTCTTCAGATTGAGGTGCAGTCTTCAGATGCCTGAGGACAGAGTATTCGGAGACCGAGACCTCAAACCCAGTACCAAGCTCATGGTCTACAGAGCAGCCGTGGTCCTCGCCTTCCTGTATGCATCAGCAACATGGACACCTCAAATCCTTGCAAAGATATCATCAACACTACCGCCGCAAAATCTCTGCAAATCCGCTGGCAGGATAGGCATACCAACGTGAGCATCCTCTCCCAGGCCAATTCCTCAAGTATTGAGGCTCTGGTCATGCTCGACCAGTTGCGATGGAAGGACCAAATTGCCTGCATGCCCAACACAAGATTCCCAAAACAAGTGCTCTACTGTGAGCTCTGCAATGACAAGCAGTCACTAGGAGGGCAGAGGAAATGTTACAAGGACACTCTGATATAATTGCAACTGACACGTGGGAATCGCTTGCCTTACAACGCACAAGCTGAAGAAAAGGTATGCGCAAAGATGCCAATCACCTCGAGCATCGTAGGGTGGAGCACATGGAGGCCAAGCGTAAACAGTGGAAGGAGAGTGCAGAAGCTAGAGCATCCCATCCACCTCATCAAGCACCACCTGGCAGACCTGTGGCAGAATCTACGGATATAGGATTGAACTTTTCAAACACCACAAAACTCACCTCCCCAGAGTGGAAGCAAGCCATTCTCGATGCTGAGGGACTGCCCAAGAAGGAAGGATTATTCCTTGGGTAACATTCTCCAGAAAAATGGGGTCAGCAGTCACAGGCCTGATGAAAGCACTGAGCCCTTCTACCTTCTTCATCAATCACCCAACTGCTTCTATTGTCTTCCAATTGCTTGCGCCACAAGCAGACCTGGGCCTGGATGAACAAATCTCCTGTAGTTGCATGTTGGTAAATACAGAGTTGCATTCTTTGGTTCTCAAACAGATTTGCGCATATTTGTTCTTGATTCCATTAAGCTTCTAGCTTCCAAGCCATGTGGAGCAACATCTCACACTCCCTCATCAGATCTCAGCTTCTTCCATAAACTAACTCATCTGATTGCTTTTCTCCACTTGTCCCATTCCTACCTCTCTCCATCTGTTGCCAAACTATCAATAAAATTGTTCAATTTTTTAACATCAGCCTTACGAGTGTGATGAATGTAGAAATTGGTATTTTATATCTGTTTCAGTACGGTTATTAAAGGATTGGTTAATTAATAGAAAGCAAAGAGTGGGGATTAATGGGTGTTTCTCTGGTTGGCAATCAGTAGCTAGTGGTGTCCCTCAGGGATCCGTGTTGGGCCCACAATTGTTCACAATTTACACTTGGGCCCCAACTCCAAATCATCTATGTAATGTGACCAAGTTTGCAGACGACACTAAGATGAATGGTAAAGCAAAAAGTGCAGAGGATACTGGAAGTTTGCAGAGGGATTTGGATAGGTTAAGTGAATGGACTAGGGTCTGGCAGATAGAATGTTGACAAATGTGAGTTATCCATTTTGGTAGGAATAACAGGAAAAGAGACTATTATTTAAATGATAAAATATTAAAACATGCTGCTGTGCAGAGAGACCTGGGTGTCCTAGTGCATGAGTCGCAAACATTTGGTTTACAGGTGCAACAGGTGATTAAGAAGGCGAATGGAATTTTGTCCTTCATTTCTAGAGGGATGGAGTTTAAGACTAGGGAGGTTATGCTGCAATTATAAAAGGTGTTAGCGAGGCCTTACCTGGAGTATCGTGTTCAGTTTTGGTCTCCTTACCTGAGAAAGGACGTACAGGCGCTGGAGGGTGTGCAGAAGAGATTCATGAGGTTAGTCCCAGAGTTGAGGGGGTTGGATTACCTGGAGAGGTTGAGTAGACTGGGACTGTACTCGTTGGAATTTAGAAGAATGCAGGGGGATCTTATAGAAACATATAAAATTATGAAGGGAATAGATAGGATAGATGCGGGCAGGTTGTTTCCACTGGCGGGCGAAAGTAGAACAAGGGGGCATGACCTAAAAATAAGGGGAAGTACATTTAGGACTGAGCTTAGGAGGAACTTCTTCACCCAAAGGGTTGTGAATCTATGGAATTCCTTGCCCAGTGAAGCAGTTGAGGTTCCTTCATTAAATGTTTTTAAGATAAAGATAGATAGTTTTTTGAAGAATAAAGGGATTAAGGGTTATGGTGTTCAGGCCGGAAAGTGGAGCTGAGTCCACAAAAGATCAGCCATGATCTCATTGAATTTTAACCATTTACTTGTTGACCAAAAGATACCTAATGCAGCATTATTATTATTGCCTGAGATTGCTTGGCAAGTAGATCATTTATGAGGGATTGTGTGTTGTCCTAGCTAAACGAGTGATGGGACATCAAAGTGGGATACAGATGATGTAATTAATGGGAGGAGCCAGTTCTGGTTGTAGTTTTTCAGTGTGCTGATGTTTTTTAGTCGAACAGTAGTTTTTCCAAATTCTCAGGTTGAACAGAAGTGTCTGACAAGACAGAAGGATTTTCAGGTTGGTCCTGAAAGGTTCTCTCTCTCTCTCCAAAGTACTGCACAGATGAGCAAGTAAATGTTAACTTTATTTATAAGTGGTCTTTGAACTGTATTCAGTTGCTTGGTTAGAATAGTTATAGAGAAGGTATAAGGCATAAAGTGTTTTCCTTGTGTGGCACAGTGATTAGCACTGCTGCCTCACAGCGCCACGGACCCAGGCTCAATTCCAACCTGGGTGACAGTTTGTGTGGAGTTTGTACTTTCCCCAGTATCTGAATGGGCTTCCTCCGGGTGCTCTGGTTTTCTCCACAATCCAAAGATGTGCAGGTTAGGTGGATTAACCATGCTAAATTGCCCCTTAATGTCCAAATAGGTTAGGTGGGGTTATGGGAATAGGACGCGGGCCTGGGTGGGGTTCTCCTTCAGAGGGTCAGTGCAGACGCGAAGGGTAAAATAGCCTCCTGCACAGTAGGGATGTTTAAGAACTGTTTGACTGATAATTGTAAAGCTATTTTCTTTGATATTACTGTGGCTAATTCTGTATTTCAAGTAAAGTTTGTCTTCACATAAAAGATACCTCTTGGTCAGAGTCATCACTCCTGGGGTGAAGTATTCTTTCCTCTCAGTTTTACAAAATAGTTTGGGGCTCTTGCCCGGTATCCTAACAAATCTTGGGGTCGGGTCTGCAATCTCAACAGAATTGAGGCTCTTTCCTAGGATTACAAAGTATAATTCCTTGTTTGGTTTGGGATTATTGAATTTAATGAGTGTGTGAGGATTTGGTGCTTTCTTCCAGATGTTAAATTCTGTCATAAAATTTACAGTACAGAAGGAGGCCATTCGGCCCATCGAGCCTGTACCGGCCATTGGAAAGAGCACCCTACTTCAGCCCATACCTCCACCCTATCCCTGTAACCCAGTAACCATTCCTAACCTTTTTGGACACTAAGAGCAATTTAGAATGGCCAATTCACCAAACTAGCACATCTTTGAACTGTGGGAGGAAAGCAGAGCACCTGGAGGAAACCCACGCAGACACAGGGAGAACGTGCAGACTTCGTACAGACAGTGACCCGAGCCGGGAATCAAACCTGGGACCCTGGAGCTGTGAAGCAACTGTGCTAACCACTGTGCTACCTTGCCATCCACCATGCTGTCAGTTTAAATAGGGAGTGACTGAGTTTTGGTAGCTGGGTTTCCTAGGTGTGGAAGAGGTCACTCCGGTTGATTTACAAAGTGGGGTTAAAACGGAACTTTTGGATTTGGCTGTCAAACTGCAGTTACCTTTACTTGAAGGTGTGAGGAAGATGGGATAATTAAGCGATTGCTCAGCATTTAATTTTGCTAGAGGCATAGTCTGAATCATTAGAATTAGTTAAAATTCAATTGCAGATGAAACAATTAGAAATTCAGGAAAAGGAAATAGCTTCTCAAAAGGCAATTGAACTGAGTAAACCTCAGGTAGAAATGGAAAGATGAGCAAAGGAAGAAAGTGACAATGGCAGTTGTTAGAGAAAAAGAAAGAGAATTTGAACTTTGGAAAATGGAACTTCAAAGGGATCATCAACTTAAAATGTTGAAGGCCAAGGCAGAATTTGAGGAAAGTTTAGAGGGAGGAGAAATCCCTCTTAATCAAACGCCTAGTGGAGATAGGCTTAAATATATTCAAGCACTGCCAAGGTTTGACGTAAAAGATGTGGAAGCCTTTTTTTTTCTTATTTGACAAAGTAGTTAATCAGTTGAACTGGCCAAAAACCGTGTGGGTATTGTTGGTTCGAACAAAGTTGGCAGGTAGAGCTAGTGAAGTGTTTGCATAGTTATCTATCTAGAGCTATCTAGGGATTATGATGACGTGAGAAGAGCTGCTTTAAGTGCATATGAACTAGTGCCAGAAGCCTACAGATGGAAGTTTTGAAAACTAAGGAAAGAACCAGGTCAAACATATATAGAATTTGAAAAATCAAACAAAATAATTTTGATAGGTGCATAAGAGCATTAAAAATAGATCAAACATGAAATTCTGAAGGAACTGGCAGCAAATTGGCAGAGAATTTTGAATTTGTTCATAAATTAATATTTGGTTTTCCACATCAATTTCAATCTGTGAAGGATAGAAACTGGGGAAATGAGAAATCCACAGGTGGTCAAGGTAAAGGAGGTTTAGTTGGGGATATTAAGGAGATTTTGCCTCAGGTAAAAAGGAAACTTATGAGAGTGGAAGAGAGATAAGAAAACTTCAATGTTTTTATTGTAGTAAGGTTGGACACCAAAGTTGCAGTTTTAATGGCTTAAGGCAAGGCAAATTCTTTAAAACAGGTTTGGTCAGTAAGGTTTATTAAAGTGGCAAAATAAACCATGGTTGCAGCTGAAAAGTTGTAAAGCGAGTACAACCGGTTCAGATGTTGGTTGAAGGTGTCAGATCTTTTTAAAGATTTTATTTGTGAGGACAAGGTTTACTTGTGTGCACACGGTTGAGTAGGTTAGGAGGTTAAGGTCTTAAGGTTATACAGGAGCAAGTCAATCTTTAATGGTGAGAGATAATGAGGTTTGTAGTTAAGAAGGAATATTGCAGGAAATGGTGGTAATATCTGGGGTTACAGGTGAAGTGAGTGGTATTCCATTTTGTAGGGTAAGGTTAGAGAGTCTGGTCAAAAATGCTGAAATGGTGGTAGGAGTAATAGAGAAATTGCCTTTATCAGGAGTACATTTATCCTGGGTAATGATATAGCTGGATCACATGGGAGTGATGTCTACTGTGGTTGAAATGTCGTTGGAAAGTCACATCCTGGTCAGGTGTTTCCAGGTTGTGAGGTAACAAAATGAAGCCACTGGTTGAGACAGTAGTAGGAGAAATCGAGGAGTTACAGATAGGAAGGCTGAGGTTCAGTTATCAGAAACAATCTTTGACCAGATGGTTGATAAAGACCAAGAGCAGGATGAAGATGATATCTTTAGACAAAGGATAGTTGGTACAATTACAACAGAAGGGTTCGCAGACAAAGTAGTTGTATCAGAAAGCATACACAGAAATATAACTTGAGTGTATACATATTCAGGCAGATGGGAAATGGGCAGAGGTTAATCAAGTTGTATTACCGGTGGGTTATAGAAAGGAATTTTTGTGGGTAGCGCATGAGGTTCCAGTCAGGGGTCATTTAGGAGTAAGGAAAACTTGAGCAAAAATTAAAAAATATTTTTATTGGCCTGGACTACATAAGGATGTGGTGGGATTTTTCTGTACATGTCAGGTTAAGAAAACCTCAAGTGGTAATCAAACCAGCACCCTTGATACTCAATCCGGAATTTGAGGAAGCTTTCACTATGGTCCTAATTGATTGCATTAGATCCCTTTCTAAGACAAAAAGTTGGAATCAGTATTTGTTGACCATAATCAATGAGTCTACTCGATTGCCAGAGGCCATTTTATTAAGAAATATTATAGCAAAGAGGGTTGTAGTGAACAAATAAAGAACAAAGAACAGTACGGCACAGGAACAGGCCCTTCGGCCCTCCAAGCCTGTCTCGATCACATGTCCTATCTAAACCTGTATCCTCTGTACCTCATCTGTTCATGTGTTCAGCTAGTTAAATCTTCAAGGTCACGAACGTATCTGCCTCAACCATCTCACTTAGCAGTGCATTCCAGGTCACCACCACCCTCTGTGTAAAAACCTTCCCCCGCACATCTCCACTGAACCTATCCCTCCTCACCTTCAACTTGTGCCCCCTTGTAATTGTCATTTCCACCCTGGGAAAAAGTCTCCAACAGTTCACCCTATCTACACCCCTATTAAACTATCAGGTTGCCCCCTCAGCTTCCTAGTCTTTCTAGTGAGAATAATCCCAGTTTATTCAATCTCTCCTCATAGCTAATACCCTCCATACCAGACAACATCCTGGTAAACCTTTTCTGTATTCTCTCCAAAGCCTCTACGACCTTCTGGCAGTGTGGTGACCAGAATTGGACACAGTATTCCAAATGTGGCCTAACCAACGTTCTATATAACTATAATTTGCAAACCTTTATACTCAATACCCCATCCGATGAAGGCAAGCATGCCATATGCTTTCTTTACCACCATTTCCGCCTATGCTGCCACTTTTAAGGATCTGTGGACGTGCACGCCCAGATCTCTCTGTGTGTCTATGCTCCTGATGGTCCTACCTGAATTGGATCTACCAAAATCCATCACCTTGCATTTGCCTGGGTTAAATTCCGTTGCCATTTCTCTGCTCAATTTTACAGGCTATCTGTATCCTGCTGTATTCTCTGACAGTCTTCATCACTATCTGCAATTCCAGCAATCTTAGTATCATCCGCAAATTTGCTAATCAGACCAGCTATGTTTTCTTCCAATTCATTTATATATATATATATATATATATATATATATATATATATATATATATATATATATATATAATACAAACGGAACACCACTAGTTACAGACCTCCATTCCGAAAGACACACTTCCATTGCTACCCTCTGTCTTCTGTGGCCAAGCCAGTTCTGACCCCGTGTGATTTAATCTTTTGTATCAGCCTGCCATGAGGGACCTTATCAAATGCTTTACTAAAGTCCATGTAGACAACATCCACAGCCCTTCCCTCGTCAATCATTTTTGTCACCTCCTCAAAAAACTCAATTAAATTAGTGAGACACAACCCCCCTCGTACAAATCCATGCTGTCTGACACTAATAAGACCATTCATTTCCAAATACGCATAGATTCTATCACTAAGAATCTTTTCCAACATTTTCACCATCACTGACGTCAAGCTCACTGGCGTATAATTACCCGGGTTATCCTTGCTACTCTTCTTAAATAACGGGACAACATTGGCTATCCTCCAATCCTCTGGGACCGCACCGGTGGCCAATGAGGAAACAAAGATTTCTGTTAGTGACCCAGCGATTTAATCTCTTGTCGCCCTCCGAAATCTGGGATAGATGCCATCTGGCTCTGGGGATTTGTCTACCTAAATGCTTTTTAACACACCCAACACGTCCTCCCTCGTAATAATGACTTGTTCTAAAGTGTTTGCATATTCCTCTGAGACACCACCAATTAACATGTCCCTCTCCTTTGTGAATACCAATGCAAAGTACTGATTAAGGATCTCACCTACTTCCTTTGGCTCTACGCATAATTTCCCTCCTTTGTCATTGAGTGGGCCAACTCTTTCTCTAGCTACCCTTCTGTTCCTAATATACGTATAAAATGCCTTGAGATTCTCCTTCAGAATGTCTGCCAGGGAATTTTGGGACCCTTTTTGCCCTCCTAACTCCTTGTTTGAGCTCTTTTCTATTTTCCCTGGATTCCTCAAGTGCTTCATTTGTTTTTAGTTGCCTAGACCTCATGTCTGCATCCTTTTTCTTGTTGACTAGACTCGCAATTTCTCTGGTCATCCACGGTTCCTGATTCCTGCCTTTCCTGGCTCTGTAGCATGGTGGTTAGCACTGTTGCCTCACAGCGCCAGGGCCACAGGTTTGATTCCTGGCTTGGGTCAATGTCTGTGCGAAGTCCACACGTTCTCCCTGTGTCTTCATGAGTTTCCTCCGCGTGTTCTGGTTTCCTCCCACAAGTCCCGAAAGACATGGGGCGGTATTCTCCGCTCCCGATAAAAATCGGGATGGCCGTGATGAAATCGGCCGAGGTTCACGACGGCCTCGGGGCCCGCTCCCCACGTCTAATTCACCCCCACCCCCGGGGGGCTAGGAGCGGGCCTCCGTCTTTCCCGGCTGCGACCTCGTCGCGACGCGCAAAACGGCGCATTTGTGAGTTGCCGGTTCCAACCCGCGGATGACTTCATCGCGCAGATGGCGCGAACCGCGCATGCTCGGTGGCCGTCTTTCTCCTCAGCAGCCCGGCAAGACGTGACGGCTTGATCTTGCCGGGCGGCGGAGGGGAAAGAGTGCGTCCGTTTTGGACGCTGGCCTGACGATCGGTGGGCACCGATTGCGGGCCTGTCCCCTCCAGAGCACAGTCGTGGTGCTCCCGTGCCAATCGGGCCCCTAGATGCCCCAAAAGGACATCTGGCGCCCGTTTCACGAATGCAGTGACCAGGTGTGGTTGCTGCTGTGGTGAAATGGGTGTGAAGGATCCGGCCACTCGGCCCATCGGGTTCGGAGAATCGCCGTTCGCCGTAAAAAACGGCGAGCGGCGATTTTTCCGAGCGGTGGGGGGAGTATCACTGGGGTCGCCAGGGGGGCGTGAAAAATGTCGGGGGGCCCTCTCATAATTCTCTCACGCCACGTGGGGAGCGGAGAATTCCGCCCATGCTGTAACATGATTTGGACATTCTGAATTCTCCCTCAGTGTACCCGAATAGGTGCCAGAGTGTGGCGACTGGGGGATTTTCACAGTAACTTCATTGCAGTGTTAATGTAAGCCTACTTGTGACAATATTAAAAATTATTATTATTATCCTTTTCATCAGCACATTGTCTGTCCTGTACTCCCATCAACTGCTCCATAAAAGGCTCCCACATGCCAAATGTGGATTTACCCTCAAACAACCTCTCCCAAACAATATCTCTAAATCCTGCCTCATCTGGTTGTAGTTAGCCTTCCCCCAATTTAGCACCTTAACCCTAGGACAACACTGGTCCTTTTCCATGAGTATCCAAAAGCTTACGGAATTGTTGTCACTATTCGCCACATGTTTCCCCACTGCAACTTTGAAGACCTGGCTGGACTTATTCCCTAGTACTAGGTCCAGTTTAGCCCCTTCTCTAGTCGGACTATCCACATATTGTTCCAAAAAACCTTCCTAGACACACTTAACAGATAAGGACACCAAAACTGCAGTCAATGCACCAGGTGTGGCCTCACCAATATACTCTAATCCTCTCACTATGAAGGTCAACATACCATTTGCCGCCTTTACTCCCTGCTTTACCTGAGGGCATACTTTCAGTGACTTGTGCTCAAGGTCACCAAGGTCTCACTTGAGTATCCACCTCTCAATTTACACACATTCAAATAATCTGCTTTCCTATTTTTGCTACCAAAATGAGTAAACTCATATTTATCCACATTATACTGCATCTGCCATGTACATGGTCACTCACTCAGCCTGCCCAAATCCCACTGATGAATCTCTGCTCATCCTTCCAAACAACTGTATTACCTGCACATTTGGAAATACTACATTTAGTTCCCTCGTCCAAATCATTAACATACAATGTGAACAGCTGGGGTCCTGGCACAGATCCCTGCGGCACCCCAATAGTCTCTACCTGCCAATCAGAAAAAGACCCATTTGTTCCAATTGTTTGCTCCCTGTTTGCTAACCAGCTTTCAATCCATCTCAAGACACGACCGGTAATCCCATGGGCTTTAACTTTACATATTAATCTGCTAAAGGAGACCTTGTCGAAAGCTTCTGAAAGTCTAAATATGCCATATCCACCTGTTATCCCTGGTCAACTCTACTAGTTACATCTTCAAAGAATTCCAATAAATTTTTCAAGCACATTTTCCTTTCATAAATCCATGCTGACTTTGTCTGATTACACCATTGCTTTCCAAATGCTGTGCTATGAAATTCTTGATAATGGACTCGAGCAACTTCCCTCTACTGATGTTAGTCTCACTGGCCTATAGTTCTCTGTTTTCTCTCTCCTTCCCTTTTTGAATAACGGGTTATATTGTATCAGGGGCTGGTTTAGCACAGTGGGCTAAACAGCTGGCTTGTAATGCAGAACAATGGCAGCAGTGCTGGTTCAATTCCCGTTCCGGCCTCCCCGAACAGGCACTGGAATGTGGCGACTAGGGGCTTTTCACCGTAACTTCATTGAAGCATACTTGTGACAATAAGCGATTATTATTAATTATTATTATATTAATGGGTTATATTGGACTCGAAACTCGAATATTGGACTCCTTTGTCTTCGTGCAGATGCTGCCAGACCTGCTGAGATTTTCCAGCATTTTCCCTTTTACATAGAACATAGAACATAGAACGATACAGCGCAGTACAGGCCCTTCGGCCCTCGATGTTGCACCGACATGGAAAAAATCTAAAGGCCATCTAACCTACACTATGCCCTTATCATCCATATGCTTATCCAATAAATTTTTAAATGCCCTCAATGTTGGCGTGCTCACTACTGTTGCAGGTAGGGCATTCCACGGCCTCACCACTCTTTGCGTAAAAAACCCACCTCTGACCTCTGTCCTATATCTATTACCCCTCAATTTAAGGCTATGTCCCCTCGTGCTAGCCACCTCCATCCGCGGGAGAAGGCTCTCGCTGTCCACCCTATCTAACCCTCTGATCATTTTGTACGCCTCTATTAAGTCACCTCTTAACCTTCTTCTCTCTAACGAAAACAACCTCAAGTCCATCAGCCTTTCCTCATAAGATTTTCCCTCCATACCAGGCAACATCCTGGTAAATCTCCTCTGCACCCGTTCCAAAGCTTCCACGTCCTTCCTATAATGAGGCGACCAGAACTGTACGCAATACTCCAAATGCGGCCGTACTAGAGTTTTGTACAACTGCAACATGACCTCATGGCTCCGGAACTCAATCCCTCTACCAATAAAGGCCAACACACCATAGGCCTTCTTCACAACCCTATCAACCTGGGTGGCAACTTTCAGGGATCTATGTACATGGACACCGAGATCCCTCTGCTCATCCACACTACCAAGAATTTTACCATTAGCCAAATATTCCGCATTTCTGTTATTCTTTCCAAAGTGAATCACCTCACACTTCTCCACATTAAACTCCATTTGCCACCTCTCAGCCCAGCTCTGCAGCTTATCTATGTCCCTCTGTAACCTGCAACATCCTTCCGCACTGTCTACAACTCCACCGACTTTAGTGTCGTCTGCAAATTTACTCACCCATCCTTCTGCGCCCTCCTCTAGGTCATTTATAAAAATGACAAACAGTTTTAGTTTCAGATTCCAGCATCCGCAGTAATTTGCTTTTATTCAGGCTTACATTTGCTAACCTCCAATCTGTAGCAATCATTCCAGAGTCCAAAGAATTTTGGAAAATGACCACCAATGGATCTACTATTTCTAGGGCCACTTTCTTAAAAATTCTGGGATGAAGATTATCAGACCCTGGAGTCTGCCTTCAATCCCATTAATTGACCCAAAACCATTTCTTTACTAATTCTGATTCCCTTCAGCTCCTCACTAAAACGTGTGCTTCTCAGATCTTATGGTACATTATTTGTGTCTTCCTTTGTGAAGACAGAAGCAAAGTATGAATTTAGCTCCTCAGCCATTTTGTTGTTCCCTGTTATGAATTCCCCCGTTTCTGATTGTAAGGGGCCTACATTGGTTTATTTCAATCTTTCTCTCTATACTTTTACAGTCAAATTTTATGTTCCCCGCTAGCTAACTTTCATGTTGTATTTTCCCCTTCTTAATCAATCCCTTGGTCCGCCTTTGCTGAATTTTAAACTATTCCCAATCCTCAGATGTATTGGTATTTCCTGCTAATTTTTCTGCCTCTTCTTTAAGTCTAATACTATCTCTGATTTTTTTTGTAAGCCATGGTTTGGCCACAGTTCCCTTTTTACTCTTGGGCCACCAAGGAATGAACAACTTTTGGAGTTCACCGATCCGTTCCTCGAAAACCTGCCATTGCCTGTCCACAGTCCTTCCATTCAGTAATGATTCCCAGTCCGTATCAGCCAACTTAAAAATTTTTTTTTTACAGTACCCAATTCATTTTTTCCAATTAAGGGGCAATTTAGCGTGGCCAATCCACCTACCCTTCACATCTTTGGGTTGTGGGGGCAAAACCCACACAAACACAGGGAGAATGTGCAAACTCCACATGGACAGTGACCCAGAGCCGGGATTGAACCTGGGACCTCAGCACCATGAGGCAGCAGGGCTAACCACTGCGCCACCGTGCTGCCCAGTATCAGCCAACTTGTACCTCATACCATCATAGTTACCTTTATTGAGGTTCAGAGCCCTGGTCTCATAATCAACTAACTCACTATCAAGCTTAATAAAGAATTCGATAATATTGTGGTCACTCAATCCCAACTAGATTGCTAACTAATCCTTTCCCATTGCGCAACACCCAGTCCAAGATGGCCTGTTCCCTTGTTGGTTCCTCGACGTATTAGTCCAGAAATCCATCCCGTATACACTCAAGAAATCCTTCCTCTATTGTACTAAGACTAATTTGACTCGCCCAATCTATATGCAGATTAAACTCGCCCATAATCACAGATGGTCCTTTATCACACGCGTCTCTGATTTCCTGTTTAATGCTATTCCTAAAATTTTATCAAGCAGTTTGGTGGTCTGTATACCACCCCTATGAATGTGTTTTGCCCCTCAATGGTTCTTAACTCGACCCAGACAGATTTCACATCATCTGTACTGATATTTTTCCTCAATATTGTCTCAATATCTTCTTTAATCAATAAAATAACTCCACCACCTTTTGCTTTCTGTCTATCCTTCCTAAAAACTGAATAAAACTCAATGTTTAGTTCCCATCATTGGTCACCTTAGAGCCACGACTCCGTACCCTTAACTATATCATATCCCTTTACATCTATCTGAGCAACTAATTCATCCATTTTATTTTGAATGCTTTGCGTGTTCAGGTACAAAACCTTAAGTCTAGTTCTTTTCATATTCCTTGTCCCGTTCCTCGTATTTTTTTTAGAGTAAAATAGAAGAGCAGATATATAGGCAAAATCCGGAGAAGTGTAAAAGTAATAGGTTAGTGATAGTACTTCCCCAACATTAACTGGGGTAGTGTTTAGAGGGAGCATAATTCTTAAAATGTGCCTAGGAGAACTGTAAGCCATAGAAGGTCTTATTAAATTCGGTCTTCACCCAGTTTAGAACTTTGATTTCAGGCCCGTCCTTGTCCTTTTCCATAACAATCTTGAACCTAACAGAGTGATCGGTGTCTGCAAAATGCTTCCCCACTGACACTTCAACCACTTTTTGTCCCCGGTGGAATTTTATAAGCAGTTTTGCGACGGAGCTGGCTCCCCACCTGTTTGGCATGTTTAGTGAGGCGGGTGGAAAGGAAGAGCTGCAGGCTACTTTTAGCGCAGGCGTTGATTTCACTGTTCCCGAAAATGGGAAAGGACCCACTGGAGTGTGGTCCTGTAGGCCATTTCCTTGCTGAATATGGACGTGAAAGTCCTGGCATAGGTGTTGGCGTGTAGGCTGGAGGGGTATGTGCCGGAGGTGGTTTCTGAGGACGAAACAGGTTTGTGAAGGGGAGGCAGCTCGATAGCAATTTTTACTCCATCAGGGGGCAAGAGCCGGAGGTGATAGTGCCCACCCCGATTGATCCTTTTAACTAATACCTTGTCCTGCTTTCCCAACCACCCATATATCCCCAATCCTGACCTTGCCCCACCTCGTCTCGGAGCAGCATTTTCTCAAGTAGCGTGTACTCCGGTAGTTGGACAGGTAGAAACGTTTCCCCTTGACGGAGGGATAAATGACAGGGGCATAGATTTAAGGTATGGGAAGGAGGTTAACAGGGGATGTGAGGGGAAACAAATTCACCCAGTGGGTGGTGGGCATCACAAACTCACTGCCAGAAAGGATGGTGGAGGCAGAGACCTTCATAACATTTAAGAAGTATTTAGATGTACACTTGCGATGCCAAGTCTTACAAGGTACAGGCCAAGTGCTGGAAAATGGGATTGGAATACTTTGGTGGTTGCTTTTGGCCGGTGCAGATGTGATGGGCCAAAGGATTTTTTCTGTGCTGTAGGCTTCTAAGGAATCAAGGGTTACGACGATAGAGCAGGAAAGTGAAGTTCAGATCGAGGTTCAGCTCTGATCACCTTCAGTGGCAGAGCAAGTTCAGGAGTTGAATGGACTCCTCTTGCACCGATTTCTTATGTTCTTCCTTAATCAGCCATGTTGGGGTGGGATTAGAGGTCACGTGTCCACTGGACTGGTGATAACAGATTTTCTTTCCCACCAAACATTAGTCAACCAGCTGCAACCTCACGGCTACTTTTGCTGGTATCTGCTTTAACTTTCAGATTTACCAAAAAAATTGAATTAATCTCGATCAGTCACGGAGACTAAATTCCTCAGTGTCCATACTGACAGTGGTAAAGCAGCATGTACTGTAAGTGCGCCATAATGGAGAAGTCTGAGAAATGAATTAAATTTATTCTCGCGCCTCATCAGAATAAATCGTGTGCAGTGATGCAGCTCACTTGATGAGGCCTTCCTAGTTTTACGCCATGCCAAGGCCCACGTTTGGGCAGGAGCAGGGCAACCAGGAGAGGAACAAGGAACAGCCTGCAGTGTTCTACTGTTGCTTTTTAGAGTCAGGAAGAACTCTTCGCCTTTTGACTCCATAAAATACAAGCCTTTTAATTATTTTAGGCCTTCATTGAGCATCCTCCAGCAGCCACTTCAATATAAACTAGATACAATTATCACAGATCCCAATTTGCAGGCACCAGAGTTAGTATTTTTAATCTGATGGCTTGGGTATTGCACTTCAGGTGGACATCTATTCCTCTCTTGAATAAAATTTTGAAGGAACCCATGTGCTACAGATTTGGAGAAATGTCGGTGTACTTGTTTAAGAAATTTTGCCAAAATCTATTCTGATCCTTACAAATCAGAAATAGTTGATTTACCATATTCAACCTGTTTAACTTGTTTATTTTTCTTTGTCTGTTCAATGCTTTTTAAAATCTACTTTCGTTTAGGTGACATGCATAGCTTATACTTGGATACGAAGACTTCATGTTTGTTAGATTGGATTGTATTCAGCCATCAGGAATATATTTCTCTTTAAATAAATATTTGCAGTTGATTACTTTCAACAATATGAAGAGGATGTAACATTTTGTTAGTGAAAAAGCCTGTATGAATGTGCAAGATCTCCTAATGACATGTGTAAACTGAAAGTAATTTAATTTCATCCTGTGTTAAGAGTATGCCAGGTGCCTAAGATTTGTGGCTTAGGATGTGGCTTTCATTGGCTTCAATAGTACCAGACATAGGGAAGCAAATTCGGCATGCAAACGAGAGATTCTCTGAAGCCCCTGTACTTCTGTTCTGAGATCACGTCTGTTGGTCACATGACCTTTCTGGCTAGTCTTTTCGTGACAAGACAGCTAGTGCTCTTTTCCGGAGTTGAGGTTACCACTGATGACATGCTGGACACTTTTAGAAAATGTGTAGATCGGATCGTGAGAAAATGGGGGAAAAAAAGCAGAAGATTCACTTTCCTTTTTTGTTTCACATTAAGTGTGGCTTCATAGGGATGCATGAATGTTTGCGTGCGAATGCAATATATCACATCATCAGTACGGTGGTGTTGGTGACAGGATGGAATTAGAAACTGAAGTCTGAGAGTTTCAAATTTAGCTTTTTTAGTTAATTTGTTCTCATTACTTGATGTGAGAAGAATTCTTAAATTTAAGAAACTTTAAAGTGTTCACAGCGATACTGATGAAGGATCCCCAGCTGAAACTTTCCTTCAAACCAAGGATTGGTTTCAAATTTGCAAACGATCTAGAAGCTTATTTTAAAGTGAACAAGTGTCAGATTGCAGAACAATTTTAAATTTATTTTCATTTATTGATCCTAACCTTAACTCCTAACTCCTTTCCTTGCACTCTGCTCCACCCCAACCGTACCCAAATTTCCCTGAATGACGGACTCTCTACTGACTTGCTCCCAATCTTTTTAGCTGGCAAGAGTAATGAAAAGGATACAGGAAATGGAGATTTTGCAGTACATGCAGAATTCCTTTCTTATCCAGTATTTGAAAAGTTCAACTGTCTGTGCGGAGTCTGCACATCCTCCCCGTGTCTGCGTGGGTTTCCTCCGGGTGCTCCAGTTTCCTCCCACAGTCCAAAGATGTGCAGGTTAGGTGGATTGGCCATGATAAATTGCCCTTAGTGTCCAAAAATTGCCCTTAGTGTTGGGTGGGGTTACGGGGATGGGGATAGGGTGGAGGTGTTAACCTTGGGTAGGGTGCTCTTTCCAGGAGCCGGTGCAGACTCGATGGGCCGAATGGCCTCCTTCTGCACAGTAAATTCTATGTATAAGTGAAGGAGCAAGGGGAACATCAAAGCAGGCTGGTGGAATGCGGTTACACATGTCAAATGAAATTCAATCAGAAGTGTTGAAGTGATAAATTTTGGTTGGAGGAAGAAGGAAAGGCAAAATAAAATAAAGGATACAATTCTAAAGGGGGTGCAGGCACAGAGGGACTTGTGACAAATTGTCAAATGTGGCAGGGCAGATCACGAAAGTGATTAATAATGCATATTGGGATCTTGGACTTTATAAACAGAGGCATAGAATACAATGACGAGGAAGTTAAGGTGAACGTTTATAAAGCACTGGTTTAGCCTCAGCTGGGTATTATGTCCAATTTTGAACACCACATTTTCGGAAGGATATGAAATAATAGAATGGGTGCATAAAAATTTAATAAGATTGGAATGGTTGACTTCAGTTCCACAATTAAATTGGAGAACCTGGAGCTACTTCATAACTGGAAAGAGGGATTGAAAATGATGAGGCGTTTGGACAGAGTAGATCGAGAGAAATTGTTTCCATTGGCAGAAGGGTTGAGAATCCAAGGACACCAATTTAAAGTGAATGACAAAAGAACCAAGGCGACATGAGGAAAAACTTTGTTATGCAGGTTAAGATCTGGAATGCACTGCCTGAGTGTGGTGGTGGCAGATTCAATTCTGACTTTAAAAAGAGAATTCTGAGTGGAAAACAATTGCTGGACTGCAGGGGAAAGGCAGGGATTGGGACTAGCTGAGTTGATCTTGCAGAGAACCAGCATAGACAAGACTTCTTTCGGTGCTGTAACCATTATGTCAGTAGTTGAAGAAGACGAAAAAGGAAGAAAAAAATGGGTGGGGGGGGGGGGGAGAATTTTGTTTAAATAGCGGAGAAATCCCCTGCTTTGAAAGCAAAATTTCCATTACATTATTTTGATACATAGCCAGTCTTTGAGCCCAGGGAAATTACAAATCGCAACTTCTGCTTTGCAATGTTGCAAATGTGCAGTGAAATATTAAGTTAAAATGGAAGTATGAATAAAAACTACAGGAGAATGGCACCTATTAATTAACTTCCCTAGTTATAAGGAATACAGAGAAACTGAGATTCTTACATTACTCTTTCTGAGAGAAAGCTCACCACCACGTTTGGCAATATAAAAGTGGAAATTACAAAATTGATCTGTGCAAAACTTTACCAAAATACCATTATTGAAGACTCCACAAGCATTTTGTTTTAAGAAAAACGTAGTAAGTGGAATTTTTCTATATTTAAAAAAAATATCGATCCCGGTGAGAATACCGGGGAGAATCTCGCCTGTGGTGGGAAAAAAAATCACCGTATATTCAGTCTCTTTATCAATCCTGTTTCCACGTAAATTCTCCCTGATGTTTCTACCTGGCGCAGTCCCGGCTGCTGCTGGTTGAATACGAATCGAATTAAGTGGTGACTTAAGGGCCGCAATTGACCTCCGGGCGGGAAAGACATCACACTTCCCAGCTCGCCTCCGGGAGGAATATAAAAATTCTGCCTGATGTTTATACTTGCTGGGGTAACCAGAACTAGAGGACACAAGTCTCAAATAGTCACTAATATCCAAAACGGAATTCATGAAAAATTTCTTTACCCAGCCAGACAGTGTTTAGAATGTGGAACACGTCATTGCAGAGAACAGTTGGGGTGAATAGTGTTGGATGTATTCAAGGAGAAACAAGATAAATTTGAAAATAAAAGGAAAAGAAGGATGGGAGGAATGTCTTGTGGAAAAGAAATATTGACATGGATCCGTTGCAACAGATGGTCTGCTTCTCTGCTGCAAATACTTTGTAAAGTCTCGGTTGACTTGTCCCCTGCTTTTCTCACTCATCCTTTGACATATCTGCTACTGCTTCGTAATTTCCCCTTTGGTTGTCCAATTGAAGCTGGAAACTGATTACCTGGAGAATCGTGGGTTCTCTAGCGAAGTGATTCTCTGATATTTTTGTAAGAACCCACATGTGAAATATACTTCACTGATCCACTTTGACACCTTAGAGGCTGGTGAAATGCGGAGACACGTGGTAAAAATCAGCATAAATGTGAAGTGATAAATTTTGGTACGAGGAAGAAGAAAAGGCAGTACAAACACACAACATTTTCTCCCCCATCAAATTGTACGTCTACAACAATTTCAATGAAGTGTAACATAAGTCAGATGGTTTGGAGGTTGTCTCATTCAGAACAGTTGATGGCTTAACTCTGGCGTTTGTTTCTTTGCACTAGTTTTAACCTCTGGCGTTTTCATCTTTTGCGAACATCCTCGGTGGTTGTTTTGACAGGTGTCGGCATGGTAACTAGCGGTTGACTCTGTGCTTGGTTTGAAAGTGAGGTGTTGTCTTCCTCAACAGTGTCTGTCAGTGTCAGGGTTGTAGGAAGGCTCAGGTCAGGATTTTGTGCAGTTGAATCCGAATTTTCAGCAGTTTACATTTCCGGCTTATCAGTTCACCCGTCAACAGCTGGTCCGCATGCCTCCTCCAGATGACATCATCTCTAGTCTGGGCGGTATCTGAGACTGGTCCAGTCTGTGCAATGATCATGGCAGGAACTTATTTTTCTCCTATGGAGTAATTCCTGGCCAACACTCCTTGTCCTTGGTGGAAGACACAATGTTTTGTTTTACTTCCCTGCTGTTCTATATGTCCTTGTTGGTTCTGTTGAATGGTCTCTTTCGTTTTTGGATGTTTTAACAAGTTGGATGTTGAATGTTGTCTCATCATTAATGGTTTAGCTCACTGGGCTAAAACACTGGCTTTTAAAGCAGACCAAGCAGGCCAGCAGCACGGTTCGATTCCCGTACCAGCCTCCCCAGACAGGCGCCGGAATGTGGTGACTAGGGGCTTTTCACAGTAACTTCATTAAAGCCTACTCGTGACAATAAGCGATTTTCATTTCATAATGCAGGAGAGATTTTAATGCTTGAATAAGCAGTATTCCTATACTTCAGTAGGAATTAATTAAGGTGTTTGAGCGAACCTTGTTCCTATGTTGCTCTCAATGTGTTTCATGGTTTAAACAAAACGTTCTAGTTTGTTTCTAGCAGGATGGTACGGTGCATCCTAATATGTGGAGTAACATTCTCCTTCAAGAAACTTTCAAATTCTAGGGAGATAAAGTGACGTCCATTATCACTTAGCAATTGCAAAGAGAATCCAAACCTACGAAAACCTAGCGCCTCGATTGCCTTTTCTGATGAATTTCAGTTTATTCTGATGATTTATGGCCACTTTGAATGAGCATCGACCATTATAGCAATTTATATCCACTTTTAATGAGAATCGATAATTACCAAGAACTATTTCTTTCAAATATACCTGCAAACCGTTATAATGATGACAGGTTTTGGATCTGTACACCTGAACACATTCCAGCTTTCACTTTAATCTCCGTGTCCAATCCCGGCCACCAGAAATAACGCCTTACTATTTCTTTAATGCGCACAATTCTACAATGGCCCTCATACAATTTGTTTAACGTCCGTCTTCTGAGCCCCCAAAGCAGACATCCTGACTGTATAGACAGCTGCAATCCTCTCATGGAATATGGTTTCAAGTCGGGTTTTAGTTTGGAGGTCTTGTCTTGCAGTGAAATGAAGGTCGCAGTAGTCCTCAAGGACCATAAGCTGCTCTGCCTTTTTGAGAGAGAGCAGACTGATTGTTATTTAACCTGAGGGTCACCACATCTCGGGTGAGGGGAAAGGTTGAGAAGGCGGAGCCTTCATGGATAATCCTCAGCCGGTACAGGAATTGAACCCGTGCTTTTGGTGTCGCCCACATCACAAACCAGCCATCCAGCCAACTGAGCTAACAAACCCCTTTCATTTCACTTATTCACTTCTTCTGAAGTAACAGGTGCACTGTCTATCTGTTCAAAGTAGAAGATACTCTTGAGTAGTTTGACGAACTGCTTGCTGACGAACTACTTAGTAGTGGTAATTGTGAAAGTCCATCCGGATTACAATGGAGACTTGATTGTTGACACTTGTTGACAAAGTGCCCATCTCTGCATTCTACTTGCTGCAAGTGACAGAACTCCTGTGTGGGGCCCAAACATTGTTAATGGATGTAGGTCCATCAACAGTGTGAACTTTGTGGCGTACAGGAATTTGTGGCGTCTCTTTACTCCAAAGATAATCCCTAAGGTTTCCTTTCGATTTGTGGATAGTTACTTTCAGCTTTGCTCAGTGTTCGAGATGCAAAGGCAATGGGTCTTTCCTCACTTGACGGCATGAGGTGGGATATCGGTGCTCCAACACTATAAGGAGATGTGGCAGACGCCAACTGTAGGGGTAGGGTGGGACCGAAATGCATTAGGACTTCAGATTTGAGCAACGCTTCTTTGGCTTGTACATAAGTGTTATTGCATTAATCTGATACTTCCACTTGTGTTGGCTCAATAGGATACAATGGTTGCCAAATTTGGAACAAATCTTCCATAGTAGTTCAACAATCCTCGGAAGGATCGTAACAAGTTACCCCTCTGAGGTACAAACGCCTATGAGATTTGTGACAGTCCATGCCATTGATCACCTGCCCCAAATACTCAATGGAAGACTGGAAGAACTTGCATTTTTCTTTGTGGACACTCAGTCTTCCAATCTTTGAAGAGTGGCATCCAAATTCTGAAGATGTTCCTCTTTGTCTTTTCCAGTGATTAGGATGTCATCCAGATAGTCATCCACTTAGTCTATTCAGGATCCAATCTATTCCTCTTTGAAACAATCTCTGAGCTGATGTGATACCAAACGGTAATTTTCCGAACCGAAACAAACCTTTATGTGTCGCAATTGTCAGAAGTTCCTATGACTCCTGGTCTACATTCATCTGAAAGTATGTCTGGCTCTGGTTGATTTTGCTAAAATGTTGGCCTCTTGCCAATCCCGTAAACAGGTCATCAATGTGGGGTAGTGGGTATTGTTCTGGACACAATACTGGCTTAAGGGTGCCTTTGAAGTCTCTGCAAATCTGTATGGAACCATCCTTTTTGATGACTGGTACTATCAGTGTAGCCCATTCACTAATACTGACCGGGTCCAAGACTCCCTTCTTCGCCAATCTTTCCAAGTCAGCCTCCACTTTCGGCCTGATAGCAGAGGATACCGACCTTGCCCTCAAGCATTCTGCTTGCCTTCTTTCTTTAACCTTCATTTTAACTGTGACGTCTTTCATACTCCCTAGTTTTCCATTACACACAACAGTGTGCTTCTTTAGAGTTTTTGTCAGGCCTGATTCTTCATTACTCATCAGGTTGATTTTGGCCCAGTTCAGTCAAATCTTTTCTAGCCATGTTCCACTCATCAATGCTGGATAATTGAACTTTACTACATGTAAAGATAAATCTGCAGTTTGCCTGTTAAGTTGCAGTTATATCAATGCAGCTCTTCAATGCAACCACTTCAATATATGTCTTCAATGCTGTTGTTGAAGGTTCCAAGGGAATTATGTGAGTTTTGCCATATAGATAGTCTCGGGCACCAGCAAGTCTGCTGTCCCAGTGTTGACTTCCGCCTCTGGCTGCCAATCTAGCAGTGGTGTAAGTCGGTATCTATTTGTAGCACCAGCGATGGCGAGCACATTCAGTGAATCTTCAGACTCCGAGTCGCCTTGTTTCTCTCTACCCTTTTACACAGGGTGAACACTTCTTCTTTTGTCCTGTTTACATGCTGCTTTGGTTTGCTCTTGCTCCTTATTATTTTTGCTCGTAGCTTTTTCTTCCAGCAGGCACACTCTATATAACCTTTTTTTCCATCGTTTCTGCATATTAGATTGTTGCAGCAGCATTCTGCAGCTGAATGCCCTGGCTTCGCTCATTGGTGACATGTACCAGTTTCAAAACTTTTGGATGTCGATTCAGCCGACATATTGTGTATCTGAGTATTTGAACTCGGTTGCTGAGTTCCTTTGCGGCCAGCTCCATTGGAACAGCAATTTCCATGTTTTTTTCAGAGTAATGTTGCTCTCTTAGCAACCATTTCTGTATTGCCTCACTTCAGAGACCATTCTGTTCCGATTTGTTTCATTCAGCACATTACCAAACTCTCAATACTCTGCAAATCCTTTTAATACAGCCATATATTGCACAATTGATTTTCCCCCTTCTTGATGTCTTTGATGGAGTTTGAAGCGCTCTGCAGTCACCAAAGATTTGGGCAAATTGTGTGCTTGCAGGATCCCTACAATTGTTTCATATACTTTACTGCCTGGCTTCTCCGGTTGCACTAAGGTTTCTGAGGAGAATGAACATTTTTCTCCCTATCGCGTTCAGGAACGTGGGAACCCTAATATCTTCAGCTATTGTGTTTGCCTGCGCAAAATAGTCAACACACTTTTTATACAGGAACCCCATTGCGCCACGTTTTCATCAAAGAGTACCACGTTGCCAAAAACCCCTGCCATTTTCTTCCTAATGGGGGTTCCCCATATGCACACTTTGCAACGTGTTTTCAGCAACTACCTTACTTTTCCCCTTTAAACGAGGCAGCAACCTGAGCTTCAGCCACTTTTTTACTCACCCAAGGCTCTATAATTGCTTTGCATGGGCTCGATACTGACGTCCACCCCGCCCATTATGGCCGGGGCACTTATCAGAGCTTTCCTTCTAATCTTCTTTCCTGACTTTAGGTAAATTGTTTTCCTCCCCGGTGGCTCGCAATCATCAAAGTACTCGTCACCGGTTTTTATGATTTGTATTGTGGACAACTGATTCTAGAAAGCATGGAGAGCCAAAAACTAACAGAGCTTTATTTACAAAGTGTGTTCCCTACAGGCTGCTTCTTCAGTCAGTTTCCTGTGCTAGTGCCCTGTGACATCACTTCCGGTGTCAGCATACATATATTAATACACAGTGCTTACTACCGCTACCTAAGACTCCATATAAATATATAACAGGAACGTCCCAGGGGTCCGGCACTTGGAGCCTCAGACCAATAACATGCACTAGGTCCCATGGTCCCAGAGCCGCGAGATTCAGGGAGTGATGACCTCTCCTCCTGGAACTTCATGGCCAACCAGAGGAGTCCCATCGCCTTTTGTCGATGGAGATGATGCTGTTACTCCTATGCAACAAGGCCAACTCTGCGAGAGTGTTATTCGTGGTGGAGATCTTGGCGCAGGGCATGCACTCCATGGCGGAAGATTCCGCTCCATGGTTTAGCTCATGGTCTCCATGGCTGAGGGCATGAGCACCATGGTGCAGGGCATCAACTGCATAGTGGGAGTCCACGAGTATCAGAGGCTAATGGGGCTTCGGGATCTCACTCCAGCCTCTCTATCCCACGAGGAGGCCAGCTACCTGGGAACCTGAAGGGAAAAGGATAGGGAGGAGTACAGTTAAGGGCCTTCCACCCAGGAGACCTTGGGGCTGTTCAGCCCATCTAATAACCCTCTCCAGATGAGCGACACAGCTTCAGCCCTGCACATTGAGGAGGGAAGTATTGCAGCACCCATACTACACGAAAGTAGGCCTAGACCCTCAAACGTTCAGGCAAACCAGGGGCTACCTGCCAAAGTCATCTCAGGCAATAGGGTGTGGAAGTAAGCAGACCACTGCACCCTCAGCTATGGATGCTGGGGATATACCTAGATGCAGCGAGAGAGTGGGGAAGACTAAGAAACAATAGACACCTAGTGGGCACAAGTGAACCTAGGCACTATTAGAGATAAGTTACCATTGTAATAACCCATTTGTATTAAAAATCACTTTGGTCACCCATACAGATCCTCTATGCTGTCATATGGAGCCATGTTCTGCAAACTCCCACGGAAACTTGACAATTCATCCCAATGCAATGAGAGAATGGTAGCGCTGTATCTCTCCCACACCGACGAACCAGTAAAACCGTGCCACTGCTGGCACGGGCCTCCAAGCCGTGTTGTTTCCTCCCCCCCTCTCCCCCCCCCCCCCCCCCCCCCACCCCCCTCCCCAAATCAATCCTCAGGCCCCTCATATCTGACAGTATTCTCTAGTGATAAGGATGCCAAGTGCTAAAGAATAGGGCTGGTTTAGTTCAGAGGACTAGACAACTGGTTTGTAATGCAGAACAAGGCCAGCAAGGGTTCACTTCCCATACCAGCTTACCCGAGCAGGTGCGGAATGTGGTGACTAGGGGCTTTTCACAGTAACTTTATACTTGTGACAATAAAAGAAAAAGTGTGGTTATGGGGTGACTGATGAGTGACTTCACCGTGACGCCTTGCATTGAGGGCCACATCTGTGTCACCTCTGATGGAGATGTGGGTATTAGCCTTGGAGTTGAACACTTGGGGCTGAGCTTCCAACTTATTTGCTCTGGAGGTTGGAACTGAATATGTGTGACATCATGCTTGTTTTTTAAGACAGGGTAGAGAGAAGGGTTAATTGGACACCAATCAGTGGCATACTCGTGCATTAGAATGCTAACTAAATTGGCACAATTGACTCATCAATGAAGGGCCAGGGAGCTGTTGAGGCAACTGGCTTCTCCTTGTGGCAGGCAAGAAATGTCTTTTGCATATGAAGACTGCAATTTAAAGTGAATTTCATCCTTCTGGGACATCCTCATTCCCCAGCTCTCATCGGCTGCAGATTAAATCCGCTTTCCAACTTGAACAAACAGCCATCCATACACTAATCCCTGATAGTCCACCATAACCAGTGGCCTTGAAGTTCCAGACATCTCATGCCATCTATCTTCAAAGTGTAACCTGAGTGTGGGCTCGTCTGACTGCACTCATCCTCCTCCCCCCCCCCCCCCCCCCCCCCCCCCCCCCCGTGTGAGGGAATTCGGCCCCCATGAGGTTGGAAACCACCATTCTGCCCACACAGCATGGCTTCTCATGGGAGCCCACCCAAGGACCTCACAGACACTCCTTGTGTTGACCTTGTGGATTCATCTGCTCCAACCCGTTTTCCAGTTGCCGCTGTGAAAGGATAATCCCTCAACGGTGATATTGCCCCAAACTCAGCAAGAAGGACACGGGAGGCGATACCTGTAAAGCAGCCTCCAGACTCCTTTAAACCTAAAGTCTCACAACCATGAAGGGCCACTAACGTCTGCAAGTGACCCCCACCCCCAGAGATGCAGAGACCGAACACTGCCCCACAGGGCCCCCCCATCCCCCGGCCCCACGTCACACTTTTCCTGAGTTATGGCACTGAATTCAGGAGGAGTCGGTGCTTCATGCTGAGCTCCGGGCATGCGCATCGATGAACGGGCACACCTGCTCAGCACGCCTGCATTTTTAAAGCCACTCGCAGCAGGCATTTTAAAAAGTTGAATGCTGCGGCTGTTGCGCGTTAATTCCTGCGATCAGGAATGCCACGATGGATGGCTCTGCGAGCGTCCTGAGACCTGCCCACGACCCACCCACGGGTCGCAACCCCGACTTTGAAAATGACTGTTCTACAGTGCCCTATCTGCGATTGCCACCCTGGAGGGTTATGGTTACCTGAGAGCTCACTTCAAATATCCTTTTCAGAGAAACAGAAAATGGGAGCAGGAATAGATCATTCAGCCCTTTGAACCTGCTCCGCCATTCATTATGATCATGTCCGATCATCCAACTCAGTAACTTGTTCCCAATTTCCCCTGTATCCTTTAATCCCTTTCTCCCCAAAAGTTAATCTAACTCCTTCTTGAAAACATACAATATTTTGACCTCAACTGCTTTCTGCAGTAGAAAAGTCCACAGACTGACCACTCTCTGGGTGAAGATATTTCTCCTCATCTTAGACCTAATTGTTTTCCCCGTATTCTTAGACTGGAACCCTTGGTCGTGGACTCCCCTGCCATTGGGGACATCATTCCTGCATCTACTCTGTTTAGTGCTGTTAGAATTTTATAGATTTCTTCTAAATGGAGGTGAGATCGCATGATTCTTGTTTTGATGGAGTTGTAATATAAGCAGGATATTGTATATTCTGTGTTAAGTTGCACAGAAAATATTTTCCTTTAGAACTCTTAAAGTTTAAAGCAAATTTTAAATTGCAACGGCATTTTTTGAAGATTTATCTGTGGCTTTTAGACAGAATATCAGATTTGTTTTCTTATCTGTTGAGTTATGAAAGCAGAATATCTGAATCCTTTGGACTAAAACAGTCCACTTTATAAAATAGGAAGTAGCTAGAAATGCATCAAGTAAATAAGGTTATGGTCCATTTCTGACCAAAATGACTTGACAGAGAGGAAGAAGTTCTAGACAGTTCTGTAATGACAAAGAACCCTGTTTTTCTCTTGTCATGTCAGTCTACACAAATTGTCTGGTCTGTGCTCAGTGTTTATTCTCCCATCTCTTTCTCAATTTGCATAAAGATTCTCCTGTTTATGAAGTAATGATTGTGGTCAGCGACAGTTAGAAAAACTGAAAATTGGAAATTGGCAGCAATTTAAACACAACTCATAGATAGATTCATAGAATTTACATACCTTACAATGCAGAAGGAGGCCATTCGGCCCATCGAGTCTGCACCTGCCCATGGAAGAGCACCCCACTTAGGCTCGCGCCTCCACCCTATCTCTATAACCCAGAAACCCCACCTAACCTTTTTTGGACACTAAAGGCAATTTAAATGGCCAATCCACCCAACCTGCACATCTATGGACTGTGGGAGGAAACCAGAGCACCCGGAGGAAACCCACGCAGACGCGGGGAGAACGTGCAGACTCCACACAGTCAGTGACCCAAGCTGGGAATCGAACCTGGGACCCTGCAGCTGTGAAACACCTGTGCTAGCCACTGTGCTACTATGCTGTCCATACTGACAAAAAATAAAACAAAGTAGAGAGTTGGTGCTGGTGAGAGAGGGAGTTTCCGTCTCTCCCAGATGGTCACATGCATTTATGGTTAAAGGGGATTTAAACCTCTTCCATGCATCTCAGACTATGTAAAAGGTTTTTTGCCTCGCTGAGCATTTTCTGTAGGCTGTGCTAGATAAATTATCAGACGGTTCAGAATGTTTATCATTTACGTATTGTCCCACGGTGTTTTCAGGATGAAGCGTTCTCACTGTCCACCATCCATGAGCAGAACATATCTGTGATTTGTTGTTCATCCTATCTAACTCACCCACACGCCATATGTCCTCTGAACATTTTCCTGCTAGTTTTCCCACCCCAATCCCAAAATATCGCTTGAGTAGCCAACTAATAATAACATATGTGACGAGTAAGCACCAAAGTTGATCAAGAGCAAGTGAGTTGTATATTTATTGCTTTCGTATTGTGGGAAGCAGAAAAATGTATAATATGCTTATGGTAATATTCATTTATCTCTTGTATGTAAAGCCACTTGCCTGTGTTTCAAATCTGTAAGACTCGTGATCTGATTTGCCTGTTTGCTTACAAAAAGGATCCATATAATTCCATAAGACCATAAACATAGGAACAGGAGTAGGCCATTAAGTCCTTCAGTAGGTTCCTCCAAGTAGGTCTCTTCTGTGCAATGGTCTCCCAGGCGTTGACATCTATGTTGCATTTCTTGAGGTAAGCCTCCGGGGTGTCTTTGAAAAGCTTCCTTTGTTGCCCTCTTGTTTGGAAGCCTCCCATAAGCTGGGCAAAGAAGATTTGCTTTGGCAGTCGGGACTCTGACATCCTAAGCACATGGCCGGCCGAGTGGAGTTGGCTTCGGATGGTTATGGCCTCACTGCTGGTGCTCTTGGCTCCTCCAAGGACACTGATCTTAGTACGCCTGTTTCTCCTAGCTGATGTGGAGAATCCATCTCGGAGCGTTGATGGGATCTCTGCAGGCCCTTGAGGTGGCGTCTGCATGTAGTCCAAGTTTCTGAGCTGTAAAGAAGAGTTGGAAGGACGACAGCCTTGTACATTGGGATCTTGGTGTAAGCATGGATATCGCGGCCGTCAAAGACTCTCATCATCGATTGACTACAATGTTGGATCTCTATATCACTGTCAGCCTTCGAGGAGATGTGGCTCCCCAGGCAAGGGGAAATGTTCCACATTTGGGACGGTTTCTCCTTTGATCTTGATGGAGGGAGAGACTGGACCTTGCCCTGGAGTGGTTGGTAAAGGACTTGAGTATTCTTGAGTTGAGGCTGAGACCAACTCTTTGGCATGTGTCTGTGAAGGTGTCAAACATGGCTTGGAGATTCTCTTACGAGAGAGAGTGGAGATGGCGATGATATCGCATTCTGAGGTTCCAAGAGCGTTGTCAGTGTTGTTTTCTTCTTGGATTTGGTTTTCCATGCATGCTGTAGACTATGTACACTCCACTGGGAAGCTTGATCTTGACAAGGTGAAGGATGTTGGCACTGAAGATGGATAAAAGGGTGGGTGATAATACATCCCTACTTGACTCCAGTCTTGACCTACAGTTTATCTCTTATTTGTGTTGATGAAGACTGTCACTGACATCTTGTCTTGTAGGAATCGGAGGATGTTGATATGAATTTCTCTGGACAGTTGGCCTTTGGCAGGATATTCCATAGCACTTCCTGATTGAAAAGCCTTGGTCAGATCAATGAAGGTAATATAGAGTGGTTGACGTTGCACTTGACATTTCTCTTGAAGTTGCCGGGCAATTAAAATCATGTCCCCTGTTCCACAGTGGTCAAAAGCCACACGAGTGATCTCTTCTCCTCCAAGTTTGAAAATCTCCGCCGGGGTCTCGTCCACTGCTGCAGCTTTTCAATTCTTTGTCTGTTTAATTACAGCTTTGACTTTGCCACGCTTGGTGGGAGTCCAAGATCATCTTTGATGGGGAGTTGGGGGATTTCCTCAGACACGTCCTCATAGTTTTGGAATTCTCTGAAGTGTTCTCTCCTTTGAAGGCTGATATTTTCTCTGACTTTCAAGATGATTCTGTCCTTACTCCGCCCTGGTTTGAGACCCAGGGTATTGCGTCCATATATTGCCTTGGTGGCGCTGAAGAAGTCCCGGGTGCCATGCTGGTTAGCTTTCTCAGTTCACAATTGGTTCTTTATTTCCCTAGTTCTTTTAGTATCTCCACCTTAGCTAATTGATGAGCTTTCCTCTTTGTCTTATTGGTTGTGCCATTTTACCAGGTGCAGAGAGCTTTCCTCTTGTTGTTGTAGTAGTAGTAGTAGTAATAATAAGAGGTCTTGGATGGCTTTGTTCTCATCGAACCAGTCTTGGTCTTTAGTGGTCTTGTCACCAATGGTTTCTTCACAGCTTGAGATGATGGCTGTCTTGCGCACTTTCCAGTTATTCTCCACTCCATTAGAATGGACAATTTGGAGATTTTGGAGAAAACATTGTTGGAAGGTCACTAGCATGCTTGACTCTTGAAGCCGCTTAATGTTTACCATCTTCCGCTGTTTCTGGTGGAGTTTGATAGACTAAAGGAGTGGATGAGTCTGTAGTTTGTCCAACAATCATTGCACTGGTCATTGCTTTGATGATGAGACATCAGTTTGGTCGCGGGATCAGACAACGGTGAAGTCAGTCACGTGCCAATGCTTTGATCGTGGATGTCTGCAGGATGTCTTGAACTTGTACTTTTGGCGGAACAGTGTGTTAGTGATGTCAAGCTGGTCACATATTTGACGAACAATTTCCAACTCCTTCCTTTCGATGGTTCCTTTCCAGATTTGGGAGTCCTTTCCAACCTTGGCATTGAAGTTGCCAAGGAGCATGATCTTATCTTCCTTAGGAATTTTGGGGAGTATGGTGTCCAGAAGTTCTATGTTATAGGAGCCTTCTTTGGACTCATCATTGGTATCAAGGGTTGAGGCATAGACACTCACTACCATTGCCTGCTGGTTCTTGGCAAGTTGTAGATGGAGGGCCAAGAGACCGTTCGTTCATGGCAATCTTTCTGTTTGCTTTAAAAAAGGATTCATATACTGGCAAGTAATACATTCCAGTAGTCAGTTTACCATAAGACCATAATAAATAGGAACCAGGAGTAGGCCATTCAACCCTTCAAGCCTGCTCCACTATTTAATAAGATCATGGATGATCTAACACTCACTAAATCGATTTTCATGCCTTCTCTTCATAGCCCCTATTTACCATAGTGATGAACAACCTATCACTCCCAGTGTGAAAATGTACAAGTTCTCTGATTCCACAGCTTTCTGAACTAAAGAATTCCAAAGCTTCATCATTCCTGGAGAGGGGAAATTCTTCCTTAAGTCTATCTTAAATGAGCACCCCATTATTGTGTGATTATGTATTCTGGTCCTACCTTCTCTCATAAGTGGAAACCTTCTCCCAAAAGTTACCTTGTCTCGCCCCCTAAGAATCTTGCCTGTTTCAATTATTTCACCTCTCGTTCTTCTGAACTCCAAGGAGTACAGACCAAGCCTGTTTAATCTTTTCTCATATGGCAGTCCCTTCATACCTGGGATCATCCTAGTAAACTTCCTTTGTACAGTCGGTGATAATATATCTTTCCTTAAATAAGGGGACAAAAACTACGTTGTATTCTAAATGTGGCCTCACTAGAGCCTTGTAAAGTTGCAGCAACACCTGCTTTAAACTCCCACCCCTTTGAAATTAAAGCCAGCATTCCATTTTCCTATTATCTCCTGCATCTGTCTGGTAGCTTTCTGGGTTTCATGAACAAAGACCAAAGTTTCTTTGTGCTATAGCTTTCTGCAGTCTCTCTCCATTTAAATAATAATCCACCTTGTCGTTCTTTCTTCCATAATGAACAGAGTTTTCACACTTTGAATTCCATCTGCTAATTTTCTGCCCAAACTTGTCAATGTGTCTCTGTAAGCTACTTATATCCTACTTACGACTTGCCTTCCCACCCACCTTTGTATGATCCACAAATTTTGTCAAAGTACACTCTTCCTTCCTCCAAATCATTAATATTGTAAAGCGTTGAGGTCCCACCACTGATCCCTGTAGCACTCCACTGGTTCCTGCCCTCCAACCCGAGAAAGACTCCCTTATTGCTACTTGCTGCTTGCTGTCCGTTAACCAATCCTCTATCCATGCCAGAATATTACTTCCAACAACATACTACATAGTAGCCTTTTGTGTGGAACCTTATCAAATGCCCGTTTAGAACCCAAACATACAACATTGACTGGTTCTCCTCTATCTACTCTAGCTGATACTTCCTCAAAGAACTCTAGTGAATTTGTCAGACATGATTTTCATGAAACCATACTGACTCTGCTAGATCAGATTATGACTTTCCAAAGGCATTGCTATTCTCTCTTTAATAATCAATTCTACTATTTTCCAATAACTGAAGTAAGACTAACTGGCCAGTAGTTTCCTGCATATTGCTTCCTTGTCTTTTTGAACAAGCGTACCACATTGGCAGTTTTCCAATCCTTTGGCATAGTTGGTACAGCGTCACGGTTCACTGTTATATGTCGTGGATCATGCTATTATTTGGATATTTATGACCGAACTAGGCAAAATATCGACTTTAAAAGACTCTATATCTGAGACAACTACATTTCAATACGCAATTTGTTGGTTGCAAAATGTGCCTGAACATCCAAAGGAAATGAAATGAAAAATTAAAATCGCTTATTGTCACGAGTAGGCTTCAATGAAGTTACTGTGAAAAGCCCCTAGTCGCCACATTCCGGCACCTGTTCGGGGAGGCTGGTACGGGAATTGAACCGTGCTGCTGGCCTGCCTTGGTCTGCTTTAAAAGCCAGCGATTTAGTCCAGTGTGCTAAACCAGCCCCTGGACACAGAATCATTACAGTACAGAAAGAGGCTTTAAGGCTCTTTGTTAATCAACGTATTATATTTATTTCTGTGTATGACTTGTAATTGCAGTGGTACAGACTTTTCATTATTCAGCTTCAAATATCCTCAATCTTCTATAGTAGAAGATTGTGGAAAAGGTTAACATAGAACAGTACAGCACAGTACAGGCCCTTTAGCCCACAATGTTGTGCCGACCATTTATCCTAATTTAAGATCAACCTAACCTACACCCCTTCAAATTACTGCAGTCTAAGAGTCGCTTAAATGTCCCTAATGACTCTGACTCCACCACCTCTGCTGGCAGTGCATTCCACACACCCACCACTCTGTGTAAAGAACCTACCTCTGACATCTCCCCTATACCTTCCTCCAATCACCTTAAAATTATGTCCCCTCATGACAGCCATTTCCACCCTGGGGAAAAGTCTCTGGCTATCCACTCTATCCATTCCTCTCATCACCTTGTACACCTCTATCAAGTCACCTCTCTGCCTTCTTCGCTCCAGTGAGAAAAGCCCTAGCTCCCTCAACCGTTCTTCATAAGACATGCCCTCCAGTCCAGGCAGCATCCTGGTAAATCTCCTCTGTACCCTCTCCAAAGCATCCACATCATTCCTATAATGAGGCGACAAGAACTGGACACGATATTCCAAGTGTGGTCTAACTAGAGTTTTATAAAGCTGCAGCAAAACCTCGCGGCTCTTAAACGCAATCCCTCTGTTAATGAAAGCCAACACACCATACGCCTTCTTAACAATCCTATCAACCTGGGTGGCAACTTTGAGGGATCTATGTACGTGGACCCCAAGATCCCTCTCTTCTTCCACACTTCCAAGAATCCTGCCTTTAACCCTGCATTCAGCATTCAAATTTGACCTTCCAAAATGAATCACCACATTTATTACGGTTGAACTCCATCTGCCACTTCTCAGCCCAGCTCTGCATCCTGTCAATGTCCTGTTGTAACATGCAACAACCCTCAACACTGTCTAAAACTCCACCAACCTTTGGTGTGTTTTCATTAATATCCTTGGAAAATTGTGTTGCTAATTTTTTCCGTACCTAAATCTGATTGGTTATATACATTAGTCACCCTGACATTGAAAATTGGTACTTCTATTCTGTCACCTGTTCCTGCTGGCACTCTTTCCCTCTTTGCCCACCCAATCCACTCTGTCACACAGCTTTCCTCAATCAGGAACACCATCCCCTACTGTGTGGTAATCACTTCCAGTATTCACCGTTTTGATTATTGTGTCCATTTAAGTAAGAAGGATTCCATTCTAACAGTGAGAAAATACATTTGTTTTGTGATGCAATAATCGTAGTGAATATCTCAAAGTCCACAATTATCGATGGCCTATTGATGATTTGGGTCTGTCATAAGTGAATGGAAATTGAGCTGGTAAAAGCTTTTAGTTAAGAAGACCAAAGCTAAGATTACAAGTACAAAAATGTAACCAAGCACATTTAGTTCAATGAATTTCCTGTAAAAATGAGTATTGTAGTAAATCCATAACCAAAAGTAATGCGGAAAAGAAGCGAGTAAGTTCTGGCAAAGAAAATCACTGCAGGTTTGTGATCACATAACTAGTATTATCTCATTCTCTTTCCTACTTTATTAATTCTTGGTACTGACCAGCACAATGACTTTTGGTCCTTTACCTGAATGACACAAAAAAGTCACCCTCCAGTAGTATTTGTCACATGTACCGAGGTACAGCGCGAAGTATTGCCTGCATGCAGTCCAGACAGATTGTTCCATACTTTTAAAAAAAGGACATATGATAAATACACAATTGAAATACATAGACAGACATCGGTGAAACATACGAAGTGTAGTGTCGTTGAAGTAGAGAAGATGTGTGGAAAGAGATCAGTTCAGTCCATAAGAGGGTCATTCAGGAGTCTGGTAACAAGGGGAAGAAGCTGTTTTTGATCTGTAAGTGTGTGTTCTCAGACTATTGTATCTCCCGCCAGATAAAAGGGGGTGGAAGAGGAAATAACCCGGGTAGGAGGGGTCTTTGATTATGCTTCCCACTTTCCCAATTCAGCGGGTGGTGTAGACAGAGTCAATGGATGGGAGGTGGTTTTGCGCGATGGACTGGGCTGTGTTCACGACTGTAGTTTCTTACAGTTTTGGAGCTGAGCAGTTGCCAAACGAGGCTGTGATGCAACCAGATAGGATGCTCTCTATGGTGCATGTGTAGAAATTGGTAAGAGTCAATGTGGATGTGCTGAATTTCCTTAGTTTCCTGAGGAAGTATAGGCGCTGTTTTGCTTTCTTGTCGGTAGCGTCGACGTGGGTGGACCAGGACAGATTGTTGGTGATGTGCACACCGAGGAATTTGGTGCTGTCAACTCCACCTCGGCAACATTGATGCAGACAGGTATGTGTACGATACTTTGCTTCCTGAAGTCAATGACCAGCTCCTTAGATTTGCTGTCGTTCAAATGAAAAAATGAAATGAAATGAAAATCGCTTATTGTCACAAGTAGGCTTCAAATGAAGTTACTGTGAAAAGCCCCTAGTCACCACATTCCGACGCCTGTTCGGGGAGGCTGGTATGGGAATTGAACTGTGCTGCTGGCCTGCCTTGGTCTGCTTTCAAAGCCAGCGATTTAGCCCTGTGCTAAACCACCACCTTGAGGTCAAGATTGTTGTCATTACACCAGTGTTCTTCAAACTTTTTTTTCCGGGGACCCATTTTTACCAACCGGCCAACCTTCAGGACCCAACCCGGCCGACCTTCGCGACCCACGCTGGCCGACCTTCGCGACCCACCATTTTCTCTTACTTTGTTTGCTGCTGACAAAAACGGAGGAAATGGTTTTGGGTCACTTTGGCCCTTGTACAAGCTCCTCCAATGGAACCTGTTGGATGAAGGTGAAGCCTCCTGGTGTCGGAAAGTATGGAGCCTCCATCTGTCCTAAGTTCTGAATTTTTTTCCTGTTAAATTTTTATCAAATAAACCCCCTCCCACCCCGAACTTGTTAAAAAAAATCAGTAAAATAAATGAAAAAATTAATAAAACCCCATAACTTATAAAAAAAGATGAACAAAATAAATGGGAAAAAAAAATTAAATGAATAAAATAAATGAATAAAAACCACTACAGTACTTGTAAAACAAAAGGCTACAACCATTTAAAAAAAAAAAATAGCGGCCGCACTACACATGATGCACATGCGCGCCGATCATCATGCGCACATGTGCAATGCGGACAAATTTTTTTATTAACATGTTCGCGGCCGCTTGCAGCCAGCGTTATGAAAAGCCGGCTGCTGCGCTGGGATTTGTGCGGTCGGGAGCGCCGCGGACAACGGCTCCGTGACCCTCCCGACATCCGCCCGCGACCCACCCGCGGGTCGCGCCTCCAACTTTGAAGAACACTGCATTACACTAGGTTCCCTAGATGAAACTGGAAACTGTTTGCTACACAATCGTGTGTGTTTAGGGAATATAGTAGGAGGCTAAGTACACAACTTTGCAAGGCCCCGGTATTGAGGACTATCGTGGAGGAGGTGTTGTTGTTTATCCTTGTGGTTTATGGGTCAGGAAGTCAGGGTACAGTTGCAGAGGGAGGAGCCAAGTCCTAGGTTTTGGGGTTTTGATGTGAGTTTGGATGGGATTATGGTGTTGAAAGCGAAACTGTAGTCAATGATTAGAAGTCTGATATAGGTGTCCTTGTTTGTCAAGATATTCCAGGGATGAGTGTAGGGCCAGGAAGATCGCGTCTGCTGTGGACCGGTTGTGGCGGTATGCGAATTGCAGTGGATCTAGGCATTCTGGGAGTATGGAGTTGATGTGTCTCATGACCAACCTCTCGATGCACTTCATAAAGTATAGTTCCTATGAAAAGAAGGTGCTGCCGCACCTGTTGAGTATTTCCAGCTTTTTCGTTTTTATTTCAGATTTACAACATCCACAATATTTTACTTTTGTCCTGTCAAAAGTTGTTACCTATAATATGTCTTGGATATTTGTTATTGAACACTAGAATATGCCCTGAAGGAAATAATCATATGGTCTCCTCTTATTCTAGAAAGTTATCTTTGGGAGAGTCTGAAATGAAAAATAGCCATATTAGGGCACATATGAGTGTTTATTACGGCAAAATAATTACTCAATATCTATTTTATTTTAAGTAGCAAACTGCACGTAAATGAATGCATAGCTTTCTGGCAGTTTCTGATGTCTTCATGAGAGTGAAACCTCCTCTTCATGTACCTTGTTTTGCTATTATGGTGGCTAAATCCAAATGTGAAAGCTATTCTTAAAAAAATAAGAATTACAGTTGTAGTATAACCAAATCAATGACCAGCATTGGTGCTGTAACGCTAGAAATAAGTCTCTTTTTGCATCCTGTATTTTTGTTTTGTCATAACTGGAATATCTCTCAGACGCTTTGGATAGCAAGGGCGATATCGTATGTTAGTTGGCACTAATACTGGGAAGTCTGTACTTTTGCCATTCCCCCATGTCGCAATTAATTAATTGGATTATTATAATGTTGCCTTGCCCAAAAAGGCTTATTCCTTGATGGAGAAATCACAGAACGTTTTAAAAAGGAATTCCATTGGGCAGCACGGTAGCATTGTGGATAGCACAATTGCTTCACAGCTCCAGGGTCCCAGGTTCGATTCCCGGCTTGGGTCACTGTCTGTGCGGAGTCTGCACATTCTCCCCGTGTGTGCGTGGGTTTCCTCCGGGTGCTCCGGTTTCCCCCCACAGTCCAAAGATGTGCAGGTTAGGTGGATTGGCCATGATAAATTGCCCTGAGTGTCCAAAATTTCCCTTGGTGTTGGTGGGGTTACTGGGTTATGGGGATAGGGTGGGGGGTGTGGGCTTGTGTAGGGCGCTCATTCCAAGAGCCGGTGCAGACTCGATGGGCCGAATGGCCTCCTTCTGCACTGTAAATTCTATGATTCTAAATCAACATGAGCCTTTTATAGAATAATTAAATAAAGACTGTCAAAGTTGTTTGATCTTTCCTGTTAGTTTTACTCCAATACAAGACTCGACATTATATAGGTGTCATACAGTTTTTGATCATTTGCTGTTTAGAGAGGCCTGGCATAAGTAAAAAGATGGGGTAACAATTGATAAAAATTAAGAATATTAAATTAATGAAGGTGCAGTCGTGACATCTGACAGCAGAAGCAAACTTTGCCTTGTTGGTCGTTCTGGGTGAGTGTGCTTAACACTCGCTTTGGCTCTGTTTCTCGTTCTAAGCTCTGGAGTCGCCAGGTGCCGTGAAGACACCGCCACAAGTTTCAAGGTGAAGTTCAAAGCAATAAAGCTGTACACCAATTAGTAAGTCCAAAACAATTAGAGTTTATTATATGACAATTATAATAACACTCATGCACACGCTAAAGATTAAACTTACTTCTTCCACTAAACAACTAATACTTATCTAAGAAGGAACTGCGAGGTCAGGGAACAAGGCTTTTGTTCTGTTCTGGTCTGCAGGCTTCGGATCGCTATCAGTTAGCAAGGGTGTCAGTAATGCCGGTTTCAGGTAGCGGTCGTCGTTTAGGCACTTACGTTTTGGTGGCTGCTGCTCAACGGCTGGTGTAGAAGACAAGGGTCTGGAGGCTGGGGCCGGAGACAGGAGACTGAACCATGTGTGGGACCTTTCTTTTATAGGTCCCAGGGGGTCCGCGCCCCTTTGGGCGGACTCCCTTACCTGCTTGGGATCGATTGGGCCTCTTCCCAATCAATATGGTTTGAACCCCCCAATCATAGGGCTGTTCCTTGGTTGCTGGGGCGGTTCTTAGGACTTATTATCCTGGGCTTCTCTGGCGCCACTGGGTCTGGTCTCCTATTGAATGTATCGATTAATACTTAATTTGTGTCCATTGTATCTGGGACTTGCCCGGTATCACCTCATTAGTATGCTAACGACTTCTCTTTCACAGCGCTGCCTGGTCTCTGCAGCAGTCAGAAACCGGTTTCTGCAGTTGTCCCAATACATAATTGCTCTGCAAGCTGTTTGCTCTTTTTTTTTTTAATATAATTTTTATTGGAATTTTTTACAGAAAATATAAAACATAACGACAAACAATGAAATGCAACACAATAACCCATAATAACTGTGACACCCCCAGACCGTATCGGCGCATGTATCACATCCCCCCACCCCCCCAACCCTAATGAACAACAAAAGAACTTAAAAAATATTAAAATTAAATAAACAAACATAGTCATTGTCGGCCCCCCCCCTTTTCCCTCCCCTTTTCCCTCCCCTTTTCCCTCCCCGGGTTGCTGCTGCTGCTGTCCCCGTACCCTATCGTTGAGCCAGAAAGTCGAGAAAAGGCTGCCACCGCCTAAAGAACCCTTGTACCGACCCTCTCAGGGCGAATTTGACCTTCTCTAGCTTAATGAAACCCGCCATGTCATTGATCCAGGTCTCCACGCTTGGGGGCCTCGCATCCTTCCATTGAAGCAAGATCCTTCGCCGGGCTACTAGGGACGCAAAGGCCAGCACACCGGCCTCTTTCGCCTCCTGCACTCCCGGCTCCACCCCAACCCCAAAAATCGCGAGTCCCCATCCTGGCTTGACCCTGAATCCCACCACCCTCGACACCGTCCTCGCCACCCCCTTCCAGAACTCCTCCAGTGCCGGGCATGCCCAGAACATATGGGCATGGTTCGCTGGACTCCCCGAGCACCTGACACACCTGTCCTCACCCCCAAAGAACCTACTCATCCTCGTCCCAGTCATGTGGGCCCGGTGCAGCACCTTGAATTACTGTTTGCTCTTTAACATGTCCGTTTTTCCTGCACTCTTTGCAGTCTTCCATTTTGTGTTCGTTAGTGGCCATCTCAGGTGGCTACAGCCTGCACTAGATAATCAATAATTGTGCAACAGGGTGCACACATTAAGGATTCAATTATGGTTAATTCGCAAGTTTTACATCTTTACTAATTGATGTGGCGCTGTTTTCAAGATGAAAGTGGCAGGCAATTTTGAAAATTTACTTTCCTGAAAGAAAATTTAAAACAGTGATCTGCCTGATTAGGATCTTGAGAGGCTTTGTCTAAATGAGAGCTTGGTCTCTGATCATAGTTTCTCTCTTACACTGAAGTTCATGTATGATTGATTGTGACTGTGGGCTAAAGGAGTGAAGAGGAAACTGAAAGGGAGATAACAAAATTCTCAGTTGAAATATTTGTAAACAAACCTCAATGTATGCCTAATTTAGCATCTACATGTAGAATGGGTTGAGTAGGCACATTGCATGGAAACGTTGTATCATTGTTTTAATTTTCTAGCAATGATCTGCAGACAATATTTCAGCGGGCACTCTTCCTACCTGAACGTTTGATATCGTTCCGTGTGCTCAAAACCATCAGCAATCATTTGACATCAAATGTTCTAACTTGGAATGAATTTGAGTGCAGATCAGGGGAGGGTGGAGAGTGGGAAAGTGGAGGAGGTGGTAGAGAAGGGAAGAGGATGAGAGTGGGTGCAAGGAAAGTGAAGGAGGGTGGAAAGGGGGATTGGGGAGGGGATGAAGAGGGCAGGAGGGGTTGTAGGATAGAGGTGTAAAGGGAGGAGAGGGGAATGGGGTCACAGAGGATATAGGGGCGAGAGAGGTGAAGAAGACGACTGCAATTTTGCGGGGATGGCGGGGAGAGGGGATGGAATAAAATTGCTTGGGGGAGGGTCAACCAACCCCCTCCCAGGAAATAGATTGTCAATTTCAATATTATAATGAGACTGATAGCCAAATTAATACATTGTTTCAAATTTAATATTGGACAGCTGGGTTTCTCTGGACTTGGCCAAAGGACTGCTGGATCCAGGAAGTAACTGCCTTTCACATTACTTCCTGGATTAGGTTCCTGCCTCACCAACCACCCTCCCGCGCCTGCTACTTTTCTGCCCCCAGCCCCTGATTTCCTATGCCTCTGATCCTCGATCCTCCACCCCCCCTCCCAAAGCCTCTGATTGTCACCCCTCCCACAAGGTCAGGAATCAAAACTCTTCCATCCTACCCTGATTCCCTCGGATTGGACTCCTTCTGGGCTTCTGGTATCACTTACATTACAGGAATATAAATCTACTCATTAAAAAGGTATTTGCAATATTAAGTAGTATCTCAAACGTTTGTAGCATGTTTAGTCAATTAATGTGCAAATGCAGCAATTTTGTGAAATGTGGGAAGGTTGAGGGAGAGCTGTTTTCGCAAGGCTAGCGATGGAGTGGCACAAATCATCAGCTTTTCATAATTTGAATGTCGTCTTTGCCACAAATTGCTCGATTATTTGCACATTAATATCAGAAAATGTCATTTAACTTATTTTGGCAGTAAAACCTGAACCATTGAGTGATTGTGAGGTATATAATAGTCCACCACAAGAATGGAGTAATTCCCTGAGCCAACTATTGGGCTTGCAGTTTACTTGTGACTTGCCTGTTGCAACAGGCTCATATTGCGGTTTCAATTAGCTTTTGCATGATAGCTAGGAGAAATGTTGCACGGTAGTTGCTGCTTTTCGACCATGATCCTTTGTTACAGGTCAGTATACATTGGCTACTTTTCAGTCGGGCATCGGTGGTTTGTTGGAAACAATTGAAAAAGACCACATTTGAGAATTTAGTTTCTTAGATAGCTTCCTGGATACTTTAGCATTTATGATATCAATTGAGATTTCCTTTCTTCTGTGGAAAGTAAAATTTAGATTGTTGAGAAAAGTAGTTCCCATTAAGACAACACTTACAAATAACCAGTTATAAGGATAATTGGATAATTTCTGAAAGAAAGAGATGCTGTCAAAGCTTTTCTTTTTGCACTCATCAGGATGGATTCAAAGGAATACCAAATCTCAATGGAAGCAACAGTTTATACTGTATGAATAGAGAGTGCTGATTGGTTGGCAAGTGGACTATTATTGGTATAGATGTTGCCATGGTGTTAATTGCCAAGCTTTTGTTTAAGGTCAAACCAGGCAGGTCAGCTTTGATTGGTCAAGACATTGCCATGTGGAATGAGTGTCATAGAGAATGGTTGTCATAGAATGGTTACAGTGCAGAAGGAGGACATTCGGCACATTGAGTTTGCACCTGCCCTCTGAAAGAGCACCCTACCTAGGCCCACTCCTCTGCCCCATCCCCATGCCCCACCTAACCTGCACACCTTTGGGCTGTGGAAGGAAACTGGAGCACCTGGAGGAAACCCACACAGACACTGGGAGAATGAGCAAACTCCACACAGACAATTACTCAAGGTTGGAATTGAACCTGTGTTCCTGGCGCTGTGAGGCAGCAGTGCTAATCACTGTGCCACTGGTGCCTGCACTAACCTCTGTGTCACCAAGCTTTTGTTTGGTTGAAATGGTTCAATACATGGACATGTTCTTTCTCTTTGCAAAGGATAGGGCCCTGTGTGTGAATATATGTAGCTTCTAACATGCTTAAGTCAGCCTCACTGATGGTCTTAAATTGGTTAGGTCACGGACCACGCTAATGTTATCTACGAGGGTATCCTAACTTGGAACACTGGTTCGTGGGGGTGTAGAGTTTGTTTTTGAAATGGTGTGAGGATTCAAGTTATATCCCAGTGAGAATAAGCAGCCCAGTCATTGTGTAACGATTATAAAAGACTTTTTTTTTAATTAAAAAAACACAAATATACATGAGCACTACTGTAAGACGATTATGTCTGTGAACCACTAAACACGCACATACTTTATGGAGAACGTATCCTATGTTCCAAATATATCTATGATCTCTCAACTCCTCGAGACTTCCCTGTTTCCCCAAACAATATCCAAATTAAATCTAAAAGTTAAAACCAACTTATATTTACCACACAATATAGGGATGGTAATCAAGTCTGGGAAACGCCTTGTCCCAATCCAGCGAAGATATTTAAATTTATTTTACAAAGGTTTCTGCACTGCTGTGTGGTTCTAAGATATGGAGGCTGTTGGATATAATACTTGGCCTCCAGGCTGCTAGTTGGAAAATGGCTTGACTACTTCTGAGACTGCTAGATGTCAACTGGCCTCCCTTGCTTCTGAGGGTCCTGGCAATTATACCTTTGTTCCACTTTCATAGAATTTACAGTGCAGAAGGAGGCCATTCGGCCCATCGAGTCTGCACTGGCTCTTGGAAAGAGCACCCTACCCAAGGTCAACACCTCCACCCTATCCCCATAACCCAGTAACCCCACTCAACACTAAGGGCAATTTTGGACACTAAGGGCAATTTATCATGGACAATCCACCTAACCTGCGCATCTTTGTGACTGTGGGAGGAAACCAGAGCACCCGGAGGAAACCCACGCACACACGGGGAGGATGTGCAGACTCCACACAGACAGTGACCCAAGCCGGAATTGAACCTGGGACTCTGGAGCTGTGAAGCGATTGTGCTATCCACAATGCTACCGTGCTGCCCACTTTGTTTCTGCTTTCTGTATTTGACCATCTGCCCCCCCACTCCTCTCGAATTCCTTACCTCTAGACATTGGCATATGTATATCTTATTGATTTACCAGTTGTCTAATTAAACTGTTTCTACTAATAAGCTGTTCACGTCTTATTCTTTCTAAATGACTTCAAATCTCATTACTGAGAGAGACACACCTCATCTTGCCGTTTGAATACTGGTTGCTGCTGTTGCTTGGCAGGTCACTCCTATTATGTCTTTATTAAATTTGTTTTACTGCTGTTACATACAATCATACAATCCATAGGATCCCTACAGTGCAGAAAGAGGCCATTTGGCCCATTGTGTCTGCACTGACCCTTTGAATGAGCACTCTGCCCATTTACGAGTGTCCACCTCTCCCTATCCCCTAATCCCATAATCTAACCTGCACATCTCTAGACATTAAGGAGCAATTTAGCAAGGCCAATCCACCTAACCTGCACATCATGAACTCCATGACAGTTGTCGGTGTAAATCTAAGCATACTTAACCTTGTTTGCCAATCAAATCACTGATTGATTTAGACTGTTGATGGTTCTGTTGTTGCTTCCCAAACATATATCCATCTTTCTTGGCACTTCATATTTAAATCATATCAATCAAATTTCCAAGTCTGCCACAATACTGAAACAGCTCTAATAAAAGTCATAAGTAGTATCCTCTGCATCTATGACTTTTATGTATTATCCATCCTTTTTGTCTTTGCAGCCTTTGATGAAATAAAAAAAATGAAATGAAAATTGCTTATTGTCACACGTAGGCTTCAAATGAAGTTACTGTGAAAAGCCCCTAGTCACCGCATTCCGGCTCCTGCTCGGGAGTTGAACCATGCTGCTGGCCTGCCTTGGTCTGCTTTAAAAGCCAGCTCTTTAGCATTGTGCTAAACCAATCATACCATCATATTCCTTTGTTGACTTGCTTAGTTGATTGTTCTCACTTGGATACACTCTACCTCTTATTTTACCTTGTATTCTTTTGTAATCTCTCTCTCAGGATGTGGATGTCGCTGGCTAGGCCAGCATTTATTGCCCATGAGAAGGTAGTGACGAGCCTTCGTGAACCACCGCAATCCATGTGGTGTAGAAACACCCATGCTGCTATTAGGAAGGTAGTTCCAGGATTTTGACCCGGCAGCAGTAACAGAACAATAATATAGTTCCAACTCAGGATAGTGTGTGCCTTCGAGGATAACTTTCAGGTCGTGGTGTTCCCATGCATCTTCTGCCCTTGTCCTTCTTGGCAGAGGCTACGGGTTTGGAAGGTACTGTCGAGGGGACCTTGGTGAATTATTGCAGTGCATCTTCTTGGTGAATTACTGTAGTGTATCTTGTAGGTGGTACATACAGCTGCCATTGTGTGTCGACAGAGGAGGGAGTGAATGTTGAAGGTGGTGGATGGGGTGCCAAATGGAGAGTATTCCATCACACTCCTAACTTGTGCTTTGAACATAAGAACATAAGAACTAGGAGCAGGAGTAGGCCATCTGGCCCCTCGAGCCTGCTCCGCCATTTAATTAGATCATGGCTGATCTGTTGTGGACTCAGCTCCACTTTCCGGCCCGAACACCATAACCCTTAATCCCTTTATTCTTCAAAAAACTATCTATCTTTGAAGAAAGTAGACAAGCATTAAGGAGTCAGAAGGTGAGTTACTCAGCACAGATCTCCCAGTCTCTGAATGCTCTTGTAGCCACAGTATTTATATGGCTAGTCCAGTTCAAATTCTGGTGAATGGTAACACCCGGGATGTTGATAGTGGGGGATTCAGTGATGGTAATGCAATTGCATATCAGGGGGAGATGGATAGATTCTCTCTTATTGGAGAGATGGCCATTGGCTGGCACTTGTGTGGAATGTAACTTGCCACTTGTCAGCCTAAGCATCCAGAGCATCTCCCAACAATGGCTTTCTGTGCACTATCTCTTCATTACCTCTGCAATCACCTAAGAATTGCCCCTCCCCCTCCTCTTCAAGTTCCCCTTGGTGACAATCACTCAAAGACCAAAAATCCAAAGCAAGGTTATACATGCATGAAGATAACATGCAGCTCTGCCTCACCTTTCTCAACTTCTCCACTTCCATTGAGAGGATGATATTCATTGCTGTTCATGAGCTGTTGGCTGTCTCGAGTTTTGTTTTTTGAAGCTGTTGGACAGCTTTTGATTTTATTTTTAGGTTGACATTTATGTTTTCATTCTGTTCTGACCACTTGATTAAATGATGCATCTTTTGAGGTTTCCTCAAATGCTACATAATATGCATCATGAATGATACATTTCAACAATGAAATTGTCACAGTCTGAGGATATGATCGACGAGGAGAAGTTTCTTCAGAGTGGTCAGCCTGTGGAATTCGTTACCACAAGAAGTGGTTGAGTCCAAAACATTGTCTGTTTTCAAGAAGCAGTTAGATCTAGCACTTAGGGCGAAGGGGATCAAAGGATATGGGGAAAGCAGGATTAGGCTTTTGAGTTGGATGATCAGCCGTAATCAGAATGAATGGCGGAATGGGCTTGAAGGGCTGAATGGCCTCCTTCTGCTCCTATTTTATTCCATGTTTCTATGTCTTCAGAAAGCATGATCCTATGCCATGCTATATAACGATAAAGTTCATGAACTGAGCACCGATTAATTGTTAGCACACAAGAATTTTATCTTTTAGAAAGGTAACATTTGGAAATAGACTATTAGTTTAGAACCAAGTTCTAATTAAATGAGGAAAATGGATGGAGCCTTCGTTTATTGAGATATTCCACAGGGCCTTCTGTGTCACTGGGTTCAGGGCTGTTATGGGGGGGGGGTGACTGGTGTTGCTGGTGGCCAGGAGGTGGGGAATATGGGAGGGAGATTTAATGCATGTGATTAACAATATTCCACTTTAATCATTTGCTGAGTTTTGGAGCTCAGCCGGAAGCACTGGAATCTATTGCAGTTGCAAGTGAAATAGGTTTGAATATTTACCTCAAGCCTTAAAATTATATCTTGGATGACTAATGTGAGAATATTTGAGGCATTTATTTGGAATTCCACGTTCTGCTCTTAATGAATCATTTAATCAGAGATCGGAATTTCAAACCATTCCTTGAAGGTTTGCATGTTAGTGTCTCATGGTCCAATCTGAGATCCTTTATTGGAGACTGGTCCACAGCAAAAAAAAAACCTGCCCATGGATTGTCACTAGTTTAGAACCACAATCTTAGAGGATGTATGAAGTAGACATGTCATAATGGTGCTGTTCTGTATAAGATACTTGTGTATATTGGGGAAATAACCTTACTCTATTTGGACGCCGTGCTACATCAATACTCAGTATAGTGAAAATTTGAGGTTTTTTGAGGGGAAACTGATAGGATGAAACTACTCACTGTGTTATGAAATACTACACAGAAGAGGTTTTATTCTACTCCAACAATTTCTTCAAAATTACATGGAAACAAAATTATTCAGTGTTCTGTTGTAAGGTTTGGCCAGAAGCAGTAAGGGAGGACCACACAATGCAAACCACAGAAACATATTGCACAGCTTAAAGTGATTATAATAATGTAGATTTTTAGCAAAATTTCAGTAAACAGTAAATAATATGTTGTTGTAACTTTTGTATATTTGTCTTTTGTGCAGCATATATAGGATAACCTGGCAGAATAAAATATTTAGAGCACCAGATTTATAGTGTCGTGTATATGTAAATGATTAAATTGATCTTTTTTTAAACCCTGGATATCGCCAGCCTGTGGATGGCAAATTGATGCATCCTTACTAATGTGTGATTATCCTTTAAAAGAACTAAATAATTGTCAATGAATAATCATAATTTAGTACAGCACATGACAAATGATGTGCTAAAGGATTCAAATGACAATTAGATGATGTATTTAAAGCAAAAAAGTAACAAATGTAGTATGGAACATATGCAAGACATTTGTATAGTGGAAGTGCTAGAGTTATGACTTTAAGCATCATTTGGTTTATTTTTCTATAAACTATTGATCCTTGTATATTCTATCAAACCACATTAGCTTTATTTTCTGAATCAATTTAAAAGAAAGAGACATTATAAAAAGGCATACAGTTTCTTCATGTAGCCTTCTGCTGTAAATACAAAATATTGACAAGCTCAATGGCAGAGATGAAAAATATAATTTTATTATGTATTGGGAAAGTAAAAAAAACTAAGACTAGGGTTATGAGTACTCATTCACAAGGCTATCTAGGGAATAAAGCAAAATCACTGGCAGGAATTATGGAGATATTAATTTGTGGTAATTTTAAGCCCCCAAAAGTGCTTTGGTCTGGTGGGAAGTTTAGATGTTAAAAAGATCTGAAACAGGGCGGCATGTGGCGCAGTGGCTAGCACTGGGACGACGGTGCTGAGGACCTGGTTCGAATGCCGGCCCTGGATCACTGTCTGTGTGGAGTTTGCACATTCTCCTCGTGGGTTTCACCCCCACAACCCAAAGATGTGCAGGTTAGGTGGATTGGCCACGCTAAATTGCGCCTTAATTGGAAAATAAATAATTGGGTACTCTAAATTTATTAAAACAAAAAGATCTGAAACAACCTACATTGAACCTGCCCATTTCCCTTTTTAATGATGAGGGATGTGAGGTGGGCAACCAATCTGCACTCTTTCAAAGGGGCCTGCATTCCTTCATTTAACAGGTTTTCAATGTTGTCCCATGTTAGCTGTGTTTCCCAGGCCGGTAAATAAATGAACACAAGAAGGTAAGTGCCTTTCCAGCGCTGCTTGTTGGCCAAGAGAAGCAGAATGTCTCCTCCAGGCTCAATAAATCAGGAATATACATCCTCATTTACTGGGGACAGTCCCCTTGATGAGGTGCTGTGCCTCTGGAAGAGCCCCTTGGATTGCTAAACTCCCCCTCGAATTAATAGTCTATTAATGGCCACACTCCTTCACAAGAGAAGCCGGGTGACATGAGCTCCCCTGCGCTTAGTTAATAAAGTTGCTGGGGCAGGTTCTGATTGGTGAGATGGATGGAAATCTCATGTTTTCAACGAGCAGAAGCAGTAGATTAACTGGGAGACTTTAAGTTATGCAGAGACTGCACGCTATGACTGCACATGCTATGCCCTTCCCCACTTCACTCTACTCCTCTGTGTTTTCCTGAGAAATATAATTGAATTGAAAATAGCCCAGGAGTCAAAATATTGAACTAACCGGGGATGCAGGTAACTGAACTGATGAGCAGCAGCTGGAGCTTGATCAGAGCACCCTCGGTGACCTAAGTTGGTGTGAGAGGGTGGGGTTGCATTCCCCTGGATTCAGTTTCAAAAATATGATTGCTCCACAATAAGCTATCATGCAAGCATTCCACTTACCTCCACAATCTCGCCTCCCCCCCCACCCCCAGTCAATCAAGCCTCCTCCAATTACCAATTCCTGTGACTACCAACTCTTCCTCCAATCCCTGATTTCTCCCCTAATCTTTGACCATCCATCTCACTATGATTTCTCCTGAATCTCCTAATCACTTTGTATCCCCACCCCTCTATCTCTACCCTGCTTCTACCCCCCCCCCCCCCCCCCCCCCCCCCCCGGCAAGCCACCAAACCTATGATTTTTGGGGATTTTATCCTGCTGACAAATAATATAACTTGTCAATCAATTAAAAAAAGAAACACAAATTCCCTCAAATTAAAACTCCACAGCATGCAAGGACAACGGCATGTCTGGGTTCTCTTCACCTCCAGTCACCATGACCAAGTAAATATTGGGCCAATATAAAAATTCTACATAAAATGTAGTTATATTGCAGATATTGGTCCAAGAATAGTGCAAAACTTATTCAGCAGCCTCAAATTATATTACTGCATTCATCTGATACTCGGCTTTATTTGAAACGCATTAAGGATCCAAAATGAATTTTGGGTTTTGTGAATTTATATTATTTTCAAAAATGTGAAATGTCAAGCAGTATAGCATGGCTTGAATTGCTCCTGATGATTGATTCTGAGCAATTGTCACAGTGGCATTTTATACTAAATTTGGATTGGAATACAAATATCAACTCCGTGCAGTTCTGATGCTAACAATGAATATAAGATCTGGTCAGCAATCAACAGATCATGGAGAATAGTCCACTGATTTTAAACGGACTTACTGTTTAAGATGCATCATTATTCCGACTACTGATTCTTATCCTACACATACAACTATCAAATATATGACAAATCATGTATACATTTGTTGAAACTGTTAAGATCATGATCACTACTCAAATGCTTTTAGTAAAGTATGCCTCTTTAAAATGTCTTAAATGTTTTACAGCTGGTTTCTACAACTTTGATCAATTTTACCCATTAAAAACAGCTTAAAATAGACCCCCCTCAAAAATGTTGTTTACTATTTGACTATGTCCATTGTCCTGTATTTAATTTAAGAACAAATATTAAAAATGCTTTGCATTTTTGAGGTTTTTTGTACTTCAAGATGATTTTTAAAAAATTTTTTTCTCTACATTGAAGCATTTGACAGGAAATAGATTTATACAAGATCATTGGGACAAATGAAAATGTTGTAACTTTTAAAGCGCATTGTAATGTTCAAGAGAATGCTTTAATTGTTACCTTTTCTTATTGTGCTGTGATCACGAAATGCCCAAACAGTCAACAATATTTTATTCAGGAAAATAATGTTTGATACATCGCTTGTACATTTTGAGGGTGTAACCAGCAGATAAGGGGTACCAGTGCATGTAGTATATTTGTATTCTGCGAAGGCCTTCAATAAGGTGCGATACAGTAGGTTGAAATGCAGGAATAGGACTCCTGGAATTGAGCGTAACATTAACCAATCCTCATTCCATGTTAATGGGCAGAAAACAGAGTTGAATAAATGGGTAGTTTTTAGAATGGCAGAGTGTAACTAGTTAAATGCTGCAAGGATCAATGCTCGGGCCTCTGCCATTTACAATGACCATTTCTCAATGACTTAGTTGAGGGAACCAAGTATGACATAACCAAATTAGCTGGAGATACAAAGTTAGGTGGGAAAATAAAGTGTGAGGAGCATGCAACTGGCTATAGACCGGCTTAGTGATTGGGTAAGAGGGTGGAAGATGAATTATGGGCAGCACGGTGGCAGAGTGGTTAGCATTGCTGCCTCAAGGCGCCGAGGTCCCAGGTTCGATCCCGGCTCTGGGTCACTGTCTGTGTGGAGTTTGCACATTCTCCCCGTGTTTGCGTGGGTTTCACCCCCCACAACCCAAAGATGTGCCGGGTAGGTGGATTGACCACACTAAATTGCCCCTTAATTGGAAAAAATGAATTGGGTACTCGAAATTTATTTTTAAAAAGATGGTGTATAATATGCACAAGTGTGAAATTGTCCACTTTTGTAGGAAGAATGCATAAGCAAATTTTTTAAGCAAGTGAAGGATGAGCTAATGTTGGTATTCAGACAGATTTGGTGCCCTGTACACGAATCACAAAGTTTAATATGCAAGTATAGCAAGCGATCAGGAAGGAAAATAGTATGTTGATCTTTATTTCAAGGAACGTGGAGTATAAGAGAAAGGAACTCTTACTGCAGTTCCATTGTGCAGGTGTGATCTCACAGAAAACCCTGTGTATAGTGTTATGGCAAACCCCCCCCAATTTATATTAGGAAACCGGATAACACCCCAACAATTTTTCAATTTGTAACCTGGAGGTAAGTATACTTAATTCCAGGAGTGTTTCCACAGAGAACTAGGGATCTTTTATATTAAAATAAACTTTACTATTAACACAGGATTAACCCCATTAACATCCAAGGGAGAAAAAAAACAGCTTTTCAATTCACAGTTAAACAGTTCTTACAAAACAAAATAAAGAAACGTCTTTGAGCTTACTTTCCCACCTGCTTCTAAACTTTCAATTAAACAGAATCCACACACACAGGTCAAATGCCACTTCTTAATAAAGTTAACACATTGGCTTACAGATTTGTTCACAAAGTTGTGGAACAGAAGATTTCAGAAGTCAGTCTGAGAAACACCTCCTTACCTCAGATACCAGAGCAGAACTTCAAAAATGAAACTAAAAAATAGACAGGGCAGGGCTGAAAATGAAACTAAAACAGACCCAACCTCTCCCATGAGTGGCATCTCAGACAGCCTGGCTGTTAACTCTTAATCACAGCTTTAGCAGATGTATACTCTGTATACCTTAACCTAAGTTCTTGAGATAGAATCCCTACAGTGCAGAAGGAGGCCATTTGGCCCATCGATTGTGCACCGCTCCTCCAAAAGGGCACCTCACCTCGGCCCACTCCCCTGCCCTATCCCTGTAACACCACCTGACCAGCACATCTTTGGACTGTCGGTGGAAACCCACACAGTCATCGGTAGAACGTGCAAACCCCACATAGACAGCTACTCAAGGTGGGAATTGAACCCACGTACCTGGTGCCCTTTCGAACTGGGGTGAGTAGAAAATTCCTCACTCCAAGGGCTGTGAGGTTTTAGAATTTTCTACCACAGAGGACAGGCAGTGCTCAAAGATTTTCGTCACTAAGTGATTTAAGGGATACAGGAGGAGGGCAGGAAAGTGAAATTGATGTAGATGTTAGGCTATGATCTTCGATAGTGGAGCAGGCTCGAGTAACAATGTATGATCTACTTGTTCTTCTATTTCAATAAAATGAGAGGCTGGTTGATGTATACAAAGATAATGCACTGAACCTAAACCTTGTCTTTTCTGTCTCAAGCTCAGCTGTCAGCAAGTCATATGCCTCACTGTTTTATACTATTGTTATTTACAGAGTATTTGCTATAACCAAAATGTACAAAATCTAAAATCTTAAAACTTTGGAAAGATACAGTTCAGTAGATTGTAGGGATCAATTTAGTACAACCATGATTATTTTTATTGAAATGTAGTTACCGTAGTCTGATAGTTGCATGCAGACAAGATGAATAAGCTAGATTTACTTTGGAATTTTTTGCATGTGTTGTGCTTTTGTGCTCAGTTGGTATATTTGGACTGAGGTTGATATTAACTTGTATTTATGCATTGTGCCTAATGCAAATAATTATGAATTTGGTATGCTGGAATCTAGAAATTATCAAAGAAATTTTAGTAAATTCTATTAGCTGATGAGGTAAGAGCACAAAAGAAAGTTGACATGTAAATTATATTAAGAATCCAGGTTTTGTAAGCTAGTTTATGGCAGACCGAGGGCAAAGACAAGAGAGGTGGTTGAACGGAGGTTTGGGTAGATCAGGAAATGGTGGTTATCTTAGATTGATTTTGAATTGATTATTCATGAATAAAGAGTTTTGGATCCATTTGTTTTGGCTTAGAAACTTACAAAATTAAACATAATTAAATGTGATGTTATGTACAAAATATATACAAGCAGTTATAAAATGTCTGCAAAATACTTGAACCAGCGGCATATATATGAATAGAAACTAGTAGAGGTAATAGGTGAATGTCTAGTTTACTTTCTGGGAGTTTCATATGATCATTATGAGATTGTGAGTGCAATTTCAATGCATGAAAGAGGAATGAACTAAAGCATCTTGGACCAGTTAGACCTAATGCATGGTGGATAAAATGCTGAAGAATATTTTACAACACACTAACAACTTGGCTTGTGGAATAGCTAGTGTGGACGTTGAAGGTAATTGGTTGTGTCCCAAGTCGAGAGATAATCCTTTGGAGCAGGTGAATGCCATCTGAATATAATGCACATGGAAATACCATGCTTAAACACAATTGGTGAGATAATTTAGGAATTTCTGTTTCTATCATTACATTAAATGCATTTTTTTTACTCATACCACTTAAAAGGACTGATCAGTGATGTACAAGCTGAACCTGTATTTCAGACCTTCTTTCAAACTAGCAGCACCACTTGCTAAAAGCTTTTTGCTTTTATTAAACAGACAACATGGCACCATGTTTGATAAGTAAAGCTTTGCAGTGAGAAATATTCCTGAACGATATACAGTGAATCATTTGTCTGACTTGTACCCACCCAGATAGAGACTAATACCATTTTCCTTTCCCAAGGCAGCACAAAGAGACCAATATTTATAACAACTAAGCACAATACATATTAACAGGTGAAGAGGCATCAAAAGAGTAACTTCATAAAGATATATTTCCTTTTCTGTTCTTTTCCGTGTCCACCATACCACCTGCTATTTTCCTGTGGAAGTTGACCTGAGCGGATGCTTCTTTGTAATAGCTGCTCTGAAGTAGGTGTAATTTAGTGGATTAATCAGTCCACCATTTTTCAGTCTCCTATTTTTGGCGGATGGAATCACATCTGTTTGATAAAACCCGTATACAGCCCAGTTAAGAAGATATTAAAAACTTACTTGAGAAGGCCATCAGTTGAAAGATTGCATCTGAATGTTTCACCTCCTGTGTGCTTCATTAATATGGTGCTACTAATTTGCTGGTGACAGTGCTGTAATTTACAGTAAATGTAAATTAGACATGAAAAATTGTGAAATTTAATTTAATTCCTGATAATAGATGTGTTTATTTTAAATACATGTAAACTATTAAACAATCATCTGTTCTGCATTTCCTTCAATATATTAAAATATACATTCTACTGAATGAGTTTGAATTGTGTAAACAAACATTTTATTCATTGCCCTGCCAGTATTATTTACTAAATAAGGATTCAACCACGATAACTTGTGCTTTAACCTGTAACACACTTAGAAGCATGTAATGATATCAGTTTGAATATTAGAACTAGAAATGCTCCATTAGCACCAATAAGTGTTTTATTAGTAGTAATATTAGAATTTATATAGGTTGGGATCTAACTAAAAATAAGAGTCTGTTCAAGCGCCGGAAATGACCCTGCCATCTAACAGCACTGTTTTCTTTCAGTGCCCTGGAGGGGGCCACCCACCCGAGGCCGCACTCAGCGTCATTTCCTGCACTGAGGAGCTCCTGCGAACGGTTCAAGATGAGATCGGAAGACCATTTTTAAATGGCGTCCCGATCTCCCGCCCTCCAGATGCAATCCTTGACCCCACCCAACGTGTTGGGGGTCCTCAGAGTGCCCCCCCCCGTACCACATCTCACACGGGCAGGGCAAGCCTGAGCCCCGATCACTGGCGGGGCAAAATGCCAGCCTGGCACTCCAGCGCTGCCAGCCTGGAACCCTATCAGTGCCTCTGTCAGCCTGGCAGTGCCAGCCTGGCACCTGGGTTGCACTGCTCGGATGCCAAGGTGGTACTGCAAGGCTGCCAGGCTGGCAGTGCCAAGGTGCCAGGCTGGCACCAGCAGTGCCAGGATGCCACGCTGCCCAGAGACCGACCACACAGGGGTACCCAATCACCTGGGGGGATCCCCCCGGCGTGGTATCATTGGCTTGGTCCACGTTTGTGGGAGCCAGTACTGAACAGCGCCCGGCTGGCATCTTCTCAATGAGGCCGAGAGGTGCCGGGTACCCGTTAGATTCGGCTCGAGCACTGCTAAGTAGGTTCTTTTGGACGATGTTCAGATCACATGGTCTTGCGAGATCTGGCTAGAGCCTGCATGGTGTAACAGTTGTCGGTAATCCAGGGGGAGGCCTCTCCCGGATTCTACCGGCTGTGTCTCAGTTCCAGTGGGACGTGACTGGTAGATCGTGCCCACAGTGATTTATGATATTGAAACAGCACCTTTCCTATAATAAAATATCCCATAGGCTGATGTGGTGGACACCAATCAAAAAGTAGGACAGGCAAATTAAACGGTGACCAGACACATGGGGAGTTTAAAGGAAGATGTTTACGGGTGGAAAGGAGGTCAGAACGGAAAGCAGATAGGAATCCAAGAGCTCAAAGTAAGGTGACTGAAAACTCCATCATTGGTGATGGAGTAGAGGTTGCAATAGGATCTAGAATGGAGCAGTTGTTTTTTTAAAAAGTTTTTTTAAATTTAGAGTACCCAATTCATTTTCCCCAATTAAGGGGTAATTTATCGTGGCCAATTCACCTATCCTGCACATCTTTTGGGTTGTGGGGGCGAAACTCATGCAGACATGGGGAGAACATGCCAACGCCACACGGACAGTGACTCAGAGCCGGGATCGAACCTGGGACCTCTGTGCCGTGAGGCAGCAGTGCTATCCACTGAGCCACCGTGCTGCCCTGCAGTTGGTTAGTAACATAGCAGTTATATGATATAAGCTGGGGAAGACTCCCTGAATGCAATGTAGTTTATTTTATTAAATTACATTATTATCCATTCAGCAAAAGTAGTTAAAGGATAAAAGGATGTGACATCCTCATCCTGTGGGGATCTGAGGGTTTCTTTGCTTTTTACAAAAGATTGAAGAGTAAATTATCAAATTTGCACATGTTTGACATTTATTTAAAGCTATTACTGAAATGAAATGAAAATCACTTATTGTCACAAGTAGGCTTCAAATGAAGTTACTGTGAAAAGCCCCTAGTCGCCACATTCCGGCACCTGTTCGGGGAGGCTGGTACGGGACTTGAACCATGCTGCTGGCCTGCCTTGGTCTGCTTTCAAAGCCAGCGATTTAGCCCTGTGCTAAACCAGCCCCTAATAACCAATTAACAACCAATACCTATGTACAGTGTGTTAACAGAAGTACCTGTGATCACCGGTTTTTCTGATAATTAGAAATGCAAATGGAAAGATTGATACAGAGAATGGGACTTATCGCTTTTGACAATTCAGTTAACAATCTGTTCCAAACCATTTTTTGAGGATAAAATTATTTTATTTAAAATATATGAAGCTTGGAAAGTGAATAAACAAACTCTTGAGCATTTTATGAGTTTTTTAAAAATGGAAATTTAGTTTTTATTAAAGACTGCAAGTCAGCAAACTCACTTATTGTACATTAAGTGTTGTTCTTCTGTACTGCTGATAAGTCAATATCCTTGGTAATGGTACTTGGCATAACTCCTTGTTCTTATAAAACCGCCAGTTTATTGTGAGCAATGGCATTTGAGATGCTACTGTATTTTTTTTTAGTGATGTGACACACTTTCCAGTTCTTTGCCACTGTAGCACCATATCACATGTTTCAGCAATATGAAAAAATGAAAAATGTTCGAAACCTATTTTTAAAATTGGTCAATACATCTATAGATTATTTAATCCTGCAGTTTTATGGAACATTGAACTGTAAAATGTAGCTTTCATTCACTGCACTACATAAATTACATGTAGCAATAATGGGCTGCATTTCCAGCATTGATGATGTCATACTCAGTTGTAATAAAATAAAGTTCCTATGTAATTGAGGGGTATAATTATTCAAATTTTGATGCTGTTTACCTTGTTTAACTGTTTTGCAGATTTGAATAATGCTCCAATTTCCTCTATTACCATATTGTGTTTGTATTATATACCAGCCAAAAAAAAGCAAACCGATAAGTATTTTGTTTCCCTTCCAGGATAAACAGAAGGGTAGGGCATTGTGGCGTTGTTTCTTAAAGTGAAAAGGTAGAGTATGTCTCAGTCGATACCTCAAATATGACCATGGGAGTGGTCACTTGGGAGTTGGCAGCAGAAGGATGCAGTTGATTGAGTAGTACTTACCTTACCATAGAACTGCTACAGTGCAGAAGACAGCTATTCGGCCCATGAAGTCTGCATTGACTCACCCTATCCCCGTAACCCCACCTAACCTGCACGGCCCTGGACACAAAGGGAAAATTTTATCATGGCCAATCCACCTAACCTGCACATCTTTGGACTGTGGGAGGAAACTGGAGCACCCGGAGGAAACCCACGCAGACATTGGGAGAAAGTGCAAACTCCATGTCACCCAAGGCTGGAATCGAACCCGAGTCCCTGGTGTTGTGAGACAGCAGTGCTAACCACTGTGCCACCGTTCCGCCCCGTGATGTAGGATTCCTCTAATCGATTTACTGAATTTGAATGTTGTGCAGCAATGAAGTTTGAGACAAAGAAATAGCAGAAGAAGTGTCCTTAGGCAAACTAACTTACCTAGCCTGATCTTGAGGAAAAAGTACATATTCAGTCTGCTAAAGTTAACTATGATATGAGCATGCTAATTGGAAACCAACATTGTGAATATCTGGAAAGAATTACACTGTAAAGGAAATAAAACCTAGTTGAAACAAATAGAAAAAGAACTAGTAGAGAAAAAATGGAAAGAAAGAAGTGTTGAAGTTGAGAGAGATTGAAACACTGTCTTACAAGGAGCTACGGATATCAAAAAGTTAGATAAGTAACCGAGGGGAAAGATCCAGGAAATGGAGCTCAGCCTGAGTGTTATATCTAAAAATGTCCAAAGGATTCAAAACGAAATGAAAGAGGTAGACTGTAGAAATTATTACCAGAGATGTGGCTTGAGTGTTCAACAGACAATTCAATATCACTACTTATATATTTTACGGAATGATGGAACGTAAAGGATTCCATTGTAGTGCCAGAAGAGCAAGCATTTAGATGTTGGGCTAAATGATTCCTTCTGTCATTTTAAAGACATCAGGCAATGATTGTCCATTACGAATACAAAGTTTATTGCTGCAATTTAAGAAATATGAGCTACATGTGACAATTATTCTTGAAATATATTGTATGCAACTCATTACATGTCATACGTCATACCTGGCACAAAGGAAAATGGTTGTGTTTCTTGGAGGTCAGTCATAGAATTTACAGTGCAGAAGGAGGCCATTTGGCCCATCGGGTCTGCCCCGGCTCTTGGAAAGAGCACCCTACATCAGGCCACGCCTCCATGCTATCCCCATAACCCAGCAACCCCACCTAATCTTTTTGGACACTAAGGATAATTTAGCATGGCCAATCCACCTAACCTGCACATCTTTGGACTGTGGGAGGAAACCGGAGCACCCGGAAGAAACCCACGCACACACGGGGAGGATGTGCAGACTCCACACAGACAATGACCCAAGCTGGGAATCGAACCTGGGAACCTGGAGCTGTGAAGCAACTGTGCTAGCAACTGTGCTAGCTACTGTGCTGCCCGGGGCATCACTTCAGGAGATCCTCAGGGTAGTGTCTGAGGCCCAACCACCAGCAGCTTCATCAATGACCTTCCGTCCAACATAAGGTCAGATGTGAGTGTGTTCGCTGATGATTGCACAATGCTCAGCACCATTTGCAACTCCTCAGGCACTGAAGCAGCCCACATGTAAGTGCAGCAAGAAGTGGACAAGATCCAGGCTTGAGCTGACGAGTATCATTTGTGCCACACAAGTGCCAGGCAATGTCCATCTCCAATGAGAAAGAATCAAACTTTTGCCCTTTGGGCATTCAATGACATGGGGGTTGGGGACTGGCGCAATAGGTCAGAAGGTGAAAATATTGAGGGAGAACTTGGGAATAGGGCCAGTATGGCTCTGAGGAAGAGCAGACAGGGAGATGTTGCTGAAAACAGCGGGACTGGTGGCCTGAAGTACATATGTTTTAATGCAAGGAGTATTACGGGTAAGGCAGATGAACTTAGAGCTTGGATTAGTACTTGGAGCTATGATGTTGTTGTCATTACAGAGACCTGATTGAGGGAAGGACAGGATTGGCAGCTAAACGTTCCAGGATTTAGATGTTTCAGGCGTGATAGAGGGGGATGTAAAAGGGGTGGAGTTGCGCTACTGGTTAGGGAGAATATCACATCTGTACCGCGGGAGGACACCTCAGAGGGCAGCGAGGCTATATGGGTAGAGATCAGGAATAAGAAGGGTGCAGTCACAATGTTGGGGGTTTGCTACAGGCCACTCAACAGCCAGCAGGAGATAGAGGAACCGATAGGTAGACAGATTTTGAAAAGGAGTAAAAGCAACAGGGTTGTTGTGATGGGAGACTTCAACTTCCCCAATATTGACTGGGACTCACTTAGTGCCAGGGGCTTGGATGGGGCAGAATTTGTAAGGAGCATTCAGGAGGGTTTCTTAAAACAATATGTAAATAGTCCAACTAGGGAAGGGGCTGTACTGCACCTGGTATTGAGGAATGAGCCCCGCCAGGTGGTAGAAGTTTCAGTAGGGGAGCATTTTGAGAACTGTGACCACAATTCAGTGAGTTTTAAAATGCTAGTGGACAAGGATAAGAGTGGTCCTCGGCTGAATTATAACAATATTAGGCGGGAACTGAAGAACCTAAATTGGGGGTGGATGTTTGAGGGTAAATCAACATCTGGAATGTGGGAGGCTTGCAAATGTCAGTTGAAAGGAATTCAGGACCGACATGTTCCTGTGAGGAAGAAGGATAGTTACGGCAAATTTCGGGAACCTTGGATAACGAGAGATTGTAGGCCTCGTCAAAAAGAAAAAGGAGGGATTTGTCAGGGCTAGAAGGCTGGGAACAGATGAAGCCTGTGTGGAATATAAGAAAAGTAGGAAGCAACTTAAGCAAGGAGTCAGGAGGGCTAAAAGGGGTAATGAAAAGTAATTGGCAAATAGGGTTAAGGAAAATTCAAAGGCTTTTTACACATACATAAAAAGCAAGAGGATAGCCAGGGAAAGGGTTGGCCCACTGAAGGACAGGGAGGGAATCTATGTGTGGAGCCAGAGGGAATGGGTGAGGTACTAAATGAATACTTTGCATAAGTATTCACCAAAGAGAAGGAATTGGTGGATGTTGAGTGTGGAGAATGGTGTGTAGATAGCCTGGGTCACATTGAGATCCAAAAAGACGAGGTGTTGGGCGTCTTGAAAAATATTAAGGTAGATAAGTCCCCAGGACCTGATGGGATCTACCCCAGAATACTGAAGGAGGCAAGAGAGGAAATTGCTGAGGCCTTGACAAAAATCTTTGGATCCTCACTGTCTTCAGGTGATGTCCCGGAGGACTGGAGAATAGCCAATGTTGTTTCTTTGTTTAAGAAGGGTAAAAAGGATAATCCAGGGAACTACAGGCCGGTGAGCCTTGCGTCAGAGGTAGGGAAATTACCGGAGAGAATTCTTCGAGATAGGATCTACTCCCATTTGGAAGCAAGTGGATGTATTAGCGAGAGGTTTTGTGAAGGGGAGGTCGTGTCTCACTAACTTGATAGAGTTTTTCGAGAAGGTCACAAAGATGACTGATGCAGATAGGGCAGTGGATGTTGTCTATATGGACTTTGACAAGGTCCCTCATGGCAGACTGGTATAAAAGGTAAAGTCACACGGGATCAGAGGTGAGCTGGCAAGGTAGATACAGAACTGGCTAGGTCATAGAAGGCAGGGAGTAGCAATGGAAGGGTGCTTTTCTGATTGGAGGGCTGTGACTAGTGGTGTTCCGCAGGGATCAGTGCTGTGACCTTTGCTTTTTGTAGTATATATAAATGATTTGGAGGAAAATGTAACTGGTCTGATTAGTAAGTTTGGGACGACACAAAGATTGGTGGAATTGCAGATAGCGATGAGGACTGTCAGAGGATACAGCAGAATTTAGATCGTTTGGAGACTTAGGCGGAGAGATGGCAGATGGAGTTTCATCTGGACAAATGTGAGATCATGCATTTTGGAAGGTCTCGTGCAGGTAGGGAATATACAGTGAATGGTAGAACCCTCAAGAGTATTGACAGTCAGAGAGATCTAAGTGTACAGGTCCACAGATCACTGAAAGGGGCAACACAGGTGGAGAAGAAGGCATACTGCATGCTTGCCTTGATTGGCTGGGGCATTGAGTATAAAAATTGGCAAGTCATGTTGCAGCTATATAGAACCTTAGTTCGGCCACAGTTGGAGTATAGTGTTCAATTCTGGTTGCCACACTACCAGAAGGATTTGGAAGCTTTAGAGAGGGTGCAGAAGAGATCTACCAGGATGTTGCCTGGTATGGAGGGCATTAGCTATGAGGAGAGGTTGAATAAACTCGGTTTGTTCTCACTGGAACGACGGAGGTTCGGGGCGACCTAATAGAGGTCTACAAAATTATAAGGGGCATAGAGAGAGTGGGTAGTCAGAGACTTTTCCCAGGGTAGAGGGGTCAATTACTGAGGGGCATAGGTTTAAGGTGCGAGGGGCAAAGTTTAGAGGAGATGTACCAGGCAGGTTTTTTACACCGAGGGTAGTGTGTGTGTACCCACTCGCTGCTGGAGGAGGTGGTGGAAGCAGGGACGATAGTGACATTTAAGGGGCATCTTGACAAATACATGAATAGGATGGGAATAGAGGGATACGAACCCCGGAAGAGTAGAAGATTTTAGTTTAGCTGGGCAGCATGGTCGGTGCAGGGTTGGACGGCCGAAGGGCCTGTTCCTGTGCTGTACTTTTCTTTGTAAGAAGTCTTACAACACCAAGTTAAAGTCCAACATGTTTGTTTCAAACAGTAGCTTTCGGAGCAGTGCTCCAAAAGCTAGTGTTTGAAACAAACATGTTGTACTTTAACTTGGTATTGTAAGACTTTTTACTGTGCTCACCCCAGTCCAACGCCGGCATCTCCACATCATGGGTACTTTTCTTTGTTCTTAGTTCTGTTATCATCACTCAATCTCCCACTGTCAACATCCTGGGGTTTGCCATTGGCCAGAAACTGAACTGGACTAGCCATATAAATACTGTGGCTACTAGAGCAGATGCAATGCTGGGAATTCTGTGGACTCGCCTCCTGACTCCCCAAAGCCTGTACATTACCTACAAAGTACAAGTCAAGAGTGTGATGGAATCCTCCTCATTTGTCTGGATGAGTGCAGCTCCCAACATCAAGACGCTCAACACTATACAGGACAAAGCAGCCCACTTAATTGGCATCCGTTCCACAAACATTCATTCACTCCATCATCGATGCACAGTAGCAGCAGAGTGTACCATCTACAAGATGCACTGTAGGAACTCACCAAGGCTCCTTAGGCAGGACCTTCCAAACCCACAACCACTACCATCCCGAAGGACAAGCAGCAGATACATGGGAACACCATCAGCTGGAAGTTCCCCTCTAAGTCACTCACCATCCTGACTTGGAAATATATTAGCATGCTTTCACTGTCGCTGGGTTAAAATAATACCATAACCATAAGCCATAGGAGCAGAATTAGGCCACTCGGCCCGTTGAGTCTGCTCTGCCATTCAATCATGGCTGGTATTTTCTCATCCCCATTTTCCTGCCTTCTCCCCATAATCCCTGATCTCCTTATTAATCAACAACCTATCTATCTCTGTCTTAAAGACACTCAGTGATTTGATCCTCACAGCCTTCTGCGGCAAAGAGTTCCACAGATTCACCATCCTCTGGCTGAAGAAATTCCTCCTCATCTCTGTTTTAAAAGATTGTCCCTTTAGTCTTTGATTGTGTCCTCTGCTTCTAGTTTTTCCGACAAGTAAGAAACAGGAAAGGAGCGGTCACCCTATTAGGGGTTTTCTATAGGCCTCCCAAAAGTTCCAGAGATGTAGAGGAAAGGATTGCAAAGATGATTCTGGATAGGAGCAAAAGTAACAGGGTAGTTGTCATGGGGGACTTTAACTTTCCAAATATTGACTGGAAACACTATAGTTCGAGTATTTTAGATGGGTCCGTTTTTGTCCAATGTGTGCAGGAGGGTTTCCTGACGCAGTGTGTAGATAGGCCAACGAGAGGCGAGGCCGTATTGGATTTGGTACTGGGTAATGAACCAGGACAGGTGTCAGATTTGGAGGTAGGTGAGCACTTTCGTGATAGTGACCACAATTCGATAACGTTTACTTTGGAGATGGAAAGGGATAGGTATATACCGCAAGGCAAGAGTCATATCTGGGGAAAGGCAATTATGATGCGATGAGGCAAGACTTAGGATGCATCGGCTGGAGAAGAAAACTGCAGGGGATGGGCACAATGGAAATGCGGAGCATGTGCAAGGAACAGCTACTGCGTGTCCTTGATAAGTATGTACCTGTTAGGCAGGGAGGAAGTGGTTGAGCGAGGGAGCCATGGTTTACTAAACCAGTTGAAACACTTGTCAAGAGGAAAAAGGAGGCATATGTAAAGATGAGACGTGATGGTTCAGTTAGGGCGCTTGAGAGTTCCAAGTTAGCTAGGAAGGCTCTAAAGAGAGAGCTAAGAAGAGCCAGGAGAGGACATGAGAAGTGTTTGGCAGGTAGAATCAAGGATAACCCTAAAGCTTTCTATAGATTAGAATTAGAACAGTACAGCACAGAACAGGCCCTTCGGCCCTCAATGTTGTGCGGAACAATGATCACCCTACTCAAGCCCACGTATCCACCCTATACCAGTAACCCAACAACCCCCATTAACATTAATTTTTTAGGACACTAAGGGCAATTTAGCCTGGCCAATCCACCTAACCCGCACATCTTTGGACTGTGGGAGGAAACCGGAGCACCCGGAGGAAACCCACGCACACACGGGGAGGACGTGCAGACTCCGCACAGACAGTGACCCAGCCGGGAATCGAACCTGGGACCCTGGAGCTGTGAAGCATTTATGCTAACCACCATGCTACCATGCTGCCCCTATGAGTGCATGCTGCCCCTTGAGTGCATATGTCAGGAATAAAAGAATGACTAGGGTAAGAGTAGGGCCAGTCAAGGACAGTAGTGGGAAGTTGTGCGTGGAGTCCGCGGAGATAGGAGAGGTGCTAAATGAGTATTTTTCATCTGTATTCACACAGGAAAAAGACAATGTTGTCGAGGAGAATACTGAGATACAGGCTATTAGACTAGAAGGGCTTGAGGTTCATGAGGAGGAGGTGTTAGCGATTCTGGAAAGTGTGAAAATAGATAAGTCCCCTGGACCAGATGGGATTTATCCTAGGATTCTCTGGGAAGCTAGGGATTGCTGAGCCTTTGGCTTTGATCTTTAAGTCATCTTTGTCTACAGGAATAGTGCCAGAAGACTGGAGGATTGCAAATGTTGTCCCCTTGTACAAGAAGAGGAGTAGTGATAACCCCGGTAACTATAGACCAGTAAGCCTTACTTCTGTTGTGGGAAAAGTCTTGAAAAGGTTTATAAGAGATAGGATGTATAATCATCTGGAAAGGAATAATTTGATTAGAGATAGTCAACATGGTTTTGTGAAGGGTAGGTCGTGCCTCACAAACCTTATTGAGTTCTTCGAGAAGGTGACCAAACAGGTGGATGAGGGTAAAGCAGTTGATATGGTGTATATGGATTTCAGTAAAGCGTTTGATAAGGTTCCCCACGGTAGGCTATTGCAGAAAATACAGAGGCATGGGATTCAGGGTGATTTAGCAGTTTGGATCAGAAATTGGCTAGCTGATAGAAGACAAAGGGTGGTGGTTGATGGGAAATGTTCAGACTGGTGTCCAGTTACTAGTGGTGTACCACAAGGATCTGTTTTGGGGCCGCTGCTGTTTGGCATTTTTATAAATGACCCGGAGGAGGGCGTAGAAAGATGGGTGAGTAAATTTGCAGATGACACTAAAGTCGATGGAGTTGTGGACAGTGCAGAAGGATGTTACAAGTTACAGAGGGACATAGATAAGCTGCAGAACTGGGCAGACAGGTGGCAAATGGAGTTTAATGCAGAAAAGTGTGAGGTGATTCATTTTGGAAGGAATAACAGGAAGACAGAGTACTGGGCGAATGGTAAGATTCTTGGTAGTGTGAACGAGCAGAGAGATCTCGGTGTCCATGTCCATAGATCCCTGAAAGTTGCCACCCAGGTTGAGAGGGTTGTTAAGAAGGCGTACAGTGTGTTAGCTTTTATTGGTAGAGGAATTGCATTTCGGAGCCATGAGGTCATGTTGCAGTTGTACAAAACTCTGGTGTGGCCGCATTTGGAGTATTGCATGCAGTTCTGGTCGCCGCATTATAGGAAGGATGTGCAAGCATTGGAAAGGGTACAGAGGATATTTACCAGGATGTTGCCTGGTATGGAGGGAAGATCTTACGAAGAAAGGCTGAAGGACTTGAGGCTGTTTTCGTTAGAGAGAAGAAGGTTAAGAGGTGACTTAATTGAGGCATACAAGATGATCAGAGGATTAGATAGGATGGACATTGAGAGCCTTTTTCCTCGGATTGTGATGTCCAGCACGAGGGGACATAGCTTTAAATTGAGGGGAGATAGATATAGGACAGATGTCAGAGGTAGATTCTTTACTCAGAGAGTAGTAAGGGCGTGGAATGCCCTGCCTGCAACAGTAGTGGACTCGCCAACACTAAACTCATTCAAATGGTCATTGGATAGGCATATGGACAATAAGGGAATAGTGTAGATGGGCTTTAGAGTGGTTTTACAGGTCGGCGCAACATCGAGGGTCGAAGGGCCTGTACTGCGCTGTAATGTTCTATCTATCTTCTCCACGTCAGCTCTATCCAGGCCTCGCAGTATCCTGTAAGTTTCAATAAGATCCCCCCTCATCCTTCTAACCTCCAACAAGTACAGACCCAGAGTCTTCAACCGTTCCTCATATTACAAGCTCTTCATTCCAGGGATCACTCTTGTGAACCTCTTCTGGACTCTTTCCAAGACCAGCGATCCTTCCTTGGATACGGGGCACAAAACTGCTTACCATATTCCAAAAGGGGTCTGACCAGGGCCTTATACAACCTCAGAAGTACATCCCTGGTCTTGTATTCTAGCCCTCTTGACATGAATGCTAACATTGCATTTTCTTTCCTAACTGCCGACTGAACCTCCACGTTAACCTTAGAGAATCGTGAACAAGGACTCCCAAGTCCCTTTGTGCTTCTGATTTCCTAAGCATTTCCTTATTTAGAAAATAGTCTATGCCTCCATTTCTCCTTCCAAAGTGCACAACCTCACACTTTTCCACATTGTATTCCATCTGCCACTTCTTTCCCCACTCTCCTAGCCTACCCAAGTCCTTCTGCAGCCCGTCTGCTTCCTCAATACTACCTGTCCCTCTCCAGATTTTTGTTTCAACTGCAAACTCAGCAACAGTGCCTCCAGATCATTAATGTATATTGTGAAATGTTGTGGTCCCAGAACAGACCCCTGAGGCACATCACTAGTCACTGGCTACCATCCTGAAAAAGATCCCTTTATCCCCACTTTATCCTTCTGCCAGTCAGCCACTCCTCTATCCATGCCAGGATCTTACCCTGAACACCATGGGATCTTAACTTATTTAACAATCTCCAGTACGGCTCTTTGTCAAAGGCCCTCTGGAACTCCAAATAAATCACGTCAACTGGTTCTTCATTGTCTAACCTCCTTGTTGCTGCTTCAAAGAACAGATTTGTCAGACATGACCTACCCTTGACGAAGCTGTGCTGACTCAGTCCTATTTTATCATGCACTTCCAAGTACTCCGCGATCTCATCTTTAATAATGGACTCTAAAATCTTACCAATGACCGAAGTCAGACTAACCGGCCTATAATTTCCCGTCTTCTGCCTCCCTATCTCCTTTAAACAGGGGTGTTACATCAGCCGCTTTCTAGTCCTCTGGGACCCTTCCTGTCTCCAGTGACTCCTGAAAAATCACCACCAATGCCTTCACAATCTCCTCAAATATCTCTTTTAGAACCCTGGGGTGTAGTCTGTCCGGTCCAGGTTATTTATCCACCTTCAGACCTTTCGGTTTCCCCAAAACCTTCTCCTTAGTGATCGTCACTGCACTCACCTCTGCCCACTGATTCCCCTGGAGCTCTGGCGTCCCACTGATGTCTTCCTGCAACTACCTCCCTAATAGCACAGTGGGTGTACCTGCACCACGTGGACTGTAGAGGCTCAAGAAGGCAGCTCACCACCACCTTCCCGAGTGCAACTGGATGGGCAACAAATGCTGCCTTAGCCAGTGAAGCCCATATCCCATACAAAATAATTTAAAAACAAATAAAATATAATGTCCTAAATAAAGATTGGCAGTAATGGTGAGGTAACAGTGGATGTACAGTTGTTAGCATTGGCACTGATAGCTAACCACAAACTTGATCAACTCACGTGGGAGACTATTAAGGACAAAGATATGCCATGTCTCCAAGAGACTGTACAAAATGTATGGACAATTGTGTCTCAAAGAAATTGCAAGTTGTTGGAATTAAAGTTGGATACTCAGTGATCATAGATCTTGGGCGAAATTCTCCCAAAACGGGAGAAATCGTCAAACTGCCGTAAAACCCGGGCGGGTTTTATGGCAGCGCGCCCCTTCCCGACGGGGGACCGATTCTGGTCCCCGGTCGGGGCTAGCAGCCCGACGTCGGAGGCTCCGACAAGTCGGGCTTAACGAAAATCGTTAAGCCCGCTTGTCGGACTTAGCGCCGGCTGACGCGTCATATGACGTCAGCCGCGCATGCGCAGGTGGGAAGACTCCACCTGCGCATGCGCGGGTGACGTCATCGCGTTTTTGCGCGAAACCCGCGCATGCGCGGTCCGGGTTGCCCCTCAGCCGCCCCGCGTATTGATACTGCGGGGCGGCGGAAGGACAAATAGTGCGCGGGCATCGGGCCCGCTGCCCGCGATCGGTGGGCACCGATCGCGGGCCCATGGCACCCTTGGCACGGCCGTGGTACTGCCGTGCCAATCGGTGCCATGGTTATTTTTTTCCAGGTGGTCACGACGTTTTTACGAACGGCAGGACCAGGTGTGTTTGCCGTTCGTAAAAAGGTCGTAAAGGGCTGGGACTTCGGCCCTTCTAACAGCTGTGAATCGCTGCCGGCCGTAAAAAAACGACGGCAGCGATTCGTGTCGGGATTTCGGCGGGGGGGGGGAGAACAGCGGGAGGGCGTCAAAAAAGTCGGGAAGGCCCTCCCGCTATTCTCCCACCCGTCGTGGGGGGGGGAGAATTTCGCCCCTTGTCTTTAGGATTTACATTGTTGTAATTACTCAGAGCCGAACTAAAGAAACTTGACAGAAAGTTCACGCGCAATATCTAATTATTATAAAATGCAAACCTAGTCTGTGATATGAATCGACCAAACTAAATAACCACATATGTCACTTTTCTGAATAAGTAACAGGGATGGATCTCAACTTGCAATCACTTACTACAAGATCATGATTAAAAAGTTGATTTTTTTCTGTATTATTCAAATGAACCAAAACTCAACCCTTTGAGAAATGCCAGATAAAATGGTCATTAGAATCATAGAACCACAGAACCAGAGAAAAGTTACAACACAGAAACAGTCCATTTGGCCCATCTTGTCCATTCCAGACCGAGGGCACCCAGGTGCCTTTTCCACTCCCACCTTCCTTCTGCACCCGGCCTAGAGACCTGTAGCTTACAGCATTTAAGGTGCATTATAGCTATTAAATCAGTATTCTTTGGAAATCGGAACAGTCTTCAATGATAATGAATCTTAAGATGCCATGTATTTTCATTAGTTTCTGGATGAGTGTGACATTTTATATGCCCTAAATCAAGTTGTCTTGTTCAAACTTGTACCCAAATCTCAAAACATAATTATGAAGGCTAATAACCAGTGTTAAGATCTTTGCAATTATGTTTACCATGTATCATATTGCAAACTTGCGCAATGAACCTATGTTCGCAGCCTCACACATTTTTCTATTTTGCATCATTACACAAATATAAATTGTACTAATTTGAATTGTTTGCCTCTGATCATTATACTTGCATTGTCAATTTGCCTTACTCTGGAACAAACAAACTTATGATTTACATTGTAAACTTTGTCTCATCTAGTGTTTACTTGGTCTGCAGTTGGTGAGATTGAAGAATGGTGCATGAAAATGCCAGCGATCAGAGGGCGGCACGTGGCACAGTGGTTAGCACTGCTGCCTCAGCGCTGAGGACCCGGGTTTGAATCCCAGCCCTGGGTCACTGCCCATGCTCAGTTTGCACATTCTCCCGGTGTCTGCGTGGGTTTCACCCCCCACAGCCCAAAGATGTGCAGGTTAGGTGGATTGGCCATGCTCAGTTGCCCCTTAATTGGGGAAAAAAATAATTGGGTACTCTAAATTTATTTTGTTTTAAATGCCAGCGATCTGATCCAGGCCATGGATTCATTTCATTATTACACTCCCTGCCCTACCAGAATACAAGTAGAGTTGTCAACTGAGGCTTGACATATTTCGAGAGATGTTGGCAGAAATTATGCCATGAAAAGCCAGAGGTGTGGCACGAGCGGGTTCCAAGGGAGCATGAGAGAGGAAACCAAACCAATTTTAATTAGGCAAACTGGATGAATTTTCAGCGAAGATGAATAATGATGAAGATTTAGAGGGAAAAAAGCTTTACTCACAATAAAGAGGCTTGATGTAAGATCTGATGCCATTGTTTCAAATAGGGACATTACAAATTTGAAGTAAGATTATTTTTTTCCCCCTCTCTCCATATTTGTATTTTTAATGAAATGAAGTGATCGTAACTCCTGCTCACACCCATCACACTCTGACAGCTAGCGTCCAATCCCTCAATGAAATTCAAACCCCCACCAATCCCATTGCACTCTTCCAGAATCCCAGCCATTTGGAATCCTCCTGGTTTTTCGTTTGGTGTAAGGCTTGAATTTGATTGGACAGCACTGTGCTGGATATGATGTCACAGCGTAACAATTCCTCATGATGATGGGACTTCTCATTTTTTCCCCCTTCTTGGTGGGTTGCTGATGAATTATGGGATTGATTTGTTTAAATATCTTTTTAAAATCTCCCAAAATGCTTTATTTAACCACTGGGAGATTGTTGCTGATTCTGATAGATTCCCAGTCATTGCCAGGAACATTGGCAAGCTTAAATACAAGAAGATGGAGGAGAAACTGAGGTTCATTTCATTAGAACAGGAAAGGTTAAAAGGTATTCCAAAACCTTTTTTAACCTTAGTTTAACAAAGTCAGGGAAACCGGTTTCCACCGGCTGGTGCATTAGTCAGTGGATTGTATATTTCTTTAAAAGAAGAAAGGGAATGGTTAGGACTTTTTTAATGCAGAAGCTTGTTAGAATGTTGAGTGTCATACAATGGTGAAAGTAGAATCCATAACCGCTTTAAGGAGAATTAGATAATATTTGAAGAAAGAAGATGCAGGGAAATAACTGCAGAATGGAACAAAGCAAACCACTAGCACAGGTGTAGTCGGCCAGATGGCTGTTTTTATGTGCTTTATGATTCTAGGTTTTGGAATTATAAATACTAAATATCTTCTAAAGATTGAAATTGTTGAAACGTTACTGAATTCTTGCCAATAAAAATAATAAAGCAGGCGACATCTTGATAAGGTGACAATTTGTAATAAGATGTTTTTCACAACGTTACAAAGTAAATTGGCACTGGGTGCAAATGCCAGTAGAGCCACAGATCTGAATTGTTTAAACCTTCAGTTTAAGCCTGACGTTTCCAGTGGCCGAAAATAATCACTGATGTAAAGGAAGTAGCTGTGGCTTATGAACATGTTGGGTTCCTTCCTCTTTCTCAGCATCTGCTGTGAGTGTGAAATAATTTAGCAGACAGCCTATGGGAAAGATGTGAAAAAAGAGCATTAAGATCGAAACTGGCCATGATCGAATTGGGAGATAAAGCAACACGATAGAAGTGCGCCATCAGCTGTTCTATTTTAGTTGCAATTTAGATGTTCTCCGTATTCTAGCAAGCTGATGCATTAACAAACGGTGCTGCACCTGGTTTCCATATTCACCAAGAAAATTTGAAATTTGCTGGAAAATGAGCTGAATCCAGAGCAGAAAACATGTTTTCAAGATGTTTGTCCCACTACAGGTGTGAAAACCGCTTGAAGGCTTATGCAAACAGTACTGAGCTAGTTTGAATATTGGCTATGATTGTTGACCAGGTGCCATTTCTTGGCCTTTTAATCAAATTAAAGGTATCAATCATGGTATTAAGACGGCTGCATGATAATTGCTAGTTGGAGGTAAATCATTTACCTCCAACCAGCAAGATTTAAATTAAAATACAAAGCATAATTATCAAATATTCACACTGCTGGTAGCAAGTATATGAAAATGTAATGGTTGGACAGCAGGGGACCATTCCATTTCCAAAAGAACGTCTAAGTGTCTACTTGAACTTCTGCTTGTCAGTGATGGAGACAGTCATGGGATTGGTTGTTCCACATTTGTGTGGTAGAAGATGGGACACCTTGTGATGGCAAAATATTCCAGAATTTTAATATTTTTCCCAGCTGGATAAATGTATTCAAGCACCGATCTGCAATGCTAGTCAACATCCATTAATTAAGATATAAACAAAGCAATTTTGAATCTTAGCAATATATTGTGCAAGGTTTATAATTTTCTACAAGTATTAATGGATATTCTTTTTCAGAAACAATATTTTTTTGGATGATACAAAGGTGGGAGTGAAGGCAGGTTACAAGGAAGATATAAATAGCTTAGAAAGATATTTACAGGTTAAGTGAGTAGGCAGAAGATTGGCAAATGGAATTCAATGAAATTGTTCATTTTGGAAGAAAGAATGAGAAGGTGGATTATTATTTAAACGGAGAGAGACTGCAGAAAGCTATAGCACAACCGTATATCCTGCAACCGTACAAGGTACTAGTGAGGCCACATACTCTGTGCAGGATTGCATTGGATTGGATTTGTTTATTATCATGTGTACCGAGGTACAGTGAAAATTATTGTTGTGCATACAGTTGAGACGGACCATTCTACAGCTGAAGACAAAATACATAGAGAAAACATAAATTACACAGTGTAAATTCATAGACACAGGCATCGGGTGAAGCATACAGGAGTGTAGCACTGCTTAGTAGAGAAGATGTGCGAAGCGATCAGATCAGTCCATCAGAGGGTCATTTAGGAATCTGGTAACGGTGGGGATGAAGCTGTTTTTGAATCTGTTAGTGCGTGTTCTCAGACTTGTGTATCACCTGACCGAGCGGAGGGTATATTAGTTCTTTGAGGAGGTAACAAGCAAATTAGACAAAGGAGAACCAGTGGACGTGATTTATTTATATTTCCAGAAGGCCTTTGACAAGGTGCCGCATAGGAGACTGTTAAATAAGTTAAGAGCTCATGGTGTTCAGGGTAAGATCCTGGCATGGATACAGGATTGGCTGACTGGCAGAAGGCAAAGAGTGGGGATAAAGGGATCTTTTTCAGGATGGCAGACGGTGACTAGTGGTGTGCTCCAGGGGTCTGTGCTGGGACCACAACTTTTTACACTATACATTAATGATCTGGAAGAAGGAACTGAAGGCACTGTTGCTAAGTTTGCAGATGATACAAAGATCTGTAGAGAGACAGGTAGTATTGAGGAAGCAAGGGGGCTGCAGAAGGATTTGGACAGGCTAGGAGAGTGGGCAAGAAGTGGCAAATAAAATACAATGTGGAAAAGTGTGAGGTTTTGCACTTTGGAAGGAGGAATCTAGGCATAAGCTATTTTCTAAATGGGGAAATGCTTGGAAAGCAGAAGCACAAAGGGACTTGGGAGTCCTTGTTCACGATTCTTTTAAGGTTAATGTGCAGGTTCAGTCGGCAGTTAAGAAGGCAAATGCAATGTTAGCATTCATGTCAAGAGGGCTAGAATACAAAACCAGGGATGTACTTCTGAGGCTGTATAAGGCTCTGATCAGACCCCATTTGGAGTATTGTGAGCAGTTTTGGGCTCCATATCTAAGGAAGGATGTGCTGGCCTTGGAAAGGGTCCAGAGGAGGCTCACAAGAATGATCTCTGGAATGAAGAACTTGTTGTATGGGGAACGTTTGTGGACTCTGGGTCTGTACTCATTGGAGTTTAGAAGGATGAGACGGGATCTTATTGAAACGTACAAGATACTGCGAGGCCTGGATAGAGTGGACGTAGAGAGGATGTTTCCACTTGTAGGGAAAAATAGAACCAGAGGACACCATCTCAGATTAAGGGGACGATCCTTTAAAACAGAAATGAGGAGGAATTTCTTCAGCCAGAGGGTGGTGAATCTATGGAAAACCTTGCCGCAGAAGGCTTTGGAGGCCAATTCACTGAGTGTTTTTAAGACAGAGATAGATAGGTTCTTGATTAATAAGAGGATCATGGGTTATGGGGAGAAGGCAGGAGAATGGGGATGAGAAAATATCAGCCATGATTGAATGGTGGAGCAGACTCGATGGGCCAAGTGGCCTAATTCTGCTCCTATGTCTTATGATCTTGTATTGTAAAAGTGATGGGCAAATAGAGAGTGGAAAGGGCCTGGCAAGATAATAGGGGTAACGGGAAAGCAGAGTTGGTACAACACTTGGAATCAAGTTGCTCGGGTATATCCTTTTGTTTAGAAATGTAAAGTACCCAATTCATTTTTCCAATTAAGGGGCAATTTAGCTCGGCTAATCCACCTACCCTGCACATCTTTGGGTTGTGGGGGAGAGACCCACAGACACGGGGAGAATGTGCAAACTCAATGCAGACAGTGACCCGGGAACGGGATCAAACCCTGGTCCTCAGTGCCGTGAGGCAGCAGTGCTCATTTAAGGAAATAACTATGGAGATAAAGCAGGAAAGTGTATTTAGTGAGTGTGAGATTAGCCATGATTGTATCAAATGGCGGAGATGGCCCAACAGGCCAAATAGCCGATTCCTGTTCCTATTTCTTATGGTCTTCTCTATATATATATATATATATATATATATATTTTTTTTTTAAATTAATTTATGGGATGAGGGCGTTACTGGCTAGGCCAGCATTTATTGCCCATTCCTAGTTGCCCTTCAGAAGGAGGCGGTGAGCTGCCTTCTTGAACCGCCGCAGACCCTGAGGTGTAGGTACACGCACAATGCTGTTCGGGAAGAAATTACTAAATTTTGACCCAGCGACGATGATGGAGGGGTACCTCCATGTACCGGTGTCCCCAGGTATCTGCTGCTCTTGTCCTATATCTGATTATTTTTAATAATTCATGGAAGTTTAAATCTGTTCTTTGCATTGCAGGTATGCTTTTGGGGATGCTCGCCGATCTCTCCCGGAAACCGCTGTTTTGGTTGAAGATATTGTGCATTCTCAATTGATTAACGTGGTAAGGTTTACCAAAGAACACACTATTGAGACTTGTATTTTTGATTTAACATTCATTTGAGAAATGTAATGAGCACACTCAATATTATGCTGGAGTCTTGTTTCCCCAACTTATTGAATTTTTTAGAAAAACAACAAATGAAGTAAGTGAGGTCAATTCAGTTTGTGCGGTATGCAGGACTTTCAGAAGGCCTCTGATAAGGTGCCACAGAAGATAAATATTACAAAGGTCAAGCTTTGTGAAGCCGGATAGCAGTATGGATTGAGAAATGGTCACAGAACAGAAAGCAGCGTATGAGTTAAGCACAATTTCTCAGATCAGCATAAAATGGTGCCCCTCACGGACCTGTCCTGGGACCACTAGTATTTATCAGAAACATAACTCAAATTTAGATATGGTGTTCAAATTTGTCAGCGATACCAAATCAGCGTATAATTTATCGTGTGGAATAGTTCTTAAGAGCAGTAAAAACAATTATTAAGGCATTGATAGGAAGTATTAAAGGATTATTTTAACCTTAAGACTTCAAGGTACGTGGTGTAAAATTTTTTATATTTAATTTGTAGCAATCTGTAGTTATGCGGAATAAAATGTGTTACTATTTTCTCCAGAACTCTAGCTGTGGCACCATTTACTAGGCTCAGATGTGCACTATGCATTCAATTTGGGAGTCAATATACAGTCTGAATTTTGGATCAGCTCGCTCATTTTGTAGCACTCTCAGAAAGTTGCAAATTCGACCTCTGCACTGTCTCAAGCATAATCGAGGTTAATACTTGAGTGCGATTATAAAGGAGCGCTGCATTTTCAGTGGCACCATCTCTCAGATGAGATGTTAAAGAAAGAACATGTCAGCCTGTCCTGTTAGATGTGAAAATAAATCCCTGGTGCTATTGGAAGAAGACAGGTGGTAATCTCCCAGTGTCATAGCCATTATTTATACTTCAATACTCCAGCAACAGTTTTATCTCATTCCTGTTTGTGGAATACTGCTGCAACCAATTTGCACACAACATCCATAACGAGACTCATTATTCCAACCTCTGACTTGGGAGAAATGCAATGTGACCACGTAATGCCTTAACTGACAAATGCACTTCTTTCATGGTTTTTAACTAGAAAATAAAGGTTTGCCTTTTACTGCTTTTCAAGGTATTTGCCTTACTGAGATTGTCAGATCAGATCTTATTTCTGTCTGAAAGTGTCTGCTAAAATTCAAATTTATCATTGATTTTTTTGTACCAATGGATGCTTTGAAGTATTTGGCAAATTATGTAGTTGTATCCAGCGTTCTACTCACATTCCTCATATTAAAGGAAATTATGAAATGCGTGAAGGCACTATGAAAAAGTGCCAGGCTCCCACCACTGAACAATGGCTAGAATTTTCCAGTTCCGCCAGTGACAGGCATCAGTGCGGCTTGACGTTTGGCTGCTCTCCAAATTTTCCCTGCCCACCCACACTGATGTCTGCTGCTGGTGGAACCAGAAATCCCACCCAATGGTTCTTCCTCCAAACATTAATTGCATCTGCTACGGTTCGATCCATGGCCGTCTCCAATTTCTCATCTACATGCTGCCCCTCAGTGTCATCGTCCAAAAGCATGTTCATTTTCACATGTTACACTGATGTCACCTCCACTGTTGCTAAATTATCAGACTTCTTATTCGATGAGCAGAAATTTCCTTCAATTAAATATTGAAAATACTGAAGCAATTGTTTTCGATTTCCACTCTAAACTACAGTCCTTGGTGTCAACTCCATCGCTCTCCCTGGCAATAGTCTGAGACTCAAGTCTGCTTGAAACCTTGAGGTTACATTTGACTCTGAGACAAGTTTCCCGACATCTAATTTGTGCCACCGCTAAGATCCACATCCATAAAATTGCAGCTGGGTTGAATGAAGTAATCAACAGAGGTTCAGTAGGTGTTTGTGAACTGCACAAAGGCTTGCTCTACTGAGTAGCCGATAATGTCACGGACTATCACGTGACTAAATTCTTAAAGTGACCATGCAATAACACAACAAAAATTCACATATATAACATCATTTCCCTTTTACTTCTAAGGTCCAAAACAACAAATAACTATAGTATTTTTATATAGTAATTAAAACGTATATACAAGGGCAGGCATTTAACCATTACACGGAAGTAATATAGTTAATAAGACAGGCGATCTGATGAGCACCAACTCCGTACTGGTTCCAATGCACTTCAAGGATTTGGTTGTTCATAGACTTTAGAAGTACTCTCCGGTTCTTCAGTGTATGTCTCCATCCCAGAAGATGTTCCAGTCTCTGTCGCAGAAGGAAGACTAGTAATAGCAGGGGATTCTTCTGCAATCTCTGCTTCAATGGATTGACAAGAATCCACGATCTGGCGGTATGAATGGCGTTCCTCTTGAGGTAGTTCTGACGTACACAGTACTAGCACATTGATGCATGTAGATAACAACTGATCTGTGTGTCGCCCCCACACTAGTTCATCTTCAGTTTGTACTATGTAAGGGATAGGGTCAGTTTGAACCAATACAGATGCAGGTACCCACTTCTTGCTAGTGGTACAGCTGCGTGCCAACATTTGCTTTCCTTGTTTAAACACGTGTCTTCTCAAATCTCAGGATCTATGACAGCTGATTGTGTTCTACTATTTCGGACAGATCCTGTGGTAAGGGTAGATCAAATATAGTTCTCAACTTCCTCTCCAGTAGTAGTTGGGGACCTCTGAGCAGTGGCATGTATGGTGTTACGTTATGTCACCAAGAAACCTTGATCTTTAGAGGCATTTGGTGCATGCTTCAAGGACTGGACACACCTTTTGACAAAGCCATTTATAGATGGGTGTTAAGGTTCTGATTTTATTTGTTGATGTCACTCATCTTTAAATAGTTCTCCAACTCCTGAGCCATAAACTATGGACTGTTGACACTCCCGATTTGTTCTGATTTCCCAAATCAAACAAAAATCTCATGCAACTTTTCGATGATTTGTTCCACGGTTGTTGACTTCATCGGGCCACTTGGAGTGAGAGTAGGACTACCATGAACATGTGCCCCTCGTATGGACCAGCATAGCCGATGTGTAGATGTTGCAACGGCATCTTAGACGATTCCCATGGATGCAGTGAGGACAACAGCCATGCGATCCTTACCCGCGCACATGACAGGCATAGTCTTGCTTTTTTCTCGGTCTGGGCATTGATTCCGGGCCACCAAAACTAGCTCTGTGTGAGTTCCTTCATTCGAATTATACCAGGGTGTCCTTCATCTAATTGTTCTGATACTCTTTGATGCAAGTTTAGAAGAATTATTACCCTCTTACCCGACAACAGGCATCTGTCCTGTACTGTTAACTTGGGTTTTCTGTAATATACGGCTTTAATCAGGATGCGTACCCTCTATTCGCCCTTATTGCCAGTATCTTCCCCATCACGGGATCATTTCTCGTATGTCATTGGGCCTGAGTGCAGTCACTGAAATGTGGTTTATCTGCGCACTATCGAAGATATTTTCACTACTGAATGGTATCTGACCAGCAGGCAAAGGCAAACGTGACAATGCATCAGCATTGGCATGAATCTCTGATGGTAATAGGTTTTGTACGAACATTAAACACCATCATTTGAATCTACTTGCTGCCAACCACGGAATACCTTTATGCGGCCCATAAAGGATCTGTGATCCGTCAACAATATGAAGTGATGACCATAGAGGTATTGCTAAAATTTTCTCACACCAAAAATAATACTCAGCGCCTCCTTCTCCAACTAAGCATAGTTTGATTCAGCACTTGCTAAGGCACATGACACAAATGCTATTGGTCTTTCATCCGCTGAAGTTAGTATGTGTGATGCTACCACTGCAACACATTATGGTGAAGCATGATAGGCAAATTATAAAGGTAACTTCGGGTTGAAATGTACCAGAATTTCTGACTTCTTCAGTGCTTGTTTAGCAGACTGGTATCCTTGCCATGCTTCTTTTATGCACAACGTACGTAACAGTTTGAATAAGGTTGCTAGGTTCGGAACAAATTTCCCATAATAGTTAATTGACCCGAGAAATGATCTTAACTGTGTGACATTGTTTGGTCGTGAGCCTTCATTATAACCTCCATCTTTTTAGCTGGCTTGTGTCAAGGTGCCTCACGGGAGACTGCTGAGTAAAATAAGGGCCCATGGTATTCGAGGCAAGGTACTAACATGGATTGACGATTGGCTGTCAGACAGAAGGCAGAGAGTTGGGATAAAAGGTTATTTTTCGGAATGGCAACCGGTGACAAGTGGTGTCCCGCAGGGTTCAGTGTTGGGGCCACAGCTGTTCTCTTTATATATTAACGATCTAGATGACGGGACTGGGGGCATTCTGGCCAAGTTTGCCGATGATACAAAGATAGGTGGAGGGTTAGGTAGTATTGAGGAGGTGGGGAGGCTACAGAAAGATTTAGACAGTTTAGGAGAATGGTCCAAGAAGTGGCTGATGAAATTCAACGTGGGCAAGTGCGAGGTCTTGCACTTTGGAAAAAAGAATAGAGGCATGGACTATTTTCTAAACGGTGACAAAATTCATAATGCTAAAGTGCAAAGGGACTTGGGAGTCCTAGTCCAGGATTCTCTAAAGGTAAACTTGCAGGTTGAGTCCGTAATTAAGAAAGCAAATGTAATGTTGTCATTTATCTCAAGAGGCTTGGAATATAAAAGCAGGGATGTACTTCTGAGGCTTTATAAAGCACTAGTTAGGCCCCATTTAGAATACTGTGAGCAATTTTGGGCCCCACACCTCAGGAAGGACATACTGGCACTGGAGCGGGTCCAGCGGAGATTCACACGGATGATCCCAGGAATGGTAGGCCTAACATATGATGAACGTCTGAGGATCGTGGGATTATATTCATTGGAGTTTAGGAGGTTGAGGGGAGATCTAATAGAAACTTACAAGATAATGAATGGCTTGGATAGGATGGACGTAGGGAAGTTGTTTCCATTAGCAGGGGAGACTAGGACGCGGGGGCACAGCCTTAGAATAAAAGGGAGTCACTTTAGAACAGAGATGAGGAGAAATTTCTTCAGCCAGAGAGTGGTAGGTCTGTGGAATTCATTGCCACAGAGGGCGGTGGAGGCCGGGACATTGAGTGTCTTTAAGACAGAAATTGATAAATTCTTGATTTCTCGAGGAATTAAGGGCTATGGGGAGAGAGCGGGTAAATGGAGTTGAAATCAACCATGATTGAATGGTGGAGTGGACTCGATGGGCCGAATGGCCTTACTTCCGCACCTATGTCTTATGGTCTTAACCCTTGATATCGATCACATGGGCCTAGATATTGGACTGATGTTTGAAAGTTGTCACAATTATCCCTTCCTCACTTGACTATGCATCCAAAGACATTTTAATGTGGCTTCTCAGTAATGTAAATGTTCCTGTTCATTGGTACCAGTAATCAGTATATCATCCAGGTAACAGTGTACTCCCAACAATTTTGTCCACTGCTGTTTCCAGGGAAGCTTCTGAGTCTGAGGAACACACATGGCTCACCCCTCTTTTAGTTTTGTTACTTTTTGGCATTCTTCTTGGTTGTATTGTTACCCCAGCGACTTCTTCAATTTTCTTTGGCAAACGCTGCATTTTAGCGCTTTACAGGTCAGGTTTGGGTCAGAGCGTCTCCTGTTGCGTTCCCTCGATCACATCCATCGCCGGAAGCTGTCTACAATATTATGATGCCTTTGTATTGTTCTAAGTTGCTTAACTTAACTTAGTTGCTCAGTGGTTGCTTCATCTGCTTACTTTTGAGATATCACCAGTGTTCATAATTACTGATTTTGATTTCCTTGTCTGTGATTGGCTGCCAAATGGCGCCAATTCATTATTTTGCTTTCCCATGAAATTATACATAACTTGTGACAGGGCTTTATCGCCTAACTACATCTACAATCTTCATTTATTTGTGTAAATTCATCATCCTGATCAGAAATTTACCTGTCACAGTTGTCTGCCTCTTTCTTGTCCCCATCATATTCTATTGCTTTTTTTGCCTTTATTCGTTTCTGAGCCATTGCTTAATGTTTGTTTTCCATCCCACCAAAACTTTTATAGCTTGATTGTTTATTGCCAGTTTGTCTTGGCAATGGATCACAAAAAGTAGAACTTCTCAGGCTGACCACTGATGCCAAGTTGAGTTCTTTCTCATTTCCTTCAGCCACCAAAATATGTGGGATGTTAAGTCATAGGTTAGCGAGATGACGAGCCAAGTACCTGTGAAAGGACATCAATAGATTGCATGGCACTTAATTTTGTCAAGTTAGGTCGGTATTTTGTTGCACTTTCATGTTATTAACATGATTTGAGACCAAGAAAAGTAAATAAATTCTTATAAAGATTCATATGTGATGCAGTACGTGTAGAAAGTCACAATACATGGAACTTAGTTTGGAGGCAACAGCTAAGAGAGTTTCGCACCAATTTGGTATGAACGCTAATGAAAGAAGGTAATAATTTTACGTTTTCTAACAACATCAAGAATTGTGGGTGGATGGTGACTGCGGAGAAAATTGATAGTATTCAAAATGGATCTAAACAATTAAGCAAATGAGCTAAGAAATGGCAGTGGGAATTTTATGTGGTTAAATAGAATGTGAAGAATATTGGTGTACAACAAAGATGAAATATATATATTTCGGTGGCACAGTGGTTAGCAATGCTGCCTCACAGCGCCAGGGTCCTGGGTTTAATTCCTGTCTTGGATCACTGGCTGTGTGGAGTTTGTATGTTCTCCCCATGTCTGCCTGGGTTTCCTACAGTCCAAAGATGTGCAGATTCGGTGAATTGGCCATGCTAAATTACCACTGTGTCCAGGGATGTGCGGCTTAGGTTACAGGGTTCGGGTCTGTAAGGGGTGCATGGGGAGTGAACATGAGTAATGTGCTCTTTCAGAGGGTCAGTGCACACTCATTGGGTTGAATGGTCTCCTTCTGCACGGTAGGGATTCTATGATATGTAGATGAGTATCTGTTAGCAGAGTTTTTTTTTAGTGCACAATTAAATTCAGGCAATTATCGATAAGATAATGGCGAATTGGCAAGAATTTTCATGGAATTAGGTTGTGCCAGACAGTATTTTTTAAATCTTTCATAACTTATTCATTAGTCCACAATTGAAATATTTTTAGTGTTTTTAAAAAATAAATTTAGAATACCCAATTAATTTTTTCCAATTAAGGGGCAATTTAGCGTGGCCAATTCACCTACCCTGCACATCTTTTTGGGTTGTGGGGGCGAAACCCACGCAAACACGGGGAGAATGTGAAAACTCCACACGGACAGTGACCCAGAGCCGGGATCGAACCTGGGACCTCGGAGCCGTGAGGCAGCAGAGCTAACCACTGCACCACCATGCTGCCCTTTTTACTGTTTATAATTCAAACACCAGGAGAAATTCATGAAGTGAACTATGACTTCCAAATGCCTGTAATGGACAGGAATTGATAAAATTGAACCAGTGTTTATTACAGAATAGATCATTGAGATGAGATATAATCTGGGTGTTCAATCCAACAGAGAAAATTATCTGGGTGTTCAATCCAATAGAGAAAATAATCTGGGTGTTCAATCCAATAGAGAAAATAAATAATGTGGTTAAAAGCAGTTTGCTTTTATGATCTCAGTTTAAGCAAAGTAAAGGTCAAATCCTCAACTACGACCAGCGATCATGTTTTTGCAGAAGGCTTCCACTTGATAATCAATGCTGCAAGAATTGATTTGCTTTGAAAAGGTATCAGATGAATAACTAAGAACAAGATCAGTGAGGATGAGTATAGACACCCAGATAGTTAATTACAATATGCAAGTTAATGGTTACAATCCTGTTGTGACTTTGAACCAATAGTCCTTCAAATGCACATGGTCTTAAGTCATAATTAAAGGTGATAATAGTAAACTAATATCGAGAAAACCTTGCATGACCAGTGGTTTATCTGTTTCAGTGGAGTGTTCGTTATACTGGTTATAGGTCTCCACCTTTCCACCTTTACCGTTGTAGGCTCAAAGGGTTTTTGTCTTTGTCCTTGTGCAATCTTGACCATGTAATAGCTTTGAAATTCCAAATTTAACCTCAGACCCTCAAATAAGACCCATTTGATTACCACCATTACTCACATCCAAGTAATTTAATGAAGTACATATAAAAATCTATTTTAATTTGTTGTTTAACATGCTGTTCTAAATTTCACCAGCAGATGTTACTGCTGAAAAGTGCACAATGCGTTTCCTCCTAAACCCTCAAGTGCACTGCAACTGAGAAAATACAACTTTTTTGGTGAAATTTGTTGATAATTGATATTATAAGCAACAGATGTGCTTGTGCGGATTGGAAAGGGATATATTTCATTAAGTAAAACTATGGTTGTGATTAGGAATTTGGATGTTGATAGTTGTTAAAATTAAAAGACAGTATCCAGAAATTCACGATTATCAAAATACTTGGTAAACTCTTTTTAAAAAAAATTTCCCACCCAAGAAAATGCTTCAGATTGGATACGAAATGAACTTATAATTCAGAAACTTATAATTTTGTTGAAAATGATCTGGAAAGGAAAAGGATAATTTTAATCTTTTTTCAAAAAATAAAATAAAATTAAGAGTATATGAGCACATGATCCCATTTTTGAATTCATGCTTATTTATTTGACTTTTTTTAGCTGTCATTACTGGAGGTTGTGGTGTCTTTACTATGGAGTCCCAGACAAGAATTTACTTTTGAGTTGACAAAGCTGTGCCATGCTAAACTTTCCATATGTAGGAAAAAAGCACAAGATTGATAAAGAATTGTGTTTAACACTAATGAAAATTAGACTAAGATACAAAGTACTTCTATATATATTTTTCATTTACACTGATATCTGGGCTGCAAAATTTGACCCGACTGGAATCGGAGGGTTTATAAATAGATGTATTGAGATGAAAAGCAAGGAAGTTATTATGAAGTTTTATAAAATACTGGTTCAACCTCAGCTGGAGTATTGCGTCCAATTCTGAGCACAGCATTTTAGAAAGAATATGAAGTTTTAGGGAGGATACAGAAAAGTTTACAAGAATGGATACAGGGATAAGTGACTTCAGTTCTAAGGATAGACAGGAGAAATTAGTGTTGTTCACTTTTGAGGAAAGAAGGTGGAGAGGAGATTTAATGGAGGTCTTCAAAAACATGATGAGTTTAGACAAAGTACACAGAGAGAAACTGTTTCCACAGGTGGAAAGGTGGAGAACTAAAGGACACAGGTTTAAGGCAAATTGCAAAAGAACAAAGGCAATGTGAAGAAAAACCTCTTTGCTCAGAGAGTGATTATGTAATATCAGGGAAGCACTGCCTGAAAGTCTGGTGAAGGCAGATTCAAAGAAGGCTTTCTAAAGGGAATTAGTTAAGCGACTGAAATTGAAAAGCATTAGCGTGCTATAGGAAAAGGACGGTGGACTGGGACTAGCTAAATTGCTCTTGTAGAGAACAGGGATGAATATGAGAGGCCAAATGATGGCCTCCTGTTCGCAATACTATGATCCTATTGTTTGTGTAATGAGAACTGGGAGATGAAAAAAATGGCAGAACTCCATACCAACTATTCTGGCATGGCCCTCGCTGATCACCAGATTTTGAAGCAATAGAAGCATCCCGTGTATCCAGAGGAAGCACGCAGAGTGCACAGATTGTTGTGTTAATTTTGTGTTGGTAACGCCCCACCAATAATATTTGAAGGAATTGTCATTCAATTCTTAGGATAGGTACTTTTGACTTCCTTTTGCTGCTGCATTATTTAGTGGAACTGTTGTGTTGTTGGAGGAGCTGACAGAAGATCATTCAGTGAGAGGGGACTGTTACTGGACCTTTGGAAGGTCTGGTTTAGTTTTAAAAGGACTCTGAAAGTAATACTTGCTCCCAGCAGTGAAATCTGTTGTCCGTTCCTCTTGGGGTGGAGCATGACATGAGAGATGGAGCAGCGACAACAGATGGTGGAGCAAGGGACTTGAGGTCTTGTACCCCTGGAGTCTTCAAAGAGCACTTTCACCAGCCAGGAGAAATGTCTTCATCTATGAGGTGGCCACTGACCCGTGCAACCTCCTCAACCTGGATCTGCAGTAACACTGCAGGCTAAGGATTGCGCTGCTAGTGGCTGCATATTGAGGTCAACATGGCCATCAGTTTCCAACATAGGATTATTCTAGTTTGGAGCTGGTGAGTTTCTCTGTTGTCCGAGCATTGCAGCATTAAGATCCTGTATGCAGAGAGAAGATTTAATCTTCCAGCACTGTCTCTTTTTCTTTCAAATCTCCAGGATATGCTGTATTTTAAAAATAAATTTTTATTAGATTTTTCAATTTTTTACAAATATCACATCAAAAATACAAAAAAATAATCAACAATACAATATGATCCTATTGTTTATATCTGTACAATATAGGTACAGATCAAAAATTATGGCAAATATTGGAATAAACAAGATGGGATAAATTTAGAACAGTATACTTAAGGAATTTGTGCCTCCTGTTTGATACCAGATCAATCCAATTACAGGTTAATAACAGATTAAGGGGAAAAGGAGGATAAGGCCAGATAACAATTCAGCTGCACAAATTCATGTATTGCAAAATCAAGACACCCAATACCGCTCATGGAAAACCCAACAGGAGCAAGTAAGACGAGATGGAGCCTATAGATTTAAGATAAGGGTCCCACACTTTTATGGAATGCATTAGATTTAGAATGGATCACAGTTGTCAGAATTCTAAAAGAAGACATTTCATAATTAATTTGTGGCAGTTTTGAATTGAAGGATAGTTGTCACTAATCCATGAGCATAAGATATTCTTACAAATGCAAACGTCAGGAAATTGTATAACTTATTTTCATTAGCATCAGTAATTCTCCCATCTGGAAGACCCAGAATTAGGAACAGAGCATTTAATTCTAAGATTTGTCAAGATCTCCAGCACTCTGACTTTACCAGACCAATAGGATTGAACCTTAACACAGGCCCATACTCAATGAAATGAAATGAAAACCGCTTATTGTCAATGAAGTTACTGTGAAAAACCCCTAGTCGCCACATTCCGGCGTCTGTTCGGGGACACTGAGTATAATGATCCTCAATTACCAGACACTTTAGGCATATCAGGACATATTCGGTTCAAATCTCTGTCTAAGACTAGGGGTGCAATTCTCTGGCCAGCGAATGTCGGAAGAGGTTTCCAATGAGCCTCCCAACAGCCTCCGCACCTCGTGGGATTCCCATAAGTCCCCCGAGACGTCGGAGTCGGAACTCTGCCCCAAATGGACGTGACCAAACGGCGCTCCCGGGCGTAAGGCGTAAACCTACTTGTGACCTACTTATGCGGGATTCACCACCCTCCCTCAATTCTTTGACCTCCCCTGGGATGCTGCCACCAGGCGTCGATGAGTGCTGGTCCACACAAACGGGCCCATCGGTGACGCCTGGGTGGTATTGGTAAGTGCAGGGTGGTTCCCTGGTCCTTCCCCTGGAAAGTGGGCACCTTGCCACTACCAAGGTGCCAGGAGGGCACTGCCAAGCCAGCAGGAGCACTGCCAAGGTAGCAGTGCAAGGATGCCCGAGTACCAGGTTGGCACTACCGTGGTCCTGGGGCAGGGGGCCATGCCCATAAAATGAGGGTAGAGGGGAGGTCTGAAGAGGGGGACCCCCAGGGACCCCATAGCGCTGTGTCCCCATTTTGGGGGGGGGGGGGGGGGATGGGGTAGTGTTCATGTCTGTGTGGGGGATGTCATGATCTTTATCTTTATTGTCACAAGTAGGCTTACATTGACACTGCAAGTTACGAAAGATTTCCTGTGGCGGCCATGAGGGAATAGGTCGCACATTTGGTGGCTCTCGCTCATGACGGATATTTTGGACCTTTTGCCTCTGACCTTTTTCGGAATTTTGTTCAGGGGCCGGTGGTGGATGAGACTGTGAGGAGGAATCCCACCCAGTCTATGGCGACACGGTACAGAAGTGGACGTAAGGGAAGGAAGAATCGAATTGAGCAGACACGTGCAGGTTCTGCAGCAAAGGAAAGCATGGCGGATCTGCAGAGTACTGGCTCGGCGGCCCAGTGGACACCGGACCAGCTGGTGGAGCTTATTCGGGAGGACTTTGCCAAGTAAAAAAAGGAACCCTTGAATCCGATCAAGGCGTCGATCACTCGGGTGGAGCAGAGACTGGAGGCCCTAGATCGGGCGGTCCAGAAGGTGGAGGAAATGGTGGCTGAGCATGAGGAACACCTAACTGCGCTGGAGGCTCAGGTGGCGCTGACAAAAGAGCAACAGAAAAGGCTGCAAGACAAGGTGGAGGACCTAGTGAATTGGTTCCACCGGCAGAACTTGAGGATCATTGGCTTCCCTGACGGGTGTGAGGGAACGGACGCAAGGGCTTATGTGGCGAACCTGCTGGAGAAGTTAATGGGCGAGGGGTCGTTTTCTATACCCCTGGAAGTGGACAGAGTGCACAGAACGCTTGCGAGGTTGCCGCAGGCGAATGAGCCACCGAGAGCGATGGTGGTACGAATGCACAGATGCACGGATAAGGAGCAGATTTTGCACGGAGCTGTAAGTGGGAGAATAACATTCTGCGCATCTACTAAGATCTGGGTGCGACCTGGCCAAGAGAAGAGCGGGTTTCAACAAAGTGAAATCGACCCTTTTCAAGAGGAAGGTGAAGTTTGGTCTACTTTATCCAGCTCGTTTATGGGTCACCTATGAAGAGCGGCAATTTTACTTCGAGTCTCCAGATGAAGCAATAGACTTTGTGAAAACCAAAGTCTAGATAGAGACTGAGGTGACTGATCATTGCTGTAGGGATTCTGCTAAAATTGTTCTTAATTTTGCACTATATGAGAAATGCCTTCTGTAACGCTTTTTTTGGGCTGTTGCTAAGTTTTGTGAGTTAACTTTATACTAGTGGGGGAAGGGTGGGTAAATCTTTGATGTTTTTTCTTTGGCTGTGTTTGGGTGGAAACGTGCCTTTCGAATAGGTATGCCTGAGCGGCGGGGAAGGGCAGAGAACAATAGGTAAGAGGTCTGGTGTCATGGGAGTCACCAAGCCAGCTGGGCGGGTTGGCTCACAGAAGCGCAGTGGGGGGTGAGCATATGTTTTGTTTGTTAAAGGGGGTTGCATTTATTGTGCTGTTAATGGAGGGGGGGGGAAATGCTCTGCTGACAGGGGAGGGGCGGTTACTTTCCGATAAATGGTAGGTCGGGTATGGAGGCTACCTGTGGGCGGGTCGGATAGAGCGCGGGGCACGAGCTGGAGGCTGGCCTAGGAAGAGGATGGTTGATCAGCCATGGAGGGTGAGAAGCCTCTCGACCAGGCTGATGACGTGGAATGTCAGAGGGCTGAATGGGCCGGTTAAGAGTGCTTGCATGTTCGCACATCTGAGGGGATTGAAGGTGGACGTGGTAATGCTACAGGAGACACATCTGAGGCTAATTGATCACAACAGACTGAGAAGGGATGGGTCGGGCAGGTATTTCACTCGGGGCTGGACTCTAAGACTAGAGGGGTCGCGATCCTGATTAACCAGCGAGTGACACTTGAGGCGGGGAGAATAGTTGCAGATATGGGGTGTAGATATATCAGGGTTACCGGGAAGCTGGAAGGGTTGCCGGTGGTGCTTGTGAATGTCTATGCACTAAACTGGGATGATGTGGAGTTTGTAAGACGGATATTCGGGAAGATCCCGGATCTGGATTCACACATGCCTAGCTTTCTCAGTCTTGAGAAAATCAAGTTCGCCCGAAGAGGGTCAATGCTCGGATTCGTCCGGAGGTGGCAGCCATTTGTCAACTTCTTCAGAGAAAATTAACTGTCAGCAGAAGGTGTGTGTGTGTGGGGGGGGGGGTTAGTCTAGATAACTGTTCTAGGAAGGTGGGACCTGTGAGGGAGGTAGAGGTTCGTTGCACTATGTTTATAGTTGTTTGTATATGGTTTACTGTCACTGTTATAAAATCACAAATGCCTTAATAAAATATTTTACAAAAAAAACACTGCAAGTTACTGTGAAAAGTTCCTAGTCGCCACATTCCAGTGCCTGTTTGGGTACACGGAGGGAGATTTCAGAATGTCCAATTCACCTAGCAGCACATCTTTGGACTGTGGGAGGAAACCGGAGCACCCGGAGGAAACCCATGAAGACACGGGGAGAATGTGCAGACTCCGCTCAGACAATGACCCAAGTCAGGAATCAAACCTGGGACCCTGGCGCTATGAAGCAATAGTGCTAACCACTGTGCTACCATGCTTCCATATGGGATGTGGGGTAGTGTTGGAATAATTGGAAGTATGTAGATTCTGTGAAATGTGGTTGTGAGGCTTGCAGTTGTGACAAGTGTGTGAGGGCATTGTGCACTATATGAATGTTAAGCATGTGGAAGTTGATTGCTGGAGATGGCCAATGATAATGTGGTGTATTGGGCAGTTTGTGAGGTTGGTGGTGCAGTTATTTGGAGATGGCCAGCATCTTATCCACAATGGACAGGAAGGAAATCCGTAGAATTTCTACATGCAGAATGAGGCCATTTGGCCCATTGAGCCTGCATTGACCGTCTGAAAGAGCACTCCATCCAGGCCCACTCGCCCACCCCATCCCTGGCATTGATTATGGCAAATCCACCTAACCTGCACATCTTTGGACTGTGGGAGAAAACCGGAGCACCCGGAGGAAACCCACACAGACATGGCAGGAAGGTGCAAAATCCACACAGACAATCACCCCAGGTCCTTGGCACTATAGGCAGCAGTGCTAACCACTGTGCCAAGGTATAGTTTTCACAATTAGATTTATCCCCCTTCTTATGGATAATGTTCTGATTATCTGGATAGCAATAACCTGTGCAAAATCAAAATAATTCACCAAGCATATATTTCTCTGGTGAATTTCACAAACGCTTGCTCTTTGGTGGAGGTCTGTTGGTGAGGAAGGTGACACAAAATTTAGTGGTGTGGTAAATAGCAAGGTGAAAAACCTTAGATTACACGGTGATCTAGATAGGCTGGTCAGAAGGACAGAACAGTGGAAAATGGAATTTAACCCAGTGATGTATTTTGGGAGGACTAACAAGGAAAGGGAATACAGAATGAACAGCAGGACGCTAGAAAGTACAGAGGTCCGGAGTGATCTATAGGTCCCTGAAGGCAACAGCACAGGTAGATAAGGTAGTTAAAAAGGCATATGGGATACTTGCCTTTATTAGCCAACAGAATGTAAGCAATTCTAACCTCCACACAATTGGATAGATGTGATTGCATGAGAAAGGGTGCAGAGGAGATTCACCAGGACGTTACCTGGGCTGAAGCATTTCAGATATGAAGAGAGGTTGGCTAGGCTGGGATTGTAAGAACAGAGAAGGCCGAGGGGGACAGTGTTCACGAAAGAAAGGGACTTTATAGAAGTTGATTCTTGGTTCGGGTGTGTGGGCAGTCTGGATCATGTTAACATCGAAAGGGAGCAGGTATTGGGTCTTTTAAAAGATATTAAGGTAGATAAGTCCCTTGGGCCGGATGGGATTTATCCCAGAATACTGAGGGAAGCAAGGGAGGAAATTGCTGGGGCCTTGACTGACATCTTTGTATCCTCATTGGGTACCGGTGAGATCCCAAAGGACTGGAGAATAGCTAATTTGGGACCGCTGTTTAAGAAAGGTAGCAGGGATAATCCTGGAAACCATAGGCCGGTGAGCCTCACGTTGGTAGTAGGTAAATTATTGGAGAGAATTCTCAGGGACAGGATTTATACCCATTTGGAAACAAATTGACTCATAAGCAATAGACAGCATGGTTTTGTGAAGGGGAGATTGTTTTTTGAGGAGGTGACAAAGATGATTGATGAAGGGAGGGCGGTGGATGTTGTTTTCATGGACTTCAATAAAGCCTTTGACAAGGTGCCTCATGGCAGACTGGCACAAAACGTGAAGTCACACGAGATCAGAGTTGAGGTGGTAAGATGGATACAGAACTGGCTCGGTCACAGAAGGCAAAGGGTAACAGTAGAAGGGTGTTTTTCTGAATGGAAGGTTGTGACTAGTGGTGTTCCAAAGGATTGGCGCTTAGGCCTCTGTTGTTTGTGGTGTACATAAACGATTTGGAGGAAAATGTAGCCGGTCTGATTCGTAAGTTTGCAGATGCACCAAGGTTGGTGGAGTGGCAGATAGTGTTGACGATTATCAGAAGATACAGCAGGACATAGCTAGGTTAGAGACCTGGGCAGAGAAATGGCAAATGGAGTTTAATCCTGACAAATGTGAGGTAATGCATTTTGGCAGGTCTAACATAGAGGGGAAATATACCCTAAATGGTAAAACTCTTAGGAAAATAGAAAGTCAGAGAGATCTGGCCATACAAGTCCACAGATCTTTGAAAGTGGCAACACAAGTGGACAAGGTAGTCAAGAAAGCATACGGAATGCTTGCCTTCATTGAACGACGCATCGAGTGCTACAGTTATATAGAACCTTGGAAAGGCCGCACTTGGAATATTGCGCACAATTCTGGTCGCCACACTACCAGAAGGATGTTGGAGGTTTGGTGAGTGTGCAGATGAGGTTTACCAGGATGTTGCCTGGTCCGGAGGGTGTTAACTATGTGGAGAGGCTGAATAGACTCGGACTGTTTTCATTAGAAAGACGGAGGTTGAGGGGCGACCTGATAAGATGTCTACAAGATTGAGGGGCATGGATAGAGTGGATGGGCAGGCACACTTTCTTAGGATGAAGGAGTCAGTCACCAGAGGGCTTAGATTTAAGGTCTGTGAGACAAAGTTTAGAGGAGATGTGCGAGGCAGGTTTTTTACACAGAGGGTGGCGAGTGCTTGGAACGTGTTGCCAGGGGAGGTTGTGGAAGCAGATACATTAACGACGTTCAAAAGGCATCTTGACAAACACATGGATAGGGTGGGTATAGAGGGATATGGCACAAGGAAGTGCTGAGGCTGAGGGTTTTGTCAAAGGTTGGTCATGATCAGTACAGGCTTGGAGGGCCGAAGGACCTGTTCTTTTGCTGTATTGTTTTTTGTTCTTTGATTGAGGTGTATAAAATTATGAAGGACTTAGACAGGGTAGGTAGGAATGAATTTTTCCCCTTAGTTGAGGGGCCAATCGCCTGGGGGCATAAATTTAAGGTAATGGGCAGGAGATTCAGAGGGGATTTGAGGAAAAACCTTTTCACCCAGAGGGTGGTGGGAATCCGGAACTCACTGCCTGAAAGAGTGGAGGAGGTGGGGAACCCTCACAAGATTTAAGAAGCATTTAGATGAGCACTTGAAATGCTACAGCATACAAGGCTACGAACCAAGTCCTTGAAAATGGAATTAAAATTGATAGGTGCTTGATGGCCGGCACAGACCCAATGGGCCGAAGGGCCTCTTTCTGTGCTGTACGATTATGACTGTACGGATCTGCTTTCATACGTGTTTCAGTCTCCCTTCACATCCAACCATTCTGGACAATAATGAAAGAGAATCTATAATCTAGCTCAGAATTCTAACCCCCTTCTTCAACCCTGGTGTGCCTGCTTGTCAGACGCTAGGAAATTATTGTAGCACAAAGGATTAGTAAAACTGTCAAAATTGACAGCAAGAAGCACTATCCACTCTGACATGTGGTTAAAGGTTAATCTGCATGTACAATCTCTGCAGCTGGGCCCTCATCTTGAGATCCTTACATACTCTAGGGCAGTGAGACAGAAAGTGCACTGATTAGCTCGAAATTGGAGATGAATTACTTACTGTAATCACCCCGCCGCACAATGCTTCTGGGTGGGATGTTTGCAGGGTGACCAACTCAGAGGAAAGAAACAGATTCTTCAACAGGAGGGCTGGAGGCTATATTTGCTGACTAGGCAGGAGGACCAATGGGGCAGGGATGCTGATGAGACCACATGACCGTGGAAGGGCGCTAATGAGACTGGAGGACTGAGGTGGGAGGGGGACGGCTGAGGGGACCAGCAGACCCAATGAATTGTTCAAATAAAAAGATTTCCTAACATTCCACACATAAAATGCTTACGTTCTGCCACCTCAACTCTGTCAGCCGCTACGTTGAAGTTCCCTTTTGCACCACAGACAATCCATCCAACAGCCAAACACAAAATACTTCTGCCCAACTCGCCTCCCGCGACAGACATACTCAGAAGACCCTCTCCCCAAACACCCGCTCACTCGGCAGCCCCTTTCCCAAACCTGCTTTGCCCCCATTCACACAGAAGCCCCTCTCCCCAACCTTCCTTTCTCCATTCACAAAAGCCTTCCTCAATCCAGCTTACCCATGCTCACTCAGCAGCCTATCTCTTCCACCCTGTCCGCTGGGCCTGCTGGTCCTCCTGCTCCATGTGGCTGAATGGGCTGAGTATGTGCAGACATGAAAGATGGACAAGCAGCGGCAAGAGGAGACTCCAGCAGTCTCTCCAGCCACTGCCTGGATAAATCCAGGTCAAATGGCCTTCAAGAATCGACAAGGTACCTCACAAAAGGTTAAGTCACAAGATAAGAGCCCATGGGGTTGAAGGTAGGATGTTGGCATTGATAGAGAATTGGCTAATGGGCAGGAAACAGCGAGTGGGAACAAGGGGTTCTTTTTCAGGTTAGTGATTGTAATTAGTGGAGTTCCACAGGGAGCAGAGCAGGACCGCAACTGTTTATAATATTTATTAATGACTTGGAGGAAGGAAGTGAATGTAATGTTGCCTAATTTACAGAGACCCAAAATTAGGTGGAAAGGCAAGTTGGAGAGGGATACAAACAGTTTGCAAAGAGATATTGATAGGTTAAGTAATTGGGCTAAACGCTGTCAAACGGAGTATATTATGGGAAAATGTGTTCATTTTGGAACGGCGAACAAAAGAACAGTATTATTTAGATGGAGAAAGACTACAGAAAGCAGCAACACTAGGCACTTGGAGGTACTTGAACACAAAACACAGAAAGCCTAAACGCAGGTGCAGCACGCAATCAGGAAGGCTAATGGAATGTTGGAGTATGAGAGTCGGAAGTTTTGCTACAACAGTACAAGGTACTGGTGAGGCCACATCGAGAGTACTGCAAACAGGTTTGGTCCCCTTATTTAAGGAAAGATATTTCATTGGAGGCGTTTCGGAGAAGGTTCACTAGGATGATCCCTGGTATGGAGGGATTGTCTTATGAGCAAAGGTTAAACAGGTTTGGTCTTCCTCATTAGAATTTAGTAGAAGGAGAGATGATCTCATTGACACATATAGGATTCTTAAGGGGCTTGACAGGGTAAATGCTGAGAGGATGTTTCCCCTCATGGGACAGACGAGGACGAGAGAGCATTGGCTCAGAATAAAGGGATGGACCTGTAAGAGTGAGATGAGGAGGAATCTCTTCTCTGTTGGTTAGGTTTTTGGAACTCTTTGCCACGGAGAACTGTGGGGGAAGAGTTATTGCATATATTTAAGGCCGAGGTAGATAGATTCTTGATCAGTAACGAAATCAAGGGTTATGCGGAAAGGGCAGGAAAGTGGATGTCAGAATAGCCATGATCCAATTGAATGGCGGAGCAGACTCGAGTGGCCTATGGTGGTATGGTATGTGTAGGGGTGACAATTAAGTGGGCAAGTTTGGGATAAATGGCCCATAGTTGTTTAAGAGGATCGGAAAATATTATAATTATTTTTTTTAAGTGTTTTTATTAAGGATTTTAAGCTATACAAGACAAAGGCATTTGTAAACATACATTGAGAAATAACAGGAATGAAATAAAACAAACAAAAAAATTGTATTTATGTTGGTTGCGTTTAGCTATTTACATCGTACATGGCATCTTGTTTTGTGTTCTCCAGTGGGTGCTTATTCCCAACTGGATCGCCCCCTTTCTTCTCAACGCCCCCCCCCCCCCCCCCCCCCCCCCCCTCTAGTCGCCTGGTGTGCCCTCTTTCCTCTTCAGCTCCTGTGCAGCCGGTCTGCAGCTTTGGGTGGTGTTACCGATCGCCAGCTGGGCTGGATTCCATGTGTCTATCCTGATGGGGATTTTTGCCCCCCCCCCCCCCCGGCATCTCCAGCAGAATCAACCATAATAACCTGGGGGGGCATCTCCTGCAGAATCAACCATAATAACCTGGTGGACATGCTCCTGCACTCCGGGGTTTTCCTTTGTTAGGGGGCTATCCAAGATGGCCGCGGTAACCATTCTTCCCATGAGGCCGGGCCCCTGAGGGTTTCCCTTTGTTCAGGGACCCTCCAAAGTGGTTGCTTGCGGTGCCTTTGAATTCCAAATCGGCACAGGTGGCCTGTTGCTGATGCCTACCCCTCTCCCTTGCCAGGTACTCTCTCTCCCTTGCGAGAGATTCGCTGTGGCCTCTCATTCCTTCATGCTTCCAGATTCTAGCTTCCCTGCTAGTGTGGTGCCCCCCCTGCTCCCGAGGTTGCTTGTGTGTCCTCCTGTTGTCCGTTTTCTGAGCTCCCTAACTGCAGTTCCCGTCACTCTTTTCTGCTCTCTGCTTTCCTTGCTCTTTCTTTCTTCTATTTCACCTCTCGCCCCCAGAACGAGGCAGAGCTGTCCCGCGCAAAGTGCTCCTCAAGTTGGTTAACATTTAGTAAATAAACAAATAAAGTCTCTTCAAATGATCTCTTCACCGCTGTCCTTGCTGCTGTTTCTCTAGCCCATTCTCCACGACGAATTTGTCAGCTTCCGCAGGGGCATTGAAGAAGTGCTCCCTGCCTTGGAATGTGACCCAGAGTTCGGATGGCTACAGCATCCCAAATTTTATGCCGCTCTTGTACAGGACTGCCTTCGCCCTGTTGAATTCTGCCCAATGCTTGGCGAGGTCAGCCCCAATATCTTGGTAGATCCTGATCCAGTGACTTTCCCAGTTATAGTTCTTTGTTTACCTCGCCCAGCGCAGTATTCTTTCCCGGTCTTGGTACCGGTGCATTTTAGCAATTATCACCCTAGGCTGTTTCCCGGCTCTGGACTTAGGGCGAAGTGACCGGTGGGCTCTGTCTATTTCTGGTGGGTTGGGGAAGTTATCGCTTCCTACCACAAATTGCCAAGCATTTGGGCCATGTAGTCCATGGGGTTCCTACCTTCGATCCTCCGGAAGGCCCATAATCCGCAGGTGTAGGCACCTCGATCGGTTTACCTGGTCCTCAATCTTCCTCTTCAGACTCCCCTGTGTTGCGACCAACCTGGGCCCTTGGCGTTGTGAGGCAGCAGTACTGACCACTGTGCTGCCCCACACCTCGTTTGGCCTTACTTACAGCAGCCTTGCGGCTGACATTTGTAGTCTTCCGAAGAGGCTTCCCTGGTACGTCTATCTACACGGCAGTCTTTTGAGACACCAGAATATCACAGAACACAGAACAGTACAGCACAGAACAGGCCCTTCGGCCCTCGATGTTGTGCCGAGCAATGATCACCCTACTCAAATCCACATATCCACCCTATACCCGTAACCCAACAACCCCCCCCCCCCTACCTTTTAGGACACTACGGGCAATTTAGCATGGCCAATCCACCTAACCCGCACATCTTTGGACTGTGGGAGGAAACCGGAGCACCCGGAGGAAACCCACGCACACACGGGGAGGACGTGCAGACTCCGCACAGACAGTGACCCAGCCGGGAATCGAACCTGGGACCCTGGAGCTGTGAAGCATTTATGCTAACCACCATGCTACCGTGCTGCCCTAATATCCTGGCTGAATATTGAGTTGGTGATAGGTGAAGCATGAGGGGGCCTTCGCTGGAAATGCTGGCTTTTCTGTAGGTCCTGCTAACTACACCCCCCCACCTTGGGGCGTTTCAAAAAGGCTGTTCAGAATCTTGTGCTTGATCCACGTTGCCAATGTAATAATTCCATGAGGTGCGGCATAAAAAGCCAAACTAGTTTTATATTAAACTGAAAATAAAGCCAATACTGCGGCACGCAAAACGAAAGTCCCAGCCCAGGACTATCGGGGACTACTGGTTTGGGCCTGGGATTGACATTTAAAGGTCCCGCTAACAACATACCGCCTTGGCCCACTCACTATGGGAGCTTCTATTCCATGAAACCAATGGGGAGATCAGTCAGCGATCCCACGTGGACCTTGTGAGGGTTATCGCAACTGGCAAATTGGTAACCCTGGAAAAACAGCACCATATTCTCTGTCCATTCCAGTTGTGCCACTATTTCCAGTGATTAGCATGACAAAAGTCATGGCCTTGACATTAATCCCCCTATGATGGTCGAGGGAGGTGCGTCAAGACTTAAATACAGGAATTGTATCCCCAGTGTGCTACATCATCATTTTTACATCGTGGCTAGCATGGTACCTAAGTGTTTCCCTATTGGAGAGGCATGATGCTTTATTAGCAGATTTAAACTGGGCTCTTTCAGTGCAATTTGGAAGCTTAATTTAAAACTCAGTGCTGATCCGCAAGTTAGTGAGGAATTAAGAAACCAGACAGGGAAAGGGAGCGGGTGAAAGGTCAGAAGAAGCTGCCAGCTGTGCAAGTACTCTTTCCTATTTCAGCACTTGAGGGCCAGAAGGAAGGGGAATGCCCATCCCAGCCTTTAATGGAAGCTGTCAGCTTCAATCCTGCTGAACACCATCCACCCTCGCACCCCATTGCAAAAAGTTAACCTAACTACAACCATCTTGTAACTCTCTTTACACTATGTAGCTGCATAAATTTCAGAATAGTATTTGATGTAAACTTCTATTCGAGAAAGCATATCGAAAGGTATCTGAATATACCTAGCCCCCAGTTTATCTTCCAATGTTTTAAATCCTGAACTGAAGATTGCAAACTGATGCATGCATGTTGCTTTTTTCTTCAATCTTATTTTCATGTATATTAATGTTTGATCAAACAATTTTTCTTCATTTATACATCAAAGTACAAAACCTCGGTAAAGTTTTAAAAATGACGAGTCTTTATTTTATACAGAAAACAAACCAGACTAGGGAGTGCCTGCCTTATGAATGGAGAACACAACCACAATTAGAAACATTGCAGGAGCTGTGTCATTTTGCAATGTTGCAAACATATACAGGTCAAGCTGCCTCTTACTGATGTGAGTTTCTGTGTTTGTATGCTTACATAAAATACATCCTCGAACCCCCCTGTGAATCTAGACTTAATGGGACCATGTCTGGTGTGTATATGAAGAGATGTATAATAAAGTACAAGTTGGTGAAGTAATCTGGATATTTGGCAAGCAAGAAAGATTTTTTTAAAATTCCAAAATAGTAGTGAAGATAAATAATATATCTGTGATGGAGAATGTTACAGTATGAGAATTTAACTGATATGCAGTTCTGAATTTAGAAATTGAGTTAATTTGTTAATATTTATTTCATAACTTGGTTGAGGAAATCAAGCTATTTAAAAAGAAAACATTTTGTTTTACACAAAACAAGGCAATCAAATAAAAAGTATAGTTTTTTAGACATTTGATTTATGTTTCACAAACATACAAATGCACAGAGTAATCTTAAAAATTCTTGAGTTCCAGAAATCCCTTGCCCCTAAACACAGAGGGTGGTGGGAGCCTGGAACGCTTTGCCAGCGGAGGTGGTAGAGGTGGGCACGATAGCATCATTTAAGATGCATCGAGACAGATATGAACGGGCGGGGAACAGAGGGAAGTAGACCCTTGGAAAATAGGCAACAGGTTTAGATAAAGGATCTGGATCAGCGCAGGCTGGGAGGGCCGAAGGGCCTGTTCCTGTGCTGTAATTTTCTTTGTTCTCTTTGTTTGTAATGAATGGTGAAGAATATCTTTATTTAGTTTTATGGAGCAAGCATTCAACCCAGCCACAATACTATTGGCTGAAATGATTAACTTCTGTTTTAAAATATTAATAGGCTTTCAAGATTCAAATCCTGTTTAAAAATATACTGTGGCCATGATAGGGATGAAGAAAACTGTTTATGAATACTTTAAGCCATAACACTGCCTTTGCTGAATATGAATTACAAATATTTGCCTGCCGATCAGATGCCTAAGAATTTACAGAACGGCTATTGAATGTTTACCTTGTCTCGTTTGAAAAAATTTACAAGAGATAAGACTATGGATATGAGACTTGCAATGACGAATATTATTTCATGTTGTCTATATGAATGGAATCTGAAGTGCCATACAAACACTCCATCTCCTCTTCTCTCTATCTGTCTTTCCAACTCCAATTTCAACAGTGCAAATAGGAAAAAAATTCAATTCTAAAAGAAGTCCTTCCCCATTTCCTCAGTCACTCCAGTAACATTATTGATATTTCATTCCTGGAACAATTTCATTCAGTCCATCAGCTGCAAGGAAATGTGCTGCTGACAGTATGGAGCACACATTTCCCTGTAAGGGCATCACCAGAATGGCCCAGGAAAGAAGGAGATAAGAAGTGACAAGTCTCCGAGGAATGAAATCTGAATTTACATTTTAAACTTGACAGATGTTCGATTTGGTGGTGGTAATATTTTTTAAATGTATGCTTTCTCGAATTACCTTAGGCCAGGAATTTCCTCGGTGCTGCTCTCGTAAACTTTACCCCCTTGGGTATTTTACTAATAAGTCTTAGCTTTTTATCAAAATCTTTTGGATCGGAGACCTGGCTATCGGACATGGCTAGCTTTCTCTGTTTGGAGAAAATCAAGTTCGCCCTGGGAGGGTCACTTTTAGGGTTCACCCGGAGGTGGCAACTGTTCATAGAATTTACAGTGCAGAAGGAGGCCATTCGGCCCATCGAGTCTGCACCGGCTCTTGGAAAGAGCACCCTACCCAAGGTCCACACCCCCACCCTATCCCCATAACCCAGTAAACCTACCCAACACCAAGGGCAATTTTGGACACTATGGTCATTTTAGCATGGCCAATCCACCTAACCTGCACATCTTTGGACTGTGGGAGGAAATCGGAGCACCCGGAGGAAACCCATGCACACATGGAGAGAATGTGCAGACTCTGCACAGACAGTGACCCAAGCCGGGAATCGAACCTGGGACCCTGGAGCTGTGAAGCAATTGTGCTACCCACAATGCTACCATGCTACGTTCGTCGACTTCTTTGCAGGAAATTAATTGTCAGCAGACCGGGGTGGGGGGAGTAGTTTAGATTAGAGTGGGTGGTTAATAAGGGTGGGACCTGTATGAGAGGTAAATGGCTTTTGCACTATGTTTATGGTTTCATGTATATTGTTTATTTTGTTGTTGTTACTATACCAAAAATAACTCAATAAAAGGCTTACAAAAAAAAAACTTTTTGATAAGATCCACGTACAGAAAATCAACTGCACCAGTCTTATCAAACCTCTTTATAACGTCATCGAAGAATGCAGTCAAGTTAGTCAAACACTATTTTCTTTCCACAAATCCATGTTAGCTTTCATTTATTATTCTTGATTTTTCCAAATGTCAATTTTGTCCTAGAGTTTTGTCTCTACAGCCTGGTCTGTAGTTATCTAAGAAGGATTGGAAGATTGTGGACAGAGATTCTGTAGTTTACACCCTTCTTTCCTTCAGCAGCTGGGGATCCAACTCATCTGGATCTGATGACTTTTCTACTTTGAGTACCGCCAAACTTTAAAGTAACTTTTTTTTTATCCCAACCAATTTGTCTACTACCTCTTCTGTTGTTTTATTGACAAAACCCTCTTCATATGTGAAGACAGATGCAAAGTACTCATTTACTAGCTCAGCTATTTCCTCTGTCTCCATATGACTACCTTGGTTACATTTTTACTCTTTATGGATCTATAACAGACTTTGAGTTTCCTCTATGTTAGCTGGCAATCAATTCTTATAGACTTTCGTCGCCCCTCTTATTTCAATTTTGTGTTCTCTTCTGTATTTTCTGTATTCAGCTTCCCCGCTGTTGTATTATGAACCTTATATTTATCGTTAACCTCTTTTTTTTTCTGTTTCATTTTACGCTCTTTCTCTTTAGTCATCCAGTGAGCCCTAGCTTTGGATGCCAAAACCCCCTTCAACTCAGTCTTTCTGCTGTTGATTATTTTCATAACTAAACTGAATTATTCTATGATCATTATTTCCCAAATTCTGTCCAACGGCAACGCATCGATTTGCCCTCACTTGTTCACCTAAATTAGATACTGCACTGCTTCCTTCCTCGTTGAGCTGATCGAGAAGCACCTCTTGTATAAATTTTATTAATTTTTCTCCCCATTTTTCCTTTACACCATTATTTTTTCAATCTATATTAGAATTATTGAAGTCTCCTATTACCACGCTGAAGTTTTTACTAATTTGCCCTGAATTTTTCCCATTGGTGGTCTATAGTATAGGCCTATCAGAGAAATAGAGCCCCTAATGTTCCTCATCATTATCCTTTACTGATTCTGTAACAACATCATTCATCAGTATTTCTGCCCTGCTCCAGCACTGCATATCCTTCCAATACGTGACCACCAGGAGCCAGGGAATCTATCATTGATTGGTTGCTAGTGGAGGCAGCCAGCACGCTGCGCTTGCACGAACTGTACAAACAAGGTGCCAGTATCAGCACCCAGGAGATTGATTGCCCATTTTGGGAGAATCATGGGCAATCTAGGAGAGTTATCAAGCTTAAGTGGGAGACCCAAGAGCTAATATAGGTATTTAGGGCAATCTTCATTCTCACGGTAATTTGAACAATAAGCCCTAATTTGGTTGACCTTTGGATAAGGAACAGAAGAAAAGGAAATTGCTCTATGGACTCGGTCAACAGGCATCTTAATGTGCAGTTAGTGTGATATGTAATTTTTAATTGGTCCTCAAGTAAGCATTTGCTTGTTAGTACAAGAAGATGAAACAAATATTTTCCCATTGTTCCTCTGTAATGTCTGTTTCAAGGTGATCTTTGAGTTAAGAGCCTTTTAGAATATTGAATATTGTAGGATGATTGAATTTTCCAGAACTTTAAAGATTAATAGCTTTGTGCAGCCTAAGCAGCATATTGTATATGGTAACATAAGTAACAATCTTGTTGGCCTTCCTTTATTTCATGGTTGTTAAATAATCCAACTACTGTTAACTCTGCTTTGATCTCCGGTAGTAACAATTATTTTTAATGGTTAGATATATCTAAGTGACTTGGTAAAATATCCTCATTGTATCCATGACAGAAAACAATGTTGAATTATAATCGATCCATTGTCAATCATTCACTTTACCGTTTGTATCTGTATAGTTCAAAATTATGCATGTATAAATTTATAAGAACATACGAGCCCCTCGAGCCTGCTCTGCCATTCAAGACGTTTGTACTTGATCTCATCTCAGCCTCAACTCCACTTTCTTCATAACCTTTCAACTCATTACTAATTAAAAATCTGTCTATCGCTTCAGGTTTACCCAATATCCCTGCATCCACTGCACTCTGTGGTACTGTATTCCACGGATTCACGACCCTTTGAGAGAAATAATTTCTCCTCACCTCTGCTTTAAATCTGCTACCCCTTATTCTAAAACTATGACCTCTTGTTCTAGATTTCCCGCAAGAGGAAACATCCTCTCTCATCTACTTTGTCAATATCTTTTATCATCATATATACCTCAATTAGATCTCCTCTCATTCTTCTAAACTCGAGAGAGTAACAGCTTAAACTGCTCCTCTCTCGTCGGACGGCAAGCCTCTCATCTCTGGAATCAATCAAGTGAACCTCCTCTGAACTGCCTCCAGTGCATCTACATCTTTCCTGAAGTAAGGGGACCAAAACTCACAACAGTACAGAGTACTTCAGGTTACAACATTTATTCTAGGCCCTGTATGCAGTACCCCATACAGTCTATTTGTAATTCAAAGCTATTTTTGTGCTAAAATTATTTGAATTATCCCATCATTTTAATTAAACATCAAAGATAGAAATTCAGCATCAAGAAAACATAATTAGATCATTTGACGTAAACAACATTAATTGAGAATAAACTTTGCACTCCATCTGTGTTAAAATACATGTAAACTCATGAGAAGATCGCTAAATCTATTTGTGTGGTGGATCCTTTGGCTATTGCTTTTGAGTGTATTATGTCTAGACTAAGACTATTAAGAAATAGGAACTTGAGGAGGCCATTTGGCCCCTCAAGCCTGCTCTATTATTTAACAAAACCATCCAGTTTGAAAGGAGAAAAGTGGGTCTAAGACTAGTACTTTAAACTTAAATAAAGGCAACTATGTGGGCATGGGTGCTGACGTAGGTGAAGTAAACTAGGATACTAGGCTAGGGGATTCATCAATAGAGAAGCAGAGGCAGATATATAAGGAGATATTTCAGAATACTCAGAATTCTTGCTGTAAAGAAAAATTCTAAAGTCATAGTTAACTGAAAAAGTTAAGGAAAGAATCAAACTTAAGGATGAACATAACTGCGCAAAGATGAATGACAGACCAGGTGATTGGTCAGAAAATAAAGCGTAGCAGAGAATGACTAAAAGGATAATCAAGAGAAAGAAATTAGGATACGAGGTGAAGCTAGCGAGGAATATAAAAATAAATAGCGAGCATCTCCACAGGTCTTTAAGCAGGAACAAGTAGGTCAACTGAGTGTTGGTCCCTGGAGAAGGAGAATGGGGAGTTAAATGGTTGATGAAGTTAACAGATATGTTGCTCCTGTATTCATTAGAGGATAGAAGAAACATTCTGTAAATCAGGATATGGAAGGGAGAGAGGAATTTGGGAAAATTACAATCACTAGGGAAGTGGTGCTGAGTAAACTAATGGAGTTGTGGGCTGATGGACTTCGTTCTTGGGTCTTAAAATAAGTGGCTAATGAGTTAGTAGATGTTTTAGTGTTATTTTTCCAAAATTCATAAGATACTAGAAAGATTCCCTGAAAGTGGAAAGTAGCACATGTAACCCCTCTATTCAAGAAGGGAGGGAGGCAGAAAACAGGAAATTATAGGTCAGTTAGCTTGACATCTGTCCTGGGAAGGTGGCAGAATCGATTTTTAAGAAGATTATAGCTGGGCAGTTGGACAAGCTCAAAATCATTGGGAAGAATTAGCATGGTTTTATGAAAGGGAAATTATGTTTAACCAATTTATGAGAGCTCTTTGAAGGAGTTACATGTGCTTTGGATATGGGAAGCCTGTGGACATACTGTACATAGATTTGCAAAAGGCATATCAAAGGTTAGTGCAAAAAGTAAAAGCTCATGGTAAGAGGGGTAACATATTAACCTGGATAGAAGACCGGCTGATTTGCAGAAAACAGGGTATGCATAAATGGGTGATTGGCTGATTGGCAGGGTGTGACGAGTACAATCCCACAGGGGTCTGTTCTGGTACCTCAACATTTTACAATTTACATCGATGACTTGAATGAAGGGAGTGAAGGCATTATAAATTTGCATATTACACCAAGATAGATAGGAAAGTATGTCGAGAGGAAGACCTACGGAGTTTGCAGATGGATATAGATAAATTGAGTGAGTGGGCAAAAATCTGGCAGATGGAGTATAATGTAGGAAAATGTGAAGTTGTTTACTTTGGCAGGAAGAATAAAAATACAAAGTGTTACTCAAATGGAGAATGACTACAGAAATCTAAGATGCAGAGGAATTTAGGTGTTCTTGTGCAAGAGTCACAAAAAGGTAGTATGCAGGAGAAGGTTAATGGGATGCTATTCTTTAGTGCAAGATGAATTGAATATTAAAGTAAGAATGTTATGCTTCAATTATACAGGACATTGATCAGACTGCATCTTAAGTACTCGGTGCAGTTTTAGTTTCCTTATTTAAGGAAGGGTGTAAATGCATCAGAAGCGGTTCCAAGGAGATTTACTAGATGGACATTTGAAATGAGTGAGTTATGCTATGAGGATAGGTTGGAGGGGTTTGGCTTGTTTCCATAGGAGTTGGGACGAGCGAGGGGTGGCTTGTTGAAGTATGTAAGATCCTGAAGGGAATTGACAAGGTGGACATTGGAAGGATGTATCCGCTTGTGCGTAAGTCCAGAACCAGAGGGCACTATTTTAAAATTAGGGGAGGCTCTTGCAGAGCAGAGATGAGAAATATTTCCCTCTTGGGGTTGAACAACTTTGAAACTCTGCCTCAGAAGACAGCCACAGAGGGATAACTGAATGTTTTTAAGGCAGAGGCTATCGGGGGTATGGTGAATGTGGAACTCAACACAAACAGATCAGCCATGACCTTATTGAATGGCGGAACAGGCTTGAGGGGCATAATGGCAACTTCCCTTATTTGTATGTTTCTATGGCATGATGATAAGGGCAGCACGGTAACATAGTGGTTAACGCAATTGCTTCACAGCTCCAGGGTCCCAGGTTCGATTCGCGACTGGGTCACTGTCTGTGCGGAGTCTGCACGTTCTCCCCATGTGTGCGTGAGTTTCCTCCGGGTGCTCCGGTTTCCTCCCACAGTCCAAAGATGTGCGGGTTAGGTGGATTGGCCATGCTAAATTGCCCATTAGTGTCCAAAAAGGTCAATCGGTTGCGGGGATAGGGTAGATACATGGGCTTGAGTGGGTTGCTCTTTGTAAGGGCCGTGCAGACTCGATGGGCCGAATGACCTCCTTCTGCACTGTAAATTCTATGATCTGCCTTAACTCCACCCTCCCTCATTATCCACATATCCCTTAAGACTTCTGTCTTTAATATAGTAAGAAGTCTTACAACACCAGGTTAAAGTCCAACAGGTTTATTTGGAATCACTAGCTTTCAAGCGCAGCTCCTTCATCAGGTAAGTGAATTGCGCTTAATTGCCAAAGTTCCAGATTTGGTCCCACCAAGGCCAGGTGAAATTTTAACATCTTTTTAATTATAAATTAAAATTATAATTATAAATCATACCCTACCTATATGTCCTGACAATTAGTTTCTACACCTCCCACTGCCTGGGGAAAGCAGACAGCATAATCAAAGACCCCTCCCACCCCGCCCACTCACTCTTCCAACTTCTTCCATCGGGCAGGAGATACAAAAATCTGAGAATACGCACGAACAGACTCAAAAACAGCTTCTTCCCACTGTTACCAGATTCCTAAATGATCCACCTGTGGACTGACCTGATTAATACTACACTCCTGTATGCTTCACCCGATGCCGGTGTCTATGTATTTACATTGTGGACCTTGTTTTGCCCTATTATGTATTTTATTTTTATTTTATTTTATTTTCATGTACTAAATGATCAGTTTGAGCTGCTCGCAGAAAAATACTTTTCACTGTACCTCGGTATACGTGACCAATCCAAGCTAATCCAATGTGTGCACCAAACTACTCGAGCTCTTTTATCACATGGAGCACATTGGGTGGCATGGTGACACAGTGGTTAGCACTGCTTCCTCACAGCGCCAGGCACCCGCGTTCAAGTCCAGCCTCGGGTCACTATCTGTGTAGAATTTGCACAGTCTCCTCGTGTCTGCGAACATTTCCTCCATGTACTCTGGTTTCCTCCCACAGTCCAAAGATGTATAACGTAAGTGGATTGGCTATGCTAATTTGCCCCTTAGTGTTCAAAACAAGATGTGTAGTTTAGCTTAAGGGGTTATTGGGATAGGGTGAGGAAGTGAGCTTGGGTGGTTCAGAGGATTGGTGCAGACTCGATGGGCCGAATAGCCTTCTGCACTGCAGGGATTCAATGTGTAATCTATCTACTACTTCTGTCTAATTTTATGACATTTCTCTGCCTCCTTAGTCAGCGCTTGTCCTTCGCCTTTAGATTAGCTGGCACCATTGGCCTTGCACCCAATTTGGTGTCATCTGCAAACGTAGGCACTAGGGAGAATATTCTATTCTGCAAGGCATTGATATAATTATGAACAACGATGACCTTAAAACAGATCCCTTAGAGCTGAGTGAGCAACCGGTTTTTATTCTGACACCACCTCTTGCTCCACCAGCCTTTACTGTCATCCTTTTAGATGTAGATCAATGATCTATCAGCAACAATATAACACACTTCAATCCTATATGAATTGGCAATAGAAGTTGAATAAATGCTGGATGCTGGCATTACATGGCATTTGCAGAACAGAAACAGCTTAACTAGTACATGCTTGTGCTGATTTTCCACATGAATGTCCTCCCACTATAATTCCTCTCATTCTCTCTGCAAATCCTTCTGCTCCTTTCTTCCTCATGATCTATGTTATTTGCCTCAACTACTCCATGTGGTTGAGAATTCCACATTGTAACCACACTCTGGATATATAAATTTCTTGAATTCTTTATTGGACCTATTAATAACAACCTTGTCTTTATGTCCTCCAGTTTTCGATTCCTGCACTTATGGAAACATCTTCTCTACATGTGCCAACACCAACCTTTTCAGTTTCTCTTTTAATTTATAACTTCTTAATTCGGAATCACACTTTTAACTCATTTTTGCACCTTCTCCAGTGTTTATATATCCTTTTGTAATATGATGAGCAGAATTGTATATACTCCTTTAAATGTAGTCTAAGTGACTTTTTGTGGTGGGAAAGGCTTTTGCTGGCTGGGGTCAAGGGGTCAGAATACTCGGCAATTGCTGTGTCAGATCATGCTCCGCATTGGGTGGATATGGTACTGGAGAAGGGGGTAGCGCAGAGGCCGGGTGGAAACTGGATGTGGGGCTTTTGAGGAACCAAGTGTTCTGTGAGAAAATTGAAAAGGTAACTAAGGAATATGTAGGTTTCAACTGTATGGATAGGGTGTCGAAGGCAGTTGTATGGGAGGCCCTAAAGGCAGTGGTGGGGGGGTGAGGTAATTTTGTTTAAGGCCAGGATGGACAAAGCAGAGAGGTTGGAGCGGCAGAGGGTAATAGATGAGATGTTGGAGGTAGATAGGAGTTGTGCAGAAGATGGGGACCAAGCGAAGCTGGAAAAGAGGAAGAAACTACAGTTTGACCACCTTCCACCATGAAGGCAGTGTGCCAACTGAGGCGAGCAAGGTGTGCAGTTTATGAACATGGAGATAAGTATGTTCGCAGGTCAGCTCCGGAGGGAAGCAGCGGCAAGGGAAATTCTTCAGGTGAGGGATAGGGCAGGGAAGTTGATGGTGGCTCCGAAGCTGATTAACAAGGTTTTTGAGGGGTTTTATGAGAGGTTGTACAGGTCAGAGCCATCCGGGGAGACCGTGAGATGCAGGAATTTCTCGATGGGTTGGAGTACCCGAGGCTAGTCGAGGGGAACAGGGCTACATTAGAAAGAACAATAGTGGAGCAGGAGATAAAGGATGCGACTGGGAGGATGCAGTCGGGGAAGGTGGCAGGGCTGGGTGGGTTTCCGGTGGAATATTATAAAAAATTCAAGGATAAATTGGCACCCCTGATGGTGGGGATGTTTGAAGAGGCAATATGAAAAAAGATAAGGATCCGACGGAGTGTGGGTCGTATAGGCCCATATCACTTCTGAATGTGGATGCAAAAGTATTGGCGAAGGTACTGGCGGGTAGGCTGGAGGAGTGCCTCTCGAAGGTGATAGGTGAGGATCATACAGGGTTCATGAGAGGGAGGCCGCTTTTTTCAAACATTAAGAGGATTTTGAACGTCGTTATGGCACCGGCGGAAGGGAAGTTAACAGATGTGGTTGTGGCATTGGACGCTGAGAAGGCGTTTGACTGGGTAGAACGGGGGTTCTTGATGGCAGTTCTGGAGCGGTTTGGGATTGGACCAAGATTTGTGAACTGGGTAAAGCTACTAAAAAAGGAGCCAAAGGCGAGTGTCCGCACAAACAATATCAGCTCGAGATACTTTTCTCTCCACCGTGGGACAAGGCAGGGATGTCCTATGTCCCCCCACTGCTGTTTGCACTTGCGATTGAGACGTTGACCATCGCATTAAGAAGTTGGGGAGCATGGAAAGGAATTGAGCTGGGGGGGAGGGGGGGATAGAGCATAGGGTGTCCTTATATGCCGACGACATGCTGCTGTATGTGTTGGAACCGAGTGCGTCGATAGTAGGGATATTGGAGCTTTGGATCTTTCTCTGGGTACAAGCTGAACCTGGAGAAGCGTGAGTATTTTGTGGTGTCTCGGCCGGGGTGGGGGCAGGGGTGGGGAGGCTGCCATTCCGTAGGACAGGGACCCACTTTAAGTATCTGGGGGTGCTGGTTGCCCGGGAGTTCGGGAGGCTTCGCAGGTACAACATCACTAGTTTGGTGGGGAGAGTGAAAGCCGACCTGGCAAGTTGGGATGGTCTCCCTCTGTCACTGGCGGGTTGGGTACAGGCGGTTAATATGAATGTGTTGCCGCGATTTCTGTTTATTTTTCAATGCTTACCGATTTTCCTGCCAAAGGCTTTTTTCAGGGAAATTGAGGGAAGGATTACCTCGTTCATATGGGGAGGGAAGGTGGCCAGAGTGAGAAAGGTGCTGCTACAGAGGGGAAGGCAGGCAGGGGGTTTGGGTCTCCCGAATCTGATGTACTACTACTGGGCAGCAAATGTGGAGAAGGTGCGGAGCTGGGTCAGAGGGGTTGATTCCCAGTGGGGCAGAATGAAGGAGAGTTTGTGCAGGGGGTTGGGACTGAAAGCACTAGCAACAGCGCTGCTCCCGATAGCTCCGGGGAAATACTCAGGGAGTCCGGTAATAATAACTTCATTGAAAATCTGGAGGCAGTTTTGCCAACACTTCGGGTTGGGGGCAGAGTCAAGAGAAATGCCAATTCGGGGAACCACAGATTTGAGCCAGGGAAGTGGGATGGAAGTTTTCAGAAATGGGAAGAGAAGGGGATTAAGACGCTAAAAGATTTGTTTCTTAGGGGTCGGTTTGCAGGATTGAGGGAGCTGGAAGCAAAGTATGGGCTGGAGCAGGGAGAAATGTTTAGATACATGCAGGTTCGAGATTTTGCCAGGAGGGAGATACAGAGCTTCCCGGAGGAACCGGCCTCCACATAGCTGGAGGAGGTGCTGATGACAAGGGGTCTGGAGAAGGGGGCAGTTTCAGCGGTGTATGGAGCTATTTTGGAAATGGATAAGGCACCACTGGAAGGGATCAAAGCAAAGTGGGAGGAAGAATTGTGAGAGGTTATAGAGGAGGGTTCTGGTGTGAGGTGCTCAGGAGAGTAAATGCCTCCACCTGATGTGCGAGGTTGGGGCTTATACAGCTGAAGGTGGTATATAGAGCACACCTCACGAGGGCGAGAATGAGCGGATTCTTTGAAGGAGTAGAAGATGTGTGTGAGCGTTGCGGCAGACGGGAGGTTGGGGTGGGGGGGGGGGGGGGGGGGGGGGGGGGGGGGGGTGGGGGGGGGGGGGGGGGGGGGGGGGGGGGGGGTGCGCTAATCACGTTCGTATGTTTTGGTCCTGTCCAAAGCTAGAGGAGTACTGGGAGGAGGTTTTTAGGGTAATTTCCAAGGTGGTGCACGTGAAACTGGACCCGGGTCCCCGGGAGGCCATATTCGGGTGTCGGACCAGCCAGGGTTGGAAACAGGTGCGGAGGCAGATATCATAGCATTTGCCTCGTTGATCGCCCGAAGGCGGATCCTGCTGGGATGGAGAGCAGCCTCTCCACTCTGTGCCCTGGCATGGCGGGGGGGGGGGGGGGGGGGCACTGTTGGAAGACTTGGCCCTTGAGAAGGTTAAGTTTGAACTGAGGGGAAGGACAGAGGGGTTCTAAGTCATGGGCATTATTCATTATGCACTTTCAAGAACTGGATAACATCGAACATTAGTTGGGGGATGGGTGGGAGGGTTGGGGGAGGGGGCTGTGTATATTAAGGGTGACTATGGGTAATCCCTGATTCCTTTTTTGTCATTTGATTGTGTGAACATGCGGGCTAATGTTTGGGGTTTGGTGGGAGGATGGGATTGTTATTGTTATGGGGATTGACATATCTGTTGCTGATTATTGTTTATTGTTGGTGGGTATAATTTCGGGGGGAAATGTGAAAAAGGAGGAGAATAAAAATATTTTTTAAGAAAGTGTAGTCTAAGCAAGGTTCTATGCAAGTTTAATTTAACTTCTTGGCTTTTGAATTCGGGGATGGGGCAATGAATGTTAGCATTGGCAAAATTCTCACATTCCATCAAATAGTAGAAAATAAATATTCCTCTGGAAATGAACCCTTCAGTGCTTGGTTTACATTTTTATTTTCTTGCTAAACTGTGTTTCTACTTTTAGTGATTTGTGAATGTGTATTCTGAGATCCCTTTGCTCCTCGACCCCATTAGACCCTTGTTTCCCTGAAGGTTATATGCCCTCCTATCTGTTCTACAAAAATGCAGCACCTCACACTTATTTATATTAAAATTAATGTGCCATTTTCTGCCCATTTTGCACGCTCATTAACTTATTGTATTTTCTCACATCCTTCCTCCGTATTAACCGTACCCCCAACTTTGTATCCTCTGATCTTTCTTCTCTGTTCCTTTTCGGCTTTTCCCATGTTGCATGGGGCCACCACAATGCTGATTGAACACCTTCATATCAGTCATTATTTTTTGTATTTGGTGCGTGGTTTTACAGCCAGATGTCCAGCCTGCCACTAACCCTCCCCTTTTACCTGAGCTGGAGACAAACACTGGTACACGCTAGTTTTCTAGCACCAGTGGGTAGGTTAACATCCTCCACAAGTTTTGAAATTGTCCTTCAGGCTCCCAAATCCAAATTGCTTAAGTAAATAATGAACAGCAGTGTGACAATATGTATATTGTAAGAATAATGAAGGGTGAGCAATTTACTGTAACTGCATCCAACCACTAGATGGTGATCAAGCGCATACACGTGGATCACATGCTACTCTTGATTGGGGGGGGGGGGGGTGGTGAAGGTTGTTAAATGAGGTAGAGAATAGTCGTGTTATCAGGACCTCAGTAATTAGAATCATAGTTTTAGTGAATCTTTTATATCATAGCAAGGAAGTATGCAAGGCTGGTTTAGCTCACTGGGCTAGTTAGCTGGTTTTAATGCAGAACAAGGCCAGCAGTGTGGGTTCAATTCCCGTACCAGCTGAGAATTCTGAATTCTCCCTCTGTGTACCCGAACAGGCGCCGGAATGTGGCGACTAGGGGCTTTTCTTAGTGACTTAATTGCAGTGTTAATGCAAGTCTACTTGTGACAATAAAAAGATTTTTATTAAATCTATTTAGTTGTATTGTATATAAATTAGCTTTGTTCAAAACTTAGCTTGATGTTCTTTGTGAGATAGTGTAGTTCGCAGTAACCCTCATTCAGAAAGCAAAGAGCATCACAAGCAGTGATTCAAGAAACGTTCCCTGTGTAACACCACTTCCCGCCTCCCACCAGTCTGAGTAATTACCTTTAACTCCCTATGTTCTGTTTTTTGCTTTCCAACCCGCTTGCTTATGTATTTTGTTACTTGACCCTTGAATCCACATGTTCTGATCTTGGTTATGCGTCCCTTTGAAATTCCAAGTGTGTTAGTTACACTGCTCTTATCAGCACTTCTTGTTATTTCCTCAAATAAATCAGCAAGGTTGGTCAAGCATGACCTTCCCTTTTGAAATCCATGTTAACTATTTCTTATTAAGAAAAGTAATAATGAAACATAACCCCAATGATGTGAAAACACAATATAGGTTGCCTAGTGGTACATCAGTGGGTCAGAAGGTGTAATGTATGCTGCATGGGTAAATGTCATACTTAGTATTATTACTATTGAAACAGTGTTTGAGGTCAACCTGGGTGAGTTAACCTCTGATGTTTCACCTTTTAGAGAATAACCTGGTGTTTGATACTTTTCTTTGATAGCATATTCAGCTCACAGTGAATTTAATCACATGTCTGCCAGTCCAAACTAAACAGCAAAATTCTCTCTGAATATCCCCACTGAAAGGGCCAAATGCCTCTGGTGTGAGAATAGCGGCATAGATAATTAATGATAGAACTAGTAACTTCGAGTGAAGGATAAAATGTTTGCTTGTCTTTCTTTCACATCAGGTGCGTTGCCAGCATTCTGTATTCTTTTTTCAGCAATCCATCGTTTCCAGAAATGTGTCGCAAACCTAATCATTAGGCTGATTACTGCTTACAAGTGTTTTTTTTTAAGCTGATCCTGTCTACTGAATAAATGGGAGAGCTGAAGTCAGCTCTTTGTACCACATGGTACAGTTCCTGTCTAGGGACAACAACATATGAAATCACTCAACTAAAATTAACTTTTTTCCAAAAATGAAAATAATCCTGCAAGTAAATAATCCTCACCCGCATTGCTTCATCACTTACCACATTTTCAACAACAGTCTTGAAATTGCTTTTAGAATTAATTGTTTATAATTTATGGCACTTGTGGTTGAAGCAGCATTTAAGTTGAGTTAACCTACTTTGGTGGTGGTAGATTTGGGGCTGAATATTGGTTAAGATATCAATCAAGGGGATCCCTGTTTTTCCTCTGTAAAATCAATCGAATGTTTGATGTCAACCTAAACACACAGGTGGAGCCTTGATTTAACATCTCATTTGGGTTGAATAATTTGTTTCTGTGCCCAAGTGTTAGCCTAGACTGTGCTCAGGAGTGGGGCTTAAACCTACCGAGTGCTACCAGTGAACCAAACTGATTAGGAATCCAAGAAGAGCCCAGGGCAATCTTACTTACAGAAAAGGACATTTTCATTTACAGTGAAGGTGGTAAAGTTTAAAAATGGGTAACTATGCTGCTACTGAATTTGTAGGATTTTATAAAAGCCAGCAGTTGCAGTAACCTTCTGTGCACTTAAATTGTGAAAGCCGTATCATCATGATGTCATGCTCTATATATTTATCACTTCCAGCTGTCATGCAAACTATGTAACATGTATATCTATATAACATCTATATCTATAGGTGAGAAAGCAGAACTGTAATTTGAAGTGACATTGAATAATTATTTTTTTAAAGGAAAAACAAAGTAAGGAATAATATTAATGTTCAATTCGATACCGTAGTTTCAGCACTTAGTTTATATTTTGCTATTTAAATTTTTAACAGTTTCCTACCATGTCATGATGTTGTGACTTAATAGGCCAATGTGTTAGCTCATATTTCTGCTGGTCTTATCTGGCCCTCTGTGGCGGACTATGGTTATGATGATATGTCTTTGGTGTGTGTGCCTGTATTTTATATATATATATATATATATATATATATATATATTCTTATTTATTTATTTATATATTTTTTAAAAAATTTTACGATATATATATACACACACACACATGCTGGTCTTATCTGGCCCTCTGATGGACTATGGTTATGACGATATGTCTTTGGTGTGTGTGTGTGTGTGTATATATATATATATATATTATATATGTACAGCAAATCGACATATTTGAGCAAGACAGCTAGTCTAATAGCTAGTAGACACTCTAATATACACTCCCCTGATCTACCCAAGGCGTTGGGAACTAACACCTTCGCCTCGGAGACCTCAGGCAGGTGCCATTCAGTTTCGGTCCCAACATACACAGATGGTACTTGGGGTCTCCCAGAGACCACCAAGTGCTTGCCCTCTGGGCAGGGTGGTACCCTTGCATTGCTGGTGCCACCCAGGCACTTTGGCACTGGTACCTTGGCACTGCCAGCCTGGTACCCTGGGCAGTGTCACCTGGGTGCCATCCTGGCAGTGCCAATGCGCCCATGTAACATTGCCAGCTGGCAGGGACACTGCCAGAGTGCCTTGCAGTGCCAAGATGCCAGGTTGGCATTTTTCCTGCGCCAGGGGATTAGGCCCTTGGGTGCCCTGTGTGTGAGGGGGTAGTGTCACAAGAAGGCTTACATTGCAACAAAGCTACTGTGACAATCCCCTCGTCGCCGCACTCCAGCACCTGTTTGGGTACACGGAGGGAGAATTCAGAATGTCCAATTCACTTAACAAGTACGTCTTTCGGGACTTGTGGGAGGAAACCGGAGGGTACAGAGGAAACCCACGCAGACACGGGGAGAACGTACAGACTCCCCACAGACAATGACCCAAGCCGAGAATCAAAAACGGGTTCCTGGCGCTCTGAAGCAATGGTGCTAATCATATCTGTATGAAAGAATTATATTTTATCCAGGCAGTATTTTTAAGGTATACCATTATTCTCTGAACATATGGAATTTGCCATAAAACTTGGGCATAAAATTTGTGGCTTAAGAACAGAATTTACATATCGTGGCCCAGATCTTCCAGTCTCCAGGTGTCAGACCAGTTGTACCCTTCAAGATGCACTACGGGAACCTTCTGATGGCCCAGTGTTATAACTTGGTGGGAATTTCCCAAGAAGTTTGACCTTCAACTGGGCAATTCCCATGCTCTCCAGACACTCTGGAAAAAGTCTCCAACTCTGAGTTACAGTGAGAGACTTTGGATGGTTCTGACTTAGCTCCTGAGTTACTCAGGAAAAGTTAAACAGGAAACAAACTTAGTATAATGCCTGGGTAACATACAACTGACGTACCAATCACTCACGCTGACCCCATGCCTACCGATTGGATCTGACTAGCCCTTGAGTCAACCTGACTTGCCCATAAGCATATCTGACTACCGACCTACCCACTCACCTGCATTATCCAGCTATCACCCTACCCATCTCACTCCCCTACTTATTGTTGGTTTAAAATACCAATTAAGAGAAATTTCAGAAATTTCCACACAGACATTCGCTCAAGGTCAGAATTAAATCGGGTCCTTGTCTCTGTGCAGCATCAGTGGTTGGGGAAGCTTATCCTCTGCCTGTAAATTGTGCATTGTCAGTATGGCCTCCTGTGAGTCGCACTTGTCTGCCATCTCCCCTCTCTCCTGTAGAGGGGCAGTTCTGAAAAAAGCAGGCTGTTCCTTTTCCTTCTAATGCTGGTGCTCTTCCTGTGGCTTTGGTCATCTTAATCCACAACTGAGATCCAGCACCCATGCTTACCTGATGGGAGTGGATAGATGTGACTGCTCTTGAATGGAGATCAGACATTTAAATATTCAAAGATGTTAAAGTAACCTCTCAGTGCAAGTCATGGAAATTAAGCCTTTCATACAATCAGGCAAGAAATCAGCTGAGAGATTTCAATTCCTAATGTAATCCTTTCCTGTCGTGTCTTCACCCTCTCTTAATTGCTGCTCTGTTCTCACCTTGCTTTCAATGTCATATTCCAAGAAGCCCAGGAAACCTGCATTCAGTTAAATTCCAAAAGCTTCATTAATGTTGCTGCAACTGCGCGATTAATATGTTGGAATTAACAACCTGTCATCGCCAGAAGAGTTGCTTGCATTCAGTCTTACGCTAACCTTTTAAGGGGTGGTACGGTAGCACAGTGGTTAGCACTGTTGCTTCACAGCTCCAGGGTTCCAGCTTGGGTCACTAGATACGGAGTCTGCATGTTCTTCCCGTGTCTGCTTGGGTTTCCTACGGGGGCTCCAGTTTCCTCCCACGAGTCCCGAAAGACGTGCTGTTAGGTGAATTGGACATTCTGAATTCTCCCTCAGGGTACCCGAACAGGCGCCAGAGTATGGCGACTAGGGGATTTTCACAGTAACTTCATTGCAGTGTTAATGTTAGCCTACTTGGGACAATAAAGATTATTATTATTATAACAAACTTAATATTTCTTCTGTCTTAAGCAATGTAACACAAATAGCAATAGATGTCTAATTCCTTACCCAGTTGCAATGTCTTACTTTCTGCAGAAAACTCCAGTCAACGAGTTTCCCCCGCCCATAATTTGAAACGATTATTATAATGCATCTAATTTATTTTTGTTTCCTGAATCTGACCAATATTATGCAAACACAGCAGTAAAACAAAAGTTCAGCTGGTCATCATTTCCTGCATCTGTTTTGAAGCAATTGGTTCAGCTGTCCAATTTGATTTTTGTAACCAGGTGCAATATTTTAGCCAATAAAATAAGAGCACTGATGTTTCTGTTTTAAGTTAACTAAGAAAATCAGTGCCTTGCTGATGTAGCATGAATAGCAAACATGATGTGTGGTTTTCGCAACTTTGAAACATGGTGACATTTCTCGTTACTAAATCAATGCGTATTCATTCTACGGCCAGCTCCAACTTAGCTTGTTTTACCCTTCGCTTGCGGGCTTGCAGGGCATCTGTACTTCTGAAGAATTTGATATACTTAGTAAGTATTAATTTCAGTGCACAGAATGGACCCTTATAGTTAAGACTGGAGCGAGGAGGGGCAGTACGGTGGCGCAGTGGGTAGCACTGCTGCCTCACGGCGTCGAGGTCCCAGGTTCGATCCCGGCTCCGGGTCACTGTCTGTGTGGAGTTTGCACATTCTCTCCGTGTTTGCGTGTGTTTCGCCCCCACAACCCAAAAGATGTGCAGGGTAGGTGGATTGGCCACACTAAATTGCCCCTCAATTGGAAAATAAATTGGGTTCGCTAAATTTTGAAAAATAAAGACTGGAACGAGGATTTTGTTGTCAGCACTGAAGTGAAGACACTTGCCACTGACCTGAAAAACAGATGAAGATTTTCATTAGGTCTGTGGCATAGATTTCACATTCCCGATGATATTTCCCAATGGGAATGTTTTCTATGACATCAAACAGTCAAAGCTGCCAATGACATTGAATAATTCACAAGGAGAGAAAAACCAGAAGGCAACATGTGTAAGAACAGGTCAGGCAGCATTTGTGGAGCGAGAAGTTAACGTTTCAGGTCGGTTCTCTGATGAAGGGTCCTCTTCGATCAGCAAAGTTAACTCTGTTTCTCTCCACAGATGTTGCCTGATCTGCTGAGTATTTCTGGCATTTTCTTTTCAAGATGTTTTTATTGATTTTCATTTGTATTTATAACAAAGAGAAAAGATAAGAGAACACAGGAAACATACACAGGAGCAAGAGCCATATTAACAATGCCCCCCCCCCCCCCCCCCCCCCCCGCCCCCGCCTTAGTTGCTGTCACAAACAGATCCTCAAAAAGGTTGGTGAATTGCTTCCATGTATTGTGGAAACCTTCTTCCCATCCCCTGATGGCGAATTTTATTTTCTCCAATTTCAAAATTTCCACTCAGTCGGACAGTCAGTCAGCAGCCTTGGGTGGCGCTCCTGATCTCCAGCCGAGCAGGAATCGTCAGCGGGTGATCAGGAAGGCAAAGGCTGGGTGCACGGATCTGAGTTGTGGATTAAGATGACCAAACTGCTGCATTTTTCTGAAAGCAGTGAGTGCCTGGCACACCCTTTTTGCAGTGAAGCTGAAGTGACACTGAGTCTGCAGAGTAGGTAGATAACCTTGCCAGAGGTAACCATCTCAAGCCTAGAAGAATGAAGTATCAAAACAAAAGCTAATTTCAGAAAGACGTAAGCTGGAAATCATTCCAGAGCATCAAAAATCTTTTATCTTTTTATTAATATTTTCTTTCTCATTCCATCATCCTTTTGTTTGTGTGTGTGTATAGAAAATTGTGGGGGTGGTTAGTTAGGAAGGGGGGGGGGGGTTGGGAAAGGGATATTAGATAGCCAGTTAAATTTTCTATCTGGCAATTTATAATACTGTACAAGATAGAAGGTTCTTTGTGTTTTAAAGTTACAAACCTAGGGACAGCACAATGTCGCAGTGATTAGCGTTGCTGCCTACGGTGCTGAGGACCAGCCCCGGGTCACTGTCTATGTGGAGTTTGCACATTCTCCCTGTGTCTGCGTGGGTTTCACCCCCACGACCCAAAGATGTGCATGTTAGGTGGATTGACCACGCTAAATTGCCCCTTAATTGGAAAAAAATAATTGGGCACTCTAAATATTTTTTTAAAATTAAGTTACAAACCTGGTGACTGTATTTATGGGCTCAACCAAGAACCTTGGGTACTTTAAATAAAATCTAATTTCACCTGTGTTGGAATTGACTGTGCACTAGCTCAGGGGGTTATGGCATGTAGCCTCTTATCCTGCTCTGTCCCGGTGGTTGGCAGGAGGGTAGAAGTTGCAGGTGGTACCAGGAAGTCGGCCCTCCCTCCTAGAACGCCCAGTTGCTGAGTGTGTTGGCGATTCCTCCTCTTATCGGGGCGGCGTCCTCCCCTCAGCTGGGGCTGGAGTGTTTATCCTAGTGATTATCCTATGCCTTGACGATTGTCCTGTGGATTCCCTCGAGGATGGGACAAACTCTTGTTTATTGAGTGGCTTATTCCTCTCTTGTGGGTGATTTGTGGGTGCTGGGGTCGCAAGGGGCCTGGGTTGCTTCTTGAGCTCTTGTTATTTGGTGGGTGAGGTTTAGTATTTCTCGTATTCCTTTCCTTCTTTTTCTTCTTTGGGAGGCCCTGAAGTTTTGATTGTAATCCAAATATGTTGTTTCCGGTCCTGTCTTCACATATGTATGGAGTGACTTTGGTTCTGCTCTGGGCCTGGATTGGGGTTAAGTTGCATTGTGTGTCATGTATGTAACTCCCCTTCGAACTGGGTTTTTTGTGTATTTTGTTTATTTTCCATAAGGTTGTGTAATATAAACCTGTTCTTGGATCCTACATGGGTGCAGATGGGTTTGATATCCGAGGAGAAGAAGCTGTGATGGGACGCCGTTGGCACTGCTGGGGTCAAGGGAGTTATTCGTTGATGCGTACAAGATTATGCCTTGTGACATTTATCCTGATTTTTTTGTTGACGATTGTGGGCTTGTGCGGTGTGGAATGGTGTGCATTTTGCCAAATCTTTCTGACTCTATCCTGCTCCTCCTACGGATTCCGGTGGTGCCATATGAGGAGCTTGTTTTGTCCAATGATTGTATCCGGCCAGTTGAGATGTTTTCCTGTTCCATTCTGTAGATGTGTTAAGCTGTTTTCTACTTGTTTATGGCAATATATTTTGTAACTTCGTTGCGTTAGTATCAAAAATGCAAAATCTCAATAAATATACTTAAAAACAAAAATCTGTTAACTTTTTAAAACTGGAACAGCATCTCATCTTCCAAATAGGCACTTTACAGCCTTCTGGACTGAGAATTGAGCTCAACAATTTCAGGGCATGAACTCTCTCCTCCTTCTTGATCCTCATTTTAAATCCAAATTTTTTGTCCCTACTCCACTCCTCTCCCACAAGACTATTGGTCACTCTTTCTTAAGTTTTTCTTTCAGAGAGTGCTGCCCATTGCTCCGCTATGAGCACATTCTGCTGCCTTACCTTTATGCCACTATTGACACCTTCTTTAGTCTTTAACACTGCCATTAACACACTCTTTGTCTTGTTCCCATGACATGTTTGTCAAATCTCTCCTCGCTCCCACTTTACCCTGACCTTCTATTTTGCTCCACCTGCTCTACACCTTTTTTTTTAAAATAATTTTTATTCAAATTTTTCAACAACAAATTTTATCCCAACAATAAAAAGAGAAAAACAAAAACCCCTCCCCCAATACAAAACAATAAATTAACAACGAGAGAGTAATAAACATAGAACCATAAGAACAATACCCCATAACGAACCCATAATGTGCCCTATGCAGCACATTGAGCTTATAGCCAGAGAAGTCTCCGAACTTCCCCAGAATCCTCACCACCTCTGGCATCCCCCTGCTGAATCCGCAATGTACAGCAGTAAATCGTCCGCGTACAGCAACAGCTGGTGCTCTCTCTTCCCCCCCCCCCCCCCCCCCCCCCCCCCCCCCCCCCCCCCCCGGCACGATCTCCCTCCAGTTCCTTGATTCCCTCAGTGCCATGGCCAGGGGTTCAATCGCCAACGCGAAGAGCAGGGGAGACAGGGGCACCCCTGCCTCGTCCCCCGGGGCAGCCGAAAGTCCTCCGACCTCCTCCCATTCGTCACCACGCTCGCCACCGGAGCACTATACCACAGCCTCACCCACCTAATGAATCCCTCACCAAACCCAAAACTCCTCAACACCTCCCACAGGTAGCTCCACTCCACCCTGTGAAAAGCTTTCTCCGCATCCATCGATGCCACTATTTCGGCCTCCCCGTCCATCATTATGACATTGAGAAGCCGCCGCACATTGACATTCAGCTGCCTCCCCTTCACAAAACCCGTTTGGTCCTCGTGAATGACCTGCGGGACCACATCCTCCACCCTCCTGGCCAGTATCTTGGCCAGCAGCTTCGCGTCCACGTTGAGGAGCGAGATCTGCCTGTAAGATCCACACTGGAGGGGGTCCTTATCCCACTTCAAGATCAAAGAAATTAATGCTCTGGACATCGTCGAGGGCAAGGCCCCCCCCTTCCTTGCCTCTTTCAAGGTCCGCACTAACAGCGGGCCGAGCAGGTCTGAGAACTTCTTGTAAAATTCCACCAGGAACCCGTCAGGCCCCGGTGCCTTCCCTGACTGCATACTCCCCAACGCCTTGATCAGCTCCTCCAACTCGATTGGGGCCCCCAGACACTCCGTCCGCTCCTCCCCCACTCTCGGGAACTCCAGCTTGTCCAAGAAGCGGTCCATCCCACCCTCCTCCCCAGGGGGGCACCAACCGGTACAGCTCCTCATAAAAGGCCCTGAACACCCCGTTAATGCCCCTTGCACTCCGCACCAGATTCTCTCCTACATCTCTAACTCCCCCTATCTCCCTCGCTGCCTCCCGCTTCCGGAGCTGGTGGGCCAGCATCCGACTTGCCTTCTCCCCGTACTTATATACCGCCCCCTGCGCCCTCCTCCACTGCACCTCCGCTTTCCGGCTGGTCAATATGTCAAACTCCGCTTGGAGACTACGACGCTTCCTCAAAAGCCCCTCTTCCGGGACCTCCGCGTACCTCCTATCCACCCTTACCATTTCTTCCACCAACCTCTCCCTCTCAATTTTCTCCCCGCTCTCCCTGTGTGCCCTAATAGAAATCAGCTCCCCTCTGACCACCGCCTTCAACGCCTCCCAGACCACCCCCACCTGCACCTCCCCATTGTCATTAGCTTCCAAATACCCCTCTATACCTACGGACCCGCCCACATACCTCCTCATCCGACAACAACCCCACGTCTAACCTCCACAGCGGGCGTTGATCCTTCCCCTCCCCCAGCTCCAGGTCCACCCAATGCGGAGCATGGTCTGATATGGCTATCGCCGAGTACTCCGCCCCACCACCCTCGGGATCAGCGCCCTGCTGAAGACAAAAAAGCCGATCCGGGAGTAAGCCTTATGGACGTGGGAGAAAAATGAGAACTCCCTACCTCCTGGCCTCATAAACCTCCAAGGGTCCATCCCTCCCATCTGGTCCATAAACCCCCTCAACACTGTGGCCGCCGCCAGCCTTTTACCGGTCCTGGACCTCGAACGATCCAGGGCCGGGTCCAGCACTGTATTAAAATCTCCTCCCAATATCAAGCCCCCCCCCCCCCCCGTCTCCAGGTCTGGAATCCGGATCAGCATGCGCCGCATGAAGCCTGCATCGTCCCAATCTGGGGCGTACACATTGACCAGCACCACCCGCCCCCCTTGAAGCCTACCACTTACCATTATGTATCTGCCACCGCCAACCGCCACCACACTCGACACAACAAACGACAAGCTCTTTCCCACCAAAATCGCCACACCCCGGTTCCTCACATCTAACCCCGAATGGAACACTTGTCCAACCCACCCTCTTCTCAGCCTAACCTGATCCGCCACCCTAAGGTGCATTTCCTGGAGCATAGCCACGTCCGCCCCCAGCCCCTTCAAGTGCGCCCGCTTCACCGGTCCATTCAGCCCCCTTACATTCCATGTGACCAGCCGAATCGGGGGGCTATTCCCCCTCCCTCTGCGCCGGTCAGCCATAGCTCTCCCTCGGCCCACCACGTGCTGGCAAAACCCACATGGCTTGTTCTCCACGGTGGCAGATCCCCCATCATCATCTATTCCCCTTCCGCTAGGGCCCCCTTAGCCGCATTACCCCTCTCGTCGTACTTCCGTAAGTCAGCCGACTCCTGCTGACCCCGGCTACTCCCGCCACTCCAATGAAGACCCCCCCTCAGTCCTCGGTTCGAGTCCAGCTTCTCTGCCTGGACGAAGGCCCAGGCATCTTCCGGGGAGTCAAAGTAGAGCTGGCGGTCTTTATAAGTGACCCAGAGGCGTGCCGGCTGTTAAAACCAGCCCTTCTCTTCACCACCTCCACGCTCCAGTCCTGATAAATCCGGATCTCTGCGTTCTCCCACCTGCTGCTCCTCTCCTTTTTAGCCCATCTCAGCACACACTCACGGTCGACGAAGCGGTGAAAACGGACCAGCACAGCCCTTGGCGGCTCATTCGGCCTGGGCTTTCTCAGCAACACTCGATGGGCACCCTCCAGCTCCAAGGGCCCTTGAAAGGACCCCGCTCCCATCAGCGAGTTCAGCATCAGGGCCACATAGGCCCCCAGGTTCGATCCCTCCAGCTATTCCGGGAGGCCCAGGATCCGCAAGTTCTTCCGCCGCGAGCGGTTCTCCATTTCCTCCATCCTCGCTTGCCAGTTTTTGTGGAGCGCCTCGTGAGATTCCACCTTCACTGTCAGGCCTAGGATTTCATCCTCGTTCTCTGAGGCCTTTTGCCGTAACTCGCGGATCTCTGCACTCTGGGTCGCCATGAGCTTATCCAGTGAGGCCTTAAGCGGTTCCAGCAGCTCAGCTTTCAGCTCTCTGAAGCAGCTCCTGCTGCTCCTGCGCCCACTGCTGCCACGCTGCTGGTTCCCCGCCCGCCGCCATCTTGTTTTTCCTGCCTCGCACCTTTCTTTGCTCCAAAGTCGATTTTTTGACCGCCCCGCTCCTGGTCCAGTCCATCCACCGGCAGATAAACGCAGCAGATGTGTTCCCACACCGGGAAAAGTCCAGCCAGTGCCGCTATGGGCCCTTAAAAGGGCCCAAAAGACCAAAAAAAGCAGGGGCCACTGAACGTGCGGCTTAGCTCCGCATCACCGCAACCGACTCTACACCTTTTTAAACAGTATAAAAACTATCACATTTCTCCCTCTCTTTAGCTCTGAAGAAGAGTCACACTGACTCAACAATAACTCTATTTTCCTGTTTTCTCTGTTTTTGGGAGAGATGGTGGTCTTGTGGCAATGTCATTGAACCAGTAATCCAAAGGACCAGGCTAAATCTATGGGGGACACGGGTTTGAATCCCACCATGGCAGCTGGTGGAGTTTAAATTCAAGAAATAAATCTGGAATTGAAATCTAGTCTCAGTAATAATGACCATGAAACCATTATTGATTGTTGTAAAAACTTCTGTTCTTTAACGAAGGAAAGCTGCCATCCTTATCGGTCTGGCCTGCAAGTGATTCCAGGTCCAGAGCAATGTGGTTGACTCTTAACTATCCTCTAAAATGGTCTAGCAAACCACTTAATTCAAGGACAATTTGGGATGGGCAACAGATGCTGCGCCTTGCCAGCGACACCCACACATCCCTTGAAAGAATGAATGAAAAAAAAATATTTCATTAGAATTTTGATTCTTCTATTGCACAGAAAACCCAGGATCTTCAATAATTGCGTCTGTGCACATTGACTTTTTTTGTTTCAATAAGTGTGGCGCTCAATATACACGCCAGTTTTAAATTTACCTTGCTACTTGTAGCATCCTCTCAAACCTTCGTCCTTCTGAGATTTTATTAGAACCAATACCACAATGTGAGTAGCAAGCTACAGACAGTGTGGGAAGAGCGCTATTCGCAGTGCGGGAAGCGGGCTATTCGCAGTGTGGGAAGCGGGCTATTCGCAGTGCGGGAAGCGGGCTATTCGCAGTGCGGGAAGCGGGCTATTCGCAGTGTGCGGGAAGCGGGCTATTCGCAGTGCGGGAAGCGGGCTATTCCCAGTGCGGGAAGCGGGCTATTCGCAGTGCGGGAAGCGGGCTATGCGCAGTGCGGGAAGCGGGCTATTCGCAGTGCGGGAAGCGGGCTATTCGCAGTGCGGGAAGCTGGCTATTCGCAGTGCGGGAAGCGGGCTATTCGCAGTGCGGGAAGCGGGCTATTCGCAGTGCGGGAAGCGGGCTATTCGCAGTGCGGGAAGCGGGCTATGCGCAGTGCGGGAAGAGCGCTATTCGCAGTGCGGGAAGCGGGCTATTCGCAGTGCGGGAAGCGGGCTATTCGCAGTGCGGGAAGCGGGCTATTCGCAGTGCGGGAAGCGGGCTATTCGCAGGGCGGGAAGCACGCTATTCGCAGGGCGGGAAGCGGGCTATTCGCAGTGCGGGAAGCGGTCTATTCGCAGTGCGGGAAGCGGGCTATTCGCAGTGCGGGAAGCGGGCTATGCGCAGTGCGGGAAGCGGGCTATTCGCAGTGCGGGAAGCTGGCTATTCGCAGTGCGGGAAGCGGGCTATTCGCAGTGCGGGAAGCACGCTATTCGCAGTGGAGGAAGCGGGCTATTCGCAGTGCGGGAAGCGCGCTATTCGCAGTGCGGGAAGCGGGCTATTCGCAGTGCGGGAAGCGGGCTATTCGCAGTGCGGGAAGCGCGCTATTCGCAGTGCGGGAAGCGGGCTATTCGCAGTGCGGGAAGCGGGCTATTCGCAGTGCGGGAAGCGCGCTATTCGCGGTGCGGGAAGCGGGCTATTAGCGGTGCGGGAAGCGGGCTATTCACGGTGCGGGAAGCGGGCTATTCACGGTGCGGGAAGCGGGCTATTCGCGGTGCGGGAAGCGGGCTATTCGCCGTGCGGGAAGCTGGCTATTCGCAGTGCGGGAAGCGGGCTATGCGCAGTGCGGGAAGCGGGCTATTCGCCGTGCGGGAAGCTGGCTATTCGCAGTGCGGGAAGCGGGCTATTCGCAGTGCGGGAAGCGCGCTATTCGCAGTGCGGGATGCGGGCTATTTGCAGTGCGGGAAGCGCGCTATTCGCAGTGCGGGAAGCGGGCTATTCGCAGTGCGGGAAGCGCGCTATTCGCAGTGCGGGATGCGGGCTATTCGCAGTGCGGGAAGCGCGCTATTCGCCGTGCGGGAAGCGCGCTATTCGCAGTGCGGGAAGCGGGCTATTCGCAGTGCGGGAAGCGCGCTATTCGCAGTGCGGGAAGCGGGCTATTCGCAGTGCGGGAAGCGGGCTATTCGCAGTGCGGGAAGCGGGCTATTCGCAGTGCGGAAAGCTGGCTATTCGCAGTGCGGGAAGCGGGCTATTCGCAGGGCGGGAAGCGGGCTATTCGCAGGGCGGGAAGCGGGCTATTCGCAGTGCGGGAAGCGGGCTATTCGCAGTGCGGGAAGCGGGCTATTCGCAGTGCGGGAAGCGGGCTATTCGCAGTGCGGGAAGCGGGCTATTCGCCGTGCGGGAAGCGGGCTATTCGCAGTGCGGGAAACTGGCTATTCGCAGTACGGGAAGCGGGCTATTCGCAGTGCGGGAAGCGGGCTATTCGCAGTGCGGGAAGCGGGCTATTCGCAGTGCGGGAAGCGGGCTATGCGCAGTGCGGGAAGCGGGCTATGCGCAGTGCGGGAAGCGGGCTATGCGCAGTGCGGGAAGCGGGCTATTCGCAGTGCGGAAAGCTGGCTATTCGCAGTGCAGGAAGCGGGCTATTCGCAGGGCGGGAAGCGGGCTATTCGCAGGGCGGGAAGCGGGCTATTCGCAGTGCGGGAAGCGGGCTATTCGCAGTGCGGGAAGCGGGCTATTCGCAGTGCGGGAAGCGGGCTATTCGCCGTGCGGGAAGCGGGCTATTCGCAGTGCGGGAAGCTGGCTATTCGCAGTGCGGGAAACTGGCTATTCGCAGTACGGGAAGCGGGCTATTCGCAGTGCGGGAAGCGGGCTATTCGCAGTGCGGGAAGCGGGCTATTCGCAGTGCGGGAAGCGGGCTATGCGCAGTGCGGGAAGCGGGCTATGCGCAGTGCGGGAAGCGGGCTATGCGCAGTGCGGGAAGCGGGCTATGCGCAGTGCGGGAAGCGCGCTATTCGCAGTGCGGGAAGCGGGCTATTCGCAGTGCGGGAAGCGGGCTATGCGCAGTGCGGGAAGCGGGCTATTCCCAGTGCGGGAAGCTGGCTATTCGCAGTGCGGGAAGCGGGCTATTCGCAGTGCGGGAAGCGGGCTATTCGCAGTGCGGGAAGCGGGCTATTCGCAGTGCGGGAAGCGGGCTATTCGCAGTGCGGGAAGCGGGCTATTCGCAGTGCGGGAAGCGCGCTATTCGCGGTGCGGGAAGCGGGCTATTCGCCGTGCGGGAAGCGGGCTATTCGCCGTGCGGGAAGCGGGCTATTCGCCGTGCGGGAAGCGGGCTATTCGCCGTGCGGGAAGCGTGCTATTCGCAGTGGGGGAAGCTGGCTATTCGCAGTGCGGGAAGCGGGCTATTCGCAGTGCGGGAAGCGGGCTATTCGCAGTGCGGGAAGCGCGCTATTCGCAGTGCGGGAAGCGGGCTATGCGCAGTGCGGGAAGCGGGCTATGCGCAGTGCGGGAAGCGGGCTATGCGCAGTGCGGGAAGCGCGCTATTCGCAGTGCGGGAAGCGGGCTATTCGCAGCGCGGGAAGCGGGCTATTCGCAGCGCGGGAAGCGGGCTATTCGCAGCGCGGGAAGCGGGCTATTCGCAGTGCGGGAAGCGGGCTATTCGCAGTGCGGGAAGCGGGCTATGCGCAGTGCGGGAAGCGGGCTATGCGCAGTGCGGGAAGCGGGCTATGCGCAGTGCGGGAAGCGGGCTATGCGCAGTGCGGGAAGCGCGCTATTCGCAGTGCGGGAAGCGGGCTATTCCCAGTGCGGGAAGCTGGCTATTCGCAGTGCGGGAAGCTGGCTATTCGCAGTGCGGGAAGCGGGCTATTCGCAGGGCAGGAAGCGGGCTATTCGCAGGGCGGGAAGCGGGCTATTCGCAGGGCGGGAAGCGGGCTATTCGCGGTGCGGGAAGCGGGCTATTCGCCGTGCGGGAAGCGGGCTATTCGCCGTGCGGGAAGCGGGCTATTCGCAGTGCGGGAAGCGGGCTATTCGCAGTGCGGGAAGCGGGCTATGCGCAGTGCGGGAAGCGGGCTATTCCCAGTGCGGGAAGCTGGCTATTCGCAGTGCGGGAAGCGGGCTATTCGCAGTGCGGGAAGCTGGCTATTCGCAGTGCGGGAAGCGGGCTATTCGCAGGGCGGGAAGCGGGCTATTCGCAGGGCGGGAAGCGGGCTATTCGCAGTGCGGGAAGCGGGCTATTCGCAGTGCGGGAAGCGGGCTATTCGCAGTGCGGGAAGCGGGCTATTCGCAGTGCGGGAAGCGGGCTATGCGCAGTGCGGGAAGCTGGCTATTCGCAGTGCGGGAAGCGGGCTATTCGCAGTGCGGGAAGCGGGCTATTCGCAGTGCGGGAAGCGGGCTATGCGCAGTGCGGGAAGCGGGCTATGCGCAGTGCGGGAAGCGGGCTATGCGCAGTGCGGGAAGCGCGCTATTCGCAGTGCGGGAAGCGCGCTATTCGCAGTGCGGGAAGCGGGCTATTCGCAGTGCGGGAAGCGGGCTATGCGCAGTGCGGGAAGCGGGCTATTCCCAGTGCGGGAAGCGGGCTATTCGCAGTGCGGGAAGCGCGCTATGCGCAGTGCGGGAAGCGGGCTATGCGCAGTGCGGGAAGCGGGCTATTCCCAGTGCGGGAAGCGGGCTATTCGCAGTGCGGGAAGCGGGCTATTCGCAGTGCGGGAAGCGGGCTATTCGCAGTGCGGGAAGCGGGCTATTCGCAGTGCGGGAAGCGGGCTATTCGCAGTGCGGGAAGCGGGCTATTCGCAGTGCGGGAAGCGGGCTATTCGCAGTGCGGGAAGCACGCTATTCGCAGTGCGGGAAGCGGGCTATTCGCAGTGCGGGAAGCGGGCTATTCGCAGTGCGGGAAGCGGGCTATTCGCAGTGCGGGAAGCGGGCTATTCGCAGTGCGGGAAGCGGGCTATTCGCAGTGCGGGAAGCGGGCTATTCGCAGTGCGGGAAGCGGGCTATTCGCAGTGCGGGAAGCGGGCTATTCGCAGTGCGGGAAGCGGGCTATTCGCAGTGCGGGAAGCGGGCTATTCGCAGTGCGGGAAGCGGGCTATTCGCAGTGCGGGTAGCTGTCCACAGTGCGAGTAGCACGCTGTCCACAGTGCCAGTAGCACGCTGCCCACAGTGCCAGTAGCACGCTGCCCACAGTGCCAGTAGCACGCTGCCCACAGTGCCAGTAGCACGCTGTCCACAGTGCGAGTAGCACGCTGTCCACAGTGCCAGTAGCACGCTGCCCACAGTGCGAGTAGCACGCTGTCCACAGTGCCAGTAGCACGCTGCCCACAGTGCGAGTAGCACGCTGTCCACAGTGCCAGTAGCACGCTGCCCACAGTGCCAGTAGCACGCTGCCCACAGTGCCAGTAGCACGCTGTCCACAGTGCGAGGAGCAGCCTATTCAGTGTAAGAACTCAGTAAGCCGAGGTTAAAAGACTGAAACAAGACTTAATCATTATAGAAGGTCAAATTTGTTCTTGATATTGTCATGGTGACTATGTTTTGTTTCTGATTAAATATCAGATTGTTCTTCTATATCCTGCTCTTTTCATGTCAAGTGCATTATATGGTCTGGTCACCCAAAATGAAATAGCAATGGCAAGCCCGTTGATACTTAACAAGCGTTACAACTCCTGGTTAGCCACAGCTCTATACCAAATTAAACATTTGGACTGGTTTAAAGTGCCTAGTTTTTTGTCAAACCTAAAGTAGAGAAAAAGTGATCTTGTCTTGCACAAAGTTGACTCCAATGATGGTAGCTTTCCTGAAATAGTTCCATTGTTAAAATCTTGATCAGCATGGAAGGAAACCGAATCAGGGTATAAAAATTGTACACTTGGCTATTTAGATTTCAAAATTAGATAGAACTTTGAGTAGATAGGCCAGAGACTAAAATAACATTTGATCAGTACGGTAGCACAGTGGGTAGCCCAGTTGCTTCACAGCTCCAGGGTCTCAGGTTCGATTCCCGGCTTGGGTCACTGTCACTGAGGAGTCTGCACGTTCTCCCTGTGTCTGTGTGGGTTTCCTCCAGCTGCTCGGTTTCCTCCCACAGTCCAAAGATGTGAGGTTAGGTGGATTGGCCATGCTAAATTGCCCTTAGTGTCCTAAAAGGTTAAGTGGTGTTACAGGGATAGGGTGGAGGCATGGGTTTGAGTAGAGTGCTCTTTCCAAGGGCCTGTGATGGGCCAAATGGCCTCCTTCTCTACTGTAAATTCTATGATTCTATATTGGTGAATCATAAGGACTCCTTTTCTTAAATGTATTTGCAAAGACTTTCCACTTTCGACATTGAGCCTATTGGCTCTGCTATTCCAGTAGTCAGTCCCCTGGCCTACTTCCCATCTCAACTTGCTCCAAACTTCAATCTCCCTGACAACAAATTCTGTTCCCCATCACCCATGTGTTCACCTACCTATATTGACTCTCAGTCCTCCAGTGGCTTGAGATCAGTAATGTTGTTTAAGAAAATGTCAAACAACAGCAATATAGATTTGAGTTGGTCGGAAATTGAAGTAGATTTATGCCAAAGTAATAAGTTGGAATTTGAGAACTAGGTATGCTGGGAACTGCAATTAGTCATGAGAGACCGGGTTCCAATGACAATTCAATGATCTGCATTGTAAAGTGATGAACCCCAAATGGACTGAGACATTTCTTCTCATTCCTACACTCAGTGTGGTCCCTGAGAATAATCAAACTTCAGGAAAGGAATTGAGAAATAATTAAATTGCTGTGATGAAATAGTAAACAGAAACCGCAATCCTTCCAAGTATAAGCATTTAATCCACTTGCAGTTCAGTTTCACAGGATCAACCTCTTTAAGTGAAATGACCATCAATGAGGGCCATGCTGAATTGATTTGGGAATGACATTTTCCTTTTCAAGTCCATGAAAGATATAACATTCCAATAAAATATTCAATTTACTGTAGCTATAGAAATGAAGATTTTTAGATGTGGGATCATATTGTCATATACAAGAAGTACGTAGTACTTTTTCTTAGTTTATGGTTAGTGATGTGGTACTGGTATCACTTATATTTTTTTCTGCTCTGTAATTCTGACAAGACTGAAGATTCCAGCTGTGGTCAATGAAATGCTCTGTCGCCATCAGAGTGGTCGAGCAGACTGCTTTTGCTTCACTATGCTTTTTCTGCTTTCCATCAATTTACTTGTGAAAAGTACTGTGTTCAAGCAGGCGCATAAATGAACTCAGCCTCCTGACTCCCTGATTCTCAGTCACAAAAATTAGCTTGATCAATGAAGTAGACAATGAAGACAAAAGACTATAATGTTTTGTGAATTTTCTTCTGAGCATGTTACGTTGGCAATAAATTTCAGTAAGGTTACTTTTATTTCTATAACACTTATGAAATGGATACATGTGCTCTACTAGTCTAGATAATGTTAGTCGCTGGTTAAGCAACTGGCATGCTGATGAAAATACAGTGGGAATCATTTGCAAATTGGGCTTTTAATATCTGTGGACTAAGTTATGTTTAGCACTATCAAATATAATACATTTGATCAGTGCTTTAAGATTCAGTGCATCGGTCTTATCGTACGAGTACAAAACAAAATTAAGCTCTTTGCCTTTCTTCAGTAAATCTGTCATTTGTTTGCAGCAGGGTAGCATGGTGGTTAGCATAAATGCTTCACAGCTCCAGGGTCCCAGGTTCGATTCCCGTCTGGGTCACTGTCTGTGTGGAGTCTGCACGTCCTCCCCCTGTGTGCGTGGGTTTCCTCCGGGTGCTCCGGTTTCCTCCCACAGTCCAAAGATGTGCGGGTTAGGTGGATTGGCCATGCTAAATTGCCCGTAGTGTCCTAATTAAAGTAAGGTTAAGGGGGGGGGGGGTTGTTGGGTTACGGGTATAGGGTGGATACGTGGGTTTGAGTAGGGTGATCATGGCTCGGCACAACATTGAGGGCCGAAGGGCCTGTTCTGTGCTGTACTGTTCTATGTTCTATGTTCTATGTTGTTGCTGACCTAGATACAGCCTTGCATTAGTTATTTTGTCATCAAGTAACTTGTCCAATATATACAACTATTTTTTGTCTATTTAAGCATTTACATTTTCTTTTTGAGCTGAGCAGAAATTAATCTTCATTCATTGATCTTCCACATAAATTAAGAAGGTTTCTTCAGAATCTCTTGTGGGGTTTTGCAACTTGTGATCCTATTCCTTTTTCACACTACATTAGTACTGTAGTCACAATAGATGGGAATGTAGAATTAAAATCACAGATGAGCCATGAACTTAATGAATGGAAGAGCAGACTCAAGGGGCTGAATGGCTTAGTTATGCTCCGATGTTATATGTTTGTATAAGCAGCACTTAAGTGGACATTAATTGCCCACTTAAGGGCCTCAATTATAGCATGGACAGGCAGGCAGTCCTGAGCCTTGTCTGCACACCCATTGAATTGCTGCTTGGTTAGGGGAAGGGCTGGTCGATGACGGCTAGCATGCTTGCAATATTTTACAGCTACCTCACCTTACTGCCTCTGAAATCTGCTCGGGGGGTACTGTAAAATTCTGCCCATGGTCTTTCAGCAACTATAATTCTTCAGATGTTTTCTTGACTTTTCTTGAACTTGTTCATTTCATGTCTCATTCAGTATGCTATCAAACATTTCCTTTGATGCACTGAACAAACAAATGATTGAAAACTAAAAGACACATACAAAATGTTGGAAATATCCAGTAGGTCAGGCAGCATCCATGGAGAGAGGCACATTTAACATTTCAAGTCTGTGACCTTGCGTCAGAATGTTGCAGATATAACAGGTTTTAAGCCAGTGCAGAGGATGGAAAGGGCAGCAGGCCAGTAAGGTAAGGATGGTGATGAGGAAAGAACAAAAATTAAGATCTGAGATGCGGTGGAAAGTGAGAGAGATAAAAATGACAAAAGTGATGATAAAATGCGTGGTATTGGGAGAAAAAAATAAAGAAAAGATGGTTCTGGAGGAGATGTTAATGGTTACATCAGAACTATCACCAGATAAATATTTCTGATATTTTGACTTTTTTACGGTCCCTTGTGTTCTGGAACTACTGGCCTGACACTTTCTGGGTAAAGTTAGAAGGGCTCCATGCCTTACGCAAAATGGTGTTGGAGCCTGAAATCCAGAAGTCACGCCGCCGTACCCACTCACCTGAATAAGGAGCTACTCTCCGAAAGCTAGTGATTCCAAACAAACCTGTTGGACTTTAACCTGGTGTTGTAAGACTTCTTGCTGTGCCCAGCCCAGTCCAACGCCAGCATCTCCACATCATGGAAATTATACAGGGCCTTGGTGAGGCCACACCTGGAATATTGTGTGCAGTTTTGGTCTCCTTGTCTGAGGAAGGACATTCTATCTAGAGAGGGAATGCAGCGAAGGTTTACCAGACTGATTCCTGAGATGGCAGGACTGATATACGAGGAGAGATTGATCCATTAGGAGTATATTCGCTGGAGTTCAGAAGAATGAGGGGGATCTCACAGAAACCTATAAAATTCTAACAGAACTTGGCAGGGTAGATGCAGGAAGGATGTTCCCGATGGTGGGAGTCACAGTCTGAGGATATGGGGTAGAAAATAATAATCTTTATTGTCTCAAGTAGGTTTACATTTACACTGCAATGAAGTTACTGTGAAAATCACCTATTCGCCACATTCTGGTGCATGCACGGATACATCGAGGGAGAATTCAGAATGTCCAGATTACCTAACAGCACATCTTCCGGGACTTGGGGGAGCAATCCGGAGCACCCGGTGGAAACCCACGCAGACACAGGGAGAATGTGCAGACTCCGCACAGACAGTGACCCAAGCCGGAAATCAAAACTGGAACCCTGGAGCTGCGAAGCAAAGAGCTACCCACTGTGCTACCGTGACAGAGATGAGGGGAAATTTCTTCACCCAGAGAGTGGTCAGCCTGTGGAATTTGTTACTACAGGAAGTAGTTGTATGATTTATGAAGCAGGTAGATATAGTACTTCGGGCGAAGGGGATCAAAGGATATGGGGGAAAGCGGGTTAGGCTATTGAGTTGGATGACCAACCATGATCATAATGAATGGTGAAGCAGGCTTGTAGGGCCGATTGTCCTTCGGCTCCTATTTTTCTATGTTTCTACACAGTAAAAAGCACTGAAGTCCTAGAATATTTTTCTTTCAGATAAATGATTACTGTAGAAATTGTTACATGTTATATTTCATATTGGTAGCAATAACGTTATTAAACTCCTGGTTTAAAATACATTTGGCAATGTGTCTACTAAAGTTGCAATATAAGAGGCATAAAAGAAGAAGTAATCATTAATTCCAACCACTTACTTGATTACAGATAAAGAGCTAATGGAATCATGTTTTGATTGCTGGAGATTCCCTGGAGTATAGATAATGTATGAGGGATTGTATTTAGTCCTAGCTAACCAGGTCATGGAACTTAGTGGGATACAGATAATGTAATTAATGGGAGGAGCCAGGTCTGTCTGTCGTTTTGCAGTCTGTTAATAGGAATTCAAGTTGAACAGCAGTTTTGCCAAATGCTGTTAGGTTGAACAGAAGTGCTCTTGAAAGGAACTCTCTCCAAGTCTCTACACAGCCAAGCAGTAACCTGTTTTGTTAACTAGTGGTGTTTGAACTGTATTGAGTTTGCTGAATTGGAAGTAGTGGCAGGTATGGGTAGTAAGTTCAAGATTTCCTTTTATTTAAGAACTGTTTAACCGTTAATTGTGAAGCTATTTACTTCTGGTGGTGGCTATGAGGGAGTAGGTCGCACATTTGGTGGCTCCCGTCTCGGTCGGACTTTTGGACCTTTTCCCCCGACTTTTTTGCGCTTTTGAGCGCAGAACTAGAAAGCAATAGTACTCAGGCACAGGACCCATACAGAATTATATAGACCGAAGAAGCCGGAGGGACCGTAAACAGCAGAAGAAGTGGTCGAGTAAGGGCACAGTGGAGGCTGTGAGAGGGACCAGCATAGCTGGTGTTCAGAGCAAGGAGCCGACAGCCCAGCCCACAATGGAGCAGCTGCTGCAGACTGCAGGAGGGCTTTTTGGCTCTGAAGTGTGACAACTTGGAGCCGCTACAGAAGTCGATTGACCGGATGGAAAAAAGGCTACATGATCAGGCTGAGAAGCTCCAGCAGTTGGAGAAGCCACTGGAGGAGCAGGCTGACTTTCAAACGGGGGCGGATGTGGAGATTCGGAGCTTGAAGGACCAGCAAAAAGTGCTTCTGGAAAGGCTGGAGGACCTGGACAACAGATCTCGTTGGCAGAACGTGAGAATCGTGGGCCTCCTGGAGGGGGCAGAGGGCCCAGCACTGCCGCGTTTGTGGAGGGTATGTTTCAGAAGTTGCTGGGGAACGAGGTGTTCCCGCGCCCGCTGGTGGTGGAAGGGCACACAGAGTGCAGGTGAGGCAGCCGTGACAAGGGGGTGCCCCACGAGCGATGGTACCCTTTCACAGGTACCTGGACAAGGAATGGGTGCTGCAATGGGCAAAGAGCACACAAAGCTGTATTTGGGACAATGCCACCCTGCGTGTTTACCAAGATTTGAGCGCTGAGGTGGCCAGGAGGAGGGGAGGCTACATCAGGTGAAGGAGATACTGTATAAAAACAAGGTGAAATTCGGTCTCCTTTTTCCGGCGCAACTGTGGGTTACGTATGAGGGTCAGCACCACTATTTCGAGGAACCCGAAGAGGCGATGGACATCGTTAAGAAGCAAGGGCTGGCACTGAGCTGAGGACGTTTGGACTCATGTTTAGAACTTTTAAGTATATGTGGTGTCTCTCCCGTTTTAAAAATTGCCTGTATGTTTGAGTCTGTTTTTGTCGTTTCTTTGCGTGCTTTTTACATGGTTTACCTGAATGTTTCCTTTTTGGGCTCTTTGATTAGTTGGAGCTTGACTTGGGGGAAAATAATAATGAAAACAGTTAAAAGGGTTGGATTAAGAGGGATGCTTCAGGGGAACTGGATGTTCTGTGTCTGGATGGGAAGGACTGAGAGTGCCTGTTATTTATTATCTCTTTCTTTTTTTTGTCTTGTTTAACTTGAATTGTGCTATTGTGGGGGTTGTTTATGACTTGTATAGAGTGTTTGCTTAAGTAGGGCTGATCTGGGGAAGTGGTATGGGAGGGTCGGGGAGGGGTGACTGGGAACAATGGGTGGGTCGGGGAGGGGTGAATGGGAACAGTGGGTGGGAGACGCGCTGGCGCCGAGGCGGGAGCCCCAGGCTAGCTGAGTGGGGCTAGTCAATGGAAGCCGAGGTGCGGGGTGTGCATATAGTTAGATTAGAACAGGGTTTAGGTGATAGGATGGTGTTGCTGGGGGGGAGGGGGGAGTTGTTCTGCTGACAGGGTGGAAACTGGGCATGGCAACAGTGAGGAGGTCATGGGTGGAGCTGGTCAGGAGGCGGGCCAGATGAAGCGCGATACATGGTTGGGGGGCTGGCCAAGGAAAGGGGATGGCTGATTGGCAAAGTGGGGGGGGGCGAAATGCCCCCCCCCAACCAGGCTGATCATCTGGAATGTTAGAGGGTTAAACGGGCCAGTGAAGAGGGCGCGTGAGTTTGCGCATCTGCGGGTCCTGAAGGCGGACATAGTCAAGTTGCAGGAGACGCACCTGAAAGTGGCAGACCAGGTTAGGTTAAGGAAGGGCTGGGTTAGTCAGGTCTTTCATTCGGGGCTTGATTCTAAGACGAGGGGGATTGCGATCCTAATTAATAAAAGGGTATAATTTGAGGCGGAAGGCATAGTCGTGGATGGGGGTGGCAGTTTCATTATGGTGAGGGGTAAGCTCGAAGGGGTGAGAGTAGTCCTGGTCAGTGTGTATGCCCCTAATTGGGACGATGTGGATTTTATTCGGAGGATGATGGGGAAGATCCCCGACTTGGAATTGCGTAAGCTGATCATGGGCGGGGTCTTTAATACAGTCCTGGACCCGAGCCTGGACCGGTCATGTTCAAGAACGGGCAGGTTGCCAGCGATGGCAAAGGAACTGAGAGCGTTCATGGAGCAAATGGGGGGAGCAGATCCGTGGAGATTTAGCCAACCGACGGTGAGTGAGTTCTCGTACTACTTCCACGTCCACAAGGTGTATTCCCGAATTGACTACTTTGTGGTGAGTAGGGACCTGCTGGCCGGAATGGTGGGGGCAGAATACTCGGCAATTGCCATATCGGACCATACTCCGCACTGGGTAGACCTGCAGTTTTGTAAGGACAGCTTTCACCGCCCACCATGGAGGCTGGAAGTTGGATTACTCGCGGACGAGGTGGTGTGTGAGAGGCTGAGGAAATGCATGCAGAATTACCTGCAGGTGAACGATACTGGAGAAGTCTCGGCAGCGGTGCTCGGGGAGGCACTGAAGGCAGTGGTGAGAGGAGAGCTGATTAAAATCGGGGCGTACAGGGACAGGACAGACAGGGCAGAGGCGGACCGACTGATTAAGGAAATTCTACGGACGGACAGGACTAACCCGGAATCCCCGATGCCAGAGTTACTCAGAAAACGACTGAGGCTGCAGGCCGAATTTGGGCTGCTGACTACAGACAAGGCTGTAGAGCAGCTCAGAAAGGTAAAAGGCGCGATTTATGAGCATGGGGAGAAGGCCAGTAGAATGCTTGCGCAGCAACTGAGGGAGAGGGAAGCGGCTAGGGAAATAGGGAGGGTAGTGGGTGGGGAAGGTAATCTAGTGGGTGACCTGGCAGGGCTGAACAAGGTCCTTAGGGACCTTTATAGGAAATTGTACACATCGGAAACCCCCGGGGGATCAGGGGGGATGAGGCGATTCGTGGACGGACTGACCTTCCCAAGAGTGGGGAGGGGGTTGGTGGACGGACTGGGGGCCCTGGTCAGGATCGAAGAGGTATTGGGAGGCCTGAAGGTCATGCAGTCGGGTAAAGCCCCGGGGCCGGACGGGTATCCGATGGAGTTTTACAAAACATTTGCCGGGATAATGGGGCTGGTGCTGGTCAGAGTCTTTAACAAGGCAAGAGACAGAGGGAGTTTACCCCCCGATGATGTTGCAGGCCACCATCTTGCTTATTCTGAAATGGGATAAGAACCCGGAGGTTTGTGGGTCATACAGGCTGATCTCTTTGATCAATGTAGATGCCAAGTTACTGGCCAAGATCTTGGCGACCAGAATTGAGGACTGTGTATCGGATGTAATTGTGGAGGACCAAACCGGGTTTGGAAAGGGAGGCAGCTGGTGGCCAACCTAAGAAGGCTGCTCAACGTGATTATGATGCCCCCGGAGAGTAGGGAGGTAGAGATAGTGGTAGCCATGGATGCTGAAAAGGCTCTTGACTGGGTCGAGTGGGATTATCCGTGGGAGTTACTAGGGCGGTTTGGGTTCGGAACGGGGTTCATCGACTGGTTTAGGCTATTATATCAGGCCCCGGAGTGTAAGGACGAACAGGACGACATCGAACTACTTTAGACTACACCGTGGGACAAGACAGGGCTGCACTCTGTCCCCTCTGCTGTTTGCGCTGGCCATAGAGCCGCTGGCAATTGCACTGAGAGCTTCTAGGGGCTGGAAAGGGCTGGTTCGGGGGGGGGGGGGGAACATAACAGTCTCGTTATAAGCAGACGATCTGCTGTTTATATACATCGGACCCAATGGTGGGGGTGGACGGTATTATGGAAATCCTGAGGGAATTTGGCCGGTTCTCAGGATATAAATTGAACATGGCTAAAAGCGAGTTGTTTGTAATTCAGGCAAAGGGGCAGGAGAGTAGGCTGAAGAGGTTACCGTTCAGGCTAGTGGGGGAAGAGTTTCCGATATTTGGGGATTCAGGTGGCATGGGACTGGGGTAAGTTGCATAAGCTCAACCTGTCCCGACTGGTGGAACGAGTGAGGGAGGAGGTCCGGAGGTGGGATGTGCTCCCGCTGTCATTGGCAGGGAGGGTGCAGACTGTTAAGATGATGATTCTCCCGCGGTTCTTCTTTAAGAGGCTGAATAAAATTATTCTGTGATTTGTATGGGCAGGGAAGCCCCCGCGGGTGAAGAGGGTGATGCTTGAAAGGAGCAGAGCAGAAGCGGGGGCTGGTGATGCCGAACTTCAGCAACTATTACTGGGCGGCCAACATAGCAATGATAAGGAAATGGATGGTGGGTACAGGGATGGTTTGGGAGCGCATGGAGGCTGCTTTGTGCAGGGGCATTAGCTTAGCAGCCCTGGTCACGATGCCTCTGCCGCTTCCGCCGGCACGGTACTCCACCAGCCCGATAGTGTTGGCGGCTCTTTGGATCTGGGGCCTGTGGAGGAGTCATGTAGGGGAGGTAAGAGCATCGGTGTGGAGCCCAATCTGCTGCAACCACTGATTTGCCCCGGGCAACATTGGACGGGGGTTATCGACTGTGGAGGAGGGCGGGGATTGTGAGGATGGGGAATCTATTCCTGGTAGTGAGCTTTCTGAGCATGAGGGTGCTAGAGGAGAAGTTTGGGCTTTGCGGTTCCCTGGTATTGATGACTATCGTGGAGAAGGTGTTGTTTATCCTTACAGATTGTACTCTATGGGTCAGGAAGTCGAGGATCCAGTTGAAGAGGGAGGAACCAAGTCCTACATTTTGAGCTTTGATATGAGCTTAGCTGGGATTATGGTGTTGAAGGTGGAGCTGTAGTAAATGAATAGGAGTCTGATGTCGGAGTCCTTATTGTCAAGCTACTCCAGCGATGAGTATAGGGCCAGGGAGATGGCATCTGCTGTGGGCCGGTTGTGGTGGTATGCAAATTGCAGTGGATCAAGGCATTCTGGGAGTATGGAGTTGATGTGTCTCATGACCAATCTCTCAAAGCACTTCTTTTAAAAAAAAAAATAAATTTAGAGTACCCAATTCATTTTTTCCAATTAAGGGACAATTTAGCATGGCCAATCCACCTACCCTGCACATCTTTGGGTTGTGGGGGCAAAACCTATGCAAACTCCACACGGACAGTGACCAAGAGCCAGGATCGAACCTGGGACCTCGGCGCTGTGATGCAGCAGTGCTAACCACTGTGCCACCGTGTTGCCCTGCAAAGCACTTCTTAATGATCAATGTCAAGGCCACCGGACCGGAGTCTTTGAGGCACATTGCTGGTTCTTCTTTGGCACTTATATGATGATAGTGGTCTTCTTGAAACAGGTGGGAACCTCGGGATGGAGTAGGGAGAGGTTGAAGATGTCCGTGAACACATCCGCCACTTGGTCAGTGCTGGATCTGAGTGCTCGACCAGGGATCCAGCCAGGTCCCATCGCTTTCCGAGGATTCACTTTCAAGAAGGCCGATCTGACTTCGGATGCTGGGACGGTACTTATGGGTGTCTGAGGGTTGACAATGGCTTGTTGGTTTCCTACTCGAACCGAGCACAGAATGTACTGAGTGCATCGGGCAGGGGTGCGCTGCCACCAGAGATTCTACTGGGCTTTGCTTTGTTGCCTATTATAGTGTTTATTCCTTGCTACAACCAACAAGAGTGTGGTGATCTAACCACTGTATATATGTGTGCTTGCAGTAGGGGGATGTATGGTCATACCTGTATTACAGGTTTCTCCGGTAAGCCCCTGCCGGCTAGCTCCGCCCACAGGGAGCAGTATAAATATTCGTAAGTTTCACTGAGATGCCATTCTACAGCTGCCGCCGGAGGAATAGCATCTCACTGTAATAAAGCCTCTCTTGTACTGCACTCGAGTCTTTGTGTACAATTGTTAGCGCCACAAAGAGTTGTGACGGTAGTCTGTGACTCTAGCTTAGCCTGGTATTGTCTTTGGCATCCCTGATGACTTTGCGGAGGTCGTACCTCGATTTCTTGTAGGGTAGGCTGTGTTGAGCGCCTCAAACCCGGCCTTCAGTAGGGAGCAAATCTCCCGATCAAACATGCTTTCCGCTTGGTGAACGTACGTACTACCTTCTTTGGCAATCTTCTACACACTTGCTGATGAAGTCAGGGACAGTGGTGGCATACTTGTTTAGGTTGGTCGCTGAGTTCTTGAATATGGACTAGTCCACTGATTCCAAACAGTCACGTATGAGCTCCTCCGTTGCCTCGCACCAGCACTGCACGACCTTCTTAACTGGATTTCCCTGCTTAAGTTTCTACTTGTCTTATGGTTTGATTTTCCAAAGTGCAGTCGGGGGATGGATCAGCAAGGATCCTTGATTTTTCTGTAGTAGTGGTCAAGAATGTTGGCTCCTCTGGTGGGACAGGAGATGTGTTGGTGGCATTTTGACAGTACACTCTTGAGGTTGGCCTAGTTGAAGTCCCCGACCACGATGAACAAGGCCTCTGGGTATTCTGTTTCACTGTTAGTTATAGCGGTGTACAATTCATCAAGCGCCTTCTTCACTTCCGCCTGGGGTGGGATCTAGACCGCCCTGATAATGGCAGAAGTGAACTCCCATGGAAGATAGTACGGGCGGCACTTCACAGTCAGGTATTCTAGCTCTGGGGAGCAAAGTTCGTCAGAGTCGCATGTTGATCAGGAGGCAAACCCCTCCACCCTTCGCTTTGCCTGATGACACTTGCTGATCCATCCCCCGACCGCACTTTGGAAAATCAAACCATAAGACTTACAAGTAGAAACTTAAGCAGGGAAATCCGGTTAAGAATATCGTGCAGTGCTGGTCCGAGGCAACGGAGGAGCTCATACCTGACTGTTTGAAATCAATGGACTAGTCCATGAGAAGCTGTCAGGTTGTATGGCACAGTCCGGTGAGGCAGGGGTGAGCCATGTCTCCGTGAAACAGAGCACACAGCACTTCATCTTCAACAAAATGCTCAAGATTCATTGTCTGTTCTAATGAAATATCAACAACCTGAAGGGTTAACTCTCTTCACAGATATTGCGTTATTTACTGAATATTTCTAACGTTTCCTGTTTGTAATTCAGATTTTCACTATCTGAAGTATTTTGTTTTACGGATCTATTATATATATTGTAGTTTATAAAGTATCTTGGGAATTATTTAAAGGAAGCATACATTCAAATTCAACATGTTGCAAGCTAAGATTGAAACAATTATGTTTGCAAAGGATTCAAATCATGCCCTGTTTCCTCTGTCGTCTAGTTTTGATTTTGAACCATGTCAAAAAATACAGGAAGGGAAGCTATGGTAAAATAAACATCCCCTGCTGATTTGCATGTGCTTTCAAATAATGTGGTAAGAAAGAGCACCATTGACAAAGTAGTTTAAATTATACTAAATACATTAACATTGCAATCTTAATATTTTGCATCTATTTTTGTTATTCTTTCATGGGATGCAGCCATTGCTAGCTAGGCTAGGATTTAGTGCCCATCCCTGATTGCCCTTGAGAAAGTGATGGTGAGCTGCCTTCTTGAACCGCTGAGTCCATCAGGTATAGGTACACCTGCAATGCTGTTAGGAAGGTAGTTCCAGGATTTTGACCCAGTGACTGAGAAGAAACGACTCCAAGTCAGGATGGTGTGTGACTTGGAAGAGTATTCCAGGTGGCGATGTCCCCAGATATCTGCTACTTTGTCCTTCGAGGTGGTGGTAGAGAACGTGCGTTTGGACAAATTCCCCTCCAACTCGATTTTCAAATTTGCTGATGACACCACCGTAGTGGGTCGGATTTCAAACAATGATGAGACAGAGTTTAGGAATGAGATAGAGAATCTGGTGAATTGGTGCGACGACAATAATCTCTCCCTCAAATGTCAACAAAACGAAGGGGATTATCATCGACTTCAGGAAGCGCAGTGGAGAACATGCCCCTGTCTACATCAAAGGTAACGAGTAGAAAGGGTCGAGAGCTTCAAGTTTTTAGGTGTACAGATCACCAACAGCCTGTCTTGGTCCCCCCATGCCGACACTATAGTTAAGAAAGCCCACCAATGGGCAGCACGGTGGCCTAGTGGTTAGCACAGTTGCCTCACGGCGCTGAGGTCCTAGGTTCGATCCCGGCTCTGGGTCACTGTCCGTGTGGAGTTTGCACATTCTCCCCGTGTCTGCGTGGGTTTCGCCCCCACAACCCAAAAATGTGCAGAGTAGGTGGATTGGCCACACTAAATTGCCCCCTTATTTGGAAAAAATAATTGGATAATCTAAATTTATTTAAAAAAAAAAGAAAGCCCACCAATGACTCTACTTTCTCAGAAGACTAAGGAAATTTGGCATGTCAGCTACAACCTCATCAACTTCTACAGATGCACCAAAGAAAGCATTCTTTCTGGTTGTATCACAGCATGGTATGGAGCCTGTTTTACCCAAGACCGCAGGAAACTACAAAAGGTGGTGAATGTAGTCCAGTCCATCACTCAAACTAGCCTCCCATCCTTTGACTCTATCTATAATTCCCGCTGCCTCAGAAAGGCAGCCAGCATAATTAAGGACCCCACGCACCCCGGACATACTCTCTTCCACCTCCTTCCATCAGGAAAAAGATACCAAAGTTTGAGGTCACGCACCAACCGACACAAGAACAGCTTCTTCCCTACTGCCATCAGACTTTTGAATGGACCTACCTCGTATTAAGTTGATCTTTTCTCTACACCTTGCTATAACTAACATTATATTCTGCAGTCTCTCCTTCCTTCCTTATATACAGTCTGCATTAGTTTGTACAGCATGCAAGAAACAATACTTTTCACTGTATACTAATACATGTGACAATAATAAATCAAATCAATATCAAATCAAGTTTGGAAGGTGCGATTGAAGGAGCCATGGTGAGTTGCTGCTGTGCATCTTGCAGATGGTTCGCCCACCGCTGCCACTGTGCATTAGTGGTGGATGGGGTGCCAACCAAGTGGACTGCTCTATCCTGGATGGTGTTGAGCTTCTTGAGTGTTTGAGTGGCACTCATCCATGCAAGTGGGGAGTATTCCTTCACACCCTTGACTTGTGCCTTGTATATGGTGGACAGGCTTGAGGGAATCAGGAGGTGAGTTACTCACCACAGGATTTCTTGTTTCTGACCATGCACTTGCAGTCACAGTGTTTATTTGGGTGGCTCAATTCAATTTGAATGAATGGTAACCCCCCCCCCCCCCCCCCCCCCCCCAAGAAAAATGTTGATCGTGGGGAATTCAGCAATGGTGATGCCATTGAATGTCAGGGGAAGATGTTGGATTCCCTCTTGTTGGAAATGGTTTTTGCCTGGCACTTGTGTGGCACAAAGGTTACTTGCCACTAATTAGCCCAAGCCTGTTGGTTGTCCAGATTTTCTGCACAGGGACATGGACTGCTTCAGTATAATTTCTAAACATTATTCTTGTACAAAATAGGGCGGCACAATGGTTAGCACTGCTTCATACGGCGCTGAGGACCGGGTTCGATCCCGGTCCCGGGTCACTATCTGTGTGGAGTTTGCACATCCTCTCCGTGTCTGCGTGGGTTTCACCTCCACAACCCAAGATGTGCAGGGTAGGTGGATTGGCCATGCTAAATTGCCCCATAATTGGAAAAAAAATAATTGGGTACTCAAATATTTTTTAAAATTCTTACACAAAATAGCATATATTATGTCTAACCTAAGTTCAGACTTAAATGTACTGTCGTTAATTGGATGCACAGAATGAAACTCCAGAGCTCCTGTTCTGTGGTAACTTAGGCAGGAGTGTGCTGCTAATTAGATGGTATATAGATGCAAGGGCCCTAATTCTGAGGAAAGTTTTTGAAGTGCAATCTCCATCTGCTCTAAGCAAGGTAATTATCCTAAGTGGAGTGTGACTGGTGACAGGAACTACACTTTAGGAATTTCTACATCCTCAATCAATAATGGGACCCAGCATTCATTTGACAGAGGTGTGACTGGTGAGACCAGGCCTATGACTATGGAAAGGAGTGGGACCCATATGAAAAGAAACAGGATTTAAAATATAAATGCAGCCCCTATACAAAGGTTGCCATAGAAGCATTTTAGAAATGTCCCTGGGATATGGCGACTGAGGGACACAATGATGTTCTCTTCCCCCCCCATCCCCCCAGAAGATAGCCACACTGACATTTCACTGTAAAATTTGTATGTCAATGATAGAATGTGTACATCTCTGACAAAACAATCCACCTCTTTCCCACCCCGCCTGCCACAGATTCCTGCTAAGCAAAAACTCAGCGAGAAAGATCCTTTATGTTGTTGGCTAAGTGAGATTAAGGATACTATTCAATTGAAATGTTGCAAAAAGTAGGAATAAGTCTGAGTATTGGGAGTGTTTTAGAAACCAGCAAAGGGCCACCAAAAGCATTTAAAAGTGAAAACATAGAATCTAAGAATAAACTAGCCAGAATATAAAGCATTTTGCAAGAGTTTTGTGTAAGTATATGAAAAATCAAGAGAGTAGCTTAAGTAAATATTGGTGTGTGTATCCCTTTCCCCCCTGAAACAAGGACAAGAGAAAATATCATGAGAATTAAGGAAATGGTAGAAACGGTGAACAAATGTTTTGTTTCTGCCATCACAGTTGAAGATACAAGTTACATACCAGCAATAGAGGATAATCTAGAGACTAAAAAGAGTGAGGAAATTAATATCAGCGGAGAAAAGGTACTGGAGGAACTCGAGGAACGAAAATCCATCAAATCACTAGGAATTGATAATCTACATCTTGGGGTTCTGGAAGAGATATCTGCAGCAATAGTGGATGCTCTGGCTATGATTTTCCAAAATTCCCTTGATTCTTGAATAGTCCCAGCAGATTGGAAGTTAGTAAAAGTAACACTGTTATTCAAGAAAGTGGGAAGTGAGAAAACTATGAACTACAGGCAAGTTAAGTGCCGGAATCTATTATTCAGGGAATATTCACGGTGTCCTTAGAGAAGCATAGTATAATAAGAACAATCAAAATGGTTTTACAAATGGAAAATCCTGTTTGACAAATTTGTTGGGGTTATTTTATAAGGCTGTAACTGGTAGGTTAGGAAAAAATGAACCAGCCGATATAGCATACTTGGATTTTCAAAAGGTATTCAGTAAGTTTTGACACAAAAGGTTAGTATGCATGATAAGAGCTGATAGAGTTGAGGGTGATATATTAGCATTGATAGATTGGCTAATAAACAAGAAGCCATGGGGAAATGGGGCACTTTCAAATTGGCAGGCAGTGACTGGTAGAGTGCTGCAATGGTCAGTGCTGGTGCTTCAGATATTTACAATCTATATTAATTATTTGGATGCAGAGAAAGTCATGTACCGTAGTTTGCTGACAATACAAAGCCAGTGGAAATGCAAGCTGTCAGGAGAACACATAGGTTGCAAAGAGATAAAGACAAGTTAAATGAATGGGGAACAAGGTGGCAATTGGAGTATAATATGGGGAAGTGTGAGGTTAATCACTTTGGTCATGTGGAAGAGAAAAGCAGAATGTTTTTAAAAAGCATGAAACTTGTAAATGTTGATGTTCAGAAAGATTTGATTGTACTCGTACAAGGAACACAAAATGTTAATATGCAGTGCAGCAAGAAATTCGGAAAGCAATGGCATGTTGGCCTTTATTACAAGGGGATTGTAGTGGGAGAATAAAGAATTATTTAAGGAACGATATGCGAGAAGCAGTGCAGCAAAGGTTCAATAAATTGGTCCTGGTATGAAACTATCATCCTATGATGACAGGCTGAATAAATTGGGTCTATTTCCTCTGAGGTTTAGAAAAATGGCAGCGACCTTATGGAAACATTCAAGATTATGAAGGGACTTGACAGGGTAGGTACTTTGACATTCTTTCCCATGGCTGGGGAATCTAGAACAAGGGGAACAGTTTCAGGATAAGGGCTAATCATTTACAACTGAGGTGAGGAGATATTTCTCCACTCAAAGGGTTATTTCTGTACCCCAGAGAGTTATGGATGTTCCATCATTGAATACATTTAAGGCTGAGATAGACAAATTCTGGTCTCTCGAGGGAACAGTGTGAAAGTGGAGTTGAAGCCCAAGATCACTCATCATGTTGAATGGAGCAAGCTCGAAAGAACATAAGAACTAGGAGCAGGAGTAGGCCATCTGGCCCCTCGAGCCTGCTCCGCCATTCAATTAGATCATGGCTGATCTTTTGTGGAGTCAGCTCCACTTTCCGGCCCGAACACCAGAACCCTTAATCCCTTTATTCTTCAAAAAACTATCTATCTTTACCTTAAAAACATGTAATGAAGGAGCCTCAACTGCTTCACTGGGCCAGGAATTCCATAGATTCACAACCCTTTGGGTGAAGAAGTTCCTCCTAAACTCAGTCCTAAATCTACTTCCCCTTATTTTGAGGCTATGTCCCCTAGTTCTGCTTTCACCCGCCAGTGGAAACAACCTGCCCGCATCTATCCTATCTATTCCCTTCATAATTTTAAATGTTTCTATAAGATCCCCCCTCATCCTTCTAAATTCCAACGAGTACAGTCCCAGTCTACTCAACCTCTCCTCATAATCCAACCCCTTCAGCTATGGGATTAACCTAGTGAATCTCCTCTGCACACCCTCCAGCGCCAGTACGTCCTTTCTCAAGTAAGGAGACCAAAACTGAACACAATACTCCAGGTGTGGCCGCACTAACACCTTATACAATTGCAACATAACCTCCCTAGTCTTAAACTCCATCCCTCTAGCAATGAAGGACAAAATTCCATTTGCCTTCTTAATCACCTGTTGCACTTGTAAACCAACCTTCTGTGACTCATGCACTAGCACACCCAAGTCTCTCTGAACAGCGGCATGCTTTAATATTTTGTCGTTTAAATAATAATCCCGTTTGCTGTTATTCCTACCAAAATGGATAACCTCACATTTGTCAACATTGTATTCCATCTGCCAGACCCGAGCCCATTCACTTAACCTATCCAAATCCCTCTGCAGACTTCCAGTATCCTCTGCACTTTTCGCTTTACCACTCCTCTTAGTGTCATCCGCAAACTTGGACACATTGCCCTTGGTCCCCAACTCCAAATCATCTATGTAAATTGTGAACAATTGTGGGCCCAACACGGATCCCTGAGGGACACCACTAGCTACTGATTGCCAACCAGAGAAACACCCATTTATCCCAACTCTTTGCTTTCTATTAATTAACCAATCCTCTATCCATGCTACTACTTTACCCTTAATGCCATGCATCTTTATCTTATGCAGCAACCTATTGTGTGGCACCTTGTCAAAGGCTTTCTGGAAATCCAGATATACCACATCCATCGGCTCCCCGTTATCTACTGCACTGGTAATGTCCTCAAAAAATTCCACTAAATTGGTTAGGCATGACCTTCCCTTTACGAACCCATGCTGCGTCTGCCCAATGGGACAATTTCTATCCAGATGCCTCGCAATTTCTTCCTTGATGATAGATTCCAGCATCTTCCCTACTACCGAAGTTAAGCTCACTGGCCTATAATTTCCTGCTTTCTGCCTACCTCCTTTTTTAAACAGTGGCGTCACGTTTGCTAATTTCCAACCAACCGGGACCACCCCAGAGTCTAGTGAATTTCGGTAAATTATCACTAGTGCTGGAAGGCCTTCTCCTGGTCCTATTTCATATGTTCTTATCATTGGAAAAAGAAGGCAGTCAGGAACAATGTGATTCCAATCACAATGCTCACCCCTAGCTGCAGGCTAGTTTTAAGTTGTTAAAATTTTAGGACAATGGCTGATGCGTGCAGCTGATGAAAAGCATGATTAGCGCTGGCTGCATGCAAAGATCCAAAGAGCACGATGTTGGTGTGTTGCCACATTTCAATCAACAGACATGGATTAATCTCGCATCATGCTTCCTGCACCCACTTCTGGAGATTATCCAATTTACTCCCCCAAGAGTTGTCCAACTCAAACTTCCACTTATCCATTTCAAAACAAATTAGCTGAGAACATGTTGGCAATTGCACTGCACTGAATGCCAGGAGAGGTCTCAACTCTCAATCTTCCTAAATTTCTTATTTAAGGATCCTCCTGTTTAAACCTGGTTTCTCGTGTGTTTTCCCTTTTATTTTCTGTTATTTTGGCTTTTCTAACTTTTGCATCAGGACGATCACTGAACCCTCTCCCGGCAAGATGTGCTATTTGGGCTGGCCTAAGGAAATCACCAATGAGATATGCTGCTTGGTTTGGCCTCAATGATGACACATTTTGATGGAATTGGCTGGCAGCCAATAAGCTGTTTTAAATTCCTGGGTTTTACCTACCTTTCGATGCTGATTGGGGCTGCCTATTCCAGAATGTTCTGCACAGGTAGGCAGACCTCATTCTGAGAGAAGTTCAGTTTTAGACAGAGCTGACGAAGGCTTTGAGTTTTCTATTTCCTTGACGGCGGGTAAATCTCTCTCTACAGTCAGATTGACTTGCAAGGAAGTTCAGTCCAGCATCAGCTGCAGGCAGGTCAGTTTAAAGAACTCTTTTTAAAATCTCATGTGGGGAACTCTGTTCTTGTTGTGGAAAGGCTGGGTAAGCTGGCAACAAATGAGAATTACATAGGCCTGGAGTTGTTCTTTTGGTTGAAGGATCAGGTTAATAAAAGTGAAAGTGACTTCCCAGAGGAAGTCTTACAGCTTGAGAGTTTTGATTGAATGCACATGCCAGACGATTCAAACTAACTGGTCATTTCAATTAAATCTCCATTATCCCTCCAATGCTGCCCACCGGGCCTGAGATATATAATAACAGATATTAACGGTTTCTGGGGTACAAGTTGAACATGGGAAACAGTGAGGCGTTCCCGATCAATGGTGCAGGGCAGGAGAGAAGGCTGGGGGCGTTGCTGTTCAGGGTGGTGGGGGTGGGTTTTAGGTATTTAGTAATCCAGGTGGTGTGGAGCTGGGCCCAGCTACACAAATTGAGCTCTGCCGATTGGCAACGGGAATGAAGGTGGATTTCAAGAGGTGGGGTGGGCTGTATTGTCATAGCCGCTGTCACTGGTTCGGCGCATGCAGACGGTCAAAATGACACTGCTGCCCATGTTCCTGTTTGTGTTTCAGAACCTCACTATCTTTGTTCCCAAGTCCTTTTTCAGGACAGTTAAGGTGATAATTTTGGGGTTGTGTGTGTGTGTGGTGTGGTGTGGGGGGGCTGGGGGGAGACCCCACGGGTGTTCCTGGAGAGGGGGGCAAGGGAGGCTGGCATTGCCGAATCTGATGAATTATTATTTGGTGGCGAAGGAGAGGTTGGTTTGGAGGCAGATGGAAGCAGCATCATGTAGGGGAACGGGTTTGTGGACACTGTCATTGGCGCCTCTTCCATGCTCGCCGGTCAGGTCCAGTAGTGGTTTCAGCGTTAAGATTGTGGAGCCTGTGTAGGCAACATTTTGGGTTGGGAGGTATATCGCTGTGGGCACCTATGTGGCGGCGGGGCTGGGTGGCGGCAGGTGGGGACAGAGTATTTTAGGGACTTGTTTATAGGTGACATGTTTTCAGGGCTGGGTGAGTTGGAGGAATTCTATGCATTGCCCAAAGGGAATGGCTTTAGGTACCTGCAGGTGAGGGATTTTATGAGCAGAGAGGTGACAGCCTTCCCGGGGCTGCCGCCTCCAGTATTACAGGATAAGTTGTAGTCGGAGGATGAAATAGGGGAAGGTGTCGGATATTCACAAGGAATTGATGGAGCGGGAGGGCGCTCCAGTAGAGGAGATCAATTGCAAGTTGGAGGAGGGTCTGGGAGGGGAGGTGCAGGCCGGGACGTTGGTAGAGGCCTTCCGGAGGGAACGTGTCCTTGTAGTGTGCAAGGTTAAGCCTCATCCAGTTCAAAGTAGTGCATAGGGCCTGAAGGAGTTCTGGCAGGTGTTCTTGGATGCCTTTAACGGGCAGCACGGTAGCATGGTGGTTAGCATAAATGCTTCACAGCTCCAGGGTCCCAGGTTCGATTCCCAGCTGGGTCACTGTCTGTGCGGAGTCTGCACGTCCTCCCCGTGTGTGCGTGGGTTTCCTCTGGGTGCTCCGGTTTCCTCCCACAGTCCAAAGACGTGCGGGTTAGGTGGATTGGCCATGCTAAATTGCCCGTAGTGTCCTAAAAAAGGTAAGGTTAAAGGGGGGTTGGGTTACGGGTGTAGGGTGGATATGTGGGTTTGAGTAGGGTGATCATTGCTCGGCACAACATCGAGGGCCGAAGGGCCTGTTCTGTGCTGTACTGTTCTATGCTCTATGTTATGTCAGAGGTTCTGGGTGTGGGGGTGGCCCCCAGTCCGGAGGTGCCGATATTTGGTGTGTCAGAAAATCCGGACATCCTGGTGGGGAGAGAGGCCAATGTGTTGACCTTTGCCTCCCTGATAGCCCGGAGACGGATTTTGTTGTGTTGGCGGACTTGGAGCCACCAAAGGCGGGTATGTGGGTGAGCGACTGGCAGAATTCCTGAGGTTTGAGAAAGGCAAGTTCACGTTGCAGGGGTCAGTAGAGGGGGTCACCCGGAGGTGGAAACCGTTTATTGATTTCTTCAAGGAGGATTGAGGGGTCAGCAAAGGGGAGGGGGAATGCTGTTGGGGGGGGGGGGGGGGGGGGGGCGGGGGAGGGAAAGGGGGTAAAAATTGGGAATGCAGGATGTGGTGGGGTGGGGTGTTAGTACCAGCGGAGGTTGGGGATTTGTGGTTATTTGTTCAAGTTGATGTTTTGGTCTTCTGATATTTTGTGTATATGTGTAAAAAGCCTTGAATAAAAATAGTTTAAAAGAAAAATAACAATTGATTCAGCTCCATCTCTTTGAACTAGATATGGCGACCCGATATGTTACAACTTGCGTTTCTTCCAGTTGACCGTTGCCATATTGATGATGCTTAAGTACAGCATCATGGGAGACACAACGCAGAGAAAACCTTGCGCATGTACTATATTGCAATAGTGTGAGGGACACGGTGTTGTAGAATGTAAAGGAGGGTTTTCAGTGATCCAAAGAAAATTGAATGAACAGTTGAGTATGGAAAAGGGAAGTTTGGAAGAAATCCAAGCCATATCAGTTCACATGCCAGCGAATGGGGGGAGCAATGATTGCTTCTTCACCATTCTGGGCAATATAGTTTTTTTGTTAAAAAATCATGTCAATTTAGCATGTCAGCTACACAGATGGTTGCAAGTCAGCTGCAAGGTTGACACTCTATATGTGCTATATTTTACCTGTCACCACTGGGTGCGTTTTGGGGTAAAGTAGGCTGGGTGCCCACCGGGTGCCTACCCCACCATCTTCCTGTCCACCCCAGGCTCACCCTCACCTCTGTGATATGGGGTGGGTGGTGGTGGTCAGGCGGCAGAATCGGCAACCTGCCCACCATATTCAAATATGAAGTAATCAGGGGTCAGTTAAGGTTATCATCAAACCAGTTGACCCTGATTTTGCCCATGCCAAAAAATGTTTGGAGGACAGCGAGGCACGAGAGGGCAGAATTACTTTTGTTTATAAAAAGTTCTTCAAAGGGTGGAAAGGAGGGGGGATTTGTTCTTTGGGAGCTGCCCTAGCCGATCAAGGTCCGAAGATCGAACCCCCATTCCTCTCTACCTGCTCAGACTTAAACCCACCTCCTCTCCCTCACCGTGACCCCCTCGCTGACCTACCCAAACTTTCCCTCCCCAAGGCCTCGTTCATACCCGCTCTGGGAACCCACGGGCTGCCTTTCCTCTATACCTGCAATCCCAGCAACTGCCATTGACATGCTCTTGGCACTACTGAAGCTGCTGACCAATCAGATTGATTGGCAGCCCCAGCGGGTGGAGCATCCTCCCTCATAAGGGTTGGGAGTCCCACTTTTAGCTGTCCTACAGCATATAGGTCAAGTCAGAGTGTTGGCCCCCACCCATCCGTGCTCCCCACCCCTCCATATATTCAGTTCTGTGACTGGCAAGTGCTGGATTCTAAGTGTAGTTATCTTGCGTTCTGATAAAATTGTGTTCATAAAATAAGGAACAAACTTGCAAAATGTTAGCGTCATTTGCACAGGCTTAGGTCTAGGAAGATATTTAAGTATGCCATGAAAGAAAATCTTATTCTTAAAATGTAGATTCCCTTCCTGTCACTTCAGTGGAAATGGTTTTGCATTGGTAAAAATAGTTGCCTCAGAAAATAAAATCTGTGCTTTGAAATGAGTGATGAATAGATTACCCTGTTAAAAAGTGGCACCTGTTTCTACTCAGAGAGGAATGAAATATTTCAATGAAGCCTGTTATTATTGCACTAAATGGTATGTAATGGTTCAGCTTATTAAGGTGAAATCTACTTTGATATTTTCTTGAAAACAGAACTATTTATTCCAGCTAGTCAAGCTGTAGAGTGTCAAAACATTCAATCCGAGCTTCAATAATGTTTTTGTGCATTTGTGTTGAAACATTTTTGTGAATAGTTTATTTGAAATAAGTGATAGCTTCCATGGTTTGAACATCGGGATGGTGGATGGATTTAGTGTAAATGGTACAGAGCCTTGATCTATCATTTCAGGCAAAAAGCCAAAATGGACATGCGTATATGAGAATATGATAACCAGAAACACTTTTTTTAAACTGCCTGATTGCATGGAAAATGTAGTTCTACAGTACGGTCCAGTATTATGATTTATTGACTGGATATTGTGCCCACTGCATCAACAGAAAGAAAATATGCCCCTTTTCTGTGACTATTAGAAACAGCTACTGTTGTTATTGCAGTTTTTTTTACGACTAAATTCAAATGTTAACCAGCATGGGTGTTGAATGAATAATGTTCTTATTCAACTTGGGCATTCAGTGAAAGTTGTAGCTCTTCCATACGTGTCGTTAAATTTCTCAACTATTTTCAGATGGGTGATTATTGTTTTTAAATAATTGAACATTAGCATTGTGTAGAATCACAACTTAGTTACAGCACAGCCCACCGTGTCCTTGCCTGACCTCTGCAAGAGCAACACAGCTAGTGCCACTCCTTCATTCTTTCCCTGTAGCCATGCAAATTGTTTCTCTTTATGTACTTACCCAGTTCTCATTTTGAAAACTGTGATTGAATCAGCCTCCACCACACTCTCGGGCAGTGCATTCGAGATTCTAAGCACTCACTGTGTCAACAAAAAAGTTGTCTTTTCAGGGGTTCTTCGTCATGGTGGCTTTGTGTTATTGGCCATTCTATCAATGGGAACAGTTTCCCTCTCTCCCTGTATTCTGACTACACCCCCTCATGTATTCCTCCCATGGAATGCAGTATAGGTTTATATTATGCTTTGCTGTGTTATGTTTTAGTTAGGTATCATTGCTGATGTAGCACAGAACACCAACTTTATTTGCATAAAATTTATAAGCAACATTTTTAATATGTTTCCCTTAGTTACACCAAGCAGCTGATATTTCGCAAGTCAGAGGAGCTCGAGTCATTGCAGCAGAAGATATTTTGTTTTTAATGCGGAAAGACAAGGTAAGTCAATTATTTTGAACCAGGTACAAACACTGTCGACCTGGATCAGTATTAATACTGTGAAATGCTTATTTTGGATTCAATTTGATCGTTTATCGTAGAATCATAGAATGCCTACAGTGGAGAAGCAGGCCATTCAGCCACATCAAGTCCGCACTGACCTTTCGAAAGAACATCCTACCTAGGTCCACTCACCCGTCCACCCGGCCCTATCCCGGTAACCCCATAACCGAACTTGCACATTCCTGGACACTAAGGAGAAATTTATCATGGCCAGTCCACCTAACCCGCACGTCTTTGGAAGGATTGTTTTGTGTCTTACCATGTGCTTTTCACAAAGCTATATACAGATAGGGAGGCTATTACATGGTCCCTCATCATAGCACCCAAATGCCTCCTGAGTGACTGTTGCCTCCACTATCCTAACAAGGAAATGAAATGAAAATCGCTTATTGTCACGAGTTGGCTTCAATGAAGTTACTGTGAAAAGCCCCTAGTCGCCACATTCCGGCGCCTGTTCGGGGAGGCTGGTACGGGAACATTATTCCGTTTATTAATTACTCTTTTATTCTGACAAAGTGCTATTACTCACTGCCTTCTGAGATTCATGTTGCTTACTTAATTAGATGATCTCAAATGGGACAACATTAGAGGAGCTGCTTGGCAACCCTCGATTAGTAAGGGCAAAAGATGCCATGGTTCCAATCCTCCCTTCATCCCCTCGCCCTCATCTGTCCTGTGGAGTCACCCTTTCTGGAAAGTTCATGTGTGTATGGATTTTGGATGAGACCAGGATTGTGCTCAACTGGGATGACACCCCTACTCGACAAATAGGGCTGGATTTTCACTGTCAAGGCATGTAGCTCAAATTGGAAACTTTTCTGACTCACCCGACTTGCCTCAGTAAAACGTGGCCTGAATCTTCCGATTTTCACTCTGGGGCGAGGGTGTGGGATGGAGTCTGACACACCAGTTCTATGAACTCCAGAAACAGATGCTAGGTGGCCATAGGGGAGAGCGCCTGCCAAGGTTAGAAGTTCTGCCTTGGTTTTCTGGTAATGTTTCAAAAACTATTATTCCCTCTACCCCCTCACTCTTCACATTCTCTCACAGCTCCCAAAAATCATCCATGGCCCCTCATACCCTCAATGCCAACTCATTCCACCCACAGCCTCTGTGACCTCTCAAACCCTTTATGCTACTTCTATAACCACTCACCCAGGATCCCCCATGGCCTGAAATCAGGAGCCATGCAGAGATTAAACAAAAATAAACTTCCAGCTATCTGATATAGTTCTCACTCCTGCACATATGTTGGTGAACAAACTTGAATTCCAGAAACTCATTCAATGCTTTTAAATATTTTCAAAGGGTAAATCTCTTATAAAAACAAACAGCTTCCAATTAGAGCTCACATCAAAGACAGCTACTCCCTTAACAGCTTCTTTGAACTCGTGCTGAGACAATGGTAGCTTTTGAAACTCAACCAAGCATTCATAATAATGTCATGAAAGCCTTTGGGGAAATTTCAACAAAAAAGCTCTGGCTAGGATTTACTGGCTTTGTCGCACCCGACTTGGTGGCGTGGTGAGACTGTTGAATCGCGCGAGAAGCCTCTCGCGAGATTCGCGACACTTGAGACATCTCGCGAGGTTCAACTGAACCTCGCTAGGCATTGTGATCTGGATCACGCCCATGGCTCATTAAATATGTCTGTGGAGTATTCCCCCGGGGTCTGGGGACTAAGGCCTCTCCAGCAAGGCCTTGAACAGGCGCGGTTTAGTTCTGGTCCACACGAATATGGACGAGTTGAAATGGCTACCAGTGGGTTACCCAGGTCATTGGAGACACATGGTAGGTCGGGCTGTGGCAGGTCAGTACCCTGGCACGCAGGCACCTTGGCACTGCAAAGCTGGTAGGGGCACTGCCAGGTGCCATGCTGGCAGTGCCAAAGTGCCCGAGTGCCAGGCTGCCTGTGCCAGGGGTCTAGCCTGGTGTGTCTTACCTTTTAAGAGGTTGGTGAGGGGGGCTCGAGGATCCTGGAAGCGGTGGGTGCAGTGGATGGGCGTTTGGAGGCTGCAGTGTGTTCTCTGAGGGTGAATAAAAGGTCGGGCTGCCTTTAAAAATGGCATACTGATCCGTGAGCTCGTCAGTGCAGGAAATTATGTAAGTGCAGCCTCGATGGCTGTTCCTCACCAAGGCCAAAAAAAAGGCAAAGTGCTTTGAATAGCGGAGTGTTTCTCGGCGCTACAGCTGCATCAATTTGTGACTCCTGAGTTAAGGCCTTTGGACTAATCAAAATGGGGTCTGTTTAAACTCAGCACAGAGTTGAAATGTACCCGGCTGAGTTTGATTTTCACCCCTTTACCCTACCAACAAAACTTGGATCTGTCTCAAATGGGGGCAGGACAGCTGCACTTGGGTCCCACCCGACCTTTTTAAAGTATCACAGAGTCTTCCTGACAGCCAAAATGAGGCCTGTTCTCCTAACCCTCACTGTTTGTCTGCCACATAGCAAATTGTAATTTGTGAGGAGGGGATGAAGGAAGGTTAACAGTCCCATGGAGACGTACCGTTATATATGTCAGCATAAACGAGAAATATAAAAAGTAAAAACTTTTTAATGTATTACTTTGGTTTGATGTATATTGTGGAATTCAGTTTTTTATCAATATTAAGATGTTTTCTAAGTTTATATCTTAATGAACATTTTTAAGAATTCATATTCTCTTGATTTGAAACTTGAAGCTAATTATATTTTGGAACTTGAGTAACTATTCGAGAAATAAAAATATTTACAAGTTTGGGACCAAGGAATTTGAACACAGAAGTTGTTTGTGAATTTAAAGTCCTCTGTTGTCCTCAATGTGTTTTTCATTCAGCTGCAAAACATACTTAAAGGGGAGGGAAAATGTTGACAAGTATTTTATCTTCAAAATGCTTCCCAGTATCTATGTTGATCAGAGCATGTTCAGAAATATACTTGCTAACTTGAGCAAAACATCTTCAAGTTGGTTGCCCAACTGAAACTTAGCATTTAGGGCCATCTTACTTCCAGGTGTCTTCCAGTGATTTTGATATCACTACATGGTAGCAGCTGCCTGCATTTTTGAGCAGCTGTGTTCTTTTTACTGAGGGTTGCAACTTCAAAAGAGTCTGGAAGCCCATGCCAGAACGGCTTGGTTCAGAGAAACAAGAGACCAGATGGGATAAAAAATGTAAGAGATCCATCAAGATGAGATGATAGACATCTAATGCTTGCAACATGCTTGTAACAATCTCTGAAAGGGCTGTCTATAGAGAAGATCCTAATATTGGAAAACCAGCGTTTTTGTGTTATTTAATAACATCTTGTCGCAAGTTCCATAAGAGTTGAATTGACAGGTTTCCTTCTTCCGACTTGGCATTTGTGTAATTTCAACATGTGATCAATTAAGAACAAGCAGGCACTTAAAATTGTATTTTAATGTGGAGGATATTTTCTGTTCATGTATTTGTTTATCTTTATATGCAGGGAAAACTACGGCGTTTGCTAAAGTATATGAATTTCCGGGATTTCAAGTCCAAAATTGTTAAGAGTGTTGAAGACGAAGATGTTATTGAAGCAGGTACTTGGAAGAAGAGATGGACTTATCAGAATTAAATTTGCAATATAAAATCATGAGCATTTGTGTTTGGCTTCAGATCTCTGAAGGCACTACAATTCAGGTGTTTACAAAACTGAAATTCGACCCTAATGGTAGAGTAATGGGCAAGTATAGCAAGGTTAAAGAAAATGGAAGGAGTTAAGTTTACAGAAAGAAAGGATTCACAGGTGGAAGTCACCATCACTTGGTGTCCTTTAAAAATAATGGGTGATGGCCATTTATCTAATTTGATGTGGGAATCATAGAAACCCTACAGTGTAGAAGGAGGCCATTCGCCCCATCGAGTCTGCACCCTACCTAGGCCGTCGCAGCCAATCCACCTAACCAGCACATCTTTGGACTGTGAGAAGAAACTGGAGCACCTGGAGGAAACCCACACAGACACGGAGATTGTACAAACTCCACACAGCCACCCAAGGCCGGGATTGAACCTGGGTCCCTATGAGGCAGCAGTATTACCACTATATAACCGAGTAAATTACTCTAATCACAACTGATAAAAGATTGATCTAAGTTCCTGTCAACATCACTCAGTTGCTCTCGCCCCAGTCCCTGGTGCTGTCTTCAACACAGACCAATCAATGCACCTTACAATGATGTTTCCCAACAGAACTTCACTGCACTTCAAAAAAGTGACAGTGTGTGAAATGCGATCTGAGGGCATGATAAAGAAAAATGAAAATCGCTTATTGTCACGAGTAGGCTTCAATGAAGTTACTGTGAAAATCCCCTAGTCGCCACATTCCGGCGCCTGTCCGGGAAGGCTGGTACGGGAATCGAACCGTGTTGCTGGCCTGCTTGGTCTGCTTTAAAAGCCAGCGATTTAGCCGAGCTAAACCAGCCGCCGTAGGCTTTCCACAATAATTGTGACGGGGGGGGGGGGGGGGGGGGGGGGGGGGGATTATCCTTTACATAAGGTTATATCAGCATTTGTACAAGAAAATAATTGCTGCTACAGACGTTTGGTCGATATGTTAAAAAATAAATTTATTTCAGTCACTGCACACAAAGTGTCTTTGCAGAGCACTACTTTGTTCTCAGTTTTGCACCTATGGCTAAAACACCTCTATGGAACGTTGACACTAATGTAGTGGTACCTGATTTTAGTTTACAGATGTGCCTTAGCAATAATTTGCTTTTGCACGTGCAAAAACCTATAGATTTAGGCACCTGATATTAATCTGAGGTGATTAGAACCAGAGTTAAAAATAAACGTTTTAGGCACAGGCTGTTAGAATTTATGAAGGAATCATTTCAATTATGCCACACACGTTGGTTTATGACTCTCATGTGCCATGCTGGAATTATTTTTCAGTAATGTTGTATGCGCCTCAATTTCCCTCCCCCACTGCACTCTTTTATTTACCTACTTACTGATGGCATACTGCCCCTAAGCCAGTCGTGAGCACTGGTGCCTGGTTCTGACACCTGGTGGTTGCCTCCAGAAAACTGAACTGTTCCCTGCTGTTTCCAGGAACCTGGAAGCTGACTGGAAAATTCTGGTTGGCCTCTTAACAGGTCTTGTTGGCCTTTAAGTGAGTCAATTTGCCTTGCTATCCGCTATTCCTACATCTACGAATATGGTGAGGAAGCGGGATGGAGCCGAGAAACAGATGCGCAGACCAGCAGCATGAAATGCCACACTGCCTGTCTCTGTTCCCAGCGCAATAGGGGCTAAAAATTCAGTCCCACATTTAAAAGAATGCATTCACTCATGATCACCAAAAATCAAGAGGCACAGTTGGAAAACCCTGTTAATTACCACAGGAATTATAAAAAAAGATGAGAATTTTGGGCCCCTCAGCCTGGAAAGTTGAAATCTGAAAGGTTCGACCTCTAAGATAGTGACCTCAGAATTACTACTACCCAGTGCCACGTGCTCATCAGAGTAGATATAGCAGGATATAGCAGGTGAATACGTGGTTGAAGTGATGGTGTGAAGTGGAGGTTTACAAATTCCTGGGGCATTGGGACTTGTTCTGGGCGATGATATGAGGGGAAAGTTGGCTGTGATGTATTGGAAAACGTTACTTGAAGGGATGGTGGTGGATAGGCAGTAGCAAACATTCAAAGACCGCATAGGTGAACGACAATAATTGTTTATTCTTGTCTGATGCTTAAGTAAGATGGGGAAGGTGACCAATCCATGTCTTACAAGGGAAAGGAGAGATAGTATTAGATCCAAGGAAGAGGCGTACAATTTGGCCAATAAAAACAACAGACCTGAGGATTGGGAGCAGTTTAGAATTCAACAAAGGAGGACCAAGGGACTGACTAAGAGGAAAATAAAGTACAAGAGTAAGCTTGCGGGGAACATAAAAACTGACTGTAAAGGTTTTTATAGGTATGTGAAGAGAAAAAGATTGTTGAAGACAAATGTAGATCCCTTACAGTCAGAAACTGGGGGATTTACAATGGGGTCAAAGAAATGGCTGACCAACTAAATACATACCTTGGTTCTGTCTTCACAAAGGAGGACACAAATAAGATACCAGAAATGTTGGGGAACACAGAGTTTAGTGAGAGGGAGGAACTGAAGGAGATCCGTATTAGTAAAGAAATGATGTTGAGGAAATTAATGGGATTGAAGGCCGATAAATTCCCAGGGCCTGATAATCTAGTACTTAAGGAAGTGATCCTAGAAATAGTGGATGCATTGGTGGTCATCTTCCAAGATTCTATAGTCTATGGAACAGTTCCTACAGATTAGAGGGTAGCTAATGTAACCCTGCTTCTTCTTGGGCAGTCCCTCAGGGTCGAGAATTAATATTTGAAAATGGAGGTAGAGTGAAAACAGGGAATTATAGACCAGTAAGCCTGATGTTGACAGTGGGGTATTTTCTAGAATCCATTATCAAAGATTTTATAGGAGAGCACTTGGAAAACACTGGCAGGATCAGACAGCATCAGTTCGGATGAATGAAAAGGAAAGCCTGCTTGACAAATCTACCGGAATGCTTTGAGAATGTAACTACGAGAGTTGATGAACGAGAGCCAATGGATGTGGTTTACTTGGACTTTCAGAAGGCTTTCAACAAAGTCCCCCATAATAGATTAACGTGTAAAATTAAAGCACATGAGATTAGAGGTAGTGTATTGATATGGATAGGAAACTGGTTGGCAGACAGGAAACAAAGAGTAGGGGTAAATGGGTCTTCTTCTAAATGGCAGGCAGTGACTAGTGGAGTACCGCAGAGATCGATGATGGGACCCCATCTATTCACAATATATATTGGCTGTCTGGATACAGAATTGGCTGGCCGAAAGAAGACAGCGAGTGGCAGAGGACGCAAAGTATTCCGCCTGGAGGTCGGTGACCAGTGGTGTCCCGCAAGGACCTGTTCTGGGACCTCTGCTCTTTGTGGTTTTTATAAATGACTTGGATGAGGATGTGGAAGGGTGGGTTAGTAAGTTTGCCGATGACATGAAGGTTGGTGGAGTTGCAGATAGTGTTGAGGGTTGTTGCAGGTTACAACAGAACATTGACAGGATGCAGAGCTGGGCTGAGAAGTGGCAGATGGAGTTCAACCTTGATAAATGTGGTGATTCATTTTGGAAGGTCGAATTTGAATGCTGAATGCAGGGTTAAAGGTAGGATTCTTGGAAGTGTGGAAGAAGAGAGGGATCTTGGGGTCCACGTACATAGATCCCTCAAAGTTGCCACCCAGGTTGATAGGATTATTAAGAAGGTGTATGGTGTGTTGGCTTTCGTTAACAGAGGGATTGCGTTTAAGAGCCGCGAGGTTTTGCTGCAGCATTATAAAACCTTCGTTAGACAACACTTGGAATATTGTGTCCAGTTCTGGTCGCCTCATTTTGGGAAGAATGTGGATGCTTTGGAGAGGGCACAGAGGAGATTTACCAGGATGCTGCCTGGACTGGAGGGCATGTCTTATGGAGAAAGGTTGAGGGAGCTAGGGCTTTTCTCACTGGAGCGAAGAGGGAAGAGAGGTGACTTGATAGAGGTGTACAAGGTGATGAGAGGCATGGATAGAGTGGATAGCCAGAGACTTTTCCCCAGAGTGGAAATGGCTGTCACGAGGGGGCATAATTTTAAGGTGATTGGAGGAAGGTATAGGAGAGATGTCAGAGGTAGGTTCTTTACACAGAGAGTGGTGGGTGTATGGAATGCACTGCCAGCAGAGGTGGTGGAGTCAGAGTCATTAGGGACATTTAAGCGACTCTTAGGCACATGGACAACAGTAAATTGAAGGGGTGTAGGTTAGGTTGATCGTAAGTTAGGATAAATGGTCGGCACAACATCGTGGGCTGAAGGGCCTGTACTGTGCTGTACTGTTCTATGTTCTATATTAATAATTTAAATGGAATCTCTCCTAAGTTTGCAGATGACACAATGCTGGGCGGGAGGGTGAGCTGTGAGGAGGATGCAGAGATCCTTCAGTGTGGTGTGTGGGCAAATGAATGGCAGATGCAGTGAGTTTGGGGGAAGGGATAAAGTGGGGGGGGGAAGAAAAATAGTTCCGTGTTTTGTTTTGACTTGTTTAAAATTTCAGTCTTTCTAATTCAGTGATTTACGTCGCGATGTTCGGGAAAAAGAGGGTTTTTTTTTCTTGTGTAATTTGATTTTGATCTATTGCTTTATGTACTGGGTTACAAAGGAAAAAACTTTTCAGTTGCAATGGGGGGTTTTCTTTTCTGTAAGAAAGATGGTTGATTCTTCCCACGCATTATATTTGCTTAAGCTGGTTGAAGCAGCTTCTATTGTGTTTGATTCTGTTTTAAGGTGATGGAACTGATAAGAGTCGGTTAAAGGGGGCGGGGTGGGGCCCTGTTGCCTGTGTGTTGGAGCATGGTTGTTATTGTGTTGAGTGCTTGTGCTATGTTTAAGGGGGATGGAATCTGGCAGATGGCAGGTTATTTGACGCCAGAGTTGGAGGGGAGCTGATGGGCTAGCTGGATAGTTAGTTCACAGGAGCAAAGTGGGGGGAGAGCTGAGGAAAGACGAAGTGGGGCGGATGCGGGAGGGGAGGGGCACTGCTGACGGGTAAGGGACAGCTAGGAGACTGAAGATGGAGATCAGATGGCGGTCGCCGCCAAGGGCCGGATCAAGTGAGGTGCGGGACACAGGCTAGGAGCTGGCCTAGGAAAGGTCATGGCTGATCGACAGGGAAGGGGGACAAAAGCCCCCCCGATCAGACTGGTTACGTGGAATGTTCGTGGACTGAACAGGCCGGTTAAGAGAGCTTGTGTGTTCGCACATCTGAGACAGTTAAAAGCGGACGTGGCCATGTTACAGGAGGCACACTTGAAGCTGGGAGACCAAATTAGATTAAAGGAGGGATGGGTCGGCAAGTGGTTCATTCAGGACTGGACTTTAAAACAAGGGGGGTGGCTATCCTGGTTAACAAAAGGGTGACATTCGTGATGGGGACGATAGAGGCAGACCCAGGAGGCAGATTTGTTATGGTTAGCAGGAAGCTAGAGGGAATGGCAATGGTGCTGGTGAACATAAATGCTCCAAACTGGGATGATGTCGCGTTTGTCATGAAGGTGCTGGGAAAGATCCCAGACCTTGACTTGCACCAGCTGATCATGGGTGGTGACTTTAATACGGTCCTGGACCCGAGGTTGGACCGGTCGAGTGCTAGGTCGGGGAAGCTATCAGCAATGGCAAAGGAACTGCGGTGGTTCATGGAGCCCATGGGGGGGGGGTGGATCCGTGGAGATTTGAGAGACCAAGGAGCAGGGAATATTCATTCTACTCCCATGTACATAAGGCGTACTCCAGGATAGATTTCTTAGCAGGGGTTGAGGACACTGAGTACTCAGCAATTGTGCTCTCACATCATGCACCAGACTGGATAGACCGACGGGCAGGCATGGGAATGCCCCAGCACCCACATTGGAGACTAGATACAGGGCTGTTAGCGGATGAGGAAATCTGTGAGCGAGTGAGAGAGGCCATTCGGGGGTACATAAAGATCAATGCACGGGAGAGACTGCAGCTGGGGTGGTCTGGGAGGCACTGAAAGCGGTTATTAGAGGGGAATATATTTCGATTCGAGCCCACAGGGATAAAACTGAGTGGCTGGAGCTGGGCAGGTTGGTAGGAGAAATCTTACAGGTGGACAGGAGATATTCGGAGTCTCCAAATGAGGAGCTCCTGAAGGAGCGTCAGAGACTTCAAATGGAGTTTGGGCTCCTTTCCACAGGAAAGGCGGAGGGTCCGCTGAGGAGGGTTAAAGGGACAATATATGAACATGGGGAGAAAGCCATCAGCACATCAGCTGAGGAAACAGGAGGCGGCGAGAGAAATAGGGAAAATAAAGGATATGATGGTGACGGACCCGGGGATGGTGAATGAAGTGTTCCGGGAATTTTATAGCCAGCTATACGAGTCGGAACCCCCGGATGGGGAGGAGGGCATGAATCAATTCCTGGGGAGGCTAGAGTTCCCGAAGGTAAATGAGGAGCTGGTGGAGGCCCTGGGGGGTCCGACTGGGCTTGGGGAGGTGATAGGTGGACTGGGGGCGATGCAATCGGGTAAAGCCCTGGGACTTGATGGGTTCCCAATGGAATTTTAGAAGAAGTTCTCTGGGTTACTGGGGCCGCTCCTGGTTAAGGCTTTTAACGAGTCCAAGGAGCTGGGAGTACTCCCCCAAATGTTATCACAGGCATCAATTTCTCTCCTCCTGAAGCGTGGCAAGGATCCGGAGAGCTGTGGATCGTACAGGCCAATTTCCGTCTTGAATGTAGATGCCAAATTATTAGCAAAGATCCTGGCCACCGAATAGAGGATTGTGTCACGGAGGTAATTGGGGGGGATCTGACGGTATTTGTAAAGGGCAGGCACCTAACACCCAACATTACACGGCTTCTTAATGTAATTATGATGCCAGCGGAGGGGCCGAGACTGAGGTGGTAGTTGCCATGGACGCGGAGAAGGCTTTCGACCGGGTGGAGTGGAAGTATCTATGGGATATTTTAGGCAGGTTTGGGTTTGGGCAGGGATTTGTGGAGTGGGTCCGATTATTGTACCAGGCTCCGGTGGCAAACGTAAGAACTAACTGAGTTTGGTCGGAATACTTTAGTCTATGTCGGGGGACAAGGCAGGGATGCCCGCTCTCCCCATTACTGTTTGCCCTGGCCATAGAACCCTTAGCAATGCCTGAAAGCAGCGAATGCCTGGTGGGGTATAGTGAGAAGGGGAGGGGGGTGGAACACAGGGTCTCTCTCTATGCGGACGATTTGCTTCTTTATGTCATGGACCGGTGGGGGGGAGGATGAACGGAATCATGGAGGTATTAGGAGAATTTGGGCGATTTTTAGGCTATAAGTTAAATATGGGAGAAAGCGAGATGTTCGTGATCCAGGCACGGGGGCAGGAAAGGAGGCTGAAGGAGCTACCTTTTAAAGTGGTTGGGAAGAGTTAGGTATCTGGGGTTTCAAGTGGCCAAGGATTGGGGGCAGTTAAATCCAATTAGCTTCACAAGTTAAATTTGGGCAAAGCATTGGATCATATGAGAAGAGATTTTCGTAGATGGGACATGCTCCCACTGACACTGGCAGGGAGGGTTCAGACGGTGAAGATGACGATCCTTCCGAGACTGCTTTTCTTTTTTCAGTGTCTCCCGATTTATGTCCCAAAGGCTTTTTTCAGAAGCGTGAATGCGGCAATATGGAGGTTTATATGGGTGGGTAAAACCCCGAGAGTAAAGAGGGCACTCCTGGAACAGGCCCGCGGGGAAGGGGGATTGGCTCTCCCGAGCTTTATTAGCTATGACTGGGCTGCCAACATGTTGATGGTCAGGAAGTGGGTAGTGGAGATGGGGTCGGTCTGGGAGCGGATGGAGGCAGCATCCTGCAATGGTACGAGACTGGAGGCTTTACTGACGGCGCCCCTGCCATTCTCGCCGGCTCGGTACTCCACAAGTCCTGTGGTGGTGGCAGCCCTGAGGGTGTAGGGGCAATGGAGGCAGCATGTGAGACTGGAGGATCTGGAGGATCACCGATCTGTGACAATCACCGGTGTGTCCCGGGAAGGGGGGGGTTGCTGGATGGGGGCTTTGAGGTATGGCAGGGGGCAGGGATTGAGAGGTTTGGGGATCTATTCATCTAGGAGGTCTTTCTGACCTTGGAGACATTAGAGGAGGAGTTTGATTTGCCGGGTGGGAACGGGTTTCGGTACCTTCAAGTGCAGGACTTTGTACGGAGACAGCTCCCAAGCTTTCCTCGCCTCCCCCTGAGGGGACTACAGGATAAAGTGCTGTCAAAAACAGGGGTTGAAGGTGGGAAAGTTTTGGAGATATACAGGGAATTGTTAGAGTAGGAAGGAGCCCCGATCAGAGAGGTGAAGAGGAAGTGGGAAGAGGTGCTAGGAGGGGAGCTGGAAACTGAACTGTCGGAAAAAGCCTTGAAAAGGGTAAATGCATCCTCGTCCTGTGCTAAACTCAGCTTGATTCAGTTCAAGGTAGTTCACAGGGCCCACATGACGGTAGCCTGGATGAGTAGGTTCTTCGATGAGATGGAGGACTGATGTGGGCGGTGTGGGGGTAGCCCGACCAACCGTGTTCATATGTTTTGGGCATGTCCAGAACTGAGGGTATTCTGGCAGGGATTTGCGGATGTTATGTCAGGTCCTGGAAGGTAGGGCAACTCCGAGTACAGAATTGGGAATATTTGGGGTGTTGGAGGATCCGGGGGCAAAGGGGGGGGAGAATATCCTGGCCTTCTCCTCCCTGGTGGCTTGGAGACGGATCTTGCTGAGATGGAGGGACTCGGAGCCCCCGAAATCAGGAGTGTGGGTCAGCGATATGGTAGAGTTTCTCAATCTGGAGAAAATCAAGTTCGCTCTGAGAGAATCAATACAGAGATTCGCCCGGAGTTGGCAGCCGTTCATCGATTTCTTCAACAAAAATTGAACGTCAGCAGTAAGGGGGTAAAGGGAAGGGGGGGCGGGGGGGGGGGGGGGGGGGGGGGGGGGGGAGAAAAACAGGAGGCATGGTAATGTTAAATAAGGACAGGGTACTTAGTATACGGGTAATTGGGGACAGGGCAGGAGAAGTGGGGGACATGGTTTATTGTTTGTTGTTCTTTTAGGGGGTATTTTGTGCGTCGACCCGCGCGGTTGTTTTAGGAATGTCAACATGTTAAATTGCGAAAATTACAAATGCTTCAATAAAATATTTTCAAAACAAAAGAGACTGGACCGCTGTGAGACAACAGTACTAACCACCCTGCCACCCAGACCTTTATTGTTAGAAACCAAAAGTAACATTGACTATATAATTACGTCAGTCAGCAACTAATACTCAAGTTAATGCTTCTTAATATCTTAATGTAACCAACCTCACGTCATATATATACTGTGCAGCATGCTTTTCACAGAATGATATTATTTTCAGGAAACAGTCTAAAGTCACTCCTAGCTTCCAAAGGGGTTCACATATCCCTGTTTCAGTGAGTCCAATGCCTGTGAAAGGTCCTCTCCTTCAGTTCTTTAAGAATTATGCAGCATTGTGGCCCACTCCAATAATTTCTTCTCCCAGCCTCACCAAGACAAATCTTCTTGTGTCCTTAAATCACTGTGGGTTAATTCCTGTTGACCAATGGATAAGCTTTCCCCAGCATTCTGCTCAGCAACTAACCGAGATAATAGCCGTTTCCCCTTTGCAGACCACAGAAACTGCTGTTCTGCCTCTCTCTCTCTCTATCTCTCCCTGTTCAAAGTCTCTGAGTGAAAGTCTGCAATAATAAGAACAACTGCTTCATCTTTTGTTTTCAGGTGTTAAACCTGGCATGTGCATTTAATAGCAGACAATCTGGGCGCCCATTCTCCACGGTAACCAAACAACACATGCTTGTTGGCGGGCGGAATACGTAGTTGATCACATGACTCTTCATTAATTGATTCTACCTAGAATTAGAGAGAAAATCCAAAACATAATCTTATAAAACATCACATTCGGCACAGTGTATAGGGCACATTGCTCATGCCAACCATGTAAACACATGAAAGTATTTAGAATATTTTACTATTCTGTGCTTATCTTCAGTTTCAAACCAACTCGGACTTTTTTATGTTGTCTGACTGCCCATTTACTATGGTAGTTGTAAAGTCTTGTTTTAACATGACTCTGGCAATTCCTTGTCATCACCCCAGAGGAATTCTTGTTCTCTGAAAGATTTGTATATGCCAACTTTATCTCACTTTTAATTGGGCGTGCATGTTTAGCCTTATTCGCGGGTTACTGGGGTGAGGGTGTGGACCGAGGTAAAATCCTCTTGCGAATAGTCGGTGCACACTCAGTGGGCTGAATGGCCTCGTTCTGCACTGTAGGGATTCTGATGAACAATCACTACTTTGATCGGCTACGTATTTTGTCTAACTCGTTCTGTAACTTCAGAGCTAGCTTGATATGTTTTAGTTTCCTGCTCATTTAATTGATTTAACCCTTTAACATTTGGTATCAGGCTTGTATAATTCTGACTCCTAGACCTTCTTCATCTCTGCCCAAATGCCAATATTTGCCAATTCCTCAGCCCAATCAGTTATTTCATTACCTTTCTACCAGTAACTGCAACTTTTTATTTCCTTCTCTCACTGCGATCGGGATAGGGTGGGAGACAATTGAGGGAGGAAGGGTGAGGTGGCGATTATATTGGGACGATGGTGATTTAGAGGGAAGGGGAGACTCTGACACTGCAGTTCTTGGCTTGACCCCACATTTCTGTAAGTAATTTGTGAATAAATTAACTTTTTTTCATTGTCATGGCTCCAGTGGTCCCTTTCAGAACTGCTGGTTAAATGACATGTAGATCATATTTTACTGAATGTAGGTGGCCCAGTGCCAGGTGCATTCAGAGCAGACCAATTTGCAACAGGGACGTCATACAGGTGCTACGCTCATTTGCATGAAAAAAGGGCCAGGCATAGCTGGGTGCCTCCTTCTCTTCTTTTAGCGATATACACTTCCAGCCAGAACTTGCATGTTCATGCTGTCCGCTATAATGGATGCTTTGGCATCCGGTTTGCAAACAAAATTTTGCATGGCACTATTAAATTTCTGTGCCAATATTTTCTTTCTGTTTCTAAACAAACCACTTCCTTAACTTTGATAGGTTTGTTTCTAAAGTATTATGTCTGCAAATTAATGTTAGCTCTGTTTTGCATGTTGCCTGACCTGGGAGTGTCAAATACCAGCATTGTGTGGAAAATTGTAGAATGTTGTTCCTTTTCTCAGGCCTTCCATTAATCATCTTGAGCATAAAGCATAATCAAAATAGGAATTGTTTAATATTGAAGTTTACAAAATGGTTTTCACCTGTTTTTATGAGATGCAAATACGGCAGAAATGGTGCTATTGCTTTAAATTCTTTCTTCCCCCTGTTGCAATTGAAAATATTGTTGTGCCACAGTCTATCATTACTGATCTTTGTTTGAAATGATGGGTGGGAACACAGCAGAAATGTATTTTTGCCTTACTGAAGTCTGTGTAGCAGGTGAAAATTAAGTCCCAGGCTCATCTGTGCTGCAGATGTGCAGAGATTTACATTAGCAACTTTTCTTTCCCTTTTCTCGCCCACACATAGACAAATCCAGCAGCAATATAAACAAGCGCCAGAAACTCTACCAAGAATTCCTCAGCTCCATTGACCAAACAGGGGAGCTGCTGGGCTGGCTTGAAGAGGATGATGCTGATGAAGTCAAACAGGAGCGGCTGGAGGTGGGTGGAGCAGTCTTTGCTGACCACAGGGATTCATTGTGCCAGAATGAGTCTGTTCACATTGATAAATTCTGATGTTGTGAAAATTTGAGGTTTCACCAACATCTGCTTTCTTGACATTTTATCAGAGTAAAATGATTACATTGCGAATTGGACGAAACATGTGTTTTCCCTGGCATCTTGCTTTCACGCTGCATTTTTTAAACCACACAACAATATTTTACTGTGAGTTTTCCAGTAGGTCTGCACCTTAACAAAAACTTTCAGAAGTTGAAACCATGCTCTTTAAAGAAATTACTTCCTTGACATCTTAGGGTCAATTTGCTACTTGACCTTAGGATGTTGGAAAAATAAATGTCCAGTTGTGTTTCTTTATATGAATAGCCCTGAAATAGAAGTTTCTTTGCTCAGCCACTGATCATTATTTTTTTTAAAGTGTTGGTCATGGCTGAGGAAATTACTATACACCCCTTCTAGGTTTAAGCCTGAAGAAAATGTGCCCTGGGAATTTTATGAGCTACTACTGGACGACCTGTTCAGGTAGCGGACATCAAAAGCTCCTCTTTTGTATGCTGGGACACTGACTGCTTTAGGTTTTAAAATCATGGTGGAATGCAGTCTCTGGCCTTACTGTGAGTTGTATCAGACAGCCCAACTTCAATAATCCTAGTTTGCCTCTGTTTCTTCAGCTCTATATAGCAAAGCAGACTTTCTGCCTGACCACTGCTTCTTTGTATTTTCTCTTCCACTTCCCTAACTCAGTATGAAATGAGTAAGCTTTGAATGTTTTATTCCCCCAGACTCTTAAATTGTTTCTAAACTTCTCTACCTCACATTTTTTTCTCTGTACCTTTCAAGTAATTCTGAAAGTCGATTTCCTCAGACAATGCATCTAGTCCTTTTTATTAAAAAAATATTATTGGGATGTGAACATCAGCGACACATCAGCATTTCATCCCTAATTTCTCTTGATAAGGAGGTGGTGAGGGAGATTCTTTAACCACTGCAGTCCATGTGCTGTAGATAGATCACTATTAGTGGGTAGCACGGTAGCACAGTGATTAGCACAATTGCTTCACAGCTCCAGGGTCCCAGGTTCGATTCCCGGCTTTGGTCACTGTCTGTGCGGACTCTGCACGTTCTCCCCGTGTCTGCGTGGGTTTCCTCTGGGTGCTCTGGTTTCCTCCCACCGTTCAAAGATGTGCAGGCTAGGTGGATTGGCCATTCTAAAATTGCCCTTAGTGTCCAAAAGGTTAAGTGGACGTAGATGAGGAGGAAGATGGTGCTGAGAAGGAAGACGAAACAGATGGACATGCAGTGAAGTGTCCAGCTGTGGAGCTGGGTGAAGTTGCAAAGAAGAGGCAAAAGACCAAAAATGGAGAGTCAACAGAACCCAAGGCAGAAGCTTAAACATTCCTTTGTTTGAATTTTTAGAGTGGAGGCATGTGCTTGAGTAGGGTGCTCTTTCCAAGGGTCGGTGCAAACTCGATGGGTCGAATGCCCTCCTTCTGCACTGTAAATTCTATGATCACAAAGAATGTTACTCACATCTTTGGCTGCATCATTGCTGTGAGCAGGGCAGAGACAAGCCTGGGGAGATTCAAACTGGTAATTATCGAAGCATAGTATGGTTTCATCATAGAGGCAAGCCATTTGAGCTGCCATGTTGCTGGAGCACTTGTGTTGCTGGATTCGGAGTTCAGAGTGTGGAATTACAAGAGAAATGATTGCCATTGAATAAAGATGATGATGTGTTCAAGGAGCTTGGAGAAGAAAGGGAGGTTAGTAATGACACAGTTTTGACAAGGAAGGGTCAAAGGTGATCTTTTTGAATGGTGGCATGACGATTGCAGCTTTTATGGGAAGAGAGATACAGTACAAACCATTGATAAAAAGCTAGAATGTGATTGAGAAGTAATTGAATGACCTGGAGTTTATTAACAAGGGAGTCATAGGACATGGAGTAGGAAGGAAAGGGGAGTTGAGACTACAGCCATATCAGCCATGATCTTATTGTATGGCGGAACAGGTTCAAGAGCCAATGGAAGATAATCCATATTTACAAAGGAGTTTTGATCTCCCATTGTCAAGGCTATCAAGATGCCACTGAAACACATAGGGAGCCTTAGCACCAGCACACGCCTTGCAAATTGAGTTTCATTACTCCTTTGTTTCTGGTTCACTTCTGGAATCATAAGGTCTCATAGCCTATTCTCTTTTTTTCTGACAGTTCAAACAATAGCAAATTGGATGTCCATCAGGCAAACTGCCTTGAGGATTCCCCTAGTAATCCGCTTTCAGAGATAGCTAGAGGTTTGGCCAACTTGTAGGTCAAGTGACTTCTCCTGACATTTTAAAACGGTGCATTTGCAGTTTTACCTGTTTTGTTTCTTTTTTACAATCCCAGGACATTACACCAGCCAAGGAAACTAATGAGTAATAGTTCACGTTGCACAAGACACATTGTTATGATAGTGCATGAGATCCGCAGTGATTTCCTCATGAGTTTGGAGAGCAGGTTTTCCTAAGTCAGATTTCTTTTCTGCAATTGTTTCACTAGGCATTCTTTTCCTGGTTTGTCTTAAGTTATAATAATAATACTCTTTATTGTCGCATGAACACCGCTTGCATGAACACTGCAATGATGTTTCTGTGAAAAGCCCCTAGTCCCCACATTCTGGCGCCTGTTTTGGGTACGCAGAGGGAGAATTCAGAATGTCCAAATTACCTAACAGCACATCTTTCGGGACTTGTGGGAGGAACCCGGAGGAAACCTACGCAGACACAGGGAGAACGTGCAGATTCTGCACAGACAGTGACCCAAGCCGGGAATCGAACCTGGGACCCTGGCACTGTGAAGCAACAGTTCTAACCACTGTGCTACTGTGCAATTCCTGCATTAGGTTGTTCTGTCACTGGCATCCTCCCCAGAATAGTCAGGCGGATTGCCAGCCTGATCACCTTGTTCAGTGGCGTTCTGGTCACCTCCACATTCCTCATCCAGTCTCTCCTCAAAGAGGTACACAATTTCTGGAACTTCCTCCTGTGGCTGCAGGTGTGGAACATTTTTAGGAGGACTGGCTTGGACCATTCCTGTTTCATTTGGGATTCTAATGCAACAGGTTAATGAAGGAGCTGCAACTCTCCAAGCTTCTCTGCTGAATACAGTACAATCTTGATTGTGAATAACGCGTTGGTAAGTTTTCTTCCCTTATAACAAAGTGTGGCAGTTATTTGCCCTTGCATCTTCAGTGGGATGCCCCCAGACAGGGGGACTGAGTGTTTGAAGGCTGGAGAAACGCGGGGTTCAGCCACTGTACTACATCGGAAAGAATTAATACCCACCCCCTCCCTTTTCTACTTTAAAATTTGAGTTGTGGCCATTGACTTTAATATCCTTGCTCCAAAAATTCCCTTGGATTTTGAAACCTCGCTCAAGAAAGGCACTCTATGTTCGTCAATAACTTCTATTTCTTGGAGACCGATCCCTCCGTAATTTTTTTAAACTCCTGGCGGAATAGCACTCGGCGTTTATGACGACACCTCGAGAGTACTGGGCACTGGGAGCTACTGCTCCTTCTTCGGTCTGGGTCTGCTCTTTAGAGGGTGCGCTGATGAGTCTATTGCTCACATCTGGACAGAGTCAGTAGTCTGACTTCACAGTGCTTGCCTATCACCCTGAATTAAATCTCTGTTCTGCTTCCGTAGCTGAGCATGTGAAATGAAAATGAATGAATGAAATGAAAACCGCTTATTGTCACGAGTAGGCTTCAAATGAAGTTACTGTCAAAAGCCCCTAGTCACCACATTCCGGCGCCTGTTCGGGGAGGCTGGTACGGGAATTGAACCGTGCTGCTGGCCTGCCTTGGTCTGCTTTCAAAGCCAGCGATTTAGCCCTGTGCTAAACCAGCCTCTGGCATGTCTCGCTAATTGTACTGCCAATGTGAAATCCTCCTAGATTCCAAAAAATCGGATAAAGCTTCATCAAACACTTTAGCTCCAATGGGGTCTCGGATTAGTTCGATCTTTAGAGCCCTGTACTCGCAACTGTCAGCAAAATGATTAGTAAAATCTGTATTACTCAATGGGCACAAAGGGTGAAACTGATACCTTTTACCAGTAAAACATTTAATGATGTCTTGGAGGAAGTCAGCTGCTTGATTGTACTGATACCCCCAGCCTCTTTGCACATGAGCAGTCTTCATCAAAGACCTCCGCTTCCTCCTCTAATGCCCCATCTCAATAATCTTTTAGCTCTGTACAATACTGAACTCTTCTCGCATCGCCTTTACCTCCCTATTAGCAATTCTCCCAATGTACAGTGATCATAAACATTACTCCCATTTGTTTTTGGAGGAGGCTGTTGTTAATGACACTGCATTTCTCATCTGCATCTTCTATTGTTTTATTTGTCATTACTGTATCTCTTTTGCCTTGTATCATCATTCCCATCCTGCCTTCCACTCTAGAACAGACCTTCCTTTTTGTTCTTTTCTCCCCTCCTCTCCCTGTCCCTGTAGTTGCTTAAAAGCTGTTAAATCTCGTCTAAATAACATCGAAAAGTCATCAACCTGAAACATTAATTGTTTCTCCCACCACTGATGCTGCCTGCCAAGCTGGGTGCAATCAGACTTTTGATTTTGCTTTCTAGCATCCATAGATAGAAACTTTCCACCCCATGAGGAGGCCATTCGGCCCATCATGTTTGTCAGTTGAAAAAGAGCAGTGTAGTCTTAGCCCCACTGTCCAGCTCTTGGTACGGAGCCCCATGGGTTATGGAAATTCAAATACACATCAAAGTATCTTTTAAATACAATGAGTGTTTTTGACACTGCTCCCCTGTCAAGGAGTTTGTTTTAATTAATTTGTGTGATGTCAGCATCGTTGGCTGAGCCAGCATTTATTGCCCATCCCTAATTGCTCTTGGACTGGTTGCCATGCTAGGCCATTTCAGAGGGTATTTATGGGTCACCCACATTGCTGTGGACCTGGAGCCACATATAGGTCAGACCAGGTAAGGATTGCAGAGTTCCTTCCTTGAATTACATCAATGTTTTTTTTACGACAATTGACAATAGTTTCATGGTCATCATCAGACTTTTAATTCCAGATTTTTATTGAATTCACATTTCTCCAAATGCTGTGGTGGAGTTCAAACATGAATACCCAGGGCATTTCCCTGGGTCTCTGGAATACGATGCCATCATTTTCCTGTGTGTTCCAAACTCTGGGTGAAAATGTATTTTTCTCAATACCCCTTTAATCCTTCTGATAATTGCTTTCAATCTATATCCCTGTTATTGCCTTCTCTGCTAAGGAATATAGGTTTTTCCATCCACTCTATCTAGGTGTCTCATAATTTTATGAATGTCAACTGAATCTCCTTTTAGTCTCTGTCCGAAGAAAGAAACCCAGCCCATCAAATCCTTCCTTAGAGTTAAAATTCCCATTTCTGGCAACAACTTTGTAAACCTCTTCTTTAATACAATCATATTTTTTGTGTAATGTGGTGACCAAAACTCTTTGCATACTCGAGCTGTGGCCTATCTGTTGTTTTGTACAGGTCTAGCATCCCAGTTTCACTCTTTTATCTCTCATCTGCGCTCCCAGTCTTGCTCTTTAATCGCCCTGCTCCACTCTCAATCTCGTTCCTGTATCTCTCCCTCCGCTCTCAGTCTCGCTCTTTTATCTTTCGATTCTGCTATTGGTCTTGCTCTTCTATCTCCCTGCCTCTGCTTTTTTAACCCACAGTTCTGCTCTCCGCCTCTCTCTTTTATCTCCGATTCTGCTCTCAATATCGCTCTTTATCTCCCTGCTTCGCTCTCAGTCTCGCTGTTTTATCTTTCGGGTCTGCTCTCAGTCCCACTCTTTTATCTCCCTGGCTCTGCTCTCATTCTCGCTCTTTTATCTTCCTGGCTCCGCTCTCAGTCTTGCTCTTTAATCTCCCTCTCCACTTCTCAGTCTCACTCTTTTATCTCTCCAGTTCTGCTCTCAGTCTCACTCTTTTATCTCCCTGCTCCACTCTCAATCTCACTCTATTTATCTCTCCAGTTCCACTCGATCTTGTTCTTTTATCACCCTGGCTCCGCGCTCAATCTCGCTCTTTTTTGTGCTGTTTTATCTCCGCAGCTGCACTCTTTTTTACATTTTCTGCCTGTGCTGCTACCTTCAAGGACCTCTGAACAGGCACTTCAGTCTCTGTATATTTTGCAGTTGCTTACTGTAATTCTGTTACATTTTACAGAAATAATTTTCACCCACAAAGTGTCAAGCACTTACTAAGCATGTAATTGTTCAATTAGTTTTTAATCTGTAAAATTACTATGTTAAATATTATGAAACAGCACAAATTTAAATAAGGATTTCAGGGACAGTATTTTTATATTGTATCTTTCATCTACATTATACTGTGTTAATTCAGTTCATCCACAGTATTAGAATGTGAAAATTGCCTCAAATTTTAAAACACAAAGGCCCTTTGTATGCAGTCATTTAAGAAACACGGCTGTTTTTATTTTTGTTCTAATGATTGGTTTGAAACAAATTTCTTAAGAATCTTTAATCCCTTTAGGCTGCAGCAAACATTTTGATCCAGCTTCAAAATAATGCAGCCAATTACTTTTGTCACCCAGAGAGCTGAGCGCCAAACTCGAATGATGGATTCGTCCCAATATGCAGAGTACTCCGAGAGCCGCCAGCTGAGTTTTGGTGAGTACAGTCAAACCTTGGTAAATGTGAACAGAGTTAACTAAATTCCTCCAGTTATGTTACCAATCTCATTTTTACATTGTATCTAAAATGATAAGACTGCTTCTGTATTTTCACAAATAATATGCGCATATGTGATATTAGGGGCAAAACTGATGTGATTGAGGTGGTTAAAGGAGGACGGGTTCCCTACCCAAGCTCCTCCATGAACCTCATCGCCATCATGTTCCCCTTTCAAGTTACTTCTTAAAATCATGTTATGGTTAAGCTTTTGGTCATCACTCCTAACATCGTCTCCTTTGAGTTGACATCTATTTATTTCTGATTGCATCCCTTGCGTTAACCTTCTACATTTAAAGGTCATGTATAAAAGGAAGTTGTTCATGTATTGCAACATTGAGCATGATTCCAGTTCTTATGAAAATGGAGTGGGAGATTACAGTTAATTACAATTATGTGGGAAACTAGTCACTTCTATGTAATTACAGTGGGGTGGAAGACTAGTCACTGCAATGTAAGTACAGTGGGTAGGGTATTGGGTTGAGATACAAGTCACTGCATCCATAAGTAGAGTTGGCAACGGTTGCACTCAACATCCATTGTCTGTGCCTATAATCTTTTGTTCTATTTTATCCCATCCAAATCTCTTGTATCACTTTGTCCAAAGCATTTCTTTGTTTGACTGGAAAGTAGAAGTGTTATCTTGTGCCTGGGTAACTATAAAGCCAAATGTTCAGGAGAAATACTCAGCCATATATAAATGAGGTAATTGGGTAGGTTTATGGAAAGCATAGATTCATCAGGTCATCAAAGATAAAATTAACATTTTTTTTATTTTGACAAATTTTGTTATCAAGAAAGTTAAATATTTCAAGTTTATGATTACAAATGTAGTTAGTATTTGAGGGAGCAGAATTTTGTAATTTTACACTTGAAAACATTGTTTTGTAAGTTGAGAACTTTACACGTTTAAGGGCTGATGCAATGAAATTGTGCCAGGAGCGGTTATTGAGAATTTAAGTTCAATTATCTGACCATTAACATTAATGGTAAGGCCTCGTGCCTAAATTTCCTTTATGCGCTCTCAGTGAGTGGGGCTCCCTACTAGCATTTAATTTTGTAAAATTATCTTTAACAGTAATTTGAAATGAATAGTATAATTTCACAGAAGATAATTGTAGGTTCTGTACATTATTCAAGAGTGAAGGAGTTAATATCTTGCAGTCAGTGCAACTGAACAAGCTCTGGACCATTAGCAACTAGTGCACATTGACTGATCACAAATAACCTCAGCACAAAAGGAATCTTTTCTTAACTAACAGTGCATCTAGCTTTTAAAACTTCCTGCCGTGATGTCCATTCATTTCAGGCCAACTTGGCTACAGCTCCACATTCCAAGGCTAAATACTGTGTTCACATAATTAATGCTTATCGACATTTATAACGTAGTTACTGGAAGTGTTTGTGAACTAGTACAATAACAGGTTGTAAATTAGAAAGCTTGCTCACTACCTCGAGATGTTGTTAATAGATGAGTAAGAGTTAGGTTAAAGGTTACAAACGTTGAAGAAAGCAATTAAATCATGACAAAGTTGCACATGATTTTAACGCAGACGAAAACAGAATAATCGTCATTATTTAAACAGACTCCCTTTCTGTGGACTCAAAGGTTGCAACAACTCTCTCAATCTCATTTTCATTGAGACTTACGAGAATAATTATTTTGGAATATCTGAAACCTGGTTCATTAGATACAGTATTTCAAATAACACATTGCACTGAACAATAGCACAGGCATTCTGGAGCAAAACAAACTGCTGCACCTTTATACATGTTTTTGTTTCTCTAGCGAATGCTGAGAAGTAATTTACGTTGCTGGGTTAGTTATTGAGCTGTTAAAACAAGTGCTTTTTGCTGGGATCTGAAATAGTTGGTCACTATGTTTTGAACTAAAACTCCGCAAAATGTCTTTATCCCTTCCTGCCTTTGAAGTGCAGCTGCTCTGACACAGTCATAGTCTGGGATTCATTCTCAGCAGAAAATATCATTGTGTGGTGCTGGTCGTGATCAGCAAAATGTATATATAGGATCCAACAGAAACGAGTGGTTTATGGAATGGGTGCAAATGAGTTATATTGAACATCAAACTAACGATTTATTATCCATCCATCACCAGTTCCTGACATTTACTTTTTCTGACAGATTCCTATCTTTAATAATAATAATCTTTATTGTCAGAAGTAGGCTCAGTAGTGGACTCGCCAACACTAAGGGCATTCAAATGGTCATTGGATAGACACATAGACAATAAGGGAATAGTGTAGATGGGCTTTAGAGTGGTTTCACAGGTCGGTGTGACATCGAGGGCCGAAGGGCCTGTACTGCACTGTAATGTTCTATGTTCTATAATCAGTTACAATGTAATAATAATAATCGCTTATTGTCACAAGTAGGCTTCAATAAAGTTACTGTGAAAACCCCTAGTCGCCACATTCCGGCGCCTGTTTAGGGAGGCTGGTATGGGAATTGAACCCGCGCTGCTAGCATTGTTCTGCATTATCAGCCAGCTCTTTAGCCCACTGTGCTAAACCAGCCCATGCTGAATTTTTAAACACCTGAAGGGTGGATGATATATTTAAAAAAAAGTTAATCTTTTGATGTGGCTTTTTCTTTTTCTTTGAAAAAGAAGTTTCCATTTGTGACCTGGTGAAGTGAGTCTCAAATCACCAGCTTCATCAAACATGTTTTCCAGTTCAGATCTTTTTGTGAACTATTTATTTCTATCATCAGATTGAGAAAGAATGCCTGTTTTACCTATTTTCACATATAAATATTGACAGAGATCAGGGGACATGAAGTGCATTTACTTTAAGCGTTAACAAACTGCTTGTAAGCAAATCTGAAAATTTGCAGCATGCAAAGTCTCACACTAATTATGACATGTCAAAGAACCTTAACTAATTCATGAAAAAATTTGGCAGCTGAGAGTCAGACAAATTGTGTCTCTACCCTTTTTAATTTCCAGCAAAAGAGATGAAATTAATCTTAGAATTGAGTTGCCACAATTTTTATCAGATGCATTTATCAAAATAAAGTTGCTGAAGTATGTGGATGAACAGAGTGCCCTCGAGTTTTAAATAAATAATTTGCTGGAAGTGTTAATGCAAGCAGATAAAGCCTTAATAAGGCCAATAGCCTTTTGAGTTTTATAAATAAGAGTAATGATGAATTTGTACAACAATCAGTTAAGTTAATGTTAGAACACCGGGTGATTTGGAATGCTCATTATAGTATAATTAATTATAGCCATTGGATTTGCATTGTCGATTCTAATAAGAGAACATAATTTTTGAAGATATGATTTTTTTTTCTGGCTCGATTCTAAACTGGAACCCCATTCAGACAATTGGGCTTTTTAAAGAAACAGGCCAATCTGAGTTGCTCCAAAACACCATTTAGCATTCCATAAATTTGGAATGAAGTGAGACATTCAATCCCATGGAAAGCTTGAAAGACCCCTTCTGACTGACTGTTCAACCACACGGAAACTTTGTAAATGTTTCTTAGATAAGGTCTGAAACAATAACTGCAACAAGCATGATCTAATCAAGCCGCTCTAGAATATACATCCAACCAGATATTGCAAGGGAATCCCTGTCAGGCAGGAGAGAGGAAGAAGTAAAAAAGAGACTGCTGTATTGAAACAGGCTGCTGGAGTCGCCATGCTCTCTCTGAAAGTATTATGCGCCCGTTTTATAAGATGAGAAGAAATCCACTGCGAACCAAGATATTTTAAAACATGGACATCTGCTCCGCATGATTGCATTCAGGAGAACAGCTAACCTAAACATTTTGAATCAGCTCATCAAGACCTAACAATGAACATGGAGTATAATCCATTTTTTTCTTTCATGATCGGTAAAATCCTTATAAAGCTGTTCTTCTCTTAATCTACTATCTGTACTTGTGTGTGCGCGTGGGCCCAGACAAATGTATGTAATCTTGTGAGGGTGTCACGTTTTCTTACACTTTTTTAGCTCAGGAATAGTTTAATAAACTTACTCATTTTTTTTTTATAAATTTAGCGTGCCCATTTTTTTTTCCCAGTTAAGGGGCAATTTAGCATGACCAATCCACCTACCCTGCACATATTTTTGGTTGTGGGGGTGAGATGCACGCAGACACAGAGAGAATGTGCAAACTCCACATGGACAGTGACCCAGGACCAGGATCTAACCCGGGTCCTCGGCGCAGTATGGCTGTAGTGCTAACCCCTGCACCGCCATGCAGCCCACTCATTCATTGTTTAACCTAAAAAAAACTCTGGGTGGGATTCTACGGTCTCCGACTCCAGAATCACATTTGGTGATCAGACGGAGAATCCCCATTGGCGCCAAAATCAGGGTGCTGCTTTTGTTATGCTCCACCCCCTCCAAAACGGCAGTATGCCGCATGTCGTCGGGACAGCGACAGGACGTCACATGAGGCACTCCTCCGATGCTCTGCCCCCCATAGGCCGAGTTCCCAACACCGTGGGACACGTATGCTATTTATTTTCAGGAACCTGGCGTGGTGGCTGCAGACTGGGTCCAGCACTGCCATAATCGGGTGGGAGCTGTTCCGCGGGCGAAGGGGACTTTGGCCGGGGCTGGGGCACTGGTGGGGGGTGGTATGAGGGTGGCGCGCCTGGTCAAAGGGGGGGCCTTATTTTGGCGCGCGGCTGGCTCCATGCTGCACGGTGCGGCCACTGCAGGCCACCGCCGTGCGCGGCCACGGACCGAGCAATTCTCTGGCCGTATCCATAGCTAAAGCTGAGGCTTTACGGTGCGTGCCTGCTAGCCTCCCACCAGACGGAGGATCGGTGGAGGTTTGCGCCGTTGTTTTGGGCATAAAGCGCCACCGTTCCCACGCTGTGTCCCAGTTAAAGTCTTTCCCAAGTCTCATGAATTATCATGGCAAATGTATTCCAAATTTGGCGATCCTTTTAAAGCCATTGCATAATCTTCTATGTAAAGATTAATTTTGGAAATGGGACCAGGAATGTGAGCGTGCATAGCTCGCTGTCAAACATGCACTTCAGAGGTAGGATGCGTTGGTTCACTTAGACCCTAAGTTGCCCGTGATATTGGCTTGTAATGCCTCACCCCATAGAATTGAAGTGTTGTCACACACCGTACCCAATGGTGAGGAGAGGCCAATTATCTTCACTTCATGCTCTCTAACCAGTGCAGACAAAATACACAGAACTAGAGAAGCCGGCTCTCAGCATAATTTTTGGTGTGAGGAAATTAAACCACTTTGTGCCTCTGATGGCTCATCATCCACTCACATTCATCTTCAGCCCATACAATGGGATACCCTTATTCACGACCAGTAAGCTTCAGAGGTGGGCCCTAATCCTCTGAGCGCACTTGTACAATATCAAATACAAGCAGTCGGAGCGACACGCAAACGCAGATGCCTTGTCCAGGCTACCCTTGCCCTTGAGTAGTGGGCAATCCAGTAGTCAGTTGAAGATTCTCTACTTCTCCCAAACTGAAAATGTACCAGTAAATGTACAAGTGAAGAATAGGACCAGAAATGACCCTGTTCTGAGACAGGTGATGGACCTGGTCCTGAAAGGGAGTGCTGGTAGGAACCATCTGGAATTGAAGCCATATATGTCCCTGCAGTAGGAGTCGTCGATTCAGAACGACTTCTCACTATGGGGGATGTGGGTGATCATTTCTCCGAACTTAAGATGCAGGATGCTGGAACAATTGCACCAGGGACATCCAGGGGTGGTGAGAATGAAGGAGCTCGCTAGGAGCTCTTTCTGGTGACCGTGTTTGGATGCTCAATTGAGGAAAAAGCCAGTTTGTGCCTTGCTTGTGCCCAAATCAGGAGTGCACAGCCATTACCACCGGTACATCCCTGGGAATGGTCCAAGATGACATGGCAATGTGTCCACATGGATTTTGCTGACTTCATTTAAGGTCAACTGTTACTGCTGGTGGTTGATGCCCATCCCAAGTGGCCAGAGGGTGGTGATAATGAAGTCCACTTCAGCTGACCTGATCATCGAGAAACTGGATGAATCCTGGGTGAAATGTTCCGAAGATTTGGAAGTCTGAGCAGATTGTTAACGATAATGGTCCTTGGTTCCTTGCACAGAAATTCACGGACTACGTGGAATGGAATGGCATTCGGCATGTTAAATCAACACTTTATCACCTCTCAACTGACAGTCTTGCAGAATGATTTGTGCAATCATTGAGGACTCATTGGAAGCTTCAATGGGGGCAGGGTCACTAGTTCGAAGCATTAATAGATTCCTGGCAATATTCTGAAACACACCTCATGCTACTTCCCAGAACTCGCCAGCATACATGATGTTAAAAAGGAATCTATGAACCATCTTTGACCTTGTTACCTGAAGAAACTCCCAAGATTGTCAAAAGGAACCAATTAATCCAGATGTCCAGAAGGGAAAGAGACATTCTATCTGTCGTGGTGAGCAAGTACTGGCCTGGAGCTACAACGCGTTGACAAGTGGGTACTTGCCACAGTCCTGGCCGAGACAGGTCCCATATTCAGACTAGGGACAAGATCATGTGGCAACCGCACGCTGACCAGCTGTTACCGCCATACCCCAAGTGTTGGAACTACTCATTACCACAGGACATCGAGAAGGGGCCTTGGCCTTACTAAGTCCCCTGAGCGAACGACTGTAATCACTGTTGATACCACCCCCATGGAGGAGACTATCCGTAAGCCCCCTAGGGACGAACCCTCTTCACCTGAGGTCCCCAGTATCCATAAAGTGGAGAACAATCCTGTACCAGATGTAAGGAAACAACTGGCACGAAACAGGAGCCTGCTGGACAGATCCTCTTCCTTAGTGTGCCTCATGTTTGTGTATCTACTGGAAACTGTTTTTCCTGTCTACGTAAATAGTTTTGCTGCTTGTGAATATGTGTAGCTTTTGGACTATGTAAATACTGGGGGTGTTTGCTTGAAGGGAAATTTCAAAGTAATGGGGAGGGGGTGTTCTCTATTATAGTTGGTGTATGTTATGTTGGGCCAGTGTCCCTTTAAGAGATGAGTCACGTGAGCACTGGTGATATCGTCAGTCATTTGCACAGGCTTTAGGCCCAGTCTTGTATTTAAGCCTGTGACAGTGCTCACTGCAGCCGTGTAAATGGGCCAGTACAGAACAGACTGAGGCAGACATTTTAATCTTTAGGGAGCTGGGGTCTTAAATAACTTCACTGCTTGACAGTTCAATAGACTTCATCTGTCTTTCTAGAGCATTTATGTCCACTGCAATAATTTGTAATTGCCACACTGCCGGTTAAGGCTCTTGCTGCAGTGAAAATGAGGTCTGTTGGAACTCAGCACTGAGTTCAAATGGCCTTGCTGAGTTTGGGATTCCCTTGTGTGAGACACACCCTGCCCCTTTCCTCTAGCAGCAAAAATGGGATCTGTCAGAAATGGGAATGGGACTTGAGCAGAAGGGTCCCATCCGCCATTTTTTAGAGTCTGCGGAGTCCCCACAACTCTGAAATTCCAGACTAGAGTTTTAACTTGTAAGGAGAGAGGCAAAACAGTTGGACCAATTTTACTGCACGGAGATATATTCAAAGCACAAAAGTAAAATACGCTGGAAGTCTAAAACAAAAGCTGAAAATGCTAGAAATACTCAACACAACTGTGGAGAAAGAAACAGATTTAACATTTCAGATCAGTATTGTTTCATCAGAACTGGAAAAAGTCAGAGAAAAGATGGATATGAAACAAGTAAAAGGGGGAAAGGGTGAATAAAAGAACAGAAGTTCTGTGATAGGTGGGAGGTAGGAGATCATAAATTACAAAAGGGTATTTTGTGCAAGGCCAAAGAGAGTGATAATGGGACAACTAAAGACGCAAGAGATCTGTCCAGAGCAGCTATGAATCGCTGAGTCATGAACAGTTGCTATCCAAAAACAAAAAAAGGGCAAGAAAGTAAAAATGCCCCTCCAGTTCAGAGGACGGGTTGCATCTAAACTGGGGAGGCATAAATATCCTGGCCGCGAGGTTTGCTCGTGTCACACGGGAGGGTTGAAACTAGTATGGCAGGGTACCGGAGCAATAGGTCAGAAGGTGAGAGCATTGAGGGAGAACTAGGGAAAAGGGCAAGTATGGCTCTGAGGAAGAGCAGACAGGGAGAGTTGCTGAAAACAGCAGGTCTGGTGGCCTGAAGTGCATATGTTTTAATGCAAGAAGTATTACGGGTAAGGCAGATGAACTTGGAGCTTGGATTGTACTTGGAAATATGATGTTGTTGCCATTACAGAGACCTGGTTGAGGGAAGGACAGCTAAATGTTCCAGGATTTAGATGTTTCAGGCGGGATAGAGGGGGATGTAAAAGGGGTGGCGGAGTTGCGTTACTGGTTAGGGAAAATATCACAGCTGTACGACGGGAGGACACCTTGGAGGGCAGCGAGGCTATATGGGTAGATATCAGGAATAAGAAGGGTGCAGTCACAATGTTGGGGGTTTTCTACAGGCCTCCCAACAGCCAGCGGGAGATAGAGGAGCAGATAGGTAAACAGATTTTGGAAACGAGTAAAAACAACAGAGTTGTTGTGATGGGAGACTTCAACTTCCCAAATATTGACTGGAACTCACTTATTGCTAGGGGTTTAGATGGGGCAGAGTTTGTAAGGAGCATCCAGGAGGGCTTCTTAAAACAATATGTAGATAGTCCAACTAGGGAAGGAGCTGTACTGGACCTGGTATTGGGGAATGAGCCCAGCCAGGTGGTAGAAGTTTCAGTAGGGGAGCATTTCGGGAACAGTGACCACAATTCAGTAAGTTTTAAAGTGCTGGTGGACAAGGATAAGAGTGATCCTCAGCTAAATGTGCTAAATTGGGGGAAGGCTAATTATAACAATATTAGGCTGGAACTGAAGAACCTAGATTGGGGGCGGATGTTTGAGGGTAAATCAACATCTGACAGGTGGGAGGCTTTCAAATGTCAGTTGAAAGGAATTCAGGACCGGCATGTTCCAGTGCAGAAGAAGGATAAATACGGTAAATTTTGGGAACCTTTGATAACGAGAGATATTGTAGGCCTCGTCAAAAAGAAAAAGGAGGGATTTGTCAGGGCTAGAAGGCTGGGAACAGACAAAGCCTGTGTGGAATATAAGGAACGTAGGAAGGAACTTAAGCAGGGAGTCAGGAGGGCTAGAAGGGGTCACGAAAAGTCATTGGCAAATAAGGTTAAGGAAAATCCCAAGGCTTTCTACACGTACATAAAAAGCAAGAGGGTAGCCAGTGAAAGGGTTGGCCCACTGAAGGATAGGCAAGGGAATCTATGTGTGGAGCCAGAGGAAATGGGTGAGGTACTAAATGAATACTTTGCATCAGTATTCACCAAAGAGAAGGAATTGGTGGATGTTGAGTCTGGAGAAGTGTGTGTAGATAGCCTGGGTCACATTGAGATCCAAAAAGACGAGGTGTTGGGCGTCTTGAAAAATATTAAGGTGGATGGGATCTACCCCAGAATACTGAACGAGGCTAGAGAGGAAATTGCTGAGGCTTTGACGGAAATCTTTGGATCCTTATTGTCTTCAGGTGATGTCCCGGAGGACTGGAGAATAGCCAATGTTGTTCCTTTGTTTAAGAAGGGGAGCAAGGATAATCCAGGGCACTACAGGCCGGTGAGCCTTACGTCAGTGGTAGGGAAATTACTGGAGAGGATTCTTCGAGACAGGATCTACTTCCATTTGGAAGCAAATGGACATATTAGCGAGAGGCAGCATGGTTTTGTGAAGGGGAGGTCATGTCTCACTAACTTGATAGAGTTTTTTGAAGAGGTCACAAAGATGATTGATGCAGGTAGGGCAGTGGATGTTGTCTATAGGAACTTCAGTAAGGCCTTTGACAAGGTCCCTCATGGTAGACTGGTACAAAAGGTGAAGTCACACGGGATCAGGGGTGAGCTGGCAAGATGGATACAGAACTGGCTAGGTCATAGAAGGCAGAGAGTGCTTTTCTAATTGGCGGGCTGTGACTAGTGGTGTTCCGCAGGGATCAGTGCTGGGACCTTTGCTGTTCGTAATACATATAAATGATCTAGAGGAAAATGTAACTGGTCTGTTAATAAGTTTGCAGACGACACAAAGGTTGGTGGAATTGCGGATAGCGATGAGGACTGTCAGAGGATACAGCAAGATTTAGATCATTTGGCCACTTGGGCAGAGAGATGGCAGATGGAGTTTAATCCGGACAAATGTGAGGTAATGCATTTTGGAAGGTCTAATGCAGGTAGGGAATATATAGTGAATGGTAGAACCCTCAGAGTATTGAAAGTCAGAGAGATCTAGGTGTACAGGTCCACAGGTCACTGAAAGGGGCAACACAGGTGGAGAAGGTAGTCAAGAAGACATACGGCATGCTTGCCTTCATTGGCCAGGGCATTGAGTATAAGAATTTGCAAGTCATGTTGCAACTGTATAGAACCTTAGTTCGGCCACAGTTGGAGTATAGTGTTCAATTCTGGTTGCCACACTGCCAGAAGGATGGGGAGGCTTTAGAGAGGGTGCAGAAGAGATTTACCAGGATGTTGCCTGGTATGGAGGGCATTAGCTATAAGGAGCGGTTGAATAAACTCGGTTTGTTCTCAATGGAACGACGGAGGTTGAGGGGCGATCTGATGGAGGTCTACAAATTTATGAGGGGCAGAGACAGAGTGGATAGTCAGAGGCTTTTTCCCAGGGTAGAGGGGTCAATTACTGGGGGGCTTAGGTTTAAGGTGCGAGGGGCAAGGTTTAGAGATGTACGAGGCAAGTTTTTTTACACAGAGGGTAGTGGGTGCCTGGAACTCGCTGTCGGAGGAGGTGGTGGAAGCAGGGACGATAGTGACATTTAAGGGGCACCTTGACAAATACATGAATAGGATGGGAATAGAGGGATACGGACCCAGGAAGTGTAGATTTTAGTTTAGACAGGCAGCGTGGTCGGCACAGGCTTGGAAGGCCGAAGGGCCTCTTCCTGTGCTGTACTGTTCTTTGTTCTTTGAGAGAAAGATCAAGCCCAGCAAATGGAATGGAAACAACTGGGGCCAAGGTTTTGATCTAAAATAGTCAGGAAGGTTGTAAAGTGCCCAGCTGAAAATAAAATGCTATTCCTTCAACTTTCATTGAGCTTCTATAGGAATCTGAGGACACAAGTCGTAGTGTGGAGAATTAACATGGTGGACAACTGGAAGCTCTGGATCAAGCATGCAGGCTGCAAGGAGTTTTTCCATAAAGTGCTCACCAAATCTGCATTTGTTCTCCCTAATGGAGAGGAGACCACATTGTGAACAGTGAAAACAGTGTACGAAATTGAAAGAACTAGCATTTCACTTGAAAGGAGGATATGGGGCATTGGACAGTGGAATAAGAGAGAAGATAAGACAGCAAGTGTTTGCAATTCCTGCACTTGCATCAACAGTGCCGTGAAAACAGGAAGGGGTGTTGAGAGTGATTGAGGAGTGGACCAGAATGTGGCAGAAGAAGTAGTCTCTTTGAAAGGCTGAAAGTGGAGGGGAAGGGAGTGGTGAACGCACACTGGAGGTGGAAGAAACGGTGCAGAATGATGAAAACAGAGGCTGATCAGATGGAAGGTGATGAAAACAAGGAAATTCATAGCACGGTTGGGGGAGGGATGGGATGAGAGCAGAAATGTGTGAAATGAAGCAACTAAATTCCACAGCATTTCACCAATGGCAATTACAGCATCATTGAAAATATGGAATATGAAAAGTTTATTTTGTCTTTCCAATCCATTCTTTCCATAGTCTTTCTGGCACTCTATCCGAACCATTTAATCTCTTGGCAAAGAATTTTCAAGCACCTAAAACTAATTCAAGCAAATCTCCAGGGTAGTTATCTATATTGTTTTACATAACTTCCCTTTATATCCAATTCTGAGGAGGGTTTACATTGGTAATGACAATTTGTCAGTTCTTACCACAGATGCTACTTGACCTGCTGAGCGCTTCCAAATTCTCAGTTTTTGTTGCAAAAGAAAATAAGATACATACAAAGCGATAAATGGGATTAAATAAATTGGAACAATGGCAATGAGAGCCAGGGTGAAAGAGCGAGGGAATAAGAAAGTGGGAGTTGAATCAGAAAGACAAGGAAGTGTGAGAGATGGAGAGAAGGAATGATGTGGAGTAAAAGTAAGAATGAATAATTACGGTACTGAGAGCTGGATTGTGAGCGAAGATATGAGATAGCAGAAATGACGCTTAGAGACGAGGTATAAAAATAAAATGTACATTCAAATTAAATAATTAGAAACAAAGCTTGTGAAAGGACATACCGATCGGCTAGATTTCAGATTCTCTGCATGGTGTATTCATGGTGATGTTACAATGTTTGTATTACATTTGAAACTTGTGCCTTTTTGTCGATACGCAGTTTATTTCTTCCTCAAAGGTTGGCCACGCTGCCCTTGTAATATTTAAATGTTACAGCTTATATATTAGGAAAATACAAAGCCAGCATTTCATGCAACTAAAGACCGGAACAAATGATCTGCTAAGATATCAGTTGGTGAACACAGGCGTACCTTGTAAACAAAGGGAAAAGTGACAGTTTTAACGACTTGAATTTGCAGTAGGTTTATAAACTAGCGCTTCAATATTAAATAGTTGTTTTTCAGGTCATGATGACATGCAGAAAAAAATGTTGACATCCTCATAGCCATATTTATATGTCTGCTGCTGTAAAATGCACAGTAGCAGTGTTTTTCTCATATATTCCATTTATTGAATTTGTAATTAACAGCTAAAAAGTCAACAAAGTTTAAGGACTGGTTGGACTGCAGCAGCATGGAGGTCAAGCCAAACCCAGTTGCATTAGAGATCATGGCATATCTAGCCCAGGAGACAGTGGCCCAGGTAATATGCAAACTTTATAAAATGGAGTGTTCTCATGCATGAAATTAGTTTAATTTGAATTTGTAAAGAAAACATGCAGTTTTGCAACTTTGTTACAATGACTGTAACAGGTATGGTAAACCCATCCCAATGTGTCACACCCCCTAACTACTAATAATCTCCATCAAAAACCCTCACACACCCAGCACTTCTGCAAGCCTCTCATCTAAATTTCACAACTTACACACGCTATTCAACCATGACAGCCCCATTACCCAACATATTTTGCCACACTCGCTAGCACACTTGCAGGTCAAGATGGCACTTAATAGGAGGCAGAAGCTCCTAACTGTTGAGTGACCCCCTTGGAGGAGATCATAGAATTTACAGTGCAGAAGGAGGCCATTTGGCCCAGCGAGTCTGCACCGGCTCTTGGAAAGAGCACCCTACCCAAGGTCAACACCTCCACCCTATCCCCATAACTCGTAACCCCACCCAACATTCAAGGCAATTTTGGACACTAAGGGCAATTTATCATGGCCAATCCACCTAACCTGCACATCTTTGGACTGTGGGTGGAAACCGGAGCACCCGGAGGAAACCCACGCACACATGGGGAGGATGTGCAGACTCCTCACAGACAGTGACCCAAGCCGGAATCGAACCTGGGACCCTGGAGCTGTGAAGCAATTGTGCTAACCACAATGCTACCGTGCTGCCGTGAGATGGTGCTTGCTATCGTTGGAGTAGTTGTGACTGAAACCGGGCCAGTGGTGGGGTAAAATCATCGAACATGACTGCATGCTCATACCTAATTCTCCTTCTCGTGGCCCCACTTTTCATTTCACAATCTCTTCTAATCGACAAGCTGCAGATAGTCCAAGTTTTCACCTCATGATTTTCCCCCACCCTTCACCACAAGCCTACCTTTTTGCCTGCCTCCTTAAAGGTAAGACAGAAACTTGCATGTATATGGTCCCTTAACATAGTGAACATCCCAAAGTGCTTTTTTTTTGTGCAATAAATGTTAGGGTCTAAAATGTGCCAGCTGTCAGGGAGTGTGGTGGACACCATTTCAACTTCATCTTTCAAAAATAGAATTGGGTAATATCTGAAGAGAAATAAATACCAGGGCCATGGGGGAAAGCTGGAGGACCAGGACTAAGTGAGTTGCTCTCGCAGAGAGTCAGCATGGGCAAGATTATCCAAATGACTTCCTACTGTGCTGTAACCATTCTATGATAAGTGAGCATTAAGCTAGATGACCAAAGGCTTGGTAGATTTCAAAGAACATCTTAAAGGAGAAAAGAGAGAAGGAGAGGTTTAGGTAGGAAATTCCAGAGCGTGGGTCCTAGGCAGCTGATGGAACAGCCATCAATGATGGAATTATTAAAATCTGGAAGACTCAAGAGCCCAGAATGAGCACAGATCTAGAAGGGTTGATGGGGTGAAGCTGTTTAGAGAGAGAGTTGAGACCAAGGTGTGATATGCAAACATGATTTTAAAATAGAGGCATTGCTTGGCTAGGAGCTAAATGTCAAAAATGTTGGGTGGGCAGACATGTGCAAGTGTTATTTTGTTTGTTCAGGGGATGTGGGTGCCACTGGCTGAGCCAACATTTATTTCCCATTGCTAATTACCCTTGAGTGGTTTGCTAGGCCCTTTTAGATGGCATTTAAGAGGCACATTTGGGTCTGGAGTCACATGTAGGCCAGAAGGGTGGCAGATTTCATCCCCAAAGGACATTAGTGAACCAGATGGGTCTTTACAGCAGTCAACAATGGTTTCCTGATCACCGTTAGACCTTTAATGCCTGATTTTATTGAATTCAGGTGGGATTTGAACCCAAGTCCCCAGAGCCTTACTGTCCAGTGACAATATCTTAGCACAATGGGTAGCAGGTTTTGAATTACCTCAAGTTTATCGAGGGTAGAATGTGGAAAGCTGGCCACAAGTGCATTGGAAGAATCAATTCTAGAGGTTACCAAGGCATAGATGAGGGTTTTAGCTGCAGGTAAGCTGAGGCAAAATCAAAATCAGGTGATGTTACGGGTAGCACAGGTGTCTGTTTGCCAGAGGGTGAGGTCACTAATGAGTTCTGTTGCAGAGGACTCAGATGGGGAATTTGATGGGGTAGCCTGGAGAACAAAGCTGATAGGTCTGAGCAATGAAACACTTGGTGCATTTGCAGGATGGCCAGCAAGCCTGTCAATCTTACCCAGCACCAACTTGGCATAGGGCTTTGTGGAGAAATTGGAGCCCATTCTTTCCAGTGAGGAAGTGATGGCCAACACTTTAAGCATACTTGAGGACCCAACCGTAATGCAGCATCTTCCTCCTCCTCTTCCTCCTCAGTGGGTCACTTTGTAGCTGGTGGCAAGGACTGTGCCAAGTTCATGATGAGGTTGTGTAACATGTAGCAGGCCACGACGAATTTCAATATACACACTGACAGTAATTGCAGGGCTTGTCCAGAACAATCCAGGTAGAAAACACTTTGCTGAAGCACCCTTGTCGTCTGTTCCTGTCACATTTCACATGGGCAGCCTAACTTTACCACGTTGCCGCCACTGATTTCGCTCTATCATGCGGTAGGTCAGCGATGATTCAAAAGACCACACCCCTGTCTGGAAGCAAGTGGTTTGTGCAGAATCCTTGACGTCAACCCATGCCAAACACTCCCTGTGGACTGAAACCCCTTAAGCAACTTTAAATAATTCTGGAAACTACTAAACTGCTTACTACTTAAACTACTACTGTGCATGTTTAAGAGACATCTCTAGCTGGAGTTTTGAACAACAAATCAGTGTTAGATTTTTGAGGTAAACAGCAGAGTGTTGGAAGAAGGGCACGACTGGGCTGAATTTTGCAACCTATCCACTTTAATCCCACCATTGTAATCTGTGAACATGAATTCTATAAATCTGGTAGTTTGAGTTGACATTTGGCAAATGACAATGAAAAACTTTTTGGTAAAAGTCCAACTTGGTCTGTTAAATCATGAATGGAACCTGCCACTCCTAACTGACGATTGAAGTGGTTTGTTGCTGTAATATTCTGGTGGTGCACGCAGCAAATGAATTGTCTTGGATTGTCATCCTTCTCACTGAATCCTGCATTATTTCCTGTGTCTTACGAGAAATTGAACTATTGATGAATAGTCACAGCTACAAAAGTTTACAAGCCCTTCATGGAATGGCCAGTACCAGGGTTTCGAATAAGAGTGTGATATTGCAACAAAGCAGCTTAATTTATGCTTACGAACACGAGCGTAAAAATTCAGCCACTTTAATTCAAAGCTCCAGGGAGGATATGAGTCTCTATCCTCAGTGACACTGCATTTCTGTGGTTTTAGTCCATTGTGCTGCTAACAAAAAGAATATAACAATTCTGAATCAACTTTGGGAAATTTCACAGCAGAGAACTTTATTGAACAGCTCATATGAAAGTACCATGTTTCTTGGTGGTATTATGAATAATTCAAGACTCATTTAATTCCGCAGTGACTGATTAAAATCCCATATTTTTATTTTTAAGGTGGTTGACCTAGCCCTTTTGGTGAAGCAAGATATGGCTGCTAAAACAGGAGATCCATTTAATAATGCCAGATCTGTGACACTTGCACATCACAATGCTGCATTACCTGAGGTAAGTGCTTTGAACGTACTTACACAATCCTTTAGAGGAAGGGAATTAATTCCCACAAAAGTACTAATTTCATGCTTCCCGAAAAAACAATTTCATACTAATTATTTTGAGTTGAATTTGTATGTTTTCCAGTTTAAACAATGCCATAATTGTTAATATTTATGCTTGCTGCAAAGTCAGCATCCACAAGGTTATAATTTGTATGAATAAAAACTCACTTTAAGTGAAATGTCTGGACAATGAGCCCATTGACTGTAACCTACCAGAAATAGTGCAGAATGTGTCAACAAATGTGTGATGTCTTTGAATTGGCTGAAAAAGCAAACAAATGGATTATTCAGATAGACCATAAGATGTAGGAGCAGGCGTAGGCCATTTGGCCCATCACGTCTGCTCTGCCATTCAGTGAGATCGTGGCTGGTCTGATATAATCCTCAACTCCACTTTCCCACCGTATCCCCAGAACCCTTGATTCCCTTACTGAGTAAATAATCTGCCTATCTCAACCTTCAACCTATTTAATGATCCAACTTCTACAGCTCTCTGCAGTAACGAATCCCACAGATTCACAAATAATAATAATCTTTATTAATGTCACAAGTAGGCTTATATTTGCACTGCAATGAAGTTACTGTGAAAAGCCCTAGTCACCACATTCCGGCGCCTGTTCGGGTACACTGCGGGAGAATTCAGAATGTCCAATTCACAGCACGTCTTTCGGGACTTGTGGAAGGAAACTGGAGAACCCGGAGGAAACCCACGCAGATACAGGGAGAACATGCAGACTCCGCACTGTGACCCAAGTCAGAATCGTACCTGGGACCCTAGCGCTGTGAAGCAACAGTGCTAAACACTGTGCTACCGTGCTGCCCCTACATTCAACAGCCTCCTGATATTACTGGAGAGCTGCTCGCCCTTTACGAAACCCGTTTGGTCCTCAGCAACATATCTGGCACATATCCCTCCATCCTTCCTGCCACCAGCTTAGCCAGCACCTTCACGTCAGTCTTCAACAACAAAATGGGCCTATATGACCCACACTCCAGCAGATCCTTCCCTTTCTTCGGAATTAGCGTAATCGACACCTGCATTAGTATCTGTGGCAGCTCCCCCTTCTCCAGTGCCTCACTCAGCATCCACAGCAAATGCGGTGCAAACTCCGTTACATACGTCTTGCAGAATTCCGTCGGAAAGCCATCTGGCCCCAGAGCCTTCCTCTTACTTTATCCCCCAAATACCATTGATCGCCTCCCTAAGACCCAACGGCTCCTCTTCTCTTCCTCCAAGTTTGGAAACTCCCATCCGTCCAGGAACCGTCTCAGCATCTCCACCTGACTCTGTCATAAATAACTTCTCATAGTACCCAAGGAACACCTCATTTATTCTCCACCCAGCCCCCCCCCCCCCCCCCCCCCCCGGCTCTGACACTACCTCCCTCCTCTTGGGTCTCACCTTTAAGATTCCCCGGACGCAGCTTGTCCCCCTCAGCTGATGTGCCAGCATGCGACTTTCCTTCTCTCCATATTCGTATTGAACCCCCCTCGCCCTCCTTAACTGCCCCATCCTGCCTGCCTACAAATCCCTCAGACTCCACCCCCACCGTTTGACTCACCACAAAGAAATCCATTCTCAAATACACATTATACATGTGTGAGAAGAAGGAGTAACCCACCCCGGGTTCTTAAGCCTCCACAGGTCAACCATCCGCTCCATAAACCCTCCGAACTCCTTCGCTATCTTCAACCTCCATATTGACTGGGGGCTCGATCTGTCCACCCTCGGTTCCATCATGCAATTAAAATCTCCATCCATAATCAATTGGTGCTTATCTAGATCTGGGGTCACTCCCAAGAAACCGCTCACAAACCCCACATCATCCCGATTCAGCACATACACATTGACTCAAACCCTGATTGGAATACCTGTCCCACCTATGCCTTTCTCAGCCTAACCTGGTCTTCTTTCACTTGGAGGTGCATCTCGTGTAAAAAGATCACCTCCGGCCTCGAACTCCTCAAGCGCACAAAGACCCTGGACCTCACAACCGGCCCATTTCAACCCCCAGATGTTACAATTCTTACCAGCGGCTTACGCCTCTACTTCCTTCTACCATCCACCATCATCCCCCTCCAGCTCTGCCTCCTCTAATACCACCCTATATTGCCCCATCCAAGATGGCCATCCTCTTCGTCCATCACCACACTCAGCCTCCAACTCCGCCAATCCTCCCTCTCCTACCTCACCTCCGTTCACCCGCGATACCTCCAGTCTGGCAGTTCCTGCTCGAAGGCCCCCATACACCCCCACATGCAGTACAATACACCTTGGCTCTGCACGCCCCTTCGCCAACTCCGTACCGATAGCCTGATATATTCGGACACGGTTCCCCTCCCATTCGCAGTCTCACTTCTCCCTGGCCCATTGCACGATCTTTTCCTTCTCCACAAATTTGTGCATCCATGCAATCACCGCCCCCGGCAGCTCCCCCGCTCTCAGCCTCTGCCTTATAGACCTGTGGGCCCTGTCTACCTCTGGGACCTTGTCCAGCACGCCTTGCTCCACAAGTCCGGCCAACATCCTTGATACATATTTTGTGGCGCTTGTTCCTTCCACACCTTCTGGCAGCCCCACAATCGGTAGGGTCTGCCGCCTAGACCTGTTTTCTTGCTCCTCCACCTTCCCCATCAGCAACTTATATAAGTCCCCCCCAGGCCCCCCATATCTGCCTCCAAGGACACGATCCGGTCACTCTGGTCAGACACCACTGTCTCCACATATCGTATCTTCGCCCTTTGTGCCTCAAGGCACTTCTCCACTCGATCCATAAACTCTCGCAGAGGTGCTACTGCTCCCTCGATGGCCTTCGACCAGTCCCCATGCACCTCCTTCCTCTGCTGTCAAAATTCATCTTTGATGAAGGCCATCAACTGCTCCATCTGGGCCTTTCCCACTGGCACCGACTCTTCCCCCTCTGCCACGTTCGCAATTGTTACTGCGCCACGGGTCCCCTCCAGTTCCTTAGCCAGGTCTTTGACTGTTTTTTGCCGGGTTTGGCAGCCAGTAGATATATCAGTAGATATAGAAAATCTCTCCATCTGTATTTCTGCACCACATTTCCTGCTGGAGCTATCCCACTTTTGTGCCCAAACCAATGCCTTCGAGCCAGAGCTGCCGGTGCCTTCCGGCCTCGGGTGGCTGTCTGTGTGGAGTTTGCATTTTCTCCCCCAGTCTACGTAAGTTTCCTCCAGGTGCTCCGGTTTCCTCCCACAGTCCAAAGAAATGCAGGTTAGGTGCATTGGCTATGATAAATTACCCTTAGTGTCCAAAAGGTTAGGTAGTTACTGGGTTTGATTGAATCACATGAACTAAAAATGCAACAATCCTATTAAGTCCCAGCTTTCAGTGCAAATCTAACTTCCAGTCAAACTACATTTCAGGAACATAAAAGGAGCTATTCATCTGCCTTAAGTATATTCTTGCATATCAAGGACAAAAGTAACTTTGCTTCATTCAGTGAGTGTTTGAGTGCTGGTCCACCTTTGATAAAACAGACAATGGTTATGATTACCAGTGAAAAACACATATGCTGTGAGAAAAAAAAATTGTCATTTTATGCTGATTGGAGCATAGAAATATCAGTAGGCCATTCAGCCCCTCAGGTCTGCACCTGCTGTTCTGATAGGTTATGGGTGATCTGTACCTCCAGCCACCCATTTACTATCAGGTGGATTTTCACAGTAACTTCATTACAGTGTTAATGTAAGCCTACTTGTGACAATAAATATTATTAGGTGAATCATCATACTTCAATGCTCAGACTAATGCAGGCAGGATTTATCTATCCTAGTCTTTCTTGATGCGTAAAAATAAGATGAATCCTCATCAGAGTGCTTGAAACAGGAGCCCAGCTTTAAATGTATCATACTTCTTGACCTAACAGCAAATTAATATGAAATCTAAATATAGAATGTCTCTTGAATTGAAGCTTGACACTTCCAAGACCAGTCACAGCCAAGATGAAATTCTACCAGCTTGAATAGCCAATGCTATGTTTGTTTTACAGTCAGTGTTCCAATTCCCCAACTAAGTGAATTACTGGGGAATAAATCCAGCCTAGTCAGAAATCTGCTGGGTTGCTTACAGGTAACATCTGAAGAATTTAAGTCTTTTAGCTATCTGTTTAGTTCAGTTTCCCTGATCTTCTGCCATTCCTTTATAGGCAGAAAACAATTCAAACAAGTTATCCAGGCTCATGGATTCATAAATCAAGCAATAATTGCACTGATCTGTTTGGTGTGGTGTTAGTTCTTCTGACAGGATCATCTTTAATTGGTCTGCTGAATGACAATATCCACAGTGAATTTTATGTTAATTGTATTGTCAAGGTTATGGATACACAGGTGACGGTCATTGATTGATTGAGTACCTTGAGTATATATAAAGAAACACCAACATTTCCTTTTACTTAGTGTCCTATTTGGGTCTGTCGTCCCTGTCACTATTATTCAATTTATTGATGTTTTTTCTTCTATTCAAAAGAGTGTAAAGAAAGACTTGTCGCTCACTGGGTGTTGGGTAGGGAGGAGGCAGACATTTGTAATGTTTCATTCTGTAAATGAATCTAGTATTAAATAAAATATTGGTGTCTAGTTCCCTACTTCACCAATTGGCTTTGAATTAAGTTAACATCCAGCTCTTTATTAGGGCCAACAATCTAATTTTCTGGCCCATTAAACAAGAATAGTTCATCACCCATTAATATTTTCATAGATTATACAATCTGATTCAATCTAATTTCTTTAATCTCTTGATTTTTTTCCACATTTTTTTTACCTTTTCTCTTTATCCTGATATCATGCCAAAATCAGTTCACCAGAACTTCACAATATTGACTCCGCTTGCCTTTTGTTTTGGGTATCATTGTATACATAGCTGTCTGATTACTCTCCCAACTAAATCTATTTGTTGTTCCAATGGATGGTTTATCAGAGCAAAGTAGCTAAAACTTTCTTGTTAAACTGTTCATATATCCACTAAACATGTAGTTCTACCAGAAACTTGAAATTCCAGATTTGAATATCACGTTCGATTGGAATTTACAGGCAAGCTTCTCCCTCATAACAAACCTCTCCCTCATGACAAACCTCTCCCTCAGGACAAACCTCTCCCTCAGCACAAACCTCTCTCTCAGGACAAACCTCTCCCTCAGCACAAACCTCTCCCTCAGCACAAACCTCTCCCTCAGCACAAACATGTCCCACATGACAAACCTCTCCCTCATGACAAACCTCTCCCTCATGACAAACCTCTCCCTCATGACAAACCTCTCCCTCATGACAAACCTCTCCCTCATGACAAACCTCTCCCTCATGACAAACCTCTCCCTCAGGACAAACTTCTCCCTCAGGACAAACCTCTCCCTCAGGACAAACCTCTCCCTAAGGACAAACCTCTCCCTCAGGACAAACTTCTCCTTGTTGTCTATAACAATATGGGTGAATGGCAATATATCCAAGCGGGCAAAATTAGCTGTGTCCACAGAAATGGGCAGCACAATTTACGAGGTCATTGGGGCAGACCTGGCCAGGCGACGGGCCGAATTCAATAGAGCGAAAGCAGCTCTTCACAAGAGCAACGTGCGTTTTGGTATGCTGTACCCAGTGAAACTCTGGGTCGCATACCAAGAAAGAGAATACTTCTTTACAGCCCCCGCAAACAAGTTTGTCGAGGAACACGGGCTGGAAAACCAGCAGCTAGAGTAGAAATAAGGGTCCCCTGGCAAGAGGCAATAATACGCCGACGGAGAGGAGATGAGGCAACGCCAGGCCCCCCCTCCCCCCGCCATGGCGAGCGCACCCTGACCAAAGAGCAAACCACTGCCCCAGGCACCGCTTCAGGTGAGAGACCAGGCCCCAGCACGAGGGAACGAGAGTAGAGTAGAAGGGAGAGCAAGCAAGATGCGTGCAGGATAGGGTGGGGCAGAGGAGAAGCGAGACAGCAACTCCCGAGAGGAGGGGCCAAAGTACTAGCAGGAAAGCTAGCGCCGGGGGCATGCAACAAAGCAGGGCCACAGCGCGCCCCCAACAGGGGGGAAGGTGCCAGGCAGGGGGTGGGGGGGACCACCCAACAGAGCCAGGAGAGCAAACGGGGATGGGAATAGGGGAAAGAGGGACTAAGGGGGGGAAACGGGAGAGACCGGGGGGGGGGGGGAACACAGGGAGGGAGAGACCAGGGAGGGGGGACACAAGGGAAGGAGGGACAAACAAGGCTAGAAAAGGAATAGGGCTACAAAGTGCCACAACCAAGGGCTCGAAACAAAGAATCGCTGCAAACACCACCCAGTACGGTGGGAGACCCCAGAGTACAGGGGACTACCTGTGTGGCGGACACATAGTGGACGGCCATGGCGGGTACCCCCGGGACAAAGGGAAACCCCGGAGGGCAGGGGCCCGACCGCATGGAGAGAGCAATGACAGCGGCCATCCTGGACGGCCCTCTAACAAAGGGAAACCCTGGAGGGCAGGGGCGTGTCCACCAGGTAAGTATGGTTAATCCCACAGGAGCGAGGGGACAGAAGCCCCCCACCAGGATAGTCACCTGGAATGCAAGGGGACTCAACGGCCCAGTGAAGAGATCCAGAGTCCTCACCCACCTCAGAAATATGAAGGCCAACATAGTCTTTCTCCAAGAGACACACCTGAGAGAGCAGGACCGACTCCGGGTAAGAAAGGGCTGGGTGGGACAAACCTACCATTCCTGCTATGGGACAAAGGCCAAGGGGGCTGACGGTACTGATCGGCAAGAGGACGATGTTTAGGGCGACAAAGACGGTTACGGACCTGGGGGGACGGTACGTCATGGTCAGCGGGGCCCTAGATGGGGCACCGGTAGTACTAGTTAACATGTACGCACCCAACTGGGACGACATGAAATGAAATGAAAATCGCTTATTGTCACGAGTAGGCTTCAATGAAGTTACTGTGAAAAACCCTAGTCGCCACATTCCGGCGCCTGTCCGGGGAGGCTGGTACGGGAATCGAACCGTGCTGCTGGCCTGCTTGGTCAGCTTTAAAAGCCAGCGATTTAGCTGAGTGAGCTAAACCAGCCCCTAACATGAGCTTCATCGAGAAGACCATGGCAGAAATCCCTGACTTAGCGACGCATCGACTAATCATAGGGGGAGGACAGACAGATCAAACCCCAAAACTGGGAAAACCTCAAGCTTGGCAAGGGAACTCAGTCACTTTATGGAGCAGATGGGAGCGGTGGACCCCTGGAGGTTCGCCCACCCAGATGGAAGGAATTCTCCTTCTTCTCCCCAGTGCACAACGTACACCAGAATTGACTTCTTTGTGGTGGGGAAAACGGTGCTTCCGGGGATAGACAAAGTGGAATACTCCGCAATTGTAATATCAGACCACGCTCCACACTACATGGACGTGAGGCTGGAAACAGGCAGGGCCCAACGCCCCACATGGAGGTTGGACATTGCCCTACTAGCTGACAAGGCCTTCAACGAAAGGATATCACGGACCATAGCAGAGTACACAGAGAACAACCAGGATGGGGAGGTCTCACCCTCCACGTTCTGGGAAGCGCTAAAGGCCGTACTGAGAGGGGAAATCATCGCTTTCAAAGCGTGAGGAGATAGGGAGGAAAGGGCGGCTAGGCAGCAGCTGGTCGACTCCATACTGGAGGCATACCATAAATACTCCGAGACCCCTACCGTAGAGCTTTTGGCAGAGAGGAAAGAGCTCTCCACCAGGAAAGCAGTGCACCAACTCCGCCAGGCACACGGGACCCTGTACGAACACGGAGACAAAGCCAGCCGTCTGTTGGCACACCAGCTGAGAAAGCAGGCAGCCACCAGAGAAATTGCACAAATCATGGATACCAGAGGCACGTTAGAAACAGAACCAGAAAAGATTAACAAAACCTTCAAGCCTTCTACCAAGGGTTGTACACTTCAGAGCCCCCAGTGGGGGAGTCCAGGATGAAACGGTTCCTTGATGGACTGGACATTCCAATAGTGGGGTAGGGCAAAACACGGGAACTGGAAGCACCACTAGCACTGGGAGAGATCATGGACAGCATTAGCTCCATGCAGGCGGGGAACGCGCCAGGACCAGACGGGTTCCCGGCGGACTTCTACAAACAATTTGCGACAGCACTGGCCCCGCACCTGCGGGAGATGTTCACAGACTCACTAGCTAGGGGCACACTGCTACCCACGCTAGCACAGGCCTCAATCTCGCTGCTTCCTAAGAAAGACAAAGACCCAACGGAATGTGGGTCATACAGACCCATCTCACTGCTGAACGCAGATGCCAAAATACTGGCCAAAAGGCTAGAAGACTGTGTACCTGAGGTGGTCGCAGAGGACCAGACAGGATTTGTCAAAAGTAGACAGCTTACCTCGAACATCAGGTGCCTGCTGAACGTGATAATGACCCCCTCCGGGGAGAGAAAACCAGAGGTGATCGTCTCCCTAGATGCAGAAAAGGCCTTTGACAGAGTCGAATGCAAATACCTCATAGAGGTACTGGAGCGATTCGGGCTTGGAACAGGGTTCACCTCCTGGGTAAAAGTCCAATACAATGCTCCCATGGCAAGCGTATGGACCAACGATGCCAACTCCCAATACTTCCAGCTGTACAGGGACACTAGACAAGGATGCCCACTGTCTGTGCTGCTGTTCGCCTTCGCGATTGAGCCACTAGCAATCGCACTCAGAGCAGCAAAAACCTGGAGGGTGCTCCGAAGGGGCGGCAGAGAGCACAGAGTCTCACTCTTTGCAGGTGACCTGCTCCTCTACATTTCGGACCCACAAAGCAGCATGGACAGAATCATTGCGCTCTTGAAAGAGTTTGGCGCCTTCTCGGGCTACAAATTCAACATGAGCAAAAGTGAGATCTTCCTAATACACCCACAAGGGGGGTCAGCAGTAACGGGACTGCCATTTAAACAAGCCCGACACAAATTCCACTACCTAGGGTTCCAAATAGCCCATGACTGGAAAGGGAAACCTCACCAGTCTGACGGAGGAAGTAAAACAGGACCTGCAAAGATGGAACACACTCCCACTCTCCCTCGCGGGGAGAGTCCAGACGATCAAAATGAACGTACTGCCCAGTACCTCGTCCTACTTAGATCCATTCCGATCTACATCGCCAAGGCCTTTTTCAAAGCGCTGGCCAAACTAATCATGGCGTTCGTATGGGGGGGGGAAATGTTAGGATCCCAAAGAAGGTCCTACAAAAAACAAAATCCAGGAGGGACTAGCCCTCCCAAACCTTCCCAAAGGAAACTGTAATGACATGTATGACTGACTGATAGAAAGGGCTGACACCATACTGGACGCAACACGAAAGAAATGGGAGGATGACCTGGGGATTGAGATAGGGTGGGGACTCTGGAGCGAAGCACTGCATCGGGTCAACTCCACCTCCACGTGTGCAAGGCTCAGCCTGACGCAGCTAAAAGTGGTACATAGAGCCCACTTAACAAGAAACCGTATGAGTAGCTTCTTCCCGGAGGTGGAGGACAGATGTGAACGGTGCCAAGGAGGCCCGGCCAACCACGCCCACATGTTTTGGTCTTGCCCCAGACTTGCTGGGTACTGGACAGTCTTCTTTGAGGCAAAGTCCAAAGTGGTGGGGGTGAGGGTGGAGCCATGCCCGAAAGTGGCGGTCTTCGGGGTATCAGACCAGCCAGATCTATTCCTGGGGAGGAGGGCGGACGCCCTTGCCTTTGCCTCCCTGATCGACCGCCGTAGAATCCTGTTCGGCTGGCGGTCAGCAGCACCGCCCAGAGCTGCAGACTGGCTGTCCGACCTCTCGGAATCTCTCCAAATGGAGAAAATCAAATTCCCCATCCGAGGGTCAGACGGACGACTTCCACAGAATGTGGGAGCCATTCACGCAATTGTTCCGGGACCTGTTTGTGGCCAACGAACAAGCGGAAGAATAGCCAGGTAGCCAAGAATCAGGGGAGAGTAGCCAAAGTGTGAGAGGGAGAGATAGACCGGGAGAGAGGGGGGTGGGGGGGCAGCTAAACCTAAGAGGAAAGAAAGGCGAACCACAGGAAGGGGGGATGGGGGGGGGGGGGGGGGGGGGGAGAGGGAAGGGACAGGGAACAAGAGAGGAGAACCAGGAAGGTGGGGGGGTAGGCAAGGAAATGAGAGCCGGAAGGAAGGCACGGGATACAATAATGACCATGGCACCTCCAGGAGCAGGGAACAAGGAGAATAAAGATGAAGGACGGGAGGAACGGCAGAAGCGGAGGTGAGCGTGAGACGGCAGCGAGATCTGTCCGGGAGAAGCAAGCGATAACACCAACACCAAACCCATTCGAGTATTGCCCACTGTAATTGTTTCTCCGACACCCGAATGTATATTTACCTCCCCAGTCTCCACCCCCCCCCCCCCCCCCCCCCCCCCCCACTACCACCACCACACAAGTTATTTGTTGTAAATAATTTTGCCAGGTGGACAGAGTTGCTGCTGTTGAGCTGGTGCACAATATCCTACCAGTTGTTCTATTTTATTTGTTAATGTATTTTTTTATTATTTGTTATTTTCTTTCTTTGGTATGTTTGGGTGTGCCCTATATGTTTCTTATCATGTGTATACAACGGTAAATACACTTTGTTCAAAAACCCAATAAAAAACATTTATAAAAAAAAAAGAAATGGGCAGCACAGCAGCACAGTGGTTAGCACAGTTGCTTCACAGCTCCTGGGTCCCAGCTTTGATTCCCGGCTTGGGTCACTGCCTGTGCGGAGTCTGCATTTTCTCCCCATGTCTGCATGGGTTTCCTCCGGGTGCTCCGGTTTCCTCCAAAGATGCGCAGGTTAGGTGGATTGGCCATGCTAAATTGCCCTTAGTGACCAAAAATGTTGGGTGGGGTTACTGGGTTACGGGGATGGGGTGGAGGTTTGGGCTTATCTGAGGTGCTCTTTCCAGAAGCCGGTGAAGACTCTGAGCCGAATGGTCTCCTTCTGTACTGTAAATTCTATGATTCTATGAAATGCCTTCATGGTGGGGTCCCAGTGGTGATCAAATTGAAAAGGTATATTGTAAATGGGATATTAACTTGGCCTACTAGTATATTTTTCATTATGTGCATTTAATAAATAATTGAATTGATGATGATTAATGCTCTCTCATTTCCTAAAATATCTGAACAGGAAAGAAACAAAGGTTGCTAATCACCTAAGCAATATATTGTCAAAAATCAAGTCTCCCATAAAATGTGTGCTTACGGTGGATTTGGATTAGTATCTGGTTCTATGAACAACCTGTTGGTGTTTCAGCCTCTCAAAAAATTACTATGTCCTTTTAGATACAATTTCAAGTTCACTCCGCGAGTTTGAAGAGTAACCCTGACTCTCCTGAGAATACGCCCCCATCAACGCCAACAACCCCTGCATCTGCAGCACATCTTGTGTCTAAAACACATTCAGGAAACATGGGGAATGGAGGCATGGGGCAAGATTCCAGCAATACTAAAGCCAAAACTCGCAAGAGAAAAAAGGTTGGTAGATACTGTTTACTCATTCTCTCCATGTCTGCGTGGGTTTCCCCGGGTGCTCCGGTTTCCTCCCACAGTCCAAAGATGTGCAGGTTAGGTGAATTGGCCATGATAAATTGCCCTTAGTTCCCAAAAAAGGTTCGGTGGGGTTACTGGGTTACAGGGAGGGGATAGGGTGGAGTGCTTTTTCCAGGGACCGGTGCGGACTCAATGGACAAAATGGCCTCCTACTGCACTGTAAATTCTATGATCAATGGAGCAACATTCTTCTGCACTCTGTACCACCATCATGCTGTGCTGTATAGACATCATCATAGTAAAATGTATGAACTAAGTTTTAGCTTTAAATGTAGACTTTTGGTGAAATATTATCAACTTATCAGAACAGTGTATTTATTAAGTATGTAAAGAACAAACATAGAATTAGGGGATAACTTTGGCCTATGAAATTCGAACTGAAAGTTGACATGCTCTATGATTTTTTAGGCAAGACATATCTGTTATCTGACACGTGGGCAGCACGGTAGCATGGTGGTTAGCGTCAATGCTTCACAGCTCCAGGGTCCCAGGTTCGGTTCCCGGCTGGGTCACTGTCTGTGCGGAGTCTGCACGTCCTCCCCGTGTGTGCGTGGGTTTCCTCCGGGTGCTCCGGTTTCCTCCCACAGTCCAAAGGTGTGCGGGGTAGGTGGATTGGCCATGCTAAATTGCCCGTAGTGTCCTAAAAAGTAAGGTTACGGGTTTAGGGTGGATACGTGGGTTTGAGTAGGGTGATCATTGCTCGGCACAACATTGAGGGCCGAAGGGCCTGTTCTGTGCTGTACTGTTCTATGTTCTATGTTCTAACCTGAATCTGAAGCTTCCAATATGTACCAAATTGGGAACTTGCTTATTTCCCATTTTGAATAATTCAGTATTTGTGTTCACTGCTTTTGGTGTTGTTTTATTCCAAAAGTTGCCTCGTCTTACAAACAAAGGCATTGGGTTGAAATTGGTCTTAAACAGTGTCAAGAAGCATCAAGGTGTAAAAGGGGCTGTCCATTGTTTGGCTATTGCATGTTTTCCGCCACCATCCAAGACCAATTTCATCTCCATTAGATCTTAACCATTTATGTTATTAGACAACAGTAAGGTTTTGTTTTTACATTGTGTAGTTTTGTCCTGCATTAAATCATAGCTTAAGTCAAATATTGAAGTGGTTAATTAAATAGTTGTGAATAATGCAGTATCCCAACATCAATGTTAATTTAATGAGGTCCGATTCACCTAAGCTGTGCCATGAATTGTAATGGCAGGTGCCAGCTTCGTGGATTGGTGAAACTAACTAATGGAGTGTTTTATAGTCCATAGAGATTTATTGTCTGCCAGGCAATCGCAAAGCAAAATTCCCAACAATTCTAAGTAGTCCAGGTTGCCAATACTTTGCTATGCTTCCAGCTCAACAAGGAAGCATAGGAGAAGTGAGAAAATATTAAGGAGAAAATTGGAGCAGATTGATTTTGTTTTCAACTGTTTTAACAATAGTAACAAAATAAATTAAATGAATATAATTATATTTGTAGAAATCAGTTAACCTTTGTTTATTGTAAATGTATGCTCATTTATAATCTCTTTTAACCCTCCTTCCCTGCCCCCCACAATCTTTGGAAGTGGACAATTTATATATGATGCTCCACATCATTATATCTTCAAGGACAATTATTTAAACCTTAGTACACTACAGATAAATGTACTTGGGCAGAAGCAAAGTTCATGGATCTATTGAGAGTCCCTTTCTGTTTTGCAATAAGAAGAAACCAGCAAAATCATTACTGTACAGATATTGATTGTTTTTTAAAATCATTTTCAATTCTGAATTCGGCATTTACGTGAAGTCCACACATGCGTTGCCCAACAGAGGTAAGTGGGTCATGCTCAGAAGTGGGAACCAGGTTGTTATGTTACCTTGTGTAATATATGTTACTCATTTGCTTCTTACCAAGATGATCCTCTATTCGATGTTCATTAACACTCAAATTCTTCTCGTTAAATAAACTGTGTTTGTTCTCTCAACAACTATACTAGAGATTAAATAAACAAGATTAAATATATATTAACTATGATTAACAACGCCTACACTCAGAGCTATCTCTCTCTACCTCTGGTCACTAGTCACTACATCAACAAAGAGGCAGGAACTCGGCTTGAATTTGTCTTTCATACCCATCTCTCGTGCTGCCATCTAGTGATTACTCAGTTGTTACTTCTAAACATTGACTCCTTATATAAATACAGATATGCAGATCACTGCACAGGGCTGTTATATTTCTTTCTTAGCCGAGCATCACGAAGGAATCGTGATACCCCATCCTATCTGAGATCAGTTAACTCAGCTGATGGGAAGTAGATCATAGGGCATCCTGCTCAATATTGTTTAGTTAACACACAGCCATTGCCAACTGAGCCGTCAGAAAAACTTCTAATGAATGTTATGCTAATCTAATTATAGCAAGGGAAATGTTTTTGTTTTTTTTTGCACATGTTACGATTGTGAGACCCACAACACACTTCCCTGCTTTGCCTCATGATGCACTTTAACTTCCAATGCTTTGAAGTAGCACACCTTTTGTGCCATTGTGAATTTGTATTTCACACTTCAGCCTTCCTTCCACCTCGGAGTGAAATTAATAATTTTACTACTGGTTTGTACTGACTGACAATTTAAAATTGTGGACATGTGCTTAGTAGGAATTGGAACAATGCTAATTTCAGAAAAATACATTTATTCTTTAACTGCTTCCATATCTGTGAAACTTTATTTGATTAAGCTGAAGGAATTGGGTTTAATTATATAAATGTTGGGATTTGGCCTCTGGACATCAAACTCTTGGAATCTGAATTTAATGGTACCAATATAAAAGCTTATTATCAATGTGGCAGAATGCACATTTGGGTCCCAAAAGTGGAAGGGTAGTGTGCTTATTTTACTGTGCCGCTAAGTACTCTTTCCAAACCATTAGAGTTTCACAAACATCAGGAGGGAATTCATTCCATCAGACACAAGGGGCGCAATTCAGTGGAAAAAGGTTAAAGTCCTGTCTCGGGCACATTTGGCAGGGTGTTTCTCGAAGGCTATATGAATACCTTTCATTTGTATTGATTTCTTACAGCCCTCAGGATGCTATCTGTGCATTGTTGCTCTTTTTTAATAAAATACTTATATTTTAAGTATTTGAACAAGATCTTCAGATGAATTAATGTGCAATGTAATAGTTATTCTGCACATCTTATCCAGATGCTTGAAAGGTTTCATGCACCCTTCCGTGGGTATTTTAGAATGGTATTACTGAGTTGGGAGTAGCTCAGCTACCCACTTATCACTTGAGTTATAAGGAGATCAGAAAAGTAGAAATAAAAGGGAAAAGAAAGAAACTTTTAGAAACTCAGAATGGCAGAAATAAACCTTAAGACATTTCTATTTTAAACAAATTCTTTATTTTTTCTAAAATATTGGGCTGGATTCTCCTTTTCAGGGACTATGTCCCCATGCCGTCGTGAAAACTGTGGTCTTTTATGGCAGAAAAACTGGTGATTCACAGATTCACAGCATTGCAGGGGGCTAGCAGGCAGCTATCATGGAGCTCGCAGCTACAGCTGCCAATACAACCTCCCCCTACATCTCCGGGTCAGAGGCTGCGCATACGCACGGCGGCAGCCTCCAGTGGCCGCGCCGTGTTCCATGGCGGACTCAGACCGCGGACCTGGACTGCAGAAATAGTGCCCCCGATTGGCCATATGCCCGACCCGGACCGTCCGCACAATAAAAGCCCAGTCCCGAATTAGGCCACACCTGCCCTCCGATCAGCCTGCCCTCGACTGAGTCCACAGCCGCCTCGCAAGTATCCCGAATGGCAGGACCACATTCGAAATACGCCATCGGGAATCTGGCCATTCGGGGTTAGAGAATAGAGAGGTGGGCCACTAGCAATGGCCTCAGGTGGTGGATACTAGTTGCAGCAAACTCCCCGAGTACACACTTTTCCGGGGGGGATGCGCAGAATTGCAGAACCGGCGGTTAGAGAGACTTGGGTTTCTCAGGTTTAAAAACTAAGAGAGAATCTCATCGAGGTATACACAGCAAAGAAAAACTACATTTAGATTACCACCTTCGACTTAATATCTGACTCTGGCCAAGAGGGAATTTATTGAATTGTTCGAAGCCAAATGTCGGACTTATGTGAGAAAGTTGTTCATATTTGTGGTGAACATATGAAATGGATTTTTGAATCAGACAAACTGGGCAAAAACTCTGAAATGACCATTCAATTTTGTTACTGTAATGGTTGATTTGGTCTGTATGGATGAGCTGAATGATATTCGTCACTTTTATATCTTATAATGTGTATGATTCAGCCTTCAATAAGCAAAAAACAGTCTTCATGAGTAATTTCTATTTAGCCATGAGCCTTATGTTATAACTACTTACCCCACAAAGGATGGGATTACGAATGCTCTTTGGTTCCAAGACAGCTTACATTTGCTGGCCTTCCTATCATCCCATCAGAGCAATTCTGAAATGTGGGTTTGTGTTGACAGTGCTCATTTAGAAAAGAAAAGAAAGAAAGCCGCTTATTGTCACGAGTAGGCTTCAATGAAGTAACTGTGAAAAGCCCCTAGTCACCACATTCTGGCGCCTGTTCGGGGAGGCTGTTACGGGAATCGAACAGTGCTGCTGGCTTGCCTTGGTCTTATAGGTTTAAAAGGGTTTATATCAGGGGTTAAGCAGCTTGTTCTATTCAATAATTTTTTTTAAATCCTCAAAAATTGCAATGATAATATGCAGATGCAAGCTGAGTAGATGACCAATTAAAATCTTTCATCAAAACATCTTGAAAGTAACTACATGTTCCTCAACTAAACTGTACAACATGGTAGCATGGTGGTTAGCATAAATGCTTCACAGCTCCAGGGTCCCAGGTTTGGTTCCCGGCTGGGTCACTGTCTGTGCGGAGTCTGCACGTCCTCCCCGTGTGTGCGTGGGTTTCCTCCGGGTGCTCCGGTTTCCTCCCACAGTCCAAAGATGTGCGGGTTAGGTGGATTGGCCATGCTAAATTGCCCGTAGTGTCCTTAAAAGTAAGGTTAAGGGGGGGGTTGTTGGGTTATAGGTATAGGGTGGTTACGTGGGTTTGAGTAGGGTGATCATTGCTCGGCACAACATCGAGGGCCGAAGGGCCTGTTCTGTGCTGTACTGTTCTATGTTCTATGTTCTAAGTGCGTAGTATCAGTGTTGGCTTTAGAAGCATGTTGCCAACAAAGACTCTGTTTTGGGAATTGGTCTGTGGTAGTACAATTTTAAAAAAGAAAGAAGGAAGTAGCAGGATAAATTTAGAAAAGAGAATGTTTCAGTAATTGTGATTAAGCCTATAACTGGCAAGAAAAATATTAACATTTGCCCTTCAAAATTAACTACCCTTCCAGACAGTATTTATGTAAAGGGTGGTGTACCTTAAAATGCAATTGCTCCAAACTAAATAGTCAGATTGTAATCATCTCAAAATCTTGAAAAAGTGAACAGTTGGATCACAATGGAATAAGTGTGCAACTAATGAAAAATGAAATGAAAATCGCTTATTGTCACGAGTAGACTTCAATGAAGTTACTGTGAAAAGCCCCTAGTCGCCACATTCCGGCGCCTGTCCGGGGAGGCTGGTACGGGAATTGTAAACCCATTGGATAATGAACACCAGAGAAAATAGAGAAGAACTAGAATATATCAAAAAAGAGATAAATTTGCGCAAATCAATTATTCTGTCTATAAAGCTAAAGAAAGCTAGTTCCTGATACTATTTTTGTTCACAAAAAGATATGTAGACAACTATTACATTTCCAGAACACCTCTTCAGCAAGACTGACTGCATGGCTAGATTTTGTGCTTTTGTGGTATTCCGTTGCTCCGTACAAATTAACCACAGTGTACTGATACTGTCCTTTGTGAAATGTTGTGAAGCATACTGAAAAAAAACAATTATTTCTAAGCAAATTGTGTTTTTAAATTAAAAAAATAACAGCTCTGGGGAGGAGGGGCAGGGTGTGTAAAGGTTTAATATCTGAGTAAAATAAAACAAAAATTCTGGAAATATTCAGCAGGTCAGGCAGCATCTATGGCGAGAGAAGCAGAGATCATAGGTGGGATTTACGGACCACCCCGCCACGTGTTTTTCGCAGGCGGCCCGCCAGCAGGATCCATCAACTTCGCCGTTGCCACGGGATCTCGCTATCGAGCCGCTCACTCAAAATGGTGGCCCGATAGTGGGATTTCCTCTGGAATCTCATCTTCCATGCATGCATAGATTTGCATGGCAAGGAATGTGGAGTTGCTTGCCGCTTTGCACTCCCAGGGGAATCGGAAGCTGGTTACAATTCACCTCCGGCAGGACAACAGAGTCTCCCAAAAGGAGAATCCCACCCAATATTTTGTTTTAATGTTGGTATTTGAGGATTTTGTCTTTTCTACTTTCCGAAGATTAATTTTAGGGCTGCAATACAAATGCTTATTTTATTTTTTAATTTTAGAGTACACAATTTATATTTTCCAGTTAAGGGGCAATTTAGCATGGCCATCCACCTACCCTACACATCTTTTGGGTTGTGGGGGCGAAACCCACTCAAACACAAGGAGAATGTGCAAACTCCACACGGATAGTGACCCAGAGCCAGGATCGAACCTGGGACCTCAGCGTCGTGAGGCAGCTGTGCTAACCACTGTGCCACCATGCTGCACGACAAATGTTTATTTTATAATTAAGTTTATAAATAATCTTCTACTTCATTTGTTCTGGTGTGAGTTTCACTGCAGTATAATCCGGAACTGTAGAATCCATAGAATGTCTGCAATGCAGAAGGAGGCCACTCAGCCATTTATGGGGAAATTTAGCTAATCTACCTAATCTGCACATTTTTGGACTGTGGAACGAAAGTGGAGCACTTTGAGGAAACCCACGCAGATATGGGGAGAAAGTGAAAAGGCACACAGTCACCCAAAGCAAGAATTGAACCCTGGTACCTGGCGCTGTGAGGCAGCAGTGCTATCCACTGTGCCACTCCTAATGTTGTTTTAATAGTGAGGCTAGTGTAATTAGGTTTGCAAGGAGGAGGGTAGGTTTCTTTTTCCTCTGATTCAAAACTGCCCAGTTACTTACAGCAGATCACCAGATGTATATGGATGTCTCTTCCTAGGTTGAAGCTCCTTTTTTGCTTCTCTGAAGTTGTTTCTAGGTGGATCACTCAGAAACAGTTTTCGAGAAGGCTTTAAACTTTAAGTCTTTTGGCATAGTTTCAAAACGAAAAGGCAAAATGTTATAGCCACGTTTCTGCATTGATGTTAGTTCTGCATTCTGAAGTGCTGTGTTTTTGCAAGCAAGAAGGACTTGCAATAAAAAGGCATTTAGAAATGTGTATTTTGATCGTGTGATGACCGGCCATTGATATACGATAGAAGCAATGAATGGTTTGTTCATATTAATGAAGCAGCTTCCACCTCCTGTGGTCAAAACCATCAACATACAATGGATGCATACTGGGGTCCTTAGCATTTCTTTGTACAGAAAAGATTTCAGTAGCTACCCTTTGTTACCTGGCAGTTCTGGATATGGGTTACTTGAGACTTCATTGCCCTTGCTATTTTGAGGTGATTCTTAACAATACCACGTCTGACATGCCACGACACTGTGGTTATTGTAATTCTTTTCGAGAATCTTGGTCAACTCTTGCATTTCAAAAGTCAGGTGATCTGTGACAGCCATTTTTAAAAGCCCAACAATATCCACTTATAAAACAAACTACAGTTTTGTTGTATTACCAACAAATACTAACAACCAAGCTGGGATCAGCATCCGAATGAATCTTATAACCATGGCTGTGCATAGAGCTTTAAACTAAAATGAGGGTGGTGGGGGGGGGCAAGCAAAGGGAGATATAAAATCTACATTTAAAATTGAGAAAATTGACTGATGCCGATTAGGCCAGGAAGTGATAGAGTTTAATCGCAATAGTACACCAGCGAATCAGGTCCGTGCAAAGATCAGGTTAAAAAACTTTAATTAAAGACTTTTTATCTGAATGCATGAAACATCCATAACAAGGTATACCATGCCGAGCAGACTTCAGAATATTACAGATTGTTAAAAACTGCAGATTTCAGTCATTTGTTTTCTCAGCATATCAATGTGTTTTCTGTTCTGCAACTAAATGTGTTTGTGGCTGCACTGCATTCACTTGTACTTAGCAAAATTCTGATAATGTTCAAGGTTACTAATTTTTTAAAAAGATGTATAGCATTTAGGTAATCGGATCAACTAATTTTAATTTAAAAGCAATGTAAATTTCAGTGTGCACATAGAGGAAACAATGTGAAATTTTATTTTGAGTCTTTTTTGAGAAATTTAGTTAGAATATTACACGTATCCTTAATTTCTGAATGTCGCACATATTACATGTAAATATTGTTTTAAACATATTCTATCGTGAAAGATGTGTAATTTTCGGTTTGTTGAAATATTTATCTTCTATTCTTTACTTTCATTTCTGATATTTGCTGCTGTAAATGGACCAAAAAAGGCAACCTTATCAATAGTTAGGGTCCAGTTAGTTTGCAGGTGTTTGCAAATTGACAAAGTCCATGGATGATCCAGTGGAAAGGTTGAGATTTCACTTTATTGTAATACTGGGGAGATTTTAATTTGATTGCTTCAGAAACTGATCTAAAGGCAACAGAATGCTTCAAAACTATTTAGAAACCGGTTGTCATATGATATTGCAACAGCAAGTATTGGGCTATTGATTTAAGGTTTGCTTTGAAAACTAGTCTTAAATTATCTGTACTTATTTGTACTCTGAGATACTTAAGAGGTTTCTACATGTGCTTCTTTGACTTGTGAATTTTAAGCAATACATTAGTCATTTTACATGGTCCTAAAGGATTTTTAAATACAATGATTTACTTATGGCAGGTGTTTTTAAATCTGGGCAATAGATGTACTAAATGTTCTATGCTAATTCCAAGGATAACATAATGAGTTAGAGTTAACCTAACTGAAAGGCAAAAAAGGATGATCAGTCACTGCAGTTTGAAGCTGATTGTGTATAAGGGGAAAAGATTATCCCTGTTTCATACAGGTGGAAGATAGGTTTTAACAGTTCAAAAAAAAACTTTTTGTTTCGTCTTCCTGTGGAGCAGGCCCCCAAAGGCCTGACTCAATTAATTGGGGATCCCACTACAGCAGCTACGGAATTATCTGCCATGTGCAAATAGCTCCTGGGCCAGGTATATGGCATAGTCCAGGGAGGCATCTTTGGGATCGAAGGACCCTTGTCCCATAAGAAATGGGCTCCCGTTTTGCGCAACATGGCTTCAGCCCAATATCTTCAAGTTGGGAGATGTAAAAGAAACTGGGAGCCACTGAAATTTTAAGAAAAAAGAATGCCTGTGGTTGTTTCTTTTGTTTTATTCGAACTGCATGTTTTTGAATTCCTTATTGTGGATTGCTTGGTGTTTGCGGATTTATTGTTCTGTTGTTAACAGATGTAGTACCATTCCCTTTGCCAGGAAATAAACACATTCAAACTAAAGTGCATCTGGCTCTTTGTAAAGATTAGCCTTTCAGTTAGGACAATGCAATAAATTCAGATAGTGTGCAATTCAACGTTTCACTTCAAAGTCTAGTTAAAGCATTTTCTCCGTTACTAGTTACAAAGCAGAATGTAACCTATGAAGGATAAACATGTTTGTATGGAGTTCTTTAGTCCACAATTTTAACGAAGACTTTAATCAGTTAGGTTCCAAAGAGTTCAGGTTTCCATCAAAGTAGCAGATGAATAAATTTGTTGTGAATATATTAAGCAATTTGTTGCAAATATTGGCACATGCAATTTCAAGGCTATTTGAGATTAAGTTGTCAAAACAAGACCCCAAAATGTTCAGTTAAGCAAAAAGTTTTGCATTTGATCTCTTGTTGTGAGTATGGTACCCAGCAGAAATGCCAAATTTTAAGCTCCCAAAACCACTTAGAAGTAGGAGCCAATCCTCAAGTGAGCTTCATTGAACTGATTCATGTATTATTTTACGTCAGCACTTTCCACAATCTCAAGAAATACATAAGCTTACTTGTTCTAAGATCTGATGCTGACTCAGGCCTTGTACCATAGATTGACTTAACAGACTAGGAGTTTCAATCCACTTTTAAGTTCCATAAGACAAGATCAGCTTTAGAGAGGCTAGAAGTGCAAATAGAGCCCAATTTGCTTAGTGCCTGGGTTACTTGGCATTTGTCCTATGATTAATTGATTAGTAGGCTTTACGTTCAATCACTCGGTGAACCTGCTTGTGTGTGTATATTAATCTCTGCAGTTATTTAGTTGAACTGGGCAATGTGCTCGTTTTTTTTTTGGCACATGTGCTATTGTGCATTTATTTAAGCTTCACGGTCCTTTAAAAGTTACTAGACTGCATCAAACCAGCCCAACTAATTATACTGCCTGAAATATGCAATCGGGTGCGTGGTTCAGTGCACTAGTAACAAGAATTTATTCCTTGTATTGTATTCAGGGAAAAGTCATGTTACTTAACTGCAATGGATTTGGAGATTCATTGTCATTTGTTCAGTGTCCCATGTTCAGAATATTGGAAACATTCAATGTATTTCAAAAGAAAATGTATTCATTCAGCAGTGCAACCGATCCTAATGTATGTCGACGAGTAAATTATAAAATTTAATATTTCAGTAAAAAAAATTCTAATGGTAGAAATGTGAACTTAAGACCGCAATAAAATTGGCCATGATCTTATTGAATTGCAGAACAGAGGCTGAATGGCTTACACCTGCTCATAATTCTTCTCCATGTATAATACTAATTATCGGAGACAAATAGATATTTAGAATGAAACTGGCATTACCTTTGTGAAAAATTTGAAGGAGGGTGTGAGACCATAAGACACAGAAGCAGAATTACGCCACTCGGCCCATCGAGTCTGCTTCGCCATTCAATATGCTTTTCATCCCCATTCTCCTGCCTTCTCCCCATAAACCCTGATCCCCTTATTAATTAAGAACCTATCTATTTCTGTCTTAAAGACAGTCAGTGATTTTGCCTCCACAGCCTTCTGCGGCAAAGAGTTCCACAGATTCACCACCCTCTGGCTGAAGAAATTCCTCCTCATCTCTGTTTTAAAGGATCGTGTAGAATCAGATCATTTCACTGTGACATTAATGATCTGTTTCAATGTGAGTTATATGTGTTAAATTCCGAAATAAAGGGTTTGCTAAACATGTTTATGAAGCAGATGGAACCTCTTTTAAATCAAAGTGGAAAACTCAATCACATACCATTACCTCTAGCACTGATATTATGTCATTCATTCAAACCAATCAATTTTAAATTGCTTGATGAACTCAAATATAGTTTTAATTCAATGCTGTCCATTCTATGTATTCTATCCTGTAGGGTAATTGTACAGGTGTTTCTTTGAATGGAAATAGCAACAGCTTACATCTGCATTTCTTCTATCAGAATAAAGGGCGGGGATGGGGAATGTTTCCAGCTACAGAGGACTATGGGAAAACATGCCATATCGTCCGTCCAGAGTGCAATTTCCTATTTTATAGGTAAACACCGGCAGGTTTCCGCCGTCTTCTGTGATGGGGTGAGCTTAATGGGGCACAGCCCGCTGTCATACCCAACATTACTGACCTCCCGAAGGACGAGGATGCACCTCCCCAGGACGAAGATGGACTTCCTGAAGGACGATGATGGACTTCCTGAAGGACGACGATGGACCTCCCGAAGGACGAAGATGGACCTCCCGAAGGACGAGGATGGACCTCTCGAAGGACGAAGATGGACCTCCCGAAGGACGAGGATGGACCTCCCGAAGGACGAAGATGGACCTCCCGAAGGACGAAGATGGACCTCCCGAAGGACGAAGATGGACCTCTCGAAGGACGAAGATGGACCTCCCGAAGGACGAAGATGGACCTCCCGAAGGACGAGGATGGACCTCCCGAAGGACGAGGATGGACCTCCCGAAGGACGAGGATGGACCTCCCGAAGGACGAAGATGGACCTCCCGAAGGACGAGGATGGACCTCCCGAAGGACGAGGATGGACCACCCGTAGGACAAAGACAGACCTCAAGGACACTGATACTGGTGATCCACGTGATAGATTTCCCCCCCTGGCCCCACACACGCGCACACACACACACCGCTGCAGTGTTGCAGGATCCATGATCGCTGGCAGCCCCCGGCCTTCTTCAGGTAATTCCTGACTTTTGTACGGCGCTTGGTCCAGACCTGTTCTAGACTGGCTTGTTTTCCTGTTGGAATAATGGAGAATTGGGAGTGGAGCGAAACATTCTTTGCAGGCCTTCATTTGCATCCCATTAGCAGGTGAAAATCGGTTTCATGCCAGTTTCCAGCAGGATTCCCAATACGCCATGGCGCACACCATCAGAAAATACCACTGTAAATTTACACCGGCGTGAAACCGATTTTTGGCCTCCCACCAAATTCTCTCCTCCCCCGCCCCAATCATTGATTTTTGCCGACGGAGGCATGGGAGAATTCCATGTTTTGCAGGGTTTTTTTTAAGAAACCAATAAAGTAAACTGTTTACCTTTCACTGGATGTAGCGTCACTGGCAAGCCCAGCGTTTATTGCCCATCCCTGTATTACCCTTGAGAAGATGGTGGTGAGTTGCCGTCTTGAAATCCATGTGATAGAGGTACATCCACAGTGCTGTTAAAAAGGCATTTCAGAAGGCGGCATGGTGGCACAGTGATTAGCACTGTGGCCTCACGGCAAAGAGGACTCTGGTTCGGCCTCGGCCCCGGGTCACTTTCAGTGTGGAGTTTCTACATTCTCCCTGTGTATGCATGGGTCTCAACCCCACAACCCGAAGAACTGCAGGGTAGGTGGATTGGCCATGCTAAATTGCCCCTTAATTTAAAAAAAAATTTAAAAGGTAGGGATTTCACAGTTGTGACTGAGTGACAGTGAAGACGGTAATATAATTCCAAATTAGGCTGGTGTGTGGCTTTGAGGGGAACTTGCAAGGAGTGGTGTGTCCATGCATCTGCCGCCCTTGTCTTTCTAGGTGTGAAAGTTTGCAGGTTTGGAAGATGCTGTCGAAGTAAACTCAATGGGTTGCTGAGTTACGTCTTGTAGATCCTGCTGTCCCTGTGTGTTGGTGGTGGGGTGTGAAGCGGGGAGTTTGGTGAATAGGGGAGTTCAGTAACTAGGGGGAACTAGGATAGGTGATGTATCATGGCTGCAGCATGGGGTGTCTCCTGGATACCACTGCAATCCATGGTGTTATTGGCCAGGGTTTAGAAAAAGGTGAAGTATATTATGGAATTATCCTATAACTATTTATTGATTTTGGTTACGATGAGCACAAGAGCCTGCCTTTCAGGTATTGAATATATTATATTATATTCAAAAGAGTTCTTAGGCGCTTTTAATCAAAAAACAAGGTTTTAATATACAAATTTAGTTAACATTTGTATAAACACACACACTGAGCATTTTTACCAACTACAAACATTCAGACCCCACACAGCTACAATAATCTATGCATAACCCTTAATGAATTCCCTCTTTAACTGTTCCAATTCAGTAACAAAATCCAAATCAAACCAGTAACCCCTTTTCAAAGGCGTGGCCCAGCACATGTCACTCTTACTGGTATATGACTTGTTAGCGATACTCTGTTCCCCTTCTCATACAACAGGTTTGAATTCCTTCCAGAAAGCAGTTATCCCTTTTAAATTATCAAGTAGTCTGGAAACAACATTTAAAATGAAGATGAAGAAACACTTCTTTCAACCTGTGCAGTTCAAAACCAGTCCAAACTCAAAACAAAAGTAGAACCCAGAGCCACTGAAGCCATGTGATAAGACAAAAATATTTCTTAAAGGGGCACTCCCATGAAATTGGTAACCACATCTCTCGTAAGTGTTGTGGCTTGAGGAGCTTCAATTCAGATAAGCTGGAGGCCGAGGCCAACACATCAGGGAGAGGGAAAGTTACTTGGACTCTTTATTTCAAAAGGCAGTCACATCTCTTAGGTTAATGTCACCTGATTTGGCCAGTGGTCAGGACCAGGAGGGTGTGAGTCAGGTAGGTCAGGGAATCGAGAAGGTGGAAGTGGTGGAACCTTGTAACTTAGAAACCAGTTCAGGGTTCTTTCGGCTTGTACACAGGGCCGGCTCAAGGCACCGGCAACTCGGGCAGTCGCCCGGGGCGCCATGTGCTAGGGGGCGCCAGAGACTCGGGTCCCGCGCATGCGCAGTTAGGCCGGTGCCAACCAGCGCATGCGCGGTGGCCGCCCTCCCCCAGGGCGGCCCCCGCTCGGTCCGCCCCGCTCGGTCCGTTCCCCCCCCCCCAATCAGGTCCGTCCCCCCGCCGCCCCCCCCCCCCGGCCCCGCCCCTCCTCTCGCCCCCGCCCCCCCTCTCGCCCCCCCCCATCTCGGCCCCGCCCCCCCCCTCTCGGCCCCCCCCCCTCTCGGGCCCCCCCTGCCCCCCCCCCCTCTCGGCCCCCCCTGCCCCCCCCTCTCGGCCCCGCCCCCCCTCTCGGCCACGCCCCCCCCAAGGGCGCCGAAGTTCAGCTTGCCCGGGGAGCCAGCAACCCTAGGGCCGGCGTTGCTTGTACAGACAAGAGTGAGAGCAATTGTGTGGTGAGCAGACTAACCAAGGCACTATGGTACAGAAGGCAATTCAAGTGTGGGAATGTACGGCATTAAAAGGAGTGATAGTCAGGGACAGTATAATCAGGGGGATAGACACTGTCCTCTGCAGCTGAGTGCGAGATAACAAAATGCAGTATTGCCTGCCCAGTACCAGGGTTCAGAATATCTGTTCAGGGCTCGAGAGGAACTTGCAGTGGGAACAGGAGGATCCAATTTCCATGGTCCATGTAGGCACCAATGGCATAGGTAAGACTATGAAAGAGGTTTTGGATAGGGACTATGAGGAGCTGGGCACTAAATTAAAAAGCAGTACATCAAAGATAGTAATCACGATTATTACCTGAGCCATGTGCAAATTGGCACAGGGCAAATAGATCAATGGGTGGCTCAAAGACTGGTGTGGGAGAAATGGGTTCTGGTTTTTGGAACGCGAGCAGGAAAATGGAGGATGTACTGTTGAGGTGGACTTCACCTGAATCGTACTGGGACCAGTGTTCTCACAAATTGTACAACTGGGAAGGATCGTGTTGGAGAATATTGTGTAAATTAAATGGAAATGACAGCGCAATAAAGGTAAACAAAGGCATTAAGCTAGCGGTAAAGGCGTGCGAATGGCGAGAAGGAACAGTGACTACAAATTTTTAAAAAATAAATTTCGAGTGCCCTATTCTTTTTATTTTCCCAAATTGAGGGCAGTTTAGCGTGTCCAATCCACCTACCCTACACATCTTTGGGATGTGGGGGTGAGACCCACGCAGACACGGGGAGAAAGTGCAAACTCCACACGGACAGTGACCCGGGGCCAGGATCGAACCCGGATCCTCAGCCCGTAAGGCAGCAGTGCTAACCACTATGCCACCTCTACAGTGATTATAAGCTTAACAGTGTGGCAGCTGTTCCAGTCAGCAGATTAATTTAAACAGCCCTGGTTCTCCTTTCATTACCGGTCCGTGAACAGAAAGGTGCTTTCATTTCTGATTTTTCCCCTTCATAAGTGGTGCCGTATGTTCTGCAACTCTTCAGTTTGGAGTGTTCCAAACCTCTACTCATAATCCCACAGCAGACTTAAGGTTCGGTTTATTTTACACACACACATAAATTTTCTGCCAAGGGAAAGAAAAGGGTACAGGGCAAGACCACAATAAAAATGAGATATGGGGCGGATTTCTTTCTCATCTCCAGCAGAGGGTGAGAAATCCTTATGTGGTGGGATAATACAGCGGGAACCCCATTATGTCATTAGTGGTGGATGGAGAGAATCCCAATGGCAATTCCACCAGTGGAAATGCCGTTTTGGGACTCCCATTGGATTCTCCTCCCCCTCCCGCTTTCCCTTCTGCCGAAAACCTGGGTTTTACATGAGTCTAACATCCACAATCAACATCCAATGACATATTCTTTCAAAGGGTAGCAGGGTGACTGTGGTAGGGTCTTTCCAGGATCAAGGACATCCATGATGGGAGAAGACACATAAACTTGAATGAAGCTTGAAGGCACAAATAAGGAATTTCCAATGATCCAGTAGTTCAAATGTAGATATGATACCAGTGCAATTTTAAAGCTGTATGTGAGCTTTTTCTGCAGCTACCTGTGAATTGGTAAATGGTACACAGAGATGGGCTGCTTGTAGAGTCCTGCTTCTCTTGAGGCGTCAAACAGTGACTGCATGAGTTAATTTCCACACAGCAATATTATAGGTTCTAGCAGCTTCGGGAGGTCATGTGATATACCTGGAATCTTGAAGTGTTTAATAGAAGAGTCGGGTTCTCTCTTGTCCTTCGCAGACATACCGGGATGGAGAGGAGTCAGGTTCTCTTTTGTCCTTTGCAGACAGTTTAGGGTGGATTCTCCATTTGGGAGACTATTGTTCTCCCGTCGGAGCTGAATTGCACCAGTTTTACGAACTCTTTGCAGTCATAAAGCGGGATGTAATTCAGTGTTCCATACCATACAAATTTATGCATGACATGAAATACAAGGGATTGCCAGGGAATCCCGCCATTTGAGCCACCACCTTGAGCAGGTGGCCGGATAGCGAGGTCCCGCTGCCAGCACCCTCCCCTGAATCACGAATCAACCCCTCCCCTCCCCCCCCTCCCCAATACCACAAATCGGCCCCAACCATCCCCCACCACAACCACAAGGCAGTTCGCACCCCTGGATTGCCAAGGTGCCCCTATCCCCCCCCCCCCGCCCCCAGGGACCCGTTGCCTAAAGGAACCCCCTCTACAGGCCCCTCCCTACCCACAGACCTCCGAAAAGGGACACCTGTCTGGAAGCTAGAGAGCAGTCTAGAGGACAGTGGGAAGCATTATATTTGTAATATTACCTTACAACTCCACATGTCCATTCCTCGAAGGAGAGCAGTTGCGCCCGAATCTGTTCCCACAGATCTGCAAGCCATTCATTGCTTTCGAGAGTGGTCTGCGATTGATAGCTTGTAAAAAGCTATCTGCATCATTTGATTCATTCATATTGTTCCACCCTTCTGTAACCTAAGTGGTGAAACCCCAATATTTGTAAACATTGTCAACAACAAAGAGGTAAGCACAGTGAAATCAGACGCTTGAGTGATTGGAATGTACTTTGTACAGTCACATCTCTGATGTGGGCAATGTTTATAAACATTGGGGTTTCACACTTAGGCTACTGAAGAATCAACATGAAAGCTGCAGATGGTTTTTACATACCACTAGCAAAAGCAATGAATGGCCTGCAGATACTGGATCTGTTGGAACCAGGCGCAGGCGCACCTGCTCTCATTCGAGGAATAGACACGTGGAGCAGCAAGGTAAGAATTACAGCTATAATGTTTCCCACTGTCTGGAATCCACTTGATAGGAGGCATTTGAAATAGCGCAGAGGAGATTTACCAGGATGTTGCCTGGGCTGGTAGTTATGAAGAGAGATTGGATAGACTTGGATTGTTTTCCTGGGAACAAAGTGAGACTGAAGGGGGACATGATTGAGATGTATAAAATTATGAGGGGCACAGACAGGAAGAAACTTTTTCCTTGGTGGAGGGATCAATGACCAGGGGGAATAGATTTAAGATAACGGGCAGGAAGTCAGGAAAAACCTTTATACCCAGAGGGCAGTGGGTGTGTGGAACCCGTCCAAAAGGATACTGGAGGCACATACCCTCATATGATTTGGAGAATCATGGGAAGTCTAAGCATTGGGCGTTGGGCCCGCTAGGTAGATGTAAATGTGTAATTCCGATTCATGCATTTATATACGTGCTCTTGCTGGCGTGCAGCATGGAACTTATTCACGCAGCCAGTAGGGGGTTGAAGCATTGTGTGGGCGTCAACCCCCAATTTTGCCCTGACGCCTGATTCTCCTTCGCATCGGATAACACATTCCGGACATCCAGGGACAGAGAATCCAGCCCACCATCTCTGATGGCCAGAGATCTTGAGAAAGGTGAAGAGACTTTGTGCAGTTCCAGGAAGGGCATTAGTGCATTTTTCGAGATAACACATCTCTGATATTTGTATGAAGGTCAGAAATCCCTCCGGTATCATAGATCATAAAATTTACTGTGCAGAAGGAGACCATTCGGCCCATCGAGTCTGCACCGGCTCTTAGAAAGAGCACCCCACTTAAGCACACACCTCCACCCTACCACGTAAACCAGTAACCCCACCTAAGCTAAGGACAATTTAGCATGGCCGATCCACCTAACCCACACATCTTTGGTATGAGTCATGGCTAGTCATAAAAAACCCTTGGTTCATTTTTTAAAAATTACAATAATAATTTTATAAACTAGCCAGGTTGACAAGTATATATATTTTATGCATTATATAAAACATATTTTTCTTCCTGTTCTCTGGCTTCAAGACAGCAGAGTTTACAGAAATATAAATAAAAACTGATTTAAGGGCTCTGTATGTGAATACGTGCAGAATTCACAACAGATGAAATGTCAGCTTAAATAGAAAGCCATATGTATGACCTGATAGCCATTACAGAGATGTGCCTACAAGGAAGCCAAAGCTGGGACCTGAATATCCAAGCCTACGTTGCATTCTGGAAGGACAGGAAGATAGGAAAAGGTGGTGGGGTAGATTGATTGATTAAAGATGGTATTAGTACTATAGTGAGAGATCACCTTGGTTCTCAAGATCAAGGTTTAGTTGGAACTAAGTTTAACAAGGACAGGGGTGTCCACACAAAGTAAAAATAAGAATGAAGTTTTATTTACAAACTGTATATATACACTTCCCGGTTCCTGCTCAGTCGGTGCCTTACTGGCTAACCTTATATACACTGGGTAATTGCAATATCTCACCTCTAGGAGGGGAGCTCATACTCCGCAAGGAGCACGGGGAAGACGAGCATTCACAATTCATAGGTCCTGTGCAGGATATTCCATTCCTGCCCTTCTCTCCGAAGTCTGAAGACCCTCTCGAACCAGCGACGAGATGGAGAAGGAGGAGCAGGCGGAAGACGTCGGAGTCTCTTCGGCTCCAGTAAATCCTCATGGAGCTGATGCGCCAGATCAGTCGGCATGTAATGCGCTGATGAACACTGTGTGCGGCAGGAACAATTTGGCGTCAATCGTCAGGAGGCGGCTGAATTACGCAGAGTACTACGGTATCTGAGACTTCTGAGGTCTGCATCTCCATCTGAGTCGGAAGACACAACGTCTGGCATGTCGGCGTCAAGAGAGACCCGAGGTGTCTACACAGGCTGATTTGGCAATGGAGCCGAATGATCCAGGGCAGGCTACTTGTGAGGCAGTTCAGGAAGGAACAACTGCCATGAGCGAATGTGATCCAGGTGGCATTTCATGAGTTGCCCAGGGACCTGAGCTTGGTGAGAGACTGGTCCCGTTTGACGGATGAGAATCACAGAGAGCCAGTGAGCACTGTCATTGATGTTCCGAATGAACACTGCATCGTCAGATGAAAAGTGTCAACGAGATCAATGTCGAACTGGGCAATGCCCTTACAAATCTTGGTTACAGCGCACCTTCGCTCTGATATCCGGTAGAAGCAAACTCAGTCGTGTTCAAAGTCTATGACATCTCACCGGGGGCTACCCCTGTTACTGCGTGTGGCATGGTCCTGTATGTAAATAAAACATGCCAGCCTTCAGTCTATTGAGCTGGACATCTGTTTCTTGAGCCCCCTTTCAACCGTGAGTACAGTCCTGTCTGCCAAACCATTTGATGCCGGATGGTGTGAGGCGACGCGGACGTGGCAAATCCTTTGCTCTTCACAAACGCGGCAAACTCTTCACTCATGAAAGAAGCCCGGTCATTGGTCACGAGTACCTCCGGGATTCCGTGGGTGGGAAAAGAAATGTGCAATCGCTTAACGGTTGCTCGGGAGGTGATCAACATCATTTTGTGGGCCTCCAGCCACTTTGATGGGTGTCCACCAGGATGGGAGACATCAAACCCAAGAAAGGACCGGCGTGCATGTGGGCCCTAGGGTGCCTGGCCTCTGCCAAGGTCGTAGGAGTGCAGCCATGGGTGCTCTTGACAGATGGCGCACTGTTGGGCCAACATCTCAATATCACTGTTCAAACCCGGCCACCAGACGTAGCTTCTAGCCAGCGTCTTCATTTAGGACACCCTGGGATGTCGTTATGAAGCTCCTTCATGAGAAGCCAATAACGGAACCTAGCATTGAATCCTTGCAGACGCTCTCAGCGGATCCGCCTGGTCTTCACAGACGAGTCCGAGCAATGGCTTGTGATCGGTGACAATACAAAAATGGATGTCAAATTGCTTTACATCAAATACAACCGCCAGACCTTCTCTTTCAGATTTGGGCATATTTTCTTTTGGCTGCAGCCAGCATCAGGAAGGCAAAGGTTGTCCATTCGATAGAACAAAATCGCCCCAATTGCATATGGTGAAGCATCGAATGTTGCGTACAACGGTTTTGAGGAGTCTAAATGTGTCAACACCCCTGAAGCAGACAACCGCAACATCACCTTGTTAAATGCCATATCCTGGGCCTTGCCCCAAGCACAAGGCTGGTGCCTTTTCAAAAGCAAGTTGAGGGGGGTGAGGATGGAAGCCAACTTCCGAATAAATAATTCACGAATCCAAGGAAAGAGTGAAGTTCCATGGCATCTCACAGAGTGGAGATCATTTCGATTGCCCGTACCTTCTCGGCGAATGCGTACAGGCCATCTTGGCCTACCCGATATCCCAAATATACCACTTCTTTTGTGTGAAACGCACACTTCACCTGGTGCTTGCGGACCCCGTATTCGGAAAACTGCTTCAACACCGCCCCGCGGTTCTGCAAGTGTTAATGTTCCGTGGCCCCTGTGACAAACTGGCCAAGTTAATCGCAAAGTGCAGCAACACATGCAGGATGTTCTCCATAACGCAATGGAAGACTGCACACGTCGAGGAAACACCGAACGGAAGCCGGGTGTACTCGTAGAGTCCCTTGTGCATATTAATCGTGATGTACATCTGTGAGGATTCATCGAGTTCCAGCTCTTCTCGTAGATACTGGTTGATGAGCGCTGCACGTGCAATTTTGTGTATGTGCAGCCACCGGCCAATGTTGCATATAAATTCTTGATGAGCGATAAAGTGTATTGGTCTAACCTTGAAGCCATGTTCACTGTTAATACATAGTCTCAAATAATGCCCAAATGTTCCAAACGCTGAAGGTTGTTCTCGACCTTCTCCACTATAGCGTAGGGAACCAGGTGGGCACGTAAATAATGGGGCTGGGCTTCTGGGTTCACATAGATTTTAGCAATGGCCCCTTTAATGGTATCCAACCCAGGCTGGAAAACCTCCAGGAATTTGCTCAGTACCATATACAAACCACCAGACCCTTCTTGGAGGATATGTTGCCAATCCAAGTGCAGCTGATGCAGCCAATCACGGCCCAACAGGTTCGGGCTGTATCGCTGCACAACGATGAGGGGAAGGCGCACTGACTGGTGCCCATACACCACCAGAGTGAGGGTGGACCCCACAATATTCAGTCGTTCCTCTGTATAAGTGTCCAAACGAGCTGCCATGTCAGCCAAAGACAAAGTATGCACTCAAAAGCCGGTCACTAAACCGTGCAACGTCCCCAGACTCGTCTAAAGGCGATTCCAGCCCATGTGGTCGCCGGTCTAAGTGTACCCACGGGGAGCAGGAAGGTCAGCACTCCAGATGCCCTGGCCGAGGTAGACGTCAGCCCTGGGCTGCACCACTACAGACATGGCCACACCTGACCCAAATCCATTTAGAACATATAATCATATAACATATGGAGCATATTGGAACATGAATAGGGGCCACACGGGACTCTGTCAAATAGTTCAGCTGCATCTCAGCCTCATCCTCGGCTTCTTCTGGGTGTTCTAGATGCAAGGTCCGGCTCCGAGGTTGACACCCTACCTCAACTGGAGCGCTGGTCTTCCTGCTGTCGGCGGGTATGCCGAGATCGGCACCCACACAGGTCGGAATCACCTTCGGTCAAGTCTGGGATGTCGCTCGTCTCAGTGACCAGCTCTTTGCCCAGAAGCCAGAACCTCTTTTGGACACCGCGTTCTGTGCTTTCTGGGGATAGGGAGATCTGCAGCACCTGCTGAAAATTTAGGGAGACTTCACCCAAAAACTTTATTTGAGTTTCCATATTATTGATACCACAGACTAAGTGATCACAGAGCATCTCAGACAAAACAGTTCCATATTCACACAACCCGGCTGTCTTCCGTAGCCGAGAGACAAATTCAGTGATGAACTGACCGGTGGATCTCTCCGCCATATTTATCTGATATCTTTGAATGATTATCGACAGGATTGGGTGAAAGCATTGTGCCACAAGTGTCACGAGCTGGTCAAATGTTGCACTGTACATAACCTACCTGCCACAGCGCCACCCTGGTCTCATTGCAATGAATGGCCAATGAATGCCGGGCTGCAGGGTTGGTCTGCTCCTGGTGGTTTGTCGTCACAAGGACACCAACCTGGCACTATTCAAGTTTCAGATACTGACCAGTATTGCGACTGGGGTTGGGGATGTAGAGGTTGTCTGCTCCCAGTGGGTGCTAATGTTGTCCAGAAGGACCCTATGGGCAGCAGTACTTGGAAAGGGTTGAACATTCAGAAACCAGCATTTCAACTGTGGATGCATTGGAAATCAGGGTGGGATGAATGGGGAAACACATGGGGACCATGGGGAAATAAGGCTTTTCTTGGGTTTGTGGGAAGGGGGAACACATGGGGAGCAATTGGGAAGGTAGAGTTTTCAATGAGGGGGAGAAGGAGGGGAACTTTGGAAGCCAGAGGATAGATTGAGGGGTGCGAAGCTGGAGCCCGTCAAGGGTACATGAAATTCTAACAAACAAGGGGATGAAAGGGATACCACAGTTATGAATGGAAGAGGATATATGCAGACTCTGAAATAGGAAAGTGAGGGGTTGATCATGTGGAACAAGAGGGTCGCACAGAGACCCATAATGGGGGCTCAGGGTTTGGGAAGTGAGACAGTGTAGTCCTCAGTCATGAGGACAATGGGGAACTCTGTGCAAGTCAAACTCTTTGGTCTGAGGCTTGCAGTGAGGAGTTAGAGAGTGAGACACTGCCAGGCACTGTGGAAAGGAGTCAGAGCGTAGAGACACTCCTGGAGCCTCATTATCCGAAGTCAGGAATTGGAGACGGTTATGGGGTGCAGTGGACATGCTGAAGGAGTATTCATTGGGAGCATGGTGTACTCCAGCTTTAGGGAGGGGCAAGTGGAATAATTCACAACTTGGTATGCAGGGCTGTTGCTCAGTTGCTGACCATGTCTGTCTCTGTACTGGGATGCAGATGGAATGGTGGTGGTAATGGGAGGCATTTGTAGCCTGTATTCTGGAGGGGCATGTAAAGCTCTTATGGAGGCAGGGAGCTGGACGTCAATTCAGTTGGTGACCATGCATAAAACCTCAATATGGGGAGAGTAAAGCTCCACCTGGGGCATGGGCAAATCACAAGTGATGGGCTCTGGGCGGGGCCGGGGTAGGAATGTGCCCACAGGAACTGTGGGATCCAATATTATTGGGGGAAGCTGGAGAGCAATAGGAGAGAGCTGCACCTCCACATTGTGAGGTTTCAGGTAGATATCTGGGGCACAGTATGAGAAGGAGCGCCAAATTCTATTTCAAACTAGTAGTGCAGAATCACCATCTTGCTTTATCGGAGTTATGGCACAGTTATAAAGTGAAAGTAGAAACAAATCTGAACGGAAGGGGTCTGAGGCTGTGTGAGAGGAGTTCTCTGCTGGGCTAAGGGGCTCTTTCTGAGGGCACCCTCTAACTTGTTGCCGCAACAGTTAACAGGAGTCTGATTAGAGAGAAAGGAGGAAGATCTCCTTGGGAATAAAGCTATTGGAAGTCCAAGCCTACTCTAGAAGCCTGCCCACCAAGGTATATGTCTCTGCACTGGTGGAGGGAGCAAGTGAGTTCTGTAACATTTCTTCCAGAGCTTCCTCTTCTGATCTGGCCTGAGGCTCAGACATGGTGGGCTGCCTTGTGGGCCTCAATCTGCTGGTGTCTACAAGATAAAGAATAGAGCTTTAGTTGATGAGCGAGAGGATGATAAGACTGCATGCGACTTGCTGTGATTGTCAGGATTGATGAACTGATGGAGATGTGATCCGTACGAGGTTGCTAAGACAATCCAATCTCCCCTTCCCCACAGGAACAATCGCTATCCTCCCCAGTGATCTCAGCTGCAACCTCTATAAAGTCAGAGGGCAGTTATGTACACCGGTATGTGTTTCTTTCCCCCTGTTGTGGGCCAGCATGCCCTGGATGTAAACAGAAGAAAGGCTTGTAATGAGTAGGGAAGGAGCATAGGTTGAGAAAGATCTATGCTCCCTGTGTGTGATGAGCCCTCAGCAGGCCCGAGGATGGAGTGTGAGCACCTTGACAGATGGGATGGTGGTGCTGTGATGGTTTCTCTGAGATAATCCGTGGTGCTATGCATTCCCTGCTAGTTGTTGTGTGAGATCCCTGAATTTGAATACATGATGCCAGGATGAGAGCTTGATGTTGCATGTTGGGATTTGAATGATGACTTACCCTGGCAGAGTGGATGAGATCATTCATCCTATTCCCACACTGGATGCAGTTGCTAACCACACTGATGCACCCAGTGATGGCCTCCCATGCGAGAGCTGTGAAGCCTGTATGCTTTCTGGAACCATTCATGGGATATAGGATGTTTCTTTGTGCCTACACTCCCACTAATGAAGGCCTGGAGGACCTCATGGGTGGAGCAGGGTGTTGTCTTCCTCTTTTGGCTTACAGCCGCCACCTTTTGGCTCGAAGACATCTCTGTGGGTGTCCTGGAGACAGGTGAGCTGGAGAAAGTGAGATGTGTGTGCTTGAGTGCGATTTATATATGGTGCCTGGGCCTTCAACTCCGCTAGGTAATGGCAGGTTAACAGCATATTGTAAGTGGAGAGGCTGGGATGTGTTGAATTTCACAGGGACTTGGGTGGCCTTGCTCATGTGTCACTGACAGCTGACATGCAGGTACAGCAAGCAATTAAGCTGAATGATGAATGTAGCAATTTCAGATGTATGGTACTTTTGGTATTTGGTGTAGTAAGGGGGAAAAGCCGGGGTGAGTATTTGTGTGACTGCTGCAATCATGTTTTAAAAGAAATCCTAATCTGAAAGACAAGTATATTTTGGGAGCCGGGAGTGCAATTAAAGCGACGTAAAAGCTTGGGCTAATGACATTTCGTTTTGATTAAGTGGATCCGTGTGGAGTTAATTAGATTTCAGCTTGTTAAGATGATGTCTTTGCTGGGTGGCGCTAAGGCATCAGGCACTGTGCAGAACGCAGGTCAGTGCAGTTCTTAGCTGAATGAAGCTATGTCCAGAAGTCGAACAGTTTGCTCTCACTGCAGTTTAAAGATTAGCAGACTTTAGCAGTCTGAGAACAAGGGGGAGCTGAAACAACTTGGAAAACTTCTTCTGAAGACATAAATCCAAAGTTTCTGCGTAGGTTTGACAAGAGTCATATATTTTCTTTAAAATAGTTTCGAGAGTTCTCTCTTTCTCAAAGTGCATCTCTGTAAAGTAAAAATTCCTATGTACCATTGGTAGTTAAAGTGCATTGAGAGTTGAGTTTTTTTTTCCCTGGTTGTTTAAGTAGGAATAAAGATAGCAGTTAAGGGTATTGTATTCAATGTATTGAGTAGCATTGATTAAGGGGTAACTGTAAGCTACTTTCTGTTGTGATGTTAAAGAGTTGAATACTGTGTTAGTAATGAAATTTGTTCTAATATGTCGTAAACCTATTTCTTAGTGGAATCACTCCTGGATCGAGGTATCCTTTCCTCACAGTCTTACAAAATTAAAATTAAATATTAGGGTTTCTGTCCAGTATCCCTAGCCACTATTGGGGCCTGGTTTGGGATAGAAATAGGTGGCAGATGTTACACTGGCTTTTATTGAAAGAGGATTTGACTATTGGTGAAAAAAATCTCTTACTACAATTATGTGGAGCCTGGGTGAGGCCACACCTGAAGTATTGCATTAGTTTTGGCCTCCTAACCTAAGGAAAGGTATACTTGCCATCGAGAGAGTGTAACAAATGTTCACCAAACTAATTCCTGTGATGGAGCGGTTGTCCTTTGAGGAAAGATTAAATAGACTGAGCCTTTATTATCTGGAGTTTAGAAAAATGAGAGATGATTTAATTCAAACATACAACATTCTTGCAGGCTTGACTGGTGTTGAAGTAGAAGGTCAGCCAGTGTAGAACCTCTGCCCCCACCAGAGTTTTGCCTCACTTTTGTGCCAGCATTTTCCACAAGAATTACACAACATTGTTGCTATGTAATTTATTATTTTGAATGAATTTTAATTGTAATATTTGCCCCAGAGAATTCAGATTTAGTGCACTTTTGCCATTTTAAACAGAATGTGTGCTGTTCACATGTGATCCCACAGAGTCATATTTAGAAATAACGGAGATCCTTATCAGCAGTAGACTGACCGCAATATTCTTGGATTGTGCAAAGTTTACTGGAAAGAATCAGGCCCACATTCACTGGTTCTGCAGTGCAGACTGGAAAGCTCATCCAACCAATGTAATTTGAGCAATTGTGGGGTTGTAATTACTTGTGCATTCCTTGCCCCAAGCTAGTTGGGGAAGCATCAGTGTGACTTCTTGGATGCCTCAAGTGGCACCAGAATCCAAGAATGATAATGACAAGAACTGCATAAGAAAACAGTTTGTAAATAGTCATCAACTAGCACAATCTTTCAGGCTTCTGTGGGTCCGCTAGCATGGATTTGTCACAGCAAGAGGTACATGGCTCTGCTCTTTTTGATGTGTCTACAGGAGGGGAAAAAAGACTAAAAGTGCACCATTTGTGATTCTTACATAGACAGTGGTTTGAGGAAAAAAATCTGGAATGTTAATATTTAATGGAAAAGATTCTCAACATTTTCCCATCAGTTTAAATGTTTGAGATGAGAAAGGGCACTAATTTATAACTATATAGATAATAATAATAATCTTTATTATTGTCAGAGGTAGGCGTGTATTAACGCTGCAATGAAGTTACTGTGAAAATCCTAAATAGGTGGAAGCCAATTTCCATGATTTAATTTAATTTGCAAAGAATTTCTTGTGGGCATAGTAGCAAAATCCCACCTAATGAGGTTAGAATGCATCTGATTCATACATATAATGACATCAAAAATGGACCTGGGAAAATCCCTCCCGGATTTGAAAAGAAGATGTTTATCAATTTGTTAGAAATATTGAACAAAGAAAATCCTCCTGACTGCTTTTGCTCTGTTACTGCACAAAATGATCAGATAAATTATTTGCCTAATGAACTTGCTCAACCATCTTATTTAAATATAACCTGTACTTATATATTAAACAATAATGGCGAAATGGCGATTTCATTTTTTTAAAAAATTACATCCTTAAACTCGTTTTTGAGTTTTAAAAAAATGAGGAATTAAGGAAATTAGATGAATAATTGTAGTAACAGCAAAAACCTCTTAAAGGGGTAGGCTCTCATGTTTAAAATGTTCTGTTTAATTAAATAATGTTAATTAATAAAATACATACAGCTTCTAAAGATATTGACTCATTTTGGGGCATGATACTAATGGTCTCCTCTAGTACCTTACAGAAGTGACCTGAGTGAATATTGAATAGCAATCGAGGCTTTGCAGCTAAATTTGCTTTTTTTGTATCACTTTCCAGCATCTAAGTCACTGGTCAGCAAATAAAATAAGGGCAGGATTTTCAAACCGATAGGGGGACGAGAAGACAAGCGGGTAGGCATGTAATTTCACACCAGTGGACAATATGCTGGTTTGCTAGCATCATCCCGCCCATTTTTTGGAAGGGGCGTAATGACCACCCATAAGACCACCAATAAGACATAGGAGCAGAATTAGGCCACTCTGCCCATCAAGTCTGCTCCGCCATTCAATCATGGCTGATATTTTTCTCCTGCCTTCTCCCCATTACCCCTGATCCCCTTATTGATCAGGAACCTAACTATCTCTAACCTGAAGACAGTCAGTGATTTGGCCTCCGCAGCCTTCTGCGGCAAAGAGTTCCACAGATTCACCACCCTCTGGCTGAAGAAATGCCTCCTCATCTCTGCCTTGCTTATCAAGGATGTCTTCGAAACCCCTTGTGCACTGTTTATTTCAATTATGTTGACATTGGTGAGAGGGCACTCTTACCTTACCTGCAACGGCAGACTCCTTTCATGCAGAAAGGTCACCTATTGGCCCTCCAGCTGAGAGATCTTGCCTACTGTCCTTAATTGGATGAAACAATGTTTTTTGGCCACTAATTGGTGAATTCAGGCAAAGTCAGTGTTGGATAACTGTCCTGGTAAAGTGTAGGGTCAGGGCCCTGACCCAAAATGTAAAACCCTGCCGCTTAGCTCTGCCTCACCCTCCACAGATGCTGCATGCTGAGTATTTCCAGCATTTCTAATGTCATCACCAACAATCCTAGCTACATTCTTCCTCTGTCTAGCTCAGTGACACAGAAACAAATTGTAGCATCCCTATCAGTGCTCTGGCTGAGATTGGTGAGATCGGCACGGTGGTTAGCACTGCTGCCTCACAACGCCAAGGACCCGAGTTCAGTTCCTGCCTCAAGTGACTGTCGGTGTAGAGTTTGCACGTTCTACCTGTGACTGTGTGGGATTCCTCCAGGTGTTCCGGTTTCCTCCCACAGTGCAAAGATGTGCAGGCTAAGTGGATTGACCAGGCTAAATTGCCGGGGATAGGCAAGTTAGGTTACGGGATTACAGGAATATGGTAGTATGGGCAGTGGTGTGGACCTGGGTGCTCTTTCGGAGGGTTGGTACAAACTCGATAGGGCAAATGGCCTCATGCACTATAAGGAAGAGCCAACATAGTCCCAGATTACCGTAGGCTGCTTTCCCCTTTGAGGGGGAGAGCTGACTGGTGGATATTTAACCTGAGGATAACCACACCACAGATGAGAGGCAAGGTTGCGAAGGCGGGCCTTCATGAATAACCTCAGGCAGTACAGGAATTGAACCCACACTGCTGGCCTTGCTCTGTATCGCGAACTAGCTGTCTAGCCAAGTGAGCTTGTAGGGATTCTATGCATAGGCATTTATTACAGATTAGCAGACTGGACCAAATTTATCTAGCAGGTATACATCTGACTGGGGATTCATTCTATAATTTTCCTGGTCGGCATACTGACACTATACCATTGCTGAAGTTTGTTTTATTTTGCATATACATGTAATCAATTAATAATCGCTTCTACAAAATAATTCTCAGTACTCAGGAAGATAGATAGTAGTTAAACACTGCAGCTTTCTTTTAAAATTTGATTCTAGTTTAACTATTAACCTATTAAAGCACCATTACATTAACATTTTTCAATTTTATCTCCTGACCCATTCCTATTCTGAACCTTTACATTAATTTAATGTGAATATGTACCATTTAAATGCTAAATTTGTTGAGACTACTATACTGTAGGTCTTTTATCTGGAGTTGTCTCAAAGTGTTTTTGATTTAGTTGAGAATTTATGATTTTATGTTACAGAGTGCTGCAGCTTGTGGTCTAGAGACTCACAGTGATGCCATACAGCCGAGCCACATCAGAGAGGTGATCCGACGGTACAGCCACAAAATTGGCCCTCTTTCCCCATTCACAGTACGTAATAACAGAGCTATAAAAAGTTATATTTATATGCAAGAGCATTTTTAGTTTCAAGTGGTCAAAGTTCGAAGAATTGAAATTGTTGTGCGCAATTTGTGGCAGCAGTAATTTTCTCGAAAAAAAGATTTATGAAATTCTCTTCAGAGAATAAATACTCCTTTTTTGGGGAACTGGAGCGTTGCTAAATGCTCCTTTCCATTACAATTCACGTGTTTTATATTACTTCAGAATCTTGTATGGTTAACACAAATTCTTTGAAGTGTCTTGTTCATGCATTGCGTCGGCATTTATTACATATTAGCAGACGGAACCAAATTTATCTAACAGGTATACACTACACTGTTGTTAAAACTGTAAAGCTTAATAATGATTTGGTCTCAGAATGAATTGTCTAGCCTATGGACTTTTAAGAAAATGAAGGATTAAAGTATTAACTCCCGAGACTGGTTTAGGAACACTATTAACTTTCTGAACTGTCTGTTGCTCTTTGACTTTTGGTTGTAGGATCTCCGTACTTGCCAGCATGTAGTCTGCCAAGCTACAACCAACTGGCTCGGTCATAAAAGTTGGAATGTTTGCTTAATTTTGGTTATCACACTTAATAAAGTTCAAATCAACCATATAGAAAGATAAGTGGATGGGATCTATTAAAGATTATAATTACTGAGATTTTTTCCTTATTAATCTCTGCAGTTATTCTAAAATAAAATAGCTTGTCTCTCCTGATCAGTAACATTTTAAAAAGTATTGATGCTTATCTTCTGCCTGCTCCTTTTTTTTAAAGTTAACATTGCAAGCAAATAGGACGTTGCAACAAATAATCTATTCTTGTATTTGTGTTTAGCTCAAAAATGTCATGACAATGTGGAAACATTATTTTAAAAATTATACTACCATAATTCCTGCAAAGAAATATTGAAGTTTACTTGATCTGCGACCTGCATGGGTCAAAATAAATCAAAACTGTAATGTAAAAATTTACCATATAATTATAGCTTGTAGCAAATCACAAAAAGAATGAAACATGCTTTAAAACAGCTTTGAAGTTATTTCCTGATTGTTCCTGTTAATTAAATAACAAAGAGCAATAAAATTGGAACAGATAGCTTAGCCTTGGAATTCCTGGCATGACTTGAAGAGCAAAGGGGCAGAATTTCTGTTAAGTGCGAATTCGAGTTAATTTGATTATAATGAGGTGCTCGTGCCATTTTGGCACATTGGAGTGTTAGTTCCAACAGGAGAGCTGACCTTGCCATAGTATCATGGAGCCAGTCATGCTGGACAAAGTGACAAGTAGGGCTCAAGGCCAAGAATTTAATTTTTCCTTTTCCAAGGACAGCTTTGTGATTGATTGCCACATGGAAATCGACTTAAAAAAAATATATATTGCTGGACTTCATTTCTGCCAGAATTTATTCCTGTCGTGCTATGCCATTGCTTTGTCAGGCACACAATATACTATGGGCAATTCTGGATTTAGGATTGTTCACGTTATTCTACCAGTCTCATCTGTTTTGCTGACATTGCCAAAAAGGGGAGAGACTCGGGCAGCACCACATTCCTGTGGAACTGCCTAACCTTTAACCCTCCAATCGCCATGATAGTTCTGCTTAAACCTATGCACCCTAGTAATTGACCCCTCTACCCTGGGAAAAATTCTCTGACTATCCACCCTGTCTCTGCCCCTCATAAGTTTGTGGACCTCTATCAGGTCGCCCCCCAACCTCCGTCGTTCCAGTGAGAACAAACCGAGTTTATTCAACCGCTCCTCATAGCTAATGCCCTCCATACCAGGCAACATCCTGGTAAATCTCTTCTGCACCTTCTCTAAAGCCTCCACATCCTTCTGGTAGTGTGGCGACCAGAATTGAACACTATATTCCAACTGTGGCCTAACTAAGGTTCTATACAGCTACAACATGCCTTGCCAATTTACCTTGCCTTCTTGACTACCTTCTCCACCTGTGTTGCCTCTTTCAGTGACCTGTGGACCTGTACACCTAGAACTCTCTGACTGTCAATACTGTTGAGGGTTCTACCATTCACTGTATATTCCCTACCTGTATTGGACATTCCAAAATACATTACCTCACATTTGTCCGAATTAAACTCCAACTGCCATCTCTCTCCACCCAAGTCTCCAAGCGATCTAACTCCTGCTGTAGCCTATGACAGTCCTCATCGCTATCTGCAATTCCACCAACCTTTAAGACCGCAAACTTAGTCATCAGACCAGTTACCTCCAAATCATTTATATATACTACGAACAGCAGGGGTCCCAACACCGACCCCTGCGGAACACCACTAGTCACAGCCCTCCAATCAGAAAAGCACCCTTCTATTGCTACTCTCTGCCTTCTATGACCTAGCCAGTTCTGTATCAATCTTGCCAGCTCACCTCTGACCCCGTGTGACCTCACCTTTTGTACCAGTCTGCCATGAGGGACCTTGTCAAAGGCCTTACTGAAGTCCATATAGACAACATCCACTGCCTACCTGCATCAACCATCTTTGTGACCTCCTCGAAAAACTCTTATCAAGTTAATGAGACACGACCTCCCAACCGTGCTGCCTCTCGCTGATACGTCTGCTTGCTTCCAAATGGGAGTAGATCCTGTCTCGAAGAATTCCCTCCAGTAATTTCCCTACCACGGACGTAAGGCTCACCAGCCTGTAGTTCCCTGGATTATCCTCGCAGCCCCTTATACCAGCCCATTTCTCTGCCCCCGTCTCTCTCCAACCCAGTCTCCTCACTTCTGATCCTTTAAAGCACGGTGTACCGACCTCACTGCCAATTCTAGTGCAATCACTATCCAGAGGTGCAGGCATCCTGCCTGCTCCTGGGCTGTGCTCTTTTCTTGCACCAACAGGGAATCGAGGCCTGGCAGTCAGGCTGTCTTCTATGGAAAAAGAAACACGTTTTCAGGGAATCCCAAACTTAATTCCTTCCTCCCCTTGGAAATTCCACCTTCGTAAATATTGTGGCCAATAATACAAATTACATCATCCTCTGTTGTAACGTTTTATAGTTCTATGGCCCTTGCAAACCATCTCAAACCTCCCTTTCATCTCTGAATTTCTTTAATGTGTTGCTGCGTCCGTCCCTTTTTCTGTACCAATCTTTAGAGCATCTCGACGTTTGAATTTTCCAATAATTTTTCCATCTCTTTTTTTATAAATTTAGAGTACCCAATTATTTTTTCCTATTAAGGGGCAATTTAGCGTGGCCAATCCACCTATCCTGCACATCTTTTGGGTTGTGGGAGTGAAACCCACGCAGACACGGGGAGAATGTGCAAACTCCTCACGGACAGTGACCCAGAGTTGGGATTCGAACCCGGGTCCTCAGCGCCGTAGGCAACAATGCTAACCACTGTGCCACCGTGCTGCCCCATGTTTCCATCTCTGCCATGGAGGAAACAGACTGACCATATGAAAATTCACCTCAGACATTGAAGGGGGCATTTCAGAATGCTCAGAATTTAATTGAAGAGGGGATATTTCAGAACGTTTAGAAAATTTAAGTCAATTCCTGCCATAAAGAAAAATTCTAAAGGGAGGACCCACCTTCCATGGTTGACTAAAGAAGTTAAGGAAAGCATCAAGCGTAAGGAAAAAGTACATAACTGCACAAAGGTGAATGGCAGGTCAGATGATTGGTCAGAATAGAAAGAATGGCAGAGAATGACTAAAACGTAAACTGGGAGAAAGAAACTGGGCTGACAAATGGAGTTTAATGCAGAAAAGTGTGAGGTGATTTATTTTGGAAGGAATAACAGGAAGGCAGAGTACTGGGCTAATGCTAAGATTCTTGGTAGTGTGGACGAGCAGAGAGATCTCGGTGTCCATGTCCATAGATCCCTGAAAGTTGCCACCCAGGTTGAGAGGGTTGTTAAGAAGGCGTACGGTGTGTTAGCTTTTATTGGTAGAGGAATTGAGTTTCGGAGCCATGAGGTCATGTTGCAGTTGTACAAAACTCTGGTGCGGCCGCATTTGGAGTATTGTGTGCAGTTCTGGTCGCCACATTATAGGAAGGATGTGGAAGCATTGGAAAGGGTACAGAGGAGATTTACAAGAATGTTGCCTGGTATGGAGGGAAGATCATATGAGGAAAGGCTGAAGGACTTGAGGCTGTTTTCTTAGAGAGAAGAAGGCTAAGAGGGGACTTAATTGAGGCATACAAGATGATCAGAGGATTAGATAGGGTGGACATCGAGAGCCTTTTTCCTCGGATGGTGATGTCCAGCACGAGGGGACATAGCCTTAAATTGAGGGGAGATAGATATAGGACAGATGTCAGAGGTAGGTTCTTTACTCAGAGAGTAGTAAGGGCGTGGAATGCCCTGCCTGCAACAGTAGTGGACTCGCCAACACTAAACGCATTCAAATGGTCATTGGATAGGCATATGGACGATAAGGGAATAGTGTAGAGGGACTTTAGAAGGGTTTCACAGGACGGTGCAACATCGTGGGCCGAAGGGCCTGTACTGCGCTGTAATGTTCTATGTTCTAGAGTATGAGCGGAAGCTAGCTAGAAATATAAAATTGAATAGCAAGAGTTTTGACAGATATTTAAAACGGAAAAGAGTGAGTAAAATGAGTGACGGTCCTTTAAAACAGGGTTTTAATGCTGCGGGATGCGGGCGGGTGTCGGGAATGTCACGGAGCGAACGGTCGTGGTGTTCCTGATTGTGGAAGAAGTGCCTGTGGTAAACACCACTGATCATACACTACGTGTATTACGGTACTGCCATTGTACTCCAGTCATCACAGTAAATCCCGGCCTGCTGGCTCAACCCAGCAGGCTCTGTATAAAAGTGTACGCTCTCCTGCACTGCCACCATTCTGGTTTAACATCTGGCACAATAAATTGATGTACCATCAATGACTACGAGACGAATGGTGAACTATTGAGGCTTTATTGTGCTAGATGTTAAGCCTCCTGTAGCTGGAACCAGAATGGGGGCAGTGCAGGAGAGCGTGCACTTTTATGCAGAGCCTGCTGGGTGGAGCCAGCAGGCCGGGATTTACTGTAATGACTGGAGTACAATGGCAGTACTGTAATACACGTAGTGTATGATCAGTGGTGTTTACCACAGTGCCCAATATCTGCGATCGGCTTTTAAATTGAGAATGCCGGCCGTAACCGACTTTTAAATGAAACGATGCAGTGGTCTGGCCAGAGGCGGCAGCAGAGCACAGGTCACTGGCCGGGCACATACACTGATGTCACACGCCCTGTACGTCTGTGCTTTTGGCACAAAATCACGGAGGAGAGATTCCCCTATTTTCTAGCTGTGAGCAAGCAAGGCAGCAGGACTGTAAAGAACTGAAGATAGATCATTTTGTGATAATGAAGAGAGGGCCAGAGACTCAAACAGGCCAGGATCTCACAACTGAATCTGTTGGGGAGAGCTGCTCTCCCCACAGCAGGATAAAGCTGTGTTAGTTTTGGCCCTGGACAGAGCTCCAAGGCCTCTGGTGAACAGCCAACAAAGAAAAAACTGAAATCGGGAACAAAGCATTATAAAGATGATTTCTCGAGGTATGGCTTTGTTAATTGTGGCAGTGCAAATCAGGATGCAAAGCCTATGGGCGGTATTCTCCGCTCCCGATAAAAATCGGGATGGCCGTCGTGAAATCGGCCGAGGTTCACGACGGCCTCGGGGCCCGCTCCCCGCACCTAATTCACCCCCACCCGGGGGGCTAGGAGCGGGCCTCCGTCTTTCCCGGCCGCGACCTTGTCGCGGCGGAAATGACGCGCAAAACGGCGCATTTGTGAGGTCATCCGCGCATTCGCGGGTTGCCGGTTCCAACCTGCGCATGCGCGGATGACTTCATCGCGCAGATGGCGTGAACCGCGCATGCGCGGTGGCCGTCTTTCTCCTCAGCCGCCCGGCAAGACGTGGCAGCTTGATCTTGCCGGGCGGCGGAGGGGAAAGAGTGCCGCCGTTTTGGACGCTGGCCCGACGATCGGTGGGCACCGATCGCTGGCCTGTCCCCTCCCGAGCACAGTCGTGGTGCTCCTGTGCCAATCGGGCCCCATGATACCCCAAAGGGGCATCTGGCGCCCGTTTCACGAATGCAGCGACCAGGCGTGGTTGCTGCGTGTTGAAACGGGCGTGAAGGGCCGGCCGCTCGGCCCATCGGGCTCGGAGAATCGGCGTTCGCCGTGAAAAACGGCGAGTGCCGATTTTTCCGAGCGGGAGGGGGGCAGAATCGCTGGGGGCGCGTGAAAAATGTCGGGAGGCCCTCCCACGATTCTCCCACGCCACGTGGGGAGCGGAGAATTCCGCCCTATGTGGGCAGCACCGTGGTACAGTGATTAGCACTGCCGCCTCACAGCTCCAGGGATCCGGGTTCAATTCCAGCCTTGGGTGTCTGTCTGTGTGGAGTTTGCACTTTCTCCCCGTGTTTGCGTGGGTTTCCTCCAGGTGCTACGGCTTCCTCCCATAGTTCAAAAATGTGCAGGTTAGGTGGTTTGGCCATGCTAAATTTCCCCTTAGTATCTGAAAGGTTAGGTCGGGTTAGTGAGTTGTGGAGATGAGGGATGAGGGCATGGGCTTGCGTTGGGTGCTCTTTCCAAGGACCAGTGCAGACTCGGTGTGCCGAATGGCCTCCTGCATTGTAGAGATTCTATGATGTGCAGGGAGTACTGGAAAATTAGAGTTTAAAACCCTCAGAACTTCAAAGGCATTTGAAGACTAAGCATGGTGAGTTCAAGGGCAAATCTCTTGATTTTTTTTTTCAAATGATGGAGCGAGAGCTTAAATCATCAGCTGAAATTCTTAGCAGCAATGTAACATTGAATGACAAAGCAAGTGAGATCGTGAGGACCAAGCAGGCTCACCTGTCGCATTAAAGGTAAACAAAAATAGTGGGTCGTGAAGGTCAACCGACGTGAGTCCCAAAGGTTCGCATTTGGTAAAAATAGGTCCTGGGGAAAAAAGTTTGAAAAACACAGCTCTAATGATTGAGAATGGTGAGTTACTAGTAAATAATAAGGAAATGGACGATATAATGAACAATATTTTGCTTCTGTCTTCACTTTATAGTGGATACTAAAACATTCTACTAATAATCAAATCAGGAGGTGGAATAGAGAGAGGTACTCGGTGAAATTACAATCACCGGCAATGCGGAACTGAGCAACCTGATGGCAAGAGATTGCCAAAATTCCGAGTCCAGGTGGACTTCATTCTTGAGTCTTAAAAAAGGTGCCTAATGAGGTATTTGATACGTTTGCATTAATTTTCCAAAATGTTCTAGTTTCTGGAAAGGTTCCATCAGACTTGAAAGTAGCAGATATATATCCTCTACTCGAGGGGAGAGAGGCAGAAAATGGGAAATAATGGGTCAGTGAACTTGACATCTATCGTGGTGAAGGGGTTAAATTCGATTATTAAAGAGGTTATAGCTGGACACTTAGAAAAACTTAAGGTAATCAGGAGGAAACAGCATGGTTTTTTTGAAAGGGAAATCATGGTTAACCAATTTATTAGATTAATGCTGTATCATCAGTGCATTCGTTTTTAGTGATGATCCAAAAGAATTCCATGTCCTTTGGGGTAATCAATCTTTCCCAGGTTAGAAGTGTCAAATAAATAGAAGTTGTTATTCTTGTTTTTAATGCAGAAGGGGAGACCCCCATTAGATCCAAGTGCCACAGTTAGTCCACCCCCCCCCCCCCCCCCCCCCCCCCCACCCTCCACCCCAAGATTCCACTAGCCCTGAGGAATTTCCAAAAGTAAAACTAAATTGCAAAAATGTGTGATGGAACTCAGGAAAAACATCTTGGCCATGATTTAGCAGCTGTGTTTGCTGTGTGGGAGGTTTAATTGCAGAGTGGATCCTTTAATTAAACTTTGAGATTGAGGCAGCCTTTCTAAGATTCCCGGTACTGCCGGCCTTTATAGACCCCGCCCCTCCAGCTGGCTCTGCAAAACGCGCCAGTCCTTTAAAATTGAACAGAGTGCCATTAGAACTGGCGCGATACACCAGCTGTGAAACCTGCGGGGTTCACACAGGTTTTCCCACCTGATCCAACACTGCCAGTTTTTCGGAAGATTGTACCCCTATTGAAATAATTTGAACATGACAAACAAGTTAAGAGACTGAGATGAAGCAGATTTGCTTTTGCTGTATTTCTATTGTCGGCCATGTCAGTGAGTAGTGGATAAGATGCAATGAATCTTCCCATGCATTTTTAGTCTTGAAGTAGAAAAGTCTACTCAGCAATTCCGTGTATCACTTGAGATAAATAAGCAAGGGATTCTAAATGCAAAATGCTGTGGTTATTAATTTAATATCCGAATACTGACGCAGAGTAACTAGAGTCATTAGTATGTAAAGGAAGCAACATCAAAATGTACACGATAACCATTAATCATTGTTCAGATCTCAAGCATTTATTTTATATCTTTGCTGATGCAGCCCAGACAGCTGCCAGAATCTTGCCTCTTGTCCATCAACGACCAAATACCATTGATAGCAGTCATTGTTTGAAAAGCATATTAGGCAAAATCATCTATTCAGGTAGAGGTAACAATTGAAAGCGGGAATGGGGCAGGAATGGGATGATAGGTAGGAAAAACCATAAATGTAGAAGGACAGAATTATGTTATTTCTCATGTCTGCTCTTTGAATACCCTAAAGAAAGTGTGATATATTTTAAAGTGGTACCAGAATATTATGTTTTTGATTAAGTAGCCGTAAGCTATTTGTAAAAAAGGAAATTGTAATCCTTATTTCAACAAACCATATTTATGATGTATTGTCAGCATAAAATCAAATTAATTAGACTACCCATGATAGTGATTGGATTGGATTTGATTTGTTTATTGTCATGTGTACCGAGGTGCAGTGAAAAGTATTTTTCTGCGAGCAGCCCAAACAGATCATTTAGTACATGAAAATAAAATAAAATAAAAGGAAATACATTACAGGGCAACACAAGGTGCACAATGTAAATACATAGACACCGGCATTGGGTGAAGCATACAGGAGTGCAGTATTAATCCGGTCAGCCCATAAGAAGGTTGTTTAGGAGTCTCGTAACAGCGGGGAAGAAGCTGTTTTTGAATCTGTTCATGCACATTCTCAGACTTTTGTATCTTCTGCCCGATGGATGAAGTTGTAAGCGGGGTGGGAGGGGTCTTTGATTATGCTGCCTGCTTTCCCAAGGCAGCGGGACACGTAGATAGAATCAATGGATGGGAGGCAGGATCGTGCAATAGACTGGGCTGTGTTCATGACTCTCTGAAATTTCTTACGGTCTTGGGCCGAGCAGTTGCCATACCAGGCTGTGATGCAGCCAGATAGCATGCTTTCTATGGTGTATCTGTTAAAGTTGGTAAGAGTCAGTGTGGACATGCAGAATTTCCTTAGTTTCCTGAGGAAGTATAGCGCTATTTCACGTGATTGTATAACATGTACTGCTTAAAAACTATATGAATCATTTGAAAGTAACTAAGAATGGTAAGGACAAATTCTTAAGCTGCCTGTTACATGGAAAATAGCTCATTTTTGCTGGTTTAAATAGAACTGTTGTTAACCGTATCATTTTAATGCTAATTGGTTGTTAGTTTGGCTTTGTTCCCTTTGAAATTCCTCTTCCATCCCACATTGTTTTAATCTCTAATATCATTTGGTCTTTATTAATGAATATGTCATTGCCTTCAAAATCCATGCCTGATTTTCATGCAACTCCATGGCTGAACATTTGCAATCTTAATTATTTCTGCAACCACTGTCCGTGTGGAGTTTGCACATTCTCCCCGTGTTTGCGTGGGTTTTGCCCCCACAACCCAAAGATGTGCAGGGTAGGTCGATTGGCCACGCTAAATTGCCCCTTAATTGGAAACAAATTAATTGGGTACACTAAATTTATTTTTAAATGTATTTATGCTACAGCATTGAAATGACATCCCATATAACTGTGACAATGGTACACCATCCCTCTTCATCCTTCTTGACTAATCTGCAGCTTTTAACACTGTCAACATTAGTAACCTTTCCAAAGCCAATAAAACTTTCTTGAGGTTTAGTGCATGAAACTAAATGCATTACTCGAGTTAAATCTGACAAAAACTGCGTGCAAATTGGCTCAAACGTTGTGGCAGTAATGACATGAAAACTGGCAGCATTCTCTGCCTCTGAAACCGACAATAAGCTCTGGAGTCTGCACATGCTTCATAGATTCATAGAATTTACAGTGCAGAAGGAGGCCATTCGGCCCATCGCTCTTGGAAAGAGCACCCTACCAAAGCCCACACCTCCACCCTATCCCCATAACCCCACCTAACCTTTTTTTTTGGACACTAAGGGTAATTTAGCATAGCTGATCCACCTGCACATCTTTGGACTGTGGGGGGAAACCGGAGCACCCGAAGGAAACCCACGCAGGCAGGGGGAGAACATGCTGACTCCGCACAGACAGTGACCCAAGCCAGGAATCGAACCTGGGACCCTGGAGCTATGAAGCAACTGTTCTAACCACTGTACTATCACGCCGCTCCAAAGTCAAAACAGGGATCCAAAAGTTGCTGGCAGCAATTCTATGCTTTTCTATAAGATGCGTTCTTGACGCTCCTGCAGAATATGATTAATTAGAAATCACTGAACGGATGAGAACTCATTTTCACATTTTTATTATGTTGTAAAAGTTATTTGGATTGTTGCAGCTGTTGAATGAGGTGTGTCTGTGTCTTGCTGAACAAGCTCCTTGACTCGGAAAAACTAATTTTAGATTTGTGGAATCTCAATCTTTTTCTATTTTGAAAATGCCACATTTTAGAAATATTTCTTCAACAATTTGTTTATGATATTTCAGCTTCTACCTTAATCCTTTGTGCACATCACAATCTTTATTTCATTCACTGTAAAGTCTATGAATCTATGATAGGGCTACTCAGTTTGAAGGTGAGAGGCCAAGATATACATTCAACATTTCACTGGGACAAAAGGAGCTTTAAATGCGTCACTCTTAAATGTAAATACAGCTGAAAATCAAACATAGATGCAAACAAAAGCAATAAAATAATTATATTTAAATTAAATGTAACAGCTCCCTCTCATAGAATGGTTACAACACAAAAAGAGGCAATTCGGTCATTTATGTCCCTGGCAGATATTTGCAAAAGTAGTTCAGCCAATCCCGCCACCCAATGCCCCCTGTTGTTTGTCTGTAGCCATGAAATTGTTTTCTCTTTAGTTACTTCTTCACCTTCCCTCTGAAAGCCTTACAACATATTTGCCTCCATCACTCTCAGGCAGTGCACTTCAGATCCTGACCAGTTGCTGCATAAAAATGTTTTTCCTCATATTCTCTATTTTTGTGCCTCAAAACTGTGCCCTATGATTCTTCTGCCAAAGACAACTGTTTCCCTCTTATCTATTCAGTATTGATCCTCGTGCCTTTAAATCCTCAACCAATTGTCCTCTTAACCTTCTCTTCTTCAAGGAGAATAACCCATGCTTCTCCAATGTCTCCAAGTAACTGAACTTCTTCCTCCCTGAAACCATTCTGACAAACCTCTTCTCTCCCTAAAGTATAGGGCCCAGAATTGAACATGATACTTACTCCAGTTGAGGCTGAATCAGAATTTTATCTAGATTTGTTAAAACTTCCTCCTTTTTGTACTCAATGGGTCAGACTCTCATCACAAAGGTAGGAATCATGAGTTGGGAATTTTGCCATCATTGCAATCCTGCCTTCGCCGGCAGGCATGATTTTCATCTAGTAGAGGCAGTGATGGTTTCCAAAGCAACCATGTTAAAAGGCCCAAGGCCCAGTTCCGACGTTCAGTTTTAAAAAAAACCTCTCACCCTTGGCCCCTCTTCACCTCCTTACTGCTTTGAACCCTCCTTACCCACTTCACCCCTCTCTTTGCACGCTTATCCCTTTTCAACCCCACCCTTACCCAATCATGCAATATCTATTTTATGTACCGAACTCTCAAACCCTATTTGAAAGTCTTATAAATCTGTGAAAATAGCCAAACGTTGCTTGAATATGGACCTGGGTATCTTAGAAGGTCATAAACCTGTAAAAATAAAAAGACTTGCTGCCCTGGACAACTGTCTAAACAAACTCAAAGAGCATGAAGGGAGCCAGGGATTTACAGAGAGTGCAGCTGACTGAGAGCAGAGTCGGAGGGCAGAGTTCCAGTTGGTTCACAGCGCAGCTACATTCTGTAAGATCAGAGGGGATGGAGGCTAGGGCAGTTGCATGCTCCTCCTGTAGGATGTGGGTGCTGAGAGATACCACCGGTGTCCCCGCTGACTACACCTGCGGGAAGTGCACCCAACTCCAGCTCCGCAGAGACCGCGTTAGGGAACTGGAGCTGGATGAACTTCGGATCATCCGGGAGGCAGAGGGAGTGATAGAGAAGAGTTACAGGGAGGTAGCCACACCCAAGGTACAGGAAAAGAGTAGCTGGGTTACAGTCAGGGGAAGGAAAACGAAGGGGCAGACAGTGCAGGGATCCCTCGCGGCCATTCCACTTCAAAACAAGTATATCGTTTTGGATGCTGTTGGGGGGGATGACCTGCCGGGGGAAGGCCCCAGCGGCCAGGTCTCTGGCACTGAGCCTGGCTCTGTGGCTCAGAAGGGAAGGGGGACAATAGAAAAGCAATAGCGATAGGAGACTCGCTGGTTAGAGGAATGGGCAGGAGATTTTGTGGTCGCGAACGAGACTCCCGGAAGTTATGTTGCCTCCCGGGTGCCAGGGCCAGGTATGTCTCGGATCGAGTCTACAGGATTCTTAAGGGGGAGGGTGAGCCCCCAGAAGTCGTGGTGCACATAGGCACCAACAACATAGCTAAGAAAAGGGCTGAGGATCTAAAAAGTGATTTTAGGGAGTTAGGTTGGAAGCTAAAGAGCAGGACAAGCAGAGTAGTGATCTCAGGATTGCTACTGGTGTCACGTGCAAGTGAGGCAAGGAACAGAGAGCGAGTGCAGCTGAACACGTGGATACAGGGCTGGTGCAGGAGGGAAGGCTTCAGATATGTGGATCATTGGGATATCTTCTGGGGAAGGTGGGACCTGGACATGAAGGATGGATTGCATCTAAACTGGAGGGGCAGCAATATCCTGGGTGTGAGGTTTGCTAGAGCTCTTTGGGAGGGTTTAAACTAGTTTGACAGGGGGATGGGAACTAGAGCTATGGATCAGAGGATAGAGTAGCTGTTGAACAGGCAGAAATAGTATGCAGCAAATCTGTGAGGAAGGATAGACAGTTGATAGGGCAAAGTTGCACTCAGTGGAATGGGTTAAAGTGTATCTGTTTCAATGCAATGAGTGTCAGGAATAATTTGGCTACCTTTGAAGATAGCCAAAAACTCATACATCTTTCAAATCTTTGAAGCAGCCCAATACATGGCTAATCTGTTATTTAAAGAATGAAAACTACAGGAATAGTTCAAATAATTTACTATTTATCATACTTTGGACTATGGTTTCAATATTGTACAATGTTGAATAGCACTTTATCCAGTGTATGATTTATTCTAATAGTTTTGAAGGCTTCCACTTTTGCAATGCTGTACTTTCACTTGACAACACGCCAGTTGTCAGAAGAAACAACCTGGCAGCCATATTATTTAATGGTTCCCTTTGCCAATCACAGCACTCTCATCACTCACTTTGGCAAACACAGATATAACTCAGGCTATAGTATTTCATGATAAATTGTGAAGAAGGCAATACCATTTTTACTACCTTTTAGACTCTTCCTGCTTCCAAATCATTATTCATATTTCCACTGACCAGGTGTGATTTGGGAAAGCTTCTAAAATGCTGTCACCTCAGCAAAGATTCTCGCAGCTCAGAAATGCCCGCCACCTGAATTGTGCCAGCAGGTTGACAGTGGGGTTCCAGATCCGCTTTCTTTCCCGCACTGCCACCGATACCTTGAGGGGGAAATGAAGGCCGGGCCTCCAGATCTTCACTCTGGCTATCATTCTTTCCGTCTTACCTGAAATCCAGCCCTGTGCCTCTGTTTATAAAGCTGACAATCCCATCTGCCTTTTTAACCACTATCACAATCTGCCCTGCCACCTTTAATGATTTGTGCACATATACCCCCAAGACACTTTGCTGCCACTGTCCATTTTATTCCATGGATTTCCAAGTTCCTGATAGGTCTATTATGTAGAGTTTTATCAAACGCCTTTTAAAAGTCTACATACGTTACATCAGCTGCATTACCATCATCTACCATCTGTATTACCTCATCGGAAAATTTAATTAAGTTAGCTAAATACAATTAGCTAAATACAATTTGCCTAACGAATCCTTGCTGGCTTTCCTGAAACAATCTGTGCTTGTCCAAGTAACTGTTAATTTTGGCCTGGATTATTGTTTCTAAAAGTTTCCAACTACTGAGGTTGAACTGATCAGCCGATAGTTACTGAATTTACCCACGCACCCTTTTTTGAATAAAAATGTAACATTTGCAATGCTCTAGTCCTTTGTACCACACCTGTTTCTAAGGGGGATTGGAAGGTTATGACTAGTACCGTCACGGTTTCCACCTTTACTTCCTTCAGCATTTTTGGATGCATCTCGGCCTGTCCTGTCCTTATCAACTTTTAAGTACAGCCAGCCTCTTATACCTTCTCTCTGTCAATTATGAGGCTTTTTCACTATGACATGGGCCGCATCTCCTTCCTTGGTAGAGACAGGTACAAAGTACTAATTTAGTACATCAGCATGCTCTCTGTCTCCATGCACAATTCCCTTGTTGGTCCCTAGTTAGCCCACTATTCCTCTCACTACCCTTTTACTAATTATATGTTTATGCCAGACTTTTGGATTACTTTTTATGTTCGCTGCAAGTCTCTTCTTACATTCTCTCCTTGACGCTGATTTCCTTTTTCATTCCCCTTTGAACTTTCTATATTAGCCTCGTTCTCACTTATATCATCAACCTGACATTTTATGTGTCACCTTTTTCTTCTGCACCTTATTCTCTATCTCTTTCATCGCAGCCATAACTTCAGGCTAGCTCATTTTAGTACAGAAACTAGCTGGGTCACTTTGTGTCAGTGAACTATTTCTTGAACTTCATATGGATGATAAAAATAGCCAACAGTATACTAACATTCTAGAAGGAAATTTTTGACACCTTTACCTCTTGCTACTTTGGTATAGTACACCTGCATATGAATAAGTAGTGCTATCAAACTGCCATTGTTCCATTTTGTGTTCTATAACAGCACAAACTTTTTTTGTTGAATACCATTACAATAATAGAACAGTACAGCACAGAACAGGCCCTTCAGCCCTCGATGTTGTGCTGAGCCATGATCACCCTACTCAAACCAACGTATCCACCCTATACCCGTAACCCAACAACCCCCCCACCCCTTAACCTTATTTTTTAGGACACTACGGGCAATTTATCATGGCCAATCCACCTAACCCGCACATCTTTGAACTGTGGGAGGAAACCGGAGCACCCGGAGGAAACCCACGCACACACGGGGAGGACGTGCAGACTCCGCACAGACAGTGACCCAGCCGGGAATCGAACCTGGGACCCTGGAGCTGTGAAGCATTTATGCTAACCACCATGCTACCGTGCTGCCCCAATAATAGAACATTGTTATTTCCCGGTAAACCACTGGGCTGAACAATTGGCAAACTTAAGTGAAAATTAACTTATGTTCCTACAGATTTCAAAATTTTATATTTAAATGGTGCACATTTAACCTGGAAAGAAAATTGGAAAAATATACACTGCATTTGTAAACATCATAAATTCCAATTGTCTGTCGCTTCAATCCAATTAGCTCAAATATGATTCTTAAATATTGATAAATGGCTTTGTTTAACAATACTGATTGTGTCAAATATTACTAGATATAAAGCAAGTTGGAAAATGTTGCCAGTATAAACAGCAAAAATAGTTTTAAATTTAGGAAAATAAATGTCGCCAGTTCCAGATGACCACAGGCTGTTCTCCCCTTTGAGAGCAGACTCATGGTGATCAACCTTGCCCCTCACCTGAGGCGTGGTGACCCTCAGGCTAAATCACCACCAGTCAGCTCTCAAAGGGGAGAGAACAGCCTCTGGTCATCTGGGACTGTGGCAACATTTACATTTTTGAAATGTAATAGTGAAAGGGGGAATCAATTGAACTGGTCAAATATTTTAATTCTTTCAGCCTGCAGCATGCCTTATCAGCTAACTAAGCATGTATGATACTACAAATAAAATTTCTAGCATAATGATGACACAAGTTAACAAATTCGCAACATTTTTTCGTAAGAGTTTCTGTTTATGTACATGAAATCTATGACATGGTACTTCCCTTCCAGGGCTGTTCCACCCCTGAGGTCTGGTGCTTAGTTGTGCTACATTCATAATGCCAATGTTGTCTTCCCTTCTCACATGAAAATTCAACTCGATGGTTTACCACAACTCAAGAGTGGCTTATGTGGTCCTAACTAGGACAGACTTCAAAAGATGTGAACAAGATGCTGTATACTACAAGGAACCAATGCCCATTGCATATCCGTCCTATTGCGTACTAAATGTGTGACCAGATTGGCAAGTAGGATTAAGGTGAATCCCAAAGCTTTTTATTCATATAAAAAGCAAAAGGATAACCAGGGAAAGGATTGGACCACTTAAGGACAGTGGGAGGAATCTATGGGTTGAACCAGAGAAAATGGGCGAGGTACTAAATAAGGACTTTGCATCAGTATTCACGAACAAAAAGGACTTTGTGGAAGATGATTCTTGGGTAGGATGTGGAAGTCTGGGTCATGTTGACATCAAAAAGGAGGAGGTATTGGGTCTTTTAAAAGATATTAAGGTAGATAAGTCTCCGCCGGATGGAATTTACCCCAGAATACTGAGGGAAGCAACGGAGGAAATTGCTGGGGCCTTGACTGACATCTTTATATCCTCATTGGCTACAGGTGAGATCCCAGAGGACTGGAGAATAGCTAATGCGGTACCACTGTTTAAGAAATGCAGCAGGGATAATCCTGGAAACTAGGCCGGTGAGCCTCACGTCGGTTGTAGGTAAATTATTGGAGAGAATTCTCAAGGATAGGATTTATACCCATTTGGAAACGAATGAATTCATTAACGATAGACAGCATGGTTTTGTGAAGGGGAAGTCCTGCCTCACTAACTTGATCAAGTTTTTTGAGGAGGTGACAAAGATGATTGATGAGAGGAGGACGATTGATTTTGTACATGGACTTCAGTAAAGCCTTTGACAAGGTGCCCATGGCAGACTGGTACAAAAGGTGAAGTCACACGGGATCAGAGGTGAGATGATAAGATGGATACAGAACTGGCTCGGTTGCAGAAGGCAGAGGGTAGCAGTAAGAAGGGTGTTTTTCTGAATGGAAGGTTGTGACTAGTGGTGTTCTACAGGGATCTATGCTGGGGCCCCTGTTGTTTGTAGTATACATAAACGATTTGGAGGAAAATGTAGCTGGTTTGATCAGTAAGTTCGAGGATGACACCAATGTTGGTGGAGTGGCAGATAGTGTTGGGGATTGTCAGAGGATACAGCAGGACAAAAGTTGGGGACTTGGGCAGAGAAATGGCAAATGGAGTTTAATCCAGACAAATGTGAGGTAATGTATTTTGGTAGGTCGAGCATAGAGGGGAAATCTATCATAAATGGAAAAACTCTTCGGAATATAGAAAGTCAGAAAGGTCTGGGCGTGCAGGTCCACTGATCTTTGAAGGTGGCAACACGTGAACAAGGTAGTCAAGAAAGCATTATTATGGACTACAGCTTCCATTATGCGGTTCTAAACTGCGGTTTTTTTTTCTGACAAAGGGTTTTCACACCTATTTTGGATGAGATAGTATGGGCTGAGGCCCTTCACAGGGTGAACTCCACTTACTCCTGCGCCGGCTAAGTCTGATTTAGTTTAAGATCATACATAGAGTTCACCTAACTAAGAGGTTCTTCGCATGAAGAAGGGGTAGCGTGGTGGTTAGCATAAATGCTTTACAGCTCCAGGGTCCCAGGTTCGATTCCCGGCTGGGTCACTGTCTGTGTGGAGTCTGCACGTCCTCCCCGTGTGTGCGTGGGTTTCCTCCGGGTTCTCCGGTTTCCTCCCACAGTCCAAAGATGTGCGGGTTAGGTGGATTGGCCATGCTAAATTGCCCGTAGTGTCCTAAAAAATATAAGGTTAAGGGGGGGTTGTTGGGTTGCGGGTATAGGGTGGATACGTGGGTTTGAGTAGGGTGATCATTGCTCGGCACAACATCGAGGGCCGAAGGGCCTGTTCTGTGCTGTACTGTTCTATGTTCTATGAATGGAGGACATCTGTCAGCAGTGCTCTCGGGAGCCCGCTAACCACACCCATATGTTCTGGTCATGACCAAGCATGGTAAGCTTTTGGGTCTTCTTCGTTTACCACTGTGTCAGTGATTCTTAAACTGATCTAGAGCCTTGTCAATTGGTGGCTATTTACGGGGTCTCGAACTCCCCGGGGCTGCAGACCGGGGTGAAAGCGGATGTTCTTGCCTTTGCCTCGTTGATAGCCCAGAGTTGAGTTCTGCTTAGAATCATAGAATTTACAGTGCAGAAGGAGGCCATTCGGCCTATCGAGTCTGCACCGGCCTTGGAAAGAGACCCGACTTACGTCCACGTCTCCACCCTTTCCCAGTAACCCCACTTAATCTTTTGGACACTAAGGGACAGTTTAGCATGGCTAATCCACCTAACCTGCACATCTTTGGACTGAGAGGAAACCATAGCACCCGAAGGAAACCCACGCAGATACGGGGAGAACGTGCAGACTCCGCACAGACAGTCACTCGAGGCTGGAATTGAACCCTGGGCCCTGTGAGGCAGCAATGCTGACCACTGTGCCACCATGGAGACCTTAGCTCCGTCCAGTGCATCAGCCTGGTTGCGTGACCTCATAGAACGTTTAGATCTGGAAAAGGTCAAGTACACCGTTAGGGGGTCAGGGGAGGAGTTCTATCTGAGATGGCAGCCATTCCTTCCCTACTTTAAAGAGTTAATCACTATCAGCTGGGTGGGGGGGCGGAGGAGGGGTAGTTATTATTATTGCTTGTGCTATTTGGTCTTTCTTTGGGAGAGATTTATAAGTACGGTTGGGTGCTTTTGTTTCCTTTTGTTCAAAAAAAAGGGTTATCACAAATGTTGCATGCCCACCTGAGTGTTTTGAGCATTTTATTAATGGCTTTTCCAGGCAGAAAGGATTCTGTAGCTACCAGTAACCTTTTGATTGAGCCACTCACTTGCAGATGGCAGAAATAATAATATAAAAGTTATTGGGGTGAATTCTCCGCCAGGGGGATTCTGCGTTCCACTGGCACCGCATGGGTTTCCCGGCGGTGTGGGGTGGCTGCAATGGGAAATCTCTTTGGTGAGCAGCGGAATGGACAATCCCACTGCTAGGAACGGCTCGCTGCCGAGAAATGCTTGGCTGGGGAGGCCATTAATTATAAGGGTTTGAAAGCAGAGCTGGCTAAAGTGAACTTGGAAACCAGGTTGAAAGGTAGGAGAGTTAAGATGCAATGGCAGATGTTTAAGGAGATATTTAATCATTTTCAGCAAAAATTTATCGCAGTAAGAAAGAACCATCTCTCTGGGAAGGATGGAGCATCGGTGATTGAATAAAGGAGTTAAGGGTTATATCAAATTGAAAGAAATGCTGTCCAAATCTACAAAGATTAGTGGTAGGTCAAAAGATTGGTCGGATTTTAAGAATCAGCAAAGACTTTGATAGTAAAATAATGAACAGGGAGAAAGTTGTATATGAAGGAAAGCTAGTTAGTAACGTAAAAACAGATATTTGGTGGTGTACTTAGATTCCAAAAGGTATTTGATAAAGTGCCACATGGAAGATTTTTTTATTCGTTCAAGGGATGTGGGCTTCGCTGGCTAGGCCAGCATTTTTGCCCATCCCTAATAATTTTTCAGAAGGTGGTGGTGAGCTGCCTTGAAACGCTGCAACCCATGTCGTGTAGGTACATCCACAGTGATGTCAGGGAGGGAGTTCCTGGATTTTGACCCAGCGCCAGTGAAGAAACAGCGCTATATTTCCAAGTCAGAATTGTGAGTGGTGGCTTGGAGGGGAACTTGCTGAGGTAGTGTTTCCATGTGTCTCCTGTGCTTATCTTTCTAGGCACTATTGGTTGTAGTTTGGAACGTGCTGAGTTCCTGCATCTCCTGGAGTCAAAGAACCATACACTAAAGAAGTGGCCCTTTGGCTCATTGAGTCTGAACTGACAAAACTACACTAAATCTACACAACCCATAGCCTTGAATGTTATGGCATTTCCAGTTCTCATCCATGTACCTTTTAAAGATTGCGAGGTTTCCGGCCTCTACAATCCTCCCAGGCAATGCATTCCACACTCCCAGTACCCTTTGGGTAAAAATATTTTTTCTCAAATCCTCTCTAAACCTCCTGCCCCGCACCTGAAAATTATGCCACTCATTATTGACCGCTCAACTAAGGGGAAACTGCTTCCTATCCACCCTGCCCATACTCCTCATCATCTTATACATCTCAATAAGGTCCCCCCTCAGCCTTCTCTGCTCAAAAGAAAACAACTCGAGCCTATCCACCTTCATAGCTCAAATGCTCCATCTCAGACAACATCCTGGTGAATCTCCTCTGAGCCCTCTCCTGTGCAAGCACATCCTTCCGATAGTGAGGCGACCAGAACTGCACACAGTACTCCAGCTGTGGCCTAACCAAAGTTCTATAGAGCTCCAACATAACCTCCCTGCTCTTATAATCCATGCCAGAACTGCAAAGGCAAGTGTCCCAGATGCCTCCTTAACTACCCTATTAACCTACTCTGCTACTTCCAGTGATCTGTGGACAGACCTCTCTGTTCCTCTGAGATTCTTATTGCCCTGCCATTCATTGAGTACTCCCTTGTCTTGTTGCAGTCCATCAGCTCGCATTATTCAGGGTTAAATTCCGTAAGCCACTGATCTGCCCATCTGACCAACCAGTCTGTCCTCCTACAATCTAAGACCTTCTTCCTCAATATTAATCACCCTGTCAATCTTTGTATGATCCACAATCTTACTTATCATCCCCCCTCATTTTCATCTACATCATTTATATTTATGTTGGTAGTGGGGGATTCAATGATGGTAATGCCATTGAATGTCAGGGGGTGGTGGTTAGATTCTCTCTTGTTGGAGATAGTCATTACCTGGCACTTGTGTGGTGAAAATGTTAGCTCAAACCTGGATATTGTCCAGGTCTTGTTGCATTTGTACATGGACTGCTTCAGTATCTAAGCAGTCCTTAATGGTGCTGAACCCTGCAAAATCATCAGGAAACATCCCCACTTATGATCAAAGGGAGGTCATTGATGAAGCAGCTAAAGATGGTTCGGCCTGGGGCAGCCTGAGGTACTTCTGCAATGAAGTCCTTGAGCTGAGATGATCGACCTCCAACAAGCACAACCATTGGGCTAAATCGCTGGCTTTTAAGGCAGACCAAGGCAGGCCAGCAGCACACTTCAATTCCCGTACCAGCCTCCCCGAACAGGCGGACGGAATGTGGTGACTAGGGGCTTTTCACAGTAACTTCATTGAAGCCTACTCGTGACAATAAGCGATTTTCATTTTCATTTCATTGTCCTTTGTGCCAGGTATGACTCCAACCAGCAGAGCGTTTTCCCCCTCCTGTACAGCTGCAGTATAACTTCCCTACTTTTCTAATCTATTCCTCTTGCAATAAACACCAACACTTCATTTGCCTTCCGATTCACTTGCTGAACCTGCAAAGAAACATTTCTGATTCAGGTACCAGGACACCCAGGTTCCTTGTGCCACCAAGGTCTGCAATTTCTTTCCATTTTAATACTATACTGCTTTTCCACTCTGCCTGCCAAAGCAGACATGTTTACATTTACCCACATTATACTCCATTTGTACACACCAACATAACCTATCTATATCCCTTTGCAGACTCTCTACCTCCTCTTGACAATTTACTTTGCTGTCCACCTTGGCAAATTTAGCTACTGTATATTCGGTTTCTTCATCCAAATTATTGTTGTAGGTTGCAAATAGTGTGTTAGTCGATATTAGGGATATTACGGTACCTAGGTTGGAGGTACCTGATGCTGTAAGATCATTGGTGTTGGAGGTACCTGACACTGTAAGATCATTGGTGAAGCCTGCCTGCTGGTTCCGCCCAGTGAGGCGGAGTATAAGAGTCTGTGTTTCCCTAGCTGCTGCATTCTGTACCTGCGCTGCTGGGGAAAACATCTAGTTCAATAGAGCCTTCAATTGTCCTACAATCTCGCTTCGGGAGTTATTGATCGTGCATCAATTTATTGAACCAGATTTGAAGAATGGAGCTCCGCATCAATCGGAGTGTCTGCAACTTAGTCCCCACATGGCAAACTCAGCGACGACTTTCAAACACTGGCTGGCGTGTTTCAGCGGATACATCAGGATGGCCATAACTACACCCACGGAGAAACAGAAACTACAAGTTCTCCACTCAAGGGTGAGCCGAGAAATCTACTCGCTCATCGAAGATGCAGACGGTTTCAAGGCCGCGATGACCCTGTTGAAAGGACACAACATCCGCCCAGTAAATCAGGTTTACGCCCGACATCTTCTAGCTACCAGACGACAAATTCCGGGGGAATCTCTAGACGAATTCTACCGCGCACTGCTGGTGGTAGGTCGGAACTGTGACTGTCCGCAAGTTTCAGCCAACGACCACACCGAACTTTTAATCCGGGACGCCTTCGCTGCAGGTATGCTGGCCTCTCAGAACCGCCAACGGCTGCTGCAAAAAGAGATGCTAAGCCTCAAGGAGGCACGGGCCCTCGCAAGCTCCTGAGACGTAGCCTCCCGCAGTGCCCGAGCGTATGTCCCCGACCGTGCGGCAGCCCCATGGGCAGCATGGACCCCACCCGCAGCCGATTCCGACACATCCCCCAACCCCCCACAAGCTTGTGCTGCGTGGCTGCCGGGGGGCCCCAATGTTATTTTTGTGGGCAAGCCAAGCGCCCCCGGCAACGCTGCCCCGGCCCACTCCGCAACTTGCAAGGGCTGTCGAAAAAAGGGGCATTTTGTGGCGGTATGCCAGGCCCGGGCGGTTGCCGCTGCTTCCGGGGGCGAACCGGGGCCGCCGCCATTACTCGCAAAGCAGGCCATGTGTGGCCCATGGGCGCCGCCATCTTCGATCCTGTGAGCCACGTGCGGACCCCCGGTGCCGCCATCTTGTTCCCCAGAGACCACGTGCGATTCATGGGCGCCGCCATCTTGCCCACCCCCGGCCATGTGCGACCCGTGGGTGCTGCCATCTTGGCTGGAGTCTCAAGACCCCGATTCAGATGACCGCACACCGCCCGAGGAATCCCATCAGCTTCTGCCACGACTCGCCTCGGTGACTCTGGACCAGTCTCGGCCCCGAACTCTTTTGACCGCTACGACGACTGTACCTATCAACGGACACGAGACATCCTGCCTGATTGACTCCGGGAGCACAGAGAGCTTTATACACCCCAACACGGTAAGGCGCTGCTCCCTCCCTATACACCCAGTTAACCAGAGAATCTCCCTGGCCTCCGGGTCTCACTCTGTAGAGATTAAGGGGTATTGCATAGCTAACCTCACAGTCCAGAGAAGAGGGTTTAAGAATTTCTGACTCTAGGTCCTCCCTCACCTCTGCGCTGCCACACTCCTGGGATTGGACTTCCAATGTAACCTCCAGAGCTTAACATTTAAATTCGGCGGCCCTATACCCCCCCTCACTCTCTGCAGTCTTGCGACCCTTAAGGTCGACCCTCCTTCCCTTTTTTGCAAACCTCACCCCTAATTGCAAATCCGTCGCCACCAGGAGCAGACGGTACAGTGCCCAGGACCGGACCTTCATTTGGTCGGACGTCCAGCAGTTACTGAAGGAAGGTATTATCAAGGCTAGCAACAGCAGCTGGAGAGCACAAGTAGTGGATGTAAAGACCAGGGAGAAGCACAGGATGGTCATCGATTATAGTCAGACCATCAACAGGTATACGCAGCTCGACGTGTACCCTCTCCCCCGCATATCTGATTTGGTCAATCAGATTGCACAATATAAGGTCTTTTCCACGGTGGACCTCAAATCCGCCTACCATATTACGCCCAGTGAGTCCCCAATTAGGCGGACAAGGCCCGCCCACTAATCCAATCCACGGTTTTCCCCCTGTCGGCAGAGGCCCGCCAGGCCTTCAGTCGCATAAAGGCAGACATCGCAAAGGCCTCGATGCATGCAATCGATGAATCCCTTCCCTTCCAAGTCGAGAGCGACGCATCTGACGTAGCACTGGCGGTCACACACAACCAAGCAGGCTGGCCCATGGCCTCCTTCTCACTCACTCTCCATGCCTCCGAATTCCGCCATTCCTCCGTTGAAAAGGAGGCCCAAGCCATAGTAGAAGCTGTGCGGCATTTGAGGCATTACATGGCCGGCAGGAGATTCACGCTTCTCACTGACCAACGGTCGGTAGCTTTCATGTCCGATAATGCACAGCGGGGCAAGATAATGAACAATAAGATCTTACGGTGAAGGATCGAACTCTCCACCTCCAACTACGAGATCCTGGGAAGCTAAACGAGCCTCCTGATGCCCTATCCCGCGACACGTGCCAACGCACAAGTGGACCGACTCCGGACCCTCCACGATGATCTCTGCCACCCGGGGGTCACTCGTTTTTTCCATTTTATCAAAACCCGCAACCTGCCTTACTCCATCGAGGAGATCAGGACCGTCACCAGGAACTACCATATCTGCGCGGAGTGCAAGCCACACTTCTACCGGCCAGAGAAAGCTCACCTGGTAAAGGCTTCCCGCCCCTTTGAACGCCTCAGCATGGATTTCAAAGGGCCCCTTCGCTCCACCGACTGCAACACGTACTTCCTGAACGTGATTGACGAGTACTGCCGGTTCCCGTTCGCCACCCCCTGTCCCGACATGACCGCTGCCACTGTCATTAAAGCCCTCCACAGCATATTTACCCTGTTCAGTTTCCCCACCTACGTCCACAGCAACAGGGGGTCCTCCTTCATGAGCGACGAACTGCGTCAATTCCTGCTCAGCAAGGGCATTGCCTCAAGCAGGACGACCAGTTATAACGCCCAGGGAAACGGGCAGGTGGAGAGGGAGAACGGAACAGTCTGGAAGACCGTCCTACTGGCCCTACGGTCCAGGAATCTCCCAGTCTCTCTCTGGCAGGAGGTCCTCCCCGATGCACTCCACTCCATTTGATCACTACTGTGTACCACGATCAACGAAACACCTCATGAACGTCTTCTTGTCTTCCCTAGGAAGTCCTCCTCTGGTACCTCGCTCCCAACCTGGCTGGCAGCTCCTAGACACATTCTGCTCCGCAAACAAGTGCGGGCGCACAAGTCGGACCCACTGGTCAAGAGGGTACACCTCCTTCATGCTAACCCTCAGTACGCCTATGTGGTGTACCCTGATGGCTGGCAGAATACGGTCTCCCTCTGGGACCTGGCGTCCGCTGGATCCCCACCCACACCCCCCTCACCAACCCCACCCACCCTCCCACAGGCGCAACCCACGGCTGCCCCCTTCCCAGGGGGATCGGTCCTTCCACTGGTCCCACCCAGGGGTGATGAAGGTGAAGAAGCCACGCTCCCGAAGTCACGGATGCCCGAGCCGGCGCCTGCATCACCCCCGAAACTGCGACGATCACAGAGGAAGACCAGGGCCCTCGATCGACTAATAGGTTCATTATGAAATGTACCTGTAAATAAATACCTGTAAATTATTTGTGTGACATGTAAAAGGCAAAACACTCTACCAGCGACGGGTACCGCCATAATCTCCACCACTGTATAACGCGAGACCACCACCCCTGCCGGACTTTTTTTTAACAGGGGGTGAATGTGGTAGTCGGTATTAAGGGTATTACGGTACTTAGGTTGGAGGTACCTGATGCTGTAAGATCATTGGTGTTGGAGGTACCTGATACTGTAAGATCATTGGTGAAGCTTGCCTGCTGTTTCTGCCCAGTAAGGCGGAGTATAAAAGTCTGTGTTTCCCTTGCTGCTGCATTCTGTACCTGCGCTGCTGGGGGAAACATCTAGTTCAATAAAGCTTCAATTGTCCTACAATTTCGCTTCGGGAGTTATTGATCGTGCATTACCCAGCATTGGTCCCTGTGGCACTGCAGTAGTTACAGCATGTCAGCGTGAAAAAACCTGTATCCCTAGTCTCTGCTTCTTGATAGTTAACCAATCCTTTATCAATGCTAACATGTTACCCCATGTATCATATTCTCTTGTGTAATAATATCAAGAAATGACTGAAGGCCTGGATACTGCAAAGACAATGGACCCTGACAATATTCCGGCAATGGATCGGCGCAGGCTGGGAGGGCCGAAGGGCCTGTTCCTGTGCTGTAATTTTCTTTGTTCTATAGTACTGAAGACTTGTGCTCCATAACTTGCCATGCCCCTAACGAAGCTGTTCCAGTACAGCTGCAAAATTGGCACCTGCCCAGCAATGTGTAAAATTGCCCACGTACACAAAAAGCAGGACAAACCAAACCCGGCGAATTACCACCTGGATTTTCCCCTCCAAGTCGCTCACCGTCCTGACTTGGAAATATATCATTGTTCCTTCACTGTCGCTGGGTCAAAATCCTGGAGTACTCCAACAGTACTTTCAATCATCAGTGGAAGGAGTCATCAACGGAGCTATCAAGTGGCACTTAAATAACCTGCTCATTGACATTCAGTTGGGGTCTGCCAGGGCCACTCAGGACCTCATTGCAGCCTTGGTTCAAACATGGACAACAGAACTGAACTCCAGAGGCGAAGTGAGAGTGACTGCCCTTAACTTCAAGGCTGCATTTGACCAAGTGCAGCCCGAGCAAAATTAGAGTCAGTGGGAATCAGTGAGACCACATCTGGAAAACAGCTGTGGCTCCTTATTTGAAAAATGATATTGCATTAGAAGCAGTACAGAGAAGGTATACCTGACTCATTCCTGTGGTGAAGGGCTTATCCTTTTAAGGACAGTTGAATAGGTTGGGCCTATACCAATTGGAGTTTAGAAAATGAGAGGTGATCTTATTGAAATATGTAAGGACCTCAAGGAATTTGATAGGGTGTCTATGGAGAGAATGTTTCCACTTGTGAGGGAGGCTAAATCTAAGGGCCGCAGTTAAGAATAAGAGGTCTTCCTTTTATGATAGAGATTAGGAGAATTTATTTTGCTCAGGGGGCCTATAGTATGTAAAGTTACCTTCCCCAACAAACCATGGAGGCGGATTATTGAGTTTATCCAAGGCAGAGTTAGACAGATTTTTGATCAACAAGGGAGCTGAGGGCTATTGAGGGTAGATGAGCCATAATCTTATTAAATGGCAGAGAAGGCTAGAAGGGCTGACTGGCTTAGTTCTGTTCCTACTTCCCAAGTTCCTGTAGAGCTACTGGACCATTTGGGAGTTGTAACTCTGCACATCCCTTTCTCTGTTCGGCTGAAATCCCAGCATTCATAGAATTCTGGTTCCTGAGAGATGAAAGAATTTATTTGTTCATTTGTTCAAATTTATTGCCCATCGCTAATTACCCTTGAGAAGGTGGTGGTGGTGAGTTATCTTCTTGAACCACTCGAGTTCATGTGGAGTTCCAGGATGTTGTCCTAGTAACAGTGAAGGAATGGCTCAGTCAGGATGGTGAGTTACTTGGAGGGGGACATCCAGCTGGTGTGGTTCACAGGTATCTGCTGCTCTTGTCCTTCTAGATGGTGGAGGTCATGGGTTCAGACATTGCTGTCGAAGGAAGGTAGGCTCCAGGCAAGTGTTTTGCGACTTGACTGTACCAGGATCCAGGTGGTTTCAAGTTTATGTCCATTCTGGACTGAGGCTAGTAGCCATTGTTTTCAGTACAAGATTATTAATGATCCTCATCTGCCCCTGCTTCTTTTGCCAACTATCCTCTTAGGTTCTTGGCCATCCTGTCAATGGAAACAATTTATTTTTATTTACTTCAACAAAATCCTTGATTATTTTAAACATCTCTATTAAATCTCCTCTAAAGTTACTCTGTTCTAAGGAGGGCAATCCCAACTGCTCCAATCTCTCCACATAACCAAAGTCCCTCATCCATGGTATCACTCGAGTAAATCTCCTCTGCACCCTTTTCAAGCTCTCATGCTAACTCACACCAAGTTTCTTTCACCTATCACCATGTTGACTCACTGATCTGCATTGACTCCTTTTTTCGGCAATGCGTCAATTTAAAAATTCTCATGCTTGTTTTCAAATATTTCCATGGCGTTCCAATTTACTGGGCTGAATAATACACCCCCAAATCAGGAGGGTTCCCTGCCCCCACCGCCATGTTATCGGGCATGATGACATCAAGTTGTCAACATCACGCTGACAGTTTCATAATAATAGTCCAGAGGAGCAGGTTAAAGATTGGGAGCGCGGCCACATTATTAAAATGTGATTTAAGTCGGTACTTACGGTCATTGACAACCCGATTGACTGTAAGAATACATTGTTTCAACAATAATACCTTTGTAGAGGCTGTTTGATGCCATGTGGAGTTCCCTTTCTTAATGAGGAAGCGTGTTAGGGCAGGTTTAAAAGGTTCAGCTGAGCCCGAGTCTCATCTTAGCAGTTCAGTAGTTACTGGGAATGTTTCATTTAAGGAGCAGAATTTGCATTTCAAAGTTATATTAGTTAGAGGTTTTTTATCCGCTCAGAGACAGGAGGATCTTCTGTCACAGCTACACTGCAAAAGGACTGTGTCAATGATGGATGGACAGAAGAGATGCTGCCCCTATCAGAAGTACCCTGAGAGATGCTTCCAGATGGTGGGAACTGCTGCTCATATTTCGCAAATAGGACCGTATGGTCCTTCCTGGCACCTGGTGAGATTACCAGAGTTGTGTCTGTGCCCTTGCCCCTAGCTCTGGGCCCCTGAACTCAGAGCCACGGTGTTAGTGTGTAAGTCAGACCACATACTGCAAATTGCATGTGCAATGTGCTTGGTTTTCCTCTCCAGGAGAGTTGGCAGTCTTTCCATGGATGAAGTTTAGCTTTTCAGGGAATGGGAGATCACAGTGCTCATGGTCTGGATCGACACTTCTGCAGTCCAGGCCTAGAGCACGCAACCCCTCAGATATATCTGCCTAATCTTCGTAGACCTCATGCTGGACACCCAGCATTTGCTGCCTGACAAATGACTCCAGAGGCTCATCATCTGATTCTGAATCAATCTCTGGATCACCCCGGACACTCCACCAACTGCCTGAGGTCAGTTCCACCACACTCTCTGGCAGCTGCACGTGTGACTGTGATGTGCCCTCACCAGACTGTGGATGTCCCCCTTCCGCGCACCCTGTTGAGGTACCAGTATCCGCAAAGGTGCTTGGAACAGCTACATTCTCACAAACTTTTTTCTCTTCCTCAGAGGGGAGTGGTGACGTGGCACCCGGAGAAGGGTCCACAGACGAGACTTTACCTATAGTAAAGAAACATAAGAAAGGGTGGTCATCACATACCTTGCCACATCAGCACAAAGTCATTAGGTTCTGTAGCATTACTCATGTCCACACGAGAGATGACACTACACAGGCACAATACATGCATGTACAAACACCTGAAGCTTCTGGTTCTGAAGCTTCCCAGGGTTTCAGTTGTCAGAACTATATTAACAGGTTTGCATTGCATCAAAGGAAACCTCCATCCACCTCCCACTTGCCCTCTCCCCTTTTCTATCAGTTTGTGCGTTTTGCCATCTCACCATACCCATGCCTTTGTCCAATCTTGTTTCTACCAATGGTTTCTACCACTGTGTCAGTGAGTGTCAAGACCTCCTCTTCAAATAGAGTCAGGACCACTAGATTTACCACATCCAGTGAGTGTCAAAACCTCCTCTTAAGAAATAGTCAGGGCTACTAGATACACCACATCCCTGCCAATCCAGTCTCATCCTCAGGCATTGTGGGCATGTTTGTCCTGAAAAGATTGCTCTTACTAACACGGTCAGCTTGTTTAATGTTGCTAACGCATTATTAGCATAGTGCCTGGCAGGCTAGATACTGAGCACATCCCTCATTGGCACAGTCTGTCAACCTCCCACCCTTCAACTCGACCAAAGCTAACAGCATTGTCTTTGCTGCATCCTGGTTCCCTTGAGCTCCAGATATACATGTAAACATACGAATTAGAGTGGGCCACTCAATCCCTTGAGCCTGCTCCTCTATTCAAAAAGATCATGGTTAATCTAATTCCACATTCCCGCATACCCCCAAAAATCTTTCACCCCCTTCACAGAACCACAGAACTCCTACAGTGCAGAAGGAGGCCAGTCAGCCCATTGAGTCTGTACCGACCCTCCGAAAGAGCACCCTACCTAAGCCCACTCCCCTGCTCTATACCCACAAACCCACCGAACCTGCACATCTTTGGACTGTTGGAGGAAATCGGAGCACCCGGAGGAAACCCACGCAGACACGGGGAGAAAGTGCAAACTCCACACAGTCATCCAAGGTCGGAATTGAACCCGAGTCCCTGGTGCTGTGAGGCAGTGGTGCTAACCGCTGTGTCACCCATTGTTCGTCAATAATCTAGCTAGCTCTCCCTTAAAAATATTCAAAGATTCTGCGTAAACTGCCAGTTGAGGAAGAGAATTCCAGTGACTCACGACCCTCAAAGAATACAGCTTTCCTCATCTGTCTTAAATGAGCGATCATTTATTTTTAAACAGTGACCCCTTGTTCCACATTCTCTGCAAGAGGAAAAATCTTTTCTACATTCACCCTCAGGATCTCAAAGATTTTGATCAAGTCACCTCTTAATCCTTCTAAATTCTAATGAATACGAACCTGATCTGTCCAACCTTTCCTCATAAGACAACCCACACATTCCTGGTATTAGTCTAGTAAGCCTTCTCTGAACTGTTTCAAACACATTCGCCTCTTTCCTTAGATAAGAATACCATACTGTATGCAATACTCCAGATGTGTTCTGCCAATGACCTGTGCAACTGAAGCATAACCTCCCTCCTTTTGTGATCAATTCTCCTCACTATTAACAATAACATTCTATTAGCTTTCCTAATTACTTACTGTACCTGCATACTAGTCATTTGTGATTCATGCACGCTCCCTCAAACTGAAAGTAAAATCCAATCATATTATAAAAGAAAATTACTGCGGATGCTGGAATCTGAAATCAAAGAGAAAATGCTGGAAAATCTCAGTAGGTCTGGCAGCATCTGTAGGGAGAGAAAAGAGCTAACGTTTCGAGTCCAGGTGACCCTTTGTCAAAGTACCAGCCTGGCAGTGCCAAGGTATCAAGCTGGCATATTGCTCGCCCCAGGGAACAGGCCCGGGGGTACCCTGCCAGTTTGTGGTGGGAGTGCTTGAGAACTCCCCCCAACGGGGAAGTTAATACGGGGGGGGGGGAGGGGGGGGCGGTCTGGCATTCCGGATGCGAGAGAACGGGGCACCATCACCATTTAAAAATGGCATCCCAATATCTTCCTGCACTGAGGAGCTCCCCTAATCGGCACTCCACAGTGCGAGAAATGGCACTAAATGGGGGCTGGGGCATTAACTCACAACAGAGTGCCTTTAGCATGTAGTGCCGGAAACAACTCCACTAATCTCGCCCAGAGCAGACTCTGATATTTTTCGAGTTAGATCGCGCCCATTAGCTTTGAGGTTCTGCTTCTTAATTTGGTGCCTATCACCTCTCCTTCCTCGTCATACCTGTGTTGTTGGTACCGAAATGGACCAAGTCCACTGGACCCTCCACCTCTCACTGCAAGTTCCTAACGAGCCCCAAGCAGGCCTGGACTCTCGCCCCTTGCTTCAGAGAACAGTGTCAATCCTCCTCACTGTATTGTCCCTTACTCCCACTACATTCTAATGTGTTTCCCTCCACTTGAATGGCTTCCTGCACCACAATGCCATGGTCAGTCAGCTCATCCATCCTGCAGCTTCCAATCCCATCCAAGCAAGTTGAAAGAACTTTAAACCTGTTAGCTAGTTGCCTTCTGAGTCCCCTTACCTGCATCAGCTTCTGGCACACCCTCCTGTTCCTGACTTCTTTACCAACCTAGAAGACCCTATCCTAAGGAGTGTGCCCGCCTCCTAAAACAAAGCGTCCAGATAACCCTCACCCTCCATGATGTGTAGCAATGTCCAGCTCAATTACTCTGAGCCAATGTTCCTCAAGCCAGAGATACTTAATGAAGACATGCTTGCCCTGGATAACACTAGTATCCATGAGCTCCCTCATGCTGCAGCCTCAACACATCAACTCTCCTTCCATAGGTATGAGCTTTAATTAATTACTACATAATTTTAATCAATTATTTATTTTCTTTCAGATATTTATTAATCTTATCACAAATTTCAGTACAATTTTAAACCTTAGGAAAATAGGCCTTGACCACTTACCACATACTCATCAAAAGTTAGCTTCTTCCCCTGCAGTAAAGCAAAAACCAATTCCTACAGGGTGAAAAAGTTAGAAAAAGCCAACAGTGCACCTACCGAACTCCCTCAGCTTACCAAACGTTCACACTCCGTTTGAGGTCGCACTCAATGCTGGGCGCACAAAGAATGGCTGAATTCATATGTTCTGAGCAAAGGGACCAGCTAAGCCAGATACCGCAAGACAAGTTCAAGACAGTTTCCTTAATTAACCATTTCAGTTACTGGCATAGCTGCTGTGCCCCTAAACGAATATTCCACCTGCATTTGTGACGGCACCTTGTAGCACACTGGCACAGGATTGCACGTACTGAGGACTTACTCACCCTGGCTGCCCTGAAGAGGTCATTGAGCTTCTTCTAGCATTGGGACCAGGTTCTCCTTAAAAACTGAACACTGCTGAGCTGCTCAGCTACCTTCTCTCAGGCCACATGCATTTTGTTTGGGTTTCTCCCCTTCCCATGGATGGCATTAATGCTCACTGTACCGAGGAGGGTTTTGAGGGAGTCATCATTAAATCAAAGGGCTGATTTGGCCCTTCTCCCTTGCCTCTCCATCTGCTTCAATTACTCCGACATCTCTGGAGGAAAACATGCAACAAGTAGGCAACTCCTCTATGCAAAGATGTAGAAAGCATGCACAGTTTCAAATATAACGCCTCCTCTTCTAAGTGACAACATTTGGATGCAGCAGAACTCAAAAGAAGCCTTAACTCACCTTAAAAACCTGCAGGTCACTGAAGTCATAATGCAATTTCTAACTCTGAACAATGCTGCCATTTGCTGCGTCCCCTGGGTCCTCCGGCTCGGAGCACCTTCTGATTAATGGTCGTAACCTCATTCCAGATCATGGCCAACAATCTCAGTGGCCGGACAACCTGTTCCCCAGCATTGATTAGGAGGGATGAAATCCTCAAACCCACCCTCTGATTTCAGTACCTCAATTAGCATTTGATCGGTGCATTTCAGAGCTGGGCCCAGACATTGAAAGGCCGCCGACTTCCGGGTGCGGAACCTGCCCCCCGCATCCCAGCGTATTATTCGGCCTCCTATCCCTATAACCTTCACCAACCCTTCCACCCTCTGAAACGTGGGGCTGGTTTAGCTCACTGGGCTGAATCGCTGGCTTTTAAAGCAGGCCAGCAGCACGGTTCGATTCCCGTACCAGCCTCCCCGGACAGGCGCCGGAATGTGGCGACTAGGGGCTTTTCACAGTAACTTCATTGAAGCCTACTCGTGACAATAAGCGGTTTTCATTTTTCATTTTCAAATGTCTGCTTTCCTCCAAATCAGGCCTCTTGCATAGACAGAAGTTACAGTGCAGAAGGAGGCCAAACGACCCAACGAGTCTGCACCTGCTCTTGGAAAGAGCACCTTACCCAAGCCCACATCTCCACCCTATCACCATAACCCAGTAACCCCACCCAAAACAAGGGGCAATTTTGGACACTTAAGGGCAATTTAGCATGGCAATCCACTTAACCTGCACATCTTTGGATGTGGACTTTCGTTGAAACACACAGCGCTGCAGTACGGGGCCACGGCCTATGGGGGGCCTATATGGAGAGGTGACTGCTGTGTTGGGAACACCAATCAGAGCCTTTGTAGCTCTAAATTTGCTGTTTGGCTCATTCTGAGCCTATCAGCAGCCAATACTGAACAACATCGGGCTTTGATTGGAGCAGCATGGTAGCACAGTGGTTAGAACAGTTGCTTCACAGCTCCAGGGTCCCAGGTTCGATTCCCGGCTTGGGTGGCTGTCAGTGTGGAGTTTGCACTTTCTCCTTGTGTATGCATGGGTTTCCTCTCACAGTCCAAAGATGTGCAGGTTAAGTGGACTGGCAATGCTAAATTGCCCTTAGTGTCCAAAAAAGGTTAGGTGGGGTTACGGGGATACATGGAGGTGTGCGCTTTGGGTAGGGTGCTCTTTCCAAGGGTCGATGCAGACCCAATGGGCCGAATGGCCTCCTTCTGCACTGTTGATTCTATGATTCACCTTTCGAGCAGGAAAACAGTTTGCCAGCTTTTGAGAGGTGGTGGAGACTTAGAGTATTTCAGACATGGATCTCCTGAATTGGTGCGAAGTTTCTGACTATTCATTGAGTAAAGGTACAAAGCAGCATCCAGGTTTCAGCATCCAGGTTTCTGGTGTGCAATATGGCGGACACCCTGAGGAAAAGGTAAAGTTAAAGACCTAACATTGGGGTGTGAGCTGCAAAGCCTTTAGCGAGGCTAGAAGGAGGCATTGGCCAACATCCATCAAGGGAAGCTGCAGAGCTACTCTTGACATCCAGGCCAGGGCTGAGATGGGTAGGCGGGAAATCGACCACAAAGAACAGAGGTCACCAGGTCAGATAGCCAGCAGCAGGCAGCCTGCCAGGAGCACATGCGGTCGTCAAGGCTCGAGGACCGGCCACCCATACGAGAGGTGAGCAGTGCAGCAGCCAGGAGGTGCAACGCAGGCCACGCAATTGCCAATGCCGGGTCTCGGAGAATCAGGAAGCAATGGGAGTGCAGCGACTCAACCAGAGACTAGCCAGGCAGAGCTGAAAGTGAAAGGGCTGGGCAGCAATTGGACCGGGCAGCGAGGGCGGGAGAGATCTGAGGCCAGGCCAGATAGCCAACAGCAGCCAGGCAGCCAACCAGGAGCACAGGCGGTCATCAAGGGACGAGGCTCGTGGCCCGGCCACATAAGCGAGAGACGAGATATGAGCAGGGCAGCAGTTGGGAGGTGCGAAGTAGAGTAGGCAAATGTGGCATCGCATCTCAGGGAATGAGGGAGTACCAGTCAGCAGGAGCAGTCAATTGGGAGTAGGGCTAAACCTCTCTGCCTCACGACCTCACATCCTTTAATACTTTTTAAAAGCACTGAATAAACTTTTGGTCATCTGCCCTAATATTCCTTTTTGTGGCTCTGGGTCAAATTTTAATTGATAATACACCGTGGAACGTTTTACTACCTTAAAGCTGTTATTGTCCAGAGTTGACACAGTAGCTGAGGGCTAACTGCGATTTGTAAAGATCTTGTATAACCTCCTTGCATTTGTATTCTGTACAACTAACTCTCTAAGCTGCATTTAAGTTGGATTATACTATCTAAAGTTGTTCCCAGACTTCCTTATTGCATTGATGTTAGCAAGAAAAGTTTTAAGAATCAGCCATTTTCTAAATTCCAACCATTTAAGCACAAGAATGATAAAAGGAAAGGAGCTAACTTCATGTTGAGAATATACATGTATCATTTAAAAATTATTCTTGTTATTGTATGAAATCTGTTGTTTGAAATCAATGTATGTGTGCAGCCCCTCCACCAGCATGAATCCTGCTCGTCTAGATTTAACAATGACGTTACGTTTTTATCCTCATTATTATCCTTATTAAACTATTTAAATTATTTGTATGTTGTGGAAGAGAAATGTAACAGCATATTATGAGAGCAGTGCAAAGTCAAATTAAGAGGGAAAAATGGTCTCTCTTCTCCCACAGATTTATGGAAGCTAAAATGGTCTTATATGAATGCTTTTTTTGTCAGAATCCATCTGGAAATGTTTATTTCAGTGCCATGTAATCTATCTGTGGATTTTGTATGCAGTATACCCTTTTGTATATTCTTTGCCTTAAAATTTATAAATTATATCTAGTTGAAATTTTGCCAATAAGTGCATGGTTTGACTGATTGCTGCCTATGCTCCTTACCTGCTATTCATCTATGATTTAGTTTCACTTCCCCCTCCATACTGGAGCCACTGCAGCTTGCTGACTGTCCTCTAAATCATCTTGCGTTATAAATTATTCCAAGATGAGCTTTGAATGCATCTGAATATGTTGTACTGGAGAACTAAATATGGTCTTTTGTTTAAAAGCCCTTGCCCATTTCGCTGAACGTTCAAATACTGTGGATGCCTTAATGTAAATCACATTTGCTGCTGTTCTTTTCTTCCATATTACATAGCCATGAAAGCAAACTAACCATGACTACAAATAAGCATTGCCAAAATTTGTTTGTCAATCAGCCAATGTCTGAATTGCTTTATCCTCTGTGAAAATGTAAAAAAATTGAAAGAAAATGTCATTTTTTTTTGAACCAGGAAAGATTTAAATAAATCACTTTAGCTCTTAATATGTCTATTTTTATCCCCATATTTTCATCATCTTGGCCTCTTTAAACTGTTATGCTGCAGTCACAGTTGTTGCCAGTGATTGGCAGACTAACTTTCCAGTTTAAGAACAATTGCTGAGTTTCGGCAAGAACGACCTAATTCATAGAAGTCTCAAGCTGCTTTAAAATTCCATACCTGAAGCATTGCTGAAATTGTTCAATGCAGAGATGTTTTAAAGCTAAAGACTTCTGATTTCAGCTGGTTGCTGCCTGATATTGGTTTCACAAACTGAATAGGAGAAATTAGTCAAGTCCTAGACTTGCTGTAGTATGACATGAATGAAGAGCAAGTAATGTTTTAATGTTTTCATTGTGTAAGGGGAAGAGTGTGAAATGCACACATTTCTGTTTTGGAGAGTCTTTGTTTGTTCTATCATGTTGCACCGTGGGCCACTTTATGGAGGTTTGGGAGTGCAATTTCTATTTTGGTGCCACAGCACAAACTCAGCATGTATCAATGTTGAAGTATTTTCTGGCTTGGCACAGGAACGTGCAGAAAGCCCATTGTGGTTCTTGTGTTTTTTTAATCCCCCTGAATGTGGCAACATAATGAGGAGAAAGTGTCCGAGGTTTGAAGGCCTGTGTAAGAAGGTGAGAATCAGGAGAAGCATTTGCTTATTTCCGGAACTGTTAAGATTTCTTCCTACAACTCCTTTTGAGAGAAAGCTTTCATCAGGTCCTGGAGCAAATTACAGCAGCGCTCAACACTCGGCTGTTACGCACCTCCCTGTTTTCACGATATTTGCCCAGGAAGTGCTCTGCACTGGGAACCATCCAAAAATATGATTCAAATCGCAAACTTCAGATGGTTCTCACTGTGTGACAGCAATAATTTGCCAGAAAAAATAAGACATATCAAAATCAATTCAACTTCCTGCAAACTATTGGATAGATGAACATTGACCCCCCCCCCCTCCCCACCCCACTGGACTCCCACAAACTCCCCAAGGAACTGCCACCCCTGACCAAAGCACCTGGCTACCCACCCCACTCCCAAGCCCGATCTGACCTAACCTTCCCCACCCCCCGCACATACTGTGAGAACAACACCCCCACCCACCATCTGAAGTCTCCCCTGACTGTTCAATCCTTCCCCACCCCCCACCTCACAGCTGCCCAACCCAGACTCACCCCCACCCCCGACTCTCTGAACCTGAAACATCTCCAATTTTCTGAACCCCCCTCCTCGACTCTCCAAACCCCCCCCCCCCCTCCCGACTCTCCAAACCCCCCCTAACTGTCTTGACGCCACCCCCTGATTATCCGACCAACCCCTCAAACTGTCTGACGACCCATTATCCCCAAAATTCTAACAACTTACTTGAAAAGCTACCTTCTCCCTGGTTTGAAATTGGTTGGATTTAAACTCCACATGAGCAACAACACTCGGTGCCGTTAAAAAGAGGACGCAGCCTCCTCGCATCTGAGTTCCTCGGCAGAAAGCCCTGGGAGTGCACTGCCCTGCACAGTTCTCGCCTGGCTTGATTCGGAAGGTCAGGCAAGACAGGATCAAGAAGATTTGAAGGTTAAAAAGTAGTAGCGGAGTGGCAATCTGACTCTGATTGAGTCATCTAATTCTAGTGACTTAAACATCCCCAATTTCTTTGGTGAGATGCCTTCTTGAACCGCTGCACCCTTGGTGGAGGTGCACCCACTGTGTCGTAAGGGAGGGAGTTTCAGGATTTTGACCCAGCAACAGTGAAGAAACTGATATATTTCCAAGCCGGGATGGTGAGTGACTTGGAGGAGAACTTCCAGGTGGTGGTGTTCCTATGTATTTACTGCCCCTGTCTTTCTAGATAGCAGTGGGTGACTTCGAAAGGTGCTGTCTAAGCAGCCTTGGTGAGTTCCCCCAGTGCATCTTGTAGTTGGTACACACTGCTGCCATTGTGTGTCAGTGTTGGTGGGAGGGAATGTTTGTGGATGCCATGGGATGACAATCATGCAGGCTGCTTTGTCCTGGATGGTGGCAAGTGTTGTTGGAGCTGCACTCTTCCTGGCAAGAGGAGAGTGTTCCATCACACTCCTGACTTGTGCCTTGGTGGTGGTGGACAGGTTTTGGGGTGTCAGGAGGTCAGTTACGTGTCACAGGATTACTGAGGCATTGCCTGTAACATATGACTGTCAGGCTGCTGCTTGACTAGCCTGTGAGACAGCTCTCCCAATTTTGGCACAAGCTACCATATGTTACTAAGGAGGACTTTGCATGGTCAAGCGGGCTGGTTTTTCCATTGTCATTTCCGGTGCCTCGGTCATTGCTGAGTGGTAAAGTTTGATACAACTGAGTGGCACTAAGACTCAACCACATTGCTGTGGTTCTGGAGTCACATGTGGGCCTTAGTGAACCAGATAGGGTTTTGAAGACAATCGACCATGGTTTCATGGTCATCAATTTGACTTTTAATTCCAGATTCTTAAAATTGAATTCCAACTCCACCTTCTTCCGTGGTGTGATTCGAACCGAGGTCCCTAGAACATTACCCTAGTTCTCTGCATTACTAGACCAGTGACAATACTACTACTATGCCACCCCTCTCCATTTATGAGGTATCAAGGGCGGGACTCTCTGACGTGAATCCTGCCCCCGCCGTCCTCCGAATTCTCCGGCCTCCCCAAAACTCGCCCCGGCGTGAATTGCTCTGCCCCTCTTGGAGAATGGTGGGGACCGGCGTGACACAATGGGCCCCGGGGCCGCCCGAATTCTATGGGCCGCGATGGGCCGAAGTCCCGCCCATTGAACGAGGTCTGGCCCGGGGATGCCCCCATGGTGGCCTGGCCTGCGATCGGGGCCCGCCAATCCGCGGGCGGGCCTGTGCCGTGGGGGCACTCTATTCCTCCCTGTCAGCCTTGCACCGATCTGCGATGGCCGACGCGGAGATGCACCCCCCCCCCCCCCCCGCGCATGCGCGGGTATGATGCCAGCAGACGCTGGTGCTCCCGTGCATGCGCCAACTCGCGCCGGCTGGCAGAGGCCCTTCGGTGCCGGTTGGCGTGGCGCCAAGCCCCTTCCCACCAGCCGGCGCAGCGCAAACCACTCCGGCGCCGTCCTAGCCAAACCAGTTTCTTTTTCAAAAAATTATGAAAGTGTTTTTTCTAAGCAGTTTCACACATTTCATTGTTACTAATAATAATCTTTATTGTCACAAGTAGGCTTACATTAACACTGCAATGAAGTTACTGTGAAAAGTCCCTAGTTGCCACACTCCGGCGCCTGTTCGGGTACACAGGGAGAATTCAGAATGTCTAAATTACCTAACAAGCAGGTCTTTTGGGACTGTGGAAGGTAACCGGAGTACCCGGGGAAACCCGCGCAAATACGGGGAGAATGTGCAGACTCGGCACAGACAGTGACCCAAGCGGGAATCGAACCTGGGACCCTGGAGCTGTAAAGCAACAGTGCCTACCACTGCTACTGTGAATCCTTGCAGTGTAGAAGGAGGCCATTCCTAAATAAATATACTGTAAAAAAACACATCCCTCTCCAGCATTCTGAAAACGTACACCAGCCTTGAGGAAAATTCAACATTAGTACTATTGGGTTCATTGCTTTTGTACATAGTTTATATTGACTGAATGATTATGGAAGGGACATGAGTTGGTAGGGGGGCGAGAAGGGGCTGTTGGGGTGGATATGGAACATGGGTTGGCAGGGGGCATGGAGGTGGAATTTCTTCACACAGTGTATAATTGCTGAGCCCTCCTTCTCAATCTGGGCGTAGTTCCATTCTGCTTCTCAAAGGGTCCTCGAAACAAAGGCAATAGGGTGTTCAGAACCATCTCCCATTTGGTAGGATAAAACTGCATATGTAAGCACGATTAGTTTTCCCGGGTCAAAATGCATCAAGAGGTTCGAGGACAGCAAGGCTTGTTTCACAACTCAAACGATTTTCTCTTGTGGGCCCCCTCCATTGCCACCACTAATTTTTCTCTAGGAGCTGATGCAATACTGCCAATGTTGTAGCTAAATGTGAAATGAACTTTCCATAATTATTTACCACACCGAGGAAGGATTTGAGCACATTGATATTTTTGGATGCAGGGACTTTGCATAGAGCCTTGACCTTTTCTTCAAGAATTGAAACCCTATTGTATCAACGCAAACTCCTAGGTATGCCCCTTCTGAAAATACACTATTCACACCTGAGGCGGACGCACGAATAGCATAACTTCTTTAATACTTCCTCCAGGCTCGACACGTGTTATTTAGGGATAGTGCTGGTGACAAACGTCTTCAAGGTAGACCATCACCGTAGGAATTCCGTGGAGGAGCTTTTTCCATTGTACGGTGGAAAGTAGGCAGGCTGAAGTAATGCCAAACAGTAGTTTTGTATACTGAAAGAAGCCTTTGTGGGTATTTATTGTGACAAACGTCTGAGACTCTCTATCCCATTCTACTTGCAGGTAGGCATGACTAGGGTCCAATTTTGAATGGGTAAGAGCCCCTGCGAGCTGAGCATAAGAGGTCCTCAATCCGGGAGATTGAGCACCTATCAACCTGGGCAGCCTGATTTTTAGTTATAGTTCGCTTACAGTCCCCACAAATTCTTAGCGAGCAACCTGGTTTGAGAACAGGGACTATTGGCGCCACCCACTCAGAAAACTGAACCAGCTTGATTATGCCTAACTCTTCTAATCTCTACCTCTGCTTCAACCTTCTGATGCAGTGCCGATGGCACTAGTCTAGCTGTGAAGAGCTTGGGTGTCGAATCCTGATTGACATAAATTTTGGCATTAACGCCTTTAATCCGGTCTAGTTCCTTGTGGAATGTATCCCCTTCAGTTGCATCGGAAGCGCACACACTCCCAAATATGACGGATCTCCTGGGGCTGCTCTCCCCTGCAACAATAGCAGTCCATCTCTGACTTAGTTTGATCCCCATCCTTTAACTCCATTCCGGTCCCAATGACCATGGCTGGTTCTCCGCTATGGCTGTTGATCCTGCCGCATACCTCGCAGCCATACCACCCCATACTTGGTTAATTTCTCCTTCAACCATGTTCTGGAGTTCAGTGGCATATTTTTCAGTGCAGTCTGTTGCCTGAGCTATCTTGATCACTTTTTCCAACGTTATAGTGGTTTCAGCCAGAATCAACTTCTGAATATTAAGGTTATGAAGTCCACAAACCAGCCAGTCGCACAACATATCGCTTAACGCGGTCCTGAACTCTCGGTGCTCTGCGAGCTGGTGAAGCCTGGCTATGAAATCTGAGACACTTTTCAGGGTCTTTTACTGCAGAGTTAAACTTACAAAGTTGGAGGATAATCGTGGGTCTTGGGTCAAAGTGTTCTTTGACCAATTTCACTGTCTGGTCAAAGATCTTTAAGTCATGGGGACATGAGGTTCTGAATCAAATTATATGTTTGAGGCCCGCAAACTGTCAGACGTATCACATTCTGCTTGTCTTCGCCTGTGAACTTGCTTGCGGTTTTTTAAAAAAGCAGAGCTGTTCAATGTACTGACTCCAATACTCAGCCCCATGGTCAAATGGGTCAAGTTTACCAATGATAAGCATTTTCACTCATGATTCCTGACTCTTGCTGAAGCTTCTCTACTTTCTCAACTGCTCCTTCTTTCCCCCATCGGCCGCGATCAAAACGTTTACCTTGTCCCCAATTTAGTGGCTCGAGACATTCATATTAGGCTTCCAGTAGTTAACAAAGAGGTTTATTGATGAAAGGTAAAGTAACAGGCACAGAACACCATACACAACACACTACGGCTCCCTGGTCTACACTGCCGGGGGTGTTGCTCCCAGAGACCAATGCAATTTCCCTATTGGCCATGTTTGCACGCTCCTGCGTGATTGGCCCTGAGGGGGCCGTGCTGCCACAAATATAATCACTTGGGTGTATTTACTGGACAAAGACACGAGGCACCAGTCGCCCTTAAAGGATTCTGTAAACAAATTGTGGGTTCACTTTTTAAGAACAGTTATACATAGGTATAAAGCTTGAAGACATCAGAGTTGTGTGTGTGTTCTGTTTAAAGCAAAAGTGAAACTAAGACTGGGTCACATGATGCAGTTCCTTTCCAGTGATGTCATGCTGATATCCCTTAAAGGCGTATTACAACAAAAATGACATTGATATAATTTCCTGAATTGGGTTGACTACTTGATGCTAGGTAGGTGCTGTCCTCAGATTTTAGTTTACGGCGGCCATTTCTCAAGTCTTAAGCAAAACTGCAAAGTGGGAATTCTGTCACAAATTGAAACTTCCTGTGAGCAATGTGGTGAACAGCAGAGTGCATACATTATTGAAAATGAGTCATTTGATCCAATATTTTCTGGTGATTTTGCTGTGGAGATAATCTGGACTTGATTTTATAACGTGGTATAAAACTCCTTGATCCACAAATAACCCATGCATCTAAAATTAACCCAGTGTAGTCTTAAAGACTGGGGAGATTTTAGTATTTTTAGAAGTGGTTGTAATCATTTAAAATCAGACTATCTTCACAATGGGGACTTAATTTGTTGATAAAACATACAGTAATCTTCATTTATTTCACTGTATTTATCAGTTCCACTGGCTGGATAGTCCATAATTTAGACTGTCATCCATAATTGAAAAAGATTGTTTATCTTTTCGATATGGTGAAAATTGCTCTTGCAGTGCACATCACAAATTTGTTTCAAGATAAACATTGTTCCTTTTCATTTATTCTTTCCCCACCTCCTTTCCTGCTTTGTTGGCTCTAAATGGAATTCAAAAAACAGCGGACAGCTGAGGCAAACAATTTTCTTCCTTCCTTGCTGTCGAATCTGGAAAAAGTTCTTGGCTTCCTGTCATGAATAACTTTCTTTGACATGGCTGGGCCTTTCGGACAATATTATGAAGGCAGTCAAAGGCGTTTGTACTTCCTGTGCAGCTAATAAAGCAGCTAATATAGTTGGACTTGCTTTCCTTTGGGATATACCATGTTCTGCTCTAAAGTCGAGTAAATGGAATATTGTTTCCTTTGACATTCTTATATATATTGTTCAAAAAAAATCTCTTGCTCAAAATGGTTATGTAACAACCTGTATAAGGTTGTTTGAATCAACAACTACTGACCTGTTACCATTTTTATTCCAATGACAGAAAAAGAAAGCTTAAAACTAGAATAGCTTCCAATGATTTTCATAGTGACCTTTAAATAATTAAGATATTACAGATCTCTTGTGGGGTGAAATTGAACCATGAATTACGAATGAATGCATTAACACATTCAGTTGAGGTTCCTGTGGGTGCTATTTTAACAAAGGTGTTGAGTCATTTAAAATAGTGTTAATGGGTCATTAAAATAACTCAAAACAGGATTTCATTTGGATTTATCAATACATTCTTTAGTAATATCATAGTCTGAGTTCAGTTATTATAATAATGTATTTCTTAGCACTTTTTCTTCACTGTTATTCTATTTCGGTGACATTTTCACGATTAATATATTCAACTTTATTAAAGGAGCTTTGCTTACAATATGTGTTAACCCATTTAGTTAGCGATGGAGTCCACAAATTTAATTTGACTTTGGGTGACTGCTGAATAACACTATTTTCATATGTTTCGTACAACAGGGTAAAATATTTGCTGATAAATGTTAGCTGTATAATTTTGGCCAATGTCACTTTATCTTTAACCAGGAGAAAGTAAATTGAAAAGTGCATTTTTGTGGACTATGTTTTACAGCTATGAAGGAAAAAAACATCTTTAAACGTTATCAAATGCAGCTGATGCAATCAGAAGAGACATTATATTGAAGCTGTCATAGAATAAGCCCAGCGTAAATGACAACTCCAAAAATATGACTCTCAACTTGTTCCTTTTTTTAAAGCTGGTTGCCACATCTGCTTATAATTTATTTTCTTTTCCATTCTGCAAAAGTAAACAGTTAATTCTGGAAAAATTGATGTGTTAATGCCCAAAACCCTCACAGTCTCTGAGCTGTTGGAGCTACTATAGCCTGAACCAAAGTACTTTCTTTCTTCTGCCCAGGAAGGAAATTTTTGTTGCGATATGCCTCTATTACTTCCCCTGCAACATCCGCATATTATAAACTTACCGAGACAGATTTTGGACTCCCAACCCTTTTCTAATTAGGTAAAGTATCATTTCAGTTGTGTATATATTGCTCCCAAACTGCCATAGGAAATATTAGTCATCTCTTAATGCTTTAAAAACAATTTCATTTGCATTTCAGTGTTCAATATAACTTCCTCTCAGTGCTCGACTTAGAAGATCAAAGATAAACTCAGTGTTGAGCAAACCAAAACAAGACGTTAATTTTCTTCCTCCAAACTGATGTGGCAGTTAATTCGGTGCACTTTGTCTGGTAGATTTAAAAAATTTCTCTGCAAGCGATACCCTTCTTGTGCAGATGGAGATTGATTTTTTTTTTAAACATAAATAGATACATATAAATGTATACACATTTACATATAATATCTAGTTTATGGGTTCCAGGTTATTTGGAATGGAATGAAAGCTAATGGTACATCCTGCTTTTCCTTTTGTAGTCTGCCAGCAAGCAGCAAAGCCAGGAATTTCCCTTCTAAGAGGCAGGGCTCCCTCCGCCGCTCCTAAATAAAAGCTTTGAGTGTCTCAGCATAATATCATGCCTTGATTTATGTCATAAATATTTGAAAAAATTGAAAGTATAAAAGGAAGTGACAAGAAAAGCTTCTCAACAGGGTGACATGCAAGCATTTATATGTATATCTAAGCTGATATCTCAAAAGACCTGGAGAAAGAAATAATAATAGTCAATGGAATAATTAGTAACAAAGCTGTTACATGTTTTGTCACAAATAGTTTTTAGGATAGTTGTAGTTGTAGCAAGGTACAGTAACAATTACTTAATATTGTGCACCAGGCTCTCCACTGCGGCCACCATCCTTGTAGTACTGGCCTTGGCGCCACTCATTGCCGGCGCCAGCACCTGCACCCCGAGCCTCTGGGATTCGTCCAAGCAGCTATGGATCTGCTGGCATCTCCCTCTGTATGTCCAGGTTGGCCCCTATCATTTTCATCAGCTCAGGGTACCTCTGTACCACAGGTTCAGCATCAGGATGGGACCCAGCTGGGTCCTGGATTCCAGCAGATCTCCGACTGCTGTCTCACCGGACAGGTGGCGGAATGTGGCGACTAGGGGCTTTTCACAGTAACTTCTTTAAAGCCTACTCATGACAATAAAGCGATTTTCATTTTCATTTTCATTTTCACCTGGAGATTCCTGCCTCCACCTGATGTGCATCATCAGCAGTATAGTGCTAACCAGATTGTGCCCCAGGAGCCTGACCACTAACATTTCCCACCGAGGTGCGTGTATCTGTGCTGGTGGAGGGTGGGGATGACAGCTGTGCGGTGAGTACGGTTGCATCCTCAGAGCTCTCCTCTGAGGTGTTCTCTGAGTCAGGAGAGGGTGCCGCCTGGGATGGGCCAGCGTCGTCGCCTGGAGGACCTGCGGGAGAATGGACATGTGGTCAAAGGGAGGGATGGGTCAGTCAGTAAATCAATCACTATTCACATATGACAAGTCCTCCCGGTGGTTCCTCAACTCTATGGCATCCACCAGCCTCCGCGTGGCTGACCAATCTGTCCTCAGCCACCCCAGCCACCTCCAGGGCCCGGTCCTCAAAGAGGTGAGAATTCTTAAGTCTGGCACCCCTCCGCCAATCTGGGGCCTCTCCCGATGATTATGGGAGAGCTGTTCTTGAGGGGAGACAGAGAGAGAACATAGTTAGCCACACGCATGGTTCAAAGTGGTGGGAGAGGTGTGTTAGGGGGACCTGAGGGGGGAGGGGTTGGAGGAAGGGCTGGGGATCACATGGGGAGTTGGGGAGTGGATGCTCCCTTGGGGGGGGCAGGGGTTTGGGGAGCATTGATGTCTACTCACTCGTACTTCCCAGTGTGAGTAGTTGACCTTTTTTTGACACTGAAGGCCACCTCATCCCAGGCAGCACTGGCTGCCTTCTGGCTGATTCTCCTGGACCCTTGGGGAACAGGACATCCCTCCTGGCCTCCACTGGGTCTAGCAGCTTTCTCACGTCAGCATCCCTGAACCTTGTGGCTGGTCTCCTTGGCACTATTATTGCGAGGCTGGGGTTGGCTGAGCAAGTGCTGCTTAAGTGCTGCTCAACCTTGTTAGCGGAGAACTTGATTTGGGGTGAGAAGCCCGTGAGACCTCATTAAGTGGACCAATTAACATTGAATTGCGTTGCCAGCCTCGCTGGGCTGAGCGCCAGGAAGCAACGTGTTAACCTTGCCTGTGCTTCTATTCCTATATTCATCGTACAAAACACTGGAAGTAATCCACAGAATTTCTTTCAATAAATTTAATGTACCCAATAATTGTTTTCCAATTATGGGGCAATTTAGAGTGGCTAATCCACCTAACCTGCAAATCTTTGGTTTGTCGGGGTGAAACCCATGCAGACACGGGGAGAATGTGCAAACTCCACATGGACAGTGACCCGGGGCTGGGATCGAACCCGGGTCCTCAGTGCCATAAGCAGCAGTGCTGACCACTGCGCCACCATGTCGCCCTGGAAGTAATCCACAGATAATGAGTTTAAAGACAATTTTTAAATGTATTCCTAGCTCCTAAAATGCTGAATGCAGTATCGCAAGCCTTTTCTTTCCAATGTTATGGATTCCCGTGTGAACTCTGACTTCTTCTTGGTCCCTTTCTCCTTTCTAAGGGGCGCGATGCATCGGCTGCGCTCTCGCTCGAGTGTGGTGCAGCCAGTGAATCCTGGGAGATGCGTCTCAGGATCCACTCAAGTCCCGCGAGACATTGGAGTCAGGATCTTGCCCAAAAGGGACGGGACCAAAATGCGCACACCGAAGTCGGCTTAAAACTGACTTTGGCAAACTTATCCGATATCCACTGGCCTCCCAGGATCTATCGGCCTCCCAAGCGAGGCCGCAGCCAGGCGCCGTTCAGCACTGGTCCACGCACACATGAATCAGGTAGAACGGCACCCGGGTGTTTCCCGGGACATAGGAGGTCCCTGGGTGGTCAGGCATAGTGCAGGATGGCCTTCTGGCCCTCCCGCTTGAATGCGGGCACCTTGGCACTGCCCAGCTAGCACCTTGGACTTCCACTCTGGCATTGCCTGGGTGACACTGCCAAGCTGGCAGGAGCACTACCCAGGTGCCAGGGTGGCAGTGCAAGGGTGTCCAGGTGTCAGGGTGACACGCCAAGGTTCAGGGGCCAAGGTGGGGCATGCCCATGAAACAGTGTTGGAGGGGAGTATGAAGGGCGGCTAAGTAGGGGCCTCTGGGAGGCAGGGAGGGTTGGGAGTCCTGGAAGGGGGGTCCTGTAAGGGGTTGTGGAGGGGCCTGAAGAGGGGGGGACCCCCAGGGTCACCATAGCAGTGTGTCTTCACTTGGGGGGTGGGATAGCAGTGGGGAACTAATCGGCAGAGCAGGTAGGAAACTCCCTGAAAAACCAGCCACAAATGAACTTAGAAATTTTTCCAGAGAATCGCGCCCAAAATATTCTGCATCCTCTTGGAGATACAGTAGATTAATATGATATATATCTGCAGCAGTTGTATTGTACTATACTTATCTCACATAAACATAAAGAAGCTTTAGAAAAGGCTATAACCTCCAAGTATGATACGTAAAACAAGCTGTCCCTAGCATGAAGAGAGGTATATTTTATTTAGCAACATGAGAATGCTGGTCATATTAAATAAATAGTTTACTCTCTGCCAACATGTGACATATTCCCCAGAGTCATTGCCTCACGTACCTTCCAGGCAAAGAAACACGAGCAAAAACAGGAAAACAAACCAGCTTAATGGCTTGAGCTAAAATATCTTGCATAGAACATAAACAATAACAGAACTGAATGCAAGCATGTAATCTAACATCATTCAGATAACATGTACAGTTTATGTCATCTCTTTTTAAAATCATTCATGGGATGTGAGCTAGGCCAGCATTTATTGCCCATTCCTAATTGCCCTTGAGAAGGTGGTGGTGGGTTGCCTTCCAGAACCACAGCTGTCCAGGTATTGTAGGTACACATGGTTAGGAAGGGGCTTCCAGGATTTTTATCCAGTGGCGGTGAAGAAACAGCGATAAAGCTCAAAGTCAGGATAGTGAGTAACTTGGAGGGGAAGTTCCAGGTGGTGGTGCTCCCATGCATCTACTGCCCTTGTAGATGGTAGAGGTCGTGGGCTAAAGGTGCTGTTCAAGATGCAGTGGTGAGTGCCTGCAATACATCTTGTAGATGGTACACTGCTGCCATTGTGTGTTGATGGTGAAGGGAGTGAATGTGTATGAATGGGGTGCCAAACAAGCGTGCTGCTTTTTCCTGGATGTTGTTGAGCTTCTTGAGTGTTGGAGCTGCACTCATCCAGGCAAGTGGAGAGTATTCCATCACAGTCCTGACTTGTGCCATATAGATGGTGGATAGATTTTGGGGAGTCAGGAAGTGAGTAACTCGCTACAGGATTCCTCGCCTTTTACCCTCTCTTGTAGCCACAGTATTTATATGGCTAGTCCAGTTCAGTTTCTGGTCAATGGTAATTCCCAAGTTGTTAATAGTAGGGGATTCAGTGATGGTAATGCCATTTAATGTCAAGGAGTGATGGTTAGATTCTCTCTTGTTGGAGATGGTCATTGTCTTTTATTTGTGTGGTGTGAGTTACTTGTCAGCTCAAGCCTGAATAATGTTCAGGTCTTGCTGCATTTGGACATGGACTGTTTCAGTATCTGAGGAGTCCTGAATGGTGAACATTGTGTAATCATTAGCAAACATCCCCACTTTTGACCTTATGATGGAAGGAAAGTAATTGATGGAACAGCTGAAGATGGTTGGGCCTAGGACACTACCCTGAGAAGCATCTGCAGTGATGCCCTGGAACTGAGATGTTTGACCTCCAACACCACAACCATCTTTCTTTGTGCCGGGTATGACTCCACCTGAACCCTCAGTCAGAACATTGCCTTTATTATACATTGAGAGGTAACTGTTGACATTGATTTACATGTAAGTATAAGTTTTGGGGAACAAGCTCCTCTGGTGTCAGGTGAAGCACATAGACAAAAAGGTTTCAGGTTCAGTCATTGGTCTATGCCGGGTTTTCTACTTCAGCAGGAAGTAAAGAGGATGCCACAGATGAGTTCCAGCAAAATTGATAAGCAAGTGGGAAAATCATTTGGAGTCCCAGCTCATTCCTTTTTGATTTGTTCATGCAATGTGGACATTGCTGGACGTTTCTGGATAGGTCAGCATTTATTGTCTATCCCTAATTTTCCTTGAGAAGGTGGTAATGAGCTGCTCCTGCCACCTTAAACAACTGGAGCCCGTGTAGTATAGGTACACAATCAGTGCTGTGGAGAAGGGAGTTTGAGGATTTTGATCCAACGACAAAGAAGGAATGGTGATTCTTTTCCAAGTCAGCTGGTATGTGACTCTGATGGTGTTGCACCCTTGTGCCTGATGCCCTTATCTTTATAGGTGGTAGAGATCACAGGTTTGGGCGGAACTGTCAAAGGAGCCGCAGCAATATTCTGCAGTGCATCCCGCAGTTGGTGCAAACTCTTTCCACTTCAGAAAAATAGCACAGATGTGATTTCACATCGGTCAATTGGCGCATCCTGCCGCAGCAATGGGTTTCCTGCTTGTTTGCTCTCTAATCCAGCTCCACTACCGTCTCAAAATCCAGCCTGTTGTGTTTATTTTCTTATTTGTTTTTAAAACATATTTTTGTTACAAACATTTATCAAAGCAGGTTACAGCAAGTAAACACCCCGGGACACATGCTTCCCAATAATCAACTATACAGACTCTACAGATTTTTCCCTTTTTTTTTTTACCCACACCCCTGTGCCGAATAGCTCCTCAAACATGGCCACAAACATCGCCCACCTTTTCTTAAACTCCCCTGCTGTGCCCCTTAACTCATACTTTATCTTCTCTAACCACAGGAAGTTGTTCAGGTCACCCAACCATGCCGCTACCCCCCGGTGGCGACGCCGACCGCCACTCCAGCAAAATTCGCCGCTGTGCAATCAGAGAGGTGAAGGTCAAGACATCGGCCTTCCTCTGCTCCATGAGCTCCGGCTTCTCTGAAACCCCAAAAATCGGCACCTTAGGGTCCAGGTCCACCTCCTCCTCCATTATCTTGGCTAAGACTGCAAACACTCCCACCCAGAATCTTTCCAATTTTTCACAACCCCAAAACATGTGCGTGTGATTCGCTGGTCCCTGCGCACACCCCCTGCTACCCCTTGAAAGAACCCGCTCATTCTCGCACGAGTCACGTGCACCCTGTGCTCCACCTTAAACTGTATCGGGCTCATCCTCGCACTAGAGGAGGTCCCATTTACCCTTCGCAGTGCCTCACTCCATACTCCCCAATTGATCTCCATTCCCAACTCCTTTTCCCATTTCTCCTTGATCTTCACCACCTGCTCACCTCCCTCCTCCTCCAGCCACTTGTATATATCCCCAGTTTTTCCTTCCCCTTCCACATCCGGAAACAGCAGTCGATCCAGCAGTGTGTATCCCGGCAACCTAGGGAACGTCCTCCAGACCTTTCGTGCAAAGTCCCTAACCTACAGATACCTGAACTCTCTCCCCCTCGGCAGGTCTACCCTCTCCCTGAGCTCCTCCAGACTGGCGAACCCTTCCTCCAAATACAGATCCCTCACCTTGACCTACCCCACTTCCCTCCACCCCCTATATACAATATCTACCCCCCCCCCCCCCCCCCCCCCCATCCCTTCCATCCTAAAATGCCTCCTCAGCTGATCCCATATCTTCACCATGGACTGCACCACCGGGCTACTTGGATACCTACTCGGAGCCATTGGCAATGCTGCCATCACCATAACTAGACCCGTTACAAGATTCCTCCTCCATCCTAACCCACTCTACCCCTTCTCCTTACCACCAGAGCCTTTTGTGTTTAAATTGAACTGGTCAAAACCTGTTTATAAAATATCTCTGCGTTTTCCTTAGTTAAACTCATCAATTTTGTGCTGAAAATTCGAATGTGAGCACAATTTTACCTCAGTTCTATTTGCTTTAACATTTATTAGCCTCTTAAAAAGCTGATTAATTAGTGTATGGTCTCTACCATTAGTTCTGATTGTGAGCACCAAAAGTGAAAAATCACAATTTGTTCAAAAAAACATGAAGTCCTGGAAATACTCAGCAAATCTGGCCACATTCGTGGAGAGAAAAATGCAGTTAACCTTTTGAGTTGAATATAACTCCAGCAGCTACAGTATTTTACTTTTAGTGTTTATTGGGTTTGTTGTCACATACTGATATCCTGCGCAGAGTACTACTAAAAAGCGTCTGAGCATTTGAAGTCGAATAACTTGGCCATGATTCTCCGCAACCACGATGGGTGGGAGAATAGCGGGAGGTCCGCTCCCGCACCTCCCGCTATTCTCCCACCCCCCCAAAATGGCGTGTCTGGTTTTCCAACACGCTGGATGGGCCGAGCGGCCTGCCGTTCCCGACCTGTTCACGACGGCGGCAACCACACCTGGTCGCTGCCGTCGTGAACATGGCGCGCCAGGTAAGTGTGGGGCCTAGGGGGGGCGGATTGGGGATCGAGCACCACGACCGTGTTCGGGAGGGGACTGGCCCGCGATCGGTGCCCACCGATCGTCAGGCCGGCGTCTCAAGGGGACGCACTCTTTCCCCTCCGCCGCACCGCAAGATCAAGTCACCACGTCTTGCGGGGAAGCTGAGGGGAAAGACGGCAGCCGCGCATGCGTGGGTTTGAGCTGTCCAACACGCAGATGCATGGCTGACGCCATTAGGCTCCGCCGCGGCGTCATTTTTGGCGCGCCGGGCCTTGAAGCCAGGGACAAGGCCCAGCCGCCGAGTTTCCCGGTACGGCCCGCCTATCCCCCCCGGGTAGGGGAGAATAGGGGGCCGGGAGAGGCTTCCGACGTCGTCGTGAACCTCTCCAGGTTTCACAACAGCGTAGGGCCTTGCGGAGAATTCCGCCCCTTGGCTATTACCAGAAGCTGGTAAACTCTGTTCGAAAATAATTGAAAATTTTCACACGTTTCCTGAACATTCCCAGTTATGTGGACAATTTGGATTACTGACCAAATCAGTGACGGGAATCAGATTCTGTCTGTGTTTCAGCACTTTTAATTTGCACTAAATACCACTCAACTGACAATAGATAATTTGCTTCATTCATCTTTTCAAGTAGAGAAACCCAGAAAACATTCAAACATTAGATAACTTAACGTTTCATGAGTAATTTAACAATCATGTCAACACAATTAACGAACTGGAATTGAAGAAAGAAGTTAAAATATACTTGTAGGAGATTATTTACCTTACAAAGAATTTAGATTTTATTGAAACCAGCCAGAGATTTTTTCACAAGGTAGCAGAGAGCCCTTTTCACATGGACACAAACATGTGAAAAGCTGAAAATGAGTTAAGAGCAGGTTGTGTGCTATCAATTCTAGGATTCTAACTCAGTAACTCTCTAATTGGAGGCTTTATCTCAGCTGTTATTCCCAACATTCAGAGCAGCATTTGGGTATCATCGTTATGGCTGCATTGTTTTCACAAAGGGGCATCAGTTAGAAAGGGCGATGGCCCATAACCTCCCTCTGAGCTCCTTAATAGTTTAAACAGCAGGTGAATAACTACAGCATTCGTTAAACTAATACTGCGACACTGACATTTTGAAAATCACTTAAACCGAAAACCCCCCTCAATCTTGTGACAGTTTTGAAACTAAAACTGAGCAAAATTAGCACCAATCATAAACGTTTAGATGGAACTGAAAAACAAAATAATTTGATCTTGATCAAAATACAGAAATGGCACAATCAAAGAAATGCCATTTTTCACCTGGGTATTGGTCTCAGAGACTCTCGTCTATCATAAAGTCCTAATGGTGATGCATATTGATACTTTGTAAACGTCAAAAGGGTACAACCACATATACACGCGTATACATGATGAGTAGAAAACCAGAGAACTGACATTGTGAAATTATAGACAACCTAAATAGTGACTACTTAACAAATATAAACAATAAACATATATGGAATAATTAAATTGGTCACCAAAAGCTTTAAATGCTGACACAGCTGGTTGATTGACAAAAGTGAACAGACATAATCCTTGAATAAATTAATGATGGGCTGGGAACAGAGACAGTAGTGATGTACAAATCTGGACTCGCCTCAATGCAAGGTAATACATCGCATAATTTGGATCAATTTAATTTGCAGTATGTTTTTTTTATGTTCAACTTGATAATTCTTGCAATAAGCTCATATCAAATTCAAAGCAAAGTTAGCTTTTCAATAGTATAGGGCACCTCTTCACATATTATTGATGATAGTAGGTGTGCACATTGCATGGGCTTTAAAATCTAAACTTGGCATAATTCAGTCATAACTTCCAAATTTACCTGATCTTTTTCTTTTTTTTTGAGCAATGGCCCTTGACCTGGTTCTATCAAAAACAGTGATCTGTTTCTCTGTCATTCTTCCAAGTGTTTTGGTAATGAAAGAGTAATTATTAAAAATGACATTTTCCCCCATTCCCTTTAGGTCTCTCTGATGGGATGGAGAGTGATTTATTTGTCAAAGCCACAAGATAATCTGTGGATGAGGAAAGTCAACTTAACTTCATCCAACCAGAAACATTTCCTCACCCCCAACATAGTTTTAAATTGTTTATTTTAGGTAATATTAAATGATTGCAGGACTTTTATCTTTGCTCTTTTATTTGAAGGTTTATTCTACATGCCATGGGTGAAGAAAAAATTCCCGATAGTGGATTCTAAAATGATCTTATCCGTGTCCCACCATTCTACTCCCTGGCTTAAAGTGAAACAGTTGTAAAATCGTGCTCACCTTGTCTTGCTTCTGGTACCAGTACACTTATTTATCATTCATAGCTAGAAGCCTCAAAGCATCAAGTCAAACATTAGCAAGGGAACCTCCTGTTGATCATCACCAACAGCCCCCCTCAGCTGATGAATCAGTACTCCTCCGTGTTGAATACTGTTTGGAAGAAGCATGGAGGCCAGTAAGGACATAGAATGGACTTTGGTTTAGGGATCTCAATGTCTGTCACTGAGTGGCTCATTAGCACCACTGCTGACCAAGTTTGCTGAGTACTGAAGGATATAGCTTGCAGAGTCGGCTTGTGCAGGTAGTGAGAGAACCGTCGCATGGAAAAAACCTTATTTGATCTCATCATCACTAAACTACCTGTTGTGGATGCATAGCCTTATTGATAGGAATGACTGCGACACAGTTCTATGGAGGTAAAAATCTGTCTTCACACTGAGGCCACATTCTGTGGTGTTATGTGGCGCTACCATTGTGCTAAATGGGATTCAGAATAGTTCTAGCATCTCCAAACGGGGGGGGCTATGAAGCACAGTGGCCCATCAACAAATTCTGTAAACTTATGACCCAACATATCCCTCACTCTTATGAACCAGCATATCCCTCACTCTTATGACTCAGCATATCCCTCACTCTTATGACTCAGCATATTCCTCACTATTATGACCCAGCATATTCCTCACTCTCATGACCCAGCATATCCCTCACTCTTATGACCCAGCATATCCCTCACTATTATGACCCAGCATATTTCTTCACTCTCCCATTACCATCAAGCCAGGTGACCAGCTCTGCTTCAAGGAGGAATGTAGGAGCATGTACCAGAAACAACATCAAGCCGACCTAAAGTGAGTGTCAACCTGGTGAAACTGTAACACAGCACGATTTGCAGCCATGAAATAGAAGCTGCATGCTACAGATTGAACCAAGTGATCCCACAACCAATGGGCCAGATAAAACCTTTGCAGTCCTGCCTCATCAGTTATGAATGATAACTAAGCTACTAAGGGGGACACTCCATGAATATCATGTCAGTGCAGAAGTTAAGGCTGATACATTTGCAATCAATTTCAGCCAGAAGTGTCAAGTGGATGATCCATCTTCACTTCCTCTTGAGTTCCCCACCATTACAGAAGCCAGTCTTCAACCAATTTTATTAATTCCACATGGTATCAAAAAATGACTGGATGAGGATCTCAAGGAGGATCAGTCGGTGGTGCATTATGGTGACATACTGACCGTGGTGACAGAGAGATCCAGGGTACTCTGACCCAAAACAGTGGATACAACAAAGGCCAAGTACTAGAACATAGAACAGTACAGCACAGAACAGGCCCTTCAGCCCTCGATGTTGTGCCGAACAATGATCACCCTACTTAAACCCACATAACCCGTATACCCTTAACCCATTAACCTTACACTACGGGCAATTTAGCATGGCCAATCCACCTAACCCGCACATCTTTGGACTGTGGGAGGAAACCGGAGCACCCGGAGGAAACCCACGCACACACGGGGAGGACGTGCAGACTCCACACAGACAGTGACCCAGCCGGGACTCGAACCTGGGACCCTGGAGCTGTGAAGCATTGATGCTAACCACCATGCTACCGTGAGGCCCCAAAACCTTTGTCCGCGTGGGTTTCTGATAACATTCAGAATAACATGTTACTCTGATAACATTCTGGTTGTAGCATTGAAGAATGTGCTCCAGAGTTAGCTATTAGTCTAGCTATGTTGTCCAATACAGCTACAACCTTGCATCTACCCCACAATGTGGAAAGCTGCCCACCCATGTCCTGTCCACAAAAAGCTTAACAAATCCAATCTGGAAAATTGTCACCAATCTATTATTGATCATCAGCAAAGTGATGGAAGGTGTTGTCCTATCAAGTGGTACTTAGTCAGCAATAAACTGCTCAACAATCCTCCGTTTGGTTTCTACCATGACCACTTGTCTCCAGAACTCATTACAGCCTTGGTCTAAACATGGACAAAGGAACTGAATTTCAGAGTGAGGTGAGAGTGACTGCCTTTGACATCAAGATAACATTTGATTGACTGCTGCATCAAGGAGCTCCAGAAAAAGGCATTGGGAATCAGTGGAAACTGTTTCACTAATTGGAATCATAACTAGCATAAGGGAAGATGATTGTAGGTTTTGGAGGCCAATCATCTCAGCAATTAGTATTGTGACTACAAGAGCTGGTCACAGGCTGGATATTCTGTGGCGACTAACTCGCCTCCTGACTCCCCCCAAAACCTTTGTGCATTCTACAAGGCACATGTCAGGAATGTGATAGAATACTCTCCACTTGATGAGTGCAGCTTCAACATCACTATAGAAACTCGACACCAGCCAGACAAAACAACCTGCTTGATTGGCACTCCGTCCAACACCTTAAACATTCACTCCCTCCACCACCAACTTACAGTGCCTGGAAAAGAATGCCCTGCCTCGTTGTTGGATGAGGATCTCAAGAAGGATCATTCGGAGTTGCATTATGGTGCTCGTACATGCTCACCATGATGGCAGGGTGATCCAGGATGCCCTGTTCCAGAAACACTTCATAGAGTCCCTACAGTGCAGAAGGATGCCATTCAGCCCATTAAGTCTGCACTGACCCTTGGAAAGAGCACCCTACCCAGATCCATGCCCATTCTATATCCATAACCCAGTAACCCCACCTGAAATTCTTTTTGGGATACTAAGGGGCAATTTAACATGCACAGCCTAACCTGCACATCTTTGGACTATGGGAGGAAACCGGAGCACCCAGAGGAAACCCACGCGGACATGGGGAGAAAGTGCCAACTTCACACAGACTGTCATCTGAGGCCAGAATTGAACTCGGGTCCCTGGCGTTGTGACGCAGTGCTAACCACTGTGACACCATGCCGCCACTTCACCTGAAAAATAGAAGACGTTATATCAACAACCACTTAATACCTAGTCCCTCCTCCCCAGGGTCTGAGGGTAGATCCATTTCTCATGGCCTTTAGCAATCATAATGCAATGAGTCTTTTGGGAGAACACAGGACACCCCGCAATCACAGACATCACACACACAGGCAGGATTTAGGGATGATGTTGCTATCTCTCACGTCAGACGACATGAAAAATGTCACTTTACTAACACAATCATTTTACTCACAGTAAGATGCATGGATGAATATTTTTTAAATTAATTTTGCGGGATTTGGGCGTCGCTGGTTAGGCCAGCATTTATTGCCCTTCACAAGTTTCCCTTCAGAAGGTGGTGGTGAGTTGCCTCTTGAACCGCTGCAGTCCTTGAGGTGTAGGTACTCCTGCAGTGCTGTTAGGGGAGGGAGTTCCAGGATTTTGTCCCAGTGAAAATGAAGGAACAATTATATATTTCCAAGTCAGGATGATGAGTGACGTGGAAGTGAACCTCCAGGTAGTGGGGTTCCCAAGTATCTGCTGCTCTTGTCCTTCTAGATGGTAGTGGTCATGGGTTTGGCAGGTACTTCTAAGGAACCTTGATAAGTTACTCTCTGTGCGGTCAGGACCTCGAAATGGTCCAAACATTGGGTTGCCTCTGGAATGGGGAAAATACAGCCCTATAAGTGTACTAAAACAGTAATGCATAAACGCAGGTTCCATTGTCCTCGGTTTTTGACAAATTGGACATGATATTAATACCAATTAAAGAATAAATAACCTCCGCCATTGCTTAAATACCAAATTTCACAGGATCCTTCATGCAGACTTGCTGTTTGAATATGTGCTCATTATATTTTAAGCTTTGTGAAACATACAGAAATACATTGGCCTGAATTTTGCTCCCAGCATCAAAGGAAGAGTTTTTGCCATTCACCTTGGTTACAATTGCCCACAGTCTTTTCAGACTTGTCAGCAGGGATTTTCACTAATCGCATGCCTAATCCACCAGTACACACACTACTGGTGATCTGTGGTATGATGCCTGTGATCAGGGCAAGCAATAGCAGTGCCCTCATTGTCACGTACAGATAAGGATGTAAGAAAACAAAGTATAACTTACATTTAAGTAATTGTAGAAGAAGATTTTTTAAAAATCAGTGACTTTTTTTGGCAGAATGGGACCCCATGCATTCCAAAATTTTTCAGGGCCACAGAGGCTGTCCAACAGAAATTATCACTTATTATGCCGTTAAAACATGCCCACTCCTGGATGCAATAACCCTAATATTTTCATTTATCCTTTGTGTAAAGTTATTTGGTAAGTAAGAGAAGTTCAGCCCATTATAACGATTTTAATGCCAAATTTATCAGTGAAGACCACAACAGCGGCCTGTGGCTATGAAGCACGGTAATTCTGACAGCAGCATCTGGATTTCCACACTTAACTACTCCTGTACATTAAAGGTTGCTGCTAGTTTTACCCTGTAATAATGGAAAGCGCAGTTAGACTTGCTGCTATTATTACTGCAAGATCTGGGCCAGTAACAAAACTCAATTGTATATTTTACTTTATTGCTTTGGAAGAAAAAAACGTGGGATTGTGTGTCCAATCTAAAATATTTTGGGCGCTATCGAACGGCCTCATTGTGCCTGACTCAGGACGCAACAAAGCTGTTAAATCTCACAAGAGGCCTCTCGGGACGGCTTGCGAGCTCTTGGGAGACATCACGATCTGGTGAGACATCACGATCGGGATCTTGTTCTCACTGGGTGGGATCCAGATTTGTATATTTAAGCGAACAGTTAGGCTCACTTAAATATTTCTGCACTGGAGTCTCCCAAGGCCCAGGATCGCACATCCGCGCCTGGGAGACTTCACCGTGGCCCTTTAGCACTGTGGGCCACACAAATGTGGACCAGGTGTAGCGGCACCATGAGAGGGTCTCCCAGGCAATCGGACGCCCCGGGTGGTTCGCCTCTGGGCAGGGTGGTACCCTGGAACTCCTGCCACCTGGGCACCTTGGGACTTTTTTTCCTGTTAAATCACACACTTTACTTCCCTACACTAGATGTATTATTTTAATAAAATCGTCTGTCTTAACCGGGTGCAATTACTGCAGCGTTTCTTTCTCACCATTTTAAGTATTCCCAATAAGGGTGAAAATTGCTGTCCTAGCATCAGGTACGAAACAATCAGCAAGAAACACCAGTGTAAAAAAATGTTAATCAACATCCTTCCTGGTCCTGGGTGCCAATCAGAAGTCCCAAGTAGGAAAATTCAGTACTCGCCAATTGCTCTTCTGTACTTGGCTGGTCATGTATTTTCCCATCTCAAATGCCTCCCAATCAGCATCTAGCGCTGGAAAGAAGACGAGTGTGTGGGTGTTATAGTGGAGCTGCTCACTAAAGCCAACTGGGCTGCTCCCCACTGACCGGGAGAAGCAAAATATAGGTCTCAATGGGGAGTGGAAACTAAATCTACAAATATTTCTGATGAAAGAGAATATGTTTAACTATTTGGTGACATTTTACAGTGCTTGCTTGTCCCCTTTAAAAATAGTTTGGTGTTAGTTTAGAGTGACTAAAAGGCAAACTTTCGACCGGAAGCTTTATGCTACCTGTATCTCTAGGTTAAAAAACAAAATCAAGGTCGACCCCATAATGACCAGAGGGTATGAGAGGGGGAGAATCACATGGTGCAGGGTATGAATTTCCGAACCGAAGAATCATACTTTCCTTTTTACTCCTGTTAAGTTAGATAATTTATCTGTTCTGAATTGAGGCTGGTTTGAACGTGTGAAAGGTGACGCATAAAAATATTTTTGTCCCACATACTAGATGTTTGTAACTTTCAAATACTAACCAGATACCATCTCATTTGTATGTATTATAATTACCTTTTGTTTGTACCAGTCTTAAACACCTCCGCCATCTCTTTGCCACTCTTACTCCCAACAATACATGGGAGGAGCTCAGAGAGTGCTTTTGAAGATTGAGAACATCTGATCAGCTGCATCCGTCGCTTCCACTAGCCCATGAGGCCGAACTTCCATTAAAGATGCCCCCTGCCTTAGCCCTGGACACACATCTTACCAGTTCCTCTCCTATCTATCCCTGTACCCCTTTCGGCTGATGCTGTAAATAGTCCTCACTACTCAGGGTCTGTCCCTCTCTCCTTTATATCTATGACTTTATTCCTCTCCTCAGACCATACCACCTGTGCATATTTCTGCCCCATCCCCAACATTTTTCCTGTCCACAGACCTTGAGTGTGTTGAATATATATTGTATGGAATACAATGTTGACAAATGTGAGGTTATCCATTTTAGTAGGAATAACAGCAAAAGGGATTATTATTTAAATGATAAAATATTAAAACATGCTGCTGTGCAGAGAGACCTGGGTGTGCTCGTGCATGAGTCGCAAAAAGTTGGTTTATAGGTGCAATAGGTGATTAAGAAGGCAAATGGAATTTTGTCCTTCATTGCTAGAGGGATGGAGTTTAAGACTAGGGAGGTTATGCTGCAATTGTATGAGCTGAAGCAGTTGAGGCTCCTTCATTAAATGTTTTTGAGTTAGAGATAGATCGTTTTTTGAAGAATAAAGGGATTATGGGTTATGGTGTTCGGGCCGGAAAGTGGAGCTGAGTCCACAAAAGATCAGCCATGATCTCATTGAATGGCGGAGCAGGCTCGAGGGGCCAGATGGCCTACTCCTGCTCCTAGTTCTTATGTGTTGTTGCTTCCCAAATCCACACTCTTCTTTCCCAGAACATGTTTGAAACATTCCTATCAGTTTTGCTCCACAAAACAGTACTGAAAATGTACTCATCAAAGACAAATGGCATCTTATGTGACTGTAACAAATGGAAAAATATCATTATCCTTCTCAATCTGTCCGCACACTTTAACACATTTGACAATGCCAATATCTTTCAACACCTTTCCGTTGGATGTTAGCTGGGTGGGACTCACCTAGTTCCATTGGTTTTAATTTTAAAGTGAGTGAACAAAAGGAAAATTTCCAACCAGAACCTTTATGCTACCTATATCTTTAGTTTAAAAACAAAATCAAGATAGACCCTATAATTACCATGGAATTATAGCCAGAGAATCACCAGATACAGTTCCTTTGCCCATTCCCACACCAATGCATCTGCTGTCCCTCTAGGGCAGGGGTGGGCAAACTACGGCCCGCAGGCCACATGTGGCCCGCCAATGGTCTGTATGCGGCCCACCAAGATCAAGTCATAAAAAAAAATAAGGTTAATGGGGGGGGGGGGGGGCTGTTGAGTTACTGGTATAGGGTGGATACATTGACTTGAGTAGGGTGATCATTGCTCGGCACAACATGTGTTTCATGTGAAGCTTCTACTTTAAAATATTAATTAATAAAAATTAATTGCTTTTTTTTCTTTAAACTGAGTTACTTTGTTTTTCAAATAAATGTGTTTCATGTAAAGTTTCTACTTTAAAATATTAATTAATAAAAATTAATTGCTTTTTTTTCTTTAAAAACCTTTTATTTTGGCTATTTTAAATATTAATTATTTTACTTAATATACTATGCGGCCCTTTAAAATTGTGAATTTCTGAATGTGGCCCTTGCACGGAAAAGTTTGCCCACCCCTGCTCTAGGGTCTATCCTAGCCCCTTCCTTTTTTCATCTATCTGCAGCTTCTCAGCGCCACCATCCAAAAATAACCTTACTTTTCACATGTACACTGATGAACGTAGCTCTACCTCACCACCGCTTCTCCCACCTTCTGCATTGTTGCTTATCTGACATTCAGTACTGATGAGCGGAAATGTCCTCCAATTAGGCATTGGATATTCTGAAGCTATCGGGCTGGATTCTCCGTCCAGTGACACTGGAGTCGGGAAACATGATTGGACGGAGAATCGCACGTCAGCTGAAAATCGAGGCCGTGCCGGACGCCCGACGGAATGCCATGCTCCGCTGCCTTGACAACGGCGTGAATGCGTTGCACACTGCATGGCAGCATGAGCATGCAAATTGTACAGTCAACACTATTGCCATATCATTAACAGGCCCGATCTGGCAATTTCCAAAACCCCACAATGCGTCTCCTTCACCAGGAGGAATTGCCGACAGTGAGGTTAATTTGTATTTAAAATTGTGAAACAGGTGCCGTAGCTGATGAGGGAGGGAGAGAGGGTACAGAAAATGTCCAATGCCGCTGTAGCTTGCGGACAGTTGTGCCGCTGGTCAACTTTTGCCAGGGTTGGAGGGAGTAGTGGGGTTGGCCAGGATGTGGGTCAGGGTGGACGGCACGGACCACCATTATCGCAACCTGAAAGGCAGCCATGCGGCCGAGCCCCTCCGCTTACTGCCCACTGTGAACATAGCACCATGGATCGTGTGGGTTCTTCCCCAGGCCATCCCCCAATGGGATTGTCATGCTCCAGTGCAATAAATGCCATCTTCTTGGCTGGGATGAGGGTGTGTGGGGAGTGGAGAGCCTATATGCAGCTCCTGCTTGTCAGGCTATCCAGTGCCAAACCCCACCCCAGTGAATCACACACCAGCTTTTATTGGAATTGCACTAGTTCCACGTGGTGCCTGTGCTAGCCCATCAGGATGTCCTGAATTACTCCAGGACCAATGCCACTTTCAGGGCCATAGAACTATTCAGTCCCAGCATCAGCACTTAGTCTCTGAAATGGAGAATCCGGCCCACCGTCTTTGGTCCACACTACGAACTCCAGTTACTAGCAATCAACTCCATCGCTCTTTTTGACAACTGTCAGAGATAAATCAGACTTTTCACAATCTTAATGTCATATTTAACCCCAAAGGGTTAATTGTGGCTTTTTAATCAGTCCCAATTTTGATTGCTTCACACATTGGTGGCTTTGATTTCAGTTGCCCAAGTCACAAATTTCTCTATTTCTCTACTTCACTTTCCTCCTTTAGGACACCTCTTCAAATCTTGCTATCGAACCCTCTTGTGAAACACCTTGGTATGTTTTATTACATTAAAGAGGGTACATAAATAAACATGAGGAAAATCTTTTTCACCATAGTGTGCTGGGAGTGTGGAACTCGTTGCCTGAAAATGTAGTGGAGGCAGAGACCCCTATAACATTTAAGAGGTATTTAGATGTGCGCTAGCGATGCCAAGGCATACAAGGCTATGGGTCAAGTGCTGGTAAATGGGGATTCAAATAGGTGGATGTTTTTGACCGGCGCAGATGCGATGGGCCAAAGGGCCTTTTCTGTGTTGCAGACCTCTATGACTCCAACTAGGTTAATGTTTTTGTTGTTGCTTTTCCTTCAGTTAATTCTTGAAAAAAAGGCCTTAAATGTCACATTGTAGACAGAACTTAAATATACAAACTGTCCATGGGGTTCTTAATGGATGTATTCTGTTAGTTTAAGTTCTGCTTAGGATAGGACAACCTGACAGGGAGAAGGTGGCTTGACCATTCACCTCATTAATCATAGATCCTGTTGGTGGATGATGGCAACACAGGCAGCAATGGACAGACAAACAATTGAACTGCCACTGCCAGAATCATATTCTTTATTACCTTGACCTAGAAGATTGAACATGGAAGGGTGGAAATGTCGACCATTTCATCATGGATCTAATTTGCTGCATTTGAAATCACAGCTATTTTAAATTCATGACAGATTGGTTGACTACTTTTTATTAGACGCTCAACGTGTATTATGCAGTTTATTTTTTTAACTCAGTAACTAGTTAATGAATTAGGTAATCAGCAAGGCTATTCACAGTCTGTAATTTATTATCAGATTACAAACTTATTTTTATAATGGTAGCCCAAATTAAATGTATCGTTATTCTTCTGCAAGTCATTAAGGCATTCCTAATTGTTTTCACACACATATTTCCTTTGATTTAGTATGTTTCTTTTCTGTACCTCATCAGCTTCCATGTATCAATTCCAAATGTCAACATTCCCTACCTGATTCCAGTAGTTAAACATTGTGATCATCTTTGGCCTTTTGCATTTGCATTTTAAGTCACTTAGTTTAATTTTAAAAATCACCAAATAATTTCTAAGGATTGAAGAGACCAGAAAGACAAGGCACCAATCATTCGGAGTAATTATCTCCACAGGCAATCCAGTATTTCTCAGCATTGCCGGTTATCTCACCTCAGTTGTGTACCTCCCTCGAAGATCACGCTCAGGGTGGGAAGTTATTGTATAAGGAGTAAGGAATTATCGCACAAATCTGCAACATATGTGCTCTATAGCTCTGCATACTAATTCAAACCATAGTTACGCTGTTCATTTTAAATAATTTTATATGTTATCTTCCTGTTGATGCTAGTGAGTTTCTTGACGTAAAAGGAACAGGAATATCAATAATGCAAAATATTGAAGCATTTTTAAGGTAGATTGAAACTAAATTTCTAATCTATCTTCTAACTTTCAGACCATTCTTTATCCTTTCAAAAACATTACTAAACCTGAGTATGAAAGGAAAAAGTAACTCATTGTCAGTGGCACCAGAATAATTTCATTGTGTGGCTGACTTGTAACTCATTTGTAGCCATCCATTATGTATGTTTCAGTTTCCTATGATACTAGTCAGTCTTCCATTGCATGGATATAGAGAATCAAGGTCACTTTTCAGGTAAAGCATGTTTGGAGGGTGGGGCAATAGTTGAATCTGAGAAGGGGAGGGGAACAGTGAAATCGAAAACTGGAGGGCAAAGAAAGTGGGGAAGGAGGAAGAAAGATCTGCACATGGAGTAAGAGGAGGGGTGGAGGAAAGGGTAAGAGCAGGGAAAAAGGAAATGGAGGTGAGGTAAGAGGGTGGGGAAAGTGGATAAAAGAAGAAAGAGCAGAAGGAGGGACAGGGTGCAGAAGAAAAGGGAAGTCAAGGAAATGATACATCGAGAGTGGACGAATGGTGAATGGAGTTAATAGGGAGAGCAAGGAAGAAGTAAAATAAGGAGTAGAGGGAGAAAGAGGTATTCGGCCTCATTCAGGAGATTGCTCTTTGGGTAGTTTGTGCTCAGTGGAAGAGAAACATTGTCAGTGATGGGTTTGTCAGTCTGCGGCAGAAATTATGATGAAAGTTTAGAGATTTGGGGAAACTATGTTTCTGTTCACTGGAGGTCAAGAGACATTAGTCATAATGCTGCTCTGTGTGGGGTTGGTCAACGCCTGCTCAATGGGGTTGATGTTCATCTGCTGCGCGTGTTCCAACCGTTGCCGTATTTTCTAGATGCTTTTGGGACCATTGAATCTGCCTGATCACGGGAGGCCATCTTATCACAATTGGTTGTGTGTTTTTAAGATGATTTTTGTCACCTACAGTCGCATTTGCAATGGAGTATAGTGTCCACCTGTTGTATGACTTTGGGTGATGGTGTAAAACAGGGGCTATTGAGTCAGCAGATCAATAAACATCTTTCAGCTTTCATTTGTGGCATTATCACCACTTTTTTACTTATGTATTAAGTGTTGTTATGAAATAGGTACTGTTGAAAAGACAAATTTTGGCTTACAGTCTGAAAAATAGCACCCGAGACCAGTTTGGCAAATTGTATATCTTTGTTTTATTTGGAGAATGCCTTTGACAGATTGTTATTTAAAATCTATCTGTGTGTAATTAGAATAATGGTCTAGTAAGCTGAGCACCATGCCAATTTACATATTTGGGCAATTTTCCCAACAGATATCATACTAAGGATGTTCAAATTAACTTCCTTTGAGCTGGAATGAAAGGCTTTATTTGTTGCTGCATTGCCAGATTTCATTGTACATCAGGCAAGAGGCAGTATTTCTACTAACTGTATAAGACTTTCATGTGCCCATATGTAGACACAGTACACTGCTTCCAAGAGATGATGGCTACCCAGTTGGCTAACAATTCTGGCCATAGATTCTATTAATCACTTACTCCTTTCCTCCAACTAAGCAGAGTGACTCCAGATGATGTATGTGAATCTGCAATTGGACAGCTTTGAAAATCTTTTGAATCCAGTATTAATTAGCCATCGGTTTAAAAGGAAATCTCCCAATTCATGTTACCATTGACAGACCTTTTTTTTTCAATTCTGGTGCATAACAACTGTCTTGTTAAAATTTTCTAATCAAAGCTTTAAAATTACTAAAGTATACCTTACCAAAACCTTCGGGGTTTCCCCTGTTTTAAATAGATTATCCGAGTAATGTCACCTTTAATAGCCAAGTCATTTATCTTAAAGTATTCAACTCAGAACAACTTTCTGTGGTGCAACTCATAAGAAGGGACCAATAAATTGCACAAACGGGACCAGGAAACTTTTGAGGATTCAGCAAGTGATCCATCAGAATTGAAAAAAACTTAGCAACAGTGACATCATAACATTGGACTGATCTCCTCAATTACACATTCCTGTTAGATTTCAATGTGTTTTTAATCATTTGTTTTATAAGCTTTTCATGTAAACACGTGACACATATGTAAAATTGTTGATGATTGCACTGTAGTATCAGATAACAGTTGGAAGCAGAATTATAAGTTTTTTCCATTGAGCTATAATAGGTACAATGTACTTGACTTAAGTGGTTAATTGTGATGGACATATAGAAACACAAAGCCTGCCCTTCTGGATTGTGTTGCAAACTTCAGCAAATGGTATATGACTCACAGCAAATTCTGGTATCCAGTTATAGTGTTTACTTAGCATTGTATATGGTGCATTCCAACTTGTGCAGAGGAGTTGCATTGTATTTGAGATTGTGTGAATTGCTAGAAATAAAAAGGTAAGCAAGTGTAAGAACTGAAATTATATGGCACGCTTTCTTCAGTTACATCTTATGTATTTTATTGCATGTAATTACAGGTTGCATTCCCTCATAAATCAGATTTAAATCACGACTGATCTATAGGTGTAAAAACCTGGTAATTGTTTTATGGTGTTTATGACTATTGCAGAACAATAAGTTAATAAACCTCGACCTTTCCTGAAATCTATAGTTTGAACAATGTAGTAATTTCTTTCCCATGTTCCTGAGAGCTTAGAAAGTATTCACAGTCTCTATGAAGTGAATGTAACATTGAATACAGACTATTTTTTTCCCTCCTTAATAGAGTGCTTACCGCAGAACTGGAATGACGTTTCTAGCCTGCTGAGGGCGGAAGGAACAAGAAGGCTGTTGTTACTGAAAGGTGAAGTTGCTCCAAGAAAGCAAGGCTGTGTCAGTACACTGTGTACGTGTGTTTGTGTGTGTTGGGTGAGCATTTGTGACAAGTCACTGACCTGCACCCTGCCATCAATCCTGTTTACTTGGTGGAATATTTTAGTTAATTAAAGGCAGGATGTTTGGCCTGCATGTAGGTGGATAGGAACGCAGATCACCAGCTGCCAGCTCACATCCGTGACTATTTATGTAATAGTGTTTCAACAGAATGAAATCTTTTTCTAACCAAGTACGTGTAAGGGGTAATTTTCTGAGTTTGTGCTTGTGGTGCGAAGCCTCACCCAGCAGGAGGGAATTTGGATCTGTGCTGCATATGGTTTTTCATGCCATTTAACTAATTTGAGCTCCTGAAGTACCGATGTATGCTACGAAAAGGTGAAGCACCCCAACAGGGCTGTGAAGTCAGAAAATTACTCCTAGAGCCACTTAATATGTAATTTAAAAGCACCGAAAAGTAATTGAAAAGCTTTAAAACTACATATTTCATTAATCTTTTCTTGTACCAAATTTTTAAGGAAGCGCAAGTACTTTTCTCCTCTGACTGAAACTTGAGTTATGTACAGGGTTGTTGTAATATTGAACAGTTGTAGGCAAAAGTGTACTGTTTGATACATCTGTGACAACGTACTGACTCCTTTCATTTCAAAAATGCAAGAGGATAATGTCATAAATTTCTATAAATGCATGATTGATGCAATTACATTTATAAGGATAACAAAACATTTCCATTATGATGATTTCAGTATTAATCTCATGTTATAAGGGACAAAATGTAAATGGTGTGATTTATTGATTGCATGGTGTTACAATATAGCAACGCTTTCTTGAATAGCATTGGCAATAAATGCAGAAAGCAGCATATAAAAGGTAATGTTAGGCAAATTCAGACTGATCTTTAAATAATTTGAGGCTGAACGTACCTCTCTTTCATAATTTACATCAAAATGTTTATTATAAATACCAACTAGACAGATATTGGCATCATTGTAGAACACCCAAGGTTGGGAGTGCTAATTCAAGGTTCATGTGCCAAAGCAGAGTGTTGAAGAGAAAATACATTTAATTTTTCATTGTCACCCAATGTTTTTTTTAAATGTTGCTACCACATGATCTTTCTAAGCTCCATTATTGAAAGCTGGTCTGCAAAAGTTGTAAATAAAAATGTGAATTAAAAAAATTGATTTGTTTGCTTTATTACAGGCTAATGTAATAGCTTTAACTGAAATGAAATACAACATTATATAGCAATAGATAATAATTTATGGAAATTATTAGGTTTCTGTTAAATATCCCAAGAAAGATATTTGGATTGTCTTAAATCGTTTTTAGAAGAACAGTTGAGGGTTGATCTTGCCAAAACGTGGCAAACTGACAGTTTCTCCTTTGAGAAATAAAAGACCCCTGGTGCTTATTTCAGTAACTTTGTCAGAAGTAAACATGGGCCTATTCAATTTTTATTTAGTATTTCTCAGCCTAGCCTTGCTCAAGTTGAGTAGTCCATTCAAATCCATCAACAAGAGTGTGGTGTTTGTCCCTTTATGGGGCTATCTGTCAGGAGGGTCACATTACTTGGATAACCATTCAGGGACCAAAATGAGGGATCAACCTTTCAAGCGTGCGTTTCTGTATCAGTTAGATCTTGGAGGCTGACTCGCAGACAGGCAGCTTGCAAGCCTTTGCACTGTAGTTATATGTAAATAAACATGCAGTTGTTATTTTGCCTAACTGGTGAATGGGAAATATTACATTGATGATGAGGAGTAATTCAATATTTTTTTTTAATAACCTTTTATTGTCACAAGTATGAAGTTACTGTGAAAAGCCCCCAGTTGCCATATTCCGGCGCAAGCAGTCCCAAGTATTAAGTCACAAAGTTCAGTTAGAGATGAGAAAAAGAAGAGTGTTTGAATAAATGCTCTGATTCGGATCCTTTTGATACCTTTGTGAAGCATTGGACAAATGCATTGAACCTTTGGGCTACTTTTTTTCGGCCAATGAAATACAGGAGATGGGGAAGAGTAAGACCATCTTTGTGAGTGCATGCAGGACCCAGGTCCACAATTTAATATGCAGCCTCACATCCCCAAGAAGTCATTCACTGAGATAGTTGAATTGGTGTCAACATACTACCACCCAAAGCCATCTGTGATATTGCAGCGATTTAAGTTTTAAGTCAACCAGGAGGAGCCCCTGGGAAAACTATTGCAATTTATATTACCAAGCACTGCAGCTTCGGAGTAAGTCTCAACTATTTGCTGCAGGGCCGTTTAACCTGTGGAGTAAATAATGAGCCCATCCAAAGGAAGCTATTAGCAAAGGAAGATGTGCTGTTCCTGAATTAGAATCTATTTGGTTGGAGGTGAGAAACAGGAATGTAGCAGTTACTTTGTTGGATATTTATTGTAGACTTCCAAATAATAGAAGAGAGCATTTGTAAGCAGATTATGGAACTGTGCAGGACAAGTAGGGTTGTGGTAGTTGGGGATTTCTGTTACCCCAAGGTAGACTGGGAGAAGGATAGAGTGTGGGGCATGGAAGGGGAGAAATTCCTGCAATAAGTGCAGGAAAACTTTCTGAAACAGTACATTTCGAGTCCTACCAGTGAGGAAGCTATGCTGGACTTGATCCAGGGAAATGAGGAAGGCCAAGTGGAGAATGTCAGAATGGGGGTCTAGTTGGGAAATAGTGATATAATAACCTTCAATATTAAATTGGAAAAGGATGAAAATCAGTCATGCATTAAGATCCCAGACTTGAAAAGGGCAAATTTTAGGAATCTAAAAGTTCAACTAGAGCATTTATCATAGAAACCCTACGGTGCAGGAGGTGGTCATTTGGCCTAACAAACCTACACTGACCCTCTGAAAGAGCACCCTACCTAGGCTCATTCCCCCACCCTATCCCCGTAACCCACCTAACTTTTGGACACTAAGGGACAATTATGAATGGCTAATCCACCTAACCTGCACAGCTTTGGACTGTAGAAGGAAACCCGAAGGAAACCCACACAGACACGGGGAGAATGTGCACACTCTACACAGTCACCCGAGGACAGAATTGAACCCGGGTTCCTGGTGCTGAGGCAGAATGCCATGCCGAGGTTGATTGGAAAAGCATGTTGGTGGATAAAACAGTGGATTAAAAAATGGGAGATTTTCAAAGGAGAGATGAATAGGGTACAAGCGAGATACTTTTTTTATTTGATCATGGGCATTGCTGGCTGAGCCATCATTTATTGCCCATGTCTGAAGGCATTTAAGAATCAACCATATTGCTGTGGAGCTTGAGTCACATGGCCAGACCAGGTAAGGATGATAGATTTCCTTCCCTAAAAGGTATTAGTGAACCAGAAAGGTTTTTCCAACAATCAACAATGGCTTTAATTCCAGTCTTTTTTTTGTTGAATTCAAATCTCACCATCTGCCACGGTGGGATTCGAACCCAGGCTCCCAAAGCATGGCTCTGGGTCTCTGGGTTACTAGTCCAGCGACAATACCACTACACCACTGCCTCTCCTACATAGCCATGAGAAATTAAGATGGGGTATCCAAAGCTGGAAAACCTGGATGATTAATTGTATTAAGGAGAAAATAAGGAAGAAAAAAGAGGCATATGGTACATGCCAAAATAATAACAGTACGAAGTCTTACAACACCAGGTTAAAGTTTCGGAGCACTGCTCCTTCCTCAGGTGAATAAGCGGTATGTCCCAGAAACATATACATAGACAAAGTCAAAGATGCCAGACAATGCTTGGAATGCGAGCATTTGCAGGTAATCAAATCTTTACAGATCCAGAGATAGGGGTAATCCCAGGTTAAAGAGGTGTGAATTGTCTCAAGCCAGAACAGTTGATAGGATTTTGCAAACCCAGGCCAGATGGTGGGGGGTGAATATAATGCGACATGAATCCAAGATCCCGGTTGAGGTCGCACTCATGCGGAACTTGGCTATAAGTTTCTGCTTGGCAATTCTGCGTTGTCGCGTGTCCTGAAGGGCGCCTTGGAGAACGCTTACCCGGAGATCAGAGGCTGAATGTCAAGGGCATTCACCCCAGTCCAACACCGGCATCTCAACATCAAAATAATAACAGGAATAGAAATCAGGAAGAGTATCTCAAATGCAGGAGAGAGTCTAAGATTGAAATAAGCAAGGCTAAGGGGAAGCAAAAGGATGGCAGACTGCATTAAAACAAATAGTAAATGTTCTTCAAAGATATTAATGGTAAAAGATTAGGAATGGAACAAGCAGGGTAAGTTGCTTACTGAAGCAGAAAATATGGCAGAGGTATTAAATTAGTATTTTGCTTCTGTCTTCACCAAAATCGAAGATGGTGACAATGGCACAGTTGAAAATGTGGGTGTTGAGCAATTGAGCAGTATAGTCCTAGATAAAGAAGAGCTGCTAAAAAGACTGGCAGCACTCCAAGTAGTGAAGGCTGGATGGGATGTGTTATATTGCCATGTAATATGTTATTCTTTTGCTTCTTACCAAGATGATCTTTTACTCGATGTTGATTAACACTCGTCGTCTTCCAATTAAAGAAAATAATTTATTGAGTAACGTTAACAAATGAACTGTGAGTTTGTTCTCTCTCAAACACTTATACTAAATATTAAATAAACAAGATTGAATAAGAATTAACTATGATTAACAACGCTTGCACTCTGAGCTGTCTCTCTACCTCTGGGGAATAGTCACTGCACACTCAAGTGCTGCCATCTAGTGATTACTTGGCTGTTATGTCTATACATTAACCCCTTGTAGACATGCAGATGTGCAGATCACTACAAGATGCATCCTAGATTTCTGAGAGAGGTAAGGAAGCAAATTGCAGAGCTGCAGACAGAAATTTACCAGGCCTCTCTGAACGCAGGATTAGTCCTGGGGGACTGGAGGATTGTAAATGCGAGACTGTTGTTTAAGAAACCGACAAAGGAAAACATAGGGAATTACAGACCTATCAGCTTGACATCAATAGTGGGAAAACCGATGGAGGCCATAATATGGCTTAAGATATACACATATATATATATATATATATATATTTAGAGAAAAATAAGTTAATAATAGACAGTCAACATGGCTTTGTGAAGGGCAGGCCATGTCTGACAAATTGAATTGAGTTCTTTTACAAGGTGACACAGGCACTAGATTAGGGTAGTTTTGTGAAAGTTGTATATTTGGACTTTCAGAAAACATGTGATACATGGCAGGTTGGTTAGTAAATTAGAAATGTTTGGGAGCATAGATTAGAAGTAGGCTAAGAGATAGGAAAAAGGGTAGGTATAGATGGCCATTTCTCAGACTGGAGATGAGTTGAAAGTGATGTTCCCAAGGGCTCAGTGTTGGGACTCTTGCGTTTTCTTATTTATATAAAGGATTTAGAGATGGGTTGAAAGCAAAATCTCTAAATTTGCAGATGATACTAAGCTAGGGAGAGCTGTGCATTGTGAGGATGACACTGAGCAACTTCAGAGGGACATTGGTAAATTGGCAAAATGGGCAGACACCTGGCAGATGAATTTCCATGCAGAGAAAAGTGATGTAATGCATTTTGGGAGAAGAAACATGGGGAAACAATACAGGTTCAATGGTCTAACTTTGAGGGAGTACAGGAGCAGAGGGACCTCGGGGCCCAAGTGCATAATTCTCTGAAGGTGGCCAGGCAAGTTGAAACAGTTGTGAAGAAGGCTTACAGGATCCTTGGGTTTGTAAATGGAGGCATAGAGTATAGAGATAGAGAAATACAGCACAGAACAGGTCCTTCGGCCCACGATATTGCGCCAAACTTTTGTCCTAGGTTAATCATAGAATTTTGGACAATTTTTCATGGCCAATCCACCCAACCTGCACATCTTTGGACTGTGGGAGGAAACCGGAGTACCCGGAGGAAACCCACGCAGTCACGGGGAGGATGTGCAGACTCCACACAGACAGCGACCCAAGTCAAAATCGAACTTGGGACCCTGGAGCTGTGAAGCAATTGTGCTATCCACAATGCTACCGTGCTGCCCTTAAGAAGTTAACCTACACTCCATTATTCTACCCTAATCCATGTACCTATCCAATAGCCGCTTGAAGGTCCCTAACTTTTCCGACTCAACTACTTCCACAGGCAGTGCATTCCATGCCCCCACTACTCTCTGGGTAAAGAACCTACCTCTGACATCCCCTCTATATCTTCCACCATTTATCTTAAATTTATGTCCCCTTGTAATGGTGTGTTCCACCCGGGGAAAAAATCTCTGACTGTCTACTCTATCTATTCCCCTAATGATCTTATAAACCTCTATCAAGTCGCCCCTCAACCTTCTCTGTTCTAATGAGAAAAGGCCTAGCACCCTCAACCTTTCCTCGTATGACCTACTCTCCATTCCAGGCAACATCCTGGTAAATCTCCTTTGCACCTTTTCCAAAGCTTCCACATCCTTCCTAAAATGAGGCGACCAGAACTGCACACAGTACTCCAAATGTGGCCTGACCAAGATTTTGTACAGCTGCATCATCACCTCACGGCTCTTAAATTCAATCCCTCTGCTAATGAACGCTAGCACACCATAGGACTTCTTCACAGCTCTATCCACTTGAGTGGCAACTTTCAACGATCTATGAACATAGACCCCAAGATCTCTCTGCTCCTCCACATTGCCAAGAACCCTACCATTAATCCTGTATTCCGCATTCATATTTGTCCTTCCAAAATGGACAACCTCACACTTGTCAGGGTTAAACTCCATCTGCCACTTCTCAGCCCAGCTCTGCATTCTATTACGTCTCTTTGAAGCCGACAACAGCCCTCCTCACTATCCACAACTCCACCAATCTTCGTATCATCTGCAAATTTACTGATCCACCCTTCAACTCCCTCATCCAAGTCGTTAATGAAAATCACAAACAGCAGAGGACCCAGAACTGATCCCTGCGGTACGCCACTGATAACTGGGCTCCAGGCTGAATATTTGCCATCCACCATCACTCTCTGTCTTCTATCGGTTAGCCAGTTTGTTATCCAACTGGCCAAATTTCCCACTATCCCATGCCTCCTTACTTTCTGCAGAAGCCTACCATGGGGAACCTTATCAAATGCCGTACTAAAATCCATGTACACTACATCCACTGCTTTACCTTCATCCACATGCTTGGTCACCTCCTCAAAGAAGTCAATAAGACTTGTAAGGCAAGATTTTTCATGCTCTCTCTTAGCTCTCCTAATCCCTTTCTTCAGTTCCCTCCTGGCTATCTTGTATCCCTCCAGCGCCCTGTCTGAACCTTGTTTCTTCAGCCTTACATAAGTCTCCTTCTTCTTCTTAACAAGACATTCAACCTCTCTTGTTAACCATGGTTCCCTCACTCGACCATCTCTTCCCTGCCTGACAGGGACATACATATCAAAGACACGCAGTACCTGTTCCTTGAACAAGTTCCACATTTCACTTGTGTCCTTCCCTGACTGCCTATGTTCCCAACTTCTGCACTTCAATTCTTGTCTGACAGCATTGTATTTACCCTTCCCCCAATTATAAACCTTGCCCTGTTGCACGCACCTATCCCTCTCCATAACTAAAGTGAAAGTCACAGAATTGTGGTCACTACCTCCAAAATGCTCCCCCACTAACAAATCTATCACCTGCCCTGGTTCATTACTAAGTACTAAATCCAATATGGCCTCCCCTCTGGTCGGACAATCTACATACTGTGTTAGAAAAGCTTCCATAACACACTGCACAAACACTACCCCATCCAAACTATTTGATCTAAAGAGTTTCCACTCAATGTTTGGGAAGTTGAAGTCACCCATGACTACTACCCTGTGACTTCTGCACCTTTCCAAAATCTGTTTCCCAATCTGTTCCTCCACATCTCTGCTGCTATTGGGGGGCCTATAGGAAACTCCCAACAAGGTGACTGCTCCTTTCCTATTTCTGACTTCAACCCATATTACCTCAGTAGGCAGATCCCCCTTGAACTGCCTTTCTGCAGCTGCTATAGTATTTCTAATTAACAATGCCACCCCCCCCCCCCCCCCACCTCTTTTACCATCCTCCCTAATCTTGTTGAAACATCTATAACCAGGGACCTCCAACAACCATTTCTGCCCCTCTTCTATCCAAGTTTCCGAATTGGCCACCACATCGTAGTCCCAAGTACCGATCCATGCCTTAAGTTCACCCACCTTATTCCTGATGCTTCTTGCATTAAAGTATACACACTTTAACCCATCTCCTTGCCTGCAAGTACTCTCCTTTGTCATTGTTACCTTCCCCACTGCATCACTACGTGCTTTGGCATCCTGACTATCGTCTTCCTTAGTTGCTGGACTACAGATCCGGTTCCCATTCCCCTGCCAAATTAGTTTAAACCCTCCCGAAGAGTACTAGAAAACCTCCCCCCCAGGATATTGGTGCCCCTCTGGTTCAGATGCAACCCGTCCTGCTTGTACAGGTCCCACCTTCCCCAGAATGCGCTCCAATTATCCAAATACCTGAAGCCCTCCCTCCTACACCATTCCTGCAGCCACGTGTTCAACTGCACTCTCTCCCTATTCCTAGCCTTGCTATCACGTGGCACCAGCAACAAACCAGAGATGACAACTCTGTCTGTCCTGGCCTTTAACTTCCAGCCTAACTCCCTAAACTTGTTTATTACCTCCACACCCTTTTTCCTACCTACATCTTTGGTACCAATGTGCACCACGACTTCTGGCTGCTCACCCTCCCCCTTCAGGATCCTGAAGACACGATCCGAGACATCCCTGGCCCTGGCACCCGGGAGGCAACATACCTTTCGGCAGTCTCGCTCGCGACCACAGAATCTCCTATCTATTCCCCTAACCATTGAATCTCCTATTACTATTGCTTTTCTATGCTCCCCCCTTCCCTTCTGAGCCCCAGAGCCAGACTCAGTGCCAGAGACCTGGCCGCTGGGGCCTTCCCCCGGTAGGTCAAAAGCAGGAAACTGATTCTACATCTGTATAAATCATTGGTCAGACCACATTTGTAATATTGTGTTCAGTTCTGGGCACCTTATTTAATGAAGGATTTAAAGCCCTTGGAGAGAATGCAGAAGATATACTAGAATGATACCAGGAATTATGAATTTTAGATACAAGGAAAGATGAGATAAATTTGTTCTCCTCAGAGCAGGGATGATTAAGAGGTGACCTTATTAATGTGTTCAAAATTATGAACAATTTTGACAAGGTAAATAAGGATATTCTGTTTCCACTGGTTAGTGAATCAGTGAATGGGTAGGGGGTATGGGGGTCACAATTTCAAGATGGTCAGCAAGAGAGCTATGAGATGAGGAGAAACGTCTGTACTCAGAATTGTTGGGATTTGGAATGCGCTGCCTGGGAGAGTGGTGGGGTTGGGGAATGGAACTAGCTAGGTGACTCTTTCAGAAGCTGGTGCAAACACACTGGGCTAAATGGCCTTCTGGATTGTAAAATTCTATGATTCTATATAATTTTAATACGGCGCTGGCAATGGAGAGTGTTCAGAAGGGCGAACAGGAGCTTTAGAATGCGCAAAATAGCGCAGTCCCCCAGTTAGGGCAGGGGAAGCTGCAGTCAGCAGTGACACCAAAAATGAAGATGTAATTTGGGCACAGTTGGGCAGCATAGTAGCATAGTGGTTAGCACAATTGCATCACAGCTCCAGGGTCCCAGGTTCGATTCCCAGCTGGGTCACTCTGTGTGGAGTCTGCACGTTCTCCCCGTGTCTGCGTGGGTTTCCTCCGGGTGCTCCGGTTTCCTCGCACAGTCCAAAGATGTGCGGTTAGGTGGATTGGTCATGCTAAATTGCCCTGAATGTCCAAAAAGGTTAAGTGGGGGTTACTAGGTTACAGGAATAGGGTAGATACGTGGGCTTGAGTAGGGTGCTCTTTGTAAGGGTCAGTGCAGGCTCGATGGGCCAAATGACCCCCTCCTGCACTATAAGTTTTATGCTCTGTGTTCTATAATCTATGATCTAATTTAAAAACGGGAAGCAAATGCAGCCGTGAATAGAGTGAGAAAATTTAAGAGCCAATCAATTGCCTAGGATTGAAGTACCATGTTGCCAGTGCAGGGATGATTACTCCCCTGAAGCCTGCTGGTCTAAAGAGGCTGAATGTTTTTACTGCCACAGGTAAGGTCTCTTAAGATGCCAATGTAAAAGTAAGTCAAGTCTACCCAGTAACAGAGTTAGTAATACATCGCAAGTTCATAACATGGATGAGTCCAGTACTACGGATTTAAATGTTCACTCTTTGTTCAATATGAAAGCCGGCAAAATAGCCCCCATCGCTGTGATTCTTTTCGTACATGGTAGGCCCTTGAAGAAGGAAGTTGACACAGGAATCTCTGCCATGGTGATAGGCGAATACACCTTTTGACATTTACATTTTGACAGTTGTTAGCACACAGCACCAGGGAGCTGGGTTCAATTCCCGGCTTGGGTCACTGTCTGTGCGGAATCTGCAAGTTCTCCCCATGTCTGCGTGGGTTTCCTCCGGGTGCTCCAGTTTCCTCCCACAAGTCCTGAAAGACATCCTTGTTAGGTGAATTGGGCATTCCGAATTCGCTATCCCAGAGTGCGGTGGATGCAGGAACAGTGAGTAAATTTAAGGAGGAGTTAGACAGATTTTTAATTGGTAATGGGTTGAAGGTTATGGAGAACAGGCAGGACAGTGGAGTTGAGACCAGGATGGGATCAGCCATGATCACATTGAAGGTGTTCGGCTCGGGAGGCTAAATTGTCTACTCCTGCTTCTAGTTTATGTGATGCTCTGGCTGATTTTTTTATCCGGCTCTTGGTCTGTAACATTGTCGGTAACAGAGGAGGAACATGTCAGCTATGATAGAATAGCGGAGCAGACTCGATGGGCCGAATGGCCTAATTCTACTCCTATATCTTATGAACGTATGAATTCTCCCTCAGCGTACCTGAACAGACGGCGTAGTGTAACGACTAGGGGATTTTCACAGTAACTTCATTGCAGTGTTAATGTAAGCCTACTTGTGACACTAATAAAGATTATTATCATTACTACAAGAAGGACTCCAGCCATTGAGTTTGAGGGTACCACAGCAAAACTTGCACAAGCGAAGCCATCAATATAAAGGGTGCTACCACAGTACCTGTAAGCTATCAGCAGCAGTTCACTCAGATCGCAATAATAATACTGTCAGGCTGAGGGCCAAGTCTTTCAGGCCTTGATTCAGACCTTGGGGCAGCACGGTAGCATAGTGATTCGCACAATTGCTTCTCAGCTCCAGGGTCCCAGGTTCGATTCCCAGCTTGGGTCACTGTCTGTGCGGAGTCTGCACGTTCTCCGTGTCTGCGTGGGTTTCCTCCGGGTGATCCGGTTTCCTCCCACAGTCCAAAGATGTGCAGGTTAGGTGGATTGGCCATGCAAAATTGCCCTTAGTGTCCAAAATTACCCTTATTGTTGGGTGGGGTTACTGGGATAGGGTGGAGATGTGGGCCTACGTAGGGTGCTCTTTCCAAGAGCCGGTGCAGACTCGATGGTCCGAATGGCCTCCTTCTGTACTGTAAATTCTATGATTCTATGATGATTGACTCAAGGTAATCAAGTTAAACTGGTGGAGATCTTCCAAGCACGGGATGAGGGACTGCCTGAGTTAATCAAGAAGTATGAGAATGTTTTTGCGATGTGTTATATAAAATAAAGAGCCACCAGACAAAGATCTATGTAGAGCAAGACCAGTGCTATACACCTTGCAAAAAGAGGTTGGAATTGAAGAGATTGGAAGAACTGGGTATTATCAAGCCACTTCAATTTGTGGATGGACAGTCCCCATCATAAAGCCCGGCAAGACCACACGCATCTATATTAATAATAATAATAATATTTATTGTCACAAGTAGGCTTACATTAACACTGCAATGAAGTTAGTGTGAAAAACCCCTAGTCGCCATATTCTAGCGCCTGTTCGGGTACACAGAGGGAGAATTCAGAATGTCCAAATTGCATAATAGCATGTCTTTCGGGACTTGTGAGAGGAAGCACACGCAGACATGGGGAGAACATGGAGACTCCGCACAGACAGTGACCCAAGCTGCGTATCGAACCTGTGATCCTGGAGCTGTGAAGCAACAGTGTTAACCACTATGCTACGTGCTGTCCATCTGTAGAGACTACAAATGAACAGCCAATCAGGCTGCCAAGTTAGATAAGTATACAATCCCCAAAATTGAAGACTGCTGGAGGCCAGTCTTATTCATAGCTCATGTGTACCTTTTTATAACAGCAACTTGAGTTAGACGAGGCTTCCCAAGCTTACGTTACGATAAGTACGCACAAAGGTTTATTTCAGTATTCACGACTACCCTGTTGAGGGTCATCAACATGTGCTATTTTCCACACAACTGAAAAAGATTACTCTTAGATTAAAAAAGAAGACTTGTCAATAGTACACATAGTAAAGAATTTCCACCAGTATGTATATGGGAGGCACTTTACCATTGTTATGGACTGCAAACCACTCTTGGGTCTTTTTAAAGAAGATGAGGTTATTATACCAATCACAGCAGCAAGAATTCAGCATTGGTCATTATTCTGTCCATCTGTGAATATACATTCAAGCACCGGCCTGAAACATATACTGCGAATGTGGATGTGCCTAGTCACCTGCCTTTACCAGAGGGTGTAGCATCTCCCCCAGTACCGCAAGAAATTGCTGTGGTGTAAAATTTGTTGGACCCGTTGCCAGTTTCGGTGCAGCAAATCAAGTATTGGACCAGCAGCGATCTGCTGTTTTCCAGAGAGAGGCACAGGATATTAAGAGGTTGGGCCTGGAAGCCAGTTTCTGAAGAAATGAAACCATATATACAAAAGAATGAATTGAGTTGTGAAGATGGCATCATACTTAAGGGAGCCAGAATAATCGTTCCTATTTCAGGAAAGGAGTTGCTCCAAGCTGAATTGCACAGTGCACATCCGAGTCAATCTAAGATGAAGATGCTTGCTAGGAGTTATGAATGGTTGCCTATATTGAGAGTGGTGAAGCACTGTGAACAGTACCAAATGCAACAACGATTGCCTGCTACAGCCCCATTGCACCCTTTGGAATGGCCAGGTCAGCCATGGTTGCAAGTTTATGTTGATTAACTGGGGCCATTCTTGGGCACAATGCTTTTGCTCCTTGCCCATTCAATATGGATGGAAGTATTTGAAACAAAGTCTCCAATGTTTCACGCCATAATTGATAAATTGTGTCAGTATTTTTCAACCCACTGATGCCTGAAGACATAGTGTCAGATAACAAAGAGATAACAAATAGGTTAGACCAAGGAGAGCCAATGGATGTTATCTATCTTGACTTCCAAAAGGCCTTTGACAAGGTGCCTCACGGGAGACTGCTGAGTAAAATAAGGGCCCATGGTATTCGAGGCAAGGTACTAACATGGATTGACGATTGGCTGTCAGACAGAAGGCAGAGAGTTGGGATAAAAGGTTCTTTTTCGGAATGGCAACCGGTGACAAGTGGTGTCCCGCAGGGTTCAGTGTTGGGGCCACAGCTGTTCTCTTTATATATTAACGATCTAGATGACGGGACTGGGGGCATTCTGGCCAAGTTTGCCGATGATACAAAGATAGGTGGAGGGGCAGGTAGTATTGAGGAGGTGGGGAGGCTGCAGAAATATTTAGACAGTTTAGGAGAATGGTCCAAGAAGTGGCTGATGAAATTCAACGTGGGCAAGTGCGAGGTCTTGCACTTTGGAAAAAAGAATAGAGGCATGGACTATTTTCTAAACGGTGACAAAATTCATAATGCTAAAGTGCAAAGGGACTTGGGAGTCCTAGTCCAGGATTCTCTAAAGGTAAACTTGCAGGTTGAGTCCGTAATTAAGAAAGCAAATGTAATGTTGTCATTTATCTCAAGAGGCTTGGAATATAAAAGCAGGGATGTACTTCTGAGGCTTTATAAAGCACTAGTTAGGCCCCATTTAGAATACTGTGAGCAATTTTGGGCCCCATACCTCAGGAAGGACATACTGGCACTGGAGCGGGTCCAGCGGAGATTCACACGGATGATCCCAGGAATGGTAGGCCTAACATACGATGAACGTCTGAGGATCGTGGGATTATATTCATTGGAGTTTAGGAGGTTGAGGGGAGATCTAATAGAAACGTACAAGATAATGAATGGCTTGGATAGGATGGACGTAGGGAAGTTGTTTCCATTAGCAGGGGAGACTAGGACGCGGGGGCACAGCCTTAGAATAAAAGGGAATCACTTTAGAACAGAGATGAGGAGAAATGTCTTCAGCCAGAGAGTGGTAGGTCTGTGGAATTCATTGCCACAGAGGGCGGTGGAGGCCGGGACATTGAGTGTCTTTAAGACAGAAATTGATAAATTCTTGATTTCTCGAGGAATTAAGGGCTATGGGGAGAGAGCGGGTAAATGGAGTTGAAATCAACCATGATTGAATGGTGGAGTGGACTCGATGGGCCGAATGGCCTTACTTCCACTCCTATGTCTTATGGTCTTATGGTCTTATAATGAAACAGCTGTCTTGAGTGCCTTACCAACCATCATCCAACGGACTGGCTGAATGAGCAGTCCAGACTTTCCAAACAGGCCTTAAGAAACAGGAGGGATACTGGAGACCAGAATCTCACGATTCCTTCTGGGCTATCCAAGCAGTGAAGTACCGAGCCAGCCTGCAACTGGCAAGTCTGTCGTCACCATGGAAACAAATGAAGCTGAATTACCAATACCTCAGGGGATGCCAGGTATAGGGTGTCTGCTGGAAGCACCCCAATGGAAGCACCTGTGATAGAGGAGTTACACCCCTCCACCAGAAATCGGAAACCATGTAAAAGATTCAATTTATGATAGACGGATTTGTTTAATGCTCTAATTATTGGGGACTAAGTAACTTAATTACTATTGATGTATAAAAGAACTTAGAGAGGGTGGAGTGTGGCATTTGTCTCCATAATGGAGCAATCTGCCGAGAGGGTCATGCAACCTGTGTAACCAATCAGGGACAGGGTGGGGGTCACCCTAGCAGGCGCGGGTTTCTAGTATCAGTTCGATTTCGAAGCTCAGGCATTGCCCCGAGGGTGTTTGCCTCTGCATTATAGTTATATGTATATAAAATTTGCAGTTGGTATTTACCTATCCGGTGAATGGGAAATATTACAAAGAGTTTGGCAATCACTAATAAAATTTCACAAAGTTTAATACAGGGTTTCCTTTCTAAATGTATATACACTGTAGCATCAAACAACTGTTAATAATCTGTATCAAAACCAGCTAAGGCATCTTTTGTAAATGCAGCTTTTACTTTAATGTGCACATACAGAAAGAAACATACAGAAAGCATGAACAAATAGATTCCAATTGGAAGTCAAGGAGAGGAAAATGCCATTCAGTCCAAACCATTGAAGCTCATCCCTTGGGCGCGATTCTCCGCTCCCCACGCTGGGTGGGAGAATCGCGGGAGGGCAGGGTGACTCACGGCACGCCGCCCTGGCACCCCCTGCAATTCTCCCACTCCCTGCTCAGATGAATCGGCGCTCGCCGTTTTTCACGGCGACCGCCGATTCTCCGGCCCAGATGGGCCGAGCGGCCTGACGTTCCCAACCGAATCACGATGGCAGCAAGCACACCTGGTCGCTGCCGTCGTGAACATGGCGTCAAAGTTTTGCTTGTGGCTTGTGGGGGGCGGACAGGGGAGTAAGCACCACGGCCGTGCTCGGGAGGGGACTGGCCCGCGATCGGTGCCCACCGATCGTCGGGCTGGCATCTCCAAGAGACGCACTCTTTCCCCTCCGCCGCCCCGCAAGATCAAGCCACCACGTCTTGCGGGGCAGCGAGGGGAAGACAGCAACCATGCATTCGTGGGTTGGAGCCGGCAGCCGTCGCGACGTCAGCCGTGCATGCGCAGGTTGGAGCCGGCCAACCTACGCATGAGTGGCTGACATCACTTAGGCGCCGCCGTCGCGTCATTCTCGGCACGCCGCCTTGACGCAAGTGTCAAGGCCCGGTAGCCGAGATTTACGGAGCGCCGCTCCTAGTCCCCTGGGGGGGGGGGGGGGAATAGGGTGCGAGGAGCGGCCTCCAATGCCGTTGTGAAACTTGGCCAAGTTCACAATGGCCTTCCCAATGCCTCGCGGGAGCGGAGAATTCCGCCCCTTAACTTTCCCATTTCAGCATTCACTTAATTAATACAATGCTAAATATCCTCCTTTCTAGCAAAGAACCAGAGATTGATGGTTTCTTAACCTGGAAGACCTCTACAATGATGCACAATAAACAGGAAGCACAGATTTGAATAGGTTGCTATAAATTCAGGAGAAATTAGAAGGTGCATAATCATTTGTTTCTAATAGGAAATAAAAGTTAACAGACAATTCAGGCGCACAGTACATTAACATACTCCTATTTCTCACTAGCCATAATCACTATCTTCTGCTAGGCTTACAGAGGCTGCCTAACATTCAAACTCAACTAAGTTTTGATGATAACTTCAAAATTTCTGCCAATAAAGCTTCTCAGTGGACACCATTCTTTTTTGTGTTTGTCTATGGGCAATGGCAAAGTTCTACCAACCATATAAAACACTTGGAGAAATTTTGAAGGTGAAATTAAAATAAATTGTTCCAAGGTGGTTTAGATGCTTGATGTTTATGTTATGGTTTTTGCCAAATCAGTGTTGCAGCATATGGAGACTTCATTAACTTTTTGTGGTTTGCTGTTACATTTGTACCAAGAGGCTTATATATACACATTCCTGAGAAAATCATTCCAGATAAAGCTATTTGAAGCATGCCCATAGTAGAATACTTGTTTTTTTAAAGTATCAGTTAAAGGATATTTACCCTTGGAGAATCTTCTTTTTCTGACTGGTGTCACCATATACCTCAATACTTTCTCTCTCCAGAAACCTGTTTAGTTGTGTTCTTAACCTATTTCTGTTATTTACTTCATTAATCTCTGCTAGCCAGTATGAATGCACTGATCTATTTTGAAAGACATTTTGCCTGATTTACTCTTATTACTAATTTTAACTTAGAACTTGCACCTTTGCCAATAGCCACCTGAATCAACTATATGAACCCTTCTCAAAATATCACTTTTAACTTTAGAATTTTCTCTTTTCCAAAGGCAAGAACTCAAATTATTTATTATTTCTTCATTACTAAAGTCTCAGCAAATGGAATAGTTACTCATTGTTGTACCTTTGTTGACTCAGGGTAGTGAAAGCCACACTCTTCAATCAAACTAACATTGTACCTAATGTGAGATTTTTGCAATGCCAATAGCGTATATTAAACTTAGCAAACATTTTATTTCACGCCACATAGTACTGCCCATGGATCGATGAACATGAAATTCAAAAACCATTCACCTTGGGAACAAAATTAACGTTTTTCTTTCTTGCTACCATCCATTCTCCTACTTATTGAGGGTAGAGTTTCAACTTTATTGGGGATATATATTTTTTTATAAAACATTTTATTGAGGTATTTGTGATGTAACAATAACAGAAGAAACAGTGTCCATACAAATATAAGCATAGTGCAAAAGCTGTCTTCCTCCCTTACAGGTCCCACCTTCCTTACACTTTATTGGGTATATATGATGTGGCAAAAATGGCCTGGCAGGAAAAAGAGGAAAATGCCATATTTAACAGCCTATTAGGGCAATTAGGTCCTATTAGGACCCCTAATCTCACTAATGAGGTTCTAATTGCTGGTACGGACTTAGTGGGCTGAAGGGCCTCGTTCCACACTATAAAAACTCTATAACTTTAGTAAGTGTTTAGTGCCTTAAATGAACTGAACGCTCTTGCGTCACTTGGTTGGTTTTTGTACCACATACTAACGGAAAGGTCTCCCATAGAAACTCAAAATTTAGACTTGTCTTTCTAATTGGTCTGCATGTCCTGGAAACGTCCACCGATGTTTCCTCATTTGAAATTAAATGAAATAAAACTGGCATTATACGATGTAGCACATTTTCAGTTATTTTTCCATCATTCCTTTTCTCACCCATATGAATTGGTTGTCAAGATTTGCTAGGCGAGAGGGAAAACGTGGAAGAGAGAAATTGTATGCGTTTGCCCAGATCTCATAATGTTGAGATTTTTCCCAGATTATTTAGTCGATGTGCATAGAGTTTTAGTGTTCTACATTAAGGAAACAAAAATGTCCAAAAACATATTTTTGGAACAAACCATATGTAAGAATATAACCCCTTATGTTATGGAGATGCATTATACACTAAGTTGATCAAATATCCATCTGATAGTGTTCTGGGACTGGAGTGTAGATAGCCAAGATTTAGTCGAGGGGATGGATATGTACTTTGCTTCATTGTTGGGAATAAGGAGCTATTTAAGCTGTTTCTGGAGGGAGATACTGGGGCTTTGAAATTGGACGTGGCCCAAAAACATTCTCCCTGCTGATCTGCATGATAGCTATGTGAATAGACTGCTGAATGGCTTCATGTTTCTGCTGGGAGCCCAACTTGATATGACAATGGCACCATTTAAAGCTGTCCTGTGGCACTACAAGCCAGCCTGTCCATCTTAAACAAGTGTATTCTGGCTGAGGAGGTGCTGGACCTGGTTGCTGAAGAGATCGTAAGCAAGAAGAACAATGTCAGAAGTTTAGTCCCAAGGACCTGATGCAGTGCTGCAAAAAAATTCAATGACCTTGTATGAATAGTTAAGATTAGTGAATGCATCTTCAAATGCCATATTCTACCAGCAGCCTCACACACTGCTTAGTGCACCATAGCCCCAGTACTAGCTTACCAACAATCTTTCTCAACCCTTGCTCATATCTTAAAATTCATAATTTCACCTCATCCTCACATGTTTAGCAGTGCTTAATTTCATACTCGCGTCTTGCACACACTGCCAGTTGTTCAACCATGACAGTACCCAAACACATTGCACTGCATACACTGAACCACTTGTCCCTCTTTTGAAGAACAAGGTGACACAACTAATAATAAAAGCACCTATTTGACGGGGGCTATTATGGCTACACACGCTTCTGATTTACAAGCTGCAGATGGTATAAGCATTCACCTCTTACATTCCACTGCTTTCCACAACACAGGTCTATCATCCTCCTTTCAGATATCCAAAAAGGGAAACCTGACCAGGCTGTGGTGGGAAAGCAGAAAGATGATGAAGAAACGCCATTGCATGGTCTCACACTCAGTCAACAGCTCGGATATTGACACTACGCACAACTTATAAGTAGAATCTGTATGTGGTGAGATACCAAGTACAAATTAGCTGTATTGGGACATGGGGAAAGTGTAGTGCACAGGTGCTGGCTTGCTGAAGGGTAAGGTCAGGGTAAGGTTTTGCTGCAGAGAACTCAGGTGGGCACTTCAATGGGGCAGCATACAGAATAAAGCTTATGGAAAGACACAATAAAATGCTTGGTTGCCTTGGAAAGCCTGCCAGAAAGCCTGCGATCAATATCAAGGAACGTAGAGGACTCCGGCACCAACTTGGCACAAAACTTGGAGCCCACCTTCCAACATAGTGGCCAACTCCATGATAACAGTCCCACCCCAGTGGATGACAGTGCAGAGGCATTGGAGGAGGACAGTGTGGGCGACCATCTCAAAGGCTGCAGATAGATTGAGAAGGATAGGGAGGAATAACTTGCCTTTGTCACCGTTGAATATTTTTGTGAATTTGATGAGAGTCGTTTTGATACTGTGACGGGTAGAAACCTGTGGGAGGTAACAACATATTCCAGAAATTTGCAAAGCAATGGAAGGTTGGAGATAGGGCAGTAATTTACAAGGACGGTGGAACTAAGAGTTTGTTTTCTGAGGAACGGAATGACGACGGCAATTTAAATGAGAGGAGAAACACCTAAAAAGAGAGATCCATTTGCAATGTCAGCTAACGTGGGAAGCAGAAGCAGAAGTTAGCTGATCAACAGTTTAGTAGGAATAGGGCTGAGGAAGCATGAAGCGGGTCTCATAAGCAAAATGAGCTCAGAGAGAACATGAGGGGAGGAGAGAAACTAGAGGAAAGTGCGAGTTACAAGGTTTCAGGTTTTTCCACTTGATACTCTCTTAGTATCAATTGCCCCTTAATTGCAAAGAAATATAATTGGGTACTCTTAAATTTATAAAAATAAAACATTGATATACACACCATGCTCCATGCAATTTTAAAAATATATAAATTTAGAGTACCCAAATTTTTTTTCCAATTAATGGGCAAATTAGGGTGGCCAATCCACCTATCCCATACATCCTTGGGTTGTGGGGGTGAGACCCATGCAGGCACGGGGAGAATGTACAAACTCCACGTGGACAGTGACCCAGGGCCATGGTCGAACCCGAATCCTCAACGCTGTGAGGCAGCAGTGCGAACCACTGCACCACCATGCCACCCAGGACCCATGCAATTTGAAGTACTGCACAATATTTAGTTCAGTAATAGCACAGTTCTGAGATTTAAACAAGTAACTCATTGCATGAATTGGTTCCAGTAATCTTTCCATTGTAACCATGTGCATTCTCTTGCCTTCCAGGTCACTTCCATGCCTCCCCTTTCCCCCCACCCCTTCCTGCTGACGGTCAATTCTCCTTGAAAAGTTGATGAATGGCTGCCACCTCCGAGTGAACCCCTTAAGGCAGGGCCAGATCCTGCCCTTCGCCATCTCCACGCGCGCTGTCCGCACTTCACACGCCTCAATCAACTGGTTCGCTTTTTCCCGGGTGCTTCTGGACCGCAGCTCCATAAATTAGGGGTCACTCTCTTCTGCTCTCACTTCTGTACCTTTTCCTGACAAAATTCCTGCGACAAGCCAGCATAAAGACCACAAGAAAAACACCTTGAGGGGGAACTGTCAAATATGTGACCACTCGCTCCATGGCCGTCACCAGAAGTACTCTGGACATTTCTATTGTGTTTGGAGTTACCACTGGGAGTGGTAAAGAGAGAGAAAATGAATTAACCAAATCTAAAATTGACCTGACAATAGAAAACAAAAAATGACAATAAATGTGAAAAGGAATCTGGCTTTGGGACTGACTAATAAAAGTAATTCAGAGATCTTAATGAGCTTCCTGCAGGGCCAATTTATAAACTGAAGTGCTTTGCAAATATTTGCGCTTATCAGCTATTTTCATCAGACATTCTTGGCTGTGCATAGCAGTTTGTCCACAAGACATGCATGGATAATACAATGCCAGTAAAACAATGCCATATCCTGTACATTATGCCGTTAGAATGAATTGTGCATGATTTAGGAGTAGCACACCCTTTGGAAGGTCCGGCACATTTCCTGTGGCACACTTTATCAGACAGGAATGTCAGAATGATTCAGTAGAAATTACCAGAGAAACACGCTAATATCTTTTAAGATTCTTGCATAAACAGCACCAGTGATCAATAGTTATTCTTTGAGCAGAAGAATAAGATGAAAATGTAATTTTCATTGGGTTGGATTTGATTCTCTGCCTCATGGAGGTGAGGACCCAGGTTTGATCCCGGACCAAGTTCACTGTCTGTGCGGAGTTTGCACATTCTCCCCGTGTCTGCATGGGTCTCACCCCCACAACCTAAAGATGTGCAGGGTAGGTGGATTGGCCAAGCTAAATTGTCCCTTAATTGGAAAAAAAATAATGGGTACTCGAAATTTAAAAAGAAGCATTTGATTCTCTCATCAGAAGATAGGGGAAATGCAAAAGACAAAACATCTAGTTTAGATTCTAAAAAGGACCCTCCTTACACCCTTGCATTACGTTATCATACAATTATACATTGGGCAGATTCCTATACATAAGACACTTGAACCAGCCACAGGAGTCCAGCAGAGGGCAGCAGAGCAGAGCTACTGATCAGCTGTTCTGGGGAAATTTGCATACGTGCAGTGCGGTCAGCCTAAGTTGAAGGTGAATCTGCAAAGGAGACCCGAGGAGTTTGAGTGAAGGCAATCATCCAGCAGAGGGCAGCAGAGCAGAGCTACTGATCAGCTGTTCTGGGGAAATTTGCATACGTGCAGTGCGGTCAGCCTAAGTTGAAGGTGAATCTGCAAAGGAGACCCGAGGAGTTTGAGTGAAGGCAATCATCCAGCAGAGGGCAGCAGAGCAGAGCTACTGATCAGCTGTTCTGGGGAAATTTGCATACGTGCAGTGCGGTCAGCCTAAGTTGAAGGTGAATCTGCAAAGGAGACCCGAGGAGTTTGAGTGAAGGCAATCATCCAGCAGAGGGCAGCAGAGCAGAGCTACTGATCAGCTGTTCTGGGGAAATTTGCATACGTGCAGTGCGGTCAGCCTAAGTTGAAGGTGAATCTGCAAAGGAGACCCGAGGAGTTTGAGTGAAGGCAATCATCCAGCAGAGGGCAGCAGAGCAGAGCTACTGATCAGCTGTTCTGGGGAAATTTGCATACGTGCAGTGCGGTCAGCCTAAGTTGAAGGTGAATCTGCAAAGGAGACCCGAGGAGTTTGAGTGAAGGCAATCATCCAGCAGAGGGCAGCAGAGCAGAGCTACTGATCAGCTGTTCTGGGGAAATTTGCATACGTGCAGTGCGGTCAGCCTAAGTTGAAGGTGAATCTGCAAAGGAGACCCGAGGAGTTTGAGTGAAGGCAATCATCCAGCAGAGGGCAGCAGAGCAGAGCTACTGATCAGCTGTTCTGGGGAAATTTGCATACGTGCAGTGCGGTCAGCCTAAGTTGAAGGTGGTTTGTGGAGAGGCTGTTGGCAAGTGACAGTTAAACCCGAAACACTTCATGAGTGTTTCCCACCCTACCTCCTCCTCTAACCAACCCCCCCACCCCACGGTGGTTGGGAAGCGGGAGCAGGGGCCTGTCGTGAAGGTGAGTGAGTGCCTTTAAATTTGCTTACCTTTCAGCGGGAGCAGGGTTTGAGGTAATATCAGGTAAGCTCTTCCTTTCTTTTTCTTTTTCTTGTTTTTTTTTAAATCTAGAGGTGATGTCAGGGAAGGCAGTACAATGCTCCTCCTGCAGAATGTTTGAGGTGAGGGACGCCGTCAGTGTCCCTACTGATTTCATCTGTGGGAAGTGCACCCAACTCCAGCTCCTCAAAAACCGTGTTAGGGACCTGGAGCTTGAGCTGGATGAACTTCGGATCATTCGGGAGGCAGAGGGGGTCATAGATAGGAGCTTCAGGGAAATAGTTACACCAAAGCCTGGAGATAGATGGGTAACTGTAAGAGGGACTGGGAAGAAGCAGTCAGTGCAGGGACCCCCTGCGGTCGTTCCCCTGAGTAACAAGTATACCGTTTTGGATACTTGTGGGGGGGACGACTTACCAGGGGTAAGCCATGGGGTACGGGCCTCTGGCACGGAGTCTGTCCCTGTTGCTCAGAAGGGAAGGGGGGAAAGGAGTAGAACATTAGTAATTGGGGACTCAATAGTCAGGGGCACAGATAGGAGATTTTGTGGGAGCGAGAGAGACTCACGTTTGGTATGTTGCCTCCCAGGTGCAAGGGTACGTGATGTCTCGGATCGTGTTTTCCGGGTCCTTAAGGGGGAGGGGGAGCAGCCCCAAGTCGTAGTCCACATTGGCACTAACGACATAGGTAGGAAAGGGGACAAGGATGTCAGGCAGGCCTTTAGGGAGCTAGGATGGAAGCTCAGAGCGAGAACAAACAGAGTTGTTATCTCTGGGTTGTTGCCCGTGCCACGTGATAGTGAGATGAGGAATAGGGAGAGAGAGCAATTAAACACGTGGCTACAGGGATGGTGCAGGCGGGAGGGATTCAGATTTCTGGATAACTGGGGCTCTTTCTGGGGAAGGTGGGACCTCTATAGACAGGATGGTCTACATCTGAACCTGAGGGGCACCAATATCCTGGGGGGGAGATTTGTTAGTGCTCTTTGGGGGGGTTTAAACTAATTCAGCAGGGGCATGGGAACCTGGATTGTAGTTTTGGGGTACGGGAGATTGAGAGTATAGAGGTCAGGAGCACAGATTTGACTTTGCAGGAGGGTGCCAGTGTTCAGGTAGGTGGTTTGAAGTGTGTCTACTTCAATGCCAGGAGTATACGAAATAAGGTAGGGGAACTGGCAGCATGGGTTGGTACCTGGGACTTCGATGTTGTGGCCATTTCAGAGACATGGATAGAGCAGGGACAGGAATGGTTGTTGCAGGTTCCGGGGTTTAGGTGTTTTAGTAAGCTCAGAGAAGGGGGCAAAAGAGGGGGAGGTGTGGCGCTGCTAGTCAAGGACAGTATTACGGTGGCGGAAAGGATGCTAGATGGGGACTCTTCTTCCGAGGTAGTATGGGCTGAGGTTAGAAATAGGAAAGGAGAGGTCACCCTGTTGGGAGTTTTCTATAGGCCACCTAATAGTTCTAGGGATGTAGAGGAAAGGATGGCGAAGATGATTCTGGAAAAGAGCGAAAGTAACAGGGTAGTTGTTATGGGCGACTTTAACTTTCCAAATATTGACTGGAAAAGATATAGTTCGAGTACATTAGATGGGTCATTCTTTGTACAATGTGTGCAGGAGGGTTTCCTGACACAATATGTTGACAGGCCAACAAGAGGCGAGGCCACATTGGATTTGGTTTTGGGTAATGAACCAGGCCAGGTGTTAGATCTGGAGGTAGGTGAGCACTTTGGAAACAGTGACCACAATTCGGTGACCTTTACGTTAGTGATGGAAAGGGATAAGTATACCCCGCAGGGCAAGAGTTATAGCTGGGGGAAGGGCAATTATGATGCCATTAGACATGACTTAGGATGTGTTGGTTGGAGAAGTAGGCTGCAAGGGTTGGGCACAATGGATATGTGGAGCTTGTTCAAGGAACAGCTATTGCATGTTCTTGATAAGTACGTACCAGTCAGGCAGGGAGGAAGGGGTCGAGCGAGGGAACCGTGGTTTACCAAAGAAGTGGAATCTCTTGTTAAGAGGAAGAAGGAGGCCTATGTGAAGATGAGGCGTGAAGTTTCAGTTGGGGCGCTTGATAGTTACAAGGAAGCGAGGAAGGATCTAAAGAGAGAGCTGAGACGAGCAAGGAGGGGACATGAGAAGTCTTTGGCAGGTAGGATCAAGGAAAACCCAAAAGCTTTCTATAGGTATGTCAGGAATAAAAGAATGACTAGGGTAAGAGTAGGGCCAGTCAAGGACAGTGGTGGGAAGTTGTGTGTGGAGGCTGAGGAGATAAGCGAGGTACTAAATGAATACTTTTCGTCAGTATTCACTCAGGAAAAAGATAATATTGTGGAGGAGAATGCTGAGACCCAGGCTATTAGAATAGATGGCATTGAGGTGCGTAGGGAAGAAGTGTTGGCAATTCTGGACAAGGTGAAAATAGATAAGTCCCCGGGGCCGGATGGGATTTATCCTAGGATTCTCTGGGAAGCCAGGGAAGAGATTGCTGAGCCTTTGGCTTTGATTTTTAGGTCATCGTTGGCTACAGGAATAGTGCCAGAGGACTGGAGGATAGCAAATGTGGTCCCTTTGTTCAAGAAGGGGAGTAGAGATAACCCCGGTAATTATAGGCCGGTGAGCCTAACGTCTGTGGTGGGTAAAGTCTTGGAGAGGATTATAAAAGATACGATTTATAATCACCTAGATAGGAATAATATGATTAGGGACAGTCAGCATGGTTTTGTGAAGGGTAGGTCATGCCTCACAAACCTTATCGAGTTCTTTGAGAAGGTGACTGAACAGGTTGACGAGGGTAGAGCAGTTGATGTGGTGTATATGGATTTCAGTAAAGCGTTTGATAAGGTTCTCCACGGTCGGCTATTGCAGAAAATACGGAGGCTGGGGATTGAGGGTGATTTAGAGATGTGGATCAGAAATTGGCTAGTTGAAAGAAGACAGAGAGTGGTAGTTGATGGGAAATGTTCAGAATGGAGTTCAGTTACGAGTGGCGTACCACAAGGATCTGTTCTGGGGCCGTTGCTGTTTGTCATTTTTATAAATGACCTAGAGGAGGGCGCGGAAGGATGGGTGAGTAAATTTGCTGATGACACTAAAGTCGGTGGAGTTGTAGACAGTGCGGAAGGATGTTGCAGGTTACAGAGGGACATAGATAAGCTGCAGAGCTGGGCTGAGAGGTGGCAAATGGAGTTTAATGTGGAGAAGTGTGAGGTGATTCACTTTGGAAAGAATAACAGAAATGCGGAATATTTGGCTAATGGTAAAATTCTTGGTAGTGTGGATGAGCAGAGGGATCTCGGTGTCCATGTACATAGATCCCTGAAAGTTGCCACCCAGGTTGATAGGGTTGTGAAGAAGGCCTATGGTGTGTTGGCCTTTATTGGTAGAGGGATTGAGTTCCGGAGCCATGAGGTCATGTTGCAGTTGTACAAAACTCTAGTACGGCCGCATTTGGAGTATTGCGTACAGTTCTGGTCGCCTCATTATAGGAAGGACGTGGAAGCTTTGGAACGGGTGCAGAGGAGATTTACCAGGATGTTGCCTGGTATGGAGGGAAAATCTTATGAGGAAAGGCTGATGGACTTGAGGTTGTTTTCGTTAGAGAGAAGAAGGTTAAGAGGTGACTTAATAGAGGCATACAAAATGATCAGAGGGTTAGATAGGGTGGACAGCGAGAGACTTCTCCCGCGGATGGAGGTGGCTAGCACGAGGGGACATAGCCTTAAATTGAGGGGTAATAGATATAGGACAGAGGTCAGAGGTGGGTTTTTTACGCAAAGAGTGGTGAGGCCGTGGAATGCCCTACCTGCAACAGTAGTGAACTCGCCAACATTGGGGGCATTTAAAAGTTTATTGGATAAGCATATGGATGATAAGGGCATAGTGTAGGTTAGATGGCCTTTAGATTTTTTCCATGTCGGTGCAACATCGAGGGCCGAAGGGCCTGTACTGCGCTGTATCGTTCTATGTTCTATGTTCTATGAGTGCCTGAGAGAATACAAGACAGACCGAACACCTTTTACAACAACAGCTATCCTTTGTCATCTTGCTTGCCAAACACTAGCTTCTAACATGTTAGTGTTGAGACCAGTATGATAATGCCTGAGAAAGAGCTTGGCGGTTTCATAGTGGCCCAAGAAGGTCAATGCTTTTGTCATAATTTTCCTGCTTGCCCTTTAAACTTACTCAGTGGGCAATATGTGGACATGCTTGCCCTTCAACTGCATAATCAAAATCTTTACTTTGCTATTTTCTGCACAGCCATCTGTCAAAAGTCCTATAGTAACATATGTTCCTTTTCTATGTACAGGGCACACTGGTTTCTATATGGTGCATTGAACAACCAAAGGCTAACTTAAGCAGCACGGAGCAGAGCTGTATCTGTGCAAGATTTTGTCTTGTAGTTCAAGTACTATTAATGAGAATAAGTGCTTTGTCAAAAAACAGCAACAGTGAAGACAGATTTCCTCAAGTATGGCCAAGTGGCTGTGCCAAGATCTGAAAATGTAGTTTATGGCCAAATCCAATTGGGGACCAAACACTTGCCTTTACCCCTGAATTTCTCATCCATCAAATTCACAACACCATCAGATCCCAATGGAATCTTTAGGCGCAGTAATGTGGTTATAGTTGAGTGACAACTGATGGGGACACCAACATTGTGAATGGCACCCAGGGCACAATAAATATTCTGTTGTATTAAAACAAATCATCAGAAAGGAAAGCTTGTAATGCAGGAACAGAATATCAAGTTGAAAGAAAACAAGTGCTGTGCCCCCTCAAGCTTTCCATGGGAAAAGGGAAAAAAGGGTTTCCAAAATTAGCAAATCACCAAATGGCAGATAAACTTGCAATTTCCAACAGTAGCACTGTGCCTCCACCTGTCTCTAAAGCAAGCAGACCCGGCAGGTGACCCTAGATCTTCCTCTTGCTGCTGTTACTTTCACTGTCAAATGTCCTCTGTCCAACTTGAAGAATGGACATTCTGCAGTGGATAACATTGTAGCCCAGAAGTGGGTATCTTAAAGAATGGATCTTAACAAATATAGGTGGAGGGGAAGTCCGGAGGTCACCGGGCGAGGGAACCTAGTCAGAAGGGGGCTTCTGATGGAAATGTCGCCTCCACACCATGCCTTCCCGTCCAAATTAAAACTTTGTTCAAGTTCAGGTCCCCCACCCTACAATCTATCATCCATCCACCAGCCACTGAATTTTATGATGTCTGTAATGATGCCTATTTGATCTTGCAGCAAGGCTTGAAAGACATAAAAATCTTTCTCCAGTATCAGTGCTCAGTCTACCTGCCCAAATTCACATTCTTTACATTCGGTTTGAAGATCAAACTTGGAGTTTGCTTGTTACAAAGCCCTTATCATTTGTTGATACAGTTCTGGACAGCTGACTGACTAATTTGACATCATTCTCATTAGTGGCACCTTGAAAGTATCAGCCAGTATGAATATTTGATACATACTCATAAGAAAAGGGACCTTTCATAAAAGTTCACTGGCAAATGACCTTCAGGAAATGGCATTTCTATGTGGCAATCTCCTTCTTAAGCAGAGGAGCCACGATCGAATGGTGGAGCAAACTCAATAGGCCGAATGGCCTACTTCTGCTCCTATATCAAATGGTCTTATGGAGCCAGAGACAGGGCTGCTCTGATATGCCAACAAAGAACTCTACAGATCAGTAAATGCAGATCCCAGGGTAAGACTACATGTATGTGGGGGCACACAGTCACGCCAACCTTTCTTGGTTTTCTCCTCCAAATGAATTACAAGGGGAGGCATTTTGAGGCCCCACCATCCCCACAAGTTGTGTTATGTAGGCAAACAAAATAACTTTTTTTTCTCTGCGGGTCCTGCAAACTCCAAAAGAGATGAATGCTCTTACCACATTTTCTTGCATTTTATCAGCTTCTCACCATCTCACGAAACTAAGGTTCAAATGGAGAGAGATTAGTCTGTTCACTTCATGGGCATGAATTATTTTTGTACCTGGGAATATATTTTTGAAAGTCTTTTTGTTACTACTTTAAATAGCGTTAACATAAACATTCAAATATACGTAAATAAACCTTAATACCTGCTTAAATTATATTTGAAATGTTTTTAATATTTCATTATACGACTGTGGTATTTTTGGCTGCTTCTATTACCATAAATGTCCCAAAGGTACGTTCACTGTGCCCTCTGTGGGTTCTGCGTGACTTAAAGCATAATTCAGGAAGTTTGTGAATAGCTTGAAACATCTTGCTGATTTTTTTAATGCTCCTGAGTAAGTGAAATATGTTGTTACTCTCTGCATCGGGAAGTCTAGTTTTCCTGACTTAAAAAAATACCTGAATGTTAAAAGGATTCTTTCTAATTCACACCACTTTTTTTCTTCTGAACATGGACTGTTGTGGCAAGTTAGATTGGCTTTTGGTAATAACACAACGTTGTAGTAATGGGGGATTTCAATTATGCTGTGAAGAGACAAGAGACAAATGTTTTTGGTCAAATGATGAGATATCTCTCGAATATTAAGGGGCTGCAGAAAGGGTGGGGGGGTTGGAATTAGGGTTGCCTTTCAAAATGGCGCCCGATCTCTCGGAGCCAGTCTCGCCAGCATATTCAGCTCCCCGGTACCAGAAACATTTTGAAGTGCAGAGTCTACACATTCTCCCCTTGTCTACGTGGGTTTCCTCCGGGTGCCCCAGTTCCTTCCACAAGTCTTGTTGGGTGCCAAAAGTGAAAATGCTGGAACATCTCAGCAGGTCTTGCAGCATCTGTAAGGAGAGAAAAGAGTGAACGTTTCGAGTCCAGAGTACACTTTGTGACAAAGGGTCATCTGGACTCGAAACATTAGCTCTTTTCTCTCCTTACAGATGCTGCCAGACCGGCTGAGATTTTCTAGTATTTTCTCCAGTGGTTTCAGATTCCAGTATCCGCAGTAATTTTCTTTTATCCAGTGCTTGTTAGGTGAATTTTCCCTCAGTGTACCGAGCAGTGTGGCGACTAGGGTATTTTCACAATAACTTAATTGCAGTGTTAATGTAAGCCTACCTGTGACACTAATAAAGGTTATTATTATTACAATGGGATTTTACTGTACAAGGCATTGGTATGGCTGTGAAGAATTTGGGGTCTACCTTGTCTAAAGTAGCTGAGGCCATGGGAGGATTGCAGTGACTATTCATAATAATACCAGAAATAAGAGATCAGAGTTATGAAGAAAGGCTACAAAGTTAAGGGTTTTACACTGAAGAGAGAAGTTTAGGGGACCCAGCAGACTTTTTCAAAATACTGTGAGTTTTGTGAGAGTAAATAGAAAACTGAATTGCCTTTAATTCACAAATAAGATGTGGAGATGCCGGCGTTGGACTGGGGTGAGCACAGTAAGAAGTCTTACAACACCAGGTTAAAGTCCAACAGGTTTGATTCAAACACGAGCTTTCGGAGCGCAGCTCCTTCCTCAGGTGAGGAATCAAACCTGTTGGACTTTAACCTGGTGTTGTAAGACTTCTTACTGTGCACAAATAAGATGTCATAGGGGCTGGGTTAGCAGGGGCTGGTTTAGCACATTGGGCTAAATCACTGGCTTTTAAAGCAGGCCAGCAGCGCGGGTTCAATTCCCGTACCAGCCTCCCCGAACAGGTGCCAGAATGTGGCGACTAGGGGCTTTTCACAGTAACTTCATTTGGAGCCCACTTGTGACAATAAGTGATTATCATTTTCATTTTCATTGGGTGAGGCTTACATGAAAAGAATGGATGAAGAAATTCAACAATTTGTTGAGGGGCTGATGAGAACATGTTTTTTGAGGCAGGGATTATAAAATTTGTTGTGTATCTGGAAATGTGTTTTGCTGGTTATGCATCACGTGATGTGTAGTGATGTCAGCAAAGTGCGCGGGCTTTGGGCAGATCACCATCTTGGGTTGTGTTTTACAAGAATCCAGAGTGTGGTCACCTTTTCCCTTTACAGCATCAAAAAAAAATAGAGAAAACTGGCAATGAGGACCAAGATAGAAAAATTGCTGGATAGAAGATTTTCGTCAGCTAACAGTGGAACGGCATTGGGAGCAATGGAAGATTCTCGAGACCGGACTTGCACATACACAGAAGTGGGCACAGCATTGCCACCGATGCGAAGGTTTTAAAAACATTTTTGGACAGTAACTGTGAGTAAGTAGACCAACAGTCAGGGAAGACTTGCTTGCGTTGAAGTGAATGGGGTCTGGGATGCAAGGGCCGCTCATGTGGCAAAGCTACATGGGCTGTGGGGAACTGGGTTTTTGAAGTCTGTGACAGGCTGCGACTCGGGTAAAAAGTCAAAAAACTCAAGACATAAAAAGTGACAGATTTCCCAGTTGCTTGTTCAAGGCATTGTTCGTGCCATACTTTTGAATATATTCGGGGGGGTGGAAGTGTACACCCGAGGAGCCGGGATCCAAAAATGGCAGGAGAATTGGGCACTATGGATGTGTTTGATGAAGATTATGAAACATGGAATTCATATGAAGAAAGATTCCAAATGTTTTTAATAGTTAATCAGACACCAGAGGATCTAAAGGTCGCCGCATTTCTCACATCAGTTGTCCAGAAAACATTTATGCTGCTGCAGAATCCTGTTCACCAGCAAAATCAGGAAACAAGTCCTTCAATGAATTAATGAAAATCTTAGAGCGATATTTCTCCCCTAAACCATTATTGATTGCAGAAAGTTTCCGATTCCGCTGCCACAGTCAGAAAGAAGCTGAAAGAAAGTTTATAGCATCTTTAAGACAATTAGCTAGATGTTCTGAATTTGGTACAGCACTTGATGCTACTCTTTGAGACAGACTGGTTTGTGGTTACACAGTGAAACAAGAGGAATCTGCTTACTGTAAGTGATTTAACTCTGAATGCTGCTGTGGAAGTTACCACATCTGTGGAGCTTGCTACGAGAGATGCTTCACAGATAGGGTCTGGAACGAAGATCCACAAAGATACAACCATGTCATGCACAGCTAAGAAACTCAGTGGGGGAATGCTGGAGTAAATCAAGTACATGTGAGATCAGTTAGGGGTAATAAGGGCCACATTGCCAAGGAAGTGCAAAAAGAATAATACAAGTAACAATCTAGTTGTGTCTACAATTTAGTGGATGAAACTCAAGATCACTAAAATGACAGCAAAACCGAGCCACAGCAAGAAATAGTTGCAAGATGTTTTGTCAATGCAGGGAAATTTTTGGGCATATCCATAAATTGAAGGTTATGAAATTAAAATGGAATTGGATACGGGTGCAATAATATCGCTGATACCTGAGACAATTTATCAATAAAAGCTGAGGCATCTGCCTTTAAAATCATCAAATGTGATTGTAAGGACATACACTGAAGAGATTGCATCATTAAAAGGATGCATTATGATGAAAGTAGAAGCAAATGGGCAAGCAGCGAAGTTGCCACTTCACATTGTCCATGGAAACATTCCTGCTCTATTTGGCAGAGCATGATTGGCTAAGATTAGGCTTAACTGGGATAGAGTAATTCAAGTAGTGGATTCAAAGAGCAACTTGCAACAACTTCTGAAGAAGTACGAGAAGCTGTTCGGTGATTCACTAGGCTCTATGACTAAAGTTGAAATAGACATCAAACCAGACCGGCAGCATGGTAGCATAGTGGTTAGCACTGTGGCTTCACAGTGCCAGGGTCCCAGGTTCGATTCCCTGCTGGATCACTGTCTGTGCAGAGTCTGCACGTTCTTCTTGTGTCTGCATGGATTTCCTCCGGGTGCTCCGGTTTCCTCCCACAGTCCAAAGACATGCAGGTTAGGTGGATTGGCCATGCTAAATTGCCCTTAGTGTCCAAAAAGGTGAGGAGGGGTTATTGGGTTACGTGGATAGGGTGGAAGTGAGGGCTTAAGTGCGTCATTGCAGACCCGATGGGCCGAATGGCCTCCTTCTGCATTGTATGTTCTATGTTCAGACAGCACACCCAAATGTCTCAAAGCTGGAACCCTACCAAATGCCATCAAACCGAAAGTTGAATAAGAACTAGTCAGATTAGTAAGGATAGGAGTCATCGACCCTGTTGCTTCCAATGATTGGGTGACACCGACCGTTTATATATGAAAACGGGATGGCTCAGCGAGAATTTGTGGAATTTTAAAACTAATTAACCCAGTTATGTGCACAGATCATTATCCACTGCCGCTGACTTGCTAGACTTTCTGGAGGATAGAAATTCAATAAAATTTATCTTTCACAGGCACATCTGCAAATCAATGTGGCTGCCAAATGACAGCCACTTCTCACCATAGTAACGCACAAAGGTCTGTTTTGTTACAGAAGACTTCCTGGAATAAAGGTAAGGTAAAGTCATCATAGTCCGAGGCAACCTTCGGCTGCTTTCACCTTTGAGGGGGAGACTGACTGGTAGTGATTTAACCTGAGGATCACTGCACCTCAGATGAAGGGCGGGCCTTCATGAATAACCTCAGCTGGTACGGGAATTGAACCCACACTGCTGGCCTTGCTCTGCATCACAAACCAGCTGCCTTGCCAACTGAGCGAAATGGATAAAGGTATACCTTTTTTGGCAGCTGGTAGATTGCAAAGATGGTCATTAATATGGTCGGCATAGTATCGCAAGTCAGAGTAGCATGCAAATGCTGATGCTTTATCACAAGCATGACCCTGAAAAACATTGAATCAATATTTAGTGATTCTTGCTCATGGATAGTGCACCTATGACTTCATCTAAATCTCAAAGATATACAAGAACCAATCCAGTACGGGGGAGGTGATGTACTGGGTCCAAAAAGAAATGTTGCCAGTAGTTCCTAAGAAAACTCCAGGCTTCACACAAAGTCTTGATGTGACAGTATAGAATGGAGTTCTGTTGTGGGGAATCTATGAGGTTATTCCTCCATACTTAAGTAGTAGAGTGCTTGATCAGCTGCATGAGGGACAACCTGGTCTGGTGAAGATTCAAGAATTGGTACCAAGTTATTTTTGGTTGCAAGGATTAGACCCTCAAAATGAAGAAAACATTGGGAAATGCCAATCTTGTGCAAAACCAGGGAACACTCTACCATTCCCTAATATTGACTGGAATCTCCTTCTTGCAAATGGTTTGGGTGGAGTATATTTTGTCAGGTGTGTACAGGAAGGATTCCGGACTCAATATGTAGATAGGCCGACCAGGGTGGGAGGCCATATTGGATTTGGTGTTAGATATCTCGGGGTGGGAGAGCATTTTGGTGACAGTGAACACAACTCCTTGACCTTTACCATATCATGGAGAGGGCTAGGAACAGACAGTATGGGAAGGTATTTAATTGGGGGAGGGAAAATTATACTGCTATTAGACAGGAGCTGAGGAGCATAAAGCGGGAACAGTTGTTCTCGGGGAACAGTAATGCAGGGGTTGTTTAAGGAGTACTTGCTGCAAGTGCTGGATGGTTTTGTCCCACTGAGATGAGGAAGGAATGGTAAGGTGAAGGAGCCTTGGATGACAAGAGAAGTGGAGCTTCTAGTCAAGAGGAAGAAGGAAGCATATGTAAGGTTGAGGAAGCAAGGATCTGGCATGGCTCTAGAGGGTTACAAGGTGGCCAGAAAGGAACTCAAAAATGGACTTAGGAGAGCTAGAAGAGGGCATGAAAAAGCCCTGGTGGGAAGGATTAGGGAAAACCCCAAGGCGTTCTACACTTATGTGAAAAATACAAAGATTATCAGAGTGAGAGTAGGGCCGATCAGGGATAGTGGAGGGAACTTGTGTCTAGAGTCTGAGGAGACAAGGGAGGCCCTAAATTAATATTTTGCTTCTAATTTGAATGCTGAATACAGGGTTAAAGGCAGGATTCTTGGAAGTGTGGAGGAACAGAGGGATCTTGATGTCTACGTACATAGATCCCTCAAAGTTGTCACCCAGGTTGATAGGATTGTTAAGAAGGCATATGGTGTGTTGGCTTTCATTAACAGGGAGATTGAGTTTAAGAGCTGCAAGGATTTGCTGCAGCTTTATAAAACCTTCGTTAGACCACACTTGGAATATTGTGTCCAGTTCTGGTCGCCTCATTATAGGAAGGATGTGGATGCTTTGGAGAGGGTACAGAGGAGATTTACCAGGATGCTGCCTGGACTGGAGGGCATGTCTTATGAAGAAAGGTTGAGGGAGCTAGGGCTTTTCTCACTGGAGCGAAGAAGGCAGAGAGGTGACTTGATAGAGGTGTATAAGGTGATGAGAGACATGGATAGAGTGGATAGCCAGAGACTTTTCCCCAGGGCGGAAATGGCTGTCACAAGGGGACATCATTTTAAGGTGATTGGAGGAAGGTATAGGGGAGATGTCGGAGGTAGGTTCTTTACACAGAGAGTGGTGGGTGCGTGGAATGCACTGCCAGCAGAGGTGGTGGAGTCAGAGTCATTAGGGACATTTAATCGACTCTTGGGCAGGCAATAAATTGAAGGGTTGTAGGTTAGGTTAATCTTAGATTAGGTTAGGTCGGCACAACATCGTGGGCCGAAGGGCCTGTACTGTGCTCTACTGTTCTATGTTCTACATTCTATGTTCTATTACATCCATGGAATTGGCCAAAACAGTCATGGCAGATAACACACATTGATTATGCTGGTCCACTAGAGGGGCACATGTTCTTAGTGATTGTGGACACACACTTGAAATGGCCAGAAGTCGTGATACTGAAGTCAACGACTCAGCGGACCATCTAGGAACTAAATATAGGGAAGATTCAGAACATCATACAGATTACCAGTGATAACGGTACACAGATTACTTCAAGGACTTTTTAGGACTACTTGAAAGGGAACAGTACACACCATATCAAGTACACACCATATCATCCAGCAACAAATGAATTATTTTAATCTTTTGTGCAATCATGAAATAAACACTATATCAAAGCATTGAAGGAGCAGGGACAATTATCAAGAAGAGTAAACACATTTCTAATATCTTATCAGAACACTGTACATGCTACCAGGCAAAGTTCACCAGCAATGCTGTTGTTCAAGAGGAAAGTATGAACACAGTTTGATTTGTTAACTCCACCTGATACTTCAGAGATTGTCAAATGACAACAACAAACACAAATTGCTAGGAGGGAGAACATTTCTAAACAGTGAGAGAGAGTGTGTTAGCTCGGAATTACACCACTGAGGAGAAATGGGTACCAGCTATGATCCTAGCAAAGACAGGTCCAATATCATACACCGTACAGACAGACGATGAAAGTGTTTGGTGACATCATGCTGATCAGTTACTTGCTGATCAACCTCCTCATCACCAGCATTATTTATCAATGTCATGCAGTTTAAATAATTGAAAGAACATGCACAGCACATCCTGAGTTTCCATGGAACCACTGGCAGAAGTATGAAATAAGTAAATTATACCTTGTTATACATTCAAATATGCTGAAGAAATCTACTTGGGTTCAGCAGTGTCAGTCATTCCATTCAGTGGGCTAGCTGCCTGCGTTTGTTCTCACAGAAGCAGCTTACCTTGTATCTACGAGACGGAACAAAAATCTAATGAGTGTGTACCATCTGCAAGATGCACTGCAGCACTTAAAGCTCCTTCAACAGCACCTCCTAAACCCACAACGTCTACCACCCTGAGGGAACACCACCACCGACAAGCTGTCCTCCAAGTAACTCACCATTCTGACTTGGAAATATATAGCCATTCCTTCACTGTTCTAGATCAAAATTCTTGAACTTCCTAACAGCACTGTGGGTGTACCTACACCACTTGGACTACAGCGGTTGAAGAAGACAGCTCACCACCACCTTCTCAAGGGCAGTTAAGGATGGGCAATAAATGTTGGCCTCATGGCATCCACATCCCATGAACAAATAAAATAAACATGCATTTGGCTTGTGATTTGGAGATTTTTGTTTCTTAAGCAAGTGTCGTACCGAAACCTCCCTGAAGGGAGAGGGAGACTAAGTTCATTTGGTTAAATTTGTTCGCTGTTATATTCTGCAGTCAGTGAAATGTATCAAACACTTAGTATGATGAAAGCCACTTGGCATAATGAGTTCACTTCTGTTTGCATACCATTACAATAAGAAAGATCAAGCATGCTAGCTCGCATTATCAGCCCTTGAAGTAAACCTCAAACGTTCCCTGAGGTTCTCAGATTGAAGACTGTCTGACTGACTTGCTCATGCTTTTGTCCAGATTTTAAAAACATTTTTTCTCCCATCACCCACAATAGAGTTTGCGAACAAAATAGTACTAAATGTTTTCTTTCTTGACTAGACTTTGGTAGGGAATTGCCCTTTTGTTAGGATCTGTGCAAAGCTGCTGTCCATCCTGCATTTAAATAATCTCTTGTCTGCCTGTGGATGGCACGTGCAGATGCAAGTAGCATTCTATTTTCCCTTTTATAATGACCATTATATTCTGTCAGTTACATCAATTCATAACCCATTATTAATCTTCAGGAGAGCAAGTGATCACAATCATAGACATCTCTAAAATTCTATTCCCTATTCTGCCTCACTAATTGGATAATGTGAAACAATAACAGCAATAATCCCTTTGAGTCATCCAAACACGAAACGTTAGCTCCGTTCTCTCTCCAGAGATGCTGCCAGACCACCTGAGGTTGTTCAGCATTTTCTGTCTTTGTTCCATAAACATGAGGCCACCCAAAACGTTGTTGCCCATGTGTTAACTTGTGTCAAGATCTGTTTACCTATCACCTCTGTGTTTCGCTGACCGACATTGATTCTGGCCAAGCAATGTTCAATTTTAAAATTCTCATCCTTATTTCCCCCGGCAAGCATGTGATGCGGGAAGGCGGGCAAGAGAGTCGGATGGGATAGTTACGGGTGCTGCTTGTAAAAAGGCAGTGATGAAGGCTTCAATGGGTCCTTTGGAGGATGCCAAGAGAGCCTCAGAGGGAGTCAAGTCTGTAATGGTGGCAGGATGGTAGTAAGGCCAGAATTATTGTCTTTTGGTGAGGAGAAAATGAAAAGTCTGAGATGAAACATGGTGATGTAAGACACACTCCAGCACAACAATTTTACCAGGACATCAATGTCTCTAAAATTGAATCCAAATGTGAAGCTTTTATTGACATTTTTGTTCATACTTTAAGTCAAATATATGAGTTCAACTTAGCTACAAAAGGCTAACCCGTAAGATTTATTATGATCAAAGTCTTTAGTTACTGGATTGTGTTTTAAATATTTATTAATTCTAATAGCTATTGACAATTTTATTTCTCAACCAGGGTGTCTGCCTCGTGTCATTGCTAGCGTTCTTGTTTCTAGCCAATTCTGGATTCTCCAGTTTTCAACAGTCCATCATAGGTTCATAAGATATAGGAGCAGAACTAGGCCATTTGGTCCATTGAGTCTGCTCCGCCTTCAATCATGGCTGATCTCATCCTGGCCTTAACGCCACCATCCTGCCCGTTTGCCCATCCTTAACTGCCCTTGAGAAGGTGGTGGTGAGCTGTCTTCTTCAACCGCTGTAGTCCAAGTGGTGTAGGTACACCCACAGTGCTGTTGACCCGTTACCAATAAAAAATCTGTCCAGCACCTCCTTAAATTTACTCACTGCCCCTGCATCCACCGCACTCGGGGTTGGCGAATTTTACAGATTCACAACCCTTTGGGAGAAGTAGTTTCTCCTCAACATTTTAAATTTGCTACCTCTTATCCTAAGACTATATAGTAAAAATGTCCTGTGGCATTTTATTATATTAAAGTATTCATTAATGCAGGTTTTGTGGTTGTGTCAGATGGTTGTGAGTTCAAGCCCCACTCCAATAATAATAATAATCTTTATTGTCACAAGTAAGCTTACATTAACACTGCAATGAAGTTACTGTGAAAAGTCCCTGGTAGCCACATTCTGGCGTCTGTTCGGGTACACGGTGGGAGAATTCAGAAATGTCCAAATTACATAACTGCACGTGTTTCGGGACTTGTGGGGGAAACCGGAGCACCCGGAGGAAACACACGCAGACACGGAGACCGTGCGGACTCCGCAGTTACCCAAGCCAGGAATCGAACCTGGGACCCTGAAGCAACAGTGCTAACTACCATGCTTCTGTGCCGCGCCAAGCACTTGAGCACATAATTTAGGTTGGCACTTGTATGCAGGACTGATGGAGTGCTACACTATAAGAGGTACTATTTGTTAATGATCTGTTAATATTGTTAAGATTTCTAGGTGAAGGACATTGTTTAATTAAGTATTTTAATAGGGGACAGCTGGGTTCTTGGGTAGAGAGGACAGTTAAGTCTGAACAAAGTCAATAAACTCTCTTGATGAAGAAAAGTTCTGTGTCTTGGTATTGATGTCATTAACCGTTTGGAGCGGGTTAGCATTATCTTTTGAATGAGACATGAAACCAACGCCCTGTCTGTCCTCAGATTGACATAAAACATCTTGTGACACTATTCAAAGAAGAACATGGAGTTCTCTTGGTGTCATGAGCCAACATTTATCCCTCAACCAATGCCTAAAATAGATGATCTAGTCATTTATCTCCTGGCTGATTGTGGGAGCTTGCTCTATGCAAATTTGCTGTTGTACATGACAACAGTGAGTACACATCAAAAAAAATTCTTAGCTGTAAAGTGCTTTGCGGTGTCCTGAGATCGTGAAAGGCGCTTTATAAATTCAAATATATCTTCTTTTTTTTCATCCTGATCTTATTCTGATTTTCTTAAAACACGAGCTTTATATAATCACACCTTGATTTAGTTTACCGTTCCAGTCCAATTACTCATGCTTCTAATGTCACAGTGACATGAAGTGCCTATTTTTGTGACTGATGTAGGATGGTCTGTGGTTTTCAGCACAATTAGTTTTTGTTTGGAGTTTGAGTGTAATACCCCCTGTTTTTTTTTAAAGAAAAGTTTCCTTTGTTGTCTGTCCTCCTTCCTGCACAATGACTATAATGATATATTTAGATCATGCTTGATGATATCAGCACCACACTTGCTTATATTGGTTTGTGGAGTATTTAATATAATTTGACAGTTAAGAGCACAACAGAAGCTGTGTAGTGTGACTGAATCACATAACATTAAACCACTGGGACTGAAAGTTAGTTCATAAACATTCTGAAGAGAATTGGCACTGTTTCTGTACCTCAGGTTACCTAAGAGGATAGAAACTGCTAAGGAGATTTTTGTTTTAAAATTCCTACTTATTAAAAACTGCCGTATCACTTATTTTTGGCCTTGGTACAAAATGTCCTGTCTTCTCACAGTTATAAATAGATTTACAGAGAAAAAAATTATATATTGAAGACTGCCCTTTAGATATGTATTACAGACTTGAAGCACTTAACTCAAAAGGGAAAAAATAGACTTTTTAATGGGTTTGACTAAATGCCCAATTGAATGTTGCATAGACCAGCTTTTTAACTGTAAACACATCAAAGTCATAACCTTTTGAGATAATAAAGAAGCATCATAAATTCTAGAGATCGGAAGTAAAAAGAAAAGATTCCAGGAGTTAACAGTTTATCATCTGGAAGGAAAGTTAGGTTAATGTTTGATTGGGATCCTTTATCACATGAGTCACAGCCAGACTGGAGGAATGCCCTGTACAGGGCTGATATGGGTAAGTCAGGATATGTCAAGAAAGCAAAGAGGAGAAAGGGAAAGACATCAAATCTATTTACTGGTTTAATCTGACAACAGATATTTCAATACTCATGTTCATCCCATATACAAAAGTTGGATATCATGGAGATGCTTATTGTCAAAGTATCAGAAGACATTTAGCAGTCTGTTTAATTCAGCAAGATTAAATTTGTGTAATCAGGAAATGCTTTCAAATTCATAAGAATATAGATTTGGAAAGCAGAGAGTAAACAATTGTATATGTACTAACAGATCTCCCATTCTCTTGTTCAAGAGAGTCATAGTTACTCCAGAGCAAGTTTTGGGGTGGGGCTAGGGTGGTGTTTGCATCTCTCCTTTGAAAGGATTTAAAAAGAGATCACCCCAAACAGTGAATTAGGAATAATTTTTATTGATTCTTGGGAAATAAATAATATTTACCTTACCAAACAATACATGCATGTAATATGGGGGAGCAACTCAATTTCTGTTATTGCAAGCGTGACATGATAGATAAAGCCATAAACCGTGTAATTAATATTAATTAAAGGACATCAAATAAATGTTTAATACTTTCATTCAGCTCCTTCCTAAAAAACAACCTGGAGACTCATCTCGATATGTAAGATTCATTAGGTGCTAACCTTTAGCGTACTTGAATCATCTTACATTCAATAATCTATATTATGTTATCAGTTGTGCAAACTAACTAACTAAATAGAGCTAGCTAAGGTCGACTGGGAGCAAAGACTTATGGTGAAACAGTTGAGGAACAGTGGAGAACCTTCCAAGCGATTTTTCACAGTGCTCAGTAAAGGTTTATACCAACAAAAAGGAAGGACAATAGGAAGAGGGAAAATCGACCATGGATATCTAAGGAAATAAGGGAGAGTATCAAATTGTAGGAAAAAGCATACAAAGTGGCAAAGATTAGTGGGAGACTAGAGGACTGGGAAATCTTTAGGGGGCAATAGAAAACTACTAAGAAAGCTATAAAGAAAAATAAGATAGATTATGAGAGTAAACTTGCTCAGAGTATAAAAACATAGTAAAACTTTCTACAAATATATAAAACAAAAAAGAGTATTCCTTTAGAGGATGAGAAGGGAGATTTAATAATGGGAGATGAGGAAATGGCTGAGGAACTGAACAGGCTTTTTGGGTCAGTCTTCACAGTGGAAGACACAAATAACATGCCAGTGACTGATGGAAATGAGGTAATGGCAGGTGAGGACCTTGAGATGATTGTTATCACTAAGGAGGTAGTGATGGGCAAACTAATGGGGCTAAAGGTAGACAAGTCTCCTGGCCCTGATGGAATGCATCCCAGAGTGCTAAAAGAGATGGCTAGTGCACTAGTGATAATTTACGAAAATTCACGAGACTCTGGAGTGGTCCCGGCGGATTGGAAATTAGCAAACGTGACACCACTGTTTAAAAAAGGAGGTCGGCAGAAAGCGGATAATTATAGGCCAGTTAGCTTAACTTCGGTAGTAGGGAAGATGCTGGACTCTATCATCAAGGAAGAAATAGCGAGGCATCTGGATGGAAATTGTCCCATTAGGCAGATGCAGCATGGGCTCATAAAGGGCAGGTAATGCCCTTTTTTTGAGGACATTACCAGTGCGGTAGATAACAGGGAGCCAATGGATGTGGTACATCTGGATTTCCAGAAAGCTTTTGACAAGGTGCCACACAAAAGGTTGCTGCATAAGATAACGATGCATAGCCTTAAGGGTAAAGTAGTAGCATGGATAGAGGATTGGTTAATTAATAGAAAGCAGAGTGGGGATTAATGGGTGTTTCTCTGGTTGGCAATCAATAGCTCGTGGTGTCCCTCAGGGATCAGTGTTGGGCCAACAATTGTTCACAATTTACATTGATGATTTGGAGTTGGGGACCAAGTGCAATGGTCCAAGTTTGCAGACGACACAAAGATGAGTTGTAAAGCAAAAAGGGCAGAGGATACCAGAAGTCTGCAAAGGGATTTGGATAGGTTAAGTGAATGGGCTAGGGTCTGGCAGATGGAATACAATGTTGACAAATGTGAGGTTATCCATTTTGGTAGGAATAACAGCAAATGGGATTATTATTTAAATGGTAAGATATTAAAACATGCTGCTGTGCAGAGAGACCTGGGTGTGCTAGTGCATGAGTCACACAAAGTTGGTTTACAGGTGCAACAGGTGATTAAGAAGGCAAATGGAGTTTTGTCCTTCATTGCTAGAGGGATGAAGTTTAAGACTAGGGAGGGTATGCTGCAGTTGTATAAGGTGAGGCCACAGCTGGAGTATTGTGTTCCGTTTTGGTCTCCTTACCTGAGAAAGGACGTACTGGCGTTGGAGAGTGTGCAGAGGAGATTCACTAGGTTAATCCCAGAGCTGATGGGGTTGGTATACGAGGAGAGGTTGAGTAGACTGGGACTGTACTCGTTGGAATTTAGAAGAATGCAGGGGGATCTTATAGAAACATATAAAATTATGAAGGAAATTGATAGGATAGATGCGGGCAGCTTGTTTCCATTGAATTTACATAGATGATTTGGAGTTGGGGACCAAGTGCAATGGTCCAAGTTTGCAGACGACACAAAGATGAGTTGTAAAGCAAAAAGGGCAGAGGATACCGGAAGTCTGCAAAGGGATTTGGATAGGTTAAGTGAATGAGCTAGGGTCTTGGGGTGAAAGCAGAACTAGGGGGCATAACCTAAAAAAAGGGGAAGTAGATTTCGGACTGAGTTTAGGAGGAACCTCTTCACCCAAAGGGTTGTGAATCTATGGAATTTCTTGCCCAGTGAAGCAGTTGAGGCTATTTAATTAAATGTTTTTAAGGTAATGATAGATAGTTTTTTGAAGAATAAAGGGATTAAGCGTTATGGTGTTCGGGCGGGAAAGTGGAGCTGAGTCCACAAAAGATCAGCCATGATCTCATTGAATGGCGGAGCAGGCTCGAGGGGCCAGATGGCCTACTTCTGCTCCTAGTTCTTATGTTCTTATTATGAATCATTTTACATTAAATAATCTATATTATGTTATCAGTTGTGCAAACTTACCTCCCATTTTAACACAAGCAATTAACTACTGAGTGAATGAGACAGCAAAGTGATGAACAAATGTCCTTATTAACACAATTATAAAAATATCATTAACACTATCTCAATACTGAACACTAAAGAGCACATAAAGTGCTTCAGAATATGTTACTCACAGAATTAGTAACCCTGGGGGTACAAAAGAAGTTTAAGTATATCATAATAACAACTATCTGCTGGGAGTTATTTGGTTCAAAACATAATTTCTCTCAATGTCCAAGTTTGAGATAAAGTTCTCAAGGTCAAGTGTAGAGTCCTTGTACAGCTGTTTAAGGTACCAAATATGTTTAAACTCTAGCTTCAGTTATTGCTGTTAAACTCATAACTTTTAACAATACGACTCCTACCGATCAATCCCCCGACCGCACTTTGGAAATCAGACCATAGGACGGTGCTCCTTTTCCCAGCATACAAACAGAAACTCAAGCGGGAGAATCCAGCTCAGGAGGTGGTGCAGTGCTAGTCCGAGGAAACAGAAGAGCTCCTACGTGACTGCTTGGAGACGACGGATTGGCCCATATTTAAGAACTCAGCGACTAGCTTAAATCAGTATGCTGCAACCTTCACAGACTTCATCAGTAAATGTGTGGACAGCTGCGTGCCAAAGAAGGCAGTGCGTACGTTCCCCAACTGGAAACCATGGCTCAATCGGGAGATTGATTCCCTGCTGAAGGGCAGAGTCCTGAATGTCTGAGGCATTCAAATCAGGCGACCCTGACCTATGCAAGAAATCCAGGTACGACGTCCGCAAAGCCATCCAAGATGCCAAGAGAGAATATCAGACCAAGCTACAGTCACAGACTAACGTTACAGACTCTCAGCGCTGTGGCAAGGCTAAACAAGATAATGGGCTACAAAGCGAAGCCGAGCAGTATCTCCAGCAGCAGCGCACCCCTCCCCGATTAACTCAATGCATTCTATGCTCGGTTTGAGCAGGAAACCAACGATCCGCTGTAGAGTGCCTCAGCAGCCCATAGTACACCCATACCCACCATCACAGCTTCCAAAGTCAGATTGGCTTTCCTGAAAGTGAACTCTCGGAAGGCGACGGGTCCAGACGGGATCCCTGGTCATGCACTCAGAGCCTGCATGGACCAGCTGACAGATGTGTTCCTACTCCGCTCTGAGATCTCCACCTGCTTCAAGAAGACCACCATCACACCGGTGCCAAAGAAGAACCAGGCAACGTGCTTCAATGACGACCATCCGGTGGCCCTGACTTCAGTCGGAATGAAGTGCTTCGAGAGCTTGATCATGAAACGCATCACCTCCATACTCCAAGAATGCCTTGATCCACTGCAATTCGCATACCATCGCAATCGGTCCACAGCAGACGCCATCTCCCTGGCCTATTAGCTCATCCCGAGAGCATCTCGGCAACAAGGACTCCGACATCAGACTCTTATTTATTGACTACAGCTCCGCCTTCAACACCATAATCCCAGCCAAGCTCATATAAAATCTCTAAAACCTCGGACTTGGCTCTCCACTCTGCAACTGGATCCTCGACTTTCTAACCCACAGATCACAATCAGTAAGAATAAACAACAACACCTCCTCCACAATAGTCCTCAATACCGGAACCCGCAAGGCTGTGTACTTAGCCCCCAACTATACTCCCTGTACACACACGACTGCGTGGCAAAATTTGGTTCCAACTCCATCTACAAGTTTGCTGACGATACGACCCTAGTGGGCCGGATCTCGAATAATGAGTCAGAATACAGGAGGGAAGTTGAGAACCTAATGGAGTGGTGCAGCGACAACAATCTATTCCTCAATGCCGGCAAAACTAAAGAGCTGGTCATTGACTTCCAGAAGTACTGCACACACCCCTATCAGCATCAACAAGGTGGAGATGGTTAGCAGTTTCAAATTCCAAGGAATACACATCTCCAAAAATCAGTCCTGGTCCACCCACGTCGATGCTACCACCAAGAAAGCACAACAGTGCCCATACTTCCTCCGGAGACTAAGGAAATTCAGCATGCCCACATTGACTGTATCTACACCACCCGCTGCCTGGGGAAAGCGGGCAGCATAATCAAAGACCCCTCCCACCAGGCTTACTCACTCTTCCATCTTCTTCCATCGGGCAGGAGATACAGAAGTCTGAGAACACGCACAAACAGACTGAAAAACAGCTTCTTCCCCGCTGTTACCAGACTCCTAAATGACCCTCTTATGGACTGACCTCATTAACACTACATCATGTATGCTTCATCCGATGCCGCTGTTATGCAGTTACATTGTATTATGTATTATGTATTTTCTTTTATTTCCTTTTCCTTTCATGTACTTAATGATCTGTTGAACTGCTCGCAGAAAAATACTTTGCACTGTACCTCGGTACACGTGCCAATAAACAAATCCAATCCAATCCAATCCTGGACCTCATGCAACCTTCACCTTGCTGGGCTCTCACTAGTCAGGTATGTTCCTACTGGTGATGTGAGTGTGACAAGTTTCCATCCTTACACATGATATCCAACCCCTTTGTCTTTTTTTCCAACCTTCTGCATATTTTGATGTATCTCAAGTATGGGCCAGTTACAGTGTTCAGGGAAATTAAATAATTTCACAACAGGTGACAAACTTTGAAATGATGTGGAGATGCCGGCGTTGGATTGGGGTGAGCACAGTAAGAAGTCTTACAACACCAGGTTAAAGTCCAACAGGTTTGTTTCAAACACGAGCTTTCGGAGCACTGCTCCTTCCTCAGGTGAATGGCGAGGTATGTTCCAGAAACATTTATATAGACAAAGTCAGAGATGCCGGACAATGCTTGGAATGCGAGCATTTGCAGGTAATCAAATCATTACAGATCCAGAGATAGGGATAATCCCAGGTTAAAGAGGTGTGAATTGTCTCAAGTCAGGGCAGTTGGTAGGATTTTGCAATTCCAGGCCAGATGTTGGGGGGGGTTGAATGTAATGTGACATGAATCCAAGATCCCGGTTGAGGCTGCACCCATGCGTGCGGAACTTAGCTATAAGTTTTTGCTCGGCAATTCTGCGTTGTCGCGTGTCCTGAAGACCGCCTTGGAGAACGCTTACCCGGAGATCAGAGGCTGAATGCCCTTGACTGCTGAAGTGTTCCCCGACTGGAAAGGAACATTCCTGCCTGGTGATTGTCGCACGATGCCCGTTCATTCGTTGTCGCAGCTTCTGCATGGTCTCGCCAATGTACCACGCTTCGGGACATCCTTTCCTGCAGCGTATGAGGTAGACAACATTGGTCGAGTCGCACGAGTATGTGCCACGTACCTGGTGGGTGGTGTTTCCACGTGTAATAGTGGTATCCATGTCGATGATCTGGCACGTCTTGCAGAGATTGCCCTGGCAGGGTTGTGTAGTGTCGTGGTCGCTGTTCTGAAGGCTGGGTAATTTTCTGCAAACAATGGTTTGTTTGAGGTTGCTCCTCCTCCTCCTCCGTGTTGGCACCACTGCTAGTGGCTTCTCCCTCCGCCTCCTCCACCAGGGCATCTCCCCTCTGCATCGCGATGTTGTGCAGCGCACAGCAGACCACAACAATGCGAGCGACCCTGTCGGCCTGGTACTGCAGGGCCCCTCCGGAGCGGTCCAGGCACCTGAATCTCATCTTCAGGAGACCAAAGCAGCGCTCCACCACACCCCTGGTTGCTGCATGGGCCTCATTGTAAAGGGTCTCCGCATTGGTCTGAGGCCTCCGTATGGGCGTCATCAGCCACGACCTCAGTGGATAACCCCTGTCGCCCAGCAACCAGCCCCTCAGCCGGTGGGGGCCGTCCCTCAAACAGAGCAGGGATGAACGACTGCGCAAGAATGTACGCATCATGCACACAGCCAGGGAACCTAGCGCACACGTGCATGATCTTCAGGTGGGGGTCGCATACCACCTGGATATTCATGGAGTATGTCCCCTTCCTGTTAGTGAACACCTCCCTGTTGCCTGCAGGCGGGCGCATGGGGACGTGAACACAATCAATGACCCCCTGCCCCATCGGTATCCCGGCCACGTTGGCAAATCCACGAGCTCGTGAATCTTGACTTGCTCGGTCCTCGGGAAAGGCGATGTAGCGGTCGGCGATGGCATACAGGGCGTCGGTCACATCCCGGATGCACCTGTGCACCGACGCCTGGGTAATCCCGGAGAGGTCCCCACTCGGAGACTGAGAAGGAACCGGTAGCATAAAAGTTCAGTGCCACCGTCACCTTGACGGCAACCGGGATCGCGTGTCCTCTTCCCGTTCCACGTGGGGCGAGGTGCGCCACGAGGTGACAGATATGTGTCACCGTCTCTCTGCTCAACAGGAGTCTCCTCCTGCAGGTGATGTCCGGCATTGTCTGGAATGAGATCTGGGCACAGTACACCCTAGGCCTCGCTCGTCGCCTCTGGCGCCTTGGCTCCACCATCAATGTCTCCTCCTCCTCCTCACACCCATGCTGCTCGACGATGGGCCACTCCGCAGCCATTCCCTCTGCTGCTGCAGCTGCCCCTGCATGCACTGCGGGTTGTGGCTGTGGATGCTGCTGGATCTCCAACTGCAGTGCAGCGGCCCCAAACACTGCGCTGAACATAGCCGTTCGGTTTGAATACATTTTGCTCACCTACAGAAGGGTGGTGAGGGGCAGAGAAACAACATGTTAGACGGAGGTTATTTGACACCTCGGCAGCCGCCTGCCACGGGATACCTGTGTGTCCCGGTGGCCTGGTCGCGCTGCTGATACGCGGCCAGCCTAACCCCTGGTCACTTTCTGCGTCCAATGGGCAGTTAACAATGTCCTCCTCACCGGTGCGTCAGTGGGCTGTGGCCATAAGCCACAGGGCAACCAGCGGCCGTGTCCTCGTCACCATCCTGCCATAGCAGGGCCGCTGAGATGTTGCATCCGGGGGTGGACGACCCACTCCATTCCACTCACTCCCTCCCCCCCCTTTCCCCACCCCCACTACTTGCTCTCTGCCCCCCGCCACTTCTCCCTCCCTCTCTCCGCCCCCCCTCCACTTCTCCCTCCCTCTCTTCCCCCCCATTTCTCCCTCCCTCTCTCCCCCTCCCACTTCTCCCTCCCTCGACCCCCCCACTTCTCCCTCCCTCTCTCCCCCTCCCACTTCTCCCTCCCTCGACCCCCCCACTTCTCCCTCCCTCTCTCCCCCTCCCACTTCTCCCTCCCTCGACCCCCCCACTTCTCCCACCCTCTCTCCCCCCACTTCTCCCTCCCTCTCTCCCCCCTCCCACTTCTCCCTCCCCACCTCCCACTTCTCCCTCCCCACCTCCCACGTCTCCCTCCCTCTCTTCCCCTCCCTCTCTCCCCCCTCTCACTTCTCTCTCCCTCTCTCCGCCCCCCCACTTCTCCCTCCCCCGCCCACTTCTCCCTCCCTCACTCCCCCCCACTTCTCCCTCCCTCTCTCCCCCTCCCACTTCTCCCTCCCTCGACCCCCCCACTTCTCCCTCCCTCTCTCCCCCTCCCACTTCTCCCTCCCTCGACCCCCCCACTTCTCCCTCCCTCGACCCCCCCCACTTCTCCCTCCCTCTCTCCCCCCACTTCTCCCTCCCTCTCTCCCCCTCCCACTTCTCCCTCCCCACCTCCCACTTCTCCCTCCCCACCTCCCACGTTTCCCTCCCTCTCTTCCCCCTCCCTCTTCTCCCCCTCACTTCTCCCTCCCTCTCTCCCCCCTCTCACCTCTCTCCCTCTCTCCGCCCCCCCCACTTCTCCCTCCCCCTCCCACTTCTCCCTCCCTCTCTCCCCCCACTTCTCCCTCCCTCTCTCCCCCTCCCACTTCTCCCTGCTTCTCTCGACCCCCCCCACTTCTCCCTCACTCTCTCCCCCCCACTTCTTCCTCCCTCTCTCCCCCCTCCCACTTCTCCCTCCCCCCTCCCACTTCTCCCTCCCCCCCACTTCTCCCTCCCTCTCACCCGCCCCCCCTCCACTTCTCCCTCCCTCTCTCCACCCCCCCACTTCTCCCTCCCCCCCACTTCTCCCTCTCTCTCCCCCACCTCCCACTTCTCCCTCCCTCTCTTTCCCACCCCCACTTCTCCCTCCCTCTCTCCCCCTCACTTCTCCCTCCCTCTCTCCGTCCCCCCACTTCTCCCTCCCCCCTCCCACTTCTCCCTCCCTCTCTCCCCCCCACTTCTCCCTCCCTCTCTCCCCCTCCCACTTCTCCCTCCTTCTCTCGACCCCCCCACTTCTCCCTCACTCTCTCCCCCCCACTTCTCCCTCCCTCTCTCCCCCCTCCCACTTCTCCCTCCCCACCTCCCACTTCTCCCTCCCTCTCTCCCCCTCCCACTTCTCCCTCCCTCGACCCCCCCCACTTCTCCCTCCCTCTCTTCCCCCCCTCCCACTTCTCCCTCCCCCCCCCACTTCTCCCTCCCTCTCTCGACCCCCCCCACTTCTCCCTCCCTCTCCCTCCCTCTCTCCCCCTCACTTCTCCCTCCCTCTCTCCCCCCCTCCCACTTCTCTTCTCGGGGATGCCTTCCCCAGTTTTCGGAGACTCCGGGACGTTCCGCTCACCTCCTCTCTCCTAGTCAGCCAGCACGAGTGGCTGGCGACTTTTAAAAGCAGGTGTGGACGGTGACGCCGTGACATGCCGTCACAACGTCGGGACTTCGGCCCATCCGGGCCAGAGAATAGCGGGGGTGCCGGAGAATCGCCATTTTGGCTCCATCGGGCGATTCTCCGTGTTTTTGCGCGCAAAACCCGATTACAGACATTTGGCCGTTTGGGAAAATAGCGGGAGCGCGTCGGACCGGCGTCGCGTGAAAATCTGGCGCAGCCCGCTATTCTCCCAACCGCCGTGGCATCGGAGAATCGCGCCCCAGGTTTGTAACTTGAAACACAAATACTGTTTATTTCTAACAGAAATAAAGATGTAATATGCAGTAATTTCAGCTGGATAATAAACATAATAACCTACTATGAGCCCCCCCCCCCCCCACTTAACTGCCCCACTCTCTATTCACACACAACATAGGTAAACACAGAGGGGTGGAAAGGGGTAAAAATAATAAGGATTAAGGTGAAAATGATGAGAGTTCTTGCTTTTGATAATGAATTCTTTGCAAGAGGCTTCACCCCAGCTGCTGATTGATTGAACAGTGTACAATTGATGATGGTCTTCTTTTTTCTTTCTTTGTTGTTATTTACAGTACAGAAGGTGGCCATTTGGCCCATTATGGGATCCTAAAAAAGCTACCTAGGTAGCCTCATTCCCCAGCTCTATCTCTGTAGACCTCTAAATTCATCACTGTCAAATATACATCCAGCTCTCTTTTGAAACCTCCTATGGAATCCGCCTCCACCACTCTCCCAGGCAGCCCATTACAAACCCCAACAACTCTGAGTAAGGAGGTTTCTCCTCATCTCACTCCTAGCTCTCTTGCTGACCATCTTAAAATTGTGACCTCCAGTCACTGACTTCTCAACTAGTGGAAACAGAACATCCTTCTTTACCTTGTCAAAATTGTTCATAATTTTGAACACCTCTTAGTCTTCTCTGCCCCAAGGAGAACAAGTCTAATTTCTCCAATCTTTCCTTGTATGTAAACTTCCTCATTCCTGGTATGATTCGAGTAAATCTCCACACTCGGGCTTTAACATCCTTCCTTAAATAAGGTGCCCAGAACTGAACACAATAATCCAAATGTGGTCTAACCAATGATTTGTAGAGGTGTAGCAACAATTCCTTGCTTTTATACTCAACACCTCTATTTATAAACCCAAGGATCCTATAAGCTTTCTGAACAACTGTTTCAACTTGCCTGGCCACCTTCAAAGAATTATGCACTTGAACACTGAGATCCCTCTGCGTCTGTATACCCCTCAAATTTGTACCATTGAACCTGTGAAATTGTCTGCCCATGTTTCTTCTACCAAAATGCATTATCTCACATGTTGCTGCATTGGCGTTCATCTACCAGGTGTCTGCCCATTTGGCCAACTTGTCGATGTCCCTCTGAAGTCACTCAGCATCATCCTCACTAACATTCTGTTAATAGCAGAAGGATTTCTCCTAGAGAGACACTTTAGCCTTTACTAAACTGGACCTTAAACTCAAAGGTCCACTTTGAGCCAACTTCTCTCTTCAGACCCTTTGTCTCACATCAAATCCAACTTCCAGCCTGAATTTTGATCTCAATCCTTTGCCATTGCAATAAAACGATTCTGGCATGACAGTGGAGAGAGAAGTGTTCTTACACTGGATTTGTAGAGACACTTCATCAAATCAGAGCTGCCCCTTCCAGCTTCAGGACCAAAGTGAAACTAAACAACCCACCTTTATGACACTGAGAAACATTCCAGAGAAATCAGAACCCATCACCACTGGTTACCGGTAAAGCCCAGCATTTCGAGCCAGTTCATTCGCCACCGGCCAAGTCAGTCAAACTGAGTCATTACTGATCTCTCCTGCTTGAATTAAAGGCAAAGACCACACTAAAGTCACAGGTCCATTAATCATCCATGGATCAAAATTGTAATAGCAAAATTTAAAAGAAAGGGGAAAACAGGAAACAAACAGGGTCAAGCGAGAGGATCCTTACACACATGACCAAAAAAAAATAAAATTACTGCAGCTGATAATTGCTTTTACTTTTCCTACCCTTAACTAATGAACCCAGGAAAGAGGAAGGAACTCCAGGCGAGCTTTGACTGACTATCTACCAGGAAGGCGGTACGCCAATTAAGGCGAGCAAAGGGGGCAGTTTACAAGCATGGAGAGAAGGCCGGCCATATATTGACGGGTCAGCTCCTTAGGGAGGCTGCGGCAAGGGAAATTGTCCGGGTGCGGGACAGGGCAGGGACGTTGGTGGTAGCTCCAGATCAGATCAACAAGGTCTTTAAGGAATTCTATGAGAGGTCAGAGCCACCTGGAGGAGGCCGGGAGGTGCAGGAATTTCGAGATGGGCTGAGTATCCGAGGTTGGGGAAGGGGGACAGGGCTACATAGAGGGGGCAATAATGAAGCAGGAGATAAAAGATGCGATTGGGAGGAGTAAGTCGGGAAAGGCTGGATGGGTTTCCGGTGGAATATTATAATAAAATTCAAAAATAAGCTGGTACTACTGATGGTGGGAAGTTTGAGGAGGCGATAGGGAAGGGGGTTTTACCACAAACTTTGGGGCAGGCATCGATTTCTCTGTTACTTAAGAAAGATAAGGATCCGACGGTTTGATCGGGTAGAATGGGGGTACTTGATGGCAGTTCTGGAGCAGTTTGGAATTGGACCCAGATTTGTGGACTGTGTAAAGCTATTATATAAGGAGCCGAGGGCCAGTGTGCGCACAAGTAACATCAGCTCAGAATACGTTCCTCTCCACCGTGGGACGAGGCAGGGATCTCCTATGTGCCCCCTGCTGTTTGCACTTGCGATTGAATCATTGGCCACCGCATTAAGAAGTTTGGGGGTATGGAAAGGGATAGTGCGGGGCTGGGCGTCCTTATATGCAGATCACTTGTTATTAAACGTGTTTGAACCAAGTGTAATAGGGGGAATACTGGAGCTGCTTCGGGTGTTTGGGTCTTTCTCAGGGTCCAAATTAAATCTAGACAAGAGTGAATATTTTGTGGTGTCTCAGCCAGGGGTGGGGGCAGGGGTGGGGGGGCTGCCATTCCGTAAGGCAGGGACTCACTTTAGATACCTCGGGGTGCAGGTTGCTCGAGATTGCCGGAGGGGGGGGGGGGGGGGGGGGGGCTCCGTAGGTGCAACATTTCTAGTTTGGTGGGGAGGGTGAAAGCTGATCTGGCAAGGTGGGATGGTCTCCCTCTGTCACTGGCGGGTCGGGTACAGGCGGTTAAATGAATGTACTGCCGCGATTCACGTTTATTTTTCAATGCCTGCCAATTTTCCTGCCAAAGGCATTTTTTAGAGAGATTGAAGGGATGATTACCTCGTTCATATGAGGAGGGAAGGTGGCCAGAATTAAAAAGGTGCTACTACAGAGAGGAAGGCAGGCAGGGGGTTTGTGTCTTCCAAACCTGATGTATTATTACTGGGCGGCGAATGTGGAGAAGGTGCGGAGCTGGGTCAGAGGGATTGACTCCAAATGGGTCAGAATGGAGGAGAGCTTGTGCAGGGGGTTAGCGACAGCGCCACTACCGACGGTCCCGGGGAGATAGTCCGGTAGTAATAGCTTTGTTGAGAATTTGGAGGCAGTTTCAACAGCACTTCGGGTTGGGGGCAGGGTCAAGGGAAATGCCAATTCGGGGAACCATAGATTTAAGCCAGGGAAGTGGGATGAAAATTTTTGGAAATGGGAGGAGAAAGGAGTTAGGACACTAAAAGATTTATTTCTTGGTGGTCGTTTTGCGGGATTGAAGGAGCTGGGAGCGAAGCATGGGCTGGAGCAGGGGGAAATATTTAGATACACGCAGTTTCGAGATTTTGCCAGAAAGGAGATACAGAGCTTCCCAGTAGAGCCAACTTCTACATTGCTGGAGGAGGTGCTGACGATAGGGGGACTGGAGAAGGGGGTAGTATTGGCCGTTTACGGGGCTATTTTGGAGGAGGAGAAGATGCCGCTAGAAGAGATCAAGGCAAGCTAGGGGCCGCACGGTAGCATGGTGGTTAGCATAAATGCTTCACAGCTCCAGGGTCCCAGGTTCGATTCCCGGCTGGATCACTGTCTGTGCGGAGTCTGCACGTCCTCCCCGTGTGTGCGTGGGTTTCCTCCGGGTGCTCCGGTTTCCTCCCACAGTCCAAAGATGTGCGGGTTAGGTGGATTGGCCATGCTAATTGCCCGTAGTGTCCTAAAAAGTAAGGTTAAGGGGGTGGTTGTTGGGTTACGGGTATAGGATTGACACGTGGGTTTGAGTGGGGTGATCATTGCTCGGCACAACATCGAGGGCCGAAGGGCCTGTTCTGTGCTGTACTGTTCTATGTTCTATGTTCTAAAGTGGGAAGAAGAGTTGGGAGAGGATATGGAGGAGGAGTTCTGGCGTGAGGTGCTCCAGAGGGTGAACGCCTCCACCTCGTGTCTGAAGTTGGGGCTGATGCAGCTGAAAGTGGTGTACAGAGCACACCTTACAAGGGCGAGGATGAGCTGGCTCTTTGAGGGGGTAGAAGATGTGTGTGAACGTTGCGGGGGGCCCCGCTAATCACGTTGATATGTTTTGGTCCTCTCCAAAGCTGGAGGATTACTGGAAGGAGGTGTTTAGGGAAATCTCTAAAGTGGTGCACGTGAAACTGGACCCGGGCCCTCGGGAGGCCATATTCGGGGTGTCGGATCAGCCGGGGTTGGAAACGGGCACGGAGGCAGGTGTTGTAGCCTTTCCCTCGTTGATCGCCCAAAGGCAGATCCTGTTAGGGTGGAGATCAACCTCTCCACCCTGTGCCCTGGCGTGGCGGGGGGACCTGTTGGAATTCTTAACACTTGAAAAGGTCAAATTTGAACTGAGGGGAAGGATGGAGGGGTTCTACAATTCATGGGCGTTATTCATTATGCACTTTCGAGAATTGGATCACATCGAACATTAGGGGGGTTGGGGGCTGGTAGGGCTGGGGGGAGGGGGACCGTATGTGTTAATGGTGACTATGGGTGATTTCTGATTCCTTTTTGTCATTTGTTAATGTTAACATGCGGGCTAATATTTGGGATTTGGTGGGAGGATGGGATTGTTGTTATTGATATGGGGAATGACATTACATTCATTACTGATTATTGTTTATTGTTGGATGTAAATTTTGGAGAAAATGTGAAAAAGGGGGAGAATAAAAAACATTTTTTTTAAAACAACTAATGAACCCAGGTATCAACAGATAAAAGTGGCATCCCTATACGGAACTTTATGAAAGTAAGTTTATTTACCTTTGCCTTGTCATCCACAACTTCCTGTATACTCATTTTCATTACCCTGACAATCCACTCCTGGGAAGAGTGCAAATCTCCACCGAATCTCTCACTCTCAAGCATCCAACACTCCATGCTGTAACCCACCATCCATCACAGTGTTGGCCTGATTTTAGTTCCTTGCGATACTGATTACTTATGTATGCTTTTCAATTCTTGTCTTCTTTTAGGTGGGTTGCTCACAATCTTCACTAATTGCAAAATCTTTTGCTTTTTAATGTCCTTTCACTGCTTCCCTGAGATGCCACTGCACATTCTCCTCCTTATCATTAAAAAAGAGCTTGCATTTCTAATAATCTTTATTATTGTCACAAGTAGGCTTACATTAACACTGCAATGGAGTTACTGTGAGAATTCCCGATTCACCACACTCCGGCGCCTGTTCGGGTACATAGACGAGGAATTCAGAATGTCCAATTTACCTAGGCTATGGTATAGTCCTTTTCATCTCCATGTTGGGAAATAGACATGGTTTTCGATTATTTGTATTTGTGTGTGTTGGGAATGAACTGTTGCTTTAGGTTTGCTAATGAAAACAAGAATTGATAAGAACAATTTGTTCTTTAAGGAAGTGCTGAGAGTTTTGGCAAAGGTTGGTATCATGACCGGTACAGGGTTGGAGGGCCAAAAGGCCTGTTCCTGTGCTGTATTGGTCTTTGTTCTTTAATTGCGAAGCCGTCATGGAAAGTGGAACATTTTAGTGAGGTTTTTAACTGCTAAAATGATAAACATAGCAAAGGTCGATCTTCAGTTAAAACTTGATAAATTTCAGGCACCCGAAGTCTCTTTGAAGTATTCTGGAAAATGCCTTGAACAGGAAAAGGAGTTCTGGTAAATGAGAATAATTGCTTGAATGCAGAATTAAAAATCAGAACTAATAGACTGGAAGAACTTTGTCATAAAAAGAACAATGAAATTCTTGAACTTCGAAGGAGACTGGAGAATCAAACATTAGGGGCTGGATTCTCCAGTCCTCCAGCCACATGTTCCTCGGCAGCGTGTCATTCGCTCGCAGCAGGATTCTCCCTGCCCGCCATTTTGCAGCAGCGGAGACGGCTCGCCAGCGGGCTTTACCGATCGGCCGTATCAATTGGATTTCCCGGTGACTCACCCCTCATCGCCGGGAAACCTGTGCGCTGGCATGTGACCGGAATATCTCACCGGTGTGAACAGATCGCGACCAGTGATTTACAGGTGCTTGCTGGTCCTAAATCACAAGTGCATGCAAGTGGACAGTTTGCCAAAGACCAGTCAAAATCTGCTGACCACTGACATATTTCATAAATTATGCAAAAGAGTTGAAGGGCTGAAATGAACTATGAAATTCCAGAGGGAGCAGAGCAGGTAATTGATACTGCTAAAAAAAAAAGTACAAAAGACCTGTTCAAAATGGGATTGGGAGAAACAAATAGATCATAAAAAGTTCAACCATCAAACCGAGCAGGAATATGAAGCCCTTTTCAGTAAACAGAGGAAACATCTCAACACTATCCTTGAAATGGCTAAAAGAGACTTTGACCAGAGAAGAAATTAGATGTTTATGCACAAAAATGTAATTTTGACTTTGCTAAATCGAAATGAGAATTTCCTATATAGAGAATGGAATAATGCCTCAGTCAATGAAAAGGGTGTTTCCACTCTTGACTTACATGGAACACTGGATGGTATTCTGCAGCCCCTCCAACCAGCGGAATCTTCTGATGTCAATCCCTGATGGCGGCAGAGGCAAGGAATATAAATTGCTTTCGACCACGATGGGACAGAAGATCCAACTGGCGGCCAATGGCAAGCCTCCTCAGTCATGGGAAAACTTGCCTTTGTTGGGAGGGGCCTGGAGAATTCCACCCATTCTTTGCTGATTTAGATTGGGAATAAGAGGGGGAAAACCCACAAGGGTGAAGTTATGATAATGCTGTGATACACGAATTCTACTGATCTTGTTACATTTATTGATTTTGTTTTGCTTAATTCCTTACATGTTATAGAAGTAACAATTTCATGCTGTTTCACAACTACGTGTCATATTATACAATTGCAAGATGTAATGAGTTTATTTTGTGAGACATTCATGATATTAAATTTATGTGAAGCGATGGAAGGCCATTGTAAAGAAACCTTCATGGGTGTGAAACTTTCTTTCCCTCCTCCACAGCAGAGAGTGTGTCACCAGTGGCCAGCAGCACGATCATCTGGTCCCGCCGTTGTCAATGCGGTTTCCTATTGAACGCATCCCTCACTACTCGGAAACTACGCCGGGAGTATGCTGTTGGTGGGACAACGTGAAAGGCCAGAAATGTCCACTCATGGTTTTTGGTCATTTGTATTTGTGTGTTGGACATGTGCTGTGACTTTCGGTTTAAGTTTTAACTCTTGCGTTTGGCCTTGTTTTTTTTGTTTCTGTGGTGTAGGGGAGGCTGGGGTTTTGGTTTCACTTTGATGAGGTTTTACAACTCTACAGCAAAGACAGAGGGCAAAATTCTCCATTTGGAAGACTTAAGTATTGATGCCGGCCTGAATTGCGTGCAGTTCACTTTCCCGGTGGGGGAGCAGGTCAGGGCCTTTTTCTACACCAGCACTTTGCTGCTGCAAATTCCAAGCAATTTCCAGCCCAGCGGGGATTGTTAGCACCAAGAGCCTGGTGGCTAGAGCTGTTTTAAGCGCTCCATGTACTGCACACTCACTGCAGCCACCAAGATGGCTCAGAGAAGGCGTGCCTCCTCTCTCCCGCCCCCTCCCCTTCCCCCCAGAGATCGGGGGTCCGAGGTGGACCCACAGCTTCATGCCAGTGAGGTGCAGAGGGGCACCCTCTTCCCCAGGGGGGGGTTGCAGACTCAACCCCATCCTCCTGAACACTGCATGGGAGGTGGTGATAGAGGCGGTCAGCATCGTTAGTCTCATCAGGAGGGACCTCTGGTGATCCTGAGGGGTGGGGGTCACTGGTGAGTCGTCTGTCCTGAGAGAGGCAGAGAACCAGGGAGGGTTCCAAAGGCTGTGCTGCAGGTGTCCTCTGGTTGGGGTGAGCTCTGCTGATCCCCTGTTTCCTCTGCAATGGAGCAGCGCTTCTGAGGAGTGCGAACACCTGGTGGGCTTCTGATTGAGCTTGGCTCTTGATGATGCAGCTGGGTATGTCCAGAGGGTGTCCAGACGGGCAGCCTGGGTGGGTTCCCAGATGACCAGTCCACGGACAGCACTCAGCAGTGTGAGCAGCCAGGATCCTGTCAGTAGCACCAAAGGGGTACGTTTAAAAGGGACTGCAGCAATAGTGTCTGGGCCAGGCCACCCTGATCCCTAAGGGGGACCCCCCCCCCCCCCCCCAAAATCCATGGACTTGGCACCAAGATATTACCTGCTACTGCCCCTGGCCCGGGTGGCCATTCTCCCAGTTAAGACCGACAGTTTTCAATGGTTTTTCAATGTTTTATCTAGCCCTCCCTCTCCTCCTCCGCTGCCATGTTGCCTTCCGTGGAATATACTGGCAGGGATTCCCCGACTTTGCGCTGAGTCGGAGAATCCCCGGGGGAGGTGCCCCGACGCCAGATGCCCTATTCTCCGGCGCTGTTTTTCAGGGCCGGCGGGAGTCCCGCCACGCCGGATGAGGGCCGTTAACAGCAACCCCGCCCGGCGATTGTCCGGGCCCCAATGGGCCGAGTGGCCGTAAAGTTTTGGCCAGTCCCGCCGGCGTGAATTACTCACCTCGCGCACCGCGGGACTTGGCAGGTACCTGAGACTGAGTACTGAGGCTGGGGCAGGATTCATGCGGTTCTACGACAGCAAAACTGGCGCCGCATCTGGACCAATTCAATGACCATTAAGGAGCTAGCACCAGCACCACATGGAACACAATTGATTCCAATGAGAAATGATGCGGGATTTGCCAGATTGACACTCAGGAGGCTGACAAGATGCAGCCACATATACACACTTCACTCCGCAAACATACCATCCCAGCCAACAAGATGGCAGCGAGGAGAGCTGCACCCTATTTTACAGGCGGCGGGCTAATGACCTTGTTGGACGCCGTGGAAGAGAGGTGCGCGACCCTGTACCCTGGCCCGGGAAGGAGGCTGCCAGCTGCCACCATTCGCCATGCCTGGGCACAGGTGGCAGAGGCAGTAAGCGGTGTGAGTAACACAGTTCAGACCGGCCAGCAGTGATGGAAGAAACGGCACGACCACCTCAGGGCCCCAGAAGGCTCCTGCCAAAACAGGACTGAGGTCGGGGGGGGGCGGGAATCACAGCAGGCTGCCTCCACTCCTAGACACAGCGTCAGGGCCCATAAGTCCAGAAATGTAGGCATCAGTTAAGTTGGCAAAGGTGTAGGGCACAGTTTGGTGATCGGAGTTAGGGAACGTATCTGTATATATCCTTTCACATTAAACACCTGTTACCACTGTTACAAACTGCCTTGGGTCTCAGATGGGGCTTGGGGATGGGATGGTCTGGGTTGACTATAGTGTGGGCACAGGGCTGATGTTGGGGATGGGCTTGGCTTGGGGACCACTGTTTACCCAGTGCTCTCCGCTCCGGTGTCCCACCCTCAACCCCCATCCTCGTCCCCATCCCCATCTCCACTACCCCAGGGAATCGATGGGACCCTGTGATGGAATGGCCAGCTCGCATGTAGGGATCACCCAGGTGGACAGTGGAAAGTGCCTCCGGGGGAAGGGGTCAGACATTGTCAAATGGTGTAGAGCACCAGAGCTCATTGAAGAGTGGATTGTCATCATCCTCCATACCATGGACTAGACCCACGTTTACTGCCAACCCAGGGCCCACACCCTGTAGTGCGGCAGGTATGTATCATGAAAGGGGTTGCAGGCAGGGGTGGTGGCTGGAGGGGGGTTGTGGGCATGGGAAGCGGTATCCGTGATGCTGGCCAGTGCCCCCACCCCCAGTCCATCAACCTGGAGGCAGTGGTCTGGGTGCCTGAACCGCATCTTCAGGATCCCGAAGCACCGCACGATCACGTGGCTGGTCGCTGTATGGGCGTCATTGACGCGGGTTTCCACGTCGGTTTGTGGCCTCCGGATCAGCATCATCAGCCACAACCGCAGTGGATAACCAATCCCTTCAACCAGGGATACGTCTCAAAGAGGCCGGGAATTCTCGAGTGTACCAGGAAGATGACAACATGCACGCTGCCCGGGTATCGGGCGCAGACGTGTATGATGCGCATCTGAGTCACAGACCAGTTGCACGTTCATCAAGTGGAACCCCTTTTGGTTTGTGTAGAGTGGCCTGTCATCTGCAGGTGCTCATAGGGCGACATGCATCCCGTCTATCACCCCCTGGACCGGGGGCACGTCTGTGATGGTGGTGAACCCTGCTGCCTGGGCATCCTGGTTGGCTCAGTCTACATTGAATTTGATATATGGAGCTTCTTCCCCATTGTCACCAGACTCCTAAATGACCCTCTTATGGACTGACCTCATTAACACTACACCCATGTATGCTTCAACCGATGCCAATGCTTATGTAGTTACATTGTATATCTTGTGTTGCCCTATTATGTATTCTCATGTATTTTCTTGTCTTTTCTTGAATTTTGTTTAATTCCCTTTTCTTCCCTGTACTGAATGATCTGTTGAGCTGCTTGCAGAAAAATACTTTTCACTGTACCTCGGTACACGTGACAATAAACAAATCCAATCCAATCCAATCCAATAGGGCCTCCTTGATGGTGCGGATGCACATGTACACCGACGTCTGTGAGATCCCAGACAGGTCCGAACTCGGCACCTAGAAGGAACCCGTGGCGTAAATGTTCAGGGCGATCGTCACTTTGATGGCCACCAGGAGTAGGTGTCCTCCCCCATACCTGCGCAGTGCGAGGTGTACCATCAACTGGCAGACATGTCACACTGCTCCCCTGATCAGTCGGAGTCTGCGATGCCAAGCTCGGTCCGGCAGGCTCTCGAATGACAGACGCAGCCGGTACACATGAGTCTGTGACATTTTCATAAATGTAAGAACTGCAAGGGTTAATGAAGTGTCTCAATCAATCACTAGGAGGAGCTTGATGTACAACTATATAAGGCATTGATGCTAAGCCTTGTGGGTGAGAGGTTGAAGAGAAAGTTAGAGTACAGACTGAAGGAAAGATAGTGTGAGTGAGAGCAGATCATAGTTAATGTAATAGTGTAGAGATTGGTAGTAGATGAGTGTAGATTGTATGTTAATTATCAATTATATAGCAGTAAGTGTCGAATCCAATAAAGTAGTGTTAACAAATTTACAGCTTGGTTAAATTTAAAAGCTATTTGTGGTCTTTGTGAACATTATGTCAACCATCCTGAATTTAGCAACACAAAGAACAGCACAGTGTCCTGATGCGGCGCCTCCTTCCCACCTCCTCCTTGACCTATTGGCTGGTTGGCTCTCCATCGTTACCGGCTGTTCCTTTTTCCTCTGGAGCACGCTCCGCTGCTACAAGTCCTTCCTCCTTGAGCAGTTCTAGCTCGTACAGCCTCAATGCAAACCCCAGGGCTCTGGCAACTAGGAGGAAGGCCACCATTATTGGTTGTATTCCAATATTGATTGTCTGCAGGGGTGAAACACCGACACGTTAGCATGGTACATAGCCCCATGCCCAACCAGGTCCAACGGGCTACACAGTGACCCCGGTTGGCACTGCGGACTCCACTTCTGCATGACACCCCCCCCCCCCCCCCCACCATTCCAGCATCACTGGCCCTATTGGTGCCTTGCGCCCTTCCCTGCTTCCAGGGGTACGATCGGCTGGTGCTGCCCATGCCAGCAGTACGCTCCACGGCCCCATCCGGTTCCCCCCCCCGTAGGGGCTACTGTCGGTGTCACTTGGGTGAGCCACATGATGCCCCGCCGATGGGTGGTGGCAGGTTGCGGGGTTGGGGAATGGCGTGTGGGGTGGGGCACCCAAATGGCCAGTGACTCTGCAGAACCACGGGCCAAGGTGGGTAGTCTGTGTGGTGCGCAGCACGATGACTGCATTGTAGGCTGCGGCAACAGCAGTCCATGCCTGGACCACACCCATCTCCCATCACCCTCACCCCCTCAGCTCTGGCAGGGCCACTCAACTCCCAACCAGCTTGGCCATTGTTAGGATCAGCAGCCCACGGTCACGCTTCTCCGTGTCCAACCTCCGCTCTCTTTCTCCCTCCTCAGCCATGGCACACCTGTTTCTCAATTTTTAAAAGCACAAGCGAACCTCACTGTCACTAATTCCCCCGGCAGAGGCAGAGAATCGCGAAGGTCCCGGAGAATACCAGGTCACGCCTGCTAATGATATGCCAGTGGCGTTTACTGTACATGCGGTCTGGAATGCATTGACGCCACTGTCGTGGCACTGGAGAATTGCAATTTAGCGTGAAAAGGCTCCCACCGTGATTTCACGATTCTCCGCCCAATTGCGTTTCCCGATTCCGGCATCAGCCAATGGAGAATCTTGCCCTTTTCCTTCCTGCGGGGGCTGGTTTATCTCAGTGGGCTAGACAGCTGGTTTGTGGTGTAGAACAAGGCCAGCAGCATGAGTTCAATTCCCGTACCAGCTAAGAATTCGGAATGCTCCCTCCGTGTACCCAAACATGCGCCGGAATGAGGCGACTGGGGCTTTTCACAGCAACTTCTTTGAAGTGTTCATGTAAGCCTACTTGTGACAATAAAAACTTATTATACTAAAAGTATTTCAGCAGACTCTGTGGGCGAGATTCTCCGCACTCCCGACGGTGCGGAGAATAGCGTGGCTCGTAAAATTTTACGGCCACGCTGTTCCGACGCCCTCCCGCTATTCTCCCCCCCCCCCACGCCCAACTCCCGACACGAATCGCTGCCGCCTTTTTTTTACGGCCGGCAGCGATTCACAGCTGAAAGATGGGCCGAGTTCCCAGCCCTTTACGGCTGTTTTTACGAACGGCAAACACACCTGGTCTGGCCATTCGTAAAAACGGCCGTAAACACTCGCATTTTATAACCATGGCACCGATTGGCACGGCAGTACCACGGCCGTGCCAAGGGTGCCATGGGCCCGCGATCGGTGGGCAGCGGGCCCGATGCCCGCGCACTATTTGTCCTTCCGCCGCCCCGCAGTATCCATTCGCGGGGCGGCTGAGGGGCATCCCGGCCCGCGCATGCGCGGGTTTCGCGCAAATACGCGATGACGTCATCCGCGCATGCGCGGGTTGGAGTCTTCCAATCCGCGCATGCGCGGCTGACGTCATATGACGCGTCAGCCGGCGCAAACTCAGGCAAGCGGGCTTAACGAAATTCATTAAGCCCGTGATGCCGGAGCTTACGGCATCGGGCTGCTAGCCCCGACCGGGGACCAGAATCGGTTCCCGGTCGGGAAGGGGCGCGCTGGCGTCAAACCCGCCCGGGTTTGACACCAGCCTTACGATTTCTCCCGTTTTGGGAGAATCGCGCCCTGTGTCTTTGTTCAGTCGCCGCCCTCCACATTTCTAAAGAAAAAAATAAAAATTAAGCCTGGTTCCACCCTGGGATCTGACTTGTCCAATAGTAACATCAGCTGGAATCATAACAGCCAAATTCTCAAAGTGTTATCCAGCCAATGAAGTACATTCGAAGTTTTATCACTATTTTAATGCAGGAAACATGACAGCAAATTAGTGCACAGCAAGCACCCACAAACAGATGTGATAATGATCAGGGGAATAGCTAGACAGTCAGAGACATTTTCCCCGGGTGGAACAAACCATTACAAGGGGATATAAATTTAAGGTGAATGGTGGAAGATATAGGGGGGATGTCAGAGGTAGGTTCTTTACCCAGAGAGTAGTGGGGTATGGAATGCACTGCCTGTGGAAGTGGTTGAGTCGGAAACATTTGGGACCTTCAAGCGGCTATTGGATAGGTACATGGATTACGGTAGAATGATAAGGTGTAGATTGATTTGTTCTTAATCTAGGACAAATATTCGGCACAACATCGTGGGCCGGAGGGCCTGTTCTGTGCTGTATTTTTCAATGTTCTATGTTTTTGTGATCTTGATTGGGGAATTAATAATTATTCGCCCGGAGGAAACCTACTCCGACACCACGGGGTGAACATGCAGACTCTCCCCGTCTGTTACCCAAGGCCGGAATTCAACCCGAGTCCCTGGCACTGTGAGGCAGCAGTGCTAATTGTGCCAACTGCACAGAACGTCATTTTGTCATATGTGGGAGTTCTGCACAAAATGCCTGCTCCCATTTTGCCTCTAATCAGTGGCTCTCAAGCATAAAATGACATCAGAAATTACACTAACAAGATGATATTTATCATATTTACGATAATGGGGAATTCAGTCGCATATACTTCCCTTCAACAGACAAATGGGAATTGATAAACTTAAAATTTCTGAGCCATAATTTACATTGATTTTTGTCCCTCTCATTTGATTGAGATCAGTAACATGTGCAAAATCCAGAGTCACAGGATGTGCCTTCCCATACAGGATACAAATAACTGATGGGCTCTTTTTGAGCAGTAACATTTCCATTACTGTTATATGTGAAACTGCTGCATCATGAGCACCTTCTAATGTAGCCTGGGTTTAAGTGCTTTCAGCTGAAGTGCAAGATTAAACTGATATCGCTTGAATCTATTCTTTGCTTTTAAATTATTTAGCTGGGAAATCCTACCTTAATCTTCAATAAAATTTCATTTTGTAGTGCTGGGAATCATGCTGCGCCCACACTATCAGTAATAGCACCTATTCCGATGTAACACTGTTGTATAAGTGAAAGAAACCGTAATATTGTTCTTATCACCAGCTCCTGATCTCTGCAGTGCACTCGTTGAAATCCTTCAGGATTTTCCATTTGCCTGACAGGTCAGATTATGATTTTGCAAATGATCCCTCCATTGGCCTCTGGAGCATCAAGCTTTGAAGTGTTGCTTCAGCATTTTTGCAAAACATTTTTTGAATATTCCATTGCAACATCGCTGATTTGGCAATTCATTTCTGTACCATTGACAACATGGAATAATAGATGGATAACTAAAATCGAATTGATTGCATTTCAACTAATTAATAATACTAAAGACACCTTTGAATTTGAGATTTTAAGACTTCTACATTATCTTGCATGTGGATTGATTTCCAATTTTGTACTTTTAAAACTGGATAGCCATTCTCACAACTTTAATATACACTGACATTATTTGTACTCCCTGGTCAGATGAATGATTGTCCCTCCACATAGGTTATGATGCCTTCATCTCCCTTATTCTGAAACTGGATTTATGTGTCAAAGTTTTTCTATATGGTGCATATTCCTAATCATGCTTTAAATGTAGCATGGTATATTAGTAGCCAGGTCTGGTATAAATAATTACTTTGATCTGTAATACCTTTTGATTTAAAATACTTACATAATGCTGTTGCATGAGGTAATGTGACAAGACGGATTTAAATCACAACAGTGATTTATTAACAAACTGGCAAACTATTTATATACAAGCACAACACTAGCAAAGGTCAAGTCCCCATTGACTGCAGGGCTCACACCCTGGCATCCGATAGGCCCAGGTTCGTACACTCTGGCCCCATAAGTTCCGGGCAAGTCATGTGGCCAGCGAAGCAACACCATTTAAAGGGGCCACGCTATCACATTCTTCTCTTACAATTATCCCCCCAAAACTCATATTTTATTACGATCCCAGACCAGACCCCAACAGTTGCTAGGTTACTTTACAGAAACTCCAATATTTCATTCAATTTGTAAGACTGTGAGGAAAGGATACTTCGCTCCAGGAGTAATTCCACGCACAAATAGGGATATTGTATATTAAAACAAACTTTATTACGAACACAAGATTGAAATAACTTTAATATTATGCAAGAAAATAGCTTACGATTTCCTGTTAAATAATGCTTAACCCTAAAATGAAGCACTAAATCCTAACTACTATCTTTTATTTCCACTCAAGCAAACCCATCTCTGGGTAAATGCAGTCATTGAATGTAGGAATTTTCAATATATTGTATTGAGGTGTTTTATTGTTTTATTGAGATGTCTTGGATAAACTACATTGAGAAAGAGAGATCCTTCAGGAACCAGTGCCGGGATTCTCCCCTCCCGGCAGGGCGGGGGGGTCCCGGCGTGATGGAGTGGCGTGAACCATTCCGGCGTCGGGCCGCCCCAGTACCTTTAGGGGCCAGGCCCTCACCTTGAGGGGCGAGGCCCGCGCCGGAGTGGTTGGCGTTCAGCCGGCTGGAGACCATGGCGAAGGCGGAAGGAAAAGAGTGCCCCCACGGCACAGGCCCGCCCGCCGATCGGTGGGCCCCGATCGCGGGCCAGGCCACCGTGGGAGCACCCCCCGGGGCCAGATCACCCCACGTCCCCCCCAGGACCCCGGAGCCCACCCGCGCCGCCTGCTCCCGCCAGTAAGGAAGGTGGTTTGATCCACGGCGGCGGGGGGTTGACACCGGTGGGACTTCGGCCCATCGCGGGCCCGCCGAATGGCGCGGTGCGATTCCCGCCCCTGCCAAATCTCTGGTGGCAGAGAATTCGGGACACGGCGGGGGCGGGATTGACGCCGACCCCCGGTGATTCTCTGACCCGGCGGGGGGTCGGAGAATCCCGCCCCAGGTTGCAGATTCTTGCCTGTATCAAACTATTGTTTAACTTCCCAGCATTTGACAAAAAGCTGCTTGCTGGTTCACATCCCAAATTTAAACTGCTTTTCCCAGAAACGGAAACTCAACGCCTGACTGCTTCAGTCCCTGGCTTCTCTGATTAAAGACATCAACTTACTAAGGCCTAACACAATGCCTCTAATTATCTACTTCCCAGGGAACCATTTTTATATAAACAAAACTCCATTAGCCCAACTTCAGGTAAAAAATATAAATGGTCGGAATGAATGTTGATTTCATTTTTTAGGATGCTTAATTGCACCTCTGTAATCAAAAAGTCTGACTGTCTTTCAAACCAGGGTTTTTAAAACTAATACTGCAGCAGTCACATATAGACCCTGACCCAGACTTTTAACCCTTGCTGCACCAAAATACATATAATGCAAGATATTGAAAATTCCTACATTCGTCACAATACAACTATGTACTCTTGAGGGTATATATGACTGCAAAACCCTTTGTCTATCTGTGAATACTTTCTTTCAACATCCAACAAGGTTCTGGAACCAAAGGCCTCTCCATGCCATCTTCCATCTAACATGAAAGTACCGCCCCTATTGCCATAAGGGGGTGCATCACGCATCACTATTATGGGTTTTCCTGGATCAAAGTGGTCAGATAAGGTTGATGATTGCACCCCTGTTTCACTTGATCAAAAGGTTTGCTCTGGTAATCATCCCACTTCCATCTTTTATGCTGCTACAATAGCTGGTGCAAGGCCACCAAAGTTGTAGATACGTTTTGGGCAGCATGGTAGCACAGTGGTTAGCACAGTTGCTTCACAGCTCCAGGGTCCCAGGTTCGATTCCCCGCTGGGTCACTGTCTGTGCGGAGTCTGCACGTTCTCCCTGTCTGCATGGGTTTCCTCCGGGTGCTCCGGTTTCCTCCCATAGACCAAAGATGTGCAGGTTAGGTTGATTGGCTATGCTAAATTGCCCTTAGTGGACAATAAAGGTTATGTGGGGTTACAGGGATAGGGTGTGGATAGGATGGATGTATGGGCTTAAGTAGGGTGCTCTTTCCAAGGGCCGGTGCAGACTCAATGGGCCAAGTGGCCTCCTTCTGTCCTGTAAATTCTATGATTCTATCTAAGTAGGGTAAAAAAACAAACAGAATGGTTGACCATCATTGAATCCCTACAATGCATAAGGCTGCCATTCGGCCGATCGAGTCAGCACCAACCCTCTGAAAGAGCACCCTACCTAAGCCCACTCACCCACATACCGGTAACCCCATCTAACATCTGGACACGAAGGGGCAATTTTGCATGTCCATTCCACCAAATTTGCATATATTTTGGACTGTGGGAGGAAACCGGAGTACCCGGAGGAAACCCATGCTGCCAAGGGGAGAAAGTGCAAACTCCACACAGACAGTAGGTAGGAATTGAACCTGGGTTACTGGATCTGTGAGGCAGCAGTGGCAACCACTTTGCCACAGTGCCACCCTTTTATAAGTTACAGACAAAAGAATAGTTGCTAATTCACGTTGTTAGGAAAACATGGCAGAAGTTGTATAATTAATTAGGTAAGGGCCAGAAGATACGGTTCCCGCCGGCCACCGGAGTGTGAAACATTCCAGGGACAGCTTCTCTTTCTGGGAAGCATTTGAGAACAAAGACGCAGCGTTGTAAAATAAAACTGCGGTTTGAAAACCACCTGCACGCCTGAGTTTAAAAATCCCTACAGAGCTAGCCAAATCGCCCCTTTGAAACTGCCTTGACCTGCTAATCAAAACGCATTTAGCAGGCAATGGCGTGTGAAATTGAATATAAACAATGCAGTTCAATGCTTTTAGCCTTCCTGGCAGACACACAGGCTTGTATACTTTAAAGGGCAATTAAATTGACTGTGAGGAAACCATTTCAAAGATTTGCACCATTTTAAAGGGATTACTTTTAGCTTCATCTCACACACCTTTAAACTTGGCATACTGACGAGACTTTCTAAAGGGTTTAGGAGTACAGATTGGATCATTTTCATTTTGTTATGGGAAAACTTTAATTTTTAGATACTGAGTGACCGTTTAATGAGTTGAAAGGCTGCAGATGGGAAGATCAGCCAAATAACTAAGGGACAATTTATTCATAGAATTTTTCATAGAATTTACAGTGCAGAAGGAGGCCATTCGGCCCATCGAGTTTGCACCGGCCTTTACAAAGAGCACCCTACTCAAGCACAAGTTTGCACCCCATCCGCCTATCCCAGTAACCCCCACTTAACATTTTTGGACATTAAGGGCAATTTAGCATGGCCAATCCACGTAACCCACACATCATTGGACTGTGGGAAGAAACCCACGCACACGGGGAGCATGTGCAGACTCCACACAGACAGTGACCTAGCGGGAATTGATCCTGGGACTCTGGAGCTGTGAAGCAACTGTGCTAGCTACTGTGCTGCCCAATTTAGAATGACCAATCCACCTAACCTGCACATCTTTGGACTGTGGGAGGAAACCAGAGCACCCAGAGGAAACCCAGGCAGATACGGGTGAAAGTGCAAACTCCACACAGTCACTCAAGGCCAGAATTGAACCTGGGGCTGTGAGACAGCAGTGCTAATCCTGCTGCCACCATACTGCCCATCTTAATGGGGAATTCAACTCAGTTATGTTCCTTGGTGCCAGCACCCTTTTTATCATTTTTACCTACTCCTCCAATGGATATAAGCCTTTTGCAATGACTTTGAAATCTAAATATGTGGCATAATTGGCCTGAAATGTGCATTTCTCAAGTTTCGGACGTATACCAGCTTCTTTGAATCTCCTAAGGACTTCTTCCAAATTGGGGCTATGCTTTTCGGGTGATGCCCCTGTTGCTAAGGCATTATCCAGGTACACAACAACTGCTAGGAAACCTTGGAACAAGCCCTTGTGTGTGTTTATGTTTTTCGAATTTCCTCGATTCTTCATCCAACTCAAGCTGTTGGTATGCGTCACTGAGATCAAATTTTCTGTACTTGAGGCCTCCTACTGATTTTGCTTTGAGGTCCTTTATCCTAGGAAAATAATATCTATCTATTTTAGCAACCCTGTTTATGGTCATCTTGTAATCGCCGCAAATCCTTACTGTGCGGTTTGTCTTTCACACTGGGACTGTGGTTGCTGCCCATACTGTAGTGGTCTAATCATTTGGACAAGTGTGGATCAATTAAGTATAGTCAGCATGGATTTGTTAAAGGCAAATTGTGCTCAACTGACTTGATTGGGTTTGTGATGAGGTAATGGAAACAGTTGATGAGGGTAATGCATGGGTGTATATGGACTTCCAAAAAGAGTTTGATAACGTGTCACATCGTAAACTCGTCAGCAATTTTAAAGCTGATAGAGTCAATGGGGAAGTGGCAGCATGGCAATGAAGTTGGCTGAGTGGCAGAAACAAAGATCAGTAGTGAATAGTTGTTTTTCAAACTGTTAAATTCAACTGGGTGGAGGAATGAGATGATAGATGGGGACTGATTGAAGGAAGATGTGGCAACCCTACAAGCTGTCCTGGTGAGGGATTGATGAGTATAGGGAATGATTTCCATAGTGCAAAGAGGATGCTTGGGGTAAAGGAGTTGAATCATCAATATGGCATAGCAGGATAACAGAGGGGTTATGGATGCAGGTGAGTAGAGACTAGATGTGGAGGAGGTAGAAATAAGATCAACATTAAAGGAAATTGGTTCAATAAAACAGAAGAAAACTGAAACAGTCGGTCCAACTGGCCAGTCCTGTTTATGTGTCTTAGGGAGGTGATAAAGTTGTTTGGGAACTATGTGGCTGGGGACAATGGACAAGGGAGATCTCCAGAAGACATGAAATCAGTCCCCGTCTGATAGGTAATTTGTTGTTTGGTAGTGGGATCATGCGCGGTTTAGAGAGGATGTGAGAATCAAAAGGTTGGCATTCAGCTTCAGCAAATTAAAGTGGAGTAACATATGTGTTTTGTATAATTTTTAGAAGATAAATAGGTGACAGTAATTCAGCATCAATTGGTCTGGTACCTCTGTCATAAACATGCTGGCTTGATTCCAGTTATGTCTGCGTGGATAGATTATTATTTTCTTTTTACTGTATGACATTCATCCATCATCTTAGTTATAGAAATAGATCTCATTTTCTGATGGCCTGAGTTATTTTTGTTTGTTTAATAAATCCTATTCAGCCATTATGCTTTCAGACTTCTAACAATCTTCTTATCTTTTAATGTGCATCTTTCCACTCCTTTGCTTTACTTGCACCCCATTTTAAAGAATTAAAATTTCTTGCCATTATGAAATGTTCTTGCCATTTGCCCCAGGCTAACTGCGGAACAGCAGCTTGTTAATGCCTTCCATTTACTTAGCTCTGCAGGTGAGCTAACAAAGAGGGAGAATCACAAGTTTAATAACTGTACAGCAAGTGAGGACTTGTGTTTAGAATGTGCTATTACTTATGTTGTCAACGGACCCAGGTGCGGGCTTTCAGCTTTTACATATTCTACTCTTGTTCCAGTGCTTTTTCAGTTGTTTTGTATCACTGAAACAATCATGCATGGCTTCTCCCTGTCTTTGGGTTTCTGAACTGTTTTCCATGATTCCCTCAGATTCCCTACCACATTCCAACATAACTATTGAGAGGTCTGTCTCATAATGTTGATTTTCTTTCAAACGGAGGCAGAACATTCATTTTCTATTCAGTGGATTCTAGGTAGCAGGATATAGGTGTCAGACATGACTCAATGGGAGAACTCTTGTCTCAGAAGATTCAAGCCCCACTACAGGCAGGGCATGAACACATAGGGCACGATTTAGTGGCTCCATTGAGTCCGGCTGGGTGTCGTGGCGAGGCGGTGAATGATCAAAACATCTTGCGTGTCTATACGGAAACCCGTGGTGCGAGCTGTGTCACGCCTTCACTGGATGTGGTTCAGATCATTTAAATGGCCGTATGGCTCATTTAAATACTCGGGGCGGAATTCTCCACTCCCGCGCGGAATCGGGAAGGCCGGCGTGAAATCGGCCGAATTTCACGACGGCCTCGGAGGCCGCTCCTTGCACCTTATTCACCCCCACCCGGGGGGGCTAGGAGCGGCGCTCCGTAACTCTCGGCCGTCGGGCCTTGACGCTCGTCAAGGCGGCGCACCGAGAATGACGCGACGGCGGCGCCTAAGTGACGTCAGCCGCGCATGCGCAGGTTAGCCGGCTCCAACCCGCGCATGCGCGGCTGATGTCACGAAGGCTGATGTCACCCGCGCATGTGCGGTTGCCGTCTTCCCCTCCACTGCCCCGCAAGACGTGGTGGCTTGATCTTGCGGGGCGGCGGAGGTGAAAGAGTGCGTCGCTTGGTGGGCACCGATCGCGGGCCAGTCCCCTCCCGAGCACGGCGTGGTGCTCACTCCCCTCTCCGCCCCCCACAAGCCACAAACGAGCATTTGGCGCCCATGTTCACGATGGCAGCGACCAGGTGTGGTTGCCGCCGTCGTTAACCGGTCGCCGTAAAAAACGGCGAGCGGCGATTCATCCGAGCGGGGGGTGGGAGAATCATGGGGGGTGCCAGGGGGGGCGTGTCGTGAGTCGCCCGGCCCTCCCGCGATTCTCCCACCCGGCTTGGGGAGCGGAGAATCGCGCCCTCGGACTCAGGATTCATCCGGCGCCCGGGACTCACCGGCTGCATCTGGGATAACTTACCAGGGTACTGTTTAGTACTAGTCCACACTAGTGGATCAGGCATAACGGTACCTGGGAGGTCTCCCAGGCCATTGGAGACTCCTGGATAATCAGGGACAGGGCAGGGTGGCACCCTGGCTCTCCCTCTGGCACCTGGGCACCTTGGCACTTGCAACCTGGCAGGGCGATCCATGCAATGTGCCTGTCTTGCGGTGCCTGGATGCACCTTACCAAATAAGGGAGCGAGGACGGTGATGCGGGTTCCCAAGGGAGGGGATGTGGGGGGGGGGGGGGGTGGAAGCCAGAAGGGGGATGGGAAGATCTTGGCAGCCTTCCAAAATGGCACCTCAATCTGCGAGGAGTCAATACTTGCCAGTAGGAAATCTCTCTTAATTGCAACCTCAGCGAAGGGAATCTCCCCAAGACCAAAGAAAATGGGAACATGCTGTTGTACAGTGAGACATTTCTCAGTGCTTTAGCTACTGTGAAACACCCCGCTAATCGCACTGGGTTGTGGACTTTAATTTAAGATTAACTTAAGGGGCAGCATGGCGGTACAGTGTGTTAGCACTGCTGCCTCACAGCTCCAGGGTCCCAGGTTCAATTGCGGCCTCGGGTGACTGTGAGGAGTTTGCACTTTCTTCCTGTGTCTGCGTGCGTTCCCTCTGGGTGTTCCGGTTTCCTCCCACAGTCCAAAGATGTACAGGTTAAGTGGACTGGACATACCAAATTGCCCCTTAGTATCCAAAGGTTAGGTCGGGTTATGGGGGTAGGTTAGCGGCGTAGGCTTAAGTAAGGAGCTCTTTCCAAGGGCCGGTACAGACTCCTTCTGCACTGTCGATTCTATGAATTATGCCCAGAATCAAAGCTGACATTTCAGTGCTACCTTTCAGAAGAAGCATTAAGCTGACTCCCTGCTCTCTGCCGTCTCAGGTAGATGTAGAAGAATCTACTTGATGTCAAATACCCAAACATAACAAATATAGCATTAATCAAATAAATGTGGAATACTCTAACTGGGTGGTGAAGTGACATACTTGCTTCAACTATTTGCTGTTTGTTATATGTGTTCCACTATGGCCTTTTATCTGAAGAAAATTAAAAATACTATTAACAGCTATAGAGAACAATCTTGAAGTTAAAACGTTAGGCTTCTAATTTTCTGGTACACTGCGTGTTTTGCAGACCAGAAATGATCCGGAACTGCGGGTGCTGCTTTTATTATTTGTCAGTTAGCAAGATTTTTAAAATTCATAAAATTGGGGCAGCACGGTAGCATTGTGGATAGCACAATTGCTTCACAGCTCCAGGGTCCCAGGTTCGATTCCGGCTTGGGTCACTGTCTGTGCGGAGTCTGCACGTCCTCACCATGTGTGCGTGGGTTTCCTCCGGGTGCTCCGGTTTCTTCCCACAGTCCAAAGATGTGCAGGTGGATTGGCCATGATAAATTGCCCTTAGTGTCCAAAATTGCCCTTAGTGTTGGGTGGGGTTACTTGGTTATGAGGATAGGGTGGAGGTGTTGACCTTGGGTAGGGTGCTCTTTCCAAGAGCCGGTGCAGACTCGAAGGGCCAAATGGCCTCCTTCTGGATTGTAAATTCTATGATAATCCCTACAGTGCAGAAGGAGGCCATTTCGGCCATCGCGTCCGCAGGGATCCTCTGAGCTCTCCTGCTGATCCCACTCACCCACCCTATCCCCATAACTCCACCCAACCTACACATCTTTGGACACTAAGTGGCAATTTTGATCATAGTCAATCCACCTAACCTGCACATCTTTGGACTGTAGGAGGAAACTGGAGCATCCGGAGGAAACCCACAAAGACATGGGGAGGAAGTGCAAACTCCACACAGTCACCTGAGGCCGGAATTGAACCTGGTTCCCTGGCACTGTGAGACAGCAGTGCTAACCACTGTGCCACCGTGCCGCCCTGTTGGTAAATTTGTTGCAATTTCTCAGCAACAGTAAAAAAAATTCTCATACTTAATAATATACCTTTCCCACCCTCAGAACATCTCGCAAAATATTTTTGAGCTAATGAAATACTTGTGAGCTACAGACATTGGGTGACATTTTCCCATGCCCCCACTGGAGAGTTCGATATTGGGTGGGGGGAGGGGAGAATTTGGCACGAGGCCCCAAAATTGGTTTTACACCAAAGTGAATTTGCTGTGGAATCTTTCTCCGGTGCCTGCTACGGCAGGTCAGGAAACCCACTGGAGGCCAGTGTAAAACTGATTTGCATCCTGCTAAAGTGATGCAGTGGAAGACCTGACCGGAATCTTACACCTACGCCTGATTTTCTGCGATGCCAGCAGGAAAACTTGCCAGTGCAAAACACGTCTGGAAGAACGTGGTATGTAAATGTCGGGGCTCTCCTGAACAATGCCTGGGGCTACCTCCAGAGTTTGGAATAGAGCCCACCAGCAATGCTGGACCCTGGAATACCATAGTAGTGGATGGGGAGATCATCTGAACGTGGATTTCCCAAAATCAGTATCATTGAGGAGGCACATCCCCCAGGCTCAGAGTATTCCTGTCCATATCCATCTTCTTTCTCAGGAGTTTCAACGTCTGGCCTCAGAATGTTCCCAGAGGTCCATCTTCATTTTCAGGGTGTTCATCTTCTTTCTTCAATAGTGGATCAGTGATATGTGTGTCCTTTCAATATGGCACCTGGATATGATGGTGGACTACACACCATCAGGCCTGCCCTGCCATGAAATATGGCACAAGACATCCAGTTGTATAATTAATTAGATAAGGGCCAGAAGATACGGTATACTTTACCGCTGGCCTCTGGAGTGTTAAACATTCCAGGGACAGCTGCTCTTTCTGGGAAGCATTTGAGAATAAAGACACAGCCTTGTAAAAATAAAACTGTGGTTAGAAAACCACCTACGCACCTGAGTTAAAAGATCCCTATGGAGCTAGCGAAATCTCCACTTTGAAACTGCCTTGACCTGTCAATCAAAAAACATGTAGCAGGCAATGGTGTGTGAAATTGAATGTATACAATGCAGTTCAAAGCTTCTAGCCTTCCTGACAGACACACAGGTTGTATACTTTAAAGGGCAATTAAATTGACTGTGAGAAAACCACTTCAAAGATTTGCACCACTTTAAAGGGATTACTTTTAGCTTCATCACACAAACCTTTAAACTTGGCATACTGACAGACTTTTTAAAGGTTGAGGGTACAGATGGGATCATTATTAGGGGAAAACTTTGATTTTTAGATACTGACTGTTTAATGGGTTGAAAGGCTGCAGAGAAGACCAGCCAAACAACCCTCATTCCAGGAAAGACCCCCAGCCTGAGCCCCGTCATGACAACCCAGTAATCCCCCCCCCCCCCCAACTCACATCTCTCATGAAGAACCCTCCTCAGCACCCTAAAGGCAATTGTAGGTATGGTGCTCACCCACTTGCTGTTCCTCAGATTGCAAGGTAACAAGTTGGCACTGTCAACTGGCGGGGGCTGAAAGGGGGATTAAAGGGAGGCTGAAGGGAGGGACTGGGGGAGTAAGGGGTGTTATGAGAGTGGGGAGTGGGCTGAAAGGGGATCTGAGGGGGGGGGGGGGACTTGCCAGCGATCCAGGGCAGGCACTGCAGCAGCATTTTGAGATCGGGTGCCCTTTAAACATGGCGCTCTGATCTCAGATGTGGGACCTGTCATAGATATTAGGTTCCAGCAAGAAAGGCACTGAAAACCCTTTTGAGGAAAAACATCTTCAAAGTGCCATTGCATGGCACGTCGGGGGTTGCTCCTAGCGCCGGCCAGAATCACTCTGGTTTTCCCACTGGCGAGGTCAAGGATCAGGAGAATTGCAGCCCATATTTTCAACATTCTGGTGTGGATTTCCATTTGTCCTCTCTTCCTAAATCTGAAAAGCCGACACGAGTTTTCTACTCGGAGTAATCCTGAACATTTATTTACATTTTTAGAGGAACAACCAAAGAAGTTTAAGCTAGTCAGGCACAATAGGAGGCTTATGGTGCTCACCCATTGATACCCCGAGTGAGACACACCAAAACATTTTTACCTTCAGTGGATCCAAGTCCTGTGCTTCTATATCCTTCAAGAGAAGCCATTCATGAATTCTGCCGAAACCTGACCTGCAGCTCATATAGCCTCTCTGCATCTCCGGTGCTACCCTACCCATCTTGCGTATGCTACACCCTTCTTACATGTTAAGGTATTGAGATATTTCTGGATGACGATTGGGCTATCACTAAGATGAGTCCATCAACTATGAACAGATGCCTCAAACAATTAATTTAACATCCTTTTCTAAAACAAGCCGGTCCATCACCTTCCCCTTCCACCATGGGCTAATGACAAAAAGACAGGGGGCGGGATTCTCTCAGCCCGGGACAGGGCCGGAGAATGCCCGCAAATCACGCCACGCCGCCCTGACGGCGGGACGAGATTCTCCCCAGAGCAGATCGGCATGGTCGGCGCGGCACCAGTCGGGGGCCACTTTACGTGGCCTCCCCCGCTGATTCTCGGCCTGGAATGGGCCGAGCAGCGTCGTAATAAACACAAGCCTCGCCAGCACCGTTCACACCTGCTCTCAGCCGGCGGGACCTCGACGTGGAAGGGTCCGGGGGTGTCCTGTGGGGGAGGGGGGTCCGCCCCCAGGGCAGAGCCTCCGATGTGGCCTGGCCCGCGATCGGGGCCCAGCAATCGGCGGGCCGGCCTCTCTAGCTGGTGGCCTCCTTTCTTCCCCTGTAGCCATGTGCCATGTTGTGTCGGGGCCGGCACGGAGAAGGGAGCCACTGCGCATGCGCGGACCCCGCGGTGCCCAGTTCACCCCAGGATCAGCAGCTGGAGCAGCGTGGATCGCTCCAGTGCCGTGCTGGCCCCCTGTAGAGGCCCGAATTGCTGATCCTGAGGCCATGTTGATGGCGTCAAGGTACGCAATAGCGTTTTCGGTGGCGTCAACACTTAGCCTCAGGATCACAGAATCCGTCCCACGTGCTGCAATATAGCAAAGTGGCAGGTGTGGTGATTGTCCCTTTAAGGGCAACACAGCAGAAGAGGCTGTGGGGGACAAATTGAGACCGGAGAGTGGGTAATTACCCCAGGGGATGGAGTCCTCGCTTAGGCCGAAGATTGTAAAAGACATGTAGGGACTGATGCAGCCGGTGGGCCGCTCTAGGGCAGCCATGTGGGATGCTCGCCTCTGTACGATTTTTCTTATCAATAAATACCTTTTGTGTTTCTAATAAAATCTGTGAACTTCCATCATTACATTTGGCGACAGGAATAAAATTATCATGACACTTCCTCTGGCCAATCTCCTGTGTGGATCCTGTTTTAATTGAAGTTTGAAGATAAAAGAAATACCCATCCAAATGCCTTTCTTTGGGCAAATAGGCCCATTTCAGATGTTGAAATATTGCCAAACCCTGAGGGACGGACATAGAGCTAACATGAATTGGCCAATGCAGTCTGAAGTTAAGAAATGTAAAGAAAAAAAATGAGAAAATAACCCTCAGAAGCAAAAGCGGTAACTTGAGATTGGAAAAGAAATGGAACTTAAGTTTTAAAAAGCCAAGAGTCGCTGAAAGTTATTTTTAAAGAGAACAGAGCAGTATTTTCAGTGTAACGAAAGTGCCCCATAGAACTGTAGCATGGTCTCCCGAAGCACAGGAAGATGAAGAGGCTGAGATTGATGGACTCCCCATCAGAGTGGAGCCTGCGGAGTTGTCAGGGTAGTGATCCATGCACTGAGGGACTTCAGGTCGTGAGATTCTGGAGTTTTGGGGAGAAGTCCATCCTGTTTAAATAAAAGGAATTAGAAGGTTTTGAGACCTTGAAAATGCCTGGTCTCCAATGAAATTGATGAAAAAACCGGCACATCAAAGGAAGAGAGGAAACAATTCTCCAAATGGCCTGAGGGATAAAATGACTGCAGCGATCACTCGGGAAGCTATCTATTGGTGGAGAAGTGACATTTTTAAAAAAGGTTCAAAGAAGGAGCGGTCAGGCTTTCAACAAGACACTAAAAGCATGCGGAAAACACACAGAGAAGTTGTTGACGGCTCAGTGAAAGAAAATGACAGTCTTAAAGTGGTAATGCATTTAAAAGATGTAATGCATTTAAGTTGATAATATATTTAATGTGGCAATGCACTTAAAATGGCAACTACAAAGAGAAAGGAATGAAAAGCTCCATAGGCAACGCCAGACCTCAGACGAGGCAATGAAGAACTCAAGGAAGAGGCGACGGATGATCTCAAAGGAAGCAATGAAGACTTCTCGGAGGAGGCAATGAAGACCTCAAGGAAGAGGCAACAGAAGATACAGGAAGGAGGGCACTGAAAGATCTCGGAAGGAGGACACTGAAAGACCCAGAGGGGCAATTAAAGAATCCAGAAGGAGGGTAATGTAAGAAATAAATTAGAGACAGACCTGACCAACAGTGAAGCCAAGAGAGTTTGGCTGAAGTTAAGACAAGTGGAAATGTAGGTTCCATTTGTGAAATGTATATGTCCACTAAGAACCTGATGGATTCCCCTCAGACGAAATGCAGAAATTAAAGACTTCAACAGAAACTAGAAACTATTAACTATAAAGAGGAATGAACAAAAAAGAAATAAAGCACTAGAGAGTCACTAGAACAACAAGGTGAAATGACTGACAGAAAGCCTGGAGAATAAAGAACTTGCAAAATGAAGTTAAGGAGGAGAAATTAATGAGACAATGGAGACTAAGGTGAACTCCATGAAAAAGCAACTAGAAAATAAGAACAAGTCCAATGAAGAATTAAATCGGGTGAATAAGAGCTTGAAGAAGGGAAGTTTGGCAATGAGAAATTAACTGAAGAGGTAAAAGAAACATTGAAATTACCAGAAGAATCAGCAATCCAGATAGAGAAAGAAACTGAGATTACAGTGCCAGAACAAGGTTGCTGAAATAGTCACGCGAATGGAAAGGCAGCAGACCTGTATGGAACAGTTTCATGCAAGACTATATTTGGAACTGTACATAGTTAAAGCCAACCAATAAAAAAGAGTTTATGTTTAAATACACAAGCTTCAAGATCTTATCAATGAGCCATCACCACTGCAATAATAAAAAAATCCATATTAGGTGCATAATATGACGTGGTGTCTTAATGTGAAACTTTGGTAGCGGATCAAGTTGGATCCCTGGAATTTTTATCTCTGAGACTTGGCTCCTATTGTACCAAGTGGACGTGGAGGAATGGATCATTCATAAACACATGGACCACTTGAGGAGTAGAGAGATGATCCAACAGTCAGTGTTACATCAAGATATGTATTCGAACTCGTAAGCACCAAGTACCTGAGAACCTGATCAAACTTTTACATAAAACTGATGTCTCATGGAAGCAAGTAGTAATGAACTGACTGTGCAAGAAGGGATACCTGTTGTTGCAGTTTCTGTTACTCTCAAACCGGTGGAAGCATCTCAGATGACAGACTAAGCTACTTTCCAAGAAACAGAAAAACCCCTCAAAGACTCTATTTATAATTGTCTAACTCGTGTACAATGTTTAGTTAGAACTTGGTTATTGAAGATTGTACAGGGGATTTAAAGGAGGAGGAATATAATGATCCTTTAAGGGCAACACAGCAGAAGAGGGTCACCTGGCTTGAGGAACCAATTGGGACTGAGAGTGTGGACTCCTCTGTTAGACAGAAGACATATAGAAGACATGTAGGTGACTGATGCAACCAGTGAGCTGCTGACCTCTGTGCAGTTTTTCTTATGAATAAATATCTTTCGTGTTTCTAATGAAGTCTGTGAAAGTGCATCATTAATGCAGGATTCCTAAAAGTTCAAAAAGACATATATTGCACCCATGTGCACATGAGTTCCTTTAATTAACCTCATCACCTATGTCAGCGGGAGTATTCCACTCTTGCAATGTCCTGCTCATTACTGCCAGCAGTATTGCATCATTCAAATAACTGTTCATGTTCCTGGCAGTCATGATGCTTTACGGAATTTTACTATCCCTGAATGCTATTACCTAGGAACGCAGGTAAGTTAAAGTTTACATTTGTAGTCATAGGCAATAACCTGTGCGCTTTCCTGGGACAACAGTTGAGAACTGCTATAATGGAAGCTTCCTCCAAGCCATGCACCATCCCGACTTAGAAATATATCGCTGTTCCTTTGCTGTCGCTGAGTCAAAGTCCAGGAAGTCCCTTCCTAACAGCACTGCGGGTATACCTATAAAACATGGACTGCAGTGGTTCAAGAAAACAGACCACATTCTGAAGTGAAATTAGAGATGGCCAACAAATGCTGGTTAGCCAGCAATGCTCACATATAATCTGCAATAAAAAGTACATATTTCCACCAAGGATCTCATAGAGAAGACAAGAGGGATTTTGAAGATATGCTTCAGGTGCCTGCATCAGTCTGAGAGTTTCTAAAGTTTTGTCTGGTTAGAGTCTCAAAAGTTTAAGCTATCTGAGTGTAGCTTACAAAAAAAGCCACATAACCATGGTCCTGCCTCATTGAAGGCAATCCAAACTATTGCAAAAACAATGTCTACACACATATCATACAGCCATCATTTTAATCAAAACTCATACGGTTTGTGTGTCTTGTGACTCTTTTGCCTTTTGTGCTTCAGGTACTGTAACAGCACACCACCTCCTGTTTCCACATTGGTGAGCTCCTAATTCACTGGCATTGACAGCTCTGGGATCCTACCCATATTATTCAAATAAACCTGATCCAAAACTTTGCCTTGCCGCTGCCTTTTCTGCACATAGACTGGGGCCTGGAGGTGGGCATGCAATTCCTTTGCCTTACCATTGATATGCTGTGGTGGACCCATTTTTTTGCTTGGAGTGTTCAGGTATTTTGAGGTAATTTCTGGATGAAGTAATTTTTCAAACAAATTCACCATCCGAAAAAGTAGAGGTATTTCTTAGAAACTGACAACAACCTTTTTTTGGTGTTCTTTAGTTATTGGACTGCACCCTCCGGGCTTTCACAATATGTTAGCCTTTCGATTGACAACTTTTTTTCACCCGAAGGGTCTTTTTTTTTTAGGTGCAAAATACACACCATCGGGAGCCACATACTGGGCAAATTGCCAAGTGTCTCTGATAGAATGGATAATTTGCATAGATCAATTCAACACCCACACTTTCTGTATCAAAAGAAAATGAACCAAAACGGAAATAGATCTAACTCCCTGAATTCTAACGGGTGGGATTCTCCGTCCAGCAATGCCAGAATCACGATACGCGATCGGGCGGAGAATCACGCGTCAGCCGAAAGTCAAGGCTGGTGCCGGGCGCCCAATGGAATGCCATTGGGGGACAACATCGTACAGCAATAAATTGTGGCGCTAACAATTATACTCAAAGCCGAGAGACTAGTACAATAGAGGCTTTATTGCTGTACGATGTTGTCCCTCCATCTGCAACAGTAGACTAAGGGTCTGAGCAGCTCTCATACATTTATACATAAGCTCCCTGTGGGCGGAGCTAGCCGGCAGGGGCTGACCGGAGGAACCTGTATTACAGGTACAGGCATACATCCCCCTACTGCAGTACACATAACTACAGTGGTTATCTCACCACATTCATGCTCTGGTGTCTCGACATGGGCATGCAAATTGTACAGTAACGGCCATTGGCATATCATTAATGGGCCCGAGCCGGTATTCTCTGGGCCTCTCCTGATGCTCCATCTCCGCCAGGCGGAATTACAGACAGCGAGATTCATATGAGGTAATGAAAATTGCAAACTGGGCACCATGATTGTTGATGGAGAGAGAGGGGCTACAGAAAGTGTCTAACATCGTTATAGTGTTCTGATAGTTGTGCCGTTGGCCAGGGGATATCTGCCAGGGCTGGGGGGGGGGGGGGGGTGTAGCGGGGGATGGCCAGGAGGTGGGCCAAGGGGTCAGGGTGGCTGGGCATGGACCACCATTGCTGCATTCTGCAAGGTAGCCATCTGGCTGCATATGCCGCTGACTGCCACTGTGAACTTAGCACTATGGGTCATGTGGCTGCCTCCCTAAGCCATCATTCTAGGTATTCTGTGGCCGCTACCAACCCATCAACAGGATGGACATGCTCCAGCACAACCAGTGCCATCTACTTGGCTGGAGTGAGGGTGTGCGGGGAGTGGAGTCCTTATATGCAGTTCTGCTTGTCAGGCTCTCCAGTGCCGATCCCAACCCCAGCGTATCAATGCGGGTGTGCATTGAAATTACTCTAGTTCCACGTGGCACTGGTGCTAGCCCATTAATATGTCCTTAATTGCTCTGGGACCAGCGCCACTTTCTGCGTCATAGAACACTCCCGATTCAGTCCCGGCGTCAGCACTTAGCCTCTCAAATGGAGAACCCTGCCCATGTTTTTGACTACTTTTGTCAGTAAAGTTATCTTTAAAGCAAACTTTTACTGAAGATGCATAGAATTAAGACAATTACTCCAGGTGTTGATTTTCATGATTTAAAACAAAGCTTCTGATAGAACATTCAGAATAATTTATCATCTCAACATTGGAACCAATAATGATCGCAACTATAAAACATATTCCTCCAACCAAAGGCATCATCTATAACCATGTTGCCGCTATATACCACTCAGACAGGTTTATTCTGAGCACCATGATGTTTATCATTAAAATAATCATTTGAAACCGTGAAGAGCAGCATAATGATTTTTAATCCCCACAATAAAAACATTTTTCTTGAACTAATTTTTGAAAACATTTTCATGACAATGCGAGCCAACTGGAAAAGGTTGGGACACATAGATGAGATGTTAAAGAACTGCATGCGAGTCTGGAGCTATAGGATGTAGACCCCGCTGTGTTGTTAAATGTGGATAATTCCACAAGATGTCCTAGAATGTATTGGTGCCAGAGCTGGAGCAACTCAGCTTGCTCCTCTTCCCCATATATCTGATCACTCCCCACTATCCCGTTTCCCAGTGCTGATAATACACCAGTAATAAAACTCCATATACATCTTTCAAACCCCAGAAACCCTACAAAACATCCGGGGCGCGATTCTCCGCTGCCCACGCCGGTTGGGAGAATAGCGGGAGGGCCTCCCGACGTTTTTCACGCCCTCCCGCTATTCTCCCCCCCCCCATCGCCCGACCCACGTCACGAATCGCTGCTTGCCGTTTTTTACGGCGAGCGCCGATTCTCCGCGGCCGATGGGCCGAGCGGCCAGGCCTTTTACGCCCGTTTTTTCACGGCAGCAAACACACCTGCTTGCTGCCGTCGTAAAAACGTGCGCTGGATGCCCGTTTGGGGCACCCAGAGGCCCGTTTGAGGCGGGAGCACCACCGTTGTGCTCGGGAGGGGACAGGCCCGCGATCGGTGCCCACCTATCGTCGGGCCTGCGTCCAAAAGGGACGCACTATTTCCCCTCCGTCGCCCGACAAGATCAAGCCGCCACATCTTGTCGGGCGGCGGTGGAGAGATGCGGAACCGCGCATGCTCGGGTTCCGTCAATGGCGTGATGACGTCACCCACACATGCGCGGGTTGGAGCCGGCCACGCGTCATCTTGGCTCGCGGCCTTAACGACGGTCGTTAAGGCCGCGATGCCGTGATTCCCGGGGTCCCGCTCCTAGCCCCGATGGGGGGGGAGAATCGGGTCCCGGGAACGGGCGTGAAGGCTGCCGTGAAACACGGCCAGTTTCACGGCAGCCTTTACGACTCTCCGCATTTGCGGAGAATCTCGCCCCCAGTGTCTACCTCCCAACACACTTGAGTGTGTGCACCATCTTGCTGTGTACCCTGCTCTCAAAACCAGTAGGATCTAAGAATTAATGGCATAGGTATATCAATTAATAATAATTAAAGGAGCTAATTTGCAGTATCTACAAAATAGTGAGCCCTCGAGGAATTTCATCTGCTAAAATCCAAAATACTTTGCAATTAAAAGCAGAATTTGTCTGAATTATTGCTAATCAGTAGAGCTGATAGCACGGGTTACACATTTCTTCCTTGGCAGATCCTCTGCTCAAAGTGTGCCAAGACTGTATCTCACTCCAACAGTGTGATGTGAAACTGTGGGGAGTTTCTTTAGTAGGCCCTAGCTGAGCACTAAAGAAAAGTTTCCAACATCATTTGCACCCTCTCGAGGAAGAAGAAGAGAAAAATCAAGTGTTACTGCAATGCTAATGCTACAAAGAGGCTGCAATATCTGGAAGGCAGCCATTTTGTTCTTAAAACAATTTCACTAACTGTGATGCCTGAAATTGATGTTTCTTAAGAGCAATGGCATCAAAATGACTGACTCTTAGCTGAGGTGTTAATGTTTACAACAGATGAGGACACAGCTTCCTGCTCTCGCAGAGAGCTAATCCATGATGGACATGATCTAGGCCTAGTGTAAGTGCCACCTCCAGACACACAAAATAGACTTAACATTGTTGAACATAAAATACTGCCGGTGTTCGAAATCTAAAATAAAAACAGAATGTGCTGGAAATATGCAACAGATCGGTGGTGAGGTGTGCTGCCCCCACAGTATTTGCACTGGCTACGGACTACGGCCAAACTCACAACTCAATTGCCTCAGCCTGCCTGGGATGGCCTCAATGCCCCCTCATTCCACTTACCCCTCTTCAAGGACACCCTCAGTGGCATTGTTGAGCTCTGTCTGCGGGCCAAGACACTGTTCTTAATTGGACAGCTGCCCTGGTGGCAGTGACTTAATTAACCAACCAGGAATATGTCTCCCTAGGTCCAGCTGACCACCAAAGTGAGATAATTTCCTGCTTTCAGCATTGGGGCAAGACATCTGCTGTCTATACAAAACTTGGTCCATAGTTTTTATCATTTCAGGTTGGTGACCTTTTGTCGAAGGTTTCTCTTGAAAGGTCATCGACCTGAAATGTTTCTCCCTTCACAAAAACTGCCTGAGCTGCTGAGTATATCTAGCATTTTCTGGTTTTATTTAAGGCATATCATTATGTACCACCTGAGAGAGAGGTAAATAATATAACTCCTAAAGCAAAGGACACAAAGGTAGGTAACGGAATAGCTGACACAAATGAAAACAAAATAAAAACAGTGGCACTGTTATTAGGTTTTAACACCACCTGTGAATATGCAAGCTAATTCTTAAAACTCTTTCCCACTTTCAAAATAATACTTAGCAGCCCTGGATTCCAAGTGTGATTATCATAGGTGAAGAGAATAAAAAATAGATATGACCAATGGAATTTGGCAGCTGATGTCACCACGTTATTAATGAGTAAGGTCACAAAATCAGGTGGACAATGACAAAAGCTCCAGGCCATTGAGGCTGTAAGACTGAACCTATTCGAAAATTTATACAATATGTATTAATTAAATAAAAATCGGAAAGTGCCAATTAAAATTTAATTATGTATTTTCTCACATGCAGAGTCCAACTTCTAAGACACTGTGCTATTATTTAAACACAATGCAATAGATATAAATTTAAAAGCCTTATTGTTATCTGTGTGCTCCCAGGGCATGTTTGGAACTCATATCTTTTCCCTGGCCCTTCAGTGGTAATATGTAACCACCCGAGGTGGAATTTCCTGTAAGGTGAGTAACAAACATGCAGTTCTCAAATTCAAACATTGGAAATGACCTTCCTGTACTGTCTTATGCTTCACACTCCACTGCTTTGAGCATCACTAGCCTCCCTTTATGTGTACGGACATTTGTACAGAATTGACAAAAGCAGTATTTACGGAAGACCACCTAAGGTTTTCATTCATTTTTTCTTCCTGTTGCCAATCCTCTATTATTATTACAAGTCTAAGTAATTTGGCTATATTTGCTGTACTGCGTAAATTAGTGGTAAATGGCAGTCGACCTCATCATCCAAACCCACACCCATTGTTTGCATAAATAAATCAGTTAAGTTATGACTTTAAGATATGCTGAACATTATCAAAGGAAAACTATGATTGTTCTTTAAACTGAAAACCTGGAAAGACTGGTGAACAGACCTTTTTATTGTGAACTAAAGGCACTGCGACTGTTTTCTTTTCAATCCCATAATGTTTACTTGTTTTTAAAACAATTTAGAGTACCCAATAATTTTATTTTCCCAATTTAGGTGGCCAATCCACCTAATCTGCACATCTTTAGGTTGTGGGGATGAAACCCACGTAGCCATGGGGAGAATGTGCAACCTCCACACGGGCAGTGACCCAGGGCCGGGATTCGAACCTGGGTCCTCAGCGCCGCAGTCCCAGTGCTAACCACGGCGCCACATGCCGCCTCATGTTCACCTGTTTCACGACATTGGAACCCCTACATACTTTGGTGGTCTACGTGACACGAAGCTACAAGTGTTCAAACATAATGTAACACAAATTGATTCAAGTAATTATAGCTCTTAATATTGAAATAGCCAGCCATCAGTGACCAAAGAATCCTAAGTTGTCCACCCAACCTTCTTTCACTAGGTTTGCACTGTGCTTCTATTTGACTGTTGTCACAGACAGTGCTGCAATAAAGTACAACTGATAGAAACTGACCATCATATCACACAACACAATACAGCAACAGACACTCATAAACTAAGGGTTATTTTTTTCCCAACCCCATGGAGGTGGGAGTTGAAGATGGGTGGGACCAGTATCAGGAAAATAGGAGTGTCAGAACAGCTCTGTGCGCAGTCCTACAGCGGGATAAGTTTCCCAGGGCAGATTGGGAAGAGAATGAATTTCATGCATCAGGAAGGCAGGCATATGCACACATTGGAAAAGCATTGCAGTTGCCTTGGCACTTTGCCACCTGCGGAGCAGTTTCCAGGTGTGTGCAGAGGCCATCAGATCAATGAAGGAGACTACCCGAGCTGAAGGGTTCATGCCCCATTGATGGGTTCTCGAACATGAAAGGCTATGATTGCGGCCGGTCCCAAACCAACGGGGAAATTTCTATTCCACCTGATGGACCTGCCAACCTCGATCTTGTTAATCTATGCACAACTGTGCAGGCGGGTCAGGGAGCCTCCATATTGAGGCCTCAGCCTGCCCATCTCTCCTGGTGAAATTGATGCTGAGACCCAAGAGCTGGTAGCCAATTAGCAGGCTCTTTCCTGGAAGTTTGTTCAGGTGGTCTGGCTCCTGGAAAGTGCAAGCTCAGGACCCCCTTTGGTCGCAACATCAGTGTCCTGAAACCTGAGGGGAAATCCTGCCCAAGTGTAGAATAAAGGATTCACTCTAACAACACTCCAACAATAGCTACCACAATTGCATAAGGAGCTATGTGATAATGTCACACAGAAGAGATCGATGAGAACCTGAGATGTCCAAGTGGCTCTGCCCTAGTATTTTGTAATCCTGTACATATTGAGTATGTAAATTCTGAAAAAAGATCTTTGCCTCCAGTCAGATCTGTTGTGAAGAAATGAAATGAAAATCACTTATTGTCACGAGTAAGCTTCAAATGAAGTTACTGTGAAAAGCCCCTAGTCACCACATGTTCGGGGAGGCTGGTACGGGAATTGAACCATGCTGCTGGCCTGCTTGGTCTGCTTTCAAAGCCAGCGATTTAGCCCTGTGCTAAACAGCCCCAGAGTCAGACACCCAACATCTTCCAAGGTGACCCAACAGTAACACAATAAGGATTTTGTTGAGGTCAATTCTTTGCATGCAGTCACTTCCAATACATGTGATGGCAATAAAAATACTTCATGTTAGAAAATTTGAAGAAGCTGGTTGCCACATTTACCACATATGTGGGAGAAATGTGGGAGAAAAGGAAGCATGGTTAGCACTAAATATTGTATAAAAACGCTTGACATCAAAGCAACCAAACATTTATTACCCATGTCTCAATTGTGTAAATATCATGGAAACACAACATGCCAACAAAATTAGTACCTGATTTCCAGAAATTTTCTTCAGGCTCCAACATAATGTATCAAATTACACCCTATGGTATCTACCATAGGTGACAGAGATAGCACACAGTGCATTGTTGATGGCTAAGAGGTGCCATAGAGTTTTGATGAGCAGCATGCAGATCACCATGGCACGTGTGTGACTACATTACAACCAACCTCCTCATCTCCATAGTCCTCACAGAAAATTATCCCCATATGTAAGAATCTGCCTGCTAAGCTGCATCATGTCAGTCTGCAATGTAATGACCTCCAGGACATTGCAGTAGTTACCACAAACCATTAAAAATGTGCATTAATCATTATAACATGGTTAATGTTCGTTGGAATGCAATAAATTTGTTTTATTGGGGGTTGATTTCTTCCAGTGTTCTTTTCTGTCCTACTCCAATTTTTAGTTTGAACTATTTCTGTTGCAAACACATTGGGAAGGACTTTCCAATTGGAGATGGTGAGGCCGGTAAATTGGCATTGGAGAGTGATGTGCTAGGTTGCTCATATGCTCCCACTTCCGGGTCACCTTTGTCCCAGGAGAGCAATGTGGGTGACAGCTGCCCACCGGCAATCAGGAGGTAAAATATCAGGCCTAGTAAGTGGCCTATTAAGCAATTGTGGTAGTCTGGTTAGAGGTATTACGGTACCTAGCAATGCTGGAACATCATTGGTGGATAAGGCATGTTGTCTCTTGGCCGAGACTGTATGGTAGCTCCGCCCTGCAAGGATGGGTATAAGAGCCTGTGCAGCCCCAGAAACTTCCTTTCTGTACCCGAGCTGCTGGGGGGAACATTTAGCTTATTAAAGCCTTCAGTTGTACTACAACCTCGCTTAATAGTCATTGATTGTGCATCAATTTAAGAAGCTAGATTTAAAGAATGGAGCTCCGAATTAAGCTGGAGGGTCTGCAACTCAGCCCCCACGCAGTAAAGTCGGCGGCGACTTTCAAGCACTGGCTAGCGTGCTTCAACGGCTACCTCGGAACAGCAGAAAACACGCCCACAAGAGAACAGAAACTGCAGATCCTGCACTCGAGGGTGAGCCCAGAAATCTACACCCTCATCGAGGACGCAGACGACTTCGATGCTGCGAATGGAGTCGCTGAAAGGACATTACATTCGCCCTGTGAATCAGGTCTACACCCGGCATCTACTAGCAACGAGGCGTCAAATTCCTGGTGAGTCACTAGAAGAATTCTACCGTGCGCTCCTAGTGTTGGGAAGAAACTGCAGCTGCTTGCACGTTTCAGCAAATGACCACACTGAACTGTTGATTCGGGGCGCTTTTGTTGCGGGTATGCTGTCTTCTCAAATCCGCCAGCGTTTGCTGGAGAAAGAAATGCTAGGCCTCAAGGAGGCTTGGGCCCTTGCCGGCTCCCTGGATGTGGCCTCCCGAAACGCCCGCGCCTACGCCCCCGACTGCACGGCAGCCCCCTGGAACCCGTGGAACCCCTCTGCGGCCGGCTCCGAGGTGATGCCCCACACACCCCCACAAACTTGCGCTGCAGGGCAGCCCAGCAACCCCGGGGGGCCCCGCTGCTATTTTTGCAGGCAAGCCAAACACCCCTGACAGCGCTGCCCAGCTTGTTCATCCACCTGTAAAGGGGGCGGCAAAAAGGGCCATTTCGTGGCAGTATGCCAGGCCCGGGCGGTCTCCTGAAGCGAATGCGGACCGCCACTACAACCCCCTCCAAGGGCCCCGTGCGGCCAGCGAGCGCTGCCATCTTCCTCCCCCAGGGCCACGTGTGGCCTCCGGGCGCCGCCATCTTGTTCCACGGACGCCACGTGCGATGGATGGGCGCCGCCACTTTGTGCACCCACAGCCACGTGCAACCAGTGGGCACCGCCATCTTGGATGGACTCCCAGGACCCCAGTGCAGATGACCACATACTGCCCGACGAGAACACCCAGCTGCTGCCACGTTTAGCCTCGGTGACCCTGGACTAGTCTCGGCCTCGAACACTCTCAACTGCTACAACAACGGTGCTAATCAACGGACACGAGACTCCCTGCTTAATCGACTCTGGGAGCACGGAGAACTTCATACACCCCGACACGGTAAGGCGCTGTTCTCTCCCCGTCCACCCTGTTAATCAAAACATCTCCCTGACCTCCGGTTCCCACTCAGTAGAGATAAAGGGGTTCTGTGTAGCAAACCTCACGGTCCAGGGAAGGGAGTTCAAAAATTACCGGCTCTACGTCCTTCCCCATCTCTGCTCAGCCACACTCCTAGGGTTAGACTTCCAGTGCAACCTCCAAAGTCTAACTTTCAAATTCGGAGGTACTATACCCCCTCTCACTGTCTGCAGCCTCGCGACCCCCAAGGTCGATCCACCTTCCCTGTTTGCGAACCTCACCCCGGATTGCAAACCCACCACCACCAGGAGCAGACGGTACAGTGTCCAGGACCAGACCTTTATTAGGTCAGAGGTCCAACGGCTACTGAGGGAAGGAGTCATTGAAGCTAGCAACAGTCCCTGGAGAGCTCAAGTAGTGGTGGTAAAGACCGGGGAGAAGAATAGGATGGTCATAGACTACAGTCAGACCATCAACAGGTTTACGCAGCTGGACGCGTACCCGCTCCCCCGCATATCCGACCTGGTAAACAGGATCGCACAATACAAGGTCTTCTGCACGGTGGACCTTAAGTCTGCCTACCACCAGCTCCCCATCCGCACGAGTGACCGCAAGTACACTGCCTTCGAGGCAGATGGGCGGCTCTACAACTTTTTAAGGGTTCCTTTCGGTGTCACTAATGGGGTCTCGGTCTTCCAGCGAGAGATGGATCGAATGGTTGACCGATACGGCTTACGGGCAACATTCCCGTATCTCGATAATGTCACCATCTGCGGCCACGACCAGCAGGACCACGACACCAACCTCCGAAAATTCCTCAGACCGCGAAAATCCTTAACCTTACGTATAACAAGGATAAATGCTTGTCTAGCACCGACCGCCTAGCCATTCTCGGCTACGTAGTGCGAAATGGAGTTCTAGGCCCCGACCCTGAACGCATGCGCCCTCTTATGGAGTTTCCCCTCCCTCACTGCTCCAAGGCCCTGAAGTGCTGCCGAGGCTTTTTCTCTTACTACGCCCAGTGGGTCCCCAACTATGTAGACAAGGCCCGTCCTCTGATTCAATCCACAGTTTTTCCCCTGTCGATAGAGGCCCGCCAGGCCTTCAGCCGCATCAAAGCAGACATCGCAAAGGCCACGATGCACGCCATCGACGAGTCCCTCCCCTTCCAGGTTGAGAGCGACGCATCCGACATAGCTCTGGCAGCCACCCTCAACCAAGCGGGCAGACCCGTGGCCTTCTTCTCCCGGACCCTCCATGCTTCCGAAATCCACCACTCCTCAGTCGAAAAGGAGGCCCAGGCCATAGTAGAAGCTGTGCAACATTGGAGGCATTACCTGGCCGGCAGGCGATTCACTCTCCTCACTGAACAACGGTCGGTGGCCTTTATGTTCGATAATGCACAGCGGGGCAAGATAAAGAACGATAAGATATTGCGGTGGATGATCGAACTCTCCACCTATAACTACGAGATCTGTATCGTCCCGGGAAGCTAAACGAACCTCCTGAGGCCCTGTCCCACAGCACATGTGCCAACGCACAAGTGGACCGACTCCGGGCCCTCCACGAGGATCTCGGCCACCCGGGGGGTCACTCGCTTCTTCCATTTCTTCAAGACCCGCAACCGGCCCTACTCCATCGAGGAGGTCAGGACAGCCACCAGGAATTGCCAAATCTGCGTGGAGTGCAAGCCGCACATCTACCGGCCAGGGAAAGCGCACCTGATAAAGGCTTCCCGTCCCTTTGAACGCCTCAGCATGGACTTCAAAGATCCCCTCCCCTCCACCGACCGCAACACGTATTTCCTGAACGTGATTGACGAGTACTCACGATTCCCATTCGCCATCCCCTGCCCCGACATGACCGCAACCACTGTCATCAAAGCCCTCCACAGTATCTTTACACTGTTCGGTTTCCCCGCCTACATACACAGCGATAGGGGGTCCTCCTTTATGAGCGACGAACTGCGTCAATTCCTGCTCAGCAAGGGCTTTGCCTCGAGCAGGATGATCAGTTACAACCCCGGGGGTAACGGACAGGTAGAGAGGGAGAACAGAACGGCCTGGAAGTCCGTCTTGCTGGCCCTACGGTCTAGAAATCTCCCAGTCTCCCGCTGGCGGGAGGTCCTCCCAGATGCCCTCCACTCCATCCGGTCCCTGCTCTGCACCACGACCAACCAAACACCTCACGAACGTCTCCTTGTTTTCGCCAGGAAGTCCTTGCAATGTTAATATAAGCCTACATGTGACAATACAGATTATTTTAAAAATGTACCAGTATTAATGGAGTACCCAACTCACAGCAGTTCTTTGTTGCCGTGAAGGATTGCGCTTGTAGAATCCCCACAGAGGACAAACTGTGGCCTGATGAAGACAACAATCTCATAGAAGCAGACATGGATGGGGGAAAAATGTTCTTTCTCTCTAGGAAACCTGATGCAGCTGTTATGGCCATCGGGCCACATCTGTAGCCACTGTCTTCCCAAGGGAGGAGATGCCCTTTAAATGTTGACCTGGACAATGGCCTTTCTCAATGGAATATTTTCTCCAGAGCTATGTGAAGCCTCTGTCACGTTAATGCAGACTACGTTCCGGCCTGCACGTCCTTCCCTAGTTGTCCTCCATCCTCCCCTGGCCCCAGCCCCCCAGGCACGGTGGTCCTGGATCTGGGCTGGGCTGCGGAGGTGGCTGCCTGGACTGCCATCGCCACCGTGAGGGCAGCTGCTGCAGGGTCCACAATATCATCCAGTGTGTGATATCTGTAAGGATTTGGAGAGGGTATGAGACTGACAATCAGCTGTGGCTTCCACCCTGGTACCCTCAAATCCCCCGAGCCTCCCTCACCCTTACACTTCCCGCCTTCTCTCAGGCTGCCATCCAATGAGCCACTTGTGCTGGGGGACCCTGCCCATGTATCCCCGGCCACAGCGGGGGCCCCTGGGTATCGGACCCCAGACCCGGGACTCCACCCCCCCTGCTGGGAACATTACTTGGACCAGGAACAGGGGTCCCCTCCCCAATCCACACAACTACCCTCTGGTCGTGGGGATGCCCCCAGCGCTGAAGCCCAGCTCTTGGGTGTTGCTTGTTGGCAGCTCTGTGGTGTTGATACCTCAAGTGTTTAGGCAAAGTTTCTAGGCCTCAAAATCTGTTTAGGGTGCCAGGCAATAAGACTCGCCTGCGAGATGGCATGTTTACCCACAGGAATCCACTTTGGAGTTGTGGAATGGTCACATTATTAACATTGCCAATTCCCTATTAGAGATATCCTTCACCTGTCCAGCCAGTGGCCACCACAGTCAGGGGGAGTTAAAGTGGCCGTTACCATATTATCATGGGCGGGCTCAGTCCTGAGGGTGTTCAGTTTGATGGACAGGCAGCAGCTGAAGTTGCCCCTGGTATGAGTGTACACAATTGGGGGGTGGCACGTTGGACCTGGGAGCGCTGAGCCCTCGCCCATCCCAGCTCAGGGCTGATCCCCTACTGATGATGTCCAACCACCACCCCAGCTGGACTCGTCCTCCTCGGATGCTCCCCCACTTGCCCTGAGCACTGGAGCAGCAGCCCCGGGCTGACTGCACGATTTCTAAGATAGCTACTCACCTCCTCTGATCCTCACAGCAGTCATTGCGTCAGCTTCACTTTTTGAAATAGGTATACTGAACGACGTCCGCATGACCGCTCGCTCAGGAGATGGTTAGATCACAGGAGGCCATTCTGTAGGGGATCCTTCCTGTTAATGCGTTGGACATTGCCCTTAATTGGTGGCTACTTGTTTCTCTCCACATCGCAGTGGGACAACGGTAGTGGGCCAGTTATTTTGGAAACCAATCAGTGTCCGGTGCGGCTGCCGGTTTTGGCCTCTCCCATGATCTAACCGGCTTGCGCAGATTTACTCTGGGCACAAATACGGCTGTCAGATCGCACCCTCTTGCATCTAAACTGGTTTTCGGCCCAAATTGCATCAGAGAATCCATTGGCACTCGACTCATATCGCAACTATCCAATTAATCAGACACATTTGAGTCTACCCAACTCCTTTCTCCTTCCTAAACATCTGGGCCTGGATTTTCCGCAGCCCAATGCCGAAATTGTGGCTGGTGCTGGGGCAGAGAATCCAGTTTGATGCTGGGCATCGGAAATCGGCGGCACCGCGGAGTATGCCGCACCGCCGAGCACCGGGGGCTATTGCCAGAGGCCTGCTCAGCAATCCTCCGCTCCCAACCTGCCGAGTTCCCGATGGCGTGGAACTAACCTGCTATTGCCGGTTGGGATGCTTGCGTGGCAGCTGCGGACTCAGTCAGCAGCCGCCCTGCTCGGGGTGGGCTGATCAGAGACCAAGGGGTGCCTTATAGGCGGCAGGGGCATTAATGTGCTGAGGTTGAGGCTGAGGCCTGTGACTGATCGGGGAGGGGTCTCTTCCTTCGGTCTGGCTCCGCGGTCCGAGTCCGCCATGGAGCACAGCATGGCCGCTGGAGGCAGCCGCCGTCCGGCTTCTGACCTGGAAGTGCAGCAAAATCTGCAAGATTTACTCCGGGTCCCTGCTAGCCCCCTGCAGGGATAAGAATTCGTTTAACTTTTTTTCAGGAATTTCAGGAGTAAAACTGCACCATTCTGGCACTGGTATGGCGATATAGTCTCAATAATGGAGAATCCAGGCCATGGATTTTGGGCAAAGACACACAAATGTGAAATGTTTCAAAACTCTGCAGAGTATTTGGAACCTAGGGTAAGTGTAATAAGTCCATGGAGGCAGAAGTCCCATCACCAGAATTCCTTTTATTTACAAACCCAACAGCTGAACAACCATGGCCATTAAGTCTGCTGCCTACACCGGGAGTGCAGAGGATCTGACACTCCCTATTAAATACACAGAAAGGGGTTCCCTGATTGGGCCACTAATCAGGGAACTCATATTCTAATTGGCCGATCTCAAAGGCCTGGCCTAAGTTATTACACCCCTCCCACCCAAAAGTCCGAGGAGCCTCCTTGGTCCTCGTGAGTCATGGGTCTCCTGCTTCGATTGTGTTGGGTCAGGCTCCTCCATTTCGGCCTCCAACGTAGGGGGATATAACGGCTAGGCGCCCGTCTTTTCCGATGTGAGCGCCTGAGGGGTGGTTCGTCCCTTTCCTCCGGCGGCAGGGGTACAGCTGCGGCATCATTCACAGTGTCCATATCCGAGTCCGATGCACTCACCAGTGGTGGCGGAGGGGCGTGAATAGTTTGTCGGGGAGAACTCTCCACGGTCCTTGGTATGCTGGTCTGAGTCAGCTCCGGAGGAGGAAACGAATCTCAGGCACACACCTGGTCCAGGTGTTTCTTTATTACATGTCTTCCCACACGTCTCTCAAATGTCCTGTCCTGGCCTTGACTGTTCCTGCTACCCATGTAGGGCCATTCGCATGATTTATGACCCATACATTTTCACCTGTGTTGAACTGCCTTTTTCGGTGAGTGTTGTCGTGGCCCCTGCAATGGGCCTCTTGGTGTCGCTCTATTCTGCCACCTAAATTCGAGAATAGTAGACTCAGCCGGGTTCGGAGTCATCTGCCCATGAGTAGCTCCGCCGGTGCTATTCCCGTTGTGGTGTGTGGGGTTGTTCTGTAGTCAAACAGCCAGCACGACAGTTTGGTGTCCAATGATGCTGCTGACTGTTTCTTCAACACAACATTTAAGGTCTGGACGGCTCTCTCTGCCAAACCATTCGATGTCGGATGGTATGGTGCCATCCTTATGTGCCGAATGCCATACAACTTAATAAATTTTGTGAAGTCCTGGCTGGTGAAAACCAATCCATTATCAGAAACTAACACCTCCGGGATACTATGAGTTGAGAACGAGGTGCAAAGTTTTTCAATGATAGTTGTTGAATTTGCAGAGTTCATTTTGTAGACGTCCAGCCATTTGGAATGGGCTTCTACCAATATAAAAAACATTGAACCCATAAACGGGCCTGCAAAATTGACATGAAGTCGCGACTATGGTCTACCTGTCCATTCCCATGGGTGCAGCTTCTGCCCTTGTTGGCATTCTTGGCACCAACTTACCAATGCCGCTATGTCTGTGTCCAGGCCCGGCCACCAGTCAGAGCTTCTGGTCAGCATCTTCATTTTTGAGACTTCAGGGTGCCCATGATGCAGTTCGGCCAGTATGGCTCGACGGTCTTGACTTGGAATTATTGCTCGAGCCCTCCATAACAGGATCCCGTCTTCCATGGTGATCTGCTCTCTTCTGCTACAGTAAGGGTAGAATTCCGTCTGGACCGGTCTTTCCATCTCCCCAGTTAGCACTATGTGTTTTATTTCCATATCGACTTTCTGCCTTAATGCGAAGGATACTGGTGGGGCCTTGTAGAATTTTGGGACTGCCTCTGGATCTACATGCAATGTCGCCTTTGCTCCCTTTATTGTTCCGAGCCCTTCTCGGAAAACCTCTGGGTATTTGCACAGGAGTTCACTCAGGCGTCCATTTCCCAGCTGGAAAATGTTTACCCAATCCAGCTGGATCTCTTTTAGCCAGTTTTGTCCCAATAAGCTTGGCCCCACACCTTTCACTACCATTAAAGGCAGCGTAACCAGCTGCTCTCCATAAGCCACAGTTACATGCGTTGTACCCAACACTCTCAGTGGTTCCCCTGTGTGTGTCCTCAGTTTTACCGAGGTCCTGGTTAGGAATAAGGGTTGGAGTCCAGTGCAAATTATATTGAATACTGTTTCCCCCTATCACTGATACGGCTGCTCCAGTGTTGACTTCCATCAGTGTGGGATGTCCATTCAGCCTTATGGATAATTTAATGGGTTTTAATTTCACCATCATTATACAATTTAGTTGTTCCTCGTTGGGAGGTATGTGGGGCTTCTAGGGTATGCATTCTCCTGCACCCCGGCCTACGTGACCTTCTCCAAGATTTTGGTTTTGGGCTTCTAGTTCTCCTCTCTGGCTCCAATCTCTGGCAACAAATACAATATTTTGCCGGGCAAAAGGCTGCAGGGGCTGCCGTCTGTCTGGACCTAATTTTCCCTTGCTTGGGAGGGCTTTTGCGACTGGGCCTGGTTAACTTAGTATCCAAGTCGTTCCTGAGGGTGGCTACGCAGTTGTCTATCCTCCAGCGGTAGTCCCTTAACTCAGTTTCACTGGTATGGGTGTCGACCTCCATCGGAGTACCCTGTAATTCATGCGCTCTGCTTGCCGCTTTTTCTATGGACAAAGCCAGCTGCAATGCTTGTTTGCAATCCAGCTCGGCCTCTGCTAACAGACGTTTCTGTCTTGCTAAATTAATTATTCCACATACCAAACGGTCTCGGAGCATCTCATTTAGTGTCAGTCCAAGTTCGCAAGCCTCTGCTAATCGCCTTAACCTTGTTAAAAAGTTTGTAACTGACTCCCTGATGCACCATCAATTACGACAAGACGAGAGTAGAGTAATCAAGGCTTTATTACGCAGAGATGTGGAGCCTCCCGCAGCTGCTGCCGAAATGGCTGCAGCTCGGAGAGCCCACACATTTATACTCCGCCGACTGGGCAGAGCCAGCAGGCAGGGATCTACCCCTGTACCTGTAGCACATGAGCCTTACCGTAATACCCTCGTATGCAGTATACACAATACAACAGTGGTGACTACCACATTCACCCCCTGTTAAAAAGGAGTCCAGCTGGGGTGGTGGAAACTATTTACATACAGGTTGTTTAAAATTTAAGAAAGCGGTTACAAATTTAGACGATCGGGAGCCTTGATCCGTCGTTGCGAGCGCCGCAGTTGTGGTGGCGATTCAGGCGTTGGTTCGGTCATCGGTGACTCCGGGAACCTGTCGACCTCATCTTCTTCCACGGGTGGGACCAAGGGGAGGGCGGATCGTCCTGCATCAGGGGCTGTGGTGGGGTGCACCGGGGGGAGGGAGGGTGGCGCTGGGGCAGGGGGGGTGGGGGGTGGTGTGTGGGGACTCAGCTGGTGCCAGGTCCCCGAGGGAGACTGTGTCTTGGCATCGTCGGAGGGTTCGCGTGGAGCAGCTGTACCCTCTCAACCAAAGGGTCCGCCTTGTGGAGCCGCACATCTTGCAGAGGAGAACGGGTCCTGGAGTTGCTAGCCATGTTGGGAGTGAAACCCCGGAGGTGGACTTCCTAGGGAAGGCAAAGAGACGTTCATGGAGAGTTTCATTATCGCAGTGCACAGGAGCGACCGAATGGAGTGAAGGGCGTCGGGGAGTACCTCCTGCCAGCAGGAGGCCAGGAGATTTCTGGACCGTAGGGCCAGCTGGACGGCCTTCCAGACCGTCCCATTCTCCCGCTCCACCTGTTCATTTGCCTGGGGGTTGTAGCTGGTCGTCCTGCTCGAGGCAATGCCCCTGTTGAGCCAGTACTGGCGCAGCTCATTGCTCATAAAGGAGGATCCCCAGTCGCTGTGAACGTAGGCGGGGAAACCGAACAGAACGAAGATGGTGTTAAGGGCTTTTAGTAGCGCCGTGGCCTCAGCGTATGTCGGCATGTCCCGGATGAGGGGAAAGATGTCTGAGCTCACCGCGTGTAAAGTATCTGGAGCTTCTGTGCCTCTGAGGTGGTTCAGTCGCAGATCTGGTGTATGCCTCGAAGCAAGCTAGCCAATGTGCGAAGGCCGACTTGGCGTTGTCTGCTTGAGGGTGCAGCTGCAGGCCATCAGGCTTGATGCGGAGAGCCATCGTTTAAAAATCACTGCTTAATAAATTGATGCACTATCAATTACGATGAGATGAGAGCAGAGAGTAATCGGGGCTTTATTACGCAGAGATGTGGAGCCGCCCGCAACTGCTGCCGAAATGGCTGCAGCTCGGAGAGCCCACACATTTATACTCCTCCTACTGGGCGGAGCCAGCAGGCAGGGATCCACCTCCCTACCTGTAGCACAGGGGCCTTACCGTAATACCCTCTTAAGCAGTATACACAATACAACAGTGGTGACTACCACACTCCCCAGTGTCTCGGAATGCTGAGTAAAACCGGTACCTCCGCAGGATCAAAGGTGGCTTAGGGTCATAGTACTCTTTTACTCAGTCCGTCAATTCCTGCAAAGTTTTTGTGTCCGGTGCCTCCGGAAAAGTGAGACTGTGCATAATGGCAAAGGCTGCTGACCCACACGGTCAGCAGAATGACCCATTGCTTTTAATTCAGAATTATATCGTTTGCTCTAAAGCAGTGTTCTTCAAACTCGGGGTCGGGTCACGGGCGGGTGTCCGGAGCATCGTGGAGCCATCCTTCACGGCGCTCCCGATTGCGCAAATCCCCGTGCAGCAGCCGCCTTTTAATAACGCCGGCTGCAAGCGGCCTTTAAAATGGCTGCGAACATGTAAAAATAATTCAGCCGCATTGCGCATGCACGCACGATCATCGGCGCGCATGCGCACTGCGGCCGCTATTTTTTAAAACGGTCGCAGCTTTTTGTTTTACAAGTTCAGGGGTTTTTTATTCATTTTATTCATTAATTTTATTCATTTTATTTTATTTTTTTACAAGTTTGTTTGATAAAATTTTACAGGAAAAAAATGCAGAACTTTGGACAGATGGAGACTCCATACTTTCTGACACTGGAAGGCTTCACCTTCATCCAACAGGTTCCATTGGAGCAGCGTGTACGAGGGCCAAAGGGACCCAAAACCATTTCCTCCATTTTTATCAGCAGCAAACAAGGTAAGAGAAAATAGTGGGTCGCTCAGATCGGCCAGCGTGGGTCCTGAAAGTTGGCCGGTTGGTAAAAATGGGTCCCAGGAAAAAAAGTTTGAAGAACACTGCTCTAAAGAAGTACTTCATCCGCTCTACATATTGGGCCCAGTCTTCCACTGCAGGCTCAAAAGAGTCCAACTTTCCGAATAAAGGCATTTTGCCTGTCAGTGGCTTACCCTTAATATGCAGCAGCTGCTGCTGATGAGCAGGTTTCTTCGGGTCGTTCCATTTTCCTCGTCGCCACTGTAATAAGTCCACGGAGGCAGAAGTCCCGTCACCAGAATTCCTTTTATTTACAAACCAATGACCATTCAGTCTGCTGTCTACACCGGGAGTGCAGAGGATCTGACACTCCCTGTTATATACACAGAAAGGGGTTCGCTGATTGGGCCACTAATAAGGGAACATGTATTCTAAATGGCCAATCTCAAAAGCCTGGCCTAAGTCATTACTGTACACCAATTAAAGACAGTTATATTCGACCTATTGTAAGGTTCAAGCAATAGGAAGTGTTTCACACCCTCAGAGTATCCCTGAGTACAGATTTGTTTAGGCCTAATAAATTCATACAAAATTTGGCAATCTGATTGCATCCATTGAATGAACTCTTGATGTAAAAGTAAAGATGGAAAATGCTTGTACATTACAATGGCTGAAATTATCCGGCCCTTCCTGCTGGCATAATCTTCAGGTTCTGCCGATAGCGACCTCCCGGGGTATGTTCCCGGCTGGTGGAGAGCGGATGGTGAACAAAAGCCTGTAGGCATTGGCGGGACCGGAAGATCTCACCACCAGCCAATGGCAGGCCACTTCTGCATCTGCAAAATATACCACGGGGTGGGGGTGGAGGGGGAAAGCCCACCCCATGTGCTCAGAAATATTAAGCTGGCATATGATGCCTCTCCATTCGGAGTAGGCACTGTGATCTTTCATGAGTTGGATAATGGAGAGAAGACACTGATTGCATTTAACTCAGGCACCTTCAGTGCCAGTGAGCGGAATCATGCTCAGATAGAACTTGAAGCAGTCTTTGATTTTTAGAATAAGAAGATTTCATAAACACTTGCATCATTGCAGTTTCATGATTAAAGCAGATCATTGGTCACTGACAGCCATTTTGAATCAAAAATCTCCGGTACCCTACAGCCCAAATGCATAGATGGCCATTGATTCTGTCTGCTTATCAGGAAGACATTAAATACAGATGATCAGAAGGTTGTGGGGGAGAGGGTGGTGCCACCACTAGTGGCAGTCTTCGAGGTTCTGGAGCAGCCAGAGCTCTTTATGGGGAGAGGGTCAGACACCCTAGCCGTTGCCTCCCTGATAGCCCGCGGAAGCATCCTGCTCAGCTGGCAATCAGCAGTGCCATCCAAGAACACCGACTGGCTGTCCTACTTGGCAGAGTTTCTCAGAATGGAATAAATAAAATACGCATTCGGGGAGCAGAGGTCGGCTCCCATAACGCGTGGAGGCTATTCACCAGCCTGTTCCGAGACCTGTTCGTGACTGGCAACCAATAATTAAAGTGGGGGAACGGGGATAGAGGGAGGACCGAATTTGACAACGGAGGGAGAGATAAAGGGGGGAAGAGGAAGAGGAAAGGTGGGAGGAGAGGATAGGAAGGAGGGGGGGTGTGAGAGGGGCTTGAAGACACCAAGGCAAACACAGGGAAAGCAGGGCAGGGGAGCCAGAAGGGACAAAGGGCCAAGGCACACATGGGGGTGGCCACAGCAGCAAAGCAGAAGCACGTAAGGGTGTCTGACCCTCTCCCCATAAAAAGCCAAACATGTCCCGTCTTGGTATGTTGTAGTACCTGGGGGCAGCAGGGACATAAGTAAAATAGTATGGTTGTGGCAACCAACTTCCAGAGCTCAAAAACATGCAGAGGTTCCTTTTCTTGAATGTAAAAGATTTGTTTGTCCTTCATTATTTCCTTTTGTATACACATTTTGTAGATTCCTGTTTTTTCTTCTTTTTTTGATTATTGTATGTTATATGCAGCAAATGTTACTGTAAATAATTGTGAAACCAATAAAAAATATTTTCCCATAATAAAGTGAAAATGTTCTCATTTGCACCCTTAAACCATTTAAACAGTAAGTAGTATGTAAGAAATAAAGTTTTCTCATAATAAAATAAAAGTGATCCCATCTTTCCCCTAAACCCTTTTAAAACGTTTGTCAGTCTGCCACGTTTAAAGGTCAGTGAGATGAAAGTGAGAGTTATGACATTAAAGTGGTGGAAACCTTTGAAACCTTTGTTTTCGAGTGAAGAACAGCTGTGGACGCTGCCCTTCCACTTTCTATGAAACTTTCACGGAGCATGGTGCGTCCTGCCAGCCAATGATATGTAAAATAGCTTCAATGAGTCGGGGCGGGAAGCCCAGCTAATCGTTTAAATTCTTGCTCTAATTTCTCCCTTAGAGTACAGGGTAAAGGACGAGCCCTGCAGTAAACTGGTCTAGCATTCCTCTGGACCCCTGCATTGACCTTATATCCTTGAATTGATTTGCCAGTTTCACTAAATACCTGAGGATACATTGCAATCACATTGTTTTGTGTTGTGGATTTCACTTCTATGTGATATAGCTTGTTCCAGTTTATCTTAATTGTTTCCTAACAATTCCTTCCTAACAAGGCTTTTTCAATCCAGTGATGGGTAATTTTGCATGTTTCTCCTTGTATGTGACTGGAGCTGGCACTCATCCCACGATGGGAATTTTCTCTCCTCCATAACTTTTTTCTTCAGTTGATTGTCACGCTAACTGATGCCCCTGTGTTGACCCATATGTGTCTTTTTTTAATTTAGAGTGTCCAATTCATTTTGTCCAATTAAGGGGCAGTTTAGCATGGCCAATCCATCTACCCTGCACATCTTTGGGTTGTGGGGGCGAAACCCACGCAAACACGGGGAGAATGTGCAAACTCCACACAGACAGTGACCCATAGCCAGGATCGAACCTGGGACCTCGGCGCCGTGAGGCAGCAGTGCTATCCACTGGGCCACCGTGCTGCCTGTGTTGACCCATATGTTGACCATCCAATGTACTTGGACTACCATTCCCTGCAAATTCCCACTGGGAATTTCTGGCTTTGGATCGTATTGGCCTCAACAAACCCCTCATCAACCTAATGCTCTTTGACAGCCCTATGCTGCCATTTACTCCAGCCAGCATTTTCTCCGCTTACGTTCTTGCGACATGTCTTGGTAAGGTGACCCTTCCTCTTGCAGCTGTCGAACTCTGTCATCAGAAATGAACAATTCTGTGCCCAATGTTGGCATAAGCACAGATAACATAACTTGGCAGTACCTCTGCGATGACTAGCTGCTGCTATTAATACACCTTTAATACACTTCTAGTTATTACTTATCAAACCTGGTGAGCATCTACTGAGAGAAAATCAGTATTGTTACCAGTAGAATTGGTTCCTTGGCATTGATGCAGTATTATAAAAAGTTAATTATTTGGACTTAATTTTCAGGTTACCTAAAGTGAATTATCTGCAGCACGAAACATGTAGTTGCAAAAGATATCGTTAATGTTTTCAAGAATGGTTAATTGTCGCTATTGTGGGGCGTCTTCAATGAAACCTTTAAGATTTTGAATAATAAAATTAAGGACCTAAAATGTATTCAAAAGTAGATCAATTTAGTTAGATCAGTCATTGTTCATGAAGAGGCCGTCCATTGATAATGTAATATAGTGTGCAGCAAAGTCCGAGGTCATTCGGAGATTTGTCTGCAATTGATCTGTAAATAAATCTTTAATCAACGTCACTTTAAATGATAACTGATACCACCTAACTTCTATTGTTAAATGTTTTATTCTTATAGATCGCTGGCCAGCATGTTTCTTGAACGCATGAGTTATACAATTGCTCTTGTGACCTTCTAGGGCTTTCAGAAACCTATTCCCAGAACTGATAAATTCCAGATTGTCTTCAAAAGACAAATTTATTGACATAAATCTGGTCAGTCATGGACCAATTTATAAATGGGAAAATTATGCACCCCAAGGACATTTAATATAATTTAGCAACACAAACTAAATGCATGGATAATAGAATTCAGGATGCAATATTTAAAGTATCAACTGTGATTATGATGAATCACTGTCAAAATAATGGTTCAAGATGTTCTTGACTAAATATATCACAAATCACGTTTATGATAATCAGTAGCAATGATGCACAGTAATACAAAAAGACAAAGGCAATGCACCTTGGTTGGCTTTAGCAGTTACCCCAAATGCAAACACAGTGGGCTTGGTTCTCCGTAGTCCGAAATCGGGATCGGCGATCGGGCGGAGAATGGATTCCAACGGCGGATCCAGGGCAGACGGTGGTTTGACGCCGGTCCGCAATGCTCCGCCCCCTCCAAACCGGCAGCATCGGGACATGCGCCGCGCGCAGTCGCAAGGCCATTGGCACGTCATCGGCCAGCCCACCTGGAATGCTCTCCCCTGATGGCCCAAGTTCCCGACGGGTAGGTGACGTGTGGTCCTAGTGGTCTGGAACCCAGCCTGCCGACTGTGGACTGTATCTAATGTCGCCACACTCGTCCAGGATCCGCGCCACTGCCGGGGGGCTTCTGCTAGGGCTGGGGGGACTTGTGAGGGTGGCCAGGGTGTGGGCTGTGGGGTCGGGATGGGAGTTGGGGTTAGGGTTCTAGCACAGCTGGCACTATGTTTTCCGGCGCGACTGGTGCAGGCCGTCAACCCTGCGCATGCGCGGCCTGGGACCCGTTGATTCTCCGGCCATTTTTCACGTGTTGCGTGGGTGGTTTACGCTGCGCCGGTGCTAGTCCCTCACCGGTGCAGGAATCGGTGAGGGGTTTGTGCTGTTTTCCTGTCATGAACCACCAGCGGATTCTCCGTTGCCGCTGGCACTTAGCCACTGGATTGGAGAATTCCGCTCCATTTCTGGTAAAACTAAAGTTTTCTGGAAAAAAGAGAGAAATAATGCAGTTTAGCATCTGGAAAAATACTACAGTAAAAATAAATGTGCTAATGCATCATGTCCATTGTTTAGACCTTGTCCTTATAATTTTTGTAAATTAATTCCTGAGAGAATGAGGGAACAATCTTCCAAGTTTTGGAAAAAAATTACCATCCGTTTCCTGCTACGCTGGATTTGGGAAATTGGGCAGAAAACTGGGTTTTGGCTCGCTTTCCACCAATCTAAAGTATCCGCCACATCTTTATGTGAACAAAGTGAAAAGGTTTACATGGTATATACCAACTTAACTCATTATTAGGGAATAGCTCCAATGCGGTTTAATCAGCAATTCCCTGGCATCCACAACTAAAGGGGCAGCAGGGTAGCATGGTGGTTAGCATAAATGCTTCACAGCTCCAGGGTCCCAGGTTCGATTCCCGGCTGGGTCACTGTCTGTGTGGAGTCTGCACGTCCTCCCCCTGTGTGCGTGGGTTTCCTCCGGGTGCTCCGGTTTCCTCCCACAGTCCAAAGATGTGCGGGTTAGGTGAATTGGCCATGCTAAATTGCCCGTAGTGTCCTAATAAAAAGTGGGGTTAAGGGAGGGTTGTTGGGTTATGGGTATAGGGTGGATACGTGGGTTTGAGTAGGGTGATCATGGCTCGGCACAACATTGAGGGCCGAAGGGCCTGTTCTGTGCTGTACTGTTCTATGTTCTAAAGTCTTGAAACGTTTGTGAAATTTACATTATGTTCAGGTACCGCAATGCAAAAGAGACAAAAAAATCTATTTGAAATATTACGTTGAATTATGAAAACTTTCACAAGAAACCTCGGCCGGAATTCTCCGGCCGTTGTGATTCTCTTTTCTCACTGGCAGCGCACCACCGCCTGCGGGTTTCACAGTGGGGTGAGGTGGCTTCAATGGAAAATCCCGTTGACAAGTGGAAGCAAGAGAGAATCCCACAGCCAGCGAATGGCGCACCGTCGAGAAACACATGGTTGGGGGAACAAAGAATCCCGTCCACTAAGGAAAAACATCATGGTGGAAAAATGGTACACGACAATTCACAATTGTTGGAAACCCTTAATTTCAAAAACACAGAATAAACACTTGGAAGATGTGTATTATCAGCTGAAAATTAACAAGTTATTTTTGGTTGATGAATTAATTGGAACTAGTGGCCTGTCACTGGTCCAGAAAAATGCAAGCTCCCCACTTAACTAATTTGTTTACATTTCACTTAACATCATTTTTCTTTATAAATTTAGAGCACCCAATTATTTTTTTTTCCCATTTAAGGGGCAATTTAGCGTGGTCAATCCACCTAACCTGCATATCTTTTGATTGTGTGGGTGAGACCCACGCAAACACAGGGAGAATGTGCAAATTCCACACAGACAGTGACCGGGGGCAGGATCAAACCTGGGTCCTCAGCACCAGAGGCAGCAGTGCTAACCACCGTGCCGCCTTTTGAACTCAAATTAAGTGTCACCTTATAGCTTCATTAGTTTAAAGGTACAAAAGCATGCATCCAAAATGATACATTAAATATATATTTAAAGAATTAAACATTTACCTTTGCTTGCCAATCTCCCTGTTGACTGTTCAATTTTTCTTTCCTCATTTATATTCCCGTTTTAAAAATTTTGACTTTTTTTTCTACCGAAAGGAAGTACTGCTGCAGGATAAATAATTTCACTGGCAGTCCCAGAATGTAAAATAAGACGAGGCAATAGGTAATAAAGAATATCCAGAAGAAATTCCTAAATGTAGAAACAGTCTGCAGTATTAAAGTAGTACGGCATATATTAATTCAATATTCATGTTGAAAATCTGAATACTATCTATCTGACATATGCCTGAGAACAGTGGGGTCTATTTACCTTTTGGAAATTGTGTAAAATAGATAATATTCGATTAATGACCCATTGAACACACCGCCCGCATTTCTTTATCATCCAAATTTATGCAAAGGAAAGTCCGATGGAGAGTCCAATTGTGGCTATCTGATATTAACTATTTACACCATCACCTCAAATTAAAATTGCTCCCAATTGACCATACTTTACAATTCAAAATGCACTGAAGAAGCTTATATTATGCTCTGTCTCAATTGCCAGAGTTAGAAAGGTGCTGCTACAGAGGGGAAGGCAGGCAGGGGGTTTGGGTCTACCGCACCTGATGTATTATTACTGGGCGGCGAATGTGGAGAAGGTGCGGAGCTGGGTCAGAGGGGTTGATTCCCAGTGGGTCAGAATGGAGGAGAGCTTGTGCAGGGGGTCGGGATTGAAAGCACTAGCAACAGCGCCGCTCCCGATAGCTCCGGGGAAATACTCAGGGAATCTGGTAATGATAGCTTCATTGAGAATTTGGAGGCAGTTTCGCCAACACTTCGGGTTTGGGGCAGGGTCAAGGGAAATGCTGATTTGGGGGAACCACAGATTTGAGCCAGGGAGGTGGGAAGGAAATTTTTGGAAATGCCGAGCAGGGGATTAAGCCACTAAAAGATTTGTTTCTTAGGGATCAGTTTGCAGTGCTGAAGGAGCTGGAAGTGAAGTATGGGCTGGAGCAGGGGGAAATGTTTAGATACACGCAGGTTCGAGATTTTGCCAGAAAGGAGATACAGAGCTTCCCGGTGGAGCCGGTTCCACATTGCTGGAGGAGATGCTGGCGACAGGGGTCTGGAGAAGCGGGTAGTGTCAGCGGTTTACGGAGCTATTTTGGAAGAGGATAAGGCACCACTGGATGGGGTCAAAGCAAAGTGGGAGGAAGAGTTGGGAGAGGTTATAGAGGAGGGGGTCTGGTGTGAGGTGCTCTGGAGAGTAAATGCCTCCACCTCGTGCCGAGGTTGGGGCTGATACAGCTGAAGGTGGTATACAGAGCGCACCTCACGAGGGCGAGGATGCGCCCATTCTTTGAAGGAGTAGAAGATGTGTGTGAACATTGTGGGGGCGTGGCCCGCTAATCACGTTCATTTGTTTTGGTCCTGTCCAAAGCTAGAGGATTACTGGAAGGAGGTTTTTAGGGTAGTTTCCAAGGTGGTGCATGTGAAACTGGACCCGGGTCCCCGGGTGGCCATATTCGGGGTGTCGGAACAGCCAGGGTTGGAAACGGTTGCGGAGGCGGATGTTGTAGCCTGTGGTGAATGTATTATACCAATAATTACCCTCACCACCTCTGAAATTTGTTACTCCTCAGTCGAGAAGGAGGCCCAAGCCATCGTGGAAGTCGTACGGCACTGGAGGCACTACCTCGCTGGTAGGAGGTTTACCCTCGTCACCGACCAACGATCGGTAGCCTTCATGTTCGACAATACACAGCGGGGCAAAATCAAGAACGATAAGATCTTGATGTGGAGGATTGAACTCTTCACCTATAATTACCATAGAGTATATCGTCCTGGGAAGCTCAATGAGCCCCCAGATGCCCTGTCCCGCAGCACATGCGCCAGCGCGCAAGATGACCGATTACGGGCTATCCACGATGACCACTGCCACCCAGGGGTCACCCGGCTTATCTACTATATCAAGGTCCGCAACCTGCCCTACTCCACCGAGGAGATCACGGCATGACCAGAGACTGCCACATCTGTGCAGAGTGTAAACCGCACTTCTATCGACCAGATAAGGCCCACCTGGTAAAGGCATCCCGGCCCTTTGAGCGCCTCAGTATCGATTTCAAAAGGCCCCTCCCCTCCAATAACCGCAATACATATTTCCTCAATATTATTGATGAGTTCTCCCGCTTCCCCTCTGCAATCCCTTGCCCTGACATGACCACGTCCACCGTCATTAAAGCCCTACATAGTGTCTTCACCCTGTTTGGTTTCCCCAATAATGTCCACAGTGACCGGGGCTCGTCGTTCATGAGCTACGAACTGCGTCAGTACCTGTTCAGTAAGGGCATCGCCTCGAGCAGGACTACCAGTTATAACCCCAGGGGAAACGGGCAGGTGGAAAGGGAGAACGTGCGGTCCAGGAATATCCCAGTTTCTAACTGGCAGGAGGTCCCCCCCCGATGCTCTCCACTCTATTAGGTCCCTACTTTGCACAGCCACAAACGAGACCCCTCATGACCGCCTATTTATTTTCCCTTGGAGATCCACCTCTGGGGCCTCGCTTCCGTCCTGGCTGAAGACACCTGGACCAGTCCTACTCAGAAAGCACGTCAGGAGCCATAAGTCCGATCCTCTGGTAGAGAGGGTCCAGCTCCTACACTCCAACCCCTTATATCGAACTCCATACGCTTATATCGAACACCCCGATGGCAGACAGGACACGGCCTCCCTCCGGGACCTGGCGCCCGCCGGTTCCACCACCACCACCACCGCCCCTCCACCATATCCCACCCAACCTACCATGACCAGCGCCCCCGCCCCTATATGGCTCCCGCGCTCCCTCCCGCCCGCCATCCCCCCTTCACCGATCCACAGGAATGAAGTTCCAGAAGAGACGCTCCCGGAGTCCACATCTGTACCTGCACCGGTGCCCTCACTACCGATGCCAGCACGGACGAGTTCGACACCCAGGCCAGCAACAATGCCAGAGCTTCGGCTATCACAGTGCACAATCCGTGCGCTGGACCGGCTGAACATATGAACCCGTCACCCAGCCGGACTTAATTTTTTTTAACAGGGGGTGAATGTGGTGAATGTATTATACCAATAATCCACCAGTGTGTTTGTATCTGTGCTGTTGCCCTTGTATTTGTATCTATGCTATGCTGTTGTCCTTGTCGGCTTCACCTATGGGCCATTGTATGGCATTATCCACAGGGGAACATGTTGGGGCATGTATGGGCTCCGCCCTTGGCTCCTCCCCTTGAAGTAAGGTATAAAGAGCAGTTGACCTGTAGGCGGTTCTCAGTATTGGTTCAGTCACAGGCAGGCACTATTCTAAGTTGATTAAAGCCACGGTTTACTTCTACTCATGTCTCGAGCATCATAGCCTTTACCTTGTTGATCGCCGAAAGGCAGATCCTGATGGGATGGAGAGCAACCTATCCACCCTGTGCCCTGGCGTGGTGAGGGGACTTGTTGGAATTCTTGACTCTTGAGAAGGTTAAGTTTGAACTGAGGGGAAGGACAGAGGGGTTCTACAATTCATGGGCATTATTCATCATGCACTTTCAAGAATTGGATAACATCGAACATTAGTTGGGGGGTTGGGTGGGAGGGTTGGGGGAGGGAGGCGGTGTGTGTTGGTGGTGACTATGGGTGATTCCTGATTCCTTTTTGTCATTTGTTTATGTGAACATGCGGACTGATGTTTGGGGGTTGGTGGGAGGATGGGATCGTTGTTATTGATATGAGGATTGAGATATTTGTTACTGATTATTGTTTGTTGTTGGTGGGTGTAAATGTGGGAGAAAATGTGAAAAAGGAGAAGAATAAAAAATATTTAAAAAACAATGTGTTGATTTCTTTACAGTCTCACCAACGCTCTGTACAACTGTACCAAAACAACCCTACTTTTATATTCCATTCCTCTTTCAATAAATGACAACGTTCCATTTCCCTCCAAAATCACTTGGTGTGTGTGGTGAATTATAAACCGAGTAATTCACACTGTGTTCCACTATATGTATTGTGTCCTTGTGGGCTCTGTATACGAGCCGTTGCGCGGCTCTGCCCATAGGGGGAGATGAGGAGTTTGTACTGGGCTCCACCTTGGCTCCGCCCATGGCTCCGCCCATGGCTCCTCCCACTAACCGGAAGTATAAAGCTCTGCAGTCGTGAGCCTGCTGCCAGTTCATCTCGTCGCAGGCAGGCTCTGTTGTAAGATTATTAACACCACTGTTCACTTCCAATCACGTGTCTTGTGAATTGATGGTCACATCAATTTAATAATCTTCGGAAACTTGAAGAAAACTACTATGGAATCAGCCCTCAAACCTGACCGACTAGAACTCGACCCGCAGGCTGCAGAGGCGAAAGAAATCTTTCTACACTGGCTCAGATGTTTCAAGGCCTACCTGGCTGAATCAAGCACTTCAGAATCTACGGAGGAGCAGAAACTCAGCCTACTGCACGCAAGGGTGAGCCACCGTATCTCTACTCAACTTAACAGTACTTCCTCGTATACGGAGACCATGGCCATGCTTGATCGAATGTACGTGAGGCCCATCAACGAGGTCTACGCGCGCCACATTTTTACGACCCACCGCAAGCGCCCCGCGGAGTCGCTGGACGAATTCCTGCGCGATTTAAAAGCCTTAGCTCGGGATTGTAATTATCAAGCTGTATTTCCGAACAGCATATGGAGCTCGAGATGTGTACGCGGCAGGGCTCAGGTCAAACTATGTGCGCCAGCGGTTGCTTGAAAAAGGGGCCCAGAACTTGGAGGACACTGTCGAGTTAGCTACAACCATGGAGGTCTCGTTCCGCAGTCTCATCTCGTTCCCCGCGGACCAAGCGACCCCATCCTGGGCCCACGACCAGTAACTGCCCCAGGCCTGTGCCGCACGGCCACCCACCCACTACGCAGCACCAGCTTGCCATTTTTGTGGGCAGCCCCAACACCCACGGCAGCACTGCCCGGCACGCAACGCGACCTGCAGCAGCTGCAGTCGCAAAGGACACTATGCACGGGTCTGCCTGGCAAAGAAATCCTCCTCTCCAAACTCTCCCGCAGCCCAGAGCACTCGCTTCCAAAACTCGCAGGCCCGCAGGTCCCAAAATGCTGCGGCCTGTATGCCGACTCCGCCCCCAACTGACACGTGCAACTCATGGGGGCTGCCATCTTGGCAACCCTCCCCCACGCGGCCGGCCACATGCGACTCATGGGGGCCGCCATCTTGGACGCAATCTTCCTCACCGCCCGCCACGTGCGATCCATGGGGGCGGCCATCTTGGGATCCACCCTCTTCAAAAACTGAAACTCACCTCGAAGACTACAACCTCAGCGGACAGTCATCACGGGGCCACTCCAGCACAGCTGATCGAGCCGCCGACTACCCGCAACTCAGCGCGGTCACGTTGGACCAGTCGCGTCCGAAACACCTCCGCAACTCGATGATGACCGTTAAAATCAACGGATACAGTACACCGTGCCTCTTCAACTCCGGGAGCACCGAGAGCTTTGTACACCCAGATCTGGTAAGACGCTGTTCGCTCCCTATTTTCCATGCACGGCAAACTATCTCCCTCGCTGTGGGCTCAGACTCTGTTCACCTCCAAGGGCGCACCGTCGTGACCCTAACGATTCAGGGAGCCAGCTACTTGAACTTCCAGCTATACGTACTCCCCGAACTCTGCGCCCCACTCTTACTGGGACTCGACTTCCAGTGCAACCTCAAAAGCCTCACACTCAGCTTCGCACAACCCTCCGCGCCCTGCGCCCCCGCTCCTACAGGTTCACTGCCCGTGCTCCACGACTCTGTGCCTATGTGTTTCCAGCACTCCCCGTCGCCAGTCGAACCAGTCGGGTACGAAACTCGGACCGAATCACCCCCGGAGTCCACCATCGTACACTCACCGACCGCCACCACCCAGCCACCAGAAGAGGCTGCAATCCTGGTGCTTTGCCGATCCCAAAGGACGACTCGGCCGCTGGACCGGCTCAATTTGTAGACCCATCACCCCCGCCAGACTTGATTTTTTTTACAGGGGGTGAATGTGGTGAATCATAAACCGAGTAATTCACACTGTGTTCCACTATATGTATTGTGTCCTTGTGGGCTCTGTATACGAGACGTTCCGCGGTTCTGCCCATAGGGGGAGATGAGGAGTTTGTACTGGGCTCCAACCTTGGCTCCGCCCATGGCTCTGCCCATGGCTCCTCCCACTAACCGGAAGTATAAAACTCTGCAGTCGTGAGCCTGCTGCCAGTTCATCGCGTCGCAGGCAGGTTCTGTTGTAAGATTATTAAAACCACTGTTCACTTCCAATCACGTGTCTTGTGAATTGATGGTCACATCAGTGTGCCACCAGACTAATTTTCTGCGATTCATGTACTAGGGCACGCAAATCCCTCTGTAACTCAGAGTTCTGCGAGGCATGGTACATAGCTCTGGGGACATGTCCACGGCCGGAGGGTGGGTGAGTGCCACGGGGAGGGGTGGGGGGATGCCTGGAGAGATAGGCAAAGAGTTCAAAGGTCAGCCTGCATTTTGGAAGAAAGTGACAGAGGCATCATACTGGTTGTGCACAAGGGTGAGCACGCTCCCGATTGTGCCTCCCTTCCCCGCCCCCCACCTCTGGTGACCTCAGTGATCCTTGATGTTCTTTGCCTTCCAAGCTCGACCGCTACGTCTAAGTGTGTTCCCAGGATGCACATCAAAGGTGGAGCCAGCCAGCTCCTTACCGAGTCCCGTGGCCTTCGATACCCCTGGTGCTCGTCCTCTGGGGGCTCTGGGGCCCGAGGGCCCCGACGCACTTGTTGGCAGCACATGTATAGCCGTGCCACCCTGTTCTGGGTGCTGGCTATGAGACTCGGCCTCATCAGAGGGGTTAAACACGGGGAGCTCTCATCTGAGAGCTGCATATGTTCCACAGAGCGTTATCATGGTTGGCCTGGTACTGGGTGATATCCTCCAGCGAGGAGGTCATTCTGCTGAAATCCTCCACCCTGGTCATCACTGACTGCGCGATGCCTTGGACACCTTCACTAATGGTACCACAAGTCGTGCACCAGGCTCTCCACTATGGTTGGCACCCTAGCTGTGTTGGCTTCGGTGCCACGCATTAACGGCAACATCTCCTGCGGCCTTAGCCTCTGGGACACCACCAATCAGCTGTAGACCTGCTGGAGTGTCGCTGACATCTCCCTCTGAATGTCCTGGACGCACCCTAATGTCTCCATCAGTTCTAACCTCTTCCAGAGACTCAGCATCATTTAGGACCTGGGATCCAGCAGACCTCGGACTGCTTTCTCGCTTGAGGGTTCCTGCCTCCACCCAATACTCATCAACAGCTGTGTGATGCTCACTAGATTGTGCCCAAGTAGCCTGACCACTAACATGTTCCACCGAGGTGTGTGTATCTGCGCTGGTGGAGGGTGGGGATGAAAGCTATGACAGCTCGACCCTGTCTTCCTCAGACCTCCCCTCCGAGGTGTTCTCTGGGAGACAGGAGAGTGTGCTGCCCGGGAAGGACTGATGCCACCAACTGGAGGACATGCGGGAAAATGGACACGTGGTCAGTGGGAGGGATGGGTCAATCAGTCAGTAAGGCAATAACAACTCATGTTTGACAGGTCCTCCGGTTGGAGCCCAGTGCTTCCTCACCTCTGCAGCGTCTGCCAGCCGTGTGGGTGACCGCCCTGTCCTCGACCACCCCAGTCACCTCCAGGACCCGCTCCTCGAAGGAGGTGAGCATTCTTACGTCCGGCATGCCTCCCCAGTCTGGGCCCTCTCTCGATGGTTGTGGGAGTGTTTTTCCTGAGCAGAGAGAGGGCATCATTAGCCACACACAGGCTCACAGTAGTTTTGGGGGGGAGGGGGGGTTGTGAAGGAAGGGTTGGGTCAGGTTGAAGGGAGAGCAGGGGTGGAGGGAGGATTGGGGGGGTTGAAGGGAGAGAGGGGACGGAGGGAGAGTTGGGGTTCGAATGGAGAGTTGGAGGGCTGGATGCTCTGGTTGGGGTGGGAAGATCTTGGCAGCGGGTTGGTGGGGAGTGGCGTTTGTGTCTACTCACTCGTGCTGCCCGGTGTAGGCTGTTGACCATTTTCTGGCACTGGATGCCAGTCCTCCTGTTCACACTCATCCCAGGCAGCACTGGCTGTCCTATGGCTCACTCTCCGGGACCCTCGGGGGAACTGGATAACCCTCCAGGCCTCCTGTGTGTCTAGGAGCCTAGCCGTATCTGCATGCTCAAATCTAGGGGCCAGTCTCCTGAGTCCCATTGTTGCCAGCTGGCTGGGGTTGGCTGTGCAAGAACCGTTTAAATGCTGTTCGACCTTGTTAGTGGGAGGGGGGGGGGGGGGGGGGATGGCGAACACGGTGCCGACAAATTGGTTGGCGTGCCTTCATTTGTGGCAAGAAGCCTGTGGGACCTCATTAGGTGGACCAATTAACATTGAATAGCATTCCGACCTCACTGGTCCTACCGCCAGGAAGGTCACAGCAGTTTCCGCTCGCTATCACACTTGGAAATCTTTCTGGAGAATCCGGCCCCTATGTCCTCTTCATATCTTTCTTTCCTATCTTTGTATCGTCAGCAAATTTATCAACCGTACATTTAGTCCCTTCATCCAAGTTATTGATATCAATTGTAAATAGTTGAGACATCAGCACTGCTCCTGTGACACTCCACTACAGCCTGCCAAACCTAAAATGATCCATTTATACTGCTCTCAGTTTCATGTTAGCTAACCAATCCTCTACACATACTAATATGTTACCTCGCTACCATGAGCCCTTATTGAGTGGCAACATTTGATGTGACACCTTGTCAGATCCCTTCTGGAAACCTAAGTTAAGCATCAACAAATTCCTCATTATCCATGTTGCATGTTATTCCTCAAAGAACTTAACAAATTAGTCAAACATGATTTCCTTTTCACAAAACTATGTTGACTCTGCCTGATTGCAGTGAGATGTTCTAAGTGCCCCACTATAACCTCCTTAATAATAGATTCCAGCATTTCCCATAAGACAGAGGTTAAGCTAACTGGCCTGTAGTTTCCTGCTTTCTGCCTTTCTCCTTTCTTCAATACAGTAGTCACATTTGCTATTTCCAATCTTGATGAGACCCTTCCAGAATCAAGGGAATCTTGTAAAACTAAGACCAATGCATCGGCTGCCTCACCAGCCAATTCTTTTAAGACTCTAGGATGAAACCCATCAGGATCTGGAGACATGTCAGTTTTTAGTTCCAATAATTTTCTCAGTACCCTTTCACTGGTGATTGTAACTGTTTTAAGTTCTTCCCTTCCTTCCACCTCCTGATTCACAATTATTTCTGGGATTTCCTCTGCAGTGAAGGCAGATGCACAATATCTATTCATGGGGCTATTTAGCACAGGGCTAAATCGCTGGCTTTGAAAGCAGAGCAAGGCAGGCCACCAGCACGGTTCAATTCCCGTACCAGCCTCCCCGAACAGGTGCCGGAATGTGGCGACTAGGGGATTTTCACAGTAACGTCATTTGAAGCCTACTTGTGACAATAAGTGATTTTCATTTTGATTTCATTTCATTTTGCCCGCCATTTCCATATTTTCCACTGTTAATTCCTCAGTCTCAAACTCTAGAGGGCCAACACTCATATTACTGACTCTTTCCCTTTTTAAATACCTGTACAAACCCTTGCTATCTGTTTTTATATTTGAAAAATGAAAATCGTTTATTGTTAACTTATTTTCCCAGTTCACTTTAGCCAGCTTGCCCTCGATCTGAAAGTGAAATTCAATCATATTATAGACGCGATTCTCCAGAACTGTGACTAAGTGTTCCCGCCAGCAGGAAACCCAGAATGATATCTGCATGGCACCAGGAACGATCCTGACCTTGGAATTTCTTTTTAGCTGAATTAGATTTTTCATGCCATTTCATGGCAAACCGGGTCTGCTCTGCAACTGAGAGGTGCGGGAGCCAATCTCTCTGACAGGTCCCGCACCTATGAGATTGGAATGCTCCAATCTCAAAAAGCTGCTGCAGTCCCCTCCAGATTTCTGGGGGAGGGGGGCAACTTTCCCCACCCTAATTGCGACTGTGGAGGAGGCCCCTGCACGTTCCAGGAAGCACTTGAGAACAAAGAGGCAGACGCATAAACAAACTGCAGTTAGGAGAACACCTGCCACCTGAGTTAATGGATCCCAACAGAGCTATATAAATAAACAATCTGAATCTCCCCTTTGAAACTGCCCAACCTGCAATGGGGCATGAAATTGAATGTAACCAATGCAGATCAAACCTTTCGGCCTTTTGGGCAGACACACAGATTTCTACACTTTAAAGGGCAATGAAAGTGAATGTGTGAAAACTACTTCAAAGGTTTCCACCACTTAGAACATAGAACATAGAACAGTACAGCACAGAACAGGCCCTTCGGCCCTCAATGTTGTGCCGAGCCATGATCACCCTACTCAAACCCACGTATCCACCCTAAACCCATAACCCAACAACCCCCCGCCCACTTTAGAGGACGGCTTTTACCTTCATCTTACAGGCCATTAAACTTGAAATGCTGACAAACTTTTTAAAAGGTTAGGGTTAGAGATGGGATAACTTTCACTTTATTCTGAGAAAATTTTATTTTTTACATACTGGCTGAGTGTTAAAAGGGTTTAAAGGCTGAAGATGGGGATAACAGCCAAATAAGCCCCATCCCAGGAGAGACCCTCTAACCTGAGCCCCTCCAGTCCAGCACAAGCCACACTGACTCCCACTTCACAGAAAGGACCACCTTTGGCACCCTGGCAGCAATTGTTGAGAGGGGATTTACCACCTTGCCTCCCCTCAGACTGCAAGCCACCAAGTCCATGATCCTCAATACTTGCACCAACTCAGGCCAGCTGGCTGATGAGATGGGCATCCTGCTTGTCAATGAGATGTAAAATAGCTCTGATGAGCTTTTGTATGGTCCCGCCCGGTCAGGGTGGGAAGCTCGATGGGGACGTTGGGAAACCTACTATGGCTGACAGGGCTGGCACAGAGGCTCGCAACACGGCTGCCGCCTGCTGCAAATCCCAATTTTGGCTCGACGTGGCATTCTGCAGAGAATCCCGGCCTATGACTTGTTACCAAGGGACATCTTCACTATGAGTTCATGGGGAGTTGGTGGCATTGTGGTATTGTCACTGGACTAGTAATCGAGAGACCTAGGGTAGTGCTCTCGGGATTCGGGTTCAAATTCTACATGGCAGATGGTGATATTTGAATCCAATAAAAAATCTGGATCTAACAAGTCTAATGAAACCATGAAACCATTGCTCTAAAAACCCGTCTGGTTCATTAATATCCTTTAGGGAAGGAAATCTGCCATCCTAGTTGTCCTCACCTGGTCTGGCCTACACGGGACTCTAGATCCTCTGAAATGGCTTGGCTCAGTTCAATTAGGGAATGGCTGCAAATGCCCAGCCAGCAATCCCAAAATCTCATGATCAAATAAAAAATAAGGTTGTAAATTAAGAACAATGTTGCTGCTCATGGACCCAGTCCTGAGCTGCTAGATCTGTTCTGCATCTATCCCATTTGACATTCTGATAGTGCCTCAAAACACAATGGAAGGTCCCGCAATGTGAAGATGGGGCTTTACCTTTTCAAGTTCTGTGAGATGGTCACTTTTCCAATACTACCTTGAACAGTTGCATCTGTGACAGGTAGATTAATGAATGTGAGGTCAAGTGGTTTATTCTGTCTTGTTGGTTCCTTCATCAGGCCTGGTCTATCCAACCTTGAGGACTGAGCCAGCTTGGTTCGTGGAGGTGCTCCTCAGCCATTCAGTGGTGAGCACTGAAGACCCCACCCAGAGTATATTGTGTGCCCTTTCTGCTTTCAGCGCTTTTTCCAAGTGGCATTCATCATGGAGGTGTACTGATTGATGAGTTGAAGGAGTGTTGTATGTAGCAACAGGAGGATTCCTTGCCCATGATTGACCTGATACTATGAAACATCATGGGGTCTGGAATCAATGTTGGGTACTCACAGGACAACTCCTTACCAAATGTAAATAATTGGTTTTCCCATAGGACAGGATATGCACAGGAATGATGATGGAGAAGTCTGTAAGTTATGATTCAGTAAGTATGACTCGATCAGACTGCTGTTTGACTGGTCTAGAGGACAGGTCTTCCAATTTTGGCGCACGTTCCCAGATGTTCATAAGGAAGTCTTTGCAACACTATCTGTCAGGGTGTACAACTATTATTTCCCATGCCAAGATCAATGCTGGACAGTCCTTTCAGCACATGGAGGGTTTAAAAAGTAAGCTGATCCTTTTGGAAACAGAAACACTAATAGGCACACTTTAGAAATGTTTGAATATAATTTATGTTCATAATTTAAGAAGAAACTGCTAACTGTAACCCCAGTAAAACCAGCACATGATTTAATATGTTTTTCATAAATTACTTTCAGTAATTTAAAAAAAAGACATGCTGCATTTATGTAGTGTTTTTCATGGCAGCACATGTCCTTTATTAAGTGGCACTGTTGTAGGAAACATGGCAGCCAATTTGTACACTGGAGGCTCTCGGAAACTGCAAGGTAATAACACTGAGATTACATCCAAACTTGTGCTCATAGAGCTGGATTTTGCATTGACAATAGTGGTGATGCTCACAGCACTGACTGAACAAATTGCTTTTTATGGAATATATTGGGCAGCAATGTTCGGGGCTATGAGTCAATTTTGAATGTAATTTTTGCTTGTTTCTTTGTGCCCCAAGTGGAAACTCTAACCAAATATGTTTAATTATATAAATTTATGACGTTAATCAGTTCAATAAATGGTCGGATTGCAGAAATGTGATCTTAATAATATTATTTTGATCTTGTTTCCGGCAGATATCAAAGGTAAGGTGAAAAGGTTTTTGCACTGCTCCACAGTGTCACTGAATCTTACTCCACCATTTCCCCGAATTTGATATTCAAATGAAAAGTGCTGAATAGTGATGGAAATCATTAGATTGTGTTATTAATTTGTGCATACTCCAGAAACAAAAAAAATGACTCGTCTTTTGATATGTTGCACAAATTCAAAACACAATATTATTGAGATCAGCGCCTGAATTTTACATGCCCCAGGTGGGTGTGTTTCCCATGGTGGTGATGGTGAGGTGGGGGGGACATAAATGGTGTGGGATCCCATCCCACCACCTTCCTGCCCATCCCTGAGCCCACGCCCATTATACGGGGAGCGGGTGCGCGCCAAAGTCAGTAGCCTATCTTCCATATTAAAATGGGCATTTATAGGTGCAATAAATAGGCTTGCTCCCCTTTCTTCCCTCCTGCTCTCTCGTAGACTCACCCCTTTCTCTCCCACCCCCCTCCCCCCATGAGCCTTTTTGTAAGGCATCCAAACCTTCCCTGCACAAGACCATGGACTTAGTTGCTTTGAGGATGCTAGGCTTTGAGATCCACTCTTCGTCTATAGTCACGGAAGCTGCCATGATTGGAGAAGCTGCCAGATAAGACTGAAGAAGCTGCCAGATAATCCAATTGGCCAGCAGCTCGAGGGTGTGTCTTGCATGCCAATAAGGGATGGAAAGCCCACTCAATCTTGTTTTTTTTTAATTTTATTGAGGTATTTTTGGTTTTACAACAGTGACAAAATAAAAAATGTACATGAGTCTATAAACAGAGTGCAAAAATCCTGCTTCCTCCCTTACAGGACCCACCTTTATTGAAAATGAAATGAAATGAAAATTGCTTATTGTCACGAGTAGGCTTCAATGAAGTTACTGTGAAAAGCCCCTAGTCGCCATATTCCGGCACCTGTCTGGGGATTGAACCGTGCTGCTGGCCTGCTTGGTCTGCTATAAAAGCCAGCGATTTAGCCAAGTGAGCTAAACCAGCCCCCAGATTACTATTAACCCCTTACTCTAAGCTAAACTAACCCCCCCCCCCCCAAAACTCGGTCTTGTTAATCAGCCTCGCAGCGCTGCTCGGTGAGGAACTGGTCAGCTTTGCCACGATGTGGCTTCCGGGGGGGTCATGCCATCCACTACCCACTTCCCCACCCAGATTTCTGTGTTGCAATCATTTATGGACTTGCTGGCTGTGGACACAGTGGGAGGCAGATGTGATACTGCCAAGAATGCAGCCTGCTCACAAAATGCCCGATAAGTGCCTCACCAATTGGCTTAACTATCTATCCACTGCTGCAGGGTGTGTTGACTTTGTTTGTGTTGGCAGGAAAATGGCACCAAGTGATTTGCGAATTCGGAAAGCCGGTGAAGACACGATGGGCCCAATAGGCTCCTTCTGTGTTGGAACAGTTCTGTGATCCCATGATTTGCCGTTGGAGCTTTTGAATCTAAAGCACAAGGAAGTGGAAAACCACCAGGAAGCTGACCGATACATTCAATCTAAATTTTCATGTCAACGCTGTCTCCAAAGCCACCTTCATGGCTCTGGAAAAATTCCATCCTTTGTGACTCTGTGAAGATTCTTCATACTGATTGGCCGAAGAGGTTCACCGATTCTTGTCCCACTTACAGATGCCACAGGTGCCCTGGAGAGGACACCGCAATAGCTGAGATGGAAGATTAGAGCAGGTCTCCATTCTAAAGCCCTTGGAAACATTGTAGGCTATTGTCAGTGTGGTTAACGGTCAGCGGCTTACCATAAAATTCAAGCCATTAGAATGTGGCAACGAAGTCTTACAATGTTGTAAAACCATTTTGAAGCGCTCTCGTACAACTACATATTCGTAGTTAAAACTCTTGCTACGTAGTATCTACAAAGGAATCTAACCACTGGCATGTTAGGCAAAGTTCTGCTTCCTGCTTGCCACAGGACTGTAGTGGGAAAGATGAAGTAAGAGTCAGTGTGAATGCTCTCAGAATTATAGAGGTAGCTTTAGACACATACATATCCATGACTACAAGTCATTGTATATTTTAAATTCTATTTTCCATGAATCAGGTCAAAGCAGTGTTTACACCAACTTAATCAATTTACCTTTTGATCATTAAGGAGCCAAAGAAGTTTAACTCAGGCCAGCTATGAAAGTAAATCCAACTGCAACATTTGAAAGGACTTTTCATTTTTGAAGGTTATTTAGAGCCTTTGAATCTAAAGATTTTCTCTCGTATATCTGGAAGAAAGATTTTCAGCAGATTTTTAATCCTAAATGGTATGCAAGTGCTCTGAGGCACAAATTATTTATTAGTTCCTATTCCTTTGTGAATGATTTAAAAATGTAATCCTCTCCTTCATTTATTTATAATTTTATTAAAGAAGTATGGAATGGCTGTAGAATTAAAGCCAATCTATGTTTACAGTATGAGTACAAAATGATGTTTGAAGATTTGCTCAAAAAGCTTTGGGGAATTTGAATAGCACAACATGTAAACAAAGTTTATTATTCATACCCTAATTGATAGGAAGTGAAGGTTATAAAAATATAAATTGAAATTTCAAACTACACAGCAAACAAGTAGGGCTTAATAAATGAGCAAATGTGACTTGACTAATTGTTTCAAATAAGAAGGGCTTACATTTATAGAGCACATATGCTTTGCCTTACAAATATTTATATAAAAAAGTAGGACGAGAACAAATTCTAGTCCATCAAGTCCACTCTATTCAAACGTGATGCAGCTTCATGGATCACTGATCTAATCTTTAGATAGGCAATCTCCTGGCAGAGAGGAAAAACCTGCAAGCAACTGAGGATAAACTCTGGGAAATACCCTCTAAAGCAATCAAGAGATGTTCCAAGGGAATGTGGTAAACCATCAATCCAATAAAAACTGAAAGTGTCCTCACACATTATGAAATTGGCCAGCTCCTTTTTTAAGAGCTGAGAGGAATCTATACTCACTGCCTGCTTTGATTATTTGACCGAACAGGCAATGAGTCTTTGAATCAAAAATAATGGGAACGATTTTGAGCCTGCACCTGCGCAGAATCGGCGGTGAGGGCGGAAAGGTGATTCTCACCAGACTGACTGTGTTTCCGGATTCTCTCCACCTCACCGGCGACATCACGAGGTTTAGTGTGAATGTTATTTGAATGCATTTCCATCAATTTAAATATTATTACCACCCCGCCACGTGATCTTACCTCATCGATGTGATGTTATGTCGGTGAGGTTTACAACAGGTTTGGCCAAACAAGAATCGGTCGAGGGGATCCCTTTGGGGTCACAGAGGTAAATACTGTACGTATAGTGCCTGGGGTGTGGGGGGTGGGCATGCTCAGGTACTGCTCCCAGACACAAATTGGCACTGTCAGGTTGGCACAGGGGCAGGGGCAGTGGCGATGGGCCCCAGTGGGTGCCCTGTGGGGAAGTGCATTTATGTGTGGTGGAGGGGTGGGGAGAGCAGACATTGGGTTGGGGGGGGGGGGGGGGAGGTGTGCTCAATGAGTGAAGGGAGGGTAGAATGTTGATAAGGATTGTCGGGGCGGGGATGGTCCCACGTGATGGGGGCTTGGGGCCATTAGTCTGCAATGCCGAATGGAGCGCCCTTTAATGGTAGTGCCCCGATCTCTATGGAGCCGGTTGCCGGATCTATGAAGCCCTGCCTCATAGTGCCAGGGTGACGGCATAAACCGCGGCCATTCATTTTCTTTCCTCTTCGCGGCTTAATATTTGGAGAGAAAATTGGTCTGTGCAACTGGTGAGCTGCACGTGAGTTTTCAGTCCGAGCCTGATTGTTTGCCAAAATTCTGGTAAGATTTCACCCAGTGTATCCTAACATCTAGCCTAACTTAATTAACTTGATGTCTAATGGTTTTATATGCATCCTCCCTAGTCATACCATCCCCATCTATCTCAAATAACCCATCCGATTGCACAGAATCTAATATCTTCATCAGTCAAATTGCCTTCAACCTACGTTTTACTGGAAAAAATAACCTCAACTACCTGAGCTCATCTTGATCAATAAGGACCCAAAGATTGAGAATAATTTCATTTGCCTTCTTCTGCACTTCCTCCACAACCTCTACATTCCCTGCCATGTGTGAGGATGAAAACTCACTCCCAAGTTCAGTCATACCAAGACTTTAGATGGCTTTTTTAATAACATTATTGTATTAAATTCACAACGGAACCTAAAATTGTTCCGGGCCTCCCCGAACAGGTGCCGGAATGTGGCGACTAGGGGCTTTTCACAGTAACTTCATTTGAAGCCTACTTGTGACAATAAGCGATTTTCATTTTCATTCATTCATTTCATTCAAAATGCTATTTACCTCACAATGGCCTTGTCACGCTGCTTGAGGACCTTTCATGGTTGAACAGCTATGGCTCTGTCTTAGCCCATAGCCTTTAATGTGAACTGTTGCAAAATACAAAGAAATAAGAAATCACATGTTTTAATGCATCCATCAGAAACTCCTCAAAGCATCTTGCAGAAAACAAATCACTTTGCACTCAGAGAATGCTGTGGTGCAGGCAACTTCTCAGCCCTGAATGTGCTTACTTTGACACTGTTTTTAAGGAAGTATGATTTAATCCAACTCCTTTAATTTTTCACGTATTATACAGTGTAAAAGATTTCCTCCTGTACTAAAGTTGAATAATTGTATTGATTATAGGGCGGGATTTTCCACCATCCCAGCCATGAGGTTTCTCTGCGACGGGACGTGTTGGGCTGTTCGCTGGTGTCGAGATTCTCTGTTCCCGCCACTGATAATGGGAATTCCCATTGAAGCCATCCCAAGCTGCTGGGAAACCTGCGGCAGGAGGTGCGCTGCTGGCGGCACTAGAGAACCACCACCAGCGAATGGCCGAAGAATTTTGACCTATAAAATGCAACGCGTAGCGACCGGGGAAAAGCAAGCTAAATCTGGTGCAGTTTCATAGGTACAAGCTTTACTCAAAGTACAATGTCCTGGGAGGCATAATAGAAAGAGGTGAGGTGAGTAACGGCCCTCCTTTAGATAAACCTTTCTGGGATTCTCCAAAGACTAAGATTAACTGTTTAAATAGAATCGTCTGTGACTTACATGTACAACTGAGACGGATCACAAGATGCAAAGAAGATGCAAAGGAGAAAACTGATTCGATTACCTTTTCCAATGGACTCTCCCCTCACACAGAACCTTAAATAAAAACTAATTAGAGTATTCCCTTTGCAAATAGCTGAAACCACATACTGTTGAGGTTAGTCTGGATAGAGGTGATTCAGTGGTGAGACTGCCTAAGCGTGAGTACTGGCCATTGACAAATTGTGACTAATTCCTGCAGATCAAATAGCAATCTCACAACAAGAATATCAGAATGCTTTACTCATCAGGTTGGGACTTGACACTAACAATGAAAAAATGGTTAGGTTCATGACCTGGAATGGCTTCTTGGCAAATGCTACTCCTCTGGTCACTGCTACTGGCTCTTCTTTAATTTGCATTATAAGACCCAGCAAAACTGTAGTAGGTAACACCCCAGTCACCCGAATGTGAATTAATTGGGCTGGTTTAGCTCAGTGGGCTAGACAGCTGGTTTGTAATGCAGAAGAAGGCCAGCAGCGCGGGTTCAATTCCCGTACCGGCTTACCCGAACAGGCGCTAGAATGTGGTGATTGGGGGCTTTTCACAATAACTTCATACTTGTGACAATAAAAAAGATTATTATTATTATCACACTGTGTCTGGTAGTCCCTACAATTCTTATCATAGAATCCCTTGAGTGCAGAAGGAGGCCGATCAGCCCATTCAACCTGTACCGAATATCTGAAAGAGCACACTACCTCGGCCCACAGCCCCGAATACCCCCAAAACCTCACCTAACCTTTAGGACACAAAGGGACAATTTAGCATGGCCAATCCACCTAACCTGCAAAGCTTTGGTCTGTGGGAGGAAACCAGAGCACCTGGAGGAAACCCACGCAGACATGGGGAGAAAGTGCAGACTCTTCACAGACAGTGACCCAAGGATGGAATTGAACCCGGGTCCCTGGCGTGGTATGGCAGCAATGCTAACTACTGTGCCACCGTGCCGCCCTGATCTCTCTGAACTAATGCTCCAAACATTGGTTTTAGGTTTGAGGAATTTCAAATTCCTATGTATCATTTATTTTTCATCAGTGAACAAGGTCAAAGCAGCCCCTTTCCACCAACTTAAGTGGAGGAGAGTCGTGTTGTTACTTGGTTAAGCTATGAAAAAGTAATTCTTTCATAACAGAGATTGGCCACAATTCCTGATCATAGCCAGAGCCCTTGGGCTGGATTCTTCGATTCTGAGGCTATGTCCCCACGTCAGCGTTGGCACGGTGGCATTGGACGACTGTAAATTTGGCGTGAAAAGGCCACCGGTCCTCTGTTTGGCTTGGGCTAGCAGCCACGTAGCGTAGAATACCCGGTGTAGCTGCCTATTCGGCTGGGAGAATTGCTGGGTCCATGGCTGCGCATGCGCACGGTGATGGCCTGCAGCGGTCGCACCGTGCAACATGGCGTCGGCCGCTCGCACACCCAACCTACAAAATAGTGCCCCCTTTTGGACGGCTCGCATGCACCACACCACCCCCACAGTGCCCCGAGCCCCTGACAAAGTCGGCCACTTCCCACGGATCGGCCCTCCCCCGACTGTGGTGGCACTGGACTGAGTCCACAGCTGCCACGCAGAGTTCTCGACGGATGGTAGCTCACGCGACCGACGCCATCGGGAACTCGGCCAGTCACAGGCGGAGCATTGGGGGAGTAGGCCTCAGGCAACGTCCTGAGGCCGTTGGTGCGGCGCGCAGCGTTGGAGGGGGGCGGAGCATCACAAAAGTGGCACCGCCCCTGAATTGATCAGAAACGGGTATACTCCGGGCAATCGCCGAACGCAATTTTGGCGTCGCCTACCGGAGAATCCCGTCCCTTGTGTCTGACTCGGATCAGATGGAAAATTCCCGAATTACCTTCACACAATGAAAATGCGCTGATGTCCAATGGGGGATCCTGCAGAATTCACTCAGGCACAGGATCCCCCCAGACAGCCGCGAAGAGAATCTGCGCAGAACCCATGCTGACTTTGTACAGCAGAATTCCGGTATTCCGGTAAGCGTTTAAGGGTCCCAAAGCTTCTCGGGTGTTAGTCAATGAGTGTATGAGTGAATTTGTGGCTGAATGTGTGAGTGAATGAGTGAGTGAATGGGTGAGTGTGTAGGTGTGTACATAGTGGGTGTGAGGTGAATGGGTGGGGTGGTAACTGGGTACGGTGACAACTGGGTGAGGTGGGTAGGATTGGTTCGTGGGAGGTGGATCAGATCGGGAGGGATTTTCAGGTCAGGGGAGTTGTGGGCTTGGGGAGGCAGTTGGGTGGTGGGGCTAGTGAGGTCAGGTTGAAGGGGAGTTGGGAAGGGGTCATTGGTTTACAAGGGAGAAGTCAGTGGGGTGTTAGTTGTACAGTTAATTAAGAATTTGACTCGGATTTTTCTGTCGAACACCTCCCGTGTAACTATCCAGCTCAGTACATTGGAAATTCCAAATTAGCCGACTCTAACACAGATTTGGGTACTTTTTGGAGGGTCCTTGGAGTAGGGGAATTGCCCATCAGAAGTTCTAACAACTCAGACACTGTCCACAGAATTATTGCATTGGGACTTACACAGGGTGAGAAGATATATTCACAAAGCTCTGGGAGAGATTCTCTGGCCACACTGTGCTGGAACAGCACCTCGCAGTGTCGCAGCATGGCTGGTGAAAGCTGGGAGACCCCACTCCCGGAATCTACCCGGCTCCCAACGCCTTGCGAGATTCAATGCAATGTAATGAGACGTTGCAAGGGGAATCCCGTCCGCAATGGCAGGATCAGATTTTGGCAAACCTGCAGGTTAGAGTGAGGCAGTAAGCCTTACTCTAATGTGCAGATTCTCATGGTACCTCAGGCTTTGGAATTCAATTCCTTTGCCTCGGAGATGGGCAAGCACCATTTGGTATTAGTCCCCACAAGCGGGATCCAGACAGAATGGCACTCATGGGGGTCTCAAGGGGATTGGAGGCCCCCAGCTGTATGCCGTTTGGGCGGCCTGATGCCCGGCATTGATGGTATCACCTGGGTACCCTGGCAGTGCCAGCCTGCCATCCTGACAGTACCACCTGAATGCCAGCCTGGCGCTACCAATGTGCCTAGATGGTAATGCCAGCTGGCAGGGGCACTGCCAGCATGCAAGGTTGGCACTGCCATGGTGCCAAGCTGGTGTTTTTTGCATGTGTGCAATCGGGCTGGGGTTGCCCAGTGTGGGTGTTGGGGGGGGGGGGTACCCTCCTATGTTGCGTTCAGGCTGGGGGGAGGTCAGGGATGTTTTTTGTGGGCTTTGGAGATTGGGTTCCCATTAAAAAATAGTGTCCCAATTGTTATGTTCTGTGTTGTGGCCATAGTACTGATGCACACAGAACATCCAGTCCTTTGATTAGTAAGATGATTTATTGACAAGATGAACACGTGGAAAGATAACTAACGAGCTATGATACAAACAGGAACAAATAAATAAATTCAGTGAATTCTCCTGGAGCTACTTCTAGTGTGACTACCCTCTTGTACGACGTACTACCAATGACTGGATATCTCGAGTCACATAGTTGATCTATATCGCCACCAGCTGGTTGGAGGTTGCATCGATAACTATATACATTGATAGATAACTATATACAAAACTGTGCACAGGCATATCAGCACACTGATCTCTCACTACAATTGGGAGTTCCGGTGAGCAGAGCTCCACATTGTAAAAAACGGGGCTATGTGTGGCCTCGGCTGAGCGTTCCCTGTTTATGTCCCTTATTCAAAGCGAGTCTTGTTAAATAGCCAGATGCTTCTCGACACTGCGAGTGCCAGGAAACACGTGGCTAAACGTGCTTGCTCAAAATCTTTGTTCTCTTTTGCGAAGATCACGCCCTCTATCTTGTGAAAGTTGAACCAAGCAATCATTCAGATAGAACACAGAATACATTTTTGCAACCTATGAGTTGGGCAAGAATGATGTAAAAAGGCCTGTACTAGTCATTCATTTGAAATTACCATTTAGTATGGACAATCATGAGTTGAATGTTTTTCCATATCATGTGTGCGATTTTCGCGAAAAATGGCCAAGGCTGGAATTCTTCAGATGTTCGCTGATGACGGAATTCACTGGTCCCACCGGCAGTGCATCCCCGCCCATGTGTTTCCCAGCAGCATGGGGGGTCTTCAATGGAAATTCCCATTAACAGCGGCAGGAGCAGAGAATCCCGCTACCAGCAAATGGCATGCCGCCTCCTGCAGCTGAGAAACACGCGGCTGGAAGGTCAGAGAATCCCGCTACCAGCGAATGGCATGCCGCCTCCTGCAGCTGAGAAACATGCGGCTGGAAGGTCAGAGAATCCCGCCCGAAGTGTCATTTCGGGCAGGAATTGCGGGCTGATTCCTGGTGAGTGGATGGTCATGAACAAGATCGCAATTTATCTCCAGTCAGTGCAAAGAATGATCCTACACATGAAGCTCGCAGAGCCAGAGTCTCCAGGTGTCTGATTCGCCCGACCGGAGTCTCAGCTGTTCACTGCTATCAAAGGGATTATCATTTAAATGGACCCTCAGCCCTCACTCCCAGTCAAGCCAGGAGGATGGCAGTGCAGAGACCTGCTCCTCAATTTATGGCCTCAGATCTAGCCAGACCTCTGGACACAGTGGAGGAGAGGCAGGCACCCTGTACTCCAGAGGGGGTAGGAGACCCCAGAGCACTGTGACAAATCCTGCCTGGAAAGCAATGGCAGCTGCCGTTAATGCCAGTAGATGTCAAGGATGACGACACACAAAGTACAAAGGAAATTAATGACCTCCTGCTACCTCTTGCTATCTGACATCAGCCCAGCTTGTCACCTCCTTGTTCCCCTTCCATGGCACCTGGTCCCCATGTTTATAGAGTAGCACTAAATGATGCCCAAGTGACTTCTCACTGGGGGGAGATGGATGGCTCCCGGGCTACTGCTGCATTTTGCTTTAGTCCCACTAATGAAGTTAATGCAAATGCAAATTAGGTATGACCAGGTTCTTACCCTTTCTGGGCGAGATCCTGATCAAGCCGGGAGGATGGCAAGCTATTTGGCGCCCGGCACGAATCCCATTTTGTGGCTCTCCCGCTATTCTCTCGACATAGTGGGATAGGGGCTGGGTGCAACGTGGCCAGAGAATCACCCCTCATATCAGTGAAGTTTCTGACACAGATTAAATAGATTTGATCATGAGCTTATAAAACCTTCCTGCTCTGCAAAAGAAAGATAATTTCTCCCCATTTTCCTTCAGAAGCGAGTTGGTCAGGTTTTTTTTTGACAGTTATTGCTCTTTGTGAACACATTCACTTTATCAATATTCCTGCGGTTGCTTCCTGTTATAGATCCACTTGGATGCAGTTCAATTCTCATTTTAATGGTTTGTTCCTTAAAGAGGTTATTGATTACACCAAGTAAGACTAGAATTCAGTGTCCATTTTCCAACACATGCACTGCTTTTCAAATTTTATGAGCAGATAAGAAACTGTCTGTGCAATTAAGCATTCTAACCATTTACACAAGTTCCTGAACACAAGTAACACAAGTCCTGATCTGTGCTTCCTGGCTAACCTTGTCCATCTCACTGGCCTGCCCATTGCTTGTTGCATTAAAATCTGCACCAGTGTTTGTGATCGACCCGCTAAACTATTGCTAACCTTTTAAAACAACTATTATGAAAATTATCTTTTGTTTAAATTCATTTACGGGATATGGGGATCACTGGCTAGGCTAGCATTTATTGCCCAGTCCTTTTTTGTTCTTTTTTCAAAATTTAGATTACCCAATTATTTTTTCCAATTAAGGGACAATTTAGTGTGGCCAATCAATCCATCTACTCTGCACATTTTTGGGTTGTGGGGGCAAAACCCACGCAGGCACGGGGAGAATATGCAAACCCCACACGGACAGTGACCCAGAGCCGGGATCGAACCTGGGACCTCAGCGCCGTGAGGCAGCTGTGCTAACCACTAGGCCACCGTGCTGCCTCTTATTGCCCAGTCCTAATTGCCATTGAGAAGATGATGGTGCTGGGCCAAGCGCTTATCAGTCTTTCAGCAGACCATATTGTGTCTGAAAGTATTGAAAAGTAATGCTTTATTCACCTAATAATACAAGTTTACATTTACCAATGAAAATATAAAGTTAATCTTCTGATCTCAGAAACTGGTCCCTCGTAATTGAGTTAAGCATTTTTGGGTACATACTTTGCTGATGCTTAAGAGTAAAGTATAAGGGGTAAAATTGGACTTGGCAGTGCACATGTTATTGGTGCTACTAAGCGTCTTCAAGTTTCAAAATAGCATAGAATTTACAGTGCAGAAGGAGGCCATTCGGCCCATTGAGTCTGCACCAGTCCTTGGAAAGAGCACCCATAAGACCATAAGACATAGGAGCAGAATTAGGTCTCTCAGCCCATCGAGTCTGCTCCACCATTCAATCATGGCTGATACTTTTCTCATCCCCATTCTGCTGCCTTCTCCCCATAACCCCTGATCCCCTTATTGATCAAGAACCTATCTATCTCTGTCCTAAAGACATTCAGTGGCTTAGACTCCACAGCTTTCTGTGGCAAAGAGTTCCACAGATTCACCACCCTCTGGCTGAAGAAATTCCTCCTCCTCTCTGTTTTAAAGGATCGTCCCTTTAGTCTGAGATTGTGTCCTCTGGTTCTAGTTTTTCCTACAAGTGAAAACATCCTCTCCATGTCCACTCTATCCAGGCCACGCAGTATTCTGTAAGTTTCAATAAGATCCCCCCTTCATCCTTCTAAACTCCAACGAATACAGACCCAGAGTTCTCATCCGTTCCTCATACAACAAACTCTTCATTCCAGAGATCATTCTTGTAAACCTCCTCTGGACCCTTTCCAAGGCCAGCACATCCTTCCTTAGATACGGGGCCCAAAACTGCTCACAATACTCCAAATGGGGTCTGACCAGAGCCTTATATAGCCTCAGAGGTATATCTCTGGTTTTGTATTCTAGCCCTCTCGACATGAATGCTAACATTGCATTTGCCTTCTTAACTGCCGACTGAACCTGCACGTTAAATTTAAGAGAATCATGAACAATGACTCCCAAGTCCCTTTGTGCTTCTGATTTCCTAAGCATCTTCCCATTTAGAAAATAGTCTATGCCTCCATTTCTCCTTCCAAAGTGCATTACCTCACACTTTCTTTTCCACATTGTATTCCATCTGCTACATCTTTGCCCACTCTCCTAGCCTGTTCAAGTCCTTCTGCAGCCCGCCTGCTTCCTTAATACTACCTGCCCCTCTACAGATCTTTGTATCGTCTGCAAACTTAGCAACAGTGCCTTCAGTTCCTTCCTTCAGATTATTAATGTACATTGTGAAAAGTTGTGGTCCCAGCACCAACCCCTGAGGTACTGGCTGCCATCCTGAAAAAGACCCTTTTAACCCCACTCCCTGCCTTCTGCCAGTCAGCCAATCCTCTATCCATGCCAGGATCTTACCCTTAACACCATGGGCTCTTAACTTATTTAACAGTCTCCTATGCGGCACCTTGTCAAAGGCCTTCTGGAAATCTAAATAAATCACATCCACTGGTTCTCTTTTGTCTAACTTCCTTGTTACTTCCTCAAAGTACTCTAACAGATTTGTCAGACATAATTTCCCCTAGACGATGCCATGATGACTCAGTCCTATTTTATCACGCACCTCCAAGTACTCCGCAATCTCATCTTTAATAATGGACTCCAAAATCTTACCACTGACCGAAGTCAGGCTAACCGGCCTATAATTTCCTGTCTTCTGCCTCCCAGGGGTGTGACAATATCCACATTCCAGTCCTCTGGGACCCTTCCTGCCTCCAGTGATTCCTGAAAGATCATCACCAATGCCTCCACAATCTCCTGAGCTATCTGTTTTAGAACACTGGGGTGTAGTCCATCCGATCCAGGTAATTTATCCACCCTACCCAAGCCCACACCTCCACCCTCCCCGTAACCCAGCCTTTTTTTTGAACACCTAGGGCAATTTAGCATGGCCAATCCACCCAACCTGCATATCTTTGGACTGTGGGAGGAAACCGGAGCACCAGGAGGAAACCCATAGACACAGGGAGAACATGCAGACTGCGCACAGACAGTGACCCAAGCCGGTAATCGAATCTGGCACCCTGGAGCTGTGAAGCAACTGTACTAACCACTATGCTACTGTGGTGCCATAGAGTTCTTACAGTACAGAGGAAGCCATTCAGTCCTTCGAGTCTGCACCGACCCTCTGAAAGACACATTACCTAGAACTACTCCCCCACCCTATCCCTGTAACCCCACCTAAACTTTGGACACTACGGGACAATTTAGCACGGCCAGTCTACGTAACCTGCACATCTTTGGATTGTGGGAGGAAACCGGAGCACTCGAAGGAAACCCACATAGACACGGGGATAGCGTGTAAACTCCACACAGTCACCCGAGGTCGGAATCGAAGCTGGGTTTCTGGTGCTGTGAGGCAGCAGTGCTAACCACTGTGTCACCGGGTGCATCCTTGTGATGCGAAGCATAATGGATGTTGTATTGATAAATGGATTAGTACGTGAGTACCTGCTGTCTGGTGAACGTATGCAGAGCAGAGACGTATTGGCATCAATCAGCATGCAACACTAATTTGATGCCAGCTCTGGCATATTGGAGATCCACGCTCCTGCCTATATGCTTTCTTAATCAGCAAACAAACTCGACAAACAAACACGATGGATTAAAGAACTCCACCCTGTCCCTGGCCACCCCAACTAATGCTATTTAAAGTTGTTTATTGAATTATTTCTTCTGGATGCTGTTTCAATTCTATGTGTTTTGGGTGTTAAAAGTTTAATTTGTCCACTGGTCTGGAAGATGCTGATTTTTTTTTTAGACTTTTCCACAAAGTAATTTCTTGCATGTTGGGGCTTTTAGACCTTCCTTTTAGAATGCAGCATAACTGGGAAAATGAATAGAGGCCATGCAGAAAAAGATAGACATGAAGAGGAAGATAGAGGAGAAGGAGGAAAAGAACTCTCAGTGGATACCACCCAGCGAGTTCAGGGAGACAATCTCCTCTCTGAACTTTAGCAACAACCAATCTTTGAGATGCTCCCACTTCACTGAGGACATTGTCAGTGAAACCTGCCAACCTTTGCAGCTACAAGTTTGAACTCAAAGCAGGGTGAGAACCACATTGCCAGTGGCTGTGAATGTGACAGCAGCTATCAACTTTTATGCATTTGGCTTCTTCCAGGCTGTTGGCAATATTAGAATGGGATAATGAGATAAGTCATTGTGGCTGTCTTTTCAGAGAGAGGACTTCATTTTATTTCCTCTTGCTAGAGAGAGGCAGGTGGCATGTGCACAGAGGTTTTCAAGGGCTGCAGGTCCTTGATGCAGGCAACTATTGATAACAGGCACACTGTTCTGCACATGCCTCATGTCAACCGAAAGGGGAAAAAGATTCCAATTCCTCAATGTACAGCTTGTGCATGATTACAAGAGGTACTCATGGGCTAAAAGAGCAAATGCTGGAAAATCTCAGCAAGTCTGGCAGCACCTGTAGGGACCATAAGATCATAAGACACATTTGCAGAATTAGACCACTCGGCCCATCGTGTCTGCTCCGCCATTCAATCATGGCTGATATTTTCTCATCACCATTCTCCTGCCTTCTCCCCATAACCCCTGATGCCCTTATTAATCAAGAACCTATCTATTTCTGTCTTAAAGACACTCAGTGATTTCCACACCCTTCTGCGGCAAAGAGTTCCATAAATTCACCACCCTCTGGCTGAAGAAATTCCTCCTCATCTCTGTTTTAAAGGATCGTCCCTTTAGTCCGAAATGGTGTCCTCTGGTTCTAGTTTTTCTTACAAGTGGAAACATCCTCTCCACGTCCACTCTATCCAGGCTACGCAGGGAGAGAAAGGAGCTAGCGTTTCGAGCACAGATGGCCCTTTGTCAAAGCTGAGGTACTCATAGACTTTGGATCACAGCTGCTTGTGTTGCAATGGAAGCTAAGACATCGGCCTTCAGATGCTGCATCATGTTTAATTCCAGAAATATGTGATGGAGTTGGCACACCATTTCCATAAGACCAAAAGACATTGGAGCAGAATTAGGCCATTCAGTCATGGCTGATATGTTTCTCATCCCCATTCTCCCCATAACCCCTGATCCCCTTATAAATCAAAACCTATATATCTCTGTTTTAAAGACACTCAGTGATGTGGCCTCCACAGCCTTCTGTTGGAAATTATGGGCTTCAATCACTGCACAAAGCCCTGTGCCAAGTCGGTCCCCCATGGTCCTTGACATTTAGTTGTGTCCATCCATCCGGCTTCTTCTGAGTCTCTGCAGCACAACCAGTGTGTGATCTCGCAAGGGAGCTGGCACTGTCCAATCTTTGCCCCTTGCACTGTCTACAGCCACTTCTGCCCAGTGTTTTACTATCTGCACACCTCACTTCTACACTACACTTTAAAATAAAATGTCAGTTTCTAAGAGAGTGGCTGTGTGCATGAAATCAAGTGACAATGTTTCATCCTCTTCACTGCCATCTTGCTCCTCTTGCACTGGCTGACCACACTGCAATCTTAAGTATCTGCAACGAAAAAGTCAGATTAGGATGTGTTGAAGGGAGAGGAGAAAGGAAGAAGTGTGTTGCAGTATATTGCAAGGTCTGATCATGTTGTTGCACTGCCCCCTTTGCTGTCCTCTCTGTTAGGGAAGTGTAAAGCAAGTAACTAATAATGGTAGCCTCCACCTGAGCATCTGTTAGTCTTGCTCAGTGAAATACACAGTGGAAAGTTAACATTGTGGCTGGGATGGAATGTTCCTCTACGTTTATTTTGCAAAGTAAGGATTCAGGAACATTCTGACAATTTTTGAAAGTCCTAATATTGATTTTGAGGAACTTTTGAGTAATTTGAAAGATTGTTCCACGTACTCATTTTGTTCCGATATAATGTGAGTCAGCATGGTACATAATTGAAATTACAACTCTAAAAAAAGAGGACTGCTGTAATTATAAATGAAGGTTTTACAACCAACCGCTTGAGGGCCACAATTGATCAAAAACTGAACTGAACTAGCCATGTTTTAGCTAGCTTTGCGCAGCTTTGGAGACACGTCCTGAGTGAGTGAGACACATCCAGAGTGGGAATTGGAACTTGGTAATTTGGTGCAGTGAGGTAATTCGGTGCAGCGTGGGAGAAGATGCTTTTTCCCTACCGTTTTGTTCTCTTTCTTCTGGCCTGTAACTTTTAATCTGCAGGGAGAGAACCAGAGAGCATCCTGGGAAGGCAAGTGATCTGTATTGTTATTTTTATTACCTTTTCAAATTGTGTGGGGGGGGGAAACTGAAGTGACATCACAGTAAAGCTGTGACCTGATTGGCTGGTTGGGAATCTACACTAAATTTAAAAATTAAACATTGTTAAACTAATTAAACATAATTACTTAATTATAATTTAGAGGGGTATCTAAGTCAGAGATCGGAGAGTACTGTATTTAGCTTTCACATTTATAGTAGAAATCTAGTGCTCGGAAACATATAGTTAACAGTAACTTTTTTTTTAATTTTAAATTTAATTTACTAATTAATTAACGCAATGAAATTTAGAGGGTGCAGTGCTCTGACTGTGAGATATGGCAAGTCCGGGAGGCTTCCAGCATCCCAGATGGCTTCATCTGCAGAAAGTGCACCCAACTAGAGCACCTCACACCACACGGTTCGGTTTGAGCAGCAGTTGGATGCACTTAAAAGCATGCAGGTGGCGGAAAGCGTCCCAGATAGCAATTATATAAATGTGGTCACACCCAAGGTACAGGCAGAGAAATGGGTGACCACCAGAAGGGGCAGGCAGTCAGTGCAGGAATCCCCTGTGGTTGTCCCCCTCTCGAACAGGTACACCCCTTTGGATATTGTCGGGGGGGGAATAGCCTATCAGGGGAAAACAGCAGCAGCCAGAGCAGTGGCACCACGGCTGGCTCTGATGTTCAGCAGGGAGGGTCAAAGTGCAGAAGAGCAATAGTCATAGGGGACTCTCTAGTCAGGGGCACAGATAGGCGCTTCTGTGGACGTGAAAGAGACTCCAGGATGGTATGTTGCCTCTCTGGTTCCAGGGTCCAGGATGTCTCCAAACAGGTAGTGGGCACCCTGAAGGGGGAGGGCAAACAGGCAGAGGTCATTGTACATATTGGTACTAACGACATAGGCAGGAAGGGACATGAGATCCTGCAGCAGGAGTCCAGGGAGGTAGGCAGAAAGTTAAAAGACAGGACCTCTAGGGTTGTAATCTCGGGCTTACTCCCTGTGCCACGTGCCAGTGAGGATAGAAATAGGAAGATAGAGCAGCTAAACACATGGCTAAACAGCTGGTGGAGGAGGGAGGGTTTCCGTTATCTCGACCACTGGGAGCTCTTCTGGGGCAGGTGTGACCTATATAGGAAGGACGGGTTGCATCCAAACTGGAGAGGCATAAATATCATGGCTGCGCAGTTTGCTAGTGTCACATGGGAGGGTTTATACTAGTATGGCAGGGGGTGGGTACCGGAGCAATAGGGCAGAAGGTGAAAGCATTGAGGGCGAACGAGGGAATAGGGCCAGTATGGCTCGGAGGAAGAGCCATACTCTTCGTTCACCTGAGGAAGGAGCAGTGTTCCGAAAGCTAGTGTTTGAAACGAACATGTTGGACTTTAACCTGGTGTTGTAAGACTTCTTACTGTGCTCATCCCAGTCCAGCGCCAGCATCTCCACACCACTGAAGGATAGGCAAGGGAATCTATGTGTGGAGCCAGAGGAAATGGGCGAGGTACTAAATGAATACTTTGCATCAGTATTCACCAAAGAGAAGGAATTAGTGGATGTTGAGTCTGGATAAGGGTGTGTAGATAGCCTGGGTCACATTGAGATCCAAAAAGAAGAAGAGGTGTTGGGCGTCTTGAAAAATATTAAGATAGATAAGTCCCCAGGGCCTGATGGGATCTACCCCAGAATACTGAAGGAGGCTATAGAGGAAATTGCTGAGGCCTTGACAGAAATCATTGGATCCTCACTGTCTTCAGGTGATGGCCTGGCGGACTGGAGAATAACCAATGTTGTTCCTTGTTTAAGAAGGGTAGCAAGGATAATCCAGGGAACTACCGGCTGGTGAGCCTTATGTCAGTGGTAGGGAAAGTACTGGAGAGAATTCTTCGAGACAGGACCTACTCCCATTTGGAAGCAAATGGACGTATTAGCGAGAGACAGCATGGTTTCGTGAAGGGGAGGTCGTGCCTCACTAACTTGATAGAGTTTTTCGAAAAAGTCACATAGGTGATTGATGCAGGGAGGGCAGTGGATGTTGTCTATATGGACTTCAGTAAGGCCTTTGGCAAGGTACCTCATGGTAGACTGGTACAAAAGGTGAAGTCACACGGGATCAGGGGTGAGCTGGCAAGATGGTTTCAGAACTGGCTAGGTCATAGAAGGCAGAGAGTAGCAATGGAAGGGTACTTTTCTAATTGGAGGGCTTTGACTAGTGATGTTCCGCAGGGATCAGTACTGGGACCTTTGCTGTTTGTAGTATATATAAATGATTTGGAGGAAAATGTAACTGGTCTGATTAGTAAGTTTGCAGACGACACAAAGGTTGGTGAAATTGCGGATAGCGATAAGGAATGTCAGAGGATACAGCAGGATTTAGACCATTTGGAAACTTGGGAGGAGAGATGGCAGATGGAGTTTAATCCGGACAAATGTGAGGTAATGCATTTTGGAAGGTCTAATGCAGGTATGGAATATACAGTGAATGGTAGAGCCTGCAAGAGTATTGAAAGTCAGAGAGATCTAGGTGTACAGGTCCACAGGTCACTGAAAGGGGCAACACAGGTGGAGAAGGTAGTCAAGAAGGCATACGGCATGCTTGCCTTCATTGGCCGGGGCATTGAGTATAAGAATTGGCAAGTCATGTTGCAGCTGTATAGAACCTTAGTTAGACCACACTTGGAGTATAGTGTTCAATTCTGGTCGCCACACTACCAGAAGGATGTGGAGGCTTTAGAGAGGGTGCAGAAGAGATTTACCAGGATGTTGCCTAGTATGGAGGGCATTAGCTGTGAGGAGAGGTTGAATAAACTCGGTTTGTTCTCAGTGGAACAACGGTAGTTAAGGGGCGACCTGATCGAGGGCTACAAAATTATGAGGGGCATAGACAGGGTTGATAGTCAGAAACTTTTTCCCAGGGTAGAGGGGTCAATTACTAGAGGGCATAGGTTTAAGGTGCGAGGGACAAGGTTTAGAGGAGATGTACGAGGCAAGTTTTTTACACAGAGGGTAGTGGGTGCCTGGAACCCGCTGCCAGAGGAGGTAGTGGAAGCAGGGACGATGGTGATATTTAAGGGGCATCTTGACAAATACATGAATAGGATGGGAATAGAGGGATACGGACCCAGGAAGTGTAGAAGATTTTAGTTTAGACAGGCAGCATGGTTGGCACGGGCTTGGAGGGCCGAAGGGCCTGTTCCTGTGCTGTACTTTTCTTTGTTCTTTGTTCATTGTATATTAATACTGTGGTTACCAGAGCAGGTCAAAGGCTAGGAAACCTACGGCAAGTAACTCGCCTGCTGACTGCCCAAACCCTGTCCACATCTACAAGGCACAAGTCAAGAGTGCAATGGAACACTCTCCACTTCCCTGGATGAATGTACCTCCAACAACATTTAAGAATCTTGACACCATCTGGGACAAAGAAGCCCACTTGATTGCTCCCCCTTCCACAAGCATTCAATCCCTCCACCACTGCCGAATAGTGGCAGCCATGTGATCCATTTATAAGATGCACAGCAGTAACTCACCAAGATTCCTTACACAGCACCTTCCAAACCCATGACCACTACCATCTAGAAGGACAAGAGCAGTAGATACCTGGGAACCCCACCACCAAAGTTTACCCTCCAAGGGGCTGTTTAGCTCACTGGGCTAATCGCTGGCTTTGAAGGCAGACCAAGGCAAGCTGGCAGCACGGTTCGATTCCCGTGCCAGCCTCCCCGAACAGGCGCCGGAATGTGGCGACTAGGGACTTTTCACAGTAACTTCATTTGAAGCCTACTTGTGACAATAAGCGATTTTCATTTCATTTTTTCATTTCATTCACCACCCCGACTTGGAAATACGTCGTCGCTCTTTCACTGTCGCTGGGTGAAAATCCTGGAACTCTCTCCCTAACAGCAGATGTACCTACTCCTCATGAACTGCAGCAATTCAAGAAGGCACCTCATCATCAAACTTCTGAAAGGCAATTCGGGATGGGCAATAAATGCAGCGTTGTCCACATCCCATAAATTAATTTTTTTTATAAATTTGGCTGAAAGTGATTCTAATAGTGGATGAGGTAAAATAAATGTCTCCTCACTTTGATGGCACCAGATGCTTTTGATGTAGTTTTTACCCAATGTTGTTCAACAGACTGCAGTTGGAAGGAATGTACGAAATGAGATTAATACCAGATTACATTCTCGAATGAAAGAAAATCGTCACTATTAGTATGAGGCAAAAATGTATAAATCGACTTTAGTGACACATGGCTATGAGGCCTAAATAGCAATAAAATCCAGACCAAGCTTTTGAACGAAGGCAATAAGCTGATGTGGAAGGAAACCTGCGATGAGGCCACAAGTTTAGTAATGGCAGAAGGAGATCCTTTCAGGTTGTAAGAGAGTTCTTTTCCTGAACCAGCAGTGGAGATCCACTGGATTTCAGCAAGATCCAGGGTACAGCAATCAAGTTCACAGACTCAGAGTCATAAGTTTAGATGCCACCATTGCCATGGTAGCCACCAGCCATTTAAATGCCCCATTTCCAGTCAAGATGGGAAAGTTGGTCATATCCAGATGGTGGATACAGGAGTGGAGGAAACAGTAATACTTCAGAACATGATTAAACTCCAGATCATAGCCATGCACCAGGTCCAGGTCCTGATCAATCTAAAACTAGTTCAGGAGTCTGGAAATCCTCAAATGTGCATTATGATAAGTATGGAAACAGGAACTGGTGTTTTTGGGCAGGAAAATCAAAAGCTATCATGATAGGTAAATGAAGGGAAGGACAGGATAAATCTTTCTGTACAAAACAATAAATTAACGCAGCAAAGAATGTATGATAAATGTTGATAATGTTGAAAATGCCAATACTTTTTTAAAAATTCTATCATGATAGAATATTATAGAATCCTTACAGTGCAGAAGGAGGCCAGTTGGCCCATGGTGTCATCACCAAACCTGTGAAAGAGTACCCTACCTGGGACCATTCCCCCGCCCTATCCCCGCTACTCTGTAACCCCACCTAACCTTCGGACGCTAAGGGGAAATTTAGCATGGCCAATCCACCTAACCTGCACGTTTTTTGGACTGTGGGTGGAAATCCACACAGACACAGGGGGAATGTGGAAACTCCACACAGACAGTGACCCAAGGTCAGAATCGAACCAAGGCAGCAGTGCTAACCACTGTACTGCCGTGCTGCCCTGCTGTACTTGGTCAGAGAGCAAGAGAAACAACACATGAAAGATGAGAGTAAAAGATGAGACCTGTCTGGGAAATATGGGGGTGGAGCACTATATGCCCAGGCGACCTGAGCCTATCAGGTGCCAGGGCACAGACACGGGTAGCGGGGAACCAGCAGCCTAATCCTCGGAGTCACTCGGGTTTCGACCTGTGTTAGTGTTGTACTTGTATATAAATATAGTTTGCCAGTTTGTTAATAAATCACTGTTGTAATTTAACTCTGCCTCGTCATATTACCTCATGCTACTACAGGAAGAAATTGTCTTGAGAAGATACAGATAAACCGGGCTGGGTTATTTACAGTAAGGATAAGTAAGAGTAGGAGGAAGTGTGAAGAGAGCACAAAATGGTCTTTTTGTAAAGTGGACCAAATGGTAAAGTTATCCATTAGTATGACACTAAATGTCGTAAGTCAGTAGATCATACAAATTTGGATGATCTTTTGAGATATCGTGTGAAGACTGACTCATTTCTAACCCATGAGTTACCTGTGAATAATTTTACATACACAAATGACATACCAGTATCTGCCAGAGAAATCAAGAAGAAATTCACAGAGATGTGGCGCTCAGTGTTCAATTATGTCATGAATGGTTGGCCTAACGATTGTGATGCTGAGAAACGTCAGGAATATTTCACACAATCAGCAATGATGGCCTTCATGCTAGTTGCTGCAGCACTGGGGGATTCCCTGCGGCTGTGCAAGCTGCAGCTGCTGGAGGAGGAAAAGGAAGCTGCTGCAGCGGAGCCTGCACCAAAGGAACAGAAAGCAGCCGCCCAGGATGGAGAGCCAGCCGCCCAAAAGGTTGAGGAGGCCTGAGGCCTCCTATGCACCAGCAGCGTCTGTCATTCGAGGGCATGCAGGACCGGGCATGCCGTCGAAGACTCTGGCTGAGTAGGGAGATAATGTGACATATCTGCCAGATGATGGCACACCTGGCACCACTGGGGTATAGGGGAGGACACCCATTCCTGGTTATCCTTCCAGGCGCCGAGTGTCCGGGATCTCACAGACTTCGGTGCACAGGTGCATCCACGCCATCACAGAGGCCCTATATGGCCAGGCGACCCAACACATCCACTTCAGTATGGACCGAGTCCACCAAGATGCCCGGGCAACAGGGTTTGTCGCCATCGACAGATTGCCCCGGGTCCAGGGGATGATCGACGGGATCCACATGTCCCTATGAGCACCTGCGGATGACAGGCGCTCTGCACAAACCGAGAAGGGTTCCAATCGATGAACGTGCAGCTGACCCTCCTCCACAATAATCCACAATACCGGGGCCCCGCAAGGCTGCGTACTTAGCCCCCTACTATATTCCCTGTACACACACGACTGTGTGCCAAAGTTTGAAAGTTTGATGACGATACGACCATAGTGGGCTGGATCTCAAATAACGACGAGTCAGAATACAGGAGGCAGCCTGCCTGCCATCCCAAATTGGCCTGGCAATAATCAGTGCTCCCTCGGTCCCTGACCCTCAGCCCTCATGGCAATGCCACAGGAAATCAACTAGTAAGTTAGCAAAAGTTGTCTGTCATGATCTTTCACATCTGTGGTCCTTGTTAACACTTGGGATAACTGCTGGATTGTTTCATTTCAGTACAGGAGCTTTCAAAGTAGAGTTGAAATGTCTCCAAAAGCCAAAAAACAACTGCAGATGGAAATTTGAAACTAAACCAATAACCCTGGGGACGCTCAGCAGATCAGATAATATGTACAGAGAGAAGACACCAGTTAACGATTTGGCAGCAGATTGTTTGGAAAAGGGGTTCAAACCTAAAAAATGTAATTTGCTTTTTTTCTCCATGGAAGATGCCTCACCTGCTGAGTGTTTCCAGAATATTTTCTTTTCTTCTTTTTCCCGTTGGCCTTGTCCTCCAGGCTGTTGCCGACATACTAGTCACCCTGCCACTGTTTTCATTTCCAGTTTGGCTCTGGTCTCCACTTTCTGTAGCCTGCCTCCTCATTTCCTGACTTGCGTTTTTCTTCCTGCTGCGTTCTTCAATTTTTTGGATCTCGATTCTTCTTTTTCCAGCCTGTTGGTTGTTCCTTTGCTTAACCTCAGGTGCTCCCATTCCATTCACACCCTTCTCTAATTTTGGCACTGAGCTGGGTAAAGTAGCTATTTAAAGTGTGCGTACCATTTTTATTGACTTAGATGTTAGTAAATACATGATTGCGTTAAAAAATAAAAGCCCATTTTTTTTTTAAGTTAGCAGCCATGGGGGGGGTGGGGGGGGGGGGGGGGCGGGGGGGGGGGGGGGCTGCAAATATCTCCATAAAGTTAATATTCATGGGTAGGTTAAAAGGAAAAAAAGATATGGTGGAGGTGGGTGTGGGGAGGACGGATGAGAGGTTGAAGGGATGGGTCAGGTAAGGAAACAGCTCAGAAAAAGGGGGGTAGATCTTGGGAGTTTGGAGTTACTCTGCTGTTAGAGTGACAGAGGTGGCAGCATAGTGGTATACAGTCAGGCTTCAGGTTAAACATGGACAAGGAATCCTCCTGCTGATTACCCCGTACCATCCAACCTCAGCTGATGAATCAGTACTCCTCCATGTTGAACACAGTCCAGGGTACTTCCACTATTCCAAGCTGACACATGTAGAAGTGGATACACATTGGGGAAAAAGTACCAAAGAGATAACATCAGTGGAACACAACAAAGACTTAGATTAAACACTAAGGAAGAAAAGACATGAGAAAATAACACAATACACATTGGAGCAGAAAAAAAGAGATACATCAAACTACGGAAAGAGAGCAAGAAAAATCAAAAGAAGAGCATTGTGCTGTGTAAGCAAGGGTTTCAATCCTATGCTCAAATGTAGAGCAATGTAGAATATTTATATTTTGTCGCTACATCCATTTAGGTGTCAGCTTTGGCTCAGTGAATGTATTCTCACCTCAGTTAAGAAGGTTGAGAATTCAAGGCCCTGTTCAGGGATTTAATAACTAATCTAGACTGGCTATTCAGTGCAGTGCTGCACTCTTGCACGATGAGTGCTTCGAGATGAAGCAATAAATCATGACCCTCTTTCAAATGGATGGCAAAGTTCCCATGGCACTATATGAAGAAGTCCAGAGGAGATCCCCAATGCCTTGGCCAATCTTCAAACAATATCATTAAACACATAGGGGTGAATCCTCCACTGGTGGGATTCTCCATTCCACCGGCAGCGCACCCCAGCCCACAGGTTTCCCAGCAGCATGGGGGGGTGCTATAATGGGAAATCCCATTGGCCAGTGGCGGAACTGACAAGCCCACTGCCAGTGACAGCGCGTCGCTGAGAAACACACGACTGGGGAGACGGAGGATTCACCCCATAGTATCTGGTTATTTGCCTCCTTGCTGTTTGTGGAATATTGTTCTCTGCAAATTGGCTACACTTCAAAAAGTTTTCACTGTATGTGAAGTTTTTTGGAGAATGCTCAAGTCATGGAATGCATATCCTTTCTTTCAAGAGAGACACACACAACACAAAAAGAGAAATATAGATTAAAATGTGCCTTGGACTCATGACGAACAATTCTACAAGAGGTTTTGTTTTCTGTGTACCGTTTTATTTTTTCACCTTTATTATCTAATATATTTCCCATCATGTGCTGTTGATAATACCAGTATTGCCCTAAAACCTCAATGTGTGCCGTGTCATTGAAAATTTGCTGGCATATAAAAAACTCTATGCTTATTCTATATTGTACAGTGTAACCCTTCATTTTTAGGGTGTTTTAACTAATAATTGTTCCATTGAATATATTGGCAATGATATGTATAATATTAGCAGATTTACTGAGAAGTTCATATATTTGTCAGAATGTTTGGTTTAAAACTGACATCATTATTATTACTAAACTCACTTTTTCCATCTGTGTTTATATTCAGAACTGGAATGTACAAAGGAAAGACTGTCGTCTCCTTTAGCATCAATTGCAAGCAATAGATAGTGTTAAGATGGTCTATTTACACCAGCATAGGATGATCTGATTCTGCATCACTTACATCACCAGGATTTGAAACTCATTTAAAAAACTTCCGAGGGAGTCCAGCGCTCACCCTTAAGGTATACACGTCACTCCTACAAATTTGTATCCTAATTCTAGGAAACCTGCTGAATCATTAGCTGTGCATGTGAATTGTTAAATTTGCTGAAACAGCTATCCCAGCTAACTTGATGTTAAGCCTTTTTTTGTGTCTGAAGATGGTTACTAAAGAACAAGTGGCATTGATTTTGACATTTTTAATTCCACAGTTTAGTGCTGCTGTCATTTTTGAATGATGTCTAAGCTTTTGTTGAACATTTGTAGGTGTGGGGGTGGCCAACATAGAACAAATTATATATTGTACACCACACATGAAGAAACTATCGCCGTGGTTTACTTTCATTAAACTATAGAAAAAACAACCCTTTGTGGTTATTTTCTAAATGGTAGCTTAAGTTTTTGAAACATTTGAGCATTATGGAGGTGACAATCATGCACTATCTAACGGATGGTATTGGCAACGATTATTTTCTGTGAGTTTGAGGAACTGCAATTTAATCTAATCCCAATTTCTTTGTTTAACAATTGTTTGTTTTATAGCAATTAACTAATTTGGAAATAGAATCAGGATATAATTACTGCAGCACGGTAGCATTGTGGATAGCACAATTGCTTCACAGCTCCAGGGTCCCAGGTTCGATTCCGGCTTGGGTCACTGTCTGTGCGGAGACTGTACATCCTCCCCGTGTGTGCGTGGGTTTCCTCCGAGTGCTCCGGTTTCCTCCCACAGTCCAATGATGTGCAGATTAGGTGGATTGGCCATGATAAATTGCCCTTAGTGTCCAAAATTGCCCTTAGTGTTCGGTGGGGTTACTGGGTTATGGGGATAGGGTGGAGGTGTTGACCTTGGGTAGGGTGCTCTTTCCAAGAGCCGGTGCAGACTCGATGGGCCGAATGGCTTCTTTCTGCACTGTAAATTCTATGATATAAATTCTATGATAAATATGGTGATTGTCCCTATAAGGGCAACACAGCAGAGTAAGGGTCACCTGGCTTGGGTGACCAATTGGGCCTCAGAGTGTGGAATCACCCCACAGTGAGAGAGGCTCCGAAACAGGCATTTTGGGAGCTGACTACAGCAATGCGTCTACCTTACAAATCTTATTAATAAATACATAGAACATACAGGGCAAAAGGAGGCCATTTGGCCCATCGAGTCTTTACCGATCCACTTAAGCCCTCATTTCCACCATATCCCCATAACCCAACAACCCCATCTAACCTTTTTGGTCACTAAGGGCAATTTATCATGGCCAATCCACCTAACCTGCACGTCTTTGGACTGTGGGAGGAAACCGGAGCACCCGGAGGAAACCCACGCAGACACGGGGAGAATGTGCAGACTCCGCACAGACAGTGACCCAGCGGGGAATCGAACCTGGGACCCTGGTGCTGTGAAGCCACTGTGCTAGCCACTTGTGCTACTGTGCTGCCCAATACCTTTTCTATTCATTAATGAAGTTGGTGAAAGTGCATCTTTACAATAATATACAGTAATTATCTCTCTCCGAGCAGAATATGATGCATTTTGGACACTATTTTTGCTGACATCTAGCCCATTAGATTGGTAATGAAATCTCTGAAGGTGAATTGATGGCATAACAATATGCCCAGTTTTTCTGTGTTCCCAATGTTAAAATTAGATCTGTCAATAGGGAGCTTTTTGGTCAAGATATTTGGATAAGCCAAATTAAATAGCTTTTCTTGTTTGCATTTTTAAAAAAGGAACATAATGGGCCAGATGTTCCTCTCAAGCTAGAGAAATGTAAGTCAGATATTTTAATGGCTTCCATAACCTGTACCTGATTCATGACCGATTCTGCCTAGGGGTTTTGTGGTTTCAAATAAGGGGTGAGTTCCATGGCCTGCATTTTACAGGTGGCAGGGTCTTGACCCCCGCCATCCGGAGAGTTGATAGGGAACATATCCCCGCCAACCCCAACAGGCTTGCTGCCATCTTACGTTTAATTGTGCATTGATTGACTGCAGCCGATGGCTTCATTCACACCTGGAAGAAAGTCGCACCTCTCCAGCCCACCTCAGCACAGCACTGCAGTGGCAGGAAAAAAGGCACTGCAGCCCCATGCCTGGGACTAAATGTTGGGGAGCTGGTGTGAAGGTAATTGCAGGTGTCCCGGAGAAGGGAAAGTAGGGGATGTCCTGGGAGGAGGGGGGGGAGGGGTGTTGGGCAGGAAATGGGTTATTGAGGGATAGGCTGGGGGCTGGCGAGAGGGTGCGAGGGGAGAGGAAGGGAGGGTGGAGGTGGGTCAACCTTGCATTTGGGGATGGGAGTAGTCAGGGGTGGAATTGGGTCCTTTTCATCCTCTGGCCAATAAAAGAGCAGCAAACAGCATCAAAATCAAGTGTCTTCCTGGAGACGGCCTTTCTCTGCTATTGGACCATCTTTGACTCTTTCACAGTAAGTACAATGCAGTTTGATGTTGGCTTAAAATAGTTTTCCTGTGTGACCTGGGCCATTGACCAAATACCTTAGTTAAGTAAATATATATTGATGTATTCAGTTATAAATCAATGTTGTCACTCTACTGTTGCACAGTATTTTGCAGCTCACAGCTGATTTTTAAAGAAACATCAAGTGGCAGCTCACACAGTTCTGCAAGTCACCACAAGCAGCACAGTTCACCTTTAATGGTTCAATCCAACTCACCTGCAACATCCATCTTGAAACATTCCCCTATAAAATGAACGCTCAGCACTGATCACATCCAGGCCTAGATACAGAAGCTTTGCAAAGCAGATAACGAATGTTCCTTAAATCTCATGAGTCTTTACTGCATTTGCAAGCTGGGAAACTAACTTGCCACCCCTGTCACTTGCAGTGCAATCCTTCGGCCATAAGAAAGTGCCAATCAAACCCCGCACATCCCATGCCAAACACAGATTTGCATCTTCCCTTTTCCTTCATTAAATCCCATGAAATTCAAGTCAAGAAAGCCATGACAACCACACATGCTGACTCATGTACCTCCTCTTCCCATATTCTAGGGTGGCCCATGGCCAGAGTATTCAGGAGTCGCAAGATGGAGCAGCTTCCAGGTTTCCTGAACATGAGCTGTGGAGGAGTGGACAATGGCCAAAGCACACATTCCATCATCTGAACATGTGGGTGATGGCAAATTCTTCCTCCCAGATGCATATGGCCATCAGCTGCTGCCACTCATGGAACTGTATAGAATTCCTACACTGCAGAAGGAGGCCATTTGGCCCATTGAGTCAGCACCGACCCTCTGTAAGAGAACTCAACCCAGGCCCACTCGCCCACTCTATCCCCGTAACCCATAACCCCACCTAACCTACACACCTTTGGACACTAATGGGCAATTTATCATGGCCAATCCACCTAACCTGCACATCTTTGGACTGTGGGAGGAAACCGGAGCACATGGGGAGAAAGTGCAACTCCATACAGAAATGACCCAAAGTTGGAATTGAACTCGGGTCCCTGGCACTGTGAGGCAGCAGTGCTAACCGCTGTGCCATTGTTCCGCCCATATAGCTAGCATGAATGGTCACTTTCAGGAGAGGAGGGAAAGGGAGTGGGAAATTGAGTAAAAATGCTCAATGCTCCATACGCAAAATGAGCTGGTCAACATATGGGTTAAATTTAAGATTCATTGTCCAATTTCAATTTGATACCAACATTACTTTACAAATCTTCCTTATAAACGAAACCACAATCTAATCCCAGGCGTGTGTGACATGATAAAATAATCATTGCAAACTACAGCCTAGATTATTGTAATGGAGTTATTTCTCAAATCAAGCAAGTTCAGTGCGGCAGCTACATTTCATTGTGCTGAGAGGATTATTGCTGATGTCGAGGAGTTTTAGCCAGCTTATCTGATTTATGTGATATGTTAGAATACTTTTTTACTGAAACTAAAAAGGGCAGCCATTAGTGGAAAGGAGATTCTCCTATTGATAAGCCAAGTGGAAGGATATATTATTGATTATGTTCTCAAAGGGACAGGATCACTTTTTATTAGACAGCCAAGGCTGTATTTCAAAACTATCATAAACCCAATCTGCATTACATATTATTCAGTCCTCCAGCTAACTGGGAGATCATTTCTTTGATTTTGTGGGAATTATGTAGTTTATCTGTGTTGAAATTGTACATATTTTGTGACAGTTTAACAATGTCAGGCTGGCGATCTCTAATTAACACAGTAAGTAAAACAAAGATGTACTGCTTTTCTTTTGATTTTGCAGATAACAATAAAATATTAGAGACATATATGATGTATTGTCATGTACTGCAGGGTTTCACATTGTGAATAGAGTTACATGGGGGCATAATTCCATCCCCAGCAATGATATTGGTAGAGCCATCAATATGGAGGCAAACTTTGGGAAATGGTGGCAATGTCTTGCTGCTCTTCCACCACTAAGGTGGTCTTTGTGGCAATTGCCATTGTCTGCATTTGACTTAATGTACAATTGCGAATTTCTTTGTTTCCTTCCCCTGCCAATACTTTGCTCACAAATTCCCCTATGCAGTTAATGTGAGAATGTTACAAAACCTTTTTTGGAGTGTGGTCAATGCTTTTTAGCGGTACCTGTAACTACACATCTTATTGATATTAGAAATGGAACAGATTTGTGCTCATGTCACCTGATAATAAAGCCCTTTTAGTCTGGAGAGCTGGACTCACGTCAGCTTGAAACACAAAGGATAAACGTGTGCTTTTCTGATAGTTATTAAAGGTATTCAGAGAAATTGCCTTGTGCCTAATAATCCAATTTCCAGTGGGATAAATTTGGAACATAAAGTCATCTTTGTGCTTATAAAGTTTAAAACCTTTCTCTATTTTAGCCATTTTCTTTTATTGTTTATGATCTTTCCTACCTGACTGTAGGAAATCCCTTGTTTCAGGCTAAGAATTTACAAGTTTATAATGGAACAGTCATGTTCTGCTAATAGAATGAATGGGAGAAACTTGCATCAAAGTAGAAAAAAAAACTTTATCACATTATTGCTCCTAATATAATATGCTGTTTGTACTGAAATGACTTTGTAGCCTAATTGCATTATGTAAGCTTAGAAAGAAAGATTTGAATGTCAGGACCCCAGGATATCCCAAAGCACTTTACAGCCAATTAAGTACTTTTGAAATGTAGTCACTGTTGTAATGCGAGTTGATAGAATCATAGAATTCCTACAGTGCAAATGATGGCTATTCGGCCCATTGAGTCTTCACCAGCATCTGAAGGATCACTCTACATAGACCCACTCTCCTGCCCTATCCTGCAACTCTGTACATTGATCATGACCGATCCACCGAACCTGCACATCTTTGGGCATTAATAGACAATTTAGCATGGCTAATCCACCAACCTTTTGGACCCTAAGGGGCAATTTAGCATGGCCAATCCACCTAACCTGCACAGTTTTGGACTATGGGAAGCAACTGGAGCACCCGGAGGAAAACCACGCAGAGACAGGAGAAAGTGCAAACTCCTCACAGTCACCCAAGTCCGGAATTGAACCTGGGACCCTGGAGCTGTGAAGCAGCAGTGCTAACCACTGTGCAACAGTTCCACCAATATGACAGCCAATTTGCACACAGCAAACTCCCACAAACAGCAATGTGGTAATAACCAGATAAGACATTTTTGCGATGTTTTAATGGTGGATAAATAGCGGTCAGCAACCCAGGGCGCGATTCTCTGTTCCCCACGCGGCGTGGGAGAATCACGGGAGGGCCCCCCGACAAAATTCACGGCCCCCCCTGGTGCCCCCCGCGATTCCCCCCCCCCCCCCCCCCCCCCCCCCCCCCCCCCCCGGCTCGGAAGAATTGCCGCACGCCGTCTTTCACGACAAACGGCGATTCTCCGCCCCAGATGGGCCGAGCGGCCTGCCGTTCGCGACCATTTCACGATGGTGGCAACCACACCTGGTCGCTGCCATCGTGAACCGGGTGAGATATGCCTGTTTGGGGCTTTTGGGGGGAGTACAGGGGAAAGAGCACCACGACTGTGCTCAGGAGGGGACAGGCCCGCGATCGGTGCCCACCGATCGTCGGGCGGCGTCTCAATTGGACGCACTATTTCCCCTCCGGCGTCCCGCAAGATTAAACTGCCACGTCTTGCGGGGTGGCTGAGGAGAAAGATAGCCACCGCGCATGCGCGGGTTTGAGCTGTCAGCGTCGTGACATCAGCCGTGCATGCGCGGGTTGCAGCCGGCCAACCTGCGCATGCTTGGTTGACGTCATTAGGCGCGCCGGCCGCGTCATTCTCAGCGCGACGACCCCGCGGCCAAGATTTACGGAGCGCCATTCCTAGGCCCGCCAGGAGGGGAGAATAGGGGGCGAGGAGCGGCCTCCGAGGCCGTCGTGAAACTCGGCCGAGTTCACGACGGCCCTCCCGATTTTTCCCGGGAGCGGAGAATTCCGCCCCTTAGCTTTGACAAAGAGTCATCCAGACTCAAAACATTAGCTCCCTTTTCTCTCCATAGATGCTGTCAGGCCTGCTGAGATTATCCAGGATTTTCTATTTTTGTTTTACTCCAGGAATCTCTCCTTGCTCTTCTCCAAAACAGCACCATGGGATATTTTAACTCCGCCTGAGAGGGCACATGGAGCCTCAATTTAATATCACATCCAAATGCTGACACATCCGGCACTGGACTATCAGCCTTGTGCTCAGATTTCTGGAATGTGACTTCATGCTGCAATCTTCTGGTTCAGAGGCAAGAATGCTATCAACTGAGCACGGCTGTCACTCCTCTACCTGCCCTAGTCTCAAATTTTAATTAGTCCTCTTTCTTGCTCCCTATAATGAAAAACATGGGCCGGGATTCTCCCTTCTGGGGACTAAGTCCCCACGCCGGCGGGAAAACCGCTCCGGTGTCAACAGAATTCCGCACTTTCGGGAGCTAGGTGAATAGCGGAGGGGTTGGCGCCGCTCCAGCGGGCGCCGAAGGGACGGCGCGAGTTCGGGCATGCGCCAAAGAGCCAGCGTGATCTCGTGCATGCGCGGAATGACCGACGTGATTCCGCGCATGCGCAGATTGGCCGGCGTATTTTGGCACATGCAAGGGGGGGGTTCTCTTCTCCGCGCCAGCCATGGCGGAGCCCTATAGGGGCCTGGTGTGGAAGAAAAAAGTGCCCCCACGGAACAAGCCTGTCCGCAAATCGGTGGGCCCCAATCACGGGCCAGACCACCGTGGGGGTCCCCGCCGGTGTCAGATCCCCCCCCCCCCGAGGACGGCCCACGTTTACTCACCTGCCAGGTCCTGCCGATGCATGAGTTGAGTGATTCACGCTGGTGGGACTGGCCAAGAATGGACAGCCGCTTGGCCCATCAGGCCTGGAGAATCGCCGGCGGGGGGCAGCCGCTGCCAACGGCCCCTGACCGGCGTGGCGGAATCCCGCCCTGCCCAAAAAATGACACTGGAGAATACGGCAGCCGGCGTCGGGTCGTCGGAGCGACGGGGTGAGATTCACGCCGCCCCGGGGATTCTCCGATGTGGCAAGGGGGTCAGAGAATCCCGCCTATGCACCCAGTTTTTAAGCACTGCAAGGGGAGAATATCAGACAGTTCTGTGCCTGGTGCTTTATACATGATCAGAGCTTCTAGTTTTCCAGATCTATGAAAATCCTGGTTTATGTGCTGTAGAGGACAGGAAGTAATTACCTTCAATTGGTGGTGTTCAGCATTATCTCAATTGTATGCTGCAGTCTACCTTTAGTACACTGTATTGGACCATGAGTTTGCATACACAGCTTCCCATGCACAATTTATGATTTTAAAAATCCTGGGCGGGAATCTCCGTTAGCCGATGCCAAAATTGGGAAAAGTAATTGGGTAGGGAATCAATTCTGATGCTGAAAATGTGGCGGGTGCCCGTTTCGCTCCAAATCGCAATTGTCCGCTGACTCGACAGCGGCATCAATGCATTCCACTCTGTACATACAGTAAACACTGCATATCATTTCAGGCCTGACCCAGTATGTTTCGCGACCTCCGTGATGCTCCGCCTCCATTGGGGGACATTATAGACGACGAGGTTGACTTGTTTGTTCACAAATCGGGAAACAGGCGCCATGGCTCATGAGAGAGAGAGAGGAGGGAGGACAGCGCGAGGCACAACAGTCGGATGCCGGTCGTGACACTGGCCAGGCTAGTAGAGGGGCCCACCAGGGCTGGCGGGGGGGAGGATGGTTTGGGGTGAAGGCGGGATGGGCTGTGGGGCCAGTGTGACCACACCCCCCGCCCCAAATAGGACTAGGGAGGTGTCCAGACATGGACTTCCATTGCTGCACCCTGCAACGCAGCTATCTTGCTGTGCACCCCACTGATCACCCACCATGACTCATAATTCTGAAGACTGAAAATGGCTGTATGGGTGCAAACCACCACCACCCGAAACCAATCTGCCACCTGCCGGTGGGTCATCACGCCAAGGACAACGGACACAGTAGCCCCTAAAGGGGGGGGGGGGCATGAGGCGGAGGCCGTAGTTTTTATCGCTGGCAAGGGTAGCGCCAGCCACTGGCACACCTACCAGCGTGGATAGGCGTCAGGACCACAGTGCTGGGCACGGACGGGGCCGGGGGTGCAGGGATCGGGGTGGGGGTAGGGGACTTTCAGGGGCAGGATCTGTAGTGCAGACCAGAGCCACCATATAGCCTATTGGACCTGGTTGGGCATGGGGGTACGCACCATGCTGACATTCTGGCATTTCAGCCCCGGCAGACAATGGATATTGGAATATAACCAGCAATGGTGGCCCTCCAGCTAGTCGCCACAACCTGGGAGATGCACAGCGACAGTAGGAGGTGCAGCTGCTCGTGGAGGAGGAAGCTGCAGCAGCAGCGCCTGCCCCAGGAGAACAGGAGGCAGCCAGTGAGGATGGAGAGTCAGCCGAGGAGGAGGAGGTGCAAAGGAGGCACCGCATTCGGCTTGCATGTACCAGCAGTGCGTGTCATTCGAGGACCTGCGGACCAGGCATACCATTGAAGACTCTGGCTGAGCAGGGTGACAGTGTGGCATATCTGCCAGATGATGGTGCATCTGGCACCGAGGCAGAATGGGGGAGGACACCCGCTCTCAGTGGCCGTCAAGGTGACGGTGCTCTGCACCTCTGCCCCATTGGGTCCTTCCAAGTGCCGAGTGAGGACCTGTCCGGGATCTCTCAGAATTTGGTGCACAGGTGCACCGGAGACCCTACATGCCCAGTAAGCACAATACAAAGAACAAAGAACAAAGAAAAATTACAGCACAGAACAGGCCCTTCGGCCCCCAAGCCTGCGTCGATCCATATCCTCTATCTAAAACTGTCGCCTATTTTCTAAGGATCTGTATCCCTCTGCTCCCTGCCCATTCATGTATCTGTCTAGATACATCTTAAATTATGCTATTGTGCCCGCCTCTATCACCTCTGCCGGCAATGCGTTCCAGGCACCCACCACCCTCTGCGTAAAGAACTTTCCAAACATATCTCCCTTAAACTTTTCCCCTCTCACCTTGAACTCGTGACCCCCTAGTAATTGAGTCCCCCACTCCGGGAAATAGCTTCTTGCTATCCACCCTGTCTATACCTCTCATGATTTTGTAGACCTCAATGAGGTCCCCCCTCAACCTCAATCTTTCTAATGAAAATAACCCAAATCTACTCAACCTCTCTTCATAGAGATGTTGCCTCCATACCAGGCAACATCCTGGTGAACCTCCTCTGCATCTTCTCCAAAGCATCCACATCCTTTTGGTAATGTGGCGACCAGAACTGTACGCAGTATTCCAAATGTGGCCAAACCAAAGTATTATACAATTGTAACATGACCTGCTAACTCTTGTACTTAATACCCCTTCCGATGAAAGAAAGCATGCCGTATGCCTTCTTGACCACTCTATCGACCTGCGCAGCCACCTTCAGGGTACAATGGACCTGAACTCCCAGATCTCTCTGCACATCAATTTCCCCAGGGCTTTTCCATTTACCATATAATTCGCTCTTGAATTGGATCTTCCAAAATGCATCACCTCGCATTTGCCCGGATTTAACTCCATCTGCCATTTCTCTGCCCAACTTTCCAACCTATCTTATATTCTGCTGTATTCTCTGACAGTCCCCTTCACTATCTGCTACTCCACCAATCTTAGTGTCATCTGCAAACTTGCTAATCAGACCACCTATACCTTCCTCCAGATCATTTATGTATATCACAAACAACAGTGGTCCCAGCACAGATCCCTGTGGAACACCACTGGTCACAGTTCTCCATTCTGAGAAACTCCCTTCCACTACTACTCTCTGTCTCCTGTTGCCCAGCCAGTTCTTTATCCATCTCGCTTGTACACCCTGGACCCCATGAGACTTCACTTTCTCCATCAGCCTACCATGGGGAACCTTATCAAATGCCTTACTGAAGTCCATGTATATGACATCTACAGCCCTTCCCTCATCAATCAACTTTGTCACTTCATCAAGGAATTCTATTAAGTTGGTAAGACATGACCTTCCCTGCACAAAACCATGTTGCCTATCACTGATAAGCCCATTTTCTTCCAAATGGGAATAGATCCTATCCCTCAGTATCTTCTCCAGCAGTTTCCCTACCACTGATGTCAGGCTCACCTGTCTATAATTACCTGGATTATCCCTGCTACCCTTCTTAAACAAGGGGACAAAATTAACAATTCTCCAGTCCTCTGGTACCTCACCCGTGTTCAAGGATGCTGCAAAGATATCTGTTAAGGCCCCAGCTATTTCCTCTCTCACTTCCCCCAGTAACCTGGGATAGATCCCATCCGGACCTGGGGACTTGTCCATCTTAATGCCTTTTAGAATACCCAACACATCCTCCCTCCTTATGCCGACTTGACTGAGAGTAATCAAACATCTATCCCTAAACTCAACATCCGTTATATCCCTCTCCTCGATGAATATCGATGCAAAGTACTCGTTAAGAATCTCACCCATTTCCTCTGACTCCACGCATAACTTTCCTCCTTTGTCCTGGAGTGGGCCAATCCTTTCTCTAGTTACCCTCTTGCTCTTTATATATGAATAAAAGGCTTTGGGATTTTCCTTAACCCTGTTTGCTAAAGATATTTCATGACCCCTTTTAGCCCTCTTGATTTCTCGTTACATCCATTTCAATACATCCATTTCACTGTGGGCCGAGCCCACCAGGATGCCTGGGCAGTGGGGTTCGCAACCATCACTGCATTTCCCCAGGTCCAGGAGGTGATCGACGGGATGCATGTTGCCCTACAAACACCTGCAGATGACAGGCCACTCTACACAAACTTAAAGGCGTTCCACTCAATGAAAGTGCAGCTGGTGTGTGACCATGAACTGAACATCATACACGTCTGTGCCAGGGCAGTGTGCACAACACCTTCACCCTGGCACCTTAACGGTTCCCAGTCTCTTTGAGGCACACCCCTGGCTGGGGTGTTGGCTCCTGGGTGACAGGGGTTACCCGTTGTGGCTATGGCTCATGACAACTATCCGGAAGCCACAGACCTATGTGGAGACCCACTACAATGACGCACATGCAGCGACCGTGGCGATCGAGCAATGCTTCGACACCCTGAAAGTGCGGTTCAAGTGCTTGGACCACTCTGCTCTGCTGTGGTGAGCAGCCGCAGCTGATGGCCCCTCTCCAGTCTTTTCCCACTCCCGGCAGTTGTGAGCAGTCTTCAACTGGAGTGTGGACACAGAAAATACACAGTGTTAGACAGTCCGACGCATGCAGTCCAGGGGGTGGGTAGCTGGTACCTTAAGTGGCCATGGTGGCCGGTATGGGTACTGGCATGTGGTGCAGGGTGGGGGTTCACCTGCCCTCTGGGTTGGGAGTGGGTAGGATTATGGGTATATGGGACAGGGGTTGGTGCCAGGGGCACAGTTCTGCTTACTCACCTTGACCGCCCTGAGGAAATCGTGCATAGAATCATAGAATTTACAGTGCCGAAGCAAAGTGCATTTTCATTCTGCCAACTGGCCGATCCGGATAGTGTTGCCCATGGCGATGACCACCCCTGCCACCTGTTCCCAGGCTTAGCGAACGGTGGCGGCTGGCAGCTTCGTTCCCACCACGGGGGCACAGGGTCACCGGCTCTGCTCAACAGATTCCAGCAAGGTTTCCATTTTGGCATTGGTGAATCTCAGGGCCGCACATCTTGCTGTCATCACATTGGCCGGGATGGGGTGTGTGGGGAGTGCAGAGTGTACATGTGGCTGCAGTTTGTCAGCCTCCGGACTCTGCGAATCCCATACTGTTTCTCATTGGAATCGATTGTGTTGCATGTGGTGCCGGCGCTTGCCCCTTAATGGCCGTTGAGTCAGTCCAGGTGCGGTGCCTGTTTTGCTGTCATAGAACTCCAGGAATCCCGTCCTGGCATCAACACTTAGGATGGGATTCTCTGATTGCCGATGCCAAAATCATGTTCGGCGATTGGCCGGAGAATTAGTTTTTTACACCGAAATTGGGGGCGGCGCCGTATTTTGGATGCTCCGCCCCCTCAAAAACAGCACGATCGCTCAGTACTCGCATGTAGTTGGAACGGTCTCAGGACGTCACTTGAGGCCCTCCCCCGATGCTCTCCCCCGATGAGCTGACTTCCTGACGGTGTCAGACGTGTGTCCTCTCGGTTTTCAGGGACCTCATGTGGCGGTTGCGGACTGTGTCCAGCGCCGCCACAGTTGGGGGGGAGCCATTCCGCTGGCAGGGGGGCTTCGGTGGTAGCTAGGCAGTCTGGTGGTCTGGGGGTGGAGAGGGGGGGTTACAGGGGGGCACTATCTAGCAGGCCATGTTGTTCAGCGCGGCCGCCACAGGTCATCACCGTGCGCGGCCACGGACCCGGTAATTGTCCATCCGTATCTGCAGGTAAAGCTGGGGGCTTTATATGGCACAGGTGCTAGACCCCCACCAGGCGGAGCATCGGGGCGGGGGCGCCGCCGACATTTTCATTGTAAAACTAGACGCTTCCTCCAGACTTTGCCTTAAAATCGGAGGATCCAGCCCTTAGTCTCAGGAATCCGGCTGCCTATCTTTCTTCTTTTCTTTCCTAAATTTAGGATTTACACCAGATAATTGCACACACTCAAATAGCCCTTCTTCATGTGTGAAACTATTCAGTCCGTGCTAGTCGACTAATCAGCCATGGCGCAGCATAGAGACCAACCCATGAACTCACTTGACAGTCATTCACTTGCACTTTCCACCAAGGGTCAGGGAACAATGATCAGTGGTAGCAACACTGGATGATGTTTCCCCTCCTCAGGGACACATTGATTAGTTGCACTAAACCGTTGGGGAAATTTGAGATAACAACTCTAAAAGTCACTTACCTCTTTTAACAAAGGTGGCAACTGACTGACACAATGGCTAAGAACATTCATGGGGATATGGCTATGATCTTAGTTCACAGACAGTGTGAAAACCTCTTTTTAAGCTTATGATTAGCAAAATCATAAAAAAACCAAGTTTGGAAATCCACCAGTTTCTGTTTTGTTTCAATCAGAAGCTTGTTTACAATGTAAAGCAGCACAATGCTTTGCATTAAGCAGGCAGTCATCAGGATCTTTCTCGTGGTAAATAGAAAGGTGTACTAATGGGTGTGATTCAAAATTTCAGATTCAGACACATTGGACAAGGTGAAACTCTGAACCCTTTGTTGTACACTGCCCAGTGAAAAGGATAGCGTGCCATGCTAAACAAGTGATACGTGTATTAAACTAGAAAGATAATAGAAACAATCTGTTGAGGCCTTATTTTTGTCCATATTCACAAATGAGCTCAGTATAGAGACAAATGTAAAATAATTAGCATTTCTATAGTGTCTTATCATGACCACAGAACTCATCACACACAATGATATTTTGAAGTATTTGTTCCAAAATTGTTTGGATTTGCACTTTAGTCAGAGTATTTAGGGTAGGCTTTTGGGGAAGGGAATCCATTCACTTGTTAAAGGGCAATGATAGAAGCAGACCAAAACATCATCCCATCGGGGGTTCCAGTCCTTGGTTGCTACAGGGCAGCCTGGCCCCCATCAGGAATCCCACACAGAAAGTAATGAAGTATGGTCCACCTGGAGATCCAGGCTGAAGGTGAGGAGCAGCAATTGTTTAACGTGGTGGGGGAACCTTATCAATTCATGGGGATGGAGTGTCCTGGAATTACCACCGGCTATCAAAATTCTGTCACTATTTCTTTTTTTAAATAAATTTTAGAGTACCTAATTCATTTTTTTCAATTAAGGGGCAATTTAGTGTGGCTAATCCACCTAGCGTGCACATCTTTGGGTTGTGGGGGCGAAACTCAGGCAAACACGGGGAGAACGTGCAAACTCCACACGGACAGTGACCCAGAACCTGGGACCTCGGTGCCGTGAGGCAGCAATGGTATCCACTGTGCCACCATGCTGCCTCTGTCACTATTTCTAACTTCTCCACAGAGGGTGGGGAGGGTGAAGAAATGCTGGAGCAAATTTGTATGCAAAAGTCTTTCCTCTGTGAGGTCCTTCATACGACCCTGCAAACCTTGGTGGAGCCAGTGGCAGAATTCACTGGTCGGAGTGATCCTGGTGGAGGACGGGAATGATGACCTGTCGGATTTTGGGGCCCGCTGTTGATCGGTAAATGTTGCAGACGATGTTTAGATGATGTTGAATGTTATAAACGACACTGCAGGAACTTTCTGCCCTTCTCTCTATAGGGCCGTGGTATCTTTTATGTTCAGTTGGGTAGCTAGGCAGGGTCTTAGTTCAATGTAAAACAAAAGCAAAATACTGTGCAAATTGGAAATACAGAAAATGCTGGGAATACCCAGCAGGTCAGTATTTGTGGAGAGGCAGAGAAACAGAGTTAAGAGACAGAATACTCCGACCTCCCCGCCAGGTCAGAGATTCCCCGGGAGGCAGCGTGAATCCCACCCCGCTGCTCCAATGCCGGCTGCCGAATTCTCCAGAGCCGGTTTGCACGCAGGATCACGTCACGCCGTTCAGGGACCGTTGGCAGCGCTCCCCCCCGGCAATTGTCCTCCGGCGCCGGTGTTTCGTCGGGGGGTGGGAATCGCGTTGCGCCAGTTGGGGCCATTGGCAGACGCCCTCCCGGCAATCCTCCGCTCCGTGATGGGCCGAGTGGCCACCCGTTTTCAGCCAGTCCTGCCGGCGTAAATCAAACAAAGTCCTTACCGGCGGGACCTGGCTCTGCGGGTGGCCTGCAGCGTTCTAGAGGGGTGGGGGGGGGGGATCTGGCCCTGGGGTACGGGGGTGCGGGGGGGGGAGATCTGGCCCTGGGGTGGATCCCCACAGTGGCCTGGCCCACGATCGGGGTCCACCGATCTGCGGGCGGGCCTGTGTCGTGGGGGCACTTTTTCCCTCCGCGCAGACGGCGGAGGCCCTTCGGCACCAGTTGGCGCGGCGCCAACCCTTCCTGCGCCGGCTGGCACGGCGCCAAACCAGCCGCCGCCAGCCTAGCCTCTGAAGGTACGAAGGATTCCGCACCTTCCGGGTGGCCCGACGCCGGAGTGATTCATGCCACTCTTTGGCGCCGGTATAGCCTGCCCGCCTGATTGCAGAGAATCCATCCTCACAAATCTGATACTCTGGACAGAATTCTCCTATCCGTGGCACCGATGAGGACAGGATAGGGATGGGGACTGGAGTATTTCCTGCTGCAGAAGCCAACGGGAAGCCACGCTATATCATCTGGCCCCATGGTCATTAATCTTACTGTGGCGCTAACAATTGCACTCAAAGACGAGAGACAAGTACAATAGAGGCTTTATTGCTGTGTGATGCTATTCCTCCGGCTGCAACTGTAGACTAGGGTCTGAGTGACTCACACGCATATTTATACACAAGCTCCCTGTGGGCGGAGCTAGCCGGCAGGGGCTTACCGGAGGAACCTGTATTACAGGTACAGGCATACATCCCCCTACTGCAAGTACACATAACTACAGTGGTTATCACCACACATACATCCAGGGTTTAGTGTAGCAGGGAGGCTTGATTGTGCGTTTCCTGCCGTCATATCTAGGTGCCATATTACAAAGGTGCCTAACATCACTGAGCCGCCACTGAAGAAAGAAGATGGACATCCTGAAGAAACAAAATGGATCTCCAGGAACACTCTGAGGCTGGAAGATGTACCTCTTGATGTACATCTGGAAGACCCACCTGTCGGTGCCCCCACCCTGCTGTGGTGTACCAGAGTCCAAGGTCACTGGAGACCTCCATCCCGAACTCAAAGCAGCCACAGGCATTCTTCAGGAAAGTCCTGAATTCTGCATGGCACATTGTTCCAGATGTGTTTTGGACTTTAAGGGGCTGGTTTAGCACACTGGGCTAAATAGCTGGCTCTTAAAGCAGACCAAGGCAGGCCTGAAGCACTGTTCAATTCCCGTACCAGCCTCCCCGAACAGGCGGCGGAATGTGGCGACTAGGGGCTTTTCACAGTAATTTCATTTGAAGCCTACTTGTGACACTAAGCAATTTTCATTTCATTTCACTGGCGTGTTTTCCCGCTGGTGTTGCGGAGAATCAGGAGTGTGTGGCGGGAAGGGGAGGAGGTTCCGGTTGGATATGTGGTCCCTTTGTTCAAAAAGGGGAGTAGAGATAACCCCGGTAACTATAGGCCGGTGAGCCTAACGTCTGTGGTGGGTAAAGTCTTGGAGAGGATTATAAAAGATACGATTTATAATCATCTAGATAGGAATAATATGATTAGGGATAGTCAGCATGGTTTTGTGAAGGGTAGGTCATGCCTCACAAATCTTATTGAGTTCTTTGAGAAGGTGACTGAACAGGTAGACGAGGGTAGAGCAGTTGATGTGGTGTATATGGATTTCAGTAAAGCGTTTGATAAGGTTCCCCACGGTCGGCTATTGCAGAAAATACGGAGGCTGGGGATTGAGGGTGATTTAGAGATGTGGATCAGAAATTGGCTAGTTGAAAGAAGACAGAGAGTGGTAGTTGATGGGAAATGTTCAGAATGGAGTTCAGTTACGAGTGGCGTACCACAAGGATCTGTTCTGGGGCCGTTGCTGTTTGTCATTTTTATAAATGACCTAGAGGAGGGCGCAGAAGGATGGGTGAGTAAATTTGCAGACGACACTAAAGTCGGTGGAGTTGTAGACAGTGCGGAAGGATGTGGCAGGTTACAGAGGGACATAGATAAGCTGCAGAGCTGGGCTGAGAGGTGGCAAATGGAGTTTAATGTGGAGAAGTGTGAGGTGATTCACTTTGGAAAGAATAACAGGAATGCGGAATATTTGGCTAATGGTAAAATTCTTAGCAGTGTGGATGAGCAGAGGGATCTCGGTGTCCATGTACATAGATCCCTGAACGTTGCCACCCAGGTTGATAGGGTTGTGAAGAAGGCCTATGGTGTGTTGGCCTTTATTGGTAGAGGGATTGAGTTCCGGAGCCATGAGGTCATGTTGCAGTTGTACAAAACTCTAGTACGGCCGCATTTGGAGTATTGCGTACAGTTCTGGTCGCCTCATTATAGGAAGGACGTGGAAGCTTTGGAACGGGTGCTGAGGAGATTTACCAGGATGTTGCCTGGTATGGAGGGAAAATCTTATGAGGAAAGGCTGATGGACTTGAGGTTGTTTTCGTTAGAGAGAAGAAGGTTAAGAGGTGACTTAATAGAGGCATACAAAATGATCAGAGGGTTAGATAGGGTGGACAGCGAGAGCCTTCTCCCGCGGATGGAGGTGGCTAGCACGAGGGGACATAGCCTTAAATTGAGGGGTAATAGATATAGGACAGAGGTCAGAGGTGGGTTTTTTATGCAAAGAGTGGTGAGGCCGTGGAATGCCCTACCTGCAACAGTAGTGAACTCGCCAACATTGAGGGCATTTAAAAGTTTATTGGATAAGCATATGGATGATAAGGGCATAGTGTAGGTTAGATGGCCTTTATTTGTTTTCCATGTCGGTGCAACATCGAGGGCCGAAGGGCCTGTACTGCGCTGTATCGTTCTATGTTCTATGTTCTATATTCATCTGCCTCTCATTAGTGGGATCAAATTAGTTTCACGCCGGGCTCCAGCAGGTTTCCTGATACACCATGCCGGGCACCAGCGGAAGATCCTGTGGGGAATTCACGCTGGCAGAAAAACGATTTTTGGGCCTCCCACCGAACTCTCCCCTCCTCCTTGCCCCCTCCACCATTGAACCCACCAGCGGGGGCTTGGGAGAATTCTGCCCAAATTCCCTCCTCCATAGGTGCTGATAGACTTGTGAACATTTGCAGCATTTTCTGTTTTTATCCTTGGATCATCAGCTCCTCTGAAAGACATCACTCCTTCAGTACTGAGCCTAGTATTTGTGCTGATGAATGAAGACTGACGCAGGAGGCAGATGTTATCATCTGAACTCAGCTGACAAGCTTGCACTGGCCCCTTCTTCAGTAAAATCTCTTTTACTGCTTGAACTTTTCTCTCAAAGTGTTGCATTATTTTATTCTGGGCAGACTTGGGAAGGGTGTGGCGTTTCATTATTGTTTACAAGGGGTTAAAGCAAAAATAAAGTGTTGGTTGGCCTGCTGCAATTGAATATGATGGTTGTGTGGTTAGCATTTTACCACTGCATTAGCGACCTGTGTTGTGGGTAATAGAGAGCTGCACACCAGGTTAACTTCTCTGCAGTCACCCTGAAATACTGCCAGCTGCCCGGCGTTTGCCAAAATCCTCCTCTGTTCAGCGAGTACTGAGTTACCTGCTTTTTATAGACTGCTTTGCTAATTATTAAAAAGTCCAAGATGGAACAAAAAAACATTTATTCTGGCAGTCGCTTTTTTTGCTTAGCTTGGCATTTGGAACAGATTCTCAATATTTGACACCTCAGGGAAGTGAGAATGAAGCAAACAGGAATTGGGATGGAGTTCCAAAATCGCCGCACAAGGGCTGCTGTAAAAACACCTGGGTGTTGCTGGAGCTGAAGAGAAACAGGCACCAACTGATGGAAAACGCATTCTGTGTTCTGCTAACAGGTGGTCTGCAGTGAACAATGCTCCATTTTATAGTGTGAAATCTTCAAGGATTTTAGCTTCTGGACTAAAATGTTCAGCATTCCCCATGTGATCTTCTCAGTTAATTATTGAGCTGCAATTAGGGGAAATTGTGGTCAAGTAATTACAAGCTGCAATCAATTATGTTTATAAAATTTGATTCTTGTTTTTTTTTAATGCATTATATATATATATATATATATATATATGTGTGTGTGTGAGTGTGGCCTTTAACTCCTGAAGTGCCACTGACTTTTTCGTCACTTTATTTTTATATTTGTTAATTTTGCAAACAGGTCCGGTCCAGGAGACAGTGGGTGCAAATTAATGGAACGGTTTCTAAGTGTAGTAGTAAGTGGGAACTGCCGCGATCTTCCTGGCGCTTGACTCGGCAAGGCTATCAAATGTTAATTGGTTCACTTAATGAGGCCCCACAAGTTTCACAGAGCATATGATGGTCCTGCCGGCTGATTTGCCGGGGACCAAGCCCGCCAGCTTCCCGCTAACAAGGGGGAGCTGGACTTAAACCGATCCCGCAGAGCAAATCCCACACAGCACGCAGCTGTGCCGCCAACGAGATCAGCACCACGATTCGGGGATGCCGTCCTGGCCAGATTATTGGACATGGTGGAGACCAGATGAGATGCCCAGTTCTCCTGAGGGGCTCAGAGAGTCAGCCACAGAGCGGCCAGTACCGCCTGCGAGCAAGTGCCAGCGACCGTCAGCTTGGGGAGCGTCACCAGGAATATTGGCACAACGTCCTCCACCCTGCCGAATGGGTGGGCTGGTACCGCACCACGTGGCAACACCCCTACCCGGCCCCCCTCCCTCGAGCATACACCTGGCGCCACCCCCATGCAGCACCATACTGTGCCCAGCCCACCCATATCCAGCAATACTGCCCACGTCGCCCCCCATATTCTACATGTCACCATACTGCCCATCCCGCATACTCCCCCTCACCCCCAACCCTGCGATGAACAAAGATTGTGGCTAACTATACTCCCTCTGTATCCCCACAGGAGAAGTGACCAACAACAGATGGGAGAAGGCCCATATGGGAGGTGGGGCGCCGGACATTGGAGTCCTGACTCCCTATGAGTAATGGGTCCTGGAGATCACGAAGGTGACCAACGACAGATTGGTCACCGACGTAGAGGTTGGCTTATGTTGCAGGGGTGAGGATCCAGCAGCCCCCACACAGATGACTTGTCACATTAGCAATCTGAATTGTTAATGCCATAAAGACTGACCCATCACTCGCACTGACCATGTCCATTCCCCTGCAGGATCTCCATCAGATGGAGACGGCCCATCCGGGGAGGTAACACCCCCTCCTCTCCCAGCCCCTCCCCCTCCTACCACCTCCCATGAGAACACCTCAGAAGGGAGGTCCGAGGAAGCCATCATATTCGCAGCACTGTTGTCATCCTCACCCTCCACCAGCACAGAGACATACCTTAGTGGGCCACAGTAGTGATCAGGCTTCTGAGGCACCTTCTGGTGAGCACCACACAATTGCAAATGCACATCAGGTGAAGGCAGGAATGCCCAGGTGAGACTATTACCCTCTGTACAATGAGTATCCCGGCGATGGCAGAGAATGCTGCTGCTTGGGCATCTTGTTGTGCTCTGGTCCATGTCAAACTTTATATAGTTTGCTGCCCGGGCAAACAGGGCATCCGGGACCGCAAGGATGTACATGTGGGCTGTAGCTTGTGATTGCCACACAAGTCCCCGCTTGAGACCAGGAATGATCTTAAGGTGTAAAGGTTCAGGACTGCGGTGACCTTAACGAACATCAGGATCGGGTATCCTGCTACTCCACGTGGTGCCAAATTCGCCAGAACATTGCACAGTTCCTGCACCGTCTCCTTGTTGAGATGGAGCCTCTTGCGGCACATCTGTTTGAAAGACCAGCGAAGCCTATACCTTGAGCCATCGCCGGCCTCCCCCTCGGGTTCCTCCCTGACCTGATGGGTGGCTGGATCTTCAGGGTGTGGGGAGAGTCAGCTGCCTCGAGTCTCTATCAGTGGGAGTTACGGGTGGTCAGTGGGACAGACAGGCAAGGGCTTGGATTGCCCATGTACTGGGTACACATGATCCAGGGGGTGGCATGGCAGAACCATGGGCACTGAGGCACTCCCCCCCCCCCCCCAGCCCCAGGTGCCCCGCCCCTCCTGCTGATGGCAGCCCACCCTGACCGAAACTTCTCCTCCCTCCCCAAGCACCAGGGCAGCAGCCCCTGTGCCCCACAGTTCATTGCCTGGAAGTGAAGATGGCAACTCTTATGCTCGGGTCCCCACAGCAGCCATTACGCCAACTTCATGTTTTTACAAAGGTGACAATCACATGACCACTTGCTGGGGAGGAGGTTAGATCACAGGAGGCCGTAAGATACGGGGGTCGGGATTCTCCGACCCTCTGTGCTGAAATCGTGCTCGGCACCGTGGGCGGAGAATTACCCAAAATAGGCATCCCACACCGACACGCGATTCTCCGGCGACCAGAGAATCACCACCAGTCGCGCATGTGATTGACGCGGCGCCGGTTGGGGGCCATTGAAAGCGGCCCCCATGGTGACTCTCCGCGCATGACCGCCGAGTTCCACTGAGTCCCACCCGGCGGGACCTCGGCGTTCTGGATGCGGGGGCCGTCCTGTTGGGGAGGGTGGGAGGGATCCGACTCTGGTGGGAGGGTGGGGTGGGCCTCCACAGTGGCCAGGCCCGCGATCGGTGGCTACCAGGCGCGCTCATTCCGGGGGGGGGGGGGGGGGGCTATGTTCCTCCGCGCTGGGCCCCTGTAGGGCTCCGCCATGTTGCACGGGACCGGCACGAAGAAGGCCGCCGCGTGCATGTGAGGCCGCACAGGCGTAATTGCAGGGCCCCGCCAGTAGCCAGACACACACCGGGGCCCTGCTAGCCCCCTTGAAGATGGAGAATCACCCTGGACTTTCTAGGAAAAAGTCCTGAGATTCCTGCCTGTTTTCCGGCAGGCATGGCGACTTAGTCCCCAGAAGGGAGAATCCCGACCGGGGTCTTTCCCGTTAATTGCATGGAGATTGGGCATAAATGGTGATTACTTGTTTCTCGCCTAGGCTGGAACCCGATGTCGCCGGTGGGAGCAGGCCGGTTGCATCTCAAACCAACCAGTATGGTTATGCACCAGAGGGCAGCACGGTGGCCTAGTGGTTAGCACAGCTGCCTCACGGCGCTGAGGTCCCAGGTTCGATCCCGGCTCTGGGTCACTGTCCGCGTGGAGTTTGCACATTCTCCCCGTGTCTACGTGGGTTTCGCCCCCACAACCCAAAAATGTGCAGAGTAGGTGGTTTGGCCACACTAAATTGCCCCTTAATTGGAAAAAAAAATTGGGTAATCTAAATTTTTATTAAAAAATGGTTATGCACCAAAACAATTGTGCAGATAATGAAAATACCTCACCTAATTAGCTATATTTATTCATAATATATAAGCGGTGGTTCAATGGTAGCTGCCTTGCCTCTGAACCAACAGATTATGGGTTCAAGTCTTACATTAGAAATTTCAACCACTAATCTCGGCTGATGTACCCATGTGTACTAATAGAGTATTATACATGCTTTGGTATGAAAGACATTGAAACAATTACATCCACCTATCATGGTACTATTCAAACAAGACTGGGGAATCCATTGTAGTGTGGCCTATTGAGTTCACAGAAGCAGCCACATAGGAAGCGTTGAGGATAAAAGATTTATTCACAGAAGTATGAAAAAACTATACACACAGGTCGCAGAAGGGACTACCACACCGGCTCACTTGGGCCAGGTTTAAATACTCTGATTCCTCTCCCGCTGATGTGGGGACCCCACTCCTCAGCGGAAACGTGCGTACTCCACAAGACTCATGGGAAGCCTAATCGGTCTGGCCCCGTGGGGGTTTCAACATTCCTCCCTCCCCCCTAAAGTCCGAACCCACTTGGCGCCATCTAAGAAATTAGAAATTGTGCACATGGACCGTGTCCTCTGGTACGAACTGCCTTGGTTGGGCATGATGGACAGGGCAATGCCAAGCTGAGGCGAGTTTGAAGTCGACGTCCCATGAGAGATTCCACTGGTGCCACACCGGTGGCGGCGTGTGGCAAGGAGCGGTAACAAGAAAGGAAGCGTGCCCGACCCATGAAATGAAATGAAATGAAATGAAAATCGCTTATTGTCACGAGTAGGCTTCAATGAAGTTACTGTGATGCCACATTGTGGTGCCACATTCCTGTCCGGGGAGGCTGGTACGGGAATCGAACCGTGCTGCTGGCCTGCTTGGTCTGCTTTAAAAGCCAGCAATTTAGCCCAGTGTGGGACACCAAGGTATGCTTGTTCATGCCATGCTTGAACATTTGGACCGCTCTTTCGGCCAAACCATTTAAAGCGGGGTGATATGGGGCAGTACATATGTGGCGCACTCCATTCATCTCCGCATGAAATTTTCGAACTCGGCACTAGTAAAAAATGCTTCATTGTTGGAGACCAGAACCTCCGGGATGCCATGCGTGACAAAAGAGAGCCTGAGCTTCTCAATTGTTGCTCTTGAAGTCGTTGATGGCATCCTGTGGACGATGAGGATGAGGTACATGAATCCCAGAAAATTGGTCTGCAAAGTCGGCATGGAGACATACCCACCGTGGACCCGGCTACTCCCAGGGAACATGCGGTCGGAACTTCTGCTGCTCCTGGCACGCTCAGCATTGCTAGGCAAGCCGCTCAATATCTGCATCCCATCCGCAACACCAGTGTTGGGTTCACAGAAGCAGCCACACGGGAAGCGTTGGGAACGATAGGTTTATTTACATAAGTAGGAAAAGACTATGGTCATTTATCGCATTGCTGTTTGTGGAACATTGCTCTCAGCAAAATGGCTGCCACATTTCCTCCATGAATGGAGTGACTATTGTAATGACTGTTGCTTGTTCTACTGTTAGTGTGATTAACACGCCTCTATTTAAAGGACATGTGCTTAACACTGGTTTGGCTCTGTATCTGTATCTATGCTCAGGAGTCGCCAGGTGCCGTAAGAGACACCGTCACAAGTTATCAAGGTCAAGTTCAAAGCAATAAATCTAAACACCGATCAGTAAGTCCAAACAATTAGTGTTTATTATAATAAATATAATAAATACTCATGCACACACTAAAAGACTAATACTTATTCCTACTATTGAACGACTAAATACTTATCTAAGTAGGAACCAGCAAGGTCAGGGGACAAGGCCTTTGTTCCTTTCTGGTCTGCATCTTCTGTTCACTAATAGTCGGCAAGAGTATAAGCAATGCCTGGGTCACGTAGCGATCGTTGTTTTGGCACTTACTGATAGATGGCTGATGCTCAACGGCCGGTGATGAAAGACAGGATCTGGAGGCTGGGGTCGGAGTCTGGAGTCAGGATGCAACAGGCTAGGCCGGAGTCAGGAAGCAACAGACCGAATCATGTGCGGGACCTTCTTTTTATAGGTCCCCAGAGGTCCGTGCCCCTTGGGGCGGGCTCTTTCACCTGCTAGGGGTCGATTGGGTCTTTCCCAATCGATATCATTCGAACTCCCCTATCCTGGAGTCGTTTCTCGATGGCGGGGGTCGGTTCCTAGGGGTCATTGTCCTGGTTTCTCTGGCGCCATTCTGGCTGGGTAGCTATAGAAAAGTATCCATCGATACTTAAATGTATCTATTGTATCTGGGACTGGCCGGTATTACCTCATTAATATGCAGATCGCTTTCCTATTTGCACCTTTGGCTGAGTTTCTGCAGCTGCCTTGAAAACCGGTTTTTACGAATGTCTCACTGTTGAAAGCTTCTGCAAGCTGTTTGGCCTTACTATGGCTGTTTTTCCCTGCAGTCTTAGCAGTTCTCCATTTTGTAGACTGGCGTCCATCTTAGAGGGCTACATTACACAGTATTATAAATCTTTAAGCACATATTACCAGTCAGAAACAGGCAAATTCATGACAGGGAACAAAGAAATGGCTGAGGAACTAAATTTGTACTTTGCTTCTGTCTTCACAAAGGAAGATATGAAAATGTACCAGACGTTCTGAGAAGCACAAGCTTTAGTGAGGAGCTGAAGGAAATTAGTATTAGTAAAGAAATGCTTTTTGGGAAATTAATGGGATTGAAGGCGGATAAATTTCCAGAGCCTGATAATCTTCATCCCAGCGTACTTAAGAAAGTGGCCCAAAAAATAATAGATCCATTGGTGGTCATTTTTCCAAATTCTTTGGACTCTGGAATTGTTCCTACAGATTGGAGGATAGTGAATGTAACCCTGCTATTCAAAAAGGGAGGTACGAGAAAACAGGGAACTATAGAACAGTGAGCCTCACGTCGATAGTTGGGAAGTTGCTAGAGTCAATCATCAAGGATTTCAAAGTACAGCATTTAGAAAGCCATGACGTAATCAGGCAAGGTCAGGATGGATTTATGAAAGGAAACTCATGTTTGACAAATGTACTAGAATTATTTGAAGATGTAATAGTAGAGTTGACCTGGGATAACCGGTGGATGTGATTTATTTAGACTTTCAGTAGGCTTTCGATAAGGTCTCACTTTGCAAATTAATATGTAAAATTAAAGTGCATAAGATTATTGGTAATGTCTTGAGATGGATAAAAAGCTGGTTAGCAGACAGGAAGCAAAAAGTTGGAATAAATGGGTCTTTTTCCGATTGGCAGGCAGTGACTAGTGGGGTACCAGAGGGATCTGTGCTCGGGCACCAGCTGTTCACATTATTTTTTTTTAAATTTAGAGTACGCAATTCATTTTTTCCAATTAAGGGGCAATTTAGCGTGGTCAATCCACCTACCTGCACATCTTTGGGTTGTGGGGATGAAACCCGTGCAAACACGGGGATAATGTGCAAATTCCACACGGACAGTGACACAGAGCCAGGATCAAACCTGAGACCTCGGTGCTGTGAGGCAGCATGGCTAACCCACTGTGCCACCATGCTGCCCTGTTCACATTATGTATTAATGATTTGGACGAGGGAAATAAATGTAGGATCTCCAAATTTGCAGATGATACAAAGTTGGGTGGGAGGGTGAGCTGTGAGGAGGATGCAGAGATGCTTCAGTGGGATTTAGACAGGCTGAGTGAGTGGGCACATGCATGGTAGATGCAGTAAAATGTCGATAAATGTGAGGTGATCCGCTTCGCTAGCAAAAGTAGAAAGGTAGATTATTATTTTAATAGGTGTAAATTGAGAGAGGTGCATTTTCAGCAAGACCTTGATGTGTTTGTGCACCAAAGAACAAAGAACAATACAGCATAGGAACAGGCCCGTCAGCCCTCCAAGCCTGCGCCGATCACATGTTCTATCTAGACTCCCGCCTGTATCCTTCTGTGCCCCGTCTGTTCATGTGTCTATCCAGATAAGTCTTAAAGGTCGCTAACGTATCTGCCTCAACCACCTCACTTGGCAGTGCATTCCAGGCCACCACCACCCTCTGTGTAAAAAACTTCCCCCGCACATCTCCACTGAACCTTTCCTCCACTCACCTTGAACTTGTGCCCCCTTATAATTGTCATTTCCGCCCTGGGAAAAAGCCTCTAACTGTTCACCCTATCTATACCCCTCATAATTTTATAAACTTCTATCAGGTTGCCCCTCAGCCTCCGTCTCTCTAGGGAGAACAATCCCAGTTTATTTGGTCTCTCCTCATAGCTAATACCCTCCATACCAGGCATCATCCTGGTAAACCTTTTCTGTACTCTCTCCAAAGCCTTCACATCCTTCTGGTAGTGCGGTGACCAGAATTGGACACGGTATTCCAAATGTGGCCCATCCAACGTTCTATATAATTATCACATATTTTGCGAGCTTTTATACTCGTTACCCCATCCTATGAGGGCAAGCATGCCGTATGCTTTCTTTGCCAACATTTCCATCTGTGCTGCCACTTTTAAGGAACAATGGACCTGCAAGCCCAAATCTCTCTGTGTCTCTATGCTCCTGATGATTCTGCCATTTATTTTATAGCTCCCACCTGAATTGAAAGTAAGCGCGCAGGTATAGCAGGCAGTAAAGAAGACAAATGGTATGTTGGCCATCATTGTGAGAGGATTTGAGTATAGGAATAGAGATGTTTTACTGCAATTATGTATGGCATTGGTGAAGTCATACCTGGAGTATTGTGTGCAGTTTTGGTGTCTTGATCTGAGGAAGGATGTTCTTGCTATGGAAGCAGTGCAGCAAAGGTTTACCAGGCTGAGTTCTGGGATGGCGGGACTGTCATATGAGGAGAGACTAAGTTGGTGAAGGTTATATTCATTGGAGTTTAGAAGAGTGAGAGGGGATCTCATAGAAACTTACAAAATTTTAACAGCATTAAACGGTAGATTCAGAAAGAATGTTTCCGATGGTGGGGGAGCCCAGAACTGGGGGGTCATAGTTTGATGATAAGGGGACTTTAGGACCTTTTACGACTGAGATGAGGAGAAACCTCTTCACCCAGAGAGTGGTGAATCTGTGGAATTCACTACCACAGGAAATAGTTGAGGTCAAAACGTTGTGTCATTTCATGATGGAATTACATATAGCTCTTGGGGCTAAAGCGATCAAAGGATATGGGGGGAAGGTGGAATCAGGGTATTGACCTTGATCAGCCATGATCATAATGAATGGCGGATAAGCCTGAAACCCGTCTTGACGGCAGCTAGTCCCTGGGGCCGGCCTGCCCTCTGACCACCCACCCCCTCTGGAGTTTCTACCTCCACCTGATGTACCGGAACAGCTGTGTGATGCTCACCAGAGAGTGCCCCAGGAGCCTGTTCACTAAAGTGTCCAACAGAGGGGAGTGTGTCTGAGATGGTGGAGGGTGATGGACTCAGCTGTGATGGGAAATCTGTCTCAACACTGGACTCAAGCTCCGTGATGTCTTGGGTCACTGGCATATGGATCCCATCTGTGTCGGTGTCCTCATTATTGGTCAGCGCATGGGGGGGGGACTCAGGTTATGGCCCTGGCTGGGGGCGGTAAACACCAGATGGACTTACCCCAACACCAGCAGCTGCTGTAAGTCACAAGACAAGATGCATGATTACACCATGAGCGGGGGGGTGGGGGGGGGGGGGGGGGGGTGAGGGTGGTGTTGGAGTGTGGGTGGGGTTGAGCGTGGTGTAGGGGTGAGGGTTTGGATGATGGTGATGTGGGAGTGAGGTTGCGGTGAGGGTGGTGGGGGTGGTGTTGGGGGTGGGGGGGTTAAAACACGTGTCACAGGGAACCCCAAATAAGTGGGGTCTCACTTCCTCCCGCACGGCTGAACTCCACCTCGGAGATCTCCAACCATGTCCAGGGCCCTCTACTCTGACATGGTCAAGTGCCAAAGGACCATTGGTTCTCCTCCACTTTTGTCCCACCCCTGATGGTTATGGGCTGCCTTCATCTGCGGGGGAGGGAGGGGGGAAACGGCAGACAACAGTGTTAGACAGTTTGGTGCATGCATCCCAGGAGGGTGGGCAGCTGGTGGTCTCAGTGGCAGGACTCCCGGTCATGGCGGCCGGAATTGTTACCAGCATGTGGTTCAGGGTGGGGGTTCAGCCACCCCCCTGGTGGCGAGGGGTGGGGGTGGGGGGGAGGGTTGGGGGGATCATGGATGTGTGGGACAGGGGTGAGTGCCTGGTGCACAGTGCCGCCCTGAGGGGGTCTTGCAGGCCGGTCCGGATGGTGTTACTGGTGACGCTGACCGTCTCTGCCACCTGCGCACAGGCACGGCGATCAGCAACGACTTGCAGCCTCCTTTCCGATCCCAAATATAGGGTGGCCTAAATTCTTGCAAATGTCTTGAGGAGTGAAAATGAAAAGCTTCAACAATAATGTCTCTTTTTCAACAATGCTCAAGTTCTGTGTTAACAAGCGACTATTTATATACCTGACACAACGATACAACAAAGACCAAATTCAGGATATCAACAACATAGTTCAACTGACAGGTGCATTAAGAACAGGTAAGCTATCTATTGAATTTCTCCAAGAGTTGCATTAAACCTAAAGTTGCGCCAGTTTTTATTTCCAAACATATTGCTAAAGTGAGACGTGGTCCCAAAATTAAATGAATGCTTATGCGAGATGAGATTGAACAGATTGGTTCCAAGAGCTATGAGGTTGGCCTTATCGGCAACCTTGTAACAGAGCCCAAGCCATTTGCTCACCATGCACGTTTAATCATGGAATTTACAGTTCGGAAGGAGGCCATTCGGCCCATCGAGTCTGCACCGGCCCTTGGAAAGAGCACCCTACCCGAGCCCACACCTCCACCCTATCCCCATAACCCAGTAATTCCACCCAATACTAAGGGCAATTTTGAACACTAAGGGCAATTTAGCATGGCCAATCCACCTAACCTGCACATCTTTGGACTGTGGGAGGAAACCGGAGCACCCGGAGGAAACCCACGCACGGGGAGAACGTGCAGATTCCGCACAGACAGTGACCCAAGCCGGGAATCAAACCTGGGACCCTGGAGCTGTGAAACAACTGTGACCACTGTGCTACCGTGCAGCCCTTACAATGGCTTCCCTGATCAGATCATTTTGCGCTGTATGTCACACAAACACATTAATGGGCATAAGGCTGTCACGTTCGGCTCTGAAAAGTGGCCAGTACATTTCAGATTACCTTGGAAGAGCAAAGTGTCTGAAAACTTTGAACAAGTGAAACTACCTGTTTCATGCTGCAACTAAGCAGTAACAAAATGAGTGGCATTTGCCACTAATGCTGCCATGTCTAAAAGGCATTCTGCCTATCTATTACACAAATGAATATTATGTCAATTTCAGTGCCTGCGTAATGCTAGGTATGCATGTTGAATGTTCCAAAGGCAGGTGGTTTCGCTGTTTGAAATAAGCAAGGTATAAACCTTAGGAAACCAGCTTGTTCTTGCAAAACTCAAAACACAATTCCAACATGAGATGTAATTCTGTGATTAGACAAAATTTGCCAAAAAATCCTTAGTGCGTTAAATATTACACTAACAACCAATTCAAGATTGTCAGTCAGGTTCGCAGTGTAGCATATTTCTTTGCACTGGAAGTTGCATATTCCTGTTCTTTGCAGGCAGCAAGAATGTGTGCACACTGTGCCTGTTTCAGCGAAACAAAATAAGTGACATCTATTTGCTGATATATTCCTCAGGGCAATGACTGGGTCAATTAGAGTCAAGCTGCCTGGTTTAAACCATGCTTGGCAGTTGACAGTCAGTCACCATCTACTGATGCATTGTCCATGGCAATGCCTCTACAAATCAGCACTCTCTGCTCAAACTGTATAAATTTATTGATTTCCCTGACATTTTATATGTCCTGATGAGTGCAAGACAAAAAACTTTGACAAAAAAACTCTTTTTAGCAATACTTATATTACATTAATTGTCAGTCTTTGCTTAATCCTTGCTTAAGAGCTGAAAATATTGTATGGTACCAGCTAAGCATTCTTTTACGAATGCCCCAGGCCATGCTTTGTAAAAGAAAATGCATTTTGTAAATTAATTGACAGAATGATTCAAAGGAAAGTTTTGGCCGTCAGAAAATTATAACGAAACTCATAATTAATGAGGAGAAAGTCCAAACAAATTAGCAGAAACAGATTTGAATTTATGCTATATGGTCTATATGCAGTTCATGTCTCCAGTAGCCTCGGCAATAATAGTCAGCTAGGGTAATCATTGACTTGCCAAGAATTTAAATATTTTCAGAGTTAACATAAATATTTAACCTGTTGGTTCTTCAAATGTTCTTCCTCACTTGAGTGGATTAATAATTTATGCCTTCATAATGTTACTTAGAGCTACTTACCCCTGAATATTTTGTTAATTGTCTCTCCTGCACACTGTTGAACAGTTTGGTTAATGCCTTACTGCTCTAAAGAGCAGGCGTAAACTTGATTATGTACGAGATTCAGATGTAAGTACTTCCAAGTATTGATGAAAAGCTGTACGTTAATAGGAATACAGAGTTCCAACATTATGCAAGACATACTAACGGAGCTCTGTTCCTGTCGTATTATTTCAGATTTACTTCAATCTTCTTATTTCAGTTTAATTCCCCTTTCTCCTGCCAGGAGGCCATTCTTCATGTGTGAGCGGATACTTTGACCACTGAGTATTCTCATTCCTCCCAAATAGGAAATAAAGGACTGGGCTGCATTTCTATAGGAATAAAATTGAAAAGAAGAGTAGGGACCTCCTTATCTTTGTTGTAAGTTATGTTAAACGTTTGCTGAACCTTGGTTATGCCACATGTGCATCGCCCAGTATTAAATATATATATAGAAAGTGCAGAAGGTTCAAAAAAGATGATTTACAAGACTCAAGGAAGAACTGGAATATTACAGCTATCCACACAGATTTAACAGTTTTTTTCTCCAGAAAAACAAAGATAAGGGATGACCTAATAGTGGTCTTTAAAACTGTGAAAGGATTTAAAAAGTGGGTGGAGAGAAGCTGTTTTAACTTCTGGAAAAGTCCAAAACTAGAGATCGATGCCTGGATTCTTCATTCCTGAGACTCAGTGTTGAGACCGGGGCAGGATTCATGGACTTCCACGGTCGCAAAACTGGCACCGCATCTGGACTGATTCCACTACTGTTAAGGGGCTAGCACCGGTGCCACGTGGGACACACTCAATTCCAATGAGAAAAGGTGCTGGACACTCAGGAGGCTGACAAGCTGCAGCCGCATTTACACACTTCACTCCCCACAAACACCACCCCAGCCAACAAGATGGGCGTGAGGATAGCGGCACCCCATTTCATGGACGCTGAGCTGGAGACACGCCTGGGTGCAGTGGAGGCGAGGCGGGCCACTCTGCACCTCAGGGTGGGAAAGGGGATGCCAGTTGCCACCTTTCACCATGCATGGGCGCAGGTGGCAGAGGCGGTCAACGCCACCACTGGCTTGCAGTTCCAGAAGAAACTGCACAACCTCCTCAGGGTGGCCAGCATAATTAGGCAATATTGTGCCCCCAGCACTACCTCTATGCCCCATCCCCCCCACCGCACCCTACCCAGAGGGCGGGTGAAAACACCCATCCTGCAGCACATGCCGACACCCATACCTGTTGCCATTGCTGGGTACGCTGTCTACTGAGGCCACCAGCTCCCCAACCCCTGGGCTGCATGCATCGGACTGTCTTCTGATTTTCTGTTCCCCCCTCCTCCCACAAGAGAAGCCGCCCATAATGGCCGGGAGGGGGAGAAAATTGGAGGGGGACCGCTAGATCTGCGGTCCCTCACCGCAGCTGAGCAGAGGGCCCTGGATGTGGTCGGTGGCCCAGAGAAACGAGAAGTTGCCGGGATGCAAATAGGCTGCGGACGACAAAGTGAGACCCCACTTAGTTGTGATTTTCCATGCCACGTGCGTCAACCCCCTCCCAACATCACCCCTATACTACCCTCACCCTCACCCCCACATCACCCTCACCCCACCCCACCCTCATCCCCACCCTCATCCCCATTCCTACACCAATCTCACCCTTACCCTCACTCCTACACCACCCTCACTCCTACACCACCCTCACTCCTACACCACCCTCAAACCCCCCCTCATCCCCATTCCCACACCAATTTCACTTTCACCCCTACACCACCCTCACCCCCATCCTCACCCCTACACCACCCTGATCCCCACCCCCATCCCCATTCCCACACCAATCTCACCCTGACCACCCACATCACCCTCACCCCCACCCTCACTCCTACACCACCCTCATCCCCACCCTCACCCTCATTCCCACACCAATCTCACCCTCACCACCGCACCACCCTCAACCCCAACACCTCCACACACCCCCGGCCCACGGTCTAATCATGTGTCTTGTCTTGTGTCTTGCAGGACCTGCTGGTGATAGGGCGGGTCCATCTGGCATCCCCCGCCCCCAGCCAGTGCCACAGCCAGAGCCCCCCATGTGCTGACCAGTGAAGAAGACAGTAGTACGGATGGCAGCCCTTGACAAGAGACCCAAGACACCCCGGGGCTTCTGTAACACTGCAGCGCCTCAGACTCCCCCACTCCTGTCCCTGGCTCATCTGGTGGGCAGCGGACAGGACAGGGTGGCACCACGCCACCTGGGACATCTGAGCAGCAGCCGGGCCCATCCAGGCCGGTCGCCGCAGAAGACAAGCGTCACCGGGGACCCATGGCAGGGCGGGAATCACAGCAGGCTGCCTCTACTCCTGATGTACCGTCTGGGGAACCACCTAGATGTAGCATTAGAGCACAAAGGTTAGACACCAGTTAAGTTGGCATGGGTGCAGGGCACAGTTTAGTTATAGGGGCTAGGGCACGTATCTGTATGTATATTTCAGATTAAACACCCGTTAACACTGTTACAGCCTGTCTCGGTGCTCTGTCAGATGGGTGTGAAGGGTGGGCTGGCCTGGGCTGGCCAGAGTGGGGGTGCGCGGTGCAGGGGGGGAAATGGGCGGACGTTGTGGGTGACCCTCTTCCCTCCAATCGTCCACACCATCATCACCCCGGGAATCCGAAAACACTGTGTGATGGAATGGTTAGCTCACATGCAGGGATCATCTAGATGGATGGGGGAAGGTGCTACCATGGGCAGGAGTCAGACATTATCATATGATGCGGAGCACCAGAGCTCATTGCAGAGCGGGTTGTCAGCATCCTCCATGGACCAGACCCGTTGTTACTGCCAACCCAGGGCCTGCAACTGTAATGCAGCAGGTATGTATCACGGAGGCAGTTGCAGGCATGGGGGTGGCTGGGAAGGGGGTGGAACGGTGCGGGGGTGGGATGCGGTGTCTGTGTCCCTGACCAGATCCCCCTCTCCCCCTGTCAGTGAACCTGGATGTGATCAGAGCTTTCCGTGTGCGTTGGCCCTGGCGTTCACATTGTGCGGCCTCCGCTGCCTGCCTGGGCCCCATGTCCTGTCCATCCTCGTCCTCCACTGCATTCACATCATTGGACAAGGCCTGGCGTTCGTCCTGTTGTACCTAAACCACAGTGTGCCTTTAACCCAGATATGATGGACAAATGACCACAAGTTGTTTCATACAAAAATATAATTTATTTACTGTCGCACAATTGTTACTTTTAACCAATCACGTACACATGCAGGTGGAACTATAAGCTAATACACACAATACCTTAACTTAATTTTCAAGTGACTGGCAGATTTTTTTAAATTATAAGTTTAGATTACCCAATTATTTTTTCCAATTAAGGGGCAATTTAGCGTGGCCAATCCACCTAACCTGCACATCTTTTGGGTTGTGGGGGCGAGACACATGCAGACACTGGTAGAATGTGCCAACTCCACACGGACTGTGGCCCAGGGCCGAGATCCGAACCTGGGCCCTCAGTGCCGCAGTCCCAGTGCTAACCACTGCACAATATGCTGCCCTCTACCGGGCAGATATGGCCTTATCTGGAGTCCGCAGTCTGGCAGTGTTGAAAGTCGTTGTCCTTGGCTCTAGTCCTTCCGTCGATGGCGTGGATGTCTTCCTCTTTGACCGGTGAAGGGTCACCGGTGTTGGCTGCTGTCGCGAGAGTGAGTGGTGGGTCATGAATCTCCTTTTATCCCCAGATGTTTTTGCGCGCTTTTGGGCGGTCCCAGGTGATTATCCAATCAATCGATCAGGGCTTGATCACCCTGATCGATTAGGTTCAATTAAGCTCCGCCACCTTGATGGCAGGGTGAGTCCTTACCAGCCATGTCCGTTGGTGTCCAAGGCACGTAGGCCATCAAATCTGCCACACTATATTGATTTACATTTCAAGTCCATTGTCCCGGGATGGCCTCTTAATGGCCTTTTTCCTGGGGTGTTAGCAAAAGCCTAGGCTGCAGCTTTTTGTTTATTTGCGAGCTGCAGCCTGTCTGTAGCTGAACTTGGCCAATTTTTCCAGCGTCCCAGTGGTAAGTAACAATAACACCATACACGTGACAGGCAATGACATCTACAACAAGAGAGAATCAAGCTATCACCCCTTGACATTCAATGGCATTACCATCACTGAATCCCCCACTGTCAAAATCCTGGGTGTTATCATTGACCAGAAACTGAACTGGACTAGCCAGATTAATACTATGGCTACAAGAGCAGGTCAAAGGCTAGGAATCCTGCAGTGAGTAACTGATCTCCTGACTCACCAAAGCCAGTCCACCATCTACAAAGCACAAGTCAGGAGTGTAGTGGAATGCTCCCCTCATGCCAGGGTGAGTACAGCTCCAAAAACGCTCAAGAAGCTCAACACCATCCAGGTAAAGCAGCCTGCTTGGTTGGTGTTTCCCTCCACAAACATTCAGTTCCTCCATCACTGACGCACAGTAGCAGCAGTGTATACCATCTATAGGATGCACTGCTGAAATTCACCAAAGCTCCTTAGGCAGCACCTTCCAAAGCCATGACCACTATCATCTAGAAGGACAAGTGCAGCAGATACCTGGGAACACCACCACCTGGAGATTCCCCTCCAAGTCACTCAGTGTCCTGACTTGGAAATATATCGCCGTTCCTTCACTGTCACTGGGTCAAAATCCTGGCACCCCCTCCCTAACAGCAAAGTGGGTGTACCTACACCACGTGGGCTGTGGTGGTTCAAGAAGGCAGCTCACCACCACCTTCTCATGGGCAATTAGGAGTGGGCACCAAATGCTGCCCTCACCTGCGAAGCCCACATGCCGAAAAAATTAATTTAAAAAAACGAGCAGTGATACAGAGCCAAATTATGGAACCTTAATCTCTTAGTAAAATTTAATATTATGACAAATACATGAACCAGGCCTGATTTTTGCAATGATTGTAAATTAGAGCAACTCCAAGATGCTAGATTCAGATAAAACCTTTAAGATTAATGTAAAGTATTCCAGGAATACCTCTGTTTTCATGACCATGACACATACTCCCTCCACCACCATTGTACATGTTACTAATGGAACTTTTCATTCATACAAGTCTTTCTTAATTTTGTATAGTTTCAGCATCTATTTTTTCAAGTGGACTGCTGAGAGTATCATCCTTTACATTGTCCAAGGAGGAATAGCTATGTTTTGGTTCTGGGTATTGAATATCTTCAGCAGTCCATGTTCTGTGTTTCCCACTCCATGGACATATTCACATCTCAAATTTGGTCTTTGATATACATTGGGTGGGGGAAACACTCACATGCCCAAAGTTGTCAGTGGGAATCCAAATTATTTTGATGGTGGGCCATCATGTGTTTGATGAGCACTAAAAGGCCAAATGAACACCATTTTAGGAGGATCTGGCATGCAGCAGCTGAGACTATAGGACATTTTAAAGGGGATGTCTGGATTTCTCAGAGGAATGACAAGGCATACAGGGCATCCCGGAAGACATGCTGTTAGGTCATTTGGACATTCTGAATCCTCCTTCTGTGACCCGAACAGGCGCTGGAATGCAGAAACTAGGTTCTTTTCACAGTAACTTCATTGCAGTGTTAATGTAAGCCTATTTGTGGCCATAAAGATTATTATTATTATTATATTAAGGAATTGAGTACTTTGGTGAAGGTGCATGGAAAGCAACTCAAATAATCCTCCAGGACCATTACTGCAAAATCAGTAGGTTAATAGCTTATTGACTTCTGGATTTCTTACACTGTGCCGAGTCATTTCCACTGCCACCCATGAATAAAATGCAAGGTTAACACTGAATGGTGCCTTGTTGGTGGCATCAAATGGCAGCAAGATCCTAAAAAGGTACAGCACTGTGAAATAATAGTGGCTAAATTAAGCGGCACAGCAAGCAGTGGAAGCAGGGTGTTACAAAGGGACATAAGCAGATTAAGTGAGTGGGCAAAACTGTGGCAGATGGAGTTCAATATGGGTACAATGCAGGCTTCCACTTTGTGCCCAACAAAGACAAATTAGAGTATTTTCTAAATGATGAGAGCTTTGTGGGAGTTTATGCTCAGTGGTTCACTTTTGGTGCTGACCACTGTGCCATCTCTATTTCAACCACCATGGCTGAAACCAAAGAGGGACTACCGGCATCAAGGGCTATCTGCTGACAGCCTGGCTCCTGACTCTGGTTCACAATCCATGCTACCATGCAAAATATATATACTGAGGCACTCTAGAGAAGCCTATCGAATTTGGCAGAGTGGGTTCAAAGATTCATGGTGGTCTGCTGTATAGCCACTTATTAGGTGAGAAGAAGTACTTATTTTATTTATTCATTCATGTCACTGATCCATACTTACTGAGTGGCTTGCTGAGCCATTTTGCAGGACATTTAAGACTAAACCACATTGCTACAGGCCTGAATTTGCATGTAGACCAGATAGCGATGCCCAATGCCGATGTCCTCTCTAAAGGGACATTAGTGAACCAGATGGGCTTTCATGTTCATAATTAGACTTTTAATTCCAGGTTTTTATTGAATTCATATTTCACCATCTGCTGTGGTGGGATTTGAACCTGGGTCTCCACAGCATTACCTAGGATTACTAGGCAGTGGTAATACCACTATGCCACCACCACCTCCTCTTCTGCAACCGAGACTACCTCTTTAACGTGGGCTGTGCGTGAAGGACTAATTCAAGTTCAGTATCAGTAACCTCAAACCCAATTCACAATTTTGGAACAATCCCACACACCATGGGCGGGATTCTCCGACCCCCCGCCGGGTCGGAGAATCCCCAGGGGGCGGCGCAAATCCTGCCTCGCCTCTCTGACGCTGGCTGCCGTATTCTCCAGCGCCGGTTTTCGAGGGGGGCAGGGTTCACACCACGACGGTCAGGGGCCATTGACAGCGCCCCCCCCCCTCCCCCCGGTAATTCTCCGGGCTCCGATGGGCTGAGCGGCCATCGTTTCCTGGCCAGTCCCACCGGCGTGAAATGGACATGGTCCATGACGGCGGGACCTGGCTTGTAGGCTGGCTAGGTGAGTCCTCGGGGGAGCGCGGCAGGATCCGGCCCGGGGGGGGGGGGGTGAGGGGGTTGGGGGCGGGCCCACCTGGCCCACTGATTTGCGGGCGGGCCTGTGCCGTGGGGGCCCTCTTTCCTTCCGCGCCGTCCTCTGTATAGCTCAGCCATGGCCGGCGTGGAGAAGAACCCACCCTGCGCGTGCGCAGAAACACTCCGGCCGGTCTGCGCACGCGCAGACGGAAGTGTGGAGGATTCTGCACCTTCCGGTCGGACCAACGCTGGAGTAGTTCGCGCCACGCTTGGCTCCGGCGTCGGATCATCCGGCCAGTTGCGGGAGAATCCCGTCCCATAGATCCCGTCCCATAGATCTCTAGACTCGGCGCCATCCTCATTTTTAGTACCATGGACATGACATCCGAAACTCCCTGCCAGAATCCCCTAAGCTTCAGACATGCCCAAAACATGTGAACATGGTTTGCGGGCCCTCCTGCACACAGCACACATCTGTCCTCCACCCCAAAAAACCTGTTCATCCGGGCCACCATCATGTGTGCCCGGTGAACCACCTTGAATTGTATCAGGCTGAGCCTGGCACATGATGAGGATGTGTTAACTCTTCTCAGAGCATCCTCCCACAGGCCCGTCTCTAATTCCTTACCCAGCTTATCTTCCCATTTACGTTTTGTCTCCCCTATCTGAGTTTCCTCCCACTCTACAAGTTCTTTATAGATTTCCGATACCTTGCCCTCCCCGACTTCCGTTCCAGAAACCATCTTGTCCTGTATCCCCTGCGATGGTAGAAGCGGAAAGGTCGAAACCTACCTTTGCACAAAATTTCTTACCTGCAGATACCAAAACCCATTCCCTCCCGGCAATTCAAACTCCTCCTCCAAATCCTCCAAACAGGGAAAGCTCCCATCAAGATCCCCCAGCCTCTCAATCCCTGCTCTCTGCCACCTCTGAAACCTCCCATCCATCCTCCCCGGGATAAACCGGTGATTACCACAAACTGGAGCCCACACTGACGTTCCCTCCACTCCCTCCACTCCCATATGCTTCGGCCACTGCCCCCAAACTCTCAGGGCCGCCAAGTAACAAAAATTCCCTCCCAACACTTTAAACGGCAACTCCCCCAGCCTCCTCTCCTGCCCCCTCGCATGGATCACAATAACCTTGCTTTTACCCATATTCAATTTGTACCCCGAGAGCAGACCAAATTTCCCTAAGAACCGCAAATCGCACACTGTAATTATCTCCCCAGCACCCAAATGTATATTTACCCCCCCCCCAATCCCCGCCACCCCTGCCCCCCCTTCCCCCCACCCCACCCCCCCGCAAACAGTCACGTACTTACGTGGTGTAAATAATTCTGCCAGATGCACAGAGCTGCTGCTGTCTAGCTGGTGCACAATACCCCACCAGTTAGTCTATTTCATATTTTATTGTATTTTATGTTGGGGTGTGCCCTTCTCTTCTAAATATGTATATATACGTTTCTTATTCTGTGTACATAACGGTAATTATACCTTGTTCAAAAACCCAATAAAACATTTATATAAAAAAAAGAACCGCATAATCTCCCCCATCCCCCCTAACTGGTCAGAAATATACAGGCGTAGGTTGTTTGTATATAACGAGACCCTGTGTTCTATACCCCCCCCCCCCCCCCCCCCCCCCCCCCCCCCTCCACGGACTAGCCCTTCCAGTCCTTTGATGCTCTCAGCACCATCACCAATGGCTCTATAGCCAAGGCAAACAGCAGTGAGGAGAGTGGGCATCCTTGCCTTGTTCCCCGGTGCAGTTTAAAGTAGTCCGAATTCTCCCGGTTTGTCCGCACACTCGCCTGATACAGCAACCGAACGCAGTGAATAAAGCCCTGCTCAAACCCAAACCATCCCAGGACCTCCCACGGCCACAATGTAAAATTAAAAGCCAACACAAAATAAACATTACAAAGTAAATTTATAAACAAAATAATGTCATATTACATACAATCTTAAACTCTTGTGCATTCCCTTAGTACTTTGGGCTCTGTCTGTCCTCGTCCTCCTCCTCTGTGCCACCTTAATGACTGAAGCATGACTGATGGAAGACTACTGACGATCTGGAGCAGCTCTGGGTCTTGAAGACTCAGCTTCAGAATTGCATCAGTTCTGAAGGAGTAGCAACGGGAAGAACACTGGCAAAGTAGCGGGAGTGTGAGCGCAATGCTGTCATCCTAAGAGAGGGCAGTAGGTTGGTGCTCTGTGAAGTTACTGCCAGTCACCCCAAGGCTGCACCTCAGCAAACCTAATAATCTACAAGAGGGTAGATTGCTGGACTAACTGCAAGGACCTTTGAACGCCAGTATCCACAACTATGGTGGCAGTACGCTGAACTAGTATAACGTCTATCTGAGCTCCCCCTGCAGCATTCAGACTTTTGATGAAAGCTTGTGGTGCAATAGAAGCTGAGACATTGGTCGTCAGTCACTGCATCGTGGTCGTTCAACAAGTATGTTGATGGAGTTGGCCATCACTTCTGTGCTGGAAACGATGGGCTCCAAGCCCTGCAAATAGTCTTGCATCAAGTTGGTGCTAATGAGTCAATGGAGCCTTTCGGACATGCTTCCCAATGCACCAAGCATTTTGCTATATATAGCCCTCATCCTTCTCCTGGATCTTGACCCATTGAAATGCTCAACTCCATTCTCTGTAGCAGATCTCTTGGGTAACCTCATCCTCTGGTGACCTGGTACCCACACAATCATTGCTCCCGCTAGATTTCACCTTTAATCTATAGTACTGACTGTCCTTCCCACACACCCCAACTACCACACGACTCTCCAACTATTCCCCCCACCTCTGGTTACCGTCCTCCATTGACTACCCTCCCAACTCCACTTCCTGACTTCCAAACTATCTTCCTGACCCACTAATTCCACCACCTAGCCCCTGACTACATTCCTGACTACCCCCAGAACCCCCAGATACCCTCGCCACTCTCAAACTACACTCCTGACTCCATGACTACCCTCATGCGTCGCTGACAACCCCCCTGACTCTAAAATAGGTGCGTTTTCAGTCTCTGAGCTGGTGGCTGCAATTGTGAAATCGGGCGGTGGTGTATATTCATTGATTAAGTAATAAAATTCCTTAAAAAAAATTAGAGGCAGAACTTCCGAGAAGTGGCAATGGGAGTCGGATTGTCACTCTGCTCCTTTCGTGCCCAACCTTCCGACTTGGATCTCCTCATAAAAATGCAGTTCATTGGGTTCCTGAGATCTTCAATCAAATGCAGTAGAGTCAGCGGAAGCCATGGCATCTGTTTACATCACTAAATGGCATAAAGCCAGTAGGTTCAAAGCTCCCAGCCACTTTGAGAAGCAAGGAGAAGATAAGTGTGAATGGTAAGTGGGTAGGATGCGAAGGATTGGGCTGTTCCGACAGGTAAGGTCTGGTAGTCTGGTCTGGTAGTCAGTGGGAGGGTGTATGGTTTCTCAGGTGGTCGGGCAGGCAGTGATGGATGGGTTCAGCTGGTCAGTGGGAGTGTTGGATGGTCAGTCGGAAGGTTAGGAGAGTAGTCGGAGGGATTAGTCAGTGGGTCGGGTCTAGTCAGGGGGGTTGTCAGGGACGCATGAGGGTAGTCATGGAGTCAGGAGTGTAGTTTGAGTGGGGAGGGTATCTGGGGGTAGTCAGGAGTGTTGTCAGGGGGCTAGGTGGTAGAATTAGTCAGGAAGATAAGTTGTGAAGTCAGGAAGTGGAGTTGGGAAGGTAGTCAATGGAGGAGGGTAACCAGAGGTGGGAGAATAGTTGGAGAGTCGGATGGTAGTTGGGGGTGTGGGGAGGGCAGTCAGTACTATAGTTAGTCAGGAGTTAGAAGTGGTTTTAATTCTTCTAACCTTTTCTGGGTAACTAAGAGAGTCAGAACCATCCAAAGTCTCCATTTTAAATCAGATTATCAGATGGTTTCCAGTACGGGGTAATTTCCCATAGAATGTTTGAACTTCCTGGGCAATTCCCATGCAGTACTTGCATGTGGACCTCCGGAGGGTGGGTGGGGAGCTTCCTGGGGGAACCAAGTGAATCTTCCCGGGTACCTCTTGAGCATCGCCCTCTCAAGATGGGACGTTATGGGCCGAGATTTAAAACATACAGGTTTGATTTGAATGCTGCAGATTTTAAAAGCTGCAAAGGACAGTTGCGAAAAAATTAAATGTTAAACATTGGACGAAGATATTTTGGAAGGTCTGCAGAAATCCATATTAAAATGCAATGTATTTTAACATGATCCATTAATTATAATGGCTGCTGAGGGCTACAGTTCTACTTAATCATCTTTTAATGTAACTGAGTTGAACTAGATAACATTGAATGCATGTGCACAGTTTAGATTATGGTGGGGATTTAACTAAATGGGAACAAACCCCCATAGCGAGCTCGCTTAACCATGTGGTTTCCTGGTGCTCGTAATGCAGAACAACACAACGCGATAAAACAGCACCCGGGTTAGATCGAGGGCCAAGGCTGAGGCCACACAAACCCTTCCTTTCCGCTCGAACGAACTCCTCAGTGTAGCGAGAGATCTGTCTGCCATTTATAAATGGCGCCCCGGGGCAGCACGGTGGCCTAGTGGTTAGCACAACCGCCTCACGGCGCTGAGGTCCCAGGTTCGATCCCGGCTCTAGGTCACTGTCCGTGTGGAGTTTGCACATTCTCCCCGTGTCTGCGTGGGTTTCGCCCCCACAACCCAAAAATGTGCAGAGTAGGTGGATTGGCCACGCTAAATTGCCCCTTAATTGGAAAAAATAATTGGGTAATCTAAATTTTTTTTTTTTTTAAATGGCGCCCTGATCCTTGAAACTCCCCACATTATTCTCAACCCCTCCAGCCCCAGTGCACTATGGAAGGGTCGCACCCCCCCTCCGCCCACCCGCCCCCCCCCCCCCCCACCCCACCAGCATCCACTCCCCGGCACCTATGCAGGGCACTCCCAGCCTGATTGCCACCGTGCAAAATATGCCAGCTTAGCCATGTCAACCTGGCACCGTGGTAGTGCCCCTGCCAGCTGGCAGTGCCAAACTGGCACCATGTGGGACTGCCAGTGTGTCAGGCTGGCAGTGCTCAGGTGCCCAGGTGACACCAGCAGGGCCAAGGCTCCAAAGGCCTCTGTTACCCGGAGTGGCCATCACACCTGGTCTCCGCTTGTGGCGACTGGTACTAACCAGTGCCCGGGTGAGTCCTCAGTGCGGCTGGTGACTCCAGGAGCCAGGTGAATGCGGCGTCAACCCGGCTGCACCTATTTATTTGAGCCTAATGGCTCATTTAAATATCATCACCTGGACCACGTCCAGTTCGTGTCAGGCGTTGCGAGTCAGATGACTCGCGTGTGGTTTTGTGCCCAGCGGAAAGCCTGTTTTGGGCCTCTCCCGCAATGTTCCCGGTGCAATGGGATCGGTGCAACGTGGTGGGAAAATCATGCCCCAGGACATTAAAATGAATCTGTGTTTTTCCCGTCTTTCAAAACTTTTATGATTTCACAAAAGTTGCGAATAAATGTTGTTTGACTGGGTGGGGTAGTTTGAGGCCAGTTCTGTGAAACAACTTCCAGAAATACTTCTAACCGGAGATGACGGCAATAGTAGAGCCCCTTGTGTTAATTGTATATGAATTACGTTAAATTGTTTGCAGGTGTGTGGGCATTAGCTGTGAATTTGCTTGAGCACCTATAGGCACAGGCAAAAACTGTGGTTGTTGGGTCCAGAGTTATGTGCTTGTAATGTGTTGCTCTGTAAATAAATATAAAGGTATGTAAAGTTCTATCCTTCATCCTTCTGGAACAGAGCACCTGTGCTGGGAAGAGGACAAACAAAAACATCCGAATTCCCACCCCCTGATCACTTACTGACTCCTACTGAAATGTCCATGCATGTGGAATTCAGACAAGAGCAAGAATGGGCTTGATTGCAAGGTAAGAGATAACCTATCAGAAGGTACTGCCAAGGCTTAGCTGAGTGGACTACCAGAGGACTGCTGACACCTTGAGTTTGGTGCCTCAAAAAGCGGACAGGGTGGGGGGTAGGGTGTGGACGCGAATAAAACTAGAGAGAATAAATTTAAATTTAAACAAAGGACACTAATTTCACAAAATAAATATTAAAACTGCCACTTACAACAATTGTTCAAAAGCCAGCACATCTTTGAGCTAAAATTTCAATAAGTCAACAACATACTTGTGAGTTTCTGCCTCTAAACACTGGTTAAAGAAACGTTTCAGTGTCAACATGGCTTTAAAAAAGTTTTGACTTTTGACTTCCGGTTGCGGCTATGACCAGCTAAGTCGCACGTTTGGCTGCTCCTGCTACAAAGGTGTTTTCGGGCCGATTGGAGGGCCCCAACGGCGCTGTAAGGACAAATCCCGGTGGGGGAAGGCTCCCTGAAGAGAACCAGACCAACTTTATGGTCGGTACCCGGAGTGGGGTGGTAAAGAGAGCAACAGCAGCTCCCAAAAAAAAGCGGGGGAAGAAGACCAAAATGGCGGCCGGTGGTGCACCCGAGGAATGGACGAAATGGGCGGAGGAGCAGCAGGCCGCTCTCCTGCGCTTCTTTACGGAGCTGAAAATGGAGCTCTTGGAGTCAATGAATGCGACGACCACCAGGCTGATGGGAGCCCAGGCGACCCAAGAGGCGTCGATTCGGGAGCTGCAACAGGAGATGACTGCGAGGGAGGAGGAGGCCACGGTCCTCGTGGGAAAGGTAGAGGTGCACGAGGCACTCCACCTGAAATGGCAGAGCCGTTTTGAGGAGCTGGATACCCGAATGAGGCGGAAGAACCTGAGGATCTTGGGCCTGGCAGAAGGCCTGGAGGGGTCAGACCTCCCGGGATATGTAGCAGAAATGCTGAGCTCCCTGATGGGGGCAGGGGCCGTCCCTTCGCCCCTGGAGCTGGAAGAGGCCTACAGGGTCATGGCTAGGAAGCCAAGAGCAAATGAGCCCCCGAGGGCGGTGCTGGTGCGGTTCCAGCGACTCAGCGACCGTGAAAGAGTGCTGGAGTGGGCCAAGAGGGAAAGGAGCAGCAAGTGGGAGAATTCGACGGTGAGGGTCTACCAGGACTGGAGTGCGGAGGTGGCAAAGCGGCGGGCCCGGTACAACCGGACGAAGGCGGTGCTACATGCAAAACGGATCAGGTTCGGAATGCTGCAGCCAGCGCGCTTGTGGGTCACCTACAGGAACCAACACCACTATTTTGAGTCCCCAGAGGAGGCGTGGGCCTTTGTACAGGAAGAGAAACTGGACTCGAATTAGACCCAGGGGATACTTGGCGGCCGTAGCCGCTCGGGTACTTTCAGCTGAATTCTTTGTTTGGATTTTGAACTCTTGCTGTGGTTTTTCTTCTGATGTTTTTTCCCCCTTTGCCAACTTCCCTTAGTTATTGTTATTGTGGTTATTCATGGTTATTTATGGTTATTTATGGTTATTTATGCTGTTTGGTAGAGGGCGACTGTTAAGTACATTGTTATTTGTTATTTATCTGTTATTTATAATGTTAAGTTGGGGAGGCGGGACAGGGGGGGAGAGCAGATCGGGGATATGGGCTCCTAGGGGGGGTTCTTTACAGGCATGGACGGGGACGGGGGTGGAACTGAAGATGGCGGGGTGGGGTGTGGCAGGGCGAAAGCGCGGGCTTTCCTCTGTTTTCCCGCGCGCGGGGCAGAGGAGGGGGGAGGGGAGGAGTGCGGGGCGTGGCTAGCAATGGCGACCTTTCCCGCGCTGGAGCGGGGCCAGGGAGGAGTGGCAAGGGGGGGGAGGCCCCCCCCCCGAGCCGGGGGGAGTCGGAGTGTGGCAGGAGCAGCCGGGTCAGCGTGAACCAGCTGACTTACGGGAGTACGATGGAGGGTACATCGCGGCTAGGAGGGGTCCTAGCCTGGGGGGGGAGGGGGGTTAGGGAGGGACACCGGGTTGCTGCTGAAAAGACCAGAAACGAGAAGTGGAGGACTGGAGAGGTGGGGGGAGGGGGACATCGCCATGGGGAGCGGGTCAGAAGGGGAGGGTCGACCCGGGGCGAGCAGGGAACAGGACATGGCTAATCGGCAGGGGAGGGGGGCGGGTCGTCCCGCGACCCGGCTGATCACTTGGAACGTGAGGGGGTTGAATGGGCCGGTCAAGAGATCAAGGGTATTCTCACACCTGAAGGGACTGAAGGCTGATGTAGCAATGTTACAGGAGACCCATTTGAAGGTAGTGGACCAGGTTCGCCTGAGAAGGGGGTGGGTGGGACAGGTGTTCCACTCTGGATTGGACGCAAAGAACCGGGGGGGGTGGCGATTCTGGTGGGAAAGAGGGTGTCGTTCGTGGCGGAGGAGGTGGTGGCGGATAAGGAGGGTAGGTATGTGATGGTGAAGGGTAAGCTGCAGGGGGAGAAAGTGGTGATGGTCAACGTATATGCCCCGAACTGGGATGACGCGGGTTTTATGAGGCGCCTATTGGGCCTCATTCCGGGACTGGAGGCAGGGGGCTTGATCATGGGGGGGGACTTTAACACAGTGCTGGACCCCGGGCTAGACAGATCGAGCTCAAGGACCAATAGGAGGCCGGCAGCGGCAGAAGTGCTGAGGGGGTACATGGAGCAGATGGGAGGAGTAGACCCATGGAGGTTTGGTAGGCCGAGGGCGAGGGAGTATTCCTTTTTCTCCCACGTCCATAGAGTGTACTCCAGAATCGATTTCTTCGTGTTGAGCAGGGGGCTGATCCCGAGGGTACGGGAAGCTGAGTACTCGGCCATTGCGATCTCTGATCATGCACCACATTGGGTGGATGTGGAAATGGGGGAGGCGCGGGACCAGCGCCCGCTGTGGCGGCTGGATGTGGGGCTGTTAGCGGACGACGAGGTGTGTAAAAGGGTCCGGAAGAGCATTGAGAGCTATCTGGACTTGAATGACACGGGTGAGGTGCAGGTGGGGATGGTCTGGGAGGCCCTGAAGGCAGTAATCAGGGGAGAGCTGATCTCCATAAGGGCGCACAGAGAAAGAAAGGAGAGGCAGGAGAGGGAGAGGCTGGTGGGGGAGCTATTGGAAGTGGATAGGAGATATGCGGAGGCACCAGAGGAGGGGCTGCTGGGAGAACGGCGCAGCCTGCAGGTCAAGTTCGACCTGCTGACCACCAGGAAGGCAGAGACGCAGTGGAGAAGGGCACAGGGCGCGGTTTATGAGTATGGGGAAAAGGCGAGCAGGATGCTGGCACACCAGCTTCGCAAACGAGATGCGGCTAGGGAGATTGGGGGAGTGAAGGAGAGGGGCGGGAAGGTAGTGCAGAAGGGGCAAGAAGTGAACGGGGTCTTCAGGGATTTTTACAAGGAGTTGTATCGGTCTGAGCCGCCGACGAGGAGAGGGGGAATGGAGGACTTCCTAAACAAATTGAGGTTCCCAAGGGTCCAGGAGGGGCTGGTAGAAGGGCTGGGGGTGCCAATAGGGCTAGAGGAGCTAGTCAAGGGAATAGGTCAGATGCAGGCGGGGAAGGCGCCGGGGCCAGATGGGTTCCCGGTGGAATTCTATAAGAAAAATGTGGACTTGGTGGGACCGGTACTGGTACGAGCCTTTAATGAGGCGCGAGAGGGGGGGGGGTTCTGCCCCCGACAATGTCGCAGGCTCTGATCTCCCTGATATTGAAGCGGGATAAAGACCCCGTGCAGTGCGGGTCCTACAGGCCTATCTCGCTTCTGAACGTGGATGCCAAGTTGCTGGCAAAGATCCTGGCAGCTAGAATAGAGGATTGTGTGCCAGGGGTAATCCATGAGGACCAGACGGGGTTCGTGAAGGGGCGGCAGCTCAACACGAACGTGCGGAGATTGCTGAATGTAGTTATGATGCCGGCAGTGGAGGGGGAGGCTGAGATAGTGGTAGCGCTGGACGCGGAGAAGGCATTCGATAGGGTGGAGTGGGAGTACCTGTGGGAGACGTTGGAACGGTTTGGGTTTGGGGAAGGCTTTATTAAGTGGGTGAAGCTGCTCTACTCGGCCCCGACGGCGAGTGTAGTGACAAACGGGAGGAGGTCGGAGTATTTCGGGCTCCACCGAGGGACCAGGCAGGGATGTCCCCTATCCCCCCTACTTTTCGCACTGGCGATTGAACCGTTGGCGATGGCACTGAGGGGTTCAGGGGGGTGGAGAGGACTGACTAGGGGAGGGGAGGAACATCGAGTATCGCTGTATGCGGATGATCTACTGCTGTACGTGGCAGACCCAGAAGGGGGAATGCCGGAGATAATGGAACTATTAGCAGAGTTTGGGGACTTTTCGGGGTACAAACTAAATTTGGGCAAAAGCGAGGTTTTTGTGATACACCCGGGGGACCAGGGAGAGGGTATTGGGAGACTCCCCTTCAAGCGAGCAGGAAAGAGCTTTAGGTACTTAGGGGTGCAGGTGGCAAGGAACTGGGGGACCCTCCACAAGTTGAACTTTTCCAGGCTGGTGGAACAGATGGAGGAGGAATTTAAGAGGTGGGACATGGTACCGTTGTCGCTGGCGGGGAGGGTGCAGTCAATCAAAATGACGGTCCTCCCAAGGTTCTTGTTTTTATTTCAGTGCTTGCCCATCTTCCTCCCTAGGGCCTTCTTCAAAAAGGTGACGAGTAGCATCATGAGCTACGTGTGGGCGCATGGCACCCCAAGGGTGAGGAGGGTCTTTTTGGAGCGGAGTAGGGACAGTGGAGGGCTGGCACTACCCAATCTTTCGGGGTACTACTGGGCGGCAAATGTGTCAATGGTGCGCAAGTGGATGATGGAAGGGGAGGGGGCAGCTTGGAAACGAATGGAGAGGGCGTCCTGTGGCAACACAAGCCTGGGGGCCCTAGTAACGGCACCATGGCCGCTCCCCCCCACGAGGTACACCACGAGCCCGGTGGTGGCGGCCACCCTCAAGATATGGGGGCAGTGGAGGCGACATAGGGGGGAAATGGGAGGTCTGTTGGCGGCGCCAATAAGAGGGAACCATAGATTCATCCCGGGGAACATCGACGGGGGATTTCAGAGCTGGTACAGGGTGGGCATACGGCAGCTGAAGGACCTGTTTATAGAGGGGAGGTTTGCGAGCCTGGGAGGGCTGGAGGAGAAGTTTGAGCTCCCCCCGGGAAACATGTTCAGATATTTACAAGTGAAGGCATTTGCTAGACGGCAGGTGGAGGGGTTCCCCCTGCTCCCCAGTAAGGGGGCGAGTGATAGGGTGCTCTCGGGGGTCTGGGTCGGAGGGGGGAAGATATCAGACATCTACAAGATAATGCAGGAGGCGGAAGAAGCATCAGGGGAGGAGCTGAAAGCCAAGTGGGAAGGGGAGCTGGGAGAGCAGATAGAAGACGGGACGTGGGCGGATGCACTGGAGAAGGTCAATTCTTCCTCCTCGTGTGCGAGGCTGAGCCTCATTCAATTTAAGGTGCTGCATAGAGCTCACATGACGGGGACAAGGATGAGCCGGTTCTTTGGGGGTGAGGACAGGTGTGTCAGATGTCTGGGAAGCCCAGCGAACCATGTGCATATGTTCTGGGCATGTCCGGTGCTGGAAGGGTTCTGGAAGGGGGTGGCAAGGACGGTGTCGAAGGTGGTGGGGTCCAGGGTCAAACCAGGATGGGGGCTTGCGATCTTTGGGGTCGGGGTAGAACCGGGGGTACAGGAGGCTAGGAAGGCAGGAATACTGGCCTTTGCGTCCCTAGTGGCTCGACGAAGGATATTAATTCAATGGAAGGACGCGAGGCCTCCAAGCGTTGAAACTTGGATTAACGATATGGCTAGCTATATTCAGCTAGAAAGGATCAAATTTGCCCTGAGAGGGTCGGTACAGGGATTCTCCAGGCGGTGGCAACCTTTCCTTGACTTTTTAGATCAGAGATAGACGTTCGGGGTCGTGGCAGCAGCAACCCGGGGGGGGGGGGAGGGGGGGAGGGGGGGAGGGAGGGAGGGGGGGGCAGCAAGGGTCGTGGGGGGACATGCACGACTGTAACGCGGGCAAGTCTGCTCGCTGCTCATGTCTGAAACTGTAGGCTGCCTTGTTTGTTCAGGTTGCCTGGGGGGGGGGGGGGGGGGGGAGGACTGGTGCGCGCGAGAGGGCGGGCGAGGGAGGGACATTTGCCTAGAGGGATTGTGTTGTAAATAATTTAAAAATTAGTAGGGGTAAATGTTTGTATGGAAAAACTCTTTCAATAAAAATTATTTAAAAAAAAAAAAAAAAGTTTTGACTTTCAATCTTGGTTTATAACTAAGTATTCTGTGGTTTTAATAGTTAATTGTTTATTACAATCAATTGTCAATGCGTCTGTTTAGACTTCAGAACAAAAATGAAATAAAGCATGTGGCCCTGTGAAATTATCAGTAGCTGCTACAAAATCTGCCTGATTTGAACGGCATCTGGTGTTTTTTGAGTTAAAACTTTATGATAAAAACAAAGGAGCAACAATAATGCAGTACTGCTTTTTTGCCTCACAACAGTATTCATAAGATATCATACTGCAGAAAAAAAAATCATGAAACAAAATACGTGTGCCAATGTCATGTAAAAGTCCTCAGTGGATGCATTTAAGCAACACTGCCACCCACTGGTTCTATATAACTCACCCCAATGAAAGGAATACAGTGCCTTGTTGTATCTATAATGTCACGGGTCAAACATGTGCTTTTCGTTGCACACAGTGATACTATTATAAAACTCTTCTGTTTTCCTTTGAATGATTGCATAATACGTTGCCAATTGCTCTGAGAAATAGACGGTATTCCATAACTATTCCCAAACTCAAAGTCAGTGCTAAGTGCTGAGTTATGCGAGTCACGATCGTGACTGACATAGAAAGAAGACAGGAACAGGAGCCGACCATTCCACCATTCAATTTGGTCATGGGTGCTGTTGTCCCTCAACTCCATTTACCTGCCTTTGCTCCATATATCTTGGTACCCTTAGCTCATCTATCAATCTCAACTTTTGAATTCTTTAATTGACCCAGCTTCAGCAGCTTATGAGGGAGAGGTTTCCAGATTTCTACTGCCCTTTGTGTAAAGAAGTGCATTCTAACATCACCCTTGAATGTTCTTCACTTTAAGGTTATGTTCCCACATTCCCACTCCAGGGGAAATAGTTTCATTCTCACAACTATCAAATCTTTTTATCATCATCGTCTCAATTAGATCACCCTTTAATTCTGTATAGTCAAGGGAATAAAAGCCTTATTTATGTGTTCTGTACTCATATTTCAGCACTCTTAGCACTGGTATCATTCTGACGAATCAACATTCCACCTTCTCCAAGGTAAAATGTATTCTTGAGGTGGGACTCCCAGATTTGAACGCATACTGAAATAAGGTCAAACTAGAATCTTTTACAACAGCAGGATAGCTTCCACCCATTTCTCTTTCAACCCCCAAATATATTTCATACAGTTTAATGTTGGGTTTTTTTTTCATTGTTTATTATTTTATATAGCTAATGCTCATATTATTTGTGCAGGAGGCAGAACAGGACTTGACATTACCCAACTGTGCATGTCAAGCCTAGAAATATATTTCCGTAAGGATTGTCATGGTATTCAGAATTAGCACGAGATAATTCATGGGTCATTAGAGGATGCTGCATAGAATATGGAGATCAGAAAGAGTTGCAGTTTTGAGAAATGCAAACTGTTATAAGAAGCAATTGTGGGAAGTCTTGCCAAAGGGGCTTAAACACTGCCTTAAAGATTAGTTTGTTCCACATTTTCAGATTCCGATTTCTCTCAACTGGCATCGAAGGCCAGAATGAGTGTTCATGTGTACTGTGTATTGTGTAGTTGCTAGCTGTTAGAAATGGCAACTGAGGGGCATCCGGCATGTGGAGATCTGAAGAGGCAGATCTACGTGCACTTGGGGAACATAGTATAAACCTGGAAATAATTCCTGAATTTTTTTTCTAGAAGTTTACATTAAATGTACGAGTGGGTGAATCATCAACTACGTCCCTCCTACACATCCTGTCTTACTCAAGCTTCACGCTCCCAGAGAATATAATGAGTACATTATTAATGATGAAGAATTGAATATTTTCTCTTATAATTAGTACCTATGACTTTCCTGACATTCTCACTGGCAACCCCTGGCATAACTTGTCCTCACCAGGAAGTTAGCCTGTTCAATGTTGCAATTGTGTAATGATTGAAGAGGAAGCCTGCACTTAAATGAAGTTATGTACTCATAAACAAAAATTGAGAACATAAAGTTACACTGAATAAGAAAAGTTTCACAGTCCCAACATGCCTATCACTTTCTTGGACTTTGTACCTCATTGTGGATTCTAAGTCTAAATTGAATAAAATGTAAATAGATTATGATTTTAGTTGTCCTTAGAAGTATTTGTTACTCCAGTGTTACTCCAAAGTTTTCGAGATTTCACCTGATTTTGTTCTTAACTAAATAAACCCTTTACTCAAAGGTTAAATTGGTTTTGTTTGCAAACAGTTTGTGTCTCGTTTTTAATGTCTCCTGGAAAATTGTTTCAATGCAGCCCACCATATAGACCAAGGATTTACAGATTTCTCTCATATGTGAAGGGAATTATAAATGGAAGATTTGGCCTCCCGTGGTGTTGAACTCCCCCATGGAAATTAAATGTTGTCTCTCAAGTTAATTAACTGAAGACTACTAGCAAGCACTCCATAATTATCATAAGCTTTTTGCCTTTGAACAGCATAACAGGCTGTGCTTGGCAGCAGTTAAGAAGTGGTAATTTTAACTCTGCTGTTATTGCCAGTACTGAAGCCTAGCTGTGTTTCAGCTGTGGTACATTTGGAGCTGGAATTTAAGCAGAATGGTCTGTAAATCTGCTTCCCGCTCCACTGTAAATTACTACCCTGCATATTTAATTTCCTCTCCGCATACAATGTTATTCATTTAGTTCCAAAACAAACATGTGGCCCAGAAACTGCACAACTTATGAGAACAAACTGTCCTCTTCTCACTGCTTTTTACCTGTCAAGACCCTGATTAAACATTGACATTCCTAATGTCATATATCAGGCATCAAGGCCCAGGCTGTAAAATGTTTATAAGGCCACAGTTAGCAGTTCTGAACTTTGTTCAAGTCTCTGCTCCAACATTGATTGTTTTCATGCCGGCACACATTTAAAAAGTGCACTATTTTAAAGATTTATGGAAGTGTTGAAAACATCATCTTAACGCAGCTTTTGAGGCTGAAGTATTGTGGTCTGCTACAAATCAAAGTTCTGAAGAGAAGCTTCACGAACAGTTTTATTATACTTGTATGAAATAGTTTGACAACGTTCAAAAGAATTATCCCAATCAGTGATGATGGACTTAAAAATGATCTTATTCAGCTATTGTAATAAGTTAAACCATTTATTGCAAACTTGATTAGTATTACTGAATATAGATTACCTCACACTGACAGCCAAATAAATTCTAGGGCCTGAGTTTTTTTATCTGTTGGGCGGGTGCAATCAGTTGGCCCAGGAAGGGGTGCAAAATGCGTTCCCAGCCGCGGAAGGCCGGAGCACAATTTCAAGCTGGCTTGTCAATTAACAGTCATAGTGCTACCGGGGAAGGCGAGAGGCGGACAGGCACCAAGAAAAGGGAAGGTGTGGGCTGGCGTTTCCCATGTGCTCCCTCAGGGGGACAGCCACTGCAGAGCTGTCTCAGGGAGCTGCTGACCCATGAAAAATAAATATCGATGTTAAAACTATGCCATGAGTGTCTGGGCAGCGCAATCATACACAGACGCTAGCCGCCAGACACATTTGTTAACTTTAGTTGAGCTCTGACCTTTAATCCCGCTCTGGAGCAAGATTGCAACTGAAGTGTAAAGGCCGCCTTGCTCATTGGTCTGCGCCCCCAACCCCCAAGGCAGGTAATCAACATGAAATCCTGGTCAATTGGTGTTTAATCAATTTAAATTGGCTTCTTGAATGTTGGCAGGTATGCTTGTGACTCACACGTACCTACCCAAATATTGTGCGAGGACGCAATGACGTTGGTATGGACGTCCAACATATTACCGTGTGATTTTATGCACATCTGGGACTGGCACATGCCCGAACTTTATGGATAAAATTCTGACCTAGGGCCCATTTTACCTCAGATTTTGTTTTTCTTTTATAAACTTAGAGTACCCAATTCATTTTTTCCAATTAAGGGGCAATTTAGCATGGCCAATCCACCTACCCTGCACATCTTTGTGTTGTGGGGCCAAAACCCATGCAAACATGGGGAGAATGTGCGAACTCCACACGGACAGTGACCCAGAGCCGCGATCGAATCTGGGACCCCGGCGCCGTGAAGCAGCAGGGCTAACACGGGCAGGGGCAGCACGGTAGCATTGTGGATAGCACAACTGCTTCACAGCTCCAGGGTCCCAGGTTCGATTCCGGCTTGGGTCACTGTCTGTGCGGAGTCTGCACATCCTCCCCGTGTGTGCGTGGGTTTCATCCGTGTGCTCCGGTTTCCTCCCACAGTCTAAAGATGTGCAGATTAGGTGGATTGGCCATGATAAATTGCCCTTAGTGTCCAATATTGCCCTGAGTGTTGGGTGGGGTTACTGGGTTATAGGGATAGGGTGGAGGTGTTGACCTTGGGTAGGGTTCTCTTTCCAAGAGCTGGTGCAGACTCGATGGGCCGAGTGGCCTCCTTCTGCACTGTAAATTCTATGATAATCTATGATAACCCACTGCGCCACTGTGCTGCCCTCCATTTTACCTCAGATGACACTGGGGAAATAGGTTGTGTGCAAGAAGCCCACATTAATATATCACTCGCAGCATTCTAGGCCATTGCTAAGCCAAAGTATAAGAAGCCTTATATAAATGTCGATATTAGGAACCTGAAGTCGTCTGTTCTGTTCCATTTAACAACCCAAAGCGCCCACTAAATTAATTGAAAAAAGATTATGATGCTAACTCTGGAACTGACTGAGTAGAATTCTGAATGATGTTTAGAATTTCACACATTTATTTACAGTGGAAAATATTCTTCCAGTGCTGAAGTGCATATGGGCGGCACAGGTGCACAGTGGTTAGCACTGTTGCTTCACAGCACCAGGGTTCCAGGTTCGATTTCTGTTTTGGGTTACTGTCTCTGTGGAGTCTACATGTTCTCCCCATGTCTGCGTGGGTTTCCTCCGGGTGCTCCGGTTTCTTTGCACAAATCCCGAAAGACATGCTGTTAGGTGAATTGGACATTCTGAATTCTCCCTCTGTGTACACGAACAGGCGCCAGAATGTGGCGACTGGGGGCTTTCACAGTAGCTTCATTGCAGTGTTAATGTAAACCTACGTGTGACAATAAAGATTATTATTATATTAGCACAGAATAGTTATTTACAAAAGAGTATTCAGCTTATTAATAATAGGTTGATTGAAGACCTGTTCTGTTACTTTGTTTTCAATATTACAAAACTCAAATGAAGGATCGGGCCTCTGGAGCATGTCACTAAGTTAGAAATAGTAGAGGGTGAGGTGAATCAGGAAGTAGTGTTATGGGAGCGATGTTTTCAGAACCCCAAAATGTATCATGGAGTTCAACCAACCTCTCCCTTTAATGTATTGAAGCACACGGCATGGTCTCCAGATATGGTATTACAATTATGGACACGTGGGTTTTTAAACACAAAACAATGTTTATTCCATGAATTCAACTTAACCTTTTTAAATAAACATTGGATCATACCATCATACCACCCCTTACTTCAAAGATAACCCTGAAAATAATACAACACTAAATAATCCCTCAAAATGTTCCTTCAAACCTCCAAAAGACTTAACACCTTTAAACAGAAACACATCAGGTTAAAGAAATTACTATTATGAGTTTAAATCACCCAAATGATTCAGAAATAGTCTTTCCTGGCAGAGATCACCGCAGATCCAGCTCACTGCAAACACAGACACACCCAAGCTCTTTTCCTCAAAACTGAAACTAAAAGCAGAAGTGAGCTCAACTCAGCTACCCCCACCCTCTGACATCACTTCAGTAATATGAGCTTCTCCATTTCTTAAAGGTACATTGCTTAAACATCTATTTCTTAAACGTACTCTCACCTGACACCTCCCCCCAAGAAAAAAAAAATAACCCATTAACTTCAAGATGGTTTCATTTTTCACTTTTGCACCATTTACACATTTACACAGTAAATATACTTTTTCGTTTCACCAAAAAAACACACGCAAACAGGCATAATAATAAAGTCCATCTTTCCCGTTCTTCTTCCTCCAACCAAAATCCTTCTCGATTGACAGTCTCTTTGAACAAGAAAGTCAATGCACGACCCATCCATTCCTCTAAGTCTCGGCAATTCTCTTTAAAGTTAGATACTTCAGTTCAATCTGATCACAGAGTCCCTTGCAATTCTCCAATACAGGAGCATCGGTTATCACAGCTTTCAGACACTCACCTTCCTGTTGAAATTCCTCTGTCCATTGAAATTTTTGATGTGTCGTTAGCAAGTCCATCAGTGGAGTAATCACGCCACAAAACATTTGCACAAAGGTTCGATCAAATCCATTCATGCTAAGAAATCGCATTATTTCCCTTCGTCTTGAGGGTATCAGAAACTCCTCAAGGAAAGTGATTCAGGCTTCTCCAAATTCACTTTCGGCTAGGTTCATCACCAAACCCGCCTCCTGAAGTCGATCGAAGAACTCCATACGATGTTTTAAATGTTCTTTCCACATCTGGAAGTTGGAAATAAAAGCAGATTGTCCCACTTTTTTCAATGCAATCCTTCAAATGTGGGATAGGGTAGGTGTCCGTTCTTGTAACTGCATTCACCTTTTGATAGTGCACACACAACCGTTGGGTACCGTCTGGTTTAGGTACCATCACTATGGGTGAGCTCCATTGGCTGCAACCCACTTCAATTATGCCATTTTTCAGCATACTCTCAATCACTCTGTTAACCTGTGCCAATTTTAAAGGATTAAGTCTATATGGATGTTGTTTGATAGGAACAGCATTTCCCACATCTACATCATGTATTGCCATTTTAGTACTTCCCAATTTATCTCTACAAACTTGCCCATATGATATCAATAATTCTTTCAGGTCAGTTTGTTTTTCCTCTGGAAGGTAATTTAACAATTCATCCCAATTTTTATGAACATCCTAATTTTCCAATTTAATTTGAGGTATGCCAAATTGAGTCATCTGGATTTGGTTCGACACTTTGAGTTAGAATCATTAAAACGTCCTTTTTCTCTCCTTCCCTTTCAAAATACCCTTTAAGCCTATCCACATGACACACTCGGTGAGTCTTCCTTCTATCTGGTGTTTTTACCACATAATTCACCTCACTTAGAACATAGAACATAGAACAGTACAGCACAGAACAGGCCCTTCGGCCCTCGATATTGTGCCGAGCAATGATCACCCTACTTAAACTCACGTATCCACCCTATACCCGTAACCCAACAACCCCCCCCTTAACCTTACTTTTTAGGACACTACGGGCAATTTAGCATGGCCAATCCACCTAACCCGCACATCTTTGGACTGTGGGAGGAAACCGGAGCACCCGGGGGAAACCCACGCACACACGGGGAGGACGTGCAGACTCCGCATAGACAGTGACACAGCCGGGAACTGAACCTGGGACCCTGGAGCTGTGAAGCATTTATGCTAACCACCATGCTACCGTGCTGCCCAAATTTCCTTTCAATCTGATACGGGCCACAAAACCTAGCTTTTAAAGGCTCACCTACCACTGGTAACAACACTAAAACTTTATCCCCACTGACAAAACTACGAACTTTGGATTTCTTGTCCACTACCCGTTTCATCACATTTTGTGCAACTTTCAAATGTTGTCTAGCCAATTCACCTGCTCTATTTAATCGTTACCTAAAATTTGACACGTGATCCAATAGTGTAATTTCTGATTTCTCACCCACCAATTTTTCCTTAAGCAATTTAAGTGGTCCTCTTACCTCATGACCAAAAATTAGTTCTAAAGGACTACATTTGGTAGACTCATTAGGTGCATCCCTAATTGCAAACACTACGAACGGAATTCCTTTATCCCAATCCTCTGGATAATCTTGACAATACGCCCTCAACATTGTCTTTAATGTCTGATGCAATATTTCTAACGCTCCCTGTGATTCTGAATGATACGCAGTTGATTTAAATTGTTTTATTCCTAAGCTATCCATAACTTCTTTGAATAACTTCGAAGTAAAATTTGATCCTTGATCCGATTGAATTTCGTGGGTAGTCCATATCTAGTAAAGAATTTAAGTAACTCCTCCACAATCCTTTTAGCTGTAATATTATGTACTGGAATGGCCTCCGGAAACCTAGTAGAAACATCCATTATAGTCAAAAGATATTGATTCCCACTTTTTCTTTTAGGAAGCGGTCCTACACAATGAATTAGGACCCTCGTAAAATGTTCCTCAAATGCTGGAATGGGTATTAAGGGCACTGGTTTTATCATTGCTTGAGGCTTCCCTATCACTTGACATGTGTGACATGATTGACAACATTTAACTACATCTTTATGTAGTCCAGGCCAATAAAAATGTTTCTGGATTTAGCTTGAATTTTCCTGATTCCCAAATGACCTCCCACTGGTACCTCATGTGTAACTCGCAACACCTCCTTTCTATACCCAACCGGTAATACTACTTGATGAACTTCTGCCCACTTTTCATCCGCCTGCATATGTAAAGGTCTCCATTTTCTCATCAAGCCATCACTTTTACGGTAATAACACTCTGGTATACTCTCAGATTCCTCTTCCGTATATGCTTTCTGATATATCCATTTTATTTCGACATCTTTCTGTTGTAACTCCGCCAATTTTCCTGAACTAAAAATATCCGCCTCATCCTCCACCTGTTCTTATTCTTTTTCAACCATCTGATCAAAAATCGTTTCTGATAATTGCCCTTCAACTTCATCTTCACTCTTTGATTTCTACTCTTGTCTTAACCTGTGACTTTGCGACCTTGTGACTATACAATCTGGAAAAATCCCAGGATAGTTGTCCTTCAACACTTCAGTTGTCTGATTTTCCACTGGCTTATCAACCACAGTATGCATCACTCCCACCTGCGATCCAGCGATATCATTACCCAAGATAAACTGTATTCCTGAACAAGATAGTTTCTCTATTATTCCTACTACTACTTCACCACTCTTCACTGGACTTTCCAACCTTACCTTATATAATGGAACGCTACTCCTCTCACCCTGAATTCCACATATCACCACCTTTCTGGCAACATTCTTCTCAAACTACATAATTCCTCATCTCTTAGCATTAAAGATTGACTAGCCCCTGTATCTCTTAAAATTGTGACTTCTTTACCTGCTCCTCCTGATACACATGAGTAAACTTTACCCACACAAGTAAATTATTTAAAGACATCTGGCACCTTCTTAACAATTACTTCTTGAACAGGCTGTACAATCGTTTGCACCTCCTTCACTTCACTTGGGCTTTCCTTTACCACTTTCATAAACCCCACTGTCTTATCCTGTTTTACCACATCAGCCTTCCCAGTGCTTTTCTTCAACCACCAACACTGTGACTTTACATGGCCTAGTTTATTACAGTGAAAACATTTGAAACTTTTAATTTCTTTTCCACCCTCCTGGATTTCTTTTTTAATCTGAGGTACACTCTCTTTATTGTCTCCCATCAGATCATCTTTGCCTTTACCACTTGAGTATTTCTCATGTCCCCAGTTTCTATCCCTCACCGGCTGAAACTGATGTCGGAAACTAATCTTTGATTTATGAACTAATTCATAATCATCTGCCATTTCTGCTGCTAATCTCACAGCTTTAACCCTCTGTTCTTCCACATGAGTTCTCACTACATCAGGAATTTAATTTTTAAACTCCTCCAAAAGTATAATTTCTCTGAGAGCTTCATACGTTTGGTCTAGTTTCAAAGCTCTTATCCACCTATCAAAATTACTCTGTTTGAGCCTTTCAAACTGCATGTATGTTTGACCAAATTGTTTCCTTAAATTTCTAAACCTTTGTCTGTAAGCTTCAGGCACTAGCTCATATGCACTTAAGATGGATTTCTTCACCTCCTCATATCTTCCAGATACCTCCTCCGGTAGTGATGCAAACACTTCACAAGCTCTACCTACCAGCTTTGTTTGAATCAGTAACACCCACATGTCCTGTAGCCATTTCATTTGTTTAGCTACCTTCTCAAATGAAGTGAAAAAGGCTTCCACTTCCTTCTCGTCAAACTTTGGCAATGCTTGGACATATTTAAATAGATTCCCACCAAGCCTTCGACTATGACGACCTTTCTCACTATTCTCATCACTATCATCCAACTGTACGTTTCCCTTTATGTCTGCCAATTTTAATTGACTTTCATGTTTCATGGCCATTTTCTGAAGTTAATATTCCCTCTCTTTATCTTTTTCCCTGGTCTGTATCTCCCTTTCTTTTTCTTTTTGTTCTGCTAGGGCTATTCTTTATTTTCTCCTTTCTTCTCTCTCCTTTACATTTTCCTCTCTCTCTCTTTCTCTTTCTTTTTCCTTTCTCTCTCTCTCTCTTTCTTTTTCCGCTCTTTCATATTCAAGCAGCTTTAATTCTTTCTCATGTTCCATTTGTTTAATTTGCAACTGAATTTTTGCCATTTCCAATGAGTCAGAATCTATCTCCGGCAACTTTAAATGTTTAACTACCGCTATAATTACCTAATCTTTTCGCATTTTGTCAGGTAATGTTAACTGCAATGTTTTTGCCAAATCTAACAGTCTGCTTTTTGTCTCTGTCTGTAAGGTACTGTATGTGACATTCTCCACCCCCAAAAACTTCTGAGCCTCTGAAAGATCCATTGTTCACAACACTCTCCCCACTTAAACTAAAATACCACACCGGAAAAGCAACAATCCTTCACTGTCTTTAAGTTCACAAAACCCAATCCAATAGATAGACTTTTATCCACCTCGAGCCCCCAATTGTTATGGGAGCGGCGTTTTCAGAACCCCAAAATGTATCATGGAGTTCAACAAACCTCTCCCTTTAATGTATTGTTGCTTCTGAAGCACACGGCTTGGTCTCCAGGTGTGGTATTACAATTATGGACACGTGGGTTATTAAACATAAAACAATGTTTATTCCATGAATTCAACTTAACCTTTTTAAATAAACTTAGGCTCACTTACCACCCCTTACTTCAAAGATAACCCTGAAAATAATACAACACTAAATAATCCCTCAAAATGTTCCTTCAAACTTCCAAAAGACATAACACCTTTAAACAGAAACACATCAGGTTAAAGAAATTACTATTATGAGTTTAAATCACCCAAATGATTCAGAGATAGTCTTTTCCTGGCAGAGATCACCGCAGATCCAGCTCACTGCAAACACAGACACACCCAAGCTCTTTTCCTCAAAACTGAAACTAAAAGCAGAAGTGAGCTCAACTCAGCTATCCCCACCCTCTGACATCATTTCAGTAGTATGTGCTGCTTCATTTCTTAAAGGTACTTTGCTTAAACATCCATTTCTTAAAGGTACTCTCACATGACAGTAGTGATTAGGCGGTATTAAACTTACGTATTAGGGATCTTGGCAGGGTTTTCCAATTCTGTGCTCATGAGCCCACAGCTTTCCACTCATTAATGGGCAGACATCTAACTGGCAAATACACGAGCAGAAACTCTGGCCATGTGGTAAATGGAAGAAAGGAGAGAAAAGGAAGTGAAAGTAACTTTTAAAAACACTTCTGTCATTGAGCAACGTCTGTGAATGGGAAACATTTGAAAGTAGTTACATTCAGCCACATACAGGCTAATGATTGTACACAAATAGATGGTTTGCAGGTTGCAACGCTTGACCAATATAGATAATTGGAACAGAAGACCACACTACATGTCATTATCCATAGAATCCTTTGACTGGATATCCCACATGGGTTTGGAAAATTAAATGAATAAAATAAATGAATAAAAACCACTGCAGAACTTGTAAAACAAAAAGCTTCAACCGTTTAAAAAAATAAATCATCGTGCGCACAACCACAATGCGGCAACATTTTTTTTAACATGTTCGCGGAATGCACATGCGCGCCGATCATCGTGCGCGCATACGCAATGCGGCCACATTTTTTTTTAACATGTTCACGGCCGCTGGCAACCGGCGTTATGAAAAGCCGGCTGCTGCGCGGGGATTTGCGTGATTGGGAGCCCCGCAGACAACGGCTCCGCGACCCTCCCGACACCCGCCCGCGACCCACCCGTGGGTTGCGCCCCCTGACTTTGAAGAAACTGGAATAATGCATCAGTTACATTTGGCTGACTTTTCACATTGGCGGGTGGGAAACAAGAGTCTGGACTGGATTTTTGGACTACTTTCATCTCCAACCCCAACATGGCTCCAAATTCAGCCTCTCAGTTGAAAAATACTTGACTGGTTGCCTTGGGGGTACCATTGACCAGAAACTGATCTGGACTAGCCATATAAATACTGTCACTACAAAAGCAGGTCAAAGGCTAGGAATCCTGTGGCAAATTTAAAGCAGTATACAGAGCTCCAATCCCAAATCTAGTTTAAAATATTGCACCTGAAGGATTTGATAAATCATTAGTCTTGTTTAAAACCATGTGGGAATGTCTCATTTCAGTGGGGTGAAGAGAGAATGCCTACTCTCTCCTATTCATCTATGTCAACTTTCAACCCAAGTGTGCTCCAACTTTTTGAAAAATTTATTTTCATTCAAATTTTTATAAATATCGCATTAAAACAATAGAAAAAGAGAAAAAAAAACAGTGATATCAATGCAAAACAGGTACAGCACGTAACAGAAGTCATTGTAAGCATAGGGACAAATAGGGTTGGATAAGTCGGGGACAATGGGAAGGGTTCTTCGTTCGGAGTCCGGCTCGCAGCCGCTGCCAGCAATGCCGAAGAATTTGGCGCTCAGCCAAATCTCCATTCACTGCAGCGGGAACGGAAAATTCCAATGGTGTGAAGGAACGAAGAATCAAAGTCAATGGGTACGATCGAATGGCTGCGCCCGCTGGGTATGAATAGGCGGCGTGGTAGCACAGTGGTTAGCACTGTTGCTTCACAGTGCCAGGGTTTGATTCCCAGCTTGGGTCACTTCTGTGTGGAGTCTACACGTTCTCCCCTTGTCTGCGTGGATTTCCTCCAGGTACTCCGGTTTCCTCCCACAAGTCCAGAAAGACGTGCTTGTTCAGTGAATTGGATATTCTGAATTCTCCCTCAGTGTAGCGAACAGGCACCAGAATGTGGTGACTAGGGGCTTTTCACAGTAACTTCATTGCAGTGTTAATGTAAGCCTACTTGTGACAATAAAGATTATTATTATTAATCCGAGCAAGTTGGTTAGATCATGGGAAGTTGGGAACTGCACCAGGAGGCGAACGGTTTATGATCTAATCGACCCGTTCCTGTTGCATCGATCCAGATCCCGCTGTGGCGTGGCGAGGAAACAATAATCACCAATTAAGGCTAATTTCCGTCCCATTAACAGGAAGGACCCCCTATATAACAGTCTCCCGTGATCTAACTGTCTCCCCAGTGAGTGGGCGCCCTTTAGCACACCTATTTAAAAACGCGAAGCTAGCGAAATGGCTGCTGTGGGATCCGAGGAGGTGAGTAGCCATCTTGGAAAATGGGCAGTCAGCCCAGGGCACCGGGACTGCTGCCCCACTGCTCGGGGGGGGGGAGTTGTGGGAGCCCCTGGGAGAGGACCGGCGTGGTTGGGGGAGGTTGGCCACCATTAGTGGGGTGGTCGCTCCTGGTCTGGGAGTTGGGGGGTGGGGAGCAAAGGGGCTCAGTGCCTACGGTTCCAACATGCCACCACCCTGATCGTGTATATTCTCCGACCACCTCCAGGACAGAGCCCCGTCCATGGTAATATGGTAATGGCCACTTTACACCCACCGACCATGGTTGCCTCTGGCTGCAGAGCTGAAGACTATCGCTAATAGGGAGTTGGTAGTGAGCACTTCACAGCTCAAGTGGCTGCAGGATGTGTTTTCTGCGTGCTCCTGCTTTTGGCTGCAAAATGTCTGCAGGCCTTGTTTTCGTTTGCCTCTTCTGCTTCTGTGGCCTGCAATAAGGCAATGGGATGCTGTAAGCATGCCGCCTACCAGTCTGAAGAAGGGGAAGGATGTTCTCTCACTCCTCTGCTGTGCTCTGTGTTAGTGTGGCTTCCAGGTAATGATTGTTTCTGCCTTTGAGAGTCTGCTGCTCAGAGCAGCCAGAGGTGGGGTGAGAGGCAGAGTGACCGAATGCTGTTGTAGCTGCCTGGGAGCTGTGTGTCTGCTGGGTGCCGCCTCTTTTGCTTCTGATACCTGGAGTGAGGACAGTGAGAGAGTGAGACGCAACTACTGCCAGTGCTGACGAAAGGGAAGAGCGGCGATTGATTCAACTGAGCAACTTGTTGAAGGTATGAAGATCCGCTCTTGCAGATTTCTGGTGGCTTTGTTGTATTGCTGACAGTTCAATGTTTAATGTCTGGAAGCCATGTGTTTGCTTGCTATCGGCTCTTATACTTCTGTGGCCTGGACCAAGGAGTGGGTGGAGTCAGGAGACCAGATGCCGATACGACAGGAGTGGAAGGTGGCAGCTCGATTCAACTGAGCAACTTGATTAAGGTATGACAACCTGCTCTTGCAGCTTGCTGGTGGCTTTATTGTGCTGGTGACTGTTTAAAGTCTGGCAACCGTGCAAATTACTGGTGACATTTTGTAATGTTGCCTGTTTATGTTTAATGTTCAGAAGCCGTGTGTTTGCCATTGTACTGTTGACTGTTTACTGTTTGATGTCTGGAGGCCATGTGTTTGTCTGAACATAGAACATACAGTGCAGAAGGAGGCCATTCGGCCCATCGAGTCTGCACCGACCCACTTAAGCCCTCACTTCCACCCTATCCCCGTAACCCAATAACCCCTCCTGACCTTTTTGGTCACGAAGGGCAATTTGCCATGGCCAATCCACCTAACCTAGACGTCTTTGGTCTGTGGGAGGAAACCGGAGCACCCGGAGGAAACCCACGCAGACACGGGGAGAACGTGCAGACTCTGCACAGACAGTGTCCCTGCGGGGAATTGAACCTGGGACCCTGGCGCTGTGAAGCCACAGTGTTACCCACTTGTGCTACCGGGCTGTAGCCAGTTTTACTTCTGTGGCCTGTAGTTCTGAACCTACTGCCAGTGCTGGAGCGGGGGAAGATCTCTCGATCTTCTGCCATGCTCTATATAGGTGTGACTTTTCCAGTGCATTGTTATGCTCACTCTTGAGCGGCTTTGCACTGATACGGGTCCACTGCTGGAGCTGCAGGAGGGGGGAGAGTTATTGTACTGTTGACTGTTTACTGTTTGTCTGCTGCAGCCCATTTTGTCTAAGGCCTGAGGTGGGATTCTCCTGAATCGGCGCGATGGCCCGACTACGGCGTCAAAAACCCTGTGAACCACTCTGGCGTCGGGCCGACCGGAAGTAGCGGAATTCCTCACACTTCCAGGGGCTAGGCCTGCATTGGAGGGGTTGGCGCTGCGCCAGCCAGCGCCAAAGGGACTGTGCGAGTTAGTGCATGTGCAGAACCGCCGGTGTGGTTCAGCGCATGCGCAGACTGGCCGGCGTATTCTGTTGCACGTGCAGGGGGGTGCCTTCTCTGTGCAGGCCATGGCGGAGCCCTACAGGGGCCGCCGCGGAAGGAAGAAGTGCCCCCATGGCACAGGCCCACCCGCAGATCGGTGGGCCGCAGTTCCGGGCCAGGCCACCGTGGCCCCCCCCCCCCCCTCCCCGGAGTCAGATCCCCCTGTGACCTCCAAGGACCATACCAGCCAACTTACCTGCCAGGTCCCGCCATGTGGGACCATGCCCAATCCACGCCGGCGGGACTGGCCAAAAACAGACGGCCGCTCGGCCCATCAGAGACCAGAGAATTGCCGGGAGAGCCGCTGACAACAGCCCTGACTGGCATGGTGTGAATCCCACTCCCACCCGAAAAATGACAGCCGGCATCGGGGCGGCGGGGTGGGATTCAAGCCGACCCCCCCCCAGGGATTCTCCGACCCGGCTGGGGATCGTAGAGTCCCGCCCTGCTGCAGTCGTGCTGTGCTTCAATGTGACTTTCCGGTGTATTGTTGCGCTACCACTCATGTTGCCGATTAACATGCTCTTGGCATTCCACTGCAGTTGTCACCCTGGAAGTGTTGGCCTGAGGGCCAAGCATTGCCGATGCCATCTCCTGCACCCATAGTCTTTGGGACTCCTATAATCGGTTATGGACCCGCTGGATGTCACAGCTGCACCCTAGCATCTGCATCAGCTCCGGGATAACCTGGTCCAGAGGCTCAACATCGGACAGGGACCCAGCTGTGTCGTGGGGTCTAAGAGACCTCCGACTGCTATCCCGTCTCTGCCTGATGTACATGAACTGTGTGGTGCTCACCAGATTTTGCCCTAGAAGCCTGTCCACTACTTTCTCCCACCATGGTGTGTTCCTTTGCATTGGTGAAGGGTGGGGATGACAACTGTGATGCCTTGACGATGGCATCCTTGGAGCTCTCTTCTAAGATGTTCTTGTGGCTGGCAGGGGGTTGGTCTTCCCAGTTGGGCAGTGGCACAGATGGAGGTCCTGCGGAAGAATGGACACGTGGCCAGTGAGAGGGAAGGATTATTATGTCTGGCATGGACAACACAAACTGTAACAGGGCATCTGGGAGGGGACCTGTGGATACTCACCTCTACGTTCAGGCCAAGTTCAATGCGGAGGGGGTCTCGGTGTGGGCGCCGCTACTGGCCATGTGTGGGATGCACGGATGAGTGCTGGGGCACAGGCGAGTTATTGTCTGGGCAGAGGTGCGATGCCAACTGTGCCAGGGGGCCAATGTCAACTCACCGCTTCTGCCCGGTGGAGGTCGTTGAGCTTCTTGTAGCTCTGAATGGTGGTCCTCCTGGTGACACTCTCTGCGCTGACGCCCGCAGGTGTTTGGGCTGCAACCCCTCCAACGCCGGCTACAGCCTTCCAGGTGGCACTGGCTGACCTGAGGCTGACCTTCCGACTCCCTCAGGAAAACAGGGTATCCCATCTGAACTCCACCGCATCCAACAGTCGTGCCAGGTCAGCATCACTGAAACGTGGGCCTGGTCTGGGCAGTGGCATGGCTGAGTGCTGTCTGGGGTTTGCTCTGCGGGATCCGTTTAAGAGCTCTCCCTCATATTCCGGGACTTGCTGAGCACAGCCCAAGCAAATCAGTTGGTGGGGCAGCCACTGCTGGCGTGAAGTCTGTGGGGCTGGGGGCGGGGGAGTGCTGAGACAACACAAAGCGCCCTCTTCCCTCCACCACAAGGATTGTCAGACAATACAAGGTCCAAATACATTTAGGATAAAGGCTCTGCATGAATCCCTCATTCAACATTTGGCTTAACATGATCGGAACTTGTTAAATCAGGGTACTCAACATTATATAATAATACAATAATCTTTATTGTCACAAGTAGGCTTACATTTACACTGCAATGAAGTTACTGTGAAAATCCCCGAGTCGCCACACTCCGCCATCACACCCACATTATTCCCTGTAAATGGAATAATTTGACAACATCAAGCAGATTACAACATGATCAAGAGGGAGAAAAGTCCAGGATAATAACTGAGATGCAGAAATGCAAGGTGGTACACAGGATAAAGACTTAGATTTATTGTCATGTGTACCAAGGTACAGTGAAAAATATGGTTCTGCGTACAGTCCAGACAGATCGTTCCATACATGAAAAATACATCGGACATTCATATATACACAATGTAAATACATAGAATTGGACATCGGGTGAAGCATGCGGGGTGTAGTGCCAAGACAGTCGAGAAGATGCGTAGAGAGATCAGGTCAGTCCATAAGAGGGTCATTCAGGAGTCTGGCAACAGCGGGGAAGAAGCTGCTTTTGAATCTTTTTGTTCGTGTACTCAGACTTTTTATCTCCTGCCCGATGGAAGAAGTTGGAAGAGTGAGTAAGCTGGACGGGAGGGGCTTTGATTATGCTGCCCACTTTCCCAATGCGGTAGGAGGTGTAGACAGAGTCAATGGATAGGAGGCAGGTTTGTGTGATGGACTGGACTGTCTTCAGGTCTCTCTGTAGTTTAGGATGAAACAGGATCAGCATCAATGAGCACTCTTCAGGATCTCTCAAGAATTCCAACTATCGAAACACGAGACACCATTAGTTCCATCATGCCGTCCCACCAGAACTCAGGCGGTCAAAAATCTACGCTCCAGCCGTGGGTTTGATTCGACCAGTTTTGCTATCCCTGCCCATCACGACTGACATCTGGAACAGGATAACACAGGACTAGTGGTCGGAAGGCCACACCAACCACAGGCCTCAAAGACAGGATTATCTGTGCTCCATCAAATTTAATTTTGCCAACTTCCAGATTTAGACGCCTGAAACCTGGCACCCAATTATCAAACTCAGCTGGGAGCTTCTTCATCGCCTCACCTCAGGGACTGGACTCAACAGCACTCGTCTCCTGTTTCCCCCTCTCTCTCGCTCCTGACTCTATTAGGATGGACAACAGGCCATGAAACAGGAAACCGACTGTGTAGAGGTGGGCTCCCACCAGGGACAGTGCTCTCTCTATTGCAAGAACCTCCTTTATGCCTCCATTGCCTCCATAAAAACACCCTGCATGTCTTGGAATTGGGCCTTGATGATCTGTACCTTCGAGCTGAGATCACCAGCCAGAACAGCATCTTTATTGGCAGTAATCATCCGTCAATGCACACCACTCTAGCAGGGCAGGAACTTGCTCAAAAGCAACTGTGCCATGAAAGACAGGGGGCGCGATTCTCCGAGACCCGCGCCAGGCCGGAGAATCACCAGAACCGCGCCACGACCCCCCAACGCCGACGCACGATTCTCCGAGATGCGGAGAATCGGCACCATTTGCGGTGGCGCGTTTGATGCGGTGCCGGCCACGGGCTGCTGGAATCGGTGGGGCAGCCGATTCTCCGGCCTGGATGGGCCGAGCGGCCACGCTGAAAAAGCAGAGTCCTGCCGGAGCCGTTCACCCCTGTTCGCTGCCGGCGGGAACTCTGCGCGAAGGGTCAGGGGGTGGCCTGTGGGGCGGGGAAAAGCGCTCCTTCACCGTGGGGCCTTCAATGGGGTCTGACCCGCGATCGAGGCCCACCGATCGGTGGGACGGCCCCCCCCCCCCCCCGGCCTACTTTGTTGCGTGGCCGGCCCCTGAACCCCCACGCCTTGTTGCGACGGGGCCGGCACGCTGCAGAAGTCCCCCGCCCATGCGCAGGTTGGCGCGGCCCAACTGCGCATACGTGGGTTGGCGCGACACCCATTTGGCGCCGGGAAGGGAGGCTGGAGCTTTGTGAACCGCTCCAGCGCCATGCTGGCTCCCTGTGGGGGCCAGAATCAATAGTGCCCTGCCCATTTCGCTCCGCCGTGAAACGCAACGGCGTTCACAACGGCGGGAACACTTCGTCTCCATTTTGGAGAATCGCCCCCAGGGCCTCACCCCAATTCATTCCAGCCACCACAAACAAGTGAGGATTTAAATATTCTAACTCGGCTCCATCATGCAGAAACACCAACCAACAATTCTCGGGACATATGTAAACCAAGAAAGGACAAAAAAGAAATGTGCACAAGGATGAAAAGATGGATTAAAAGATGGGAAGAGTCGGAGCTCACAAAAATACAATGGCTCCAGCACTCACATCACGTGACCACCCCTGCCCTGCATGCTCCAGATTTTTATCACCACTATATAGATCGCATTATAAAGGTCAGTCATGACTTTTGTTGCTAGTTTCTCTCGGCTTTACTCAAGTTGCTTGCAATGGGGAGCCCCAATTTACCAATTGGAATCTCTATTGTTATGCTATGGAGAGGAGATTTGTATACTAAAGGTTGAATTATTGGCTTGTTGATTGAGGCATTTTCTCAATTAGGACAAAATGTTGTAGCCAGCAATGCCACATCATGCCAATCTCAGAAAGCAGCTGTTTCCTGTACTTCCATCCATTTTGCTGGATTCACAGATTAAAGAGGTCTTACTTTTGTGAAAGTCAGTAATTCAGAGAACTGTGCTTCTTACATAAGCTACTGGGGGAGTATGCCAACTATTGATTGAAGACCTGCAGCCTAGTTGCACCAAAAGATCAGCGTTGTCTGTATCAGTCAAGGTGGTCATTTCTTTCAAGTTCTTCTTCTCTGAATCCCTTTTGTCACATCAAGCAGGCTGTCGCTCAGCATTGCATCTTTGATGCTCTCTTTAGGAAGGTTGTGCAATTCCTATCCTTCCCATGAAAGCAGACAAATGGAGAGAGAGAGACAGTGAGAGATCCATCCAGTTCCACAGATTTAGCTGAATTTCTACTGGTGGAGAGCAATTAAAGAACTGCACTTAAACCCTCATGTACCAACTCCTTGATTTTATAAATGGGATTGACTTTAATTCAATTAAGTGTACAGATAGATGATAATTCCAATTACATAATCTTGCATGTCAGTGCAAGATGTTCACAAAGCCGCCATGATCCTTTCATGATACGTCCATCATGTGATAATCTAACATGCCAGTCTTTGTGTTTAATATAGGTCAGGTTGATTAGTAATAAGTGCTATTCCCAGTAGTTAAAGCATAGCCGCTGAAACTCCATAAAGGATTTTTTTTTTTTAAACCTAGAAGTGCCATAAAACGTGCCTGATTTTAACTCTTATGTCTTGCTGGGTAAATCCGGTTCGACCTGTAATCCAACCTAACAAGCATCTCAAAAATCATTGTACTTTGCTGCATTCTACATTATACTAAAATAGAAGAAGGCTTACTGCTTCCAGAAACTGAAGACCATATGATGGAAAGGATAAGAAAGGCATGCCTTCCCATAGCATGGAACAAAAACAGTGGAAGCCAGAAAAGAGAGAATGCACTGGCAGTCCAATACTTTCAATAAATGAAAGTTAATTCATCAAATTAATTCACTTCACGTTTGGCTGTTCTCCCCACCACCCCACATCCTGACAAAATCCCTCAAACATTTTGGCTAATTTCATTCATTAGTCATAAATCTACATTTCCCTAATCATCATCCAAAGTCCTGAAAAGTGAAACCATATGCAGAAATAAACGAATGATTCCATGGAGACAGCAGATCAGTTAACTGGTTTCTACACAGATGCTGCCTGATCAATTGAGTGTTTCAAACATTTTCTGTTTATGTTTCAGATTTCCGTTATCTGATTTTTTTGCTTTTTGTTTTGATCTCAAAAAATATGTTTACAGAACAAGTTATTCTTCAAACAATGCCAAAATTCCAATAATCGTATCTAACTATTTTAACAAACTATGTACTCATTGCATCATTTAACTTGCATGTTCACATTGCTGTGGACATTCTGAATCAGATATGATTGAATATTGGGGAGTGTAGAATAGATCCCTGGAACAATAGAGGCCTGAGATGACCTATCTCAATGAACTGCTGTTCCATAGGCCCACATTTGAGAGCATCAATGTGTAAGTATTGAAGGGTGCCTGAAGACTGTAGATTCAACAACACTCATCAGAGAGACAATGACCGTCCATGGTCAATCCTAGCAACTCACTGATGTTACACACAGAAAAGCTGCTGCTCAATATCATTGCATATCAAATTGTCCCAAACCATCTTGCAAGCTCATCATCAAAGTATCAGTAACGTTGTACCATAAGCTCATAAGAAATACCAGCAGGACCAGGCCATTCAGCCCTTTGAGCCTGCTCTGCAATTCAATAAGATCATGGTTAATCTGATTGTGACCTCAACTCCACTTTCCTGTCCTACATAACTTTGTTTTCTTTAACTTTTTTTTCTAATTTAGAGTACCCTATTAATTTTTTCCATTTAAGAAGCAATTTAGCATGGCCAATTCATCTACCCTGCACATCTTTGGGTTGTGGGGGTGAGACCCACGCAAACACAGGGAGAATGTGCAAACTCCCCATGGACAGTGACACAGAGGCGGGATTGAACGCATGTCCTCAGCACCGTGAGGCAGCAGTGCTAGCCACTGCACCACCATGTCGCCTCGCCTGTCCCCCACAACATATGCTCCACTTCACAATCAGAAATTTGTCCAACTCAGCCTTGGCAATATTCAATGATCCAAACTTCACTGTCCTCTGTGGTAGTGAACTTCTGAGAAAATAGATTCCTTCTCATCTCTGTCTTAAATAGGAAACCCATTATTTTGAAGCTGTCCCTTAGTTTTGGATTTGTCCGCAAGGGGAACCTTCTTCATAGCATCTACCCTGAAAACCCCCCTTAGAATCTTATATGTTTCAATAAGATCACCTCTCATTCTTCTAAGCTCCAATGAGAATTGGCTCAACCATTCCTCACAGAACAAACCCTTCCTCCCAGGAATCAGCCTAGTGTACCTTGTCTGAACTGCCTCTAATACAAGTATATCCCTCCTTAAAAAAGGATAGCAGAACTGTACATACTTGGTGAGGGTTCACCAAAACCATGCAAAGTTGTAACAAGACCTCCCTACTTTTATACTCCATCACCCTTGTAGGCCAACATTCCATTTGCCTGCGTAACTAATGGCTGTACCTGCCTGCTGACTTATTGTGATTCATGGTGAAGGTTTCCAGATCCCTCTGTATCACAGAATGCTGTACTCTCTCTTCATTTAGATACTATTCTTCTCCCTATCACAAAATCCCCAATATTCTCCTAAGCTGATCTAGGTGCTGCTCAACCCTCCTAGGTCCTCAGTTTCGAGGGTGTTATGCAGGTCATGAGACTGCTGCTTTGAAGTTTGTAGGACTAACTCCTATTTCAGTTGTGAACCTTCAAAGCTAACACTTCAGCTTTTATCAACATGATGGCTGGCATTATTGGCTCAAAGCGCCCAGTTTATATATGTGCATCCCCAGCATAAAGTTGTGGGAATCCCTGAAGGACACATTTGCATCTAATTTTCAAAAAGATGATCCAGTTAATTGAAACCCTAACATTTGGACCAATTTTACAATTTTACACTTTTGGCACATTTTGGCAGAGAGTCCCAAATGAGGGGAGCGTATATTGGATATTAAAGGACCATTGGCAGCAAACTGGCTCATGGCCTGCTGACCAACCATCAAACCAACTGGCCACCAAATTCTGCACAACACAACTTTAGGCTCGCTGAAAAATAATGCTGATCATGAATTTTGAGGGATCCAGTGAAGCACAACCTTGGCCCTTGCAAGGCTATTCTGAAATCTATCCACCTGGCAGAAAAATACACCATTAAAAGCCAATTTACTGTGAAACTAAATTGGCAAACAAAGAGTAGGTTGTGTGCTTAAATGTTGCAATGAGCTCTTGCGTTTTCCCTGAGCTTTGACACAATTGCCAGAGGTATGCTGGTCTGTTGATTTACTTGTTTTGTTCATTGACCATGGGCATTGTTGACATGCCCAGCATTTATTGCCCATCTCTAATTACCTTTGAGAAGGTGGTGGTGAGCCATTGGCTAGAACCAAGGAGTTGCGAATGGTACTGAACACTATGCAATTGTCAGTGAACACCCCCAATTTGGCCTTATTTTGCAGGGAAGGTCATTGATGAAGCAGCTGAAGATGGTTGCACCTCAGATAATACCCCAAGGAACTCCTGCAGACATATCATGGGACAAGGATGATTGGTCTTCAAAAACCGCAACCATCACCCTTTGGGATAGATATGACTCCAACCGGTGGAGAGTTTTTCTCTTGGTTCCCACTGACTCCAGTTTTTCCAGGGCTCCTTGATGCCACATTCGGTCAAATTCTGACTTGATGTTAAGCGTAGTTACTCTCACCCTAACCTTTGGAATTCAACTCTTTTGTCTATATTTGGACCAAGGCCATAATGGCGTCAGGAGCTGAGTGATCCTGGTAAACCCAAACTGAGTGTTGATGAAAAGGCTATTGGTTGGTACATAGCACCTAATAACACTATCAACGACCCTTCCATTACTTTGCTGATGATTGAATGTAAACTAATGCTGCGGGATTCTCCGTTGGCTGGGTCTTCCTCTTCGCTGGCAGTGTGCCAGCACCCGCGGGTTTCCCGATGGCGTGGGGTGGCCACAATGGGAAACCCCATTGGCCGGCTGAGGGAATGGAGAATCCTGCTGCCAGCGGGAGAGCGCCGCGTCGGAAAACAGGGGTGTTTCAGGGTCTATAACTATTGCTGTATTCAGTGCACTCATCCTATTTTTGATATCACATGGAGTGAATCGAAGACTGGCCAAGATGAACCATCCACTTGTGGCCGAAGGTGCTGGGAATATTTCCTTGATTTTTGCACTGACATTCATGGACATCGATGTCATTGAGGATGCGTATAGTCATCAAGCTTCCTTTTCTGGTAAGCGGTTTAATTGTTCACCATCATTCATGTCTGAATGTGGCAGGAATGCCAAGCTTCGATCTGGAAACACTCGGCATTATCTGTGGAGAGAGAAACAGAGTTAATGTTTCAGGTCGGTGACCTTTCATCAGAAAGTATAATTTCTGATTGGGCTTGTTTGTTCTCTTGACCATCAGTAAGCCAGGTTAAGTAAATATCAGTTCAAACTTGGAATGCAAATGCCTTTTTTCCGTGAATTCCCATCATAGATTTCAGAGCCAGCACCTTGGATCTGTATGTCCAGCTTTATGATTCTGGAAGCAGATTCCCTTGGAACATACCTTGCTTGAATCAGAAAGAAAAAATGTAAAAATCCAATTAATGTAAACTGAATCAATTCCGATTACTTTGCGCCACCCTGAACGAGCACAGTTCAAATATCATAATGAAGCTATGATTCTCTTATTAGCAATTTTGTCCAGTTCCAGAAACGACCCAACCTCACAGCCACAGCAGAGTGGCAGCCTGACACCCATGCAAGCATTTAAATCAAGCTGGTTAGGATCGTGTGGAGAATATCACTTATAAAGATTTATTCTGCTCCTAATTTACAGCTACTGTTCCAAGATCATGGGCTGGATTCTCTGTTTCAGGGACTATGTCCCCAAGTTGTCATGAAAACTGTGGCCTTTTACGCAAGAAAAACTGGTGGCAAAAGGCCACACATATTGATTTGATTTGATTTGATTTATTATTGTCACATGTATTAGTATACAGTGAAAAGTATTGTTTCTTGCATGCTGTACAAACAATGCATACCGTACATAGGGAAGGAAGGAGAGACTGCAGAATATAATGTTACAGTTATAGCAAGGTGTAGAGAAAAGATCAACTTAATACGAGGTAAGTCCATTCAAAAGTCTGATGGCAGTAGGGAAGAAACTGTTCTTGAGTCAGTTGGTATGTGATCTCAAACTTTGGTATCTTTTTCCTGACGGAAGAAGGTGGAAGAGAGTATGTCCGGGGTGCGTGGGGACCTTAATTATGCTGGCTGCCTTTCTGAGGCAGCGGGAATTATAGATAGAGTCAATGGATGGGAGGCTGGTTTGAGTGATGGACTGGGCTATATTCACGACCTTTTGTAGTTTCCTGCGGTCTTGGGCAGAGCAGGCTCCATAGCAAGCTGTAAAAAAACCAGAAAGAATGCTTTCTATGGTGCATCTGTAGAGGTTGGTGAGGGTGGTAGCTGACATGCCAAATTTCCTCAGTCTTCTGAGAAAATAGAGTCGTTGGTGGGCTTTCTTAACTATAGTGTCAGCCGGGGCAGCACGGTGGCCTAGTGGTTAGCACAGCTGCCTCACGGCGCTGAGGTCCCAGATTCGATCCCGGATCTGGGTCACTGTCCGTGTGGAGTTTGCACATTCTCCCCGTGTCTGCGTGGGTTTCGCCCCCACAACCCAAAAATGTGCAGAGTAGGTGGATTGGCCATGCTAAATTGCCCCTTAGTTGGAAAAAATAATTGGGTAATCTAAATTAATAAAAAAAAACTATAGTGTCGGCCTGGGGGGACCAGGACAACCTGTTGGTGATCTATACACCTAAAACCTTAAAGCTCTCGACCCTTTTTACTTTGTTTCCATTGATGTGGACAGGGGCATGTTCTCCTCTACGCTGCCTGAAGTCGATGACAATCTCCTTTGTTTTGTTGACATTGAGGGAGAGATTATTGTCGTTGCACCAGTTCACCAGATTCTCTATCTCATTCCTGTAGATTCCTCATTCCTCAGATTCACAGCCTTGCAGGGGGCGAGCAGGCAGCTGTCGTGGAACTCGCAGCTCCAGCTGCCGATACGGCCCCCCGTCACTTCCGGGTCAGAAGCCGCGCATGCGCAAGGTAGCGGCCTCCAGCAGCCACGCCGTGCTCCATGGCGGACTCAGACGCTAACCTGGGCCGGGGAAATAGTGCCTCTGATCGGCCGCGCGCCCGACCCGGACCGGCCGCACAATAAAAGCCCAGTCCCGAATGAGGCTCCCCTGCACTCCGATCGGCCTGCCCCCGACTCTGGCGGCCGCGGACTGAGTCAGCAGCCACCTCCTGAGCATCCTGAATGGCAGGTCCATATTAGATCCTCAGCGTGGGGAATTCAGCTGGTCGGGGACGGAGAATAGTGGGGCAGGCCTCTGGCAATGGCCTAAGGTGATGGATACTCTGCGGGAGTACGCTGCTTTTCGGGGGGGGGGGGGGGGGGGGGGGGGGGGGTGAATCGCGGAACTGACGCAGGTCCCGATTTCATGTGGGAAACTGGACTCTCCACCCTGTCGCCAAATGCGATTTTGGCGTCGGAGTGCGCAGAATCCAGCTCCAGAACTTTGCAGATAATGAATACAGGGAGTTAATCTGACCTTGACACATAGGTTAACAGGAAAAGACAAGATGGTATTTTATGTGCAAAGTAGATAAAAAAACAGAAAATATTTTGCTCCTTCAGTTGTTTGTTTTAAAGAAAATATTTTTAAAGGACAAAAAACTGTTCTAATGATTGCTTCAATTACCATCATGCCCAACTTCTAAGCATTGCCTTCATTGATGATTATCTGGTCACTTACTGTGACTCATGATCATCATTATTTAAGTTAATGTAAATGACAGGAACTTCATAGATATTTGAAAGAGGGTCTCTGAGTCATTGTCCTGGGAACTTAACTTGCATTTCCAGTCTCCTATTTCCAGCCATGCTGCCTTAGTAGACATTTATAATGTCAGCCTGCTATTTGTACTGACGGTTGTTTATTATCCATGCTGGTGTTATGGGACTGAAGGAAGTCCAGTAGAGATTACTTCACAGATAAGTTTGAAAATGCTGTCTGCCAATGAATTGCTTCCTTCCTGTAAAGAATAATTGATGGTGATGTAATTTCAAAGTTATTACCAGCTCTGATGCCCTGAGTCCAAGAGGCATTTGTATGATAGTTGTGATAAAATAAAGAAATGACATGCCAATAGAAAATAGACAGATTTTCTTTCTGAAATTTTTGTGTGTGAATGTTTTCCATTCTGTTAAAGCCTCCTATAAAACATGTGTTGGCATCAAGAATGTAACATATACAAGTGATTAAACTGATAATGGGTGACATTCTATTCATCCACTTCCTTTGACGATGAGACATCTGTGGGCTCATAAGCACATGCATCTGGTAACAAAAAAGTTGCATAAACCTTGACAGAAAGCTATTCATTCAGTACATAATTTAGCTTTTTTTTAACTTCAGATAAAAATATTCCAATTATCAACTGATTCTGCAAAAGTAACTCAAACAAATGCAGCATGTTTTGTAACATGTAGAATGCATGATGTGGGCAACACACAGTAAATCCTATTAAACTTAAAAACTCAGAAGACATGTGACAGTTTTATATGACTCAAAGTTATGCTGCTATAAAATGTAAGATACTCATATTAATGCTGCTATAACAATGTAAGATGTTGTTGTACATGTTGCTTACACAATCGATGATGGATGAGAAAAGACCCTTTGGTCCACCCAACCTGTTCCATACCATTGTGTTACCTTGGCTGGGTTCCCTATGCAAAACCATGTGGTCTCCTGGAAGAGAAAAAAAAATAGACAGTTTGGTTGAAAAATGTCTGGGAAAAGCTCTGGAACTCCCTTCGGCAATTCAAATTAGTCCAGGAGGCGATCTGGCCTTGATAAGTTTATTTTGTATCGAAGTTTGTACGGATGATCTCTGACAGAATCAGAAACAGGTCCAGCCCTCGCTGGAAGGAATTCAAAAAATTGGCAACCACTGCAGGAGCCAGCAACCTGTTCTAGAGGTCAACTATACTCTCAAAACATCTAACCTCGATCTGACCACATACAACTTATAATGGTGATCCCTGGCCCTGCCTCATGGAATTCCTACTGTGCAGAGAGAGGCCATTCAGCCCATCGAATCTGCACTGACCCTCTGAAAGAGCACCCTACGTAGGCCAACTCATAACCCCACCTAACCTACAAAACGTTGGACAATACGGGGCAATTTAGCATGGTCAATCCTCCTAACCTGCACTTTTTTGGGCTGTGGGATGAAACCAGAGCACCTGGAGGAAACCCACGCAGGCACGGGGAGAAAGTGCAAACTCCACGCAGACAGTCACCCAAGGCTGGAATTGAACCCGGGACTCTAGTGCTGTGAGGCAGCAGTGCTACCCACTGTTCCACCATGCCACCCATCATCTATTAGAACAAACTATCAACTTGACAAAATCTACTCTTTTCCTCATATTATCAATCCCAATCATATCACTCCAATATCTAAACTTCTCTAAAGCATAGAATCCTAGCTCTTAACTTACCTTGATAACTAAGTACTTCAAACAGTAAAGTACCATTTGTGCTGCACAAGTGCAAGTTAATGACCATCTCCAGCAAAGGTGAATCTGACCATCTCTCCTTGACATTCAATGGTATTACATTGCTGAGTTCCCACTATCAAAATCCTGGGGATTACCATTGATCAGAAACTGTACTGGACCAGCCACATAAATATTGTGGCTCCAAGAGTCGGACAGAGGCTGGAAATTCTGTGGCAAGTAACTTACCTCCTGACTCTCCAAAGCCTGTCTACCATTTACAAGGCACATGTCAGGAGTGTGATAGAATGCTCTCCACTTGCCTGGATAAGTGCAGCTCCAACAACATTCAAAATGCTTGACACCATCCAGGACAAAGCAGCCCGCTTGATTGGCACTCCAATCTTAAACATTCATTCCCTCAACAACCAATGCACAGTGGCAGCATTGTGTATCATCTACAAGATGCTGTACAGCACCTTCTAAACCTAAACTACCATCATCTAAAAGGACAAGAGCAGCAGATGCATTGAAACATCTCCACCTGCAAGTACCCCTCCAAGCCACAGACCATCCTGAGTTTCTCAGGCTAGTGTCCTAGGACCTAACCAGAGATGCCCACATCCTGTAAATTACTTGCAACTATATCACCATTCATTCACTGTCACTGGATTTAAAGTCCTGAAATTCTCTTCCTAACAGCATTGTGTGTGAACCAACAGTGGTTCAAGCAGATAGCTCACCACCACCTTCTGAAACAAAATTAGCGATTGGTAAGAGGTAACATAAATGCTGGTCCAGCCAGCGATGCAGACATCCACGGAAAGAATATTTTTAACATCTTATTGCCTCTCTCTGTACCCTTTCCAGAGTCTTTATATTGTACATCATGTGAGGGGACCAGGGATGGACACACCATATTCCATCTAAGGCCCCACAAAGATAAAATAACACACTCTACAATCAATTATCCACAAATTCACCCCAATGCCCAATTTTATTACAGCTACCAATTTCTTAAACTGTTAGAGATATAGGGTGTGATTCAGACACTGTGTTATGCCCATCATGGATCTGGGCTTGCCAGGTATATAGTGGGAGAGGGCAAAATTGAGTATTGTGCTGGACATGATCCATTTTGGAATTCACCTGGCTCGCTCCCGATGGTGAGTTCCGGATCTCACCCAAAAATGGTGAATGTCATTAAGCCACGCTCTATCCACCTCATCAACTGAGCCATGCCTTGGACAACAGCACTCAAGGCCTGGACGTCATGCTCCAGGCTTTCCACTGTGGCCACAATGCTAGCAATGTTGGCCTAGGTGCCACGCATTGCCTGCACCATCTCCTGCCTGAAGGCTTTGGGCCTCCTCCAATTGGTCCTGCAGTCACTGGATTATAATATTGCTGACACCCCCTCCTCAGTCTCACGACTTTGGACTATCATCTGCATCAGCTCTGCGAGAACCTTGTCCAAATGCTTGATATCTGATTAGGACCCAGCTATGTCCTGGGATCCAACAGATTTCCGACTGAGGTCTTGGATGTTCCTGTCTCCACCTGATGTGCATCAGCAGCTGGATGATGCTCACCAGATTGTGCTTCCAAAGCTGGTCCTCTAATGTCGCCCACCAAGGTGCGTGTCTCTGCACTGGTAGAAGGTGCAGGTGGTAGCTGTGATGCATCGCTGGAGTTATCCTCGGAGATCTCCTCCAAGGTATTCTCTTGGGTAGTGGGGAGCGGGGGGCGCGGGAGGTGGAGTTGGGAGGGGGATGCATGGCTTCGGGTAGCCCGGCCCGATCAGATGATGATCCTGCAGGACAATAGACATGTGGTCAGTGGGAGGGAAGGATCGTTTTGTGAGACATCAACAACTCACTTCACAATGTCATCTGGATGAAGGGACAGCTGGTGCAGGCTGATCTTGCTGTCAGTCACTGCTCTCTCCCCGGGCAACCCCTTGATCTCCAGGGCCCTTTCCTCATAGGGGGTGATGACTCGAACCTCCGGGATTCGTCCCCCCCACATCTTGGTCCTTTCCTATTTTGCATAGGCTATCTTCTTCTGTGGGGACAAAGAGAGGAGCCACAGCATTGCCAAAGCGAGGAACAGGTCTGCGACCTGCCATCCTCATGTGTTGACTCGGAGTGAGTGGTGAAGGAATGATTAAAAGCTGCTACTCCCCTCATTTTTAAAGTATTTTTATTCAATTTTTTAACATTTTAACATTCAAAACACACATTATTACAAAGTACTGCCCCCCACCCTGTTGGCGGTGAGCAGCTGAGGCGCAATGTGGGCGAATCAGATGGCGAGACCACCAGTAATGTTGAGAATCTCCAGGGGGCTCATTTTTGGGACTCAGTGCAGTTGAATACAGGCCGCAATCTCACCAATGCGGCCGATGAGAAACCCCATCAAACTCAACCAAAAAGTTTTTCTGCTGAATTGCGCCCCAGCTCTTTTCTTTCTCAAACTACTTTAAAAAAAAAACATTTATTCAGATTTTCATTTTATGTAATACACAACAGTGCATAATAACAAGATAGAGTAAAACACCGACACAAACATAAAACCCAGAAACATAGTCTACCCCCTCCTGCAGCCTAACTCCACCCCCTCCCGCAGCCTAACCCCACCCCCTCCCGCAGCCTAACCCCACCCCCTCCCGTAGCCTAACCCCACCCCCTCCCGCAGCCTAACCCCACCCCCTCCCATTGCCTAGCCCCACCCCCTCCCGCAGCCTAACCCCACCCCTCCCATAGCCTAACCCCACCCCCTCCCATTGCCTAACACCATCCCCTCCCATAGCCTAACCCCACCCTCTCTCGCAGCCTAACCCCACCCCCTTCCGCAGCCTAACCCCACCCCCTCCCGCAGCCTAACCCCACCCCCTCCCATTGCCTAACCCCACCCCCTCCCGCAGCCTAACCCCACCCCCTCCCGCAGCCTAACCCATCCCCTCCCACAGCCTAACCCCACCCCCTTCCGCAGCCTAACCCCACCCCCTCCCGCAGCCTAACCCCACCCCCTCCCATTGCCTAACCCCACCCCCTCCCGCAGCCTAACCCCACCCGTTCCCGCAACCTAACCCCACCCCCTCCTGCAGCCTAACCCCACCCCCTCCCGCAGCCTAACCACACCCCCTCCCATAGCCTAACCCCACCCCCTCCCGCAGCCTAACCCCACCCCCTCCTGCAGCCTAACCCCATCCCCTCCCATTGCCTAACCCCATCCCCTCCCACAGCCTAACCCCACCCCCTCCTGCAGCCTATCCCCACCCCCTCCTGCAGCCTAAATCCACCCCCTCCCGCAGCCTAACCCCACCCCCTCCCGCAGCCTAACCCCACCCCCTCCCGCAGCCTAACCCCACCCCCTCCCGTAGCCTAACCCCACCCCCTCCTACAGCCTAACTCCACCCCCTCCCACAGCCTAACCCCACCCCCTCCTGCAGCCTAACCCCACCCCCTCCCGCAGCCTAACCCCACCCCCTCCCACAGCCTAACCCCACCCCCTCCCGCAGCCTAACCCCACCCCCTCCCATTGCCTAACCCCACCCCCATGCAGCCTAACCCCACCCCCTCCTGCAGCCTAACCCCACCCCCTCCCGCAGCCTAACCCCACCCCCTCCCGCAGCCTAACTCCACCCCCTCCCACAGCCCAACCCCACCTCCTCCCGTAGCCTAACCCCACCCCCTCCCACAGCCTAACCCCATCCCCTCCCGTAGCCTAACCCCACCCCATCCTGCAGCCTAACCCCACCCCCTCCTGCAGCCTAACCACACCCCCTCCCACAGCCTAACCCCAGCCCCTCCCACAGCCAAACCCCACCCCCTCCCACAACTTAACCCCACCCCCCCGCAGCCTAACCCCACCCCCTCCCGCAGCCTAACCCCACCCCCTCCCGCAGCCTAACCCCACCCCCTCCCACAGCCTAACCACACCCCCTCCCACAGCCTAACCACACTCACTTCTGCAGCCTAACACCACCCCCTTCTGCAGCCTAACCCCACCCCTTCCCTTTAGCTGGCATCCACATTAAGCATTAGTGCTTAAACATACAAGAAGAAAGTATAAGTAACAAGGGATCTATAGTGAATGTTTATTCCAAAATACAGGGCAAACTGGAAGTTAACGTATTTTGCAAATACCAAGAGAACATATGTGCAGGTTTAGGGGGCCTGTTTGCTTTAGGGTCCCCATGGTCGGGTACCCGACCTCTCTGTTCTACTATTGATGAGTGGCTCCCTGGTACTGAAACATACCAGTGGCATGCTTGTGGGCTCCCAGGTCTGCCTTCCTGCTGCTGTTCTGGGCATCCTTCATGGGCTGATCTCCCTGATCTCTGCCCATCTTTCCCTGTGTTCTGGGTTGTGTCTTCTTCTCCCTCTTTTTAGATCCCTTCCCTCCCATCCCCTGCTCCCCTGCCCCACCCCTTTGTTGTCTACTTTAGTCCCCCCACCTCTCTTCGCTTATTAGTTGCTGGTTACGAACAGGTCCTCAAACAAGTTGGTAAATAGCTTCCATGATCCTCTGATGGCAAATTTCCTTTTTTTCCAATTTGAGGAAGTCGGCAAGGTCGGACAGCCAGTGGATTCTCCAGTAGTTGACTAGGGAGGCATCTTCTCCCTGCAAAGTGTTCTGGCTGTTCTGATACCCTGAAGACCACCACTTTTGGGCATGGATCCGCACTCACCCCCACAACTCTGGACATGGCCTCAAAGAAGGCGATCCAGTACCCAACTAGTCTGAGACATGACCAGAACATGTGAGTGTGGTTGGTCGGGACTCCCTGGTACCATTCGCATTTGACCCCCAGCTTCAGGAAGAGCCCATGTTTTTGTCAAGTGTACCTTGTGTACCAACTTTAGTTGCATTAGGATCAGCCCTGGGCATTTGGAGGTGAAGTTTTCCCTGTGCAGTGCTTTATCCAGACATATCCCCTTACTTCCGTGCCTAGTTCTTCCACCCATTTTTCACTGTCTCATCCAGTGGTGACCTTGTTTATGTCAGTAGCCGTCAGCACAGTTACCTTCCCCTAGTTTGCCTGTGGTTAGGAGTCTGTCCAGTAGGGAATGTACTGGTCGTTGGGGAAAGTTTGTTGTTTCCTTGCAGAGGAAGTTCTTCAGTTCCATGTATCACAACTCATTCCATTTTGGGAGCTGTAGCTTGTCCATCTGTGCTCTCTGTTTCCTCTCTGGATGCCTCTGTAACAGTTCAGTAATTTGAGGGCGATGGTCAGTGGCTCAAATAGCAGCGGGGATAAGGGGCAACCCTGCCTCATGCCTTAATGTAGTCAAAAGTACCCTAGTGGTGTTCGTCCGTATGCTTGCCATGGGAGCATTCTACATTAGCTTCAGCCATGAGACGAATCCTGGCCCGTTCCAAACCTTTCAAGTACCTCCATTCAACTCTGTCGAAGGCCTTCTCTGTGTCAAGGGAGGCGATTACTTCTGGTGTCTCTTCCCTGGGTGGAGTCACAATCACATTCAGCAGGTGTCTGATGTTCGCCGTTAGTTGCCTGCCCTTGACAAGACCTATCTGGCACGCAACTCTCTAGTCGCCATGCCAGGGCCTTCGCCAGGACTTTGGCAGTGAGATGGGTCTGTATGACCTGCACTCCGTCGGGTCTTTGTCCTTATTAGGGATCAGTGATATCGTATCCTGAGCATGGGTGGCAGGGTCCCTCTCGATAGTGTGTCATTGAACATCACCCACAAGTGAGGGGCCAGTGTTGCCACAAATGATTTATGAAAATGAAAATCGCTTCTTGTCACAAGTAGGCTTCAAATGAAGTTACTGTGAAATGCCCCTAGTCGCCAGATTCCGGCGCCTGTTCGGGGAGGCTGGTACGGGAATTGAACCCGCACTGCTGGCCTTGTTCTGCTTTATAAGCCAGCTATTTAGCCCACAGTGCTAAACCAGCCCCTGCTAAACCAGACCCTTTATAGAAGTTCATCGGGAATCTGTCTGGACCCGGTACCTTCCCCAACTGCATGGAGTCGATGCTCTCCATGACCTCCCCCAGTGCTAGTAGTTCTTCCAGTCCCTGTTTCTATCCTCACGATGACTGGTATGTCCAGTCAGTCGAGGAACTGTTCAGTCTTTGTGAATCAAAATTAATGTATTGCCCAGGTTCCTCCAGGGGTTCTGAGGTATACAGCCCCTGGTGGTAGGTTGCAAATGCTTCATTGATTTTATCCGGGACCGTGGCTAGTCCACCGTTCTTATCTTTTACCTGTGCTATTTCCCTCGTGGCTGCCTGTCTCCTCAGCTGGTGAGCCAGCAGGCGGCTGGCCTTGTTTCCATGTTCATAGAAGGTCTTCCGTTTCTGGCAGAGCTGGTTCACTGCTTTCCCGGTGGAGAGCAGGTGAATCTCCATTTGTAACTTCTTCCTCTTCCCCAGTGGTTCCATGGTCGGGCAGTAGAGTATCACTGGTCCACCTCCAATATGGAGTCGACCAGTTGTTGCAGGCATCCCTCTCCTTTCTGCCCCTAAGTGCCCTTTATGCGATTGTTCCTCCTTATCACTGCTTTCAGTGCCTCCCAAAATGTAGAGGGTGAGACCTCCCCATTCCGGTTTCAGGTAACATACCTGTTGATGGCCTGTGATGTTTTCTCAGTGAGGAGGGCTATGTCCAACCTCCACAGGGGCACTGGGCCCAGTCCGTCTCCAACCTCACATCCGGATAGTGTGGAGCGTGGGTGGAGGTTACTATAGCAGAATATTCCACCCCTACAAAGCACCAATTTCCCTCCTGGAAAGAAGTTGATATGAAAGTATACTTCATGGACTTGGAAAAAGAAGGAGAACTCCATCTCCCTCGGGTGTGTAAGCGCCCATGGGTCCACACACCTCCCCCCCCCCACCTCCCCCCCCCCCCCCCCACCCCCCCCCCCCCCCCCCACCCACCATCTGTTCCATGAAGGCATTCCATTCTCACGCCACACCTGAATGTTTAGTTGATGTGGAGCCATCCGTGGGTCCTGTACGCAGTTGAACTCCACCCCACCCCCCCCACCCATGCTTATTCAGTGGTAGTCTAGGTCAGGGATTTCTGTCATGGTCTTTTTTATATAGTCTGCATCATCCCAGTTGGGGGCTATATATTCACAAGTACCACCAGTGCCTCTTCCAGGACACCACTAACCATGACACATTGTCCCCCGGTCTGTCACCGCCTTCGTCGCTGTAAAGTCCATCCTCTTATTGAGCATCCTTCCTTACCCGCAGTCGGTCCTCCTCCCTCCAGCATGTCTCTTGAAGGAAGATTACATTGGCCTTCAGGCTTTTCAGATGGGCAAAGACGCTGATCTTTTCACTGGGCCGTTAAGTCCTCTGTTGTTCCAGGTGACTATTCTGTCCTCCGCCCCCCCCCCCCCCCCCCCCCCCAGTGCCTCCTGCCGGGTCAGCCATACTCAAGCTGTGGATCTGCTCCAGGGCTTCCCGTTGTCCTTGGCCCATCCAAGATGGCCACCATTGGTTTCTTCGTTCCCGTTGTCACCATGTGTGGTCTGTTGCAACCAGCATTCTACCATCTCCCTCCTTACCTATTCCCCAGTCCTCCCCGCCCCAATATCCCACTACCCTCACCTACTTCCCTTCCCCATGTCCCTGTGGACATCTCTTCCCCATCGCTCCCTCCCTTACTCTCTATCCCCCCTTCCTCCTGCCCTGCTTTTTTACCCCTTCTGCCAGGCACTCCCTCTGACTCGGGAGCTGTGCCGTGGCCCTCCCTCTCCTCTTAACTCTGTGTGCTTGCATGTTCGCTCGGCCGGGGCCTCCCCTCCAGGGAACGTTTCCGCCTATATTTGGCCCATTATGTTCCTCTACCCCTCTCCTCCCACAACTCCTTCCCACTTCCATGTCTCTTTGTCCTACTCCCTCTCTCCTGGGAGGCACAGATGATCATTCCAATGAGTGCCCTGGACGTGTGAGTAAAGATAGATTAGGCATGGAAGTACAAACAACATATTTTGTGGTGCATTCCTGCTGTTCTCCCAGCCTGTTTTTCTCGACAAATTCCTCTGCTTCACTTGGTGTATTGAAGTAAAACTCCATGTTGTTGAATTTTACTCAGAGTTTTACCGGATAAGGTATCCCAAACCGTATTTTGATTTTGAACAGGGCTGCCTTGGCTCCGTTGAACTCGGCCCAGCGCTTGGCTATGTTGGCCCAAATGTCCTGGTATATACAGATCGCATGGCCTTCTTATTTGAAGGACCTTGCTCCTCGCCAGTTTAAGATCCACTGCTCCTTGTCCTGGTATCTGTGGAGCTTTGCGATGATTGCTCTTGGTGGTGCCCTGATTTTGGTGTTTGCCTGAGTGTTCTGTAGACTCTTTCCACTTCTGGGATTTGGGGAATCTCCCCACCCCTGACAAATTTCACCAGGATTTGCGCTACATGGCCTGTTGGGTCCCTGCCCTCTGTGCCTTCAGATGGCGCAGTCTATTCTCCTGGTCCTTGACCTTCCACTTGAGCTCTCCCTGCCACCTCCGTTTCCTGTGTGGTGATCCGCTTGTTTCCAGTTCTTGCACCGTCTCTTCCTGGGTTACCAACCGTCTTTTCCCGGGCCGCTTTCAAGGGGGCCAGGCGATTGCTATGGCCGCATTCATGGCTTACATGAGGTCCTCTTTGATGGACTCCCTCAGCTTTTGGTGATGCTGTGCCAGGGGCTCCATCCATTAACCCTTCAGTGGCTGGGTTGGTGCTGGTCGTCGCTTTGGCGGTCCCTCCCAGTCCACCATGCTTCGTTCAGCTTCAGTCCTTGTGTCCGCCGTTTGCACCCTTCTCTCCTGGCTTCTACCACCTTTTCTGTTTCTTAGGAGATTTAAGGTATTTTCTTCATTGGTGGTTGTTTGCTTTGCTGCAGGTGAGGGTAGTGTTTTTTTTGTTGGCTTAGTGGTCGCTCTTTAGGTCTAGAGGAGAGCTACTTTTCATGTTCAACACATCACCACAACCACCCAGAAGTCCTCTAACTGCTTTCATGCTTTTCCCTTAGGGTCTATATATGTCCAGCATTCACCCTGCCCAGACCCATAACACTGCACTTTTCCAAGTTATAAACCATTGGCCAGCCATAAAGCCAATGCATCAAGATAAGTCTGAAACAGTCAGGCATTGTCTACAGTCCTGGGATTTGTCAAAATCTTAGAATTATCAACAAACTTGCAGACCATGCTCCCAATGCCCACATCTAGAACATTAATAACAATAGTAGGGTCACACATACTTAAATTAAAGCAGTGATTCCCCAGCTGCATTGCATCCGGCGCCGATCCCGGTCTGCTGGGAGAATAGCAGGAAAGACCCTAATCCGACTCTGTGCCAAGCGCTGAGCAGAGCGCGATGCTCCCAGCCTGCTGCAGGTGAAGATATTTGGTTCATGTCATTGCTGGGCACCCCACTCTCCCATGGCAATCCACCCCTACAGCGGGTCCCCCACCCCTGCCGAGCACTGTGGTGGCAATCTCAGCACCCCTGGTCTTGTTGCCTGTGGGAAAAGATGGCTACTCACCTCCTTGGCCCCACCACAAAAATCCTCCCGCTAGTTTCACGTTTTTCAAAAGGAGTACTAATCGGCGCCAGCGTGAGCACTTGCTGGGGAGGCCGCTGGATATGGGGTGGCTCTCGTTAATTGTATGGAAATGGGGCTTAAGTGGTGATAATTGGTTTCTCGCCACGCTACGGCGAGATCCCAATTTCACCTACGGGAGTGGGCTGGTTGCATCGCAAACTGTTTGCCGCCTGGTGCGGTTTCCATTTTTTGCCTTTCCTACTATTCACCAGCCTTGTTTCACTGTAAAGAAGCCAGAGAATCATGCCCAAAGTCATTTTTTAGGACAATTCTTCCCTAAATCTATTACAGAATCATAGAATCACTGTGCCGAAGGAAGCCATTTGGCCCCTCGAGGCTGCATCGACAGCGTGAAAGAGCACTCTGCCTGGGCCCATTCTCCCACCCTATCCCCGTTACTCAATAACCCAACCATAACCTTTTTTTTGGACACTGCGGGGCAGCACGGTAGCATTGGGGGCAGCACGGTAGCATTGTGGATAGCACAATTGCTTCACAGCTCCAGGGTCCCAGGTTCGATTCCGGCTTGGATCACTGTCTGTGCGGAGTCTGCATGTCCTCCCCCGTGTCTGCGTGGGTTTCCTCCGGGTGCTCCGGTTTCCTCCCACAGTCCAAAGATGTGCAGGTTAGGTGGATTGGCCATGATAAATTGCCCTTAGTGTCCAAAATTACCCTTAGTGTTGCGTGGGGTTACTGGGTTATGGGGATAGGGTGGAGGTGTTGACCTTGGGTAGGGTGCTCTTTCCAAGAGCCGGTGCAGACTCGATGGGCTGAATGGCATCCTTCTGCACTGTAAATTCTATGATAAATTTAGCATGGCCAATCCACCTAACCTGCACATTTTGTGGACTGCAGGAGGAAACCGGAGCACCTGGAGGAAGCACACGTAGACAAGGGGAGAGCGTACAAATTCCACAGTCACCGATGGTCGGAATTGCACCTGGCCCCTCGCGTTTTGAGGCTGCAGTGCTAACCACTGTGCTACCATGCGCCCCCATGTTTAATAACATGGCTGTTGCACATTAAATATGTTTGTTGATACCATTGCAAATTATTCAGACTAAGCTGCAATCATAAATGAGGCCATTATTGCAGAACATCTCAGTACATTAGTGTCTGTCCTGAAGTTATGAATTTTAAGAACAGTTTTATTGTCTTAAATTGTTCTTTAGCTAACAGATGTTAATGTAGTCAGAAGCCAGTTTTCCCTGAAAAAGCTTCTCTTTGTGGCACATTTCACTCTGCTCCCCACGCCGGGTGGGAGAATCGCGGGAGGGCCAGGCGACTCACGACACGACCCCTGGCACACCCCGCGATTCTCACACCCCCGCTCGGAGGAATCGCCGGTCGCCGTGAAACCCGGATGGGCCGAGCGGCCTGCCGTTTGCGACTGGTTCACAACGGCGGCAACCACACCTGGTCGCTGCCATCGTGAACATGGCACCAAACGCTGGTTTGACGCTTGTGGGGGGCGGAGAGGAGAGTGAGCACCACGACCGTGCTCGGAAGGGGACTGGCCCGCGATCGGTGCCCACCGATCGTCGGGCCGGCGTCTCAAGGGGACGCACTCTTTCCCCTCCGCCGCCCCGCAAGCTCAAGCCGCCACGTCTTGCGGGGCGGTGGAGGGGAAGACGGCAACCGCGCATGCGCGGGTTGGCGCCGGTGCCAGCGACAAGGCCCTGCGGCCGAGAATAACGGAGCGCCGCTCCTAGCCCCCCGGGTGGGGGTGAATAAGGTGAGAGGAACGGCCTCCGAGGTTTCGGAGCGCTGCTCCTTCCTCAGGTGAATGGAGCGGTATGTTCCAGAAACATTTATATAGACAAAGTCAGAGATGCTGGGCAATGCTTGGAATGCGATTATTTGCGGGTAATCAAATCATTACAGATCCAGGGAGAGGGGTAACCCCAGGTTAAAGAGGTGTAAATTGTCTCAAGCCAGGACAGTTGGTAGGATTTCGCAAGCCCAGGCCAGATGGTGGAGGGTGGATGTAATGCGACATGAATCCAAGATCCCGGTTGAGGCCGCACTCATGCGTGCGGAACTTAGCTACAAGTTTCTTCAGGACACGCGACAACGCAGAATTGCCGAGCAAAAACATATAGCTAAGTTCCGCACGCATGATTTCCCCACAGGTTACTGTGGCCAATTGGATTAGTCAGAAATAGAACCTGAACCTATCTCTCCTGCATGGTTTAACGTTTCATTGTGCAGTTGTATGTAGGCTATTGGTGGCTTTCCAGAGCTATTTACATGTGTTCTTTAAAGCATAATACATCATGATTTGTGATTCATAGAAATGAAGACTTTATAATACAGAATTCCTCAATCTGCTGCTCCCAGCAGTGTAATCTTTGGTCAAGGATCCTTAATGTTTTATATTACTGATCCCACAGTCCTTCGCAGTGCTGCACTTTTATATTTTTCACATATTTTTCACATGTGCAGAAATGGTGGTGAAGAAATACCTCAGTAAACTGAAGCAAAACCTCTTGAGGTCTGCAAGCTGCAGTGATGGAGACCATTCCACAACTACACCAATCATGCATCTTCTTTTGCCAAGAACTTCCTTAAAAAAAACACTCTGCTCTGTCAGTGTACAGTCTGCATCAAGAAATTATATACAATAAGGATTGGTTGAACCTTCTTAAGATAGGAAACCAACAGTTCCCACTGCAATTCAGAATGCAGACTTGCTGTGACATAACTAATATTTATTAGGTGCAGTTCCACAAAGGGTGACTGGTTCGCTCAACTGTGTTCCATGTAGTTTATATTACTTTGGTTATTACTGGTTGTATCACTCACACCACAATTAGTATACCATTGGAATGTATATCAATTTTCAAATATCAACATGCAGCACGGTATACCAACCCTGCTGTAGATCTTTCATGTAATGTACTTGACTTGCCACAATTGTTGATGGCTTGCAATTTATCCTGCAAGCATTAGCTTCAAATGGATATCATTTCACAATGTTACAAAGGGCTATATTAATACCATCATTATTATTCAATAAAAAACATGAGTGGGATTCATTGTTGCAGAGACTAAGTGCTGATGGCGGGTCTGAATCGGTGAACATCTAGGGCAGCAAAATTGGTGCCAGTCCCGGAGTAATTCAACAACTGTTAAAGGGCTAGCACCGGTGCCATGTGGAACACAAGTGATTCCGATGAAAAATTTGCTGGGGTCGGGATTGACACTCGAGAGGCTGATGGGCTGCAGCCGCATATTAGCACTTTGCTCCGCCCACACACACACATTCCAGCAAACAAGATGGCAGCATCGGTATGGGGGGAGCACGGTAGCGTTGCGGTTAGCACAGTGGTTAGCACAGTTGCTTCACAGTCCCAGGTTCGATTCCCGGCTTGGGTCACTGTCTGTGCGGAGTCTGCACGTTCTCCCCATGTCTGTGTGGGTTTCCCCCGGGTTCTCCGGTTTCCTCCCACAGCCCAAAGATGTGCAGGTTAGGTGGATTGGTCATGATAAATTGCCCTTAGTGTCCAAAAAGGTTAGGTGGGGTTATGGGGATAGGGTGGAGGTGTGGGCTTAGGTAGGGTGTTCTTTCCAAGGTCTGGTGCAGACTGTAAATTCTATGATCTGTGATCTGTGAGCATGGTGAATAGCACACCAGTTTACGGACACCGAGCTGGAGACCTTGCTGGACGCTGCAGAAGAGAGTTTGGCCACCTTGTACCCCAGGGTGGGAAGGAGGCTGCCACCCGCCACCGTACACTGGGCCTGCTCGAAAGTGGCAGAGGTCGTGCGCACCATGGGCCCCACCGCCAGGACTGGACAGTAGCGCAGGAAAAAGCTCTACAATCTCCTCTGGGCGGCCAGGGTGAGTAGGCAGCGCCGTGCACCAACCCCTGTCCCGCACACTCATAGCCCCGCCCACACCCGGAGGGCGACCAGACCCTATCCGCCAGCAGTGAGTGTTGCCCACCCTGCACCGCATTCCAGAAACCATACCAGCTGTCATGGCCAGGTGTCCTGGCCACAAAAGCAACCAGCCATCACCCTTGTGCTGCATGCGTCCGACTGCCTGATACTGTGCACTTTGTCTCCCCTCACGCGCCGCCCCAAAAGAAGTCACCGCACAACTGCCAGGAGAGAAAGGACTGGAGGGGGCCTGCCGGTCCTGCGGTCCCTCATTGCAGTGGAGCAGAAAGCACTGGATCTGGTTGGTGTTACTGTGGCAGGAGTCAGACATCAAATGATGCAGAACACCGGAGTGCATCGTAGAGCGGGTCGTCAACACTCTCCATCCCATGGACCAGACCCACTTTTACTGCCAACCCAGGGTGGCACCCCATAGTGGGGAAGGTAGGAGTCATGGTGTGGGTTGCAAGGGCGGGGAGTGGAGGTGGCACAAGGAGGATGTTAATGGGAGGGGGTGTGTCATAATATACACATTAATATATAATGGTGCAGACACACACTGACTGACACACTTGAAGACCAATCAACACACACGACAGCAGCCAATCACCAATTAGAACACGCTCACTATAAAGCCAGAGGGCACTAGTTTTCCCGCTCATTCGGGATGCAGCCTCTGAGAAGGACAGAGCTCACAGCTTGTAGCACAGATCTTCACCGTGTGCTGATAGTCTAGACTGGTCAGGATAGGCATAGGTCTTCAGTTTAATCGAACATAGTGTCGACCCACAGTGAAAGTATGTTCAACAGTTTCTAGCTTAATAAAATAGTATTGTACTATTTCAAGTGTTGGTAGCCTGTATGTGTTACTGCTAGGGTAAACGCAGTTTCCACAGATCCAGAGTACCCAACACATCAGGGTGGTTGACCGGGTGTGGAGGTGGAATGGGAAGTCTGTGCTGCTGTGAACCTGGATACAATTAGAGCATCCCATGCTTGCCGACCCAGGCGCACGTGTTGTGGGGCCTCTATGCCTGCCCTAGCCCAATGTCCTGCCCATCCTCGCCCTCCCTTGCATCCTCCTCGTCGGACGAGGTCTAATGTTTTTCCTCCTCACCCATACAGCACGTCGCCCCTCTGCTGCGCGATGTAGTGGCGGATGCAGCAGGCAACCGTGATGTGTGAGACTCTCATAGCGCTATACTGTAGGGCCCCTCCAGAGGGGGACAGGCACCTGAACAACATCTTCAGGATGCCGAAGCACCGCTCGATCATGCCCCTGGTTGCGGCATGGCCGTTGTTATAGCGGGACTCCAGGTCAGTCTGTAGCCTCTGGTTAGGTCATCAGCCACGACTGTAGTGGATAACCCCAGTTTCCCAAGAGCCAACACCTCTGGGGCTGCGCCTCGAAGATGTCAGGAACAGTCTTGTGCCAGGATGAAGGCAGCATGCACACTGCGCTGGTATCATTTGCAGAAGTGCATGATGGTCACCAGCTACACGTACATGGAATGGTACGCCTATTGGTTTGTGAAGACTGTCAGGGGCTAGTGCTCATAGGGTCACATGCATCCCATCAATAAGCCCCTGGAATTTGGGCATCTTGGTGATGACGGCGAACCCCACTGCCCAAGCACCAGGTGGGCTCGGTCCACATTGAATTTGATATATTGTGCCGTCTGGGCATACAGGGCATCAGTGATGACGTGGATACACTTGTTCACCAAGGCCTGTGAGATGCCTGACAGGACCCAATTGCCACCTACAAGGACTCAAAAGACATAAAAGCTCAGGGCGACCATCACCTTGATGGCCACTGCGCCATGATTAGGCAGATATATCGCACTGTCCCCCTGCTCAGCCTGTCTTCGTGGCAGGTCCTCAAATGACATGCGCTGCCGATACACACAAGGCCTGATGCGGTGCCTCATTCCCACCTACTCCTCGGCCTGTTGGGTGGCCGGCTCTCCATCCTCATCGACTGCCTTCTGTTCCTCTGAAACAGGCTCCGATGCTGCAGGGTTCTCATCAAGAAGCTCCTACTCGTACAGCCTCAGTGCATCCCCAAGGGCTGTAACAGCCAGGATGAAGGCCACCATTCCTGGTTATATTCCAATAGCCATTGTTTCAATGGGTGAAAGTTAGACATGTAAGCATGGTGCATACCCTCTTGCCCAACCAGGTCCACCGGGTGGCTACACGGCGGCCCCGGTCTGCACTGCAGCACCTCTCCCCACGTGACCCACCCCCCCCCCCCCCCAATCCCCACACCCACACCCGGTTGTTACCCCGGCACTGTGCCCACTGCACCCCTGACAACGTCCGTGCCCAGCCCAGTGGTGTCCTCTGGCCCGTACCTGCTGCCAGGAGTACCATTGGTTGGTGCTATCCATGCCAGCAGTATACTCCATGGCCTCCATCCGGCACCCTCCTGTAGGGGTTACTGTGGGCGTTGGCCTTCAGTGTGCTGCGTGGTGCCCCGCCGGTGGGTGGTGGCCAGTTGGGCGGGAAGGGCTTGGGTTGGTGGTGTGCCGGGGTCGTGGTTGGGGGCATATATGGCTGGTGTCAATCTGCACAACCACGGGCCATGGAGGACGGTCTGTGGGGATGCACAGCAAGATGGCTGCTTTGCAGGCCGTGACTGTTTAGCACAGGGCTAAATCGCTGGCTTTGAAAGCAGACCAAGGCAGGCCAGCAGCACGGTTCGATTCCCATAACAGCCTCCCCGAACGGGCGCCGGAATGTGGCGACTAGGGGTTTTTCACAGTGACTTCATTTGAAGCCTACTCGTGACAATAAAGCGATTTTCATTTCATTTTCATTTCACAACGGTGGTTAGTGACTGGATGCCCCAGTCTTGAGGAGGGGGTGTCACCCCTACTCCATAGCCCATCCCTGGTCACCTCCCACATAACCTCCCCCTCCCCCCCCCCCCCACCACTGCACACCCCCCAAGCCTGGCAGAAGCCCTCCTCCCCCCAGCCAGTGGCAGGACCAGCAGCTCATAGTCGTGACTCTGCATGTCCTACCTCCTCACTCATCAGCCACGACGCCTGATTCACGATTTTTAAAACCACAAGTGAACCTCGCTGTCGGTATTTCCTACCGACAGAGGCAGAGCATTGCGGAGGCTCAGGAGTATACCAGGTCAGGCGCGCTAATGATGTTTACTGCAGGTGCGGAGGAGAATGCATTGACGCTGCTGGCATGGCACCAGATCATGGTATTCTGCCGGGTGCCCGGCACCAGCTACAATTTTGACTCTGGCCAAACGCCTTTCCCGATTCCAGCGTCGGCCAACGGAGAATCCCACCCTGCATTTATCAGCTTACTAACCTCAACAGTAGTTTGCCTAAAATTGAATTTATCATCAATCCAAAGAAGACAATGATTATGGCAGAGATTGTGTTGACTGTATCAAAACGTACAACAGCTCATAGTTCTGGAATCAACTCTGTCAAATAACATGGGTGCGATTTAATGGCCATGCTGTGCCCAAAAAGCAGCGCGCCATGGGATCTACCTGGCTTGCAAAACCTCACGAGATGTAATGGGATCTCGCGAGATGTTGCAATATAAAACATACCCATTGTGGGCTGGATCACTTTTTTGTAAATCTGCATATTAGAGCGAGACAGCTAGCCTCACTTTAATGTGCAGATTCTCGAGTTACCTGAGGCATGGGATCAATCTCCCTTGCCTTGGAGACCTTGGACAAGTGCTGTTCAGTACTGGTCCTCACAAATAGGCACCAGATGGAATAGCACTTGTGGTGGACTCCTAGAGGACTGGAGCTGCCAAGTGCATGCCCTTTCAGCAGGGTACCAAATTGGCATTGCCAAGGTGTGCTGGTGTGATTGAGCTAGGGGTGCTCTATTGGGGTGTTGGGGGGATTCAGGGGTGGCTGGGAACCCTCCCATAATGCATTGTGGCTTGGGAGGTCCAGGGGTTGCTTTGGGGGCATTGGACATTGGGAAACCATTTAAAAATGGCTTCCCGATCTCTCGCTACACTGAGGAACTCTGGCGAGCGAACTCCTCTGCGTTCAAAACAGGGCTATGTGTGGCCTGATGCACTGTCAATTACCACAAAGACGAGAGTAGTGGAATAATCGAGGCTTCATTGAGCAAAGATGTTGTGCCTCCTGTAGCTGGAACCAGAACGGCTGCAGCACCGGCGAGCACACACATTTATACGCCGCCTACTGGGAGGAGACAGCAGGCAGGGATTTACCCATGTACCTCTACTATACGGGCAGTGCCATAATACATGTAATATACTACTAGTGGTGACTACCACATTCACCCCCTGTTAAAAAACAAATGTCCGGGGGGGGTGGTGGTGGAAAACATTACAAGTTAAGTCTGTCGTGGGCCTTGACCCTCCTCTGTGATTGCCTCAGTCCTGGAGGTGATGTGGGCGCTGACTTGGTCACCTGTGACTCCGGGAGTGTGTTGTCCTCGTCTTCATCACCCCTGAATGGAACCAGTGGGAGGACGGATCCTACTGGGGCGAGGGCTGCGGTGAGGCTCACTGGAGGGAGGGTGAGTGATGCCGGGGTGAATGACGCAGCCGGGGGGGGGGGGGGGGGGGGGGTGTCAGGTCGGGGGTCGTGGTGGGGATCCAGCGGGTGCCAGGTCCCGGAGGGAGACTGTGTCGGGGTGAGCCACGTAGGCATACTGTGGGTTCGCATGTAGGAGGTGGACTTTTTCGACCAAGGGGTCCGCTTATGGGTCCGCACATGCTTCCGGAGGAGGACGGGTCCAGGAATTGTCAGCCATGTTGGGAGCGAGACTCCAGAGGTGGACTTCCTGGGGAAGGCAAACACACGTCCTTGAGGGGTCTCGTTAGTCGCAGTGCAGAGTAGCGATCGGATGGAGCGGAGCGCGTCGGGGAGGACCTCCTGCCAGCAGGAGACCGCAGGGCCAGCAGGACGGCCTTCCAGACCATCACGTTCTCCCTCTCCACTCTCTGTTTCCCCGGGAGTTGTAGCTGGTCGTCCTGCTCGAGGCAATGCCTTGCTGAGCAGGAACTGATGCAGCTCATCGCTCATGAAAGAGGATCCCCGATTGCTGCGAATATAGGTGGGGAAACCTGAAGAGTGAGATGCTGTGGAGGGCTTTAATTACCGTGGCAGAAGTCATGTTGGGGCAGGGGATGGCGAAAGGGAACCGGGAATACTCATCAATCACGTTCAGAAAGTACGTGTTGCGGTCGGTGGAGGGGAGGGGCCCTTTCAAGTCCATGCTGAGGCGTTCAAAGGGGCGGGAGGCCTTCACCAGGTTCGCTCTATCTGGTCGGTAGAAGTGCGGCTTGCAGTCTGCGCAGACCTGGGAGTGTCTGGTGATGGTCCTGACCTCCTCAATGGAGTAGGGCAGGTTGCCAGCCTTGATGAAATGGAAGAACCAGGTGACCCCCAGGTGACAGAGGTCGTAGTGGAGAGCCCGGAGTCAGTCCACTTGTGCGCTGGCACATGTACTGCGGGATAGGACATCAGGGGGCTCATTGAGCTTCCCCAGGCGATGCAAGATCTCATAGTTATAGGTGGAGAGCTCGATCCTCCACCTCAAGATCTTGTCATTTTTGATCTTGCCCCGTTGTGTATTATTAAATATAAAGGCAACCGACTGTTGGTCAGTGAGGAGAGTGAATCTCCTGCCGGCCAGGTAATGCCTCCAATGTCGCACAGCTTCCACAATGACTTGGGCCTCCTTTTCGACAGAGGAGTGCCGAATTTCAGAGGCATGGAGGGTGTGGGAAAAGAAGGCCACGGGCCTGCCCGCCTGTTTGAGGGTGGCGGCCAGAGCAGCGTCCGATGCATCGCTCTCCACCTGGAAGGGGAGGGACTCGTCGACTGCGTGCATCGTGGCCTTACCGATGTCGGCCTTGATACGGTTGAAGGCCTGGCGGGCCTCAGCCGTCAGGGGAAAAACTGTGGACAGAATGAGTGGGCAGGCCTTGTCCGCATAATTAGGGACCCACGGGGCATAGTAGCCATGTCAGATAGGCGTGGGAGGGGCCGATTGATGGTCTGACTGTAGTCAATGACCATCCTGTGTTTCTCCCCAGTCTTTACTACTACCACTTGAGCTCTTCAGGGGCTGTTGCTGGCCTCAATGACCCCTTCCCGCAGAAGCCGTTGGACCTCCGAACTGATGAAGGTCCTCTCCTGGGCACTGTACCGTCTGCTCTTACTGGTGACGGGTTTGCAATCCGGGGTGAGGTTCGCAAATAGGGAAGGTTGATCGACCTTAAGGGTCGTGAGGCCGCATACGGTGAGGGGATGTAGGGGTCTGCCGAATTTTAAGGTTAGGCTTTGGAGATGGCCCTGAAAGTCCAGGCCGAGTAACAGGGCAGCGCAGAGGTGGGGGAGGACGTAGAGCCGGAAGTTGCTGAACTCTACGCCTTGGACGGTGAGGGTCACGATGCAGTACCCCCGGATTTCCACGGAATGGGATCCGGAGACCAGGGAGATTTTCTGGATGACGGGGTGTACCAGGAGTGAGCAGCGCCTTACTGTAGTGGGGTGGATGAAGCCTGGAGTCAAAAAGGCAGGTCGTCTCGAGCCCATCGATCTTCACCTTCGTCGTTGCGGTCGCGAGGTTGTGGGGCCGGGACTGATTCAGGGTGATAGAGGCGGGGCTGCGGCAGATGCTGGGAGATCCCGGGCTGGTCAGTGGTGGTGGAGGTAGCAGCAGGCGATGAACGGCCAGACGAGCAGGGGTCCTGAGACGCCGTCCAAAATGGCGGTGAAGATGGCGGCGCCCATGGGCCACACGTGGTTTGCGGAGGGGAAAGTGGCAGCGCCAGTGGGTCGCACGTGGTGGGTGTAGGAACGCCGGGCCTGGAAACAGCGGCGACCAACCGGGCCTGGAAGACAGAAGCGAAGTGTCCCTTCTTCCCACACCCGTTGCAGGTCCGCTCTGCGCTGGGCAGCGCTGCCTGGGGTGTTTGTTTTGCCTGCAAAAATAGCACTTGGGCCCCCGAGGGTTGGCTGGCTGCCGTGCGGTACGGCTCAGGCTTGCGGTGAGCTAGAGTTGGCAGCTGGTGGGGCCCACGATGCCCACGAGGGTGCCGCGCAGTCGTGGACGTAGGACTGGATGTTACAGGAGGCCACTGTTAACGAATTAGCGAGCTGCCTAGTTCCCACAAGATCAAGCGTACCCCCTTCCTGTAGCCGCTGGCGGGCATACGCAAACTTCATGCCCGTGACGTAAGCGTCTCGAATTAAAGGTTTGGTGTGCTGGACTGCCGAAACTGCCTGGCAGTCACAGTTCCTATCTAGGATGTGCAGGGCACACCAGAAATCATCCAGAGACTCCCCTGGGAGTTGCTGTCTTGTGGCCAGGAGGTGCCTGGCGTATACTTGATTGACTGGTCGAACCTAATGTCCCTTCAGGAGCTCCATTGCTTCGGAGTAAGTGGGCACATCCCGGATGAGAAGAAAAATGTCAGGGCTCACCTATGAATAGAGGACTTGGAACTTCTGCGAGTCCAAGGGTTCCTCAGCAGATGTTCAGAGGTAGCTTTCGAAGCAGGCTAGCCAGTGGTCAAAGGTGGACGTAGCATTGGCTGCTTGAGGGCTCAGCTGCAGGCGATCAGGCTTGATGCAGCGATCCATCGTTTAAAAAAAATCTTTGCTCAATAAATTGATGCACTATCAATTACCACAAAGACAAGAATAGTGGAATAATCGAGGCTTTATTGAGCAAAGATGTTGTGCCTCCTGTAACTGGAACCAGAACAGCTGCAGCACCGGCGAGCACACACATTTATATGCCACCTACTGGGAGGAGCCAGCAGGCAGGGATTTACCCATGTACCTCTACTATATGGGCAGTGCCGTAATATATGTAATATACTACTAGTGGTGACTACCACACGGCCTCAGCCGCGTGTTCCTCGGTGAGGCCTCTTATCAAATGCATGTTGCCCCAAGAAACACACGGCTAAATGTGCACGCTCTGGGACTTTGTTCTCATTTAGTTAAATCGTGTTCCATATTAAAACAGCAAGAGGAGAGCCGGGAGTTTCAGTGTTTAAAACAGCAAGAGGAGGATGGAGGTGGCGTCCTGTGTGGGCACGACTTTGGAGGCACTGGTGACGGCCCCGCTCCCACTCCCCCTGGCAAGGTATTCCACGAGTCCAGTAGTGGTGGCTTACCTCAAGATTTGGGGCCAGTGGAGGCGGCATAGGGGGGTCTAGGACAACTCATCGCGGCCGACTCATCGCGGCCGACTCATCGCCGCTGACTCAGCGCCAGCCCAACTCATCGCCAGCCCAACTCATCGCCAGCCCAACTCATCGCCAGCCCAACTCATCGCCAGCCCACAATAATAATAAAAACAAATACATAACAAGTAATTACCGACTAACTAGATCCACAAATTACTCAATTACCAACGCAACGCCTCTTCATACATAACAAGTAATTACCGACTAACTAGATCCACAAGTTACTCAATTACCAACACACCTATTTGTCAACAAATAAATCTGCTCCTCCACATAACAAGTAATAACCGAACTAGATCCACAAATGACCTTCAGGACAGGAACTTCAATTTTATTTCTTCCAATTTTAAACCCTTTACTTCAATTTTAATTCTTCCAATTTTAAACCCTTTACTTCAATTTTAATTCTTCCAATTTTAAACCCTTTACAATGGAGCAAATTTTAAGTCAGCGAGGCAAAGAGAAGTTTTCTCATAATGGATATTTGTTCATTTTTGATAAATTCAGTAAAACCGAAGGCGATTTGATGTTTTGGCGATGTGAACAGCTCAGCAGATGCAAAGCAAGAATTCACACAAGATTTGTAAACGTTGTGAAATTCATAAATACTCACACCCATGACTCTTCACCAATATGAATAGAAGTGGCAAGGATGACTACAAAAATTAAAACCCGAGCCGAGGAGACAATGGAAAACCCAAGTGTATTGATTAATGAAGTTTTGGCGAATGTTTCCCAAGCGGAACAAGGATCACTACCGTGTGCGTCTGCTCTGAAGAAAACAATTCGATGGAAACGGAATCAAATTAGCGTCCTTCTGCCAGACCCAATTGACCTTCATCAGTTAGCAATCCCTGATGAATATGCGACCTACGAAATGGAGCCAAACCAGAAAGATTTTTCACTAAAAGACAGTGGTCCCGGAGAAGACAGAATCTTGCTGTTTGGAAGGAGAAGTTGGTTGCAACAGTTGGCTTCATCAGAAGTTTGGTATGTAGATGGAACCTTTAAGATAGCTCCGAAGTTATTTTCTCAGGTTTATATTGTACTGGCTCAAAAATTCGGAGGTGTCATCCCAGTACTTTAAGCTCTTTTACCTAACAAGCAAAAAGTTACATATTCAAGGTTATTTGAAATGATAAAAGAAATTGAGCCCACCGTAAACCCGAAATCAATTGTATGTGATTTTGAACTCGCGGCATTTAGTGCAATCAAAGAAATATTTCCAAACGTAGAATTAAAAGGGTGCTTCTTTCACCTTAGTCAAAATATGCAGAAGCACATTGCAGCTTCGGGTCTAACTTCTCATTATAATAACGACAACAAGTTTTCGTTACAAGTCAAGATGATACTGGCTCTTGCATTTGTCCCTGTTGAACATATAGATTCTTATATTGATGCCTTAGTTGACGAATTATCTACAGAGCATTTGCCAATCCTGAATTGGCTCGAAAACAATTATATAGGTCGGTTAAACAGATGCGGAAATAGCAGACGTGCCCCACTCTTCCCAATGGAAATGTGGAATTTGTATGTTCAAACTTTAAATCATGAAGACAAAACCAACAACCACGCAGAAGCAGCAAACAGAAGACTACAAATGGAATTAGGGATGGAACATCCTACAATATGGAAATTCATTAATGCACTCAGAAAAGTTCAAAAAGGACGAGACTGTTATTTGGCTTATAGCTGGCAGTGCACCACCAGCAAAATTAAAAAGATACCTAGATACTGATAACCGCATTCTTAGGATAGTCCAAAATTTTAATGAAAGGATTCCTATTGAATATTTACGCGGTATTTCTCATAACATAAAATAAGTCTTTTCACCTCCATTAATTTTTATTGAGCACACCATGAATTTCAATTTTTAGTTGGGCTGGCGATGAGTTGGGCTGGCGATGAGTTAGGCTGGCGATGAGTTGGGCTGGCATCAGTCGGCGGCGATGAGTCGGCGGCGATGAGTCGGCGGCAATGAGTTGTCCCATTCCCGCATAGGGGGGAGGTGAAGGCCTCAATCTGGACCCTGATACGGGGCAACCATCGGTTTGCACCAGGGAGAATAGATGGTGGGTTTTTGAGTTGGCATAGGGCAGGCATCAGGCGGCTGGGGGACCTCTTCCTCGATGGGAAGTTTGCGACTTTAGAGGAGTTGGAGGGGAAGTGGGATCTTCCCCTCGGGAATAATTTCAGGTATATGCAGATTAGGGCGTTTGTTAGGTGGCAGGTGGCCGAGTTTCCGCTACTGCCGCCAAGGGGGGTGCAGGATAGGGTGCTCTCGGGGACATGGGTCGGTGAGGGTGGGATCTCGGCAATTTATCAGGTGATGCAGGATGGGGAGGAGACCTCGGTGGAGGAGCGGAAAGTGAAGTGGGAGGAGGAGCTGGGGGAGGAGATCGACGAGGGGATGTGGGCAGACGTCCTGGGGAGGGTGAATTTGTCCTCTTCTTGTGCTCAGCTCAGCTTAATTCAGCTGGTTGGAACCGGGCTGGGGGCTCGCTATTTTTGGGGTGGCATCGGAGCCGGGAGTGCAGGAGGCGAGAGAGGCTGGTATTCTGGCACCCGAGCCCGGAATCCTGGATCAGTGACATGGCTGGGTTAATTAAACTGGAGAGGGTCAAGTTTGCCCTGAGGGGGTCGGTACAAGGGTTCTTTAGGCAGTGGCAGCCTTTTATGATTTCCTGGCAGAGTGTTAGAGGGTGGTCAATATCAGCAGCAACCCGGAGGGGGTGAGGGGGTGGGGGGGGGGGAGAGGAGGGGGGGGCGGGCTATCAGTCTGTTAAGGGGGTTTGTTTTGTAACTATGTGTTTGTTACTTTTTTTTTCTTTCTTTTTCTGTTGTTAATCTATTGCTTTGTATGGGGGGCAAGGGGCTTTTGTTTCTGTTTTTTCTACGCCTTGTTTATTTTATTGTTGGGAGAAAATTTGTTGTTGAAAAATTTGAATAAAAATCATTTAAAAAAAAAACAGTGAGAGGCGAACTGGGAGTTTCAGTGTTCAAAACAGCGAGAGGAGAGTCGGGAGCTGAGAGGAGCAGACCTGCGCGGGACACTGCGCTGCGGGTAGGACAGCTGCTTGTCTGTTTATTTCAAATTGAAAAAATCCCGGTAAAGTGATGTCACGGGAGACTGTGACCTGATTGGCTGAAAGGCAGAGTGGGCTAAATTTGAATATTTGTGGAGTTACTAGTTTTAATTTGATTTGAATTACTATTTTTAAAATTTGACTTAAATTACCATTTTAAAGTTGATTTAAATTACCATTTTAAAGTTGATTTCAATTACTTTTAAATCTCACTTAAATAACTATTTTGGGTTGATTTAAATTACTGTTTTTAAGTTGATTTAAATAACTTCTTTAATTTTAATTCAATAACTTTTTAATTTCAATTAAATAACTATTTAATTTGTTGTCAGATCAAGCAAGATAAATACTCAGGGATAAAGCTAATCAAATAGTATACAAGAGATTGGATATAATCCGACACAAAAACATCTTTCTAAAGTTTAATTTCAAAAGTTTAATTTAAAGGAATAGATCATGGCAGGACAGCTCCAAGGCGTGGTCTACTCCTCTTGCTCCAGGTGGCAGGCTGGGGACAGTTCCAGTCCCCAGGGTCAGCATGTGTGCAGGCAGTATCTCTAGTTACAGCTCCTGGAAGCTCGAGTTTCAGAGCTGGAGCGGTGGCTGGAGACACTGTGGAGCGTCCGTGAGTTGGAGAGCATCGTGGATAGCACGTATAGAGAGATGGGCACACCACAGGCTCAGGCTCCGCAGGCAGGAAGGGAATGGGTGACCACCAGACAGAGCAAGAGAGCGAGGCAGGTAGTGCAGGAATCTCCTGTGGCCATTCCCCTGCAGAACAGATATACTGCTTTGGATACTGTTGAGGGGAATGGCCTCTCAGGGGGAAACAGCAACAGCCAAACCTGTGGCACCAAGGTTGGTTCTGCTGCAGAGGTGGTAATTGTGACAATGCAATAGTTATAGGGGATTCAATTGTAAGGGGAATATTTAGTCGTTTCTGTGGCCGCAAACAAGACTCCAGGATGCTATGTTGCCTCCCTGGTGCTCGGGTCAAGGATGTCTCAGAGTGGGTACAGGACATTCTGGAGGGGGAAGGTGAACAGCCAGTGGTCATGGTACACATCGGTACAAACAACATTGGTACAAACGATCTCAGGATTACTACCGGTGCCACGTGCTAGTCAGAATAGAAATGACTGGATACATATGATGAATACGTGGCTGAAGGGATGGTGTCACGGGGAGGGTTTCAGATTCCTGGGGCATTGGGACCGGTTCTGGGGAGGTGGGACCTGTACAAACTGGACGGGTTACACCTGGGCAGGTCTGGAACTGATGTCCTTGGGGGACTGTTTGCTAGAGCGGTTGGGGAGTGTTTAAACTAATGTGGAAGGGGGATGGGAACTGATGCTGGAAGTCGGAAGGTAGTAAAATGGAGACAGAAACAAAAGGCAGTAAGGGGAAAAGTGTAAAGCAGAGAAGCCACAATCAAAATCAAAAAGGGCGACAGTATAAGGTACAGTGACTGAGGGGAGCTCAGTGAATAGGCCCAGTAATACTAAAAGGAATAAAACGGGAAGTAAAATCATAAATGGAAAGCGACGCGGCAGGTTGTTACATGAAGATATGGATTCAATGACAAAGAAAATTAGGAGAAAAGTTAAGAGGAAAAATAACTTAGGAGAGGTTACTGATCAAGGTGTTAAGATTCAAAACAGAGGTATAAAAGCCAACATACGTGTACTTTACCTGAATGCTTGTAGTATTCGGAATAAGGTAAATGAGCTGATGGCGCAAATCATCGTGAATTACTATGATTTAGTGGCCATTACTGAAACATGGTTAAAGGATGTCCACGACTGGGAGTTAAATATCCAAGGGTATCAAACTATTCGGAAGGACAGAGTGGATGGTAAGGGAGGTGGTGTAGCTCTGTTATTTAATGATGACATCCGGGCAATAGTAAGGGATGGCATCGGTGCTATGGAGGATAAGTTTGAATCCATTTGGGTGGAAATCAGGAATAGTAAGGCGAAAAAGTCACTGATAGGAGTAGTCTATAGGCCACCAAATAGTAACATTATTGTGGGGCAGGCAATAAACAAAGAAATAACGGATGCATGTAGAAATGGTACAGCAGTTATCATGGGGGATTTTAATCTACATGCCGGTTGGTTTAACCAGGTCAGTCAAGGCAGCCTTCAGGAGGAGTTTATAGAATGTATCCACGATAGTTTCCTAGAACAGTATGTAATGGAACCAACGAGGGAACAAGCGGTCCTAGATCTTGTCCTGTGTAATGAGACAGGATTGATTCATGGAGATTACCATGGGATGAGAGAAGAGCTAGCTAAGGTAGACTGGGAGCAAAGACTTTATGGTGAAACAGTTGAGGAACAGTGGAGAACCTTCCCAGCGATTTTTCACGTTGCTCAGCAAAGGTTTATACCAACAAAAAGGAAGGGCGGTAGAAAGAGGAAAAATCGACCATGGAAATCTAAGGAAATAAGGGAAAGTGGCATACAAAGTGGCAAAGATTAGTGGGAGACTAGAGGACTGGGAAATATTTAGGGGGCAACAGAAAGCGACTAAAAAGCTATAAAGAAGAGTAAGATAAATTATGAGAGTAAACTTGCTCAGAATATAAAAAAAGATAGTAAAAGTTTCTACAAATATATAAAACAAGAAAGAGTGGCTAAGGTAAATAGTGGTCCTTTAGAGGATGAGAAGGGAGATTTAATAATGGGAAATGAGGAAATGGCCGAGGAACTGAACAGGTTTTTTGGGTCGGTCTTCACAGTGGAAGACACAAATAACATGCCAGTGACTGATGGAAATGAGGTTATGACAGGTGAGGACTTTGAGATGATTGTTATCACAAAGGAGGTAGTGATGGGCAAGCTAATGGGGCTAAAGGTAGACAAGTCTCCAGGCCGTGATAGAATGCATCCCAGAGTGCTAAAAGAGATGGCTAGGGAAATTGCAAATACACTAGTGATAATTTATCAAAATTCACTAGACTCTGGGGTGGTCCTGGCGGATTAGAAATTAGCAAACGTGGCACCACTGTTTAAAAAAGGAGGTAGGCAGAAAGCAGGTAATTATAGGCCAGTTAGCTTAACTTTGATAGTAGGGAAGATGCTGGAATCTATCATCAAGGAAGAAATAGCAAAGCATCTGGATGGAAATTGTCCCATTGGGCAGATGCAGCATGGGCCCTTAAAGGGCAGGTCGTGCCGAACTAATTTAGTGGAATTTTTTGAGGACATTACCAGTGTGGTAGATAACGGGGAGACAATGGATGTGGTATATCTGGATTTCCAGAAAACTTTTGACAAGGTGCCACACAAAAGGTTGCTGCATAAGATAAAGATGCATGGCATTAAGGGTTAAATAGTAGCATGGATAGAGGATTGGTTAATTAAAGAAAGCAAAGAGTGGGGATTAATGGGTGTTTCTCTGGTTGGCAATCAGTAGCTAATGGTGTCCCTCAGGGTCAGTGTTGGGCCCACAATTGTTCCCAATTTACATTGATGATTTGGAGTTGGGGACCAAGTGCAATGTGTCCAAGTTTGCAGACGACACAAAGATGAGTGGTAAAGCAAAAAGGGCAGAGGATACCGGAAGTCTGCAGAGGGATTTGGATAGGTTAAGTGAATGGGCTAAGATCTGGCAGATGGAATACAATGTTGACAAATGTGAGGTTATCCATTTTGGTAGGAATAACATCAAAAGGGATTATTATTTAAATTATAAAATATTAAAACATGCTGCTGCGCAGAGAGGTGTGCTAATGCATGAGTCGCAAAAAGTTGGTTTACAGGTGCAACAGGTGAGTAAGAAGATAATGGAGTTTTGTCCTTCATTGCTAGAGGGATGGAGTTTAAGACTAGGGAGGTTATGCTGCTATTGTATAAGGTGTTAGTGGACACCTGGAGTATTGTGTTCAGTTTTGGTCTCCTTACCTGAGAAAGAACGTACTGGCACTGGAGAGTATGCAGAGGAGATTCACTAGGTTAATCCCAGAGCTGAAGGGGTTGGATTACGAGGAGAGGTTGATTAGACTGGGACTGTACTCGTTGGAATTTAGAAGGATGGGGGGGGGGGGGGGGAATCTTATAGAAACAAATGCAATTATGAAGGGAATAGATAGGATAGATGCGGGCAGGTTGTTTTCACTGGCAGGTGAAAGCAGAACTAGGGGGCATAGCCTCAAAATAAGGGGAAGTAGATTTAGGACTGAGTTTAGGAGGAACTTCTTCACCCAAAGGGTTGTGGAATTCCTTGCCCAGTGAAGCAGTTGAGGCTGCTTCATTAAATGTTTTTAAGATAAAGATAGATAGTTTTTTGAAGAATAAAGGAATAAAGGGTTATGGTGTTCGGGCCGGAAAGTGGAGCTGAGACCACAAAAGATCAGCCATGATCTCATTGAATGGTGGAGCAGACTCGAGGGGCCAGATGGCCTACTCCTGCTCCTAGTTCTTATGTTCTTATATCTCTCAATCACAGGGAAATTCTCACGTTGAAAAGGGAGCAACCACTCAGCCAATTGATTGTAGAGGTGTCAGATTATAGACGATTGATTTTGAACACTACGACTTGAGTTTACGAAAAGGATATTCTGATCATACTTGTGTACGACTGTGAATCTGAATCAACCATAGGACACATAACAGAAGACTAAAACTCTTTTCTCTCTCTGCTATGTTCTAAATATCAAGTGGAAATAAATGTTCCTGGCACCAAAGTACTTGAGCAAGCAAGTTTGCCAATTCTGTGAATGTTTCTCAAACACAGATGCCTCTGGTGACTCGAACATATATATCCGAATGGAAGGTGCATGCATTACAAAGGAGCTGCTGTGCAGAGACTTTACAAATGCATCAAGGCTGCAGGGCCAAATTAGGCTCAGCTTTTGTGGTACTTGAAAACAGGGACAATAGACTAATAAGGAAAGCGCAACAGCCTACAAGGATTAAAACTCATCCTATGATTTTAGTCTGCACCATCAGTGGCAAGGACTGTCATTCAACAATTCAACTTGGCCTTCACATTGTTGCAAAATGGCAAAGGAACTGAACTAGTATAGGAATTCTTGCAAAGACACCCACAAGACAGACACTAAGATATTGTACAATCATGTTGTACATGATTGTTGTTTATCTAATTGCATGTGTTATTAAATTAAGATGTTTTGTGAAGGTTTTTGCGGGTGTTTTTTATGGTTGAATGTTGACTGAGGAAACATGATGGCGAGTATAAAAGGGATTTCACAGCGACGAATGGTGGCAAATGTGATGCGTAAGTTACTGAAATGAAAGCAAAGGCTCATAAAATGCTCGCGTACAGTCTGCCCACTTACAAGAGGGTCCAGGGTACCACCTCCCCTCCATCTCCTATGGCTCCTCTCTTCCTCCATGCAGAGCTTTCCCTCTCTCTTTCCAAATTCCTGGTCATGTTGAGGAACAGGAGGTAATGCAACTGTACTTGTACCTGAGTAAGGTAATCCTGACTCCTACAACCATATGATTGGATGGCATGTTGGCACAATGGTTAGCGCTGCTGCCTCACAGCGCCAGGGACCTAGGTTCAATTCTGGCTTTAGGTGACTGTCTGTGAGGAGTCTGCACGTTCTCCCCTTGTCTGCGTGGGTTTCCACCGGGTGCTCCGGTTTCCTTCCACAGTCCAAAACGCGGAGATGAGAGTGTAATTGAACAGATCACTGTAGAAATAAGGTGATGAGTAGAGGGCCAAAGGCTAGTGAGGTGGATATTTGAAAATACCTTTTTTAATTGCATTGAGGGAGAGGTACTTTAAGAAGGAAGTGGGTTGTAAAGGGAAAGGGGATGTGGGTGTAGAGGGTAACACAGGAAATACACAGAGATGGTCCTAATTGTGATCAGAATGGTGGGAATAAGGGAGAACTTTGACATGATAAATTCATGATGATGGCCATAAATATGTGTCAAAGAGTTTATCTTGAGGCAAATCTTAATGGAGAACAAGAAGGCTGTGAAATCAGAACTAGAATTGAAATCATTGAGGATCACTTACTCGGTACAGAGACTGAGGGAAGAAAGTACTGAAGATATGACAGTGAGAATCTTGACATGAGAATTTTAAAAGAAAGCCAAGAGAGGTGCAACGAGGGGAGCTCAAATGAGGAGGGAGACAGAGGAGCAGGGAAAGAAAATGATCAGGGGAATGTAATGGGTTCATTTCTAACTTCATTTTTGTTATCCTCCTTAATTCATCTGAATTAGATAGTCAACATCTTTTGCCAAAGGTAGAGGAGTCTAGAACTAGAGGTTTAAGATGAGAGGGGAGTGATGTAAAAGAGACCAGAGGGGAAATTTCTTCACACAGAGGGTGGTGAGCATCTGGAATGAGCTGCCAGAGGCAGTGGTAGAGGCGGGAACAATTTTTTCCTTTAAAAAAAGTTAGACAGTTAGGCAGGGTGGGTATAGAGGGATATGAGCCAAATGCGGGCAAGTGGGACTAGCTTAGTGATAGAAACTGGGCGACATGAACAAGGTGGGCCAAAGAGCCTGTTTCCATGCTGTAAACATCTATGACTATTACTCTATGAATCTGGGCGGCACGGTGGCACAGTGGTTAGCACTGCTGACTCACAGCTCCAGGGACACGGATTGAATTCCAGCCTCGGGTGACTGCCTGTGTGGAGTTTGCACTTTCTCCCCGTGAAGACGTGGGTTTCCTCCGGGTGCTCCGGTTTCCTTCCATTAGGGTATTGGTGAACTAACAATCCAGGAAATTGCAGTAGGTGGGAAAGCTGATTGGATCTTAGGATGTTTCCAGAAGGATAGCGCACAAAGGTGTTAATGTGTCTGTACAAGGCACTGGTATTTCCATCTGGTATTAGCCAAAATCCTGGTAACCATATTACAGCAAAGCATTGGAAACAGTTCAGAAAAAAGAGAACCAAATTGATAATTAGCTTAAGGATCTGAGTTCTGAAAAAGGTTGGAAAGCCTTAGATTGTTTATTTTGAAGGCAAATAGGCGCAGTAGAGACATTTTAAAAGTATTTAAGACCCGAAAGAGAATAGTAAATTACAAACTACAATAGCAGGAACAGAGGTTGAAAACTTAGAGGAGGGAAAGAAACAAGTAATATGGGGGGAGAGTGTAACAAAGAATTAGATAGATATTTGAGTGGTATTCATTTTGGAATCAGCCAGATAGATTTGTGGTCTTTTCCTATTTTATAGTTTTATATTTCTGTAATCTCTCTTGGTGTTTTCTGGATGGAGCGATGGACAGCCTATATTTGATTCCTGACAATCCCATGGGTTCTCTAGTAATCTTGGGAAGTTGTAGTGTTTGTGCAGATTGCCTGGAGGGTAGGACACAATTCATGATGGCCTTGTGGATATAAATCCCTAATGGCTGCAAAGTAGTCATGTGTCCTATTGACACAAACAAGAAGATGGATTGTTTTCCCTAACAGTCCTTAAAGGTGTGTTTGTTAGCCTGGGTTGTTACTTTGGCTTCATAGGCAAACAAAGCTAAGACATTAAAAGTTCATAGCCTATTAAAAAAATGTTTCAAATACCAGACCAGTACAGAGTCTACATCCTGGTTATGTGTCTTGTTAGATGGCATTTCCGAAATGCAGGTCTTCCAATAACGATTCAAACTGTCAGGTTCACAGAATTTAAAACAGAAATACTAACCTTGAAGTAGAAGTGTATCATTTGTCGGATTTGGTGTGACTGAAAGGCTCAATGATTTTTTTTTGTTTAATTGTACTATCATAATTAATTGTATTATCATAAAATCTTAGCAAGAAAGAACTGCCATAATATGTGGTTTATTGATAATACACAATAAGTAAATTGCCAAAATGCTAATTGTAAATTATTTTAATTTTACAACGTATAGTCTTCAAGGCTGAATACTATCTAACACATGGTAATCAGTCAAACATTCTGATCTCCTTCCAAACCACAGCAGGAAGGTAATTATTAATCGTTTTATTCTAAGTGAGAGCTATTGTGGTTTAGACGGGAAGAGGAATTAACCCTGGGTATATTTCTACTGGTAATTAGGTACCTCATTACATATATAAATGGGCAGCATATGACTCTTTAACTCTGCTTCCTTTTATTTCATAAATAATTCAAACTAAGTGATAAAGTGAAGGAATCCAATGACGGAGTAAAACTAAAATAAATACATGCTGCTGATATAACGATTACCATTAGATTATGTCAATTCTACTTGCAAAATAAAGTTGTTTGAAAACACAGTTAACTGAGGCTTTAGCTCAGTTATGAGTCATTTGCATGTGTAGCCTTGTATGCCTATGAAACGAAAGTCTAACATAATTAAACTTAAAGTGTTATATGTGTCCTTTAAACAATTTCCATGAATATAATTTATATGGTCTGGTAGAAGAACTGGCAAACAGATGCTTCTTAATTAAGAGCTCTATAATTTACTTTAGACTGTTATATTATTTACCCAAACAGTCCTACATTTCCATTCTCAATGCAACGGATATCTAATGGGTAGATATTGAGATTTTTAACCTTCCAATTCTGGCAGCACGCTATAATCCAACATGTGCAAATAGTTGATAAAAGGTGAATTCATGGCTGCAATTCTCCACAAGGGGGGAATATCAAGCAGTGGCTACATAATTGCCCATTGGGAGGGGGAATTGGAAGTGAAGTGTGCCCTCCAAGTCCAAAAAGCTTACCTGTAAATAACATACCTCCTTGATTATCTCCCAACATCTATTCCCCCCCCCCCCCGCCCGCAAAGATCACTAGCACTCAGGGCTGAGTTTCTGGAGATATAGGGTGAGATGATCGCCCTTCGATGAGCGACATAGTACTACCAAATAAGAGGCCACCAACATTTCCACCATTCAAATCAGGACAGTGGCTTGCTTCCCAGAAAAGCCAGCCCAAACATGGCAGGCAGTCCCCAGTGATCTGGTGGTGAGTAGGAAGACCCCTCACGTGGGGATAGGCTCCCTCAAATAGGCAGCATGTCCCTAGAGGCAGCGAGTAGCCCTTAATTAGGCCATTAAGAGGCTCAATTGGTTTTCCGGCATGTGTCCGAGCTGCCAGTCTTCCCACCTAATAAAACATGGCGGGGGAAAGAGTGTATTGCACCATAGGACAACATGTAGGAAGCCATTGTTGACATAGCTTTATTTACACCTCCCCAACAGAGAGAACAGCAGAGAGGGCAATATAACCAAATGTTCAGATCTTACAATATACTCCAAGTCTGATTTGCTTTTACGCACCATTTTGTCATCCATCGAGCATCCAACTCATTCCTACAGGGCCTGGAAATATCCATCTCCAATTCTTCCATGTTCTCTGAACCCCTCCAATCTATCCAACGACCACTCACGATTTTCCCAAGTTCCAGTGAATTTCCTTAACCACCCCGGCTAGCAGGTGGTTACGGGTGTGGGGGATGGGGTTTGGTGCCAGGGGCATGGTGCTGGCTCCTCACCCTGGCCACCCTGATGAAGTTGTGCAGCATCTTGTGATAGTGCTGGCCAGTCCTGGTGGTGGGGCCCATGGCGTTCACACCCTCTGCCACCTATGCCCAGGCCCTGTGTATGGCGGCAAGAACAGGGTGCCACACCTCTCCTCCATGCCTTCCTCCAGTATCTCGAGCTCCGCATCTACAAACTGCTGCTCTCCGTGCTGCCATCTCCTTGGCTGGAATGAGTGTGTGTGGGGAGTGGAGTGCAGCTTGTCAGCCTCTCAAGTGTCAATCCTGATGCTGGCAACTTGGACACCGTTTTTCATTGGAATTGCTCTAGTTTCACGTGGCGCCGGTGCTAGCCAATTAACGGATCCTGAATTGCACAGGACCGGCACCAATTTCGTAGTCGTAGAACATGTGCAATTCAGTCCCGGCGTCAGCACTTTAGTCTCTGAAACAGAGAACCCGGCCCATCATTTTTTGGTCATTCATTAAAATGGGCAACAGAAACTTTTTAGTAGATGGCTGAAGCAAAGTGTGAATCCTGCTGCTGTGGCCAACGTCTTGGAAATTAAATATTTCTGCCAATGAAAAGGCAAACATTTTGTTATGTGCAGGCAGGGAGAACATAAAAACAGAATATTACTTCAATGGAGAGAAAGGATGCAGAATGCTGCTATACAGAGGGATCTGGGTGGACTTGAATTACAAAAAGTTAGCATGCTGATACAGCAAGTAATTAGGAAGGCAAATGGAATGCTGACCTTTATTGCAAGAGAGATGGAAATTGAAAAAGTCTTGCTACAACTATGAAGGACATTTGTTATAAACATCCTCGAGAATGGTGTGAAGATTTGCGGCTGGGTTCTCCGATTGCCGCCACCGAAACTGCATTCGGCTATTGGCCGGAAAATCCATTTTGACGGCGAAATCGGGGGTGGCGCCTTTTTCAGATGCTCCAACCCCGTGAAAACGACGTCATCGCTGAGTATGCCGCACGCCGTTGAGGCGGCCTCAGAACGTCACCTGAAGGCCCTCCCCTGATGCCCCATCCCTGATGGGACAACTTCCCAATGGCGTGGGGCGCGTGTGCTCTCAGTTTTCGCGGAACTTGCATGGCGGCTGGGGACTGTGTCCAGCGCCGTCACAGTCGGTGAGGGGGGGGAGACGTTCCTCTGTTCAGAGGGCTTCGACGGCGGCTGGGGGGACTGGTGGAAGGTGGTCTGGGGGTGGCAAGGGGGTTACCATCTGGAAGGCTGGGTCCGCACAAGGCTGCCGCCATGTTCTACGGCGTGACTGCCGCAGGTCACCGACGAGCGCATGAGCGTCCATAGACCCGGTAATTCTCCATCCTTATTTGCAGGAAAAGCACGGCTGGTATCCCCTGACTGGGGTGAGTATTGGTACGGGGACAGCATCGACTATTTGGTTATAAGACTAGACACATGCTCTGGACGTAGCCACAAAATCGGAAAATCCAGCCTTCGGTCTCCTTGCGTAAGGAGCGATGTACTTGCATTTGTTATGGGACAGGGTTTAACAACACCAAAGTATATTATGGAGTCCACCTAACCTACAACGTTTATGTTGAATTTGGCTACGATAAGCCCATGAGCCTGCCTTTCAGGTGTTATTCAACAGAGTTCTTAGGTGCTTTTAATAAAAAAAAACAAGCTTTATTCTAAGAATTTAGTTAACATTTGTATAAACACAGGGCAGCATAGTAGCACAAGTGATTAGCACTGTGGCTTCACGTTGCCAGGGTCCCAGGTTCGATTCCCCGTTGGGTCACTGTCTGTGAGGAGTCTGCACGTTCTCCCTGTGTCTGCGTGGGTTTCCTCCGGGTGCTCCGGTTTCCTCCCACAGTCCAAAGACGTGCAGGTTAGGTGGATTGGCCATGATAAATTGCCCTCAGTGACCAAAAAAAAAGGTTTAGGAGGGGTTATTGGGTTATGGGGATAGGGTAGAAATGAGGGCTTAAGTGGGTGGGTGCCGACTTAAGAGGGCGGTCAATGGGCCGAATGGCCTCCTCCTGCACTGTATGTTCTATGTTATAAGAATTTCTATCAACTACAACCACAAAGACCTCACACAGCTACAGTAATCTACGTATAACCTTTAATGAATTCCCCCTTAACTGTTCCAATTCAATAACAAAATCCAAATAAAACCAAAAACCTCTTTTCAAAGGTGTTGGCCAGCACACGGCATTCTTACTGTTATAAGACTTGTTATTGACACTCTGTTCCCCTTTTCAAACAGCAGATTTGAATTCTTTCTAGAAAGCAATTACCTCTTTTAAGTTGCCAAGTAGTCTGGAAACAGCTTTTAAAATGAAGATAGAGAGACACCTATTTCAACCTGTGCAGTACAAACCAGTCCAAACTCAACACGAAAGTAAAAGCTCACAGAGCTACAGCCCAGCTCCACCCACACAATGACTTCACTGAAGCCATGTGATGAGACAAAAACATTTCTTAAAGGGACACTCCCATGACACATTGGAGGCAATTTAGACAAGGTTGACTCAGCTGATTCCTGGGATGAAGGAGTTGTCTTATGGGGCAATGTTGTGTAGGTTGGGCCTCTACTCACCGAGGTTCAGAAGAATAAGAGGGGATTTTATTGAAACATTGAAGATACTGAAGGGGCTTGACAGGGCATATGATGAAATAATGTTTCCGCTCATGGAGGAATCCAGAACCGGGAACACAGTTTGGAAAAAAAGGTTCTCGATTCAAGACTGAGGTGAGGGGTGGAATTTTCTGGCACCTCTCACCTCCACGATTGTCCGGTCCTGATGAAAATTAATGAACTTTTGGCCGAATCTCCTGTGCTAGGACCCGCCGGGACAGGAAAGTCTGAGCTGAGGAGGAAATGCTTTCTCTCAGAGGGTGGGCAGTCTTTGGAGCTTTCTTTCCAAGAGAGCAGTGGAGTCTGCGTCACTGAATATCTTTAATGCTGAGTTGGGAAGATTTCTGTTCAACATGGGGAATCGAGGCTTATGGGGGCAGGGAGGCAAGTCCACAATCCGATCAACCATGACCTTGTTGAATGGAGAGCAGAATTGAAGGATCGATTGGCTTACTCCTGCCTGACCTTATAAAACTGTGTTCCATAACTGAAGTATATAATTTACATGATCATAATTTACAATATTAGCCTTCACATGAGAGCAGTGTGGATTTAACCCCATACTTCAGAGGCTTGAGACCGTATATCTCGTGTATTCCTGAGAGGGTGCTGCATTGCTAGAAAAAGTGCCTTTTAGATGATATGCACGTCTGCAATAATCCCGTGGCGCTATTGCAAGAAGAGCAGGTATCCTGGTCAACATTTGGTACTCACAGCCAACACCATTAAAGCAGATTATTTTATTATTAATCTTATCAGCTGGTTGGAAGCCTTTGTTGTGTGTGAATTGGCTGCTTACAGTCGTGCAGTGAGTCCATTTCAAAAGAAAATATTAGAATTTGGCACTTTTTGGGATATCATGGGTGGGATTCTCTGTCCCACGTGCCATTGGGAGTCTCCATTTCACCGGCTGGACAATGGGGTTTACCATTGTGGGGCAGCCCTACGCCTTCGGGAAACCCCCGGGCTGCCGGCAAAATGGAGGAACCCGACGGCGGAGAATTCAGCCCCATGAATTTCTTTCTTCTGTATTTTCCAGAATGTTTTGGTCTTTGACTTATCCTAACAACATTCCTCAAGCTGATATACCCTGAATAGATGTAAGTGGTCTTATGACACCATTTTAAACAGCAAGGTCCAGACCAATATTTATCCATTAAACAACATCACTTGAAATAGATCATCTGAAATAGAGGCATTATCTCTTTTCTGTTTGTGGGATGTAGCTACGCACAAATTGTCACTGTGTTTCCTTCACTGCAAGTGACCAGATTTCAAAAGTTCTCCATTGGCTGTTACCACTGAGTTTACACAGAAATATAGAAAATAGGAGCAAGAGGAGGCCATTCAAGCATACTCCGCCATTCATGACTGATCATCCAACTCAATATCCTCATCCTATCTTCCCTCCCCCCCCCATATCATTTCACCCCAAGTGCCATATCTATTGTTCCTTGAAAGCATACAGGGCGCGATTCTCCCAAAACGGGAGAAATCGTAAGGCTGGCGTCAAACCCGGGCGGGTTTGACGCCAGCGCGCCCCTTCCCGACCGGGAACCGATTCTGGTCCCCGGTCGGGGCTAGCAGCCCGACGCCGCAAGCTCCGGCATCACGGGCTTAACGAATTTCGTTAAGCCCGCTTGCTGGAGTTAGCGCCGGCTGACGCGTCATATGACGTCAGCCGCGCATGCGCGGATTGGAAGACTCCACCCCGCGCATGCGCGAATGACGTCATCGCGTATTTGTGCAAAACCCGCGCATGCGCGGGCCGGGATGCCCCTCAGCCGCCCCGCGAATGGATACTGCGGGGCGGCGGAAGGAGAAATAGTGCGCGGGCATCGGGCCCGCTGCCCGTGATCGGTGCCCACCGATCGCGGGCCCATGGCACCCTTGGCACGGCCGTGGTACTGCCGTGCCAATCGGTGCCATGGTTATAAAAAGCGAGTTGTTCCCGCCATTTTTACGAACGGCCAGACCAGGTGTGTTTGCCGTTCGTAAAAACAGCGTAAAGGGCTGGGACTTCGGCCCATCTAGCAGCTGTGAATCGCTGCCGGCCGTAAAAAAACGGCGGCAGCGATTCGTGTCGGGAGTTGGGCGGGGGGGGGGGGGCAGAATAGCGGGAGGGCGGGAAAAATGTCGGGAAGGCCCTCCCGCTATTCTCCGACCCGTCGTGGGGGGCGGAGAATCGGGCCCACAAGGTTTTCACCTCAATTCTTCCTGTGTTAACGAATTCCACAGGCTCACAAGTCTCGATTAAGAGATATCTCCTCAACTCTGTCCAAAATGGTCTTCCTCATATCCTCAGACTGTGACACTTGGTTAGGGACATCCCCTCCATCTGGAACACCCTTTTATATCTACCCTATCCAGTCCTGTTAGAATTTGACAGGTTTCTATATAATTCCCCCCATATTCATCTGAACTTCAGCGAATACAATCCTAACAGACTCAATCTCTCCTCATATGTCTGTCCTACTATCCCAGGAATCAGTCTGGTAAGCCTTATCTATACTCCCTCTAGAGCAAGATCATCCTTCCTCAGATAAGGAGCGAAATTCTCCGACCCCATGCAGGGTCGGAGAATCGCCCGGGGCTGCCAAAAATACCGCTTCCGCCGTGGCAGAAATTCTCCGGCACCCGGGAATTGGCAGGGGCGGGAATCACCCTATGCCGATCGGCGAGCCCCCTGCGGCGATTCTCTGGCCCGCGATGGGTCGAAGTCCCGCCGCTGAGAGGCCTCTCCCGCCACCGAAGTTTGAACCACCACTGGTGGCGGCGGGATCGGCGGCGCGAGCGGGCCCCCGGGGTCCTGGGGGGGGCGCGGAGTGATCGGACCCAGGGGGTGCCCCCACGGTGGCCAGGCCTGCGATCGGGGCCCACCAATCGGCGGGCGGGCCAGTGCCGTGGGGACACTCTTTTTCCTCCGCCGCCGCCACTGCCTCCACCATGGCGGAGGCGGAAGCGAATCCCCCAGCGCGCATGCGCCGGAAGGCCTTTCGTCCAGCCCCGGCGCCGGGCGCCGGGCATCAAAGGCCGTTGGTGCCGGTTTTGGCGCCAGTTGCGTGGTACCAACCGCTCCGGCGCGGGCCTAGCCCCCAAAGGTACGGAGAATTCCGCACCTTTGTGGAGCCCGACGGCGGAATGGTTGCCGCCACTCACCTACGCTGGGACCCCCCGCCCCGCCGGGTAGGGGAGAATCCCACCCAAGGAGTCCAAAATTGCACACAATATTCCAGGTATGGCCTCACCAAGGCCCTGATTAATTGAAGCAAGGCTTCCCTGCTCCTGTACTCCAATCCTCTCGCAATGAAGGCCAGCATACCATTAGCCTTCTTTACCACCTGCTGCACCTGTATGCTTCAGTGACTGATGTATGAGGACACCCAGGTCTCATTACACGTTCCCTTCTCTAATTTATGGCCATTCAGATAATAGTCTGTTATCTTGTTTTTGCTACCAAAGTGGATAACTTTGCATTTATCCAAATTATACTACATCTACCATTCATTTGCCCACTCATTCAACTTGTCCAAATCACACTGAAGAATCTCTGTATCCTCCTCACAGCTTACCCAATTTTGTGTCATCTGCAAATTTGGAGATAATACATTTTGTTCCCCCCATCTAAACCATTAATATATATTGCGAGTAGCTGGGATCCCAGCACCGACCCCTGAGGTAGCCCACTAGTCACTGTCTGCCAATTTGAAAAGGACCTGTTAATTCCTACTCTTCGTTTCCTGTCTGCCAATCAGGTTTGCACCCATCTCAATGCGCTACCCCTAATCCTGTGCGCTTCAATTTTTTTTAAAGTGCCCAATTCTTTTCTTCCGCAATTAAGGGCCAATTTAGTGTGGCCAATCCACTTCCCCTACCATGCGCTTTAATTTTACACACTAATCTTGTTTGCGGGACTTTGTCAAAAGCCTTCAGAAAGACCAAATAAACCACATCCACTGCCTCTCCCTCATCAACACTGCAAGTTACATCTTCTAAGAATTGTAGTAGATTTGTCAAGCATGATATCTCTTTCATAAACCATGCTGACTCTGTCCGATCCTGCTACTGTTTTCTAAGTGCTCTGCTATAAAATCTTTGATTATGGATTCTAGAATTTTCCCCTCCCAGACATTAAGCTTACTGGTCTACAATTCCCTGTTTTCTCTCTACCTCCCTTTTTAAATTGGAATTGCATTAGCTACCCTCCAATCTGTAGGAACTGTTCCAAAGTCTATAGAATTCTGGAAGATGACCACCAATGCATCCACTATTTCTAGAGTCACCTCCTTCAGTACCCTAGGATGTAGATTATCAGGCCCTGGGGATTTATCAGCCTTCAATCCCATCAATTTCCCCTACACCATTTCTCTACTAATATTGATCTCCTTCAGTTCCTCCCTCTCACTAAACCCTGCATTCCCCAACATTTCTGGTATCTTATTTGTGGCCTCATATGTGAAGACAGAACCAAAGTATGTATTTGGTTGCTCAGTCATTTCTTTGACCCCATTATAAATTCCCTTGTTTCTGACTGTTGCCTTCACCAATCGTTTTCTCTTCATGGACCTATAGAAAAGTTTACAGTCAGTTTTTATGTTCCGTGCAAGCTTACTCTCAAACTCCATTTCCCCTTCTTAATCAATCTATTTGGTTTTTCTTTGCTGAATTCTAAACTGCTCCCAATTCTCAGACCTGGGGCGGAATTCTCCGCAACGGCCGATGCCGTCATGAAACCCGGAGTGTTTCATGACGGCGTAGGAGGTCGCTCATCGCCCCCTATTCACCCCCCCGGGGATAGGAGCGGCGTTGCGGAGAACTCGGCCGCCGAGAATGATGCGACCGGCGGCGCCTAATGGTGTCAGCCGTGCATGCGCGGTTGCCGTCTTCCCCTCCGCTGCCCCGCAAGACGTGGCGGCTTGATCTTGCGGGGCGGCAGAGGGGAAAGAGTGCGTCTCTTGGAGACGCCGGCCCGACGATCAGTGGGCACCGATCGCGGGCCAGTCCCCTCCCGAGCACGGCCGTGGTGCTCAATCCCCTCTCCGCCCCCCACAGGCCCCAAACTCACCTTTCACGATATGTTCACGCCGGCAGCAAAACGCGACACGCCATTTGTGGGGTGTGGGAGACTCACAGGGGGTGCCAGAGCGGCTCTCCCGCGATTCTCCCACCCGGCCTGGGCAGCGGAGAATCGCGCCCCTGTTGTTTTTTCTGGCCAATTTGTATGCTTCTTCCTTGGATTGAATACTATCTCTAGTTTTCCTTGTAAGCCATGGATTGGCTACCTTTCCCACTTTACTTTTGTGCCAGACTGGTATGAACAATTGTTGCAGTTTTCCCCATACGCTCAATGAATGTTTGCCATTACCTACCTCCAGACATCCCTTTATGTAATGTTTCCCAATCTGTCATAGCCAATTCACATCTCACATCCTTTGTTAAGATTCAGGACCTTAGTCACAGAAGCAACTACTTCACTCTCCACCTTGATGAAAAATGTTGTCACATTATGGTACCTCTGTATTATGGAGCTATTCTTGAATACTTGCTGGATGCTCAAAATCTTAACTGGTTACCTCTCCCTCTGGCTTTCATATCATGAAAAACCTGTGTCATTTAATCTCTCTTGCCCTCCACCCTAAGACCCTCATTTAATCTCTCTTGTCCTCCCCCTTCCACGAGCTCAAAACTTATTACGTTTCTAATTTTCCTCAGTTCTGATCAATGGCCACCTTGACCTGAAACATTAAACTCACTTTCTCTCTCCACAGATGTATTTCCAGCATTTCCTGTTTTTATTTCAGTTTCCAGAATCTGCAATATTTTGCTTTGGTTTTGTCTCAATCTCTCACATAGGTGCCATGGAAGCAGAATTCCTAGTTTTGTCTGTTTTATAAGGGGCTGAGAGCAAAAACAAAAGGACAACAGCCCCATTCATCACAAATGGAACATATTTCTTGACTTCAGCTAAGTAATTGCGTTAAACTAGTACCGAGCATCTTTTGAAAGAACCTGCTGTCCACATTAACCATAAAATAAACCAGCCCTTGCAACAAATTAACCACATCATTACTAGCCACTAGCAGACTTTAGATTTGCCGGGAGGCGATTTCATAATTACCCACTTTGTCTTTAATTTTAGAACCTATCTCTTACACTCTCATTCCATCAACCAATAAATTAAACACAATCTTTAAATTTCAGTGGATGATGGTCTGCAAGGAATTTTGTTGGTCTAATGAAAGGAAGAGGTAGGCATTCAAGTGTACACAGATAAAATTCTCTTCATTATCTCGTATCCTGTTCCCAGGCAATTTTTACAGAAACTCGTAGTATCGGCACAGCAATGAGTCAAACATGCAACAGAAAGATTTTTTTCCCATGTACAGCCCTCAAACTCCATTTTTGATGTTGTTGAGCACCCTTTTTTTTCCTATTACTGTCTTTCCTGGACAATGCACAAAATATGACCAAGGGAGCTGGCAAATAACTTCTTGCAAACCTCTTTTTAAAATTGAAGATAAAATGCCCAGGTCTGTTGCCTTCTGGTTTCTCTTCATTCTTGCAATTATTCAATAGACTAGCTGTGCCAAGAATAGCAATTTAATTTGTAGGGATGACAAGTGCAGAATGATATTCCAATGACGTTCAATGGCCTTGAGCTCCTTTGAGCTCCACCATCAAGTACTGGGCAGCTACAAACTTTTTCAACAGCATCATACACCTTACACATGCTGAGTTTTGCTAACAATGAACCCGACTCATTTTTTATGACTGAACTAATTTCTCCAGATTGTGAAAATAGGTTTAGCAGCAGGTTTAGCATAATTGAATCTTAAGAATAAGAAAAAATTGATGATTTCGAGAAGAATTTATTCTGCCTGGCAATGAGAATGAACAACAACTTCATATATATACAGTACCTTTAAAGGTACTCCAAGATTTACAGAAGCCTTATCCAGCAAAATTTAACACTTAGCCACCCAAGAAAATATTAGGGCAGATGTAGTTTAGTTGCAGAATGAGTTTGAAGGACCATTTATAAGAGGAAAGATAGGGAGAGAGCGAAGAGAAGGTATTCCAGAAGTTAGGGACTCAACAGCTGAAGGCACGCCCCCCCCCCCCCCCCCCCCCCCCAAATAGTGGAGTGGTTAAATTGGAGATGTGCAAGAAGCCAGAATTGGAGTAGGGCAGATAACTTATTTTCAGATAAATCACATTATCCATTGATTCAGCATAATGTTTTCTTGTTGGTTTTATTGCCCGAAACTCTTCTTCATTATTTTGAGATTATCTTCCAGAGATTACCAGTGTAATACAAAATATTTTGTCTGTCTTTTGAAGAACTAAGAATATTTCACTGTTTATTTTAGCAGGTGCACCCCTATGAGTAAACTATAACTTGTATCTTATGGTCCATTGTCCTATCATCTGTCACTAATTTAAACGGACCAGTTACTTCATCTCAGTAAGAATCACATTCCTCCTCTCTTCTGAACAATCATACTTTGCCTTGAGTGTTTATCTTTTGATCTGTCTCAAGAAAGAGATTATCAGCATTATTTTTGGAATCATATCTCTTGATAGGGAGAGAAAAAAAAGCTTTCTACAATTTAATTATCTTTAACAAAATATTTGTCAGTTTAAGATTTCCATCATTAACCTTTCCTTTAACTAAAAGTGCTAACCAGAGCCAGAAGGAAATCATCAAACAGAACACTCATTAAGTTTTTGGCTCAAATTATTTTAGAATTAATAGAGAATTCCTTTCAAGTTATTTGCAATTGTTATTTAAAACAGTGCGCAATGGAACTGATTTGGTTCGGTTCAGACAAACTGACGCCAGCCTAAACATAAAATCCTGCATGGTGAAGGGAAAATAGCCAAGCTGGCAGCAAAATCAAATTCAATATGGCTTCACGTACGACCTTTCAGTCTCAGGCCGTTACTAATTTGCAACATAGGAAAACAAATAGATTCTTTCTTCGACGTTGTTGAAACAAATGCTGACTTTTGTGTTCGCCGTTTCCATTTATGGGGTCCACTGCAAAATTGCAATATAACTTGAGTGTCGGCTCCTAGTCTGACAATCCAAGCACACTAAAACTCTTGCAATGTGAGATCCTTCCAGGAGGATGTCTCATGCTATTTTGAGTTTGCGCAGCCGGTGGTATAACTTCGTCCTGGCATAAATTCATGTTTAAAAGCAACTACAACTCCTCAGGACTTTTCACACTTTGTATGGAATCTTTTCAGTGCTCTGTGAAAGCAGATGTTCTGTGGCCAAGGCGCAGTGTTCTAAACACATCTCTATGTATGCGTGCACAGAAATCTGCTGTTGCTTTACTTCAGTGCCAGTCAGACTGAGTCTGGCCTTTTGAGAAGAATTTCACAGCATAAGATAACAATTTCCTATTACTAGCTGCACTGCAATACGAGCCCTCAGTACCAGTAACAAACCTGGCACTACACACCATCTCAATAGCATTTTGCACAATTCTCTGCAAAGTTGTGCAAATTGTCCAACACAAACCTCCGTAGCCATGTGCTTAATAGCAATGAAAGGTTATATATAGCATTGAATTTCCAATCTGCATTCGCTGTTATCAAGGTTCTATGCTAAGAACCATGCCTCACAAAAGTTACTTACCAATTTACCTCCTGTCTATTTTTAACCTCTCTGCTGTGTAAGCTCAAGTATACCAGCAAGATTCAGAAAATAAAATAACCAGTCAGTTGCAATTTTTAGCTGGCAAGATCATTGTTTTGCAAACATTTACCTTTTGCAGTTAAGTGCAGATATCAGTGTGGTAGTCACCACTGTTGTATATATCACATACGAGATGTAAGGCTCCTGTACTACAGATACGGGGGTAGATCCCTGCCTGCTGGCTCCACCTAGTAGGCGGAGTATAAATCTGTGGGCTCACCGAGCTGCAGCCATTTCGGCAGCAGCTGCAGGAGGCTGTACATTTCTGCTTAATAAAGCCTCCATTACACTCTACTCTCGTCTCGTCGTAATTGATAGTGCATCAGTCAGCTGTATGTTTAGTGTGGACCTCATTATGTATATGGCCATGATGGGTGTTCTGCCACAGGCCACGACTTTTTTGTTCATTTATGTCCTCCTTTCCCATCTCTTCCTCCCACATGATCTTTCTAGTTCTTCCAGACTGGACAAACAGCTTTGGCTTCCAATGGCACTAACATCAGTGCACTCTGGGTGGTATGAAGTGCATATGTGCAGAGATTGATCTCCACTAACTTATGGATAATAAATAGAGTCCACCAGAGTACAGCTAAGAGCAGGTCATACGTTGTAATAAGTGATGTATTGAAAGAATATTTAATTGTTTTGAGGCTGAAGAAAGTAAACTTTTTAATCACTTGAAAAACATTTGTTTTGGTCCAATCATAATTAAAATTTTATTAAATACACACTTCTACAAATGTTATGGTAGATATGACCAAGCAGGGAAATAAAAGAAACACTAGGCTGTAATTTCCAAGCTCCAGGTCAGTGTATTTGGGGGGTACCACAGAGATGGGCTGGGGAACCAGAAACCCACAGGTAAAGTTTGCAATTGCCTGGGAAGCTTAAACTTTACAGCCAATTAGAGCGCAGACTTTGGATGGTTCCGACTGTGTTGCAGCAGAAACAGATGAGTATGTTAGGTGGGGTAACTGGGTTACAGGGATAAGGTGGAGGCGTGGGTTTAAGCTTAAGTGGGGTGCTCTTTCCAAGGGCTGCTGCAGACTCGATGGGCCGAATGGCCTCCTTCTGGAATGTAGATTCTATGATTCTATGAAAATAATTTCTAGCTGACCCACCCCAAACCTGCAATGGGTATCTCCTCCCCAACCCACTCCACCACCGTGCCCCCCCCCCCCCCCTCCCCCACTTCCCACCACTCCATGTCGAGAAAGCCCCGACCCTCCCAGGGTTAACCACCGTCTTGGGTGACTGTCTGTGTGGAGTTTGCACGTGCTCCCTATGCCTGCATGGGTTTCCTCTAGGTGCTCCGGTTTCCTCCCACATTCCAAAAGATGTGCAGGTTAGGTGGATTGACGATGTTAAATTTGCCCTTAGTGTCCAGGAATGTGCAGGTTAGGCAATGAGGATAGGGCGGGGTGGACAGGGGAATTGGCCTAGATGGGGTGCTCTTTCGAAGGATTGTTGTAGACTCGATGGGCTGAATGGCCACCTTCTGCATTGTAGGGATCATTGTAAGATTCTATTCTATTTTTCCTTTGGACTGGCACAAAGCTACTTCATTATTGAAGGAGCTAAAACTTTGTGCAATCATCAAAAAATAGTTGACTACATTATATAGAGAATAAAATAACATATGTTGATTGGCCCAGGCACATCCCTTTCCTGGCCTGCAATGACTGGCCTCTGATAAGCATATTTGTTTTGTTGGATTGTTGCTGTCTCTATTGTGCACTGCTTAGAAACTATTATGCAGTCTTGTAGCAGTTACCAAGAGGTTTTCAATAACATTCCTAAAGTTTATACATGTTTACGATAGAGGGTACAGGTATGGAGAGGACTCCATGGCATGCCTACATGTTGTTATCAGGCTCTACACTGCCCTCCAAAGATTCTTCATGCCCCATCCATGCTGCCTCATGCCGCCAGCCTCCTCCATGTCTCTCATGCCCTCTATGGCAGACTGTGCCCTTCCACCCACCTCCTCAAGCCTCCCAAGTGCTGCCATTCCAGACATAATGAGGCTTGTCTGAAAGCCCAGACAGCTATTAAATTATGAGAACACCTGCTCATATGATCCGTTGTTTAATTTGGAGTTCAGGGACTCCGGTCTCTGCAGTCAATTTCACAATCTTTGTTGAGATAAGTCAAGTGGGTCCAATTCTGTGATTTTTGAAACTTCAAAGGACCAGGATGATTGACACTTTTATTAGCTAGCCATCCAGACTTTTATTTTTATTTACTTATCCATGGATTTCACTTTTTAATAGCTGTTGTTTTAATGGTTCACTATACACTTTGGTGTTCATTGGTTCTAAAAAGTGTACACTAGATCAGTGGGCAAGGAAATGCCAGTGCCTGGCATGGGGGCATGAGGATACATGGGGGTAGGTGGGGGGGAATGAGTTGGTCCTTTTAAACTTGCCTTTTAAAAGTTCCTGACTCCTGACTGGTTCGTGACTTTCTAAGGATCTGTGAACTATGACTAAGGACCTGTGAAACCTAGCCTGATCCATGAAAATTGTGGAGGGGTAGGAGATACATATCTCTCAATGAAGCCTGCCAGGTTGGGAGTACGGCATTTGGCTCCTGACTGGAAGCAGCCTTCATTCTTTCCAGGCATTTGTAAAATCTAGGCAATCCCGCAATGGAGTCAGGAATCCCAGAATTTTTAAATGACGCCTGGGTCATCCCAACTTAGTGAAAATCCAGGTGGTTGGCTCAGTTGTTGGAATTGAAGCTGGGAGCACTCTTAAAGTGTATATTTCCAGTGTTTCATTATATTCAAAATCTAAAGTTCAGAATAGGACATGAGCAAGGTTACACAGAATAGGAAAAAAGACAAAAGTAAAGAAAAAAAGACAGAGTTCAGGTTTGACAAAGTCGTGTGGTGCTTCTAAAGATGTTAACCTGTGTGTTTTTAGTCCGTGTGAGGAAAGAAAAATTGATGGGATAATGAGTTCAATCATTTTAAGTTCTAGGGAAAATGAGCTAAATTAGGAGACAAAGTGATAAGTCAATTCCAGTGCCAGGAGGGCTTATGTTGGAGGAATAGGTTGTAGGATGGAGCATTTGGTGTTTTGGAGAAGCAAAAGATGCATTTTAAAAAGAACAATGGCTGTGATAATGGGCGAGATTTAACGACTGTGTTGCGCCCGGGCGCAGATCCGTGCTTGCCAGTTAAATCGCAGGAGAGGCAGAAATCGGGATCTGTGCCAATTGCCGATCAGTTCACGATATAACTGGCCCGCTCCCGTTGGCGGGTTCCGGATCCCGCCTAGACGTGGCGAGACACCAATTAATAGAATTTACAGTGCAGAAGGAGGACACTCGGCCCATCGAGTCTGCACCAGCTCTTGGAAAGAGCACCCTACCTGAGGTCAACACTTCCACCCGATCCCCATAACCCAGTAACCCCACCCACCACTAAGGGCAATTTTGGACACTAAGGGCAATTTAGCATGGCCAATCCACCTAACCTGCACATCTTTGGATTGTGGGAGAAAACCGGAGCACCCGGAGGAAACCCACGAACACACGGGGAGGATGCACAGACTCCGCAAAGACAGTGACCCAAGCCGGAATCGAACCTGGGACCCTGGAGCTGTGAAGCGATTGTGCTATCCACAATGCTACTGTGCTGCCCTCATGGCACCTCAGGAAATTAAGGACAATTTCCATCTTATTAATGAGATGGATGCGCTATCTAATTGCCTCCTGGGAACAAACTGGCACCCCAGTGAGAGCTCATGACGGCGGCACTTAGCACTCCTATTTAAAAAGGGGGAACAGGCGCGATGGCCGCTGAGGGGATTGGAGAAGGTGAGTAGTCAGCTTTGCTTTTGGGCATGCAGCCCGGGAGCACTGGAGTCGCTGCCCCAGTGCTCAGACCGGTTGGTGGTGACAGGCCTGGTTGGGGGGGCTGGGCGCCATCGGTCTGGAGTTGCCCCTGGCTGGGAGGGTGAGGCGCTCTGCACTTGTGGTTCCCACAGGCCCTCCCCCGAATTATGTATACCCATAACAGGAGCAACTACAGCAGGTACCTGTCTGCCTCACCAAACATTTCCAGGATTTTCTGTTTGTGGTTTTTAAAATAAATTCAGAGTATGCAATTCTTCTTTTTTCTTCCAGTCAAGGGGCAATTTAGCATTTCCAATCCAACTACCCTGCACATTTTCGGGTATGGGGGTGAGACCCATACAGACACGGGGAGAATGTGTAAACTCCACATGGACAGTGTCCAGGATCAAACCCATGTTCCTCGGTGCCATGAGGCAGCAGTGTTAACCACAGCTCCACCGTGCCACCCACTGTTTGTGGTTACATGGTGAAGGTCACTTTAACTCTCTATGACTGTGAGCAGCCTCTGGCTGCACAGCTGAAAACTATTGCTAACAAGGAATTGGCATTGTTAGTTATGTGAGTACTTCACAGCTCTCAAGTGGTGCTGCCAGTTGTGCTTGCTGATTGCTCCTGCTGGTAGCAGCAAATGCTTGAAGGCCATGTGCTTGTTTGCTGCAGTCTCTTTTGCTTCCGTGGCCTGGAGTAAGGAAAGGGAGGATGGAAGATGCCGGTGCTGGAGAAGGGGAAGGGGAGCTATTTCTCTCATCTGGCATGCGCTACGTTGGTGTGATTTTCACCTTCTAAGGAGTCTACTATTGAGAGCTGCAGGAGGGAGAGAGAGAGAGGTGGATTGATCCGAATGAGCAACCTGATCACTGGCGATGAGGCGGTTACATTGCACCTTAAACACCAATGGAACATATGGACCGAACGTTGGTTCCTTTTGAATTAAGACATTTAAGAAGGTCTGTATAATGGAGGCTAATGGACAGAGACTGATAGGGAAAACGACTGAACAGCAAGAATCCTCTATTTTATTGAGGACCTACGCAGGGTGATACAGTGTGTTTAGGTTGCTTTGTACAAATGAGCTGTTGCAGTTTTGTGTTTGTACTGATATTCTGTAGTAAAAAGGCACTTGTGTAAGTGTATGGCATGGTGCCTTTCATTGTTGATTAATGGCCGGTGTGATATATGGACTGTTAAGTAATTGGTTTTCATCTGTTTGTACACTGGTGCTGTTGACCACTTAATAAATAAAATATTTTCAAGTATGTTTGCTGCTTGCCGCTGATTGTAGCTGCAAATGCCTGGAGGCTGCTGCTTCCTTCTTTTTCTGTAGCCTGGGTAAGGAAAGGGAGGATGGGAATATGACCTGTTGCCTGGGCTGGAGAAGGGGCAGAGGAGCTCTTTCTCTCTACTTATATACTCTAAGTCAGTGCAACTTTCCACTACTGAGAAGTCTACTCCTGGGAGCTGTAAGAGGGGGAAAGAGAGGCAGATTGATCTGAATGAGCGGTGTTTGCTTCTTATTGATGCTTGCAGCTGCATCTGCCTGAAGTTGTTTGTTTGTTTGCCCCTTGTTGGCATTTGTGGCCTGGAGTAAGGAAAGGGAGGAAAGATGACCTGTTGGCTGGGCTGGAGAAGGGGAAGGGGAGCTCTTCATCTCTTCTGGCGTGCTCTGGGTTGGTGCGATTTTCCACTGCTGGCGAGTCTACTGCTGGGAGCTCCAGGAGGGAGAGAGAAGAGGATTGATCTGAATGAGCAACTTGATGAAGGTGTTGAAGAAATGCTTTTGCAAATTGCTGGTGATTTTTACTGTGAATGTGGTGAATGCTGCATGTTGACTAGCACATTGCCTCAAGTCAAACATGCTGGACATCGAAACTGTTTTATTCCACCTGCCATGCAGTGGAACATGTGGATACTGAGCTTTGGTTCCAATGAAATTAGGCCATAATAGAAGGCCTGTATAATAGATGCTCATGGACAGGGATTGATATGTAAAATGACGCTCAGTAGAATGATCCTCCATTCAGTTGAGGACCTGTGAGGAGTGATACGGTGTACTTGTTTTTTTTAACAAATGAACTGCTGTAGCTTTGTGTGTGTAACAACATTTGGAAAGAGAAATTTTATAGTCGGTCGTATGAGTCAGAATCCCCAACAGGGCCAGAGGGGATGAGGCACTTCCTTGGGGGGCTGAATTTCCTGAAGGTGGACGGGGAGCTGGTAGAAGAGCTGGGGGCCCCGATCAGGATAGAAGAGATAGCGGAGGGGCTGAAGGCCATGCAGTCGTGTAAAGCCCCGGGGCCGGACGGGTACCCAATGGAGTTCTATAAAAAGTTCTCTGGGATATTGGGACCGTTGTTGATGAGGACATTCAATGAGGCAAGGGAGAGAGGGGTGCTTCCCCCGACGATCTCACAGGCCACAATCTCGCTGATTCGGAAGCGGGAGAAGAACCCGGAGCTGTGTGGGTCCTACAGGCCGATATCCCTATTGAATGTGGACGCCAAACTGCTGGCCAAAATTTTGTCCTCTAGGATTGAGGATGGTGTTCCGGACATTATTGGGGAGGACCAGATAGGGTTTGTTAAGGGAAGTCAGTTGGTGGCCAATGTAAGAAAGCTATTAAACGTGATCCATGATGCCTCGGACGGTAGGGAGGAGGAGGTAGTGGTCGCAATGGACGCAGAGAAGGCCTTTGATCGAGTAGAATGGGAATATCTGTGGGAGGTTCTGGGACGGTTCGGATTTGGGCGGGGATTTATTGACTGGGTCAGGTTGCAGTATCAGGCTCCTGTGGCGAGCCTACGGACGAATAGGACAACATCGGATTATTTTAGGCTGCATCGGGGACGAGACAGGGATGCCCCCTCTCCCCACTGTTGTTCGCGTTAGCCATAGAGCCGCTGGCAATTGCACTGAGAGCTTCAAGGGGCTGGAGGGGGCTGGTCTGGTTGGGGGAGGGGGGGACAGTGGAACACAGAGTCTCGCTTTACGCAGACGACCTGCTCCTGTATGCATCGGACCCAGCAGAGGGGATGGAAGAAATCATAGCGATTCTAGGGGAATTTGGCCGATTTTCTGGGTATAAACGAAATATGAGGAAAAGTGAGATGTTTGTGGTCCAGGCAAGGGGACAGGAGAGGCGTTTGGGGGAGCTGCCATTTAGAGTGGTAGGGGAAAGCTTTAGGTACCTAGGCATCCAAGTGGCGCGGGAATGGGAACGGCACAAACAAAACCTGGCCCGACTGGTAGACCAAATGAAGGACGATTTCTAAAGGTGGGACGTGCTCCCGTTGTCTCTGGCTGTGGTGCAGATGGTGAAGAGGCGGTCCTCCTGAGATTCCTTTTTGTGTTTCAATGTCTCCCCATCTTTATTCCGTGTTCCTTTTTTAAACTGGTCAACAAAGTGGTCACTGGCTTTATATGGGTGGGCAAGACCCCGTGATTAAAAAAGGGGATGCTTGAGCAGAGTCGGGGAGAGGGCGGGCTGGCGCTGCCAAACTTCAGTAACTACTATTGGGCAGCGAATATAGCCATGATCGGGAAGTGGGTGGTGGGGGAGGGGTCGGCATGGGAGTGTATGGAGGCGGATTCATGTAAGGGCACCTGCTTGGGGGTGTTCATAATGGCGCCTCCACCATTCCCGCTGGCACGGTGCTCCACCAGCCCCGTGATGATGGCGGCCCTGAGAGTCTTGGGGCAATGGAGGTGACAATGGAGGCAATGGCGGGAGCAGAGGGAGCATCGGTCTGGTCTCCAATCTGTAAGAACCACCGGTTTTCCGGGAAGGATGGATGGGGGTTTCGGATATGGCAGAGAGCAGGGATTGAGAGGATGGGGGATCTGTTTATAGAGGGGAGCTTTCCTAGCTTGAAGGAGCTGGAGGAGAAATTTGGATTGGCGAGGGGAAACAAATTCGGGTACCTCCAGGTGCTGGACTTCCTACGTAAACAGGTGTCAACCCTCCTGCTCCTACCGCTAAGGGGGATTCAGGATAGGGTAGTTTCAGAGGGTGGGTGGGAGAAGTGTCTCTGACATTTACAAGGAACTTATGGGGTCAGAGGATACGCAGACTGAGGAGCTGAAGCTCCTCAAGTGGGAGGAGGAGTTGGGAGGTGAGATAGAGGATGGTCTATGGACAGACGCGTTGAGTAGAGTCAACGCGTCCGCAACATGTGCCAGGCTCAGCCTGATACAATTTAAAGTTGTTCACCGGGCTCACATGACAGTGGCCCGAATGAGAAGATTCTTTGGGGTGGAGGACAGGTGCGCAAAACGTGCGGGAGGACCAGCGAACCATGTCCACATGTTCTCGACATGTCCAAAGCTTAGGGGATTCTGGCAGGGGTTTGCAGATGTCATGTCCACGGTGTTAAAAACAAGGGTGGCAGCGAGTCCAGAGGTGGCGATTTTCAGAGTGTCGGAAGATCCGGGAATCCAGGAGGAGAAAGAGGCAGACGTTCTGGCCTTTGCTTCCCTGGTAGCCCGGAGACGGATACTATTAGCTTGGAGGGACTCAAAGCCCCTGAAGTCGGAGACCTGGCTATCGGACATGGCTAGCTTTCTCTGTTTGGAGAAAATCAAGTTCGCCTTGATAGGGTCACTGTTAGGGTTCGCCCAGAGGTGGCAACGGTTCGTCAACTTCTTTGCGGGAAATTAATCGTCAGCAGAAGGGGTGGGGGTTTAGTTTAGATTAGAGTAGAGGGTTAATAAAGGTGGGACCTGTGAGGGAGGGAGTTGGCTTTTGCACTATGTTTATAGTTTCATGTACATTGTTTATTTTGTTGTTGTCAAACCAAAAAATACCTCAATAAAATGTTGATTTTTTTTTAAAAAACAAGATTCGGAAAGGTACTTGTGTGTGTATGGCATGGTGCCTTTTCCTTGGTGATTAATGGTTAGTGTGATTTATGGACTGTTAAGTAGTTGGTTTTCATTTCTTTGTATAAAGGTACAGTTGATAGTTTAATAAACAGAACACTCTGAAGTGCATTCTCGTAGGTACACATTCCATGTCTGGTTTTATTCATTGCATTCCATAGATCATAGAGTTTACAGTGCAGAAGGAGGCTAATCGGCCCATCGAGTCTGCACCGGCTCTTGGAAAGAGCACCCAACACTAAGGGCAACTATGGGACACTAAGGGCAATCTAGCAATGTCAATCCACCTAACCTGCACATTTTTGGACTGTGGGAGGAATCCGGAGCGCCCGGAGGAAACCCACGCACACACGGAGAGAACGTGTAGACTCCAAACAGACAGTGACCCAAGCCGGGAATCGAACCTGGGACCCTGGAGCTGTGAAGCAATTGTGCTAACCACTGTTCTACCGTGCTGCCCCTCCAATCAAACGGTGAGGCCTGGGCACTTTGCCTGAACTCTGGGGGCATCAACACTACAGACGCAGCAGCCAACAATCAAACACCCAAGAGCTGGGCCTCAGCACTGGGGATATTCCCACCACCAGAGTGTGTGTGTGTGTGTGTGTGTGTGTGTGTGTATGTGTGTGTGTGTTGATCAGGAGAGGGCACCTGTGTTTGGTCCCTCTAATGTTCCCGGCAGTGATCTGAGGTTGGGGGCCTTGAGATCCTGGTGTGCAGTGTGAGTTTGCAGGGTGGGGTCTCCCAGCACAACTGGCTCAGTGGAAGGCACTCTGACAGAAAGCAGGAAACATAAGGGTGGACGAGGTTTGGGGGATTTGAGGGGCCTGGAGTGGAAGCTCAAACTGATTGTCAGTCTCTCTCCTTCAATTTCTTACAGATATAACAAAATGGATGGTGTTGTTGACCCCGCAGCGGCAGCCCTCACAGTGCTGGGGAAGCCCAGGCGGCCAGGTGCCTGAGAAAGCAACAGCGCCCATGCAGGCTCGTTTCAACATCCCATTTGGGCGGCATGGTAGCACAATGGTTATCACTGTTGCTTCACCGCGCCAGGGTCCAGGTTCGATTGCCGACTTGGGTCACTGCCTGTGTGGAGTCTGCACGTTCTCCCTGTGTCAGCGTGGGTTTCTTCCGGGTGCTCTGGTTTCCTCCCACAAGTCCCGTAAGATGTCCTGTTAGATGATTTGGACATTCTGAATTCTCCCTCAGTGTACCCAAACAGGCATCGCAATGTGGCGACTAGGGGCTTTTCACAGTAACTTCATTGCAGTGTTAATCTAAGCCTACTTGTGACAATAAAGATTATTATTAGTAGTATTATTATTATGCAGCGGAGCAGACCGACTTCCCAACAGGCCGGTGAGAGACCCAGAGGGGGACGCCAGTGACGGCCCAAGGTGTACAGGTGTCGTTGGTCGTTCGAGGAGATGATGGACAGCATGTGCCGCAGCAGGCTCCGCCTCAACAAGGAGATGGTGCGACATCTGTGCCATGTCCTTGTGGACTTGGCACCCATGGAGGTGGAGGACACTCATTCCTGGTGGCTGTGAAGATCACCAGAGCCCTGAACATTTACGCAACTGGTTCATTCCCGGGCTCGAGCAAAGACTAGTACGGCATGTCACAAGCTACAGCCCACAAGTGCATCCGTGAAATCACGGATGCCCTCTATTCCCAGGTAGCTGATTATATAAACATTGAGCTGGACCAAGTCCATCAAGGTGCATCAGGCACCATCAAGGTGCCTGGGCCGCAGGATTCTCCATCATTGCCAGGATACCCCAGATCCAGGGGGTAATTGATGGCATGCGTGTTGCCTTGCGTACTGGGGCATCAGGGATTGCCATTAACAGCAAGGGGTTCCACTCCCTGAAAGATCAGCTAATGAGCGACCTCCACCTTAGGATCATGCAAGTGTGTGCGCGCTTCCCAGGGAGTGTGCATGACAGCTTCATCCTTGGAAACCGGGAGATCTCCGGCATCTTCGAGGACCACCCCAGGATGACAGTTTAGTTCTCTGGGGGAATAATGTGTACCCCCTGAGGCCCTGGCTGATGACACCAGTACGGAGGCTGGAGACAGGTGCAGAGAACCAATATAATAAGGTCCATGTTGCTACCACTACTGTCATTGAGCGGTGGATTGGACTGCTTAAAATGCACTTCCAATGCCTGGATCACTCTGGCGCTGCACTGCAGTACACCCCCAGAGGATCTCCCACTTTGTGGTGATCGGCTATGCCTCCACAACCTGGCCCTGCAGCAGAGTGACATGCTGGAGGAGGAGCAGTGATTTGCGACCTTGTTTGTGGAGGATAAGGAGGGACCAGACCAGGAGGGGCTGGAGGATGAGTCCGGGGAGGACACGCAGCAGCAGCTGAAGGACGGAGGACAGGCAAGGGCCTTGCATGTCCAGAGAGCCAGGGAGACCCCCATCCTCGCTGGCTTTTCATAGAACAAGGCTTTGTCCATCAGCTCACTGCTCTCCCTTTCCCCCAATCCCTCCTTTCCCCTTCCCCCCCCCCCCCACCCCTGCACTCCCACCCATTTCCCTCCTTACTCCATTTCCCCACCCTCCCTCCACTGTTCCACCCTCCCAGGGCCTGTGCAACATCACCCCAGGGTGATGGGCCTGTGTTAACACTGTCAGAGGGTCCATATGTAAGGCAGGAGAGTGATGATGATCCACTGTGAGGTAAGCTCACCTGAGGAAGGAGCTGAGCTCCGAAAGCTAGTGATTCGAAACAAACCTGTTGGGCTTTAACCTGGTGTTGTAAGACTTACTGTGCCCACCCCGTCCAACACTGGCATCTCCACATCACATCAAAAGGTGAGAAGTGATAACTGTTTGGTGAAATTGTGCAAGAAACATGAAGATATTGTATCCTTGGGACAACGAAGATGTTCCAAAAGTATACTTTTAAGGAATGTAGAGTAAAATTACTATCACAAGCTGTAATGTGTATTTCTACAGAGAAGAATAGATCAAATAACACATTGAGGGAAACCCAGAAATCAATGGAAAAGAGTCAAAACATGAATAGAAGCATAGATAGTTAGCGCATTGAAGAGAAAACTAGATGTCCCTGAAGGTAAATTGCTGAGATATGCACCATTCTGTTGTGCATATTGCTTCCTATTGCAGCTTTAATGTTCAAAGAGATCAGAAAAATTCTTTGAAGTGACGCAAAAAAGTGATTTTCTTTACAGCCCTGTAAAAACATGTTTATTGGCTTAGGAATTCTGCCTTTTTTTGTTTAACAATCTGTGACTTTCATGTAAATTAGAGACCATGGAATAGCAAAAATATATTGGACACTCTGTACACTCACACTCGTATTAAGTGCATACGTATCTCTTCCACCCCTGTTTTCAATAGAATTCAAGTAAAACACCCTTGAATATTGATTCTGTTCTCACTTCTTTCCTCACAGATGTGAGGAAATAATACGGTTTTGCATTATTAACAATAATACACATTAATAATAATCTTTCTTAGTGTCACACGTAGGCTTACATTAACGCTGCAATGAAGTTACTGTGAAAATCCCCTAGTCGCCACGTTCCGGCGCCTGTTCGGTACAGTGAAGAAGAATTCAGAATGTCCAATCCACCTAACAAGCACGCCTTTCGGGACTTGTGGGAGGAAACTGGAGCACCCGGAGGAAACCCACACAGACACGGGGAGAACGTGCAGACTCCGCTCAGACAGTGACCCAAGCCGGGAATTGCACCTGGGGCCCTGGCGCTATGAAGCAACAGTGCCGCTACAAGTAGTCCCCCTTTATAACGCGGGTGTTGGGGTCCAAGACAGCCACCCGCGTTGCAACCGAGCCGCGGATATCCACGATGGGGGTTTTAAATTTATTTTTAAATCTATGCTAGCGCTTCCCCTTGTGAGTCTACGGGGGGCGGGGGGAGAGGTCAGACCCCCGTAGACTCACAATGGGAAGCGCTAGCATAGCTTTTTAAATAAATTTAAAACCCCCATCGTGGATCTAATTAAAACAGTGTCAATTTCAGCGGCCGGAGAGGGAAGCTGCTCTCTCACTGAAACAATCAGCCGGCCGCTGAAATTGACACTGCCGGCTGCTCTCTCCCTCCAATCAGTACCCCAGCAGCCACAGCCTGAACCCCAGCAGCCACAGCCTGTACCCCAGCAGCCACAGTACCCCAGCAGCCACAGCCTGAAGCCCAGCAGCCACAGCCTGTACCCCAGGAGCCACAGCCTGTACCCCAACAGCCACAGCCTGAACCCCAGCTACAGAGGGGAGGGGCGATGTGAGACCATGCTGGTCTTGCAGAGGCCCGTATGACCTCCTCCTGTGTTCTCTGCTCTCTCCCTCCAATCAGCCGGCAGTGTCAATTTCAGCGGACGGCTCACTTTGATCCGGAGAGGGAAGCTGCTCTCTCACTGAAACAATCAGCCGGCCGCTGAAATTGACAATGCCGGCTGCTCTCTCCCTCCAATCAGAAACATTAAAACTTAAAAGTTGGATTGGAGGGAGAGAGCAGCCGGCAGTGTCAATTTCAGCGGCCGGCTGATTGTTTCAGTGAGAGAGCAGCTTCCCTCTCCGGATCAAAGTGAGCCGGCCGCTGAAATTGACACAACTGACAGTTGGGGTCCATAAGCCCCCCCGCGGTATATCGCGAACCGCGGTATTGCGGAGCGCGGTATAACGGGGGACTACTGTATTAACAAATGCTGCAACTAATAAAACAAATGTGGCCCAAAATCATTTCATTGATGGTGGTTCTGATCCATAACGCAAACCTATACTTCCAACATTTACTTTGTATTCTGATTAATAAAAGGGATATAAACTGTGCATGGAAAAGAAGAAATGGACCAATTTCCATTCTAATTATGTTTCCTATGCACCAGTTCATGTAATGGAATTAACAACCTTTCAACTAAAAATTGTGCTCCATCTTTACAACAACTGCATTTACCTATCACATTCAATATAGGAAAATATCCCAAGGAATTTAACATGGGCATAGTCAGAAGAAAATGGATATTGAGTCAACGAAAGGGTTAGTAGGACAGGTGACTGAAACCTCGGCAAAAGATATAAGTATTAAAGAACATATAAAAAAAAGAGATGGCGAGGCTGAGGGGGAGAATTTAAGAGCTTACCAGATTGCTGAAAGCCACTGCCAATTGGCAATGGAGACTAAGGAAATGGAGGTTACACAAGAAATTAGAGTTGAAGGAATGAAGAAATCACATAATTTTGTAGGCCTGGAGGATGTTGCAGATATAGGAGGGACAAGGCTGTGAAGGGATTTGAAGGTGAGGAAGAGAATGAACTTTTAATTGAGGAGTTGGTGCACTGGGAGATAATGAGGTTAACGAATAAAGGCTTTAATAAAACGTGCAACAGGACCAAAGACAGATTGCCAGAGCAACTTCACAGGTTCAAAATTGCTCCTTTGGGAGTTTGCGCCACATCCAAACAGATTTCTAAAACGTCTGTAGTGAACACAAAAATGATGGATTTAAAATTCAGACACGGTTGCATAATTCTTTGTAAATGTGAATGTAACCAGTTACTTTGGAGTCTGCACAGTCAATGAACACAAAAGGAAGTGCTGTGTCAAACATCATTAAAATTGACAAATGCAGTATCGTATCACCCACGACATTAGAAAGAAAACTACCAGTAACAAGGCGAACAATGTTATTTCTGTCTATAATCTACAAATAAATATGATGAACACCATTCCAGGAAATAGCTTATTCTTTGGCGTTTACATATGTCTGACATGTATACTTAATAGCACCAATGTTTTTCATTTTAGCTAGGTCCATGAGCAATCATTGCTCATTGACCCGTCACAGCTTGTAATAATTTAAACATCAAATAAACATTGAACCTAAATTTTTACATCAGGCTAAAAGGAGTACAGTAAAAGAATAGTATTTAAATACATTGCTGTTCTTTGTAATATTTTAATAAAGAAACCATCTTTAAATGAACATGTCTGAAACCGAACAAAACTTTGGGTCACGTATAAAAAATGTAATTCAATGATGCACGGGGTGGCAATCACTGTCAGATTGCCATTCTCCTTCTCTTCCCTTACATCAGAGCTTCATATTTCTGGCCTGGACTTCCAAACCGGGTCTCTTCAGAAATGCAGAGCCTACCTAATCTGGGAATCCGTCATAGGGCAGGATCATCGGGGGGCGGTGGATGGAGCCAAACCCTGTCCCTTTTTATAGTCCCAGCTGCTGTATTCCTGTAAGTAGAAAGTTTAATAGCCCCAAAGCCACTTTGAAAAGCTATGGAGAGAAGGTAAGTGTGCAAGTTAAGTGGGTGAGATGGTAGGGTGGCAGATGGGTGGCAGAGGGGGTAAGGTGACAGCTAAGTGGGCAAACGGATAGGGTGGCAGGTGATTGGACAGAACATGGCAGCTATGTGGGCGAGGGCGAAGGATGGCAGATAGGTGGGTAAGCAGATAGGTGGAGGAGGAGGTAGGGTTCTAGGTAGGTGAGGGGGTAAAATGGCAAGTGAGTGGAGTGTCAGGTGATCGGGGGCTTTGGGGTAATGGGGGAGTTAGGTGTTAGGCAGGTAGTTGGTTCAAGGGGTGTTGGGTGGTTGGAGATTTTGTCGGGTGTTTGAAGGGGTAGTCAGGCAGTGTGGAGGGTAGTTGGGAGTTTGGGGGGGCTAGTTGGATTGGGAGAGGTTGTTGGGTGGTCAGGAGGGAGTAGTAGGGGGTCCAGTGTGGAGTCATAAGTGTCAGTTGTATAGTTACACAGGAGTTAGAACTGGTTTCCTTCAAACTTTTCTGGGACAACTATTCTGGTAAGTGAATCAGAAGCATCCAAAATCTTCCACTCCAACTCAGAGGGCGAAATTCTTGTTTTGGGAGCCCAAACGAACGACTCGGTAACACAACAAGGCCGGTAAATCTTACGAGAGGTCTTTCGCGAAATTTGTAATACTCAGAATGCCTTGCGGGATCTAACGATATGTCAGATTTGCATTTTAAGTGAGCAAAATATGTTGGTGCCCGTGCTCCCAAGGCCCGGGAACAAATGCCCATACACTGGAGACATCGCGGCACAGCACAGTGGTTAGCACTGTTGCTTCACAGCGCAGGGTCCCAGATTCGATTCCCATTGGGTCACTGTCTGGGCAGAGTCTGCACGTTCTCCCCGTGTCTGCGTGGGCTTCCTCCGAGAGCGCCGGTTTCCTCCCACAAGTCCCGAAAGACGTGTCTGTTAGGTGAATTGGGCATTCTGAATTCTCCCTCTGTGACCTGAACAGGCGCCGGAATGTGGTGACTAAGGGATTTTCACAGTGACTTCATTGCAGTGTTAATGTAAGCCTACTTGTGACAATAATAAAGATTATCATTATGGTGCCGTTTAGCACTGGTCCACACAAACATAGACCAGTAATTGAACTGTCACGTGACGGTAATTTTTTCTTGAGATCTGCACATGTTTCATAACTCACCCATACCCAACAGCACAGCTTCTGAAGTCAGATCGGCTTTCCTGAAAGTGAACCCTCGGAAAGCGACGGGTCTGGACGGGATCCCTGGTCGTGCACTCAGTGCCTGTGTGGACCAGCCGGTAGAGGTGTTCGCGGACATCTGTACACACCCTACTTCACTCCGAGGTCTCCACCTGCTTCAAGAAGACCACCATCATATTGGTGCCAAGGAAAAACCCACAACGTGCCTCAAAGACAACTGTCCGGTGGCCCTGACTTCAGTCATAATGAAATGCTTCGAGAGGTTGGTCATGAAGCACATCACCTCCGTACTCCCAGAACGCCTTGATCCACTGCAATTCGCATACCGCCGCAGATGCCATCTCCCTGGCCCTACACTCATTACTAGAGCATCTCAACAACAAGGACTCCTACATCAGACTCCTATTTATTGTCTACAGCTCTGCCTTCAACACCATAATCCCAGCCAAGCTTATATTAAAGCTCCAAAACCTCGGACTTGGCTCCTCACTCTTCAACAGGATCCTCGACTTTCTAACCCACAGACCAATCAGTAAGAATAAAGAACAACACCTCTTCCACAATAGTCCTCAATACCGGGGCCCCGCAAGGCTGCGTACTTAGCCCCCTACTCTACTCCCTGTACACACACGACTGCGTGGCAAAATTTGATTCCAACTCAATCTACAGGTTTGCTGGCGATACGACCATAGTGGGCCGGATCTCAAATAACGACGAGTCAGAATACAGGACGGAGATAGAGAACCTAGTAGAGTGGTGCAGCGACAACAATCAATCCCTCAAAGCTAGCAAAACTAAACAGCTGGTCATTGAGTCGTGAACGCAGCCCAGTCTATCACACAAACTTGCCTCCCATCCATTGAATCCATCTACATCTCCCGCTGCCTGGGGATAGTGGGCAACATAATCAAAGACCCCTCCCACCCAGCTTACTCACTCTTCCAACTTTTTCCATCGGGCAAGAGATACAAAAATTCCGAGAACTCTCACGAACAGATTCAAAAACAGCTTCCTCTCCGCTGTTACCAGACTCCTAAACGACCCTCTTATGGACTGACCTCATTAACACAACACCGCTGTGTGCTTCACCCGATGCCGCTGTTATGTAGTTATGTTGTGTTGCCCTATTATGTAGTTTCTTTTATTTCCTTTTCCTTTCATGTACTTAATGATCTGTTGAGCTGCTCGCAGAAAAATACTTTTCACTGTACCTCAGTACACGTGACAATAAACAAAATCCAAATCCAAACGCCTGGTGGTGGTGAGAGACCCACAGTTAGGATAGTTACGTGGAACATGAGGGGGTTAGAAGATCCAGTCAAGAGGTCAAGGGTTCTTGTGCATCTTAAAAGTTTAAAAGCCGATCTAACAATGCTGCAGGTGAGTCACTTGAGGGTGAAGGACCAAGTGAGACTTAAAAAGGGCTGGGTTAGTCAGGTGTTTCACTGTGGATTTGACAGAAGGGCTTGAGGGGTAGCGGTAATGGTCAGCAAAAGAGTATGGTTCCAGATAGAGAATGTGGTGGCAGATCAGGGGGGTAGATATGTGATTGTGACAGGGGCGCTGGAGGAGAGGTTAGTGGCGCTGGTAAGTGTATATTGTCCCAATTGGGACGATGTGGGATTCGCGAAGAAAGTCAAGTTTGGGGCCATCCCCGACTTGGATACACACAAACTGATAGTGGGGGGGGTGGGGCTGGAACTTGGTGCAGGAGCCAAGGTTGGACAGGTCACGGCCGCGCTCACTGGTCCCATTGGGGGGGGGGGGGCGAAGGTGTTGGCTGCGCTAATGGTGGAAATGGGGGGTGGACCCTTGGAGGTTTCTGCATTCCCGAGGGAGCGGGAGTACTCGTTTTTCTCGGCAGTTCATAAGGTATATTCGCGGATCGACTTTCTTGTGGTGGAGAAGGCTTTGCTGCTGGGGTTAAGGGGTCGGAATACTCAGCAATTGCAGTGTCATATCATGCTCCGCATTGGGCAGATATAGTACTGGAGAAGGGGGTAGTACAGAGGCCGAGGTGGAAATTAGATGTGAGACTTTTGGGGATCAAATGTTCTGTGACAAAGTTGAAAAGGTAATTGAGGAATATGTAGGTTTCAACTGTACGGGTGAGGTGTCGAAGGCAGTTGTCTGGGAGGCTCTAAAGGCGGTGGTGAGGAGTGAGGTGATCTTGTTTAAAGCAAGGGTGGAGAGCTTGGAGTGGCAGAGGGTAATAGATGAGATGCTGGAGGTAGATAGGAGTTATGCAGAAGATGGGGACCCAGCGAAGTCAGAAAAGAGGAAGGAACTACAGGGGAGCTTTGACCGACTATCTACCAGGAAGGTGGTGCACCAACTGAGGCGAGCAAGGGGTGCAATTTACGAGCATGGAGAGAAGGCGGGATAATGAATGCCACAATGTATGTTAGCAGGTCAGCTTTGGAGAGTGGCGGGACAGGGCAGGGAAGTTGGTGGTGGCTCCGGATCTGATGAACAAGGTCTTTGAGGAATTCTATGAGAGGTTGTACAGTCAGCCACCTGGGGGAGACCGGGAGATGCAGAAATTTCTAGATGGGCTGGAGTTCCCAAGATCAGAGGAGGGGGACAATGCTGCATTAGAAAGAGCAATAGTGGAGCAGGAGATAAATTTGCGTGGACACTCACCCTCGGCAAGAGATAAAAAATGCGATTGGGAGGGTGACATTCACCTGAGGAAGGAGCAATGCTCCGAAAGCTAGTGTTCAAAACAAACATGTTGGACTTTAACCTGGTGTTGTAAGACTTCTTGCTGTGCTCACCGCAGCCCAATGCCGGCATCTCCACATCATGGCTGTGGTGAATGGCTGAAGCTCTGACGCTCCTGCTCCAGTCTTCTCTCTCTCCTGGCAGTTGTGTGCGGCCTTCTCCTGGAGGAGGGGGGAAACAGAAACGCACAGAGTTAGACAATCTGACACATGCAACCCAGCCTCAGTGGCCCAGGACACCTGGCCATGGAGGCCGGTATGGGTGCTGGCTAATGGTGCAGGGTGGGGACGGGTTACGGGTGTGTAATAGGAGGGGTGGTGCTAAGGGCATAGGGCTGCCTACGCTGAGAAGGTTGTGCACTTTCTTTGCTGCACTGCTGGCCAGTCCTCGCGGTGTTGCCCATGGCGGTGACGACCTCTGCCTCCTCCATCCAGGCCCGCTGAATGGCAGAGGCTGTCAGCCTCCTTCCCAACCCCAGGGTACAGGGTCACCTGCCTTTGCTCCACAATATCCAGCAAGGTCTCCAGTTTGACATCTGTAAATCTTGGTTCCGCTCGTCTTGCTGCCATCCTGTTGGCTGGGATGGTGTGTGGGGGGAGTGAAGTGTGTATATGCGGCTGCAGCTTGTCAGCCTCCTGAGCGCCAATCCTGAATCTGGCGAATCCGGCACCATTTCTCATTGGAATCGATTGTGTTCCACTTGGTGCCAGTGCTAGTCCCTTAACGGTCGGTGAAATCGGTCCAGTTGCGACACCAGTTTTGCTGCTGTAGAACTCCGCGAAGACTGCCCCGGCATCAACCCTTATTCTCAGGAACAGACCATCTGGCCCAAAAACATTTAAAAATGTCCATCAGCTTTTTGTTTTCAGAGTTGCTGGAGGCAGTGCCCAGGAAATCAATCTTTAATTCTTAGAGACTGCAAGACAATCTTTTGGCAAGCCGAAGAGGAAGTCAATACAACTATGCTTAGTTCAACACATGTGATGAGTGAAAACAGATGACTGTCTGGGCACGAAATCATGCACATATACATTTGGATTTATGTGCTCTCTCTATGGATGCTGACTGGTCTTCTAGGTGTTTCCAGCCTTGCTTGTTTTTGTGCAACTATCTGGCACTTTGCTTTTTATTTGTGGTTTCCACATGTTCTGACATGTAAAGGAACCTTGTCTACACCGATGTTCATCAGCACTCAAATATACATAGCTGGAATGATACAAGATGGCAATTAGTAATTTGGCAATTATTCCCCTATTTAACAAAGTTAACAGTCCTAAAAGTGCAGGATTTTCTTCTCGATTGTTTTCTCAGGCTAGAAATGTGAGCATTTATGCGTAATGGAATTCTCCAGAAGGTGGAACCTAGGTTCCTATGGTTAAATCCAAGTCAGGCATTGTGGTGATAACCACTGTAGATATGCATACTTGCAGTAGGGGATGTATGGTTGTACCTGTAATACAGGTTCCTCCGGTAAGCCCCTGCCGGCTAGCTCCGCCCACAGGGAGCTTGTGTATAAATATGCGTGTGAGTCACTCAGACCCTAGTCTACAGTTGCAGCCTGAGGAATAGCATCACACAGCAATAAAGCCTCGATTGTACCTGTCTCTCGTCTTTGAGTGCAATTGTTAGCGCCACAGGCATGAAGGGAAACAAATAGAACATTTCAGTGCAGATTTACCTGCTTAAAATTTCTGCCTTCACCTCCATTTTTGCTCATTTTGTTTGACTAATTACTTTTCTGTTTTTGTCCTTGACGGAAGGAAATCTGCCATCCTCACCTGGTTTGGCCTACATGTAACTCCAGCGCCACAGCAATGTGGTTGATTCTTAAATGCCCCATGAAAATGGCCTAGCAAGCTACTCAGTCCAAGGGAAATTAGGGATGGGCAATAAATGTTTCAGCTACCGACGTCCACATCATATAAATGAATGGGTGGGGGGGGTGGGGGTGAGAGTGTAAAATTGAAGGAACGGGCTTCTCTTGGGGTTCCCACCTGTCCTGACCACACAACGATTTTACACTACAGTGGGAAAGGCATTCGGTGGGAATCTTACCCTTGCCCCAATTGAGGCTTTTAAGTGGTCAGTTTGTAATAGCCCACACAGGACCTACGGGGTGGGAATGATTATTTTCCCCGTGGTCCTTGCTGATTAAGAGCATCCCGCTCGGGCCGGAGGATCTCTATTAACCTTTGTATAAAAAGTCAGCCAGAAGAGGAACCTGGTAGGGATCCACCAGGCAGTGTATATATCGTGTTGTAAATAACTTTATTCTACTCGGTGTGGCTTCCTGTGTCCTTATTAAACAATTATTGGTGACCTTAGGGCTGTTTCCTGCCCAGCCTCAATGTTTTAGACTGTCAGGAGGAATTGCCTGGCATGGGGAAACTGGAAAAAGAACAGGCTTGGATCTCAAGCAGGACGGGGAGGGGGAGGGGGCTGGGGGGGTGGGATGAGGGGGGGGAGCCGCCCACATCAGAAGTCCTCTTCTGACTGTAGGCAGCCCCCCCTCTCATAACATCCAGTGGTCACTGGACCTCCTACTCCACCCACCCCTCCCCCCCTCTTCCAGGCTTTCCCTACCCCCCCATCCTCCCATCCTGGGAACCCTTAAACTTCCCTTGCCCTCCGATCCTAGGACTTAGGCTCAGTCTTGTTGGTGCACCTTCTCTTCAGTCTACTGCACCTCTTGTTACTGCAGGGACTGGAGAGCTGCCAACTAATCAGACTGTCCAGCAATTTTCTAATGTGGGACTTGCTACCCAGTGAGGGGTGGAAGGTCAACCTGCAGCTATTTAATGCCCAGTAGAGTGTGAAATAGTTGCGAGGCCCCAGGAGTTGGCGGGGAATTCTTCGGGGGAAAGGAAGGGGAGCCCGCCATCAAAATAATTCAGGCGTATTTCACTACCCAAGCTCTGAGGCCCCATTAAATCACCAACATAGCCCACATTATTTTCAATATTTTACATTAAAAAGCTGTTGTGGAGGGATGGGTGGTGGTGTTCTGGCGATGGATGACTGTATCCCAGTATAAGTGCAGAATGCTTTCGAAACCAATGGTACTGAATTCTCCAGGCTGGGGAAAGGAAATTTAATTTACAAAACCCTGGCATCCCCAATAGGGATACATTTCATGTGCTCATCGGACCTAGGAATTCTAACTGAAATCAACTTGTTCTGTAGGGGCTGTTGAGGTGTCCCCCCTTCCCCCCCACAACAATTAAACAAAAACTACCCTATCAAATGGCACTTTCATAACGGGGACAAAATACACTAAAAAGATTGTAAATGTTCAAGGGCTCCGTGTCATGTCCCAGGCAGACGTGTGCCTCTGTCTCTACCGGTGATATGCAAGACCCTTCTCAGGGGCATGGGAATTTCCAATGACAGGAGCTCCCAGATCCCGTCCTCTGACAACTAACTTGTAAGGACAGGTGCAAGATTCATGATATCCCAGGGGCTAGATTCTCCACAGCTCCACGCCGAAATTGCATTTGGGGCCCGGCTCCACTCGCTGGAGAATCACTCGCACGCGAATTAAGCAGCGCGGCTGGAGGCCTATTGCCAGAGGCCCTGCCAGCAATACTCCGGTCCCGACCGGCCGAATTCCCGGCAGCATGGTTCCAACCATGTCTGGCCAGTCGGGACTCTCATGCGGACTCAGTCCACGACTATCATGGTGGGGGGCAGGGGGGATCAAGCACCGGGGAGGGGTGCCCTTGTGGGCACCCAGGGCGGCATTCAGGCAGGTTGGATGGAGTGGCGCAGGGCAGATCGTTGGGATCTTGTTTGTTGGTCCAGGTCCACCGGCTGAGTCAGCCATCACGTTCGGCGCAGCCGCTGGAGGTCACTGCCGTGCGCATGCGGGGACTCGGAACCGGAAGTCCGGGGTCCGTATTCGCAGCCAAAGCTGCGTGAATCTCCCCGGGTCCCAGCCACCCTCCTGCAGGTAAGTGAATTGCTCTTTATTATTTCAGGAATGTCTGGAGTGAACTGGCTAGGTCATAGGAGGCAAAGAGTAGCAATGGAAGGGTGCTTTTCTGATTGGAGGGCTGTGACTAGTGGTGTTCCACAGGGATCAGTGCTGGGACCTTTGCTGTTCGTAGTATATATAAATGATTTGGAGGAAAATGTAACTGGTCTGATTAATAAGTCTGCGGACGACATAAAGCTTGGTGGAATTGCGGATAGCGATGAGGGCTGTCAGAGGATACAGCAGGATTTAGATCGTTTGGAGACTTGGGCGGAGAGATGGCAGATGGAGTTTAATCCGGACAAATGTGAGGTAATGCATTTTGAAAGGTCTAATGCAGGTAGGGAATATACAGTGAATGGTAGAACCCTCAAGAATATTAACAGTCAGATAGATCTAGGTGTACAGGTCCATGGGGCACAACAGGTGGAGAAGGTAGTCAAGTAGGCATACGGCATGCTTGCCTTCATTGGCCGGGGCATTGAGTATAAGAATTGGCAAGTCATGTTGCAGCTGTATAGAACCTTAGTTAGGCCACGCTTGGAGTATAGTGTTCAATTCTGGTCGCCACACTACCAGAAGGATCTGGAAGTTTTAGAGAGGGTGCAGAAGAGATTTACCAGGATGTTGCCTGGTATGGAGGGCAATAGCTATGAAGAGAAGTTGAATAAACTTGGTTTGTTCTCGGTTCCGGTGGCGTGGGCGCGCAGGGCGGCCACAGCGTGAAGAGCTCCCGCCAGTGGCCGCGAGCCGCCAACCGGTGAAGAACCCCGCTCGGGTGTTGGGGCGGCGGGGGCTGAGGTCCTGGGCCCTGCGCGGCGTCGGGGCCAGAGCAGCGGGGGCGGTGCTACGAGGAGGCCGAGGAGGCAGGCCTGAGTCCAGGGCACCATGTAAGTGCGGTGTTCCACAACGGATGGCTCCCACCTAGGAGGAAGAAAGAAGGCTGGAACCTGGTCCCAGGGGAGTTCTGGATGAACACAGAGGGGAAAGGACTTCCTGCAGGTGGCCTGGGAGTGGGGAAGGCTTCGCAGATACAACAAAGTCTGAAAACCGATGTGGCAATGCTGCAGGAGACTCACTTGAGGGTGAAGGACCAGGTGAGACTTAAAAAGGGTTGGGTTAGCCAAGTGTTTCACTCTGGATTTGATGGAAGGCCTTGAGGGGTAGCGGTGTTTGTCAGCAAAAGGGTATGCTTCCAGATGGAGAAGGTAGTGGCAGATCAGGGGGGTAGATATGTGATTGTGGCCGGGGCGCTGGACGGGAGATTAGTGGCGCTGGTAAGTGTATACGGTCCCAACTGGGACGATGCGGGATTTGCGAGGAAGGTGTTTGGAGCCATTCCTGACTTGGACACACACAAGCTGATGGTGGGGGGGGGACTGGAACCTGGTGCAGGAGCCAAGGTTGGACAGATCACGGACGCGCTCGCTGGTCCCATCGGGGGGGGGGGGGGGGGGGGCAAAGGCGCTAGCTGGGCTAATGGTGGAAATGGGAGGGGTGGGCCCTTGGAGGTTCCTGCATCCAAGGGAACGGGAGTACTCATTTTTCTCAGCAGTCCATAGGGTATACTCGCGGATTGACTTTTTTGTGGTGGGAAAGGCTTTGCTGGCTGGAGTCAAGGGGTCGGAATACTCTGCAATTGCTGTGTCAGATCACGCACCACATTGGGTGGATATGGTGCTGGAGAAGGGGGTAGTGCAGAGGCCGGGGTGGAAACTGGATGTGGGGCTTTTGGGGAACCAAGTATTCTCTGAAAAAATTGAAAAGGTAATTAAGGAATATGTAAGATTCAACTATACGGGTGAGGTATCAATGGCAGTCATCTGGGAGGCTCTAAAGGCGGCAGTGAGGGGTGAGGTAATTTCGTTTAAGGCCAGGGTGGACAAGGAGGAGAAGTTGGAGCAGCAGAGGCTAATAGATGAGATGTTGGAGGCAGATAGGAGTTATGCGGAGGATGGGGACCCAGCGATGCTGGGAAAGAGGAAGGAACTACAGGCGAGCTTCGACCGACTATCCACCAGGAAGGCGGTGCGCCAACTGAGGCGAGTGAGGGGTGCAGTTTATGAACATGGAGACAAGGCGTACGTTAACAGGTCAGCTCCGGAGGGAGGCAGCAGCAAGGGAAATTCTTCAGGTAATGGATAGGGCCGGGAAGTCGGTGGTGGCTCCGGAGCTGATTAACAAGGTTTTTGAGGAATTCTAAGAGAGGTTGTACAGGTCGGAGCCACCCGGGGGAGACCATGAGATGCTGGAATTTCTAGATGGGTTGGAGTACCCGAGGCTAGGGGAGGGAGACAAGGCCACATTAGAAGGAGCAATACTGGAGCAGGAGATAAAAGACGCGATTGGGAGGATGCAGTCGGGGAAGGTGGCAGGGCCGGATGGGTTTCCGGTGGAATATTATAAAAAAATTTAAGGATACGTTGGCACCCCTGATGGTAGGGATGTTTGAAGAGGCGATAGGGAAGGGAGTGCTGCCGCAAACCTTGGGGCAGGCATCGATTTCACTGTTGTTTAAAAAGGATAAGGATCCGACGGAGTGTGGGTCATATAGGCCCATTTCACTTCTTAATGTGGACGCAAAGGTATTGGCAAAGGTACTGGCGGGTAGGCTGGAGGGGTGCCTCCCGAAGATGATAGGTGGGGATCAGACGGGGTTTGTGAAAGGGAAGCAGCTGTTTTTGAACATTAGGAGGGTCTTGAATGTCGTTAAGGCACCGGCGGAAGGGAAGGAAACAGAGGTGGTGGTGGCACTGGACGCCGAGAAGGCGTTTGATTGGGTAGAATGGGGGTACCTGATGGCAATGCTGGAACGGTTTGGGATTGGACCAAGATTTGTGATCTGGGTAAAGTTGTTATATAAGGAGCCGAAGGCGAGTGTCCACACAAACAATATCAGTGGGACGAGGCAGGGATGTCCTATGTCCCCCCTGCTGTTTGTGCTTGCGATTGAGCCGTTGGCCATCGCATTAAGAAGTTCGGGAGCATAGAAAGGAATAGTGAGGGGGGGGGGGGTGGCGGGGGGGATAGAGCATAGGGTGTCCTTGCATGCCGACGACCTGCTGCTGTATGTGACGGAGCCGGGTGCGTCGATAGGAGGAATATTCGAGTTGCTGCTGGTATTTGGGTCTTTCTCTGGGTACAAGCTGAACTTGGACAAGAGTGAGTATTTTGTGGTGTCTCAACCGGGGGTGGGGGCAGGGGTGGTGGGGCTGCCATTCCGTAGGGCAGGGACGCACTTTAGGTATTTGGGGGTGCAGGTGGCCTGGGAGTGGGGAAGGCTTCGCAGATACAACATCACTAGTTTGGTGGGGAGAGAGAAAGTCGATCTGGCGAGGTGGGATGGTCTCCCTCTGTCACTGGCGGGTTGGGTACAGGCGGTTAAAATGAATATGTTGCCGCGATTTCTGTTTATTTTTCAATGCCTACCGATTTTCCTGCCAAAGTCTTTTTTCAGGGAGATTGAGGGGAGGATTACCTCGTTTATATGGGGAGGGAAGGTGGCCAGAGTGAGGAAGGTGCTGCTACAGAGGGGAAGGCAAGCAGGGGGTTTGGGTCTCCCGAATCTGATGTATTACTACTGGGCGGAGAATGTGGAGAAGGTATGGAGCTGGGTCAGAGGGGTTGATTCCCAGTGGGTCAGAATGGAGGAGAGTTCGTGCAGGGGGTCGGGGCTGAAGCCTTTAGCAATGGCCCCGCTCCTGATAGCTCCGGGGAAATACTCAGGGAGTCCAGTAGTAATAGCTTCATTGAAAATCTGGAGGCAGTTTCGCCAACACTTCAGGTTGGAGGCAGGGTCGAGGGAAATGCCGATCCGGGAGAACCACAGATTTGAGCCAGGGAGGTGGGACGGAAGCTTTTGGAAATGGGAGGAGAAGGGGATTAAGACTCTAAAAGATTTGTTTCCTCGGGGTCGATTTGCAGGTTTGAAGGAGCTGGAAGCGAAGTGTGGGCTGGAGCAGGGAGAAGTGTTTAGGTATATGCAGGTTCGGGACTTTGCCAGGAAGGAGATACAGAGCTTCCCGGAGGAACCGGCCTCCACGTTGTTGGAGGAGGTGCTGGCGGCCAGCGCCGGCCCTAGGGTCGGGTCGGAGGGGGGGGGGGGGGGGCCGGAGCGACCTGGTATATGATCGGGACTCACCGATCGGCGGGCCGGTCTCTCTGTCGGCAGGTCTCTGAAGCCGGTCACGCACTCGTTGATGGCGCCCCCTAGCACATGGCGCCCCGGGCGACTGCCCGAGTTGCCGGTACCTTCAGCCGGCCCTGCTGGCGGCAAGTGGACTGGAGAAGGGGGCAGTGTCAGCGGTGTACAGAGCTGTGTTGGAAAAGGATAAGGCTCCACTGGAGGGGATCAAAGCGAAGTGGGAGGAAGAATTGGGAGAGGTTATAGAGGAGGGGGTCTGGTGTGAGGTGCTCCGGAGAGTAAATGCCTCCACCTCGTGTGCGAGGTTGGGGCTGATACAGCTGAAGGTGGTGTACAGGGAACACCCCACGAGGGCAAGGATGAGCCGATACTTTGAAGGGGTAGAAGATGTGTGTGAACGTTGCGAGGGGGGGGGGGGCCGCTAATCACGTTCATATGTTTTGGTCCCGTCCAAGCTTGGGGAGTACTGGAAGGAGGTGTTTAGGGTAATTTCCAAGGTTGTGCATGTGAAGCTGGACCCAGGTCCCCGGGAGGTCATATTCGGGGTGTCGGATCAGCCAGGGTTGGAAACGGGTGCGGAGGCAGATATCATAGCCTTCGCCTCGTTGATCGCCCGAAGGCGAATCCTGCTGGGATGGAGGGCGGCCTCTCCTCCCTGTGCCCTGGCGTAGCGGGGGGACCTGTTGGAATTCTTGACTCTTGAGAAGGTTAAGTTCGCACTGAGGGAAAGCTCGGAGGGGTTCTGCAAGTCATGGGCACTATTTATTATGCACTTTCAAGAACTGGATAACATCGAACATTAGTTGGGGGGGGGAAGGGTGGGTGGGGTGCGGGGGGAGGGGGGCTGTGTATGTTGAAGATGGCTATGGGTAATCCTTGATTCCTTTTTTTTTTCTTTGTCATTTGTTTATGTTAACATGCAGGCTGATGTCTGGGCATGGTGGGAGGATGGGATCGTTGTTACTGTTATGGGGTTTGAGATATTTGTTGTTGGTTATTGATTGTTGTTGGGTGTAAATTCGGGAGAAAAATTGTGAAAAAGGAGGAGAATAAAAATATTTATTTAAAAAAAACTTGGTTTGTTCTCACTGGAACAACGGAGGTTGAGGGGCGACCTGATAGAGGTCGACAAAATTATGAGGGGCATAGACAGGGTGGATATTCAGAGGCTTTTTCTTAGGGTAGAGGGGTCAATTACTAGAGGGCATAGGTTTAAGATGCGAGGGGTAAGGTTTAGAGGAGATATACGAGGTAAGTTTTTTACACAGAGGGTAGTGAGTGCCTGGAACTCGTTGCCGGAGGAGGTGGTGGAAGCAGGGACGATAGTGACGTTTAAGGGGCATCTTGACAAATACATGAATAGGATGGAATAGGGATATGGACCCCGGATGTGTAGAAGGTTTTAGTTTAGACAGGCAGCATGGTCGGCACGGGCTTGGAGGGCCGAAGGGCCTGTTCCTGTGCTGAACTTTTCTTTGTTCTTTGCTTTTGGCGTGGGGACATATGCCCATTTTTGGAGAATCCAGCACCAGGTATAAGGGCCAGGGCCTGACGTATCGGGGTCATGGTCTATTTCCTGGTCCTTAGACTGAGAGCTTAGAGTGCAGAAGAAGAGTTACAGGTCTTCAGTTCTGCACATGGTAAATAAATTAGCACTGAATGGGACTGACACCTCTGAGTTCAATATCAATGGTAAGGAGGACACAGCAATCGGAGAACTTAATGCTACCCTCACTAGATGGTATTTTAATTGACTGCATGAAACATTTACAATTCTTTATTCTTAATTCTTGGTAGCTCACCATCAGTTTCACAAGGTCAATTAAGAATGGACAATAAACATTAACCGAGCCAGCGACACCCACATCCGATGTACGTATGGAAAAAAAGGCATGTTGATGATAAAAAAACTAACTTGGAAGTTGGCGAGCATCCAGAACAATACATTAACTTATCTTCACTGCTATATATTTTAGTTAATTCCTTACTTTTCCTTGTAATTTACCTTTACCTCACATATTTTCCTCAGGAAAAGACAACCTTATATTTAAAACCTGTATTTGAAAGAAAATCATAGATTGTCCATTTTGGCAGTTCACTTTTAATGGAGTCAATAAGTGTCCCTGAATGAAAGAACAGCTCAGATTTTATTACTTCCCAACATGACTTTCTCATAACCTTGAGCACATCAATCTCGGGCCAAGATTTTCAAGCTTGGTCCTTGTTCAGCAATCCTTTCATACATTCTTCATTCAGGGAGAAAACATTTGATGGGCAAGTGTTTTATTCTGGGTTTTTTTTGCTGTGTTTAAAGTGCATAACGCAATTGTGTGGAATGTTTCAAAGTATATCACCTCATTTGCTTTTCATATTATTGTGGCAAAATTAGGGGACACATCTGCTGACCCATCTTCCTGTCTAAACAATAAGAATGCTGAATATATTTTTACTGAAGTCATGGTCATCTAAATCTGTCTAATTTGTGTGTTCATTGAATGTGGGCAATATTGACAAACCCGTTTTTATTGCCCATCTCGAAGAATTGAACAAGCAACGTGGGATTGAAGCTATCTAAACCAGGCTAGTCAAGTTCTCCTTGAAGTGCATCAGTGAACCAGTTGGGCTTTTTCAACCAAAGCTCAGCATATTTCATGGTCATTTTTCTGAATGACAATGCATAATTTAAAAGACTTCAATTTTCCAACCTATGACTGTGTTTTGAACTCACGACCTCTTGGTTGCTAGTCCAGTGCCAATACCATACAATGTAATGGGCAATGAGTACTCTTATTTCTTACATGCAATGGAGAATGAAGATTCTGCTCTCCAATATTGTCCTGTTTCTCTCTTTTTGTATTAGAATTGAAAAAGTATACATTTTAATGTTATTCATTATGGATGTGAAGTACCACAGTGAGGCAACTGTGGAAAAAGTAGGATTGTCTATGTCATCTTCAAATGATAATATGGCTCTGTCCAAAACTCTCACAGGACAGAGCCATGCTGCAGGCTGTCTGTGGTAGTATGACTAGAGGTACTACGGTGCCTGGGAGTGTGAGCTACCATTGGTGGAGAAGGCTCGCTGCTCATTGGCCCAAGTATTTGCATTTCATTGGTCGGGACGTAAGGTAGCTCCGCCCAGTGAGGCGGGGTATAACAACCCGTGTTACCCAGCGGCCAACCTTCTTTCTGTACTCGAGCTGCTGGGGAAACATCCTGTTGATCAAAGCCTTCAATTCGGACTACTTCCTCGTTTCAGTAATTATTGATCGCGCATCAATTTAATCAACAAGATTTTAAAGGATGGAGCTCCGCATCAAGCCGGTGTATCTACGACTCAGCCCCCATGCAGCTAACGCAGCAGCTACGTTCAAGCATTGGCTAGCTTGTTTTAATAGCTACCTCAGCACGGCGGAAAACGTACCGACGAGGGAGCAGAAGCTGCACATCCTCCACTCGTGCGTCGGCCACACGCTCATCGAGGACACGTCCGACTACGGCTCCGCCATGGAACAGCTTAAAGGACACTTCATCCGGCCGGTAAATCAAGTTTACACTCGGCACTTGCTGGCTACGAGGCAGCAGATCCCTGGTGAGTCGTTAGACGATTTTTACCGTGCGCTACTTGTACTGGGGAAGAACTGCGGCTGCCCGCAAGTTTCTGCTAATGAGCACACCAAACTCTTAATCCGAGACACCTTTGTTGCGGGTATGCAGTCCCCACAAATCCGCCAGAGACTGTTAGAGAAGGAAACTTTGAGCCTCACGGAGGCACAGGCCCTCGTGAACTCTCTAGATGTTGCGAACAGAAATGCCCGTTCATACGCCCCCGACCGCATGGCGGCTCCCTGGGCAGCATGGAATTCAGCTTCCCCTTCCCCTTCGGACTCTGAATCGCCTCAGGCCTGCACTGCAAGACGCCCTGGAAACCCCGCTGGGCCCCGTTGCTATTTTTGTGGTCAGGCAAAACACCCCCGACAGTGTTGCCCAGCCTGATCGGCAACATGCAAGGGCTGCGGTAAGAAGGGCCATTTTCTGTCCATTTGCCAGACCAAGGCGGTCGTTGCGGTCCCGGGCAGCGACTGCGGGACATCACCCCGTCTCTCTCCAAGGGCCCCGTGCGGCCTGCGAACTTCTCCGTCCCCATCCCCCAACGCCACGTGCGGCCTCCGGGTGTCGACATCTTGTGTTTCCGATGCCACGTGCGGGGGGCGTCGACGCCATTTTGTCCATCCCCCGCCATGTGCGACCAGTGGGCACCGCCATCTTGGATCGGCTCCAAGGACCCCGGCACAGGTGACTACGCACCGCCCGATGACGACTCCGATCTTCTGCCACGACTCGCTTCAGTCACCTTGGACCAGTCTCGACTCCGCACCCTCTCTACGGCGACGATGAAGGTCCTGCTCAATGGGCACAAAACTACCTGCCTGTTGGACTCCGGGAGCACGGAGAGTTTCATATACCCTACCGTGGTAAGACGCTTCTCTCTTCCTATCTATCCCGTAAAGCAAAAAATCTCCCTGGCCTCTGGCTCCCATTAGGTTGAGATCACGGGGCTTTGTATAGCGGACCTCACAGTCCAGGGGAGGGAGTTTAAAAATTACAGGCTCTAAGTCCTCCCCCACCTCTGCGCGCCCACACACCTGGGGTTAGACTTTCAGTGTAACCTCCAGAGCCTAACATTTAAATGCCCTATACCTCCCCTCACTGTCTGCAGCCTCGCGACCCTCAAGGTCGATCCCCCGTCCTTGTTTGCAAACCTCACCCCGGATTGCAAACCTGTCGCCACCAGGAGCAGACGGTACAGTACCCAGGACCGGGTCTTCATCAGGTCTGAGGTCCACCGGCTTCTGAAGGAAGGGGTCATCGAGGCTAGTAACAGCCCCTGGTGAGCACAAGTTCTGGCGGCAAAGACCGGGGAGAAGAATAGGATGGTCATAGACTACAGTCATACCTATACAGGTTTACGCAGCTGGACGCGTACCCCCTCCCCCGTACAAGGTCTTCTCCACGGTAGACCTGAAGTCGGCCTACCACCAGCTCCCCAGCCGCGCGAGCGATCGGAAGTACACTGCGTTCGAGGCGGACAGGCGGCTCCACCACTTTTTAAGGCTTCCCTTCGGTGTCACAAACGGGGTCTCGGTCTTCCAACGAGAGATGGACTGAATGGTCGACAGATACGGTTTACGGGCAACCTTCCCGTATCTCGATAATATCACCATCTGCGGCCACGATCAGCAGGACCACGACACCAACCTCCGCAAATTCCTCCAAACCGCAAAACTCCTGAATTTGACCTATAACAAAGAAAAATGCGTGTTCAGCACCGACCGCCTAGCCATCCTCGGCTACATAGTGCTAAATGGAGTGATAGGCCCCGACCCGGAACGCATGCTCCCCCTGATGGAGCTCCCCCCCTCCCACTGCCCCAAGGCCCTGAAGCGCTGCCTCGGGTTTTTCTCTTATTACGCTCAGTGGGTCCCCAACTACACCGACAAAGCCCGTCCCCTCATACAAACTACCACAGTCCCCCTGTCGACGGAGGCCCGCCAGGCCTTCAGCCGCATCAAAGCGGATATTACAAAGGCCACGATGTGTGCCATCGACGAGTCCCTCCCCTTCCAGGTCGAGAGCGACGCGTCTGACGTAGCTCTGGTAGCCACCCTCAACCAAGAGGGCAGACCCGTGGCCTTCTTCTCCCGGACCCTCCATGCTTCCGAAATCCGCCACTCCTCGGTCAAGAAGGAAGCACAGGCCATAGTACAAGCTGTGCGACATTGGAGGCATTATCTGGCCGGCAGGAGGTCTACCCTCCTCACAGACCAACCGTAGGTGGCCTTCATGTTTGACAATGCATGGCAGGGCAAGATAAAAAATGACAAGATCTTGCCGTTTTGTGGAGGATCGAGTTATCCACCTACAGCTACAGCATCTTGTATCGTCCTGGGAAGCTACACGAGCCTCCCGATGCCCTGTCCCGCGGCACCTGTGCCAACGCACAAGTGGACCACTTCCGGGCCCTCCAGGAGGACCTCTGCCACCCAGGGGTCATCCGCTTCTTTCATTTTGTGAAGACCCACAACCTGCCCTACTCCATCGAGGAGGTCAGGACAGTCACCAGAAACTGCCACATCTGCGCGGAGTGCAAGCCGCACTTCTACCGCCCCGAAAAAGCGCATCTGATAAAGGCTTCCCGTCCCTTTGAACGCCTCAGCATGGACTTCAAAGGTCCCCTCTCCTCTACCAACCGCAACACGTACTTCCTCAACGTGATTGACGAGTACTCCCGCTTCCCGTTCGCCATCCCCTGCCCCGACATTACCACAACCACCATCATTAAAACCCTCCACAGCATTTTCTCCCTGTTCGGATTCCCCGCTTACATACACAGCGATAGGGGGTCCTCCTTTATGAGTGACGAACTGTGTCAATTCCTGCTCAGCAAGCGCATTGCCTCAAGCAGGACGACCAGTTATAACCCCCGGGGTAACGGACAGGTCGAGAGGGAGAACGGCACGGTCTGGAAAACCGTTCTACTGGCCCTACGGTCCAGAAATCTCCCGGTCTCCCGCTGGCAGGAGGTCCTCCCAGACGCCCTCCACTCCATCCAGTCGCTACTTTGCACTTCTACAAATCAAACTCCTCACGAACGCCTTCTTGTCTTTCCCAGGAAGTCTTCCTCAGGGACCCCGCTCCCAACCTGGCTGGCACCCCCCGGGCCCATCCTGCTCCGGAAACACGTGCAGGCGCACAAATCGGATCCGCTAGTCGAGAAGGCACCATCCCCTGAACCTGAAGCCTTTGAGAATCTTCCAATCGGCTTTGCAGTTCCAGGAATGTCACTGACACCCCCTCCTGAATCTCACAGCTCTAGCTTATTGTCTCTAGCAGTTATGGGAGAACCTTGTCCAGAGGCTTAGCATCTTGCTGGGAGAACCAGCTGAGGCCTGGATCCAGCAGCCCACTGACTGACTGCTGTCTCCCTTGAATGTTCCTGCCTTCACCTAATGTGCATCAGTAGCTGTGCTGCTCACCAGATAGCGACCCAGAAGCCTTTCTACTGATCTCACCTACCGAGGTGTGTGTCTCTGTGATGGTAGAAGGTGGGGATGATAGCTGTGATGCATTGCCAGGGTTCTCCTCCAAGATGGACTCTTGGGTGGCGAGGGGCAGGGGCAGGGGGGTGGGGGAAACTGCGATTCTGATGGCCCGCCCCAATCAGATGATGATCCTGCAAGATGTGGACATGTAATTCAGTGAAAGGGAAGGATAATTGTCTGGGACATCAACAAATAACTTGAGACAGGTCATGTAGAAAAAGGTATAGGAGATCCACTAATGCAGGCCGATGTCATTGTCAGTCACTGCTCGCTTCTCAAGCAACCCTGCGATCTCCATGGCCCTTTCCTCATAAGGGGTGAGGTCTTGTAAATCTGGAATTCTACCCCTCCTCTACTCCCTCTCCTTCTTATTATGGGCTATCTTCTCCTCTGGGGGCAAAGGCAGGGCTTTACGACCTGCATGCTTGATGGGTCAGAGGGTCCATAGCAGGTGGCATACGTGGGCACCGCACTCGTTGTTGTGAGTACCGAGGGGGTTGTGAGAAACAAGATTGAAAGTCAGATGTAAGTGGTTTCAGCCAGTGAAAAGGGGGTGGTGGGGGGGGGGGCGGGTTGGTGGGGAGGAGTTTGGGAATTGAAGAGTGCCAAGCTGGACTGAGTAACCAGAGTGGCAAGCGTAACTTACCCTTGCAGCATGTAGGACATTGTTTATCTTCTTCCTACTTTGGGCAGCGGTCCTCCAGGTCATGTTTGCTGCACTCACTAATGCTGCCTGTGCCTGTACCGTGTTAATGGGTCTCCCACCACCTTGGGAAAGGGGGGTGTACAGGGTGCCCCGCCTGTACTCCACGTCGTCCAGAGTTCCACGGAGCTCTCCTCCGAGGTGTTCTTCTGAATAATAGGGAGCGGAGGGGGAGGGCAGGGCCTCATCAGATAGTGGTCCTGCAAGACATGGCACATGATTCAATGAAAGGGGAGGACAAGGGTCTGGGACATCAACAACTCATTTGAGACAGGTCACCTGGATGAAGGTGCAGTGGATTGTCACTTCTCTGCTGGAGGCCAACCTCAGTGTTGGTCACTGCTTGCTCCTCGGCCACCCCCGCGATCTCCATGGCCCTTTCCTTATGCAGGTGAGGACTCGCAACTCGGGACCCCCCTTCCCCCCACGCCTCACCTTACATAGAAACATACATCGAAAATAGAAGCAGGAGGAGGCCATTCGGCCCTTCGAGCCTGCTCCGCTATTCATTATGATCATGGCTGATCATCAAATTCAATACCCTGATCCCACCTTCCCCATATCTCTTGATCCTTTTAGCCCCAAGAGCTAGATCTAATTCTCCCTTCTACCTCTCCTGCTCATCATGGCTATCTCCTGCTGGTCAAAAAGTGGACATTGTGAGCAAACGCCTGTCAGGTCAGGGGCTCTAGAGCATGTGGCATGCGTGGGCACTGCGCATTGACAGAAAGCAGTTGGGATGATGAGGGCCAGGAGGTTTCTGAGGAACAATCTGGGAGGTCGGATGTTGGAAGGGTGCGAGGTGCCAGCCAGTGGATTAAGGTAATTTGGGGGGCTGTGGAGCTGGGAGGGTGCAAGGGGGCGGGTGGGGTTCCAGAGGTGGCAGGCTGGACTGATGCCAGGAGGAGCGAGGTGATAATTTATCATTGCAATTTGTGGGAGGTCATCCACCTTCTTCCCACATTGGATGCCAGCTCTCCTTGTCATGCTGCTGCCACCAACTGCAGCTGTTTCTGAGACAGAAATTGCCAGAGTGCTCTGGGGTATCCTACCCCCTCACACTGCTAAGCTCTCAATACCATTAGGGCCTCAACAAATAGGCTCTTTGAATCTTCTCTTGCGATTTGTTGCCCGTCAGATATTTTTGCTTCATGCACATTTGTTCTGATACAAAGTCATTTTGCTTAACTGTGTTAAGTGTATAAATTCTTAGCCCTTGTCACAGGATGTTGATGTTTGTCAGATCATTTATACTAATTATTGCTATTGTAAATTTGCTTGTGGTGTGACCACTACTGCCTCTCTAGTCAATTTCTGATTGCCAATATGAAGCCCAGTGGACTAAACATTGGTTCGAGGGTAATGCCAATGCTTTCCAGAAGCAGATATCACTTGACTGACATCATCATCCTGGGTCTGACTTACCCTATCTCCCAAAAAGAACTGTCCTTGAGGATATGAACATCAACAGTGAACATCCAGACTAACTGTTGCGGTTTTGCCTGCAATTGGCAATCTAGGCACAAATGACACTCAAAATTGCATACGTTTTAAAAAGACTTTTCCATGTTTCCACAAAAACCCATTTGCGAAATCTTCCATGAAACAGGGCCTCGAGCCCCAGGTGGGAATCGCGATGCCCGGTAAATGGGATATGAGGGGCGAAATGGAATTCTCGCCGGGCATCAACCCCATTGTGAGTTTCCTGGCCCCGATCAGATTCCTGCCATCCCAGATCAGGTTCCTGCCATCCCAGATCAGGTTCCTGCCAGCCCAGATCAGGTTCCTGCCATCCCAGATCAGGTTCCTGCCATCCCAGATCAGGTTCCTGCCAGCCCAGATCAGGTTCCTGCCATCCCAGATCAGGTTCCTGCCAGCCCAGATCAGGTTCCTGCCATCCCAGATCAGGTTCTCACCGAGACTGGGCAAGAACATGGTAACCCCTAATTTAGATTAGTTTGAATGTATTTACCAGGCAGCAACCCTGATTCATCAGGCTCCTGGGATGCTCTTTCCCCTCACCTTGCCACATCTCACCCCCCCACACCACCCCCCTGCCACAGCCAGGTCCTGACAAGAGCCAACCTGGCACCGTTGGACTCCAAGTGCAGGTCAAGGGGGTGGGTATCGTCTCTACAATTACTGCCATGGTGCCAATGTGGCCCTTCAGGGCTGGGGGTCTTTCCCAGGATGGGGGTTGTGTGGCATCTTTCCTCTGTAGTTTTGAAACCCTTTGATGTCTCTCCCAGCATGGCACGTTCAAAGATCTGTCAAAATCAGGTGACAGTCTTCCCTTTGATGGGTTGGAAACCTTTGAAATGCTTTCTTCTCAGCCCAGCGAGGCCAGCAACACAATTCAATGTTAATTGGTCCACTTAGACCTACACCAGGCAGCACGGGTTAATGGACCCCAATGCCCCCCCCCCCCCCCCCCCCCCCAATAGAGCATCCAGCCCCTCAAACCCCCAATCCCCCAGGCGGCACCCAATCCTCCTTCCACCTCCTCCCTCTTCAACCTACCCTCCACCCTCCACTTCAACTCCCTCAGCCCAACCCTCCCTTTATGCCCCCCTCCATTCCACCACTGTGAACCACGCCTATAGCTAACAATGCCCTCTCTGTGTCTCGCCAGAAGGCCCAGACTGGCGGAGCTGAGAATCCCCACCTCATTTGAGGAGCGGGCCCTGGAGGTGACTGGGGTAGCTGGTGGATGCCGCAGAGGTGAGGAACCAACGGGCTCTACCCGGAGGGCCTGTTAAACGTGAGTTGTTATTGCCTTACTGACTGACCCATTCTCCCGCAGGTCCTCCAGCCGATGGCGCTGGACCATTCCAGGCAGCACCATCTCCTGCCACCCAGGAGACCACCTTGGAGGAGAGCTCCGAGGACACAACCATTATAGTCATGGAATAGCTGTCATCCCCACCGTCCACCAGCGCAGATACATACACCTCAGTGTGGAATATTAGTGGACAGGGGTCTGGGGCACAATCTGGTGAGCACCACACTACTGATGATGCACATCAGGTGGAGGCAGGAACCCCCAGACAAGACAGCAGTTGGAGGGCTGCTGGATCCCAGGACCCAGCTGGGTCCCAACCTGATGCTGAGCCGGTGATACAGGATTACCTGTGTGATGTTCTTTGCTTTCTGTATGAAGGTGGCTTTGAAGTGTAGTGTCTCACAAAGAACATCAAGCTAAGATTTGAACAAAACTAATTTATTTACACCTCAACTCAATAGATTCGACTTGCTTGCTAAAAAATAAAAGATTACAGATTCACTAAAACCATGATTCTAATTACAGAGCTCCTGATAACACGACTATTCTCTCCCTCACTTAACAACCTTCGCCCCGAATCAAGAGTATCATGTGATCCACGTGTATGTGCTTGATTGCCATCTAGTGGTTGGATGCAGTTACAGTAAATTGTTAAAACTTCACTATCATTACAATACACATATTGTCACAACCCGGAGCTGATGGAGATGATAGAGAACGGCCGGGATATTCAGAAGATGCCAGCATCACTCCAGCAAATGCATAGCGAATTGGAGGGGTCCCAGAGGCTGCGGGCAGTGGAGCTGTCGCCGGCAATGCATGGCACCGAGGCCAACACTGCTAGGGTGGTGACTGCAGTGGATAGCCTGGTGCACAACGTCGGCATCATTACTGAAGATGTCCAAGGCATCGCGCAGTTGGTGACAGACATAGTTGAGGGTCTCGGCAGGATGTCCGCCTTGAAGTGTGATGTGACCCAGTACCAGGCTGGCCTTGATGAGGTTCTGCAGGACGTGTCCCGCTCTAAAATGGGCATGGCCGAGGCACTGCATAACTTGTCCCAGTCTCAGATGGGCATTGTAGGGGCGCTGCAGAGCAGGGCCCAGTCACTGAGGAGCATTGTCGAGGTGCTGCAGAGCAGGGCCCAGTCTCAGATGGCATTGTTGAGGTGCTGCAGAGCAGGGCCCAGTCACTGAGGAGCATTGTCGAGGTGCTGCAGAGCAGGGCCCAGTCTCAGATGGCATTGCTGAGGCGCTGCAGAGCAGGGCCCAGTCACTGAGGAGCATTGTCGAGGTGCTGCAGAGCAGGGCCCAGTCTCAGATGGGCATTGTCGAGGTGCTGCAGAGCAGGGCCCAGTCACTGAGGAGCATTGTTGAGGTGCTGCAGAGCAGGGCCCAGTATCAGATGGCATTGTCGAGGTGCTGCAGAGCAGGGCCCAGTATCAGATGGCATTGTCGAGGTGCTGCAGAGCAGGGCCCAGTCTCAGATGGGCATTGTCGAGGTGCTGCAGAGCAGGGCCCAGTCACTGAGGAGCATTGTTGAGGTGCTGCAGAGCAGGGCCCAGTCACTGAGGAGCATTGTTGAGGTGCTGCAGAGCAGGGCCCAGTCACTGAGGAGCATTGTTGAGGTGCTGCAGAGCAGGGCCCAGTATCAGATGGGCATTGTCGAGGTGCTGCAGAGCAGGGCCCAGTCACTGAGGAGCATTGTCGAGGTGCTGCAGAGCAGGGCCCAGTCACTGAGGAGCATTGTTGAGGTGCTGCAGAGCAGGGCCCAGTCACTGAGGAGCATTGTCGAGGTGCTGCAGAGCAGGGCCCAGTCACTGAGGAGCATTGTCGAGGTGCTGCAGAGCAGGGCCCAGTCACTGAGGAGCATTGCTGAGGCGCTGCAGAGCAGGGCCCAGTCACTGAGGAGCATTGTCGAGGTGCTGCAGAGCAGGGCCCAGTCTCAGATGGGCATTGTCGAGGTGCTGCAGAGCAGGGCCCAGTCACTGAGGAGCATTGTCGAGGTGCTGCAGAGCAGGGCCCAGTCACTGAGGAGCATTGTCGGGGTGCTGCAGAGCAGGGCCCAGTCACTGAGGAGCATTGTCGAGGTGCTGCAGAGCAGGGCCCAGTCACTGAGGAGCATTGCTGAGGCGCTGCAGAGCAGGGCCCAGTATCAGATGGGCATTGTCGAGGTGCTGCAGAGCATGGCCCAGTCACTGAGGAGCATTGTCGAGGTGCTGCAGAGCAGGGCCCAGTATCAGATGGGCATTGTCGAGGTGCTGCAGAGCATGGCCCAGTCTCAGATGGGCATTGTCGAGGTGCTGCAGAGCAGGGCCCAGTATCAGATGGGCATTGTCGAGGTGCTGCAGAGCAGGGCCCAGTCTCAGATGGGCATTGTCGAGGTGCTGCAGAGCAGGGCCCAGTCTCAGATGGGCATTGTCGAGGTGCTGCAGAGCAGGGCCCAGTATCAGATGGGCATTGTCGAGGTGCTGCAGAGCAGGGCCCAGTCTCAGATGGGCATTGTTGAGGTGCTGCAGAGCAGGGCCCAGTCACTGAGGAGCATTGTCGAGGTGCTGCAGAGCATGGCCCAGTCTCAGATGGGCATTGTCGAGGTGCTGCAGAGCAGGGCCCAGTATCAGATGGGCATTGTCGAGGTGCTGCAGAGCATGGCCCAGTCACTGAGGAGCATTGTTGAGGCGCTGCAGAGCAGGGCCCAGTCTCAGATAGGCATTGTCGAGGTGCTGCAGAGCATGGCCCAGTCACTGAGGAGCATTGTCGAGGTGCTGCAGAGCATGGCCCAGTCACTGAGGAGCATTGTTGAGGCGCTGCAGAGCAGGGCCCAGTCTCAGATAGGCATTGTCGAGGCGCTGCAGAGCATGGCCCAGTCTCAGATGGGCATTGTTGAGGCGCTGCAGAGCAGGGCCCAGTCACTGAGGAGCATTGCCAAGAGCGCAACACGATGGTGCAGACCATGGGGAACCGCCAGGACTAGCAGGGCCAGATGCTGCAGGGGCAGCCGGGGCTCAGACCAGCTTCCCAGCCATCCCAAGGTGAACCCCAGGGATCTATGGGCACCGAGCAAGAGGAGGGGGTGCTGGGTGCCAACCCGAACCTGTCCCATGGGATGGCGACATTGGCCACCAGCTTCCCAAGCTCCACCCCTCTGATGAGGCCGTGTCTCAGAGTCAGCACACGGGACAGGGCGGCATGGCTGTACACGTGCCGTTGACAAGTGAGCCGGGACCTTCTGACTCCAGAGCCCCTCAGAGGATACCCACCAGGAGCATCGAAGGCCACAGGACGAGTTAGACCCCCAGGTGACCCTCGTGAATTTGGCTGAGGACCAGCTCTCACATGCTCTGTGGGATTACTATCCTGTCCAGTTTCATTCGTATGCCGTCACTACGGCTAGATCATCCTTTGCATTATAGAACTGTGGGCACTGCCCCTTTCGCCAACCATCCGTGAGATGTCGCATGACCCGCTGGAGTAAAGGATCCCTGGCCATCTCCTGACGAATTTGCACGACCCTTTCATCAGTGGCCGGAAAGTTGGATGCACAAAACTTCACCTGAGCGTCTATCGGACGGACAAAGTCCGACTGCTCACACAGCGTGGTGATGGATCTAGAGAGTGCGTCGGCCACAATGAGCACCTTGCCCAGGGTGTAGACCAGGTCGAAATCGTAGCGGGGGAGTTTGAGGAGTATACGTTGTAGCCGTGGCGTCATATCATTGAGGTATTTTTGGATGATGTGAACCAATGGACTGTGGTCCGTGTTGACCGTGAATTTGGGGAGGCCATACACATAATCATGGAACTTGTCGATCCCTGTGAGGAGGCCCAGGCATTCTTTTTCAATCTGAGCGTATCGTTGCTCAGTGGGTGTCATGGCTCTAGAGGCATATGTGACTGGGGCCCAGGAGGAGGAGTCGTCCCGCTGGAGGAGCACTGCCCCAATGCCAGCCTGGCTCGCGTCGGTGGAGATCTTCAACTCCTTGGCGGGGTTGAAAAACGCCAGTGCCGGGACCTTGGTGAATTTCGCCCTGAGCTCACGCCACTCTTGCTCATGAGCGGGGAGCCACTGGAAGTCTTTCGTTTTTTTAACGAGATGGCGGAGAGCTGTGGTGTGTGATGCCAGGTTGGGGATAAACTTCCCAAGGAAGTTGACCATCCCTAGGAAGCGGAGGACTGCTTTCTTGTCCTCCAGGGTCATCATGACGTTGATTACCAACACCTTGGGGGGAACTCTCGGGGCTGGCGTCAATCCCGCCCCGCCGTGTCCCGAATTCTCTGCCCCCCCCCGCTGGCATGGTTTAAACCACCTCTGGTACCGGCGGGATTGGCAGCGTGGGCGGGCTCCGGGGTCCTGGGGGGGGGGGGGGGGGGGGGGTGCTGGCCGATCTGACCCCGGGGGTACCCCCACAGTGGCCTGGCCCGTGATCGGGGTCCACCGATCGGCGGGCAGGCCTATGCCGTGGGGGCACTCTTTTTCTTCCCCCCAGCCATGGCCTTCACCATGGCGGGAGCGGAAGAGACCCCCTCCCCTGCGCATGCGCCGGTATGACATCAGCACCGCTGACGCATGGTGCATGTGCGGACTTCCACCGGCCGGGGAAGGCTTTTTGGCTCCGGCTTGCGGGGTGCTAAAGGCCATTCGCGCCGGCCGACGGAGCGGAAGCCACTCCGGTGCTGGCCTAGCCCTTTGGGGAGGCCCGACGCCGGAGTGGCTGATGGCGCTCCGTCCCGCCGGGACCCCCGCCCCGCCGGGTAAGGGAGAATCCCGGCCCTTGTCTGGATCTGGCTGCACACCGAACTGCGAAATGTGGTCTCCAAGGAACTTGATTTCTGATTGACCGAACGAGCATTTGGCCCTATTGAGTCGGAGGCCATGTTCGTGGATCCTGAGGAACACTCGCTTGAGGCGATCGATGTGCTCCTGAGGAGTTGTGACCAGATAATGACATCGTCGACATACACTCGCACCCCCTCGATGCCCTCCATCATTTGCTCCATTATGCGGTGGAACACCTCTGAGGCGGAGATGATGCCAAAGGGCATTCGGTTGTAACAGTAGCGACCGAACGGGATGTTGAATGTGCGCAGCTTTCGGCTGGACGCGTCCAGCTGTATTTGCCAAAACTCCTTGGAGGCATCCAGCTTCGTAAAAAACTTGGCATGAGCCATCTCGCTGGTTAGCTCTTCTCGTTTAGGTATTGGGTAGTGTTCCCTCATGATGTTACGGTTCAAATCTTATACGGGTGAGGTTCGAAAACAGGGAAGGCGGATCGCCTTTGAGGGTCGCAAGGCTGCAGACAGTGGGGTGGGGGGTGGGGGGTGGGGGGGGGGGGGGGTGGTGGTATAGGGCCGCCGAATTTAAAAGTTAAGCTCTGGAGGTTACATTGGAAATCTAACCCTAGGATCGTGGTAGTGCAGAGGTGAGGGAGGACGTAGAGCTGGAAATTTTTTAACTCCCTTCCCTGGACTGTGAGGTTCGCTACGCAGAACCCTTTGATCTCTAAAGAGTGAGACCCTGGAGAAGGAAGATGGCGGCGCCCGCTGGCCGCACGTGGCTCGTGGAGAGAGTTGGGGTGGCAATCCCGGTTCACCCCTGGAGACTGCGGTGACCGCCCGGGCCTGGCATACTGCCACAAAATGGCCCTTTTTGCCACACCCTTTGCAGATGGATGAGTGGGCCGGACAGCGCTGCCAGGGGTGCTTGGCTTGCCTGCAAAAATAGCAGCGGGGCACCCCGGGGTTGTCTGGCAGTCTCGCAGCACAGGCTTGTGGGGGGATCGGGGATGCATCGGAGTCGGCCGTGGGGGGGTTCCACGCTGCCCAAGGGGCTGCCGCGCGGTCGGGGACGTAAACGCGGGCATTTCGGGAGGCCACATCCAGGGAGCTGGCAAGGGCCCGTGCCTACTTGAGACCTAGTGTCTCTTTCTCCAGCAACCGCTGGCGGATTTGGGAGGACAGCATACCTGCAACTAATGCGTCCCGGATCAAAAGTTCTGTGTGGTCGCTGGCTGAAACTTGCGGGCAGTCACAGTTCCTACCTAACACCAGGAGCGCATGGTAGAACTCCTCTAGCGATTCCCTGGGGATTTGTCGCCTCATCACTAGCAGATGTCGGGCGTAGGCCAGGTTTACTGGGCGAATATATTGTCCTTTCAACAGGGCCATCGCAGCCTCAAAATTGTCCACATCCTCGATGAGGGTGTAGATCTCTGATATCTTACCCTCGAGTGACGAAATTGCATCTTCTGATCCTCCGTGGGTGTAGTTGTGGCCGTCCTGAGGTACCCTTTGAAGCACGCAGCCAGTGCTTGAAGGTTGCTGCTGAGTTTGCCGCGTGGGGGCTGTGTTGCAGACACTCCAGCTTGATTCAGAGCTCCATTCTTTAAAATCTAGCACAATAAATTGATGCTTGATGAATAACTCCAGAAGCGAGATTGGAGACAATTGAAGGCTTTATTGTACTAGATGTTTCCCCCAGTAGCCCAGGTACAGAATGCGGCTGCTGGGGAGACACAGGCTCTTATACTCTGCCTTACTGGGCGGAACCAGCAGGCAGGCTTCACCAATGATATAGCAGTCTCAGGTACCTCCCACACCAATGGTCTTACAGCATTATCCAGGGTACCGTAATACCCTTAATATCGACTACCACAGGGGGAAAATAAAAAATGACAAAATCTTGAGGTGGAGAATTGAACTCTCCATCTATAATTACGATGTCAAATCTTGTCCTGGGGAGCTCAACGAGCCCCCAGATGCCCAGTCCCACGGCACATGCGCCAGCGTGCAAGACGACTGACTTCGGGCTATCCACAATGACCTCTGTCACCTGGGGGTCACTCAGCCTATCCACTTTATTAAGGCCCGCAACCTACCCTACTCCACCGAGGAGGTCAGGGCCATGACCAGGGACTGCCAAGTCTGCGCGGAGTGCAAGCCGCATTTCTACCGGCCAGACAAAGCCCACCTGGTGAAGGCCTCCCGGCCCTTTGAGCGCCTCTGCATTGACTTGAAAGGGCCCGTCCCTTCCACCAACCGTAATATATACTTCCTGACCGTCATTGACGAGTACTCCCGCTTCCCCTTCGCTATCCCATGTCCCGACATGACCTCGGCCACTGTTATAAAGGCACTGCACAGCATTTTCACCCTGTTTGGTTTCCCTGCATACATCCACAGTGACCGGGGCACCTCTTTCATGAGCGATGAGCTGCGTCAGTACCTGCTCAGTAAGGGCATCGCCTCGAGCAGGACTACAAGCTACAATCCGCAGGGAAACGGGCAGGTGGAGAGGGAGAACGATACGGTATGGAAGGCCGTTCCTCTTGCCCTTCGGTCTAGAAGTCTCCAGATTCCCCACTGGCAGGCGGTCCTCCCTGACACGCTCCACTCCGCCTCTGGCTCCGCCCCCCCCAGACAGGATATGGACCAGCTGCCTGGGGGCAGCACTCATTTGTTACAGCAATCTCAGGCAGGCAAGCTCTTGGGTAATAAAACCTATGTTCTCTCGCTCTCATCACCTTGCAGTGAATTGATGGTACATCACCTTGGTCCTGCATTATTTCTGAATGCATTCTGTGTTTTCTCCTGTCAAGATATTTGTAAAGCAACTTATGGAAACACAGCAATGCACAGAACTGGGAAAGACCATAGTGGCCTATCTGACCCGTCTAACTGCCAGGAGATCATTTACTCAATACTCAGGCATGCTCTGGGCATGTGAGGACACAGAGACAATCAACCACATCAGATGTTGGACCACAGGCCACATTTTAAAGCAGGCAATGAGCTGTGTGAAGCTGTTGGCATCACAGCGGCGCTGAACTAAGGGAGGACGGATAGGTGATTGTACCCTGTGCTGGCTGAGGTATGCAATTGGTGATGGGGTGTAGTGAGAGGTGCATCACCGGGTGATCAGGCCAGTACTGGTGGCTGAGATGATCAGTGGCCAGAGAAGGAGCGTCACGTTTTTTAATAATGTGATGTCAGGAGAAGCACATTTGCTCCAACTAGCTCTGCATTCAGGAAAATTCCCAGTTGATTAGCACCACGTTGTGCCGTGTGAGTTCAACACACAGTGAGTGAAACACTGGGACACCTGATAAATCACAAACGGTTTCTGCATTACATGCAGGGCACAAATTTAAATAAATTATTCTGCAATTTAAATCATGCACTTTTCTGCCGGCAGTGCATCCACTTTATCCAACATGGTGGGCTGCGCAATTCCAGACAAAAATGTACACATACTTCCTGCCTGCTATATTGGGAGTTTAGTAAGCCATTAGGTACTCATAAAATGGGTATTGCACAGTAGAATTTCTGAACCACGATCTTTAATCAAAATGGCATAAATCATAAAGCATTGTGGTTACAAAACATGTGAGTCATGAAATTTGAGAATTTTCCTCCGTACATAATCAAACTAGTTTAAACTGTTGTCTGCACCTCTTACATCTGATGGAAAACATTTTCCACATCACTTTCTAAAATGAGTTAAAACAGGCCACAAAATAAAATAACTCATAAATCTGTGCGGTTTTGCATTTATAATTCAGGTTTATCACAGAATAAAATGTTTAAAAAGTGAAAAATGAAATAACCCTAAAGTGAATGGCATTGATTTTAGTGCGAATCTGATAGCAAGCTGCATGAAACTATTGAACATGGTGGGCGCGGTTCAACTAAAAGGGAACAAAGTCCCATAGTGAGCGCATTTACACAGAATCACAGAATTTACAGAGCTGAAGGAGGCCATTTGACCCATTTGGCCCTTGGAAAGATCACCCTATCCAAAGCCCACACCTCCACCCTATCCCTGTAACCCAGTAAACCCACGTAACCTTTTTGGGCACTAAGGACAATTTGTCATGGCCAATCCATCTAACCCGCACATCTTTGGACTGTGGGAGGAAACCAGAGCACCCTGAGGAAACCCACACACACACGGGGAGAACGTGCAGACTCTGCACAGAACAGACAGTGACCCAAGCCTGGAATTGAACCTGGGACATTGGAGCTGTGAAGCAACTGCGTTAACCACTATGCTACCGTGCTGCATGTTTCCCGGAGCTCGCTGCACCAAGAAACACATCGCTATACAACACCACTCATGTTAAATAAGGGACCTCATTGGGAAAAGTGCGGTGAGGCTGCACATAGTCCCTTTAGCTACACCAGGAGCCCCACTCGCCAGAATTCCGCAGTATAGCAAGAGATCGGGACATCATTTTGAAATGTCATGCGGATCTCCGAGGCCCTCAATACAGCCCCTGGCCACCCCAAGCTACAATGCACAATGGGAAGGTCCATCGTCCCCCCTCCCCCCCCCGCCATTACCCCTCCCACAACCCTCCAAACACCCACGTAGGGCACCCCGGCCCAATCACGAGCACACAAAAATGCCAGCTGGAACCTTGGCAGTGCAAGGCTGGAACCCTGGCACTGCCAGGGTGCCCACATTGCACCAGCATTGCCAAGGTGCCATCCTTCCCAAAGGTTATGCACCTGATGGCCTCCAATCCCCTGGGAGACCCCGACGAGTGATGTTCCATCTGGTCCCTGTTGGTGGGAACCAGTGCTGAACAGCACTTGCCTGAGGTCTCTGAGGCGAAGCAAATAGATCCCAAAGCCTTGGGTACCTCAGGATCTGCACATCAAAGTGACACTGGCTGTCTCGCTCTAATATGCAGATTTGCTAAAAGGTGATCGGGCTCACAATGGGCGGGCTTTACATCACAACGAGATCTCACGAGGCATTACGAGCCAGGTAGATCCTGGGAGCGGGGTCTCCTGGCTTTTATCGACCAAGCTGCACCATGCTGCTTTATGGGTGCAGTGAGGCCATTGGATTGCGCCCGAAAAGCAGTATCACTGATTGCTTCCAATGATTTGAGCCATAGTCCCAGGTGACATAGGCTACTTTCCACTTTGAGGGGGAGAGCTGACCGGTGGTAATTTAACATGATGATCACCACACCTCAGGCGAGGTGTATTTGTATTTCTAGGTTAGATCATTATCACATTTATTGACATTTTCCTAGCTTTGGAACATCCCCAGAATGGGCTGGTACCTAACATTGGGTCAGCAAAGTACTATAAATCACAAAAACCTGGGAGAGGCAACTGTCTTCTTAGGATCTTTGGCTGTTATTCAATGTCAAGTGCTGGTAGGGACTGGTTTAGCTCACTTGGCTAAATCGCTGGCTTTTAAAGCAGACTAAGGCAGGCCAGCAGCACGGTTCGATTCCCGTACCAGCCTCCCCAAACAGGTGGCGGAATGTGGCGACTAGGGGCTTTTCACAGTAACTTCATTGAAGCCTACTCGTGACAATAAGCGATTTTCATTTTTCATTTCATTTCATTTCATTTCATTTCATTTGCTAGAAGACCTGAAACCTCAGTGGTCCTCCTGCCAGTCCTGCAAAGACAATTCTTATCCACCAGGAGGTTTATGGAGATGGTAGCTTCACCTCGGATCTTCCAAATTAAAGATGCTTTCGGTTATTTTGCCAACTGTGCAGCAGAGCTTCAAGAAGCAGGCGGGTAGCACGGTAACACAGTGGGTAGTACTGTTGCTTCACAGCTCCAGGATCCCAGGTTCGATTCCCGGCTTGGGTCACTGTCTGTGTGGAGTCTACACGTTCTCCCCACGTCTGCATGGGTTTCCTCCGGGTGCTCCGGTTTCCTCCCACAGGTCCCAAAAGACCTGCTGTTAGGTAATTTGGATATTCTGAATTCTCCCTCTGTGTGCCTGAACAGGCGCCGGAATGTGGCAACTAGGGGCTTTTCGCAGGAACTTCATTGCACTGTTAATGTAAGCCTACTTGTGACAATAAAGATTATTATTATTATAGGTTAAGATTGAGGGAACTCTGTGGTTGGAAAGTGCTGGGGGGAACTCTGGGCTTTGAAAGAGAGGGTAAGGAACTAAGCTGAGAAATGGGGAAAGGCTGTCAGGACATAGGCTTAGAAACAGCCTGGTTGCATGTGACCAACTGGTTATTACCATAAATCAGTAAGGGCTCCAAATAGCTTGACACAGAGACAGTCCTTTTTACGAGATGTGGGTGCCACTGGTTAGACATTTATTGCCTTGTTATACAATATAGTTAGATGAATATACACAGTTGCTATTCACGGTTTTCACATTTCATTCCAACATCTGCCAGTGTGCACTGAATTTGATTTGGCTGTAATTTAGTTAATTTTGATATTTTATTTATTTTTTTATCCAGAATCAGTTCTCTTGGCCTGACCACTTCCACAAGTGAGATCTGTGGTTCTTGGTCGCACTCTACCGGGTCTCACAGGATATTTGTAGTTGATTGACCTTCATAATTTATGGCAATGCCGGGGGCACGGGGAAGTGGTGTGACACAGGCCTGTATTACAAGCATTTCAGGTTGGTCCACTATATCGCTCTTTATATTGAAATAAAGCAATAAAAAAAATCATGGTTGCGTAATCATAAAAATCTGTGAGGGCTGCTTTTGTTTTTTTTTGTTTGGGTAGTTAAGGAGGATAGATTGCCAAAATTCTTTCAGATGTGACTCTTACCAGCCTCACACAGGAGCTGCTACATGCAAACAGTTCTGATTCTCATTACTAAATATCATAATGGTTACTGAGCAGCCTGAAATCTGGCAAATGTTAGAAAGGCAATAATGCAATATAGCTTACAAAAACCTGCCAACTTCTGGAGGTCTCCTTCAGGGTGGTCCAGGATATCAACTTTGGTACGGTTATGGTAAATCATCAAAATTAAAGTGAAAGAAAAGAATGGGTGAGAGAAAATGCCAGATACACTTTTATACATTATTTTATTTTTCTTTTATGGTTTTTCTTAGCCTTATTCCCATTAGCCTGTCTTTTTAATGTTTGGAGATTTTTCAAATTAAACATCCAGGATTAGACATTACACAATGCATGTACACACAAATTCACCCTTATACAAATTCAGTGCTGGTTTTCTGCCATTAAATATTCCTCACATTTCTATCATCCCTAGTTATTGCTAGCAGTAGGACAATCATAAATTAAAGCACTCCAAAGTGGTTGAGAGGGGGTCTTAAGCTGCCACACCTGGCTCGCCCAACTTTCGTGCAAGACGCCATTTTGGTAAATGGGCTGAGGTGTGCATTCAGAAAGTTTGCTCCGAATTAAATTTCCGCAAGTACTCATTAAAGAGCCTGCATGCCATTTTGATGTGCAACACTTCACTTAACACAATCGCCGAACAGCAGTCAGTTGAACTACGAGTAAAACGTTTTGTGGATACTGAACACTACCTAAAGCCATGCTCAGCTTTCACTGTCCATTTGTTACTGGAGATTGATTGCTCTTGAAACAGACTTTTGAGTCACAGTGCCTTCTCAACTTTGCCTCTTGCCTGAGGTGTGGTGATCCTTAGGTTAAGCCACCAACCAGCTCTCCCCCTCAAAGGGAAAAGCAGTCTGTTGTGTTCTTTGTGTTGCTAAATTCAGAATGGTTGGCGTAGTGTTCACAAAGGCCACAAAATAGTTTTAACTTGAACAAAGCTATAAATTATTAGCACTACTTAATTGGATTCGACACTTATTCCTATATGATAGTTTTTTTTGGAAATGTTTTTATTGAGTTTTCATACTTTATATCCAACAAATTACAAATTCTTAGAAACAAAACACGCAAAAATGAACATGTATATTTACAGGTAAGCATCTTCATAATAACAACTGTGGCCACCCCCTTTAACCGGCATACATATTTTACATTCCCCAATATGGCCGAGGCACATGTTTCTAGGCATTTATTTACAATTTGGTTTTGGGCCTTAGCTTGCCATCAGACTGTCGCTTGCGGCTTTGTCCTTCCTTTTTTTTTGAATAATTTTTATTCAAGTTCTCAACAACAAATTTTATCACAACAGAGAAAAACAGTAACTCCTCCACTCCAATATAAAAACAATAAATTAACAAGAAAAATAAATAAGCGTAAAACCATGCGAACAAACCCCCATAACGAACCTGTTGCCCCCCCCCCCCCTCCCCCCCCTTGCGGGTGTACTGGGAAGATCTTGCTTTTGCTCATGTTGAGTTTGTAGCCCGAGAAGGCTCCAAACTCTTTCAGGAGCGCGATGATTCCGTCCATGCTGCTTTGTGGGTCCGAGATGTAGAGGAGCAGATCATCCGCATAGAGTGAGACTCTGTGCTCTCTGCCTCCCCTTCGGATCCCCCTCCGATTTGTTGCTGCCCTGAGCGCGATAGCTAGCGGTTCGATTGCTAGTACGAACAGCAGCGGGGACAGTGGGCATCCTTGTCTGGTGCCCTGTACAGCTGGAAGTATTGGGAGTTGGTGTTGTTAGTCCATACACTCGCCATGGGAGTGTTGTATAGGAGTTTTACCCAGGAGGTAAACCCTGTTCCAAGCACGAACCGCTCCAGTACCTCTATGAGGTATTTCCATTCGACTCTGTCGAAGGCCTTTTCTGCGTCCAGGGAGATGATCACCTCTTGTGTTCTCTCCCCGGAGGGTGTCATTATCACGTTCAGCAGGCGCCTGATGTTCGAGGTAAGCTGTCTACCTTTGACGAAGCCCGTCTGGTCCTCTGTGACCACCTCAGGTACACAGTCTTCTAGCCTTTTGGCTAGGATTTTGGCCAGTATTTTGGCGTCTGCGTTCAGCAGAGATATGGGTCTGTATGACCCACATTCCGTTGGGTCTTTGTCTTTCTTAGGTATCAGCGAGATTGAGGCCTGTGCTAACGTGGGTGGCAGTGTGCCCCTAGCTAGCGAGTCTGTGAACATCTCCCTCAGGTGCGGGGCCAGCGCTGTCGCAAATTTTTTGTAGAAGTCCGCCGGGAATCCGTCCGGTCCCGGCGCCTTCCCCGCCTGCATGGAGCTAATGCTGTCCATGATCTCTCCCAGTGCTAGTGGTGCTTCCAGATCCCGTTTTCTGCCCTCTCCCACGACTGGTATGTCCAGTCCATCAAGGAACCGGTTCATCCCAGCCTTCCCCGTTGGGGGCTCTGAGGTGTACAGCTCTTGGTAGAAGGCCTGGAAGGTTTTGTTAATCCTCTCTGGTTCTGTTTCCAACGTGCCTCTGGTACCCCTAATTTGCGCAATTCTCTGGTGGCTGCCTGCTTTCTCAGCTGGTGTGCCAACAGGCGGCTGGCTTTGCCTCCGTGTTCGTACAGGGTCCCGCATGCCTGGCGGAGTTGGTGCACTGCTTTCCTGGTGGAGAGCAGGTCAAAGTTCCTTTGTAGTTCTTTTCTCTCTGCCAGGAGCTCTACGGTCGGGGCCTCGGAGTATCTACGGTCTACCTCCAGTTCGGAGTCGACCAGCTGCTGCCTAGCCACCCTTTCCTCCCTACTCTTTGCGCTTTGAAGGCAATGATTTACCCTCTTTGTATGGCCTTAAGCGCTTCCCAGAACGTGGAGGGTGAGACCTCCCCGTTTTGGTTGTTCTCCGTGTACTCCGCTATGGCCCACGCTATCCTTTGGCTGAAGGCCTTGTCAGCTAGCAAGGCACCGTCCAACCTCCATGTGGGGCGCTGGGCCCTTCCCGTCTCTAGCCGCACGTCCATGTAGTGTAGAGCGTGGTCTGATATCACAATTGCGGAGTATTCCACCTTGTCTATCCCTGGAAGCACCGTTTTCCCCACCATAAAGAATTCAATTCTGGTGAACACGTTGTGTACAGGGGCTGGTTTAGCTCACAGGGCTAATCGCTGGCTTTTAAAGCAGACCAAGCAGGCCAGCAGCACGGTTCGATTCCCGTACCAGCCTCCCCGGACAGGCGCCGGAATGTGGCGACTAGGGGCTTTTCACAGTAACTTCATTGAAGCTTACTTGTGACAATAAGCGATTTTCAGAAGAAGGAGAATTCTTTCTCCCCCGGGTGGGCAAACCTCCAGGGGTCCACTGCTCCCATCTGCTCCATAAAGTGACCGAGTTCCCTTGCCATGCTTGAGGTTTTCCCCATTTTGGGGTTTGATCTGTCCGTCTTTGGATCCTGTACACAGTTGACGTCCCCCCCATGATTAGTCGATGCGTCGCTATGTCCGGGATTTCTGCCATGGTCTTTTTGATGAAACGCGTGTCGTCCCAGTTGGGCGCGTACACGTTGACTAGAACTACCGGTGCCCCATCCAGGGCCCCGCTGACCATGACATACCGCCCCCCTGGGTCTGTGCTATATAATACAGTTGATAATTAACATATAATCTACACTCATCCACTACTAATCTCGACAATATTATTTTAATTATGATCTGCTCTCACTCACACTATCTTTCCTTCACTCTGTACTCTAGCTATCTCCTTCACCTGTTCCCCCCCCCCCCCTCAAGGTTTAGCATCAATATCTTATATACTTGTAATTATAGCTCCCTCTATTGGTTGATCTAGACATTTCATTAGCCGTTGCAGTACTTACATTTATAATAATGTCACACAGCTTACGGTCATCCGGGACAATGATGAATTTACCTTTTCATTAGAGATCTTATATGAGTCACTGGAAGAAAGGAAGTGCTTGGTCATGGCATTTTGCCAGCAGACCTCTTGACCGAAGCAAAGAATGAAATGAAGAGATGCCAGGCAGGTCAGCATGGGAGAGGGACATGATGGACGGGAGGATGAGGTAGGTTTCCTTCCACAAAACATTCAACCTCCTTGAGACCTTTTCCATCAGAATCTCTAGTGCAATTCCAAAGAACTTGTGCGCTCTCTTCTTAAGTCCCTGAGCCATCCTGAAACATTTGACTGTGTGTCAGCCACCATGTTACAAAATTTCAGTAGAAGTAGGTGTGTGGAGGCTGAACAACCACTCCATAAGAATTGAGTTTGTGTATTAAACCTATGGATATCTGTTTTAATGGCTCCAAGCACTTCAAAATTATGGTAATCACCAATTAGCCTCAAAATTGCAGATTAAAACTTTAAAACTAACCAGCACCCTTTAGCACCAGTTTTCACCCTTTCTTTTTTGTTATATTCATTAGTTTACAGGATATGGGTATTGCTGACGAGGCCAATAGTTATTGGCCATCCCTAATTGCGCTTGAGAAGATTGTGGTGAGCTGCTTCTTGAATCACTGAAGTCCATGTGATGTAGGTACACCCAATGTGCTGTCAGGGAGGGAATTCCAGGATTTTGACCTAGTGACAGTGAAGGAACCATGATATAGTTCCAAGACGAGTTGTGAGTGGCTCGGACGGGAACTTGCAGCGGGTGGTGTTCTATGAATCTACTGCCCTTGACCTTTGAGGTGAGAAAGGACGTGTGTTTAGAAGATGCTGACTAAGGAACCTTGGTGAGTTGCTGCACTGTATCTTCTAGATGGTACACACTGCTGCCTCTGTGCATCAGTGGTGGAGGGAGTGATATTTAAGGTGGTGGATGAGTGCAATCAAACAGGTTATTTTGTCCTGGATGGTGTTGAGCCTCATCCAGGCAAGTGGAGAGTATTCAATTACCTCCTGACTTGTGCAAGAGAGTTTCTCCTGCAGCCCTGGTTTATCTATTTCTACACTTAGATGCCCAGTAATAGAAATTCAAATACACTTGTGCTTCAAAAGTTAATTACATCTGAGTATTAACTTTCCAAAATAGACACTATCAACTAGAAGGACAAGAGCAGCAGATACCTGGGAACACCAACACCTGGAGGTTTCCCTCCAAGTCACTCAGTGTCCTGACTTGGAAATATATCGCAGTTCCTTCACTGTCGCTGGGTCAAAATCCTGCCAATAAAGGGGATGAACTAATCACGCAGATAGATATAAATGGGTATGATATAATTGGGATTACGGAGACATGGATGCAGGGTGACCTGGGATGAGAACTGAATGTCCCAGGGTATTCAGTATTTAGGAAGGACAGGCATAAAAGAAAAGGTGGTGGCGTGGCACTGCTGGTTAAAGAGGAAATTAACACAGTAGGTTGAAAGGACATTAGCTCTGACAATGTAGAATCGGTATGGTAGAATTGAGAAATACCAAGGGGCAAAAAACATTAGTGGGTGTCATATATAGACCCCCAAACTGCACTGGAATGGCATTAAACGCAAAATTAGAGATGCATGTAATAAGGGAATATCGATGATCATGTTTGATTTTAATCTTCACATAGATTGGGCAAATCAAATTAGCCACAATGCCGTAGAGGAGGAATTTCTGGAGTGTAGACGGGATGGTTTTCTTGACCAATATGTGGAAGGTCTAACTAGAGAGCAGGCCATCTTAGACTGGGTACTGTGTAATGAGAAGGGAATTATTACCAATCTGGCTGCAAGAGACTCCTTCGGGATGAGCGACTATAACATGTAGAATTTTTTATCAAGGTGGAAAGTGAAGTGGTTGATTTGGAGACTCAGGTGCTGAATCTTAATAAAGGGAACTATGAGGATATGAGGTGTGAGTTGGCCTTGATAGATTGGGGAGTTACTTAAAGGGATGACAGTGGATAGACAATGGCAAACATTCAAGGAACGCATGGGGGAACTACAGTAACTCTTCATTCCTGTCTGGCAGAAAAGCAAAAGCAGTAAGAGGGCCAATCCATGGTTTACAAAGGAAATTAGAAATAGTATCCGATCCATGGAAGAACAAAGAACAAAGAACAAAGAAAAGTACAGCACAGGAACAGGCCCTTCGGCCCTCAGGGCCTGTGCCGACCATGCTGCCCGTCTAAACTAAAATCTTCCACACTTCCTGGGTCCGTATCCCTCTATTCCCATCCTATTCATGTATTTGTCAAGATGCCCCTTAAACGTCACAATCGTCCCTGCTTCCACCACCTCCTCCGGCAGCGAGTTCCAGACACCCACTACCCTCTGTGTAAAAAACCTGCCTCGTACATCTCCTCTAAACCTTACCCCTCGCACCTTAAACCTGTGCCCCCTAGTAATTGACCCCTCTACACTGAGAAAAAGCCTCTGACTATCCACTCTGTCTATGCCCCTCATAATTTTGTAGACTTCTATCAGGTCGCCCCTCAACCTCCGTCGTTCCAGTGAGAACAAACCGAGTTTATTCAACCTCTCCTCATAGCTAATGCCCTCCATACCAGGCAACATCCTGCTAAATCTCTTCTGCACCCTCTCTAAAGCCTCCACATCCTTCTGGTAGTGTGGTGACCAGAATTGAACACTATACTCCAAGTGTGGCCTAATTAAGGTTCTATACAGCTGCAACATATTTTATACTCAATGACCCGGCCAATGAAGGTAAGCATGCCGTATGCCTTCTTGACTACCTTCCCCACCTGTGTTGCCTCTTTCAGTGACCTGTGGACCTGTACACCTAGATCTCTCTCTGACTGTCAATAATCTTGAGGGTTCTACCATTCACTGTATATTCCCTACCTGCATTAGACCTTCCAAAATGCATTACCTCACATTTGTCCGGATTAAACTCCAATAGCCATCTCTCCGTCCAAGTCTCCAAACGATCTAAATCCTTCAGTATTCTCTAACAGTCCTCATTGTTATCAGCAATTCCACCAAACTTTGTGTCGTCTGCAAACTTACTAATTAGACCAGTTACATTTTCCTCCAAATCATTTATATGTACTACAAACAGCAAAGGTCCCAGAACTGCTCCCTGCGAATCTTCCAAGAAGCATACAGATTGGTCAAGAAAAATAATTGGGGCGGGATTCTCCACCCCCCGCTGCCCCGACCAATCGGCGGGATTCTCCGTTACGCTAGCTGGTCAATGGGGTTTCCCATTGTGGTGCAGCCCCACGCTGTCGGGAAATCCCCGGGCGCCGCATAACGGAGAATCACGGCGGCAGAGAATCCTGCCCTTGGTCTGAGGATTCAGAGCAGTTTAGAATTCATCAAAGGACGAGGGATTGATTAAGGAGGGGGAAGTACAGTACAAAAGGAAGCTTGCAGGGATCATAAAGACTGACACAAAGAGTTTCTATAGATATGTGAAGAGAAAGAGATTGGTAAACAGAAATGTAGGCCCCCTACAGACAGAAACAGGGGAATGTATAATAAGGGTCAAAGAAATGGCTGAGCAATGGAAGACATACTTTGGTTCTGTCTTCACAAAAGAGGACACAAATCAGATACCAGAAATGCTGGAGAATGAAAGGTTTTGTGAGAGGGAAGAACTGAGGGAGATCAACATTAGTAGAGAAATGGTGCTGGGAAAATTGATGGGATTGAAGGCGAATAAATCCCCAGGGCCTGCGAATCTGCATCCCAGAGTGCTTAAGGAGATGGCTCTGGAAATAGTGGACACATTGGTGGTCAACTTCCGGGATTCTATAGGCTCTGGAACTCTCCCTGCAGATTGGAAGGTAGATCATGTCACACCGATATTCAAAAAGGGAGGTAGAGAGAAAGCAGGGAATTATAGCCCAGTAAGCCTAACAGCAGTAGTGGGGAAAATGCTTAAATCCATTATCAAGGACTTTATAGCAGAACATTTAGAAAGCAGTGACAGGATCAGTCAGAGTCAGCATGGATTTATGAAGGGAAAATCATGCTTGACAAATCTGTTGGAATTCTTTGAAGATGTAACCAGTAGAGTTGACAAGGGGGAGCCAGTCTATGTGGTATATTTGGATGTTCAGAAGGCGTTTGACAAAGTCCCGCATAAGAGATTATTGGGCAAAATTAAAGCACATTAAAATGGGGGAAATGTATTGAGGTGGATAGAAAACTGGTTGGCAGAGAGGAATCAAAGAGTAGGGATTAATGGGTCCTTTTCAAATTGCCCTGCAGTAACTAGTGGGGTATCACAGGGATCTGTGCTGGGACCCCAGCTATTCACAATATATATTAATGATTTGGATGAGGGAACAAAATGTAAAATCTCAAAGTTTGCAGATGATACTAAGTTAGGTGGGAGGGTGAATTGTGACGAGGATGCAGGGATCCTACAGTATGATCTGGACAGGTTGGGCGAGTGGGCAAATCAGTGGCAGATGCAGTATAATTTGGATAAGAGTGAGGTGATTCACTTTGGAAGCAAAAACAGGAAGGCGGATTACTACCTGAACATTTGTAAATTGGGAGAGGGGAGTGTCCAGCGGGACCTGGGTGTCCTTGTGCACCAGTCGCTGAAGGTGAGCATGCAGGTGCAGCAGGCTGTAAAGAAGTCTAATGGTGTGTTGGCCTTCATTGCGAAAGGTTTCGAGTATAGAAGCAGGGATGTGTTGTTGCAATTATACAGGGCCTGGTGAGGCCACACCTAGACTATTGTGTGCAGTTTTGGTCTCCTTCTCTGAGGAAGGATGTTCTTGCTGTCAAGGGAGTGCAGCGAAGGTTTACCAGACTGATTCCAGGGATGAAGGGACTGTCATATGAGGAGAGATTGACTAGGTTGGGATTGTTCTCACTGGAGTTCAGAAGAATGCAGGGGGATCCCATAAAGACTTATAAAATTTTAAAGGGACTAGACAGGGTAGATGCAGTGAAGATGTTACCAATGATGGGCGTGTCCAGAAACAGGGGTGACAGTCTGAAGATTCAGGGTAAACCATTTCGGACAGATATAAGGAGACATTTATTCACACAAAGAGTTGTGAGCCTGTGGAATTCCTTACCACAGGAAGTAGTTGATGCTAAAACTTTGAATATATTCAAGAGGCAGCTAGAGATAGTACTTGGGGAGAATGGGATCAAAGGCTATGGGGAGAAAGCAGGATTAGGCTATTGAGTTGGATGATCAGCCATGATTGTGATGAATGGCGGAGCAGGCTTAAAGGGCCAAAAGGCTTCCTCCTGCTCCTATCTTCTATGTATATATGTATATGTAACTCCCTCACTAACAGCACTATGGGTTGACCTGCACCTCAGCGACTGCAACGGTTCAAGAAGGCAACTCACCACCACCTTCTGAAGGGCAACTAGGGATGGGCATTAAATGTTGGCCTAACCAGCGATGCCCACATCTCGTAAATCAATAAAATAAAGTCAACATAATTTATTTCACGCTGGCCGAAATTGCTCAGATTGGTTTCTGTTTACCTTCAACATCATCTAAAGTCTCAAGCTATGTGGTTTCTATTATACATTTCTTACTCAATTTGACATTAGAGACAGGATGGAAGTGCTTTTGTTGTGCTATAATTTGTTGGAGCTGAATGGAGGTTTAAACATATTATTATGTTGGCTGTATATCTCCTTTTTTTGGAAAGACATAACACAATAAATTATAGAGCACATCTGCTCCTTTCAAAGGACCCTGCACTACATCCAATGTCATGGAACCTACACAGTTGATCTACTCACTTCTTGAACAGAATCTTGTGCAGAAACATAGGGAAAAATAAAGCACTGTGCAATATCAATGAAGAAATGGTGAATTAGTAATAAACATCTCTGTAATATCTGATGACAACTCAATTGGCCCATGGTTTACTTTTAGCTTAAATGTTAAGGACATCTTCACGATGTGTAAAGTGCTCAGAGAATAATTGAGCTATAATAAGTGCAAGTCTTCTATTTTTCTGTAATCCTAGTAACTCCTCATTGATGCAAAGAAACAGGAAAATACACTCTCGATGTTTTCAAGAGCTTGTGATGGCCAAATGAATAGAGATTTTGGAGAAAATGTATTGATTCCCTTAGGATGGGACGTCTGGAATAAAGCCTTGGTGAAACTCCAGTGATGATCAAGATCTTCTTGATCTCCAAGAAGAATTGTCCAAGAAGATCCCCAGTTCATTATTAATAAATCTCGCGGCTGCTCTCCTCGCTGCCATCTTGTTGGCTGGGATGGTGTGTGTGGGGTGTGCAGTGTCTATATGCAGCTGCATATTGCTTTGTAAGTGGGAGCATTATTCTATTATTTCAGCATCAAGGCTGATCTTATATTTGTTCCATGGAAGGCAATGCACATCCTGATAAGGAACAGTATTAAACAGTACTGAACAACCAGAGACAGATACTGGCTGGGACATAACCTTCGTGACCTTACAAAGGAGCAGCCCATCATTACTTTGACCCTCCAAAGTGCGGTTAACAGCTCGGGGTCCTGGCCCAGTTACTTTGCCCTTTCACAGAAATTTGGGCAAGGATGTCCAACTTACCTGTCGGGGTATCATCGAGCCCCTCTGCACTCCACCTCCTAAGGGCAGGGCACTCCTGGGCCTGATCTCCAGAGCAGGCAAAATGCCACCAATGCACCACCAGCCTGGCACCCTCGCAATGCCCTTGTCAGTACTACCTGGGCACCGTGGCAGTACCAGGCTGGAACCTAGGTGGCAATGTCAGGTTCTCCATTGGCACTGCCAGGGTGCTACCCTGTCCAAAGGTCGACCACCCAGGTTTCTCCGATCGCCTTGGAGACCCCCCCCCCCACAAGTGCTGTTCCGCCTTCCGGGTTTGGGAGGGGGGCAGTTTGGGTTACGTGTGTTGGTGCCAGGGGCATGGTGCTGCCTACTCACCCTGGCCACCCTGAGGAGGCCGTGCAGGTTTTTATGGCACTGCTGGCCGGTCCGGATTATGTTGCCCACTGTGCTGACAGCGTCTGCCACTTGCGCCCAGGCATAGCGAATGGCGCCAGCTGGCAGCCTCCTTCCCGGGCTGGGCTACAGGTTTATCCGCCTTTCCTCCACCACGTCCAAGAAGATCCCCAATTCAACATTGGTAAATCTCGGGGCTGCTCTCCTCGTGGCCATCTTGTTGGCTAGGACGGTGTGTGTGGGGAGTGCAGTGTGTATATGAGGCTGCAGCTTGTCAGCCTCCTGAGTATCAATCGCGGCGGAACAGTGAATCTGGCACCATTTCCCATTGGAATCGATTGTGTTCAACATGGCACCTGTGCTAGCCCCTCAACAGTCGTGGAATCGGTCCAGGTGCGGCGGCAGTTTTGCTGTCATGAAAGTCCACGAATTCTGTGTCAGCGTCAACACTTATAGTCTTAGAAATCCCGCCCCACATATATCTGGGCCTAGATTCTACACCGCTCGCCGCCGGTAGCGGGCTCCCTCCGATGAAGCGGAGAACCAAAAAATAAGGATCCCGATCTGAACGCGATGCTCTGACTCCCCGCTGGCGGTGGGATCTAGGTTCACGCCTGCACGCCAACGAGCCCAGCACTCTATTCTTCGGCCCTCAATGATTCTCTGGTCCCTTGGGTCGGGAATCACGTGAGTGGGGACTACGACAGGTCTCACCAAACGTGACCTTGACGTGACGGATTTCACAGTTGGTCTCGGGGCATTGCCATGTCTTGTGGCATGTGAGTCACCCCCCACCATCGACCCACCACCCCCACCCTTGATCTAACAATTCGTCTTGCCTTTGGTCTTGCAGGGTCACTACCAGACAATGAGAAACTGGCTGGTGTCCCGCGCCCCAAGCCACAACCCCACAAAGCATGGGGCAATGGGGCGGGCCCATTCGATGTCCCACGCCACCCACTGAAACCTCGCGACATGCCAGAGTACATGTCTGGGGATGACACCTACCTCTCATCACAACTATGACCAACGCCCTCCAACATCCCAGAGACACTCACCTCGGTTGGACATTTTAGTGAAGAGGCTACTGGGGCAGTATCTGGTGTGCACCACATACATGCAGTGGTATATCAGGTGATGATAGGAACCTCCAAGGACCGGGCCGTCGTAGGGCGGTCTGACCCTAGGGACCAGCTGCCGACCAGACAGGCATTGTGCTTCAGGAAAGGGCGGTCCATCAATGTTGGAGATGCAGACGCAGAGCTGAGGACTACATGAAGGGTTGTCAGCAACCACAGCACCTGCTGGTGAAGTTGGAGGAGTCCTGTAGAAGCAGGAGGTCATGCCTACCATGCGTGCCAATCAGGCCAATACTGTCTGGGTGGTGTTTGCAGTGGAGGCCTTGGGCGAAAGTTTCAGCCATGGGTCAGAATGTCCAAGGACTGGGGCAGAGTGTGCGGGCAGTAGCTGAGGCACAGGGCAGGGCGGCCATGTCACAGGCAGCCATGTACTAGGGCCACATGGACATTTCTGCAGTGCTCCAGAGAGTGGCCCAATCACAACAAGCCATGTTTGCAGTCGATAAGGACGTTGGCCTGGTGTTGGATGACCTGAGCCAGTCCCAGAGGGACCTGACACAGTCCCAGAATGATGTGGCACAGTGCCAGACGGATATGGCACAGTCCCTGTGCTTCATGGCGGTGAGCATGGAGACCCTGGGCGAAATTATCCGACCCCCTGCAGGGTCAGAAAATCGCCCGGGCCGGCGTAAATCCCACCCCCGCCGTGGCCGGAATTCTCCGCCACCCGGGAATTGGCGGGGGCGGGAATCGGGCAGCGCCGATCGGTGTGTCCCACGCACCGATCGGCGTGCCCCCTGTGGCAATTCTTTGGCCCACGATGGGCCGAAGTCCCGCCACTGAGAGGCCAATCCCGCCAATGTCATTTCAGCCACCTCTGGTGGCGGCGGGATTGGTGGCGCGAGCGGGCCCCCGAGGTCCTGGGGGGGTGCAGGGCGATCGGGCCCCGGGGGGGGGGGGGGGGTGCCCCCACGGTGGCCTGGCCCGTGATCGGGGCCCACCGATCAGCGGGTGGGCCAGTGCCGTGGGGGCACTCTTTTTCTTCCGCCGCCGCCACAGCCTCCACCATGGTGGAGGCGGAAGAGAACACCTCCACCACGCATGCGCCGGTGGTGATGTCAGCGGCAGCTGACGCACCGGCGCATGCGCGAACCGGCGAAAGCCTTTCGGCCATCCCCGAAGCCAGTCGGCGTGGCGCCAACCACTCCGGCGCGGGCCAAGTTGCCAAAGGAGCGGAGATGGCCCGGCAATCTTCCAGGTGTCACAGGTGGTGTGGTGCCACCCTTCTCTGCCCACTGCTCATCGGATATGCTAAGGACAAGTGGGGGGATTCAGAGGTGCTATGGTATTCCGGAACCTCCCCTGCGGGTGTCACCGGCACGGGCCCCATGAACTCCTCCTGCCTCGGGTGCCCGAAGGCCCCGGGGCTAACCCTTGTGTGGGGGTTTTGGCCGAAGCGAGTTCCAGGAGCTCCGCCGTCACCTGGTGCTGCCAGTTTTGGAGGCCCGCTCTCGTATCGACCAGGGGCCGGGATTCTCCCCTACCCGGTGGGGTGGGGGGTCCCGGCGTAGCGGAGTGACGCCAACCACTCCGGCGTCGGGCCTCCCCAAAGGTGCGGAAATCTCCCGCAGGTGAGGTTCTGGAATACCATAGCACCTCTGAATCACCCCACCTGTCCTTGGCATATCCGATGAGCAGTGAGCAGGCACCAGGTCACAGGGCTGGATACGCAGCAGGCTGCCTCCACATCTGATGTACCACCTGGGGGAACCACCTAGAAGGACCCTTCGGGCAAGTAAGGTCAGAAAGTTAGACACCAATTAAGTGGGGATGGGTGCGGCACATAAGGTAGCATTAGGGACTAGGGCATAGTTATTGTACATAGCACTGCCACCAATAAACACACTTTCACCAACGTTCTGATCTACCTCGGCTCTCTGTCTGCAAGGTGTGAGGGATGGGCTCGGCTGAGTGCAGAGGGTGTGCCAGTTGAGTTAAGGTTTGGGGTTGGGGGAGGTGGGGGTGGTGGGAGTGGTGTGGGTGGCCGGAGATGTGCGATGCAGGTGTTGGAGGATGGCAAGGGACAGGGCCCCACTTCAGTCCGGGAAACCCCCAGTGGATACCTCCTCATAAGCGGATGTAGCCTGGTCCAGAGATACAGGGATGCCCTGTGGAAAGCCAACCAGTGTACGACCTTTAACCCCCCCCCGCCCCAGACCCCAGCCCAGCGCAGGGAGAAGGGTGTCCATGGGGGGGGGGGGGGGGTTGGGGGAAGGGGGATTTGTGGGGGTGCAGGTGGCCAGGCACCCTAGTTGGTGACCATAGTGCACCTGAACCGTGCCTTCAGCCTACCGATGCACAGCTCGATGACACCCCTGGTCACTGCATGGGCATCGTTATCAATGTTCTTCATGTTGATCTGGGACCTCCAGATAGGCATCATCAACCAGGGCTGCAGCGGTTAAACCCTGGTGCCCGAGAGCCAACCCGTCAGCCAGGGGAGCAGCTCGCAAGTGCCAGGAACCGTCAAGTGTGCCAGAACAAAGGCGTTGTGCACGCTGTCTGGATAACAGGTGCAGACGTACATGATCTGCAGCCGGAGGCCACACACCAGCTGCACATTCAGGGAGTGGAATCTCTTCCTATTTTCTCCCGCCAGAGGAGAATTGCAACCGCTTTACAATCCTCCAGGGAGCGCAAATCGAGATGCAATTCCGTGGCCTTGCCATGCAAATATTGCATGGCGAGGAATATGAGGGATCCCTGAGGGAATCCGGCTATTGGGCCACCATTCTAAGCGGGTGGCATAATAGCGAAGTCTCACCTGTCCCTGCACCGCAAAGCAGCTCTCCACCCAGGTTACCTCGGGTGTCCCTCCTTCACAGGGGTGACCAGACCCGCCCCTCATGGAGACTCCCGAACTAGGGAGCCCCCTCTCAGGGACCCCTTAATAGGGAGACCCTCCCAGGGACACCATGAAAAGGGAAACCCTTCCAGAGATCCCATGAATAGGGAGACCCCCCTCCCCCATGAACCCCCTAACTGAAGGAACCCCCCACAGAGAACCCATAACTAGGGACTCCCCACAGGGAGCCCCTACCTAGAGGCACCTTGACTAAAGGACCCCCCCCCCCCCACAATGACCCTCTGAGAGCAATCCCTTCACAGACCCCAATCCCTTCACAGACCCCAGAGACCCCTCACACCGCAGAAAAGAGACCCCTGTCTGGTAGCTAGAGTGCAATCCAGACAGGGGCAGTGAAAATAATTACATGCTCCACATGTCCATATCTGAGGGGAATGGCTGTGTCCTGTGTTTCAACCCCCCAGATCCTGCAGCTGCAAGACATTCATTCCTTTCGAGTAGTGGGCTGTGATTGACAGCTTCCACAACCAGCACAGCCTTGATTCATTCATCTCCCTTCATGGAGAGTGACTGTAAGAGCTGAAACCCCAATGTTAATAAGCATCAACCACATCAAAGAATGGTAAGTGCATTGCAATCATATGCTTGAGTGATTGGAATGCACTTAGTGATTGGTTGAGTTACCCACGTATTTGGGAGACCCGCTACAACGACGCCCATGCTGCGACCAGGGGTGTGATCCAGCAGTGCATCGGCATTCTGAAGATGACGTTCATGTGCCTGGACTGCCCTGGAGGGGCCCTCCAATATAGTGCGAAGAGAGTCTCCCACACCGTGGTTGCCTGCTGCATCCTCCACAACATCGTGCAGCAGAGGGGCGATGTGCTGGAGGAGGAGGATGAATGTCAGACCTCATCCGAATCGGTACCGGGCGCGGATCGCGATTTTGGCCGGACGCCCGATTCTTTGCCCAATCATAGTTTGCATTCGCAGCATCAGAAGCCGAAGGATTTGATCGATCATCTCCCTCAAAATGGAGCTGAAGTCTTGATTTTTCTGTGCGAGTCGTGGATTGGAACTTGAATCCATAACCTTCTGTTAGGCATAAATGCTACCAACTGAACCACCGCTGACCATAACAATATCAAGGGATCTTGGTGTAATACATATTCAGATGCCACTTGTCAAAGTTAACTGAAAGCTAAGCATGGAAACCAGCTCCGTTGGACATTTCATACCATTTGTATGCATTGTGTCAGACTCCTGAAGCAACTGCTCTGCTGGGACTTGGTTGTAGTTGGAGACTCCCAGGAGGGCAGCGGAAACACTTTAGGAATGTAAACCATAGAAAGGTTAATGGCTGGAAATTGGCCATTCAGCCCATCATGTTTGCGCCGGCCAAAAACGAGAAAAAGTAAACTAGCGGCTCATTTTAATCCCACTTTCCAGCACCTGGTCTGAAGCCTTGCACGTTACAGCACTTAGATCAATGTACCTTTCAAATGAGTTGAGAGTTTCAGCCACAACCACCAATTCAGGCAGTGAATTCCAGATGCCCATCACCCTATGGGTGAAAGGTTTTTCCTCATGTCCTCTCTGATCCTTCTGCCAATTGGCTTAAATCAATGCCCCAGTAATTGACTCCTCAACTAAGTCAGTTATGTCTACCCTCTCTGGGCCCCTCATCATTTTGATCACTTCAATTAGGTCACCCACTCAGCCTCCTCAGTTCTAAGGAAAACAATCCGAGCCCATCCTTATAGATGTAATTTTCAAGCCCAGGCAACATTTTTGTAAATCTCCTCTGTACTCTCTCCAGAGCAATTATGTACTTCCTGTAAAGTGGTGACCAGAACGGTACACAAAATTCCAGCTGTGACCAAACCAGCGTTTTAAACAGTTACAGCATTACACCCCTGCTTTTGTATTCAATACCTTGTCCAATAAAGGAAAGTATTCTATTTGCTTTCTTTATCACCTCATCCACCTGTTTTTTTCCCTTTTTACTTCACCCTGTACTTTCTATAGTATTAAGCGTTTTGTGACTGTGATAAGCTTTCTTTTTTGCTTTATCTTACCCAGTATGTTTCTGGATAACGATGTGGCAGTACCAACTTTTTCTTTTTGGGTAGGTGTCAATCCTGTGCCCATAGAGAGTACAATTCAATGACCTTGTTGTGCCCGGCGCGGATCTGGTCACAATGGGTGAATCGCACGAGAATCGCAAATCGGGCTCTGCTGGGTGCCGGGCCAATCGTGAGTTACCCGACTCACACTGCCCAGTGCGATCTGGAGCTAAACCAACATATTTAAATAAGCCATAACGCTAATTTAAATACCCGAGCCCAGGTCTCAACGGTCACGCCTGCGAGGCCACGTCAAGATGCTGTTTAGTACATAAATGTGGACCAGGCAAAATGGCACATCAAAAGTCAGTACAGACCCACGGGCTGGTTAGGGACAGGACACTCCCCATAGCACCTGGGCACCTTGGCACTATCTGCCTGGTACCCTGGCAGTGCCACCTGGCACCCTATCAGTTTCACCCTGGCATGTCCATGGTGCCCAGGTGTCACTGCCAGGGTGCCAGGGGCAGTGCCACGGTGACAAAGCCAGGGTGCCTGGGTGCCAGGTTGGCACTGCCAGAATTCTATGGGCACATAATTGATACTGACTAACGGGACCTCAGGACACTCCTGCACTATCTACATAGTTTCCTTGGACTGCCTGTCACTCAGCCATTCCCCGTCTGCCTCCTTGCCCCTAAGCTGTAGAGTGACCACATCTCTGAACATGCTATCTATGTAGCTCTCAGCCTCACAGATGTGATGGAAAACATCCCTGCCGACTCATGAGAGAGCACATTAACCCACAAACAACTCACCTAACCTACCCTTCAAGTACTACCTGCCCTTCATCATAGTGGAATCATAGAAATTACAGTGCAGAAGGAGGCCATTCTGCCTATCGAGTCTGCACCGGCTCTTGGAAAGAGCACCCTTCCCAAGCCCACACCTTCACCCTATCCCCATAACCCAGTAACCCCACCCAACACTGAGGGCAATTTTGGACACTAAGGGCAATTTAGCCCCTAAGGGCAGTTTAGCATGGCCAACCCACTTAACCTGCACATCTTTGGACTGTGGGAGGAAACCGGAGCACCCGGAGGAAACCCACGCACACACGGGGAGAATGTGCGGACTCCGCACAGACAGTGACCCAAGCCGGGAATCGAACCTGGCACCCTGGAGCTGTGAAGAAATTGTGCTAACCACTATGCTACCCTGCTGCCCCACTATACTACCAATCCGCCCCACTATGCTACCATGCCGCTCAATCTGCAGATTGTACATTGGAGTTTCAGAACCCATTGAGCTGGAGTGGAATCAAGCCGTCTTTGACCTCTAGGGACTTACTTAGAAGAAAAATGAACACAGTTAAGAAGTAAAGACCAGAGGCTTCAAGGAAAGAGGGTAGCAGGACAGAATACAGAGAAGTTATTATTTTTTAGTAAGCCATTAAGTGAGTCAACCCACTAAAGTAGGATAGCAGATCAGGTTCATTATGTTTACACCATAACACAATAAAGGTATTATCAACTAAACTGATCGGAAGTGTTGCTCTACATGTTCACCCCAATGCGGAATAGAACAGATTAACATTTTGAACCAAGACTCACTTCATCCTGTGCCAACGTAATCCACTGTTGGAGAGATTGAAAAAGTACAGAAGCAAAACACATAAGGACCTAGTCCAGGGCACAGGGAGATGGTATTCTTCATCACTGAGTTATAATAATAATAGCTTATTGTCACAAGTAGGCTTCAATGAAGTTAATGTGAAAAGCTCCTAGTTGTCACATTCCGGTGCCTGTTCAGGGAGGCCGGTACGGGAATTGAACCCGCACTGCTGGCCTTGTTCTGCATTACAAGCCAGCTGTTCAGCCCACTGTGCTAAACCAACCCCAGTATCCTGTAATATGTGTAAATACAAGACAACAGCGATAAAATTAAATAGATTTAATTTCTTTGGGGGACAAATAACCCCTCTGAAACCAAGAAGTTGCCGATGACAGAGCTGAAATTGTAATAGGCCTTTTCTCAGTCCATGTTTTCTTGTCTTGTTACGATACAATACAACTCCTCCTAGTGAGCAGGGACTGCAACAAAATAAAATGTATTCTTTAACTGTGAATGAGTTAATAGTTTTGAAGCTAAGCAGAACAAATCAACCACAGGAGGATACCACAGCTTTAAGGGATTATAAGAACAATATTACAAGCTGGTTTGTTCTGCCACAATTGCACTGATTTTCAAACCTCAGCAGTGATCTGGTATTCAGTTATGTGAGAGCTGAAATGTGACTGCTTGTTTAAAATAAAATGACAGTTTAAGTTATATGAAAATCCTCGCACCTCAAAACCCTGCCAAACCAACATGGCCAGATTCCAAAACTTTCCAATGTAAAGGAACTGAAGGATAATAGTTTCACTTAATCACAACCACCCTAGCGCTTATTTTACAGCAATTACCTTATTAGGGAGTATTATGTGCAACCAGTGTTGAAAGAAACGTCAGGAATCACTGGTCATGTTCACTTGAAGGATTTGTCTAATGGGAAAATTTCTTTTGATGTGAGGTCTAGTATATCATGCCATTTGTTTGCTTCAGGTGTGATTTGTCTCGGCAGCCCACAGGTGTTCATTAGGCTTAAACCAACTTCAAGTAGGCTTACATCTTCATTGTAATGTGAGTTACACTTACTGCCAGTGTTTGTACTGCAGCTGGGAAAATGCAAATGGCGTGTCAGGTCCATAGTATGCAAAAGCTGGATGATACATTTTCCTTCATTTTTCAAAGAGCCATCTGGATTTTTAACCATTCAAGCATCTCAGAATACCGCTGTTTATATGGTTTTGGGATGGGAAAGGTGGATAGAGCAAATAGCCAATACTCGCACAGATCTCCATTCCATCAGCCACTTGTAAGGAATCATGGGGGAATTTGAAACCCAAATTGCCAGATCACCTGGGAGAAAGAAGATTAACAATATTAACAGGAACAGCATTGACAAAGTTACAATTAGTATCTCCAAATAATTTCATTAAGGTGAAATAGAATGCTTTTCCACTGGTGGCAGGGGATTCAAATCATCACCGAAGTATCCCAGTGTAAGTGGTGGGATGTTGCGGCCCATTGCAATCCTGCAGCCATTTATCTAGATATGTGGTGTCAGGTGAGGCCACATAATTTAAATCTGACAAACTTGCCTCAGACCTCAAACTGGGAGAGTATGCCAGCTCAACGGAGAGAGGGTTGCCAGGGCCTTCCCATAGACACATCTTTAAATGGCTCAGCACGGCTTTCATGAGCATGCAAAGAAATGACAAGACTAATTTTGAAAGATCTGTGAGTTTGGGTCATAATAATCTGCCAGCAAATCTTTGCTGAGGTAAAACATGACAAGCAATGGTTCCCTAAACCACCTGAGCAAGGAGGCAGTCTGAAGAACTAAATATGTATCCTTCACTTGTGGGGCCCACATTGATTCGTCTGGAAGCCAGACACCCCTGCTTATTCAATGTGCCAGGTAAAACAATTATCCCCAATCATCCTCCAGTGTGAAGAGTAGGAACTACCATCTTAGGGTATCCAGGCTCTTCCCCAGCTGTCACTGGTCTTGCAAAGGATAGAAACTCCACCCCTTATGGCAGAGAAAAATTCCCTAAAATGATGGAAAGCTGACAAACTTGGACTTTGTCCGTTTCCTGAGGTCCCTCCCTCCTTTATGATGGTCAACTAGAAAACTTATGGCTGCTTTGTTTTTATTTGAAGCACATCAAAATAAGAGATGTTTGTGCTGAAAAATGAACACTTTCCATTTTGGATACCAAGTAGCATTCCAGCTCAAATACAGGGCAAGATCTTTCTGGCTGTTCACACCAGCGGGATCTTCCAGTCCACCGATGGCTGCGGTTTGCCCGGCGGCGTGTGGTGGTTTCAATGGGAAATCCCATTGACAGCGGCGGGACCAGGTGATCCCACCACTGGTCAACAGCGGGCCGTCTCCCGCCGCTGAGAAACATGCCACAGGGAAGCCAGAGAATCTCGCCCTCTGACACGATGGTTAGATGTAGAGTGATGCTCCCTATATTTTTGTGCCAATCTCAGTGGAGCGCCCTCTGCTGCACTAATTTAATATATTTCTATCTGCCAGACAAGTCAACCTCTCTAAGTCTTCCTTGAGTGAGACATTCCCGATTTGATTATTATTATTATTTTGTATATTCAGTATCGTACTTGGATCTGAAAATTGTGTTCACTGGACAAGATAGCCTAGTCTGATTTGAACACAACAGTCTCAGGAAGAGAACAAAGAAGAGAAAAATATATAAATTGAAGTCCAAAAATATAACAGGCAACTGCTCCATTCAGTACTGGATTGAGATTGTCCAAACATATTTAATCCAGCATCAGAAAAGCTTTTAAATCCATCAGCCTGGCTCTCAGCATGGGCCCCAGCAGAGAAAGACCAATGTCACATGTGTAATACTCTGCACTTAACCACGCACCTTTCCTACTATTGTCACAACATGGGTCAGGCTATTCGCTATTTCGTTTTCCTTTTTGTTTTCCTTTATATCTTATTCTTAGATATGTCATATTTCATAAACATAGCTATTTCCCTTTGCCTCTAATCTCAATCCTTGGACCACCTCTAATATTTGTTTCAAATTGGCTAATAACTGATTTGAAACTTGGGCTAGAATCTGGTTGAGGTATCAGGGCTCCTGCCTGCCAGATGGAGAGGCGGCAAGAGAGTTACACTGTCTCTTTTCAGAAAAGCGCACTGAACCACAGGCCAATCAGGCAGTGGCAAGGCCAGTCGCAGGCCTCGTCCTGGAAACAAGGCCCCGGGGCGGAGGTCTTGCCTACCGAAGGCTGCCAGCCAATTAGAGGCCGGCAGCTCTTATGCTCAGCAGGGCCGGAAGGATAAGTACCAGAGTCTCGTATTGTGGAGTGACACAGGCCACAGGAAAGTAATTTGGTGGGGGTGGGCAGGGAGGGGGGGTTGGTTTGTGGTGATGGTGGTGAGTGGATCATGGGTTGAAGGGTGCAGGGAGGTCAGCAACAAGAGCTGTGGGTGGTTCTCAGTGGGCCCAAAGTCCAGTCCCTCGATCAGGCACTAAGGTGTCTTTGGTTGAAAGATCGCACTGCCGCCGCCCCCCACCCCCAGAAGTGACAAGTCGGCTGCACAGTTTTACTTGATGTACATGGTGACAAGCCCACGGTGCAGCTGGGTTAATGCAAGCAGTGGCAGGGGCGGGAAAGTCGACCATGCGCCTTTCTGCGCAGAACTTAATTCTGGCATGGCAGGAAGACGGTGGGATTCCGGTCCACCACCATCCCACCAAACAAATGCCTTTCCCACCTCCAAGCTCAACACCAGTGGGAGCTCAAGATTCCAGCCTCAGTGTTTCTTCAGATTTAGCATTAGATCAACATCAATTTTTAAAAGTTATTTTTGGAGCTCTTCTCGACAGAATTTGTGAAGAAAGAAAATTTGGTAATGGTATATCTGGATCCATGACTATTAGGATTTTTGTCACATGCTCATCTCACTTGTGCTATAAGTGTATCAGAATGGCTATGAATATTCGGCAATCACGGGAATCAATGGGAGCACAGAATTTAACACAATGGCCTCCTGGCATTGCAGTCCTGAGTTAGTTTGATAGTCCTGGTCCCTTGCTACCGGTTAATTGCTGGTCCTTCTTCATTTCAAATGGCTTATATTGAACTTTATTCAAACAAATCTATCCTCTCCCCCACCTCTTTTCTTCCTTTCACCAGTTGCCATTGAGCTAAATTGAGTCCTGTTGCTCAAAGATTCTTGAACATGGGAGGAAAAACAAGCAGATAATTTGGGTAGAGTTGCATCATAAGTTCGGGCAAGATCCAGCTCCATCAGTCTCTGCCTCCCATTTATGTTAGAAAGTGCAGCAGAAAAACGGAAACTTCCTGTCTTACGATTGTTATGTCCTGAGACAGGACGGGCAAGATGACATTTTTTGCTCAAAATCCCAGGTAGGAGAAAGCATGCCTGCATGTTCCAAGTTATAAACTCCGGCACAAGTTAGAAAGTAGATACCTACTGCCAGTTTCCTGATAACACTTATCAACTAGGAGGAGTCAACACTGAGCCGTATCGGTTCCTGAAGTCCCAATCCAACACGGGTCCAATGAAATGCAAATCAGTTCATTTTAATGACTTTATTTCATTTGCTTTCCTGCACGTTATCCTATCAATTAAATGTACAGCCTGATCAATTGCTAGTCTCCAAGATCCTGCAGCAGTCCATCTGATGTTCTGTTGAGTATGTGGCACTCGACTAAAATTGGCACCCAACAATGCTACAAGGTTGCCACTACCTCACACAGGACTCTTAACATTTAAACTATCAAGAGTTCTGAGGATGCATGTTATGGCCAAGGGAGACTAATAGCCCCTACAATATTCAGCTCGAATATAATTTACGATGTCGCTTCCCAGAATTGTGGGAATAACGGGGTAGGGGGAATCTGTGACTTTGAAGAGCGAACCATTAACCAATGATACTTACAAATTGAGAAAGAAATTGAACAATGGAAAAGGAGGGTGGATTGGAGGAAAAATTAGAGGGACAGGTCATCAACCTGTGGCCATTAGCACCCGGTTTCCCTGGGTTTCTGCAGCTATGACTAATCTTTCATTCTCACTCCACAGTATAAATATTTCCCACATTCTCTGTCTGTCAGCTTTGACAAAGAGTCATTTGGACTCAAAACATTAGGGGCGAGATTCTCCGAAAATGCGGAGAATCGTAAAGGCTGCCGTGGGACAGGCCGTGACCCACGGCAGCCTTCACGCACACTTCCGGGGCCGATTCTCCCCCCCCCCCGGGTGGGGCTAGGAGCGCGCCCCGTGCGGCACGACGGTCGTCAAGGCTGCACGCTAAGCGTCACGCCGGCTGACGTGGCCGATGTCATGCGCAGTTGGCGTCTTTTCCCTCAGCCGCCCCGCAAGATGTGGCGGCTTGATCTTGCGGGGCGGTGGAGGGAAAAGAGTGCACGGCCCGCAATCGGTGGGCACCGATCGCGGGCCTATGCCCCCTCGGCACGGCCGTGGTACTGCCATGCCAATTGGGCCCCCAGATGCCCCAAACGGGCATCTGGCGCCCGTTTCACGATGGCAGCGAGCAAATGTGTTTGCTGCCGTGTTGAAACGGGCATGAAGGCCCGGCCGCTCGGCCCATTGGCCTCGGAGAATCGGCGCTCGCCGTAAAAAACGGCGAGTGGCGATTCGTGGCGTGGGTCGGGCGTGGGGGGGGGGAGAATAACGGGAGGGCATGAGAAATGTCGGGAGGCCCTCCCACTATACTCCCACCCGGCGTGTTGGGCGGAGAATCGTGCCCTAGCTCTTTTCTCTCCCTCCAGATGCTGCCAGACCTGCTGAGATTTTCCAATATTTTCTCTTTTGGTTTGAGATTCCAGCATCCGCAGTAATTTGTTTTTATCCAAGATCATCAACCTGAAAGGTTAACTTTGTCTATTCTCCCCAGATACTGCTTGACCTGCTGATCATTTCCAGCATTTTTGGATTATATTTCAAATTTCCTACATCTGCAGTACTTTGCTTCTGTAGAAGAGGGAAGGAAAGATCAGATCAAGAGAGAGAGAACATGTAATAGAAAGGAAAAGTAAGAACAACATATAACTTTTTTTATATGGGCATTTAAAAAATCTCTAAGAGCAATTTACTACCTGTAGGAATGAGACTCAAAAGTATAGATTGTTCCCTTTCTGGACCAGAGACTGATTGACATGTCAATAACACTTTTAATACCATTAAATGCGTAATCATCCTGCGAATTGTAGCACCTAACTTCTTACAGCACGGTTAAGGGTGGGATTCTGTTAATGCAAGGCAAACGATGGAGTGACACAAATCAAACAGCAAGTTCCAAAGATTATCAATTTGCGCCATATGTATTTGTTCCCTGAACATTCTGGACAATTTTCACACAAATAATAGAGTGTGCCATGATCCTGACATTTTTTCACCAGGAAGATTCGACCCAATGAATTGCTCAATTGCCAGAAGCATACAAGTGTCAATTTTCCTCCCAGGGATTCACCTCCATATCTGGTTGCTGCCAAATGTACTTAGATCGAACTATGCCTGCTATTCTGATTAGACTCACATTTTAACATGATTTTAATTGCTTTGTTAACTGCTTTATCAGTCAAACATTTCACCTTCTGTCACTGCAAGACTTGTCCAGTAAAAGTAACATAACTCTGGCACCTTACCTAACTTGCTCGGTAAAGTTAGTTACTGTGTAAAATGCCCATGTGATTTGTAATTTGACAACTGTTCTTTTGGTGTCTGACAGGATAATAGAAGATTAAAGCAAATTGGCGTTTGAGGGTTACCACAAATCAAACACGACAAAAAAAATGGCAGGACAGCATTTCTCAGAAGAAGGCTGAAGCCTAGATAGCACGGTAGCATTGTGGATAGCACAATCGCTTCACAGCTCCAGGGTCCCAGGTTCGATTCCGGCTTGGGTCACTGTCTGTGCGGAGTCTGCACATCCTCCCCGTGTGTGCATTGGTTTCCTCCGGGTGCTCCGGTTTCCTCCCACAGTCCAAAGGTGTGCAGGTTAGGTGGATTGGACATGATAAATTGCCCTTAGTGTCCAAAATTGCCCTTAGTGTTGGGTGGGGTTAATGGGTTATGGGGAGAGGGTGGAGGTGTTAACCTTGGGTAGGGTGCTCTTTCCAGGATCCGGTGCAGACTCGGTGGGCCGAATGGCCTCCTTCTGCACTGTAAATTCTATGATCTATTTTGTATTGTAATATATTTGGTAGTTTAAGACCCCTGGAGGCAAAATACAGACAATAAATATTTTATCTAGACTGTTACTAAGGATTCTGCATAAGGGAACAGAATTAACTACAACACATTGTAAGATCAAAACAAAAAAGGTCCACATATTGTACAGCTACACTCAGGTGCTTTGATAGTTCATATTCAATTCTCACCTCATCCATCCTCCAAACATTTGTTTTTCGTCCCTGTGCCACACACAATTTCCTACTGTGAATGTTAGCAGGTGGCCTGTCCTCAGGCTACTGCTGATCCCATTCTTGAATTAATCAACAGTAGATGATAAGCCTGTCAAACATCTTTTTCCCTATTGCTTCTGGTGCCTGATGCCTCAGGAACTTGTTATGTGAGTTAATTTATATTCTAATACTATGGTCTCGATTTCAATGTTTTGGCCTGTTTGTGCCAGGAACCCTGAAGTTTGAGCAATATATTTGTCACTGATTTTTAAAAATACAGCCTTGGCATTTGCATTTAACTTCCATGTTTTCTGACCAGCTAGAGCAGGCAGGCATAATGATGACCCGAAGCAATTCAGCTCTATTATGTCAAGGGGTCCTGCGAGGATCCGATGGATGTGTTCTTGAAGTGCAAGTGTGATGGATTTTATTTTGCATCTATGGCCCCGTTCCTCTGCATCCCCCCCCCCCCCCTCGCCCCCCTGCCCCATGCTCTACCATTACTGAACCCCTCAGATGCCCCAATTACTCTGGTTCCCCCCCTAAGAAAGGTCTTCAACTCTGAGTTGGAGTCAGAGACGTCAGACAGTTCTGACCTATTACCTGGATAGATACTCAGGAAATGTTAGGCAGAGAATCCTGGTCTTATTCTGGGTAACTATACAACTGAGCCCCAATTACTCACAATGGCGACCCCCCCCCCCCCCCCTCACCCTAATCCATCCTTGGCCCCTTGTCCACCCACCCACTCTCCCATCCTAAAACCCTTCAAGAAAGGCCCCAACCACCAAGGTACCCCTCACTGACCTCATATTCCCAAAATCTGACCTGATCTGACACAAACTCACCACTGGACTCACTGGAACTATTGCCTTCAACACCCTACCAACCTGCCACCCTAATCTCTTATCCACAAAGCACTTTAGCCACCAATCAGCTTACCATCCTACCCACCTACCACCCTATCCATTTACCACCCCTCCCACATATCTTCCTATCAACCAGCGACTCTACCCACATGCCACCTATCCCACTCATCTGCCATCCTACCGAGCTGCTACCTTACCTCAATGTGCAATAACCACCTTACCCACCTGCTACCTACCTCCCTACCATCCTGTGATGTTCTCTGTTTTCTTTGTCTGGATGTTTTGAATGCGTAGTGTTGAACAAAGAACATCAAGCTATGTAAATTGACAAAGCTGATTTATTAACCCTACTTAAATAAGATTCAAACGTATTCCCAAGTATAAGGTTGTTAAAATAAACTGTGCTAAACTCTAACTACAGAACTCTCAAATACACAACGGGCTGGATTCTCTGCAGCTCTGCGCCAAAACAGCTTTCGACGCGGGGGCGACGAATCCAATTTCACGGATATTGGGCCCGGCACTGGTCCGGCGATTCTCCGGGACTCAAAAACCGGCACGATCGCGGAGCACTCCGCGTGGCTGGGGGCTCATTGCCAGAGGCCCGCCCAGCGATCCTCCACTCCCGATCAGCCGAGTTCCCGACGGCATAGTTCTAACCCCCCCATCACCGGTCGGGATGCTTGCGTGGCGGCGGCGGACATAGTCCGCGGCCGCCCTGGTGGGGGGCGGGGGGGATCGGACACCGGGGAGGGGGCCTCATAGGCGACCGGGGGACAGATCGGTGCGGTCGGATCTTCAGGCGTGCGGCTGATCGGGGGGCTCTAATTTCTAGGTCTGAGTCCGCCATAGTGCTCGACGCAGCCACCGCTGTGCGCATGCATGGGCTCAAAACTGGAATGCGGGGGCCTGTATCCACAACAGAAGCTGCATGAACTACTCTGGTTCCCTGTTAGCCCCCTACATGTCAGTCAATTGGCTTCAGTTTTTCCCAGGAATCTTCAAAGTAAAACGCTAGCGTTTTTACGCCGACGTGGGGACATAATCCCATTTTGGGCGCATCCAGCCCAACTACTGTATCTCGCGTCTAAACACTTTTTCCTGGAATCAAGGGCTGTCACGTGATATATATATATGACTGCTGTTGAGCACCATCTGGTATTTACATTAAATTGTCAACTCGTTATTTCCCATACAATATGCATATTGTTACAGCCCCTTCCTTTGAAGAAGTTTGGGGACTGTACAAACATATATACATGGTAAGCAATGTATGATAATAATAATCGCTTATTGTCACAAGTAGGCTTCAATGAAGTTACTGTGAAAAGGCCATAGTCACCACATTTCGGTGCCTGTTCAGGGAGGCCGGTACGGGAATTGAACCCGCGCTGCCCTTGTTCTGCATTAAAAGCTAGCTGTTTAACCCATTGTGCTAAACCAGCCCCTATACATGTTCTATACATGTGAATTACTATTGTCAATTGTTAACCATTTTGTATTTTTTACAGTTCACAAATTGAGTCTGTCTGGCTTCTTTTTCATGTGAGTAGACATTCTCAATTGTGGCCTTTCAGCAGATGGCTTCGTGTTTTCTGGTGTGACAACATCTCGCTGTTTTGCTGAAGGTGCAGTAGTTGACTTGAGCAGCTCTGTGTCAAACTCTATGTGTGGAAATACAGGTTAAGCTGACTTCACTTTGAGAACTGCTCTACGATTCCTCTGTAGGATAGAGCCTTCACTTGTCAGAACAACATGGGAGTGTGAAGCTGCTTGGCGCATCACACGTGCCAATGAGGACCATCCAGTTGGAATCTGTACCAGTACATTATCACCTGGTTCTAGCGTTGCTAGATCTCTAGCTGTCCTGTTGCCGTAATGTTGTTGAGCGTTTTTGTTCTGCTTCATTTTCTTTACAGCGCCATCATGATCAGGATCTGCTATTGGTACTTATGGTAACATTGTACGTAGCTGTCGATTCATCAGAAGATGAGCTGGTGACAAATCTGTAGCTAATGGTGTTGCTCTGTAGCTGAGTAGAGCTAAAAATGGATCACTTCCTGAATCCAACAATTTCTTGAACAGTTGCTATGCTATGTGAATACCTTTTTCAGCTTTCCCATTCGACTGTGGATAATGGGCTGGACATAATATGCTGAAAATCGTACTTTTGTGAAAATTCTGTCCAATCGCAGCTGTGAAAACATGGACCATTATCTGTCCTGGCAGTAAATGGGATTCCATGGGCTGGATTCTCCGCAGCCTGACGCCGCAATTAAGTCGCATCTTGCTGAGGATTATGTTTCTTAGCGAAGTCGGAATTACTATCCAGTTTTGCCGAAGCACAAATCCGTTGATGCTGATTAGATCCGCTCAAATGTCCCTATAGCTAGAACAATTATCTTTCGGCCAACTACCCCTCATATAACGCATCACACGCTGCAATGTGTCATCACACGCTGCAATGTGTCATCACACGCTGCAATGTGTCATCACACGCTGCAATGTGTCGTCACACGCTGCAATGTGTCTTCACACACTGCAATGTGTCATCACACGCTGCAATGTGTCATCACACGCTGCAATGTGTCATCACACGCTGCAATGTGTCATCACACGCTGCAATGTGTCGTCACACGCTGCAATGTGTCTTCACACGCTGCAATGTGTCATCACACGCTGCAATGTGTCATCACACGCTGCAATGTGTCATCACACGCTGCAATGTGTCGTCACACGCTGCAATGTGTCTTCACACACTGCAATGTGTCATCACACGCTGCAATGTGTCATCACACGCTGCAATGTGTCATCACACGCTGCAATGTGTCATCACACGCTGCAATGTGTCATCACACGCTGCAATGTGTCATCACACGCTGCAATGTGTCATCACACGCTGCAATGTGTCATCACACGCTGCAATGTGTCATCACACGCTGCAATGTGTCATCACACGCTGCAATGTGTCATCACACGTTGCAATGTGTCATCACACGCTGCAATGTGTCATCACACGCTGCAATGTGTCATCACACGCTGCAATGTGTCATCACACGCTGCAAGGTGTCATCACACGCTGCAATGTGTCATCACACGCTGCAATGTGTCTTCACATGCTGCAATGTGTCTTCACACGCTGCAATGTGTCATCACACGCTGCAAGGTGTCAACACATGCTGCAATGTGTCATCACACGCTGCAATGTGTCTTCACATGCTGCAATGTGTCTTCACACGCTGCAATGTGTCATCACACGCTGCAATGTGTCATCACACGCTGCAAGGTGTCATCACATGCTGCAATGTGTCATTGGGGCAGCAGGGTAGCATGGTGGTTAGCATAAATGCTTCACAGCTCCAGGGTCCCAGGTTCGATTCCCGGCTGGGTCACTGTCTGTGTGGAGTCTGCACGTCCTCCCCCTGTGTGCGTGGGTTTCCTCCGGGTGCTCCGGTTTCCTCCCACAGTCCAAAGATGTGCGGGTTAGGTGGATTGGCCATGCTAAATTGCCCGTAGTGTCCTAATTAAAGTAAGGTTAAGGGGGGGGGGTTGTTGGGTTACGGGTATAGGGTGGATACGTGGGTTTGAGTAGGGTGATCATGGCTCGGCACAACATTGAGGGCCGAAGGGCCTGTTCTGTGCTGTACTGTTCTATGTTCTATGTTCTACATGCTGCAATGTGTCATCACACACTGCAACAAACACTTGGGTGTTTCTTCTTTTATTAATTTCAGTTTTTTGTCCGAGACAGGTAGATTTTCTTCTCTTAAGTGAGCTTGAGCTTCAATTGCCAGGACTATGTCATTCATCCCAGTATCTTCTTCAGTTGCACTCGACAGTACATCAGCTACCACAAGGTCTTTACCCAGCATGTAGACAAACTCAAAGCCATAACATTGAAGTTTCATTATTATGCATTGTAGTCTCGGTGACATATTATTAAAATATTTCTTGATCATTGATACAAGAGGACAATGATCCATTCCTACAGTAAACGTAGGTAACCCGTGTACATAGTTGTGGAATGTCTCCATTCCAGTGAGGATACCCAAACATTCTTTTTTGATTTGCGCTTAGTGCTGTTCAGTTGGAGTCATCGCTCTTGACATGTAGGCTATGGGTTGCCATTGCCTGTCAGGTTTTTCTGAAATAGCACAGCTCCTCTGCCATCTTTGCTTGCATCTGTTGATATCTTCGTTTCATTCATTGGATTAAAGAATGACAGAACTGGTGCTGTTGTGAGTGCTGTCTTTAAGTTAGACCACTCCTTTTCGTGTTCTGCAGTCCATGTGAATAGAACATTATTTCGTATCAGCTGCCCGAGAACTGTTGTTCTCGAAGATAAGTTCGGAATGAACTTCCCAAGAAAGTTCCCAATGCCTAGCAGTCTGAGAACTGCTTTCTTGATACCTTGAGCTGAAATCTGGTCATCCAAAAATGTGCGTTTGGATGTACCAAATTGACATTTGGTTTGATTAAGTTTTGAACCAAACTTGTCTATCCTTTGCATTACTTGAAGAAGTCTTGTGTTGTATTCTTCTTGAGTGGCTGACCATATAATGATGTTGTCTACATATACCCTGACACCTTCAATTCCTTCTATCATTTGTTCCCTTGCTTGATGAAATATCTCTGAGACTGATATTATACCAGAAGGCATTCTGTTAAAACAGTACCTTCCATATGGAGTGTTGAAAGTGCATAACTTTCTGCTCGTTTCATCCAGTTTCAGTTGCCAAAACCCTCTAGAGGCATCCAATTTTGTAAATACTCTGGCGTGTTCCATTTCACTTGTGATCTCTTCACGTTTGGGAATTGGGTAATATTCCCTTTTTATATTTTGATTGGGATCTTTTGGATCAATGCAGATTCTGAGATCTCCATTTGGTGTTTTGACGCATGCCATCAAACTAACCCAGTCAGTGGGTTCTATCACTTTTGTGATGATCCCCGGCTGCTGTATGCAGTTCCGGTTTAAGGCATTCCCTCAAGGGAGCTGGTATCCTCCTTGGTGGATGAATAACCGGCTTGGCATTCTCCTTAAGCTGTATTTTGTACTTGAATGATAATGTACTCATTCCATGAAATGCGTGTGGAAGCATGTCAATGATGTTATCAATCTGCTCTTTTGCATTTGCTGAAATTTCGGCTGTGCTGTGAATTCACTTCACCAGCTGCACTAGCTCGCATGCCTGTACACCTAATAATGACGATCGTTCGGTTCCACAATCTCAAATTTTATTGGCATCTTGATGTCTTTAACGTGGGCAGTGAGATAACAAGTTCCCATTGTATTAATGACATTGCCACTATAGTCTCATAACTGACATTCATTGTCATGTATTTGAGGCTTTGTGTTCAATTTGGCTAAGTCCAATTGATTGATCAAATTAGCATGAGCACCAGTATCCAATCTGAATTTGATGTCCATTCCATTAATTTTAAATAGAATTGTCCACTCTTCCTGATCATTAACAATCAAGATTGGTTTTAAGTTTTCCGCTTCAGAAATTGCCTGTGGAATGATATTTATTTTTTCTACAATGCCGACAAGAAATGACTTCTAAGACAAAATCATCGTGGACAGTGTCGGGTTTACTTGCTTTAATTTCACATTTGTTTGAATTTCCTTCTTGTACAGCTCTGTCTTTTAGTAACTGTACTCCTCTTTTTGTATTGATATGAAGTAATTCCCGTTCGACATAGCGAGGCAAAATGGTTATGTCTGTGACACTTCGCACAGGTTTTACCGAAGCTTGCACGACACATATTAATAGTATCTTCTAATGTTAACTTCTGTTGCTAGAGCAATCTTTCACGCAACTTTTCATTTTTTATACTGAATACAATCAGATCACGCAGAAGGGAGTCAAATAATATTGAAAAATGACAGGTCTGCACTTTGAGCCTCAGATCGGTAATGTAAAAGTTAAGTGTTTCTGGACTGCTTTCTGGACTCTTTTTCAGAATGTACATCGTTTGAGAGTTTCACTGTTTTTAAGCTCACATTGCCTGTTGAACATTTCTATAATTTTGTTATATATTTTTTTGCCAACCTCATTCTCAAAATGGAATGTGTGGAATATTTCTAATGCCTGCGGTTCAGCCATTATTAGGAGCAACGCTATCTTTTGCTGATCACTGGCCGCTCCGAGGACTAAGGCTGAGCTATACAGTTCAAACTGTTGTTTGAAATCTTTCTAATTTACATCAACTTTACCTGATGTCCTGAATTGCTTTGGAGTCTGTAAAGCCGACATGAAGCTTCAACTGGGCCATTTCTTTTCAACACTACTGGCTTCCACAAGGTTGATGCAATCGGAGTCTGGTTGAAATTTTTTTTTTTCGATCTTGGCAAGTTTGTTTTCCGCACGGAGATTTTTTCCTTCTCTCTAAACCATACTATTATATTTTAGGAACTACTCCTGGTACCATGTGGTGTTCTCTGTTTTTTTCTTGTCTGGATGTCTTGAATGCGTAGTGTTGAACATAGAACATCAAGCTAATTAAATTAACAAAGCTGATTTATTAACGCTACTTAAATAAGATTCAAACGTATTCCTAAGGATAAGATTGCTAAAATAAACTATGCTAAAACTAAACTACATAACTCTCAAACACACAACTAATCTCTCTAATGCCTAAACACCTTCTCCTAGAATCAAGGGTCATCACGTGATACATATGTGACTGCTCTTGATCACCATCTGGTGGTACAAAGTATTTACGTTAAATTGTTAACTCTTTATCTCCCATACAATCTGCATATTGTTACACACCCTACCCACCTATTACCTACCCACCTACCAGCTCAGCCACCTGCTAACCTACCCTGTTACCTACTCACCTCACCAATCCTACCCCCTTAACCACATACACATTCACTGATTCATCCATTCACCCATACCCTAATGTGCTGAAACGCTGTTTAAAGATCCCAGTTTTTCAGTGAGTTCAGGAATACGTACCAGAATAGTGGTAAGGTAGTGCTGTAAAAAGAGGGCGTGGCATGCCTGCCCCCATAAATCTGCAAAAGATATTCAATTTCAGGTACACTCTGCATTGCTGGAGAAGGTGGATTGGAAGTCCCAACCAGAAGTGCAGAGCTCCGGAGTGGGGGCGCAGGAAAGTCAGAGCAGAGTGGCAATCCTCAGGAGTTTCAGGGCATGGAATCATCAATAAAAATATAAATGCAATTTTACAGAAAAGAACATGCGTATATGTTCTTGGGGATTGAATACAATCCATAGAAGATAAAAGATACAGATTTTGTAACTGTATCTGGGTGCATGCTCAGCCTTGTCCTAACATATATGTAGTAGAAGTGTTAAGATTCAAGCAGCTTCATGATTTGAAGTGATGTTACAGATATACACAAGAATTTCACAATAACGTTCTGCAACAATTCTTCCTGGACCTATCCATCTCCTGTAAAAAATTTAATTGTTATCCCTTCATTGTAAATGTCAAGCGATCAAGTGCAGTCAAAAACAAACTGCCTTCAAGTAGCTTTCCAGTTTTTCCGAAATGAGAATTATGAATTGTTCGGAAAGAGCATGAATATTATCTAAAAGTATGCTGAGCTGTTTCCAATCATCCATTGCTCTATATTGTTCCTTTGTCTGCTTATGTTGTGGGCAGTTGAATCTTTTGGTTAATTCTTGCCTTACCCACTTCCTCCTTGAATCTGCATTTGTTTCGACTTTCCTTCAGTAGACAACAATTTCAAGTTGTTCTCCATCTTCAAAATGCTTCCTTTTCTTGTGTACCAAGTTCTGAATTTGCACCATAATCACTTTCAGATGCTATCCAACAGCTTTTCCTCCCACTAATGAACAAACTTGGTTTTCTCAAAAAGAGAAAGCAGGACTGGAGACCAAGAACAAATGATTAATGCTAATTCAATATAAAACATATCGAGATAAATCAAACATTAAAAACAGTTCCAAATTAAAATATAAATTACGAAGACTGCCAAGCCTAATTATAACAGGCAACCGCAGCATAGTGCGTGGTGCCTTTCTGCCTCTCATAGTAGGAGCCAATGAGGTTTGTCCTAGCATTCCTAATGTCAGGCAATATTTTTGGCTGCTGTCTTTCTCAGAGGGAATTGTTCAGTCTTTTTTGTAAATCAGTTAGTAATCCAACACAGTGCACACTGTCTCTTTGACTCCTGTGTAAGGAGTTCACTGAGATCCAGTTCTTGCATTTCCCATGCTGAAGAATATGATTGTCCTGTGTGGGTCCCATAGGCATTGTGTTCCCAGACTTGGGGCTTTAAAACTTGCTGTGGGACTTGTCAACAGAAAATCAATTTTACAATTACTGGGGAACTGCCAAGAGAAGCAACCCTTGCCTTCGGCGCCATCCCTCTAATAGGAAAATGTTGCAAGAGTTTGTTCCTCAGTTTTCTGCTTCAATTCCAACTCCTACATATGCGAAATGAATGTGGATGCTAAAACTTGCATTAAATTATGCAACATGACAACAGGGAAGAACTACATTACAAAGTGGTTTCCTTTCTCAAATAAGGAATCCGACAACACAGGTTAGCACAGCTGCCTCACAGCGCCAGGGACACGGGTTCAATTCCGGCCTCGGGTGACTGTCTGTGCGGAGTCTGCACATTCTCCATGTGTTTGCGTGGGTTTCCTCCGGGTGCTCCAGTTTCCTCCCACAGTCCCAAGGGGTGCAGGTTAGGTAGATTGGCCATGCTAAATTGCCCCTTAGTGTCCAGGGATGTGCAGGTTAGGTTATAGGGATGGGGTGGGAAGAGGGAGTGTAAATGGGTAGTTCATTCGAAGGGTCGGTGCAGACTCAATGGGCCAAATGGCCTTCTTCTATGCTGTAGGGATTCTATGATTCTATGATATATTATCCTGAAATTGTGGGCAAAATTATCCCAAAAACATTTCAAGTGTGGTCTCTGGTGGAAATGAGTTGCAATTCTCGTTGGGTGGTTGGGCGCCATCCAAGTCACAATCTACCCACTCTTAGAAATTGTTTTGGAGCGGAGTGAGTTTTGCACATGGACTGAGAGGGGCGGGGCCCAAACACACCGGAAAGCCTGGCTTCACAGAGATCAGGGCAGCATTTTTAAAGGGCACCCAGGTCTCAAAATGACAGCAAAGGCCCCTCCCATCAACATCACTGGAATCGGGGCTTCAGTGCTCCCCCCCCCCCCCCCCCCCCCCACCATTCTCGGCAGCCTCAACCCCTTCTGCCACTGGCATTGGGACATCAGAGCCCTCCCATTGGGTCTTTCTTCAGAACCCCATCCTCCTTCTCGCCGGCATCAGGATTCTCCATTTCTTGCCAGTAGCCGCCCCCCCCCCCCCCCCCCCCCCCCCCAATGGTCGGTGTCAGCACCCCCTGCCTAGGTTGAACGACACACCACAATGGGGTTGCAAGATGTCCCACTCTATTAAGGCCCCAGCTCCACCCTTGGCAGTGCCAAACTAGCACTGCCCCCGGCACCCTCGGAAGTGTCAACTAACAATAGTAGAATGTAAAATGCCATAACTACTGCATTTTCTGATCATTTTAATGAAATTTATTCATGGGATGTGGGCATCGCTGGTTAGGCCAGCATTTATTGCCCATCCCTGGTTTCCCTTCAGAAGTTGGAGGTGAGCTGCCTCCTTGAATCTCTGCAGACCCTGAGGTGTATGTACACCTACAGCGCTTTTAGGGAAGGAGTTCCCGGATTTTGTCCCAGTGACAGTGAATGAACGGCGATATATTTCTAAACCAGGATGGTGAGTGGAACGTCCAGGTGAAGGGGTCCAGGTGGTCTTGTCCTTCCAGAAGGTAGTCGTCGTGGGTTTGGAATGTGCTGTCTAAGGAACCTTGGTGAGTTGCTGCAGTGCAACTTGTAGATGGTATACATGGCTGCCATTGTTCATCGGTGGTGGGGGTTTGACTGTTTGAAGAAGGGGGAGCAATCAAGCGGGCTGCTTTGTCCTAGTGTCCAGCTTCTTGAGCGTTGCTGGAGCTGCACTTATCTAGGCAAGTGGAGAGTATTCCATTACACTCCTGACTTGTGCCTTGTAGATGATGGACAGGATTTGGGTGATCAGGAGGCGAGTTACTTGCCATAGGATTCCTAACCTTTGACCTGCTCTGGTAGCCACAGTATTAATATGGCTAGTCCAGTTCAGTTTCTGATCAATGGTAACCCCCAGGATGTTGCTTGTTGATGTTGATCATAAATCAAATATTTCTCATTATAATGTTTATTCTGACACACCAGTTGGTGCCCAATTTTTAAAAATAAATCAGTGCATTTATTATCCGATTTATTTCATTGGGTTTCCTCCAGGTGCTCCGGTTTCCTCCCACAGTCCAAAGACTGTTAGGTGGATTGTCCATGCTAAATTGCCTTTAGCCTCCAAAAAAGGTTAAATGGGACTTACTGGGTTACAGGGATTAGGATAGAGATGTGGGCTTGAGACGGGTGCTCTTTGTAAGGGCCGGTGCAGACTCGGTGGGCCCATGGCCTCCTTCTGCACTGCAAATTCTATGATTAATAAATAGCTGTGATTTTACGGTAATTTATTGAGTGCTTCAATAGAAACTGTTCGTAGGGTGCCTGAATTACTTAAGAGGTGAGGGCATTGCCTCGGAGATATGCACACTAAGAAAGTTCTAAATTTAGCCCTTAGCTTGTGCTAACTTACCTGATCTCAGCTGGGAAGACGGTAAAATCTACTCAATTGGCCTCAATGGTATCAACTTGTGAGGTCCTTCATAGTCAAATAGCCTGTTAGCCTTCACCGTAGATAATTATTTCTCAAACGACCCCACCTTATTGAACTCCTTCAAGGGAGTTAACCCCTTGGGCAGAGTGAAAAGGGAGAGAAAGCTAGAGGAAAATCATACCGAGCCATCTTAGTTCTTAGTTTTTTAGGTTGCATTTTCCCTCTCTGGCCTTTTTTGAGTCTGCAGTCTTGCAAACGAAGTTTTACAGATTGGCTTGTAGAAAACATGCCAATGTCAACACTTCAAACCCTCACTATTATTTTTAGAATCAAGAAAGTATTCTGAATTCTTAATTTTGAGATTTATATTTGAATTTATCATTCATGTTAAGAATATAAATATATTTCTATGTCTAAAGAAAACAACAAAGGAATGAATAATTTAATAACAGATCATTTGGGGGAATTATGTGTCTCCACACATTTTTGCTGTCTCCCATGTACCAGAAGAGTTATTTGTGGACTTTGTATGCAATATAACTGTTCTACTATTCTCAATAGAATATAAAATGTATAGACTAATACTAAGAGCACAAATTTTGAAGTTAGATGTCAGACCAACCATTATATTAAAAAATAAAAGCACGTGGAAAAGAAAACCAGAGAGTTGTAATTTAATTGCAATGACATGGGTGGCACGGTAGCACAGTGGTTAGCACAGTTGCTTCACAGCGCCAGGGTCCCGGGTTCGATTCCCGACTTGGGTCGCTGTCTGTGTGAAGTCTGCACGTTCTCCCCATTTCTGCGTGGGTTTCCTCCGGGTGCTCCGGTTTCCTCCCACAAGTCCCGAAAGACGTGCTTATTAGGTGAATTTGACATTTTAAATTCTCCCTCTGTGTACCCGAACAGGCGCCGGAATGTGGCGACTAGGGGATTTTCACAGTAACTTCATTGAAGTGTTAAGCCTACTTGTGACACTAAGAAAGATTATTATTAGATTATTATTAAATAAGATAAGATATTGATTAAATTTAATTTTAGGCTTGAACATGAACATACTGCAATATATTGGGACACAGAAGTTTTTTGTCACTTTGTCTGAAGCACCAAAAACCACAGTAATTTTATAAGGCATCAGGTTTTATCCATTTAAACAAATAAATTATGTACTTTTTAATATTTTGACTGGAAAAGTAGTGTTTTAATTGCTTAGCTGAAGGTGGTTTGTGTGTATGCTTTATAATTGCCCAATTACTTATAAACATCCTCAGCAATAATGAATTTACTTTTGTGCTCTGGAAGCTCACCATCTTTCAATTGGCTTCAAAAGATATGCAGAAAATCATCCAACATCAGATAAACATTTTGGCACAAATTGACATTTAACGAATAGTTTTAGACTTCACTACCAGGTTTCTTGGCATTTGGTTTAGCAATTTGCACTATTTATGGAAAATGAGAACTGAATTATATATTAATTTGCTGGCATAAGACTGCATTTGCACTATGGCACAAGCATTAGTTAAAATTTTGCTTTGCATTATTACCACAGTTCTGAGTCAAGGCTGATGCGACCATCAATTCACTCAAGACACGAGTAGAAGTAAACTGTGGCTTTAATCGACTTACAACTGAGCCTGCCTGTGACCAGATGAACTGAGGGCAGGCTCGCAAGACCGCAGCACTTTATACTTCCGGTTGTGGGAGGAGCCATGGGCGGAGCCAAGGGTGGAGCCCTGTACACGCTCCTCATCTCCCCCTGTGGGCAGAGCCGCACAACGGCTCACAGATGGAGCCCACAGGGACACAGTGATGCACAGTGTGAATTATGCATATTATACATTCACCATATTCACCCCCTGTTAACAAATCAAGTCCGGCGGGGGTGACAGACCGGTGAGTCGGTTGAGTACTCGAATCGTCCGCTGGGATCGGCGGTGCACCGTGGTTGCAGCCGCTTCAGATGGCTGTGTGCTGATGTCCGGTGTGAATCTGAGGGCGGACTCCAGGTGTGATTCGTTCCGTGCTTCGTTCCTGACCGGTGTGACGGGTGAAAGGAGGTGCAGGAAACCTGTAGGCGCGGGGGCACAGGGCATGGGGGATCGGGTGGGGTGTGGTGTGAGGGGTACCTCGGCAGTAGTGGTGGATCCTGCAGGCGCCAGGTCCCGGAGGGAAACGGTGTCCTGCCGGCCGTCGGGGTGTTCGATAAAGCCGTAGTGGGGGTTTGAATGTAGTAGTACGGCCCTCTCTACCAGTGGGTCCGTTTTATGTGTCCGGACGTGCTTCCAAAGGAGAACTGAGCCCAGTGTCCTCAACCAGGATGGAAGCGAGGCCCCCGTGGTAGTGCCCATAGGGAAAACAAATAATCACTTGTGAGAAGTCTGATTAGTGGCCATACACAGGAGGGACCTAATTGCATGGAGCGCGTCGGGGAGGACCTCCTGTTAGTGGGAGGTCGGGAGATTCCTGGACCGTAGGTTCAGTCGGACGGTCTTCCAGACCGTCGCGTTCTTCCTCTCCACCTGCCCATTGCCCCTGGGGTTATAGCTGGTAGTCCTGCTTGAGGCGATGCCCTTGTCGAGCAGGTACTGACGCAGCTCGTCGCTCATGAAGGACGAACCCCTGTCATTGTGGACATAGTTAGGGAAACCGAACAGGGTGAAGACACTGTGCAGGGCTCTGATGACTGTATGGGAGGTCATATCGGGGCACGGGATGGCAAACAGGAAGCGAGAGAATTCATCTATGATATTAAGGAAGTACACATTACGGTTGACGAGGGGAGGGGCCCTTTGAAATCGATACTCAGTCATTCAAAGGGCCGGATGCCTTTACCAGGTGGGCCTTGTCTGGTCTATAGAAGTGCGGTTACACTCCGCGCAGATCGGGCAATTCCTGGTGATGGCCTTTACCCCCTCAGTGGAGAAAGGCAGATTGCGGGCCTTGATGTAGTGGGCGAGCCGGGTGACCCCCGGGTGGCAGAGGTCATTGTGGATAGCCAGTAGTTGGATGTCTTGCGCGCTGGCGCATGTGCCGCGGGACAGGGCATCTGGGGGCTCGTTGAGCTTCCCCGGACGGTAAACGATATCATAATTATAGGTGGAGAGTTCGATCCTTCACCTCAAGATTTTGCCATTTTTTATTTTGCCCCGTTGCGAGTTGTCAAACATGAAGGCAACCGATCTCTGGTCGGTGATGAGGGTAAACCTCCTACCTGCGAGGTAGTGCCTCCAGCGCTGTACGGCTTCCACAATGGCTTGACCTTCTTTTTCGACTGAGGAGTGTCGAAGTTCCGAAGCGGAGAAGGTTCGGGAGAAGAAGGCAACTGGTCTCCCTGCCTGATTCAGTGTGGCGGCGAGAGCGACCTCGGAGGCGTCGCTTTCCACTTGAAAGGGCACAGATTCATCCACCGCCCGCATGGCGGCTTTGGCGATGTCCTCCTTAATGCAGTTGAAGGCCTGGCGGGCCTCGGCTGACAGTGGAAAGAGTGTGGTCTTAAATAGTGGGCGGGCTTTGTCCGCATATTGGGGGACCCACTGGTCCTAGTAGGAGAAAACTCCAAGGCACCTCTTGAGGGCCCTGGAACAATGAGGGAGAGGGAGTTGTAAGAGAGTACGCATACGGTCAGGCTCAGGCCCGAGGACCCCGTTTTCCACGACATAGCCGACGATGGTTAGTCTGGTTGATCGGAAAACGCATTTCACCTTATTGCATGTGAGGTTGAGTTTTTGGGCAGTTTGGAGAAATCCGTGGAGGTTGGCGTCGTGGTCCTGCTGGTCATAGCCGCAGATGGTGACCAGTACGGAAACGTGGCCCGCAGCCCGTACTGGTCCACCATTCGGTCCATTGCTCGTTGGAACACCGAGACCCCATTCGTGATGCCAAAGGGGACCCGGAGGAAATGGAAGAGGCGGCCGTCTGCCTCGAACGCCGTGTAGTGGCGGTCCTCCGGGCGGATTGGGAGCTGGTGGTATGCAGACTTCAGATCCACCGTGGAGAAGATGCGGTACTGGGCGATCTGGTTGACCATGTCTGCAATTCTGGGGAGGGGGTACACATCGAGGTGCGTGAACCGGTTAATGGTCTGGCTGTAATCAGCTCTCCAGGCGCTGTTACTGGCCTCTATGACTCCCTCACGTAGGAGCTCCTTGACTTCGGCTCGGATAAATACTCTGTCCTGCAGGCTGTACCGCCTGCTGCGAGTGGCTACTGGTTTAATGTTAGCAGTTAAGTTAGCGAAGAGTGGAGGGGAGTCGATTTTTAGAGTCGCTAAGCTGCATATAGTGAGAGGGGGCAGGGGTCGGCCGAAGCTGAGTGTTAGGCTCCTGAGGGTACATTGGAAATTGAGTCCGAGTAGGAGAGGGGCGCAGAGATCTGGCAGGACATACAATTGGAAGTTGGAGTAGTTGGCGCCCAGTATCGTTAATATCGCAACAGTGCGCCCTTGTATTTGGACTGAGTGCGGCCCCGAGGCGAGGGAGATAGTTTGCCGTGCTGGAAAGATAGGGAGCGAACAGCGTCTTACCAGGTCTGGATGAACGAAGCTCTTGGTGCTCCTGGAGTCGAAGAGGCACGGTGTCTTGTATCCGTTGACTTGAATGGACATAATGGAGCTTCTGAGGTGCTTTGGCCGCGACTTGTCCAGAGTGACTGCGTTGAGTTGTGGTGGCTTGATCAGCGGTGCTGGAGCGGCCCCGTGATGACTGTCCGCGGAGGTCGTAGTCGTCGATTTGCATATCGGGTGATGGCCAAGATGACGGCCCCCGTGGATCGCACGTGGCGGGCAGCGAGGAAGATGGTGTCCAAGATGGCCGCCCCGTGGATCGCACGTGGCGGGCGGCAAGGAAGATGGCGCCCAAGTTGGCGGCCCCCATGACTCGCATATGGCCGGCCACGTGGGGGAGGATTGCCAAGATGGCGGCCCCCCATGAGTCGCACAAGTCGAACGGAGGCGGAGTCGGCAGACACGCTGCCACATTGCGGGGTCTGCGGGCCTGAGAGTTGGAGGGGCGATTGTTCTGGATAGCGTTAGAGTTTGAGGATTTGGTTTTAGCCAGGCATACCTTTGCAAAGTGTCCTTTCCGTCCGCAGCTACTGCCGGTCGCGTTGCGGGCCGGGCAGTGCTGCCGTGGGTGTTGGGGCTGGCTGCAAAAGTGGCATGATGGCGCTCCGTGATGGGCAGGTGGCCGCGCGGCACAGGCCTGGGGTAGTCTCTGGTCGGGGGTCCATGATGGGGTCGCGTGGTCGGCTGGGAACGAGTTCAAACTTTGAAAAGCGACCTCTAGTGAGGTTGCTAGCGTTACTGTGTCCTCCAGGTTCTGGGCCCCTTTTTCGAGGAGACGCTGGCGCACGTATTTGGACCGGACCCCTGCAACATACACATCTCGGACGGCGAGTTCCATGTGCTGGGAGGCAGTAACAGCCTGGAAGTTACATTCCAGTGCTAGAGCTTTTAGGTTGCGCAGGTAGTCTTCTAGCGACTCTGCAGGGTGCTGGCGGCGGGTAGTAAAAATATGCTGCGCGTAAACTTCATTTACGGGCTGCACGTACAGGCGGTCGAGTATTGCGAGGGCTTCGGTGTACGAGTCGGTACTATCGAGTTGAGTAGAAATGCGATGGCTCACCCGTGCGTGTAGAAGACTGAGTTTCTGCTCTTCAGTAACAGCGGAGGTAGTCGACGCAGCCAGGTGGGCCTCGAAGCACCAAAGCCAATGCAGAAATATTTCCTTCGCTTCTGCGGCCCGTGGATCGAGTTCCAGTCAATCAGGTTTGAGGGCTGATTCCCTGGTGGTTTTTTCAAGTCGATTAAATTGATGCGACCATCAATTCACTCAAGACACGAGTAGAAGTAAACTGTGGCTTTAATCGACTTACAACTGAACCTGCCTGCGACCAGATGAACTGAGGGCAGGCTCACAAGACCGCAGCACTTTATACTTCCGATTGTGGGAGGAGTCATGGGCGGAGCCAAGGGTGGAGCCCTGTACATGCTCCTCATCTCCCCCTGTGGGCAGAGCCGCGCAACGGCTCACAGATGGAGCCCACAGGGACACAGTGATACACAGTGTGAATTATACATATTATACATTCACCACAAAGGCCCAACGTGGCGTCAGAATAAGGGAATCAAAGTCCCTTCCTCTGCTTTGCTTCAGAATTTGCTCGGGCCTAACCCTGGATTCTCATACAACTTCTCAGCGTAAGTACAAAATGAAGCAACATTATATTCACATCACAGTTATAGTTTTAACGTGGTATAACTTGTTTTACATTTTCCAGTAGCCCATGCCGGTAAGACTGCATTCATTACCCTGCCCTTGTTGTCCTCAGAAGATGGAGGTGGGCCTGTTCCTTGAACCACAGCAATCTTTGTCATGTTGGCGCTCCCAGAATGCTGTTAGGTTGGGAATCCTCAGATATTGACCCAACAACAGTGAAGGGACAGAGATAACAAAGCCAGGATGAAATGTGAGCTTGAGGAGAATTAGGAGAAGGTGGTGTTTCCACAATATTTTTGCTCTTGGCTTCCTTAGTGTTAATGATCATAAAGAAGGGAGGCGCTGCCAAAGCAATGTTGGCGAGTTGCTGTGGTGCATCTGCAAATCATACATGCATAGTAGACTGGGAGGGGAACTGAGTCCAGTGGCAAAGGAACTGATTATAAGTAAACTCTGTCTTGGATAGTGTTGATGGAGTTGCACCATTGAAACCTTTATCCGTGCCTTTGTTCCCTCCAGATTAGTCTATTTCATCCTAACTGACTTCAGTTTAGCTCAGGTTCCTCGGTGCCACACTCAGTCGAATGTTGCCCTGATGTTGAAGGTAACTACACCAACCTGTCTTCTGGTGTTTAGTACTGTGCCCACGTCAAGATCAAAGCTGTGATAAGGCCTGGCACTGAGTGGTTCTAGCAGAGCAAAGAGTATTGGTGAGCAGCTCATTCGTGAGAAAATAAATGTAGGAGGCAAAAAATGAATCTGTTATCTGACAATGCCATTTTCACTTGGATGAACATAGAAATTCACTCAGAGTTGGGTAAAACACATCAAATCTGAAGTTTTACAAAAGGGAACAATCACTCCAACAATGGCTCAAATTCTCTGTTGACTGCGATTCACTTTTCTCACCGGCAGCGCGCCCCCGCCAGCAGGTTTCACGGTGGAGTGGGGTGGTTACAATGGGAAATCCCATTGACAAATGGCAGTAGTATAGAATCCTGCCACCAGCAAACAGCCCATGCTGATCCTGCCATGTCCCCTCCCAACCCACAATGCCTGAAGCATGCAGCTCACAATGCCCTCTCTCTGTCCTGCAGGAGATGTTTGCCCACAACGATGGGAAAGGACCCAGATGCCAGACATCAGAATCCCCACCCTTTTCGAGGAACGGGCCCTGGGGCTGTGGGGTTGGCCAAGGTCAGATTGGTCATCGACGTCGAGGCTGGCCTGTGCCGCAGAGGTGAGGATCCATTAGCCCCCACCCAGATAACATGAATTGTTCATGCCAGACATATGATTCTTCGCTCTCACTGACAACATGTCCATTCTCCGTAGAATCTCGATCTGATTATGCCGACCCCTGCCCTCCACCATCCAAAGGAACATATCAGAGGAGTGCTCCAAGGACGCCACCATTGAAGCGCCACAGCTACCACCCCACCCTCCACCAGCGCAGAGGCACACACTTCGATGGGCGAAAGAGGTAGACACAATCTGGGGCACAATCTGATGAACAACACAAGTTGCTGATACACATCAGGTGGAGTCAGTAACGTCGAGGGAGGACAGCAGTCGGAGGTGAGCTGGAAAACAGGACCCAGCTGGGTCACAGTCCCTGGACCAGGTTGTCCCCGGAGCTGATGCAGACTCTAGGGTGCGGCCGTGATATTCAGAGGGAGATGTCAGCGACACTCCAGCAGGTCTGTAGCGAATTGAAAGAGTACCAAGTCCCAAAGGCTACGGCTGCAGGAGATGTCACCAGCAATGCGCGGCACCAAGGCCAACACTGCTAGGGTGCTGACCGCACTGGAGAGTCTGGAGCACGACATCATCAGCATGAGTGACTGTGTCCAAGACATGGCTCAGTAAGTGACTGCCATGGCTGAGGGCCTAGGCAGCTTGTACTGATCGCTTGTAGGCATGTCCCTGATGCAAGTAGGCCTCGCCAAGGTGCTCCAGAGAATGTCCCAGTTGCTGAGGACCATGTCCCAGTCACAGACCTTGCTGCGGCCCTATGGAGCATGTCCCAGTCACTGATGAACGCGTCCAGATGCAGGAGGACATTGGCGGGGGCTGCAGAGCATAGCCCGGTCACAAAGGGGCATTGCTAAAGTCATCGACCCCATGGCAGAGAAAATGGGGAGCCGCTAGGGCTGGCAGAGTCAGGTGACACAAGGGACTCTGGGGCACACTCCAGGTGTGCTTCCATCCCAAAGGTGACCCCCCAGGGCACTACGGGCACCGACCAGGAGGAGGAAGCGCTGGAGGCCAACCCGGAGCCACCCTACTGGGAGGCGACGACAGTCACCAGCTCTCCTGAATCCACCACTCCTGACAATGGTGCTTCCTGGGTTCAGCGGGCAGAGAAGGGTGGCACTGCAAGACATGTACCACCGTCAAATTGGCCAGGACCTTCCGACCCCAGGCCCACCAAAAGGCGCCCAGCAGGGCCAGGCTGCCTCCACCCTTGATGTGCATCCTGGAACACACCTAGAGGTAGTGGCACGGCATGGAAGCTAAAGAAGATTAAGGATCACTGAGGAGGCACTGAGGGGTGGAGGAGGTGGGACGGGCACAATCTGTAGCTAGGGACAGTTAGGGTCACTGTTGCAAATCATTAAAACACGCTACACCGAAACATATGAAGCGCCTGTCACATTATTCCGTACTATTGATGGCCTGCACCCACTCCCCCGCTTGCCTTCTGCCCTCCCAGGCTTAGCTCCCCCGGGCACCGTGGTCCTAGAGCTGGGAACTCTCCCCCCCCCCCCCTTAAGGCATACCTTACAGACGATAAGTGAGAGCGCACTGCCTGCAAACAGACAGGAGTCAGAATGGCATAGACTGCGGAGTGCCAGAGCTCATCTCACAGTGAGTGATCATTGCCTTCAATATTGACCCGCTGTCAGTGCTGACACCAGCCCATCACACTGGAGTGATGTTACACAGACCCTGGGAGGGTGGAGCAGGATGATCTCGGGGTGGGGAGAATGTTTGGAGAGGGGGATAAGGGGGAAGGAGGGGCGGACCGGTAGGAGGGGATGAGTGGGGGCAGGGAATGCTGGTTGGGAAAGGTGGAGGGGTTGAGATGAAGCCATATCTATGAGAAGTGGCGAGGATGGGAGCCTCCCTGGCCCTCGGGGAATTCCAAACCCGCGCTGTCGCCTGTCCTCCATCCTCCGGCTGCTCCTGTGGACCCTCCTCGGACTTTTCCTCCAGCCCAACCTTGTCTTCCTCATCTGATGAGGCCGCATGTTTGTCCTCCTCCATCTCCAGCACATCGCAAAACTGTTGTGCCAGGTTATGGAGGGTATAGCAGACCACCACAAAGCGGATGACCCTCTAGGGGATGTACTGCAAGGTACCACCTAAGTGGTCAAGGCATTGGACCTGCATTTTAAGCAGTCTGATACACCACTTAATGACAGCCCGGTAGGCCACATGTGTCTCGTTATATCGGGTCACCTCATCGGTCACTGGCCTCCGTGCTACATCATTAGCCAGATCCTAAGCTGGTACCCTTACCCCCCAACAGCCAACCGCTCAACCTGAAGTATCCCTCAAAAACGCTGAGGATCTCCAACTGCCCCATATAGCTGATCTTGCATGATCTTGATGTGTGGTTGTACACAAGTTGGACGTTCAGGGAGTGGAATCCCTTTCTAGTAATGGCGGGTGCTCCCGGTCTTCCTGGTATGCGAAAGGTGACATGCGTGCCATCTATTAGCTCCTGGACCTGCGGCATCCTGTCAATGGTGGAGAATCCTGCTGCCAGGGCATCTTGATGGGCATGGTCTAGGTCAAAGGTTAACTGACCAGACATACAAGGCATCCATGATTTCACAGATACATTTGTGAGGTATTGCTTGGGAAATACCACACAAGCTCCCACAGTGTTCTGACCAATGAAACCAAGCATGCCGAAAGTACTTTCAAAGAGCTATGAACCTGTACTCCTAGATCTCTTTTTTCTATAACTCTCTCCAACTCCCTACGTTAACTGAATAGGTCCTGCCCCGGTTTGATTTACCAAAATGAATCACCTCACATTTATCTAAATTAAACTCCACCTGCCATTATCGGCCCACTGGCCCAATTGATCAAGATCACGTTGCAATCCTAGATAACCTTCTTCACTGTCTGCAATGCCACCAACCTTGGTGTCATCTGCAAACTTACTAACCATGGGCAAAATTCTCCGACCCACCGCAGGGTCGGAGAATCTCCCGGGGCCGCCGAAAATCCCATCCCCGCCGTGGCAGAAATTCTCCGCCAACCAGGAATCGGCGGGGGCGGGAAACACCAGCCCCCTGGGGCGATTCTCCGGCCCGCGATGGGCCGAAGTCCCGCCGCTGGGAGGCCTCTCCCGCCGCCGTGGTTTGAACCACCTCTGGTGGCGGCGGGAACGGCGGCGCGAGCGGGCCCCCGGGGTCCTGGGGGGGCGCGGGGCGATCGGACCCCGGGGGGTGCCCTCACAGTGGCCAGGCCCGCGATCGGAGCCCACCAATCTACCGGCGGGCCAGTGCTGTGGGGGCACTCTTTTTCTTCTGCCGCCGCCACGGCCTCCACCATGGCGGAGGTGGAAGAGAATCCCCCAGCGCGCATGCGCCGGTGGTGACGTCAGCGGCAGCTGACCCACCGCCGCATGCGCGAACTGGCGAAGGCCTTTCGGCCAGCCCCAGCGCCGGGCGAATTCCGCACCTTTGGGGAGGCCCGACGCCGGAGTGGTTGGTGCCACTCCGCTACGCCGGGACCCCCCGCCCCGCCGGGTAGCGGAGAATCCCGCCCCATGTCTCCTAAATTCCCATCCAAATCATTACTATAAATTACAAGTAATAATGGACCCAGCACTGATCCCTGAGGCAAGCCGCTGGTCACAGGCCTTCAGTTTGAAAAACAACCTCAACAACCGCCCTTTTTCTTTTGTCGTCAAGCCAATTTTGTATCCAATTGGCTACCTCACTCTGGATCCCGTGATATTTAACCTTATGCAGCAACCTCCCATGCGGTACTTTGTCAAAGGTCTTGCTAAAGTCTATGTAGACAATGTGGACTGCACTGCCCTCATCTACCCTCTTGGTTACCCCTTCAAAAAACTCAATCAAATTCGTGAGACATGATTTTCCACTCAAAAAGCTATACTGACTGTCCCTAATCAGTCCTTGGCTCTCTCAATGCCTGTAGATCCTGTCTCTCAGAATACCTTCTAACAACGTAGAAGGTAGTTGTTACCTACTAACAACGTTAGGTTCACCGGTCCGTAGTTCCCAGGCTTTTCCCTGCGGTCCTTCTTGAACAAAGACACAACATTTGCTACACTCCAAGCTTCAGGCACCTCACCTGTGGCTGTCGATGATTCAAATATCTCAGCTAGGGGACCTGCAATTTCCTCACTAGCCTCCCACAACGTCCTGGGATACATTTCATCAGGTCCCGGGGATTTATCTACCTTGATCCGCTTTAAGACTTCCAGCATCACCTTCTCTTTAATATGTACAGTCCTCTGGACATCACTATTTATTTCCCCAAGTCCCTTAACATCCATGCCTTTCTCAATAGTAAATACCGATGAGAAATATTCATTTAGGATTTCACCCATCTCTTGTGGATCCGCACATAGATGACCTTGTAGATCCTTTCAAGGTCCTACTCTCTCTCTAGTTACTCTTTTGCCCTTTATGTATTTGTAGAAGTTCTTTGGATTCTCCTTTGCCTTAACTGCCAAAGCAATCTCATGTCCCCTTTTTGCCCTCCTGATTTCTCTCTTAACTTTACTCCAACAACCTCTATACTCTTCAAGGGATCCACTTGATCTCAGCTGCCTATGCATGTCATATGCCTCCTTCTTTTTGACCAGAGCCTCAATATTCTGAGTCATCCAGGGTTCCCTATATCTACAAGCCTTGCCCTTCACTCTAAAATGCATGTGCTTACCCTGAACCCTGGTTAAGCCTCCCACTTACCAGCCATTCCTTTGCCGGCCAACAGACTCCCCCAATCAACTTTTGAAAGTTCCTGTCTAATACCATTAAAATTGGCCTTGCCCCAATTTAGAATTTTAACTTTTGGGCCAGACCTATCATTCTCCATAGCTACCTTAAAACTAATGGAATTATGGTCACTGGTCTCAAAGTGATCCTTCACTAACACTTTGGTCATCTGCCCTTCCTTATTTCCTAAGACGAGGTCATGTTTTGCCCCCTCTCTAGTCAGACCATCCACATACTGAATGAGAAATTCCTCCTGAATACACTCAACAAATTTCTCTCCATCCAAGCCTCTAATGCTATGGCTGTCTTAGTCAATGTTGGGAAAGTTAAAGTCCCCAACTATTACCACCCTGTTTTTCTTGCAGCTATCTGTAATCTCCTTACATATTTGTTATTCAATTTCCTGTTGACTATTTGGGGCCTGTCGGACAATCCTATCAAAGTGATCTCTCCTTTCTTATTTTTCAGTTCTACTCATGGGTGAACCCTCGGATATATCCCCTCTCAGTACTGCCATGACACTGTCCCTAATCAAAACGCAACTCCTCCTCCTCTCTCACATCCTCGTCTATCTTTCCTATAGCATCTGCACCCCGGAACATTGAGCTGCCAGTCTGGCCGTGATTCACAAAGATAACCATTGGGGTGGCCTTACCAATCTCTCAAAGGATGTACGGTTAAATTTCTTCATGTTTTCTGTACATTAGTATATGAATCATCAGAAACTACCAGCTGGCTGTTCTGGTCATCTTCCTGATCTTCCGAGTAACTGGTTCATTTGCTAAAGATCTTCTTCTTGAAGATACGAGTGCGCTTCTCCTTCTTCTCACTATTTAATTTTCAGTCTCCACAAAATCGCAGATGTAATATTATTCCCAAATTCTGGCTTTCATAATGACTCCCCTGTCTGGAGTTCTGGGAAGTTATGTACACTGTCACATTGAAAATTCATTTATGGGATGTGGATGTTGCTGGCTCAGCCATCATTTATTGCTCATCTCTAATTGCCCTTGAGGGGGCAGTTAAGAGCCAACCTCTTAACTGTGGCTCTGAAGTAACATGGAGGCCAGAACAGAACAGGACATTCGTGAACCAGTTAATTTTTACGGCAATCGACAAAGGTTTCATGGTCATCATTAGCCTCGCTGCTCTGTCAAATGGATGTGAGGGGTGGGCTTGTCTGGACTGGCTGCGAAGGGGGCGCAGGTGGGGGGAATGGGCAGCCGTTGGGGATGGGCTTGGCTTGGGGACCGCGGTTCAGCCAGCGCTCTCCGCTCCAGTGTCCCACCCCCATCTCACCGTCCCCATCTCTGCCACCCCAGGGAATTAATAGGACTGTGTGATGAAAAGGCCAGCTCACATGAAGGGATCACCCAGGTGGACAATGGAATGTGTGACCATGTGCAGGAGTCAGACGTTGTCAAACGATGCGGAGCACCAGAGCTCATTGCAGAGCGGGTTTTCATTATCCTCCATCCCATGGATCCGGCCCAGTGTTGCTGCACTACGGGGCGGAGGCCCCGGGTTTGCACCCGCGGTATATCTCACAGAGGGGGTTGCTGGTGGGGAGGGGGAGTTGGTCAGCCGTGGAGGGGGATGGGGTGGGATGTGGTGTCCGTGTGGTGTGTCCCCCCCCCCCCCCCATTGGGGAACCTAGAGGCAACCGGAGCATCCCATGCGCGTTGGCCCTGGTGCACATGTTGTGCGTTCTCTCATGCCTGCCTGGGCCCCATGTCCTGCCATCCTCCCCCTTCCCTGCATCCTCCTCATCAGGCGAGGCCCGATGTTCATCCTCCTCCTCCAGCACATCGCCCTCTGCTGCATAATGTTGTGGAGGATGCAGCAGGCCGCCACGATGCGGGCGACCCTCCCAGAGCCATACTGGAGGTCTCCTTCAGAGTGATCCAGGCACCTGAACCTCATCTTCAGGATGCTGAAGCACTGCTCGATCATGCTCCTGGCCTCTGCATGGGCATCATTGTTGTGTGTCTTGTCAGTCTGTGGCCTCAGGATCGGCGTCATCAGCCATGACTACAGTGGATAAGCCTTGTCGCCCAGGAGCCAATTCCCCAGCCGGGGTACGCATCAAAGAGACCGGGAATCCTCGAGTGTGCCAGGATGAAGGCGTTGTGCACACTGCCTGGGTATTGGGTGTAGATGTGCATGATGCGCATCTGATGGTCACACATCAGCTGCATGTTCATCTTGTGGAACCCCTTTTGGTTTGTGTAGATTGGTCTGTCATCTGCAGGAGCTTGGAGGGCGACATGCATCCCTTCGATCATCCCGTGGACACGGGGCATCCCAATGAAGGGGGCGAATCCCACTGCCCAGGCATCCTGGTGGGCTCAGTCCACATTCAAATTGATTATTGAGCCGCCTAGGCGTAGAGGGCCTCCATGATGGCATGGATGCACCTGTGCACTGGGTTCTGTGCGATCACGGACAGGTCTCACTCGGCACCCGGAAGGACTCCATGGCGTAAAGGTTTAGGGCAACCATCGCCTTGGTGGCCTTTGGGAGCGGGTGACCTCCCCCATACCCCTGCGGTGCCAGGTGCGCCATGATCGGGCAGATATGTTGCGCTGTTCCCCTGCTCAGCCGGTGTCCTTGACAAAGTGCCCGGTCCGGCAGGCCCTCGATGACAGGCGTTGCTTGTACACATGAGGCCTCCTTTGCATCTCCTCCTTGGCCTGCTGGGTGGATGCCTCTCCAGCCCCAGTGGCTGCCTCTTGTTCCTCTGGGGAAGGCTCATGACGCTAATGACATGCCAATGGCATTTATTATATATGTGGAGTGGAACGCATTGACGCCGCTGTCGAAACACCGGAGAATTGCGATTTGGCGTGAAACCGGCAGCCACCACGATTTCAGCATCAGAACCGATTCTCCGTCCAATCACGTTTCCCAATCCGGCCTCAGGCGATGGAGAATCCTGTTCCTTGAGTCTAAGGACTCTGGATAGGACCAACCATCTTTGTAAACCTCCCCCGATGTTCTGCCCCCCGATGGGCAGAGTTCCTGACTGCGCGGTTGACTCATGATCTCAGAGGTCGGGAAGCCGGCGTGGTAGCTTCGGGCTGTGTCCAGCGGCACAACAGTCAGGTGAGAGCCCTGCTGCTGGCCAGGGGCCTTCGGCAAGGGCTGGGGGGACTGGTGGGGGTTGGTCAGGGGGTTGTGAGGGGGTATTTAGGGGGCACCATCTGGCAGGTAGGATCCGCACAGGGCCGCCGCAATGTTGTATGGCGTGACCACTGTAGGTCATCGGCGGCGTATGTGCGGCCACGGACCCGGCAATTATCCGAATGTTTTTGTCGTGGAGGCCAGGCATTTTACGTGTTGCAGCTGCTAGCCCTTCACCAGTCGGAGGATCGGTGCTGGGGTGATGCCAATTTTTCCCACCTAAAACACCATGGATCCTATAGCCTCCAAATCAGAAAATCCAGTCCATGATATCTCAAACTGTGTTACTTGTGAGAGACATTTATGTCATCTTCTTTCCATTAAGAACGTCTTGGGATGGACCTATATAAACACAGAGGTAAAATATTATTGCTCATCGTGCATGTCTGCTTAAGATGGATAGAAATCAGGGTCATGCCTCTGAAAGAGATATTTGCAACACATGGAACTCCAGACCTTATAATCTTGAACAATGGAACAGAGTTTGCCAATGAATATATTTGAATGAAGTTAATGTTTTCTTTACCTGACAGACTCTGTACAACAAGATGGAGAACATTATAAAAATCTTCCCAAAGAATGCAAGATCTATGCTGAAAAGGATGGAGACTGAAACAAGGAGTGGAAAACAATCGCAGAAGGTGTAACACCTGCCGCTTTATCTCTTCCATGCTTAACACCCCAGGCCCAAAACACTCATTCCAGGTTAAGCAGTGTTCACTTGCATCTCTTCCAATTTGGCCTGTTCTATTCGCTGCTCCCAATGTGTTCTCCTCTATATCGGAGAGACCAAACGCAGACTGGTTGATCGCTTTGTTGAGCATCTTCGGTCTGTACGCATTCAGGACCCTGACCTTCCCGTTGCTTGCCACTTTAACACAAGACCCATTTGTTTTCATCCCATTTCATTTCAACTGTCTCTTACCATTTATTTATTTCTTTTTACATATATTTAACGCCCCCCCCCCCCATCTTATCCACCTTTCCTTACCCTTTCTCCCCTTTGCTTCCCCCTTCCCCTCCTCCCACATCTACATCTGTCAGTTTACCCTCTGATGTTAGTTTCTCTGCTGTTTGGCCTTTCATACCTTTTGTTCTCTGTGGGGACTGCCATTAGCACTCTTTCCCCTTGGTGTCTGTGGCCTTTAGCACCCGGTTTCCCTGGGTTCCTGTGGCTATGACTCATCTTTCATTCTCACTCCCCAGTATAAATATTTCCCACTTTCTCTGTCTGTTAGCTTTGAGAAAGAGTCATCGGACTCGAAACGTTAGCTCTTTTCTCTCCCTACAGTTGCTGCCAGACCTGCTAAGATTTTCCAGCATTTTCTCTTTGGTTTCAGATTCCAGCATCCGCAGTAATTTGCTTTTATCCAGTGGAAAACATGCACAAGGCAATTAGAGAAAGCATTCAAAAAATTGTTATTTAACTAGTTATTTAAAAGATTAGGCATATATCTGAAGGACATTATAAAATCACAATGTACAGAAAGAAGCCGTGTCGGCCCATCACACCTGTGTTGGCCCTTTGAATGAGTTATCCAATTAGTCCCACTCTCCCGCTGTTTGTTTAGAGCTCTACAATTCTTTTTGTTTTTAAGCACTAATCCATTTTCCTTTTGAAAGTTACTGTTGAATTCACTTCCATTACCCTTTCAGGCAGTGCTTGCCAGATCATCAACAAAAATCTGTCGACAGAAATTTCATGTTGGAATTCCAAATTCTTTGGCGTTTAAACATAAAGCTGTCAATGTTAAAGGGGCATAAATTTAATGTAAAATATACCAGAGGGATCCTCTTCAACTTTAAATCTTCAAGTCTGTGACAAGTATAAATAACGCCAGCAGTTGGGCAGAAAATCCTTGAGATGGAAACTCTCCTGTCTCAACATGAACAGAAACTCTTTTGAAAAATATTAATACACAGGTGTGCACGACCACCTGTGAGAGCAAATGTAGTAACTTTACTGGTGTTATATTCAGACATGCTGATTGTTACAATTCTGCTCTAGATTTTGTAAGAAATATCGGTTTATTTCTGTTGCAGCAGCTCAGACTAACAAAGTCCCAGAGCTAGCGTGTTTCACAGTGTGTTTCCCAGCGCTCGCAGTGCCAAGAAACACACAGCTATTCAACGCGAGCCGTACTTAATAAAGGGGCTGAATGGGGAACGCGCATCCGAGGCTGCACATAGCCCCGTTTTGTACAGTGGGGAGCTCCGCTCACCAGAACTCCCCATTGTAACGAGAGGCCCCCAAAACAATCCCCAGCCTCCCCCGCAGTCCAAACGCACTATGGGAGGGTCCCCACACCCCTCCAACGCCTACACTGGGCAGCCCTAGCCTCTTCACATATGCAACAAAATGCCAGCTTGGCACCACCAACCTGGAAGTGTCCTTGCCAGCTGGCAGTGCCAGCTTTGAACCTTGGCAGTTCCAGGCTAGCACACAGGTAGTACTGCCAAGGTTCCCAGGTGGCACTGTCAGGATGCCACACTGGCAGTACTGGGGAGCTAAGCAGGCACTAGCAGTGACACAGCACCACCCTGCCCAAAGAGCATGCAGCTGCAGGCCTCCAATCCTCTGGAGACCCTCGTAAGTGTCATTCGATCTGGTCCCCGTTTGTGGGGACCAGTGCTGAACTGAGCTCGCCCGAGGTCTCTGAATGCCAAAGCCTCAGGTACCTCGGGAATCTGCGCATTAGAGTGAGGCTTACTGTCTTGCGCTAATATGCAGATTTGCCAAAAAATGATCCCGCCCATTGTGTATCTGTTGTATCTTGCAAGGAGTGGCGAGCCAGGTAAATCCCAGGAGTGGGGTCTCCCAGCTTTCAACGGCTACACTGCACCTCAACAAGCTGCTTTTCCAGAGCAGCATGGCCGTTGGATCGGGCCCATAGGGTCTTAGAGGCCTACAGCACAGAAAAGGCCTTTCGGCCCATCATGTCTGTGCTGGTCAAGAACAACCACCTAACTATTCTAATCCCATTTTCCAGCACTTGGCCCACAGCCATGTATGCTTTGGCATCACAACTCATCTAAATACTTCTCAAACGTTATGAGGGTCTCTGCCTCCACAATCCTTTCAAACAGTGAGTTCCAGACTTCCGTCACCCTCTGGGTGAAAAGGTTATTCCTCACATCCCCACGAAACCTCCTGCCCCTTACCTGAAATTTATGTCTCTGGTCATTGAGTCCTCCACCAAGGGGAAGCATTTCTTCCTATACTCTATCTGTGTCCCTCATAATTTTATTCATCTCAATCATGTCCCCCTCAGTCTCCTCTGCTGCAAGGAAAACAACCCACGTCTATCCCATCTTTCTTCATAACTGAAACTCTCCAGCCCAGGCAACATCCTGGTAAATCTCCTCTGCACCCTTTCCATCCTATTACATCCCTCCTATAATGTGGATTCTAGAAATGCACACAATACTCTAGCTGTGACCTAACCAATGTTTTGTACAGTTCCAGCATAACCTCCCTGCTCTTAAACTATGCCTCGACTAATAACGGTAAGTGTACTATATGCCTTCTTAACCACTTTATCCACTTGCCTTGCTACCCTAAGGGACCGATGTACATGCACACCAAGTCCCTCTGATCCTCGATGCTTCCCAGGGTCCTGCCATTTATTCCCTTGCTTTGTTTGTCCTTCCCACGTGCACCATCTCGCAGTTATCCAGATTGAATTCCATTTGCTACTGGTCAGCCCATCTGACCAGCCTGTCTATAACCTCCTGTAATCTAAGGCTAGCCTTATTATTTACCACCCCGCCAATTTTTGTATCATCCGCGAACTTACTGATCAACCCTCCTACATTCAAGTTTCAATTATTTATATATAAACCGTGAACAGCAAGGGCCCCAACACTGATCGCTGCGGGATCCCACTGGCTTCCAGTCAGAAAAACACCCCTCGACCATCACCAACTTCTTCCTGCCACTCAGCAAATTCCGCATCCAATTTGCCAATTTCCTTGGATCACATGGGCTCTTACAAAGAACATACAGTGCAGAAGGAGGCTATTTGGCCCATCACGTCTGCACCAACCCACTTAAGCCCTCACTTCCACCCTATTCCTGTAATCCAATAACCCCTCGTAACCTTTTTGGTCACTAAGAGCAATTTATCATGGCCAATCCACCTAACCTGCACGTCTTTGGACTGTGGGAGGAAACCGGAGAACCCGGATGAAACCCCGCAGACACGGGGTGAACGTGTAGACTCTGCACAGACAGTGACCCAGCGGGGAATCGAACCTGGAACCCTGGCATTGTGAAGTCACAATGCTATCCGCTTGTGATACCGTGCTGCCCGTTGCTATCTGTCTCCCATCTGGGACCTTATCAAAAGCCTTGCTGAAGTCCAAGTGGACTACGTCAAAGGGATTGCCCTCATCTACACACCTGGTCATATCTTTGAAAAGTTAAATCAAGTTGGTTACACAAGACCTCCCCTTATCAAAACCATGCTGACTGTTCTTGATTAATCCCTGCCTCTCCAAATGCAGATTCATTTTGTCTCTCAGAATTACTTCCGAAAGCGTCCTCACCACTGATGCTAGACTGACTGGCCTGTAGTTTCCTGGTTTATCCCATCCTCCCTTCTTTAATAATGCTACCACACTGGCTATCCTCCAGTCCTCCGGCACCTCTCCTGTGGCCAGCGAGGAATTGAAAATTATTGCCAGCCTGGGATACATTTCATCCGGCCCTGGAGATTTATCTACATTTAAGCCTGCCAGGCAACACAGAACCCGCTGCCTGTCTATGTTAATTTCTTTAATTTTATTACTGCCCTTCTCCCTGATTTCTATACCCATACCATCCCTCTCACTAGTGAACACCGACACAAAGTATTAAATTAGAATCCTACCTCCATCCTCCAGCTCCACACACAAATTACCTCTGTGGTCCTAAATGGGCCCTAATCTTTCCCTAGTTATCCTTTTACCCATCGTGCACTTGTAAAACAAAATAGGATTTTCCTTTATTTTACCTGCCATTTATTTTATTTTACCTTTCATGTTCCCATTTTATTCTCCTAATTTCATTTTTAAGATCCTTCTTGCATATTCTATACGCCTCGAGGCATATGCTGTTTTGAGCCCTCAATATCTGCCATAAGCCTCCCTTTTTCTCCATATCCAATGCTGTACATCCCTCAATATCCAAGGTTCACTGGATTTGTTGGTCCCACCCTTTTTCTATATTGGAACATGTTGGCCCTGTACTCTCCCTATTTCCTTCTTAAATACGTCCCACTGTGATCTTTTCCTGGTCGTGCTACTGGTACAGCTTCGTGCTGATTGCTCTTGGCTGCTCCCCAGTTTTGGGTTTTGGCCGGAGCGAACTGTGTGCCCTGTCGAGTTCTGGGGGATTTGGGAAGCTGTCCCTGCCGTCTAGATTACCCAGCATAGAGTGAGGTAGTCCATTGGGTCCCTTCCCTCCAAACCCTTTGGCAGGCCCACGATACGGAAATTTTGCCATCGGGAACTGCTTTCCTGGTCCTCGACCTTCCCCTTCCAGTTCCCTTGGGCCAACCCCTTCACCTCAGCCTCCAGAGCCACGATCCTGTCGCTCTGATCGATTGACGCTTTTTCCAGGTCCAGGATCATCCTGGGCATCCACCTTCCTTCCCAGGCCGTCTATCGTGCGCTGGAGGACGTCCATTGCTTCCGTCACCACCTTTCACCAACACCTGGAACTCCATTTTAATTGCCTCCCTCATGGCGGTCTGTTCCTTTTTAAGGAATGTCTTCCATCCATTCCCCTGTGTGGTGGGGAGCGTCAGGTCGCCGGTCATCCCCTCTCTTGGTTCGCCGGGGCCTCCGCCTCTGCTGGTCTGTCCACTCATTGCTCCTGCCCCTTTCTGCAGTTTCTGCCTTCTCGCTGGCTCTTTGAACTGCCATTTGCAGGCATCTTCCCTTCTACTTCTTTACTGTTAATACCTTCTGGGTTTAGAGTTTTGGGTGGCTTTTTGAGCCACAAATCCTAGAAAATTCACTATTTTGGGTCTGATTGGAAGGAGAGCCACGTGATGCCCATCCGCTCAGCACATCACTTGCCACTGGAAGTCAACTTGTTAAAGTTTTAAGATGGTGCAGAAAGATCGATTCATTCCAGGAGTGATAATATAAGAAATAGTGAGTGTTCATATTACAAACAAACTTTATCAAAACAAAAGAATATAAAACAATATTTAAACCTTTAGACTTCGACCCTAACAATAACAAATTACATGCAGTTTCTTAACGTTAACATTAAACCCATTAAACAGCACTTTAAATAAACATGCAGCTCTAATGCCACTTACACAGCAAGACAAGGGAAATACTTGCATTTACAAAGCAATTTTTCTTCTGTTAGGAGCATTCGTTCAGAGCCCTTTTCCAAAGCCTGCCAATCTAAAGCTGACAACTGAGAGATGGAAACTCATGTGATGGAATCTCAATGAGGGATGACTGCCCCATTCATCTCTGAGAATCCCTGAACATTGTGCTACAAACTGTATGGGAATTTTGAATGCATTCAAAATAGCTGCTGACATAGGCCATGTGGTCCTTCAAATTTGTGCTGCCATTCAATAATGCCATGGCTGATTATACCTCAACTCCACCTTTTGTCACTATCCCTGCTTCTTGCAATTCTCTTAACATCCAACATCTATTGATCTCTGCCTTGAAAATACTCAATGACTGAGCACCCACAGTCTCCTGGGATTGTTCCTCCTCTCAGTTATAAATGATCAACCTCGTGTTCTTTTTTAAAATAAATTTAGAGTACCCAATTCATTTTTTCAATTAAGGGGCAATTTAGCGTGGCCAATCCACATACCCTGCACATCGTTGGGTTGTGAGGGCGAAACCCACGACATACAGGGAGAATGTGCAAAATGCACACGGACAGTGACCCAGAGTCAGGATCAAACCTGGGATCTCGGCGCCATAAGGCAGCAATGCTAACCACTGCGCCACTGTGCTGCCCCTTCAACCTCCTGTTCTGAGACTGTGATCCCTGCTTCTTAACGCCTGGGAAGGAGAGTATCCCAACATTAACATTGTTAAGCCGTTCCGGTTGCGGCTATGCGGAGCTAAGCCGCACGTTCGGCAGCTCCCGCCAGGAACGGACCTTTGGGCTCTTTTTAGGGCCCCCAGCGGCACTTTTTCAATGATTCCCGACGTGGGAAGGAGTCAGCAGCAGTTCCCCATCGGTGTATGGCCTGGACCAGGAGTGGGACAAGCAAGAGAGCGGTGGCAGTACCTATGAAAAAGCGAGGGAAGAAGCACAAGATGCCGGCTGGCGGAGACCTAGAGGAATGGAGGCAGTGGATGCAGGAGCAGCAGGAGACTCTCCAGCGCTGCTTTTGAGAGCCCAAAGTGGAGCTGCCAGAGCCGTTGAAGGCTTCCATTGACAAGCTGCTGGAGACTCAGACAGCCCAGGGCGTGGCAATCCGGGAGATCCGACAGCAGGCCTCTGAAAGAGAGAATGAGGCCTCGGCCCTCGCGGTAAAGGTGGAGATGCATGAGCCGCTCCACAAAAAGTGGCAGGAGTGGTTCGAGGAGATGGAGAACCAGTCGAGGCGGAAACATTTGCGGATCCTGGGCCTCCCGGAGGGGCTGGAGGGGTCGGACGTGGGAGCCTACGTGGTCGTCCTGCTGAATTCGCTAATGGGAGCTGGGTCCTTCAAGGGGCCCCTGGAGCTGGAGGGGGCCCACAGAATACTGGCCAGGAGGCCCAAACCGAATGAGCCACCACGGGCGGTGCTGGTGCAGTTCCACCGGTTCGTTGACCGGGAGTGTGTGCTCAGGTGGGCCAAGAAGGAGCGGAGTAGCAGGTGGGAGAACGCGGTGGTGCGGATCTACCAGGACTGGAGTGCGGAGGTGGCTAAGCGGAGGGCCGGGTACAACCGGACGAAGGCGGTGGTACACAGCAAAGGAGTGAAGTTTGGCATGCTGCAGCCGGCGCGATTGTGGGTCATCTACAAGTACCGACACTTTTACTTCGAGTCCCCGGAGGAGGCGTGGGCCTTTGTGCTGGCCGAGAAGTTGGACTCAAACTGAGGGTTGGGTGCAGGGGTCTGTATGTAACTGTGTTATTTTCTGAGGGGCGGCTTTCTGTTAAATGCTGGTTCTGTGTGGTTTTCAGGGCGGGTGGAGCATTGTCTTTTTGTGTGGGTTCGGTGGATGGGCTCGAGGTGGGGGGTAGATTTGTAGTGTGGGGAGCTGATGGTGGGAAGGGGGCTGGGGCCCCGCGAGGGGCTTGGGCTGACAATGGGAGCTGCCTTAGAGGAGGCGGGGTCGGGCAGGTGGAAAGTACGGGCTTTTTCCCGCGCTGAGGGTGGATAGGGCGGGGTTGGAGCTGAGAAGCGCGGGCTTATTTTTCTTTTTTTCCCGCGTGAGAGCGGGAGGGGGAGGAGGGGAGCCTGCTGGTGGGCACTGGGGAGGAGGGGTAGCCCCACGCTGGGAGGGGTCGGAGGAGTGGTGGGAGTTGCCGGGGTCAGCAGGAGTCAGCTGACTTACGGGAATATTATGGAGGGAGTAACGCGGCTAGGAAGGGTCCTACCTTAGGCGGGGGGGGGGGGGAATGGGTTGCTGCTGAAATGGCCAGGAAGGAGCTGGAGTGTGCAGGGGGGCCCGGGTGGGGGTTTGCCGCCGTGGGGAACGGGCCAAGCTGGCCAGTGGTGGGCAGGGGAAGGGTTATGGCTAGTCGGCGGGGGAGGGGGGGCAGGGAGCCCCCTGATCCGGCTGATAACTTGGAATGTGAGGGGACTGAATGGGCCGGTCAAACGGGCCCGTGTGTTTACGCACCTGAAGGGACTGAAGGCGGACGTGGATATGCTTCAGGAGACGCACCTGAAGGTGGCGGACCAGGTTAGACTGAGGAAGGGATGGGTAGGCCAAGTGTTTCATTCGGGGCTGGATGCAAAAAATCGGGGGGTGGCGATCCTGGTGGGAAAGAGGGTGTCATTTGAGGCGTCACATGTGGTGGCAGAGAGCAGCGGGGGGTATGTGATGGTGAGCGGCAAGCTGCACGGGGAGCGGGTGGTGCTGGTGAACGTATACGCCACGAACTGGGACGATGCGGGTTTTGTGCGGCGCATGTTGGGCCGCATTCCAGATCTGGAGACGGGGGGCCTGATAATGGGGGGGGGGACTTCAATACAATGCTGGATCCCCCATTGGATCGATCCAGGTCCAGGACGGGTAGGAGGCCAGCGGCGGCTAAGGTGTTGAGGGGGTTTATGGACCAGATGGGAGGAGTGGATCCTTGGAGGTTTGCGAGGCCGAGGGCCAGGGAGTTTTCATTCTTCTCCCATGTGCATAAGGCCTATTCCTGGATCGATTTTGTTATTATGAGAAGGGGCTGGTTTCGAGGGTGGAGGATGCCGAATATTCGGCAATAGTCATTTCGGATCATGCCCCGCACTGGGTGGACCTTGAGCTGGGGGAGGAGAGAGACCAGCGCCCGCTCTGGCGCTTGGAGGTGGGGCTGCTGGCAGATGAGGAGGTGGCCGAGAGGGTTCGAGGATGTATCGAGAGGTACCTGGAGGCCAATGATAATGGGGAGGTCCGAGTGGGGACGGTCTGGGAGGCATTGAAGGCGGTGATTAGGGGGGCAGACATCAATGGGATCTTCAGGGACTTTTACGGGGAATTGTATCGGTCTGAACCCCCAGCGGAGGGGGGGAATAGGGCGCTTCTTGGACTGGCTGGAATTCCCGAAGATGGAGGAGGGGCAGGTGGAGGGACTGGGGGCGCCGGTTGAGCTGGAGGAGCTGGTCAAAGGGATAGTGAGCATGCAGTCGGGGAAGGCGCCGGGGCCGGATGGGTTCCCGGTCGAATTCTATAAAATGTATGCAGACCTGTTGGGCCCCCTGTTGGTTAGGGCCTTCAACGAGGCAAGGGAAGGGGGGGCTCTGCCTCCGACGATGTCTCGGGCGCTGATTTCCTTGATCCTTAAGCGGGACAAGGACCCCTGCAGTGTGGATCATACAGGCCGATCTCGCTGTTAAATGTAGATGCCAAGATGTTGGCGAAGGTCTTGGCCACAAGGATAGAGGACTGTGTGCCGTGGGTCATCCACGAGGACCAGACAGGGTTTGTGAAGGGACGGCAGCTGAACACAAACATACGGAGGCTCTTGAATGTCATTATGATGCCGGCGGTAGCAGGGGAAGCGGAAATAGTGGTGGGTGTCAGATGGGTGAGGTTGTTATATGAGGCCCTGATGGCGAGCGTGGCCACGAATTGGAGGAGATCGGAGTACTTTCGGTTATACCGAGGGATGAGACAGGGGTGTCCCTTGTCCCCCTTGCTCTTTGCGGTGGCGATCGAACCCCTGGTCATGGCGTTGAGGGAGTTGAGGAACTGGAGGGGACTGGTGCCGGGTGGGGAGGAGCACCAAGTGTCGCTCTATGCGGATGACTTATTGCTTTATGTGGCGGACCCAGTGGGGGGAATGCCGGAGGTGATGAAGATTCACAGGGACTTTGGGGACTTCTCAGGGTATACGCTCACCCTGGGTAAGAGCGAGCTGTTCGTCGTGCACCCGGGGGATCAGGAGGAGGAGATTGGTAGGCTCCCACTAAAAAGGGCGGAAAGGAGCTTTAGGTACCTGGGAGTCCAGGTGGCCAGGAGCTGGGGGGCCCTACACAAACTTAACCTTACAAGGCTCGTGGAGCAAATGGAGGAGGAGTTTAAAAGATGGGACATGTTGCCGCTGTCGCTGGCGGGCAGGGTGCAGTCAGTCAAGATGTCAGTTAAAGATCAGCCATGATCTAATTGAATGGCGGAGCAGGCTCGAGGGGCCAGATGGCCTACTCCTGCTCCTAGTTCTTATGTTCTTATGTTCTTATGTTCTTATGACGGTGCTCCCGAGGTTTTTGTTCCTGTTCCAGTGCCTCCCATCCTTATCCCTAAGGCCTTTTTTAGGAGGGTCAACAGGAGTATTACGGGATTTGTATGGGCGCACGGGATCCCGAGGGTGAGAAGGGTGTTTTTGGAACGGGGCAGGGATAGGGGGGGGGCTGGCGCTGCCCAACCTCTATGGGTGCTATTGGGCTGCCAACGCAGCGACTGTGCGTAAATGGGGAATGGACGGGGAAGGGGCAGCATGGAAGAGGATGGAGATGGCGTCCTGTTTGGACACGAGCTTGGAGGTGCTTGTAATGGCGCCGTTGCCGCTCCCTCCAATGAGGTATACCACGAGCCCGGTGGTGGCGGCTACCCTCAAAATTTGGGGGCAATGGAGATGGCACAAGGGGGAAGTGGGGGCCTCGATGGGATCCCCGATACGGGGGAACCACCGGTTTGTTCCAGGGAGAATCGATGGCGGGTTCCTGAGTTGGCACAGGGCAGGTGTTAGGAGGTTGAGGGACCTGTTTGTAGATGGGAAGTTTGCGAGCCTAGATGAGTTAGAGGAGAATTTCAGGCTCCCCCTGAGGAACATTTTTAGGTATATGCAGGTAAGGGCGTTTGCCAGGCGGCAGGTGGTGGGGTTCCCTCTGTTGCCCCCACGTGGGGTCCAGGGCAGGGTGCTTTCGGGGGTGTGGGTTGGAGGGGGGAGGATTTCGGACATGTACCAAGTGATGCAGGAGGTAGACGAGGCCTCGGTGGAGGAGCTGAAGGGTAAATGGGAAGAGGAGCTGGGTGAGAAGATTGAGGAGGAGACGTGGGCGGATGCTCTGGAAAGAGTGAACTCCTCCTCTTCATGTGCGAGGCTTAGTCTCATACAGTTCAAGGTGCTACATAGGGCTCATATGACCGGGACGAGGATGAGTAGGTTTTCTGGGACCGAGGACAGGTGTACGAGGTGCTCGGGGAGCCCAGCGAACCATGCCCATATGTTCTGGGCATGCCCAACGCTGGGGGAATTTTGGAAGGGGGTAGCAAGCACGGTGTCGAGGGTGGTAGGATCCAGGGTCAAGCCAGGCTGGGGACTCGCAATATTTGGGGTTGCAGTGGAGCCGGGAGTGCAGGAGGCGAAAGAGGCCGGTGTTCTGGCCTTTGCGTCCTTAGTAGCCCGGCGGAGGATTCATCTTCAGTGGAGGGATGCGAGGCCCCCAAGCGTGGAGGCCTGGATCAATGATATGGCGGGGTTTATCAAATTGGAGAGGGTGAAATTTGCCCTGAGGGGATCAGTACAGGGGTTTTTCAGGCGGTGGCAGCCTTTCCTGGATTTCCTGGCAGAACGGTAGGGAAAGAAAAGGCCAGCAGCAGCAGCAGCAGCAGCCTGGGGGGGGGGGGGGGGGGGGGGGGGGTCGTTTCGGTGGGTTGGGTTGAAGGGGCGTGTACATGTGTTCTTTGGTTATGACGGGTTTTAATCTCTTTCTTCTTTTTGTATTTAACGGGGAGGGGGGGGGGGGGTTTGTTCTTTTTTGTTTTTCTTAATTGTTAATATTTTTGTTTTTTGTTAATATTTTCTGTTATTGATATTTTGTGAAAATCTGAATAAAAATTATTTTAAAAAAAAACATTGTTAAACCACCTAACTCTATTTCTATCTCCACAGATACTACTACATAATTTGTCAACCTCGCATGACGGCTGAGAATTGCACCCAGCGCTGCCACAGTTGGGGGGAGGGCGGAGCCATTCATCTGGCAGGGGGGACTTTGGCCGGGGCTGGTGGTACTGGTGGGTAGTGGTCCAGGGTTGGCGAGGGGGGTTACAGGGCGGCACTATCTGGCAGGCAAGGTCCGTGCACGGCCGCTGCCATGTAGTATGTGCAACCGCTGCAGGCCGTCTCCGTGCGCATGCACGGCCATGGACCCGGCAATTCTCAGGCCATTTCTGTCGAGAACGTAGGGGGTTTTATGTGGTGCAGCTGGGACCACCCACCGGGCGCAACATCGGTGCGGGGGCGCCGCCGACTTTTTCATCATAAAACTAGACACTTCCTCTGGACATAGCCTTAAAATCGGAGAATCCAGCCCACAATATTTGTCTAATGTCTCTGACGTTTACCTATTCCGTATTATAACCTTTCCTGTAGAGGAATCATGTCTACTTTCATGAACCACCTCGATTTTATATACCCAGAGAAATGTTTACAACCTGTTTCTTTATCTCTTGCTAATTTACTGTCATATTCTCTTTTTTCCTTCTTTATAAATATCTTGGTCATCCTTTGGTGATTCCAACAATCTTCAGACTTTCTATTCAGTTTGACAATATTATAAGTATCTTCCTTTAGTCGAATACGATCTTTAAATTCTTTTGTGGGCCACGTTGGACAACTTTTTCAATAAGGTTTTATTCCTTAAGGCAATGTGTATTTATTGCAAATTCTGAAGTGATTCTTTAAATGTATGTCATTGCTTTATATCTTTTAATCTGGTTTTTTGATCTGCCTCAGACCTACGTGGTTTACATTGTTCAGGGTCAGCTTATTGTGGAATTCTTTAGAATTAGCCCCTGCCAGAAAGGCAGGACCATTTTCTTGTCATGAATCTGATTTACAAATGTGTGTGACTTGCATGGCTCTTTCCCAAAGCAGCGGTATTATCATTCTACCTTTGCAAGTTTTGAATGATCTAGGAGGGTGGTTGGAATAACACACTTAAACAAACAATGAAAGATCTCTATTTTAAGAGGATCCAGGCAGGATTCACAATGGAAGATGCTTGCTGCATTTGATTAAGTCTGTCCTGCATGATTGCAATGATGTTGGAGTTGCACTGCTACAGATTTTTCACCAGCTGCCTCAGGTGGATGCAAACAGAATTTTGCTTTTGCGTTAAATATCTACCCAAATGCAAGACTAATAAGATACAAAACCTTCATCCATGCATCTCACATAGAGGGTGATTTTGTGTGGATTTACCCCAGTGGCATATAATATCAGGGAATTAAACAAACACTCACCATAAAACTTGGGCAGAAACCTCTCCAAGTTCAGAACCTTAACAGAGTCTGAAAATGCCAAATGGGTAAAGCTTAGCTGTTGGCTGCTACAACAGTCTGTTAGCAGGAGTCACTTGATTTTTCCAGGTAGGGTTATTTTTTTTAATGCTCTACAAGAAACGTCTTCTTGTGTTTGAGACGTTCCCAAGGGAACATATTTTTGAAACACACCTTTCTTTCAGAAAAACTTGAATGCAGGCCAAAGTATCAGGGAATTTAGTTTCCAGTAACAGGAATCTGATAGCTTGGATATTTCTCCTATTTTTTCTTTCTTTTTCACTGCCTCCTCTTCTGACAACATTGATTCCTTCTTGGGGCACGGTTCAATAAACCAAAGACATTCTTCTGTAGCTTGGCCAAGTAGCCATTCATTGCATGTAAGCCTAGACATTGAGTGTCGGCAGACTGTTTGACATTAAGTGACTTCACATTCAATTATGTCCTCACCTGATGTCCAATGGGTAATGCAAACAAGATTTTGAAGGAACGAACTTTCTTAGCTTCAGCCTTGGTTCAACACTAACATCCTTGTTTCTGAGTCAGCAGATTGGGTTTGAGTCCCTTCCAGGACATGAAGACAAAATCCAGGCTGCCATTCTCGTGCAGTGTTAAGCAGTGCTGCACTGTTGGGGGTAGGGGCCCAGGCTCTTGGATGAAATGTACAACCGTATCTGGCGGACATAAAAGATCTCGTCGTACTATTTTGAACAAGGGCAGGAGGGTTCGCTTCAGTGTCCTGGCTAATACTTATCCCTAAACCCAATGCCTAAAAACAGATGGTCTGGTCATTATCATATTGTTGAATGTGGGACCTTGCTGTGCATCAATTGGCAACTGCAGTTCCTATATTAGAACAGTAACTATACTTCAGAAGTACTTCATTGATTGTAAAACACTGTGGGACGTTGGGAGGTCATGAATGACGTTATATATAAACAACTTCTTTTCTTTCTTTATAGGCATTACTCATTGTCTTGGTTAAAATTAAATAGTGTCATAAATAAGGTTCTTATCCATTTCAAATTAATGATTTTCTTACTGCTATTGTTGGCTCCTGTTAGTTTTCAACACCGGATGTATCCAATGGATGCTGACATATGGGAACTGCTGAGGCAGCTCAATTAAAAATTACTTCAACTACTGGTAATCATTCTCAAACAATGCTTGAGATCTTGTAAAGCATATGCTGAAATAATTTCCTCAATAAATATTTAGTTTACTTAGATGACCTCATTGCGTACACAAATGATTTTGGTAGTGTAGTTACAAGAACTGAAAGAGATATTTGGGAGGCTATGTCAAGCTGAACTTATACATGTTTTTATTGCAGAACTGTTTCCATTATGCCTCCTTAGTCTTATTGTAAATATGACAAACTATTCATGAATCTAAAGTTTGTTTGTGGAACTCAAGGGTTATAGTGTAAAGTTAATGTTGCAGGCAGAATCAAATATTGAATGATGAGTGAACGATTTTACCAGATGTGGGGAAAGTGGGTGAGGACATATCCTGAGAAATTCCACTTTAAAAATGGGGCAGCAATACACTACAAAGAAGGCAGCATGGTTGCACAGTGGTTAGCACTGTTGCTTCACAGCGCCAGGGACCTGGGCTTGCTTTCCGGCTTGGGTCACTGTCTGTGCGGATTCTGCACATTCTCCCCGTGTCTGCGTGGGTTTCCTCCGGGTGCTCCGGTTTCCTCCCACAAGACCTGAAAGATGTGCTGTTAGGTGAATTGAACATTCTGAATTCTCCCTCTGTGTACCCAAACAGGCGAATGTGGCGACTCGGGATTTTCACAGTAACTTCATTGCAGTGTTAATGTATGCCTACTTGTGACACTAATAAAGTTTATTATTAGAAGAGCTCATGCTGTATCTTCTGAAGCATGTTGCAACTATTTTTCAGCCTAATATCACAAGACTTTCTGGAACTGAGATAGAGGCAGTAACCCAGGGTTAACCAAGCAATAGTGAGGCAACACCTGCCCTACTGGAGATGCAGTCCAACCAATAAGTATTGACAGTGATCTCTTAAGCAAAGTATGTGTTTGGGGCAATTTACGTTTATTGGTTAGGAATTGCAATGAATGAGTTGTTGCTGTTATAGTCAGGTGAGATGTGCTAGAATGGTTCCTGTAATGAACTCCAATTGGCTTTATTGGTTGGCCAATTGGAGTATGAGCTCCCTCAATGATAGCTCATTGAGGGGGCCCATATAATCACCTGTGTAGGCTTTGTGTGCAGTCTTAAGTTGACTGGACTGCTAGCAGCACTGTTTGTAGCTGCTCCTGTAATATCGTTATTGTAAATAAATATTGGTGTGGTGACGGAACTCCTGCCTCCCGTGGATTACTACAGTTCCCCTCTCTTTTCACTCCTCAACTGTCCCCAACAGGTGTTTTTAAAAGAACTCAGTGAGTATTTAACTGTTTACAAGCTATGACTGTAAAAGACACACACACAAGTTTCATTGTAATTTTTTGAAGTGAATAATACTTTTGCATTTAACACCTGATCTAAGTAAAAATAATCAAATGTTTGAACTCTCACACCTGCACACACACACACATGTGCATACACACACAGGCACACGCACATGCACGCTCACATAAATTCTGCAACGGGATCATTTCAAGATGTTGATGGGTGTAGCAGCTGCTGGGCTGGGTTGTAGGTGCTGCTTGTGGTGCATAGCTGGTCAGACAATAGGCAGGGATCCATCAAGGATCCAGGATGGATGGAGGGAATCCTCATGGTCATTCTTCTAGCATATAATGTCTAAATCATGGGTCTGGAATCAATTTTCTAGGCACATGGTTGGGTAACTGGCCAGTTGGTGAGATCATTTGATGAGCCACCTAACCCCATTATATATTTTAAGTAATTTCCAGGCCATATGACAAAAGAAGAAGAGATGCTAAAGCTGGAGGAGTTCCTTCTCAGCTAGGTTTCATTGTACAAAGTGATTGTATCTGATGCCTTGGCCCACACCCAGTTGAATACACAAGTTGTCTGGATGTTTTGTGAATGGTTCAGGAGATGGGTTATTCACACTGCTTGAAGGTGATTGTCTCTGATGGATTCTTCTAGACATCCTGACTCCATTTTAATGGCTTTGGAATTTGAAAGATACAATTATGCAAATATTCAGCAGTCTCAGAAGCTGCTTCTTAAATCATTTTTTAAAAATATGCTGTTGTTTGGCATTTTAAAAACACAACTTGAGGTTTTAGTCCAATGAATATATAGCAATTTTCGATATAAAGCATGGCTTTCTACCAGTTACTAAAATAGCTTCAGATTTATGCTTTGCATAAAAATTGAATTAAAATGAATAGGAATTTCTAATGGGAATATGCCTGATTCCTATGTGGGCTGAACCTTAGTATTATTCTTCAATGTTTTTTTTCCCAGTGTACTCCTTCTTTCTTCTCCCTTGAAGGCATTAAACCCTGCAATGGTTCTTTATAAACTAATTGTCTTTAATAATTCATCCAATTATCCTTCATCACATACGTACAGCACTGGGGCCATTTTAGTTAATTCACTGGATAGAAAACCCATGGGACTGGCTGCAACATCGGGTTTACACTCCTCCCAATATTATTTACTATTGATATCAGTTTTCCAATGTCTTCCAATCCCCAGTGTTTCCAAGCTCTTTGACTGTGGTGGCAACCTCATTCTCCCACACACAGCATCTGGTATGGGTCTCTGGCTAACCAGAAGTAAAAATATTGGTTTATCTTTCTCCTATCATAGTCTAAGAGCTCAGAGGCCCCACTGTTAATCTGGCTGACAACAGCTAACTCAGTATAGACCAAGAATTGGCCTTGGGACACTTTTGATATCATGGGCCAATATGATCATATGTAGCAAATTTACCAACAGCCATTGGATGAACTTGAGCCATCTATTTAGTCATTATCATTACACTTGCAGGGCTGCTTTATTTGTTTTGGAACATGAAATGACGTATTGGCAGCTTGTATGAAAATTTAGCTTCTGGACAGAAGACCCAGATGAAAATGTCCTCGAATCACCTTTAATAAAGATTAATAGTTGTACGACTAGACATAACAACAGTGGAAAAGACTGATGTGAAACTTTGAAAATTTTAAGTGAGCTGCTATGGTCTAAAGAAAACATGGTAAGACCAAAGTTGCACAATTTATTTCCACTTTGTGTCTGTAGAACTGGCAGCACCATGTCTCTCACTCCTCAAATTGTCTCACAGTCAATGTATAGGCCATTCAGAATTCCTGGCAATATGCCCATTTGTAAAACAGGGCAACATTCACCACAGACTGATTTCTTCATTGGCTGATATGTACAATATTTAAGATGATAGAACCACTGATCAGAGTTAATAAATCAAAGCTATTTTAGGTAATTATTATAAATTTCAGTTGAAAATGTAAGATGATTCAAGAATTGTGGATCTCTATCTATTTATATCCTTTATATAATATTTATAAGGATGGCACATTTGTAGATATCTAACTTGTTATAATGGTTTTCTTTGGTGTCAGTGAAGTTTACAGATTATGCCAAGCTAATAAGCAACTTTATGAAATATGTTTTGAATGAATTAAGGAACTATTGCAACACAGTAGTGAACCAGAGCACGTAATTATATAAAGAATAGCTAAAATAATTATTTGACCGCAACCATGTTTCTGTCTTCATTATTGATGGATAGATATTGAAATATTGTTGAATGCAGAGAGTTAGATTAAGTTCAATTCTTGATTAACGATTTTCAGTAAAGATGAAAATTTCAGATTATTTAAGATTTTAATATAAATGTAAAACTAAAACTTGATCCCTTTAGTCGTCTATCGCTTGTCTTCTAAATAATCCAGTGAAAGCTAAATGCTTTAGATAAGGATGTGCAAGGGTTTGGTCTTCATGAGTCACATAGATCAGTCATTTTCAAACTCAGGGTTGTGACCCGCTGGTGGGAGGGTCACGTGGTTGCGGCGTTCCCGATTGCGGGAAGAAGTGCCGGCCGTCCCACGCATGTGTGCCCCCTCAGATATGCAAGCCCTGAGCCCAGCAGGGCAGACCACCTCCTCCTGATGTCAGCGTGCTGTCCCAGGACCAGATTTCCTTTTAAACCGATGGGGTCTTCCCGCCAGCAGTGGCGGCAGAGAGCAGGTACACTGACGTCACGTGCTCTGGGCATGAAATTACAGAACAGGGAATCCTCCATTTTGTAGCTGTCAGCAAGCAAGCAACAGGGCTGTGCGAACAACTGAAGATGGGTAATTTTCTAAGAGAGAGCCAGAGACACAAGCAAGCCAGGATCTCCCAATTTAATCTGCTGAGAGAGCTTCTCAAGAGAGTTCATGGCAAGCAAAACAGTGCTGGTGTGAGATGTATCCAGAGCTCCAGGACCCTCTGGTGAACAGCCTACTAAGAAGAAACTGAAATCGGGAACAAAGCAAGATATGACATTGTTCATTTTGCCAAGTCAGTTTGCAAATCAGGATGCAAAGCACCGTGTGTTATATGCAAGGAAATACTGGTAAATTAAAATCTAAAACCCTGAAAACATCAAAGGCATTTGAAGACTAAGCAAGGCGAGCTCGAGGACAAACCTCGTGATTTTTTTCAAAGTATGTAGCAAGAACTTAAATCGTCAGCTGAAGTCCTTAGCAGAAATGTAACATTGAATGACAAAGCAAGTGAGATCATGAAGACGCGCATTAAAGATAAACAATAATGGTGTGTCACGTAGGTCAGCCGGCATGAGTCATGTAGGTCATCTGGCATGGATCATGAAGGTCGGCTGGCGTGGGTCGCGAAGGTCGACTGGCGTGGGTCGCGAAGAAGGTGACATCAGGAGGAGGTGGTCTGCCCTGCTGGGCTCAGGGCTTGCATATCTGAGGGGGCACACATTAGTTTGTAAAAGTGGGTCCTGGGAAAATAAGTTTGAAAAATACTGATATTGATTAACACCAAAGAATCTCAAGTATCACAAATAAAGATTGCATCCTTTTTTCCATTGCTGTGCATTTATCTCAAGTTACTGATGCTAACTGATCTTGGTGCTATGATTTAGGACACAGGAAACAGCACTAAGGACAGTATTTTCCAAACCTTCAAGGCCACAACATTCAAACAGGAAAAGACAGTGGAAAGAAATATAAATGAAAATAGGATAACACTGTCTGGGTTTCAAGAGTGTTCCCCTTGACATCCCCACTTTCGATCAAACTCTGAGATGATTAATTCAAAATTTGTTGGCAAAAATATAAACTTTTAGATGTAGAATTTCTTCAGGGGTTCTCGATCTTCAGTTGTAACCTTGGTTGAACATCCGTGGAAACCCTGGAGAAATAGTGTTTCTATGGAGCTTCCCCAAGTTATAGCATGAGGTCAGAAGAAAATCATAGAAATTCCGGACAGTATTTTATGCTTATAGATCAAACACTTGTATTTTAGACTGAGGGAAGACATGCTTTGAAAAATCAATACCTGTGAATTGTTTTGACTTCAGGCTGAGTTTTGCAGTATTGTTATTTTTATTGTACAGAACAGTATTGTTATTTTTATTGTACAGAACCTAATAACCAATTGGACTATAGCTCTCCAACTTCATTGTACAATCCCTTTCTTTAGTGAGAATTAATCAAATTATATCCTTGAGCACATTGCTTGAAGAAGCTTATCTGATGTTCAGCTCAGTGTTTCACAGAACCATAGGTAAACAGATTTATAAGATTCAGGACAAAATTCTGAAATACGTTTAGTATAGCGTGCATCATTTTAAATAAAATATGTATTAAAAAGATATGCAACGAAGAAACATTATAAACATGTCTGCGGGTTTGATCCTCCAAACGTGTTTTAGAAGAGGAATATTCTGTCTATTGCCCATCTGACATCTGTCTTTGTGAGGACTGTTGAAATGGCTGGAACTGAGTATATTAAAATTTATACCCAGTTGGTTGTATTAAATATTTGCATCACTTGTGAAATTCTATTTGGTCGATTCTGTGGTCCAGGTGTTTAAACTGGCAGTATATATTCAACGGTTGTCATGCTGCCACATCTAGCTGCGATTGATTGTGGACAATTAAACAACTCACTGGAGGAGGAGGCTCCACAAATATCCCCATCATCAATGATGGAGGGCAGCACAGTGGTCCAGTGGTTAGCATTGCTGCCTCACGGCACCGAGGTCCCAGATTTGATCCCGGCTCTGGGTCACTGTCTGTGAGGAGTTTGCACATAGGTGTATTGGACACACTAAATTGCCCCTTAATTGGAAAAAAATTAATTGGGGACTCTAATTTTTTATTAAATCAATGATGGAGGAGCCCAGGCCATATGTGAAAAAGACAAGGCTGAAGCATTCTCAACAATCATCAGATCAGATGATCCATCTCAATATCCTCCGGAGGTCTCAAGCATCAGTCTTCATCAGTTGTTAGTCTTCAGCCAATACGATTCACTCCAGGTGATATCAAGAAACAGCTGAAGGCACTGGATACTGCAAAGGCTGTGGGCCCTGACAATATCCCAGCAATAGTACTGAAGACGCCTGCTCCAGAACTTGCCGCATCCCTAGCCAAGCTGCTCCAGTACACCTATAATACTGGAATCTACCTGACAATGTGGATAATTGTTTTCCTGTACACAAGAAACAGGAGAAATCCAACCCAGCCAATTACCGCCCTATCAGTCAACTTTCCATCATCAGCAAAGTGATGGAAGGAATCAACAGTGGTATCAAGTGGCACTTATTCAGCAATAACCTGCTCACGGACACTCAGTTTGGGTTCCACCAGGGTCACTCAGCTCCTGACCTCATTACAGCCTTGGTTCAAACATGGATAAAAGAGCTGAATGCCAGAGGGGAGGTGAAACTGACTGCCTTTGACATTAAGGCAGTATTTGACTGAGTTTGGCATCAAGGAGCCCGAGCAAAACTGGAATCAATGGGAGCCAGGGGAAAACCTTCCATTGGTTGGAGTCATATCTAACACAAAGGAAGATGGTTGTGGAGTTTAATCATCTCAGCTCCAGGACATCACTGCAGGAGTTCCTCAGGGTTGTGTCCTCGGCCCAGCCATCTTCAGCTGCTTCATCAATGACCTCCCTTCCATCATAAGGTCAGAAGTGGGAATGTTTGAGGATGACTGCACAATGTTCAGCAGCATTCACAACCCCTCAGACAATGAAGTGGTTCATGTCTAAATAGAGCAAGACCTGGACAATATCCAAGCTTGGGCTGACGTGGAAAGTTACATTCGTGCCACAAAAGTGCCAGGCAAAACCATCTTCTACAAGAGAGAATCTAACCATCGCCCCTTGACATTCAATGACCTTACCATCTCTGAATCCCCCTCAATCAGCATCCTGGGAGGGGGTGGGGGTACCATTGATCACAAACTGAACTGAAGTAGCCATATTAATACTGTGGTTACCAGGGCAGGTCAAAGGTTAGGAATCCTACTGCGAGTAACTCACCTCCTGACACCACAAAGCCTGTCTACCACCTAGTCACAAGTCAGGAGTGTAATAGAATATTCTCCACAGGAGTGCCTGGATGAGTGCAGCTCCAACAACACTCAAGAACCTCAACATCGAATAGACTTCCGGTGGCAGCCATGGAGTGAGAGGTCACTCATTTGGTAGCTCCCACTCGTGGTGGACTTTTGGGACCTTTTTACCCGACGTGTTGGGGATTTGAGTGGTAGAATCGGAGGCTGGTGAAGAAGAGAAGAATTCCCCACCAGTTTATGGAGTCATGGACCAGAAGTGGTCTGCAAAGAAGAGATTGTTCAACAAAAAAGGGAGCAGCTGGTGAACTTCCTCCAGGAGAGCTTTGCCAAGGAAAGACAAGAGTACCTGCACCCGATTAAGACAGGCATTGACCGGGTGGAACAAAGATTGGAAGCCCAGGGACAGGCGATGAGAAAGGTGGAAAAGGCGGTGGCTGAGCACGAGAACCAGCTAACCGCGATGGAGGCGGAGATGGGGCTGATGAGGGACCACCAGAAAAGGCTGCAAGAGAAGGTGGATGATTTGGAGAACAGGTCACACAGGCAGAACCTGAGGACCGTGGGTCTCCCAGGGGGTATTGAGGGATCGGACGCAGGGGCATATGTCGCGTATGCCTGAGAAGGTGATGGGAGAAGGTCCGTTTACTCAGCCCTCAGAGGTGGACAGGGCGCACAGAGCGCTTGCGAGGAAGCTACGGATGAAGTAGCCACTGAGGGCGATAGTGGTCCAATTGCACCGGTCCCTGGATACGGAGCAGATTTTGAGGTGGGCCAGGCAGACGAGGAGCTGCAAATGGGAAGACAACGAGCTGCGCATTCACCAGGATTTGGGTACGGAACTGGCTCAGACAAGGGCGAGCTTCAACAAAGTAAAATCAGTCCTCTTGAGGAAGGGGTGAAGTTCGGCATGCTGTACCCAGCTCGGTTGTGGGTCACCTATGCAGGTCAAGAACTCTATTTTGCATCGTCGGAGGAGGCGATGAACTTTGTGAAAGACAGGGATCTGGCAGGTGATGGAGTACATTGAACCTGGGAATGGGTAATTCTGTACTTGAGCTGCTTAATTTCTTTTTTTTGGGGGGTTTTGTATGTATTGGTTTTGTACCAAGTTTTGGGCCGTGGCTCAGTGTTGTATGTGGGCTAACTTTGCTCTAATTAAGAGATTGTGGGTGGAATTTTCTTCTTTGTGTTTGTTGGGGATTGTAATTTGCATATGTCTGTTCGTGCTGTTGCTCGTTCTGGTGAGTGCGCTTTACACTCAATTGACTCTGTTTTATTACTTAGCTCTAGAGTCGCTGGGTATCTTTATGATACCACCACGAGGTTCAAGTTCAGATCAATGACTCAATACACCAATTAGTAAGGTCCAAATCAAGACACGTTTATTAATATACAGTTAATCGCTACTCATGCATACAGGACTAAAAGACTAGGCTATTCCTACCACTAACAGACCAATACTTATCTGGATAAGGGAACCCGCTGGGTCAGGGAACAATGGCCTCTCGATCCTGAGTCTGCAGGCTTCCAGCTGGTATGGACTAAGGGGTCAGGAGCATCTATTTCGTAGCGTTCGTTGACTGGACACTTATTTGATGGTGCAGCAGTTGGCCAGGCATCTCCTTCTTACGGTCAAGTTCTTCGAGAGCTGCTAAGGTGTTCTGCTGGGAGGGCCGGCTAAGAGAGTGAACTGAACTTGGGACCTGACTTTTATAGGTCCCAGGGGCTTCGCGCCCTTTTGGGCGGACCCCGAGCTTACTTCCAATCGATTGGATCCCATACCAATCGATTGGTTTGAATTCCCCAATACTGGGGCTGTTTCTCAATCGCTGGGCGGTTCTTTCTGGCTTGTTGGTCTCCTTTGTCTCGGACTCCCGTTGGCGCCGAGGAGTCTGACTTGCTATTGAATGTCTCAAATGTAGCTAATTGTTGTAGCTATTGTTCCCGGGGATCGCTCATCAACATGCATAGCCGCTGGTTTTGGTGCTGTCTGCTTTCATTGCAGGCAGAATACACAGGAAACGTCTGCAAACTGCTTGTTTCTCTAGGATTGTCCAATTTCCCTGCTGTCTTTGTGTTTCTCCATTTTGTGTGAGAAGTGGCCAACTCAGGTGGCTATAGTGCGGGGGGGGGGAGGGAGATCGGGGTGGGTAAAATGCTTGGCGCCATGGGCAGGGGCTACCAGGCTAGCTGGGCGGGTTAGCTCACGGAAGCGCAGTGGGGGTGAGCAGGTGACTTTTTTGTTATGGGGGGGGGTTGGGATTGTTGTTTTGTTAGTGAGGGGGACGGGGGGGAACTGTTCTGCTGACAGGGGAAGGACTGGCACTTGGAAACAAATGGGAGGTCGATGACAGAGGACACCCGACGGCGCGCCTGAGGAGGTGCGGGACGTGGGCCGAAGGCTGGCCTAAGAAGGGTGATGGTTGATCGGAAGGGAGGGCGGGGTGCCCTCCAACCAGGCTGATCACATGGAACATCAGAGGGCTGAATGGGCCGGTCAAGGGCTCATGTGTTCGCGCATCTGAAGAGGTTGAAAGCGGACGTGGCAATGTTACAAGAGACACACCTGAGGGTGGTGGATCGGACTAGGCAGAGGAAGGGTTGGGTAGGGCACGTATTTCATTCGGGGCTTGATTATAAAACTAGGAGGGTTGCGATCTTATCTTGATTGATAAGCGGATTTCATTTGAGGTAGGGAGCATAGTGTCGGATTCGGGGGGGGGTTAGGTATGTTATGGTAAGTGTGAAGCTGGAGGGAATGCTGGTGGCCGTGGTAAATATCTACGCACCAAACTGGGATGATGCGGAGTTTATGAGGTGGGTGTTGGGGAAGATCCCGGTCCTGGACTCTCATAGGTTAATCATGGGAGGGGACTTTAACACGGTCATTGAACCAAGGTTAGATCGGTCGAATTTAAGGACAGGGAGGGTGCCAGCCACGGCAAAGGAGCTAAAAAGGTTTATGGAACAGATGTGGGGAGTAAATCCGTGGAAGTTTGGATGGCCAGGAGCGAAGGAGTTTTCTTTTTTCTCCCAGGTTCACAAAGTGTACTCCCGGATTGATTTTTCTGTTTTGAACAAGGCTTTCCTGGCGGGGGTGCTGGATGCCAAGTATTCGGCGATCGTTGTGTCAGACCATGCCCCACACTGGGTGGATTTATGAGTGAGCAAGGAGAGGGGTCAGCACCCACAATGGAGACTGGGTGTAAGACTGTTAGCGGATGAGGGGGTGTGTGGATGGGTGGGGGAGGCCATCCAGAATTATTTGGAGATAAATGATACGGAGGAAGTTTCGGCAGCGACGGTGTGGGAAGGGCTTGAGGTGGTGGTTAGCGGGGAGCTAATTTCAATACGGGCTCATAGTGAGAAGGTGGAACGGGCAGAGACGGATAGGTTGGTTAGGGAGATACTCCAGGTGGATAGAAGGTATTCTGAATGCCCGCAGGCAGGGTTGTGGAAGGAGCTGCAGAAGCTGCAGATGGAGTTTGGGCTGATATCAACAGGGAAGGCGGTGGGGCAGTTGAGGAAGGCGAGGGGGACGCTATATCAACAGGGAAGGCGGTGGGGCAGTTGAGGAAGGCGAGGGGGGCGGTATATCAACAGGGAAGGCGGTGGGGCAGTTGAGGAAGGCGAGGGGGGCGGTATATCAACAGGGAAGGCGGTGGGGCAGTTGAGGAAGGCGAGGGGGGCGGTATATCAACAGGGAAGGCGGTGGGGCAGTTGAGGAAGGCGAGGGGGGCGGTATATCAACAGGGAAGGCGGTGGGGCAGTTGAGGAAGGCGAGGGGGGCGGTATATCAACAGGGAAGGCGGTGGGGCAGTTGAGGAAGGTGAGGGGGGCGATATATGAATATGGGGAGGCCAGTAGGATGCTAGCACACCAGCTAAAGAAAAGGGAGGTGGCCAGGGAGATAGGAAGAGTGAAGGACAGAGGAGGAAACATGGTACTGGACCCAGCAGGGGTGAATGGGGTGTTTAAGGAGTTTTACAGTTAGTTGGAGTCGGAGCCCCCAGCTGCGGTGGAGGGGATGAGGAAGTTCTTGGAAAGGTTGACATTTCAGAAGGTGGAGGAAGGGTTGGTGGAGGAGCTGGGAACCCCGATCGGGATTGAAGAAATAGTAGAGGGATTGAAGGCCATGCAGTCAGGCAAGGCCCCGGATGTCTACCCAGTGGAATTTTACAAGAGGTTCTCTGGGATACTGGGGCATGCTGCTGGTGATTTAATGAGGTAAGGGAGCGGGGGGGGGGGGGGGGGGGGGGGGGGGGGGGGAGGGGGGAGAATCCTGAAGCGGGAGAAGGACCCAGAGCAATGTGGGTCATACAGACGACCAATCACCCTATTAAATGTTGATGCCAAATTGCTGGCCAAAATTCTGGCCTCGAGGATAGAGGACTGTTCCGGGGGTGATAGGGGAAGACCAGACGGGATTTGTTAAGGGTAGGCTGTTAACGGCCAATGTTAGAAGGCTCCTGAATGTGATCATGGTGCCCTCTGAGGGGAGGGAGGCGGAGGTGGTGGTCGCTATGGACGCGGAGAAGGCCTTCGACCGGGTGGAGTGGAATTATTTGTGGGCAGGGCTTCATTGGCTGGGTTTGGTTGCTGTAACAGGCACCGATGGCGAGCGTGCTGACGAATGGGATGAGCTTGGACCATTTTAGATTGCACCGGGGGACGAGGCAAGGATGTCCCCTCTCCCCGCTGTTGTTTGCCTTGGCTATGGGGCCATTGGCGATGGTGCTGAGAGCGTCAAAGGACTGGAAGGGGCAAGTCTTGGGGGGGGGGGGGGGGGGGGGGGGGTTGGTGGGGTTGGTGGAACATAGGGTATCGCTATATGCAAACTACTTACTCCTATACGTTTCTGAGCCAGTAGGAGGAATGGGGAGATTATGTGGATCTTAGAGGAATTTGGCCGGTTCTCGGGGTACAAATTGAATATGAGTGAAAATGAGGTTTGTGTGAGTTGGGGAGGGGTTGGTGTGGAAACGGGTGGAGGTGGCATCATGTAAAGGCGCAAGTTTGGGGGCATTGGTATCGGCACTTCTGCCGTTCCCACCTGCCCGGTACTCCACAAGCCCAGTGGTGGTGGCGGCCCTGAGAGTCTGGGGGCAATGGCGGAAGCATATGGGAGTAGAGGAAGCGTTGGTGTGGGCTTCAATTTGTAGTAATCACTGGCTTGTGCCAGGGATGATGGATGGTGGGTTTCGGAGATGGCAGAGAGCGGGTATTGAGAGGCTGGGGGATCTCTTTATTGATGGCAGCTTGCCCGGTCTGGAGGATCTGGAAATGAAGATTGAATTGCCGGCAGGGAATGGGTTCCGATATCTTCAGGTAAGGGATTTTGTGCGAAGGCAGGTTTTTACCTTCCCATTCCTTCCGCCACTGGGGATATAGGACAAGGTAGTTTCTAGAATGGGGATGGGGGAGGGGAAAGTATCGGAAATTTATAAAGAACTCATGGAATGGGAGGAAACCCAGATGGGGAAGACAAAATGTAAATGGGAAGATGAGTTGGGAAAGGAGTTAAAGGCGGGTCTGTGGGAAGATGCCCTGAGCAGAGTCAATACGTCCTCATCATGTGCCAGGCCCAGCCTGATACAATTCAAGTATGTCCACCGGGCACACATGACGGTGGCCCGGATGAGCAGGTTTTTTGGGGTAGAGGACAGATGTGGGCGATGTGCAGGAGGGCCCGCAAATCATGTCCACATGTTTTGGGCATGCCCGAATCTCAGGGGATTCTGGCAGGGATTTTGCAGATATCATGTCCAGGATGTTAAAGGTGAGGGTGGCACCAAGTTCAGAGGTGGTAATATTGTTTATTACCACCGGTGGAAGACCCGGGGGTCCAGGGGGCGGGAAAGGCTGATGTTTTGGCCTTTGCCTTCTTGGTAACCCGAAGTGGGATCTTTTTTTTAAAAGAAATTTAGAGTACCCAATAATTTTTTCCAATTAAGGGGCAATTTAGCATGGCCAATCCACCTATCCTGCACATCTTTGGGTCGTGGGGGTGAAACCCACGCAGACACGGGGAGAATGTGCAAACTCCACACGGACAGTGACCCAGGGCCGGGATTCGAACCCGGGTCCTCAGCGCCGTAGGCAGCAATGCTAACCACTGTGCCACTGTGCTGCCCTCGGAGATGGATCTTACTAGCGTGGAGGGATTCAAAGACCCCGAAAGCAGGGGTACGGGTTAGTGACGTGGCTGAGTTTCTCAGGCTTAAGAAAATCAAGTTCGCCCTGAGAAGTACATCATTGGGTTCGTTCGGAAGTGGCAGTTTATCGACTACTTCGGAGAAAATTGAACCGTCAGCAGATTCAATGATTCAATATAGTGGGGGGAGGGGGGGTTAGGGAGCAAGGGGGGGTAGGGAGTTAGACTATGTCGGTCTAGCTTAGGCACATACTGTGGGTGATGGAAGGGTGTGTTACGTGTTGAACCATGTTTATATCTTGTGTCTTTTGTTATTATAGAACCATAAATGTCTTAATAAAATGTTTTTTTTTACCTCATCACCATCCAGGACAAAGCAGCTCGCTTGATTGCTCCCCCTTCCACATTCAAACCCTCCACCACCGACGAACAGTGGCAGCCGTGTGTACCATCTATAACATGCACCATCTGGTTCACTAATGTCCTTTAGATAAGGAAATCTGCCATCCTTATCTGGTCTGGCCTACATGTGACTCCAGACCCACAGCAACGTGGTTGATTCTTAACTGCCACCCTCAAGGGCAATTAGGAAATGACAATAAATGCTGGCCCAGCCTGCGACGCCCACATCCCATGAACGAATAAAAGTAAATAACTCGCCAAGCAGGGTTCCTTAGACAGCACCTTCCAAACCAACGACTGCTACCATCTAGGGGGACAATATACCTGGGAACCCCAACACCTGGAGGTTCCCTTCCAAGTCACTCACAACCCTGACTTGAAAATATATCGCCGTTTGTTCACTGTTGTTGGTGGAAAATCCTGGAACTCCTTCCCTCACAGCTTAGTGAGTGTACCTACACCTCAAGGACTGCAGCGGTTCAAGAAGGCAACTCACCACCACCTTTTGAAGGGCCACTAGGGGTGGCCAAAAAATGCTGGCCTAACCGGTGAAGCCCACATCCCATAAATTAATTTTTAAAAGCTATCTGTATCTTTACTTAATAACTGTAGAAAAATAATAAGGACTCCAACTTACATTGAATCAGGTGCCTTGAGATCTGCAACCTGTTCTAACATTCTGGAGTTAATGGCACGATTTAACCACTGTGTTGTGTCTGCTGCAGATCTGGGCACTCTGGTTAAATAGCTGTAAAGGCCAAAATTCAGATTCACGCTGGGCGCGAATCATTTTGTTATTTAATCGGCCCATTCCTGTTGGCGAGTTCTGGATCACGCCCTAATATGGCCAGTATATCATTAACCATCATTTACATTCATTTCCATCGTATTCGTGAGATTGATGTCAAATGCAATGGCTTCCTGGGAATTACCCCGCCCCCCAGCGAGAAGTCACGTGGGTGCCATTTAGTATTCCCTTTTAAAAATGTAAAGCTGGCGCTTAGGGAAACTGGGGCGATGAGTAGCCACTTCTGTTTTCTGGCATATGGCTCAAGATCACTGAAGCCCTGTGAGGCCTTCAAGCCAACTTTAAATATTGTGGATACCTGTATCAGGGAAAACTACAGCTGCTGCCTGTCTGTCCCACCAAACACTTCCAGGACAGAGCCCTGCTCTTGGTTCAATACTGAAGGTCACTTTAACTCCTTTTGACTGTGAGCAGCCTCTAACTTCACAGCTGAAGCTAATGAGGAATTGGCCGTGTTGAGAGTACTTCACAGCTCTCATGTGGCTTCCCATGGGTGCACGTGCCATGTTTCAATGATTATTGCATTACATTTCAATCAAACTTTGAAGCCTGAACAGCCTAGAAGCATCAGCACCACAGCGGCAGCAGTCAGCAATCGAACACTCAAGAGCTGGGTTTCAGCACTTGGGGATATCCTCACGACCAAAGGGTCAGTGTGTGGATCAGGGAAGGGCACCTGGGCACCTTCTCCCTAATGTTCCTGGCAGGGGTCTTGGGTCTGGAGTCTAGGACTGTGGCTGGGGTTGAGTGTGCAGAGCGAGGTTTTCCAGCAAAACTGGCTCACTGGATCTGAGAGAAGGCAGGCCACAGAAGGGTGGGGGAGGCTTGGGGGATTTGAGGATCCCGGGGTGGAAGCCCGAACTGACTGTTGGTCTCTCTCCTTCTCCAATTCCTTACGAATACAACAATCTGTCTGGAAATGTTGGTCTGACAGAGGCTTCCTTTGTGGTGCTGCTGGCAGCTCAGACGGCAGCCAGAGACCGGAGAAGGCGGCAGCAGGGTTAATGCAGGCTGGAGGCGGCAGCCCATGTGCAAGTGGCCGCCACACACCCTGAAGACCCAGCCGCCCATCCTGCCAAGAAGGAAGGTGCTCGGGTGCCCTCCCCTGATCCAAGGAGGAACCCAGAGTGGGGACCCAGAGATGGTCCAACGTGTACAGGCTGTTATATTACTTACTTTAATCGATGTTACTCACTATTAAATAAACAATAAAGAATAAGAATAAACTTTGTTTAACTACACTTGCACTCTGAGCTACCTCTCCACAGCTCTGGTCTCTAGTCACAATACACACAAAGAGGCGGGAACTCAGATTGAGTCTGTCTTTATACTCTTGCTCGTGCTGCCATTTAGTGATCATTCAACTGTAATGACTATACATTAACCCCTTATGCAGGGGTTAATGCAGATCATTACACAGGCATCGTTGGTCTTTCGAACTGATGATGGACAACATGTGCTGCAGGAAACTCCGTCTCATAATAGATACAGTGCGGCACTTGTTCCTTATCGTCACACCATGTTGGCACCCCGGTGGAGGAGCGGACACCCGCTCCCGGTGGCTGTGAAGGTCACAACAGCCCTGAACTTCTATGCAACTGGTTCATTCAAGGGCTCAAGCGGGGACATTTATGGCATGTCACAAGCTACAATCCACCAGTGCATCCACCAGACCAACCAAAGGTGGCTGGGCTGCAGGATTCTCCACCATCAACCGTATTCCCCAGGTTCAGTGGCTAATTGGTGGCATGCATGTCGCCTTGTGCTCACCGGTACATCAGGGGTATCTTTCATTAACAGAGTAAGAAGTCTGACAACACCAGGTTAATGTCCAACAGGTTTGTTTCACAGTTCATTAACAGGAAGGAGTTCCAATCCCTGAATGTTCAACTTATATGCGACTACCACCTCCAGATCATGCATGCGTGCATATATTTCCCAGAGGACATACATGAAATCCCGGAATCTTTGAGGACTACCCCAGGATGATAGGCTGGCTCTTGCGGGATAAGAAGTACCCGCTGAGGTCCAGGCTGATGATGCCAGTGTGGAGGCCAGAGGCCGAGGCGGACATCCGATATCGAGACCCAGGTTGCAACCCGGGCTGTCATTGAGCGGTGTACCAGACTGCTCAAAGTGCGGTTCCGTGCCTGGGCCACGCTAGTGGTGCACTGCTGTACACCATCCAGAGGATCTCCCACTTTGTGGTGACCTGCTGTGCACTCCACAACCTGGCACAGCAGAGGGGTGATGCTGGAGGAGGAGGAAGGACATGCGGCCTCGTCTGAGGAGGCCGAGGAAGCAGACCAGGAGAGGATGGAGGCCAAGCCAGGCAGGGCCTGCAGGATGAGGCGGAGAATGGAGTACAGGTAAGGGTCGGACATGCCGAAAGGAGCAGGAAGGCCTACAATCTTACCCGATTCTCATAGGACGAGACTTTATCCATCAGCTCACCCAATCCATCCTCCCCCCCCCGCCCCAAACCCCCCTCAATCCTCCCCTCCCACCAATCCCTCCTTTCCTCCAACTCCTCCAGTACCCCCATCCTTATTTCTCCCAATCCCCCCCCCCCCCCCCCCCGTTCCCATCCTTCCCACCTCCACCCCCCCCAATGAGTACCCTGTTCCACTCTCCAAGGGTTTTTGAAACATCACCCCGGAGTGATGGGCCTGTGTCAGCACTGTCAGTGGGTCAATATACAAGGCAGGACAGTGATAATCACTCGCTGTGAGGGAAGCTCTAGGGTTACTCAATTTATGCCAACATCTGACTCCTTTCTGCTGACTGCGGCTCATATCCATCCTCTGAACAGGGTCTCCATGGGGGATCTTGGACCACTGTGCGCTGGGGGGTGGGTGGAGCGGAGGACAACAGGGGGTGGGGATGCAGGCAGGCCTGCTGTGAAGATTAACATGGCAGAGATTTCACATGTATCAGGTGTAACATGTTTAAATTGTGAACATTTGACCGTCCCTAGCTACAGATAGTGACGCCCCCTCCCAGTGCGCACTCAGTCATCCTCTCTCTTCTTGATCTTTTGTGGTTTACTGCTACCTTTAGGTGTGTCCCCAGGGTGCAGATCAGAGGTGAAGGCAGCCTGCTGCTTTCTGCGTCCTATGGCCTTCGATGCCCTTGGAGGCACGGTGGCACAGTGGTTAGCACTGCTGCCTCACATTGCCAGGGACTTGGGTTCGATTCTGACCTTGGGTGAATGTGGAGTTTGCACGTTCTCCCCGTGTCTCCATGGAATTCCTCCACGTGCTACATTGTTCTCCCACAGTCAGAAGATGTGTAGGTCAGATGGATTGGCCATGCTAAATTGTCCCCAATTGTGGAAAGGTTAAGTGGATTGAAGGGGCCACAGGGTTAATTAGGGCTGGAAATTGGGCCTAGGTGGGGTGCACATTCAGTGGGTAGGTGCAGACTCGATGGGCTGAATGGCCTCTTTCTGCTCTAGGGATTCTATGATAAATCAGGAATCTATGATGTCTTTTGGAGGGCCTGGATTGGGGGGGTGGGGGGGGGGGGGGGGGGGTGACTTACCAGTGTCACTTGCATTTCTGTGCCACCGAAAAGGGGCTGGTTTAGCACAGGGCTAAATCGCTGGCTTTGAAAGCAGACCAAGGCAGGCTAGCAGCACGGTTCAATACGGTTCAATTCCCGTACCAGCCTCCCTGAACAGGCGCCGGAATGTGGCAACTAGGGGCTTTCCACAGTAACTTCATTTGAAGCCTACTTGTGACAATAAGTGATTTTCATTTCATTTCACCTTATTCTGCCCTTGAGATGCGTGAGAGTTAAGGGTGGGAGGGGGGATTTGGAGGAACTGGAGACCGCTATCATCTCCTTTGTTGGCAGACCCTGGGTTGGTCTCCAGTGCTTCCTCCTTCCTGGCGGTGCTCATAGGGCCCTGGGGATCTCATTGGGACGGAGAGGCAACTGGATTGAGCTCCAGAAGCCCCTGTGTCATCTGGTTCTGCTGGCTCCCCGTTGTCTGCACCATTCAGTCAATGCCCTCAGCGATGATGCTCATTGACTGGGCCATGCTCTGCAGCGCCAGGGCAATGTCCACCTGTGTCTGGAACATGTCCCTCATCGACTGGAACAGGATGTCGAGGTTTTCAGCCATGGTCATCACAGACTGAGCTGCGCCTTGGACACCACCACTCAAGTCGCTGACCTCGTGCTCCAGATTTCTCACTGTTGTCTCCACATTAGCAGTGTTGACCTCGGTCCCACGCTTTGCCGGCATCTTCTCCTGCGCCTTTAGCCTTTGGGACTCCTGCAATCAACTATGTACTTGCTGAAATGTCGCTGACATCCCCTCATGAATCTCATGGCTAGCTGGAAGCAAAGTATGGGCTGGAGCAGGGAGAAATGTTTAGATACATGCAGGTTCGAGATTCTGCCAGGAAGGAGATACAGAGCTTCCCGGAGGAACCGGCCTCCACATTGCTGGAGGAGATGCTGACGACAGGGGGACTGGAGAAGGGGACAGTGTCAGCGGTGTACAGAGCTATTTTGGAAGAGGATAAGGCACCACTGGAAGGGATCAAAGCAAAGTGGGAGGAAGAGTTGGGAGAGGTTATAGAGGAGGGGGTCTGGTGTGAGGTGCTCCGGAGAGTAAATGCCTCCACCTGATGCGCAAGGTTGGGGCTGATACAGCTGAAGGTGGTATACGGAGTACACCTCACGAGGGCGAGGATGAGCCGATTCTTTGAAGGAGTAGAAGATGTGTGTGAGCGTTGTGGCAGACGGGAGGTTGGGGGGGGGGGGGGGGGGGGGGGCGCTAAACACGTTCATATATTTTGGTCCTGTCCAAAGCTAGAGGATTACTGGAAGGAGGTTTTTAGGGTAATTTCCAAGGTGGTGCACGTGAAGCTGGACCCGGGTCCCCGGGAGGCCATATTCAGGGTGCCGGACCAGCCAGGGTTGGATACGGATGCGGAGGCAGATATCATAGCCTTCGCCTCGTTGGGTGCCCGAAGGCGGATCCTGCTGGGGTGGAGAGCAGTCTCTCCACCCTGTGCCCTGGCGTGGCGGGGGGACCTGTTGGAATACTTGACCCTTGAGAAGGTTAAGTTTGAACTGAGGGGAAGGACGGAGGGGTTCTACAATTCATGGACATTATTTATTATGCACTTTCAAGAACTGGATAACATCGAACATTAGTTGGGGGGATGGGTGGGAGGGTTGGGGGGAGGGGGGCTGTGTATATTAAGGATGACTGTGGGTAATCCCTGATTCCTTTTTGTCAGTTGTTTATGTAAACATGTGGGCTGATGTTTGGGGGTTGGTGGGAGGATGGGATTGTTGTTATTGATATGGGGATTGACATATTTGTTGCTGATTATTGTTTATTGTTGGTGGGTGTAAATTCGGGAGAAATAGGAGGAGAATAAAAATATTTTTATTAAAAAATGAATCTCAGACCTCTGACTGCTGACTCTCTTGGATGTTCCTGCCTCCTCCTGATGTACATCAGCAACTGTGTGGCCCAGAAGCCTTGCCACTAATGCCATCCACTGAGGTGTGTGTCTCTGCACTGATGGAAGGTGGGTTGATAGTGGGTGGCTACAGGAGATGGCATGTGTGGGAACCACACGTGGCCACAAAGAGGTTGCACTGGTAGGTGCCAGTGGGTTCTGAGGAGCAACCACTGGATGAGAGGAGGGTGCGAGGCGTCAGATGGTGATTTGTGAGGGGTGAGGGCAGAAGTTTGAGAGGTAGCAGGCAGAACTGATGCCAGGAGAGAAATGGTAACTTGACCTTTCAGCTCGCTGGAGGTCATTGGGCTTCTTCTGCCATTGGACTCTCCCCTCCTAGTCAGGCTGCCATACTGACAGCTACTGTCATTGCCTTCCAGGTGAATTGGTGACCCTGCTGCTGGTTCTCCGACCCCTTCGGGCGAACAGGATGTCCTGTCGTGCATCCACAACGTCCAGAAGCCTGGCCAGGTCGGCATCCTCAAAGTGAGGAGCAGGTCTGCGTGTTACCACACTTGTGTGTTGACTGGAAATGAGTGGTGAAGGAGCGTTTAAATAGCAGCTCCATCTTGGTATCAGGGAGACACTGAGGCATGAGTCTAATGAATCAGACAGCAAGACAGCCAGTGAAGGAGACACAGCCGGAGTCAGACACATCCAGAGTGGGAATTTGGAACTTGGTAATTTGGTGCAGTGAGGTAATTCGGTGCAGAGTGGGAGAAGGTGCTTTTTCCCTACTGTTCTGTTCTTTCTTTCTTCTGGCCTGCAACTTTTAATCTGCAGGGGGAGAACCAGAGAGCATCTGAGAACCTGGAAATGTAAGTGATTTTTAATTATTTTTATTACCTTTTTAAATTGTGTGGGGGGGGGGAGAAATGGAAGTGACATTACAGTAAAGCTGTGACCTGATTGGCTGGTTGGGAAGCTACACTAAATTTAAAAATTAAGCATTGTTAAACTAATTAAACATAATTACTTATTACTTAATTATAATTTAGAGGGGTATCTAAGCCAGAGATCAGAGAGTACTGTATTTAGCTTTCACATTTATAGTAGAAATCTAGTGCTACGAAACATATAGTTAACAGTAACTTTTTTTTAACTTTTAAGTTTAATTTACTAATTAATTGACACAATGTCAATTAGAGGGGTGCAGTGCTCTGACTGTGAGATGTGGCAGGTCCGGGAGGCTTCCAGCGTCCCAGATGGCTTCATCTGCAGAAAGTGCACCCAACTAGAGCTCCTCACAGACCGCATGGTTTGGTTGGAGCAGCAGTTGGATGCACTTAGGAGCATGCAGGTGGCGGAAAGCATCATAGATAGCAGTTATATAAATGTGGTCACACCCAAGGTGCAGGCAGAGAAATGGGTGACCACAAGAAGGGCTAGGCAGTCAGTGCAGGAATCCCCTGTAGTTGTCCCCCTCTCGAACAGGTACACCCCTTTGGACATTGTCGGGGGGTAATAGCCTATCAGGAGTAAACAGCAGTAGCCAGAACAGTGGCACCACGGCTGGCTCTGATGTTCAGCAGGGAGGGTCAAAGCGCAGAAGAGCAATAGTCATAGGGGACTCTATAGTCAGGGGCACAGATAGGCGCTTCTGTGGACGTGAAAGAGACTCCCTCCCTTGTGCCAGGGTCCAGGATGTCTCCGAATGGTTAGCGGGCATCCTGAAGAGGGAAGGCAAACAGGCAGAGGTCGTTGTACATATTGGTACTAACGACATAGGCAGGAAGGGGCATGAGGTCCTGCAGCAGGAGTTCAGGGAACTAGGCAGAAAGTTAAAAGACAGGACCTCTAGGGTTGTAATCTCGGGATTACTCCCTGTGCCACGTGCCAGTGAGGCTAGAAATAGGAATATAGAGCAGCTAAACACGTGGCTAAACAGCTGGTGTAGGAGGGAGGGTTTCCGTTATCTGGACCACTGGGAGCTCTTCCGGGGCAGGTGTGAAGTGTATAAGAAGGACGGATTGCATCGAAACTGGAGGCATAAATATCCTGGCCACGAAGGTTTGCTAGTGTCACACGGGAGGATTTAAACAAGTATGGCAGGGGGGTGGGTACCGGAGCAATAGGTCAGAAGGTGAAAGCATTGAGGGAGAACTAGGGAATAGGGCCAGTATGGCTCTGAGGAAGAGCAGACAGGGAGATGTTGCTGAACACAGCGGGTCTGGTGGCCTGAAGTGCATATGTTTTAATGCAAGAAGTATTATGTGTAAGGCAAATAAACTTAGAGATTGGATTAGTACTTGGAACTATGATGTTGTTGCCATTACAGAGACCTGGTTAAGGGAAGGACAGGATTGGCAGCTAAACGTTCCAGGATTTAGATGTTTCAGGCGGGATAGAGGGGGATGTAAAAAGGGTGGCGGAGTTGCGCTACTGGTTAAGGAGAATATCACAGCTGTACTACAGGAGGACACCTCAGAGGGCAGAGAGGCTATATGGGTAGAGATCAGGAATAAGAAGGGTGCAGTCACAATGTTGGGTGTCTACTACAGGCCTCCCAACAGCCAGCAGGAGATAGAGGAACAGATAGGTAGACAGATTTTGGAAAAGAGTAAAAACAACAGGGTTGTTGTGATGGGAGACTTGAACTTCCCCAATATTGACTGGGACTCACTTAGTGCTAGGGGCTTAGACGGGCAGAGTTTGTAAGGAGCATCCAGGAGGGCTTCTTAAAACAATATGTAGACAGTCCAATTAGGAAAGGGGCTGTACTGGACCTGGTATTGAGGAATGAGCCCCGCCAGGTGGTAGAAGTTTCAGTCCGGGAGTATTTCGGGAACAGTGACCACAATTCAGTAGGTTTTAAAGTGCTGGTGGACAAGGATAAGAGTGGTCCTCGGGTGAATGTGCTAAATTGGGGGAAGGCTAATTATAACAATATTATGCAGGAACTGAAGAACCTAGATTGGGGGCAGATGTTCGAGAGTAAATCAACATCTGACATGTGAGAGGCTTTCAAGTGTCAGTTGAAAGGAATTCAGGACCAGCATGTTCCTGTGAGGAAGAAGGATAAATATGGCAAATTTCAGGAACCTTGGATAACGAGAGATATTGTAGGCCTAGTCAAAAAGAAAAAGGAGACATTTGGCAGGGCTAGAAGGCTGGGAACAGACGAAGCCTGTGTGGAATACAAGGAACGTAGGAAGTAACTTAAGCAAGTTATCAGGAGGGCTAGATGGGGTCACAAAAAGTCATTGGCAAATAGGGTTAAGGAAAATCCCACGGCTTTGTACACATACATAAAAAGCAAGAGGGTAGCCAGGGAAAGGGTTGGCCCACTGAAGGATAGGCAAGAGAATCTATGTGTGGAGCCAGAGGAAATGGGCGAGGTACTAAATGAATACTTTGCATCAGTATTCACCAAAGAGAAGGAATTGTTGGATGTTGAGTCTGGAGAAGGGTGTGTAGATAGCCTGGGTCACATTGAGATCCAAAAAGACGAGGTGTTGGGCATCTTGAAAAATATTAAGGTAGATAAGTCCCCAGGACCTGATGGGATCTACCCCAGAATACTGAAGGAGGCTAGAGAGGAAATTGCTGAGGCTTTAACAAAACTCTTTGGATCCTCACTGTCTTCAGATGGTCCCGGAGGAATGGAGAATAGCCAATGTTGTTCCTTTGTTTAAGAAGAGTAGCAAGGATAATCCAGAGAACTACAGGCTGGTGAGCCTTACGTCAGTGGTAGGGAAATTACTGGAGAGAATTCTTCGAGACAGGATCTATTCCCATTTGGAAGCAAATGGAAGTATTAGTGAGAGGCAGCATGGTTTTGTGAAGGGGAAGTCGTGTCTCACTAACTTGATAGAGTTTTTCGAAGAGGTCACAAAGATGATTGATGCAGGTAGGGCAGTGGATGTTGTCTATATGGACTTGAGTAAGGCCTTTGATAGGGTCCCTCATGGTAGACTGGTACAAAAGGTGAAGTCACACGGGATCAGGGATGAGCTGGCAAGGTGGATACAGAACTGGCTAGGTCATAGAAGGCAGAGAGTAGCAATGGAAGGGTCCTTTTCTAATTGGAGGGCTATGACTAGTGGTGTTCCGCAGGGATCAGTGCTGGGACCTTTGCTATATATAAATGATTTGGAGGAAAATGTAACTGGTCTAATTAGTAAGTTTGCAGACGACACAAAGTTTGGTGGAATTGCTGATAGCAATGAGGACAGTCAGAGGAAACTGCAGGATTTAGATCGTTTGGAGACTTGGGTGGAGAGATGGCAGATGGAGTTTAATCCGGACAAATGCGAGGTAATGCATTTTGGAAGGTCTAATGCAGGTAGTGAATATACAGTGAATGGTAGAACCCTCAAGAGTATTGAAAGCCAGAGAGATCTAGGTGTACAGGTCCAAAGGTCACTGAAAGGGGCAACACAGGTGGAGAAGGTAGTCAAGAAGGCATACGGCATGCTTACCTTCATTGGCCAGGGCATTGTATAAGAATTGGAAGTCATGTTGCAGCTGTATTGAACCTTAGGCCACACATGGAGTATAGTGTTCAAATCTGGTCGCCACACTACCAGAAGGATGTGGAGGCTTTAGAGAGGATGCAGAAGAGATTTACCAGGATGTTGCCTGGTACGGAGGGCATTAGCTATGAGGAGAGGTTGAATAAACTTGGTTTGTTCTCACTGGAACGACGGAGGTTGAGGGACGACCTGATAAAGGACTACAAAATTATGAGGTGCATAGACAGAATGGATCATGAGAGGTTTTTTCCCCAGGGTAGAGGGGTCAATTACTAGGGGGCATAGGTTTAAAGTGCGAGGGGCAAGGTTTAGAGTAGTTGTACGAGGCAAGTTTTTTACACAGAGGGTAGTGGATGCCTGGAACCCGCTGCCGGAGGAGGTGGTGGAAGCAGGGACGATAGTGACATTTAAGGGGCATCTTGACAAATTCATGAATAGGATGGGAATAGAGGGATATGGACCCCGGAAGTGTGGAAGATCGTAGTGTAGTTGGGCAGCATGGTCGGCACAGGCTTGGAATGTCGAAGGGCCTGTTCCTGTGCTGTAATTTTCTTTGTTCTTTGTTCTTTTGTTCCTTGTAATGGGAAGATGCTTGTGGGGCTCAGTTTCAGCACTAAATATGGGCCACAATCTCGCCAACGAGGCTATTCATAAACATCCGCCAGTCTCGCCCAAAATGACACTTAGAACTGTTTCCGTTAAATCGCACCCAATATTTGAAAAACATTAATGTCAATGAAGACTGGAGTAATGGGAGCTAGAATAGAGTTGACTGACAGCAGTGTCGCTGTCCTAGTTTGTTTGGAATAAATAGGATTGATTAAAAGCCATTGTTGTTGCATTTTCAAGATGGTAAATTTTAAAGATGCATTTATTAGAACAAATCATTTCTGTCGCAATGCAAGATAGATCATGGAGCTCGGGTATTTAATCCACTGTGAAAATGTACTTAGAGATTTTCTTTACAGTTTTATCTGTTCTTAAGAGTAACAAGGTCCTTTATCCCCCGTTTAAGTCAGTGTCAGCTATTTTGATTTTGGTAATACTACTCACTGCAATGTGCTTTACTTTCATTTGTCCAAAATCCTTGGTAACATTTGCAGATCAGAAAATTGTGATTTACTGGGAAACACGGGACAAAATCAGTGCTCATACAGAAGCACTTAATGCATATTCAAGGTGAAAAAGGACAATGTCTTGGAAAAAAATTCTCCAGATTTATTTATGCAATTTTGGAATAGTTGAGGTAAATAAATATCTGATGCGCCCATCAATTCACATGACACGAAGAGTTGAAGTGAACAGTGGTTTTAATCAGCTAGAACTGTGCCTACCTGCAACTGCTCTGTACTGAGTGCTGCCTACAGACTGCAGATCTATATACCTCCCCCGAGGAGGCGGAGCCACAGGCGGAGCCCACAAGGACATCAACATAATACAATACAATGTAATACAATTATAATGGTGAATGGTAGCAGTAATACATTCACCACAATGTCCAAGCAGTTTTTTTGTAATGTCTACTTTTTACCTGCAGCAAGAAAATATGTTGCCAGCAAGAAAGAAATAACTAGAATGTAACCAAAAGGATGTAATTTATGATTACAATAAATCAGAATTAGATATAGATATAGATCTAACCTGAATTTTCAAAAGGGGCAGATGATCTTGTAATAATGGTAATGTTAATCTAACAATGATGTTTATGAAGATGTAAGCATTTTTGTAAAATAGATTTAGAGTACCCAATTCTTTGTGTTTCCAATTAAGGGACAATTTAGAGTGGCCAATCCACCTAACCTGCACATCATTTGGGTTGTGGGGGTGAGACCCATGCAGACACGGGGAGAATGTGCAAACTCCACACGGACAGTGACTTGGGGCCAGGATCGAACCCAGGTCCGCGGCGCCATGAGGCACCTGGGTTGGGGGGCTCCCCTCAGAGAACCAAGGAGCTGTGATGTTACTCAAGAGCAGAAGAAAGCAGTGCCATTGCAACTCATCTGATGAATGATTTGTGTTCAAAAAGCTAGTGATTCGAAACAAACCGGTTGGACTTTAACTTGGTGGTTTCAGACTTCTTTCTGTGCCCACCCCAGTCTAACGCCGTTATCTCCGCATCAGAAGAAAGTAAAATCTGGCAGATTAACTTCCCTAATAATTCCCACAGCATGACGGTGAAGTCTCAATTTTCTTCAGAAACACTGTGGTGGAGGTGCTATTTAAATCTGACAACAGTCTATATCCCATAACCACTGTGTTACTGCGCCACCCCATGTAAGCATGACATCAGGGTCAGCTAATGCAGAGGCTCCAAGAGAGCAAGACATAGAACTGCCTGTGTCCAGTGAACAATGTGCTGACCATGAGGTAATTGTAAATAAATAGTTTTTTAAAAATACTATGGGTGAGATCATGCGGCTGTTCATGCTGGCGAGACCTGCCGGTCCAGCCAATGGCGGATTTCCCAGCGGGGTGGGTGGATTCAATGGGAAATCTCATTGACAGCGGTGGGACCAGAATATCCCAACACCGGCCAATGATGTGCTCCTTCCCGCCGTCATGAAACACGTCGCGGTAAAGCCAGAGAATCTCATCCTTTATCCTGACTATCTCTAAGTCACTCACAGACTAAGTGAAACTCTGTCAAAACAGATCTCCATTTTATTTCTTATGGTTGTCTATCTTGCCTTGTCTCATCTATAAATTCTAACCAAATGCAGAAAAATAAATTGGACATAATCTAACCAAATTGCAACAAGCAATCCCCTGACGAATGGGTTTAACCAGATGTTTCCCTGCAGTCGCAGCGCCGAGAAACACCATGCTATGTATCGGGACATTGCTGCAATCCAGTGCCTCAGCAGGGAATGCCCCGCCAAGACAGCACTTAGTCCCATTTCCTGCACTGAGGAACTCCTGATCTCTCAACCTCTCGATGTGCCCCTAGAACCCCCCAAAGCCCAACACCTTTATGGGGGTCCTCAGGCCCCCCACAACACCGCTGGCTCTGCCCCGCCCCAGGCTGACACCCATGGCACTGCCAAGTTGGCAGTGCCAAGGTGGGTGCCACACTGCCCAGAGAGCAACCAGCTCGGGGCTGCCAATCCCCTGGGAGACACCACCCCACCCCACCTCACCCCCACATCAACTACTGTTCCATCAGGTCCCCGTTTCTAGAGACCAGTACTGAACAGTGGTCACCTGAGGACTCCGAGGTGAAGGGGGTTAGATCCTAGGTCCTCGGTAGATCAGGAAAGTGTGTATATTAAAGTGAGATTAGCTGTCTCGCTATAATGTGCAGATTTGTCAAATTCTGATCCCACCCATTCAGATTGCAACATCTCATGGGACATGTCAGATCTCGTGAGGTGTGGCGAGCCAGGTAGATCCCAGAAGAGGGATCTCCCGGCATCTACTGGCAGTGCTGCGCTGCCATTCAGGCACAATGCGGCTGGTAGATCGTGGCCACTATTTTTATGCTCAGTATGGTGCTAAAGTGAATGGCCACTGCAATCTGTATTTAGATGGTGTCAGTCGGCCAGAGATATGTTGGAATACTTCTATTGAAGTTTAAGTCAAATTAATGTACAAATTAGAACTACTACCATCCATGCAAGAAACATAAAATTAGCCCAAATTTAGAAATTAAAGCATGATGTAATGCTTCCAGAAATATACAATTTAAAGCTTGCTCAGCAGAAATGTGTACAAACATTGAATTGTGTGTCTTATTCACTTACTCAGCTGAATTAACAACGACATTAATCTCAGCTGCTTCAATTTGCCATGATAATTCAACTCTTCTCCTTCGGTAAATATATGATTGTCGTCCATAAAATGGGCTAAGTGTTGACAAATTTAGCAGTGAGATTGCCAACGTGCAATCTGCGTGTGCCTTCAGACTACTTTTAAATTTTAAAAACTGTTCATCGCAAGTGGCCCCCTAAAACTTAAATTAGACTCCTTGCATATAACAAAGAACAAAGAAAAGTACGATGATGTGGAGATGCCGGCGTTGGACTGGGGTGAGCACAGAAAGAAGTCTTACAACACCAGGTTAAAGTCCAACAGGTTTGTTTCAAACACTAGCTTTCGGAGCGCTGCTCCTTCCTCAAGTGAATGGAGAGGTATGTTCCAGAAACATATAAATAGACAAATTCAAAGATGCCAGACAATGCTTAGAATGTGAGGATTTGCAGATAATCAAGTCTTTACATATCCAGAGATAGGGGTAACCCCAGCTGTTTTATGACCTTCACCCGCTCCGCATCGTGGAGTCTCTGCCGCCTTGATATGGGAGTACCGGTTATTAGCGTGCTCATGTAGGACGCAGGTCTCGATGGAGATGGTGAGGGTGAGCTGCTTAACTTTTAGGAGCTGCTGGCGAAGGGGGTCGGAGTGGACCCTGAAAACGATCTGGTCACGGATCATGGAGTCGGAAGTGGAGCCTTAGTTGCAGGATTGCGCGAAGATACGGAGATGGGTTAAGAAGTACTGAAAAGGTTCATCCTTACCCTGAAGCCTCTGCTGGAACACATAGTGTTCAAAGCTCTCGTTGACTGCGATGCCACAGTGGCTGTTGAACTTCAGCAGGACTGTTTTGAACTTTGTCTTGTCCTCACTTTCAGCGAAGGTGAGAGAGTTAAAAATGTGGATAGCGTGGTCCCCTGCTGTAGAGAGGAACAGCGCGATCTTCCTGGCATCCGATGCGGCTTCGAGGTCGGTGGCTTCAGGATGCAGCTGAAACCTCTGCTTAAAAATCTTCCAGTTAGCACCGAGGTTGCTGGCGATGTAGAGCTGCGGGGGAGGGCGGACGCTGTCCATGTTACCGGATGGCTGATCGCTGGTCAGAGCAGACTATCTCAAGGTAGGTCTGTCAAACTCGACCATGACTCACTGGTACCATGATGTGTTGGGTAAGCTGGGTCTGCGAGGACTGCGTTTACTGTAGTAGTGAGAGAGACAGGCTTCCAACACTTGAAGAAATGCAACTCTATTTTATTGAACTCTTAACTATTAAACATTCTTTAACTCTGGGTTGACACTATGCTGAGTTTACTGGAGACCTGAGGCTAACCTGACCAGACTATCTTACTACCACATGGTGGATGTTCTAGTTGTTGCTCACGAGCTCTGACTGTCTCAGAGGCTGCATTCCAAGAGAGCAGGAAAACTAGTGCCCTCTGGTTTTATAGTGGCTGTATCCTGTCTGGTGATTGGCTGCAGTGTTGTGTGTGTTCATTGGTCATCCTGTGTGTCAATCAATGTCTGTCTGTGCACCATCATATACTTGTGTGTATATCATGACACCACACAACCCTGCCATGGCAATCTCTGCAAGATGTGCTAGATCATCGATATGGATACCACTATTCCATGTAAGAATACCACCCACCAGGTACGCGGTACATACTCGTGCGACTCGGCCAACGTTGTCTACCTCATACACTGCAGGAAAGGATGTCCCGAAGCGTGGTACATTGGCGAGACCATGCAGACGCTGCGACAATGAATAAACGGGCATCGCGCGACAATCACCAGGCAGGAATGTTCCCTTCCGGTTGGGGAATACTTCAGCAGTCAAGGGCATTCAGCCTCTGATCTCCGGGTAAGTGTTCTCCAAGGCAGCCTTCAAGACGCGTGACAACGCAGAATCGCCGAGCAGAAACTTATAGCCAAGTTCCGCACAATTGAGTGCGGCCTCAACCGGGACCTGGGATTCATGTCGCATTACATTCACCCCCCCCCCCCCCCCCCCCCACCATCTGGCCTGGACTTGCAATATTCTATCAACTGTCCTGGTTTGAGACAATTCACACCTCTTTAACCTGGGGTTACCCCTATCACTGGATCTGTAAAGACTTGATTACCTGCAAATCCTCACATTCAAAGCATTGTCTGGCATCTTTGACTTTGTCTTTATATATGTTTCTGGAACATATCTCTTCATTCACCTGAGGAAGGAGCTGAGCTCCGAAAGCTAGTGTTTGAAACAAACCTGTTGGACTTTAACCTTGTGTTGTAAGACTTCTTACTAAAGAAAAGTTCGGCACAGGAACAGGCCCTTTGGCCCTCCAAGCCCGTGCCGACCATGCTGCCTGACTACACTACAATCTTCCACACTTCCTGGGTCCGTATCCCTATATTCCCATCCTATTCATGTATTTGTCAAGATGCCCCTTAAATGTCACTGTTGTCCCTGCTTCCACCACCTCCTCCGGCAGCGAGTTCCAGGCACCCACTACTTTCTGTGTAAAAAACTTGCCTCGTACATCTACTCTAAACCTTGTCCCTCGCACCTTAAACCTATGGCCCCTGGTAATTGACGCTTCTACCCTGGGGAAAAGCCTCTGACTATCTACTCTGTCTATGCCCCTCATAATTTTGTAGACCTATATTAAATTCTGTTCAAGGATCCCTCTGAAAAATTTGCATCCAATGAATAGAGCAGGTGCCAAGGATTCTTTAGCACCTGCCGTTGCCTAGCAAGTGTCACAGACAAAAGGTAATGTATTAATTTTTTGGGAAATCCACAAACCATTCGCATGGAACTAGAAACAACAGGAGTACTTCTGTATTCCCGCAATCGCCTCACTATTTTGTTGACTCTAACCACATCGCCTCCTGGCTGCTTATCCCCTTTAATTGCGAGATCAGCAGCTCACGCATAAAATGTTAATGAGGCTCAGGGACAACTTTCATACGTCAGACTTTCTGTCTCCAATTTCAAGTTGGGGCCTGGAAATGAACTATAAACAATTTCAACTCCATAGCTAAAAAATCAGAAAGCTGACAAAATTAAGCAAAAGAATATTAAGAATATCCAAAGTTGGGATTCCTGATGGAAAAGACACTTGGTGGCTGATACAGGTCCAGAAGGTATGATTCCCTGTCTGTACTTAGCAGGCTGCTCCCAGCTTAGTTGGCAGGATTGCTTCAAAAGTCAATTGTGTTCCTGGGCTGAAGTGGGAAACATCAGTCTGGACTCCCATTCTCTTTGCTGAGTAATCTGTCAGCACTCTCTGTCGCGGATTATGTGTGAAAAATGAGCTAGAAGTGACCTGTGCCATGGAATCGTGCCTCAGCAAAAGTTGGAAGTGCCTGACAAGAAAATATTAGTCAAATATTACCCAAAGCGTGGGTTTCCTCCAGGTACTCCGGTTTCCTCCCACAGTCCAAAGACGTGCAGGTTAGGTAGATTGGCCATGATAAATTGCTTTAAGGGTCCAAAAAGGTTGGGAGGGTTTATTGCGTTACGGGGATAGGGTGGAAGTGAGGGCTTAAGTGGGTCGGTGCAGACTCACTGTGCCAAATGGCCTCCTTCTGCACTGTATGTATGTTCTAAAATGCCATATAACTGATGGTTTTGAACATAAAACCTAGAAGTGAGTCTTTATTTTTTGAACTATAATTTTCTTATTGTTGCCATTGAGATGATACAAAAGAGACCAACCAGAATGCTTGAGGGGATGGAAGGATTGGATTGCGAGGAGCAATAAATAAAATGTGAGCAAGTTCTCACTGGCAAATGTTTGAATATTTTGTGATTGCTGCTTTTAGAATGCTGAACAGACTAAATTCAATGGAATTGAAAAGCCAAAAGTTATGTTAAACTTTTATATTCTCTCTCCTGGTCACCTCCTCATAGTTCAAGTATGTCAAATCTGTAAATGGATCCGTCTTCTGTGAGTCCTCTCATGACTGAATAGTTTGATGCGGATTGGTTTGGACGTCCACAGAACTGGCAGTTCACATTTCAATGTTGGAGCTTGTTTCGTTGTGTGGTTGGGACCTAGATGGGGGTTTTGTGGATTGTCAATTCTCCCAAAATATGCTGCTCGAGTCGCATATTTTGATTTATGTTACTCTTTATTATAACAAGTATTTACACATTTCGACCACACCACGAGGTTGGAGCTTCTCTTCCAGATCTCTCCGATTTCTCTGTCATGTGATCTGATATCATTATTACATCAGCATTGAGTATGCGTCTGATATTAACCCTTTGCTTTACATCTTCCCTCCCCACACACAATATTTTATCCCTATCATATTTATATTCCCTCCCACCTCCCCGCCCCCCCACCCACCCACAATCACCACCAAGGTCTCATACTTCACAGGGTTAGTCTCTTGAGTTGACTTGACCAATCTCTCTGATCACATTTGAGGTTGAGGATATTCTGTACTTTTCTTTCTGTTGATGTGAACTTTCTTTTTTTGGGCGGCTGTAGGGCCTCCAGTAAATCTTTACTTTTCATCAGGATCTTGGTAGGAAGCCCAAGTTTTTCTCCAAGGCTACTAAGGCACTGTGGTTTCTTCTTATGATACTCAGGCCTGTCTCAATCCTGTAGAATTTTCGCCGTGGACCTTTTTGAATGTTTCATGAATCTGCCTGGAGACAGCATAGGCAATATTCAAAGGGGCTCAATTGGTATGTGACTGTTCCAGTAATGGGTTTAGAACAGCAGTTTAGATAATAATCAAGTGTGAATAGTTTATGGAGGAGAAACAGACCGGGAAGGTCCCGGAGATATACATATGTTAATGTATATAAATCCCTGAAAGTTGCCACCCAGGTTAATAGGGCTGTTAAGAAGGCATATGGTGTGCTAGCCTTTATCAGTAGGGGGATTGAGTTTCGGAGCCACAAGGTCATGCTGCAGCTGTACATAACTCTGGTGCGGCCGCTCCTGGAGTAGAGTACTGCGTGCAGTTCTGGTCACCACATTATAGGAAGGATGTGGAAGCTTTGGAAAGGGTTCAGAGGAGATTTACTAGGGTGTTGCCTGGTATGGAGGGAAGGTCTTACGAGGAAAGGCTCAGGGACTTGAGGTTGTTTTCGTTAGAGAGGAGAAGGCTGAGAGGTGACTTAATAGAGACATATAAGATAGTCAGAGGGTTAGATAGGGTGGACAGTGAGAGTCTCTTTCCTCGGATGGTGATGACCAACACAAGGGGACATAGCTTTAAATTGAGGGGTAGTAGATATAGTAGATATAGGACAGATGTCAGAGGCAGTTTCTTTACTCAGAGAGTAGTAGGGGTGTGGAACTCCCTGCCTGCAACAGTAGTAGACTCGCCTACTTTAAGGGCATTTAAGTGGTCACTGGATAGACATATGGATGAAAATGGAATAGTGTTGGTCAGATAGGCTTCAGATGGTTTCACAGGTCGGCGCAACATCGAGGGCCGAAGGGCCCGTACTGCGCTGTAATGTTCTATGTTATATGTATAGAGAAGGTCGTTGATGGGGGGGCAGACAGCTGAATACACAGAATGCATAATCAAAGAACAATGTAGGATTTCTTATTTTCTAACAAGAGATGGGGTCTGGTGATAGTTTGTGATTGGGTTTATTGCAAAACTTGATTAGTACACTTTTAAATACAAACAAAGAAACAAAAGCCCAGCAGGACAAAAGAAAGAGAACAAAGACCACTTACACCAAGAGCTTTTTACCTGCACGTTCTGGTACCAACCCCCTCTCTGCCCCTTGGATTATAGGTTTTGAATTGAGACTTCTAAATGGTGTTCCATACCAGCACTCACACTGGTATCTAACCTACCAGCTCTGCACATTTGTAGTCTTGATCCTGAAAGGCTGGTGTAACATTTCACATTTATCACCACCAAACTGCAAAGGTATAATCTGACTTTGACTCAGAACAACGCAAGCTTTCATCTACAACCCAGCTAATTCTTTATTTGACTTTCCCAGTTACAATATTTTACAAACTTGGTTTTAATATTTCCCCACAAACAATTGACTAGTCCCTGAGAAGGAATGGAGGCAGTTACCATCTAGCAATCTCAGGAATCGGACAGGCCAGTTTCCAGCCACCAAGACGTTAGGCCAAGTTTAGGGCAAACAAACTTCTAAGTTGTCGTCTTCTTTGGCAATCACTCGCTAACAACCATGATTGGCCACCTAAAAAACACTGTGCTACTGGTAATGGGTTCTGTGGGTTCTTGCATGTCGCATATTCGACCACACATTGGCATGTGTTTCTTGGAAGTGGAGTCTGTCGTTGGACTCTAGATCACTGGTATTCCTTTCCCAGGCTCCAATTCTAGGCCTTTGCTTACTATCGGGTGTACTTGAAGAATTGTGTCCCTTCAGTCAGGAGGTTCCTCAAAGTAGGTCTTTTCTGAACAAGGGTCTCACAGGTGTTGGTGTCTATGTCGCATTTCTTGAAGTAAGCTGTCAGTGTCTTAGAAATGTTTCCCTTGACCTCCTCTTGTTCTAAAGCCTTCCTTAAGCTGGACGAAGAAGATTTGCTTTTGTAGTTGGGACTCTGAAATCCTAAGCACATGGCCAGGCCAGCAGAGTTGGCTTCGGATTATCATGGCCTCAATGCTGGTACACTTGTCGCCTTCAAGGACACTGATGTTAGTACATCTGTCCTCCCAGCTGATGCAGAGAATCAATGTTGACAGTCCCTCTCCGGGGTCTTGAGGTGGCATCTGTAATTCGTCCAATTTTCTGCGCCATATAGAAAAGTTGGGAGGAACAGTGCCTTGAACATGAGGATCTTGGTGTCAGCAAGGATGTGAAGGGTGGTGCAGAAAACCTTCGTAACAGCAGTTTTAAATATCTTTGCTGGACCAAGAAAAGGCAGTTCTCAGATTTGAGTAAGATCCATGTATTGTGTGGTAACTATAGTTGGTCATTTAATTTGGATGTTGTTTGAGGAACAAGGGAAGTCTTACAGAGTTCAGTTAACATAGGTATATTTTGTAACAAGTACATTTTATAGAAACTGTGTTTAATAATTCATATATCTCAATTGCGTGAGAGTAGAGTTTGTGTATATTTGTCTTTTCTTTGCTTTAATTAAGTCTTTAATAATTGTTAGCTGACGACTGGGCTTTTTATTCTCACTGGGGTTTCACTGGTCTCCTCACACCAAAACAAAACTATATACTATTCCACAAACCGGAGTTCCAAGTTGGGACATCCTCGCAAATAATATCAGCGTGCTGCATAACAAAGGATTATGCCTTCCTTCTGTTAGTCTTGAACCCATACTCTCTCCTGGCTTTCAGCATTTTAACTCACATGCTTTATGCATGGGATTAAAGTTCTGAACCTGGTTGCTTCTGTTATTCTTTGTGCTGTTTTATCTTCTTGTGGTTGTTTGTTGTGATGTTGGATATGAGTTTTTGTTCTTGGCTGCTCACAGTGCAAATAATACAGTAAGAAATAATTTTGTCTGTGGAGAAAGTAATGCCTGACCACCCAGGCTGATTGCAGTGCTCTCACACGCCACTTCGCGATTCCTAGATGACCTTGGTGTAGGCTTTGAAGAGCATTAAGCCGAAATGTTCTTGGTATAACTATTCTCTCATTGAAGACTAGCAAGTCTTCAATGACTGTGAGATGTGTTTTCTCTGTCCATTTCCCCCCCCCCCCCCCCCCCCCAACTGGATATCCTTCTCACATGTGTAGTTTGTTTCTGCCACATTGATATATTTCAAAAGGGTGGTTGGCAAAGTTTTGCCCGTTTTGGCATGCTTCGGCACATTTTCTCTTTCATTTCCTAAAAACTAAAACTGAATAATAATCTCATTTGATCTTCTCCACAGGACCTCTACTTCCCTGCAAACAAATGTCCAAAATGTCCAATTCTGTTTCCTAAGTTCACTTTCTCTCGCAATCTGCACGCCTTTCACTTGCGTTAAATCTTGTCTTGTCTGTACAAAATCTGATAATGCTTCATTATCTACAATTCCCCGACCACAATTCTGTCACAAATGAGCTCATCTTTTATGATTCCATAATCACAGTTCCCTGCCAACCTGGAGATCGTTGATGAACATATTTATGCTTTTGCCTCGTTTTTCTTTTTGTTTATTAAATTTACCACACTCACAGCGCTGGCCCCGCACCTGCGGGAGATGTTCACAGACTCGCTAGCTAGGGGCACACTGCCACCCACGTTAGCACAGGCCTCAATCTCGCTGATACCTAAGAAAGACAAAGACCCAACGGAATGTGGGTCACACAGACCCATATCTCTGCTGAACGCAGACGCCAAAATACTGGCCAAAATCCTAGCCAAAAGGCTAGAAGACTGTGTACCTGAGGTGGTCACAGAGGACCAGACGGGCTTCGTCAAAGGTAGACAGCTTACCTCGAACACAGGCGCCTGCTGAATGTGATAATGACCCCCTCCGGGGAGAGAACACAAGAGGTGATCGTCTCCCTGGACGCAGAAAAGGCCTTCGACAGAGTCGAATGGAAATACCTCATAGAGGTACTGGAGCGGTTCGGTCTTGGAACAGGGTTCACCGCGTGGGTAAAACTCCTATACAACGCCCCCATGGCGAGTGTACGGACCAACAATACCAACTCCCAATACTTCCAGCTGCACAGGGGAACCAGACAAGGATGCCCACTGTCCCCACTGCTGTTCGCACTAGCAATCGAACCGCTAGCAATTGCGCTCAGGGCAGCAAAAAATTGGAGGGGGATCCGAAGGGGAGGCAGAGAGCACAGAGTCTCACTCTATGCAGACGATCTGCTCCTCTACATCTCGGACCCACAAAGCAGCATGGACGGAATCATCGCGCTCCTGAAAGAGTTTGGAGCCTTCTCGGGCTACAAACTCAACATGAGCAAAAGCGAGATCTTCCCAGTACACCAGCAAGGGGGGGGGGGGGGGGGGGGGGGCAGCACTAAAGGGGCTGCCGTTCAAACAAGCCCGACATAAATTCCGCTACCTGGGGATCCAAATAGCCCATGACTGGAAAGGGATCCACAAATGGAACCTCACCAGCCTGGCGGAGGAAGTAAAAAAGGACCTGCAAAGATGGAACACACTCCCACACTCCCTCGCAGGAAGAGTCCAGACGATCAAAATGAACGTATTGCCCAGGTTCCTCTTCCTGTTTAAATCCATTCCGATCTACATCCCCAAGGCCTTCTTCATAGCGCTGGACAAACTTATCATGGCGTTCGTATGGGGGGGTAAAAATGCTAGGATCCCAAAGAAGGTCCTACAGAAAACAAAATCCAGGGGGGGGCTAGCCCTCCCGAATCTACAATTCTACCACTGGGCGGCAACAGCCGAGCGAGTAAGGGGATGGATCCAGGAGCCAGAAGCCGAGTGGGTGCGTGCGGAGGAGGCCTCCTGCATGGGGCCTCCCTCCGGGCCCTCGCCACGGCAGCACTCCCATCCCCACCCAAAAAACACTCCAGCAGCCCAGTGGTGACAGCCACCCTCCAATCCTGGAACCAACTGCGGCAGCAATTTGGCCTGACCAAAATGTCGGACAAGGCTCCCATCTGCAACAACCATAGGTTCAAACCAGCACTGACTGACGCCACCTTCAAAAGGTGGAGACAGGACGGGGGGACACTGACAGTCAGGGACCTATACACGGACGACAGGATCGCAACACTGGACGAACTGACAGAGAAATTTCAGCTAGCTGGGGGGAACGAGCTACGGTACCTGCAGCTCAAAAACATCCTACGAAAGGAGACAAGGACGTACCCACAACCGCCACGACAGACACTACTGGAAGACCTACTGGACGCAAGTATCCTAGAGAAAGGGAACTGTAGTGACATGTATGGCCGACTGGTAGATAGGGACGACACCGTACTGGACGCAACAAGAAGGAAATGGGAGGACGACCTGGGGATGGAGATAGGGTGGGGACTCTGGAGCGAAGCACTGCATAGGGTCAACTCCACCTCCACGTGCGCAAGGCTCAGCCTGACGCAACTAAAAGTGGTACATAGAGCCCACTTAACGAGAAACCGTATGAGTAGGTTCTTCCCGGAGGTGGAGGACAGATGTGAGCGGTGCCAAAGAGGCCCGGCCAACCACGCCCACATGTTCTGGTCTTGCCCCAGACTTGTGGAGTACTGGACAGCCTTCTTCGAGGCTATGTCCAAAGTGGTGGGGGTGAGGGTGGAGCCATGCCCGATAGTGGCGGTCTTCGGGGTTTCAGACCAGCCAGATCTATTCCTGGGGAGGAGGGTGGACGCCCTTGCCTTTGCCTCCCTGATCGCCCGCCGTAGAATCCTGTTTGGCTGGCGGTCAGCAGCACCGCCCAGAGCTGCAGACTGGCTGTCCGACCTCTCGGATTCTCTCCAAATGGAGAAAATCAAATTCGCCATCCGAGGGTCGGACGACGGCTTCCACAGAACGTGGGAGCCATTCATGCAATTGTTCCGGGACCTGTTTGTGGCCAACGTACAAGAGGAAGAATAGTCGGGGGAAGGTAGCCGGCGGGGGGGGGGGGGGGGGGGGGGGGGCTACGGGCTCGTTACGGGGGTTTGATGGCTAGCTAAGGCCCAAAACCAAACTAAATAAATGCCAATAAACATGTTGGGGAATGTAAAATATGTATGCCGGCAAAGAGGGGGAGGCCACAGTTATTACTACGAAGATGCTCACCTGTAAATATATATGTTAATTTTTGCGTGTTTTTTTTTGCACTCTCTAACAATTTGTAATTTGTTCAATATAAAACATGAAAACTGAATAAAAAACATTTATAAAAAAAAATTTACCACACTCTATTGTTAAATTCCGACAGATGCTGAAAAGAGTTGAAAGCTTGTAGGACTTCTTCATAAGTTGAAGTAGCATCAACCTCCTGCCTTGCTAACATATCATCAGCAATAGATCCAACTGCAGTGTGACTTTGCCTTTCAGATCCTTTTTGTGTAATCTTGAAGCACTTCTCAACCGTGAGAAATTTGTTCTCCAGTTATCCCAATTTTGGGCTATTGGGAGCTGTTTGTATTTTGAAATGGTCCTGGGAGTGGTAATGCGGATTCCATGTTTTTGCTGTATTGCTTTATTAAGCACACGATTCATCTGCCTGAAACAGTCATGGCCTATCAGTTTTTCGAAGGAACACTTTGAGATAAGAACTGTTCTTTTTAGAGCAAATTTTACGTGGTGTAACTGTTAAATAGTTACTCAATATTAATTCCATTATTGCTGTGTCTTGTGACTAATAGATTGGTAAAAAGTGAAATAGTTGGACCTAGTCTACTTTCTTCTTGCAATCACTGTTCATATAAATGTGTTTAGATGAACATTTCTACTACTTAATATCGTCACAGAAAAGTCAAATGCTGCATTTCCAGTCGTATTTATTTACAAACCTCTTGTGTATTTGGCATTAGTCTGTTCTAGGTGCGGCCATATTGGGCATTTTGCAAAACAATGTTTTGCGTGTCCTAGGGGCTGGTTTAGCACACTGGGCTAAATCGTTGGCTTTTAAAGCAGACAAAGGCAGGCCAGCAGCACGGTTCAATTCCCGTACCAGCCTCCCCGAACAGGCGCCAGAATGTGGCAACTAGGGGCTTTTCGCAGTAACTTAGATCATAGATTTTACAGTGCAGAAGGAGGCCATTCGGCCCATCGAGTCTGCACCGGCACCTGGAAAGAGCACCCTACCCAAGGTCAACACCTCCACCCTATCCCCATAACCCAGTAACCCCACCCAACACTAAGGGCAATTTTGGACACTAAGGGCAATTTATCATGTCCAATCCACCTAACTTGCACATCTTTGGACTGTGGGAGGAAACCGGAGCACGCGGAGGAAACCCACGCACACACTGGGAGGATGTGCAGACTCCGCACAGACAGTGACCCAAGCCAGAATCGAACCTGGGACCCTGGAGCTGTGAAGCGATTGTGCTATCCACAATGCTACCGTGCTGCCCTCATTGAAGCCTACTCGTGACAATAAGCGATTTTCATTTTCATTCATTTCATTTTCACTATTCTTACTTCTCAGAACGGCTGGTACAATGTACTCATAACGAAAAGGGTAACTGTTTACTTTGTGCAACATATTGTACTGCTCTAGAATTCTCAAGGAGTAATTAGTAAGGCTCTGCCTGTGCCCTGCTTATGTTAAATAGTCTTACTCAATATTAATTCCATTATTGCTGATGTGTGACTAATAGCTTGGCCCGCTTTACTGCAAGCCCATGGATAACCTCACGATGCTCCACTTCTTCAGCTTCCACCCTAACCACATTAAAGAAGCCATCCCCGATGGACAAGCCCTCCGTATACACAGGATCTGGAAGACGAGGAGGAACGTGAGAGATCTACAGATGCTAAAAGATGCCCTTGTACGAACAGGATATGGTGCTCTACTCATCGATCGACAGTTCCAACGCGCCACAGCAAACAAACACAGCGACCTCCTCAGAAGACAAACACTGGACACAACCGAGAGAGTACCCTTCGTCATCCAGTACTTCCCTGGAGCTGAGAAACCACGACATCTCCTTCGCAGCCTTCAACACGTCATCGATGAAGACAAACAACGTGCCAATACCATTCCCACACCCCCACTACTTAGAACATAGAACATAGAACAGTACAGCACAGAACAGGCCCTTCGGCCCTCGATGTTGTGCCGAGCAATGATCACCCTACTCAAACCCACGTATCCACCCTATACCCGCAACACATCAACTCCCCCCCTTAACCTTACTATTAGGACACTATGGGCAATTTAGCATGGCCAATCCACCTAACCCGCACATCTTTAGACTGTGGGAGGAAACCGGAGCACCAGGAGGAAACCCACGCACACACGGGGAGGACGTGCAGACTCCGCACAGACAGTGACCCAGCCGGGAATCGAACCTGGGACCCTGGAGCTGTGAAGCATTTATGCTAACCACCATGCTACCGTGCTGCCCTATTTGCCGTCAAACAACCACACAACCTCAGACCATTGTTTGCAGGAAACTACCCAGCCTTCAGGACAACAGCGACCACGACATCACACAACCCTGCCATGGCAACCTCTGCAAAATGTGCCAGATTATTGCCATGGGTACCACCATTACACGTGAGAACATCACCCACCAGGTACGCAGTACATACTCGTTCGACTCAGCCAACGTTGTCGACCTCATACGCTGCAGGAAAGGATGTCCCGAAGCGTGGTACATTGGCGAGACCATGCAGATACTGCGACAACGGATGAACGGACATTGCGGCGTCAATCGCCAGACAGGAATGCTCCTTTACAGTCAGGGAACACTTTTGCAGTCAAGGGCATTCAGCCTCTAATGTTTGGGTAAGCGTTCTCTTCAGGAAGCAGAATCGCCAAGCAGAAACTGATAGTCAAGTTCCGCACGCATACATACGACCTCAGCCGGGACCTTGAATTCATGTTTCATTACATTCAACCCCACCATCTGGCCTAGGCTTGCAAAATCCTACCAACTGTCCTGGCTTGAGACAATTCACACCGCTTTAACCTGTGATTATCCCTCTCTCCAATCGCTCCATCTGGATCTGTAAAGACATAAGCACTTGCAAAGACTCGTATTCAAAGTATCGTCTTGCATCATTGACTTTGTCTATATATGTGATTCTGGAACCCACCTCTTCATTCACCTGAGGAAGGAGCTACACTCAAAAAGCTAGTGATTCAAAACAAACCTGTTGGACTTTAACCTGGTGTTGTACGACTTCTTACAGCTTATGAAAAGAGTGGGAAGAGGACAGATGTACCACACTACAGCTTCCATTATCTACACACGTTTGCTTGCTGGAATAAAATCATCCTTTGTGTAGCTAAGCGGCTGCTGCCCACTGTCGCAAATTGCTTCTCCAGGGTAGTCGGGTTTTAATAAAATAGAAGAGAAACACAAGAGTAACATCTCTGTAGATTCACTTGGCCCCTCTCGTAGTATTGGATTAATACCACAGGGCGTGTAGAAACCAAATGCTACCTACCATTCTCCCAAATATTGTTGTCATCACACATAATAAATACTGTGTGGTGCCAGGCCATATACCATAGCTTACACCTAGGGTAAATAGCTCCAAAGCAAAGAGAATGATAATACATGATGGTGTTTCTTTTGCTTATGGCATGCTGTTTCATAGAGAGAACATTTGAAATATTTGAGTATTAAATCCAGATGCATATGGTTCAAGTCTGTCTTCTTATACATTACAAGTAATTGGGAAAATAAGAGGAACTCAGCTTTTTGCCATATCGTCCCACGAGTACAGATTTAAAACCAACTCAAAATTTTAATTTAGAAAGGGGTGGTATAACTATTCCATAAACATTCTCGTTTCACAACACTTATCAAATACAATGGGGCCCAATGTTTCTGTTTTGAGTATTAACTAGTTGTTATGATGGCAACCTGGGAACCCACTGTTCCTTATGTTTATTCAGCAAGTTTTACCATGTATTTTGCTAGTCTACACTTAGAGACCACCCTGAAGCATAGAGTATCAAGTTTTATAAGAAAATACAGCTATGTTTAAGAGAACAGGAAACAATTCATTGTTATATGCTAGGCAAACAGGGTAAGTGGTAGTTGCAGTGCACTTCCTAAACATGATAGCTTTATTGCAGTTAGGGCCACTTTGTTTTGACTGTTGAATGTAGTTTTATCATACTTATTAATATAAAAAAACACAAGTCAATTTCACATGAAGCATTTTTCATTCAAAGGGCTCATTCATTGTAAACTGTTGTACTAAATCTAGTATATCATATATATTTATCCACTGTCCTAAAATTCCTAGCAACATGTTAATTGAATAGGAAACTTCAGGCATTTGAGTGTCTATGAGGAAACGTACTGCTGCACTCGTGCAGATGATGATTTGTGAATGGCATTGAACAAGTAAATGATGGATTCATTGATGAAACAGAAAATGTTTCATGTACTGTTCAATTAGTAACGGATGAAGCTGAACCAAATAGAGAACAAAAGGTTATATGTGTGTAAAAGAGTGAAAACAGAGATATAATTTATTAGCCAGGCACATGTATTGTTAACCTATTTTATGTCAGGCTACATGCCATAGGTACAGCTTCTCATTCTTTGCAGTTCAGCTTTCACAACAATACTTCATTTTACGAATACACTATGTTGCTGGAAGTAAAAGTTCTCTACTGAGAACCCAGAAAAATGCTGCAAGGAAATTGGTTTCCTGTTCAATGTATTAAGAGCACAGCTAGTGTATTCCAAATCCCAGAAGGGAAGCTTGAAATGTCTGCTCTCAACTGTATTTTTGCAATTTTGTATAATGTGAGGAAAGACGAAGGATGTCCAAGACAGTTTTGTGATGATTTTAAACAAATGTTTATTAAACAATAAAACAAATCAACTCGAAATGCAAAACTATATAAATGGTTACACACAGTATCCTTAAATTTACCCAGTTCCAAATCCCTCTATGTTCTTAAACTTCAGAATTAACCTTGCCCAAACGACAGCCCATAGGTTTCAAAACTGTAAGCAATATCCAACAATAGTTACCATATCAGGCACTTATATCTTTCAGGGTTGTTTCTGACTTAGGATCGAGCAATTGGTTTCTCAAACAGGCTTTTCTCCAAGACCAGCTTGTTGGGAGTTTACACAGCTTCCTGCTGTGATCTGAGGTCTCAAAACAGTTAACTTTCATATAATAAACTTGCCCGATATACTGGTTTCCCTTTTGATCTTGCTTTATCTGAACAACCTTCTCAGAAGTCACTTTAATTACTTTATTTCATGACTTCACCTTTTAGAGTGCATTTGTGAAATTCACATCTCATCACTTCCTTTCAACTTCATGGGCAGCACGGTAGCAGTTGCTTCACTGCTCTAGGTTCGATTTCTGGCTTGGGTCACTCTGTTCAGAGTCTGCACGTTCTCCCCGTGTCTGCGTGTGTTTCCTCCGTGTGCTCCGGTTTCCTCCCACAGTCCAAAGATGTGCAGGTTAGGTGGATTGCTGATGATAAAACTGCCCTTAGTGTCCAAAAAGGTTAGGTGGGGTTGTGGGGATAGGGTGGAAGCGTGGGCTCAAGTAGGGTGCTCTTTCCAAGGGCCGGTGCAGACTCGATGGGCTAAATGGTCTAATTCTGCAGTAAATTCTATAATTCAATGATTCCAACATCTTTTACTTATTTACACTTACAAGTTACCAACTTTCTTTCGGTAAACATCTATTTAGTGTTGCTAGGCTTATCAACATATCAAAATACTAGTTCCACAAACCCAACCATTTTTTAATAGTTTTCATTTTAAAATAGTTAATTGTTTTAAACATACAGCCACCTGGCTTTTCAGTTTATCATGATTTCCTAACAAATAGAGCTCAATCTAATCTCAGGAAACATTACATCACCTTTCGATCAGCCTTCCGGACACATCTCTGAGTTCAATAATTTCAGACCATAACCTCTGCCCCCATTTTCTTTTTTTGCAGGTTTCATTTTTTACTCTAGTTTTTGTTTTGTACAGCAGCTATTCATCATTATTCTGTTCATATCTCCTCTCGATACATCCTTTGTTTCTTTATTTCTCTAATTTTCACTCTTTTGGCCTTTCACTACCAACTCTTGTTATTTAATCTCTCCTATATTCCTTCATAACTCTTTCCTGTTTGTTTCCAACCTCCCCACCTTAATTTTTCCCAGTGCTGGCGAAACATAATCCCAGAAGCTACAGATTCACTGTGGATGCAGCTATACACATTACAGGCTTAAAATAAAATGGAATTCACAAGGTAAGTAACCGACCTGAATGTGGAGCTGTGTTCCTCCCAATACAAGAATGGGATTTATGAAGAAAGTAGAGTGCTTTTGAACAGGTGTAGAACAATGTGCAATAGTCACCGTCCACTGAAGTTTCAGCCAAGCTCTTCATAATCTCCAGTGACAGAAGACTCAGTGAAGCCCCTCTCTACGCTCTCAAATCGTGTGGCTCTTACCAGTGGTAAAAGATACTGAGTTGGATCATTACAAAATACACTTGTAGATACACATTGCAAAGAACACTTGTAGATGCATCACCTTGTTGAACAAATATATTAGTTGTTTATAGGGTGATCATGGCTCGGCACAACATTGAGGGCCGAAGGGCCTGTTCTGTGCTGTACTGTTCTATGTTCTATGTTCTATATGCTCCACAGATTGCAGAAGACATCTCACTGATGAATTCCTAAGGGATGCTAAGTGGATCCAGTGACTGGGCTCTGTTCTGATGCATCATTCTGGGAATGGTTTTCAGGTGTTGGCCTCTTTTGTAAACCATCAGAATATTTCTCCATATTTTTAAAATTTGAATCTCATCATCTGCCAAGGTGGGATTCAAACCCGGGTATTATAAGAGCGTTATCGTGGGCCCCTGGATTAGTGCTCCAGTGACAATACCACTAAGCCATTGGTTCCACTTTAATTCGTGGTCATCATCACTGAGACTAGCTTTTTAATTAAATTTCAGTTTTTTTTATCAATTGAATTCAAATTCCAACAGCTGCCATGGAACGATTTGAAACTGCATCCCCAGAACATTAGCCTTGATCTCTGAATTACTAGTCCAATTACATTACCACTATATCACCATCCCTGCCTCGAATTTATTTCCCAGGGATCCCCAAGTAACACTCCATCAATAAAGCTCAAAAAGCTTGGATTGAATGTTTACAAGCAATCCAAAGGGAAAAGCATTAATGGAAAAGGATATCCAAGTGTGCTTTTAATATCATGGGGTGTATTCAAAGCATAATATTGTTGCTCTGGGTTATATTATTTCAAGTCAGACAGTTCTAGAAATTTCTCCTTTGTAACTAAGCCCTATGCATTCAAGATCATGTGCACTCACAATTTGGTATGAGGAGCTCAAGCGATCAGCCTAGTAGAACACCATTCTCTGTTGTTTGAGTCTAATATGCATCAAGATTGGAGTTTCTGAAGTATTTCTGCAAAATTCAAATCCTAAACCCAAAGGTTCAACAGCAAGTACTGCACTAATTTAACATTTGAGTTTTATGCATACACATTTAACTATTTTCAAAATAAAAAGGAAATAACATCTATACAAAGAATAAACAAATTTCACATTTTATTAGAATGTTACTCAAATCACAGTACAAATCACCCTTTCATAAGTTTAACATACAGTTAAGAAATATTCAGAAAATATTTATTTGACTGTTGAGGCTTTGACAGTAGATCAGTTTAACATTGTTTTCTTGCAGGACTGACAAACAAGAACTTTACTCCATATATTACTTGCGTTCTCATGTGGAACATACAAAGGATCCATATATACTACAGCAAAATGCTAAGCACAACCTGCATGGGGTGGTATTTCTGAAGTTGAATTTATATCCATTATTGTAACAGGAAATACAGTTTTAATGGAGTTCACTGTACAGCGCGATGTGAAATGCATGCAGAGCAGAGGTTGTTCCATTTTCAATACTTGGCTGTCGCAAGCCCTTCTTTTTCCAGAAGCAGATCTGCGTACCTTTGCTGGAGTTCCTTCTCTCTCTCCTGTTGCCGTGCAACATCTTCTCTCAAAGACTAAATTTGGAGTTAGGAAAGGATACAGCAAATAAAAGAAATCAAATTACACTTTATGAACAGACAATATTGTGAGAGTCAGTTTATTAGTTCATTTATGGAACTATCCTTCTGAAAGTCAGAAAACATTTGTAGAATAAGCTTCACTACAAACATTTTAAATTACGCAGTGAAAGGTCACCTACTTAAAAATGTGCTACCGAACTTTCCTAGACATTTTGGCAGCTGCAGAACAAACTTCATTACATATGAAAAATGTATCCTGTCAAAGATAAATAAGTAGTCATAGGATTGGGTCTAATTGACTAAGTGTGTTGACCCAAATAAAGCAAGTACTATAGTTGAACTTTTAATCAATGGTAGCCCAATGAAAATTTGTTCAGCAGTAGGTAGGTGTATTTAATTCCAAATTTGTTCTCCAACTCTTTCATATAACTACGGAGGAAAGTGTAATGCCTTCATTCTTTAGATGAAGCATTTTAACTAATATTGCTAAAGCTTCCAACTTAGTACCTTGTTCAATATTTATTTTAAATTGCATCATTGTTTTCTAAAGTACACGAGGCACCCATGCTTTCTTTCTCCACCACCAACAGCACTCCACCCCCCTAATTTATCGTTCCAAAGATAATCTAGCCTGTAGGTTTCAAAACAAATACTTCAACTTGTTATATATTACTATACCATATGAAAATTATCATATTAAGAATTAATTTTAAAACATTCTATTGTGGCAAGTGCCGGATACTTGATTATAATCCAAAAAAATAATCTATTGATTCTGAAAAACTCAAATAAACAAAGATTCTAAGAATTACCTCTTGTCTCCTTGGAATAGCAATATCTTCATGCTTCTTCAATTCTTCAAACGTACATAATTCCAGATGTGCCTGCTCAATTTGATCCCAGAGATCGCTCAACTGTTTCATTAGGCCTGTAGCACGTGACTGATATCCTCCAAGCAATATCTTGAGCTTTTTCTCCATTTTTGCTGCCTGTTTTGCTTCTGTGGTCATATGATTTCTGTTGGTCTATAATAAGAAAACTTGTTGCATGATTTAAAAAGTTCTCCAGCATTTTCTAGAATTAAATAAAAACTAATAATCAGAGAACAACTACTGCATCAACCCCTCAAAACTGGACACAACTTGGTGCTAATTGTTTGAGATTCTGGCCTTGTGATATTCCAAAATAACATTCAAGATTCGTTTAATAACACCTATTCAGAGTTCATTTACCCACAGTCTTTGTCAAAAGACATCTGATAAGTTACAGTACAAAGGAATACGAAGATGAAGGCATGTCAGGCACTTTCCACGTATGAATTTAATGCTGTTTATGAACAAGGACAGCAAAATAACAAACTTATTCTAACTAATTCAAACAAGTTATAGATGCCAATCAATTGGACATTATCAAGCTCACAAGGTCAGAATATGAACTATGGCAAAACTATTTCCGAGAGTTCTCTTGAGAAACGGGCAGAGATAAAACTTCAAAATTCAAAAACTGTCTTTTAGTAGATCCACATTCTACGTTGAACTTGTTCAATGTTACAGAGGTTACAATAACCTAGTAGTTATGGTACTGTGCTCGCAACACTAAAGTCATGAGTTTAAATATCATAGAACGTTTTCACATTAGCTCCAATAAATTGGCAGAACTTATAGGCTATCACTAGATAATGACACTGTCGTAGAAACATGCTATGTTTTCAGCCACTCCTATCCTGTTGGGTCCAGATTTGATTAGTTACACGCTTAAGGGAACTGGGATGGGCGATTAATACCATTGTATTTGTTAAAGGTTTGAATGCATTTCATAAAGGTAAGGAAATAACTGGAGGTCTAATGAACGCAAGAGGATAGGGGGTGCTAAACAAAAACTATATTTAAGAGGAGAATTCTCAAGTAGGGGAGAGGGATAACATGCCAGAGGTTCTTATGTAGAATACTTTAGAGGTGACAAAATGGCTGATGGTTCTGCAGCCAAAAATGGGGCAGAGATGGAGGCTACAAAAGCAACCAGAATCAGAAAGGTTGAGGGTGCTTAAGAAAGTATTATTCCAATGCAGTCGACACACTTCCCGTTGATTGCGCTTTATAATCACACTTAGATGTGCCCCAGGAGCAAAATGTTGGCTTGTCTTTTTCCTTGACCAGGTCTTTCCCTTGTTGGTATTATTCATAGGATTGGAGTAAACATCCGTATTATGCTGAGAAAATAGTCTTCAGTATCTACAGTAACATTTTAAAATCCATTTTAGTTCCAAATTGAGTCCTCAATGAGCTAAAATTTTCTTGCGCACAACATTAGCAAGATTAAGTTATCTCATTTGATTCACCTAAACCTTCAAACTTTACCATCCAACTCCCTCTCTATTTTTGGCAATTTTCAAAAACTAAGTTCAAAGGGTATTTTCACCATTATTATCATGTTTGACTCGGAGGTGACCTTCAAATCCTGTAGGTAGCTGTTAATGTTCATGAGGAGAGAATTAATAAAGGGAATAGGATTAAGTGCAGAATAGAAATGGGTAACAGAGTTTGGAGAGTTCAATTGGTAGAGAGACTGGCAAGGAGAATTTTGGAGTAATCTAGTTTGAAGACGTGGAAGTATGGATAACCTGTTCAAGTACAGTAGTGGGACAGCAAGATTAACATGAAGTTAGGGTTTTGCAGAGATTTGGTGGTGGCAATAATATGGGGCTTGAAGGAACAGTCAGTGATGGAACAAAACTAACATGGGGAGAAGGCAGGAGCATGAGGATGAGAAAAATATCAGCCATGATTGAATGGCAGAGCAGACTCGATGGGCCGAGTGCCCTAATTCTGCTCCTATGTCTTATGGTCTTATTATACTATTTTACCCTCAGTTGTAAGTCTTCAAATTCATACTTGAAATAATGAGCTAAATGAGATTTCTCATCGAACTGGATTTCTGAATAGAATAAATGATTACATTAAACTGATAAAAGGGGCACTATGCTAACACCTACTCAATATCTCAGCATCAACAGATGCGGTGAGCTCTTGTGAATAAGTAACTTTAGACAAGGATGGTTTATTATTTGATTGATTTTTTTACAAATCCTTTCATTCGTTTATTTTTTAAAAATGCATTAATTTTTATATCTCCATTAAATATGCTTATTTTAAAGTAAAATGTCTAATCACCCTGACGTGAAGTAATTTCATCTGGTAAAACAACAGTGTGAGAGAAAAGTCTTCAAACAACACTTAAGTTGTTCAAATTCCTCTTGCTTTTTAAAAATATTGTTTAAGTCACTCAATGTATAGCTGTGCGTTACATTTAAGTAGCAGTATTAACCATCAGGAAAAACAGAGGAAGCCATTCAGTACATCTATTTCTCCCAGTCATAGAAGCTATTCCTGAAAATTTGATGTGGAGATGCCAGCGTTGGGCTGGTGTGAGCACAGTAAGAAGTCTTACATCAGGTGAGGAAGGAGCAGTGCTCCGAAAGCTAGTGTGGACGTTAACCTGGTGTTGTAAGATTTCTTACTGTGCTGAAAATTTGATGCTTTAAATAGAATTACATTTCCTACCACTGTCCATAATCAGGAATTGCTCAGTTTGCAAATTTATTGTTTCAAAGTGTTATTTTAAATTTTGTAGTGGAAAGGAGCCTGATGCAGGTGGTAAAACTATCTTAAAATCATTAATTATGTTGGGTTTTCAGACTTCATTCCAGCTCACTTCACCAGCTATAATCCTTATTCACCATTTTGTTTCAAAATGGCAGCCAGAACTTTGAAATGAAAATGAAATGAAATGAAAATCACTTATTGTCACGAGTAGGCTTCAATGAAGTTCCTCTGAAAAGCCCCTAGTCGCCACATTCCGGCACCTGTCCGGGGAGGCTCGTACGGGAATTGAACCGTGCTGCTGGCCTGCTTTAAAAGCCAGTGATTTAGCCGAGTGAGCTAAACCAGCCCCTGTGAGCTAAACCAGCCCCTTCACAACAACGTAGCTTTAGAGACTGGAATGAGGGGGCTGAAAACATTTATCTGAATTAAATTATGAATAGAGATGGGACATTAAAGAACTAACTGGCAGTTAAGTTGTCCTTACATTAAAAAATACCTGGCCAGTTAAGTAGTTGTCCAAAGACCATAAGACATAGGAGCAGAATTAGGACGCTCGACCTATCGCGTCTGCTCCGCCATTCAATCATGGCTGATACTTTTCTGATCCCCATTCTCCTGCCTTTTCCCCATAACCCCAAATCTCCTTATTAATCAAGAACCTTTCTATCTCTGTCTTAAAGACACTCGGTGATTTGGTCTTCACAGCCTTCTGCGTCAAAGTTCCACAGATTCAGACCACTCCTCTGGCTGAAGAAATTCCTCCTGTTTTAAAGGGTCATCCCTTTAGTCTGCGATTGTTCCCTGTGGTTCTAGTTTTTCCTACTAGTTGAAACATCCTCTCCACATCCACTCTATCCAGGCCTCGCAGTATCCTAGAAGTTTTAATAAGATCCCCTTCATCCTTCGAAACGAGTACAGACCCAGAGTCCTCAACCGCTCCTCATATGACAAGCTCTCCATTCCAGTGATTATTCTTATGAACCACCTCTGGACCCTTTCCAAGGCCAGCACATCCTCCCTTAGATCCGGGGCCCAAATCTGATCACAATACTCCAAATAGGGTCTGAGCCTTATACAGCCTCAGAAGTATTGACTATTTCATGTCACCAATTCACAAAAGGATTAAATAATGTACACCTTAGATTTGTAGTGTACTGACAAACTTACAAACTTTACTGAAATATGGTCCGCAGCTGTTTTTAATACCAATAGAAGCAGTGTAAATTATCTGAATGGAACTGCTACTGCCTGATTCTCAGAACTACCCGTGTGAATGATTTTCAACCTACTTCCCACTTTTCCCTGCCAAGATATTTTAAACAAATCCACCCTTTGTGAATAACTTCCTTGATTAACTGAAACTTATCCATACTGGTATAAATAAAACATGCTGTCTTTGCAATCCTGTTGTGCTTATTTTTTCAACCAAAAATGGAATTTAAAAAAAGAAACATTGCTCCAAATGCTTACTCTGTATTAAGATTCTTGCCACTCACTTTTGTTGTAGAACTAACAACTGTACACTATGAAACAGCAAGACTATCCTAAAATAATATAAAGGGAGGTTGTTAAAACACATGATAAAATAAGACGTTTTTGCCAGAGATAAAAGGCAAAATGCTTTGATGCACATTGACGGATTCTTGTACTTTGGCCTGCATGATCAGTTCAGTGATGGGTTTTAAAATGTCCTCTTACCAATTGTACAATTCATTACTAAAAATTAAAACATTTTGAGTAACTAATAACCACTGAAGCCAAACGAACTAACGCAAATTAAACACACAAGTGAAGGTTGGTAGAGCAAGACATTTATCATTTTGATTCATTTGATTTGTGCATTTTAACTAGTTTTTATTAGCAAGCAACAAGAACTATGAAAAAATGCACAACCTTTCCACGGCAGGTAATTAATTATTTGAAACTACCTTATTTGTGCCGCAATGAGATAAAGTTCTGGTTTAAAAATATGGCTTCATCAGAAGTAGACCAATACTGCACCCTTCTGGATAGCTGCTGGTAAGTGTAATTCTTGTAACTGTCTAACATCACTTAATATTTCCAAATATGTGAAATTTATTTAAAACTATTTCTATCTAATTACTGGATACTATTTAAATTTCACTATGTTATAACAAATGCACCTCTTGCAAAACTATCAGCATTTCCCTACATGGGTGAAATTGAAGTAACAAAATTGCTTTTACAAGTTTTAACATATTTAGAAAGAACCAAACATACGTTTACAATGTGCCCGTTGTGATTGTGTGACATCGCAAAGAGCTACACAGCTAATGAGCCATCTTTGAAATGTAAGCAAAAACAGCAGCCAAGTTTTACACAGCAAGATCCAACAAACAGAAAGGAAAAACTAGATGATCATTTTTTGTTAATTTTGGTCGAAGGATAAATGTTGACCGGGATAACGTGAAAATTTTTCTGCTCTTCAAGTAAAGCTATGCAATCTTTAACATAAAAACATGTTGGCTTCAATAATGCAGCATCCATCAATACTTCATTGTTTGGGTCAGATCTCTTGGATAAGACAATAAGCTAAAGTAATATCTGCTTTCTTAGGTGGATGTAAAAAATACCATCCTATTATTGAAAGGATTATCTGATCGAGATTGGAAATGGACCCTGAACTCACGATGTTCAGTGGAGAGTGATGCCGTTAAACCAAAGCAACAACTGGGTCATGTTTGTGGTCAGATCCCTACTATCTCCAAGATTTAGTAGAACCATTTCCAAGTCCAAAAATGCTGGCATGTTTTAATGCAGTTAAAGAAAAAGGGCCAGAATTAAATATTGCCAACATCACTAGACTAGGAGTGGCTTCCCCATTCATATTGCTTCTATTTTAAATTTAGTCAACAGAGGATTTTGTAGCACATTGTGGTTTTAAAAGTTGGTTATTATAGGGCTTAGAGTCTTTCTAAAAACATTAGTGTACCATGTCTGAATGTTGTAGACTTAATGGATCAGATGGTCTGTTCATGCCTTTTTTCTGTGGACAGACATCATAATAGTAGGACGGTCAATGTTTTGTGCTAATACAGTGGACATGGGCTGGTTTAGCTCACTGGGCTAAATCACTGGCTTTGAAAGCAGACCAAGCAGGCCAGCAGCACGGTTCGATTCCCGTACCAGCCTCCCCAGACAGGCGCCGGAATGTGGTGACTAGGGGCTTTTCACAGTAACTTCATTGAAGCCTACTCGTGACAATAAGTGATTTTCATTTTTTCATTTCATTAACCATCCAGAACTAGATCAATAGGACACACAACAATCAGTAAAATGATCTGCAGATGTAATAAAACTTCTTTCAGGTGTTAGAGATGCTGGTGTGATGCACGGGTCCAAATCCTGTGTTATTGAATCTAGCAACTTTTCATCGGATTTGCATATTGGAAGAAGGCACTTCCATCACCTACCAAACTTAACATAAAAGCAGCATTAGACGTCACAAATAACAGGACCTCTAATCTAACAAATTCACTGAGAAATATCAAGCGCAAAACTGTGCATGCTCTGTAACCTGTGCTTCACAGAACATGCATAGCCACGTGCACTAAATAGGAATACATTAAAATATATTATAAGCAATCCTTAAAATAATGGTTGGTCAAGGATCAGGAGAAAATGAAAGCAAAATACCATGGATGTTGGAGTGCTGGAATAAAAACAGAAAGTGCTGGAAAAGCCCATTGGTCTGGCAGCACCTGTGGATAGAGAAACAGAGTTAACATTTTGAGTCCAATGTGACTCTTCATCAGATCTGAACAGTGAAGAGTTCCAATGAAGATTCATATTGGACTCAAAATGTTAACTATTTCCCTCTGTAGTACAACACACAGCATATGACATAGCAAAACATGTTGACAACTTAATTGCCTGCTAAATGGGAGTTTCAAATAGTGTTAATAACTTGCATTCCATTGACATGATCGGCAGGTGCTCACTAGAATTGAATTTAAGAGTATTCGGAAATACTGAAGCTGTGTTTCACCCTTTGGAGGACTACCCCAACCAAAAATAATGCAATCTTAGATCTTTCATTTCCTTCAGTGTACACTAAGTTCAAAATCATTTTCTAAACCAATACACATTGGATCGCTAGGGTTAATAAGAAGTTTATACCTTCAGTAAGACTTGCAAGTCGGTTAACTCTAAAGGATTCATACATAAGTAATCTTCAAAATAGGATTTCTTGTCAAACAAAATTCTCAATCGTTGATCTTTCAAAAATAGATTTATAATGCAGTTTTGAAAAACTAATGAACCATGCAATTCTGTATTAATTATTTTTAAAAGTTTAACAAAAAGAGTATAGATCCAAAGTGTTTAACCTTTTTTCCCCAGACAATTCCTGACCTACATCTTCCTAGCACTCTATTTAAAAATAGTGTTCATAAAAGTAAAAATAAATTTAATCAAACATTATCATTGCGATGCAGAAATGCTTCAGCCATTAAGTGTTTGCAGCCAGAACAAGAGAATTTGCAGTTCAGTTGAGAAAGGATCCCTCACGCAATAATAAGGTACTTCCAAAAGAGTGCATTAGCCACATACCTAAGCCAATTTTTTAGAAAACTTAGAAAACCAACCAGCAACTAATAAAAGAACACTGCTACTTATACAGAAGAACATATTGTAAGATACTATATTGCAAGTTGAAGTCTTTACTACCCATATGAAGGCAATTTGAACACCCATTCTATCAGAAATTATATAAATGTTAATATTGAAAAAAATCCAGGTTAGATTTACAAATATAACTTTTACTATAACTTTACAGTACAAGTAATTCAAAGCTACTAACACTCACCGCTAGAGTGCAAATCAGATAGCAACTTCTGGCAACTGTACATGCAGTTAACAGAAATCAGCAAGTTACTGACTGAGTGGCCCTGCTCCTCCAGAGGTTTCACTGCAACAGTATTTCACCAACAAAATTGGCATTGAAACACATTAAGTTGGTGTACTTATATGATAAAAACCTACTAAATGCACCATAAAAAGTTACAGCTTGCCATTGAAGTGTACATTTGTAATGGCATATTAAGTCTTAATTGCTGTGAAACAACCTCTCAGGCACTGAAAATTAACTTCCTTAAGTGTGAACTCCCATTCCTCCGTATCTCTTATCTCTCTCGTATCACATCTTACCCTCTCATTTTTGTTTCCTGTACACAAATTAGCACTGAATTAACTATTCAACTTACACTTCCTGATTTAGATTGTGTATGGCTCTTTAACGGTTTTTCATCTGATTGGTTAAGGAGATGCACAGATGCTTGTCCTGTTCACATGTCCTAGATCCCTGTGGAGGGGACTATGCCCTTCTAATCACTGCAGTTTACAGTGCAATATCCCACATAAAATCTGGGTAAGTCTAAGTAGCGTGAATGGTTGGCACCGTCCAGTCATCCTGATCACAAAATCTGGTCTAATATATTTAACATGTAATTCATTCTTTGGAAATAAAGAACTCTGACGACATATGAAAATAATGGCAACAACTCCATTCTTGGAAGCAAATGTTCATTTCGCTGTCTGGAAATCTTGTAAAAATAAAAAGCATAAGACGTCCACAATTTTCAAAATGACCAAAGCTTTAAGGGACTGCAAGCTTAGGTCAAATGAATTTGGAGTATAACTGAATAGTACCGTCTCCATTGACAATGTTATTAGTTTGATTCCTTTACTAGCAGCACATGGTCCTCCTTGCTGATCACCTACATTTCAATCAGGAGCTAACCCTTAAACAATATTAATTTTGTTACTAACTCCCTCTGATGGATATTTATGCAATTACGCCATACAACTTTCGAATCGTTACTTGGTAGAGGACACAACTTGAATATAGCTGAAAAAACAGGCATATTGTTGAAGCGTTTCATCTTGCACTCATCAGACAGATGCAAGAATGCCACATTTCAAAGGGAGCAACAATTGATATTGGATGAGAAAAAGCTGCTGATTGGTTGGCAAGTTGACTCTGATTGGTTGAGGCGATACCCAGAGAATACGCCAAGGAACTATTGTCCCCATGCCTATGTTTAATTCAAAAATGGCACAACGCTTGAACATGTTTCTTTCTGCTGCAGAGGACAGGTCCCTGCGCATAAATATATGGAGCCAATAGCAAGCATAAATGCGCCACATTGCAAGCCTGATGGATAATCTTAAATTGCCTCAGTCTACTGCTTCACAGACCCGGGATTGTTCAGCAAGTGCTGTGAAAAAGTAGAATCACATCTTTTTTTTAAAAATAATTTAAATTGGAATTTTTTGAAAAATATATAACAGAACAATAATAACAATAATAATAAACACCCCCCGGCACCCGTAACAACGCATATAACAAACCCCCCCATCCCCCCAAACCCAATAAACAACAAAATAAATCAACAATAAGCAAATGAACTTAAACACTATCCCCCTAAAACCACCCCCCCCCCCTCCCCCACCCCCCCAAGGTTGCTGCTGCTGCTGACCTAGTACCTTATCGTTGAGCCAGAAAGTCGAGGAAAGGCTGCCACCTCCTAAAGAACCCTTGTACCGACCCCCTCAGGGCGAATTTGACCCTCTCCAGCTGAATGAATCCCGCCATGTCATTAATCCAGGTCTCCACGCTCGGAGGTCTCGCATCTTTCCACTGCAGCAAGATCCTCTGCCGGGCTACTAGGGACGCAAAGGCCAAAACATCGGCCTCTTTCGCCTCCTGCACTCCCGGCTCCACCCCAACCCCAAATATCGCGAGTCCCCAGCCTGGGTTGACCCTGGATCCCACCACCCTCGACACCGTCCTCGCCACCCCCTTCCAGAACTCCTCCAGTGCCAGGCATGCCCAGAACATATGGGCATGGTTCGCTGGACTCCCCGAACACCTGACGCACCTGTCTTCACCCCCAAAGAACCTACGCATCCTAGATCCGGACATGTGGGCCCGGTGCAGCACCTTGAACTGGATGAGAGTAAGCCTCACACATGAAGAGGAGGAGTTCACCCTCTCCAGGGCGTCCGCCCATGTCCCTTCCTCAATCTGCTCCCCCAGCTCCATCTCCCACTTAGCCTTCAGCTCCTCTACCGACGCCTCCCCCACCTCCTGCATTACCTGGTAGATGTCAGACACCTTCCCATCCCCGACCCACACCCCTGAAAGCACCCTATCCCTTACCCCCCCGCGGGGGCAGCAAAGGGAACCCCTCCACCTGTCGCCTAGCAAACGCCTTGACCTGAAGGTACCTGAACATATTCCCCGGGGGAGCTCAAACTTCTCCTCCAGCTCACAAGGCTCGCGAACCTCCCGTCAGTAAACAGGTCTCCCAACTTCCTAATGCCTGCCCTGTGCCACCCCAGGAACCCGCCATCCATGTTCCCTGGGACAAACCTGTGGTTCCCCCGCAGCGGGGTCTCCACCGAGCCCCCCACTTCCCCCGTGTCGCCGCCACTGCCCCCAAATTTTGAGGGTAGCCGCCACCACCGGGCTCGTAGTGTACCTCGTTGGAGGGAGCGGCAGCGGCGCCGTTACCAGTGCCTTCAGGCTCGTGCCTCCACAGGACGCCATCTCCATCCGTTTTCATGCTGCCCCATCCCCATCCATTACCCACTTACGTACCATCGAGACGTTAGCCGCCCAATAGTACCCAGAGAGGTTGGGCAGCACCAGCCCCCCTCTATCCCTGCCCCGCTCCAAAAATACCCTCCTTACCCTCGGAGTCCCGCGTGCCCAAACAAATCCCGAATGCTGCTGTTCACCCTCCTAAAAAAGGCCCTCGGAACGAAAATGGGGAGGCACTGAAACAAAAATAAAAACCTCGGGAGCACCGTCAGTTTAACGGACTGTACTCTACCCGCCAACGACAACATGTCCCACCTTTTAAATTCCTGCTCCACCAACCTAGTAAAATTGAGCTTGTGCAGAGTCCCTCAGCTCCTAGCCACCTGAACCCCCAGGTACCTAAAACTCCTCACTGCCCTCTCTAGCGGGAGCCTACCTATCCCCTCCACCTGATCTCCCGGGTGTATGACAAACAGCTCACTCTTGCCCAGGTTATGTAGAATCACATCTAATGTGAGACATTATATTCTGAATTTTGTAAGCATGAGCTTGGTGAGTACAGTCAGTACGAGCGCAAACTGCCAAATAGATGTGCCGTTTGATCCGATCTGCCAGCTATTGGAATGTACGGGCTATGTTTCTGGCATCACAATGGCACTGAAATTTATATACCATATTACTCATTTGTGTGGTAGGCAGAAGTTCTTTTTGGATTGATGACAACACCCTGTTATGAAAAATAGTAGCAGGGCGAAATGGCTAGTTTCACCTGTAGCTCAAAAATTTGAGATAACTTAGCCTTCAAATAATTTGAGATAGACAGGGCACTTCAGGTTCACTTAGGCCTATTCGTGAGCGTGTCAGATACTCAGCAAATAATAATTTGATTGGGGTAGCTTTTATCCCACAAGATAGCTTTCCTGCACTCTATTTTGGCCTCAAGCTTGCACAGTGATCAAATGGCTCGGGCCATATTTACAAGGCCAATCTTATAGCACATGGAGTTGTAGGAATTCCAAAGCATATTGACCAATAAAGTAGGCTTGTGGGAGACAGCAATAGAGAACCCATTAGTGGATTTCTCAACTAGCACTTCAAGGCCAGGCAACTTGTTAGAACGCTTCATTTCAACGCTGAATTTTGAGCATGCATTGGAGGTGTGTAAAGAAATTCTTACATGCAGCTACAGAGTCAAAAATAGAAAACATATCATCTACATATTGGAAATATGCAAAGCAATCAAAAATGTGTTTCATGTGGAACCAACGAAAATGTTAGCGCAAGCAGGACCAAGAGGAGTTGTCATGCCAATACCATCTATTTGGGCACACAAAGTGTCATTCAAGCTGAATTCAATTGTGTGAGCTGCTACATTCATAAGTTTAATGAGTACATATTCTGTAAATGGCAGCTCATCTAATTTCTTTTCTCTTTTTTCTAATTATTTTTATTCAAATTTTTGTCAAAAAACATAATTTTTGCATAACCGTACGCAACAATTAACAGAATAAAGAGAGAAAAAAAAGTATGTACAAAGAAAGGAACAATACAACGTAACGACCCCCCCCCCCCCCCCCCCCCCAGGATGCTGCTGATCTTTACTGCTCTCCTAGAAAGTCGAGGAACGGCTGCCACCTCAGAGAGAACTCCGCCATGTCAGTAACCCAGGTCTCTACACTGGGGGGGGGGGGGGGGGGGGGGCCTTCGAGTCCCTCCGCATTAAAAGGATCCGTCCGTGGGCTACCAGGGAGGCAAAGGCCAATACATCGGCCTCTTTCGCTTCCTGAACTCCCGGATCATCTGACACACCAAAGATCGCTATCTCTGGACTCGGCACCACCCGCGTGCCTAAGATCTTGGACATTGCCTTAGCAAATCCCTGCCAGAATCCCTTAAGAGCCAGGTATGCCCAGAACATATGGACATGATCTGCAGGGCTTCCCGCACACCTCACATATTTATCCTCAATCCCAAAGAGCTTGCTCATCCTGATTGCCGTCATGTGTGCCCGGTGGACCACCTTAAACTGGATTAATAATTTGTTTTTTCTTTGTTCTTTCATAGGATGTGGGCATTGCTGGCACAGTCAATAATTGCCCTTGAATTGATTGACTTGCTAGACCATTTCAGAGGTCAGTTATGGGTCAACAACATTCCTGGGTATCTAGAGCCACATGTAGATCAGACCAGGCAAGAATAGCAGATTTCCTTCCCTCAAGGATAGTATCGAACCAGATGGGTTTTGACAACAATTAACAGTGGTTTCATGGCACCATTACTGAGACTAGATTTCAATTCCAGATTTATTAACTGAATTTAATCCACCAGCTGTCATGGTGGGATTTGAACCCATGTGCCCCAAAGCCTGGGCCCTCTGGATTACTACTCCAGTGACATTATCACTTGCCATGGTCTCCCCCTTTCCACGATATACTGACACAGTGCAAATGTCTATAGCTTCCTTGAATGGCGTTTGAAAAGGTTTACAATGGCAAATGAGCACATAGACAAGGCATTGCTATCAATATGCAGGTTGCTTTTAGTCTGTGGAAATCCTATACTTTTGAAAGCTCACAGATTTGACTGTAATAACTCACACAACCATGTAGCCAATCTAGATTTTGTAGAATCAGTCATAGATAAGGACACAGTCTATGTGAGTGTCTTAGGCAACCCATGCATACGTGGACACGGCGAATCATGAGGATGAATTTTATCACATATTCCACAAGTTAATTCTTTACTCTTGCACAAGTCTAACAAATGTTTTTGCAACATACTTCCAAGCAGGGCTCTGCAGTCAGTCTTGGTGGCAAAACTAATGGATATGAATTTGGACCCATCATAATGAAGGGTGTGCATTTAACAATTTTGTCAATTGCCCATAAGCAATTGCAAGTAAGATAACCATTAATTAATTGTACTCAATTTGAAAGGTTTAATGGTATTGAGCCTGTAACCTCGAATAAACTGGTTTTACACAGGGTTAACTCAAGTCCCTTTGAACTATGGGAGGAGCAGTCCTTCCATCTTATTGAGCAACAAAATAGATTTCTGGTGAAAACTAACCTCTAGCTTTTTTTCCAGTGATTCTATTCGGTCTTTCTTGCTAGCCAGGTTGGCTCGAGTGTACCTGTTCTGTCCAGGCAGATACAGAACCTGACTGTAACATTCTTCCCACACCTGGTTATATGCATCGATAGGAAGGTCTCCATGCCCCATACCATGTTTGACAACCTCCATCTCCAGCGTCAACAAATCACCTGCCTGAAATAAAAGAGTATACAGTAAATATGTTGTCATCTCTTACAATTAAAGGCATTTATTAGACATTATATTTTTGTAAAAAAGAAATCTTACCAGCTATTTTAGAAACTAAATCATTGCATGGTCGATTTTACTTCAAATAGCTCCAAACCGGAGGGTCCTGAATTGTGTTTTTTCTAATGTGCCTTGCCATTATATTCATCAAAATATTAAATGAGTTATTTTCAAAAGCCAACAATGTAGAAATACACTTGCTGTTATCTTCTCCACTGCTTTCAATGAAATGAAATGAAAAATGAAAATCGCTTATTGTCACGAGTAGGCTTCAATGAAGTTACTGTGAAAAGCCCCTAGTCGCCACATTCCGGCGCCTGTCCGGGGAGGCTGGTACATGAATCGAACCGTGCTGCTGGCCTGCTTGGTCTGCTTTAAAAGCCAGCGATTTAGCAGAGTGAACTAAACCAACCCTTTCAGAGGTGAAAATGGCAAGTGGATTTGAAAAGAACCGTAAATATTTAGTCACAAAAGCAGACATATTATGGGAGTATCTTGTTGAATCCACAGATGTATGGATCCACAGATTAATTTCATTACTTTTTCCAAACTCTCACACACGACTACAAATACATTACTGACATCTTGTGGCACAATTGGTGTATTGAAACAGTATCATGCAACATTTAAAGTGATCTGATGCTGCACTTTCCCTACCAAATGGATTTGAAATCAGTATCATAAACAATACAAAAAGCACTTTTTAAAAAGCTATTTTATTCAGGCATTTTCATAAAAAAACAAATCAAAGTAGAAGTGAAATGATACATTAAAAATAATCAACACACATTCCCCCACCATTCTCCAATCATGCCCCTCCTCCCATCCTGCCTTCCCTATTTTAAGCCCCATATACCCCCCCTTCCCCTTTGCTGACTCCTCAATCTTCCTTAAAGAAGTCAATGACTGGCTTCCAACTCCAAGTGAACCCATCAACCGACCCCCTCAGGACAAACTTAACCTTCTTCAGCCTCAGGAATTCTGGCAGGTCACTCATCCACACAGCTGCTTTCAGCAGCTCTGAGCCCCTCCATCCAAGAAAGATCTGTCTCTGGGCTATCAGGGCGGCAAAGACGAAAACATCGGCCTCTCTCGCCCCATGGACTCCTGGATCTTCTGACACCCCAAATATTGCTACCTCTAGACTAGGGGCCACCTTTACCCCAACACCTTGAACATTACATCCGCAAACCCCTGCCAATCAAACTCTCCTGGGCTGGTCAAAGGCCCCCTCTCCCATCAACTGCTCCAACATTTTGACTACATAGTTGCCAGTCTCCACACCTTTGATTCCTTAAGACATCCCCAGTCTTCAAATTTTGCCTTCTGGAACAGTTCTTCAGATCCTCCACCTTCTCCTTCAGCCTCTTCTGGGTCTCCAGCATCATCCCCACCTTGGCCAACAACGAGGCCAACTGCTCCTCATGCTCCACCACTTTCTGGATTGCCCAGCCCTGGGACTCCAGCCTTTGCTCCATTCTCTCAATATCTGCTTTAACCGACTCCACCATCTTAGGCCAGCTCCTCCAGGGCCTCTTTCCTCTGTTGGCTGAACTTAGCATTTAGAAATTCCACCAACTGCTCCGGTGACCACTTGGCAGGCAGAACAGGCCCTTTTTTCCCTCTGCCTTCTTAGCCTGTGGCGCACCATGAAGACTCTCCTGCTCCAAAAGCTCCTTTCTTTTCGACCCACTCCTAGTGCGTGGATTCATCCACCAGCCACATCAGACAAAATGCTTTTTGTTTTTACTCAGCACTGGATACTCCTCAGACACTACTCTAGAATGCCGACAGCCTCATGGACATGTGGCGTGTTTTTAATGTGCAGTCACAGGTCAGGTGCAGAAATTCAGACTCCTCATTTGGAGTAAGTCAATAATTGACTCTGGGCAGCAAGTGGCACAGTGGTTAGCACTGGGATTATGGCGCTGAGGAGCCGAGTTTGAATCCCTGGGTCAACATCTGTGTGGAGGTTGCACATTCTCCCCATGTCTGTGTGGGTTTCACCCCCACAACCCAAAGATGTGCAGGTTAGGTGGATTGAGCACACTAAATTACTCCTTAATTGAAAAAATAATTGGGTATTCTGCCGGAATATTGTCAGGGCCCACTGACTCTGCAGTATCCAGTGCCTTCAGCGGTTCTTAATATCACATGGAGTGAATCAAATTGGCTGAAGACGACACCTGTGGTGTTGGGGACCTCCAGAGGAGGCCAAGATGGATCATCCACTCAGCACTTCTGGCTGAAGATTGTTGCAAATGCTTCAGCCTTATCTTTTGTACTAATGTGCTGGGCTCCTCCATCATTGAGGATGTTTTTTTTGGGCAGCCTCCTTTAATTGCCCAGCGCCATTCACGGCTGGATGTGGGGTTACACAGTGGCAGTGGTTAGCTCTGCGGTCTCACAGCTCCCAAGGACCTGGGTTCAATTCCGACCTTGGGCGATGTTGGAGTTTGCACATTCTCCCAGTGTCTGCTCGAGTTTCCTCTGGTTTCCTCACACAGTCCAAAGTTGTGTAGGTTAGATGGTTTGGCCATGCTAAATTGCCCCTTAGGATGGGATTGCAGGAATAGGGAAGGGGATTGGCCCTCGGTAGGGTGATTTTTCAAAGGATCTGGCAGACTCGATGGCCTCCTTCTGCATTGCAGGGATTCTATGGTGGCAGAGCTAGATCTGATCCTTTGGTTGTGGAATAACGTAGCTCTGTCTTTTACTTGCTGCTTAAACATGTAGTCCTGTGTTGTAGCTTCACCAGGTTGATACCCACCTTTATGTATATGTCTTGTTTCTCTCGGCATGCTTTACTGCAGTCTTTGAACCAGGGTTGATCCCCGGCATGGTGGTAATGCTAGATTGGGGGAAATGCCAGGCCATGAGCTTACGGATTGTAGTCAAGTACAATTCTGTTGCTGGCCCACAGCACTTCATGAATGCCCAGTCTTAAGTTACTAGATCTGTTCCAAGTCTAATCAATTTAGCAGTGCTGGTGCCACACAACGCAATGTGAAAATGGGACTTGGTTTCCACAAGGGCTGTGCAGTGGTCACTCCTACTCATACCGTCATAGACAGATGCATCTGTGGCAGACAGGTGAGGATGAGGTAAAGTATGATTACCCCTCTTGTTGGTTCCCTCACCTGATGCAGTCCCAGTGTAGCAGCTATATCCTTTAGAACCCAGTCTGCTCGTTATTTGGTGGTACTACCAGTCACTCTTGGTGATGGGTGTTGATATACCCCACACATAGTACATTCTGCGCCTTTTCGACCCTCAGTGCTTCCTCGAGGTGGTGTTTAACATGGATGAGTACTGATTTATCAGCTATTGAGGGATGATATGTCGTAATTAGCAGGAGGTTTCCTTGCCCACGTTTGACCTTGCGCCACGAGACTTCAGAGAACTCATGGGATTTCCAAGGCAACTCCCTCCTGACTGTATTCCACTGTGCCGCCAGCTCTACTAGATTTATCTTGCCGGTGAGACATGACATACCCAGGAATGCTGATCGTGGACATTACCTGGAAGGTATGATTTTGTGAGTATGACTACATCAGGTGTTGCTTGACAAGCCCATGAGACAGCGTTCCCAATTTTGGCATAAACCCCCAGATTTTGGTACGGAGGATTTTGCAGAGTTGACAGTACTGGGTTTTCCACTGTTGGTTCTGGTGCTTAGGTCGATGCCAAGTGGTCTGTCCGGTTTCTTTTCAGTGGTTGAATACAACTGAGTGGCTTGCTAGGCCATTTCAAAGTCAACCACATTGTTCTGGGTCTGGAGTTACAGACCAGGTAAGGACAGTAGGTTTCCTTCCCTAAAGGACACCAGTGAACCAGTTTGGTTTTTATGAGAATTGACAATGGTCATCATTAGACTTATAATTCCAGATTTTTTATTGAGTTTAAATTCCACCATCTGCCGTGATGGGATCCCTAGCGACAATGCCACTACGCCACCGCCTCAACCCAAATTACATTTACATAGCAACCTTTCACATCCTCAGGACATCGCAAATCGCGTTTCAGCGAACTATGCTCCATTTGCATTAAAAGAAAATACTAGTGCTGGAAACTAGGTCCAGCAGAAAGTCAAGACAGAAACCGAGACAATGCCTAGGGTCCAATACTATACAATTGAACATGCAGGCAGGTAAATTTTTAGGAAATAAGTAAAATTAGTCAGCCATTTGCTGTAATTTTGTGTATAGATGCATGAATTATCCCTCAAAAATCTCTTATGATCCCCATACTACCCGAGAAGAAACAAGCTGTGCTGCCCTTCCACAAAGAATTGATCTCGGTTGCATTTCTATAATCAGGAAACACCAACAATTTTATTGAAGTGTTAGTAATTCGGGCAACTGGACAGATAAGAGGTAACTTTTCATCATAGCTTTTCATTCATAGTTTAGCGATAACCTTTGTGTTTCCAGAACTTATAATATAAAAGCCTTATTCAATATCACATTGTTCAATCTAGCACTTCTCAATTATGGAACACAATTGCAAATGAAGACAAAATTCGATATCTAATTAATACCAGCACTTGTCATTTGAAATCTTGGGAGTCTATTTTCAACTGTTATGTTTTTTCTTTCATATTGTTTGATTCATTTTATACAATTTTAAAGAGTAAATTATGCATCTATGTACTAATTTCAAAATTCTAAATTGTTGCATATACAGGTACGGGCAGGCAATGGAATAGTGGTCTTGTCATTGGACTAATACCCAGAAACCAGGGTAATGCTCAAGGGACCCAGGTTGAATCCCAGCAAGCCAGATGTTAAAATCTGAATTCAATACAAAATCTGGAATTAAAAGTCTAATGACGACCATGTCGGTTGTTGTAAAAAACCCATCTGGTTCACTAATGTCCTTTAGGGAAGGAAATCTGCCATCCTTACCTGGTCTGGCCTACATGTGACTCCAGACCCACAGGAATGTAGTTGACTTTTAAAATGCCCCCAGGGTTGGACAATAAATGCTAGCCCAGCCAGTGATATCCATATCCCATGAACGAATAAAGACAAAGAAAAGTAATAATAAGGAAACAGTATTTTTAAGATACAAGACATTTTTGGAGCTTCATTCCAATATCAGATTAGAGAGCAAATACAGGGAAAGGAATGCAGAAGAGAATTTAAGAACATATACCATTTGTAAGGGATGTTGCAACATTCCCTTATTCATGGAACAAAGACTACCTATCATTCAGAAGGTTCATGCTCCATTATGGTGTTTGAGGTGGATAATATTAGAACATAGAACAGTACAGCACAGAACAGGCCCTTCGGCCCTCAATGTTGTGCCGAGCCATGATCACCCTACTCAAACCCACGTATCCACCCTATACCCGTAACCCAACAACCCCCCCCATTAACCTTACTTTTTTTAGGACACTACGGGCAATTTAGCATGGCCAATCCACCTAACCGCACATCTTTGGACTGTGGGAGGAAACCGGAGCACCCGGAGGAAACCCACGCACACAGGGGGAGGACGTGCAGACTCCACACAGACAGTGACCCAGCCGGGAATCGAACCTGGGACCCTGGAGCTGTGAAGCATTTATGCTAACCACCATGCTACCCTGCTGCCCCAGAGACCATAAGATATTGGAGCAGAATTGGGGCATTCAGCCCATCAACTCTGCTCCGCCATACGATCATGGCTGATATTTGCTTTCATTAACCGTTCTTTTTGCTACAAGATATTCAGTATTTCGCTGCATCTCCTTTTGAAGTAATGACTTGAGCGGGAAAGCATATTTTTACTTATATAAAAAAAATGACAGTACTTAAAACAGATTTTCAAGTGATCAGCTTATCAGCACACATTTTGTGTTAATGAGAGTTAAACCTCTTTGCATTCTACTACCATTACAAGTTGCTTATATTCTGATGGCCAAGAGTCACAGAGGAAATAGCAACTCAACTCTGCAGCTTCTTGCGAAATAGGCAACATCAAACTGAAAGAGACACTTGTTTCATCAAATCGAATTCTTCCACACACCATGTGAAATTTACCCAACAATGGATTCTGCCCTACCCATTTAATCACCCGAGGGAATGTTCTGCATAATTACTTCCTAATCCTCAAGGGTGATCAAGCAAGGATAGAGTTTAATTATCCTTTTTCATATCTCTCCTGTTCAATCCTGACCTGGTGCACTTCACTAACACCTACAAAACCTCCAATACTGCCTTCCCTTCATCTTTAAACCCTATAACCTGCAGTCTCACCACCAACCAATCATCTAATTCCATTCTAAATAGGTTTGCTGACTGGCCCCAGAAGTATTTTCTAGCAAATCCACTATTCAGTATAAAAAGTTTCTTCTAAAGTTAAGTGCACCTGAGCAGTATTAATTTTAAGCCCGTCTCCATTATTCTGTCCACAATAAAGAAGTTGTCTATTTATATCCAAGTCCTGAATCACATATTTAATCATTTTTTCCCACGGTGGAAAATAATGCAAGCTCTCCATCAGAAGCTCTCAGAACAAAGCACACCCACACCCTGGGATTATTTCTCTTTCCTAGAGGCAAATTTTTAAAAATGTAATTTTTTGGTTCCATATCTCTTCAGATTTTATTTATTCAATTAAATATTCCATCATCCGAGACCATTACATGTTCTATTTAAAACATTAGATATCAACAAACCTTTTTCATGTCTTCTTTACTGATTTTTTCATACCGATTGTGATCCAGGAAAGAAATATGTTCAGCATTACTGGAGCCTGATCCTGCTCCTTTCCCTCTTTTACCAAACTGGTCCACATATGGATGATGAAGTGTATCATAGTGTAGCATAATAATCATTTCTTTCTTCACCATCTCTTCAGCTTTCTGCATCTCAGTCAGAGGTGGTTCAACATTCAGAGGTCGCAAGATGGTTTCATTTACCTAAAATTAAACAGAAAATGCAGCTTACACACAATTTTATAGTTTGAAAGAACATTTCCATGGTTATCTGCATACCTAATCTTAAAAATTCTGAAAATGTTATTTATGGACCTTACATTATGCTGCTATCGTCACCTTTCACGGTGCAATTCTTCCATTGATAGAAATCCCTCTTTTCCACTTTCTGTTGGATATGATTTACTGGTTTTCAATTCCATGTTTATTCTCTCTGTATATTTAGTAGTAAATTGCAAGTTTTATGCTCACCTCTGTAGGTCTTGGAAGATTTCGCTGTACTGATTGGTGTCTCTTTTTTAACTCCCTCTCACGTTCAGCATCCTTCATCGCCTGAAAAGGAAATAATGAAAAAGCTGAATCTTGCAAACATACGTTTGGCTCTAAAAGCCAAATGCATGCTGAAAAAAAATGCACTGTTCCACTGAGTCATCATTAATAAAGAACAGATCCGTTTCTAAAATTCACATAATTCAGTAAATTCAAGTATGATGCATTATACGTTCACAGGGAAGAATTCTGAAAAGTCTATTGTGGTAGAGCTGTTGAAGAAGCTTACTTGTCTACGTGATTCTACATCAGCAGCATCTTCTATGAAATTATCTTCTGTTTCCTGTTCCTCAAGCTCTCGCTCTGCATTCTCTGGGAGCACAATTTCAAAGTCATTCTTTGGTGTCGGAAGGTTCAACAGTCCCATTCGCAGTTGCTCTCGGTGCTCCCTTTCCTAAAAGTAAAATTAAGTACGAGTATTGGGGTAAGGTTAGAAAAATCAGTGACAACACGAACAGATGCAGGCTTGATAAAATATTGATGCTGAAGTTCAATACTGTAACTTTAATATCATGAAGACTTGCAAAAACAATTATTTACATCATGGCTTTGATGGAAATCTGACTACGGGCGATAATACCTTTCCACTAAATGAAGCCTCCTTATCTACCTATACCTTCCGACGCTGTCCAGTGACACAGTGGCTCTTATTACCAATTCACATTTGGTCCGTCTCTTACTTCTGTGGCTTTTATTTGTCCTTTGAGCTTCTCAGCTTTGTTCCACTCTTCCAGCCTCACTTATAAACTTTGTTCTCTCCCCAAGTACGTTTGGGGAGTGTACAAGCGGATAGCAATGTGGCTTCACAGGGCCAGGGTCCCAGGTTCAACTCCCCACTGGGTCACTGTCTGTGCGGAGTCTGCACGTTCTCCCCGTGTCTGCGTGGGTTTCCTCCGGGTGCTCCGGTTTCCTCCCACAGTCCAAAGACATGCAGGTTAGGTGGATTGGCCTTGATAAATTTCCCTTAGTGACCGAAAAGATTAGGAGGGGTTATTGCGTTACGGGGATAGGGTGGAAGTGAGGGCTTAAGTGGGTCGGTGCAGACTCAATGGGCCGAATGGCCTCCTTCTACACTATGTTCTATGTACACCGAAGAGTTTCTCACCAAGCTATCTTCACTGCTTTCCTACCTCCGCTTCTACTCCAAGCAACTTCTCATTCTTGGTGAGGGGCTGGTTTAGCTCATTGGACTAAATCGCTGGCTTTTAAAGCAGACCAAGCAGGCCAGCAGCACGGTTCGATTCCCGTACCAGCCTCCCCGGACAGGCGCCGGAATGTGGCGACTAGGGGCTTTTCACAGTAACTTCATTGAAGCATACTCGTGACAATAAGCGATTTTCATTTCATTTCAACCTCCATCTCAATTCATCACACTCCCTCTGCTGAGATCATTGCCCTCCTATCCTCAATCTCTTTCCATTTAAAATCCCTAATCCATATTCCTTGAATTTGCCATCTTGCGTAAACTGAGTATTCAGTGTGCCAATCACGGGTAAAACAATCTATGACCACAGCCTATGCCTTTGATGTCTTAGACCCCATTAAAACCATAACTGTCACACCCTGGTCATTCTTCCAGTGCAGCCATTACCATCACTCTCCAAGTCCAAGGGACGCACACATGAAAGCGTGTGGCAGACAATTAGTTTTGCTATTCACACCATGTATGGCTGATCTAAATAAAGCTCAATCAGATCCTGCTTTCTTTTGGCAGGTCTGCTCTATTCTAGAAATGCAGAGATAGCCTTGGCTTCTTTTTTCTTTGGCAAATTGTCTTCTTAAATTCCTCTCCTGCCTCTTCCATCATCATCAGTAAGAAGTTATTTCTTTGCCACTAAAATTGAAGCCACTCAATCAGCTGCTACTCTCCTTTCCACAACCTAATCAGGCCAAACCTCCTTTAATGCAATCACTGAGACATCTATCGTGATTTTCAGTGTTCCAACATTCTGCAGATATCAACGGTTGCAATAGAAAAATATTTGCCACTTGAAATTTATTGCAATTTTAGCTATTACACAGAATATACAGCAAAGGAGGTGGTTATGCAGCTCGTTGATGACCGATAATACCGTTTCTACACATTGGTTGCATTATATCCACCAGTGACAACAATGAACCACACTGGGTTATTAGTTCAAAAGAACTTGCCAAATCAACATGCTAAATAATGATTAAAACAATTCAGTACCAAATGATATCCCCTAAAAAGATTTATATGACTGCTCATGTACCCTTATATAATATTGTAACTTTAAGCCAATAGGTTAAATGCAACGTACATAAACGTACAACGTTCAAGTCACGCTTTCTCTTTTGTTCTGGATAAGTTAGTCACCTCGGGACTAAAACAATTTAGCAATGCTGGTGGCAGAAGTTTCACTGATTGGAATTAATTATCCTTTTTAACTTCTCTTCTGCTTTAATGCAGGGCAAAATATTACCATTTAGTCTGTAATTACAGCTTTTAAAGTAAAGGTATTTGTGCTCAAATTAAAATAAATTCAAACTATAGCTCATATTCAATTAAAAACAAATTGGAAGGACTAAATTAGAATTTTGCTATCGATATTGCATAATGCATGAGGACATCAAGGGATTTTAGTGTTAAGGCAAATACTTAAATCAGATTACTCGTTGTGTACATTTAACATTGTGTAGATTGCGCACTAATATAAATATATACTTCTTTACTGACTAAAGATTAATTCCAGAAATAACTCTGGTGTCTTACCAATTGTTTAGTGTATGAAGGATCATTATAATCCACCATTTCCTCTCCTGGATTGATATTCAATTTGTCTCGTAAAGGAGTCCTTCCTGGGGTCACTGCAACACCAGGTTTAGGTGTCAGTCCACTTCGTGGAGTTAAACCATCACTGTCTTGTGTTGGAGTCCTAAACATTGTAAAATAAAATATTTTTTTCTTATTAAATGTAAGAACTTCTTGCCTCCAAATAGTCGTATAAATGCTGAAAAGGTGATGAACGAAATGCAGGTGCAACTTAAAAACGCAGTTAGGCTGTTGTAGGCTAGAATCTCCTTTCCATTTTAAATGCTTTTTTTCTTTCTTACTGGATGTTCTCTGTCCCCACCATCCTGGCAAGAAAGGATACATTTGGCTCAGTTGGCTTGACTGGAAACAATGTCATCCAGACCTCACTGATGATCTAACTTCTACTTAACTTCTGTACTGAGTTTTCAACATAAATAACAGTGAGAGGGTGGATCGTAGTTTCTTTTTTCAAGAGTGAACTTGAGATGCTCTATAGTCTAGGTGTTATACATCATCTAAAAGCTACGAATGTCACTAAGCAATATGTAAAAATAGTTTAATAAAGAGAGGAAATATTACAAAAGTTAAATTAAGCAATAACTCATATCAATCATTTCAATTGTTCCTTGTAAAAAATATAGTTTTACTCAAAACTATCTACTTTTCAAACCAAAACTGATTGAAGTAGTATCAAATTTCTGCAGTAAAGAGCAATGTTTACCTGAAAGGTGTAGCAAGCACAGTATTTGGTGTCTGAACCACCTGTCTCTGTGGGGTTACTCCAGAGAAATCACTTTCATGGAGAGGGGTGTTCAATCCACCTTTCAGAGGCGTATCAACATTTGTCAATGCCATCAAATTTTGAGCTTCCTACACGATGAAGAACAAAACAGAAAAGGCCAATTGACAGATCTTTACTTTTTTGCTTATTGCCTTACACCCGGTATCACCCATTACCGACAAGCCTATTTCTAGCATTCTGTCAATCCTACTCTGAACCAGAGCAGATCCTTGTCGAATTGCCTCAAATTCATACCATTCGAAGAGCTTGATAACTCCCTTCAATGGTTCACCAAAGAACGAGAGCAAAGCTGAGATCTTACCTGTTCTTCGCTACCTTATAGTATTCAATAAGCCTAAACAGCAATCAAAATGCATAATTCCATGTTTTACTTTGCCTGGTTTAGCTCAGAGAGCAGCTGGCAAAGGTCAAACCCAAGACAATTCCCAAAATGGGCCGAGTTAGCTGATTTCAACCAGTATAGCGTTAGAGATGCCACTACTGACCTCACTGCTGCTGGTTTAAAGGAAGCAAATCTAAGCTACCTTTGCCAATGATTCTATCGGATGGTTTCTGATGGAAGTGCTTATGTGTGAACATTAGATATAGAATGAACCTGACTCAGCTTGTGTAGCCCAGTAGTCAACAGTCAAGGTTCACGTGAACAATGGGTATTTAAGCAAAACACCAAGTATTGGCAGATGTGGAACTGTTTAGCAAGGAGTAAACAGCAAAATAAAGCAGAATTACATTTGGTGGAAACAAGTCTTAAATGTAATTGAAGGTTTTCTAGTCTCCAGCACTAAACAACTTAAAAGCACCACAACAATTACTTGCTTGTATTAAAAAAATACATGATCCAAACTTTAGGCTATAACTGTCGAGCTTCAGAGAAGAAAACAAAATTAACATTCACAAAGCTGTCAAATTGTAACAGTTGATATGAGGGAATAAAGAACTCCACACGTTACCAAGATAACATGTCTTGCCCACAAAGAATAGACAAATTTACAGATAGCATTTTCTACCCCTAAGAATTCAAGAACATCACAATGATCTCTGTAGAGTGGGAGAAATATTTGCAAGAGAGCGCCACATAATGACAATGTATGATTGGTTCAGATGCAAAATGTGCACTAGAGAAGCTTAAAATGGCTCGTTTACCTGGAGAATCCGATCTTGGGCTGCGGGAGTGCGTGCGGTTCTCAAACTCAAACCAGTGTTGGCAATGCTATATTCAGAAATGAGAGCATTGGATGCAGAGTTTGGCATTCCAGATTCTTCGACTGTCTGGCAGGCTATCTCACTAGCCTGACCAATTTTGACTACTTCTTCCAGTTCAGCATCAGAGATCTTAAGGAAACACAAATATTTTTTAAATCTGATAACAAAGCTTCAATTCCTTTACTGTGATGAGACTGACAGATTCTACTTAAATTTACATCTGAAACCTGTTGGACGATATTTACCCAAGCACAGACCACAACAAAGAGTGACAAAGTAACAAATGTATTATGATGCCTGATATTTCATAACGAATGGTTCGCTGCTTGTGGCTTACATCAAAGGGTACAAGACGGATAATTACACTAAAAGAGAGGCAGTGCCATCGCAGATTGAGGGAATACACTGTAAATGGTAATGAAACAATGACACCACAAAGCAGAGGGAGAGGCAGTATGTAGCTATTACACATAAAACTGCAAGGACCACTTCAAATGGGTAAATCTGTTGAGTGATTGCAGTGTACCTGCTATGAGATTCAATAAACATGGCTTTCCTGTATTGAGTGGATGATGAGGAAACAGCCGCTGCTGATGGTTGAACTCTCAACATAATAATAATAATAATAATAATAATATTATTTATTAGTGTCACAAGTATGCTCACATTAACACTGCAATGAAATTACTGTGAAAATCCCCTAGTCACCACACTCCGGCGCCTGTTTGGGTACACAGAGGGAGAATTCAGAATGTCTAATTCACCTAACAAGCACGTCTTTCGGGACTTGTGGGAGGAAACCGGAGCACCCGGAGGAAACCCACGTAGCCACGGGGCGAAAGTGCAAGCTTCTCAGACAGTCGGAAATCAAACACGAGTCCCTGGTGCTGTGGAGCAACAGTGCTAACCACTGTGCTACCGTGCCACCCATTGTGTTACCGTGCCAACCAATGTGCAACCGTGCCAACCACTATGCTACCTTACCAGGAATAAAGAAGGGGATGGGACTTATAATGTGTTGAGTAATAATTATTGCTGATTCTGATTATGGAACTATGGAAATCAATAAATTGAGAGTCATAAGGAGATCTTAGGGCTAATCTATTTCTTGGGCTTCACAGACCAAAACATTTTGTCAGAATGAGCTTGATTTTTAAAATACATATATATATATATATTTATTAAGAACGTACTCTCACTTGTTCAGAAAATGGAGTTCCTTAAGAAAAATAGAGGAAGGAACAGTAGTCACACTTAGGGTGCAGATAAAAGTTATTTCTACATATCCTTAAAGGCATGTCATACTAACATTACCAACTTACATCTGCAAGTGTACAATTCAGTCAGATGGATAAATTTTGAAGGGAAATTTGTTAAATTATGCAACATAAGGGAAAATGGAATTTAAACTTTGATATGATATGCAAAAAGAGCATCAAAAGTTCTAGTTAGGGCAACTGACACTCTGATCACTAATGATGAAGACTAAAAAAGGCAAACCAGGGTCTAAAAATAGTTTCACCTTTTGACAACCAAAGCCATCCAGGGCCTAGAAGGGTCAACATTTTACTTGCCACAAACCATGTGAAGCGTAGCAACAGATACAATTAACAAGGAAATAACAGCCGCTAACCTTACTTAAAAGCAGTTACCAAGTTGGGTACATACATGTGCACAACAATGTTCCTGATTTTATTTTGTGTGGATATTATAAGGAATAAAACACATTTTTGTTCCAGATGAAACTAAAGTTAAATTTAAAATAGTTTGAACATTTTTACAATTAGACAAATTGTTGCCATCGCAAAGTTTTTTTTTGAAAATAAGATGTTATTAAAAGTTTGCAGATCTTTTGTGCACATAATCGTGGATAATATCAAATTCACATATCTTCAAACATTTAAAGTACTTAGAAAATAAGAGACATGTCCTTCGGGCTCAAAGTCATTCCATTCTTGTTTTACAATGTTCTCTAAATAATCTGTGTTTATGAACAGAAAGCAAAACCGCAGAGCAAAAGACCAAAAAAATGCACTAGTCTTCAAAATAGATGATACTTTAATGCAATTTGCAAGTTAAGAAATATCAAACTTTAAGGGTGACCTGCAAATAAACTGGATCATGATGAGCACATGGTTGTCTTGTATTGTGATAGTTTTGATGTGAGCAGCTATGATGCGCCATGCTATCATAGTGCATTACAGCTATGTGCTCATGATAATCTAGTTTATTCAAATTATTGACAGATATAAGAACATTTCACCAGTTAGGGTATTTTAGCAGGACATGTCAAAGCTGATGAATTAGAAGAATTAAAATATTCCATGTGTCAAACAGACAAGACCACCACCGTTCATTATATGAATATGGGGAAAGTCTGCATTGAACACACTGATTAAACTTCCACAAAATTTTCCATGCATATGAGAAGTCAAAACAAAGTGTCGGACTCAAGTGAATCAGTGATAAGATCGGGCAGCATGGTAGTTTTAGCACAATTGCTTCACAGCTCCTGGGTCAAAGGTTCGATTCCCGGCTTGGGTCACTGTCTGTGCAGAGTCTGTGCGTTCTCCCCGTGTGTGCGTGGGTTTCCTCCCACAGTCCAGTCCAAAGATGTGCAGGTTAGGTGGATTGGCCACTTAGTGCCCAGAATTGCTCTTAATGTTGGGTGGGGTTACTGCATTATGGAGATAGGGTGGAGGTGTGGGCTTGGGTAGGGTGCTCTTTCCAAGAGCCGGTGCAGACTCTATGGGCCGAATGGCCTCCTTCTGCACTGTAAAAATTCTATGAATAAGTGACTGGAAGAATAGTAACTTTCTATTTACTCATGTAAAGTGGAAACTGCCCGCGTAAACTTGTCATGTTATAACACTCCTGTAATTAATGACAAGTTGATATTAGGAAGTTTCTTAAATGTGGACATAGGAAGTTATATTAAAAATAGTTGACAGAAGCAAGCTTTTTTTTTTAAGTATATTACCAGTCAATCTCCCATGGCACTGGACAGAGAAAGTCAAATGTTATGTTTTTTCAAAACCGTAGTAGCATTAAATGGCAAATGTATCCTTTTAAATAAGTATAGAAATCATGATTAAATGAATGTAAGTGATTGGGATAAAGTGGCATATTAGAAAGTTTTCATAAATAGCTTTGAATAAAGGTGAAGTATATAAACTGCAGAGCAAAGTATAAATGTAATGTACACTTAGGGTTTCTGCATGTGCAAAAGTGAATTGTACAATTAAATATTTCATAGAACTATTAATATAGTTTTACATCTGTGCACTAGTCTCCCTGTTGTTTTGAAAACAAATGTGAAGTTTGAAATATGATGGCTGAGAATAATACTTCAAGGATGGAGGGTTATAAAATATTAGCAGAGGAAACGGTTGGGCTATGAACTGGTGATGCACCGAATACCAAAGAATTTGGGGCGGTAGTAAAAGTTGAATATTGGGTAAATTTAAAAGGTTTCAAAAATAAATTTAAGTGACGTCACATTTACTCAGTGCAAAGAAAATGATTGGATTAAGATCAGAACGAATGAAAAGAACATAATCAAATCAATAACAAAAATTCTTTTAAAATCATGTTTGCATATGAAATTCAGGATAAGAACGTTGGAAGATTTTACAACGTGTGGAACTTAAAATTGGAGTAAGACTTAAAAAATGAGATAAATTAGCTATTTTAAATAAAAGGCCAAATGATTTATTGAAGTATTGTGGGGCACAATGAAATGATGGACATGACTACGGAGAGTTTCTCCGTAGGTAAGTCTTTTAAAATTCTCTAACTTATTTTTAATTCATTTGATTCCACATTATACGTATCATGGTCAGAATTATGCACTATGCCTGTCAGACCACGTTGACGCAACACTGATCTACCATGTGCATCTATCCCAATCCAAGTGTATTTTAAGTAATGGTACAACTGTAGTTTTCCTCTATTCATATGTTTGGAAGACTGCAGTGCGAAGTAAATAAGACCACAGAACACAACTGCTACCTTTGCAGTGTTAAGAATAGATATCTACTCTATTTACCTGTGGTGCGGGAAGAACCAGCTTACTTCTTTTTTTGGTAAACTCAGAGACTCCACTGATCTGTAATATAGCAGACGGCAAATCTGATTCCTTCTTCTTTTTCAGACGCTGTTTATCTTTCTTCTGTTCAGATTCTTCTTTTTCGCTGAATTAAAAAAATACTACAATCAACATATTGGGCCATAACTCCCTCGGAATGGCAATCAGTGTTGGATTGCCGCTCTGTAGCCACTTACCTGCACAAAATGTTTTCAGTGCCCGTCTCGCCTGACCTTCCTGACTCAGGCTTGGTAAGATTCAGGCAACGCAGCAGGCCCCTGGGACCAGTGTCACCAAGTCCAAAATAATCGCAGTGAAGGAGGACACCCCATTTTTATAGCACTAACAGCCGTAAGGCAAGTGAGTTTAAAGGTTCCATTGAAAATAACAGGCCAGAGAGAAGATAAGTATATACATTAAGGGGCTCGGAAATGTTGGACATGAGAGGGCGGGGATAGGCATTAGGTGGGGGTGGGTGCAAGGAGATCATAAATCAGAGGGTGAGGGATGCAGACATCAACACACATATTTTGCCCATGACCATAAATCATGGTCATGCCCAATTTCTTTTGCCCATGATCATAAATCTCATCCCTCTGGTTAATGAATATCTTACCACAATTTTTTAATGCACGTTATGGCAAAGGGTAGAAGCAGTAACAGCAACTTTGAAATTTCCGTGTTTAACTCCTCATGGTCTCAAGAACTTGCTATTAACTTCAGGAGTTAACAATGGCAAACTCTGACAGTTTTATTGTGATTAAAACTGCAAAATCTAGGCCATTATGTTAGAGATTCTCACACCCTCTACAACAAAGAAACAAGAGGAAAGATGCAGAGTTTGGATATAATAGCTTTGTGCGGAACAATTTACCATATTTAATGGCTTTGATGATAGGATAGAGATCCAGATACCCAAATTTGCCAATGATACAAAGCCAGGAAGCATTGCAGGAAAAATAGATGGAAGCATAACATTACAAAAAGAGATATTAAGCAATTAAGTGAATATGCAAAACTCTGACAAATGGATTTCAGTGTTGGTAAGCATGAGTTCACTTTGGGCCTCCAAAGGATAGATCAGAGTACCAGCCTAATTGGTGAAAATCGTTAAACAGTAGAGGTCCAAAGAAACTTGGGGGTCCATGAACATAGATCATTAAAATTCTAGACAGGCACATAGAATAATCAAAAAGGCTAATGTAAAATTGACCTTGATACCTAGACGGTTAGAATACAAGGGGAAGAAGTTATATTATAACAATGCTAAATCATAACTAGATCAGATCTGGAGTACTGTGAGCAGTTAGGGGCATATCAATTTAGGAATGATATACTGTATTGGACAGAGTGCAGTGTACATTTACCAGAATGATACATGGATTCCAACAGTTCAATTATGGTTGGATACGCAAACTAGGGAACGTAGAAGGTTATGGGGTAATTTATCAAAGTTTTCAAGAAAATATGTTGAAGTGATAGAGCAGAAAAAGATAAATTAGTCTTGGAGCCCAGAACTAAGAGACATGACCTGAAGGTTAGATTTGGGTCTTTCAGCAGTAAAGCGAAGAAATAAATCTGGACATAAAGGATGGTGAAAGTTTCCAACTCTTCTCAAATAATTGGTGGTACTAGGTCAATTGTTAATTTGAAATTAGAGATTAGTCACTTTTTTAACCATAGTTATTAGGCGATATGGGGCAATATCAGTTAGGTCACAGGTCAACCATAATCTCATTAAATGGCAGAACAGGTTTGAGGGACTAAATGGCCTACCGCCTCTTTCAAAGGTTCAACTGATCATCAAGCTGTGCAATATATTCTGAGGGACATTTTAACCCCTTACGGACTGATTCTCTCCTCACTGTTTTAATTATTATTTTCAGTAATTTATGGCTTCTGTGGATGGTTCTACCGGTCAATAAATGTATTACTTTAATTTATGCATATTAATCTGATCGGTTTGTACAACTCATAGTTGACTGTGACTCAATCTGCTTAATCTGTAATAGAAATTTGATGTGTTACAAGAAAGCCAAATTGTAAAATCTTGATATATGTAAAATAAAAAGCATAGGCAGAGAAGAAAATTGTAAGTAATGAGATTAATAGAAATAGTGTAAAAACAGGTCATTACAATTTAGGATATTTGTTGCACTTACGATCTTAGCTCTCCATCCAAATGTTGCTGGCGGAGTCTTTTAAAGTCTGGTTCAAGTGTTTGGTGGTTTTCCACAGCGGTATCATAAAAACCTGGAGCAGGTTTCTTTTCAAAGGGAATCTCTGCATTATAGTCCACTCCTCTCTTCTTTTTTCTTTTCTTTTGTATTTCTATGCCAGCAGCTCGCAGTTCCCTGCGCTTCTGAAGCGCTGCAAGTCTCCTACATAAAATAAGTTAATAGGCACATGGATTATCAATTACCATCAAACTTTGGTCTCCCAGTTCTACTTGATTAGAAATTCCATTTGATACAAATTTACAGCAAACTCTGACAGTTTTATTGTGATTAAAACTGCAAAATCTAGGCCATTATGTTAGAGATTCTCACACCCTCTACAACAAAGAAACAAGAGGAAAGATGCAGAGTTTGGATATAATAGCTTTGTGCGGAACAATTTACCATATTTATTAATGGCTTTGATGATAGGATAGAGACCCAGATACCCAAATTTGCCAATGATACAAAGCCAGGAAGCATTGAAGATCTAGGAATGGAGGTTGATTGAACAATATTGAAGGCTATCTTTATATAAAGATTAGCAAACGTTTCTTTTGGTAATGTTTGTAAGCACCAAAATAATATCACTTTCAACAGGCTTTGGGATGGATCTCTGATAGTATAACTTTTGATAAAATAAGAGAATAGTGCAAATTTCTCCAGAAAAATCTGCAAATAATATCGAGCTAGACTTTATAAAGACGGAATAACCCCAGAAATGGAAACGCTATAACATACTTATATAAACAATAGTCAAGTTAAACAGCATAAAATATAGAAATTTAGTTTTATTGCAGAAAAAAACGGTTACTAAGCTTAATAGACGGTAGTAGGACAATTGGCCGAAAGACAGTTGGCCGACAGACAGTTGGCCGACAGACAGTTGGCCGACAGACAGTTGGCCGACAGACAGTTGGCCGACAGACAGTTGGCCGACAGACAGTTGGCCGACAGACAGTTGGCCGACAGACAGTTGGCCGACAGACAGTTGGCCGACAGACAGTTGGCCGACAGACAGTTGGCCGACAGACAGTTGGCCGACAGACAGTTGGCCGACAGACAGTTGGCCGACAGACAGTTGGCCGACAGACAGTTGGCCGACAGACAGTTGGCCGACAGACAGTTGGCCGACAGACAGTTGGCCGACAGACAGTTGGCCGACAGACAGTTGGCCGACAGACAGTTGGCCGACAGACAGTTGGCCGACAGACAGTTGGCCGACAGGACAGTTGGCCGACAGGACAATTCACAGACAGGACAATTCAGACAGGACAATTGGCCGACAGGGAACCCGCTTAAAATAGTTATACTAAATTACGTCCTTCTAAACATTTATCAACACTTCCTTTGGTCAACGAATCTCTGTATTGTTACCACCTAAATGCTTAAGTTTCCCCCCTGTAAGTACGGATGCTGTTTCCTACAAAAGCATCTCATTGCAGCAAACCCTCGGATGTGCCAAAGGTCCAAAAATATCGGAATCGTTGGCTCTCGTGAATATTCTGTTCAAATTCTGTCAAGCGATATGTCCAGCTGCATATGAAAGCAGAGGTTTGTCCATTATGCTCTGCTGAATTCCAAGCCACATGATGTGACGCAATGCTTGTGTCATGAATTACTCCAAAATAATTCGGCACACTTTGTTTTCTTAATGCCACTTGTAACTATATCCGTCGGGATTCAGGTGGGGCGCAGTATTTACTTGCCAAATTTGACTGAGCTATTTTCTCCATTTTACAGGTGCTTCAGTTTGATTGCAAAATGAGCGACAATGTTATGTTTAATATGTACGGCATGGGGGTGGGGGGGAATCTGGTGGGAGGGGTTGGGGGGGGTGGAGGTGGAGGTGGACGATACCTTGAAATAGTCACATAGAAGCCTTGTTCTTGGACGTTTCTGTTGAATGTTTTAATAGCATAAATTTCACCGAAACGAAAGAAATGCAGACTCTTCTGTACATGACATTGGAACTCACATATTTGTTGTTATAAGGGGTTATGATCTTATTGAATGGCGAGGCAATTGTCGGCCAATTGTCCTGTCTGTGAATTGTCCTGTCTGTGAATTGTCCTGTCTGTCAATTGTCTGTCGGCCAACTGTCTGTCGGCTAATTGTCTTTCGGCGAATTGTCCGCACACGTAATAGACGGTGTCACCCCTTAAAATGCCAAAAATTAATACAGACAGCCACAGGTAATGGCCAGAGTTATTTGCATTAAGTATAGTGCCTCATCTGCTATTTATTTAAGGCAGAAACAGATTATGCAAGCTGCAGTGAAGAACTTAAGGTCTCCTTAGCTGCTGGGAATGCATAAAAAGGAAAGAAAGGAGAAACACCATAGTCAGAATTAAAGAAAGCTCTGTCATGGAATTACTCCATTATGACTATACTGATTCTGCGTACCCAGTAACATTTTGTCATCAAAACTCTCTACTATCAGATATATGATGATTTCACAAATAATTAATTACATTTGACAACTGTCATAACCAATACAAAAAAAATCATTTTATAAAAACAAAATTATGATAGGAGATTGGTAATGGAAATCTGGCCAACTGTTACTCTTCAAACTTCAGATTGTTCTATTCTTCCTAAATGTTCCTAAACAATTATTTGTAAAATCAGCTATAAAAACAATCATGTATTGAATTACAGTTTGAAGTCGTCCACTACCAACAGTAACAAAAGCATAACTATAATGCACAACTGTGGCATCATATTATGGCATATATTAGGCTATTAATGAAGGCCACCTTCTCAACCTTGCTGCTCGCCTGAGGCGTGGTGATCCTCAGATTAAATCATTGCCAATCAACTCTCCCCCTCAAAGGGGAAAGCAGCCTGTGGTCATCTGGGGCTATGACAACTCTACTTTAGGTAAACTGAGCACATCCATGATGAAAGTTGAAAATTTAACATTATGCTCCTCACAGTTGTTTCTTTTTCAAAGAAATATGGATATTTTCTCATAAAATATGATTTGTCTTGTGCTGTTCACATTAGGTCAAAAACTAACCTGGCTTCTTCAAGCTGCTTTTCCCGTGCTTTTCTCTTAGCTTTCTTGCCTTGAGTGTTAGCCAAACGAGCTCTAGCCTCAGAGAGCATCTCAAGCTCATCTAAGAACAAAAGTAATTTTAAGGAAATGTAATTTGGGACATTCCAAAATTAGTACGAGGATGTACAAGGTGAAGAAGAAAGTATTCAATTTGAAAAATATGAAGAAAGGTACAGCCTTGCACACCTTAACAAGAACCAATAACATATATAAAAAAATAACGAGTTCAATGAATCTCTTTCCCAAATCTTAGTCCAAATATTTTATTATAAATATTGCAAATCTATTTACATTAGAGTTTGAGAATAATAAAAGCATGGTACAGTTACAATACAAATGTGAAATGTTAGAAAAATAAATATTCCCCATCCCAATGTAAATACCAATTTTAATTCTACTAATGGACCTGTCAGAATATATTTAATCATATATTCTCAATGGTGAAAAAAAAACACAAAAGCAAAAATCTAAATCGGGTATCATTAAAAGCGTGCCTGCAACAAACGTGTACTCTGAAGAAAGGTTTGAAGAAAGGTTTGATAGGTGGAACAAATAAACAGTATTGCAAACAAATCACTCAAAAACTTAATTCATAGTAAGTCTTAGATTACCTTAGTTTAGAAAATGGATGCCTAATGCTAAATTAAATTGTGAGCATTCATAACCTTTGACTACCAAGAACCTCAGACAACGGATTGTGGGTTATGTAATGTTACAAAGCCATGCTTTATAAAAATGGCTTTAGAAATTTACTGGCTGAAAACCACCGACTGGATTTTTAAAAAGACTGAAGCCACATTTCAGTGAATTGAAACAGCAGTTTCTAAAAAGGCTGAAAATTCACTCTTCACAATAAATTCAAAAGCCATTAGGTGGAGCCAATCTGTGTGCCTTTTAATTTTTTTTAAAATACCTATCTATTCACTTTTAGAGATTATGACTCCTAAATCTCAATGCTATTCCACAGTTCCTAGCTTCCTTCTATTTGGAAGATATCCCAACCTATCTTTCACTGGTCCAAAGTGGATGACCTCACATTATCCCACACTAAACCCCATTTTCCAATATTCAATCTATCTCAATGCTTTTGTTCCTTTTAAATAGTCCCTTAAGTGGAACCTTATGAACTTCCTTCTGCAAGTTCATAAAAGTAACACAGAATTCCCATCTCTACCATCTCATTACTTCCTCAGAAATTCAATGACGTTTGTTGGACTCTTTATAAATCAATGCTGCTTTTCTTTGATCAGGTTATTTGCCCAAAAGCTCAGTCACCACAATTGGTTACCAGCAAGTGGCAGGCCTCATCGTGTGGATATGTTACAGGCATTTAGTTGAGAGATTAGAAATCTAACTTCTAATATTCATACTTTTTCATTTGAACAAAATAAGGAATGTGTTTTGAATAAAGGGCTTAGAAGATTTATGGAGTTTGTGGGCAAGATATAAATCATTTAGAGAAAAAACATATAATATGACTTTAGGGCCAACTAGAATTCTACCTGCTCTTTTGAGGTGGAATGTTTTTAGGTACTGTTTGAGGGTGGCAATGAGACACAAGATAATTAAGACAGTATTTCACAACCAGGCTTCACCACAACTGATGCTAGACTAACAAACCTATAATTTATAAGTTCATCTCTCCTGCCTATCATAAAGAATGGGCATTGGGAAGTTTCCAATCTAAGAGAACATTTCTTGAATGGAGTGTTTTCTGCAAGATCGTGACTAATATATCAAGAATTTCCTTCCCACTTCTCTTAATCCCCACAGTGGAAACCGTCAAGTCCTGGAGATATGTCTATCTTTAACTTCATTTGGTTTTCCATTACCATTTATTTTCATTTTTCTTGCGCCTCTGGTACTCTTACCTCTTCCAATACCAATATATAATGGCTATCTAGTAAGTCTGCCATTTTGTGATTTTCAATTACAATATTACCTTCGTCGATGTTTAAAAAACTATTTTGTATTCTCCTCCTTTTTCACATTTTCTCCCAAATTTACACCCAACAATAAACGCCTAGTAATAAATCAGGTATTTTGTCGATGTTATAGGACTTGTCTATTAGCATGTTGAACGGGGTCATTAAATACTTGGAAGGTGCTTTGACAAACACAGCATGGCTTAGACATGGTCAATTGACATTTTCCATTCAAATTTTCATTAAACAAGAATCACTAATCACTTAACAGCAAGATAACAATAATCTAGCTGCCAAATAACTGAAAAGTTACAAATCAAGTTTGGCAGATCTTTCAGAACGCCAATGGTGACTGAAAAATCAACATGACCACCTCCTGTGTGCAGAGAACTTTTGTTGCAATTTTGAACAGCATAATGTACACATTATTTTTAACCTGCATTCCTGAATTTTATCAAGCAATGCCATATCTCCAAAGTCCTATTATAGAGACCATCATTCCCCTACATTAAAAATGAATGCTGCAAGAAACGTCCACAAGCCTGTTAAATCAAAGCCAATGTCCAGTCCCTGCTACAAATGCCCTAGCCATTGACTCCATCACTCTCTCTGGTAGCCCCGTGATGCTGAATCAGACCACTCACAGTCTTGGTGTCACATTTGACCTCGATATAAGTTTCCAACCAAACATCTGTGTCATCATAAAGAGCTTCTACTTGCACTTCTGAGAATTTTGGCCGACCCTACCACTGCCTCAGTTCATCTGCATTGAAGTACTCATTTATGCTGTTGTTACTTTTAGACTTGACTATTCCAACTCATGGCCAGCCTCACACATTCTACCCTCTATAAATTTGAGGTCATCCAAAACTCTGCTGCCTGTGTCCTTTCCGCATCAAGTCCTGTTATCCAACACCCCTGTGGTTAAGCAATGCCTCGATCTTTAAATCCCCATCATCGTTTCAAATCCCTCCACAGCCTTGCCTCTTCCTTCTGTTATCTCCTCCATCCACAGAGCCCTCAGATATCTGCTCTCCTCTAATTTTCACCTCGCGTATCTGATTTTAACTGCGCCATGATTAATAATCGTGCCTTTGCTGCCAAGGCACTAACTCTGGAATTCCCTCCATGAGCCTCTCGGCCTCGCTTAATATGCAACTTAAAACCTACCTCTTTGATCAATGTTTGCCCTAATGTGAGGTTCTGTGTAAAATTTTACTTCGTAATGCCCCAGTAAAACACATTAGGAAACTTTATTACATAAAAGATGTTATATAAACATAAGCTGTTGGTGCAATTACTGTTCTGAAATACTAACACTGCAATATAGCTGTAACCTAAGCCTGGTTGTGAAGTACTGCCTTAATTATCCTGTCTCTCAACGCCACCCTCAAACAGTGCCCACAAACATTCACCTCAAAAGAGCAGGTAGAATTCTAGCCCTAAAGCTGTATTATGTTTTTTTCTCCAAATGATTTATATCTTGCCCAGGAACTCTATAAATCTTCTAAGCCCTTTATTCGAAACACATTCCTTATTTTGTTCAAATGAAAAACTATTAATATTAGAAGTTAGATTTCTAATCTCTCAACCAAATGCCTGTAACATGTCCACACGATGAGGCCTGCCACTTGCTGGTAACCAGGCCTGTCTTCAACTCCTTTGCCGCTGTGGAATCCCACGGTCTTGTTCCATGCTCAGCGATGTTGGATAGCCACCAGACCAACTCCTGCCCCCTGCCCGCCCAATATCTCTCCTGTTGCGTAATGGCAGTCGTTCATTTTCATCACCCTGATTACATTTTCCAGTTACAAAGATCTTAAAAACAACATGGGAATCTAAAACTGCCTGGCTCTAAAATGCCTCCCTCATATGAAACTGGAACAGTGAAAAGGTAGAGGCAAAATCCCCAGCCAGGCATTGAAAGCAAAATCAAAACAATGGAGTGAAAAGCAGCATTCTGGATTGAAGAGGAAATGTCAGCCCATTACCCCATTACTCTAAATGTCCTTCACCACTGCCCCCCCCCCCACCCCCATGAAATAATGTACTAGAATAATATCTCTTATCCTCTTTCCCCAATATTTATTTCCCTGACTCGAGTCCAAATATTCCCACCGTTTAATTCACCTCAACTTGAATTACATGGGATATACGGCACAGAAACAGGCCTTTTGCCCCAGATAGTTCACACCGGAGTTTGAGCTCCAATTAAGTTTCCTCCCATCCACCATCATAATCACCTGTTCCATTCTCCCTCATATTTTTTAGTTTCCCCTTAAATGCATAATACTATTCGCTTCAACCACTTCTCATGGTAGCGTGTCTCACATTCTTACCATTCTTTGGGTGAAGAAATTTCTTGGTGACTATCTTATATTGATGGTTTCTACTTATGCTCTTCCTCACAAGAGGAAACATTCTCCCTGTATCCACTCCATCCAAACCTTTCATAATTGACTGCCGGTGGCGGCTATGAAGGAGTAGGTCGCACATTTGGACCTTTTCCCCCGATTTTTTTTAATCGGACTTGATTTGGTGAATTGATGGTAGAGGCAATTGTGGAGTGGATTCCTGCATTGGTGCATGGAGAGGCGGAATAGAAGTGCTCGCAAAGGAAGAAATTGACGAACAGAGAAGGCTTGGGCTGAAGCTTCAGCGGGAGAAAGCATGGCGGATGAATGGAGTCCTGGCTTGCCGACCCAGCGGTCAACGGAGCAGCTGATGCAGTTTATTCAGGAGGGCTTCGCCAATCAGAAGCAGGAATGCTTGGACCCGATTAAAGAATCGATTGCGCGGCTGGAACTTAGATTGAATGCCCAAGATCGGGCGATCCAGAAAGTAGAGAAGGCGCTGGCTGAGCAGGAGAAACATCAAACTGCGGTAGAGTTGGAGGTGGGGATGCTGAGAGACCAGCAGAAAAGGCTCCTAGAGAAGGTGGAGGACCTAGAGAATAGGTCCCTCCGGCAGAACTTGAGAATCGTCGGTCTCCTGGAGGGGTGCGAAGGAGGGGGCTGGGGCATACAGAGCGGGCATGTTCGAGAGGTTGCTGGGATGGGACGTTCTCCCGACCCTTGGAGGTGGACAGGGCTCACAGAGCGCGCGCGAGGAAGCTGCGAGTGCACCCCCCCCCCCCCCCCGGAGGGTATAAGAAGAAGCCCCCGAGAGAGAATCGGTCTCCTGGACTCGGCTCTCGAAGCGGAGAGACCCGTCCACCAGCTGCACCAGAAGCAAGTAAGCCCAAGGTCAACGCTCGCCATCAGACATACGACCTTAGCTGTTCTCCTGTATACCTTCGCACCCAACAGCCTCAGATTGTTCCTCTGACTGAGTGGGCACCCTAAGTTAAGTTTAGGCGTTAGCGTTAGAGATAGTTTAGTTTATGGTATTTTGTACATGAGTAGATATTACTGTGTGGGTAAATAAATAGTACTGACTTTGAACTAACTAACTGGTGAATTGGTTCTTTGATCAGTATTCGGGTTTGAACCTTGTGGCGATATCGAAAGATACATGGCGACTCTAGAGCAAACATAATTAGGATTAAGGAAAGCGACCATATTGACCACCATATTTAGAACCAAATAAACAGAGCAACAGATGGGGATTAGATTAGTTTAGAGTAGGGGGTTAGTAAAGGTGGGACCTGTAAGGGAGGAAGACGGCTTTTGCACTTTGTTTATAAATTCATGTACATTGTTTATTTTGTTGTTGTAAAACGATAAATACCTCAATAAAATGTTTATTAAAAAAACCTTTCATAATTTAAAATATTCGTAAGAAAATGACCCAGCCGGTCAGTCCTTTCCTGATATGTATACACACACACATTTCTGATATCGTTTTTGTAAATTTCTGCGCTCTCTCCAATGCCTCTAAATACTTTTAATAATATGGTAACCAAAACTGCATTAGTAGTCGAAGTGTAATGCAATGAATGTTAGATATAGGTTTGGCAAAACTCCCCAGTTTTCAATTTACTCCCTCGAGGGATAAAGCTTAAGTGCTTAGTTCTTTTCAAATGGCTTTGCTAACATGTGACCTAACTTTTCACGATGGCATATTTGTACAGCAAGATTCTTCTACCCCATCTCAACTTGCAACTCCCAAATAAGAAGTTTGGATTTGCATTTGTTTATTATTAAGTGTACCGAGGGACAGCGAAAAGTATTGTTCTGCGTACAGTCCAGACAGATCATTCCATAAATGAAAAAAAACCTAGGGCATACAAAAGTACACAACCTAAATACATAGACAAAGGCATCAGGTGGAGCATACAGGGGTGCAGTATTACTCAGTAGGGTAGATGTGTGAAGAGATCAGTTCATAAGGTCATTCAGGAGTCTGACAACTGCGGGGAAGAAGCTGTTTTTGAATCTGTTAATGCGTGTTCTCAGACTTTTGTATCTTCTGCCTGATGGAAGAAGTTGGAAGAGGGAATAACCCGGGTGGGAGGGGTCTTTGATTATGCTGCCCGTTTTCCCAAGGCAACAGGAGGTGTAGACAGAGTCAAAGGATGGGAAATGGGTTTGTATGATGAACTGGGCTGCATTCACGCCTCTCTGTATTTTCTTACGGTCTTGCGCCGAGCAGTTGCCATACCAGGCTGCAATGCAGCCAGATAGGAGGCTTTCTATGGTGCATCTGTAATGGTTGGTAAGAGCCAATGTGGACATACTGAACTTCCTTCGTTTCCTGAGAAAGTATAGGCGCTTTTGTGCTTTCTTGGTCGTAGCATCGACATGAGTGAACCAGGACAGATTGAAATTTGAACCTGTCAACCATCTCCACCTCGGCACGATTCATGCATACAGAAATATTTTGCTTCCTGAAGTCAATGACCAACTCTTTAGTTTTGCTGACATTGAGGGAGAGATTGTTGTCGTTACACCACTTCACTAGGTTCTCTATCTCCCTCCTGTACTCTGTTGTTTGAGATCCAACCCACAATGGTCATGTCATCAGCAAATCTAGGGGCTGGTTTAGCACAGCAGGGGCTGGTTTAGCACAGGGCACAGCACAATTCAATTCCCGTACCAGCCTCCCCGAACAGGCACCGGGGAATGTTGCAACTAGGGGCTTTTCACAGTAACTTCATTTGAAGCCTACTTGTGACAATAAGCGATTTTCATTTCATTTTCAAATCTGTACATGGAGTTGGAGCCAAATTTTGCCACAGTCGTGTGTGCATAGGCAGTATAGCAGGGGGCTAAGTACACAGCCTTGTGGGGCCCCAGTATTGAGGATTATGGTGGAGGAGGTGTTGTTGTTCATCCTTACTGATTGTTGTCTGTGGGTCAGAAAGTCGAGATTCCAGTTGTAGAGGGAGGAGCCAAGTCCTAGGCTTTAGAGTTTTGATATGAGCTTGGCTCAGTATTGAGTACCTCCCCCAATTTGGAGTCATCCACAAATTTAGAAATTGTGTTTATGATTCCAAAGTCCAAATCGTTGGGAATTGTGAACAGCAGTAGTCCCAGCACAGTAAACCACTTCCCACCTTCTTCATATATGGCTACCCTTTATTTCTCCCCTTTCTTCCTTAAGCCATTCTGTCCTCTGGCTGACTCCACATTTTCTGACCTTATTTATTTGTCTATTATGGGGCACCTTACTTTCACCTTCTGAAAATCCAGATATATTACACTTTCTGCATTACAATGTCTCCTCAAAAACTTTAATAAGGTTGATCAAACAAGATTACTACACCTACTCTTTAGATGTATAAACATACAAGAAAACGTGATTCAGTAGATTGCCCTATATAATTAGGATGTTAAAAAAAATATAGTAACTGATTTCAAAAGTGACACCTTGGTAGCTCAACAGTAAGCTCTACAAAGCCACCTTTAAAACATTATTAATTTTAATTGTGATGTACCTTCATCCATATCTACTGGATCAGGCCTGGCTGGCTTAGTTTCTGGATTTGGGTCAATCTCGCCAGGTTTAAGTTTTCGAGGATCATCAGCAGTTTCTTCTTCTTGATCTCTCTGTGCAGCCTTGTCTCTGAAACAAGTTCAGGCCCATCAATTCCATTGAATGACATATTATAAAGGTGATTTTCTACATATTTTTTCAAAACAGGGTCAGTATACATAAAATCCAATTACAACAGGTACACAAATCGATAACTTGGTCCCAAAGAAATTGATTACTTCAATTAAACAGTATGGAGGGTTTAACTGTTACAATGGCAATAAGATGGTAATTGGCTCAATCTTTGTGCACAGGAAATACAAAAATGTTTGTTTCTTCCATGAAAGCCTCTCACTAAAACATTATTAGAGCCAATTTAAACTGGCACAAAAAGCATCTATAAAAAACTCAAATCAGCTTGTCATTAAGACAAAATATAAATACCTATAGTTTACAGAGAATAAACTACGCTTATTGTCAGCCACGTGCATATCCTTAACAGGTGCCTCATTTAAATCGTGATTTGCAAATCTAAATGCTTCTCATGTGAAATACGTGATCAGGTGTATACTTTTGGACTCGATGGGGGGGGATTTTCCGTGCTTCTCTGTGGCGTGTTATATACTGGTGGAGGCGTTCACCATTGGCTGGCGCGGAGATCTTCTGGTCCCGCCACTGTCAACAGGGTTTGCGTTGCATGTGCCCCTTGCCAACGGGAAGCCCGCAGCAAGGTTTCGCTATCAGCGGGAACGGCTGGAAAATCTCCAGTCATTGCACATTGATATTTAGCAGACTCATGATCATTTGTGGATCTGTTGGAAATCATTTCTCCTAATCACTTACATCAATTTACACCATTTTGGAGTGTCAAAGCAACTCATTACAGGCCAGATCAGGGAAGAATGTTTATGACTGCAGAATATTGAAACCAGGAGAAAATCCCAACATGAGGGAGATGTTAGATTAGTTTATTGAAATACAGAGCAGGTTTCTTTCAATAAAAAGTGCCTTGTAAATATCCGACTTGAAGAAACGCGCCTCTGCAAAAATCCCTTTTCTCTCGTGCAATGCAGGAAAAGATAACTTGGTCCTTGCAATGTTTTAGATAAGCAGAGACTCCAAGATAAAGGCTATCTCAAAATTAAGAATAATTTGCTAGTTTAAGCAAACGATTTGGATCTGTGTCAAACAGAATCTTTCAATAAAAACTGTTCTTCCTCTTAAATAAAACATTGGAACATATTACATAAATCAACAGTACTGTACTTGGTCAGCCTTTAGATATTTATAGCCAATTATAAGTCTCCCGTGATGACAGTTTAAGCTTTCCCCAGGGTTTCAACAGCCTTTTTTCCAAGCAATTTAACATTCTAACATTTATCATTGGATTTAAACATGCATGGTGAAGAATGTAGACAGATTAAATTACCCTGTCTGCCACTTGTAAATGGAATTATCTACTGAATTCCTGACAGCTGCAGGCAGCACAAAAGAACTTCTCACACCATTCCAAGGCATAACTAACTGGAACACCAGTGCAAAAAATACTTTTCTCAAAATTTGTCATTTAGATTTAGTTTTCAAGTTCAAAAAGTCGAATTCCTAGTTTAAGCAAATTTTTTGCATCTGTGTCAAACAGATTCTTTCAATAAAGACTGTTTCTCTTCTTAAATAAGAACTTGGAACATAGTACATTCTCTGCAGTAGTGTATTTGATATTTAGATTAAATTACGAATCTCACACAACATAAGCTATCCCCAGGATTTCAGTAGTCTTTTATTTTCTCTTCCTATTTCCGCTATAATACATTACTCAGTGGAAACTGAGAAATTTTCTTTCTATTGGACACAAGGAATAACTTAACAGCAATGTCACAAGTAATTACATTTCTGAATTCTTGATGACGCAGCATGTGTCTCTTAATTCCAAACTAGAATTTAACTAAAGAAAAAAATCGTATTGGAGATTTTCAATATTAAGACACTTTATCTGCCAACTTACAGAAGATACTCATAATGTTCCAAACACTGGGCAGCTGTTCTGCCAATAATTGGAGCAATGGTCCTCCATTGCGTTGGCATGAGCTTTGCCAAGTGCAGTAACTTCTCTTCTTCCTCCCTTGACCATTCTGTCTTTTTGATACTTGGATCCAACCACTCGTACCTTTATTATGAACAATAGCAAAACATGAGTTAAAAATACTAAAAGGTCAGCAGTTACATTAGTTTGGATTTAGAGATATCTTTACTGTAATTAGCAAGAGAAGCACATACAATTCAAAAGTCGATGTCAATGCAGTATTATAATTGAATAACATAATTATAAACAATTAAAATATATTTGAATGCATAGGCCCAGATCCTCCAGTCTCCATCGGGACGCACTTTGAGACCCCCAGAAATCTTGATGCAGTGACTCCATGGGAATTGCCTGGCAAGTTTGAACTTCTAATGGGCAGTTTCCCCTGCTCCCTGGAGCACTTCAAAAAAGGAGATTTGGACAGTACCTAGTTCCGAGGTCCCGGTTGAGGTCCCATCAAGGACGGTCACCTCAGCACTTCGCTTTACCGCAAGCCCACGGATAACCTCACTATACTCCACTTCTCCAGCTTCCACCCTAAACACTAAAGAAACCATGCCCTATGGGCAAGCCCTCCGCATACACAGGATCTGCTCAGACGAGGAGGTAAGACATCTACAGACGCTGAAAGAGGCCCTCGTACAAACGGGATATGGCGCCCGACTCATTGATCGACAGTTCCAACACGTCACAGCAAAAAACCCCACCGACCTCCTCAGAAGACAAACACGGGACACAACCGCCAGAGTACCCTTCGTCGTCCAGTACTTTACTGGAGCAGAGAAACTACAACATCTTCTTCGCAGCCTTCAACACGTCATCGATGAAGATGAACATCTTGCCAAGGTCATCCCCACACCCCCACTACTTGCCTTCAAACAACCGCGCAACCTCAAACAAACCACTATTTGCAGCAATCTACCCAGCCTTCAGAACAGCGACCACGACACCACACAACCCTGCCATGGCAATATCTGCAAGACATGCCAGATCATCGACATGGGTACCACCATTACACGTGGGAACACCACCCACCAGGTACGCGGTACATACTCATGCGACTCGGCCAACGTTGTCTACCTCATACGCTGCAGGAAAGGATGTCCCGAAGCGTGGTACATTGGCGAGACCATGCAGATGCTGCGACAACAAATGAACGGACGTCGTGCGACAATCACCAGGCAGGAATGTTCCCTTCTAGTCCGGGAACACTTTAGCAGTCAAGGGCATTCAGCCTCTGATCTCCGGATAAGCGTTCTCCAAGGCGGCCTTCAGAACGCGCAACAACGCAGAATGGCCGAGCAGAAATTTATAGCCAAGTTCCGCAGACATGAGTGCGGCCTCAACTGGGACCTGGGATCCATGTCACATTACATTCATCCCCCACCATCTGGCCTGGGCTTGCGAAATCCTACCAACTGCCCGGGCTTGAGGCAATTCACACCTCTTTAACCTGGGGTTACCCCATCCCTGGATCTGTAAAGACTTAATTACCTGCAAATGCTCGCATTCTAAGCATTGTCTGGCATCTTTGAATTTGTCTTTATATATGTTTCTGGAACATACCTCTTCATTCACCTGAGGAAGGAGCAGTGCTCTGAAAGCTAGTGTTTGAAACAAACCTGTTGGACTTTAACCTGGTGTTGTAAGACTTCTTACCATAGTTATGAACTTAGCACGCCATTAGAAGCTCAGTAACGGGGCAGCACGGTGACACAGTGGTTAGCATTGCTGCCTACGGCGCTGAGGACCCGGGTTCGAATCCCGGCCCTGGGTCACTGTCCGTGTGGAGTTTGCACATTCTCCCCGTGTCTGCGTGGGCTTCACCCCCACAACCCAAAGATGTGCAGGGTAGGTAGATTGAACACTCTAAATTGCCCCATAATTGGGTACTCTAAATTTAAAAAAAAAAAAAAAAAAGAAGCTCAGTAACACCTCAGTCAAAAATGTGTTACCTTTCAAAGGAGTTTTACAGCAAGACTAAAAGAGTAAGAGTGGAGGTTCCATCTGATCAAAAATTTCCCATTGAATACAGCCTGGGTGGCCTCAACAGGTCACCCTCTGGAGAGGCATAGAATCACGGATGGCAACTTCTAGATTTCCATGCTATTCTGCACATGTGGAGGCTCTCAGAATTGCCGCCTCAGACAGCACGGTGGCACAGTGGGTTAGCGCTGTGGCCTCACGGCGCCGAGGTCCCAGGTTTGATCCAGGCTCTGGGTCACTGTCCGTGTGGGGTTTGCACATTCTCCCCGTGTTTGCATGGGTTTCTCCCCCACGACCCAAAAATGTGCAAGCTAGATGGATCGGACACGCTAAATTGCCCCTTAATTGGAAAAGATTAATTGGGTTCTCTAAATTCTTTTGTTTTTTTTTAAAAAAAGAATTGCCGTTTCAGTGTGGTAAAAGACAGAGCATTCTGACAGCTTCATTGTAATTACCAGCATAAAATCCAGGCCAAAAAGACAATTTATTATTATTTTGTGAAGCATTTTAAAATAATATATTTTTATTCAAATGTTTCCCATTTTATATACAACACCAAATCAAAACAGCCCCAATCACAACCCACCCCCCATTGAAAACAAAACAAAAGAACCAACCCCCATAAATTCTATCCCCCCACCCCAAGCAACTAGCAGTGACCAGCTCTTTGAAATACAGTTGCCATCTTCGGTAGAACCTCTCAAGGTGTACTTTAAAACTTCAGCAGATCCCCCTTCCATACTGAGGCACAGGGTGGGGAAGCATATATCCGTTGTCCTAGTCTCTGAGCAATCAGCAGGGCAAAAGCCAGGATATTGCCTCCGCCTCCATCTGCAGCTCTGGCAAGTCTGACGCCCCAAATATAACCACTAAGGGACATGATTCAAGTTCAATTTTCAGAATTGCTGACATGGCGCAAAAGAAGGAGACCCAGAACCCCACAAGCTTTGAGCATAACCAAAATATGTTCACATGGATGGCCGGACCACTCCCTCAATGCTCACACTTCTCTTCCACTGCCGAAAAAAAAACCTACTCATCCTAGATCGAGTCAAATGAGTCCTATACACTACCTTAAGCTGTATTAAGCCAAGCTACGAAGATGAGGTCTTGGAATTCACCCTTCACAGGACCTCACTGCACACCCCATCCTCCAACACCAGCCCCAACTCCTCCTCCCACTTGGCCTTAACCCCCTCCACCTATACTGCGTCTTCGGCCATAATCCTTCCATAGAAACCCCAAGGTACTCCCTTCCTCCTCCGGCCCCGTGAGCGAAATAACCTTCTCCATCAACGAAATTGGCGGCGCCACAGCAGGTATCAAAATAGCGTTCCGGGGTAGTGAGCGACTTGGAGGGGAACCTCCAGGTGGTGGGCTTCCCAGGTATCTGCTGCTCTTATCCTTCTAAATGGTAGTGGTTGTGGGCTTGGAAGGTACTGTCTAAGGAACCTTGGTGAGTTACTGCAGTCCACCTTGTAGATGGTGCACATGGCTGCCACTGTTCGTCGAAGGTGGAGGGTTTAAATGTTTGTGGAATCAAGCGGGCTACTTTGTCCTGCATGATGTCGAGCTTCTTGAGTGTTGCTGGAGCTGCACACAGCCAGGCAAGTGGAGAGTATTCCATTACACAACTGACTTGTGCCTTGTAGATGGTGGACATGCTTTTTTGCAGGGGGGGTGGGGGGTGGGGGGGGAAGTTACTCACTGTAGGATTCCTAGCCTTTGACCTGCTCTGGTAGCCACATTATTAATGTGGTTATGTGGTTAACCCCCAAGATGTTGATTGGGGATCTAAATCTTTGTGTGATGGATTCAATTATGCAACAGATTTTTGTACTCACTAACAGGTTTAAATTACAATTGCTACGACGCTGAGGACCCAGGTTCGATCCCGACCCCGGGTCACTGTCCGTGTGGAGTTTGGATATTCTCCTGTGTCTATGTGGGTCTCACCCCCACAACCCAAAGATGTGCAGGGTAGATGTATTTGCTACGCTAAATTGCCCCTTAATTGGGAAAAAATGAATTGGGTACTCTAAATTTTTTTTAAATATATTACAATTTCTGATACAATGGAAAGAAACTGTCGAACTTACCATCTGGCTTTGCATTGTTTGGCTGATTTTCTGTGCAGCAGAGACGCAATACGTGACCACTGGTTTTTGCCATATTTCATAACCGCTGCTTTAAGAATCTCATCCTAAATAAACAATGTTAATAGTGAGTTAACATGTAACATTTTAAAGCAAAAAATATGTTTAGCATGCAAGGCACTAAGATTTCAGAACCAGACAAATTCAGTTGGGAAGCGTGGTTAGTCGGAATACATCTGATAGGAGTAGGCTATTCAGCCCCTTGAGCCTGTACTGCCATTCAATGAGATAATTGACAACTCCAAATATCTATCTATCTCACATTTAAAATCAACAACTGTTCTGGCTTCAATTGCTGTTTGTGGGAGAGAGTTCCAAACCTCTACCACCTATTGCATGAAGAAGTGTTTCCTAACATCTCTCCTGAACGGTCTCGTCCTAAATTTAAGACTTTGCCCCATAGTTTTAGAATCTCCAACCAGTGGAAGTAGTTTACCTTTATCTACCCTGTCTTTTCCTGTTAATATCTTGAAAAGTTCAATCAAATCATGCCATAACCTCCTAGGTTCTAGCAAAAACAGGCCTAATTTGAGTAATCTCTCCTCGTAACTTTTCCCCTGCAGTCCAGGTATCATTTTTGTAAAGCTACGTTACACTCCCTCCTAGGCCCTTATATCCTTCCTACGGTATGTTGCTCAGAATTGCTCACGGTACTCCAAGTGGGGTCAAACCAGGGTTCCGTATAGCTGCAGTATAACTTCTGTGCCTTTACACACCAATCCTCCAGACATAAAGGTTAGCATTTCATTAGCCCGTTTGATTATTTTCTGCACTTGACCATGGCATTTTAAGGATCTATGTAACTGAATTCCCCAATCTCTTTCGACAGTCACTGTATTTGACCTCTTCCCATTTAGAAAGTACTCTGCTCGGTCCCTTTTTTTGGTCCAAAATGGATAACCACATTCGCTTACTTTGAATTCTATCTGCCACAACTTTGCTCATTGACTAGTCTGGTAGTATCTCCTTCCAATTTTACAGCTGAACGTCCTTTTATCTGTACATCCAAAAACTGAACACAGCCAAAAAACTAACTTTTTCGTGAACAGGCTCTAAAATGAGCCAACACAAACCTCACTGACCTAATGCATCATTATCGCCGCCAGCCATAAAACATATTGTAGAGGCCCATAGGTGTCTGGCTCGTCATTTGGTTTTGGTGGCATGACAATGGGTCCTGCCAAGAAGTGTTTCATTTACATCAACTGCTTCAAACGGTGCGTGAAATTCCTTGCAGTTAATGTGTATGTTAATAAAGTAACCTCATATTATATTACAGGTTTAATAAGTGTTAACAAGAAATAGTGTGTCTGAGAGTTGTCAAATGGTTGCTGGAGAGTTGCTGGAGAAACCTCCTGGGGGGGAGGTTTTCTAGTACTCTTCGGGAGGGTTTAAACTAATTTGGCAGGGGAATGGGAACCGGATCTGTAGTCCAGCAAGACGATAGTCAGGACGCCAAAGCACGTAGTGATGCAGTGGGGAAGGTAACAATGACAAAGGAGAGTACTTGCAGGCAAGGAGATGGGTTGAAGTGTGTATACTTTAATGCAAGAAGCATCAGGAATAAGGTGGGTGAACTTAAGGCATGGATCGGTACTTGGGACTACGATGTGGTGGCTATCACGGAAACTTGGATAGAAGAGGGGCAGAAATGGTTGTTGGAGGTCCCTGGTTATAGATGTTTCAACAAGATTAGGGAGGATGGTAAAAGAGGTGGGGGGCTGGCATTGTTAATTAGAGATAGTATAACAGCTGCAGAAAGGCAGTTCGAGGGGGATCTGCCTACTGAGGTACTATGGGTTGAAGTCAGAAATAGGAAAGGAGCAGTCACCTTGTTGGGAGTTTTCTATAGGCCCCCCAATAGCAGCAGAGATGTGGGGGAACAGATTGGGAAACAGATTTTGGAAAGGTGCAGAAGTCACAGGGTAGTAGTCATGGGTGACTTCAACTTCCCAAACATTGAGTGGAAACTCTTTAGATCAAATAGTTTGGATGGGGTAGTGTTTGTGCAGTGTGTCCAGGAAGCTTTTTTAACACAGTATGTAGATTGTCCAACCAGAGGGGAGGCCATATTGGATTTAGTACTTGGTAATGAACCAGGGCAGGTGATAGATTTGTTAGTGGGGAAGCATTTTGGAGGTAGTGACCACAATTCTGTGACTTTCACTTTAGTTATGGAGAGGGATAGGTGCGTGCAACAGGGCAAGGTTTATAATTAGGGGAAGGGTAAATACAATGCTGTCAGACAAGAATTGAAGTGCAGAAGTTGGGAACATAGGCTGTCAGGGAAGTACACAAGTGAAATGTGGAACCTGTTCAAGGAACAGGTACTGCGTGTCTTTGATATGTATGTCCCTGTCAGGCAGGGAAGAGATGGTCGAGTGAGGGGACCATGGTTGACAAGAGAGGTTGAATGTCTTGTTAAGAGGAAGAAGGAGACTTATGTAAGGCTGAAGAAACAAGGTTCAGACAGGGCGCTGGAGGGATACAAGATAGCCAGGAGGGAACTGAAGAAAGGATTAGGAGAGCTAAGAGGGCATGAAAAATCTTTGGCAGGTAGGATCAAGGAAAACCCCAAGGCCTTTTATACATATGTGAGAAATATGAGAATGACTAGAGCGAGGGTAGGTCCGATTAAAGACAGTAGCGGGAGATTGTGTATTGAGCCTGAAGAGATAGGAGAGGTCTTGAACAAGTATTTTTCTTCAGTATTTACAAACGAGAGGGGCCATATTGTTGGAGAGGACAGCGTGAAGCAGACTGATAAGCTTGAGGAGATACTTGTCAGGAAGGAAGATGTGTTGCGCGTTTTGAAAAACTTGAGGATAGACAAGTCCCCCGGGCCTGACGGGATATACCCAAGGATTCTATGGGAAGCAAGAAATGAACTTGCAGAGCCGTTGGCAATGATCTTTTCGTCCTCGCTGTCAACAGGGGTGGTACCAGAGGATTGGAGAGTGGCGAATGTCGTGCCCCTGTTCAAAAAAGGGAATAGGATAACCCTGGGAATTACAGGCCAGTTGGTCTTACTTTGGTGGTAGGCAAAGTAATGGAAAGGGTACTGAGGGATAGGATTTCAGAGCATCTGGAAAGGCATTGCTTGATTAGGGATAGTCAGCACGGATTTGTGAGGGGTAGGTCTTGCCTTACAAGCCTTATTGACTTCTTTGAGGAGGTGACCAAGCATGTGGATGAAGGTAAAGCAGTGGATGTAGTGTACATGGATTTTAGTAAGGCATTTGATAAGGTTCCCCATGTTAGGCTTATGCAGAAAGTAAGGAGGCATGGGATAGTGGGAAATTTGGCCAGTTGGATAACAAACTGGCTAACCGATAGAAGACAGAGAGTGGTGGTGGATGGCAAATATTCAGCCTGGAGCCCAGTTATCAGTGGCGTACCGCAGGGATCAGTTCTGGGTCCTCTGCTGTTTGTGATTTTCATTAACGACTTGGATGAGGGAGTTGAAGGGTGGGTCAGTAAATCTGCAGATGATACGAAGATTGGTGGAGTTGTGGATAGTGAGGAGGGCTGTTGTCGGCTTCAAAGAGACATAGATAGAATGCAGAGCTGGGCTGAGAAGTGGCAGATGGAGTTTAACCCTGACAAGTGTGAGGTTGTCCATTTTGGAAGGACAAATATGAATGCGGAATACAGGGTTAATGGTAGGGTTCTTGGCAATGTGGAGGAGCAGAGAGATCTTGGGGTCCATGTTCATAGATCTTTGAAAGTTGCCACTCAAGTGGATAGAGCTGTGAAGAAGGCCTATGGTGTGCTAGCGTTCATTAGCAGAGGGATTGAATTTAAGAGCCTTGAGGTGATGATGCAGCTGTACAAAACCTTGGTCAGGCCACATTTGGAGTACTGTGTGCAGTTCTGGTCACCTCATTTTAGGAAGGATGTGGAAGCTTTGGAAAAGGTGCAAAGGAGATTTACCAGGATGTTGCCTGGAATGGAGAGTAGGTCATTCGAGGAAAGGTTGAGGGTGCTAGGCCTTTTCTCATTAGAACGGAGAAGGATGAGGGGCGACTTGATAGAGGTTTATAAGATGATTAGGGGAATAGATAGAGTAGACAGTCAGAGACTTTTTCCCCGGGTGGAACACACCATTACAAGGAGACATAAATTTAAGATAAATGGTGGAAGATATAGAGGGGATGTCAGAGGTAGGTTCTTAACCCAGAGAGTAGTGGGGGCATGGAATGCACTGCCTGTGGAAGTAGTTGAGTCGGAAAAGTTAGGGACCTTCAAGCGGCTATTGGATAGGTACATGGATTAGGGTAGAATAATGGAGTGTAGGTTAACTTCTTAAGGGCAGCACGGTAGCATTGTGGATAGCACAATTGCTTCACAGCTCCAGGGTCCCAAGTTCGATTTTGACTTGGGTCGCTGTCTGTGTGGAGTCTGCACATCCTCCCCGTGACTGCGTGGGTTTCCTCCGGGTACTCCGGTTTCCTCCCACAGTCCAAAGATGTGCAGGTTGGGCGGATTGGCCATGAAAAATTGTCCAAAATTCTATGATTAACCTAGGACAAAAGTTCGGCGCAACATCGTGGGCCGAAGGGCCTGTTCTGTGCAGTATTTCTCTATCTATCTGTAGATTATAGGTAGTTTAGGCTTAACCTATTTTATTGCAAGTAGACCTCGACCTACCCATACACACACATTAGCTATATCACGTCCGCAAATCAAAACGCAATCATCCCCAAGGGTTTTGGATAAGGAATAGTCGGTTAGCTCAATTGACTGGAGGGCTGGTTCGTGATGCGGAGCAACGCCACAGATTCAATTCCTGTATCGGCTAAAGTTATTCATAAAGGCCCTGCCTTCTCAAACTTGCCTCTCGCCTGCGGTGTGGTTGAGAGTTTGGCTCAAGTTAGAATGAGAGTATGATGGGAAATGGAATGAGAGTTTGGCTCAAGTTAGAATCAGAGCATGATGGGAAATGGAATGAGAGTTTGGTCAAGTTAAATCAGAGCTTGATGGGTACTGGAATGTCAGGTTTGTATACCAGCTTTGTGAAATGAATTGTTCCTGTGAGAACGCGTTATCACGACCTTGACAGTCTGTGAGAATCTGTGGTGGAAACTAAACACAACCGGGGGAAGATTCACTCCTTAGGACTTTTTGATAAAGAATTAATATGCTATGAAACGAACTGTATTATTAATGATGGGAAGGGAATAATTACTTAAAGGAGGGGCGTAATGGGCTAATTGTATCACTAATGATTGAAAGGTGTGATGGGTTTTGTAAGAATATATAGTCAACTGTAACCGAGAGAAATTTGCTTTTTCACTTGCTGTAACTCTTGAGTCACAGTTGTGCTCCAGCCCCGCAGTAAATAAACGGTTCTTTTAAGTTAACTGGTGTTCGACTGATGATTACATCTGGACTGCAAAAATTTAGTATTATCATGGTGACCTTCAGGTTAAATCGCTACCAGTCAGCTCTCTCTCAAATGCTATAGTCCTCTGGGACTGTGGCTACATTTACCTGACCTGTATATTTTTAAAATGTACTTTACAAATATTTTCTTACGTGTATTTTCAAATACTGTTTCTGGTTCTCCATTATTTAATTAGCAGGCTGTGGGAAGCTGGGCACATTTCCAATGCCCGGGGTCAGCACGTGTGCATAAGTGTCTCCAGCTGCAGCTCCTGAAAGCCCTGGTTTTAGAGCTGGAGCAGTGGCTGGGGACACTGTGGAGCATCTGTGAGGCAGGGATTATCATGGTAGAGTGTATAGAGAGGTGGTCACACCGCAGGCTCAGACTCCACAGGGAGGGAGGGAACAGGAATATCCTGTTGCTAATCCTATGCAAAATGAATATACCACTTTAGATCCTGTTGAAGGGAATGGCCTCTCAAGGGAAAGCAGCGACAACCAATTTTGTTCCACCACATTTGGCTCTGCTGCACAAGGGAGGAGTGAAATGTGTGGGAATGCAATAGTTATAGGGGATTCAATTGCAAGGGGAATAGATAGGTGTCTCTGTAGCCGCAAACAAGACTTCAGAATGATCTGAGGGTCAAGATTGTTTCAGAGCAGCTACAGAACATTCTGGAGGGGAGGGTGAACAACCAGTGGTTGTGGTGCACATTGGTACAAATGGCAATTTTTATTAATGACTGGGGGAAAGAAACAAATGTACTGTAGCCAAATTCGCAGACGACACAAAAATAGGTGGAACGGCAAGTTGCAAGAAGGATACAAACAGTTTGCAGAGAGATATTGATAGGTTAAGTAAGTGGACAAAAAGTTGGCCAATTGAGTATAATGTGCGAAAATGTGAAATTGTTCATTTTGGACGGGAGAACAAGTATTATTTAGATGGAGAAAAACTGCAGAAAGCTGCAACACAAAGCGGCTTGGGGGTACTTGCGCACAAAACACAGAAAGCTAGCCCACAGGAAGGCTAATGGAATGTTGGCCCTTATTTCAAGGAGGTTGGAATAAAAGAGTAGGTAAGTCTTCCTGCAACTGTACAAGGTACTGGTAAGACCACATCTGGAGTACTGTGAGCAGGTTTGATCCCCTTATTTAAGGAAATATATTATTTAATTGGAAGGAATTCAGAAAAGATTCACGAGGATGATCCCCAGAACGGAGGGATTGTCTTATAAGCAAAGGTTAAACAGGCTAGGGCTCTAACCTTACAAAAGGTTAAGTCATAAGAGCCCATTTAGAAAAATGAGAGGTGATCTCATTGAAACATACAGGATTCTTCAGGGGCTTGACAGAATAAATGCTGAGAGGATGTTTCCCTTGTCTCAGAATAAAGGGGTGCCAATTTAAGACTGAAATGAGGAGGAATTTCTTCTCTGAGTGTTGAGTGTATTTGGAACTCCTTGCCACAGAGAGCTGTGGGGGTAGAGTCCTTTGTACATTTAAGGCTGAGGCAGATAGATTCTTTATCAGAAAGGAAATCATGGGTCACGGGGAAAGGGGAGGAAAATGGTCCTGAGGAATGTCGGAATAGCCATGATGCTATTGAATGGCGGAGTAGACTTGAGGGACTGAACAGCCTTCTCCTGTTCCTATTTCCTCTGGTCTTTTGGAGTCAATGATGAGTTTCTGGTATAATTAGTTCCTAGTCTTGACTGTGCTAGAGGTTGGAGGTTGGAGACAATGAACCAAGGAACTTCCCACAAACAAATAGACAGAAATACAAGGCTACACTCAAGTCAAACATAATAACCAATATAATCTTTATCACTGTCACAAGTAGGCTTACAACACAATGAAGTTACTGTGAAAATCTCCTAGTCATCACAGTACAGCGTCTGTTCGGGTACACAGAACGAGAATTCAGTATGTCCAATTCTCCTAACAGCACGTCTTTCGGGACTTGTGGGAGGAAATTTGGAGCACCCAGAGGAAATCCACACAGACACGGGAAGAACGTGCAGACTCCCGCACAGACAGTGACCCAAGCGATAATCGTACCCAGGACCCTGGCGCTGTGAAGCAACAATGCTAACCACTGTGCTATTGTTAAACGTCACCTGTCTCTGGGAGATAATATGTGAAACAGATTCAAAAGAGGAGGCAGGAAGAGTTATAGCAAAATAAATGAAACAAAACATTTTCTACAAAAAGCCTAGTCTTGTACTGACATCAGCACTGATGCTAGATTAAATTATGCCAAAACATTGAATTTTAATCGTCACCTAAATGAATGGAGATTAAATTCTGAAATGACTGAAATTTAGCTTTAAAAGGATTTATTGGAAGATTCATTAATGACTGGTGGAAAAGACAAATCCACTTTATCAATCAAATTCTCACATTTGTTGGCACCCTGGAATTTGTCTTACAATTGTACCAAAGACCCTTGAATTAGAGTTCCAACTGTCAAGTGTTTTTATCCAGGTAACAGGCCAGTGCAAGGAAATGCAACATCCTTTTTCCACCATAGTCAAGTATTCAAAGGTTGCATCCTGGGGAAGTTCGAAACTCCACGGAAATGTCGCAACCCAAATCTCAGAACTAATTTGGGGGTATGAACTTATTTTGCAGTAGTGATCTTTACAATCCCAAAATGAGGTTGATAATTTGAACAAATTAGAGAAACGTTGTGAGTTGTGAATGATATGAAGCATTTTGACAGTGCACAATCTCATGTGTTTTAAGGCCACCCCACCAAACTTTTAAGCTTGGTTAAACACAGGATCTAGATACAAAATGTTACATCCTAAATCCACAAATGGTTCAGAACCACACTCAGTGATAAGGACCCCACATTATATATTAATAACATGTACTAAATGTATTCTCTCTAAATTTTCAGATGATACAAAGTTGGGTGAGCTGTGAGGAGGGTGCAGAGATGTTTCGATGTGATTTGGACAGGCTGGGTGAGTGGAAATATGCATGGCAAATGCAGTATAATGTGGATAAATTGAGGTTATCCAATTCGGTAGCAAAAAATGAAAAATGAAAAAATTAATGAAAATCGCTTATTGTCACAAGTAGGCTTCAAATGAAGTTACTGTGAAAAGCCCCTAGTCGCCACATTCCAGCACCTGTTCGGGAAGGCTGGTACGGGAAGGCTGGTACTGGTACGGGAAAATAAGAAGGCAGATTATTTGAATGGGTGTAAATTAAGAGAAGTGAATACTCAGCGAGAGCTTGGTGTCCTTGTGCATCAGTCGCTGAACATAAGCGCGCAATAGGGCGTTGGTGAAACCACACCTGGAATATTGTGTGCAGTTTTGATGTCCTTATCTGAGGAAGGATGATCTTGATATGGAGGGAGTGCAGTGAAGATTTTCCAGGCTGATTTCAGGGATGGCGGTCATATGAGGAGAGATTAACTCGGTTAGGATTATATTCATTGGAGTTTAGAAGAGTGAGAGGTGATCTCATAGAAACTTGTAAAATTCTAACAGGATTAGATTAGGTAGGTTCAGAAATAATGTTCCCAATGGCAGGGGTGGCCAGAACGGGATCAGTTTGAAGAGAAGGGGTGAAGAGAAATTTCTTCACCCAGAAAGTGGTGAATCTGTGGAATTCACTACCACAAGAAGCAGTTCAGGCCAAAATGCTGCGTGACTTCAAGGAGGAAGTAGATGTAGCTCTTATGGCGAAAGGGATATGTGGGGGGGGGGGGGGGGGGGGGGGGGGGGTGCGCTAATCACATTCATATGTTTTTGTCCTGTCTAAAGCTGGAGGATAACTGGAAGGAGGTGTTTAGTGCATCTCTAAAGTGGTGCACGGGAAACTGGCGCCAGGCCCTACGGAGACCATATTCGGGGTGTCGGACCAGCCGGGGTTGGAAACGGGTGAGGAGGCAGATGTTGTAGCCTTCACCTTGTTGATCACCCGAAGGCAGATCCTGTCAGGGTGGAGATCAACTCTTCAACCTGTGCCCTGGCGTGCGCAGGTTAGATGGAATGGCCATGCTAAATTGTCCCCAATTGTGGAAAGGTTAAGTGGGTTGAAGGGGCCACAGGGTTAGTTAGGGCTGGAAATTGAGCCTAGGTGGGGTGCACTTTCAGTGGGTTGGTGCAGACTCGATGGGCCGAATGGCCTCTTTCTGCTCTGTAGGGATTCTATGATAAATCAGGAATCTATAATGTATTTTGGAGGGCCTGGATTTGGGGGGGGGGGGGGGGGGGTGACTTACCAGTGTCACTTGCATTTCTGTGCCACCCAAAGGGGGCTGGTTTAGCAGAGCTAAATCACTGGCTTTGAAAACAGACCAAGGCAGGCCATCCGCACGGTTAAATTCCTGTACCAGCCTCCCCGAACAGACGCTGGAATGTGGCGACTAGGGGCTTTTCACAGTGATCTCATTTGAAGCCTACTTGTGACAATAAGCGATTTTCATTTCATTTCTATGGTTATCGATGCCATCAACTATTACTCTGAGATAGATGGCTTGTAGTGCACATGATGAGACAAATGCCCAATGGAAACAGTCCTCCAGGCTTCCCCAGGGACCTATAGTAACCCCAACACTTTTCAATCTGTATATCACAAATCTGCCTCAAACCCTATCTCAAATGTTTATCTATGCTAACAATATCTGCTGTGCTTCTCAGGCTCGAACATTCTCTTAAACTAGAGGCAACACTAAATAACGATTTTGCAAAGCTGGCTAACTACTGTAAGACATGACGACACCATCAGTCCAGCAGCAACAGAACAGTCTTGAGTATACTCCACTTCCACAATGCCAGCGCCAAGAGGGAACTCAACCTCTCCGAGTGGCAAGAGACTGAATCATAAACAATATTCTGTTAGCCTTGATCGAACACAAACATACAAAAAATATCTGGGCTCACAGCAGCAAAGATCAAAAGGTGAAAAAGCTTCTCAGCAAACTTGCTGGCCCTTCATGGGGTGTAGGTGCTCAATCCTTAGCTGGCTCAGCTCTGGTCATTGTCTACACAACTGTGTTGCACAACTCACCTCACACCAGTCTTGTAGGTACCCAGATGAGCATAATGACACATATCATCTCAGATACCCTCCAATCAATCAACTGGCTTCCAGCCCTGACCAGCAATGTGCATCAGATTCAACAAGAAAGCTCCTGGAGAAGGTTTACTTCAACTCAAGTCAACCGCTACACAAGGACCAGACTAATCCACCTGATGCTCACCTCCCATCGCAACATCTGTATGGCTAAGACCACCGTTCCAAAGAATAACCGCAGAGGACCTAGGGCAGCAGCAATGAAACCAACACACCACTAAAAACTACTTTCTCATCACAGATCCCACAGCCCACTCATCCGGCTTCAACATGCCATGCCAATATTGGGCACTCATCACCCATTTCCAAACTAGCAAGAACTTTGTGCAGCAAATGGACACATGTGGGGTCTTGCAGGGAACCTGGACTGCAGCTGTGGCACACCCCCATCAATTACACATCATCGAACACTGCCCCTGATAAAATTCATCAGAGGGATCAGAGAGCTCCATTTAGCTATTGTGGAAGTTATTGCCTGGCTGGGTGATTATTGCACACATTAAGATGATATATTAATTACTTCCTCCTTCACCATGACCTAGGTAGCATCTTCTTCCTTGGTAAAGGCAAATGCAAATTCAATATCTCAGCTCTGCCCCCTGCTTCAATGCCTAAATCCGTCTTTGGTAACTAAACTAATCATTTTGGTGATAGTGACCACAATTCGATTACGTTTACTTTAGCGATGGAAAGGGATAGGTATAAACCGCAGGGCAAGAGTTATTGCTGGGGGAAAGGCAATTATGATGCGATGAGGCAAGACTTAGGATGCATCGCCTGGAGAGGAAAACTGCAGGGGATGGACACAATGGAAATGTGGAGCATGTTCAAGGAACAGCTACTGCGTGTCCTTGATAAGTATGTACCTGTTAGGCTCGGAGGAAGTGGTTGAGTGAGGGAACCATGGGTTACGAAAGCAGTTGAAACACTTGTCAAGAGGAAGAAGGAGGCTTATGTGAAGAGGAGACGTGACGGTTCAGTTGGGTCGCTTGAGAGTTACAAGTTAGCTAGGAAGGCTCTAAAGAGAGAGCTAAGAAGAGCCAAGCGAGGACATGAGAAGTCTTTGGCAGGTAGGATCAAGGATAACCCTAAAGCTTTCTATAGGTATGTCAGGAATAAAAGAATGACTAAGGTAAGAGTAGGGCCAGTCAAGGACAGTAGTGGGAAGTTGTGTGTAGAGTCCGAGGAGATAGGAGAGGTGCTAAATGAGTATTTTTCGTCAGTATTCACACAGGAAAAAGACAAATTTGTCGAGGAGAATACTGAGCTACAGGCTACTAGACTAGAAAGGCTTGAGGTTCATAAGGAGGAGGTGTTAGCGATTCTGGAAAGTGTGAAAATAGATAAGTCCCCTGGGCCGGATGGGATTTATCCTAGGATTCTCTGGGAAGCTCGCGAGGAGATTGCTGAGCCTTTGGCTTTGATCTTTAAGTCATCTCTGTCTACAGGAATAGTGCCAGAGGACTGGAGGATAGCAAATGCTGTCCCCTTGTACAAGAAGGGGAGTAGAGATAACCCCAGTAACTATAGGCCAGTGAACCTTACTTCTGTTGTGGGAAAAGTCTTGGAACGGTTTATAAGAGATAGGATGTATAATCATCTGGAAAGGAATAATTTGATTAGAGATAGTCAACATGGTTTTGTGAAGGGTGGGTCATGCCTCACAAACCTCATTGAGTTCTTCGAGAAGGTGACCAAACAGATGGATGAGGGTAAAGCAGTTGATGTGGTGTATATGGATTTCAGTAAAGCGTTTGATAAGGTTCCCCACGGTAGGCTATTGCAGAAAATACAGAGGCATGGGATTCAGGGTGATTTAGCAGTTTGGATCAGAAATTGGCTAGCTGATAGAAGACAAAGAGTGGTGGTTGATGGGAAATGCTCTGACTGGTGTCCAGTTACTAGTGGTGTGTCACAAGGATCTGTTTTGGGGCCGTTGCTGTTTGTCATTTTTATAAATGACCTGGAGGAGGGCGTAGAAGGATGGGTGAGTAAATTTGCAGCTGACACTAAAGTCGGTGGAGTTGTGGACAGTGCAGAAGGATGTTACAAGTTACAGAGGGACATAGATAAGCTGCAGAGCTGGGCTGACAGGTGGCAAATTGAGTTTAATGCAGAAAAGTGTGAGGTGATTCATTTTGGAAGGAATAACAGAAAGGCAGAGTACTGGGCTAATGGTAAGATTCTTGGTAGTGTGGACGAGCAGAGAGATCTCGGTGTCAATGTCCATAGATCCCTGAAAGTTGCCACCCAGGTTGAGAGGGTTGTTAAGAAGGCGTACGGTGTGTTAGCTTTTATTGGTACAGGAATTGAGTTTCGGAGCCATGAGGTCATGTTGCAGTTGTACAAAACTCTGGTGCGGACGCATTTGGAGTATTGTGTGCAGTTCTGGTCGCCACATTATAGGAAGGATGTGAAAGCATTGGAAAGGGTACAGAGGAGATTTACATGAATGTTGCCTTGTATGGAGGGAAGATCATATAAGGAAAGGCTGAAGGACTTGAGGCTGTTTTCGTTAGAGAGAAGAAGGTTAAGAGGTGACTTAATTGAGGCATACAAGATGATCAGAGGATCAGACGACATCGAGAGCCTTTTTCCTCGGATGGTGATGTCCAGCACGAGGGGACATAGCTTTAAATTGAGGGGAGCTAGACATAGGACAGATGTCAGAGGTAGGTTCTTTACTCAGAGAGTAGTAAGGGCGTGGAATGCCCTGCCTGCAACAGTAGTGGACTCGTCAACACTAAACGCATTCAAATGGTCATTGGATAGGCATATGGACGATAAGGGAATAGTGTAGAGGGACTTTAGAAGGGATTCACAGGACGGTGCAACATCGTGAGCCGAAGGGCCTGTACTGCGCTGTAATGTTCTATGTAATCAGATGCACTCCTCATTTTCCCATCCTAGTATATGCCTCTTGAAGACTTTGGGATTCTCTTTTATGTGAGCTGCCAGTCTATTTTCATACACTTTGTTTTTTTTTTAATTGCTCTTTCATTTCCCTTCTATAGTCAGCCTGGTTTGCTTTGGTATTATCCAACTGACATCTGCCATAAGCATACTTTTTCTTTTTCATCTGAATCTCTAACTCTTGTGTCATCCAGGAAGCTCTGGATTCCCCTTCAGGGGAACATAGCTTGACCGTACCCGAATTCTCTCTTTCTTGACGGTAGCCCATTTATCAATTACCATTTTTCCTGACAGCTGTGATTCCAATTTCTCATAGAATTTACAGTGCAGAAGGAGGCCATTCGGCCCATCGAGTCTACACTGGCTCTTTGAATGAGCACCCTACCCAAGCCCACACCTCCACACCCCCATAACCCAGTAACCCCACCCAACACGAAGGGCAATTTTGGACACTGAGGGCAATTTAACATAGCCAATCCACCTAACCTGCACATCTTTGGACTGGGGGAGGAAACTGGAGCACCCGGAGGAAACCCACGCACACTCGGGGAGAACGTAATTTATTCGTCCCTGATCCATTTTGCCCCATTGAAGTTGGATTTCTCCCACTTAAGTATTCTTACCCTGAATTGTATTTTTTTCATTTCCATAGCCAATCTAAGCTTTATGATGCAATGATCACTGTTCCCTAAATGTTCTACCATTGACATCTGATCCACTCATTCCCAAGAACCAGGTCCAGTAATGCGTCCTTTCTCATTGGACTGGAAACAGTGCTTTAGAAAATGGTCCTAAATACACTCGAGGAATTTGTGTCCCTTTCTGCCTTTACACAACTACTATCCCCAGTCTATGTTTGGATAACAAGAGTCCCCCATTATAATGGCTCTTACATCCCTATGTAATTTCCTTGCAAATTTATTTTTCCATTCTTGACACTTTTTGGTAGCTTATAAACTGCATCGAGCAACGTAACTGCACCTTTTTTGTTCCTTAGCTCTAGCCAAATAGATTCTGTCCTCGACAACTCTGGGACATTCTCTCACCAACACTGCAAAGCTCTCCTTAATCAATACCACTGTTTCCCCTCCTTTCCTGAACACCTTGTATCCAGGAATATGTAACACCCAATTCTACTCTTTTTTTAAAAATATTTTTTATTCTCCTCCTTTTTCACATTTTCTCCCAAAATTACACCCACCAACAATAAACAATAATCAGTAACAAATATGTCAATCCCCATATCAATAACAAAAATCCCATCCTCCCACCAAACCCCAAACATTAGCCCGCATGTTCACACAAACAAATGACAAAAAGAAATTAGGGACCACCCATAGTTGCCATTAACACATGCAGCCCCCCTCCCCCTAACCCTCCCACCCACCCACCCCAACTAATGTTCGATGTTATCCAGTTCTTGAAAGTGCATAATGAATTGTAGATCCCCTCCATCCTTCCCCTCAGGAGTCAATAATTCCAACAGGTCCCCCCGCCACGCCAGGGCACAGGGTGGAGAGGTTGCTCTCCAACCTATCAGGATCTGATTTTGGACGATCAACGAGACAAAGGCTACAACATCTGCCTCCGCACCCATTTCCAACCCTGGCTGGTCCGACACACCAAATATGGCCTCTCAGGGGCCCGGGTCCAGTTTCACGTGCACCACTTCAGAAATTACCCTAAAAACCTCCTTCCAGTAATCCTCTAGCTTTGGACAGGACCAAAACATATGAATGTGACTACTCCCTTCTCCAGTCCCTCTGTCGTCAGCACCTCCTCCAGTAACGTGGAGGCCGGATCCACCGGGAAGCTCTGTATTTCCTTTCTGGCAAAATCTCAAACCTGCGTGTATCTAAACATTTCCCCCTGCTCCAGCCCATAATTCACTTCCAGCTCCTTCAATCCTGCAAACCAACCTCGAAGAAACAAATCTTTTAGTGTCTTAATCCCCTTCTCCTCCCATTTCCATCTCACTTCCCTGGCTCTAATCTGTGGTTCCCCCGAATCGGCATTTCCCTTGACCCTGCCCCAAACCCAAAGTGTTGGCGAAACTGCCTCCAAATTCTCAATGAAGCTATTATTACCGGACTCCCTGGTGTTTTCCCGGGGTGATTCTACTCTTCTTTCAGCCAGATCTGTTACATCCACAACATATTTCCACATAGCAATCTGCACTTGTAACTCACCGATCTTATTGACCATACTATGCATTCACATACTTACATATTAACCCTGATTTAGACTGTATTACTTTATCTCTCACTCTGGCTCCAGTATTGTGTACCTCGATATTCTTCTGATATTCCTTCCTGGTTCCCACAGCCCTTTAGTTAAAACCTCCTCAATAGCACTAGCAAGGAACCAAGTCCTGGCTCTGTGTCTAAAAATGCCCCATCTCTTCCAAAGCCAGTTCCAATGTCCAAATTGCAACATCTTTCAAGCCACACATGGATCTGCTTTATTTCTATACTCACTGGCCCGTAGCAATGGGGGTAATTTGGAGATCACAACTTTTGGGGTCTTGCTCGTTAATTTCCTACCTCCTCCCCAAATGAAGATTGCAGGACTATATTTATTTTCCTATGTTGTTTGTACCATCATGAACCACAAATATAATTCATGTCAATGTGAGGAGAAAAGTACATGGCTGCAACACTGTTGCCAGTGTGGAGATAAAATGCTGATCAGGGTCAGCTCTCCTCAGCTGAAATACTCGCTATTATTGAATCATCCAGGAACAGGAGAACCTCTCAGGAATGTGGTTATGAGATGCAGCAGACAATATTGAACAACGGAATGAAGCAGAAATTTCCTTCTAGAGATCAAAGAAAATATTATTCTTAAGCCAGGACCCATTGTGATGCAAATTGCAGCTATTTGGGAAACCTATTTTAAGTATGCTACTATACTGTGGAAGCCATTGTAACAAACCAAATTTTGTCAGCGCATTAATGCACATTTGAGGCAGGGAATTCAGGTAGTTAACTGGAACCAGTTTATTTTTTACCCTATTCTCTCCCCTACCTAGAGTGGCACAGTAGAACAGTGGTTAGCACTATTGCTTCACAGCACCAGGGTCCCAGATTCGATTCCAGCTTGGGTCACTGTCTGTTCAGAGTCGGTTCTCCCTGTGTCTGCGTGGTTTTCCTCCGGGTGCTCTCAAATCCTCCCACAAGTCCCGAGAAATGAGCTGTTAGGTGATTTGGACATTCTGTATTCTTTCTATGTGTACCCGAACAGGCGCCGCAATGTGGCGACTAGGGGCTTTTCACGAATTTCATTGCAGTGTTAACGTAAGCCTACTTGTGACAATAAAGATTATTACCTGGGACTGTCATCTAGTCTTTGATTCTTATTTGAACATGACATTTCTACAGCTACCAATTTGCCCACTCACTGACACCTATAATACTCTTTTACCCACTGAAGCCATTACACTCTGGACCGGATTGTTCTCCCAGTGCAGCCTGCATCTCTGCTACCTAATGAGCACTGCACACAAACCTGAAAGTCTACGATAACAACTGGTATTATCAGCCCCTGCCAGTTCTAGCTGACCACATTAAGCATTTAGGTCCTGCAAAGACTATTCCAGGATCATCCTGTAATGCAAAAATAATCCCCAGATATTCCTCTCCACTAAAAACTGCCTTCTTAAATCCCCCACCCCAGTGTCCCCACTCTTGCCTCCATCAAAAAGTGTGAGATGCTCATGGGCAGTTTTTTCACTAAGACTGAGACAAGATACCCCTGCTGCATCCTTGAATCCCCAAGACCACCGGGTCAAACCTCCTCTTAGATTCTCCTTGCCATAACTCAGATCATGCATCTTTCTTTCTTACCTTATTCCATGACCTCTAACTTATCTTATCCATGACGCCAAACTCTGGCTCCCTCAAGCCTATTCCTTCTAAAATAATGCAACTATACTGCCACGTTAGCCGAAATTAGCAGCTCCTTCCCCAGATACAGACGCCCCTCTGTTGAGGAAAGATAAACCTCAATTCCTCTCTTTGCAAACCATCGCATCTCCAGCCTCCATTTTCACTCCAAGGTTCTTGAATGTGCTGTCACTTTTCAAATCTTTTTCCTGGAACTCAACACTGGATTGTGGGAAGCGCAGTGGTTCCTACTGTTGCCTCACGGTGCTGAGGACCTGGGTTTGATCCCGGCCCCCTATCGGTGTGGAGTTTGCACATTCTCCCCGTTTTTGCGTGGGTCTTACACCCACAACCCAAAGATGGGGTTGCTGGGTTACGGGGATAGGGTGGAGGTATGGGTTCAAGTAGGGTGCTCTTTCCAAGAACCGATGGGCTGCATGGCCACCTTCTGCACTGTAAATTCTATGATTCTATGTGCAGGCTAGGTGGATTGGCCATGTTAAATTGCCCCTTAATTGGAAAAAAGAATTGGGTACTCTAAGTTCATAAAAAAAGACTGGAATATGTCAAAAAAAGTCAGGAGTCACACGGAAATAGGGAAAACTAAGGCGCCAGGACAAGAAATTTGAATTTCCCCACATAAATATTCCATTGGCTGGAAGAAGTTTTTAAAAACTAATTGACAGGATGTAGGCATCACTGGTTGGGCCAGCATTTATTGCCCATCCCTAGTTACCCTTCAGAAGGTGCTGGTGAGTTGCCTTCTTGAACCCCTGTAGTCCCTCTGATGCAGGTACAGCCAATGTGCTGTTAGGGAGAGCACTGCAGGATTTTCACAGGGTTAGATTTGGGTTGCAAACAAAATGCACATTCTGTGACATGCCATTGGCTACCTAGGCGAAATTTGTATTTTATGTTCCATAGTATTTGCCCTGGTCAGGTGGGTTTCGGAAGTCTGTAGAAAATCTACCAGGTAAGAGAATTTGGAAACTCTGAGCTGGGGGATTTGCTGAGGATTGAGATGGGGGTTGTAAGAGAGAGGTAGTCCGGGGGACATACGAACAATATGTAGAGCTGGACTGATGTCCCCGAGAATCGAGGCAGACCTTCCAACCATCCCACCTCGTCAATTGCACCCCTCCGACTCTGCCCCAATCTGCCAAGGCTCTCCTGAAAGTCACAAGTGACATCCCGCAGGACTGTGACTGTAGTAAACTCTGCCTCCTCAATCAGACCGTCCTCCTCCACAAACTATCCACCGTCTGGCTGGGTGGCATTGCCTCAGCTGGTTCCATTCTCAGCTACCCGGTCATAAGCCCGTGTCTTTGCTTTCTCAGCCTCTTTCTGGCATTTCCTGCTTTCATCTCAGATTTCCAACATCCACGATATTTTGCTTTTATTTTGTTGCTGGACCACAGGGAGAAAGCTGGGACTGGGAGGGCACATTCCTGGGTACATCAGAATAACCCATCACTGTGCGTGGGTTTAATGCACTTCAAGACTGCAGGTGCCAGCCGAGCAGAGAAAAGCGGCGATTCCAGGCAGAATATCCCCTGCACTTCAGAGATGGCAAAAAATAAGAAATCCGGGCCTGTGCCAGACGCCCCGCCGCTCACCTCAGTGTTCCTCCAGACGCCTCCTTTAATCATTATCCGCGGCATCTTGGCGCTTGGCGACGGGCCGGAGGAGATCCTCGGCCAGCTAAAGAGGGTGAGGACAGCGGCTCGGTCAGTCGGTCGGTCAGCCCTGAACCCGACCCCCCGATGATCAGGATACGGCCCTGCGCACAGCAACGGGCGGAGACACAAGGAGCAGACACCGGGCAGCAAGAGGGCCGCACGCCGCCGCGGGCGGGCGAGCGAGCGAGCGAGCGCCCTCCGACTCCGGCTGACTGACACTGCACCCGAGAGCACCGCCTCCCCGCGCCACCAACCCGTCCCCCGAACCAGCCAGAGGTTAGTTTGGGGTGGCCAACCCTCTATTGGAATAACCACGCATTGAAATTTGGTCGCCTGGGCTCCCCTGCCAGCCCTCGCGGCGGAGGCTCAGCAAGAGTTTTCAAAATTTTCTTCGAATACTTTTGTTTACTGAACATAATTGGAAATAGGAAATAGGTGCCTCTGGGAATAAGGCATCTCGGAATCTCATTGGGGGCAGCACGGTAGTACAGTGGTTAGCACAGCTGCCTCACGGCACCAAGATCCCAGGTTCAAGATTTTTAAAATTCAATTCAAATTTCACCTTCTGCCCTGGTGGGATTCAAACCCAGGTCCCCAGAACATTACCCTCGGTCTCTGGATTATTAGTCCAGTGACAATACCACTAGGCCACTGATCAGATGGATATGCGGCTAGGTGGATTGGCTATGCTAAATTGCCCCTTGGTTTTTTTTTTCAAAAACTAGGAATCTCATTGGCTTGGGAAGTTGGTCTACTGTGAGGATGAAAATGTCAGTAGACTAATGACAAAGAACTGGCTTTGCCTACGTTCTAAGCTTTCCCTTAAACTTTACACACAGGTGATGCTCTACCATGACTCGCAAAGTCATGTTGTCCCTGGACTAGTATTCTATAGACCCAGGGTTATGCTCTGGGAACCTGAGTTTGAATCCCACCACAACAGATGGTGAAATTTGAATTCTGTAGAAATCTAATGACGATCATAAAACCATTATCATTAAACATCTATCTGGCTCACCAATGCCGTGTAGGGAAGGGAATCCTTACTTGGTCTGGCCTACATGTGACTCCAGAACTACAGAAATAAGGTTGACTCTGACATGCCCTCTGAAATGGCCAAGCAGATCACTCAGTTCGAGGGCAATTAGGAATGGGTACTAAATGTTGAATCAAAGGGACACCCATATCCAATGAATTATTTTTTTTAAAGGCTAAGACCCCTTGATTGCAGGAAGGTGTATGTCAAGATTGGTGTGTCTGAGGGAGGAGAGCATAAATTTTTGGTGGGGCCAATTTGTGGAAGGGTTTTACTTGACAGGTTTCAGAGCATCCATCTCACAGTGGCAACCAGTCGTCCTCTGAGATCTACGAAGCACCGGGGTTGCAGCCTCTTCTGGTGGCTGGGTAGTGGCGGTCGGCGAGGGTACCATGGCGGACTCCAGGGGTGATTCGGTCCGAGCTTCGTACCCGACTGGTTCGACTGGTGGCGGGGAGCGCCGGAAACCCATAGGTGCGGAGCACAGGCAGTGAACCTGCAGGCGTGGGGGCGCCGGGCGCGGGGGGGTTGGGTGGGGTGTAGTGTGAGGGGCACCTCGGCGGTAGTGGTGTCAGAGTTGGATCCTGCAGGCGCCAGGTCCCGGAGGGAAACAGTGTCCTGACGGCCGTCAGGGTATTCGATGGACGCGTATTGGGGGTTCGAGTGGAGTAGGAGCACTCTCTCCACGAGTGGGTCAGTTTTGTGGGTCCGGACGTGCTTCCGGAGGAGAACCGGGCCCGGTGTCTTCAACCATGCTGGGAGCGAAACCCCCGTGGTAGTGCCCCTGTAAAAAACAAATAGCCGCTCATGAGGGGTCTGATTGGTGGCAGTACATAGGAGGAACCTAATAGCATGGAGCGCGTCGGGGAGGACCTCCTACCAATGGGGAGTCGGGAGCTTCCTGGACCGGAGGGTCAGTAGGACGGTCTTCCAGACCGTCGCGTTCTCCCTCTCCACCTGCCCGTTCCCCCTGGGGTTGTAGCTGGTAGTCCTGCTGAAATTGGCTGCAGATGGTGACGTTGTCCAAGTACGGAAACGTGGCCCGCAGCCCGTACTGGTCCACCATTCGGTCCATTGCTCGTTGGAACACCAAGACCCCATTCGTGACACCAAAGGGAACTCGGAGGAAGTGGAAGAGGCGGCCATCGGCCTCGAACGCCATGTAGTGGCGGTCCTCCGGGCGGATTAGGAGCTGATGGTATGCAGACTTCAGATCCACCGTGGAGAAGACTTTATAATGGCCGATCTGATTCACCATGTCTGCAATCCTGGGGAGGGGTTACGCAACGAGGAGCGTGAAACGATTATGGTTTGGCTATAGTCCACTACCATGCAGAATTTTTCACCGGTCGACGACCACCACCTGAGCTCTCCAGGGGCTATTACTGGCCTCTATGATCCTTTCACGTAGAAGCCTATGGACCTCGGTTCTGATAAACACCCTGTCCTACAGGCTGTATCGCCTGCTGCGAGTGGCTATGGGTTTGCAGTCCGGTGTGAGATTGGCAAAGAGTGGAGGGAGGTCAATTTTTAGCGTAGCGAGGCTGCAGATAGTGAGTGGGGGCAAGGGCCCGCCGAAGCTGAGTGTGAGGTTTTTGAGGTTGCACTGTAAGTCGAGTCCCAGTAAGAGTGGGGCGCAGAGTTCGGGGAGTACGTATAGCTGGAAGTTCGAGTAGCTAGTGCCCTGGATCGTTAGGGTCGCGGCGGTGCGCCCCTGGAGGTGAACGGAGTGTGAGCTCGAAGCGAGGGAGATAGTTTGCCGTGCAGGGAAAATAGGGAGCGAACAGCGTCTTACCAGGTCTGGGTGTACGAAGCTCTCGGTGCTCCCGGAGTCAAAGAGGCACGGTGTCCTGTACCCGTTGATTTTAATGGTCATCATTGAGTTGCGGAGGTGTTTCGGACGCGACTGGTCCAACGTGACCGCGCTGAGTTGCGGGTAGTCGGCGGCTCGATCAGCTGTGCTGGAGTGGCCCCATGATGACTGCCCTCTGAGTTCGTAGTCTTCGAGGTGAGTTTCAGAGTTTGAATAGGATGGATCCCAAGATGGCCGCCCCGTGGATCGCATGTGGCGGGCGGCGAGGAAGATGGCGCCCAAGATGGTGGCCCCCATGAGTCGCACGTGGCCGGCCACGTGGAGGGGGGTTGCCAAGATAGTTGCCCCCATGAGTCGCATGTGTCGGGTGGGGGCGGAGTCGGAGTACAGGCCACAGCATTTCGGGGCCTGCGGGCCTGTGAGTTTTGGAAACGAGTGCTCTGGGCTGCGGGAGAGTTTGGAGAGGGGGATTTCTTCGGCAGGCAGACCTGGGCATAGTGTCCTTTGCGACCGCAGCTGCTGCAGGTCGCGTTGCGGGCCGGGCAGTACTGCCGTGGGTGCTGGGGCTGTCCGCACAAATGGCACACTGGGGCTGCGTAGTGGGTGGGTGGCCGCGCGTCGCAGGCCTGGGGCAGTCACTGGTCGGGGGCCCAGGATGGGGTCGCTTGGTCCCCGGGGAACGAGGTGAGGCTGCGAAACGCGACCTCCATGGTAGTAGCCAATTCTACAGTGTCCTCCAAGTTCTGGGCCCCTTTTTCAAGCAACCGCTGGCGCATATAGTTTGACCTGAGCCCTGCCACGTACACATCTCTGACAGTGAGCTCCATATGCTGTTCGGCTGATACAGCTTGGTAATTACAGTCCCGAGCTAAAGCTTTTAAATCCCACAGGAATTCATCCAATGACTCCGCGGGGCGCTGGCGGCGGGTCGTAAAAATGTGGCGCGCGTAGACCTCGTTGATGGGCCTCACGTACATTCGATCTAGCATGGCTAGGGCCCCCGTATACGAGGTAATACTGTTAAGTTGAGTAGAGATACGGTGGCTCACCCTCGCGTGCAGTAGACTGAGTTTCTGCTCCTCTGTAGTTTCTGATGTGCTTGATTCAGCCAGGTAGGCCTTGAAACATCTGAGCCAGTGTTGAAAGATTTCTTTCGCCTCTGCAGCCTGCGGGACGAGTTCTAGACGATCAGGTTTGAGGGCTGATTCCATAGTCGTTTTCTTCAAGTTTCCTAAGACTATTAAATTGATATGACCATCAATTCACAAGACACGTGGTTGGAAGTGAACAGTGGTTTTAATAGTCTTACAACTGAGCCTGCCTGCGACGAGATTAACTGGCAGCAGGCTCACAACTGCAGATCTTTATACTTCCAGTTAGTGGGAGGAGCCATGGGCGGAGCCATGGGCGGAGCCACGGGTGGAGCCTAGTACAAACTCCTCATCTCCCCTTATGGGCAGAGCCACGCAACTGCTCGTATACCGAGCTTACAGAGACACAACACATACAATATAACACAGTGTGAATTACTAGGATTGTGATTCACCACACACACACACACACACACACACACACAGTCAATTATTACTCATGCACAAACTCTACTCACTAAACTACAATTACTACTAAAAGCCTATACTTAGCTTTGGGTGCCCACTCAGTCAGAGGAACAATGGCCGTTGTCCGATCTGAGGCTGCTGGCTTCGAACTGGTGTAGAATAGTAGCTAGGAGCGCCTATCTCGTAGCGTGCATTGACCTTAAACTTACTTGGCTGGTGCTTGGCAGGCCTCTCGTCGCTGAGAGCCAAAGCCAAGATGAAAGTGAAGAAGAAGAGGGCGATCTGTCTTTGGGGACACCTCTTTATACCCCAAAGGGGCTTCGCGCCCTTTTGGGTGGGCTTTGAACGTGGCCCCAATTAATTGGACCATGTCCTAATCATTTGTATTGATTTCTCCAATAAAGGGGTCGTTGCTTGATCACTGGGCGGGTCCTAGGTGACCGTTGGCCTGTCTTTGTTTTAGTCTCCACTGGCGCCGGGGAGTCTGCTCTGGTACCGATTGCTTAAATGTTTCTCAAGCTAATGGCTTGTAGTATCGGTTTTGTCTGGGAGCTGCAAGTTCCAATCCACAGGCAAACCTTGCACTTGCTTGTTTCCTTAGCACTGTCCAATTTTCCCCGTACTCTTTGCAAGTGTCCATTTTGAAATTGGGACGTGGCCACCCCAGGTGGCTACACTCCCTCCTTGTGATCCTCAATGCGAAGCGTGAAGGATCACATTACTGCGTTGTCTTCGTTCTCTGACCAAGCAGGGCACCCATGGCTGGGCTCTACACGGACCTATACTTTGCAACACAATTTTACCTGAACAATTTTAAATACATACATCATCAAAAACTCTACTGGGCGGTATGGCATTAAGGCATGCATTACAAAATTAAAAAAATTGTAACCTCTAACTATTCTTAATGAACTATCCTCACTCAAACAATTCAAAATACCCTAACATCCTAAACTGTACAAAATAGCAGCATACAAATTTCTCTGGCTTGGCAGTCAAACACAGAGATCACATTTCTTTATTGAAACACACGAACACACACAAAACAAAAAAAACGGATGCACTTTAATCCATGTCAAGGGGTTCGGGGGTCTGGTGAAAACCGAAGATAGGGGATCTAAACCTGTATACCAGGGTACAAGAGCGGTAGGCTCTCCTTCGCCATTTCCTCATTCTAATGGTCTGCACGACACTGAAAAGTATCGCCAGTGCTAAAAGTGTTTCTACAACATATGAGAGTGAATACCAAGTGGGAAATGTATCACACCAGGTTGGGATACTGTTGACTGTTGCTGGGCTCTGTGTACTGTGGGGGAGTGAATCATTGACGGCCTGTGGGGTGGGGGTGAGGGGGTTAGCGTCCGCGCGCAACCAAAGGGACCCTGCTAGTATCCATGTAACAAAGATGGAGGTTGTCTTCATCTTTCCTTCTCTTCTCTTCTTTTCTTCTCTCTGGTATTCTTCAGGCTTCTGGAATCCTGTGAACACAAGCATAATACCTGTTATTATCTTGCTCAAGATCTCGTGTGTTTGTCTGTCTGTCCTTTATTGCCAATTACCCTTTATAATTGGTCACCATCTGTGACTCCCTCATTTTTTTTTAAACCAAATTGCTGGACAAGACATTTAAGACAAATACTGACACAGTGCGAGCTGTCTCGCAGCCTGTGCGATTTACTATCCCAATGTTTGAGGATGTAAATAGCATGAGGAAAGCAACCAAAGGGTCTAGGACCTGTAGTGCAGGGGCTGTGTTGAGTGCTCTTTTTAAAGCATCCACGGCATCTGTATGCTGCGGAAGCCATTCCCAAGGTGCCTGCTTCTTGAGAAGTTCCGATAGGGGCGTTGCTTTAGTGGCGAAACCGTCGATGTGGTTTCGGCAGTAGCCAACCAGTCCTAAAAATGACCGGAGGGCTGAGACATTGTGGGGAAGGGGCAATGTGACGGTCGAGTCAATTCTCTTCTGCTCGATCTCGCGTTTACCATGTGTGATTACTGTTCCCAAGTATATCACTTTTTCTTCCAAAATCCGGGCCTATTTGGGATTAACATTACAACCAATTTCTTTCAGGAGTCCCAGGAGTTCTGCGAGAAGCAAAATATGCTCTGCTTTTGTGTCTGTCTGTAGTAGCAGGTTGTCTACATACTGGACCAGACATTCGGGGCGGGAAAATTTAGCTAATCCATTTGCCAGCTGTCGGTGGAAAATGGAGGGAGAGTTGTGGAAGCCTTGTGGAAGGCACTTCCACGTATACTGCTGTCCTTTAAAGGTGAAGGCAAATTTGTACTGGCACGCTTTAGGCAATGGAATGGACCAAAAGCCGTTACTAATGTCCAAAACTGTAAAGAATCATGACTGGAGTCCCTGTTTGAGCATGGTCTCGGGACTCATGGCTACGGCGGGGGCTGCTGCTGGGGTGACTTTGTTCAGTTCCCGGTAATCAATGGCCAGTCGCCATGATCCATCGGGTTTCCTGACGGGCAAAATCGGTGCATTGTTTGTGGAGGCTACTGATCTCAGTACACCCTGGTCTAACAGGCTGTCTATAACTTTCGAGATTTCTCCCTCTGCTTCCTGGGGAAATCCGTACTGCTTCTGGGGTCTGGGGTCAGGACCTGTAAGCTGCACAGAGCCAGTCATTCTGCCACATTCGTGCTTGTGCTATGCAAATGCTGCTTTGTGTTCTTGCAGGACTGCCCTAACCTGTTTGTCTGTATTAATGGTTCGTGGGTCGAACCAGCCGTCTCCTACGGAGCTAATCCTGTTTACATACTCTCCTACTGTGAGCGTGGCGGGGGGTTGTGCTGCCTTTGCCATTTTCCATACACATTTGTTGACTGGATCAAAGGAAAGGTTGTGAGAGCTCATGAAATCGATCCCTAAAATATGTTCTGCTGTGTGGGGCAGATCAACTAACACTATGGGGTGCTTGGTGGTTATGTTACCGATTTATATTTCTACAGGCGCTGTGATGTGTCCCTGTTGTAAGTGACCTGTAAAGCCGCTGAGGGTGATGGTGCCTGTTGTGGGTCACGTGTCCCTCTGGAACATCGTGGAGGAATTGAGTGTGGTGTGGGACCCTCCTGTGTCCCAAAGAAATTCTACGGGCTGACCCCGGACTTTGCCTGCTACGGCCGGTCGACCAGACTTATCCCAAAGGGTGTCGCAGACCCAAGTTGGGGAGCCCGAACACCGTCAGTCTGTGCCGTTCATGTCTCCATTGTCTGAACGGGAGCTAACACTATGAATCGGCTTTGCCCTATTTCTATTTAGGGTGCCTGTCTGTTGGCCTCTCTGTTGCTTCTGTGCAAAGTGTCCTAACTGTCCACAGTGATTTGGGCTGGGGTGGGCTGTTCCTACTCTCATTTATCCATGCGGGGTTCTTGTGCGCTTTAACTGTATGCATATCTGCATCTGCCTGCTCTTCCTCGGGATTGTGAAATGTGGTTTTGCTGTAAACGGATTGCTCCCAAGCGTGGGACAACCTTTTCAAAACCCATTTCTCATTGTGGGCCTCATCTGGGGGCTCGTAATACGTGCAAGCTCTCTGTCCTGCCTCTGTTGCATGGGAGACTAGGATTCGAGTCCATTTTGCCATGTTATCTGTGGAAAAATGGGCGCGGGCTAATTCACCAAAAACTGCTGTGAAGTGAATCCACAAGCGTCCAGTAAACGCTGTGGGGTGCTCTGTTTTCTTTTGCCTACATCTGTTTAGGCCTTCTACCGGGTCTCCTCTGTTGTAGCCAATCGCATCAAGGATCGCTGTTTGCATCTCTGTTAGGGTGCCTCCTCCTACATTCTGTGGGTCGGGAAGGGCTGCCACGACTGAAGGGTCGCGGCTTAAAACTGTGAGCTTCACTTGCTCTCTCTCGTCCAGGCCGTGCATGGTGGCCTACTGTTTAACCTTAGCGAAAAATTGGTGGGGGCCTGAAGTGGGTGTAATTTTTTCACACGCGTCCCGTAATTGGGTCACGGTTAAGGGTGTTGTGTACAGAAAATTTGCTTCTCCTTCTGCTGCGGCCCTGCGGTGTGTGGTTACTGGGTTCATGGGGGTGTGTTCTGCCTGTTCAGTGGGGGGGGGGGGGGGGGGGGAGGGGGGGAGGGGGGGGAGGGGGGGAGGGGGGGGGAAGCCGCATACCCCCCGTCGGACATATGCAGCACCGACCGGCAACTCTGAGCCGGTGAGTCCCGAGGGCCTTGGCAGTTTGACCACCACGATCGTGTTCACCACGAAGTGGGGTTTGAAGAGTGGGTTGAGGTGCAGGCCAGGTAGGTAGGGGCCTCTGGGAGGTAGGGAGGGTGAACTGTATGGGTCCTGGAAGGGGTGGGGCGGGGGGAGCTGTAAGGCGTGGGCTCTCAGGGACCCCATAGTGGGGTCTACTCACTTGGGGGGGGGGGGGTTAATGCCCATATATGTGGGAGGTAACATTGCCCATGGGTGGGGGACCCTCAAGTTCACTTAGAGATTGGGGCACACTTCCAAAATGGCGGGGTGATCTCTGAGGGGCCAGTGAGTTCAGCTCCCCAGTGATGAAAATAATACAAAGTCTGGGCTAAATCGGTGATATATTCCCCTGTGGCTCTTAAAAATGACTAAATGTGGTTAGATAGCGGTGGGGAACACCCTGCAAACCTGTCCCAAATGACACTTCAAAACTTCTCTGTTAGATGTTCTATCGCACAGGGCTAATCGCTGGCTTTGAAAGCAGACCAAGGCAAGCCAGCAGCACGGTTCGATTCCCGTAACAGCCTCCCCGAACAGGCGCCGGAATGTGGCGACTAGGGGCTTTTCACAGTAACTTCATTTGAAGCATACTCGTGACAATAAGCGATTTTCATTTCATTCATATTAATGATCTGGAGGAAGGAAGCGAATGTGCTGTAGCCAAATTTGCAGATGACTCAAAAATAGGTGGAAAGGCAAGTTGCGAGAGTTTGCAAAGAGACAATGATAGCTTAAGTAAGTGGGCAAATCTGCTGTGCTTTTTCAATATTTTGAAACAGGAGATATAAATAAATAGTTTTGTAATGCGATTTTAATCGCTTCACCATTGGTGGCCATGCCTTTGTGCTGTGGGCAGTGCGGTAGCACAGTGGTTTACACTGTTGCTTCACAGCACAGTGTCCCAGGTTTGATTCCCGACTTGGGTCGCTATCTGTGCGGAGTCTGCACGTTCTCCCTGTGTCTGCGTGGGTTTCCTCCGGGTGCTCCGGTTTTCTCCCACAAGTCCCGAAAAACATACTTGTTAGGTGAATTGGACATTCTGAATTCTCCTTCTGTGTACCCGTGCAGGTGTCGGAATGCGGCGATTAGGGGCTTTTTATAATAACTGCATTGCAGTATTAACGTAAGCCTATTTGTGACAATAAAGATTATTATTATTCAGTTACTCTCTGCTCCGGAACTCCTTCCCCATACTTCTCTGCCTCATGACCATGTTATCCTGTTGAGACACTCCTTAAAACTCTGTGACCAAACTTATCATCATCTGACCTAATATTTTGTTTTGAAACATCTTGAGAGTTTTATTTCTAATAGGCGCTATTTAAATATAAGTTGCATTATCCCCGAACCTGTGGAGATTATAAGTAAACACAGAATTGTGGGAAATTAAATCAGTTAATTAACATTTGAGAGAAAGTTAATTTCTAATGAAGCGCCTCAGACAAATATTAACCTCCCTGCATGTTCATGACCCATCCAGTTTTCTACAATTTACACCTTTTTCATTTTCATCCCTGAAGGTTAAAGTGAATTTCAGCAGATCTCTCAAATTTGAGATTTGATTTGATTTTTTTTAAACCAAGAGATTGGGTAGGACAAATGGAAGTTGATCTTCAGGGGGGGACCTTGGGTCACTGTCTGTGCAGAGTCTGCACGTTCTCTCTGTGTGTGCGTGGGTTTCCTCCGGGTGCTCCGGTTTCCTCCCACAGTCCAAAGATGTGCAGGTTGGATTGGCCATGCTCAAATTTCCCCTTATTTGTACAAAGATGGGCCAATTAGGTGGGGTAACGGGGAGAGGGCGGCGGAGTGAGCCTGGGTGAAGTGCTCTTTCAGAGGGTCGGTGCAGAGACTCGATGGGCCGAACGTCCTCGCTCTGCCCGGTTGGGATTCTCTAAGGGAATAGAAACTACAACTCCCATGATGCTCTGGCCGTGCAGGCGGGGAGGGGGGGCACTGCGCATGCTCCGATCTGTGTTGCCGCGGTGCAGGTTGGGATGTGAGTTCCCTCCCCCCCTCCTCCTTTCCCCAGGCCAGTTCCCGGTGACCATGGTGGGCACGTACTGCTGTGTGCCGGGCTGCTTCAACAACACCCTCAAGAACAAGGAGCTCTCCTTTCACGTCTTCCCCAAGGACGAGGCGCTGCGAGGCGTTTGGATCAGGAACCTCTCCCGCCTGGACGAGAGGAAATTCAGCGTGTGGCAGCCCAAAACCCACCACAAAGTCTGCGACGCCCACTTCGCGGGGGGCAAGAAGACCTACATGAACAATGTGCCCATCGTCTTCCCCGTGAAGGTCGAGAGGTCCCGCAGGAAGGAGCAGGCCAGGATGCTGCTGCTGGGTGCCAGGGACACCAGCAGCCCGGGTACAGTATTCCTCCACTCCGCAGCAATGGGTGCACCCCCCCCCCCCCCTTCCCGGGGAGGGGGGGGGGGGGGGGGGTCCAGTCTAAAGTTTCTCCCCCCCCCCCCCCGTCCTTGAGATCAGCGACTAAAAAATGTGGCAAACATTGAAAATTCGATTAATTTTTGAGCCGGGTTTCCAGACGCAATGATAATAAATACTTGGCCCTCTCTTGTAACAACGATCGTTGCAGGGATATGGAGATTTCCAATTGAGCTGCAATGTGTTGTTTACAATGTGCTGTGAGCCGAACTCTTCAGCGGTGCAACTGTTATATACTCCCATCAGTTTTTTTCTTAATTGCGTATTTTGAGGTGATGTTATGTTTCTCCAAGGGGTCTGGGATAGAGCTGATTATTTTTAGCTTCCTCCATCACGCCATTCGCCCGCTAAGAAAACAGGAAAGCGGTGTGTTCCATTGACACTTGAACATGGAGCTGGTGTGTGTGTGCGTGTGACCACTATCCCGGGACACTTGTCCTTCTTGACCCCTCTTTGTAGGTCAGGCAAGCAATCTCAGAAATGAGAGGCATCAAAAGCAAAAAAGAAGAAAATAGATTCCCCCCTCTCCCCCTTGTCAGAAATTTCCCCGAGGACACTTAAGCTGGGTTGCAGATTCTGCCATTTAGTGGCACAGTGCTTTGAAACGCACTGCCTGAGTTATTTAATGAAGATTGTAAGGCGGGTTTTAAAATGGGAAATAGGTATTACTTCAGTGGCAGCATATGTTGTATTGTGACAGATCTATTTGTGAGGTCTGCTATCCGTGAGTTACCCAAAACTTACCGAGTTCAGCAGAGCTCAATGCTATTGCCATTTTACACGAGCAACAACCACAATATTTTATTCACATCTGATTCGTTGTGCCTTTTGCATCAATCTGTCTCTCTGATTCTTGTACGGTTCTGGGTGCTTCTACCAGATGCCAGTCATAAGTGTTCACACTGGCTGAATTGCAAGGTTGTTTTCTAGGATTATGTCCTCTGCTTTTATTGTTCCCTCTTTTTGACGAGCAGTAAAACATTAATTCAGGAAAAGTCAAACTTTGATTAATTGTATTCAGTTAGGATTGATCAGAAAATGAGGTTGGGATTTTATGTGGCTATGTTACAAACATGGTAATTCAGAGACCTAAACAAGTGATCTGTGATTATAGGTTCAACTGCCATCACTGTATCTGCAGAATTTCAATTCAGTTAATTAAATAACAATGTGGAATAAAACTTAAGATCAGTAATAACGACAATGAAACGATTAAATGTTGTAAAAAAAAACACTTAGTTCACTAATGTGTGTTAGGCAAGGAAATCTGCCATCCCTATCCAGCCTGCCATACATTATCCCTGACCCACAAAAATGTGCTTAATTCTTAACTGCCCTCTGAAATGGCCTAGCAAGTCTAACTGGTGTATAAAAATGACAACAAAAGCCACATATAAGACTAAACCTGAAGGAATAATATGGCATCAATTTCCGTAGAGGATTCAGACGCAACAACGGTACTCTTATCCCAGTTGATGCAAAATTCTTTTCACTAATATTCAGGCACTTGTGCCAAAATTGGGAGAGTTGGCTCAGGGACAATAGCTTGACAAAATCATACCTTGTAGCCAATGTTCCAGACTCTTGCATCCTGTCCCACAGCAGGACAAACCCACAAGATATGGCATTGTGGTGCACAGTTGGGAGTCTGCAACATTGACTATGACGCCATGAAGTGCTAAAGTACCAGTCAGAAATGGACAAAGAAACCTCCTGACGATTACTACCTGTTGTCCTCCCTCAACTGATGAATCAGTGCTCCCCTTTATTTGGGAGAAGCAATGAAGGGCACAGAAAATACTCTGGTTGTGGGGACTTCACAACTGACCAAGCCTGAAGAGATAACCAACAAGAGCAAAAAAAACTTATTGACCATATCCTCAACAATATATCGGTTGCTGATGCATCGGCCCATAACAGTATTGGTAGGAGTGATTACCATACAGTCTTAGTGAAGACAAAGCTCTGAAGGCCTGTCATAGCTGGTCATAGATGTTGGTGGAAAATAAATAGCTTAACAGAGGAGAAGGGTCTATTAACATCATCCTGAATGATGGCACAGCCACCACTTGAGTAGAAAAGTTAAGCCTGAAACAAGTACAAAAGTTGAGCCTGAAACAATCGCCTTCATCTAGAAATGCCATGTGCCTCTTGAGATCCCCATTATCACCGACACCAGTCTTCAGACAATTGATTCACCTTCACATGATACCAAGAAATGGCTGAAGGCACTGGATACTGAAAGACTGTGGACCCTGTCAACATTCTGGCAATAGTACTGAAGACTGGAGCTGCAGATCAAACTGGGCCGTGAGCCAAGTAGAGCTGGAAAAGCTCAACATCATTCAGCACAATGCAGCCTACCTTTTTTGGCACCCCATCCACCACCTTCAGCATTCACTCCCTCCACCAGCGATGCACAGTGACAGTAATGTGGAACATCTACAACATAAACTAGAGCGACTCATCTTGGCTCCTTTGAATTTACCTTTTAAACCTGCAACCTCTACCACCTCGAAGGAAAAGGACCGTAGAACGTGAGAACATCACCAGTTGCAAGTTCCCCTCCAAGTCACTCACCATTCTGGCTTGGAACCATATCAGGGTTCCTTCAACGTTGTTGGATTTAAATCTTGATACTCGCTCCTTGATAGAATTGTGGGTGTTCTGCCACCACATGGTCAGCTGAGGTTCAAGAAGGTTGCTCACTACCACCGTTCAAATATATGAACGTGCAAATTTGGAGCAGGTGTAGGCCATTTGGCCCCTCAAGCCTGCTCCGCCATTCAATAAGACCAAAGCTGACCTGATTGTGGCCTCAACTCAACATTCTGGGCTGTTTAGCACAGGGCTAAATCGCTGGCTTTGAAAGCAGGCCAGCAGCACGGTTCGATTCCCGTAACAGCCTCCCCGAACAGGCGCCGGAATGTGGCGACTAGGGGCTTTTCACAGTAACTTCATTGAAGCCTACTTGTGACAATAAGCGAATCCAAAGATTCACAACTTTCTGAAAGAAAATATTTCTTCTCATCATCGTATTAAATGAGACCCCTTATTTTTAAACTGTGTGTCCTAGTCTAGGAAATATCCAATCAGAATTCACCCTGCCAAGTCTCCTCAGGATCTTGTGTCTTTCAATGAGATCATTTCTCAATCTTCCAAATTCCACTGAATACGATCCAGCCTGTCCGATCTTTTTTTGTCCCATATTTTCCAGCGGATAACCTCCGGTTGATCTTCTCAAGGCCAGTCATGGATGGGCAATATATGCGGGCAATGTCAGCAATGCACACGTTCCTTGAATGAATTTTAAAAGGGTAGAGATTCCACATAAATGTCTATGAACCAGTTTGAACAAATTCACATACGGAGCACAGTGGCACCTATGGCATTGTAACAGAAGGTCTCCTACTCTGTACACTGAATGCCTGGCAGTTAAGTGCAGTACTTCCCACTATGAAATTCAATTACAATTGAAAATTATTAATTTCAAATAAATATTTTAGAATTATGCTTGAGGGTTCAGGGAAAATAAAATCACAGTTTTATCTTTTCTGAAAATTAAAGTTGAGTTCACTTCCTTAAATTTGTAGAGTTTAAGAGATTCCACCATTGATTCCTTTTGTAAAAGATAGAATGAGCTGAATTGTTTACTTTGTTCCATATAGCTTTGTATGCAATGATATGATTTCAATAGATAAACAAGATAATTAAAATTCATCAGGAATCAAAATTTCAATTATACATGCTGCCAAAAGGAGTCCAACAATTTATTGATTGTATTTTGCAGTTGTTCTGGGAACAGCAAAATTGAGAGGCGAGGTAGCTGGTTTTACTTATAAATCATTGAATGGGGAATAAGGTCATAGGGATTGCCTTCTCACAGGCTGGGGACAGAGGAACAGTGAGTCAGCCAGCTAGATTTGGCCTGATGGAGCAAGGGAAACTTGCTCTTCTCAAACCTGGAACTGGACAGGATGAGAAGGTTGACAAGGGAAAGATTAAGCAAACCTAATAGAGATAGTGCGACTTGTCTTGAAAGTTGTGTAATTAATTGAATCAAGGTAAGACTTGATTATATCTGTTACTCTGTACATTCATTAACTGTCTAAAATGAAACAGCTTAACCATTCAAACCCTGTCCTTTTTTTTTAGAACAGTACAGCACAGAACAGGCCCTTCGGCCCTCAATGTTGTGCCGAGCAATGATCACCCTACTCAAGCCCACGTATCCACCCTATACCAGTAACCCAACAACCCCCATTAACATTATTTTTAAGACACTAAGGGCAATTTAGCCTGGCCAATCCACCTAACCCGCACATCTTTGGACTGTGGGAGGAAACCGGAGCACCCGGAGGAAACCCACGCACACACTGGGAGGATGTGCAGACTCCCCACAGACAGTGACCCAGCCGGGAATCGAACCTGGGACCCTGGAGCTGTGAAGCATTGATGCTAACCACCATGCTACCGTGCTGCCAAATTTTATCTTGTTGGGATAAAGTCCCTCCGTCCACCTTTGCGAAGATTGGAAAAGTGCATAAAGGCACTTGCAAAAGACTGATCAGATTGCTTGAAGGTCACGTTGCTGCACTCCTGAATTACACTATATTACTAAAGATATTGGGTGCAATTTAAGTAAATGGAACAAAGTCCCATAGTGAGCGCGTTTAGCCATGTATTTCCTGGCGCATGTAGCGCTGAGAAACAACATTACTGTATCAAACATGGATACCGTGTTAGATAGAGGACCTAAGCCGAGGCAGCGCACAGCCCCGCTTTGTGCACTGAGGAGCTCCAGGTTGGGATTCTCCAATAATGGGGCTATGCCCCCATTCCAGCGTGAAAACGCGGGCAAATCTTTTTCCTTCGGAAAGTCCAGTGATTCTCCTACTTGGTGCTCCTCGCAGCTCCGGCGGCCAATACGGAGCCCTGCACTTCCGGTCAGGGATCCGCGCATGCGCACGATGGCGGCCTGCATTGACCGCCCCACGCGACATGGCGGACCCACACCGCCACCAAAAAGATAGGTCCCCCCGAGATCGCACGTGCCTGCGATTCGGTGACCCCCAATCGATAGCTTGGCCATCTGTGAGGCCCCCCCCCCCCCCCCATGAAGGATACCCCCCCACCAGGGTGGCCGAGGACTGAGTCTGCAGCCGTCATGCCGAGTTCCCGACGGGTGGGACAATGAGAGACCCATGCCATTGGGAACTCGGCCAGTTACACTAAAAAAATCACCGCGGGCGCCTCTTGTCAATGGCCCCTTACCCGCGCTGCGTAGACCGTACACTTTATGTTGATTCTGCGGGGACCGGAGAATCGCGGGAGCAACGTCGCACCGGATTTTGATGTTGATGCCTATTCTCCGCCCCAGCGCCGATCACGATTTCGCCGCCAATCTCTCGGGCCCCGACGCGACCTCAGACCCCCCCTCCCCCAACTCACTATTAAGGTGTCCCGGGGCCCCTCTGCACCCCCCTCCCAATACATACGCAAAGCACCCCCGCCCGATCACTCCACCCAAAATGCCAGCTTGACACCCTAGCTGTGCCCCTACCAGCTGGCAGTGCCACAGTACCCAGATGGCACCAGCAGTGCCATGGTACCACCCAGCGCAAAGGGCATGTACCTGGGGGCCTCCAATCCCCTGGGAGACCCCCACGAATGCCGTTCCATCTGGTCCCAGTTTGTGGAGAACAGTACTGAATGGCGTCCACCTGACGTTTCCGATGCAAAGATGATAGATCCCAACGCCTCAGGTGCTATGGGAAACTGCATATTACACTGAGTCTAGCTGTCTCACTCGAATATGCAGATTTCAAAAAAAGTGATTGTGCCCATAATGGGCGAGATTCATATTGCAACAACCCGCGAGATCGCATTACATCTCGTGAGGTGTTGCGAGCCGGGTAGATCCCAGGGTCTCCCGGCTTCTATCAGCCACGTTGCGCTGCAGCAAACTGCTTTTCAGGTGCATCGTCGCCATTTGATCGTGCCCATTGTTTAGAATTGCCACACTCCATAAATCAGATGTTCAGACTGCTAATCAGCATGTCGGGTACTGCCGTAGAATATCTAAGGCAGACGCAAAACTTATAATAATAATAAGCGGGATTCTCCCAAATCCACGCGATGGCCCGACGCTGGCGTAAAAAGAGGTGCGAACCACTCCGGCGTCGGGCCGACCTGAAGTTGCGGATTTCTCCGCACTTCCGGGGGCGAGGCTGGCGGCGGAGGGCTTGGTGCCGTGCCAACTGGCTCCGAAGGGCCGGCAAGTGTTAGCGCATGCGCAGACCGGCCGGCGTATTCTAGCACATGCGCAGGGGAGGTGTCTTCTCCGCACCAGCCATGGCGGAGCCCAACAGAGGCCGGCGCGGAAGGAGTGCCCCCATGGCACAGGCCCGCCCGCAGATCGGTGGGCCCCGACCGCGGGCCAGGCCACCCCGGGGCCGGATCCCGCCGCGTTCCCCCGAGGACCTCACCAGCCGCCTACCAGCCAGATCCCGCCGTATGGGTCCCTGTCCAATCCACGCCGGCGGGACTGGCCAGAAACCGACGGCCGCTCGGCCCATCGGGGCCCAGAGAACTGCCGGGGCCGCTGCCAATGGCCCCCGACCGGCGCGATATGTTTAAAATTAAAGCCTACCTACTAAATGTAAATTTGTTACCTAAATTTGGCGAGGAAACTAGAAAGGGATAGTAAAGGACAAAGAGCTTGTGATCAGTGAACTAGGTGTGGTGAACATTGTTCTTTCACCTAAGAGAGCTAGAATTGAATGGCAATATAATGAATAGAGATTATCTCTTCTAGATGTGATGGTGTTAAAGTCAGTTTGAAGAGTATCAGCCCAGTTTCATAGCATTAAACTGCAAATATTGGAAAAAAAACTAGAGCCACGTTATTCAAAGGTTGGAACAATATTGACTATATGACATGAAAAAGTCATGCTAGTGCAATAAAAGCATTGCTGTAAGCATATTGATACTGCTGGAGTACATTGCTGGATGAACACAGTGTGAATCTCATCCAGATTATATCTGACCCAGAAAGGCATGTACCTGTACAAACATGGAATTTTTCTTCTTCCAAGTTTAGGATGTTTCAGATTTGACCTATGTCAGCCTGTTATCTGCCAATGTATACTTTTTAGAAGGTTCAGTGGCCTCCGTTGCTGCTTTAAAGAGAGTTGATTTACATTACAGCTTTACCTACTTGTAAGTAATATAACCTGGAATGTAATCGTTCCATCCTTTAGTTTGGATACTTGTCTGGCCACATGATCTTTTCAATCTGTCCAAACGAAGCAAATAGTTTGTGACCTGATGCAATATAGACCACTAATCTGCTTTATTGAATAATTGCATAATAAACTAAACACAATGAGCAACAGTTATGATGAATTCGTAAAAGTTATATTTGCATTGATGAACACCCCAATAGTCAACTTCAACTGACTATTTTATTTGATCTTCAGCATTCATTCCTATGGTTCACAGAAGAGTGTATTTTTCCTTCCATCCTCTGTCTTTTCCTGAGCCTGCCTTTTTCAGACTGACTGCCTGTGCAGTAAGCTGTTTGCAAAAGTCATGTGGTCTTGTTTTAGTGCCAGTCTCTCACTTTAATTCTGGCCGTACCCACCCGGAAAGAGATCAAAGCTCTTTCAAAAGAATGGATGTAAAATACTTGTCAATTTCAGAGACAGCTAACAAATTGCTAATTATTTGCAAGCCAGGAGGAAATGGTATCAAAGCCAGCATCTTAACTAAAATAAAAACAGAAAATGCTGGATAAATTCAGCAGGTCCGGCAGCATCTGTGTGGAGAGAAACACAGTTAACATTTCAAATCCATTGACTATTGTACAGAGAGTTGGGCGTGCCCAGGCTGTCAGGCAGTACCCTGATACTGCCCCCTGATACTGCTGGGGTAGTGCTTCAGTTGGGATAGTTCAGGGGGGTGGGGGTCTGTGTCTGTGGGAAGGATCCTCTTTTTAATTTTTATTGTTTTTCGATCAGGGCACCTTTTTAAAATGATCTTTTGGTGAAGCGGGCTGGTGCAGTGCCCTCCTTTTCCTACCTGAGTTGACACTTGGTCAAAAATGAAAAATTTCTGCCCATAATTATAAGTAAGACACCATTGAGAGTGTGGTCATATTTCTGGCTTTGCAAAAAAACACACCACCTTGTAGAGTGAAACATTACCCATCTTCCTGCTACAGTTTCACATGCATGACTGAGGCCAGTTAGTTCTGAATGAATTCTCTCAGTTACAATCAAATCTCAATAACATCAAACTATAAAACGGATTAACATGCATTTATGAAGACATATTTTATGTTTATGTTTTTGTCCTATATTAGCTTATTTTCCTGTCCTACCACAAGTGGCATTGAGTATATGTTTGACAAAGAAAGCACACTCAAATTCACTCCTTGCCCACACATACTCACACAAGCACTTTACTGCAGGAGCTTCAACATAATATTCAGGACATTGAGGAGCTCAAATTCTGGTTGACTTGCCCCACTCTAACCCACACATGCTATTGGCATCTCCATTATTTCCAGCCCAAGATTTCCAGCCCAAGTTCAAACCAGTAAATGACCCTAGACCCAGTTCCACATTGGATGGTTTCTTTCCAACCAAGCTGTCTGGAATGCCTCTTTTAGTATTTTAAGCTTTTGACGTTGCACACAAATTGATGCAAAAAGCAGTGAGAAAAGATTTTGTTGCGTGTAATTTCCTATTGAAAACTTGAATTTTTTTTCTGACTGTGTGAACAAAAAGTAGTCCAATGAGTATTTTTCTTTCATTTTTCTTCAGTCTAAGTATTTTAATTCTTATTGCAAAAAAAAAATCAATATATATATGTAGCTACAAAGTCATGTATGCAAATGTGTTCATCTAAGTTTCAGATTCTGTGTACAGATTTTGGGCTAACAATTAGTTTACTGTGTTTTGGGCACAGGGCGGCAATTCGCACTCTGCCCGAGTTCATTTGGATTCAGGTGGGCAATATGCAAACTTGTGTACCCACCTCAGCTGCATGGTCACAGTAACTGGCCAAAGGGAGTCCCGCATTCCTTCCTTCCTCTTAAACTCTGCTGGCTTCTAATGTAGCAGGCGAGCCAAGTAGCTGTGTTCACAAATCCTGTGATGCAGCTTAGCTGCTTATCTTCAGGGCAGGCAATGTATCCTAATGGGAATCTGCACTGAAGCTAATTGCTGGAATTTAACACACAAATGTGAACATCAGGGCAGAGAGATGGTTTTGGGGTGACACGTGATGTTGGAGGCATTAATGATGCAGCTGGAAAGATGCCACCACTCTTCAGGGTGACCAGGAGGCCCTCAGTGATCACAATCAAGAGAATGTGGGCCAGGAAAGTCAGCTCCCAGAGTCTGGGCCCAAGGACAGCAGTACCACAAGAGGTACAATGAGTGCAAGTTCACATGACCTCTCCCACCCACTACAACAATATGCTTAAGATGCTAAATGCACCACTTCCTGGCATGGTGCCCAACATCCACATCCTCACCCACCTACAAATGCTGCCAGCTGCACACCCACCTCTTGTTACCTTCACACACCTCCAGCTAGTCAGCGTCAGCAGGCACCTCACCCGAACCCATTGCTACACAACCACTGACCTTTTGCCCTCTCTCTTGCAGGAGAAGGTGGGACACATTTAAAAAGGAACAGAGCAGAACCAGCAAGGGACAAGCAGGCCTGCAGCTCCTTAACAACATGGAGAAGGTGGCTTTCACCATTATGGGGCCAGCAGTGACAGCACCTCTGGCATAGTTGCACTGAATATTGAGGCTATTGGGCTGTCCTTGCATGTGTTAAGTCATCTGGATATGAATGGGATGCTGCTAGGTTTATTTTCCAGCTTATTGGACAGTGGAACAACAGATAGGTTTTGTTGCAGAGGATTCAGATGAGGACCTTGATGGGACAGCAAGCAGGAGAGGGCTGATGGATATGCACACCAAGATGTTAGGTGCATTGCTTGGCCCACCAGACAACCTCCCATCACTGTCAAGGTCCTTGGGGGAATCTGGGCCCAAGGTAGCAGAGGGCATCATGCAGAGCTTGCCCTGTCAACAGCCTCTACTCTTATTTGCTTGACGTCCTGCAGACCCCAAAGCGTTACCATTGCTGCCCGCTACCTTTTTGTGATCAGGTACCCTACTCCTCTGTCCTCCTTGTGGAGTCTGCAACACTCTACAGCAATTCCAGTAACCCTACACAAAAGAACACCTGAAACACTCCAGAGTATTTCCAAATACATTACAATAGAAAGTGTTGTGAAAATTATGTTACCTGCAATTTGGGTGTTTCACCCTTTGAAGAATGAGCTTGGAGCCCATCTTGCAGCTGCATCATGCCAGATCTTTGAGTAGTGATGAATGATTGCATGCACAGGACCTGTGTCATCCAAATTTATAATCCTGGAATTACAGCAGCTAGTTGTATATTGTCATGATAGTGCTGATGCAGCGCCTTCCAGTGCATGCCAGGAACTCACCTGTGTACATACTCCTAATATAATGGACTTTAACCTGGTGTTGTTAGACTTCTTACTGTGCTCACCCCAGTCCAACGCCGGCATCTCCACATCACAGTGTACAGTAATGTGCAATGACGTCTGCAAATCCCTCCCAGTATCTCCTAAGTTTTGGACATGCCCAAAATATGTAGACGTGATTCGCTGGTCCCCCCGCGCATCTAGCACACTTGTCTTCCACCCCAAAAAATTTGCTCATCCGGGCCACCGTCATGTGGGCCCGGTGGACGACCTTGAACTGAATCAGGCTGAGCCTAGCACATGTTGCAATTGAATTTACCCTACTCAGGGCTTCCACCCATACCCCATCCTCCATCTCCTCGCCGAGCTCCTCCTCCCACTTCAGCTTCAGTTCCCCTGTCTGGGACGCCTCCCCTTTCATGAGTTCTTGGTAAATATCCAAGACTTTCCCCTCGCCCCTGAAAATACTCTATCCTGGATCCCATTTGGTGGGAGGCGTGGGAAGGATGGGACCTGTCCGCGTATGAAGTCACGAGCTTGCAAGTACCTAAAGTCATTCCCCCTTACTAGTCCGAATCTCTCCTCCAAGGCCCTCATGCTTGCGAAGCTCTCCCCCCCTCCCCCAAAAACATATCGCCCATCCCCCTCACGGTAGCATGGTGTTTAGCATCAATGCTTCACAGCTCCAGGGTCCCAGGTTCGATTCCCGGCTGGGTCACTGTCTGTGTGGAGTCTGCACGTCCTCCCTGTGTGTGCGTGGGTTTCCTCCGGGTGCTCCGGTTTCCTCCCACAGTCCAAAGATGTGCGGGTTAGGTGGATTGGCCATGCTAAATTGCCCATAGTGTAAGGTTAATGTGGGGATTGTTGGGTTACGGGTATACAGGTTACGTGGGTTTAAGTGGGGTGATCATTGCTCGGCACAACATCGAGGGCCGAAGGGCCTGTTCTGTGCTGTACTGTTCTATGTTCTATGTTCCTCCCCACCCCCGCCCGCCGCCATGCTCCTGGGGGCGAATCGGTGGTTGTCGCATAATGGTGACCAGACTGATGCTCCCACCTCCCCTACATGTTTCCTCCACTGGCCCCAGACCCGCAGGGCTGCCACCACTACCGGGCTGATGGAGTACCAGGCCGGCGGGAGCGATAGGGGAGCCGTGACCAGGGCTGCCAAACTGGTGCCCCTGCACAAAGCCGCCTCCACTCGCCCCCAAATAGACCCCGTACCCACCATCCAACTCCTTACCATGGCTATGTTGGCCGCCCAGTAGTAGTTGCTAAGGTTTGGCAGCGCCAGCCCCCCCCTCGCTACGGTTCCTCTCAAGCATCGCTTTCTTCACCCGCAGGGACTTTCCCGCCCAGACAAAGCCCATAATAATCTTGTTGACCCTTTTGAAGAAGAACCGTGGGATGAAAATCGGGAGGCACTGAAAAATAAACAGGAATCTTGGGAGGATTGTCACCTTTACCGTCTGCACTCTCCCCGCAAGTGATAGCGGGAGTGCATCCCATCTCCGAAACTCGCTCTTAGTTTGTTCCACCACTCTAGTCAAATTTAGCCTGTGCAGCCTGCCCCAGTCTCGTGCCACCTGTATCCCCAAGTATCGAAAACTTTCTCTGACCAACCAAATTGGCAGCCCCTTCAACCTATTCTCCTGGCCCCCCGCCTGTACTACAAATATCTCGCTCTTAGTCATGTTCAGTTTGTACCCTGAAAACCGGCCAAACTCTCTCAATATTCCCAGTATACCCATCCCGGCCAGTGGGTCCGATACGTACAAGAGCAGGTCATCTGCTAAAGCGAGACCCTGTGTTCCACCCCTCCCCTAATCATTCCCTTCCAACCCCTCGCCGCTCTCAGGACAATCGCCAGAGGTTCTTAGCCAGTGCGAACAGCAACGGAGAGAGTGGACATCCCTGTCTGGTACCCCGGTGTAGTCTAAAATAGTCCGATGTTGTCCTATTCGTCCTTATGCTCGCTTTTGGGGCCTGGTACAATAGTCTGACCCAATCGACAAAGCCCTCACAGAACCCGGACCGTCCGAGTACCTCCCACAAATAGTCCCACTCCACCCAGTCAAAGGCCTTCTCGGCGTCCATTGCCACCACTGCCTCTACCTCTCTGCCCTCCAGGGGCATCATGATCACGTTGAGTAGTCTTCTTAAGTTGACTACCAGCTGTCTGCCTTTAACAAACCCTGTTTGGTCTTCCCCGATCACCTCCGGGACACAGTCCTCAATTCTAACCGCCAAAACCTTAGCCAGAAGCTTGGCGTCAATGTTCATCAGGGAGATTGGTCTGTATGACCCACATGTTTCCGGGTCTTTATCCCGTTTTAATATCAGCGAGATGGTAGCCTGTGACATTGTCGGAGGTAGAATCCCTCTGTCCCGCGCCTCGTTAAATACCCTAGTCAGCACCGGCCCCACTGTCTCCGAGAACTTTTTGTAGAACACCACTGGGTATCCATCCGGCCCTGGAGATTTACCCGACTGCATGGCGTTCAAGCCCCCCAGTACTTCCTCAGCTCTAATCGGGGCCCCCAGTCCATCTACTAGCCCCCTAAACACTTTTGGGTAGGTCAGTCCGTCTAAGAAGCCCTTCATCTCCTCCGGCTCCTCAAGGGGTTCCGATGTATAGAACTTGCTATAGAATTCCCAAAACACCTTGTTCAGTCCTGACGGGTCCTCCACTCTGTCCCCCATACCGTCCACTACCCTGCCTATTTCTCTGGCCTCCTTCCTCCTGAGTTGCTGCGCAAGCATTCTACTAGCTTTCTCCCCATGCTCATATACCACCACCTTTGCCTTCCTAAGTTGTTCCACGGCTCTTCTCGTGGACAGCACTCCCAGCTCGGCCTGCAGTCTCCGTCTATCTCTACGTAGGTCCTCCATCGGGGCCTCTGCGTATTCCCTGTCTGTCCGTTAAATCTCCTTGACCAGTCTGTCCATTTCCGCTCTGTCCGATCTATCTCTGTGGGCTCGGATTGAAATCAGCTTGCCCCTTACCACCACCTTCAGCGCCTCCCACAGGGGCGCTGCTGAGACTTCTTGTGTGTCATTAACCTGCAGGTAGTTCTGCATGCACTTCCGCAATCTCTCGCACACCCCCTCATCCGCTGGCAACCCTACGTCTAACCTCCATTGCGGGCGTTGGTAACTCCCTTTGCAGACCTGCAGGTCAACCTAGTGTGGGGCATGATCCGAGATGGTGATCGCCGAGTGCTCGTATCTTTTACCCTGCCTACACAGTCCCTGCTCATGATGAAGAAATTGATTCTAGAATATACTTTGTGAACATGCGAGTAGAGCAAATATTCCCTTCCTGTTGGCCGTCTGACTCTCCATGGGTTTTACCCCCCCCCCCCCATGATCAGCTTGCCTGAATCTAAGTCCGGGATTTTCCCTAGCACCCTTTTAATGAAGTCAGCATCGTCCCAATTTGGAGCATATACATTCACCAGGACTACCCTCACCTCCTCAAGCCTACCATGAGCCATAAGAAATCTATCACCTCCGTCTGCAATTGTGCCCTCTGCCTCAAATTGAATCCGTTTATTGATCATGATTGCCACCCCCCTGGACTTAGAGTCTAAGCCCGAGTGGAAGATCTGGCTAATCCAGCCCTTCCTTCGTCTGGTCTGGTCAGTCACTTTCAGATGTGTCTCCTGCAGCATAATTACATCCGTCTTTAGAGTTCGCAAATGCGTGAACACACGCACCCTCTTGACTGGCCCGTTTAATCCTCTAACATTCAAGGTGATCAGCCTGGTTGGAGGGGACCCGTGCCATACACTGGCTGTATGCAAACCCCCAACCTGACTTCTTTGACTAGCTTCCTCTAGCCCGGAGACTCATCGCTCCGGCGCCCACTTGTCTGGCTCTCATTGTTCCTCCGAGTTATCCCCCCCCCCCCCCCCCCCATCCACACCAATTCCCCTGGTCTGTCCTGCTCGAGCAGTCTCTCTGAGATAAGGAAGATCAAACAAAAAAAGGGCAATCAAACAAAGAGCCGAGACCGCTCCAACTGTGATGCTATTCCAGTTGTGTACACAGCTGAGTAATACCAATCGCCCCTTTCTGCGCATTAATAAAAGAAAAACACAGCAACACAGTACCCGTGTAACCCCCCCTGCATCAAATAACTTTAACCCCCCTTGCTTCCTGGCCAAATTTCTGTTACGATGGAAGCTCCAGAAAGAAAAAAACACCCCCCCCCCTCGCCCATTGTAACCACAGGCAGCGAAAACAATACAAAGTACCTGTGAAGCACCAAAAACATAGAACAGTACAGCACAGAACAGGCCCTTCAGCCCTCGATGTTGTGCCGAGCAATGATCACCCTACTTAAACCCACGTAACCCAACAATCCCCCCATTAACCTTACACTACGGGCAATTTAGCATGGCCAATCCACCTAACCCGCACATCTTTGGACTGTGGGAGGAAACCGGAGCACCCGGAGGAAACCCACGCACACACGGGGAGGACGTGCAGACTCCACACAGACAGTGACCCAGCCGGGAATCGAACCTGGGACCCTGGAGCTGTGAAGCATTGATGCTAACCACCATGCTACCGTGAGGCCCCGGATAGAAAGTCATTCCAAGAAAAATAGAAGTCACGTAAACAATAATACTCAGACTCTGGCTTGAGTCCGTGGGTCCTCAGTTCGGCACCAGTCCCTGATCCTTTGCGAACTCCATCGCCTCATCGGGGTCCACAAAGTAGTAATGCTGGCTCTGGTGCCGGGAAGACGCGCCGGGAAGAGCAGACCGAACTTCATGTGCTTTTTGAACAAAATCTCCTTAATTCGTTTAAAGGCTGCTTGTCGCCTGGCCATCTCCTGACTCAGGTCCAGGTAGATGTGCAGGACATTGTTGTTCCATCTACAGCTCCTTGTGCTCTTTGCCCACGTAAGGACATACTCCTTATCCGTGAACCTGTGAAACCTGACCACCACTGGTCCAGGGGGACTCCCCCCCCCCCCCCCCCCCCGGTCGCGGCTGCCTCACCTGCACTCTGTGTGTCCCATCCAGCTCCAGCAGTCACGGGAAGGAGTTAGCCCCCATCAGCTGCTGCAATAGGTCTGCCACAAACGTCGTGGCGTCCGCTCCTTCGGCCCCCTCCAGGAGGCCAACATTTCTCAGATTTTGTCTGCGGGCTCTGTTTTCCAGGTCATCAAGTCTGTCAAACAGCCTTCTCTGTCGCTTCTTTAACCCATCTATTTCTATTGCAGTGGTCGTTTGTGTGTCTGCCTGTTCCTCCACCGCTTGCTCCAGCTCCTTGACCTTTTTGTCCTGGGCCTCTAGTCTTTGGTTCACTTGCTCCACCGCTTTCTGAAGCGGTTCGAAGTTATCCCGCTTCATCTCTTCAAAACTTCCTTTTATGACCCGCAGCATATTGTCCAGCGATGTTTGGATCGTCTGGTCTGCGGTCCGTACATCAGCCATCTTTGATCCTGGGTCAGCTCCCACACCACTTTGTCTCTGCCCTTTCTTTTCCTGCTTTCGCTGCTTTCTGCTCTTCTTTGTTTCCATGCTGCTCCACACGTTTAACTCAGCAACTTTGTGGCCGCCTTTTCTGGCGCTCAAAAGTTCCAAAAAGTCAGGAAACCAGGTCTCAAAATCCGGCCGGAGTGAGAGCCACCGAATGTGGGGCTCACTCCCTCATCGCCGCCACCGGAAGTCCAACAATTATCAGTGTTAAGTGGCCAAGAACAGGTTCATTGTTTTCAATCTATTCCATTACTCAACAGAGTCAGGCTTGTGTCATAACCACTGAAGAGAGGACTGTTTTGAGGTAATTATTCGAGAGACAGCGATATCAGCAACTGGATTCAAGTACCTATAATAAATTACTGTTTTCTTCCAGAACAAATTCAGGTTATAAAGAATTATGAAAATTTCAACATACACATGTTCCCGGAACAGTCCTACAAACTGCAATTGCAAGTAGTCACATTAAACCATTTGCTGTATGTTATTGTTATCGGAGTGGCCCTTTAAGGAAGGTTTTTGTCTTCTCACATGTCTTCAGTGATGTCATTTTGTAGGTGGAGCTGAGCTGTGGCTGTGAGGCTTGTTTTACTTTCGCTTTCAATTTTGACCGCTGTGGACTACCGACAGAGAAAATAAGTGTTTTGGCCTGTCTCTATTTTCATTTTAAAGAGTTATTGCCGGAAAAACCGCATTGATTATAGCCTACCTGCTTTGGTAACTTAAAAGATTTTGTTTTCCGGAAGGGTTTAAACCGGCTGGTGAGACAGGGTCAGAATCTCAGGGAAAGCCAGTCTTATTCAAGTGAGAATGCAGAGTGCTGGGCCACGCCCTTGAAAAGGGATTTTGGTTTATGGGATTTTGTTTTTGAATTGGAACAGTTAAGTGTTATACATAGATTACTGTAGCTGTGTGGTGTCTTTATGTTTGTAATTGATAAGAATTATTGCTGTTTGTTTATATGTATATATAAACTCAGTTCTTAGAATAAAGCTTATTTTGATTAAAGTGTCGAGGAAGACTGTTGAATCAGACCTGAAGGTGTGAAGGCTGTTGTGCTCATCCTAGCCAAATTCAACATAAAGGTTGTCGGTCAGGTGGACTTCATAACATACTTTGGAGTTTCTAAGCCCTGGCCCATAATATTATGAATAATCTAATTAAATACATTCCACAGGTTATGGCATTAATATAACAATACTTAAAATTATCTAATTATCAAACATAAATATTTTTTTCCTTATTACAAGTTCAAAACCCTGGTGTTTACTGAGATTCTGGTTCGAATTGTAGCTTTAATAGCTGTTTGAATCTGGGTGTAAAATATGTGATGGCCGAACTCGTATGAAGAATAGAAGTTGTTACTCTATGGAAGCTAGTCCCACCTCACAGGAGCATAACCTGTGCTGCTCTTACCAGCCGGTTAAGAAGTATAAAATACTAGGAATACCTGCATGAAGAAGGAATTGTAAAGCAACACGCTAAGGATATAATGATAATAACTGTTGTGTACAGTACAAACTTTAATTGCATTCTGGTTATTTTGCCGCTTTCTGGTAACTATGGCTTTTCTTAACATCAACTAATGTCACACTTCTGCTGTCAGGCATACAGTGTAATATTAGCAAGTTTTATTTATTTTTTCTTCAGGCCAGCAGTCACAAGGTGGAAATCAGTTTAACTATCCCCAGAATGTCTTGGCATTTCACAAGAGGATAAAGCAGAACTATGGCCAGAGACATCAGAAGGATCTTCCAAAAAGAACCAAAGTATCTTTTGCTAGTCCTACAGTTCCAAAGGAAGGATCAGTTGTTGCATCTCTGTCACTGAATCACCAAGAGGGCGAGGACGAAAAAGCCCGGTTTGAAGCTGCACAGACTCTGCTGGATATCTTTAAAGTTAATTCAGGCTACGAAGGTGTTCAGATGACCACCGTGTGTGAGGCACTGCAGCAAATAAATGAAAAACTGAACACAGAAATTGCTGGCTTGAAAGATGAGCACCGGTTTCTAAAGGCAGAATACAAGCAGATCAGTGGGGAGCTGAAGCGATTTAAAGACGGTGAACCCAAATGTTGCACTCAATTTCCAATTTATTCAACTGTTCCACAGCTGCAGACCAAAGTAAGTTCTGAACTCAAAAATGTGGTTTGCAATGTTAGGTAAAACCTTTTTCTGTTTACAATGCACAGTAAAGTTTTTGTTTCATTCACTACATGAAGAAGTGAATTTACTGTTTATTAAATGGAGCTCTGGCGGGTGCTATGAAGGCTTAAGAATTTTATGTGAGTTGCTGCTAATAAGAAACCATAAAACAAATAGGAAGTGACCATGATGGTGAGAAATTGGAAGAAGTGTAATTGGTATAAAACTGTTGATGTGCAAACATGCAACAATAGATGGGGAGAACCGCTGTCAGGTTTCCCCACAATCTTCAGCCACTCTGTGCCCGATCAAGGGTTTAGCCATCGGAAAGGGGAAGGCCACTCTGTTGATCCTTCTCCCTGCAACCCCAACACCCTGGGAACCCAATCAAGCCCACACTTAAATTGACTCCAGATTAAGTGTGATCCTCTGTGTAGGCCCCAGTGCAACACCGGTGGTGGCCACTACTCCCAATGGCATTGCTGGTACTGCAGAGCCTCATTGATTGGCAGTTCCCAGGGTTGGGATTCCCATCCTCCTGGGGCCTAATTTAGTGGATGGCCTGATGCTGTTCAAGTAAGTGTCTGATTACCTTGGAGTAGCATTGGGCTTCCCACGAAAAGGTGACATGGGAGTCCAGCAGTTCTCTACTCAGTGGGTGGAACCCAAACCACTAACCTCTGTCCAGGGTTAGGTTGGAGAAGGTGGGGTTGTTCTCTGGAGAAAAGGAGACAAAGGAGAGATTTGACGCAAGCATACAAGATTATGGTAGGTTTAGATAAGGTAGACAAAGCTGTTCCCATTACGTCATGGTACAAAAGAATCTCAGATTTATGACTTTGGGCAAGAGCGCCAGGGTCCCTGGTTTAATTCCTGCTTGGGTCACTATCTGTGCGGAGTCTGCACGTTTCCCCATGTCTGCGTGAATTTCCTCCGGGTGCTCCGGTTTTCTCCCACAAATCCCGAAAGACATGCTTGTTTGGTGAATTGGACATTCTAAATTCTCCCTCAGTGTACTTGTACAGGCGCTGGAGTGTGGCGACTAGGGGATTTTCACAGTAACTTCATTGCAGCGTTAATGTAAGCCTACTTGCAACAGTAATAATGATTATTATTAAAATCCGTATTCTCCCAGTTCACAGAAGATACATTCACCAAAACCACTGGAGTGCCCAACAACACCCCGCTCATTATCACATATCTCCCCCCTGAATCCACCAAAATATTACCCATCCTCCTATTGATCAGCACCTCGGTCCCCCTCGTCCTCGCGCCAAAGCTCGAATGGAACACCTGTCCCACCCCTTCCTCTTGTCTTGTCTGATCCCGAACTCTCAGATGTGCCTCCTGCAAGAAAACAACATTCGCCTTTAAACTTTTTAGATGGGCAAATACCCGAGATCTTTCAACTGACCCATTTAACCCCCTTACGTTTCACGTAACCAGCCTGATTGGGGACCTCTTGGCCCTCTCCCACTACCATGATCAGCCCTATCCCACCGCAAGGAAGTCCGACAGGGCCCACATTACCGAGGCTCCAAGCCCACCCAAGATGGGCACCGCCACCCCCCCTCAAACTAGTATCTCAACAAAGAAACCTTAATCATCAGCAGTCTATTGCACCCACGCCCCCGAGCACCAAATAAACAACCCTCCCCTCCCCCATCCCAAACAAAGAAAACCCAACCACTCTAGACTCGTTCCCTTAACGAACAAAGGAAACCAACACCCCCCACCCCCCGCCGTTAACCAGCCACCGCTCTCCCATTTCACTCTCGTTAACTAATAATAATCTTTATTGTCACAAGTAGGCTTACATTAGAAAATCTCCTAGTCGCCACATTCCTGCGCCTGTTCGGGTACACAGAGGGAGAATTCAGAATGTCCAATTCACCTAACAGCACATCTTCCGGGACTTGTGGGAGGAAACCGGAGCATCCGGAGGAAGCCCACACAGACTCAGAGAGAACGTGCAGACTGCGCACAGACAGTGACCCAATCAAACCTGGGAAGAGCAGGGGCTGGTTTAGCACAAGGCTAAAGAGCTGGCTTTTAAAGCAGACCAAGGCAGGCCAGCAGCACGGTTCAATTCCCGTACCAGCCTCCCCGAACAGGCGCCGGAATATGGCGACTAGGGGCTTTTCACAGTAACTTCATTTGAAGCCCTCTTGTGACAATAAGCGATTTTCATTTTCAGTTTTTTCATTTCAAGAGCAAGAAAAAAACCCAACCATTTCAGTGACACCAACTCCGGTGACATTCAAACTCTTCCCAGTCTATGTTTCTTTACAAAGTTATTCACCTCCTTCGGTGTATCGAAGTAATGGTCCCTGTCTCCAAACGTGACCCGCAGGCAAGCTGGGGACACCATTCCGAACCTCATTTTGCTCTTATAAAGAGCCGCCTTGGCTTTATTGAACCCTGCTCGCCTTTTTGCAGTTCTGCCCCAACAACCTGGTAAATTCTGAAGGTGTGGCCTTCCCATTTGCATTCTCGAGTTTCCTTCGCCTACCTCAGGATCTCTTCCTTGTCCACGTACCTGTGGAGTCGCACTTTGATCGCCCATGGCGGCTCCCCAGATCTGGGCTTGACCGGTGAGGCCTGCTCCACTTTGTGAGATTTATAAAGACCCTCTATCCAACCAGATTTCCAAACATCTTAGCCACATAGTCTGTGGAATTTGTATCTTCTATGCCCTCTGGTAGCCCAATGATCCTCCAATTTTGGCGTCTGGAGCACTTCTCCAGGTTGTGACTTTGGCCTTCAATGTCTTCTCCCCCCCGCCCCCCCTGCCAACATGGCCACCTCTGCCTCCAGCTTGGTGACCGCATATTCCACCTTCCGAATCGACGAGCCCTGTACCTCCCACCATTGTTCCACCCTTACCAAAGCTGTCCAAATGGGCTCAGTCGCCTTTGCCAGATCGTCCGTGGCCACCTGCTTCTGCTTCCTAAACTCCTCCACCAGAAATTCCACCAGCCTCTCCATTGTCCACTGAGAGGGCAACAACGGCACACAGACCTCCAACAATTTCTCCCCTCCTGCGACACAAGGGTCTTCTGAATCAGACGAGAACCCTTTACTCGACTTACTCCTCATATTGTAGCCTCTAGCCATCCCATGCCAGACTCCAGACTTTCCAATACACCTCTTCTATCTGAACAGCACCCGTTAAACAGGCAAAAAGGGCCAAAATCCAAATCCCCAAACAGGAGCCACCTTGGGTGCGACCGTTCACTCCTTGGTCGCCACCGGAAGACGGAGGAAGAAGTTTTTTATGCAGCAAGTGATAATTACCTGGAACTGGTGGAAGTGGAGGTGGCAAATGATTTTAAAAACAAACTTAGATGAGCGCTCGAGGGAACAAACTTGCAGGGCTATGGGGACAAAGCAAGGACTGGGACTGATTGGATTGCTCTAGAGCGATGGATTGAACAGCCACTTTCTGCACTGTGTTGCTCAGTTACAAATGTGTAGGATATTATTTTCAGAATCATTGAATGGATATGAATAAATAATTTTCATTCAGAATGTAGCAAGGGTAGAAAATTTGCTCAACTGTATAGAACCACAGAATGGTTCATATTCTTGCATGAAAATAACCAATGCAGGACTATAGCGTAAGTGTGGAAATGTCTATTCATCATCTTTATTTATTTTTTTACCTTAAATTTCTTAGGCTTCAGTTGAATATAATCCAGTTCAGCCTAGTGTTTACCCAGACTGCTATACTGACTGGAGTATAAAGACAAGAGTTCTGATTACCTCACCGACTCCATTCCCGTGGGCAAAACCAAGTACCAAATTGTTATCAGGAAGTGGATCCATTCCCAGAACAATGATAAAAGCTGATGAAGTTTATATTAAACAGGTGAGGTCTTTTTTAAAATATTTTTTTTGGCTGACACATATAATACTCTGCAGTAACCTGCCTGTTTGGTTTCTGCTAAAGCTTCTTACCAAGAATCACAATATGAACATAATGTGAGAAGATAATAAAGAGAACAACTCTGTCTCAGCTTTTAAATTGCCTTTTACTTCAGGTACAAAGAAATCCTTCCACATAACCATTCTCTAAAACAAAAATAAATTAAAACTCTTTATAGGAAGAATTACCATTATCAGCTTGTTGACTGGTCCTTCCAGTCAGTAAAAACCCTCCAGTTCAGGCTTTCCTTCTCGCTGATGTTAACTATGAGGTAGTTGGGAAACACTTTTCCTTAGAGTCACCCATCACTTTTTCTGTTGTATTTGTAATTATTCTGAACCTTTATACAGTGTATCCTTAAAAGTGGCAGCATAGGTGGAAATGGTGTTAAAGAAAGCATATGGCATGCTTGCCTTCATAGGACTGGGTATCGAGTACAAAAGCTCGAAAATTATGGTACAGTTATATAGAACGTTGGTTAGGCCACGTTAGGAATACTGTGTCCAATTCTGGTCACCACACTACCAGGAGGATGTGAAGGCTTTGGAGGGAGTACAGAAAAGGTTTACCAGGATGTTGCCTGGTATGGAGGGTATTAGCTATGAGGAGAGATTGAATAAACTGGGATTGTTCTCCCTAGAAAGTCGGAGGCTGAGGGGTGACCTGATAGAAGTTTATAAAATTATGAGGGTGAACAGTTGGAGGCTTTTTTCCAGGACGAAAATGACAATTACAAGGGGGCATAAGTTCAAAGTGTGGGGGATAGGTTCAGTGGAGATGTGCAGGGGAAATTTGTTTTACAGAGGGTGGTGGTGGCCTGGAATGCACTGCCAACTGAGGTGGTTGAGGCAGATACGTCCTTTGAGACTTATCTGGATAGACGGGATATAGAAGGATACAGGCGTTTGGTCTAGATAGGTCACATGATCGGCTTAGGTAGGTCGAAGGGCCCGTTCCTGTGCTGTTTTGTTCTTTGTATCCAATAGCTTGCGTAGGAATTGAAAGAGAGAACTTGCGCTTATGAATTCCTTAGTTGTCTACAGTGGGACGGCAAGGTGGCACGGTGGTTAGCACTGCTACCTCAGTGCCAGGGAGCCAGGTTCAATTCAGACCTTGTCTGTGTGGAATTTGCACATTCTCCCTGTGTCATTCTCCCTGGATGCTCCGGTTTCCTCCAACAGTACAGGGTTAGGTGGATGGCCACGATAAAATTGCCCTTAGTGTCCAGGGATGTGCAGATTAGGTGGGGTTATGGGGATAGGGAAGGGGAGTGGGCTTAGGTAGGGTATTCTTCAAGAGGGTCGTCACAAACACGATGGGTCAATTGGCCTCCTTCTGCACTGTAGGATTCTTTGTATGTTCGAAAGCATTTAACTGCCGATAAATCAAAAGGGAGAATTTAAAAAATTCATTCATGGGGTGTGGGTGTTGCTGGCTGAGCCAGTATTTATTTACTGACGATCTGTCTTATAGTTAACACTATCAGTATATCCCAACATTTGATTTGCTTTAATGGCTGAGCATTGTTGCAATGGTTTAAATTTATTGTCAATCGGGAACCCCAATTCTCTTTGATTATCCATACACGTTATTTTCTTTGCTTTAAGTTACAATTGCATCCTGGAGTTTTGTCCTGTGAGGCGCTTTGACTTTCCCTACATTGAATTGGAGTTAGGTACATCATCTGCTGATGGTGGCTTACAATGGAATAGAAGTAATCCTTGGGAGGGGCATGCTAATGAGCACAATTGATTTGCAATTTCTGTAACAATTAAGATGATGTGGACTGAGGTAAAAAGTAAGGGAGCCAACAACTTGTTACTCGATGAGGACCTTGAGACATGTAACTGGCAGCGAGACCAGCCAAAAGTTGATTTTGAACTTCCCTCAGACCATGGGCTGTTAGGGATAGGCAACAAATTCTGCCTTTGACATCCCATGAAATAAAAGAAAATGAAAAATTAACTCAAAATGAAAATTGCCACACATAACTGTATTTGAAAAACAATATGGACATTATTTTTATCCGATATGTTTTCATTTCTGCAGATAAACCAAGTATTAAAAACTCTATTTGTCAATGTACTCTGTCTTTTTTGGTCTACTATGTACTTACTGTGTACGTTCCCTCGGCCGCAGAGAAATACTTTTCACTGTACTTCGGTACATGTGACAGTAAATTAAATCAAATTAAATAATCACCGAAAGAGTGAAATACTGACTTACTAAATGTGTACAAAAACTTTAAACTTGCACTGATTACGGTCTTGTAAATTGTCATGCTTGACCCTGGAAATGTGTTAATTTTTAATTACTGTTTCTCTTGTTAAAAATTTAGCCTGATGAGTGAGAGGGAGGCATCTCTTTCGAATGTTGGGAGGGTATTGAACGTGGTTATGGTACCGGCGAGGGGAAGAAAACCGAGGTGGTTGTGGCATTGGACGCCGAGAAAGTGTTTGACCGGGTAGAACGGGGGCACTTGATGGCAGTTCTGGAGCGGTTTGGGATTGGACTAAGATTTGTGGACTGGGTAAAGCTACTATATAAGGAGCCGAGGGCGAGTGTCCGCACAAACAATATCAGCTCGAGATACTTTTCTCTCCACCATGGGACGAGGCAGGGATGTCCTATGTCCCCCCCCCCTGCTGTTTGCACTCGCGATTGAGCCATTGGCCATCGCGTTAAGAAGTTCAGGGGCATGGAAAGGGATAGTGTGGAGGGGATAGAGCATAGGGTGTCCTTATATGCCGATGAATTGTTGTTAGACGTGTCGGAACCAAGTGTGTCAATAGGGGGAATATTGGAGCTGCTTTGGGTGTTTGGGTCTTTCTCTGGGTACAAATTCAATCTAGACAAGAGTGAGTATTTTGTGGTGTCTCGGCCGAGTCTGAGGCAGGGGTGGGGGGGGCTGCCATTCCGTAGGGCGGGGACTCACTTTAGATACCTGGGGGTGCAGGTTGCCCAGGGGTGGGGGGGCTCCGTAGGTACAACATTTCTAGTTTGGTGGGGAGAGTGAAAGCTGATCTGGCAAGGTAGGATGGTCTCCCTCTGTCACTGGCGGGTTGGGTACAGGCGGTTAAAATGAACGTGTTGCCGTGATTTCTGTTTATTATCCAATACCTGCCGATTTTCATGCCAAAGGCATTTTTTTTTAGAGAGATTGAAGGAATTATTACCTTGTTCACATGGGGAGGGAAGGTGCCAGAATTAAGAAGGTGCTACTACAGAGAGGAAGGCAGGCAGGGGTTTTGGGTCTCCCGAACCTGATGTATTACTACTGGGCGGCGAATGTGGAGAAGGTGCGGAGCTGGGTCAGAGGGGTTGATTCCCAGTGGGTCAGAATGGAGGAGAGTTTGTGGAGGGGGCCGGGACTGAAAGCACTGGCAACAGCGCCGCTCCCGATAGCTCCGGGGAAATACTCAAGGAGTCCGGTAATAATCGCTTCATTGAAATTCTGGAGGCAGTTTCGCCAACACTTCGGGTTTGGGGCAGGGCCAAGGGAAATGCCGATTCGGGGGAACCACAGACCTAAGCCAGGGAAGTGGAACGGAAATTTTCAGAATTGGGAGGAGAATAGGGATTAAGACGCTAAAAGATTTGTGTCTTGGGGGTTGGTTTGCAGCATTGAAGGAGCTGGAAACGAAGTATGAGCTGGAGCAGGGAGAAATGTTTAGAGACATGCAGGGTTCGAGATTTTGCAAGGAAGGAGATACAGAGCTTTCCGATGGAGCCGACCTCCACATTGCTGGAGAAGGGGGTAGTGTCGCTGGTTTACGGGGCTATTTTGGAAGAGGAGAAGGCACCACTGGAAGGGATCAAAGCAATGTGGGAGAAAGAGTTGAGAGAGGGTATGGAGGAGGGGCTCTGGTGTGAGGTGCTCTGAAGAGTGAACGCCTCCACCTCGTATGTGAGGTTGGGGCTGGTACAGCTGAAGGTGGTGGAGAGAGCGCACTTTACAAGGGCGTGGATGAGCCGGCTCTTTGAGGGGGTAGAATCACGTTCTAACCACAAATCACGTTCATATGTTTTGGTCCTGTCCAAAGCTGGAGGATTACTGGAAGGAGGTTTTTAGCGTAATCTCTAAAGTGGTGCACGTGAAACTGGGCCCAGGCCCTCGGGAGGCCATATTTGGGGTGTCGGACCAGCCCGGGTTGGAAACGGGTGCGGAGGTAGATGTTGTAGCCTTCGCCTCGTTGATTGCCCGAGGGCAGGTCCTGTTGGGATGGAGAGCAACCTCTCCACCCTGTGCCCTGGTGTGGCGGGGGGACTTGTTGGAATTCTTGACTCTTGAGAAGGTTAAGTTTGAACTAAGAAGAAGGATGGAGTTGTTCTACAATTCATGGGCGTTATTCTTTATGCACTTTCGAGAATTGGATAACATTGAATACTGGGGGGGGGGGGGGCAGAATGTGTTTATGGTGACTGTGGGTGGTTCCTGATTCCTTTTTGTTATTTGTTTATGGTAGCGTGTGTAGTTGTTTGGAGGTTGGTGGGAGGATGGGATTGTTGTTGGTGATATGGGGATTGACATTATACTCGTTAATGCTTATTGTTTATTGTTGGTGGGTGCAAATTTGGGTGAAAATGTGAAAAAGGAGGAGAATAAAAATATTTTTTAACAGCAAATTTTAGCCTGATGACCTGGCACATTTAGCCTTGTCTGGCCTACGCTATATTGTGTTCACCTCAACTTAAAAAAACCCATTAAAAACCTTTAGCTTTTTTTGTACAATGCGAAAACGCCTATATATTTTTTTGATTTTCTTTGTTTACCTATTCAGGAACTTGAAGATAGCCCGAGTTTAAAATGTGTCTTTCAGCAAAGTATGAAATACTGGATTTACCCCAGGCTGCCCTGGTTGCAACTTTTTCCAAGAATGGGTGTTGACAGTTTATCAGTTGATGATGGTTTACAGTGGTGCCCGGATTACAAGATACAAAATATTTTAATGAAAGACTGGTAAGTCAGCAAGTACCAGCTGAGGAACAATATGCAGGGAAAACACATTGAAACAGACAAGTTTGTTCTGAAAAAATGCATCCATCTCCATGCACTGCTGTCGTCAGTTCCAGAAATGTGTGCTTCTCCACGAGTAAAAAACATATGGAACAAAATCAAATCCTTTTTTAAGAGAAGATCAGAATAGTTACAGTTTGTGCCTTACTTAGAACAACTTGGGTCATACCTTCCTGGTTACCCAGTGTCACATTTGAGGGGTACCCCAAATAGGGGCTGGTTTAGCTCACTGGGCTAAATCGCTGGCTTTTAAAGCAGACCACGCAGGCCAGAAGCACGGTTCGATTCCCGTACCAGCCTCCCCGGACAGGCGCCGGAATGTGGCGACTAGGGGCTTTTCACAGTAACTTCATTGAAGCCTACTCGTGACAATAAGCGATTTTCATTTCATTTTCATATGCGCTGGGAAATCCAACTTGGAAGTTCCCAGAGAAGTGTTTACTCAGCAATTGTCCAGAAGTGCTAACATCCCCTGGACAAAATTGCATTTTGCTGGGAACCATCTGATAAAGCTAACTTCCAATGGTTCTGCCAGTTTAATCTCATAGTTACTCTGAAAGAGTTGAAAGGATAAAAAAAGCACTTCTAATTCCGCCCAATGAACATACAATAGAATTCTGGCTGAGGTAGTAAAGGCTTGAAATTGTTGAAACTGTTGACCTTGAAATTGTTGAAGAAATTGTTGTGATGTGTGTAGTCTTTTGTGGACAGACGATGTATGATGTGCCTGTGGCCTTCCTTGCCGATGTGTGGAATTCCAAAATTGACAGACTGGAAATGCCCCCACTGCTTCATCTAGCCTGTTTCATACAATCATATTCTTGGACATCATATTCCCCATACCACCAAAACACAAATTTCTGTCTAATGATCTAGAATATAAATTATGCTGTCAGTGATTTGCAGAATTTGTGTTGTGAACATAAATCTTTTCTTCATGGGAATACAATAAACATTTCATTTAAAACTGTTAAGAACATCAGTGTTTCTGGCCAAAGCAATACAAAATCATCATATCACCTTTTTTAAAGATGTTTTAGTTTTTCACTTATTGAAATCTGTAATAAATTCTATTCTAGGTTGTCGACCTTTAGCTCACTCTTTGACCTTCTTCAATCTGGTCATTGCCCTTTCTTTTACATCTGTACATACCAATTCACAGTGCTCTTCAGGGCTGCTCAGGAATCCAGAAAAGAATCGATTACTGCCTTGTTGTACCCAGCAAGTGTGGACGTTTTAGAAGCAATGAGATTGTCAGGTAAATTGCATAATCCATTTTGAATTGAGTACAATTGCACTGCAATAATATTATTTTTGGGAATTGAGTAGTACCAGTATTAAAATTAAAAATGCAAAGTGTTTGCAAATTATTTGCTCTTATGAATATTTTTGCTGCATGCTTGCTAACAGTTGTTGCACCCTTTTGCATGAATTTTTAAAAATTATTTATATAATTTTCAGCTGTGACTGAAACAACTGGATAAAAATGACTAAAAATGTCGATACTGAAAATTTCCGAAAACATAATTCCGAAATAATGTATCCTTGGAACAGTGGCCGGAATTCTCCGGTCGTTGTGATTCACTTTTCCCACCGGAAACGCTAGCAGGTTTCGTGGCAGCATGAGGTGGTTACAATGGGAAATCCCATTGACAAGAGGCGGGAAGATCAAATCCCGCCACCAGTGAACGGCGTGCCGCCGAGAAACACGCAGCTGGGGAAATGGAGAATCTCGCCCAGTGTCTTTATAAGTGGAAAGAATATTAAGTAGTTACACTTCAAAGTTCTGAAGCTTTAAGGGGATGGATAAATTAAATGATTTGGTAATCTTTGGTAGTATTTTGTCTATGAATGTATTTGATGTTTTGCAGAAGTTGCGTTTTCAACATATTTAGTTGACCACTCTCCGAAAACTGGTCACATGAACCTTTCTTCACCAGATGTACGTGGGTTAGTGCATCTTAACCAAGCTTGTTTGTGAGTAGCCCAACATATTTTTTGCTTCTACTGCGCCAGAAATTACTTTAAAGTTTTCTATTGCTGTTTACATTTGTGTACTTTACATTATTGTTTCCCTGTCATAACTACTCTATATTGCCCGATAGTAATTTGGTGAGGCCAAATAAAAGGTATGTCAGCCAGTCCCTTTCTTCTGAGCTGGAACATGAACAGTATCTCTTTTCTCGCCTCATGAAAAAGGAACAAAAACAGTGTATCCTATCTAGCAAATCAAGGAATAATAATGGTAAATTAATGGCTGAAAATCAAATTTATGAACAGAGGATTTCAAAAATAGGCATTTTGTTTGCAGTTGCTACTGAGCAAGAGATTTATGTTGTCACAATATATTTTTTTAGTAGTTTTAGAAGGCACTCTGTTTTATAATTGGGCCCAGCAAGCCAAGAATCGTCACATAATAATGGACATAATAAATGCAATGCATCTGACTTCATCATTATGTTGAGTTTCCACTTGCCATAAGTTACAATAAAACAATAAGATGTCAGTCATTGAGAGATACATGGTCAGGAAACTAAATTTGGAGAAAAAAAAATTCCAATTAAGAGGCAATTTTGGTGTGGCCAATCCACCTACCCAGCACATCTTCGGGTTGTGGGGGTGAGACCCACGCAGACAAGGGGAGAATGTGCAAAGTCCACATGGGCAGTGACCCGAGTCCTAGGTGCCGTGAGGAAGTAGTGCTAACCACTGCATCACTATGCTGTCCCTCACAGTCAGGAAACTACACCTGAGGAGATAGAGACTGAGTGAGTCGCGCATTAGGTTTTCGTGGGAATTCAGTGCAAGGTGGAAATAGGTTCTTTCAGAACTCAGTGTTAAGTTTCGGTTAAATGTAATATTTGTTAAGTCCAAAATAAAAATAATATGAGAAAACCAAAGTAAAATAAAGTTAACGTAAGTGAAGTAGGGCTACATCATGGCATGTAGCTCAGTCACATGGAATGGATATCCTGTACAATGTTGCAAGTCAGGGATGGTACCAGTGACCAAAATGACCACACATGGAGGAGGTGCCACCAGTTACAGAATCTAGAGGTCTGGGTTTTGGAGCTCAAGCAGTGGCTGATGTCACTATGCGTGGCTGAGAGCTACATGGATAGCACATTCAGAGAGGTGGTGGTGCCGCAGGCTCGGAGTGTGAAGGCAGAAAGAGAACGGTGACCACCAGGCACTTCAAGAGAATCAGGCAGGTAGTGCAGGAGCCCACTGTCCCATTCGCTAATTGATTTTCTGTTTTGGATGCTGCTGAGGTTGTTGGTTCCTCTGAGAAACGCAGTCACAGCCAAGTTCATGGTACCACTTGATCCTTAAATTGAAGGATTAAGATCGTGAATCAGATTGGCTGGAACTAAAAAACAGCAAGAGACAGCAGACATTCGTGGGAGTTTTTTTATAGGCCACCAAACTGTAGTGCTAATGTTTGCATGGTATAAATCAGGAAATTAGAAATTTATGTAACGTGGGTAATACAGTAATAATGGGCAACTTAATTAACACATTGACCAAATCAGCATTGTGCACTGGAAGTTAAATTTCTGGAGTGTGTACGAGATGGATTTCTGTAGTAGTACTTTAAAAGCCAACTTGGGAAAGGCTAATTAATAACCTTGCTATAAAGGTACCTTTGGGAAATGGTGACCATAATAATGCATTAAGGTTGAATGTGATCCAGTTTATTCTGAAACTAGGCTCTTAAATCTGAAGAAAGGAAATGATGATGGTATGAGGGACAAGTTGGCTATGGTGGATTGGGAAAATGCACTAAACACTTGATGGTAGACAGACACTGGCTTGTATTTAAAGAAAAACTACACCATCTACAACAGATATACATTCCTCGAAGGAACAAACACACAAAGAGAAAGGTAAATCAATTGTGGTTGACAAATTAAGTTTAAAATTTCATTAACTTAAAGGAAATGGCTTTTAAGAATGCCAGAAAAAGTGGATAGCCTGAGGATTGGGAGAAAATTAGAACCCAGCAAAGGAGGAACAAAATAGGAAAAAGAGACTATGAATACAAACTAGCGAGAAACACGAAGGCAGATTTTAAAAGAGGAAAAGATTAGCTCGGACAAATGTAGGTCCGTTACAGATGGACATAGGAGAATTTATAGTGGGGAACAGGGAAATGGTGGAGGAACTAAACAGTTACTTTGCATCTGTCTTCACGGAAGAAGATACAAGAAGTCTCCCAGAAATACTAAGATACCAAATGGGCTTGTGAAACTGAGGAACTTAAATAAATTAGTATGAGTAAAGAGGTAGTACTTGAAAGGTTAACTGGATTGAAGGTTGATAAATACCCTCTGGACCAGATGAGCTTCATCTAAGAAAGAGGTTGAAAGAGGTGGCTAGAGAGACAGTGAACGCATTGGTGGTTATCTTTGAAAATGTTAAAGAATCTGTAAAGTCCTGTGGACTAGAAAGTATCAAATGTAACCTCATGATTTAAGAAGGGAACAGGAGGGAGAATAGAAAAGTACAGATCTGTTAGTTTGATGTCAGCACTGGGAAAGGTTAGAATCTATTACAAGGAATGTGATAACTGGACATTTAGAAATGAATGATAAAATTGGGCAACATGGATTTCTGAAAGGGAAATGGTGTTTGACCAACTTGGTGTTTTTGAGGATGTATTGTAACACTTGAAATTTTCAGAAGTGTTTTGATAAAGTCCTACACAGGAGATTAGTAAATAAAATTGAGCGCATGGGATTGGGGGGTATTTCCTGTTCTGGATTGAAAATTAGAACATGGAACATAGAAAACTGCAGCACAGAACAGGCCCTTCGGCCCACAATGTTGTGCTGCACTTTTGTTCTAGATTGAGAACAAATTAATCTACACCCCATCAATCTACCGTAATCCATGTACCTATTCAATAGCCGCTTGAAGGTCCCCAATGTTTCCGACTCAACTACTTCCACAAGCAGTGCATTCCATGCCCCACTACTCTCTGGGTAAAGAACCTACCTCTGACATCCCCCCTATATCTTCCACCATAAATTTTAAATTTATGTCCCCTTGTAATGGTTTGTTCCACCCGAGGAAAAGGTCTCTGACTGTCTACTCTATCTATTCCCCTGATCATCTTATAAACCTCTATCAAGCCTTCTCCGTTCTAATGAGAAAAGGCCGAGCACCCTCAACCTTTCCTCGTAAGACCTACTCTCCATTCCAGGCAACATCCTGGTAAATCTCCTTTGCACCTTTTCCAAAGCTTCCACATCCTTCCTAAAATGAGGTGACCAGAACTGCACACAGTACTCCAAATGTGGCCATACCAAGGTTCTGTACAGCTGCATCAGCACCTCACTGCTCTTAAATTCAATCCCTCTCCTAATGAACGCTAGCACACCTAAGGCCTTCTTCACAGCTCTATCCACTTGAGTGGCAACTTTCAAAGATCTAGGAACATAGAGCGCAAGATCTCTCTGCTCCTCCACATTACCGTTAACCTGTATTCCGCATTCATATTTGTCCTTCCAAATTGGACAACCTCACCTTTCAGGGTTAAACTCCATCCGCCACTTCTCAGCCCAGCTCTGCATCCTATCTATGTCTCTTTGCAGCCGACAACAGCCCTCCTCACTATCCACAACTCCACCAATCTTCGTATCGTCTGCAAATTTACTGACCCACCCTTCAACTCCCTCATCCAAGTCATTAATGAAAATCACAAACAGAAGAGGACCCAGAACTGATCCCTGCGGTACACCACTGGTAACTGGGCTCCAGGCTGAATATTTGCCATCCACCACCACTCTCTGACTTCTATCGGTTAGCCAGTTCGTTATCCAACTGGCCAAATTTATCACTATCCTATGCCTCCTTACTTTCTGCATAAGCCTACCATGGGGAACCTTATCAAATGCCGTACTAAAATCCATGTACACCACATCCACTGCTTTACCTTCATCCACGTGCTTGGTCACCTCCTCAAAGAATTCAATAAGATTTGTGAGGCAAGACCTACCCCTCACAATTCCGTGCTGACTATCCCTAACCAAGCAGTGTCTTTCCAGATGCTCAGGAATCCTATCCCCCAGTACCCTTTCCATTACTTTGCCTACCACCGAAGTAAGACTAACTGGCCTGTAATTCCCAGGGTTATCCCTTTTTTGAATAGGGGCACAACATTCGCCACTCTCCAATCCCCTTGTACCACCCCTGTTGACAGCGAGGACGAAAAGATCATTGCCAACGGCTGTGCAATTTCATCTCTTGCTTTCCATAGGATCCTTGGATATATCCCGTCAGGCTCGGGGGACTTGTCTATCCTCAAATTTTTCAAAATGCCTAACACATCTTCCTTCCTAACAAGTATCTCTTCGAGCTTACCAGTTTGTTTCACACTGTCCTCTCCAACAATATGGCCCCTCTCATTTGTAAAAACTGATGAAAAGTACTCGTTCAAGACCTCTCCTATCTCTTCTGACTCAATACACAATCTCGCTAAACAGGGGGCTCGATGGAGGCTCCACTGGGTGGCAACCATCGGTTCATCCCGGGGAACAAGGATGGGGGATTTAGCGGGTGGCAAAGGGCGGGCATCAGCAAATTGAGGGACCTGTTTATTGGCGGGAGGTTTGCGGGCCTGGGGGAACTGGAAGATAAATTTGGCCTTCCCCAAGGGAACATGTTCAGATACTTGCAGGTAAAGGCGTTTGCTATGCGACAGGTAGAGGGATTCCCTTTGCTGCCCTCGCAGGGGACGATGGACAGAGTGCTTTCGGGGGTGTGGGTCGGAGAGGGGAAGGTGTCTGACATCTATAAGGTAATGCAGGAGGTGGAGGAGTTGTCAGTGGAGGAGCTGAAGGCTAAATGGGAGGAGGAACTTGGGGAGCAGATGGAGGACGGGACTTGGGCGGATGCCTTGGACAGAGTCAACTCTTCCTCCTCATGTGCGAGGCATAGTCTCATCCAATTTAAGGTGCTGCACCGGGCCCACATGTCCGGGACTAGGATGAGTAGGTTCTTTGGGGGCGAGGACAGGTGCACCAGATGTTCGGGGAGTCCAGCGAACCACGGCCATATGTTCTGGGCATGCCCAGCACTGGAAGAATTCTGGAAGGGGGTGGCGGGGACGGTGTCGAGGGTGGTCGGATCCAGGGTCAAACCAGGGTGGGGACTCGCGATTTTTGGAGTTGCGGTAGAGCCGGGAGTGCAGGAGGCAAAAGAGGCCGGTGTCCTGGCCTTTGCGTCCCTAGTAGCCCGTCGAAGGATTCTGCTACAGTGGAAGGATGCAAGGCCCCCAAGTGTGGAGACCTGGATCGGTGACATGGCGGGATTTATAAAACAGGAACGGGTCAAATTTGCCCTGAGAGGATCAATACAAGGGTTCTATAAACGATGGCAGCCTTTTCTGGACTTCCTGGCGCAAAGATAGGTATCTTGGTCAATAGCAGCAGCAACCCGGGGGGGGGGGGGGGGGGGCGTTCCTTATTATAGTTTCTATTCTGTAACTTTATATTGTGTTAATTTGCGTTGTTGTTAAAATGCCATGTTGTGCATGGGGGTGGGGTGAATGTTTATGATTGTTAATATTGTTATTTTTGGTATTTTACTATGGTGCGTTATTGTTGTGTAATTTCAAAATTTTTCAATAAAAATTATTTACAAAAAAAAAATACACAATCTCGCTACTGTCCTCGATCAGACCCACCCTCGCTCTAGTCATTCTCATATTTCTCACATATGTGTAAAAGACCTTGGGGTTTTCCTTGATTCCACCCGCCAAAGATTTTTCATGCCCTCTCTTAGCTCTCCTAATCCCTTTCTTCAGTTCCCTCCTGGCTATCTTGTATCCCTCAAGCGCCCTGTCTGAACCTTATTTCCTCAGCCTTACATAAGTATCCTTCTTCCTCTTAAGACATTCAACCTCTCTTGTCAACCATGGTTCCCTCACTCGACCATCTCTTCCCTGCCTGACAGGGACATACATATCAAGGACACTTAGTATCTGTTCCTTGAACAAGTTCCACATTTCAATTGTGTCCTTCCCTGACAGCCTATGTTCCCAACTTATGCCCTTCAGTTCTTGTGTGACAGCATCGTATTTACCCTTCCCCCAATTGTAAATCTTGCCCTGATGCACGCACCTATCCCTCTCCATTACTAAAGTGAAAGTCCAAAATGCTCCCCCACTAACAAATCTATCACTTGCCCTGGTTCGTTACCAAATACCAAATCCAATATGGCCTCCCCTCTGGTCGGACAATCTAAAAACTGTGTTAGAAAAGCTTCCTGGACACACTGCAGAAACACCACCCCATCCAAACTATATGATCTAAAGAGTTTCCACTCAATATTTGGGAAGTTGAAGTCACCCATGACTACTACCCTGTGACTTCTGCACCATTCCAAAATCTGTTTCCCAATCTGTTCCTCCACGTCTCTGCTGCTATTGGGGGGCTTATAGAAAACACCCAACAAGGTGACTGCTCCTTTCCTATTTCTGACTTCAACCCATACTACCTCAGTAGGCAGATCCTCCTTGAACTGCCTTTCTGCAACTGTTATATTATCTCTAATTAACAATGCCACCCCCCACCTGTTTTACCACCCTCCCTAATCTTATTGAAACATCTATAACCAGGAACCTCCAACAACCATTTCTGCCCCTCTTCTATCCAAGTTTTCGTGATGGCCTCCACATCGTAGTCCCAAGTACCGATCTATGCCTTAAGTTCACCCACCTTATTCCTGATGCTTCTAGCGTTGAAGTATACACACTTCAACCCATCTCCGTGCCTGCAAGTACTCTCCTTTGTCAGTGTTACCTACCCCACTGCCTCACTACACGCTTTGACGTCCTGAACATCGGCTACCTTAGTTGCTGGAATACAAGACCGGTTCCCATTCTCCTGCCAAATTAGTTTAAACCCTCCCGAAGACAGAATTTAGAGAATAGGAATAAACGGATTATTCTCAGAATGGCAGACTTTTTCGACTGGAGTGCCAAAAGAATCAGTGCTAGGTCCACAGCTGTTCACAATCTATATAAATGATTTAGATGTGGGAATCAATTGTAAGATTTCTAAATTTGACAATGACACCAAACTGGGTGAGAATGTCACTTGTGAGGAGGATGAAAGAAGGCTTCAAGAGGATTTGGGACAGACTGAGTTAAAGGGCTAGAACATCGCAGGTGGAGTACAATGGGAATAAGTATGAAGTGGTTCACTTTGGTCGAAGAAACAGAAAGGAAGAATATTAAATGGTGAGAGGTTGGATGTGGGGTATCCAAAGGGATCTGCTGTTCTTCTTTGTGATCCACAAGCATTTAGAAAGGCTAGTGGTGTGTTGGCCTTCATCCCAAGGGAATTTGATTACAGGAGTAAAGATGTCTTGCTGCAATTGTGTAATGCCCTGGTGAGACTTCAGCTGGAGTATTGTATACAATTTTGGTCCCCTTATCTCAGGGATATACTTGCCATAGAGGGAGCGCAATGGAGGTTAACCAGATTAATCCCCGGGATGGCGAGATTGTTTTATTAGGAGAGATTGGGGAAACATTGTTTCTATTCCTTAGAGTTTCGAAGAATGAATTACAAAATTCTTGAAGGGTGTGGCAGGGTGGATGCTGATAAGGGCCAGGATTCTCCAATCCTGCGGCCAAGTTCTGACGCTGGCGTGAAAAGTGGCGCGGGCCACTCTGGCGTCAACGGGCCTCAACTGGCAGCTATCCACTCCTTCCCAGGCCACTGTGGAGGCCCCCCCAGCAGGATGGCCCCCGCAGACAGAACTCCGAGGTCCAGCAGGGTGGGACCATACGTAACCCACGCCGGCAGGACCCGGCCCATCCAAGCCCGGGAATCCCCGGGGGCGGGGGGCTGCTTTCAAGGGCCCCCGACCAGCGCGGTGGCGATCTCGTGGGTGCCCAAAAATCGGCGCAGGGTCGGAGAATTCCAGCCAAGATGTTTCCCCTGGTTGGTGAATCTAAAATCAGGAGACAAAATCTCAGGGTCAGGCTATTTAATCTTTTCTACCTGTGAGGGTTGTGGAAACTCTTGACCTGGAGAATGTTCCAAACAGAAATTGATATATTCTGGAGACGAATGACATCAAGGGAATTGGAGATAGCATGGGAGGGTGGTGTTGAGGTAGTTGATAGCCATGATGTAATTGAATGGAAGAATGGTCTACTCCTGTTCATACATTCCTAATTTGAATAACTGTAAATGTACAAGAAGGTGATTCATATATCAATTTTCTCGATGTGCTTTTCAGTTTTATGAAACGATGAGATTTGGCAATTTATGCAATTTATTGTAATTTAATGAATTGTTGTAATTTCCATCCTCTTGCTCTGCTATGCTGGCCATTGACTGTGTGGCTGAAGCCTTTTTGGAGGTTGAAGTTATGGAGCAGGTGATTCAAACCCTGGTACATTTGTTTAGTTGAGATATCTGAAGGACAATTCTGTGCTGCTAGTCAAATACCAGTTACACATTCAGGGAATAAAATACCATTCAGTTCACGAAGGGACAGGAAGGTGCATGGGCGTTTATAACCCTAAGACTTGGGGGGAGGGGTGGGGAGACAATTCTATAGATTTATTACCGTACCCAGTTATGGTGCTGCACCGGTCTTGGGGAAATTGATGATGTCTGTTACCTTGATGCATCTGTGGGCAATAACTTGGCTAATGCCTGTTGCTCAACTGGAAGACCCTGTGCAAACTTAAAAATTGATGACTAAGGTGATTTGCGAACTGGCAGCATGGTACAGGTGTTAGTGATAATCTGAAAGTCTTCTGGATGGAATTAGCACAGCTCCATTACAGTCTCCCTGTTAACGTTAGCCTATTCAGATGTATCTTGTGTCAATCTCTCAAGTAATTATGCCTGATATGATAGATCCATTATAATGTAGGGGAGATTGAGAGTGCACCTTATATGTTACTTGGTGTCTTAAGGCCCGTTCTACTCCTGGTGTTTCTCCTTATGGTGTGAGGGTTCTGTAAGAGATAGCTGCAGAGATAATCAGTGCTCTAGCTATGATTTTCCAAAATTTCCTTGATTCTGGAATGGTCCCAGTGGACAGTTGGTTGGAAGTTAATAAAAGTAACACTCTATTCAAGAAAGGAGGGAGAAAGAAAATAGGGAACTGCAGGCCCAGTGAGGCTAACATCAGTCATTGGGAAAGTGCTGGAGTCTATTGTTAAGGCAAATTCTGTTTGACAAATTTGCATTTTTTGAGAATGAAACTAGTAACGTAGAGAATGAGGAACCAGTGGATGTAGTGTACTTGGATTTCTGAAAGTCATTCAATAAAATGTCACTCAAAGGGTTAATACACAAGATAAAGACTTATAGAGTTGTGGTGATATATTAGCATGGGCAGCAGATTGATTAATGGTTAGAAGCAGAGAATAGGAATAAATGGGACATTTTTAAGTTAGGAGGCTGCGACTAGTGGAGGATCAATGCTGGGGCCTTGGTTATTTAAAATCCATATTAATACACAGATATATTACTCTCTGTCTCTTTGTCTAAGTTTGCTGGTGAAACAAAAGTAGGTGGGAATGCAAGTTGTGCGGCGGACACGAGGCGGCTACAAAGAAATATTGACAGATTTAGTGAGTGGACAACAAGGTGGCAGATGGAGTATGATGTGGTGAAGTGTAAGGTTGTTCAGTTTGGCCATACAATTAGAAAAGCATAGAAAACCAGAACATTTTTTAAAAGGGTGGAACTTTTAAATGTTGATGCTCTGAGAAATTTGGGTGTACTAATAAAAGGTTCACAAAAAGTTAGCATGCAATAAAACAAACAATTGGGAAAGCAATGGTATGTTGGCTTTAATTCCAAGGGACCTGGAGCACAGGAATAAAGTCTTGCTACTGTGGGTAATTTTAGACTCCATATTTAAGGAAGAGTAAATTTACAGTAGTGTGAACATTCATTTGATTGATTCCTGGGATGAGAGGGTGTCCTATAGTCGTAGACTTATGGAATGAAGTCAATATCCTTAGAGTTTAGAAGAATGAGAGGGGATCCAGGGAATAGGGCCGCATGGTGGCACAGTGGTTAATACTGCTACCTCACAGCGCTAGGGACCTGGGTTCAATTTCGGTCTTGGGTGACTGTGTGGAATCTGCACGTTCTCTCCGTGTCTGCGTGGGTTTCCTCCCACAGTCTAAAGCTGTGCAGATTAGGTGGGTTGGCCATTCTAAAAAGAAATATCCCCTTAGTGTCCAAAAGGTTGGGTGGGGTTATGGTTATAGGCCAGGACTCTGGACTTAGGTGGGATGCTCTTTCAGAGGATCAGTGCAGTTTTAAGATAAGGGACTAATCATTTAGGACTGAGATGAGGATAATTTATTTTAACAAAAGGTTGTGAATCTTTGGAATTATTTACCATAAGAGGATTGTGGATGTGGCATTATTGAATACTTAAGACTGAGATTGACAGAAGTTTGGTCTATCTAGGAATCAAGGGACAGTGGGTGCAGGTGAAAAATGGGGTGGAAGCCGAAGATCAACCATGATGGTATTGAATGGTGCAGCAGGTTCTTCGGAACATCTCCTAAGCCTGGGGTTTATAGTGTGCTGAATGCAACCCCATGGGTGTCAAAAATTTGAATGGATAATTTTCATATTTATGATTTCCAGTGAAGAACTTCATGATATGAGCATGAAGGCCAGTTTGCTTGATGCACAACGTTCACAATTTTCTGTCCATTAAAGTCAGTATTTATGAATTGAGTAGTGTGTGAAGGCTAGCCAGCACTTACTGAACTGCTGTTACATCATATTATCACAAGTGTTAGGTTTGACACTACAGCAGTTGTAAGGTAATAATTTTTCAAATAAATTTAAAGAAGAGACAGATATGTCCATAGAAATTACTGCAAATATCTGACTTAAAGGTTTAGCATACACAAGAATAATTAGGAAGGTTTTTTAATGCATTCATGGGATGTGGGTGTCATTGGCTAGGCCTGTATTCATTGCCCATCCCTAACTGCCCTTGAGAACGTAGTGGTGAGCTGCTTTCTTAAACACTGCAGGCCGTTGTGTAGATACACCCACCATGCTGTTAGAGAAGTAGTTCTGTGATTTTGACCCAGCGACAGTGAAGGAACTGCAAAATATTTCCAAGTCAGGATTGTGAGTGGCTTGGAGGGGAACTTCCAGTGGTATCTGCTGTCCTAGATGGTTGTGGTTGTGAACCTTTCACCACATTCCTGACTTTACCTTGTAACTAGTGGGCAGGCTTTGGGGCGTCAGGAGTGAGTTACTCACTGCAGACATTCCTAACCTCAGACCTGCTCTTGTAGCCACGGTATATGGCTAGTCCAGTTGGGTTCCTGGTCAATGGTAACCCCCCAGGATGTTGCTATTGGAGGATTCAGTAATGGTAGTGACATTGAAAGTCAAGGGACGATGGTTTAGATTCTCTCTTATTGGGAGATGGTCATTTCCTGTCACTTGTGTGGCACAAATGTTACTTGCTACTTGTAAACCCAAGCCTGGATATGGTCCAGGACTTGTTGCATTTGGACATGGGCTGCTTCAGTGTCTGATGAGTAGTGAATGGCGATGAACATTGTTCAATTATCAATGAACAACCCCACTTCTGACCTTATTATGGAAGGAAGGTTATTGATGAAGCAGCTAAAGATGGTTGAGCCACGGAACCCCTGTAGGGATGTCCTGAAGCTGAGATGACTGACTTTCAACAACCATCACCATCTTCCTTTGTCCAGCCAATGGAGAGTTTTCCTCTTGATTCTCATTAACTCCTGTTCTGCTGGGGCTTCTTGATGCCATATTCAGTAAAATGCAGCATTGATATCAATGGCAGTCGCTCTCCCTCCCTCTGGTATTCCGTTATTTTGTCCATGTGAACCATGTGAGGTCATGAGCTGGCGGAACCCAAACTGAGCATATGTAGGTGTACCATTGCCACATTGTCATTGCCAGGAATGACAGCACCACCTTAGTTTTCTGTTTCTCTCTGACACTTAATTAAACAGCTCTAAGGTTTGAAAGGCTAAGTGCAAGCTGCTAGAATCTGAATCCTCAGCTTCTGGGACCCAGATCTAAAACTCAACTGATTGGACTAATTGACAACCCCATAAGTAATTTAACTGGTAATTTCCTTTATTGGTCAGATGTACTGTATGTTGTATGTAATATTTTAATTTTCTTTTTTCTAATAGAAATAATATAGGAAATATTAAAAAAGCAGTGACTGATTCACATTCACAGAAGTCTTTTCCACTCATAAAGACAGAACCTCAGGAAGAAATTCCAATAGCAGACTCATCAGAATGTTATCCGTATCCTTTTCAATATGGTGTTGGAATTTACTTTCCAGCAAGACATCAAAAAGAGACAGAAAAAACATAGGTGTCCAACTTATTAATAGTCTCCTATTTAAGGTAATTTATATAATGGAGTATTACTGGTGTCAGACTTCTGGAAGAACCCATAACTTAATTTGGATATTTTCCAGTTTCAAGAACATAGCAGGAATTGGAGGTGAAACGGAATGAATTATTAATTAGACACAAAGATACATGTACAGATCCAAGTTTCCAGCAATACTAATTGAGTTTATTCAGCAAATAGCTGAATTGTGTAGATCATTCAGGTCCTCGGATTGATTCTTGGATTCTGTTGAATTAATTGATTTAGTGCTGATGGTGGTGGGATGCTATAACTAGCCCTAGTGCCCTGAATTACGATAGATTATCATAGAATTTACAGTGCAGGAGGAGGCCATTCGGCCCATCGAGTCTGCACCGGCTCTTTGAAAGAGCACCCTACCCAAGCCCACACCTCCACCCTATCCCCATAACCCAGTAACCCCACCCAACACTAAGGGCAATTTTGGACACTAAGGGCAATTTATCGTGGCCAATCCACCTAACCTGCACATCTTTGGACTGTGGGAGGAAACCGGAGCACCCGGAGGAAACTCACACACACACGGGGAGGATGTGCAGACTCTGCACAGACAGTGACCCAAGCCGGAATCGAACCTGGGACCCTGGAGCTGTGAAGCAATTGTGCTATCCACAATGCTACCGTGCTGCCCCACCAAAGCCTATTATCGGAGTCAAGAAATCAATGAAACATCAGACACGTGTTGAACGTGATAATGACCCCATCCGGGGAGAGAACACCAGAAATGATCATCTGCCTGGACGCAGAAAAGGCCTTCGACAGAGTTGAATGGAAGTACCTCATAGAGGCACTGGAACGGTTTGGGTTTGGGCCAGGGTTCACTTACTGGGTGAAAGTACTGTACAGCAAGTGTGCAAACACCACCAGGCTACACAGTGGTAGAGGCAGGGATGCCCGCTGTCCTTTTTGCCCTGGAAATCAAACCATGGGCGATCGCCCTCAGAGCAGTGAAGGGGTGGAGAGGTATCCAAAGGAGGAGACAGAGCATAGAGTCTCACTCTATGCGAATGATCTGCTCCTCTACATCTCGACAAGCTAATCTGGCGTTTGTGAGTAGCCACGTTCTGGACGTGGTACTAAATGAGGCAGTAATTCAGCCGAACCGAAATGTCCGCCACGGGCCCATCTACAACAACCACAGGTTCGCTCTCTCAATAATGAACGTTTTGAGACGGACAAGCAGGAGGGATAAAGTTGCAGGGACCGGTCGGAGGGCAAGCTAAGAGCCAAACCAAATTGTAAATAAATGCCTCGAAATAATATGGCCATTTGGGGAATGTAAAGTATGTATGCCGACTAAAGTGTGCAGGGTCATGGCCACATTGTTGTAAAGATACTCGCTTGTATGCAAGCAAGGTGAGGAATACATCCAATGCTTTTCATGACGTGAAACTTTGAGTAACAGAAATGAATGTTGACAAAATATTGAATAAAGAGTAATTGATATGAATACCAAGAAGTAACCAGATAGGCAACTATTAAAACAGGCTTTTATAGAAATGCTGGATTTATTAGTCTAGTCTTTAAAGTATATGATTATAATTCCATTTCTCACAAGGCACTGCACAACTTAGTCCTTTATTAGGCTTTGTTGGCAAGCCAAAGATTCAACAGGAAAACAGATCATAAAGCCCTTAAACAAACTAACTTGATACCAATCTGGAGGTCACTAAAATGCCCATAAGCGAGATCAGTTCGATCTTGTTTTGTTCCATGCTCTCTTGGTTAGGTACACATAGAACTTCCCCAAATCTCTTTTTTTAAACTCTTAAGGGCGCAATTCAAAGGAAAAATTTCTAAGTTTGTTTTGTGGCGGGATTTTCAGGGAGTTTCCTGCTGGCAAGTTCCCCTCCACTATCCAAAGACACTTGCTCACTTTTCTGGGCCCTGGTGTGTTTCCATTTTTTCAGCACTGGGGAGCTGAACTCAGAGATCGGGCCGCCATTTTGAAAGGGTGCCCCAATCTCTAAGTGAGCTGGTGAGTCTCCCACATCCGACCACCCATGGGAACTATCACCACCCCTCCCCCCATGGGAACTACCGCATACCACCCCCCCACTATGGTGTCCCTGGTGACCCTGTGATGAACGTATTGCATTAACCATTCACCATGTATGTAACTGTACCACGCTGTTACCCATGAGGGCTCCACCTACGGACCATTGTAAGGTATTACCTGTGATGTATCATGTTGGTGCCTTTGTGGGCTCTGTCGCTGGCTCCTCCCCTTGACGGGAGGTATAAAGAGCAGTAGCCTGTAGGCAGCTCTCAGTAGCAGAGCAGTCACAGGCTGGCACTGTTCTAGTCGATTAAAGCCACAGTTTACTTCAACTCCTTGTTTCGCGTGAATTGATGGTCGCATCAGACCCCCCACTTCAGGCCTGCCCAAGCTCCCTTACAGCATCCTCCCCCCTTCCAGGATCCCCACAACCTGCCTGCCTTCCCTGAAAACCCCCACCCTTGAAATCCTCCACCCTCCTTTCATGGTCATGGCCCCCCTCCGGTTCTGACCCTTGGCACTGGCAGCCAGGCACCCTTGCACTGCCACTTGGCATCCAGGCAGTGCTGCCAGCTTAGTGCCAAGGTGCCAGCTGGGCAGTGCTAACGTGCCTACATTCTGGGGGAGAGCCACCCTGCACTGACCCTGACCACTCAGTGGTGTCCGATGGCCCAAGAGATCCCAACCTCCCACCCCCCGCTGCTGTTTTCACATTCTTGTGGACCAGCACTGATCGGCGCCAAGCTGCAGCCACGCTGGGAGGCCGGTAGATCCCGGGTACGTAGGCCTTAAGTAGGTTTATGATCTACTTAACCGAGCACCCTTTCGGATGGAGGTCCTGATTCCAACGCCTCGCGAGACATGTGTGAATCCCGTGAGGTGCAGAGGCTGCCGGGAAGCCCACGGGAGGCTTCATCCTTGATTCTCCGGCCACGATGTGCACTCGCTGGAGTGCAATGCGACCAGCGAATCGCACTCTCAATCTCTCCTTTTAAACTCCTGTGGACTTACATGATTAGTACCACACCTACTCTTTGTATGCCTGCACCTTAAGAAAAATTAAACAAGTCTATATAAGGTGAAATTAATAGGTAGACATACAACTACCAATAGCTGATGAGGGTAACATTGTACCGGTGAGCAATATACTTGGTATACAATATATTCTTTTCTGTATCTGGTTATAGAGCATAAAACCTATTGATATTTTTTGTCATTAATCATACTTAACTCCAGTTCCAGCCTGTTTAATCTCTCCAGTATGTTATTTCCACATTTTGTTGTTCATTTTATTAGTATGGCTACTTCATGGTCCAGTAATAGTTCTACATTCTAATGTGATTTTCATTAATACATTAGACGGGGCAGAGAATATAACATATAAGAAAGGGAAGGTTATGCTGGAACTGTATAAAGTGCTAGTTCGTCTGCAGCTGGAGTATTGCATACAGTTCTGATCAGCGCACTGTAGAAAGATTTGATTGCATTAGAGAGGGAACAGAGGAGATTTACAAAGAGGTTGCCTGTGCAGGAGAATTCTAGTTATGAGGTAAGATTGGTTAAGCTCGGGTTGTTCTCTTTGGAACAGAGGAATCTGAGAGGGGAACCCAATTGAAGTGTATGGAATTATGAGGCGTCTGGAATTGAGTGGATAGGAATGCTCTATTCCCTTGGTTGAGGGGTCCATAACCAAAAGGAAAAGATCCAGGACTTTTAGAGTGGATTTGAAGGAGATTTATTCCCCTAGCGAGCTGAAACTCACTTCCTGGAAGAGGGGTAGAAGCAGAAACCCTCAGAACATTTGAAAAGTAATTGAATATGTACTTAAAGTGCCATAAACTATAAAATTACGAACCAAGAGCTGGAAAGTGGGTTTAGGCTGCAGGGCTCCTTATCAGCTGGTTTGGACACAATGGACTGAATAGTCTCCTATGCTTTAAATTCCTATGATTAGCTATATATTTACATTTTAATTCATTAATTCTATATTCATCAATGTGCGACCAACTGCAATAATATTCCCTTTCATTGTTGTCGCATCTTCTTCTTCCCTGCACTGAAAACAGGAAACTCCGATGGCAACATGATGTACAAATTCAAGTGTACAATGTAAGCTACTCCAATACCCAACCAGTAGTATTACAATATTTTAGAATTCAATGCAATTGTAGGAAATATTATCCTTAATTTATTCTTATCAGGCACCAGCATTATCAGGATATGCAACTGAAATTTCTGGTTGTAGTTGAAGGACCCTATACAGCATCATTAATAACTTTTCTAATGAACTCACCATATATGGTCGCACAAGAGGGTGTACAAAGAGGACTGCCACCCACACTGCTTTGCCCTGTGGCCTTCCCCGGAGCATCTTTACAGTTGCTCCAGGTAAGTTTCTGTTGCATGAATTGGAAAAATATTTTCAGTGACTGAATAAAGAGTGACTAAGTCATCTGTCAATACAATTTTTTAAAAAGTTACTTTTCACTTCGTAATTTAAAAAGTAAATTTGAAATTGGAATTTACTTTGAGGGGTATCTGAAGAAAAGTGTGTATTTGTGAGCATTATGGTTTTTCTTTGATTATGGGTGTAAGCCTGAAATGCAATTTGTTGTCAGATGTTGGGATGGATTATCCGCCACCCGACGATGGCAGCTAGAATCGCGATTGTGTGGAGAATACCGGGAAATGCAAAAATCGCAATTTGAGCCTGCACCGATTCCGACGCCGTGCTTCGGCCCCCCTCTGCGGCGGTACTGAAGTTCGCATCCTGCACTGGCGGTCTCATGCATTTGCATGGATTCGAATGTCATTAGTGGGTTGGACACCACATGCTCCAGCCCTCTGCGATCTTCCACCCCCCCCCCAGGCGGGGGTCATGCAGGCACGGCGAATTGGTGCAAGTATTTAACAAGCAGGGCCCGGGCCCTATGGCTGTTGTGGTGGAGTGGGAAGATCAGAAACCTCTCTAAACGTGGCTGATCTTGCTGGGGAGGTGGCTGCCAAGTCCATGGATTCTGAGTGTCCCCCTCGGGATCGGGCTGGCCTGGCTGAGACTGCCATTTGTGCAGTATGATTTAAAGGCACCCCTGTGGTGCAACTTACAAACCTCCTGGGCAGCCAGCCCCCCCCCCCCCCCCCCCCCTCCCCCCTCCCCCCGGGACTTTTTAAGCTTACTGGAGAGGGGAGCAAGAACAGATTGCTCACAATTCTTTATTTACTTCCTCTCCTGTATTGTTGATTTAACATTATCTGTCTACCTATGTGTTAAACCTTTGAAAACACTCCAGAATATGTATCATACATAATATATAACAATATAATTCTGGACTTTTTTTCTCACTCTTGTAGGTTGCCAATACCTGTGGAAAAGTTCAGGGTTGCCTTGGTCCTACTGACTCTTACAGTTTAGAGATCACAGGTCCCATTCTTCCTCACTCAATGGACTGCATCAATCATATTCTGCAGTGCAATGAATATGGTGGAACATTGACAGTTGTTAATGTTCAGGAGTGCACCTCTGTTTTCAATGTACATTTATCTAGTTAGTTAAAATCAATACACACAATATATATATATATATATATATATATAGTCACCACTATATCAGACATAGTTATATTTAAAAGTAACTTTAAAAAGATAAACTTTTGCCATGAACTGTTGTACCCCTCCAGCAAACTGTTGTACATTTCTTCAGAACTCTTCCTTGCTCTGAGGCTAAGCTGCTCTCCCGAAGCTAAGGAAAATGTAATGGAAAATAAGTACATTTACAAAAAAAAAAATAAGAATACTCCTATCTATAATTTAAAGGCTGTAATGAACTTACCGGTGTAGATTTATTGTACGATTAGGTGTAATTTTCACGGATTTATCAGTTTTAGCATTTCCAGTACAGGCCAGAATTGTCCCTTGTGTGCTGACTATTAGCAGAGTTTATTTCACTGAAGATTAAATACACTATTATTGTGAAAGTACATTTTTCTGTATCAGGCACAATACTGATCAATATTGTGAATATATGTATATTCATTTTTATAATCTAGTTTGATTATGGGCAATAGAATCCACTAAGTTATATTTATATTGTGTATTAATATTGACTAACAGGAAAAAAAATAAGTGATATTAGGAAAGTCTGGATACAATGCAGGGAATATCTTATTAACAATTATTTTGCATTAAATTAACTATTAAATATTGGATATAAAATTAAATGTTATCTATATTTGGTGCACGGTAATCTGTATTAAATGACAGCTGTAATAAACAAATATTAAATGTATATTAATGCTGTAATGCACAATCATTTTGCATCACAGTGTAATCTGCAATGTTTACCACGTAAGCTACATATTTGATCCTTGACGTACATTGCAAAATGCAAGTTATTTAATTGTCTCCTTGTCAATTAAATGTACATATACATAATATATATTATTTAATGGACTAATTATTTCATGCTGCCTTTCCTGTTATACATCCATGTCGCAAATAGTTTTCTAAATTTATTAAAACAATGAAAAATTTAAATTAATAGTCATTTTCACAGTCTTTAAATTATTATTGTGGCCTGTTATTGTAATTTTTTGTATTATTAAGAAGCCAAGGCCCTTAGTTTCAAACATTACCAAGGCTGAAAATGGAAGAAAATTTATGATAAATTAAGAAGGGTTGATTCGGTGATGTACATCTTTGGATTTAAACATCTGCAGATTAGAGGAGAAGTAAAAAGTTGGTAATATCACCTTGAGATTGTGGAAAAGAATAACTTGGAGAAGGAATTGCTGCAATAGTTTTTTTAATGATTTCACAAGAGTACCAGCATGTAGAATAGTACATTTTCAGATTTGAAAGAAGATGGAAATAGTCAAGGAAAACATATTTTTATACAGTGCTTATAACATAGTGAAATGGCCTAAGTTGTGTGAAAGGAGCATAATAAAATGAACTGATATTGAGCCACATAAGGGAATATTGGGCTCTGAACTTCCTCAGAGTTGGATTGCCACTCTGCTCTTAGTTTCTTAACTAAAATGCTTTTGGATCCATTCTCTGATTTTCTTACCCTGACCAGATGAGATCCAGGCTGTTTAGCACATCCCCAGGGCCAGTGCTGAGGGTGGGTGGAGGGAGCCCCCCTCCCCCAGAGGATCAGTGTGGGTCTGTGCGATAGTTAACCAGATATTGGAAGAGATTTTAATTCTTCAACATTTTCTGGGTAACTTTTGATGTAACCCAGCAAAAACTGCCAGATTGTGTGATTTTAAACCAAATTTTCGGATGGTGCTCGATGCAGGATAATTGCCCAGGGGAAAGTTTGCACTTATGGGCAATTTCCATGCAACCTTACTTGTGAACGTCTGAAGGGGATTCATCAGCGCATCTTTGGGACATTTTCCCCAATACAACAGTCTGGAGCTCTGAAGTTGCAACACGTCGGTGACCGAAAGCTTGGTCAAAATGGTAGGTTTTAATAATAATAATCTTTATTAGTGTCACAAGTAGGCTTGCATTAATACCACAATGATGTTACTGTGAAAATCCCACACTCGGTCACCTGTTCGGATACACTGAGGGAGAATTCAGAATGTCCAATTCACCTAGCATGCACATCTTTCGGGACTTGTGGGATAAAACTGGAGCTGACACAGTCAGACGTGCAGACTCTGCACAGACAGTCACCCAAGCCGGGATTCTAACCTGGGTCCCTGGCGCTGTGAACCACTGTGCTACTGTACTGCCCATATAGGAGTGTCTAAAAATAAATTTAGAGTACCCTGATTATTTTTTTTCCCAATTAAGGGGCAATTTAGTGTGGCCAATCCACCTACCCTGCACATCTTTGGGTTGTGGGGGTGAGGCCCACACTGACACAGGGAGAATGTGTAAACTCCACATGGACAGTGACCTGGGCCGGGATCGAACTCGGGCCCTCGGTACTGTGAGGCACCGGTGCTAACCACCGCCACCGTGCTGCCCCCTTTTAAGGAGTGCCTTAAAAGAGGAAGGTTGCAGGCTGGGAATTCCAGAGCTTGGGGCCTAGACAACTGAATCCATGGCTGCCTATGATGGAGCAATTAAAATTGGAAATGCACAAGGAGCCAAAATTAGAGGAATGCAGACATCTTGGAGGTATGTGAGGCTGGAGGAGATTGCAGGGATAAGGAGGAGTTAACCCATGGAGTGATTTGGAAATGAGGATAAGAAATTTGAAATCAACATGTTGTTTGACTGGGAGTCTATGTTGGTCAGCAAGCGCTGAAGTGATAGAGGAACAGGACTTGGTGCAAGGCAAGGCACAGCCAACTGCATTTTGGATGACCCCCAGTTTACTGAGTAGAATGTGGGGAGTCCAGTCCTGGGTGGACTGGGTTAGTCAAGTCAAAAAGTAACAAAGGATGAGTTGAGATGAGCAAAGTCAGCTTGTTATGGAGGTGGTAAAAGGGAGGGGAATGGATCCACCAGATGGGGAATAAAGTTTATAATTGGTACCAAAAACGACGTCATACTTTCCAGTATTTAGTTGAAGGAAACTTCTGCTCGTCCTGTTTTTAAAAATTAATTTCCGGGATGTGGGAGTCGCTGGCTAGGTCAGCATTTATTACTCTTCCCTAATTACTATTGAGAAGGTGATGGTGAGCTGTCTTCTTGAACTGCTGCGGTGTAGGTAAACCCACAGTGCTGTGAGGGAGAGAATATCAGGATTTTCACCCAGTACTGTGTGTTGAATAAGCAGTCTGATAATTTGGTCATATTATATAGAGACGTTGCCCAGGGTAGAGGGGTCAATTACTAGGGGGCATAGGTTTAGAGGAGATGTATGAGGCAAGTTTTTTTAAGAGGGTAGTGGGTGCCTGGAACTCGCTGCCTGGGGAGGAGGTGGAGGCAAGGATGATAGTGTCGTTTAAGGGGCATCTTTTTTTTCTAAATTTAGAATACCCAATACATTTTTTTGAATTAAGGGGCAATTTAGCATAGCCAAGCTATCTAGCTTGCACATCTTTTTGGGTTGTGGGGGCGGAACCCACGCAAACACTGGGAGAATGTGCAAACTCCACGTGGGCAGTGACCCAGAGCCGGGATCGAACCTGGGACCTCAGCGCCGTGAGACTGCAGTGCTGCCCCATTTAAGGGGCAACTTGACAAATACATGAATAGGATGGGAATGGAGGGATACGGACCCCAGAAGTGTCGAAGATTTTAGTTTAGACGTGCAGCATGGTCAGCGCAGGCTTGGAGGGCCGAAGGGCATGTTCCTGTGATGTACTTTTCTTTGTTCTTGGAGGAGTTGAGACAGTTGTGGTAATGTAGAGCAGGGTTTTGCTGGTTCGTGTGAAAACTAACTCTGCTTTTGGATGATGCCACTGAGGGGCGCAATATAGTTGAGAAGCAGGATCGATTCCTGAGAGAGACTCCTGAGGCAACAGTGTAGGCACAGGAAGCGAAGCCGTTGCAAATGGTGCTCCCAATACAATTAGATAAAGATGGAGCCAAGTAAGAACAGTCCTACCCAACTGTAAGGTACTGGAACAGGTGGATTCAGAAAATCAATTATCTTAATACATCTGTGTATGTGTAGTATATTATGTTGAAATATTTCAAACTTGCTGGACAAGTCACACCACTCTGGTGTTTTGTAAGCAAACTTGTGCCAGCAGCAAAGCGTAGGCAAGCAGAAAAGTCAAGTTAACCTTATTGATAACATTGGCTAGGCTACACTTGGAGTACTGTAGATGTTTCTGGTCTCACTATTACAAAAATGACATAAAAACACTTGAGTGTTTACAAGATGATATCAGAACTGGAAGATGCAGTATCAACAAAGATTGAATAGGCTCCTTACTCTAGAAATGAGAACTTGAGAAGCAGCCAAAAATAAATCTTTAAAGTTATGAAGATATATGATGGGGCGAACTTAGGGATGTTATGATTTGAAGGCAGAATCAAATTTAGGAACCATAAATATAAGAGTAGTAAATCCAATGAGGAATTCAATATTTACAAATGAGTTGTTCCAACAGTTTATGCAAAGGAATGGAATACGCCTTGTGCATACCGCACCTTTTCATCCTGCTTCAATTGGTTTAGCGGAGAGAACTGTTCAGACATTGAAGGAAGAGAGACTAGTAATCTATCTAGCATGTGAAAAACGGTTGTACAATTATACAACAATGTACATTTATATTTATATAATATAAGAAAATAATTCCAAGCAAAAGAATTATCTAGTTAGAGGATCAAAAGTGAAGTCAAAAAGGAGGGTGTTGATGCAGGAAAGTGAGTTGGAGAGATGTTAGTTCAGGGAAATTTCAAAGCCTTGGGCCTATGCAATTAAACACAGCTAGGTTTAAACTAGCTTGGCAGGGGAATGGGGACCCGAGAGGGAATTTGAACAGAGAGGAAGATAGTTGGTAATGGCAGGAAAATAGTAGTAAGTGAAATTGGAAGGCAACAGAAACGAAGGCCAGAATCAAATCCGGTCAAAATATCCACAGCCGGATTTCCTTCTACTGTGATATCTGAAATCCAAGTTACGTTGTAAAGGAATAAGATCACCCGCGAGTGGTCCTTGGTTCAAAACAGCGCAACAATCCTGCACACTTAACTCATCTTTGTGCCTCATATTTGCCCTTAAACCCACCATCTATGGTCATCCTTGCAGATGAAATATTTTAACTTGCAAACAATTCTTCCATTGTTTAATTTTACTGCCAAAGATACTGGATAACTTCAGTTAAGAATAACTCCAGGTAGCCAACGTTGGTTGCTGCTAAAAATTTCTGAGAAAAATTCAATCATTCCTGTTAAAACGTCTCCACACACTGCCCCCCCACATAGCACTGTTCCCCCCCACATAGCACTGTACCCCCCCACAGCACTACGCCCCCCCACAGCACTGCCCCCTCCCCACAGCACTGCCCCCCTCCCCACAGCACTGCCCCACCTCCCCACAGCACTGCCCCCTCCCCACAGCACTGCCCCACCTCCCCACAGCACTGCCCCCCCTCCCCACAGCACTGCCACCCCCTCCCCACAGCACTGCCCCCCCTCCCCGCAGCACTGCCCCCCCTCCCCGCAGCACTGCCCCCTCCCCGCAGCACTGCCCCCCCTCCCCGCAGCACTGCCCCCCCTCCCCGCAGCACTGCCCCCCCTCCCCGCAGCACTGCCACCCCCTCCCCGCAGCACTGCCCCCCCCTCCCCGCAGCACTGCCCCCCGCCGCAGCACTGCCCCCCCCCCCACAGCACTGCCCCCCCCTCCCCAAAGCACTGCCACCCCCTCCCCAAAGCACTGCCACCCCCTCCCCAAAGCACTGCCACCCCCTCCCCACAGCACTGCCCCCCCACAGCACTGCGCCCCCCAGCACTGCGCCCCCCACAGCACTGCGCCCCCCACAGCACTGCCCCCCCCACAGCACTGCCCCCCCCACAGCACTGCCCCCCCCCACAGCACCACCCCTCCCCACTGCCCCACTCCCCACAGCACTGCCCCCCCTCCCCACAGCACTGCCACCCCCTCCCCACAGCACTGCCACCCCCTCCCCACAGCACTGCCACCCCCTCCCCACAGCACTGCCCCCCCTCCCCACAGCACTGCCCCCCCTCCCCACAGCACTGCCCCCCCACCCCACAGCACTGCCCCCCCACCCCACAGCACTGCCCCCCCACCCCACAGCACTGCCCCCCCCACCCCACAGCCCCCCCACCCCACAGCACTGCCCCCCTACCCCACAGCACTGCCCCCCTACCCCACAGCACTGCCCCCCACCCCACAGCACTGCCCCCCCACTCCACAGCACTGCCCCCCCACCCCACAGCACTGCCCCCCCCACCCCACAGCACTGCCCCCCTCCCCACAGCACTGCCCCCACACCCCACAGCACTGCCCCCCACACCCCACAGCACTGCCCCCCACCCCACAGCACTGCCCCCCCACCCCACAGCACTGCCCCCCACCCCACAGCCCCCCACCCCACAGCACTGCCCCCCCACCCCACAGCACTGCCCCCCACCCCACCCCACCCCACAGCACTGCTCCCCCCCACAGCACTGCCCCCCCACCCCACAGCACTGCCCCCCCACCCCACAGCACTGCCCCCCCACCCCACAGCACTGCCCCCCCACCCCACAGCACTGCCCCCCCACCCCACAGCACTGCCCCCCCACCCCACAGCACTGCCCACCCCACAGCACTGCCCCCCCAACCCCACAGCACTGCCCCCCCCACCCCACAGCACTGCCCCCCCACCCCCACAGCACTGCCCCCCCACCCCACAGCACTGCCCCCAACACCCCACAGCACTGCCCCCCCACCCCACAGCACTGCCCACACCCACAGCACTGCCCCCCCAACCCCACAGCACTGCCCCCCCACCCCACAGCACTGCCCCCCCCACCCCCACAGCACTGACCCCCCACCCCACAGCACTGCCCCCCACCCCACAGCACTGCCCCCCCCACCCCACAGCACTGCCCCCCCCACCCACCCACAGCACTGCCCCCCCACCCCACAGCACTGCCCCCCCCACCCCACAGCACTGCCCCCCCACCCCACAGCACTGCCCCCACCCCACAGCACTGCCCCCCCCCACCCCACAGCACTGCCCCCCCCACCCCACAGCACTGCCCCCCCACCCCACCCCACCCCACCCCACAGCACTGCCGCCCCCACAGCACTGCCCCCCCCACCCAAAGCACTGCCCCCCCACCCCACAGCACTGCCCCCCCCCCCACACACTGCCCCCCCCCCCACACACTGCCCCCCCCCCCACAGCACTGCCCCCCCACCCCCAGCACTGCCCCCCCACCCCACAGCACTGCCCCCCCCCCCCACAGCACTGCCCCCCCCACCCCACAGCACTGCCCCCCACCCCACAGCACTGCCCCCCCACCCCACATCCCCCCCCACCCCACAGCACTGCCCCCCCACCCCACAGCCTGCCCCCCCCCACCCCACAGCACTGCCCCCCCCCCCACAGCATGCCCCCCCCACCCACAGCACTGCCCCCCCCACAGCACTGCCCCCCCCCAGCACTGCCCCCCCCACAGCACCTGCCCCCCCACCCACCCACAGCACTGCCCCCCCACCCCACAGCACTGCCCCCCACCCCACCCCACAGCACTGCCCCCCCACCCCACAGCACTGCCCCCCCCCCACCCCACCCCACCCCACAGCACTGCCCCCCCCCCCCACCCCACCCCACAGCACCCCCCCCCACCCCACCCCACAGCACTGCCCCCCCACCCCACCCCACAGCACTGCCCCCCCACCCCACCCCACAGCACTGCCCCCACTCCACCCCACAGCACTGCCCCCACTCCACCCCACAGCACTGCCCCCACTCCACCCCACAGCACTGCCCCCACTCCACCCCACAGCACGGCCCCCACTCCACCCCACAGCACGGCCCCCACTCCACCCCACAGCACTGCCCCCACTCCACCCCACAGCACTGCCCCCACTCCACCCCACAGCACTGCCCCCACTCCACCCCACAGCACTGCCCCCACTCCACCCCACAGCACTGCCCTACTCCACCCCACAGCACTGCCCCCACTCCACCCCACAGCACTGCCCCCACTCCACCCCCACAGCACTGCCCTACTCCACCCCACAGCACTGCCCCCCCACCCCACAGCACTGCCCCCCCCCCACCCCACTGCCCCCCCACCCCCCACCCCACTGCCCCCCCACCCCACTGCCCCCCCACCCCACTGCCCCCCCACCCCACTGCCCCCCCCACCCCACTGCCCCCCCACCCCACTGCCCCCCCCCACCCCACTGCCCCCCCCACCCCACTGGCCCCCCCCCCCCACTGCCCCCCCACCCCACTGCCCCCCCCACCCCACTGCCCCCCCCACCCCACTGCCCCCCCCCACCCCACTGCCCCCCCCACCCCCCTGCCCCCCACCCTACAGCACTGCCCCCACCCTACAGCACTGCCCCCGCCCCACAGCACTGCCCCCCACCCCCGCTTCCCACCCCACACCACTGCCCCCCTCCCACACCACTGCCCTCCTCCCCACACAGCTCTGCCCCCCCTCCCCACACAGCTCTGCCCCCCCCCACACAGCTCTTCCCCCCCTCCCCACACAGCTCTGCCCCTCCTCCCCACACAGCTCTGCCCCTCCTCCCCACACAGCTCTGCGCCTCCCTCCCCTCCCCACACAGCTCTGCGCCCCCCTCCCCACACACAGCACTGCCCCCACTCCACCCCACAGCACTGCCCCCACTCCACCCCACAGCACTGCCCCCCCACCTCACAGCACTGCCCCTACTCCACCCCACAGCACTGCCCCTACTCCACCCCACAGCACTGCCCCTACTCCACCCCACAGCACTGCCCCCCCACCCCACAGCACTGCCCCCCCCACCCCACAGCACTGCCCCCCCACTCCACCCCACTGCCCCCCCACCCCACTGCCCCCCCACCCCACTGCCCCCCCACCCCACTGCCCCCCCACCCACTGCCCCCCCCCCCCACTGCCCCCCCCCCCCACTGCCCCCCCCACCCCACAGCACTGCCCCCCACCCTACAGCACTGCCCCCGCCCCACAGCACTGCCCCCCCCCCCCGCCCCCCACCCATGCTTCCCACCCCACACCACTGCCCCCCTCCCCACACCACTGCCCTCCTCCCCACACAGCTCTGCCCCCCCTCCCCACACAACTCTGCCCCCCCCCACACAGCTCTTCCCCCCCTCCCCACACAGCTCTGCCCCTCCTCCCCACACAGCTCTGCCCCTCCTCCCCACACAGCTCTGCCCCTCCTCCCCACACAGCTCTGCCCCTCCTCCCCACACAGCTCTGCGCCCCCCTCCCCACACAGCACTGTCCCCCCACCCCACACAGGAATGACCCCCCATACTGCACTGCCCCCCCCATACTGCACTGCCCCCCCACCCCACAGGAATGACCCCCCACACAGCACTGACCCCCCACTGACCCCACCCCACATCACTGACCCCCCACCACACAGCACTGACCCCCCCACTGACCCCACCCCACAGCACTGCCCCCCCCCCACAGCACTGCCCCCCCCCCCCACACAGCAATGCCCTCCCACACAGATGACCCCCTCAGCACTGTACCCCTCCCCCAGCACTGACCCCCCCTCAGCACTGACTCCCCCCCCCAGCACTGACTCCCCCCCCCCCCCCCCAGCACTGACTCCCCCCCCCCCCAGCACTGACTCCCCCCCCCCCCAACAGCACTGCCCCCTCCACACAGCACTGATCCCCCTCTGCACTCTGCTTCTCCTGGTCACCTACCTTCCCCCACAAAGCACTGACCCTCCACACAGCACGGCCCCCTCACATCACTGCCCCCCCACAGCACTGACCCCCCCATCACTGCCCCCCTCCACACAGCACTAACCCCTCCACACAGCACTGACCCCTCCACACAGCACTGCCCCCCACAGCACTGACCCCCCTCCACACAGCACTGACCCCTCCACACAGCACTGCTTCTCCTGATCACAGCTCCTGAAATAAGCTAGGTCTTTGTATCACTTACCTTCCCAGGATCCTCTCTGGATCTCCCTGCAGATTAACAGTTACAAATCAAGAGGAAAGAAAACAAAAAAAAAACAAAAAGGGAAAACGCACTTCCCTCCACTCTCCTCCCAAATTACAACATTTCAATCCCACTCTGGCTGCCTCACTCACTCAGGCAGTCTCCCACTTCATGTGCGCAAGGCTTACTGAGTGTGTTTTAGGCCTCTGTCTTGAATAGAGCTCAGCTAAGATGAAATGAGACATTAATTAGGCTTCAAACCAAAGATTGCAATTTACACCTTTTAGACCATAAGACATAGGAGAAGAATTAGGTAATTCGGCCCATCGAATCTGCTCCGCCATTCAATCATGGCTCACATTTTCTCATCCCCATTCTCCTGCCTTCTCCCCATAACCCCTGATCCTCTTATCAATCAAGAACCTAACTCTGTCTTAAAGACACCCGATGATTTGGCTTCCACAGCCTTCTGCGGTAAAGAGTTCCACAGATTCACCTCCCTCTGGCTGAAGAGATTCCTCCTCATCTCAATCTTTTGCCTCTAATCAGGCTTCAGGTGATTGACAGATAACTGCCACTCAGTAATTTAGGTGGGGGGCAGCTCCTTTTTGGTAGCTAACTAAGCCACTAAATGTATAATTGAAATAAAAACAGGAAAATTAGATTTATCATTTACCTCTTTAATTACCACACCACTCCAAATTACCAAGTTTCAATCCCACTCTGAATGCCTCACTCACTCAGGCTGTCTCCAACTTTACATGTGCAAAGCTTACAATTAAATTTGAAAAATCTTTGACAACCTTTTATGCGTGTGGATGGTCTCGTACTGCTTTGAATATTCCTCTAGCAAGAGTTATTCATAGGCCTGGCTCATGTCCATTTTTGAAAACGTCTTGCTTCCTACAAAGGTGGAAAACAGATCCTCTAGCCTCTGCCTCAATGTAGCATAAATAGTCTCTGCATGCTCCTCATTGATATTAAACATGTCATAATAGTGCTCCTCTGCCTGGTCTAATCTTTCCAAGCAATGTGCCATCGACTGAAGCTTCCTTGCATTTAAAGTTCCCTGCTCAGCCTTTAACATTCAATTAGCACCTCATCACTTTTTTGCTAAATGTCCCTTCTTGTGGCAGCACGGTGGCACAATGGTTAGCATTGCTGCCTCCCGGCACCGAGGTCCCAGGTTTGATCCCGGCCCTGGGTCACTGTCCGTGTGGAGATTGCACAATCTCCCCATGTTTACATGGTTTCACCCCACAACCGAAAAGATGTGCAGGGTAGGTGAATTGGCCATGCTAAATTTCCCTTAATTGGAAAAAAATAAATTGGATACTCTAAATTAATTTGTTTAAAAGTCCCTTCATGTTACACTGGTGACAAACAGTGTCTATAAACTTACAATGATTCGCATAGTGACCCTCCACACCCAAAACGTTCCAGTTTTCACCTTTTAACTTTCAGCTTCTTTTTCTACTTAATGCAATGCACCTGCCTGCGTTCTGCCATTGTCGTTCTGAATATCTTTTGCATTATTGGCAGCGATTTCCATGCCCTATGAAATTTCTGGAGCCTTCGTAAAAGTAATTGTGGCTTACCCCGGCAAACACCGCTGAATGCTATCCCTTTTAATGCCACCAACTAGTCTATCCTGCAGCATCTCTTCCAAAACTGCCCTGAACTCACAATGTTCAGAGAACTGGCGCAATTCAGCAACAAAATTAGCTAGACTGTCCCATGTTCCAAAACTTACTATGGGATTTGAAACATTGTACAATTACTGAGAGCTTAGGATGGTGGTGATTCTGAATGAGTGTAACTAAATCTGCACTGTAGGGTTTAGACAAGCTAGCAGGATAGCTAGGCAGTTGATAATTCAACAGAGAACATTGCGAATAATATGATTTTTTAAAAAGAGTTACCAAGCAGTTATGGTTTTTAATGTTAGCAGCTATTTATGCTCTCTTAGCAACCCATTGTGTGGAATTGGAGTCACATGCAGGTCCAACCAGGTAGGAGCAGGAGTCTAGAGGACATTCATGGACCAGTTAGGTTTCTACCAACATCAGCTTTAATTAACATTTTTATAACCCACAATTTACAACTTTAGTTAATTACTTTTCAAATTTTATTGGAGACAAAGCCTTTGCTTATCACTTTCCCCTTTGTTATACATTCAGAGCAATCATATTGCATGCTTTTTCTTTTTAGGGAGTATCATGTTGTGAAAAAAAAGACTTCTCAGCTGTCCGCTTTCTTTCTCGTCCATTTAAAATGAATTAGTGGTGTAGGTCGGAGGACTTCATGCAAATTGCCAGTGTTACTATGGAGATTAATAACTTTAAAAGATATTTGAATTTCCAGTGACTGAGTAGAAGGATCAGGTGCTAAGAATTCAAGTTAATAGTTTTACTGTAATAAACAAATCAAAAGCACCATTGTCTAAACACTATTCAGTAGGCAACTGGCACTCTAAACTACAGAAAAGATCCCCCATTTAACTTTTAAAATCATCAAATTTCCCCTCCATTTCAATAAAATTGCCTCTTACTCTTCTAAACTCCACAAATATCTGTCCCTGAAAAGGACACTTCATTCTCCAAGGAACCAGGAACAAATCAAGCTTCCTGCATCGTCTTAAAACTTTAAAAAGCTGTTGAGAGCTGACGAGGCGTCCGTAACACTGTGCAGAAAATCTACCTCATCCTTAACCTTCCTATCACTTTTAAGAACTTGCTGGATTTGCACATTAATTTCCTATTAAAGTTCTTTTGGAAAATAATAGCTTTAATTTAGAAACATAGAAAAAAGATGCAGGAGTCGGGCATTCGACCCTTAGAGCCTGCACCACCATTTAATATGATCATGCAAATTCGTTATCCCCCTCCCGTTTTCTCTTCATATCCTTAATCCCTTTAGCCGCAAGGGCCATTTCCTGCTCCCTCTTTAATATATCCAACAACCATCTGTGGTAGAGAATTCCCCAAGTTCACAACTCTGAGAGAAATTCTTCCTCAACTTAGTTCTGAATGGCTTGCCATTTATTCTGAGGCTGAGACCCCCTAGTACTAGACATCCCCAACATCGGGAACATTCATCCTGTATCTAGCCTGTCCAGTCCCATCAGGATTTTATATGTTTCTATGAGATTCCCTCTCATTTTTCTAAACTCCAGTGAGTAGAAGCCTTCCGATGTCAGTCCTATCATCCTGAGAATTAGTCTGGTGAACCTTCTGGACACTCTCAATAGCAAGAATGTCCTTCCTCAAACTAGGAGACCAAAACGGCACACAATATTCAAGGTGTGGCCTCACCAAGGCCCTGTATAACTGCAGCAAGACATCCCTACTCCTATACTCAAATCTTGTCGCTGTGAAGGCCAGCATGCCACTAGCTTTCCTCATCGCCTGCTGAACCTGCAGACCAACCTTCAGCGACTGTTCCACCATGACACCCAGGTCTTGTTGCACTTCCCCTTTTCCTAAACTGCCACCATTCAGATATGATGTGGAGATGCCGGCGTTGGACTGGGGTGAGCACAGTAAGAAGTCTTACAACACCAGGTTAAAGTCCAACAGGTTTGATTCAAACGCGAGGTTTCGGAGCGCAGCTCCTTCCTCGGGTGGGTGGCGGGGTATGTTCCAGAAACATTTGTATGGACAGGGTCGGAGGTGCTTGGAGTGCGGGCATTTGCAGGTGGTCGGATCGTTGCGGATCCAGGGAGAGGGATGATCGCAGGTTGGGGAGGTGTGGGTTGTCTCGGGCCAGAACAGTTGGTGGGATTTTGCGGGTCCGGGCCAGATGGTGGATGTGGTGCGACGTGGGTCCGGGATCCCTGTTGAGGCCGCGCTCGTGCGTGTGGAGCTTGGCTATGGGTTTTTGCTCGGCGATTCTGCGTTGTCGCGTGTCCTGGAGGCCGCCTTGGAGGGCGCTTGCCCGGAGATCAGAGGCTGGATGCCCTTGACTGCTGGGGTGTTCCCTGACTGGAGGGGAACGTTCCTGCCTGGTGGTTGTCGCACGGTGCCCGTTCGTTCGTTGTCGCGGTGTCTGCATGGTCTCGCCGGTGTGCCGCGCTTCGGGACATCCTTTCCTGCAGCGTGGGAGGTGGACTGCATTGGTCGGGTCGCATGGGTGTGTGCCGCGTGCCTGGTGGGTGGTGTTGCCACGTGTGGTGGTGGTGTCCGGGTCGATGGTCTGGCATGTCTTGCGGAGATTGCCCTGGCGGGGTTGTGTGGTGTCGTGGTCGCTGTTCTGAAGGCTGGGTAATTTGCTGCAAACAATGGTTTGCAAACCGCACCGACCTCCTCAGAAGACAAACACGGGACACCACTGACAGAGTACCCTTCGTCGTCCAGTACTTTCCTGGGGCGGAGAAGGGCAACACGGTAGCATTGTGGATAGCACAATCGCTTCACCGCTCCAGTGTCCCAGATTCGATTCCCACAGACAGTGGGTCACTGTCTGTGCTGAGTCTGCACATCCCCCCCGTGTGTGCGTGGGTTTCCTCCCACTGTCCAAAGATGTGCAGTTTAGGTGGATTGGCCATGATAAATTGCCCTTAATGTCCGAAATTGTCCTTAGTGTTGGGTGGGGTTACTGATTTATGGGGATAGGGTGGATGTGTTGACCTTGGGTAGGGTGCTCTTTCCAAGAGCCGGTGCAGACTCGATGGGCCGAATGGCCTCCTTCTGCACTGTAAATACTATGAAAAGCTATTCTTGGCTCCCCCGATGGCTTGCTTTCCTTCCAGTGGGTAATTTCTAATCTTAAAACTGACTTTCTATTAGAGAGATTGGAGATTCTTCCCTCTAGTTAAAGGTCAGCAAATCTTCTAGCATTGCTTAAATCCTCACAAACCTGGTCTTTTTAATCGGAGCAGGAGGTCCCAGCGAACAACGGAGACGGATTGGCTCTGTCTCTCTGCTTTCTCAGATTCTTGCAGGCTGATCGAAGAGATTCAGGGCTATCTTGAGAAACATGTAAAACATGATGCAATGGTTTGCTATGGACTCCATCCTTTCCTAAACCCATCCTCATGGCTACATGAATCACACAGGCCTTTTATGCAAGTATAAATGCAAATTAGGTATCCTCTGAACCCCCCCAAATCCATTCCATCTTGGAATTGAACAGACAATTTAAAGTATAACCATTTATAAAGCCTGACATTCTGAACATCTCTGAGAGACTTGAAGACTAAAAACATATTCACTCTAAGGAGAGCTGCTCTGGTCATGGTTGACAGGCGTGAACATCTTGCACCTTCTTCCCAGTAAAACAACCTGTCCATCACCACCGTTAATAACAAAGCCACACGTTGTCAGCAGGATTTAGAGACTTCTTCATTCCTCTATTCTACCCTAAAGTAAAGACAGAGTCACAAAACATAGAAATCTTATAAACTTTGCAGTATTTCCAATCTACATCATCATAATGCCAATGGTATGCACTTGCTCAGGATTTAGTTTCTCAGACCAAATAAACTAGTTTATATTCCAGTGGTGTGCAGAGGTTGCAGAAAGAAATGTTTGTAAATTGTCAGCACAGACTTAATGGAACAAATAGCCTCCTATTTTCATATTTTTATAAATAGTTCAAGTTAAGTCTCTATCAAATTTGTTTTGCTAACTCTGGTCTTTGGGCATACTCCTACTCGTTGACAATCATTTGCAACCAAATCCTCAGCCTCTGTAGAATTCCCTCCCTTGATTCATCGCTCAAACTCCCTTTAAGATCCTCCTTCAAAACCGTACTCTCTAGTTCATTTCTCCTAATATATTCTTTGGACATGTACCAATTTTCCTCATGTCTCTGAAATGTCTTTTTATGGCAATGATATTTAAAATATGCAAAGTAGAAGTGTAGACCAAAAATAATTAAATATTTTCAGAATTTTATTTGTATAGCTGGACATGAAACTGTAACTGTTTGCCATCATTAATTATGCAAATGCAATTAAATTCCAAAAATATATTAGGCATTTACCTTAAATTTATACATTTCAGTAACAATATGCCATTTACACAAGAGCTGTTATAACGTCTTTGTGAAAGCTTGCAATCAGTTATCAGAGTTTACAATCAGTAAGTGAACTGAAATACAAATAGTTACAATATATTGATAATCTACAAACTTTCCCAGAAAGTACAAAAGACAAATGTATTTCAAGTTATTTTTGACTGACATCAGTGAAAACAAATTTCATAACATATGTGAAATAAAAAGTAATCACTAGCATCCACAATCACATTAATTGCTGCCTCTTGACCAAATTTCTCTCAATGTCAGCAAGCACCTGAACAGCTGCAACTGGAATTCTGGTACCTGGGCCAAAGATGCTGCAAACGCCTGCCTTGTACAAGATGTTATAATCCTAGAGGAGTTAGAAAAAAATGTTAGCACTATCTTGCTTCTGTTTCAGACATATCAATCGGACGTACCCGAATTCGTACATTTTCTTAGTAGAAGCTTTTTCCTTTTTGGGTATGCCACGTTGAGGTATATACATATGTGTAGAAATAGAGAGAGAGATGGAGCGAGAGAGGGGGGTGGGGTGGGAGTAAGACCGAGAGAGCATCACTACAACTTAATTATATACAAATTGGAAAAAACTAGAATTTTGAGTTTTAAAATACTTAATTTATGAGCATTTGGAAAGACTGGATAATCACAAGGTCAACTCTTTAAGTTTTGCTATGCTTCCAGTTTTAAGTATCAAACAATTCAGAAAAGCTGTTCCATTTTCCTTCGTGGATCAAGACTGTACCAAATACTGAAAAAGCATATGCCCTGATCCTTTAGTTGATTAAATTTGTTTCTCCAAGTTAGTTAAACTTGCTAAGTTTCTATCCCAGTGGTTTCCAAATATTAGTATGTCCCGCAAAAGTAGGAACCATCAGATATACTTTCGTTTTGTAATTTCTCACCTGTCTTTCTTCTACCATCATCGTATTCACCTTGTGCATTTTTCCTCGATCCCAATCTCACTTAATTCCTGAGGATATATAACTGCTCTTCCTAATCCTACCTCCTTGCCCAGCCATGTGATTGCTACCACAATCAAGGTTCAGTTTCCTCAGGCATCGTTGCTCTCCTCTTCAAAACCTCAGTCATGACCCCCATTTTAAAAATATCCATTGGTTCACTCTAACACCATCCCATCTCTAATCTTTGCTTTCTCTCTAAAGTCCTCCAACAGGTTTACATCTGGAAACTGGTCAAATACCTCCAGTTCAGACTTTGTCTTTCTTAGTACTGAAACATGAGTAACAAATGAAACCCCGTGACATTACCATGGTGCATGCCTTCTCTCAAGCTTTCAGTACAATCCACCATTTCATTATTCGTCAATGCTTCTCTAACATCAAGTTCTATGGGACTGCCTGTGCATTGTTCTACTCTCAACCATCTGACCTCAACTGGTGCTTCTTCATGATGTGGAGATGCCGACATTGGACTGGGGTGAGCACAGTAAGAAGTCTTATAACACCAGGTTAAAGTCCAACAGGTTTGTGTCGAATCACTAGCTTTCGGAGCTAGTTGAGCTGCAAAACTAGAAGTTGATGCACATTTATTGCTCTTTCCCGACTGATACAAAACCCCTTTCCCCAGTTACAAAACCCCTCTGTGTTAGAGTATTTCAACTCAAAACATTGGTTTTGCATGGTGTATGAGATATTAGTGAGAAACGTCTGCAGAAACAGTGAGAACTCAAACCTCTCTTTCATTAAACAGCAATTAAAGAGTTTATTAAAATTGAAGAAAGATAACAAAACACTACAAAGAGCAATCTTATACTTCAGCACATTAACAGTAAGCACATTGTTCCTCAAAGACTGGAAATGCAAAAGCAGCAGTTTACCCCCGCAAACTAACCTCTACCGGACCCTCAGTTTCCCAAACAACCACCATAAATCTATTGGTTAAAACTAGCCAATGACCATCACATCGTACAGCCTAAATGATCACAAATGGGGAACAATCTTTGGTTTCACGAAGAAAACTATATTTTACATAAACTGGCTTTTGCCTTCAGCACTTCATCTCTAGCTGAGCGGTTTCCTGAGGTTTCTCTTGCTGTTGCTCCTTTTACATCTCATCTGAACCTAGCCCGCTTCCTGGCTCACACTCTGACTACTAATTGTATCAATAGCAAAGAACACACTTTGCTGCTTCTTCCATTGTCTTAGTTGCTGGCCAGACATGGTCTACATGGCAGTTTTATTTTAAACTTTGTGAAAAAAAAACATTAATTTTATAACATCCTCCTATTTTGTGACCCCTAATGTGTCAAACTAACATTTTGTGACACCTATCCTCTAGTTAAAATATCTCAAAGCACCATCAAAATTGGCCCAAATCCTCAAAGGATTGCGAATGTTAGAGGAAGAAAACTGAATCAGAAAAATCTTGGTCTTTTATGTAGTTAAAATATTAAAGAGGAAATCCAAATGAGAACCAATAAAATTTCTTCCTGTTACAGAATATAATAATTCTGATGATCATCACTACATTTTTCAGGCAGAGATATATTGTAGGCTGTTTTCACAAGCGTTTTCCCCATTTCCTTATGTCTAAATGATTAATATTACAATTACAAACAAAAAAGGTTAGCATAGCCATACATTTTTTTTTCCAATTGCCACCATTAAATGCAATCCGGACAAAAGAAATGTGATTATACTACCCACTTAATATCAGAGCATGCATCATTATTCACAGTACAAGAGTGACCCTAAAATTACATTTTAAATATAGTACCTGAGGAGGAATCACACCACCACAGATGACCAAAATGTCAGGGCGCCGAAGATCATAGAGCTCTTTAATGAGTGCTGGCACAAGGGTTTTGTGCCCAGCAGCCAATGAACTGACACCTACACAGTGTACATCTGCATCTACTGCTTGCTGAGCCACCTCTTGCGGAGTCTGGAAGTAAAATAGTGTTTTGTAGAGGTCTGATGACATTCTAATAATCTTCTAATCAGCATTAAATATGAGTGTATTTCAATGATAATATTTCCGTTATCTATTTTAAAACTGAAGCAGAATTTTAGACATCATTATCAACTAATAGCGCTCTGGCTATTTTCTGATCTATAACATCATAATACTTGTGGCAGAGTCTTAGATGCTTGGCCACACGGCATCTGATCTCTGAACTCCTTTTAACTTTCTTACTGAGTGGTTAAAATAAACATGCACATGCACACGAGACAATTGGTGGCAGGGTGCAAAGGGAATATGGAACAAAATGTAATATCTCCAAATTTGCAGATGACACCAAGTTGGGTGGGAGGGTGGGTTGTGAACAGGATGCACAGATCCTTCAGTGTGATTTGGACAAGTTGAATGAGTGAGCAGATGCAGTATAATTTGGAGAAATGCGATGTTATCCACTATGGTAGCAAAAGCGAGAAGGCAGATTATTATCTGAATGGCCATTTATTAGGAGAGGGGAATGTGCAATGAGACTTGGATGTCCTCGTACACAAGTCACTGAAGGTAAGCATGCAGGCGGTAAAGAAGGCAAATGGTATGTTGGCCTCATAGCGAGAGGATTCCAGTCAAGGAGCAGGGATGTCTTGCTGCAATTATACAGGGCCTTGGTGAGACCACACCTGGAATATTGTGTGCAGTTCTGGTCTCCTTATCTGAGGAAGGATAATAATAAATAATAATAATAATCGCTTATTGTCACAAGTAGGCTTCAATGTAGTTACTGTGAAAAGCCCCTAGTCGCCACATTTTGGCGCCTGTTCAGGGAGGCTGGTACGGGAATTGAACCTGCGCTGATGGCTTTGTTCTGCTTTACAAGCCAGCTGTTTAGCCACTGTGCTAAACCAGAGCCTGCATTATTCTTGCTCTAGAGGGAGTGCAGCGAAGGTTTAACAGATTCCTGGGATAGCTGGACTGATGTATGGGGAAAGATTGAATAGGTTGGGATTGTATTCGCTGGAGTTCAAAAGAATAAAGGGCGAATAGCGGAGAAACCTACAAAATTTTAACAGGACAAACAAGGTAGATGCAGGACGGATGTTCCCGACAATGGGTGTGTCCAGAACCAGGGATCACAGTCTGAGGATACGGGGTAGACCATTTAGGACAGAGATGAGGAGAAATGTCTTCACTCAAGAGTGGTCAGCCTATGGAATTTGTTACCACAGGAAGTAGTTGAGGCCAAAATATTGTATGTTTTCAAGAAGCAGTTTGACATAGCATTGAGGACAAAGGGGATCAAAGGTTATGACGGAAAGCAGGATTAGGTTATGGAATTGGGTGATCAGCCATGATCATAATGAATGGCGGAGCAGGCTCGTAGGGCCTCCTATTTCTATGTTTCTGTGTTTCTATACATGGATAATTTGTGTTTAATGGCTTTTATCAGCAACCATGTAGTCTTGATTAATACTGATCTTTAAAAATAAATAGTAGAATGCAAATTGTGCAAGAGTATTTTAAGACAAAGATATCTCCTATCTGCATATATTTTGAAAATAATAATTGCTGACAATTTTTAGTTGATTGTGCTCTCAGGGAAGGCTGCAGTTTTGAACTTCGTACTCAGTTTTGTTCTAATAAAATGGTTGCTTATCCCACAGTTAACCCATGGAAAATGAAAGTGCCAGTCGAACTTGTTTTCCTATACATCGTCAAACAAATCGTCAGAAATGAAACAAGCTACAGTCAAGGGATGTCATATCCTCAACAGCAAATGTAGGAAGTGGAATTGGAAACTTGTCAAATGCAAAGCTTTGCGTTCATTCAGTTTTGGTAATTAATTTCTCTAAACAATCATGTAGATTGTGGCCTCAGCCTTCATCGACATCTGGCAGTACGTAGTAAGTGCTGAGTAAGAAAGAATTAGTAATGAGATTGCAACTTTCATAGAGGGATGTAATTTAGAACATCAATTTTCTTGTTTAAAATGTAGGTGGTCATTGTGGAAAGGAGAGACAGCTTGTGGAAAATTATAACAGAACTAAACTTAACCTTTTGGGTTTTAAGGAAAACAAACGAACAGCATAGTGGGTGCCCATCATTTATAATTAAGAAGGAAACCACAGCTTCAGCCAACTGGAACCATGAGTCATTTTATTTTGCATCATCTTAAGGTGACCTTTTTTAAAAATATGAAGCATTTTACTAGCTTATCTAGCTTGAAATGACATACATGATGCATACCTGGTTGGCAATATGCAATTGTCAAATCATGTTCTCTGCCCTTACAGGAAACTAAATGGTAATATTTTTCTTTATAACTAAATTGGAAATCAAAGAAGTTTCTACCTCAAATTAGAATATCCGTCAAACTACCTGAAACAGTGGTCCTATATCCACATCAAAGCCAAGATCAGCAAATCCTGTTGCAATAACTTTTGCTCCTCTGTCGTGCCCATCTTGACCCATTTTTGCAACAAGCATTCGAGGTCGACGGCCTTCATTCTCTGCAAATTTTTCAATCCTATACATAACAGGACCAAAGCCAGACTTACTTATCAGCAAACAACGAACAAATTTCAGTTGACACGTCAAACAAACTTAAGAATTAGGAGCAGGAGTAGGCCACTTGGTCCCTCGAGCCTGGTCAGCTATTCAATAAGATAGTGGCTGATCTGAATGTAACCTCAACCCCACACCTACTAAACCTTGAATGAATATCTTTAAAACATTTGAAGAATATATATAACTTTGTACATTTATGTTGATTGAATAGACTTGGAGACAGTGCAGTGCTGCAGTGCAAATTTAGCAGAATATTAGGACTCCATAGGTTAGATGATGGAGAGTGATGAGAGTCAAGATGATAAACCAATCTTGAAAACATATAGGTTTAGGGGCAATTTATTTGAGCATTTTCAAAGTAATTGACTTAGGGCACAATCTAACCAAAATAAAACGGAGTCTGTTCTGGGTGGGATTAGCGGGGTAATTACCGGCGCTTGTAGCCACCCCACAGCACAAGGCCACAAGTAGCGCCATTTCAGGACGAATTCCAAAACCCCCGATGCAACCTCCAGACCAACCCTTCCCCAATGCCTTAATTCGCCTGTTGGGTGGTCCTCGCCCCCACCACCCTGCTCCCGCACCATCTCATGCGGACAGGGCACCCCTGGACGCAATCCCCAGTGCGGGCACATTATCAGCTTGCCATCTGGCACTTCAAACCTGTCACCCTGGCAGCATCACTGGGGTGCCAAGGTGGCACTGGTGCCAGGGTGCTCCCTTGCCAGGGGCCTGTGATCGCCTGGGAGACCTCCCAGGTACCATTCGGTGTGGGGACCAGTACTGATTGGTGCCTTGCAGGGGTCTCTGCGGTGAGGCTGGGAAGACGATCTATCCGGCATCAGCATGGCTAAGTCGGTTCTTAAACTTACTTAGCCGTACAAGACTGGGTCCTGCCCATTGTGGCCACATCCCGCCCCAATTCTGCTAGTGGGGAAGTATAGGAAAAGGGCATATAATGTTTGTGCAAACTGAATCTCCCTCCCGGCAAAGTTGTTATGATACCCTGGGCTAGTGCGCGGTCAACCCCACCCCAATTGTCCCAGAGTCACAACACAAGTGAATTAACCAATAGTTCTTAGAAAAATACCCAAAGTCTTTGGCCCTTGGCAGCCCAACAATTACAGTCATCAGGCGTATAAATGTAAACACAATTACTGTTTATTTACAACAAGGACTATAATGAAACATGCAGCAAATAGAACTGGTTAACTATTATCGGATTCCTAATCCCCGCCTTAACTTGCCCCCACCCTCAATATGGCAGACACACTCGGAGGGGAAGAAAGGGATAAAAAAAATCATAAAGGGAAAAAAGAAGAGTCCAATCACGACCTATTACCGGGCAGAGTAAAGCCTTTTGGGCAATCAAACTGACTCCCACCCCATTTCTCTCTCTGGTGCCAACAAGTCTAAAGCGCTTGTTTAAACCAGCAGAGACTAGCAGAGTGTTCTCTCCTGTAACTTCTGAATTCTGCTGCTTGACTTAAAGATAAATGTCCATTATGCATCCATGAATCAAAAATAGTATAACTGCAAAATAAAAGGGGAAATAAAGGAATAAACAGGAAGAAAGCTTACAAAATGAAAAATAATATTTCTAATAAACTTACTGGCAGCTGGAAAAATTAACTCAAAATAATTGGCGCCCATCTTAATTATACATTTGCTGAGGAATAACTGACTATTAAAATACTGAGTTTTAGGGTTTTAAATGAAATCATTCCTTTTTATATGTTTTAATAAGTCCCCCAAAAAACTATAAATATTATTAACTTAATTTTTAACTCACCGGTTTATTGCCATAGACATTTCTTCACTCTCACCAAATTCTTGTCGATACGCACCACTCACCATGCGATTATGAGGTTGATGTTCACCAAACACTTTTTTCATTGCATCTGTAATTTCTCCAACTGTACATCTAAATAAATGAGTTAATATAATTAGTCAGTTTGCCAATGATTGTTGTTAAATTAAATAAGACACAGTAAAGTGGGATTGGGCAAAAATATATATGTAAGAAAAGTTGGTGTCTTGACCACCAAATCCTCGATATTACTTCCCAAAATAAACTATGATGATTGATTTTATATTGTCAATCCTTTCCTCTATTGATGTATGAAAGTACTCTTTTGATACAATATAATTCTAAAGTGCATCAGTTGATTGATCCAATTTACAACCACGTCTACCACTGATGAACAGTGGCAACCATGTGTACCATGTATAAGATACACTGGAGGAACTCACCGCATTTCCATACACGTAGAGCAGCACGGTAGCACAGTGGTTAGCACGATGGCTTCACAGCACCAGGGTCCCAGGTTTGATTCCCACTTGGGTCGCTGTCTGTGTGGAGTCTGCACGTTCTCCCAGTGTCTGCATGGGTTCCCTCCGGGTTCTCCGGTTTCCTCCCACAGTCCAAAGATGTGTAGGTTAGGTGGATTGGCCATGCTAAATTGCCCTTGGGTTAGATGGGGTTGTTAGGTTAAGGGGATAGGGTGGAGGTGTGGGCTTAAGTAGGGTGCTCTTTCCAAGAGCCGGTGCAGACTTGATGGGCCGAATTGCCTCCTTCTGCACTGTAAATTCTATGATTCCCCAAAGGACAGGCAGCAATTTTGATTTTATTTTCATGGGATATGAACGATGCTGGCAAGGCCAGAGTTTCTTGCCAATGCCCAATTGCCTTCAGGAAGATGTTGTGTTGCTTTTTTAAAACTGCAGCAGTAGAAATTGTTCTTGTAAGCAGTCTCGAACATCCCCCTTAGGTGAATCAGGTGTGCATTTTCCTCTTTGTGCACACAACTCAGAATCCCAATATCTCGTTCCAAGGTATCATATTGGACTCAGAACATTAAAAAAATTAATTTATGGGACTAGGTGAACATTGCTGGCTAGACCAAAATTTGCTGCCCATCCCTAATTGCTCTCAAAAAGTGATGGTGAGCTGCCTTTTTGAACTGCTGCAAACGCTGAGATGTAGGTACACAAGAGTGGTGTTAGGGAAGGAATTCCAGGATTGTGACCTAGCGACAGTAAAAGGAGTGGTTGTGGGGTTGGAAGGTGCTGCCTAAGGAAATGCGGTGAGTTCCTGCAGTGCATCTTACATGGTACACATGGTTGCCACTGTTAGTCAGTGGTAGACGGATTGAATAGCTTCTGGAAGGGGTAGCAATCAAGTGGGCTGCTTTGTCCTGGATGACATCAAGCTGGAGTGTTGTTGGAGCTGCACTCATCCAGGCAAGTAGTAAGTATTCCATCACACTCATGATTTATGTCCTATGAATGGTGGACAGGCTTTGGAGAGTCAGGGGTGAGTTACTCGCCACAGGATTCCTAGCCTTTGACCTGTTCTGGTAGCCACAGCATTTATATGGCTAGTCCAGTTCAGTTTCTCGTCACCGGTACATCCAAGGATGTTGACAGTGGGGGCTTGAGAGATGTTAATGCCATTGAATGTCATGGGGCAGTGGTTGGACCCTCCCTTGTTGGAGATAATGATTGCCTGGCACTTGTGTGGCATGAATGCAATTTGTCACTATCAGCCCAAGCCTGGACATTGTCCAGGTCTTGCTGCATTTGAACATGAACTGATTCAGTATCTGAGGAGTTGTGAATGATGTTGAACATTGTGCAGTCATCCTCAAACATCCCCACTTCTGACCTTATGATGGAAGGAAGGTCATTGATAAAGCAGTTGAAGATGGCTGGGCCTAGGACACTACCCTGAGGAACACCTGCAGTGATGTCCTGGGGCTGAGATGACTGACCTCCAGCCACCACAACCATCTTCAGTGGAGAGTTTTCCTCCCGACTCCCATTGTCTAGAGTTTTTCTCGGGCTCCTTGATGCCACACTTGGGTCAAATGCTACCTTGATGTCAAGAGCAGTCATTCCCACCTCACCTCTGAGTGAGGCAGCCAGAGTGGGTATGAAACTTGGTAATTTGGAGCAGTGAGGTATTAAAGAGGTAAATGGGAAATCTAATTTTCCTGTTTTTTTTCCAGTTATAAGGAGCTGCCCCAACCCAAATAGCCGAGTGACAGTTAACTGTCAATCACCTGAAGCCTGATTGGAGGCAATTGCATTCTTCTGTTTGAAGCCTAACTGGTGTGCAAGTCATCTCAACCCAGCTGAGCTCCATGTAAGAGAGACATAAGTGCACTTTCAGTAAGCTTTGCGCACATGATGGGAGACAGCCTGAGAGAGGCAGCCACAATGGGATTGAAACCTGGTAATTTGGAGCAGTGTGGTAATTCGGTGCAGAGTGGGAGGAGGTGCTTTTTCCATTTTGTTTTGTTTTCTTTCTTCTTGCTTTATAACTGTTAATCTGCAGGGAGAGATTCAGAGAGCATCCCGGGAAGGTTAAGTGATATAAAGACCCACTTTGTGTATCTGCTGAGGTAAGTGAAGGGAAGAGATCAATAAATTTTCTTAAATAATTTAATTGGTGATAGAAACGTCAGTCATTTCTATCACCCGCATCTCACAAGTGCTGCACTTCTGAGATGGGGGAGATCCGTGACTCTTCCAGCATCTCCGCCGACCACATCTGCAGGAAGTGTACCCAATTGCAGATCCTCATAGACCTCATGGATAGGTTGGAGCAGTAGTTGGATGCACTTAGGAGCATGAAGGTGGCGGGAAGCATCAAAGACAGGAGTTTTAGTGATATGGTGACACCCAAGGTGCAGGCAGATGGATGAGTGACCGCTAGAAGGGGCAGGCAGTCGGTGCAGGAGTCCCCTGTGGTCGTCCCCTTCTCTAACAAGTAACCCGTTTTGGATACTGTTGGGGGGGGGGGGGGGGGGGGGGGGGGGGGGGGGGGGGGGGGGGGAGTGATGGCACATCAGGGAATAACCGTAGCAGCGGCCAGAGCAGGTCATCATGGTGGCTCTGTTGATAATCAGGGAGGGACAAAAAGCACCAGAGCAATAGTTATAGTGGATTCGATAGTTAGGGGTACTGATAAGCACTTCTGTGGATGTGAAAGAGACTCCAGGATGGTATGTTTCTTCCCTGGTGCCAGGGTCCAGGATGTCTCTGAATGGGCAGAATGCATTCTGAAGGGAGAGACTGAACATTCAGAAGTCATGATACATATTGGTACTAACGACATAGGCAGGAAGAGCAGCAGCAGTTTAGGGAGTTAGGTAGAAAGTTAAAAAGCAGGACCTCTAGGGTTGTAATTTTAGGATTACTCCCTGTGCCACTTGCCAGTGAGGCTAGAAATAGGAACATAGTACAGCTCAACACGTGGCTAAACAGCTGATGTAGGAGGGAGGGTTTCAGATACCTGGACCATTGGGATTTCTTCCGGGGCAGATGGGACCTGTACAAGAAGGACGATTGCATCTAAACTGGAGGGGCATAAATATTCTGGCCGGGATGTTTGCTAGTGTCACATGGGAGGATTTGAACTAGTTTGGTAGGGGGGTGGGAACTAAAACAAAGGTGAATTATCTGAAGGGGAACTAAAGATTAGGGCCAGTAAGACTCAGAGGAAGAGCAGGCAGGGTGTAGTTGCTGATCAAAGAGGGTCTGGTGGACTGTAGTGCATTTGCTTCAATGCAAGAAGTGTAACAGGCAAGGCAGATGAACTCAAGAGCTTGGAGTAGTCCTTGGAACTATGATGTTGTTGCCATTACAGAGACTTGGTTAAGGGAAGGACAGGATTGGCAGCTTAATGTTCCAGGATGTTTCAGGTGGGATGGAGGGGGATGTAAAAGGGGTGGAGGAGTTTCACTACTGGTTAAGGAGAATATCACAGCTATACTTCGGGAGAACACCTCGAAGGGCTCATGCAGCGAGGCAATATGGGTAGAGCTCAGGAATAGGAAGGGTGTAGTCACAATGTTGAGGGTTTACTACAGGCCTTCCAACAGCCAGTGGGAGATAGAGGAACAGATATATAGGCAAATTTTCAAAAGGTGTAAAAGTAACAGGGTTGTTGGGGTGGGTGATTTTAAACTTCCCCTATATTGACTGGGACTCACTTAGTGCTAGGGGCATGGATGGGGCAGAGTTTGTGAGGAACATCCAGGAGGGCTTCTTGAAACAGTATGTCGGTAGTCCAACTCGGGAAGGGGCCGTACTGGACCTGATATTGGGGAATGAGCCCTGCCAGGTGGTCGACGTTTCAATAGGGGAGGAGTTCGGGAACAGTGACCACAGCTCAGTAAGCTTTAAGATACTGATGGATAAAGATAAGTGTAGTCCTCAGGTGAAGGTGCTAAATTGGGGGAAGGCTAAGTAGAACAATAGTAGGCAGGAACTGAAGAATATAGATTGGGGGGGCAAATGTTTGAGGGCAAATCAACATCTGGCACATGGGAGGCTTTCAAGTGTAAGTTGATAGGAATCCAGGACCGGCACATTCTTGTAAGGATGAAGAATGAGTATGGCAAGTTTTGGGAACCTTGGATAGGGCAGCACGGTAGCATTGTGGATAGCACAATTGCTTCATAGCTCCAGGGTCCCAGGTTCGATTCCGGCTTGGGTCACTGTCTGTGTGGAGTCTGCACATCCTCCCCGTGTGTGCGTGGGTTTCCTCCGGGTGCTCCGGTTTCCTCTCACAGTCCAAAGATGTGCAGGTTTGGTGGATTGGCCATAATAAATTGCCCTTAGTGTCCAAAATTGCCCTTAGTGTTGGGTGGGGTTACTGGGTTATGGGGATAGGGTGGAGGTGTTGGCCTTGGGTAGGGTGCTCTTTCAAAGAGTCGGTGCAGACTCGATGGGCCGAATGGCCTCCTTCTGCACTGTAAATTCTATGATCTATAACGAGAGATATTGTAAACCTAGTCAAAAAGAAAAAGGATATAGCAGGACTGCAGAGCTTAATCTGATTTGTTGGTTGTGGGATCACTCCGCTCTATCTATTACTTCTTAATCGTACTGTTTGGCACACAATTAGTCCTGTGTTGTAGCTTCACCAGTTTGACACCTTATTTTTTAGGAATATCTGGTGCTGCTCCTGGCATGCCCTCCTTCATTAAACCAGCGTTGATCCACTGGCTTCATAGAATTTACAGTGCAGAAGGTGGCCATTCGGCCCATCGAGTCTGCACCGGCTCTTGGAAAGAGCACCCTACCCAAGCCCACACCTCCACCCTATCCCCATAACCCAGTAGACCCACTCAACACTGACAATTTTGGGCACTATGGGCAATTTTGGACACTGAGAGCAATTTATCATGACTAATCCACCTAACCTGCACATCTTTGGACTGTGGGAGGAAACCGGAGCACCCGGAGGAAACCCACGCACACACAGGGAGAATGTGCAGACTCCACACAGACAGTGATCCAAGCCGGGAATCGAATTTGGGACCCTGGAGCTGTGAAGCAATTGTGCTAACCACTATGCTACCTTGCTGCTTGGTTGTAACGGTAGAATGTGAGATATGTCGGTCCATGAGGTTAGATTGTGGTCGAATACAATTCTACTCCTGCTGATGGCCCACAGTCTTCAATTGCTAGATCTGGTCAAAGTCTATCCCATAAAGTGCAATGACAGTGCCACAGAACACAATGGAGGGTATGCTCCATGTGAAGACGGGTCGACGTCTCTACAAGATCACTTCTACCAATGCATATGTGGTAGGCAGGGTGGTGAGTATGAGGTCAAGTATGTTTTTCTCTCTTGTTGGTTCCCTCACCACCGACTGTAGTCTAAGTCTAGCAGCTATGTCCTTTAACTCTGTTTCTCCCTCCACAGATGCTGCCAGAGCTGCTGAGTTTTACCATCACTTTTGTTTTTACCCCAATATCTAGATCACCGTTTATCTTAATGAGCCTGGTCCAAATTGTTGATTTTATCTTTGAAAGATTTATTAGAAAGTCCATGATTCTCATTTTTTCCTGGTGGCATATCAGTGATTTAGCACTGTCCTGGAGAAAAATTAGTGACCCATTACGATGTTCAGAAAACCCAGGTTACAAAAGTAGAATTTGTTAACCCCAGGATCACACCTTGGAACACCAAAGATTCAACCTCTATTATTCAGTCAACAACTCTGTAAATAAGGGAAGACATAACTGATCCACTGACATAAAATCGTTATGCTGCAAATGCAGAAAACAGAGCAACTGGAGAAAAGAAATCTTCCTTAGTCAGAAGCTAAAAAGGCAAGCATACGAGATGAAATACAATGCTGCTGCATTACAGTCTTCAAATATCCATCAGTCCAAAATTCTTGCAATTATGGGGAAGATCTTCTTGAAGGAGAGCAGCCCCTCATATACTGAAATATTGCACCTAGAATTACGTACTGATTCCCCAGATCATCTTGTCTGGAAATTCCATAGCAATGATATCCCTTGATCTCCAACTAATATTCATCTCTAAGCAAAGGGAAAGTGAATCTGTCATAATGCAATCTTAGGAGGCATGGTGTTACAGTGGTTATCACTGCTGCCTCACAGTGCCAGGGACCCGAGTTCGATTTGAACCTTGGGTAACAGACTGTGGAGTTTGTACATTCTCCCCGTGTCTGCGTGGGTTTCCTCCAGATGCTCCGGTTTCCTCCCACAGTCCATAGGTCTGCAGGTTAGGTGGATTGGCCATTCTAAATTGCCCCTTAGGATGGAGTTCCTGGGGGAATGGGCAGAATAGAATGGTCTTTCGAAGGGTCCGTGCAGACTCGGTGAGCCGAATGGCCGCCTTCTGTACTGTTGGAATTCTATGAGAGGATGATGTAACCTTCTGGGCAGAGGAAGTTAAAAAAAAACTCAGCTTATTCATTGAGTCAATAAACTGGAATGATTCAGTCTATGTTAACTGACTTCGAAAAAGATTGAGTTTTCAACTGTAATAAATATATTAATACCAAAGTAGAAAAATAGTAATACCAAGGTGAAGAGAATAGGGAATGATATTCCTTCCTACTTTGAAAGACGCAGGTTGATTGTAGCCAATCTTGGTGCAAAAGAATGACAACAAATTAAAAGAACATGTATCAACATTCTTCTCCAAGAATGAGCAACCAAAGAGAATTAAGTGCATTGCAATTACATGCTTGAGTGATTGGAATGCACTTACTTCTCTTTGAAGTGGTTGATGTTTGTAAACATGGGTTTCAGCATTTAAGAGTCACTCACGCACGAAGGGAGATGAATGAAGCAAGGCTGCAGCTATTTTGTGGAAGATGTCACTCACAGCCCACTACCAGAAATGAATGAATGTTTGCAGCTACTGGATCCAAACTGTTCTCTTTCCAGGAATGGACACTTGGGGCGCGATTCTCCGGACTCACGACGGGTTGGAGAATAGCGGGCGTCGGAAATTTTTACGGCGACGCTGTTCCGACGCCCTCCCGCTATTCTCCGAACCCCGCAAATTGTCGGAGTCGCGTTTCCCGACAAACGCCTCCTTCCCGCCCCTGACACGACCAGAATCGCCACTGAGAGCCCCCCCCGCTATTCACCGGCCCGGATGGGCCGAAGTCCCGACGTTATGGCGCCCTGTTTGGACGTCGTGAAACACACCTGCTTTTTAAATTCGTCAACCAGTCGGCCTGGCTGACGACTGCTTGGAGGAGGTCAGGGCACCACTCTACGCACCGCTCAGCGCACCGTTCAGCGCACCGCTCGAGTCTGGCCACAACGGGGAAGGCATCCCTGGGAACGGGAGGGGGTCCAGAACGGGGGCAGTGGGGGGGAGACGGGGGAGGCAGTGGGGGAGACGGGGGAGGCAGTGGGGGAGACGGGGGAGGCAGTGGGGGAGACGGGGGAGGCAGTGGGGGAGACGGAGGGGGCAGTGGGGGAGACGGAGGGGGCAGTGGGGGAGACGGGGGAGGCAGTGGGGGAGACGGGGGGGGCAGTGGGGGAGACGGAGGGGCAGTGGGGGAGACGGAGGGGGCAGTGGGGGAGACGGAGGGGGCAGTGGGGGAGATGGGGGAGGCAGTGGGGGAGACGGAGGGGGCAGTGGGGGAGACGGAGGGGGCAGTGGGGGAGACGGAGGGGGCAGTGGGGGAGACGGGGGAGGCAGTGGGGGAGACGGAGGGGGCAGTGGGGGAGACGGAGGGGGCAGTGGGGGAGACGGAGGGGGCAGTGGGGGAGACGGGGGAGCAGTGGGGAGACGGGGGAGGCAGTGGGGAGACGGAGGGAGGCAGTGGGGGAGAGACGGGGAGGCAGTGGGGGAGACGGAGGGGGCAGTGGGGGAGACGGGGGAGGCAGTGGGGGAGACGGGGGAGGCAGTGGGGGAGACGGAGGGGCAGTGGGGGAGACGGAGGGGGCAGTGGGGGAGACGGAGGGGGCAGTGGGGGAGACGGAGGGGGCAGTGGGGGAGACGGAGGGGGGCAGTGGGGGAGACGGAGGGGGCTATGGGGAGACGGGAGGCAGTGGGGGAGACGGAGGGGCAGTGGGGGAGACGGAGGGGGCAGTGGGGGAGGAGGGGGGGGGCAGTGGGGGAGACGGAGGGGGCAGTGGGGGAGACGGAGGGGCAGTGGGGGAGACGGAGGGGGGCAGTGGGGGAGACGGAGGGGGCAGTGGGGGAGACGGAGGGGGCAGTGGGGGAGACGGCGGGGGCAGTGGGGGAGACGGAGGGGCAGTGGGGGAGACGGAGGGGGCAGTGGGGGAGACGGGGAGGCAGTGGGGGAGACGGGGGAGGCAAGTGGGGAGACGGGGGAGGCAGTGGGGGGAGACGGGGGAGGCAGTGGGGGAGACGGGGGGAGGCAGTGGGGGAGACGGGGGAGGCAGTGGGGGAGACGGGGGAGGCAGTGGGGGAGACGGGGGAGGCAGTGGGGGAGACGGGGGAGGCAGTGGGGGAGACGGAGGGGGCAGTGGGGGGCGACGGAGGGGGGGGGGGTTAGGTAGAGAGTGAGCCGTCCAACCCCGTAACAAATGTCTGCCACCATGCCATGGTGTGCAGGTGACGAGGACACGGGCCGCTGGTTCCCCTGTGGCTTCCGGCCACAGGCCACTGACGCACCCGTGAGGAGGCCATAGTTTACTGGCCGTTGGATGCAGAAAGTGACCAGGGGTTAGGCTGACCGCGTGTCAGCAGCGCGACCAGGCCACCGGGACACACTGGTATCCCATGGCTGGCGGCTGCCGAGGTGTCGACTAACATGTCCCGTTTCTCTGCCTCCTACCACCCTTCTGTAGGTTAGCACGATGCATGGGAACAGAACGGCTATGTTCTGCGCAGTGGTTGGGGCCGCTCTACTGGATTTGGAGATGCAGCAGCATCCACACCCACAACCCGCAGTGGCTGCAGGGCCAGCTGCAGCAGCGGAGGGAAGGGCCGAGGAGTTGCCAGTCGTCGAGCAGCATGGGGGGGGGGGGGGAGGGGGGGGGGAGGGGGGGGGGGGGAGGAGGAGGAGGAGGAGGAAGAGGAAGAGGAGAGAGTGAGGGTGCAGCCACGGCGTCAGAGGCGACGACCAAAGCCGAGGGTTGTACCGTGTCCGGGTCTCTTTCCTAACAATGCCGGACATCACCTGCAGGAGAAGACTCCGGCTGAGTAGGCAGACGGTGATACATATCTGCGAACTCCTGTCGCACCTCGCCCCACGTGGAACGGGGGGAGGACACGCGATCCCGGTAGCCATCAAGGTGACGGTCGCTCTGAACTTCTATACTACCGGCTCCTTCCAGTCTCCGAGCGGGGACGTCTCTGGGATCTCCCAGTCATCGGTGCACAGGTGCATCCGGGATGTGACCGACGCCCTCTATGCCATCGCCGATCGCTACATCACCTTTCCCGAGGACCGAGCAAGTCAAGACTCACGAGTCCGTGGATTTGCCAGTGTGGCCGGGATACCGAGGGTTCAGGGGTCAATCGACTGTGTTCACGTCCCCATGCGCCCGCCTGCTGTGGACAGGGACGTGTTCACAAACAGGAGGGGGACATACTCCATTAATGTCCAGGTGGTATGCGACCCCCACATGAGGTTCATGAACGTCTGTGCAAGGTTCCCAGGGAGTGTGCATGACTCCTACATACTAGCGCAGTCGTTCATCCCTGCGATGTTTGAGGGACGTCCCCCCCGGCTGAGGGGCTGGTTGCTAGGTGACAGGGGTTATCCGCTGAGGTCTTGGCTGATGACGCCTATACGGAGGCCTCAGACCAATGCGGAAACACGATACAACGAGGCCCATGCAGCAACCAGGGGTGTGGTGGAGCGCTGCCTTGGCCTCCTGAAGATGAGATTCAGGTGCCTGGACCGCTCCGGAGGGGCCCTGCAGTACCAGGCCGACAGGGTCGCTCGCATTGTAGTGGTCTGCTGTGCGCTGCACAACATCGCGATGCAGAGGGGAGATGACCTGTTGCAGGAGGCGGAGGGAGAAGCTAGTGGCAGTGGTGCCAGCACAGAGGAGGAGGAGGAGGAGGAGGAGGAGGAGGAGGACGCTGGCGGAGTGGCGGGCGCAGCACGCAGACACGACCCAGGTGCTGGTGATGTCCAGGAGGCGGCACGACGGACCCGGCAAGGACGGCGGGCACGCGACGCCATGGTGGCAGCACGGTTCACGCATCGCATGTGACGTCCCCGATGAACACCAAACCACCACCTGCATCGCTAGTCATGCAGAGGGTCACCACACAACTGCCACCACCACAACCCCCCCCCCCCCCCCCCCCCCCCCCCCCCCTCAGTGTACACTGCTCCACTTCGACATGACGCTTATCACTGGGTACAGACCGAATGGCACAACATCGATGGCTGTGTCAGCGGGTGTGATCAGTGCCATGTGGAATGATGACAGCCCGCTCTGCGAAGAGCTGTGAGCTCAGAATCGTTAGAGAGAGTCTGACCCATGGCAATAGCTGAACCATCCACCTTGGTGGCCGCTGAGTTCGTCACTGACACTCCATCACGTGCCCGCGTGGGCTAGCTGTGGGAGGGGGGTAGGGGCAGGGACTGCACACCCGGCACCGAGGTTTCACCACCCGTCACCCCCAGCGACACTCGGTCACCATCACGATTCCTGTGGAACAATCACACGGTATTACAAGTAAGGTGGAACAGTGCGTTTAATATTAACAATTATTTACAGGTGCCCTAGCCCCTACAACTAAACTGTGCCCTTCACCCGTGCCAACTTACTCAGTGTCTATCTTAGTTGCCTTACGGGCCCTACCACTACGTCTAAGTGAATCCCCAGATGATACAGCAGGAGTGGAGGAGGATTGCTGCGAATCGCCCCCCTCGACTCGTTTCTCCTTGGCTATGCGTTTCCTGGGGCGACCCGGCCTTGATGGGCCAGGCTGCTCTGCGGGCGTCTTGGGTGACATTGTGCCACCCTGCTCTGACTGCTGCCCACCCGATGCACCAGGGATGGGACGGGGGGAGGCCGAGAATTCCGGGACGTCCCGTGATGGAGTTAATGGGACGGGCCCCGAAACCTCCTCCTCCCTCGGGGAGCCCGGTGGCCCCCGGGCCTCACTTTGGGACAGAGGTGCGAGCGGGGAGGTTCCCCGTCGCACCACCGACACCTGGCGCTGCCAGTCCTGGAGGCCTGCAACGGTATCCACCAGGATCCGAAGGTTTGCAGAGACGGAGTCCAGGGAGTTAGACATTCCCGCCAGGGACTGTGCGATCTCAACCTGTGTGTGCACGACGCCATCCAGCACATGTGTCAGGCGGTTGATGGTCTCCGCGACTGACAGCTGGGACTGTGCTATCGACTGCTGGGACTGTGCCATGGCGTGCTGCGACTGGCCAATGACCTGCTGAGACTCGGCCATGGCCCGCAGGGCGCCGGCAATGTCGGTTTGGCTCTGGCACATTGCTGCCTGTGAGAGGGCAACCCTGTCCAGGGCCGAGGATGACGCGTGCACATTAACCCCAACGTCTTGCATAACCTGACCCATTGCCTCCACCGCGGATGCCACCCGTGCGGTGTCGGACTGGGTCTCTGCCATGAGCGGCACCACTCCCTGCTCTTGGACGCGGTTCGACTCCTCTAACAGCGTCTGCAGAGTCTGGAAGGAAGCCCTCATCCCGTCATTGTTTCCCTGGGTTTCCTGAGGCATCGGCTGTGCGGGTGGGTTGATAAACTCCAGGAACTCAGAAAACGTCTGGGAGCCAGCTGCATCCTGGGCCTGGTCTGGCCTCCGCGAGTCCGGGCCCTCTGTTGCTCCGACCTCCACCTGCTGTACCTGCTCATCTGTGATGTGCCAACCAGACTGTGCCCCAGGAGACTCATCACTAAATAGGCCCGCCGGGGTGTGTATCTCTGGGATGATGGATGTGGTGGGAGAAAGCAGTGCCGCAAGTCCGACGCTCTCAATGGTTAGGTCCTCGTCCATGGTGTGGGGCTGCTCAGCGACAGGAGGGTTGTCCCTGGCCATTTCTGGTGGTGGTGGTGGACTTCGAACCCTCTGTGCGTCCTGGTCCGCAGATTGGGTTGGGGCGGATAGGGCTGCCCGCTGATCGGGCACCCTCTGTTGTGAGGCCCCGGGTGAGGTGGCGGCAGATTCCTGTCTCCGTCTGCAGCCAGACGGCCCTGGTCGTTCGGCATCACGTCCTAGGGAAGAGAATGAGACGGGTTATTTCGATTTGCTCGGCAGGCCGCTGGACGGTCCCAGTGGGCAGGGTGTGTGAAGGGACAGAGGATGGGGAGGTGTCCCAGTGGGCAGGGTGTGTAAAGGGACAGAGGATGGGGAGGTGTCCCAGTGGGCAGGGTGTGTGAAGGGACAGAGGATGGGGAGGTGTCCCAGTGGGCAGGGTGTGTGAAGGGACAGAGGATGGGGGGGGGGGGGGGGGGGTGTGTTTGTCTGGGAGGGTTGTCTCACTTGCTGCAGTTCCGCCAACCTCGCATTGCGCGATATCGCGGGTGGCAGACCCCCCAACAAGGTCCAGTGCCCTCTGTTCAAAGGTGCTGAGGGGGTGCATGTTGGGCGAACCCCCTCCAGTCTTGTGCCGCTCACGGTGGTTATGACCGGCCTTGGCCTGTTGGGGGAGGGAACATAGGTAGATCATTACAAAACGGTAGGTATCAGCAGTCCGTTCTGATACTGACACAGTTTGGGGGGGGGCAAGTTGTCATCAGATGATTGCATCTCTCCTCGGGGCCAGAGCGCTGGGTCTGTGACAACTTTGTGAACCACCCTCAAATAACTCTGCCCCAATCCCAATCCCTCTCCCCCCCCCCCCCCCCCCCCCCCCCCCCCCCACCCCCCGGGCATTTAAGGGGGAGGGATGGTTGTGACTAGGGGGCACCCTCATGGCACTTACCCTGGCAGACCTGGTGAGGTCGTGTAGCTTCTTTCGGCACTGCTCTGCTGAGCGAGGGGTCTGCCCCACAGCACTGACGGCAGCAGCCACGTCACGCCAGGCCTGGCGTACCGTGCTGGCAGGTTGGCGATGCCCTCTCCGCGGGCGGATGATGCCCCTCCTCTGCTCCACGGCATCGAGCAGCGCCTCGACGTCTGCATCAATAAAGCGAGGAGCAGCTCGCCTAGGCTCCGACATCCTGCCCGACAGATTCTGTGGTCGCCCGCGCCTTTTTACGGCGTCGGGCGGCGTCACATGGGCGGGTTCGTGTCGTCGTCGCGTTCCGTCGTCATCACGCACGTAATTGACGCGGCCGCGCTGCTAGCCCATTTCCAGGAAGTGAATCGGTCGGGAAATAAAGCCTTCGCGACCGTCGTAAAACGGTCCCGATTTTTACGACCGTTTGCCGACTTTCCGCGGGTGCGGAGAATTTCGCCCTTGGTGCCTCCAGGTAAATGTTACAACTGTAATTCAGGTCACTGCCACAGTCTGGTCTTCTCTCTAGCTTCCAGACAGGAGCCTTTTTTTCTTGTGGGAGGAGGGGGGGGGGGGGGGGGGGGGTGGGGGATGGGGGAGGAGGGAAGAAGTGTCTCACTGTTTAGGGGTCCATTAGTTAGTGGATCCAGGGGTGAGGGGTTCTTTGCAATGCCGGGGGGGAGAAGAGATGTTGGCCGGCCGCAGGACTTCGCTATTTGGCCGCCTGCTCAAAATGACTGCCCGGCAGCGTCGCCATTCATAAAATTCTCAGACTTTTGTATCTCCTGCCCGATGGAAGAAGTTGGAAGAGAGAATAACCAGGGTGAGAGGGGCCTTTGATCATGCTGCCTACTTTCCCAAGGCAGTGGGAGGTGTAGATATGCTACGAGTATTGTGCTGTATGTTACAGATAAATCGAACTCTCTATGAACTGGCATTTTTGATCAACCAGAACCACCTATTCCCTGCATATGCCAAATAACAACAGGGAACCGGGTTCAATTCCGGCCTTGGGTGACTGTGGGGAGTTTGCACATTCTCCCAGCGTCTATGTGGCTTTCCTCTGGGTTGTGCGGTTTCTTCCTACAGTCCAAAGATGTGCCGGTTAGGTCGACTGACCATGCTAAAATTTCCCGTTCGTGTCCAAAGATGGGCAAGTTAGGTGGGGTTACAGGGATAGGGCAGGTGAGTGGGCAGAGGTAAGGTACTCTTTCAGAGGGTCGGTGCAGACTCGATGGGCTGAATAGCCTCCATCTGGGCTGTAGTGATTCTATTAAAAAGATTTTATTCGGGGGAAGGTAGCCGGGGGGAGGGGGGCTACGGGCTCGGTATGGGGGTTTGATGGCAAGCCAAGGCCCAAAACCAAACTATAAATAAATGCCTATAAACATGTGCCTCGGCCATATTGGGGAATGTAAAATATGTATGCTGGCTAAAGGGGGCGGCCACAATTATTGTTATGAAGGTGCTTACCTGTAAATATTCATGTTAAATTTTTGTGTTTTCCTTTTTTTTTTCTCTCTCTCTCTAATAACTTGTAATTTGTCATATATAAAATATGAAAACTCAATAAAAAAACATTTATAAAAAAAAAAAGATTTTATTGCAATCCCTCCCCTCCCATCAAAATAATCTTCTTCTTGGATGTTGTTGATGCATTTCATCATGATATCAATTTAGTTTTGGCAAGTCACTCCTGATTAGGTGTCGTGGAGGGTTCTATCTCCTAGCTTTAAATGTTCCTGGAGATATAGGTTTGTTCTCAGGAGGTCCATCAGTGATGTTGGGCGCCCACTGAATATGGGACACAATGGTGGTCTATCCACCATTCAAGTACCGAAAGTGGATAACGACTTAAAACACTTGGGTGCATAATTAATGAGGTCAGGAACAGGATTTGATGCACTGTCCTGCCAGCCTCCGGAGTGGAATAAACAACACTTTCCTGCCCAAGCCATGTCATTAAAAAATCAAAATGAGGGAATTACGCCCAATATTTCAGTCATGTTACATTATTCCATGACAGGTAAACAAAGACGCCAGTGGATACCCAAGAAAAAGAATATAGCGATCTATGCTCAGCATCCTTTTGTCTATTATCGCTTCTCTGTGAGTTGTCAGCCTGACTCAGATATGAGGACGGTCAGAAAGTTGTGAGTTTAAGGGTGTTTTTCTTTCTCTACTCAAGATTGCAGGCAACCTTCAAAGGCTAGCCACCCTTGTTCAAAAAATGGGTGGTTGACAGTTAAAAAATCAGGAATGGGGAAGGTAAGGTGTTCCCTTGGTTATCTTATTAATACATCCTGAAGCAGTTTTCAGTGGAGCCTGTGAAAGGGGGAGCAGCTCTTCCAGTTTCTGCACGAGGAGTGCTTAGCTAGGCAAATCATGATCTTTTGTCATTTATGGACTTGGTTTGCAATTCTCTGGTACAAACATGCAACACGGGCACCATGCACACTTTGTCCATTGTTATGAGGCATTGAGAATCTTAGGTCAGCAGTCCTTCAAGGGGCCATAGATGATTGCTCAAAAAAAAAGCGTAAATACTTTTCTGGGAGTATTTCTATGGGTCCACGTATGGATAGATAGATTTTTGATCAACAAGGGGATCAAGGGTTATGGGGAGAAGGCAGGAGAATGGGGATGAGAAAAATATCAATCATGAATGAATGGCGGAGCAGACTCAATGGGCCGAGTGGCCTAATTCTGCTCTTATGGGTCCACAGTGAAAAAAAGTACTCCTGCTAGCTCAACAAAAATATGCTTATCACTGCAAGCTCTCACCATCCCACAGCCAGCAAGCTGCATTAATGCTTTTTGTACGGCTTGTATTAGGCTCAAAACGGTTCTGCCATCCTCCCTGCCACGCCAGGTTTGGGCAGCTAACATATTAAATTTGGGTGGAAATTGAAGATTGGACATCTTGTAAAATGTGGAAGACTCAGAAATAAATGCAAGTCTATTCCTTTTTCCTGATATCAGGTCATTAATATTTATAAAACATATTAAATTACACCTCCAACACCTTATTTGCAAATCCATCAAGACAAAAGCAAAGTCTAAATCATAAGGAGAGCAAAAAGAATCTCTAAGTATTTGAACACTTTGCTGAAACTTATATACAAGTTTCAAGACAAGAATACACTTTGACTTCACATATGAGTTGACTGACCAAACCTGCAAGCCAAATATAGTCAGCTCTGTGACTAGCAATACATCAGATCTCAAATATTCATTCTTGGCATTAGGGAGCCTTGCTTTACCTTGCGCGAGCAGCTTCCACTGCAAGAGCCAGCAGGTTTTTCTCTCCTGAGCATGAACATTTGGTGATGGCATCAAGACATTGTTCCACCTCTGCACGATTTCTGGATGCTTTTAGCTAAGTCGAAGAAAGATATTCTTTGAATCAAGCACATTGCTTACTGAACCATAGTATTAATCCGATTAACAGAAATAAAAAAAGAGGAAACATTTTTTACTTCTTTCCACCAGTTTTCTACTTGGTCTAAATATGCATGTTACAATTTAGCATTATTGCTTGGCAACTGTAAAATAAAAGTAATATTTCCACAGGGGAATCCTAACCTTCCACAGAAATCTCAGAAAAAATGTATAAACCTTTTATTTTATTTTGCTTTGGTTTCTGCAGATCTTCCAAACTCTTACCATAATCTTAATTGAAGATCTCCGCAGAAATTAAAGAAACCATAACATTATAATGAATGTCAGTACAATTACTATGTTGTAGCTCTACTGGATACAACAACTGTGGAAACAACTTACCTTTTCCAGTTTTGCTATCTGTTGATTACGCACAGCAGTGTTATCAATAACCAACACATCAACAGTTTCCTCTTTCTCCAGGCGATACTTATTTACTCCTACTATTACCGTTGCACCTAATAAATAATGTGGGAAAGATACGCCATATTTAATTACTGCTCATTAAAGCACCATTAGTATTTTATTTGAAGATAATATCCCTCATCTGATGTAAAGTTTTCAAATTATAAAGAGTTCTTACAGCAGATTGCAAAGCCGCAAATGTATCCTATCACAACAGATTTTGAGGCTAAAATTTATGATTTAAATACCGTACAAGCAAATTTATTCTCAGATGACATAGTTTGGCTCTTAGCAGCATTTTAAATTAAAAAGGCACTGAGGCTTCGGGATTTCAGACTCCAGCTAAACGAAGTACCAACTGAAACATTTAAATTCAAAGAATTTATTAACCATAACAGTAAATATTTTATCAATGCTAACAAACATCCCCCACATCTCTAGGCTTCCTTTGTATTAACTTTACAGATAGGTTCATACAATTAGTAGCAGTCAAGATACAAATTACAAAAACACTGGAGGGATTAAATATTTTACAATTTACATGATACAGCACCTTAAATGTAATAAAAAGTTCCAAGGCTCTTCACAAAGGAGTTATCAAACAAAACCTACACTAACCTACACACAGATATTATGACAGATGACTAAAAGCTTGGTCAAAGGCTTAAAGGAGCATCTTGAAGGAAGCCAGAAATTTCAGAACTTAGGGTTTGGGCAGCTGAAAGGGTGGAGAGATTAATATTTGGGATGTGTAAAAGACCAGAATTGGAGGAGCAGGGATCCCAAAGGTTTGTGATGCAGAAATGCAAATAAACATATGTTCAGAGTAGAGCACAATACTGATTTCAACAGCAACATGATGAGATACAGGGAGAAAAAAAGATAAGTTCAAGGTCTATATCCAAAAGTAGGAACCTCATTGAGATAAAATATATTTATATAGATATAGAAGATTTGAATTTATCCATTAAAAGTTTCTGAAAATTAAACAACATTTTAGGAAAAATCTTTGTTTAGGGGGTGACGGCGTTTGGTATTCTCTGCCAGGCAGGTTGTTAGGAGTCTCAAACATTTATATTGCTAGAAATGGAATATTACTGTGCAGGAGCAGTGTACAACAGGAATGAGTTTTGACAAATGTCCTTTTTGCACATTTTTTCCCATTTTAGACTCTGTCACAGAATCCCAATGTGCTCGCTCTTGTCATTTGGTATTATTCCCACAGCCACATTTATTCTCTTTTTGTCTTATTCTCTGACATGTGCACAGACAGACTTTATCATAAAAATTGGAGAAAGGAAACAAACTCACTACCGTCTACATGCCATCTATGTTACATGCCTCGCAGACGTGAACAACTATTGATAAGCTAATTGAATTTGAGATGTGTATAGATAGGATATTCTACATATGCGTATGTTGAAAATATCTGGAGAAAAGCAGAAATTAGTGCATATCAAAGGAGGTTCCAATACTTCAGCCACATCAATAGAGCAGATAGTGGGCAACCACAATTATTGAAGAGGAAGTTGATGGAAAACATAGCAGAGGAGAAAATGGATGATGGATATAATGCACCGGATGCAGTTGGCTTATGTGGAACATGTAAGGAGCAATACAGGACAGATAGAGGTGGAGATCCATGACAGTCTACTTTCTGTGACGATGACAACATCAATCAAACCATGACTGTCACATTACACAAACTCTAACTTGCCCAAAATTATATTATCCTCATCTTGTCCTGCTTGCCAGTCATCCCAATGCTCAAGTCCTATATAAGATCCCTCAATTCTAATGTCGCAAAGCTAAGATCCTGTCCTCATTTACAAATCCCTCCACAGGTGGAGTGTCACTGTAATATTCTCCACCTATTCGCCCCTTCCATACAAACAGTGGCCGGGATTCTCCCCTACCCGGCGGGGTGGGGGGTCCCGACGTACCGGAGTGGCGAGAACCACTCCGGCGTCAGGCCTCCCCAAAGGTGCGGAATTCTCCACACCTTTAGGGGCTAGGCCCGTGCCTGAGTGGCTTCCGCTCCGCTGACCGACGCGAACGATGCCCCCACGGCACAGGCCCGCCCGCCGATCGATGGGCCCCGATCGCAGACCAGGCCACCGTGGGGGCACCCCCCAGGGTCAGATCACCCCGTGCCCCCCCCGCAGGACCCGCTCACGCCGCCTGCTCCCGCCGGCACCAGAGGTGGTTTAAACCACGTTGGCGGGAGAGGCCTGACAGCAGCTGGACTTCAGCCCAACACGGGCCGGAGAATCAACTGGCTCGGGGGGCCTGCCGACCGGCGCGATTCCCGCCCCCGCTGATTCCTGGGTGGCGGAGAATTCAAGCCACGGCGGGGCGGGATTAACGCCGGCCCCGGGCGATTCCCCGACCCTGCGGGAGGTCGGAGAATTCTGCCCCTTTTGTCCATCCCCACTCCCTTAACTCCATCATCCCAAACCCACAATTTCTACCACTTGGAAGGACAAAGGCAGCAGATGCATGGGAACACCACCACTTACAAGTTCCTTTCCAAGCTGCACACCATCCTGACTTGGAACCATATCAGCATTTCTTCACTGTTGCTGGGTTAAATCCTGGATTTCCCTTCCTAACAGCACAGTGCATGTTCCTACACACAGACTAGGGTGGTTAAAGAAAGCAAGTAAGGGCAATTAGGGATGGGCAATAAATATTGGCCAGTAACATCCACATCCCATGAAAGATTTAAAAAAACAGTAGAAGAGCCTTCAGTTAATTCATCCCTACTTTTAATTCCTCCCTAAACTTCTGTGTCTTTCAAAATTTCAAGATTGTAGCTCTGCCCAAACTGAATGAATATACTCTTTTTTTAAGAAAAGGCCTGGACATCCTCAGAAAGAAATCCACATGTATACAATAAATATATTACAACCAAACCTTATGGAGCATTTTTGGAACACTATCATTAATCAATCAGTGAGCTGCTGTTTTAATTCTACAAAGCTGATATACCACCAACAAACCCAGTAGTTATGCCAATAATATTACTTATAATGTTTTGGTGTATTTCAAGATTTAATAGAACTCAGCTGATTTGGATCAAGTCATGTGAACGCTTGACAGATTACTCTGGTGATTTAGTTTATGGGAAAATCTTAATTTTAAATGGCTAAAATGACTTTAATTGATGTGCTTGCACTGGGCTTTTAAATGGCTAAAATTACTTTAATTGATGTGCTTGCACTGGGCTTGGAGTATTGCTTCACGATGTACAATACTGCCTTTTCCCAAGTTGTTAAATGAGAGAATGGGAACTGTTTATTGCTCAGGTTATTCTGTACGACAGCAAAATCAATGATTAGACCTTAATTTTACCAACAACATAGGGTGCACTTCCCCCAAAAGGGAACAAAGTTCCCCAGCAAGCACATTTAGCTAAATGTTTCCCGGTGCTTGTAGTGTCAAGAAACACATTGCTATTCAATGCGTCTCGCATTGTATAAGAGGCCTGAACGGGACGCGCGGCAAAGGCCACATATAGCCCCCGTTTTGTAGCAAGAGACCGGGATGCCATTTTTAAGCATTGGTGAGATGCCTAACTTCCGACAAATCGAGAAATTATCAATGTTCTCCAATATTTATATGTTTACAACACTAAGACTAGAATTTAATCCATCTACTGAACCAAACATGGATTTCAATCCTTACAATTTGCTGGAGCGACTCGACAGTACAGCAAGATGGTCAAGGATCCTGGGCGGTACAGTGGTTAGCACTGCTGCCTCACAGTGCCAGGGACCAGGGTTCAATTCCAGATGACTGTCTGTACATTCTTTCCATGTCTGCGTGGGTTTCCTCCGGGTGCTCCAATTTCCTCCCACAGTCCAAAGATGTACAGGTTAGGTGGTTTGGCCATGCTAAATTGCCCCTTAGTGTCCAAAAGGTAAGGCGAGGTTACTGGGTTACAGGGGTACGGTGGAGCTTGTGTCCAGATAGATGTTCATTTGGAGGGTCAGTGCAGACTCAATGGGCCGATTGGCCTCCTTCTACACTGTCGGAATTCCACGAACACTCTGTTACATGGAATATTGCAAATTGTGAATCTCACTTTTCCAAGCTGATTGAAAACCCCCAAAAAATCAATTGCATTTGCTGTGATAATTAATGTCTACTACATCCAATAAAGTGAAAGTTATACTAGAAAATAGCTTTAGTTACAACTTGTGTTTTACCTATTCCTAAGTCCCAAACAAAAAAAGAATCTCCAGAAACTAAATGTTTTAATACGCCTGTTCAGGTACATAGAGGGAGAATCCAGAATGTCCAATTCACCTAACAAGCATGTCTTTCGGGACTTGTGGGAGGAAATCGGAGCACCCGGAGGAAACCCACGCAGCCACGGGGAGAATGTGCAGACTCCATACAGACAGTGACCCAAGCCGGGAATGAAACCTGGGACCCTGGCGCTGTGAAGCCATTGTACGAACCACTGTGCTACCGTGCTGCCCTATTTCGTCTGAAGAAAACACCTGTGTGACAGATTCATCCCGTGTGAACAACAAAGAAAGATCACCTAGAGATACTGCATGCATGAATATACCTGGAAAACATGCAGGGTGGGAACAGAGAAAAAAAAAACTTGTGCAGCACATCAGGTGAGTAAAGTTGATTAAGAAGCCCCTGTATCAAGGACAATAGTGCAGAAATAGGAAAATCATGTAAATAAAAATGGCAAAGTAATTTAAACATTAGTTAGTGGTTACAAACACTTACTAATGCAGTACATAATTTTAAGGTTTAAGACTGGAGTAGAGAGTTGGCATACTGGCAGTTCACATTCTGGGTTTGAATCAGGATCAAATTTGGGCAGAGCTACGATCTTGAAATTTCCTTGCAGGATTACAGTTATGTCAGGCACTGATCCTTATTTGGAGCCCCTTTAACATGGGACCACTAGAATAGCCAGTGCAGGAAAATAAATTTGCCATCAGATACAGGAGGGATGGCCTCAAGGTTGATGCTGGGACATTTTGTTAGGGTAGATAAAAATATACATTTGCTGGAAGCGCCTGATGCTGACACCCTGGATGGGATTCTCTGATCCTAGGTCTAAGTGTTGAAGCCATCGTAAACGGCGGAGCGTTTTGCGACGGCATCATCTGGCCCCTAGGATCAGCGATCCTGCGCCGCACAGGGGGCCGGCATGTCACTGGAGAGCCTCACGCTGCTCCAGCTACTGATGCGGGCGACAGAACGGGCGCCACAGGTCCGCCCATGCGCGCTACGGCCGCGCGTGTTCGCGCATGCACGTGGGTTGCCTTCTCCACATTGGCCCCGATGCAACATGGCGGAGAGCTACTGGGGCCCGGCGCGGAGGAACACAGCCCCCCCCAGGATCGGGATAATCGCCAGGCGGGGGCGGAGTCTCATAGAACGACCCCCCCGACCGGTGCCACGCCGGATCGGCGTCGGGAGGTGTCGCACGAATCGCGCCCCCACACCCCTGCGATTCTCCAACCCGCTGTGGGGTCGGAGAATCCCACCCCCTATATCTCGAACATGCTCTTATCTCAGTAGAGTAGAAATATCCTTAATCTTAATTTTAAAACAACTTGAGTTTTATGTTAAAGTTTCTTTGCTTACAACAAACAAATATCATTGCCTGCTGGAAACCTGCTAAGTTTTAAAATTACAAACCTTTGAAGTTTACTTCAACATTGAATGAGTTGTAGCAGCTAATCAAGGGCAGAGCATGGCGTCAATACTTTGTGGTTGTGGCTTTGATAAAACTGGCAAATGATGGAGTCTTCTTCACAAAAAAAAGCTTTTCTCTTGTGGGTGAGTCCAGAGGGCATAATCTAAAAAGTGGTCATCCATTTAAGACAGATGAGGAGGATTTTTTCCTCTCAAGAGGGAATCCGTGGAATTCTTTACTGCAGAGACTTGTAGAGGCTGGGTTAAGTAAGTCCAAGGCTGAGACAGCCATTTTTAATCAGTATGGGAGTCAAGGGATATGGAGGTACAGCAGGAAAGTGGAGTTCAGGATTATATCAGCCATGATCTCATTAAACTGTGGAGCAGACTCAATGGCCCTACATCTGCTCCTGCATCTTGTGGTCAAAATCAGATACACGACAATGCAAGTTATTTTATTCCTTTTCCCATGAAAACATTGTTCTCCACTATCTTTTGCTAGGGTAGTTTCACAAGAACTGGAGTACCTCATCCAAGTAGCCATTTCCAATTGCAAACCCAACAAGGGTCAGTAAGGTATTCAACTGTAGAAAGTTTTTCCCACTCACACAGTTTCAGCAGAGGCCACTGCAAAGCATTAAGGGACAGGAAGCCCGGATGATTTCTGTTCCAAATAAACCGTAGGCTCTCTATTGTTAGCCTTGCTATTATCTGCGAGCTTAGCAAAGACTGAACAAACTTGCAGCCTGCCTGATCCATGTGGCTCAGCTACCCAGAAGAACTACATGTTTCTAATTATTTATCTAGCTTCAGTGAGGCATATGCAGCAATGTTCTTCTTACAACATGCAGCTTAACAAGGAGGTGCAACTGAAAAGCACTATTCATCAAACGCAAAGTCAGATATTAATATTAATCTTTGAAATTGCAAAGTAAAAATGTTTAAATGCCAAATACTTGTTCTCTCACAAATATACATCACAATTTGATTTTTTTTGTGTAATTTAAGTTTGAATGTATTACCAAGATTTCTTATCTCATACTTACATTCGCAAAGGAACAACTCAATGTTCAGTTAACTTTGTTAAATATTAATTAATGTAGAGGCTAAATGTGTCAAAGTCCTGTCCATTTAGCCCACATAGAGGTCCCTCCTGTGCTTGGGAAACTCATGCCTAACAGAGATAGCTGCCTGAGGCAGGGGCCTTCTATGGGTAAAGATCATGCATGCCCTAAATACCAACATCCCTCCCTGTTTCCCCACTCCCGCTCATGCCACCCTCTCAGTCTCCGGCAAACCCACCTCACTTGCCTTACTCCTGGGGCTCAATCACCAATCTTCTGTGCGAGCTTTCTGTCGTACCAGCAGTGGCCAACGTTTCCAATAGCTATGCGTAGTAATATCAGTACTGGAATACTACTGGTCTCGGATTGGCCAGCAGCTCTCTGGGGCAGGAACTTCCTCCAGTGGATAAGGACTCTGATTCCGACTAGATTAAGTACCTGAATGGCGCTAACGCAAGTCGGGATGGAGAGGGGTGGGAGATGCAGACTTGCACCAGCAGGGTTCCCAACTGCTCTCTGGTCAGTGTACAAGTCCACTGCTACAAGCATTCATTCCCATCCTGCATTTCAATGCAGCAGAAATTGGAGACATTGGTGTGATATGCAAGTAATGCATATTACAAACACTGAAATATAATACTTTTTTTTGTTAACAGAATCCAATCCAAAACAGCATTAAACCAAACTTATAGTTACAAGATTATTAGTACTAATAATTTCCTATCTTTTAATACAGTGTCCATTTATTTCCATTGAAACAATTTAATAAAAACTATGATGATATGGCACAATTTATAACTCAATTACTTTGAGTTTGTGCTGTTACCAAAAATTCTAAAACTAAAAATTGATCTTTTTAAAAAGACAAAAACAATATCCGGTCTATTGTAATAAAGCTCATTTTTATCCTTTCATTCACCATTTCTTTCAGCATCAATTAACGGTTGTTGTTTTGTTTACCAGAATCAATCCTTGCTTGGTTTCTAGCTGCACACTCTTCAATACGAAGTTTTGGGATACCATCGGCTACCGCTTTAGCCATACCACCCATTTCTTCAATCTCATTGATAAGCTAAAATTAAACATAATTACATTTTAGTCTAGATTGCAGGAAACAATATTTTCATTTGACTGTAATGCTGCACTGGATTCAATTGTTGATAGAAAGTAGGTTAGGTTAAGGAGGCAATTTGAAGGGAGGGGAAAACTCGTAAGTGGTTATGTAACCTAGGCTTTACTTTATGAACAGTTGAAGAGAAAAAAGGAATCAAATATAAAAAGATGTTGGACTGAAAATCAGCCATCTTTATTGGGATGAAAAGAGACCTAGCTCAGACTGACTGGTTGGAAAACAAAAGGTAGATCAAAAAGCAGATCACCAAAGATATATTTAAATCAGAGATGAAGAAGGAACAGTGAAATATATTTGAAAAAGACCAGTGTTTCATGAATAAAGATATAAGTTAGCTCGGGACATAATATAGAAAGGGTATAACAGAGGCGATGACCATAAATCTTTAAAAACACTCCAGAATCAGAAATTGTCCCAAAGGACTGGAAGGTGACAAATGCTTTTCATCATTGTTCAAGAAAGTAATGTCTGGAAATTACTGACCAATTAGTCTATCCCTGTTGTGAGTAATTTAAAAAAAAAATCATATTAGAAGAAATTAGTGAACACTTAGAAAAGATTAGTCAGGGATATTCAGCATACATTTGTAAAGAACAGACTGATTGATTGGTATGAAGCCATGTTTCCCACCTCTATTTACCTTTTCAAAGCCACCAGACTCCTTGTATAACATCCAACATGAACAACTTGCTTGTCGTACCTTCAACAAAGTAACTTCCCAAAACCCTTCACACAAGTATGAGACAAAGCCACAGAAGATGATATTAGTGCCCAAAAGCTGAGTCATTGGCTTAAAGCAACTAACTGGCTATCACATAGAAGACAGAGGGTGGTGGTGGATGGAAAATGTTCAGACTGGATACCAGTTACCAGCAGTGTACCACAGGGATCAGTGCTGGGTCCTCTGCTATTTGTGATTTTTATCAATGATTTGGAGGAGGGGGCTGAAGGGTGAGTCAGTAAATTTGCTGATGACACCAAGATTGATGAAGTAGTGGGTGAGGTGGAGGGCTGTTGGAGGCTGCAAAGAGACATTGATAGGATGCAGAGTTGGGCCGAAAAATGGCAGATGGAGTTTAACCCTGATAAGTGCGAGGTGATTAATTTTGGTAGAAAAAAATTTGAATGCGGATTACAGGGTCAACGGCAGGGTTCTGAGGAATGTGGAGGAACAGAGAGATCTTGGGGTTCATATCCACAGATCTCTGAAGGTTGCCACTCAAGTGGATAAAGCCGTGAAGAAGGCCTATACTATAGTGTGTCAGCGTTTATTAACAGGGGGCTCGAGTTTAAGAGCCGCGGGGTTATGCTGCAACTACACATGACCCTGGTGAGACCACATTTGGAGTATTGTGTGCAGTTCTGGTCACCTCACTATAGGAAGGATGTGGAAGCATTGGAAAGGGTGCAAAGGAGATTTACCAGGGTGCTGCCTGGTTTGTAGGATAAGTGTTATGAGGAAAGGTTGAGGGAGCTAGGGATTTTCTCTTTAGAGCAGAGGAGGATGAGAGGCGACTTAATAGAGGTGTATAAGATGATGAGGGGGATAGATAGAGTGGACGTTCAGATACTATTTCCTCGGGTGGATGTAGCTGTTACAAGGGGGCATAACTATAAGGTTCAGGGTGGGAGATATAGGAGGGATGTCCGAGGTAGGTTCTTTACTCAGAGAGAGGTTAGGGTGTGGAATAGACTGCCTGCTGTGATAGTGGAGTCAGACACTTTAGGAACTTTCAAGCGGTTATGGAGCACACCGGAATGACAGGGAGTGGGATAGCTTGATCTTGGTTTTGGACAATGCTCGACACAACATTGAGGGCCGAAGGGCCTGTTCTGTGCTGTACAGTTCTACATTCTATATAAAGCAACATCTTAAAAAAGAGGAGAATGATGCAGAGACACAGAAATTTAGGGTGGTAATTCAGACTTTAGGGCCCAGGCAGCTGAAGGTTCAGTGATCAATGGTCAAAGAAAATAAACTTGGCATATGCAAGAGGTCAGATTTGGAGGAGTACTAGATCTTGTTTGGGGGGTGGGGGGGGGGGGGGGGGTGGGGGGAAAGAGAGGAGGCATGGGGTGTGATGGAAGGGTTTTAGAGCTTAAAAAGGGTTTCACAGATAGGGAGGGAGACTAGTTACTTGCGTAAATTGAGGTTGAGTGTATACAGGTAGAGGGCATTAATTGGAGGGTTACTTGAGCACATACAGACAGACACTGACACAGGAGTGGAGTGAAGCCAGGAAGTATGTACCTGTAGTTTCAATCTATAAATAAATCTATTTCAAGTAAAGACTGGTTCTGGTTTCTTTCTTCATTAACTGGCAATCGGAAATTTAAAAAACCCTTGGAGAGGTTTGAAGCATTTATCAGAATTTTAAAATCAAGGTATTGTTTGCTGGACCAGGAGACAACATAGATCAGCAAGTTTGGGTAAGTTCAAGTTGATAAAGTGACAAGGTGGGGGGCTAGGCAATACAGTGATGCCTTGAACTAACAAAGGCTTAGAGCAATAGATGAACTGAGGCAGAGGTGGAAGTAGGTACAAAGAACAAAGAAAACTACAAAAACAGGCCCTTCGGCCCTCCAAGCCTGCGCCGACCATGCTGCTCGTCTAAACTAAATTCTTCTACACTTCCGGGGTCCGTATCCCTCTATTCCCATCCTATTCATGCCCCTTAAACGTCACTATCATCCCTGCTTCCACCACCTCCTCCGGCAGCGAGTTCCAGGCATCCACTACCCTCTGTGTAAAAAACTTACCTCGTACATCTCCTCCAAATCTTGCCCCTCGCACCTTAAACCTATTCCCCCTAGTAATTGACCCCTCTACTCTGGGAAAAAGTCTCTGACTATCCACTCTGTCTATGCCCCTCAATTTTGTAGATCTATATCAGGTCGCCCCTCAACCTCCTTCATTCCAGTGAGAAGTAACCAAGTTTATTCAACCTCTCCTCATAGCTAATGCCCTCCATACCATTACCTCCAACATCCTGGTAAATCTCTTCTGCACCCTCTCTAAAACCTCCACATCCTTCTGGTCGTGTAGCGACCAGAATTGAACACTATACTCCAAGTGTGGCTTAACGAAGGTTCTATACAGCTGCAACATGACTTGCCAATTCTTATACTCAATGCCCCGACCAATAAAGGCAAGCATGCCGTATGCCTACTTGACTACCTTCTCCACCTGTGTTGCCCCTTTCAGTGACCTGTGGACATGTACATCAAGATCTCTCTGACTGTCAATACTCTTGAGGGTTCTACCATTCACTGTATATTCCCTACCTGTATTAGACCTTCCAAAATTCATTACCTCACATTTGTCCAGATTAAACTCCATCTGCCATCTCGCCGCCCACGTCTCCAAACTATCTAAATCTTGCTGTAGACTCTGACAGTTCTCAATCGGTATCCACAATTCCACCAACCTTTGTGTCGTCCGCAAACGTACTAATCAGACCAGTTACATTTCCTCCAAATCATTTATATATACTACGAACAGCAAAGGTCCCAGCATTGATCCCTGCGGAACACCACTAGACACAGCCCTCCAATCAGAAAAGCACCCTTCCATTGCTACTCTCTGCCTTCTACGACCTAGCCAGTTCTGTATCCACCTTGCCAACTCACCTCTGATCCCGTGTGACTTCACCTTTTGTACCAGTCAGCCATGAGGGACCTTGTCAAAGGCCTTACTGAAGTCCATATAGACAACATCCACTGCCCTACCTGCATCAATCATCTTTGTCACCTACTCAAAAAACTCTATCAAGTTAGTGAGGCACGACCTCCCCTTCACGAAACCGTGCTGCCTCTCGCTCATACGTCCACTTGCTTCCAAATGGGAGTAGATCCTGTCTCGAAGAATTCTCTCCAGTAATTTCCCTACCACTGACGCAAGGCTCACTGGCCTGTAGTTCCTGGATTATCCTTGCTCCCCTTCTTAAACACAAGAACAACATTGGCTATTCTCCTATCCTTTGGGACATCACCTAAAGACGCCCAACACTTCGTCTTTTTGGATCTCAATGTGACCCAGGCTATCTACATACCCTTCTCCAGACTCAACATCCACTAATTCCTTCTCTTTGGTGAATGCTGATGTAAAGTATTCACTTAGTACCTCGCCCATTTATTCTGACTCCACACATAGATTCCCTTCCGTCCTTCAGTGGGCCAACCCTTTTCTTGGCTACCCTTTTGCTTTTTATGTACGTGTAAAAAGCCTTGGGATTTTCCTTAACCCTATTTGCCAATGACTTTTTGTGACCCCTTTTAGCCCTCCTGACTCCTTGCTTAAGTTCTTGCTTAAGTTATGGTAGTGTTACAGAAGTTTAAGATGTCAGTCTTTGTGATGATGAGAATACTGGATTTAGCTCAGAGTCCATCAGGATGCCATAGTTAGAATGGTTTAACCTAGCTTAAGACAATAGTACGGGAGACAGATACCTAGGGAATGGAAGCTGTAGTGATCTTCAGTCTTCCCAATTAAGAGGAAATTGCTGCTCAGTTACTAATTATTAAGCAATGTGGCGACTCAAGAGGCAGTGGAAGGTCAGTACTGGTGGTGAAGTACACCTGGGTGTTGTCAACCTACATCCAGCCTCAAATAAGTTTTTAAATATTCTCCAGATAAACACGGGCATATCAAAAGTACTACGTCTTGTTTGGGCTGAACGTCTAACACCTCTAATACAAAAGACTGCCTACTTCCACAATTTTTTTTACCTTCACCTCAGCTCATAGACCTTTGCAATGCCCATTTATACCTTCTTCACTCAATTACTCCATTGATCTCCTGGCCAGCCTCAAATATTCTATCCCTCATAAACATCACTTACCAAACCTCTGTTACCGGTGTCTATTCTGCTCCACGTTATGTCTGCCCATCATACCTGCCTTCACTAATGTTCAAATATTGCAAATTTAAAATGTTCAGTTTTACATTTAAATCATTCCATTTCCTTGTCCCTACCCATATCATTTCTCCAGTCCAACTATCCATGCCCCTGCAGAACATGGGCAGCACGGTAGCACAGTGGTTAGCACAGTTGTTTCACAGCTCCAGGATCCCAGTTTCAATTCCAGGCTGGGTCACTGTCTGTGCGGAGCCTGCACGTTCTCTCTTTGTGTGCGTGGGTTTTCTCCGGGTGCTCCGGTTTCCTCCCACAATCTAAAGATGTGAGGGTTAAGTGGATTGGCCATACTAAATTGCCCTTAGTGTACATAAAAGGTTAAGTGGGGGTTACTGGGACAGGGTAAATATGTGGGCTTGAGTAGGGTGCTCTTTGTAAGGGCGGGTGCAGACTCGATGGGCCGAATAGCCTCCTTCTGCACTGCAAATTCTATGATTCTATGAACTCTATTACTACACTTTCTTGAGTATCTTGCCTTCACCTATATCGCTGTGCCCTTTTTCTATTGGTATATGGTTAGACTCGGCAAGTGAAAATAATATTAAAACAGATACCTTATCCCTTGAGTCTTCATTAACAAAATTAATAGCAGGAAGGCTGAAATGAATCAATGTTTGGAAAAAATTGAATCAACTGATGAAATAAGGTACTTATTACTGTTGTAAATGTCATGATTTTAAAAATGTAATTCAAGGGATGTAGCTTCGCTGGCCAGCCCAGCATGTATTGCCTATCACTATTGCCCTCGAAAAGCTGGTGGTGAGCTGCCTTCTAACTGCTGCAGTTCATGTACGCCAGCAGTGTAGGGAGGGAGTTCCAGGATTTTGACCCAGCAAACAGTGAAAGAACAACGATATGTCTGTTTCCAAGTCAGGATGGTGAGGGTCTCAGAGGGGAGATTCCAAGTGGTGGTGTTCCTATGTATCTACTGCCTTTGTCCTTCTTGATGGTAGTTGTCGTGGATTTGTAAGATCCTGTCTAAGGAGCCTTGATACATTCCTGCAGTGTATCTGGAAGAGGTTACACACTTCTGCTACTGTGTATCAGGGGTAGAGGGAGTGAATATTTGTGGATGGGATGCAGGCTTGGGATGACAATGTTTTCCAGAGTACTGTACTTGGAAAATAATATACACACAGTCTACTAAACTAATGGGAGGGCTGGTCTGAATCAGAGTGCTATAGCATGTCAATGCAATTGATATAATGAACAGGTTTGAGGAATTGAGTCTTCTTTAGTGTAGTGAAAGATGCTCATGTGGTTGTCATGGCATTATTGCCTGAGTCAGAAGGTTGTGGGATAAACATAGAACATACAGTGCAGAAGGCGGCCATTCGGCCCAAGGAGTCTGCATTGACCCACTTAAGTCCTCACTTCCACCCTATCCCCGTAACCCAATAACCCCCCCTAACCTTTTTTTGGTCACTAAGGGCAATTTATCACGGCCAATCGACCTAACCTACACGTCTTTGGACTGTGGGAGGAAACCAGTGCACCTGAGGAAACCCACGCAGACACGAGGAGAATGTGCAGACTCCTCACAGACAGTGACCCAGCGGGGAATCGAACCTGGGACCCTGGCGCTGTGAAGCCACGGTGCTATCCACTTGTGCTACCGGGCTGCCCTTAAAGCCACACTTCAAAGACCTGAGCACCAAATCTATACTGATATTTGAATTCTAAGTGCGTGCTGCAATGTTGAAAGTGTTCTGCGCGATTTACTGGCCACGCTGCACTGAAAGGCAGCGTGCTACGGTGCAATGACGGGAAACTGCCTCTCAGGATCTAAACGGTTTGCCACGCCTTGCAGGATTTAACACGATCTTGCGAAATGTTGTGAAGCCCACCCATTGTGGGCAGGATCTCTTTTTGGCAAATCTGCATATTAGAGAGAGAATATGCAGTTCCTTGAGTAAACTAAGGCATTGGGATCTATCCCCTTCACCTTGGAGACCCAAGGCAATACCGTTCAGCACAAACGGGGATTAAACAGAATGGCACTTGTGGGGATCTCCCAGAGGATTGGAGGGCCCGATGATGCATGTCCTCTGGGCAGGGTGGTACCCTGGCACTGCTGGTGTCACCTGGACACCTTGACAGTGCCAGTCTAACACTGGCCATCCCAAGGTGCTCAGGTGGCACTGCCAGCTGGCATGGGGCACTGCCAAGATGCCAGGCTGGCACTGCCCAAATACCAAGCTGGCATTTCTTGTGCGGCGATCAGGCGTAGGGGTGCCTGAGAACCCTTTATAGTGATTTGGGATTGGTGATTTGGGACCTCAGCCGCATGTTCCATGCTGAGGCCCCGTATCTAACCGGATGCACATTAGGTAGCGCTGTGTTTCTCGGCGTTGTGAGCAGCGGGAAATGCGGCTAAACATGTTCGCTATGGGGCATAGTTCCCATTTGGTTAAATCATGCCCATTATCTTTCATATGGAACATAAAGTGTGCCTTTCTTCTCAGGTGGATGCAAAAGACTTGGAAGTCAGACAGAGCTAAAGTTTAGCGTTGATTAGTTTCAGATAAATTTCTAGTCAATAAGCCTGATAAATCAGGATAGCATGGTGTAATTTATTAATTTATGTTAGAAAAGCATTGCAAAACAGATTAAAATTGTAATGTTCACAAATTAAACATAAATCAGCAGTTTTATTTGTTTATTGTCTTATCTAACTTTTGTGTGTTGCATTTGTCATCCTGGAAGATGGGAGACATATATGTGATTGCGAAGGGGGAATTACGAGACCACAGTATCCAGTTCACTTAATACAGTAAGAGGTGGTTAACAATCCTTGGTCCTGCCACTGCATGACTAGAAATTGGACAGCAAAGGTAAACTCTTGTGTATAAGGGATGTGTGACTCTTTTACAAGAGAAACTAGTGATATTGAACAATATATTGTGCCGATCTGAAATTTCATAAAGCAAAGGATAAGGGAAAAAGAATGGAGAATTGGGATTTAAAATTAAAAGAAAATCGCTGTGCCTAATAAATCACTTTAATTTAAATGGCTTGGTCTTGTTTTCAAATTTAAATGACGTAGGTCAGTTTCAGAATACAGCAAAGTTAACTGAAGGAACAAAAAGTCAGGCATTTAAAGCCAAATTAAAAACCACACTTTAAAAAGCTAAACCATCCCCAAAACCAACAAAATCTAAAAAATGGATTCTAGACACGTTGGCTGAAGATTTCCATCTGTAAAAGAATTGTAACATGAATGCTCCCGTCAAAATATTATTTCAGCGGTCTACATCTCCAGTTATCATCCTATAAAAGTATAATTTTTTTTTGATTGTTGTACTGTATTGCATTTCATAGATTATTCACCATGTAATTTATCATAATCAGTGTCTGTTGACATTGATGCTTAGATGCACTGACCTCTAAAGCAGCATCATACACCTCATTCGTAAGAGACTCCATCATAAATGAACCTGCCCATGGATCTGCCACTTTGGGGATTCCAGATTCCTCTTGTAAGATGATTTGAGTATTTCTGGCAATCCGGGAGCTCTGTAATGTGGGTAGACTTAATGCCTCATCAAAGGAATTAGTATGTAATGACTGAGTTCCACCAAACACAGCTGCCATTGCTTCAATCACTGTGCGGACAATATTATTATGTGGATCCTGAAATTGAAAGATTACATTAACATTTGAACAAAATAATTTTAAAAACTGATTATTTTACTTAATATTCTCAAAGTGGAAAGGAATTGTTACAAAAACTAGAAAAACACACCCTGGAGAAAAAAAACGATTTAGAATATTTGTATTCTGGTTTTTCCCCATGAATAGGGAGATTCCATCTATTTTTTAAATGAATTTAAAGTGCCCAAGTCATTTGTTTTCCAATTAAGGGGCAATTTACCATGCCCAATCCACATATCCCTAACTTCGGTTGTGGGACTGAGACCCACACAGACACGAGGAGGATGTACAAACTCCACACGGACAGTGGCCCGGGGCTGCGATTGAACCCGTGGCGCCGTGAGGAAGCAGTGCTAACCACTGCACCACCCAGGGAGATTTCATATTTAAAATGTGCAATTCACCAAGGAGGTTGCTTTATATTTGGGTGTGATTCTATTTGAAAAATGAATGTAAAAACTATGCCCCAGCAAAGAGAACTGAGGACTGTTCATCATTCTCCCCCTTTCCTTGTGATTGAGAATGAGTATTTACTTCCAATGTCATATCAAATGAAATATGAAACTTTTATTCCTCAGGCTAAAGACAATTGGATCAAAGTCCCAGAATAACAACGTACTTCAAATAGTGAACCAGGAAATAAAAGAAACACCCAGTAGCCTTCACTTTTTAATCATTTTACAGACAGCAAAAGAAAGATGGAGCATACACACAAGATTAGGTAGCATAAGCTTGAAAAGGAAACCTAAACAAATCTATGAAATTTTCTTATTGGAGAAATTGGACGCTCCACAAATTATAAAATTAGATTTTTAGGGCCAGTGAGGTTGTTCAATTATAATTGTAAACTTCGTATACCATTGAAAACTTATTCAACAAGTCAAGACTTTTGCAAGGATTTTTACAATGAGATTAAAAAGGTGAATGTTCACAATAATGCAAGTGATTTTTAAAGATCACTTTTTAAAAATCTGTGGGAATTTCAAGAATGCACCACTGACCACCACTTCCGGATTTAACCCTTTAACTGCACGTTAATATCAAAAGTTGTTTTCAGTTTCAGTTGTGATGGCCAAACTGTTCACACGTTGTTCTCGTCATGACAACCATAAAAGTGTGGGCCTTTATGTTGATACTTTCAATATTAGATTTCTATTATGTATACTAACCTGCTCAGTGAGGGACCAACCAGAAGTCTGGCAATGAGCTCGCAGCAGCAAAGATTTAGGCTGTTTAGCATTAAACCTTTCTTTCATTAAATGAGCCCAAAGCCGTCTAGCTGCTCTCAGCTTTGCTATTTCCATGTAAAAATTCATACCTATTCCCCAAAAGAAAGAAAGTCTGTAATATAAAGGTGACAAAGTTAATATTTGAAATGTTTGAATATCTTCAAATTTCTCACTATTATTTAGAATTACTTTTCACATTATCAATTATGTTTTCTGTTGGATACATACGGTTGTAAATTGAATGATCTAGTTAACTGGACAAACTTGCTTCAATTATCAGTGTAATTGTCTTGAGTTAAGAGAAACATAAAATGAGCTTATGACTTTATGGTCATTAAAATTTTTAATGTTTTCAACTAAGGAAATGCAAGTTGCCAGAATTTGCACATCTGCACATGGTGATTTTCAATGAAGATTCAATTTGAACTAGACTTGATAATGTGAAAAGCTCTAGTCATCAGCTTTCCTCTGAATAAACATAATAATAATCGCTTATTGTTACTTTGAAAAGGTCCTAGTCGCCACATTCCGGTGCCTGTTCGGGGAAGATGGTACGGGAATTGAACCCGCGCTGCTGGCCTTGTTCTGCATTACAGGCCAGCTGTTTAGCCCACTGTGCTAAACCAGCCACTTTACTAATTCAAGTAGTGTTGGAAATGTAGCTCCAATCTACATTTCTATACAACATGGGTAGTAGAACTTGAAATAGGGTCTTATTTTTCATCCTCTCTCAAACTTGATGTGGCTCAATAGCAACTCACATCTCAGTCGGAAATTTGTGTATTCAACTCCCTCCCTAGAGACGCACAAAATTATAGTACAAAGGTGAGAGACTGCTGGAGGTGCCATTTTTCAGATGAGACATTAAACAGAAGCCTAATTTGTCCTATCAGCAGGATGTAAAAGATCCTGTGGCATTAAAAGAGGAGACAGGGAGATTTCCCTGCCCCAGGACCAATATTTATCCTTCTCAAGCATTAATAAAACAGGCACTGGTCATTATCTCATTGCTTTTTTTGTGGACCTTGCTGTTCAAAATTGGGTTATCCTATTTCCTACATTTTAAAATTTGAGTTACTGTAGTAACATTTCATTGTCTTTTTTGTGCATTTTGTGACGTCTTACAGTCGTGAAAAGCACTGGATAAATTTTCTTTCTTCAATGGTAGAAAACAGAAAGGTAATTTCTTATACAAATTTTTTTTTTTATGAAGTACAAAAATGATGCAAGGCCACATCTCATTTGCAATACTGTGCACTTTGGAAGCAGCTGGAATAAAGGTACAGCTGAACAACAGCCTTACTAGAGAAGTTGAAGCAGGGTCCAGTTATTTTCTACAATACAAGAGATGGGGTGAAGAACATCTTCAGATGTTCAATATAATAATAATCTTTATTAGTGTCACATTAGTAGGCTTACATTAACACTGCAATGAAGTACTGTGAAAATTCCCAAGTCGCCACACTCAGATCCAAGAGGCCAAAGGCTCAGCATTTTAGTTGACAGTGTTAACTTAATTCACCATAAGAATACACAAAATACATTAATGTATTAGATACTACCAAAAGCACGTTGAAGTTCAATCCATATTGGCTTCATTCAGACCCAGCTAGCTTAACGCAAGTGCAATTGGAGGCTGCCTCCTGTCAATCTAAAACTCTGTCTGCTCTATTGTACTCCTCCATTCCTTTTTCAGCTAGACACTTTTCTCAAACCCTATTGTTAAGGCAGTCACTTAAGATGTGGGCCCTATTCAGAACACACTTTGGGCTACAAGCTCTTTTATTATGTAGCCTTTTGATGCAAATGATTTATCTCCTTCATTCGGAGACTTTGCCTTTCACGTCTGGCATGCAACAAATGTCAATACCCCTTGCTAACTTATATATTGATGATACTTTGCTTCTTTTGACTTTATCTCGGAAATATGAGACGCAATCCACCAGCCGAGTGTAACCGGTAGATCCTGGAGGGAGCCTCCCGCGAGCTTCCCAGCAGCATTTACACTTCGCGGGATGTAATGATATCATGGTTGTGTTGTAATTCACTGACTGACCACTAGGAGTCTCATTAGTATATAAGTTAATGTGAGAGTTAGGTGACCTCACTGACTCGGGAGCCAGGAGTGGTTGCTTGTGGATGTTAATACTGTTATTCATCTGTTGTTTTGTATATATTTGATACAGTAAATGTTAATAAATCATTTATAGCTTTAGCTGCAAGTGTTCTTGTAATATAAATCATTACACGGGATATACCCAAGCCCCGCGAGGGTTCAAAAATCAGAATTCCGCCCAAATGTCGCATCTAAGTAGGTTTTAATCCTACAGGCAAGCATACCCGGGATCTACCAGCCTCCCCAGCAAGGCTGCAGCTGAGCGTCGTCATTCAGTACTGGTCTACACCAACGTGCACCAGGCAGAACGGCACTTGGGGAGGTCTTCTGGCCATGGGAGGCCCCTGGGTGGTCAGGGATAGGGCAGGTTGGCCCCCCGGCGCTCCCCTGGAACACAGGAACCATGGCACTGCCCAGCAGGGACCTTGGCACTGTCAAGGTGCCCAGGTGGCAGTGCCAAGTTGGCAGCAGCATTGCATGGATGTGAGGATGACACTGCCAAGGGTTAAGGCCCAAGCGAGGCCATGCCCATTAAAGGAGGGTGGACTTGAAGGAGTGGGGGGATGGGGGGTGCCTGGCTGGTAAGTAGAGATCTCTGGGGTGTTTTTTTTTGGAGGGGTGGGGTTGTGCAAATGGGCATTGGGGGGGGGGGGGGTGGCCTGAAGAGGGAAGCCCTCAGGGATCCCATTGAAGGGTGTCCTCACTTGGGGTTGGGGGGAAAGAGTCATGCCATGTGTGTGGGGGTGGCATTGTCCATGGGTGGGGGCGTAGGGGACCCACAAGCTCACCGAGAGATCCGGGTACTCTTTCAAAATGGTGGCCCGACATCAGAGTTCAGCTCCCCACTGCTGAAAAAAATTCTATGTGTGGGCTAAGAAACTCTCCAGGACCCAAAAAGATGATGAAGTGTCGTTTGATAACAGACGGGAACTCGCCGACAGAGCCAGCGGGAAACTCCCTGCAAAACCTGCCACAAATGTACTTGGAAATCTTTCCATTAAATTGCCCCATGATCTGTCTCCCTTAAATTTCTTTTGTTACATACAAATCTGAAATTGCCTGTGCAAAAAACCCCTAAGAACTAAATCCTTTAATTTGGAGAATTGGAGGGGTGTCTTTTCCAAATTATATTCTCTAATCTTTTCACTCCACCATTCTTCACTTTCTACCTTAAAACTATTTGAGAGCAAGATTTTGATTCAGACTTAGTAGAAGATAACTAGAAGTCTATTCCCTCTTGTGCAATTTCCGCATCTCAATGTACAAAGGGATGGGTTGCTACAAATTAAAATCTTATATCATGCCCATCTATTCAAAGTTAAATTATCCAAGATTTATCCACATTTTGATCCAACCTGCCCTACTTCCCCATCCTCTCTAATTCAAATGTACTGGCTGCCTCCTAAACTGACTTTGTTTTGAATAAAATTTTGCACCACGCTCATAATTTTATTGGTAACATTGAACCTTCTTCTATTACAAAACTCTTTTGGAGTGGACCCAAATGGCAAAAATTCAGACGAATGCCTTTTCAACATTATTGGGTAGGTGCATTATTCTGTTAAATTGAAAGCAGTCTGCCCCAAGTGATCTTTTGCACAATCTTTAATTTGAGAAAATAAAGTACATTATAAGAGACTCCACTGATGGATTTTATGTAGCTTGGCAACCTTTCCTAGATTATTTTGAGAACTACAGCTCTCTACATTCATATAACTGATCCTAATTAGGTAGCACAGTGGTTAGCACTGTTGCTTCACAGCACCAGGGTCCCAGGTTTGATTACCGCCTTGGGTCACTGTCTGTGCGGAGTCTGCACGTTCTCCCCGTGGCTGCGTTGGTTTCCTCTGGGTGCTCCAGTTTCCTCCCACAAGTCACGAAAGACAAAGCAGACCGTGGGAACTACCGAGGAATCACCCTGCTCTCCATTGCTGGGAAGATCATTGCCTGAATCCTAGCTAGCTGCTTTGCCTAGTCTCTGAAGAAATGCTTCCGGAAAGCCAGTGTGGCTTCCAATCAAATTGTGGAACAGTGGTCACGTTTTTCACTGCTCGGCAACTTCAAGGGAAATGCCAGGAGCCAACATCAACCATTCAACATGACCTTCATCGATCTGACCAAGGCCTTAACTCAGTCGGGAAGTGCTATGGAAGACCTTGTCAAAGGCCAGCGATTCAGATCATTTCATCAACATCCTCCGAAAACTCCACGAAAGATGTTTGCGACAGTCCTCACCAACAGAAATAAGACAGAAATCTTCAAGGTCAAGACTGGAGTGAAGCAGGGTACGTCATCACTCCCACCCTTTCTCCATCTTCACCATGCTTCACCTCGCCAAGAAGAGCAAGCTTCTCAGTGAAGTAGACATCGTCTACAGGATGGAAGGAAAACATTTCAACCTCAACCAGTTGAACTCTAGAAAACAACACTGACATCGCTCATGGAACATCAGCATATGGACGAGTTTGACATCGCCACTCTCTCAGAAGAGAATCTCCAAGCCATATATGACACCTTCGCGGAAGCAAGTCTTCGCGGTCTCAGTCTCAAGAAGACTCAAGTCCTTTACCAAAGTGCCCAAGTCTCTCCCTCCATCAAGATCAATGGAAAAGCCCTACCAAATGTGAAACATTTCCCCTACCTGGAGAGCCGCATCTCATCTAAGGCTGACAATATCATATCCAATCTGCAAGCACCTCCTTCGGACACCAAAGGGCGAGAGTCTTTGACGATCATGATATCTGTGCTAAAATCAAGATCATTCCAAGTCTTCTATACGGGTCAGAAAATTCAACTACTACAAGACACTGGCGGAGACGGATTCTCCACTTGATCTGGGAGGATGGCGTACTAACATCAGCATCCTTGAAGGAGCCAAGAGCACCACCATGTCAGAGTCCCGACTGCCAAAGCAAATTTTCGTCCCCCAACTCAAGGAAGGCTCCTGGAAAAAAGGAGGACAAAAGAAGCGCTTCAAGTCACCCTGAAGGCTTACCTCAAAAAATGCTACATAGACATCAACACATGGGAGAGCCTTGCTCAGTGGAGACCTATTGGAGGAACCTCCTAATTGAAGGGACACAATTCTTCGAGGACACCTGTCGGCAAGAGGAGTCTCAGAAAAGGAGCCTGGCAAAGGAATACCAACAATCTAGAGTACCAAGGACCAACCCCACCTTCCAGAAACACCTGCCATGTGTCAAAGATGCGGCTCTAGGAACGGGTTCATCAGCCATGCAACGACCCACAAAACCCATGACCAGTAACGTTTCTTAAGTGGACGATCATACTCTTCAGCAAATGATCACCAAAAGTGGGGAGTCTATTATTCACTAACATTAAAATGTCTGCTATATTAACAGACATCAGTGCAGCAAGGATGCATCCCAGAATATTAGTAGGGGCTGTTTAGCACAGGGCTTTGAAAGCAGACCAAGCAGGCCAGCAGCACGGTTCGATTCCCGTAACAGCCTCCCTGAACAGGCGCCGGAATGTGGCGACTAGGGGCTTTTCACAGTAACTTCATTTGAAGCCTACTCGTGACAATAAGCGGTTTTCATTTTTTTCATATTACATTTTTGAAAACGAGAGAATTTAACTCTGTACACAAATCCTTTCTGTTTCCTGAAACAATCTGTGTCAATTACTGTGCTTCATGTACTTCTCAATAGTTGGCATCTTTCTCCCATATGTTATATTGTTAACTGATTGTCCCATTAAAACATTTCTGAAATCTAAAGGTAACTAAAGTGTCTTATACACTACATTGCATCAACTAAGTGCATGATTTTAAAAAGTTTGATAAAATCAGATTAACGAGTTATTTTTTAATAGACAAGTTGCTTTTGTTTTACCAAAAATGCAAAGTTGTGTTCTTTATTACCGTGGTGCAAAGTCATCAACATTAAGTCCAACTTGGAGTCCAGTCCTGCAGTATTCTAAACCATTTGCTATGGTATAAGCTAATTCCAAAACAGCACCAGCACCAGCTTCTTGGAGGTGGTATCCACTGATAGAAATAGAGTTAAATCGAGGCATATACTGTGGAGGAAGAAACAGATTTTAAAAATAAAACCATTTAGCAACACTGCCTCTTCTATGGAAAGGTAGATTAAAAGAGAACGAGACAGAAAATATTTTTACAGTATGGAAATTGAACGTGAAGAACTCGTCTTATTCAATTTTATAGCGGAGAATTATTTTCAAGTCTAACTTGATTATGCACGAGATTCTTTCCTTCACTAGTTAAGCACTTTTTCCTTCTGTATCTTTCATGGTCAAGCAGACAGTGAGGTTTTTATGGTTTAAAAATCCTGTTCTATTTTTTTTTTTGCTCTAAGAAGTAGTATTTCTCACTGCAGATTATTTATAATTCAGTTTGTTCTCTATGTTAACATCAGAAATGTACTAATACTTTACACCATCAGGACACCCTGATTATTTTATTTTTTTAAGGATTTATTTGTAATTATCTTTTACACCAATGTTACTACTGAATCCCTATTCAGGGTGTTACTCAGTATGACTACCTATTCCAGTCAATGAAACAGCAGCAAAATTTTCAACAGATTAAAAAGCCAATTTTGAAAATATTTCCACCATGCTTAATAGCTGTTCGATGAAGCATGTTTTTAACAAAATGTTAAACTATCCTTTTCTTTATTCAGGTGCCAGCAGACTTGCATTTCCAGTTTGATTTTTTTTTAGATGTTTAATACTTACTGAGAAAATACTCATACTGGTGACTCACAACTGGTGACAAACAATATTCAACAGCACACAACAATGGAAACCAATAGTTTCATAAAATTCAGGTTAGGCCACATAGAGTTCAGTTCTGAATACATATCAGGAAGGATACCTATTTGTTTTAGAGGAATGCAGTGCAGATTCACCAGATTGATTTCAGGGATGAAAGGATTAAATTATGAGGACAGATTGAACAGATTAGGTTTGTATTCCCTCGGACATAGGAGATTAAAGGATGCTCTAATTAAGATGTTGAGGATGATTAAAAGAGTTAATATGGTACATAGAAACAATTTCATTCAGAGGGAAGTCCTTAACAAAAGGGGATCACTGTAAAATTAGAACCAGACCATTGATGGGTGATGCCACAAAGGGTGGTGGAAATCAGGAACTTTAAATTGCTTTTGAGACTAGGTCAATTGGAAATTTCAAAAGGCCTGACAGATTTTTATTAGGCAAAGATTGTGGAACCAAGGTAGGTGAAGAGGGATGCAAATCAATCATGATCTACATGAATGGTGGGCCGACTTGAGGAGGAGAATGGCCTACCCTCGGTCATTTAGTCAGTGTATCTATCTCAAGGGCTTTCCTTATGAATAAATGACATGCAATATTTTTCATGCTTAAGACCTGAATGTGCTGTCTAAGGGTGTGGTGGAGACAGGTTCAATGGAGGAATTCAACAGAAAATTGGATTATCTGAAAAAGGAAGAATGTGCAGCATTATGGGAAGGTAGGGAAAGGTAGGTGCATTACTCATTTAGAGCATTGGTGTGGACATAGCCAAATTCAGGAACGCCAAATTCTACCAAAAAGGAATAGACACAGAGACTGTCGTATTGAATTGTAGATATGTATAGAAATTACATATCAGGGATCTGTTATATAAATGTTAGTTGTTGCCGTTGTACTAATGAACTAAAGAGGGTTGGGTGTTATATATCTGGGAATAGATATAGCTCTTGGGGCTAAAGGGATCAAGGGATATGGGGGGGGGGGGGGGAGGCGGGATCAGGGCAGTGAACTCAAAGATCAGCAATTATCATAATGAATGGCGGAGCAGACTCGAAGTGTCGAATAGCCTCTTCCTGCTTCTATTTTCTACAGTTTCCTTCTTATGTAACAATTCTGTCATAAATGATTTTTAGAAAAACATATCCACATTCCTAGGTAGTAGCAATTGAACGAAACATTTTTGGTATACAAACCAAAAATATACTAACTTTAGCAGTATACTGGAATATATCAGCTATAATCTTCATGGAAGGTTCAGGTGGGAAAATGAAAGTGTTCCTGACCATGAATTCTTTCAGTATGTCATTCTGAATGGTGCCTGTTAACTTCTCTGAAGGAACACCTTGCTCTTGACCCGTCACAATGAACATAGCCAGGATTGGCAGCACCGCACCATTCATAGTCATGGAAACAGACATCTTTTCCAAAGGAATTGATTCAAACAACAATTTCATATCTTCAACACTGTCTATTGCAACTCCTGCCATTCCAACATCTCCAAAAACACGAGGGTTATCCGAATCATATCCTCTGTGAGTGGCAAGATCAAAAGCCACCGAAAGACCCTGTTGGCCAGCTTTAGAAGAATAAATGAATCAGCATTATCATACACCAGAATTATGTTACAATACACATTGAAACACACAAAATTACTTTAACATCAAAAAGCACCATAGTATTGAGCTGTAAAATGATAACATAATGGGATTGATCTTGTTGGAGCAGAGCATCTTTTGCACGCAGAGTGACCACATTTGGAAACTAAATGGCTCAGGATAATTCGTTTTTAAAAGAGACGGTAAAAGTGGAATGGGAGAAAGACACGTAAAAATGGAATGGGAGAATGGGTTTCCCTTACAATAAAGGATGGACAAAGACAATAAAGAGAAACTATCTTAAGTCAAAAAAATAAAGTACAGATGGAACTAAGAAATAGCCTGGGGCAGAAAACATTGAGTTGTATATAGGACACCGTCATCAAGGGAAGAGATTAAGGCAAGAAATTAGGGATACCTGTAATAAAATAATACAGTTATCATAGATTAATCTTCATGTAGCTGGGCAAACCAAATTTACAGCAAAGTTCACAGAAAAGTTTTCGAAACCAGTGTTGAGGAAACAACTAGGGATCAAGCTATTCTGCAATTAGAATTGTGTAACGAGAAAGGGTTATTTACTAATCTTGCCATAAGGGGGCCTCCTCCAGGGAAGAGTAACGGTAATATGATAGAATTTTATACTGAGTTTGAAAATGATTTATTGAATTCAAAAATAAGTTATTACATTTAGCAAAGCAAACAATGTAGGTACGAGGGGTAAGTTGGTTGATGTAGATTATGGAAATACATGTCAAGATACGGTGGTAAACAAGAAATGAGCACCATTTGAAAAAAATATACATAATTTACAACAAAAATATATTTATTTATGGCATAAAAAAGAGAAAAAGTGGTCTAACCAAGGCTAACAGTTAAAAATAATATTAGATCAAAAGAAGCTTATAACGATGCTCATAGAAGTTGCTTGAAGCATGATTGAAAGATTTCAGAATTTAGTCATGGGAGACAAAGAAATCCCTGATGAAAGAGAATATGAGAGTAGACTAGCAAGAGACATAAAAACTGTGGCGAATGCAGGATTTTAGATATATTGGATTATAAACATTTGGCAATTTAAGGGTTAATAACCTGGGTTAGAGTGTGTGTTTGACTGCAGTAGTCATGTTTTTAAAAAGACTCTTGTGTTGCAAGACCAGGAGCCAGAGTTGAAATTGTAAAAGAGTAAAATGTCTGGGCTAATGCACTGTTGTTGTGCGAGGGTGGGGCCCTGGGGGGTTAATGTTTTCAGCCTGGGGTGATGATGTAATTGCTGAGTGGAGCTACAATATTCAGACATCATTTTAAAAAATTAATTTACAGTACCAAATTTTTTTTCCCAATTAAGGGGCAATTTAGCATGGCCATTCCACTTACCCTGCATACGTTTGTGTTTGTGGGGATGAGACCCACACAGACACGGGGATTATGTGCACATTCCACACAGACGGTGACCAGGGCCGGGATTGAACCCGGGTCCTCCGCGCCGTGAAGCAGCAGTGCCATTGTGCCACCAGGTATTCAGACATTTTGAGAAAGCTTTGGAGTCTAGTTCTGATCTGGCTAACTCTTTAGATCATAATAAAGGTAATTTGTCCTCACAGTAGGACAGTTAACAAAAGATTAATAATATTTAAAGCAGTACAGACTTGTCTGAGGACAAGGGGGGGGGGATGCTTTGCAACAAACCAGTTGAAACAGCTTTTCGAAGACATCCAGCCAGAATCTGCGGGGGTTCTAACAGGAGCCAAATTTGTTCTCGAAAGCAAGTATTATTCTGTACCATTAGGATGTAGGATGGATTGAGAACTGTATGTTACTTTCCTGCTGTTTAATTCGGAATAGAGATAGTAATTATGGGTATTGCATTTACTGTATTGAGTGGCATTGTTTAAGGGGAATTGTAAGTTATTTTTGGGCATGCATTTAACGAGTTTAATATAGTGTTAACAATAAAGATTTTGTTTTCAAATACCAAATTCCTATTTCTTTGTGTAATCACTCCAGGAATGACATATTCTTTCAAAAATAAAATATTGGGGTTTCGGTCCAGTATCCGAGCCACTGTTGGGGTCTGGTCTGAGACCATAATAAAACAGATTGTAAATGGTTTTCTTAGCATATATAGGAAGAGGTTAGTGAAAGCAAATATAGTCCAGAGGCAGAGACATTTGTAAAAATATAGAGATAGCAAAATAATAAATAGCGAGATAATAAAAAATAGCGAGAAAAATAGCAGCACGGTAGCATTGTGGATAGCACAATTGCTTCACAGCTCCAGGGTCCCAAGTTCGATTTCGACTTGGGTCACTGTCTGTGTGGAATCTGCACATCCTCCCCGTGTGTGCGTGGGTTTGCTCCGGGTACTCCGGTTTCCTCCCAGTCCAAAGATGTGCAGGTTGGGTGGATTGGTCATGATAAATTGCCCTTAGTGTCCAAATTTCTATGATTAACCTAGGACAAAAGTTCGGCACAACATCGTGGGCCGAAGGGCCTGTTCTGTGCTGTATTTATCTATCTCTCTAACTGGCAGAGTTACTAAACTGTGTTATATGTGTCTTCACATTTGAAGAAGACACAACAAACACTCCAGAAATAATAGTAACCAATGGTTTAGTGAGAGTGAGAAACTTAAAGGAATCATTATAAAGAACTAGTAGCACTGGAGAGGTTCATGAAACTAAATGGCAACAAATTCCCCTGAATCTGATGCCCCACATCTCGGGTTTGAAAAGACGTATCAGCAGAAATATTGGATGCATTGGCGTTGATATCCAGAATTCCTTAGCTTCAAGAATAATTCCCGAACATCATCATGGCATTTATGAAAGGAAGAGAAGGGAACGATAGGCCAGTTAGCTCAGTTGCTGAGTGTACATAAGACAGAGGTTGATATGTTTGTGGGACTACGGAATTAGGGACATGGCAATAGTGAAAAAAGTGAAATTGAGGTTCAACTGCAATCTGACTAAATGACTGAAGAGGCTCGAAAGGGCAAACAGCCTACTCCAGCTTCTATTTCTGATGTGGACTGTTAGCTGGACTTTCTCATCCACCCTTCAGCTTGAAAATAATTTTTGTTGTAACTTCTTGAACGTGCAAATTGATTACAGCACAGCCAGAGCAAAAGAGCATCAAGGAATTTAGTAAACTGCAGGACAAATGGTGCATCTCCATAATAGTAGATAATACCTATTTTGATTTCCAATCAGCCTTGATAAATTACCATAGTAGACTCATGACTACGGTCAGAGCCTGTGGAGTCATGGGATAAGTGGAAGAATGGATTGCAAGCTGGCTACAAAACAGAAAACGGATGATGGGTTAAAGGCCTCAGCTTGGCAAATGATGGAAGTGGTATTCCACAAAGATCAGTGTTGTGATCATTGTTGTTCACTATTTACATCAGTGGTAGGCATCCTAGGCTGGTGAGTGGGCCGCAAGCATGGCTCTCCTGCATCTTAGTGGGCCGCAAGAATGAAATGGGGTATGTTCACTAACCATGACCCTATTAATAAGAATGGATATTTTTAAAATATCAAATATTTAATACTGATTTATAGAAAATGCATAATCATTTGTATATTAATATAACTATCAACTTTAAATGGCAAAAACAAAATAAATATTTACGCTGTGATTGGACAGAGGGTGTGCACAGCTCGCGCAGTCAATGTTGTCTGCTATCAGCACACACCTCACTTCATGTGCCCTTTACGTGCGCGTACCACTTCAATCATACCATTTGGAAAAAAAACTACATGGATGGACACCAGTGGAATGTGGCAACCCTGCACTTGGGTAACAGTCAACAAAGTGATTTGTGGGCCACACTCAGAACCCTGATGGGAAGCATGTAGTCCCTTGGCTGCAGGTTGCCCACCACTGATTTACATCAAATGGTCTGGACTTGGGAATTAGAAGTACAGCACGGTAGCATGGTGGTTAGCATAAATGCTTCACAGCTCCAGGGTCCCAGGTTCGATTCCCGGCTGGGTCACTGTCTGTGTGGAGTCTGCACGTCCTCCCCCTGTGTGCGTGGGTTTCCTCCGGGTGCTCCGGTTTCCTCCCACAGTCCAAAGATGTGCGGGTTAGGTGGATTGGACATGCTAAATTGCCCGTAGTGTCCTAATAAAAGTAAGGTTAGGGGGGGTTGTTGGGTTACGGGTATAGGGTGGATACGTGGGTTTGAGTAGGGTGATCATGGTTCGGCACAACATTGAGGGCCGAAGGGCCTGTTCTGTGCTGTACTGTTCTATGTTCTATGTTCTAAATCTACAAATAAAAACAAATTGGGAAGCGGCGAGAGGAGGATGTAACAAAATCCTGGAAAGAGATTGGGACCTTGTAAAATGGGTCTGTAATAGCAAAATAAACTTCAACACAGATAGATGCAAGTTGGTACCTTTTGATTGGAAGAACAAGGGGGTAACATACTCTTTCAAATGCGTGTCTAAATGGGATAGATGAACAGCAGACCTGAGGTTAATTTCTAGGATAGACTGAAAAGCAGAAAGCTTTTGATAAACTTATATTTAACCTTGGTTGGATACAATCAACAGCTCTGATCTCGATATTATAAAAAAGGACATAGAAACATTGGAGAAGGTATGAAACCACATTTACTGGAATGATACCAGGACTGAGAATTTAGTTACATCTACCAGATAGGATCAAATATGTTGAGGGATCTTTATAGAAAAGAAAGCTGAATGGTGGTGACCTGATGGAAATATTGGATTATAAAATGGTTTGATACGGCAGATGGAGAGTAGATTTAGGGATAATATTTATAATTTTAGTCTCATATGCAAATATAACATGATAGTTGGACAGAACTGACTAGAAAACCCAGAGAAACGTCTTTACCCTGAGAGTGGTTAAAAATTGGAACTCACTACAGTATCTGAAGCAAATAACCATTGATGCATTTAACTGGAAGCTAGATAATGGGATGAGATGAAGAAGTGGGAAAGCAGGCCTGCACGGAGCATAAAGACATTGGGCCAAATGGCCTGTTTTTGTGCTGTAAATGCTTTGCTACCAATGAAAATGTTGCTGAAAAAAAGACATGTTATCAAAGCTTTTCATCTTGCACTCATCAGGACAACTCACAAGAAATTACCAACAGTAAAAGGGGAACAATAATTTAGACTGCATGAGAAAAGTGTGATTGTTGGTTGGCAAGTGCACTCCAATTGGTGGAGATTTGCCATGGAGAATGCAGCATGGAACAGTTGACTGCCCAAATTTCAACTGCCCAACAGTTCAAATTTAAACAGGCAGGTTGACTGCTCAGTTGAAAATAAAAGGCAGAATGTGAGAACACGTTACTTCTGTCTACAAAGGAAAGGGCCCTGTATCTGAATATATATGGCTTCTGGCATACTCACAGAAAGCTAATCATCATTTAAAATATTAACGGTGTCAGCCTGACATCGGTAGTGGGGAAAATGCTGCAGTCAATTATTAATTATGAAATAACCGAGCTTTTGGAAAGTGGGGACAGGATAGGTCCAAGTCAGCATGGTTTCACAAAAGTGAAATTAATGCTTGACAAATCTTCTGGATTTTTTTGAGGATGTGACCAGTAGAGTGGACAAGGGTTCACCAGTGGATATTGCGTATCTGGACTTTCAAAAGGCATTTGGCAAGGTCCCACACAAGATATTAGTGAGCAGAATTAAAGCTCATGGTATTGGGGGTAATGTATTGACGTGGATACAGAACTGGTTGGCAGGCAGGAAGCAAAGTGTGGGAATAAATGGGTCCTTTTCAGAGCGGCAGGCAGTGACTAGTGAGGCAGCGCAGGGTTCAATGCTGGGGCCCCAGCTGTTCACAATATACATTAATGATTTGGATTAAGGAATTGCATGCAACATCTCCAAATTTGCAGACGATACAAAGCTGGGTGGCAATATGTGCTGGGAGGATGATGCAAAGAGGCTGCAGGGTGACTGGGACAGGCTGGCTGCGTGGGCAAATGCAATATAATGTGGGTATATGTGAAATTACCCACTGAAAAACAGGAAGGCAGATTATCTGAATGGTAAGAAGTCTTACAACACCAGGTTAAAGTCCAACAGGTTTGATTCAAACACGAGCTTTCGGAGCGCAGCTCCTTCCTCAGGTGAATGGCGAGGTATGTTCCAGAAACATTTATATAGACAAAGTCAGAGATGCTGGACAATGCTTGGAATGCAGGCATTTGCAGGTAATCAAATCATTACAGATCCAGGGAGAGGGATAATCACAGGTTAAAGAGGTGTGAATTGTCTCAAGCCAGAACAGTTGGTAGGATTTTGCAAGTCCAGGCCAGATGGTGGGGGGTGGATGTAATGCGACATGAATCCACGATCCCTGTTGAGGTCGCACTCATGCGTGCGGAACTTAGCTATAAGATTTTGCTCGGCAATTCTGCATTGTCGCGTGTCCTGAAGACCGCCTTGGAGAACGCTTACCCGGAGATCAGAGGCTGAATGCCCTTGACTGCTGAAGTGTTCCCCGACTGGAAGGGAACATTCCTGCCTGGTGATTGTCGCACGATGCCCGTTTATTCGTTGTCGCAGTGTCTGCATGGTCTCGCCAATGTACCACGCTTCGGGACATCCTTTCCTGCAGCATAAGAGGTAGACTACATTGGTCGAGTCGCACGAGTATGTGCCGCGTACCTGGTGGGTGGTGTTACCACGTGTAATGGTGGTATCCAAGTCGATGATCTGGCATGTCTTGCAGAGATTGCCCTGGCAGGGTTGTGTGGTGACGTGGTCGCTGTTCTGAAGGCTGGGTAATTTGTTGGACTTTAACCTGGTGTTGTAAGACTTCTTACTGTGCTCACCCCAGTCCAACGCCGGCATCTCCACATCATATCTGAATGGTGGCAGTTTAGGAAAAGGGGAAGTGCAACAAGACTTGGGTGTCATGGTGGAACAGTCGCTGAAGGTTGGTCTGCAGGTTCAGCAGGCGATGAGGAAAGCTAGTGGCATGCTGGCCTTCACAGCGACAAGATTTGAGTATAGGAGTAGGGATGTCTTGCTGCAGTTATACAGGGCTTTGGTGAGGCCACACCTTGAATATTGTGTGCCGTTTTGGTCTCCTAGTTTGAGGAAGGACATTCTTGCTATTGAGAGTGTCCAGAAGGTTCACCAGACTAATTCTCAGGATGATAGGACTGACATCGGAAGGCTTCTACTTACTGGAGTTTAGAAAAATGAGAGGGAATCTCATAGAAACATATAAAATCCTGATGGGACTGGACAGGCTAGATACAGGATGAATGTTCCCGATGTTGGGGATGTCTAGTACTAGGGGGTCTCAGCCTCAGAATAAATGGCAAGCCATTCAGAACTAAGTTGAGGAAGAATTTCTCTGAGTTGTGAACTTGGGGAATTCTCTACCACAGAAAGCTGTTGGGGCCAGGTTGTTGGATATATTAAAGAGGGAGCAGGAAATGGCCCTTGCGGCTAAAGGGATTAAGGATATGAAGAGAAAACGGGAGGGGGATAACGAATTTGCATGATCATATTAAATGGTGGTTCAGGCTCTAAGGGTCGAATGCCCGACTCCTGCATCTTTTTTCTATGTTTCTAAATTAAAGCTATTATTTTCCAAAAGAACTTTAATAGGAAATTAATGTGCAAATCCAGCAAGTTCTTAAAAGTGTTAGGAAGGTTAAGGATGAGGTAGATTTTCTGCACAGTGTTACGGACGCCTCGTCAGCTCTCAACAGCTTTTTAAAGTTTTAAGACGATGCAGGAAGCTCGATTTGTTCCGGGGGTGATAACATAAGAAAAACGGGCTTGGTTATTTTATAAACAAACTTTATTAAAACAAAAGAAAAAACATTTAAACTCCAACACTAACAAACCACATGTAGTTTATTAATCTTAACACACGAGTGGCAGCACGGTAGCACAGTGGTTAGCACAGTTGCTTCATAGCGCCAGGGTCCCAGGTTCGATTACCGGCTTGGGTCACTGTCTGTGCGGAGTCTACACGTTCTCCCCGTGTCTGCATGGGTTTCCTCCAGGTGCTCTGGCTTCCACCCACAAGTCTCAAAACATATGCTGTTAGGTGAATTACATTCTGAATTCTCCCTCTGTGTACTCGAACAGGTGCCGGAATGTGGCGACTAGAGGCTTTTCACAGTAACTTCATTGCAGTGTTAATGTAAGCCTACTTGTGACAATAAAGATTATTATTAATAGTTCCCATTAAACAGCACTCTATGTTACTTATACAGGAACACAAAGGCAATGCTTGCAATTACAAAGTAATTTTTCTTCTGTTCGGGACATTTGTTCACAACCATTTTCCAAAGCCAGCCTCAGTGGCAACTTTCGTGACCTCTCTGTCGATTTCCAAATTCTTCTTCTGAACCTGTTCAAAACAGGATTCTTTTTCTCTCTTTCTCTAAGCACTGCCCAGCACCCTCAAGCGAATCTGGGGTTTCCTGACTTGAACATATCTTTGTTATTCTGGGGTTTCCAGACTTGAACATATCTTTGTTATCTTGGGACATCGTTATCTTGGGCCAAAAGGCCATTAGACTCTGTAGTGGGTTAGTAGCTGGTCAGACAGGAGTGTCTCAAAGAACAATGGATCTAGGGCATCCTGCGTATTCCCACTAACAAGTTTAAATCTGATAGGAAAAATGTAACTCAGCCAGGTGTGGGCATATCCTGTGAAAGCAGCCCCTCCTTCCCCCCCCCCCCCCCCCACCGTGCCCCAAGTCCAATCCTGCCACTATTTTCTAAGTGCTTTGCTGTAAAATCTTTGATAATGGTTCTTGTATTTTCCCTACTCCCGATGTCTTTAATTACTGGTCTATAATTCCCTGTTTTCTCTCTACCTCTCTTTTTAAATAGTTGAGTTACATGAGCTACCTTCCAATCTGCTGGAATTGTTCCAGAGTCAAAAGAATCCTCTACTGTATTGTGGCTATTTTAATTTCCCAATCTATATGCAGATTAAAATCATCGATAATTGCAGATGTTCCTTTATCGCATTCGTCTCTAATTTCCTGTTTAATATCATTCCCAAAATCACCACTGCAGTTTTGGGGTCTATGTAATCTTTATTAGTGTCACAAGTAGGCTTACATTAACACTTCATGGAAGTTACTGTGAAAATCCCTTAGTTGCCACACTCCGGTGCCTGTTCTAGTACACCGAGGGAGAATTCAGACTGTCCAATTCACCTAACAAGCACATCTTTTGAGACTTGTGGGAGGACACCGGAGTGCCCAGAGTACAATGCCCCTAATGATTTTTGCCCCTTGGTGTTTCCCAGCTCTCCCCATACAGATTTCATATTGTCGGAGCTAATATCCTCCCTCACTATTGCATTAGTTTCCTCTTTAACCAGCACTGTCACTCCATCGCCTTTTCCTTTTTTGCCTGTCCTTCCTAAATACAGAATACCCCTCGATGCTCAGTTCCCATCCCGATTATATCTATTTGAGGGATTAGTTCAGCCGCTTTATTGCGAACGCTCCATGCATTAAGACACAAAGCCTTTAAGCGTGTCTTTTTAACATTACTCTTCCTCCTAGTATTTTTCACTGTGGCCCTGTTTGAATCTGTCCCTTAGTTTCTCTGCCTATCACTTTTCTTATTCCTCTTTTCATCTTTTGTTTTTGTCCTAGTTTCCTCGTCCTCTGACTTCTTGCATAGGTTCCCATCTGGTCCTGCCCAGGTGTAACCCGTCCAGTTTGTACTGGTCCCATCTCCCCCAGAACCAGTCCCAATGCCCTGGGAATCTGAAAGCCTCCCCCCACACCATCGCTTCAGTCACATATTCATCCGATATCTCCTGCTATTTCTACTCTGACTAGCACGTGGCACTGGTAGTAATCCTGAGGTCCCTACCTTCAAAGTCCTACTTCTTAACTCTCTATATTCTTCTTTTAGGACTTCATCCCTTTTTTAAAAAAAACTTTGTCACTTGTACCAACAGGTGCCACAACCACTGGCTGTTCCCCCTCCAGAGTATCCTGTAACCACTCAGACATCCTTGACCCTAGCACCAGGGAGGCAACATACCATTCTGGAGTCTCGTTTGCAGCCACAGAAACACCTATCTATACTCATTACAATTGAATCTCCCATAACTATTGCATTGCCGCATTTTTCACTCTCCCCTCTGCAGCAGAACCAACCATGGCGCAACAAATTTGGCTGTTGCTGCTTCCCTCAACAACATCCAAAGTGGTATATCTGTTTTGCAGGGAAATGGCCACAGGAGATTCATACAATGCCTGCCTAGCTCTCTTGCTCTGCCTGGTGGTCATCCATTCTCTTCCTGCCTGCAGATAGACCACCTCTCGAAAGAGGTTTGTTTAAATGTGCTGCTTCAAAACTCCACATCATTTTTCAGACCCAATTGATTGATTTTTAAACAGGTCTGCAGGTCCCCCAGAGAGACCCGCCGCAGCTGTTGCAACTGAGGGAACCCATTAGAAGCAACAGCCCACACACTCTCTTTACTCGCCGCCCACCCTCTCGGGCAGTGTTAAGTCTCTCCCATTGCAAGTTCTACGCTGGCTGCCCATTAATTGGCAAATCTTTGCAAAGCAATGGGCTGCTTTGTCCTGGGTGGTATCAAGTTTCTTGAGTGATGTTGGAGCTGCAGTCACCTAGGCAGGTAGTTACCTAGGCCCTACACCCACTTGGTGTAAATGGGTTTCACGGCAAACCCCTCCGGCATTTCCTCTGGGTGCTCCGGTTTCCTCCCACGGTCCAGGGATGTGCAGGTTGGGTGGATTGGCCATGCTAAATTGCTCCTCGTGTCCAAACAAAAAGGTTAGGTGGGGTTAATGGTTACAGGAATAGAGTGAAGGTGTGGTTTACGAAGTTGTGCTCTTTCCAAGGGCCGGTGCAGACACGATGGGCCGAATGGCCTCCTTCTGCACTGTAAATTCTATGATATACATACTTCATCACTTTTCCAACTTGTGTCTTGAAGATGGTGGACAATCAGGCGAGTTACTTGCTGCAGGATTCCTTATCTCCGATGCATGTGTAAAACAGATGGGTTATAGTTTGGATAGGATACTTTAAAATCTATAGATGCATGGAATCCCTATGAGGAGGGAAGAGGCCAGTTGGCCCTACGAGTTTGCACCGACCCTCTGAAAGAGCACTCTACCTAGGCCCACTCACTCACCCTATCTAACCTGCACATCTTTGGACTGTGGGAGGAAACTGAAGCACACGGCAGAAACCCACACGGACACGGGGAGAACGTGCAAACTCTAGTCACCCAAGACCAAAATCAAATCTGGGTCCCTGGGCCAGTGAGGCAAGCAGTGCTAACCAATGTGCTACAGAACGTTCACCCAACCACTCCAGAATTTTACCCCCAGCACCACTTCCCTTCCCCCAGCAAGTTAACCAACAGCTACAGGATAGCCCGATGGCAAGTGACGTCAGGAGATTGGAGACATCGAGCCCCTGGCCCGACACCCCTGGAGTCCCGCCCTGGCCCCGCAGCCCCTGGCTCCACCCAAGGGGACCCCACCCCTGACTCCAACCAAGGAGACCCCGCCCCTGGCCCCACACCCTGGGAGTCTCCACCCCAGACCAGACATCCCAGGAGAGTCCACCCCTGGGAGGACATCCCAGGAGACCCCGCCCCCCTGGGCAATCCCACGCCCCCCCCCCCCCCGCCAATCCCACGCCCCCCCCCCGCCAATCCCACGCCCCCCCCCCGCCAATCCCACGCCCCCCCCCCGCCAATCCCACGCCCCCCCCCCCGCCAATCCCACGCCCCCCCCCTCCTCCGAGGCCATCCCACGCCCCCCCCCCCCTCCTCCGAGGCCATCCCACGCGCCCCCCGCTCCTCCGAGGCCATCCCACGCCCCCCCCCCTCCTCCGGGGCCATCCCACGCCCCCCCCCCCCTCCTCCGAGGCCTCCCCGCCCCCACCCCTCCTCCGAGGCCATCCACGCCCCCCCCTCCTCCGAGGCCATCCCACGCCCCCCCTCCTCCGAGGCCATCCCACGCCCCCCCCTCCTCCGAGGCCATCCCACGCCCCCCCCCCCTCCGAGGCCATCCCACGCCCCCCCCCCTCCTCCGAGGCCATCCCACGCCCCCCCCCCCCTCCTCCGAGGCCATCCACGCCCCCCCCCCCTCCTCCGAGGCCATCCCACGCCCCCCCCCCCTCCTCCGAGGCCATCCCACGCCCCCCCCCCCCTCCTCCGAGGCCATCCCACGCCCCCCCCCCCCCCTCCGAGGTCATCCCACGCCCCCCCCCCTCCTCCGAGGTCATCCCACGCCCCCCCCCCCTCCTCCGAGGTCATCCCACGCCCCCCCCCCCTCCTCCGAGGTCATCCCACGCCCCCCCCCTCCTCCGAGGCCCCACTCATCCCCACCCCTGGCCCTGCACCCCAGGAGACCCTGCCCCTGGCCCACCCCCAGGAGACTCAGCCCCCCTGGAGACCCTGCCCCCCTGGAGACCCCACCACCAGGAGACCCCGCCCCCTGGCTCCCCGCTGGGCCCAAGCTGACCTTTGATGTTATCGCGGTAAAACCGGTTGCTCTCCTCCACCGTGCTGAAACCGGCGTACTGCCGGATGGTCCAGGGCCTGGACGTGTACATGGTCGGGTAGGGGCCCCTGGTGTAAGGCCACCTGCCGGGTAGCTCCTCGGCCAGATCCGCCACGTCCCGCTTGGTGTAAACGGGTTTGATGGCGACCCCCTCTGGCGTTTCCCAGATCAGATCATTGGCTTTCTTCCCCTTCAGCTGTTTCTCCGCCAAAGCGACCCACTCCGGGTGTAAGAGGTGCTTGCCGCGGCGCAGCACCTCACCGGAGGCTCGAGGCCTCAGAAAGTGACAGAGCACTGGCCGTGCCCGCAACATGGCTCCAGTCAGTGCCACCCCCGGCCTGGCCTGTCTCTCCTTCCCTGGAGCAGGCCTCAGTCCCTTACTGCCAGCCCGGAGATTGAGTGACAGCAACACTGACCAATCGGAGCCTCGACAAATCGCCCAATGGAGCTTCGCATCAGCCAATAGGCGCAAGGGGCGGGGCGGGGGTATTGTGACTTTCAAGGTGTCACGAGCTGGGGACAAAGGGAAATGCTGCAAATGCTCAGCAGGTCAGGCAGCATCTGTGCAGAGGAACAGTCACCCCACACACAAGGCGCAGAGTCTTCATGGAAATTACCCAGAATCGACAACTTGCTCTGCTCCCCAGGAACCTCCGTGGAAATGTCCAATTCTGAATTAGAGTGGGAGGCATTGCACAGTAGCGACGTACTTGCTTGGATAATTACACAGATGTTAGACTGAAAAATTCTAGTCCAAAAACGTGCAAGTTAGGTGGATAGGCCATGCTAAATTGCTCCTTAGTATTCAAAAGGTTAGGTGGGGGATAGGGTCAGCATGTGGGCCTAGGCCTAAGGACGGTGCTCTTTCCAAGGGTTAGTGCAGACTTGATGGGCTGAATGGCCTCTTTCTGCACAATGGAGATTCTGTACCATTCTATGATTCTTACTCCTGGGTTACACAGTAGTGGCACAGTGCTGCCTCACATGCCAGGGCTCGGGTTCGATTCCGGCATTGGGTGACTGGAGCTTGCACATTCCCTCTGTGTGGTTTCCTCTGGGTGCTCCGGTTTCCTCATACAGTTCAAAGATATGCCTGTTGGATGGATTGGCTTTTCTAAAATTGTCCCTTAGTACTAAAGAATGTGCAGGTTGGGTGGGATTACGGGAATAGTGCAGTGCAGCGGGCCTAGGTCTGGTGCTCATTCAGAGGATCGATGCAGACACAATGGGCCAAGTGGCCCTTCTGCACTATAGTGATTCAATGACTGACAACCCTCGTAACCTCTCAAACCTACAACTCCCCTTGACTAGACCTGACAACCACTCATAATCCTACCATCCCCAATCATTCTAGCCCCTGACCCCGTAGCCCCTCCCAATCAACCTAATCTACTCGCCCACCTTTCCATCTGAAAGCAAAGGATGTCATGGAATGGCATTTCAAAAGCTGAAGGAATTCATTTGGCTGGGTTTTATCAAGACAACACACCTAGTTTCATTCTGCCTTTGTTGCAATTTATTTCTCTTCAAAAATAAGAAATGGTGGACCCATAAATAAATGTCTGAGCGAGCCAAACCAAATAGAGCTCAGAGGACAAAATAATAATCAAAAATAATAATCTTTATTGTCACAAGTAAGCATACATTAACACTGCAATGCACAGAGGTCCCAGGTTCGATCCTGGCTCTGGTTCACTGTCCATGTGGAGTTTGCACGTTCTCCCCGTGTTTGCTTTGGTTTTGCCCCCACAACCCAGAGATATGCAGGATAGGTGGATTGGCCATGCTAAATTGCCGCTCAATTGGAAAAAATGAATTGGGTACTCTAAATCTATTTTTTAAAAACCACTGCAATGAGGTTGCTGTGAAAAGCCCCTTTTCACCACATTCTGGCATCTGTTCGGGACACAGAGAGAATTCAGAATGCCCAATTCACCTAACAAGCACCTCTTTTGGGACTTGTGGGAGGAAACCGGGAAACCCACGCAGACACAGGGAGAACATGCAGACTTCGCACAGACAGTGTTCTAAGCCGGGAATCGAATCCAGGATCCTGGCGCTGTGAAGCAACCGTGCTAACCACTGTGCTACTGTTGTAGCCACCGAAGTTGGCCACTTCCCGACATAAAATAGAGAATTGAAATGCATGCAGGGAAAATTGGACAATGCCAGAAAGACAAGCAGGCTGCAGAATCTCTCTGTGTATTCTGTCTGCAAAGACACCAGACCGCACTGAAACTAACAGTTGTGCATATTAATGAAGCGATCCCGGGAACAATGGATACAACGATTAGCTACAATTGGGACATTCTATAGAAGGTCAGACTTCCCGGCGCCAACGGGAGTCTGAAACAATAAGTTACAAACAGCCCCAAGAACCGCCCAGCGTTCGGGAAACAGCCCCAGTATTGGGGAATTCAAACCAATCGATTGGTATGAGGTCCAATCGATTGCAAGCAGGTATAGGGTCCGCCCAGATGGGCGCGAAGCCCCTGTGACCTATAAAGGACAGATCCCAAGTCCAGCTCTCTCTCTTAGCCGGCCCTCCCAGCAGAACACCTTTGCAGCAGCTCTCTAAGAACTTGAACGTGAGAAGGAGAGGCCTGGCCAACAGCTACATCGACAAGTAAGTGTCAACCAACGCACGCTACGAGAGTAGACACTCCTGACCCCTTAGCCCGTACCAACTGGGAAGTCTGCAGTCTCAGGACAGAACAAGAGGCCATTGTTCCCTGATCCAGTGTGTTCCCTTATCGAAGATAAATATTGGCTTATAGTGGTAGGAATAGTTTAGTCCGTTAGTATTAGTTGCATGAGTATCGATTTACTGTGTAATAATAAATGTGTTTGATTGAACCTTACTAACTGGTGTATTGAGTCAATGATCTGAACTTGAACTTGAACCTCATGGCGGTATCATAAGGATACCTGGCGACTCTAGAGCTAAGGAACAAAACAGAGCCAATTGAGTGTAAAGCACACTTAGCAACATTTAGTGGCGAACTCTGACGGGACTCGACTAGAAGTGGCTCCCCCACTCTGAAAGAACCCAGCAATTTGAATCAGAAATCCAATTAGGAAGAAGGAAAAACCACAAGTGTTCAAGTAGTTCACATCAATCCTCATAATTCGGAAGTCCGTTTTTGCATGCGTAACTAACTATAAGGTAAAACCGAGAGATTTGTTGCGAAAAAACTGTCGGGAGTTTATACTTCGGAAATTAGCGAAAGCCGTACCCGTATTTTATAACACCGCCTTAGCATCCCTTGTTCTAAATTTAAGAGAGAGCATTGAGAAAGAGATGGCCATACAGGCAATGGAACTCCTCATGCACCCCCAGGAATTCGTGGTCGCAGCGACCAGCAGAGTAGGAACGTGTCCCGTTTGGGAACAAGAGATCAGAAAGTACCTCAAAGGGAAGGGATGGCCCCTTTGGAGCGAATTCTGTTCGAATGAGGAAACAGGCCCCGGGAGTATAGGACATACTTGGTGGGAGGACCTGAGCGCAATTCACAAAAGGAATCTAGGAAAAGCACATAAGCCGATGGCAATTGTGTCCTGTTTGGCACAATTGCGAGACACAGAGGAGGTCGTCAGGACGCTCCGCGCAGATTTAGAGGAAAGGAATAGAATGAGTAAAGTGGACGTCAGTGACATAGAAAGAGAGAATATGGAGTTAAGAAGGAGGCTTGCAGCAAAAGATGTAGAGGTGGATGATGCCAAGAGGGCACACCAGTCTTGTCTGGCACACTTAAGCAGCTCCCAAACACAGTATGAAAAGGCCTATCAGGATGTGCAGCGCGCAGTCCTGGTAAAAGAGGAAACCAAGAAGCAGGTAGAGGCTTTGCAAAGGCAATGCAGCGACCTGAAGGCAGCTTTAAGAGCACTCCATGCTGCCACCACTGAGCAAAGGCAAAGCACAGTGGACCACGCTAAATGTAGGAAGCAGATTGCGGAGCTGCAATCTCTGCTTTCTGTTCAAAATGGGTTCCAAACCACATTTGGGACACAACTAGAGGAAGAGAATGGCCCAGATTGGCAGGAATTGCAGGAGACAGCCCAGCGATATGTTCAGGGAACATGTGCGCTAGAAACGCAGCAGAAAGGGAAAGCGCCCCAACCCCCCACAGAACAGATAGCACCAGCACCAATGAACCCAGTCACCACCCAAAGGAAAGCAAATGTAGACGGCGCACCCGAGATCGCTTATACCACCCCCTTAACTGTGACCCAATTATGGGACGAGTGCGAGAAAGTCACACCGTTGCTCCCTACTTCAGACCCCCACCATTTCTTTGCGAAGATAAAACAGCAGGCGACCATGCACGGCCTGGACGAAAGAGAGCATGTTAAGCTCACGGTTTTGTGTTTAGACACATCCGTGGGAGCAGCCCTTCCCAACCCACAACGTTGGAGGAGGAACCCTAGAGCAAATGCATACAGCGATACTGGATGCAATCGGGTATAATAGAGGAGACCCCGTAGAAGGTCTGAACCAATGTTGGTAGAAAAAGACCGAGCACCCCACAGCGTTTGCAGGACGGCTGTGGATTGACTTTACTGCAATTTTTGGAGACTTAGAATGCGCTCGTTTGGCCCCAGATAACATGGCCAAATGGACCCGCACCCTTATCTCCCATGCCACAGAGGCAGGACAGAAAGCCTGCTCTAACTATGACCCCACAGAAGAGGCCCATAATGAAAAGTGGGTACTTAAGAGATTGTCCCGCGCTTGGGAGCAATCTGTTCATGGCGAAGCAACATTTAAAAAGCCCGATGAGGCTCAAGCTGATGTAGACATTCAGGCAGTAAGAGCACACCAAAACCCCGCATGGGTAAATGAGGGACAGAACAGCCTCCCACAGAAGTCGCAGGAATGGTATAGCTGTGGACAACTGGGACACTTTGCACGGGAGTGCAACGGCTTCTGGTCAATCCCATTGGCAAAGGCGTGCCAGTACAAATTCGCATTCACTTTTAAAGGTCAGCAGTACACGTGGACATGCCTTCCACAAGGATTCCATAATTCCCCCTCCATTTTCAACCGACAGCTGGCAAATGGATTATCAAAATTTTCTCACCCCGAATGTCTGGTCCAGTATGTGGACGACCTATTACTGCAGACAGACACCAAGGCAGAGCACATCATACTTCTGTCTGAATTCCTGGAACTACTGCAAACAATTGGATGTAAAGTGAACCCCAGAAAGGCCCAAATACTGGAGAGTAAAGTGATGTATTTGGGTACAATCATCACGCATGGCAAACGTGAGATCGAGTACAAAAGAATTGACTCGATCATCAAATTGCCCCTTCCCCACAATGTTTCAGCCCTCCGGTCATTTTTAGGACTGGTTGGGTACTGTCGGAACCATATTGACGGTTTCGCGACAAAGGCAGCCCCCCTTTCAGACCTCCTTAAGAAAGGAGCCCCTTGGGAATGGCTTCCGCAGCATACAGATGCTGTGGACGATTTAAAAAGAGCCCTTAGCGCAGCCCCGGCACTCCAAGTTCCAGACCCGCTTTCCCCCTATGCAATTGAGGTAGCAAGCACAGATCTGACCCTCTCGGCCGTGCTCCTTCAGGAACGGCACGAGCAGCTAAGACCAGTGGCTTATGCCTCCAGAATTTTAGATCCAGTAGAGAAAGGATTTTCAGCTTTCGAAAGGCACCTGCTCACAGTATTCTGGGCAGTACAGTACTTTTCGTACATCACCGGACTCAACCCCATAACGATTCTGACCGAATACACCCCCACACAGCTTCTATTAGACGGACGACTGAAGGACGGTTCAGTTAGTCACATCAGAGCAGCTAGATGGACCCTTCTACTGCAAGGACGGGACATCACTGTGAAACGCACTAAGACACACACCTTTCTAGCCGACAACCTCCATTACCCAGGAACAACCCATGAGTGTGAGATAATATCCCCCACTCACAATACAGGACCCTTCATTGCAAAGACACCCCCCAGGAAGATAGGAAGTTCACCCCAGTACCCCCAGCACACAGACACGTGCGCACCTTTGAAGATTTATGTGGATGGTTCATCCACCGTTTTAGATGGCAAACGTATTACTGGATGCGGTATATACGTGGAGGACGTGCAGGGCCGCGCCTTTGAAGAGATCGCATTGCAACTTCCAGGTCACTTAGGCACGCAGGCAGCAGAACTAGCTGCAATCGTATATATAGTGGACCACCCAGATTCGTTCCCCAGCCCGGCAGATATATATTCTGATAGACTATATGTCTGCAACAGCCTCACAGAATTCCTACCCCTGTGGAAAGCAAGAGGATTTGTTTCCGCATACGGTAAACGCCTTCCTTCAGCCCCATTGCTCCGCCACATTTTAGAGAAAGCGAAAGATAGAACTTTTGGAATAATTAAAGTAAGAAGTCACCACCGTTCATCCCCCCCTGGAAATGTGAAAGCCGACACACTGGCTAAGGCAGGTTCCAGGCATGGACATTTTTGGAACCCCCCGAAAGCGCCCCAGTGAATGCAGTTCAGGTCTCGCAAACTAATATCGAGGATTTAGTGCAGGCCCAGAAGCAGGATAGTAATCTCAGGGAGATTGTTAAAGGAAAGTACCCAGCCCCGTTCGAAAGATTTAGAAGATCACTGACCACCCATGAGGGTGTTGTTTTAAAAGATACTTTGTATGTGGTTCCTGAGCAGGATAGGAATCAGCTCATTTGTTTATTCCATGATGGTCATGGACACCAAGGAATAGACCCCACTACTGCCCACCTTAGACAGCTCTGTTGGTGGCCAGGAATGAAAGAAGATGTAACGCATTACGTTGAGAATTGCCTTATCTGTGCCCAGAATAACCCGGACAGATTCTCTAGGAAAGCACAGCTTAGCCACACCCGCCCCGTTAACAGCCCCTGGACGAATCTCCAAATTGATTTTATTAGACCATTGCCCCCGTGCCGGAATGGTTACAAATATGTGTTGGTTGTGATAGACACCTTTACAAAATGGGTTAAGCCTTCTCATCATGCACTAATACGGCCAAAACCACTGCTAAAATTTTGACACACCACCACATCTTTACAAGATGGGGACTCTCCTGCAGCATAGAATCAGACCAAGGCTCCCACTTTACGGGACGTGTCATGAAGAACATCCTCACGATTTTTGGCATTAGCCAAAAATTCCACCCTCAGTCGAGTGGTATCGTGGGGCGCATGAATCGGACCCTAAATTCCACCCTCCGTAAAATGGTCCAGGTCCTCCCATTCGCGTTGATGTTTTTACGGAATACTGTTTCAACTTTTACAGGTTTCACACCACACACGCTCATGACCGAACGCCCCATGAAAGGAACAGAGTATTTGTTAGGGATCGATTTGACCACCCCAGAATTGACGGCCCTCACACACGAGAAGGCAGTCAAACAAATGGTATAAAATATTAAATCGGCTCAGCTCGCAGCCGCGGTAAAGTTAGGCACCAGAAGGAAACAGAGCAAGGCCTGTTTTGACAAGACGGTACACGCCACTGAGTTTGCAGTAGGGAAGCAGGTTATGCTCTCTGTCTACAATCCCAGTACATTCCTCGCACCCAAATACTCTGGCCCCTACACCATTGCAGATAAAGTTAGCCCTTCCGTTTACAAAATAAAGTACCCCAATGGGAAGACTGCCTGGTTCCATATTAACCAGTTAAAGGCATATGGAACACAGTCCAACCATACACATCACGTCATGTTTGACACAACACACCACGCCTCGCCCACAAGAGACGTATTTCCACCCTCCCCCTCACAGACCAGCACCTCCACGGACTCGACCTCGACTCCGCCCATTGACTTTAGACCCCGCCCCTACACGCCCACAAGCTGCCATAGCAGAGACAGCGGCAGTGACTCCGACGAAAGCCACAGCACTCCTCGCCACTGCCCCGATACAACAGACCCCACACACAGCGAATACGAAGCCGACTCGAGTGATCCCTTTGCGATCACATACATAAAAGCCCCAGAACCAGAATCCCCGGCCCACACTGACGACCCCACTTTCGCTCACTCAAATTTGGACACAACTCATTGGCATCGCGACAATTCATCCAGGCTCGTCCGGAACGACGAGATGGACCCCCATTCACACATTGCAACCATAGCACGCCTGATCCATACAAGGGTATGGGATCCGGGAGAAGAGGATGACTTTAAGTCTGACTCCCGACACGGCAACCCCATTGCGACCCTGTTCGCAGAAGATGATGATTGAGGTGTCCTGAAGATGTAAAAAGAGGAACCGCTTGAGAGATAAACGGTGTCCTTTTCTGATGGAACCTGCAAGTTTTGTGTTGCATGTTTGTTTGTTTGTGTTTGTTTGGGGTTTTTTTCCATGAACAGTAGCTCTACAGCCAGACACCAAGTTTGTCCGCAGAAACCCAAGAGAATTTGCCAGACGCCTTATCAGCTGAAATGTCTGAAGTCCAGCCGACAGGCAAATCGGCCGAAACCTCTGAGAGCTTGCTAGCTCCAGTTTCGTAACTGCTCTTCTGTTTGAAGGATAGAAGAGGCAACCCCCATGATGACTACATTCTTGCCCATTCGTTTCAGGTCGCTCAGGCAGTGGAGTAATGGCATTGAGGACCCGCCCTGTCTGAGGACCCCCCTCTGGTCAGCTAAGCTCGGGTACAGCACAGCACGCCCTACCCGGGGATTCCACCCAAATCATACCCGTCGCGGCCCATACGCAACTCATTTCGAAAGTCTTGTTTCTAAAAGTTTGGTTTTGTTTGTTTTATTTGAGGTCGCCCTTTGGTTGCCAATTCCACATGCTATTTACATCCAGGAACATTGGGATGGTAAATTGCACAGCCTGCAAGACGGCTCGCAGAGTCACAGTATTTAAGTATATGTCTGGTCCTAAATTCGTTTTGAACAAAAAATAAAATAAAATGAGGGAGTCACAGAGAGTGATCATTCATAAAGGGTATTTAGCAGTACAGGACAGACAGACGGTAAGATCCGAGATGTTAAACAAGATGGTAACAGACACTATGCTTGATCCAACAGAAGATCCAGCGAAGACACCGGAAGAAAAGAAAAGAAAGAAGATGAAGACCCCAGTTGTTGTTGTACTATGGATTATGGGATCCATGTGGTTGCGCGCGGACGCGAACCCCCTTTCCCCCATGACACCAGCCGTTAATGTTTCACTTCCTCAGGCCACTCAAAGCCCAGAAACAAGCAGCAGTAACCCGACCTGGTGTACCAAATTTATGAATTGGTACTTCTTGTCATACGTAGTGGAATCACTCTTGACGATAGCAGTAATCTGCATCATAGTGCAGACCTGTCGGATGAGGAAATGGCGAAGGAGAGCCTACCGCTCTCGTACCTCTACGGTATATAGGATGAGATCCCCTATCTTTGGTTTCCACCAGTCCCCCGAACCCCTTGAAATGTAATAAAGGATTTTTTTCATTGTTGTTGTTCTGTAAATAAAGAAATGTGCTTTTGAACGATTGTGTACCTCTGGGATCGACTGCCGAGCCAGAGAAATGAATCATGATTGCTGCCATTATTGTTGTATTGATAGGAAGTTAGAATTACATAGAATTTACAGTGCAGAAGGAGGCCATTCGGCCCATCAAGTCTGCACCGGCTCCTGGAAAGAGCACCCTACCCAAGGTTAACACCTCCACCCTATCCCCATAACCCAGTAACCCCACCCAACACTAAGGGCAATTTTGGACACTAAGGGCAATTTATCATGGCCAATTCACCTAACCTGCACACCTTTGGACTGTGGGAGGAAACCGGAGCACCCGGAGGAAACCCACGCACACACGGGGAGGATGTGCAGACTCCACACAGACAGTGACCCAAGCCGGAATCAAACCTGGGACCCTGGAGCTGTGAAGCGATTGCGCTATCCACAATGCTACCGTGCTGCTGAATGATTGAATGTAAGTTGAGTATAGTTTATTAAGGATAGTTAGAGGTTCCCGTTGTGATTTGGTAATGCATGTCCCCTTATGACATAGCGCCAAATAGATATTGTAAGGTAAAAATTTCTGCACAGTTGAGGAAAGTGCAGAAGCCATGGAACACACTGAGGTCAGTGGATGGAAACGACATCGGTGAGTGATCCTTCACGTTAGGATCACAAGGAGGGAGTGTAGCCATCGAAGTTGGCCACTTCCCGACATAAAATGGAGAATTGAAATGCATGCAGGGAAAATTGGACAATGTCAGAAAGACAAGCAGGCTGCAGAATCTCTCTGTATTCTGTCTGCAAAAAAACCAGACAGCATTGAAACTAACAGTTATGCATATTAATGAAGCGATCCCAGGGAACAATGGATACAACGATTAGCTACAATTGGGACATTCTATAGAAGGTCAGACTTCCCGGCGCCAACGGAAGTCTGAAACAATAAGTTACAAACAGCCCCAAGAACCGCCCAGCGATCGGGAAACAGCCCCAGTATTGGGGAATTCAAACCAATCGATTGGTATGAGGTCCAATCGATTGCAAGCAGGTATAGGGTCTGCCCAGATGGGCGCGAAGCCCCTGTGACCTATAAAGGACAGATCCCAAGTCCAGCTCTCTCTCTTAGCTGGCCCTCCCAGCAGAACACCATTGCAGCAGCTCTCTAAGAACTTGAACGTGAGAAGGAGAGGCCTGGCCAACAGCTACATCGACAAGTAAGTGTCAACCAACGCACGCTACGAGAGTTGACACTCCTGACCCCTTAGCCCGTACCAACTGGGAAGCCTGCAGTCTCAGGACAGAACAAGAGGCCATTGTTCCCTGATCCAGTGTGTTCCCTTATCGAAGATAAGTATTGGCTTATAGTGGTAGGAATAGTTTAGTCCGTTAGTATTAGTTGCATGAGTATCGATTTACTGTGTAATAATAAATGTGTTTGATTGAACCTTACTAACTGGTGTATTGAGACATTGATCTGAACTTGAACTTGAACCTCGTGGCGGTATCATGAGGATAGCTGGCGACTCTAGAGCTAAGGAATACAACAGAGCCAATTGAGTGTAAAGAACACTTAGCAACACTGTGCATGTTATAATTATTACAAGAACAAAAAGTCCACCTGACTGAGTGATTTGAGGATGCAATAAACTTGTACCTGGTTCTCCTTCCTGTTTGAATTGACCTTATTTGAATTGGTCTGTTTCCATAGAATCGCTACAGTGCAAAATAAGGTAATTCAGCCCATCAAGTGCAGTGAACCCCTGAAAAAGCACTCCATCCAGGCCCACTCCCGTGCCTCATCCCCACAACCCTGCACATTGACCATGGTCAATCCACCTGCACATCTTTGGACACTAGAAGGGGCAATTTAGCCTGGCCAATCCACCTAACCTGCACATCCTTGGACATTGGGAGGAAACCGGAGTACCCAGAGAAAACCATGCAGACACAGGGTGAACGTGCAAACTCTGCACAGACAGTCACCCAAGGTCGGAATTGAACCAGGGTCCTTGGCACTGGGAGGAAGCAGTGCTAACCACTGTGCCACCATAAATTAAATTCCAAGGTAAGGTCATCCTTCTCAGCCCTTACTGCATGGTTGCCTGAGCAACCATGTATGCAGCAAATCTTAATAAGTGGCAGAGCAAAAACATCATAGAAAAAATACAATTAAAATTTTAAAGAAGTAATTCCTCCAAAAAAATCTCAGAAGCAGCCCCAATTAAAGATGTTATGCCAAGACGACTTCCAGCAGTGACCATGGAGTGAGCGGTCGCACATTTGGAGCTCCCACTCAAGGTTGATTTTTTTTCGTCCTTTCCCCATTCGTAGGGTGGACGTTTGGATGGGAAAAGGTGTTGTAGTGCTAGGAGAATGTGAGACTCCACTGGTGTGGCTGGTGGATGGATCCACAAACCAGAAGTGGGTCGAGAAGAAGGGAGCTGGTTGAGCAGGAGAATCATTTTGCATCACAGGTGATGATGGCAGAGGGTAAAGGACCTGTCCTGCCCTCCCAGTGATCCACGAAGCAGCTTGTATGAGAAGGTCAGCCAGCAGAGAAGGGAAGCCCAAGAGGACGTAGCCAGGCTGGAAGAGCCACTTAAAGCGGGGATTAACCGTATGGAGCAGAGGCTGGACTCATAGGGCCAGGTGTTTCAGAAAGTGGAGGAGATGGTGGGGGAGCACGAGTAGCAGCTCGCTCGTAGGTGACTGAGATATGGAGTGATGTGAGAGACGCAAAAATGGCTGAAGAAGGATCTGGAGAACCGCTCCATGAGACAAAACTTGCGGATCGAAGGCATTGAAGGAGCGGATGCTGGCACGTATGTGGCCAAGATGTTGGAAAAGCTGATGGGGGAGTGGTTCTTCGACATGTCCTTGGAGGTCAACTGAGCGTACATGGCACTGATGAGGAGGCCGCAGAAGGGCTAGCTGCCGAGGGCAATAGTGGTGAGGCTGCACCGTTTCCTGGACAAGGAGAAGATTTTGCGATGGGTCAGGCAAACAAGGAGGTGCACCTGGGAAGGGAACGACCTGCAGGTGTACCAGGACCTGGGTGCTAAACTGGTGAAGAGGTGGGCTGGGTTCAACCGGGTCAAGGCTGCCCTCCTCAAGAAAGGGGTGAAGTTTGGGGTGCTGTACCCCCCCCCCCCCCCCCTCTACATCAATGGCTCCAAAGTGGAGATGGTCGATAGCTTTAAGTTCCTGGGGGTCACCATCACCAACAGTCTGTCCTGGTCCACTAACTTTGATGCAACAGTCAAGAAAGCCGAACAACATCTCTACTTCCTACGGAAGCTAAATTAATTTGGCATGTCTGTATCGACTCTCACAAACCTCTACAGATGTGCAATAGAGAGCATTCTATCCAACTGCATCACAGCTTGGTATGGCAACTGCTTGGGCCAAGAACGTAAGAAACTGCAGAGTGTGGTGAACTCAGCCCAACACATCACACAAGCTTGCCACCCTCCCATTCATTCTGTCTACCTCTTCCGCTGCCTCAGGAAGGCAGGCAGCATTGTCAGAGAGCCCTCACACCCAGGCTTTGCCCTCTTCCAGACCCTTCTATCAGGCAGAAGATACAGACGTCTGAAGACCTGCACATCCAGACATAGTAACAGTTTCTTACCCACAGCTATTCGACTCCTCAACAACGCCCCCTCGGACTGATCTCTGTACGAACACTATTCACGACGCCCAATGCTGCTCTTGCTCATGTATTTGCTTTGTTTGGCCCTTGTTCCGCACTAACCAATTACTATTTGTCGATGTACTTTGTCGATTATTCTTTTTGTCTGCTGTGTACGTACTGATTACATTCCCTTGGCTGCAGAAAAATATTTTTCATTGCACTTCGGTACATGTGACAATAAATAAATCAATCTATCAATCTGTACCCAGCCCGCCTCTGGGTGACTTTCCAGAATCAGGAACATTATTTGGTATGCCAGAGGATGCAATGGAATTTTTAGGGACAATGGACTGGCAGGAGAAGGAGGATATTGAACTTTTGAGGAGTGTGAGGAGGTGTTTTTTTTCCTAAAGCTAAATGAGCTGCGGGAACAGGAATTCACCAGAGTATTCTGATTCTGTACAGGTCACAACTCGGGGAAAAAGTCAAACTACAGTTTGGCAAAAATATTCTAAGCTGCTTTGTGGATAAGGGGATCACTTGTGCCCTTGGAGTGGAGGAAGTTGGTTGTAGTATAGACCCTAGGAGCCAGGATCCAAAATGGTGGGAAAATCTGGCACCGTGGATGCATTTGATGAAGACCGTGAGATTTGGAACTCATAAGGAAAGATTCCAATTATATCTCATAGCGAATCAAACACTGCAGGACGTAAAGGACACAGCCTTTCTCAGTTTGCTTGGGTGTAAAACGTTTATGCTGCTACAAAACTTGTTTCATCCAGCAAAACCGGCAGCCAAGTCCTATATTGAAAATTTTAGAAGGGCATTTCTCACCTAGATTGTTGTTAATCGCAGAAAGCAGTTAGGAAGAAGATTAAAGCATTTTACAATTTGTAGCGGCTTTAAGGAAGTTATCAAAACACTGCGAGTTTTGTGTAACACTTGATGACACATCATGATAGGCCTTATTTGTGGACTCCGCAGTGAAAGTGTTCAGAGGAAGCAGCTTACTGTAGCAATTTACTCTCAAAGCTGCTTTGGAAGTGACCACATCTATGGATCTAGCAACGAGAAAAGTTTCACAGATAGGGTTGGAGTGAAGATTCACAAAATGGATACCACAAGAAACAAGGCTGCTAGGGGACAACCATGTCACTGATTACACAGGTGGACACTCTGCGGAGGAATGTTGGAGTAGAGACAATAAGTGTAAAAACTGGCAAAAAGGACATATTGTCAAGGCATGTTGGGTTCAGAAAACTTCACCAAGGATATTGTTGGTTAACATCTAGGAGATAAGTGCTTTATTTCCTCTTTTTCTCAGCAGAAAGCATTTAACTGCTTTTGATATGGTGACCACGGTTAAATCATAGCTAGATATTTATATTGTGGTAAAGTTCACAGCAGGGTACTTGAGATGCATTCAAAAGTGAAGGAAAATGACAATAAACAATCCAAACACCAGGCTGTCTGGAAGCTATTACCTTGTCAATTACAGCCTATTAAAAGTTATTTATATTTGAAAGTGAATAGAAACTTTGTATATCAAAGGATCTCAGGTGGGTTAAAGCCTTGTGATAGTTTTGGCTTTCTATGAAGTAATAGCTGTTGCTATTTGAGGCAGCAGGTTTAAGGGAAAGGTAAGTGAAAAAGTAGTGATTTTTCACTGTTTCTGCCTGGACTGCTCTTTAGCTTCCAGGCACAGGTGACAGATTGGGGAGGAGGGGGTTCTCTGATATGGGGGGTCTCTGATATGGAGGGTCTCTGATATAAGAAGTCTCTGAGAGGGGGGCCTCTGATATGGAGGGTTTCTCATGTGGGGTCTTATTTGGGGATCTCTGGGATGGGGGTCTCAGAGATGGGGGTCTCCTATATGGGGAGGTCACTGATATGGAGGTGTCACTGATATGGGCTGACATGTTAATATGGTGTGTAGCCCTGTGCCCAACCGGGTCCAGAGGCTACATGGTGGCCCCGGCTGGCACTGCGGGCTCTGCCCCCATGTGTTCCCCCCCCCCCCCCCGCATCACCGCACACCTGCTCCCGTTGTTAGCAGGCACCGTGGGGGCCTCCGTCACTGGTGCCTATCCCTGATGTCAGGTGTACCATCAGCTGGTACTGCCCTAGCCAGCAGTTCGCTCCACAACCCAGTAGGGGCTACAGTGGGTGTGTCCTGGGTGGGGCACCATAAGGACATGATTTGTGGGCCCACCTATCTTCTACCCCTTCAAACAACCTGCTCATCCTAGCCACCGCACATGTGCCCTGTGGGCCACCTTGAACTGAATAAGGCTAAGCCTCGCGCGCAACGAGGATTCATATACCGCTCCTTTAGCTCTTCTCAACTGCCCCACCACCTTACCTCTTATCCACCTGCAGAATCTCATCCACTAATGTCTGCCCACTCAATCGGGCCGCCGACTACCCGCAACTCAGCGCAGTCACCCTGGATCAATCCCGCCCCAAGCACCTACGAAGTTCGATGGCGGAGGTCCAGATCAACGGGTACAGCACGCCATGCCTCTTTGACTCCAGGAGCACCGAGAGCTTTATACATCCAGAGCTGGTAAGACGCTGTTCGCTTTCTATTTTTCCGGTGAGCCAAACTATCGCCCTCGCTTCGGGCTCCCACACAGTCCAAATCCAAGGACGCACCGTTGCTACGCTCACAATTTGAGGCGCTAGTTATTCTAAATTTAAACTTTATGTCCTGCCCGACCTCTGCGCGCCACTCTTATTAGGCCTGGATTTCCAGTGCAACCTCAAGAGCCTCACCCTCAGCTTCGGTGGGCCCCTGCCCCCACTCACTATCTGCAGCCTAGCCACGCTGCGCATCTCCCCCCCTCCGCTCTTCGCCAATCTCACTCCAGATTGCAAGCCAGTAGCTACTCGCAGCAGGCGATACAGCCTACAGAATAGGGTCTTTATCGTCGGGGGGCACAAAACTGACCCCCTTGTTGAAAAGGTGCGCCTCCTCCATTCCAACCCCCAGTACGCATTCGTGGAGTTCCCCGACGGTCGCCAGGACACAGTATCCCTTCGAGACCTGGCACCTGCTGGATCCAGCCCCCCCCTACCCCCGCTGAGGAACCCCTTACCCCGTTCCCTATGTTGCCGCCCCCTCGCGCACCCGATTCCGCAAGCTCACCCCACCAGTTCCACGCGCCAGAACCAGCTTGCCCCCAGTCTCCGGTCGAGCCAGAGGTGTATAAAGTTCGGACGAGACCCGCCCTGGAATCTGCCATCGTACCCCAGCTCTCAACACCCACGCAGCCACTGCAAGATGCTGCAACCCCGGTGCTCCACAGATAGAAAAGAACAATTCATCCACCGGACAGACTAACTCTGTGAGCCACCAACCCCGCTGGACTCGATTTTTTTCACAGGGGGTGAATGTGGTGAATGTGATTCACACCGGATTATAATCTGTATATACATATGTCTATATTGTAAATGCAGTTGCACTACCTGTCCTCTAGGGGGAGTAGCTCTGGGAATGCTCGAGTTGTACTCGAGTCTCCCTTGGCTCTGCCCAGGACTCCTCCCCCGGAAGCTGCTGTATAAAGATCAGTGCCACATGGTCGGCCGGCCAGTTCACCGAAAGTTCAATGGCTAATAGGCTGGCTCTGTTGTGAGTATATTAAAACCGCTATTCTAATCCTACAAGCACGTGTCCGTAGAATTGTTGGTTCCAAGACTTCTGTTTCCTCCCACAGTCCAAAGATGTGCAGGTTAAGTGGATTGGCCATGACAAATTGGTCCTAGTTGCATTTATGGCAATAGTGTGGAGATAGGGTGTTCCTTCAGAGGGCCAATGAAGACCCGATGGGCTGAATGGCCTCCTTGCACACTGTCAGGATTCTATGATTCTAAAAAATGGAAGGGAGGAACCCAGAAAAATTACAATCACCAGCCAAGTGATATTGAGGAAATTGTTAGGTCTGTGGGCTAATGAACGTCACCTGAAGGTCATGAAGTAAGAGGCTGGTAAGATCCTTGATGCATTCATTTTAATTTTCCAAAATTACCTAGATTTGGAGATGGTTCCACTAGATTGTAAAATAGCAAATGTAACTCATTTATTATAAAGGGGAGGGAAACAGAAAGCAGGAAATTATAGGCAAGTTCGCCTCACATCTGTTCGCCTCACAATTAAAGTTGGGCACAGCAAAATGTTAACATACTGATACAGCAGAGCACTTGGAAAAATTCAAGGCAGTTAGTTCGAGTCAAAATGGTTTTGTGAAGGAGAAATCATGTTTAACCAATTTATTGGAGTTCTCTGAAGGAGTCACACGTGTTGTGGACAAAGGGGAACCAGTGGATGTACAGTACTTAAATTTCCAGGAGACATTTGATAAAGTATCACATCAAAGGTTATTACAGAAAATAAAAACTCATGGTTTAGATTGTAGTGTATTCACATAATAAATGCTTATTGTTACAAGTCGGCTTCAATTAAGTTACTGTGAAAAGCCCCCAACTGAAGATTGGCAAGCTAACAGGAAACAGAGGGTTAGCTTAAATGGGTCTTTTTCTGTGATGACAGATGTGTCACGGGGATCAGTGCTGGGGCCTCAACATTTTACAATTTAAATGACTTGGATGAAAGGAAAGATATGGTTGCTAAATTTACTGACAACAGATAGGACTAAAGTAAATTGTGAAGAAGATATAAGGAGGCTACAAAGGAACATAGGCTAAGTGAGTAGGCAAAAAATCTGGCAAACAAAGTATAATGTGGCAAAATGTGAAATTGTCTATTTTGGGGCGAAGAATAAACAAAAAACCTATCTAAATGGTGAGAGATTGCAGAGCTCTGGTGCACAGAGGGATTTGGGTTTCTGACTGCATGGATCACAAAAGGCTAATATACAGGTACAACAAGTAATTACGAAGCTAATAGAATGTTATTGTTTATTCTGAGGGGAATTGATTACAAAATTAGGGAGGTTATGCATCAGTTGTACAGGGCATTGGTGAGACCACTGCTGAAGTATTGTGTACAGCGTTGGTCTCCTTATTTAGGGAAAGATGTAAGTGCATCAGAAGCAGTTCAGAACAGATTTATTAGAATAGGCAGGTTGTCATATGAGGAAAGGTTGGAGAGGTTAGGTTTGTATTCACAAAGGTTAGAAGAGTAAGAAGCAACTTGATATAAGAATTGGCAAGTTATGTTGCAGCTGTATAGAACCTTAGTTAGGTCACACTTGGAGTATAGTGGTCAATTCTGGTTGCCACACTACCAGAAGGATGTGGAGGCTTTAGAGAGGGTGCAGAAGAGATTTACCAGGATGTTGCCTGGTATGGAGGGCATTAGCTATGAGGAGCAGTTGAATAAACTCGGTTTGTTCTCACTGGAACGATGGAGGTTGAGGGGCGACGTGATAGAGGTCTACAAAATTATGAGGGGCATAGACAGAGTGGATCGTCAGAGGCTTTTCCTCAGGGAAGAGGGGTCAATTACTAGGGGGCATAGGTTTAAGGTGCGAGGGGCAAGGTTTAGAGTAGATGTACGACGCAAGTTTTTTACACAGAGGGCAGTGGGTGCCTGGAACTCGCTGCTGGAGGAGGTGGTGGAAACAGGGACAATAGTGATATTTAAGGGGCATCTTGATAAATACATGAATAGGATGGGAATAGAGGGATACAGACCCAGGAAATGTAGAAGATTGTAGTTTAGTCAGGCAGCATGGTCGGCAAGGGCTTGGAGGGCCGATGGGCCTGTTCCTGTGCTGTACGTTTCTTTGTTCTTTTGATTGAAACCTTTAAAATCCTATGGAGAGGAGATCTTTCCTTTTGTCAGAGAATCTAGAGCTTGGGGTCACTGTTTAAAATTAAGGGATCACTCAATAAAGACAAATGAGGAGAATTATTTTCTCTAAGAAGGTTGTGAGTTCTGGAACTCTCTTCCTCAAAAGGTAGTGGAAGCAGAGTCTTTGAATATACTTAAGGCAGAGCTAGATAGATTCTTGATTACCAAGGGGGTAAAAAGTTATCAGGGGTCGGCAGGATAGTGGGGTTGAGGTTATCGATCAGCAATTATTTTATTGAAAGGTGGAGTAGGCTTGAGCAGCCAACTGTTCATATGTTTGTATGATATTACTGTGCCAAGTTTGGTGGTTGAAATTGAGTTATATTGCCCTTGCTTCTCTGAGTATCTCCACTCATTCATGTTCAACATGGAGTAGTATTAAAATAAGTCAACTTGTTACTAAAGGGAAATCCTATTTAACAAAATTATTGGAGTTTTTTGAGGGTATAACTAGTCAAGTAGATAAAAGGGAACTGGTAGACATAGTATACCTGGATTTTCAAAAGGTTTTTAATAAGGTTATTTTGTTGCATTTCATTGTTTGTCGTTATGTTTTATATTTTCTGTAAAAAAAATTCCAATAAAAATTATATTTTAAAAAAAAATAAGGTTCACAAAAAGGTTAATAAGGAAGATGAGTTAGCATGGAGTTAGAGATAATATATTGGCATGGATAGAGGATTATTTAATAGATAAGAAACAGATGGTGGACTTAAATGGGTGATTTTCAAGTTGGCAGGAAGTAAATAGTGGAGTACCATGGGGTCAGTGCTGGGACCTTAGCTATTTACAATAAATGACTTAGATGAAGAGACAGAAAGTAATGCATCTAAATTTGCTGATGACACAAAGCTAGGTAAGATGGTAAGCTGTGGGGAGGATATAGAGAGGCTGCTAAGAGTTAGAAAGGTTATGTCAGTCGGCAACAATATAGCAGCTGAATTTTAATGTAGAGATGTCTGAAGTTATTCATTTTGGTCGAAATAGAAGAGTTTAATTTTTTTTTTAAAGTGAGAAACTTTTAAGTATAAATTGTCAAAGAGTCTTGGGTTTGCTCATACAAGGAATGCAAAATGTTAACATACAGGCACAGCAAACAATTTGGAAAGCAAATGGCATGTTGGCCTTTACTGGGACTGGAGTACAGGAATAAAGAAGTCTTGCTGGAGTTGCACAAGGCTTTGCGGAGAACACATCTGGAGTATTGTGTTCAGTTTTGGTCTCTATATTTAAGGAAAGGAGACGGTACAATGAATGTTCACTAAATTGGTTCCTGGAATGACAGGTCACCCTATGATGAGAGATTGAGCAAATTGGATCCAATTTCTGTTAAAGTAGAGTTTAGAGGAATGAGAGGCATTCGCACTGAAATGCGACCAGCTTTTGCCAAAGAAGACCTTGAACGAGAGAGAGGAGGGGTTTGGGACAGCAGCCGCCAGCAAGTAAGTGTCTCACAACGATCGCTACCAGAGATAGACACTCCTGACCCCTTTTTAACCCGTACCAACCTGAAGTCTGCAGACGAGAGCAGAGCAAGAGACCTTGTCCCCTGATCCGGCAGTTCCCTTTGAGATAAGTATTGGTTTATTTAGTGGTAGGAATAGTTTAATCCTCTTAGCGTGTGCATGGGTAGTATTATAATTGTATTATAATAAACTCAGTTGTTTGAACTTACTAATTGGTGTATGGTTTTATTGCTTTGAACTTGACCTTGAAACTTGTGGCGGTATCTTAACGATACCTGGCGACTCCAGAGCTAAGTAACGAAACAGAGCCAAATTGAGTGTTAAGCACACTCACCCAGAACGAGCAACAAGAGGAATGAGAGGCATTCGCACTGAAATGTTTAAGATTCTGAAGGGGCTTGACAGAGTAGCCACCGACAGATTGTTTCTCTGGGTGAGGAATCTAAAACACAGGGACACATTCTCAGGATAAGAGGTTGATTATTTAGAACTGAGAAGAGGAGAAATTACTTCACTCAAAGGGTTGTAATTCTCTACCCCAGAAGGTTGTCGATGCTACATCATTGAATACACTTAAGACTGGGAGAAACAGATTTTTTTCCCTCAAGGAATTAAGGGTAAAGGAAATATGCAGGGAAGTGGATCTGAAGCCCAAGATCAGCCATGATCGTAGTGAATGGAGGAACAGGCCTGAAGAGCCATTTGGTCTATATTCCTATCCCTATTTCTTGTGTTCTTGATTAATAAGTTAATCATTACCAACACTCCCATCTGGCTCAAGATGGCTCAAGGTGCTGCCAGAGTTTTGTCGGCTCCCTGCCAGCTCTCTCCCACAGATCCTCTTCCTACATCTGCCAGCTCTCTCCACAGATCCTCTTCTTACATCTCTTACAGCTTCAAATTCCTGGTCCACCAACAGGTTCAAAAGCAGTTTCTACCCCGCTGTTACCAGAATCCTGAATGACCCTCTTATGGACTGACCTGATCTCTCCAAACTGAGTAGTACTACATTCCATATGCTTCAGCAATATCGGAGTCTATGTATTTATATTGTGTATTTATCATATGTCCTATGTTTTTTCATGTATGGAACGATCTGCCTGGACTGTACATGTACATGTGACAATAAATCAAATCCAAACCTGATTGTACATCACAGTGCAATGGGAGGTTTGCTCAGTTACTTTGGAAGCTATAAATACTAGAAATGGGCAGCACGGTGGCGCAGTGGTCCCAGGTTTGACCCGGCTCTGGGTCACTCTCTGTGTGGAGTTTGCACATTCCTCCCTTATTTGCGTGGGTTTTGCCCCCATAACCCAAAGATGTGCGGGGTATTTGGATTGGCCACGCTAAATTGCCTCTTAATTGGAAAAATTGAATTGGGTACGCTAAATTTATTAAAAAAACAAAAAAGACTAGGAATAAACTGGAGTCACATGTCGGCCAGTCCAAGTAAGGAGGACAGACTTTTCATGAGAATAAGGTAGCTTCCCTAGTTATTTTGCTGGTGCTAGCACACATTTTTGATGGGCCAAATGGCTTCCTCCTGTGTTGTAAAATTGTATGAAAATACTAAATTTATTGAATTTTGTCTCATGGTTCTACATGGTAGAACTTGAACTCACAACTTCCATGTTACTTGTCAAATACGATAACTCATAGGCTGCCATACCTTTTATTTTAAAAGTAATTGTGTTATAAAACATGTATAGAAATTTAAACAAGTAGATAATAATGAAAGAATCAGCAGTTAGAAATTTTCTATAAAAACAGAAAACACATTTCTTATAAAAGCTATTAGGCACATTGTTACATGGAAATTTGTAACTTTTAGACAGCATTTGATCTATTAAACACGCAATATGGATTACATTGAAGCCTTTTCACAAGCTAGGGGATACATTGTGTGTCCACCTGTTCCTTTTTGTTAATGTATATTACTTTTCACTGGATTACTGTTAGTATTTCAGCTACATTCACAGTTATTATAAATGTCTTGTAGAATTTTACATAGAATAATGAAACCAGTGATATTTCAGGTTCCATTTATAAAATTTATACCTACATTTTAGCAGTGATGTTTGCTAATGCTCACCAACATCAAAAATATAATTATTTTGTTGTTCAATATAATATTTTGCACCAGCAAGATTACAATTTTGTAGCTTTCTATGAATCATTTTATTTCAATATGTAGTTCTTACTCTTAACTGCTACAAATTTACAGGAAATTTGGTTTGGAAATATTTTATAGATTTAAAAAACTGCAGAGTACATTTATTTTGAAAAGTTTAAATAGCTTATAATGGTCCTTTCCATCTGCATGAGAAATTGTGATATTCTTGCCTTGAGTGTAATATTTCCATCCTTCAATTCAAATCCCTCCATGGCTTCGCTTCTGTCTACTACGTAATCTCCTTCACCCCTAAAATGCTCTGAGTTCTGCGTTCTTCCAGATCTGCTCCACCTCCTTTGCTCCAGTATTGGTAGACATGCTTTCAAGCTGTGTAGGCACTAAACTCTGGAATCTTCTCCCTTAATCTCGCCACCTTTCTTTCCTTTTTTAAGACACTCCTTAAAACCTACCCCTTTCATCTTAGTCACCTACTTAATTCCTCCTTCGGTTTGGTGTCAATTTTTGTCAGATTGCACTCTCCTTAAAAACCTCGGCACAATTTGCTCTGTTATGTGGATGTAAGTTATTCTTGTAAGGAGTTTGTGTAGAAAGGTTTTTGGAAATACAATAGGCAATGATATAAATCTATTTTTGCTCTTTGATCTTAGTTCATTCACCAACTTCAGATTTTTATTTAACTTATTTATTGTGTTAAAATTTAGCTTCCTTAGTTTCCTTCCCTTCTCTTTCAATGCACTGGTTCGTGTTGGGAAAATATTTCTTAAGTATCAGCAGTCTGTCCATCACTTGACCAAAGTGCCCATTCTTTATGAATAAAACTGGTGAGTAATGGCAGGTTATTTGACCGTATGAGAAATATAAACAAGCCGCGTTCTGTCCTCGTATGTGCACTGCCCAAAGATCTTTTGACACTGATGAGGATTCAGAACCCTGGATGATTTATTTTGTACTCCTTATTTGAGGGACACCGATGTTGACTCCCCCCCCCCCCCCCCCCCCCCCCCCCACACACACTTTAGTATATATTAGAAAGCACAATAAATAATTTGGCATTCATATTGTGCCTTTCATATCCTTGGGGCATCCAAATGGTTTCACATGCAATTAATGATTTGCTTTGAAGTATAATCACTGTTGTTACATGTGGTAGCGGAATCTGCCCTCATGAAGCCTCACAAACAACAATGAAATAACCAGATACCCTCGTTTGGTATTTTTGGTTGGCGCAGTGGTGTTGGTGCTAAAATTGGGCGAACTCCCCTTATTATATTTTCTTTATTATTTTCATGGAATGTGGGTTTCACTGGCAAGGCCAACATTTGTTGCCCAATCCTAATCGTCCTTCAACTAGGTGGTTTGCTAGGCCATTATATAGGGCAATTAGAGTCAACGACATTGTTGTGGGCCTGGAGTCACATGTAGGCCAGATCAAGTAAGGATGGCAGATGTCCTTTCCATCAGGGAATTGAACCAGATGTTTTTTCCACAGTTGATGATTGTTTCCTGGTCACCATTACTGACAAGCTTTATTAATTGAATTAAAATTCCACCAGCTGGGATTCGAACCAATGTACACAGAGCAGTAGCCTGGGCCTCTGGATTACTTGTCCATTGACATTACCACAATGTTACCATCTCCACTCTTCAAATAGTGCCACCGGATCTTGTAAATCCACTTGACAAGCTGAACAGCGCCACTCAATCCGAAAGACTGCACCTTCAGCAATGTAGAACTCCTTCAGTATCTTACTGTCAGCCAATTTGTCCTGTAGTGTGATTGAATCCACAATCACCTGAAGTCCTGCCTCCCTGCAACTACAACTCAAAAAAGAGAATTCTAACTGTTGTGTATCGGCAAAACAAATGGGGTTCAGCAAATTAAGAAAGACATGATCAAAAAGGAATATAAAAAGAATGCATATTTACCAGTGGAGGAAAATATTTTGTTTTTATCTGATTATTATACTTTATGCATTTATCTTTTGTTACGCATTTGAATAGACTACCACATAAAATATTTAGAAAGAACACTGTTTACAATTTAACACTGCCGAATTCCTTTTAGTTGGCTCTAAAGGTTTATGTACTTTAAAAAATCATGTTGTATCATGCGTCAGCATTAGTTGTCTGCCTTCCATGTTCTGAAGAAAGCAAATCTTCATGTTCATTTTTACCATTTGGCACCTATGATTAAGTGAAAGAATCACATGATTAAAAGAAAATAAATAATGATGTTGAACACTCGTTGAACCTGAATGGGCTGAATTTGTTTGCTGTGTGTGTGTTTGTGTGTGTGGGGGGCGGGGGGTGGTGGGGGGCGGGGGGGTGGGGGGGGGCGGGGGGTGGTGGGGGGGGGGCACGTAAATTGGGTGGGCACCCATTCTTCCACCACTGAGCTATCCCCTATAATGTGGCAGTCTGTCTGCTGTAATTAAATGAACAATTAAGGTGAATTAGGCTCGTTATGACATGGATCTTGCTCACGCCCTAAAATGTTTGGAAGCAGGAACCCGGATTTTTCACTTCAACATGTTAATGTGGGGGAAAGGAAAGTTCCTTGGGAGCTGTCCTTTACCGATTGTGGAGCAGCATACCTTTGGTTCCCTCGTAACCATTTGCTCTCTTAAACCCAACACCAACCCCCTCCCCACTGGCCGCTCACCCTACCCTGCCCAAACCATCCCTGGACTTGCCTGTTCCTTGGATCTAAGACCTTGAAGTCCTTTGTTCACCAGCACTCCCAGCATTGGCCACTGACTATTAGGTAATTTGGACATTCTGAATTCTCCCTCTGTGTACCCGAAAAGGCCCAGGAATGTGGCAACTAGGGGCTTTTCACAGTAACTTCATTGCAGTGATAATGTAAGCCTACTTGTGATAGTAAAGATTATCAATATTAATATTATTGGCGTATGCCTGGCGTTGCTGGGATTGATGGAGCCACTGGCCAATCTTGAACATCACTCCAATCTAATCCAATTTAAACAACAGCTGAACAGACTAGAAAGTTATTTTTAGCAACTCTTTAGCAGTTCACAGAAGATTTAACCTGGAATGGGCTGGTTGTCTAATGAGGAAATTTTGGATAGACGCGGCTTGTATCCGCTGTACTTTTGAAAAGTAAAAGAGGACTTGATTGAAACATATAAGATCCTGAGGGTTCTTGGCAGGGTGGATGTGGAGAGGATGGGCACGATTACCCCAAAAAGGAACAAAGTCTCCTCGCAAGCGCATTTAGCCGCATGTCTCCCAGCACTCACACTGCCACTAAACACGTGGCTATTCAATGTGACTCGCACTGAATAAGAGGCCTGAATGGGGAATGCACGGCTGAGGCTGTACTTAGCCCCGTTTTGTACAGTGGGGAGCTCCACGCACCGGAACTCCCCATTTGAGCGAGAGATCGGGACACCATTTTTAAATGGCGCCTCAATCTCTGAGGCACTGAAACAATTTCCGACCTTCCCAGCCCGAACGCAATATGTTCAGCATTAATAATGTCTATTAAATACTCATTTCTGAGATTCAGTACTCAAGATATGTGGAAGACAATGTCAATATTGAAGTATGAAGGCAAAATTAGATTCATTAAAAACAAAATAACGAATCCCCTTTCAGCACATCAGCAGAATAGAATGCAAAATTTAAGCCATAAATGAAATTGAAAAGGTAGCACTCTAATGTGAAACTTTATGTGAATATATTGAAATTTCGTACCTCCCAGTAAATTTGATCATCAAAACAATTTTGATCTGGTGGTTGCCCCCAAAAGGGAATGCGTAGAATGAAACCTGTGAAGAGAGAATTGGTTGCTTTTTGAATTATAAATAGCTATCTTTTCCATTAGAGCATTTATTTGTCTACACAGTGAAAGGAAGAATCCCATCAGAGCACAGCTGATCAATTTTTTGCCTATGATACAGTTCCCAGTTTTTATTGACATTTACGTCTTAAATAATGGGTGTGATTCAGCGCCTTGTCACGCCCGACTTGGTGGCAGTATGAGATCGTTGAACTGACAAGAGGCCACTTGCGAGATTCACGACACTCAAAAAGTCTTGTGAGATTCAATGGCATCTCGCAAGAAGGTGCGATCTGGATCTTGCCTCACTGGGTGTAATCAAGACCAGCAAATTTAAATACATCATTAGGTTAATTTAAATATTTGTTCATCGGGTTCACCCAGCGCCCTGGACTCAACAACCATGCCTGGGAGACCTCATCACGGCGCCGTTTAGTACTGGTCCACACAAATATGGACCAGTCTTAACGGCATCTGGGGAGGTCTCCCAGGCCACTGGAGACCCCCTAGTGGTCGGGAAAGAGCAGGATTGTGCCCGGGCCCTCCCCTTGACACCTGGACACCTTGGCACTGCCAGTTTTGTAGGGTGCCAGGGTGGCAGTGCCAGGGTGCGGGCCGGGGGGATACATTGCCAGCTAGAGGGGGGGGCTTGAAGGAAGGGGGTTTCCGGGAGCCTCCCCAAGGTTGCAGATGGGGTTGGGGGGAAGATCGGGGCAGCCTTTCAAAATGGTGCCCTGATATCCAGCAGCCTTTCCTGCTGGTGAGATCAGCCCGCCAGCAGGAAATCCATCTAAGTGTGACCCCAGTGGAGAGAATCTCCCCGAGGCCAAACAACACAGCAGAGTACCTGTGATAGTCACCACTAGTGACATATTATATGTATTACGGCACTGCCCGTATATTAAGGGTACAATGGTAAATCTCTGCCTGCTGGCTCCGCCCAGCAGGTGGCATATAAAAATGTGTGCTCTCCGATGCTGCAGCCATTCTGGTTCCAGCTACAGGAGGCACTACACCTTGCTCAATAAAGCCTCGATTGTTCCACCATTCTCGTCTTGTGGTAATTGACGGCGCATCAGTACCATTGACTAGCAGGATGTCTCTTGGCCTAATCAGTGGTCTTTAACTCAAGTCCGCTGAATCGCGCACAATATTTTGCCAGCTTTCTAAGTGGTTTTCGGTTATCAAGATCCTTTCAAAGATAAGTTATTCCTACAATAATCTATTAATCAAATGAATAAATGATCGATCTTCAAATTAATCTAAGGTTTCTTTTGAAAATCTGCAAGAGAAGTCGCCTTTGTGTGAATACTTGCTACTTGATTAACAATATATTGACACCAATTAAAATTGTCGCATCCCTATATTGATTTGTTGGTTGTAGGAAAATGCTGAGCGCAGGATAACATCCAAAACTGAAAAGTTAGGACAGTTCGTCATAGTTAAGGACATAGTTAAGGGGCGGCACGGTGCAGAGTGGTTAACACTGTTGCTTCACAGCTCCAGGGTCTCAGGTTCAATTCCCGGCTTGGGTCACTGTCTGTGTGGAGTTTGCATGTTCTCCCCATGTCTCCGTGGGTTTCCAACGGTTTCCTCCCACAAGTCCCGAAAGACGTGCTGTTAGGTGAATTGGATATTCTGAATTCTCCCTCGGTGTACTCGAACAGGTGCCGGAATGTGGCAACGAGGGGCTTTTCACAGTAACTTCACTGCAATATTAATGTAAGCCTACTTGTGACAATAAAAATATTATTATTATTCTGCACCTTGAATGCAATATTTTGCCATATCGTCGGAGCACAAGTTAGTATGTTTTAATGTGCCATGCACTAACATTTTCTGCAAAATGGAGTAACTTTTATTAGTTTTGCATAGATCACATTTTCTGATGGGGATATCAACAGGAGAAATCAGTTAATCACATTGGCTCTTTCAGGCAGTCATATAATAAATATGTATAATAGTTGCATAATGTAATAATAAATTGTTAATTGGTTGGCTTCATAGATGGTCATAAGTGATCTCGCCCAACATTAATGCCTGAGGACAATCTTGTATATTTGCAGTTACTTATTTTTTATAAATAAATTTGGAGTACCCAATTCATTTTTCCAATGAAGTGGCAATTTAGCATGGCCAATCCACCTACCCTGCACATCTTTGGGTTGTGGGGCGAAACCCACGCAAACCCCGCCTGCTGCACTGGATCTCAGGCAAGCCGCCCCCCCCCCCCCCCAGATCTCTTCAAGCCCTCCCCCTGAATCGCTGGCAAGCCCCTCTCCAAAATACTGGCAAGCTCCCCCCAAACGCAGGCAAGGTGGCCCCCTCTCCTAAATGAGTAATATCTTGTGGCTTGCCGAATGCAGCCCCCCCCCCCTCCCTGCCCAGTATCTCCAGTATCCCCTCCCCTTTCGGACCCCACTCCTTGACAGTACCAATACAACAGAGTGAACACTTTAAAAAAAAAATTTACAGTACCCAATTCATTTTTTCCAATTAAAGGGCAATTTAGCGTGGCCAATTCACCTAGCCTGCACATCTTTGGGTTGTGGGGGTGAAACCCACGCAAACACGGGGAGAATGTGCAAACTCCACACGGACAGTGACCCAGAGCCGGGATCGAACCTGGGACCTTGGTGCCGTGAGGCTGCAGTGCTGCCCTCAGAGTGAACACTTATAACTACAACCTGACATGCTGTCAGTCAATTTAATGATGGAAGACTTGCCACACGACCCCTACCCTGGGAATGTCCACTGACCTTGGTCCCTCCATCCCTGCCTGAGTCCTTGCCCCGATCCCACCTCCTCAGAAGGAACCTGCTAGTCACTCTGAAGGAAAGTGAAATGAAATGAAAATGAAAATCGCTTATTGTCACGAGTAGGCTTCAATGAAGTTACTGTGAAAAGCCCCTAGTCGCCACATTCCGGCGCCTGTTCGGGGAGGCTGTTACGAGAGGATACTCACCCACTTGCCCCCCCCCTCTCCATGGTACCTGGCCCCTGCTTGTCAGGACCAGGAGAGATTGGTGCTCAGGGGATTTCCAGCTGTGGGGGAAATAGGAGCATACTGGGAGACTGGAGCCTGCGGCCTCAAACCTGGCAATTATATTTAAATTCAGGGCTTGATCAGCTGTATTCAGGTTCTCACCCGCTTTGGCCAAGAACCTGATCGGGCCAGGTACAGCAAGTTGGGAGACTCACAACCGGTTTGATGCCAGGTGAGAATCCCGTTTTGGGGACTCACACCCAATTGAACAGACCATCGGGAATTCCATCTGGGGCTAACAGCCCTGGAGAATCGTGGCCAACATGTAAACTTGCAACCTTCCATCACTATCTTGACTAACAGGCTACCAGGCCTATAAAGCCTGGCTAGTTTGAATATGATCATATTTAACTTGAATAGGGGAGCCAGGTTTAAGTATTAAAAATGGGTAAATACACTTCTACAATGGGCAACAAAGGCTCCTGGACCTACATCAAGTTCAGAAATTGCAATCCAAACAATTATTTTTTTACTTTATTTATTCTTGTATTTCTATTTGTGATGGAAAGTGCATGGAACAAAGTATTATTGGTAGTATTTCATATTCTGACCTGTGATGATTCCTCCAAGGAGGGCCACAGCAAGAGTAGCACCCAATCCAGCAGCTTGGTATCCAGCCTGTTTAATACTATCTCTTGATTCCGGGAAAGTTAACACAAATCTGAAAGAAAAAGTTAAACATTAGAGGCTGGATTCTCCGTTTGGGAGATGTTCCTGCCGGGAGCGAATATCAAACAATTTGCGTTTCCATTTGGGGCAGGGAGGATGGGGCGTGATTCGTTCCGCGATTTAGGACATGCAAATGCGCCAGCACTCTGCCTGCAAGAATTGGAAGCAATTCCCAGCACAGCGGGCAGTGTAACTGCTGAGGCAGGACTTAGCAGTAAAGAGCCTGACAGCTGGAGCTGTTTTAAGCACTCCACTCACCACACACACATTGCAACCACGAATATAGCTCATAGAAAACCTTCCCCCTGACATCGGGAGTGTGCGGTGAACCCACTGCTCGATGCCAATGAGGAGAGGAGGAATACCCTCTTCCCCAAGGTGCGCCGCAGACTCAAACCCACCCTCCTGACCAGCACCTAGGAGGTGATGGCAGAGGCAGTCAGTGCTGCCAGTCTAACCAGGAGGAGGTAACTCATGATCCCAAGGGGTGGGGGTCGCTTGTCAGGCCTCTGCCCTGAGAGGGACACAGAACCTGGGAGGGTTTCAAAGGCCACGGTGCAGGTGTTCTTTGCTTGGTGTGAGCTCTGCTAATCTCCTGCCATCACTTCTGAGGAGTGCCAACACCTGGTGGACCACTGATTGAGCATGACCATGCCATCCCCTTGATGATACCCACCATGCCCACAATCCTTGAGAGTTTTTGAAGCCTCTCGCTCCCCCTCAACAGCGATGCCTAGTTTCTGCTGGTAAATACTTGCACCAATTGGCACCCATGTGCCCTCTGCCTAAGAGGGGCGGAGGGAGTATTGCAGAAGGCCCAACCCACTAATGAGGTTTAAATCCATGACATTTTACGTTTTTCATGGACCACTGAGGCGGGATGCAAACGTTTATATTGCCACCAGCGGGGGACCGGAGCATGGTGGCAGAATGGGCACAGGGTGAAAATCACAATTTTTCTATTGCATGCTATTTTCTACCCATTCACAAATTGTACTTCCACCAGCAGGAAGTGGAGAATTAAGATCTAGAAGTTCTGCTTATTACATTATTAAAAGCTTGTTTAGTTATAGGGGTGAATTTTGTTTGGGAGAATACGGGCGGGATTCTCCGTCCCAGGTTGCCTGGAATATGTTCCCCAATGGGAGGGAGAATTGGGCATCGGGGGAAAATCAGAATCGCCACCGGGCACCAATCAGAACTCAATGCTCTACCTCTCCGCTGGCAGCGTGAACAAGGTCTATGATGCGCGCCAGCTGGGGATGCAAATAAATGGGTCTTCATGTCCCGGTCTCCAGTGATTCCCGGGGCCCCACGGCTGGGAATCATGTGGGTGCAGATCACTTGTGGTTTTTACCAGTGTAGTCCTGATGTGTTGAACTTCGCGTTGGGCCAAGGGGGCAACATTGACCACATTAAAGAGATGTAAGTGCATTGCAAGCACAAACTGCATTCCAATCAGTCAACCGCATGATTTCACTGCACTTAACTCTCTTTGATGTTGTTAATGTTCAAAAACATTAGGATTTCACCGCACAGGCCACTGAGCGTGAAAGGATATGAATGAACCAAAGCTGCAGATGTTTTTTTACAGACTTTCAATCACAGACCACTACTCAAAAGCTATGAACGGCTTGCAGCTAATGGATTTGTGGGAACCGGATGCAGGCATAACAGGAATGGACATGTGGAGCTACAAGGTAAGTGTTACAGCTATAATGCTTCCCAGTGCCCATGTTTGCACAGGTCTCTAGCTTCCAGACAGGGGTCCCTTTTCTGGGGGGTGGGGGGAAGGGGAGGGAAGGGGGAAGGGGGGGAGGAGGTATCTGTGGAGGGGGTTCCTTTAGGCACGGGGTCCCTGGGGGATCCCCTTATTACAGAGGTCTCTGGGGGGGTACTCTATTACAGGTTTCATTGAGGAATCATTGGAACATAGGAATTAGGAACAGAAGTAGGCAATTCAGCCCTTCGAACCTGCTCTGCCACTCAATCAGTTCATGGATGAGCCCTTCATGGTCATAAATCCACTTTCCTGCCTGTTTCCCATATCCCTTTAACCCATTTTTTAAAATCAGGAATATATCTATCTCCTTAAAGCCATTTAATGATTCAGACTCCACCGTACTATGGGGCAGCGAGTTCCACAAATTCACCATCCTCTGCGAGACGTAGTTGGTCCTCATCTCAATTTTAAAGCTGAGTCTCTCAACCTATATCTGTGACCTCTCATTCTAGATTGCCCTACAAGGGGGAACATTTGGTCTATGTTTACTTTACCAATCCCTCTTAGTATTTTATATACCTCAATCAGATCACACTTTTATCCATCTGATCTCCAGCGAATATAAGCCCAAACTGTTCAATCTCTCCCCATTTGTCAACCCATTCATCACCGGAATCAATCTGGTGAACCTCTTCTGAACTGTCTCCAACGTGACCACATCCTTCTTCAAATAAGGAGACCAAAACTGGGCACACTACTCCAGATTGGGCAGCAGGGTAGCATGGTGGTTAGCATAAATGCTTCACAGCTCCAGGGTCCCAGGTTCGATTCCCGGCTGGGTCACTGTCTGTGTGGAGTCTGCACGTCCTCCCCCTGTGTGCGTGGGTTTCCTCCGGGTGCTCCGGTTTCCTCCCACAGTCCAAAGATGTGCGGGTTAGGTGGATTGGCCATGCTAAATTGCCCGTAGTGTCCTAATAAAAGTAAGGTTAAGGGGGGGGGGGGGTTGTTGGGTTACGGGTATAGGGTGGATACGTGGGTTTGAGTAGGGTGATCATGGCTCGGCACAACATTGAGGGCCGAAGGGCCTGTTCTGTGCTGTACTGTTCTATGTTCTAGATGTGGTCTCACCAAGACCCTATACAATCACAACAACACTTCTCTACTTTTATACTCCAGTCATTTTTCAATAAATGCTAACATTTTAAATTACATTTGTACCTGCATACCGACTTCCTGCTATTCATGAACAATGACACCCAGATCCCTCTGCCCAAGTGCATTTTGAACCTGCTTTCCATTTAGATAATAATTTGCCTTCCTTTTTTTGGCACTTATCCACATCAAACTCCATCTGGCAAATTTTGGCCCATTTGCCTAGCCTATCTAAATCCGTCTGTAAACTCTTCGGCGTGATCGAACGGCCATGCTGTGCCTGAAAAGCAGCTCGCCATGACATAATGCGGCCGATTGAAGCCAGGAGACCCGGCTCCCGGGGTCTACCCAGTTTGCAAAGCCTCGCAAGATCTAACGCAATGTAAATCCCACCCTCAGTTTTTTGCAAATGGAAAATAATAAGACTGGAGAAAAAAACGTAAATAAGAAAATATTAAAGTGAGACAGCTAGTCTCACTTTAATATGCAGTTTCCCTGAGGTGCCCTTTGCCTCAAAGACCTTGTGTGTGCACCATTCAGGACTGGTCTCCACAAACAGGTGCCAGTCGAAATGGTATTTGTGGGTGTCTCCGAGAGGATTGGAATCCTGCAGGTGCATGCTCTTTGTGCAGTGTGGTACACTGACACTGCTGGTGCCACCCAGGCACACTGGCAGTGCCACCTTGGTGCCAGCCTGGCTCTTCAAAAGTGCTCAGGTTGCATTGCCAGCTGGTAGGGGCATTGCCAGGGTGTCAGCCTGGCATTGCCAAGCTGGCGATCAGGCCAGGGATACCCTGTGCGGGTGTGGGGGGTGGGGGGAGCTGGGGAGGACTTGTTTCTACAGGAGATGTCAAAACTGAGATCTTACCAGTTTCATTATAAAATATTATGGATGAGGAATGCCAGTCAACTCTGTTCATAGACTCACAAAATTCCCCTTGAGAAGGTAAGCCATTTCAGAGAGCAGTTAAGAGTCTACCACATTGTTGTGGGCCTGGAATCCCACATAGGTCAAATTGGGTAAGAATGGAAGATTTCCTTTCCAAAAGGACATTAACAAAGCAGATTTTTTGAAATGACATTGTTACTGAAACTAGCTTTTTAAATTCCAGATTTATCTAATTATTTGTATTTAAATTCCCCAGTGGGATTTGAACTGGCATACACATCATCAATCCTGCCATCTGGATTATTAGTCCAGCAATATAACCACTGTGCTAAAATGCCCCCAGTCACTTATGCCGAGAGTAACGATTTTATTTATTTCTTTTGTGAGGGACACGAAGAATCCATCACGAATTTGAGAGCAAAAAAAACCTTAACTTTATTTACACTAATATTTACACAGCACCAGTAGTTCGCTCTAGCCAGTACCTAACTGGCCGGCTCTATTTATACAACAGAAAAGGTTAATGATTGCACTTTATATGGGGGAGCTCTTATTCCCCAAGATCTATGGGGTAACCAATTGTCCCGAGCCAATAGGATCTGTGCAGATTACAACTGTTTCTTATTTACATTTTTTCTCTAGTCTTACCACTGTGTAACAGGTTTAAACCAAATACAGAGGCAGGAAAGGGGAGAAAGAACAAAATAAGGACTGTGGTAAGGGAAAAAAAACAAGAGAAATTAAGTGACAAGGGATGATGGTGCAAGGCAAAAGGAGGTGGTACCAGAACAAGTGAAGAAACAAAAGATGGGTCCAATGCAGGCATAAATTACAAATATAGAATTATCGGCAACAGCTGTCATCCCAAAAAAGGGAGCAAAGGACACAATTAAAAATTATTGAACTCTGTAGGCTGTAATGCAATTGTGAGCGACCTGTGGCCGGCAGGCTGTATGCGACCCAACAGACTTCTGAGTGCGGCCTGCAAGACATTTTATTGACTGTTGCCTACGTGCAGATTTACCAGTCTCTGCTGGTTTCCATTCACGTAGTTTTTTCCATCCAGTATTACTAAGTGATTCGGCATGTAAAGCAAGAGCATGTGAAGTGAGGTGCATGCTGATTGCACTTAATGACTGTGAGACCTGTGCGCTCCCTCTGCATCCAGTCAAAGGATTGCTATGGTTCAACCTACACACCCTGAAAATTTTAGGTATGCAAGTGCAGTTAGCAAAACTACTCTATCGCAGGAGACTTTCTTGGTTACAACACCTCTCAACGTGGGAGGTTGTGCTTTTTTATGTTACTTGTATACTTTGAATAAGGTAAGCATAAATATTTATATTATTTGACTATTTGAGGTTGATGACAATTCTATTAATATATGAATGATTAAACATTTTCTATACTTCGTTATGAAATATTTCACATGTATTAAATGTACTTAAATTGTTTCCATGGGTCATGGTTGGCGCATAAACCCAATTTCAATCTTGTGGACCACTGAGATGAAGGAGGGCCATTCATATCGCCCACTCACTAGCTTAGGTAGCTCATCACTGCTGTAAAGTGCCTAATCAAAAAAGCCAATATAGAGCATCATTTGAATAGTGTGGAGCACCGAGGTAAGCGAGGACAGCATGAGAGTGCAGAGCAGAATTAAAAGGACAGGTGACTGGAAACTCATGTCCTGCTCAGAAAAGTGGTCATTTGGTTCTCCTCAGTGTAAAGGAGACTGCATACTGAGCGGTGAGTATTGGTTATGAGGTTGAAAGAAGATCAGACAAATCACTGATTCAGCAGGAAGCAGTGTTTGGAGCCTTGGAGAGTGAAAAAGGAAGAAGTAAAAGAGTAGAAATTTCCAATCTTGCGCGTACGCAGTCAGGTACCATGTGAAGGTAAGTAGGTGGTGGGAGTGATTGGGAATGTAGACCAGGATACCGCAACAGGAATGGTCCCCTTGGAATATTGAAAGGAGCGGGAAAGGTTTGTTTGGTAGTGACATTATGCTGGAGGCAGCAGAAAAAGTGGAGGATGATGTGTTGAATGTGGAGGTTGGTGGAGCAGAAGATGAGGACAAGTGGAACCGTATTGTTGTTCTGGGAAGAAGTGGAAAGTGTGAGAAAAGAGGTGCAGGAAATCAAATGGACATTGTCAAGGGCCGTGTCAATTACAACAACGCATGATTCTCAGTTGAGGATGGAGCAAGACATTTAAGATTTGCTTAATAGAAAAGTTGCATCATCAGAACAGATCATGACGGTTTGCCTGTCTCCAGAAATGGGGACAGAGAAGTCGATGGAAATAAAGGGCTAGTTGCAGATGGAGCACACAAAGGCAATTAGGGGAAGGGTGGAAATTGGAAGCACATTTTTTTAAATTTTCCAACTGGGAGGAGAGAGCAGGAAGTGGATGTTGTCACAAGAACTTGCAAAAGAGATGAAGGAAGGGAGCTGATTAGGACTGGAGCAAAGAATGTTGTACAAAATCCAAAGAAAGCAGGCAGAGCTAGGACTATACTGGTTCCGATACAAACCTTTTTATTTGGAAGAAGTGACTGCAGTTAAAGGAAAGTTCTTCAATGTGAGGACATGTTTAGCCAGGCAGTGATTGGGCCTCTGTTCCTGGAAAAAAATGGAGAGAACTCAGACTGTCCTAGGAATGGAGGTGTAAAGAGATGGATTATCCATGCCCTAAAAAATGGTTAGAACCAAGAAACAGTAAAATGCTAAAATAGCAGAAAGCTTCAGAAAATCACAGATGTAAGTGGGAAGAGATGAAATAAGGTGAAAAAAATAGACCAAGGTAAGAATAAATCAGTTCTGGGGGGAAATCTGGCTGAAATGACAGTCCTATTAGAACAGTCCTGTTTTGATAAGGAGATGGATATGAGCTGTTTGTGGCTGGGGGTCTATGAGGTTGGAAGGCATGGAGGGAGGACTGCCAGAGGAGATGAGCAGTTGATAGCTTGATGGTTGATGGTAGAGGCACAGTCCAGGAGAGATAAGAGGAAGTGTCAGAGTTGCATTCAGTCTCCGTGTGATAGAGGTGTTTGCAAAATAACAACAGCAGTGCCCTTTTCAGCAAGAGAATGGAATATCACAAGTTCAGAGGGTGATAAGTTAAATTGTGTGAGGGGAGCTGAGATTTTGAGAAAGTCAATGTCATGCCAGCAGTTTGCAATTAAACGAGCCATTGAATTAGCCTGTTTCCAATTGTTTGAATACTCTAACCACTATTTGATATCTGCAAGTTGACATTGGTCACAGCTTTTGATTTAATTGTTTGTAATATACATAACATGATGACACATAACATCTTGTATCCCTTAGTGAAACTCACCCGTTGCCATATAATTGTTGACTGGCCATAGCAGATGCAATTATACCAGCCAGACCTCCAAGTATTCCAGGCATGCCATGAAGATTATGTACACCACACGTATCTTGTATCTTCAATTTAGATGCAAAAATTGGCTGGAAAAAGAAAAAGAAAAATAATGCAATTAATGGAATAATTGAGGGGTTTCTTTCAGAAAAGGAAGCATTCAGTTTTGATATTTGTCACAAATGGAAATCTAATATATAATTTATATATGACTTAATACAAATCTATAAAGCATATCCATTCTACTGAGCACATCATTGTAGATTGAGCAAGGCTGAAATCAAAGGAAGAAAGGAAGAAATAAAAAAGCTTTAAAATGTTGGCCAGCCTACGAGAGTCTTCATCACAATCATTTTGTGAAACACCTTGCTTCTGTCTGGGATGGAAATTGAAAGAATTTTATAACAGCCAGACAATCTGATGCCTTATGTGGTAGCCTGGCAACGATGAAGGGGAAAGATCTTCGCGTGAACAAACTGAGTTTAGGACTCCACTCTCTAGGGTGACCCTCCCCTGCTGTGAATCATAGAATCCCTAAGTGCAGAAAGAGGCCATTCAACCCATTGAGTCTGCTCCAACCCTCAAAAAGAACATGCATCCTAGGCCCACTCCACTGTCCTATCCCTGTAACCCCGCGCATTGATCATGGCCAAACCACCTGACCTGCACATCTTTGGACTGCGGAAGGAAACCGGAGCACCCGGAGGAAACCCATACAGACATGGAGAGAAAGTGCAAATTCCACAAGACAGTCACCTAAGGCTGGTATTGAACTTGTGTCCCTGGTGCAGTGAGGCAGCAGTGCTAACCACTGTGTCAATGTGTCACCCTGTGTTGTCTTAAAGAGACAGGCACCTTAATCCACCAATCATGACCACCAAGGCAGCAAAGCTCAAATTGATTTCCCACTCCCTTCTTTTATCTTCTCTTTAATATCAACATTGAATTAACTGTCATGTTTTTTCTTCTTTAATAATTTTTCTTGCTGAATTCTGCCATCAATATTTACTACTTCCCTTTTATGTTGAAGTTTTGATGAACTAATCTTTTGCCTTTTTCTCATGTCTGATAAACCTTTTTACTCTATTTTGTCATTCTTATTTTGTAAAATATATTCACAGATTATTAAATTGATTAATTACCTTGTGGTAAAAATGAATTACATTCTTGGCCTCTGCCTGTTATTTTCTCTGCCCCATTTGGGACAACTTCATTAAGAGACTGTGTTCTGTCTGTTTAATGAAATGTTGGCTCCAAACTGTTAACCTGTCTTTTTCTTTCAGATGCTGACTGACCTGGTGTAAATTCTCAGAAAAGCAAACATTGGCCATGACTCTCCCGAATCAAATCTAAGTGCTTCCGCCAATGGGAAAACCTGTGTGTTTCCCACTAGCGCTGGCAGTGCTGCTGCGGCACGATACAAAGGCACCTTGAAACATTTTTGGAGTGGGGCGGATTTAGCGCTGGCCTAGAGAGAGGCAGGGAAAGGCTGGCTGACAGGAAAAGCTCCATCGAGATCGGGGTGCCCCCTAACAAGCTCATTTGACCCTTAATTATCTAATTAAATATTGTGGTCAGACTGATGTTTTCGATACCCCCGCGGCAAGTAAAATGAGCGTGCGTTTACAAGCTCATTTGAAATAAGGCACCCCGATCTCAGAATAACACAGCAGCCCACAATCACAGGCACAATCCCCCCCTCCCTCCCCCACCCCCCAATTGTTGGAAAGGCCCTCCCAATCGCTCAGGAACTTCCCTCCCCACTGCAAGGTGAGCGGCTCCGCATTATGGGCTCACTAAATGCTCGCCTCGGGTGCTACCACTCAGTCCCCATGATAGGCCTCAACCCCTTCAGTCCCCCCTTTAGTCCCCCCTTCAGTTTCCCCCTTCAGTTCCCCCTGAAGGCCCTAATCTCCCTCAGTCCTCACCTTCAAGCTGCACCCTCTTCAGCCCTACACTCAGTGCCCCCCCTTCAGGCTCTTAGCCCCCTCCAGGGCCTGCAGTCCCCCCTTCAGTGCCCCCCCCCCCCCACCCCCCACAGTTTTCCCTTTCAGGTCCCCATAGTCCCCCTGGGCAGCAAGGTAGCACAAGTGGCTAGCACTGTGGCTTCACAGTGCCAGGGTCCCAGGTTCGATTCCCCGCTGGGTCACTGCCTGTGTGGCGTCTGCACGTTCTCCCCGTGTCTGCGTGGGTTTCCTCCGGGTGCTTCGGTTTCCTCCCTCAGTCCAAAGACATGCAGGTTAGGTGGATTGGCCATGATAAATTGCCCTTAGTGACCAAAAAGGTTAGGAGGGGTTATTGGGTTATGGGGATAGGGCAGAAGTGAGGGCTTTAGTGGGTCGGCGCAGACTTGATGGGCCAAATGGCCTCCTTCTACACTGTATGTTCTATGTTCAGGCCCCTTGGCAGTGCCGACCTGGTGCCGTGGATTCGGAGGGGGAACAAAGCTACAGAAGGAGGACTAACCATATGACCCCCATCCTGGGAAAGACCCCTTACCTGAGCCCCTCCAGTCTAGCCCGAGACCACTTGACCCCATCTTTCCTGAAGGATACCCGCCCCTCGCACCCTAGAAGTTTGTATAGAGTGGGTACTCACCCCTTTGCTTAAATCAGTTATAATCAGGTTTCACCCACTCTACTTGGGCCAGGCAAAGATTTGACGCCCAGGGCGATTTCCACTTTGGCGCTCACACCAGATTCAAAGGGCCCTCAGGAATCCTGCCAGGGACTAGCAGACCCTGAGAATCACGTCCATTATTTCTGATATGAACAGACAACGGGCAGCATCTTGTGAAGACGTGGTAGTTTCACTCACCCGGAAGCAAAGTCGGTGTTGAGCTGACGCAATGGATGCTAAGTGCCAAGGCTGCTGCTGTGACTGCAAGCAGGCCCAAAAAGTAGACACAATGGATTCCGGAGCAAGTTTAGGCAGCCAAGGGAGGGGGAAAGGGTTTGGGTTTTAGGGGTAGTGTGATTTATAGAGAAGGAAGGTAGAAAGAAAGGGGGTGGTACCTTAAAGGGCTGACCCCCAATGCATAAAGGACATCACCTGAAGATAGTATCCCACTTCCTTCCCATCCTTTTAAAAACCTCTGCCCAACTGCCCGTGCCACCTATGTTATAGGATAGGCAGAATGTTGTCAGGGTCAATTGACTTGTTAACAATCTCATTTGACCCTTAATTATCTAATTAAATATCGTGGTCAGACTGATGTTTTCGATACCCCCGCAGCAAGTAAAATGAGCGTGCGTTTACAAGCTCATTTGACCCTTGATTATCTATTTAAATATGGTGGTCAGACTGATGTTTTCGATACCCCCCACCACCCAGTAACGTTTGGGGTGTGCGTTTGGGCTGAGTAGGAAGGTGGGTTTGGGGGTGGGGGTAGAACGTGCCTTATTTTACATGCACACCCCACTGAAAATACCCCCAGCAGGATCATGTAAAATCAGCTCAATGACTGAGCTGGGGAACGATTGGCCGTTGAAGTTGCTCCCACCCCATTGTCCTAATTTTGCTAGAAGTGCAATGGACGATATTTTTACATGCAGATGAAGTTTCTGGCGTTATGAGAGCACATTGAAATTTTCCTGCTAATGTTAAATGATCTTTCAAACATGTTTTCATTAGCTCATGCTAATCCGACACCTTTAATGTGTTTCTTAAGTACGTATGGGGCCTATGAATAATAATCACAAAACAATATTTCCATCCTTTTTTCCTTGTCTCCTTTATTTACAGTCATATATTAAAAGAAAATTAACAAAATATTTCCCTCAGCATTGGCAATACTGCTTGTAGTTTGGCTGCAGAAGATCTTCGGAAATTGGATCAACATTTATTGGACAATGAGAAACGACTGGCTGCATTACAAGGTGAAAACCACTAGACAAGCAGCAATTACGGCTGACGATTATGAGCTAATTCATAAATTTAAACCTTTGTTCCATCACCCTCATAATTTTGTAAAGGATAGGAAGTGGGCGAGTGAAATGAAGGCAGGTAGCCAAAGTAAGGACTAGATTGCTGGAAATGCTCTGAGATTCCTTCTCATACCAGGAAGGAGGGTATCGAGGGTTCAGGTGAGACTCGAAAGCCTAGCTGTCACCAATGTAATAAGGTGACACGTTTGTTCAGCGTGTTGAAAGTTGTGAGGAAATCCCATGGGACCTGTTGGAGTTCAAATGAAGGATTCACAGAATACTACGGTGCAGAAGAGGATCTAATCTGCACCAATGCATGAAAGGCCCTGACCTGCCCACCTAATCCCACTTGCCAGCACTTGACCTTGAATGTTATGGCGTGCCAAGTACTCATCCCGGTACCTGTTAAAGGATATGAGGCAACCCGCCTCTACCACTCTCCCAGGTAATGCATTCCAGACCGTCACCACCTCTGGGTAAAAAAGTTTATTCTCAAATCCCCCCTGAACCCCTCACTTTGAACTTGTGTCCCCTTGTTGCGCTAACAATTGCACACAGAAACACGAAACGGTACAAAAGAGGCTTTATTACCGTGAGATGTTGTTATGTCAAGTGGAGCTGTAAAATGGCAGCTCAGGAGACCTCATGGATATTTATACTGCTCCTGTGGGCGGAGCTAGCCTGCAGGGGCTTACCGACAAGCCTGTAATAGCCGGTACTATTGTACATCCCCTAATAGAGGCACACACATATATATACAGTGGTATTACCACACCCCTCATAACTGACCCTTCAACTAAAAGGAACAATTGCTCCCTATCCACCCTGTCCATGCCCCTAATAATCTTGTACACATCAATCAGGCCTCCCCTCAGTCTTCTCTGCTCCAGAGAAAACAACCCAAGCCTATCCAAACTCTCTTTATAACTTAAATGATCCATTCCAGGCAACATTCTAGTAAATCTTCTCTGCACCCCCTTCAGTGCAATTACATTCTTCCTATAATGTAGTGACCAGAATTGCACACAGTACTCCAACTGTGGCCTTAGCAAAATTCTACACAGATGAAAAAGGAACAAAAGTGGGAATACTACAGGGTAGATTGTAGCTTTAACTGGGCTTAGGAGACCTGAGGTAAACACTGTTGTGGGAGCAGGTCTGATGAATGAGGTAAATGAGAAATATACAGGTTTTTTTGTCTAAGGGAAAGATCACCCTATTTTCTTCAACTGCGGTAGCCAAACCCATAACAATTTTAAGGACACGGGTGCTACTCAAGCTCTCCTACTGGAGAAGGATTTGCTTTTCCCTCCAGAGAGTTCAATGAAAGCTAAGGTATTAGTGAAGGGGATATATGGAAATTATATCTCGGTTCTATTGTATAAAGTACAATTGGAGTGTGATTTAGTGTCAGGTCCAGTGGTGGTCGGAGTGGTTAAGAAGTTACCAGTGGATAGAATAGACTTACTTTTGGGGAATGATTTGGCAAGAGTGAAGGTTTCAGCTTCACCCATATTCACAGAGTGTCTGAATTACTGTGGATAGCGCATGAGATACCAATGGCATAACAGGTGGGAATTAAGAAAACAGATTAGGCATTAAATGACACAAAGAAAGAAATGTTGCAAGACATTAATCACACATCAAATGACAATGGTACTGAATTTAATACTGCTGATACTGATATTCTCTACGAGAATAATTCCTCACAGAAGTTGGTCAAAGATAAAATCCAGTAGAAAACCAGGTTCTGAGAACTCCAAGACTGAAGGTGATCCTAAGAAAGAGGAGTTTGAATCTAATAGTTATAACACTGATATTCAGGTGAGAGTTCCGAATCTGATTTGGATTCTGATTATGAAGTAATGATAAACAACTATTACCAAATAGACCTGTCACTAATTGATCTTGAACTGATGGCAAGTAATTATTCCAAACCTAAGGAAGAAGAAAGAAAATCAGAAGACGAAGGTAAATTGGAATTACATAAAAGTAATTTGTTACAGCTTCTTGCAGTAAAGCCCTTGCCATCCACTTCAAGTGCTCCCAGAGCTTGCCTGTTTTGAAGGAAGATGTGCATAATGGCATGGCATCAGCTATTCAGGACGAGGACAGCAATGACTGTGAAATGACAAATAGCTGATTAACCCACATCCTTTTAAAAACCCACAGTGCCTCTTCAAGGTAAAGGAAGGAAATTTCAAAGGAAATGAAATAATTAGTGATCAATTGTTTTTGAAAGTGAAGAGGACGGTGGATGAAGAACCGCTGGTGAGCTGGTGATCAATGAATTGGCCAAATGGCTGTATTCTGTCCGGTGCCAGGATGAAGGAAGGGTTAAATTGTGAACTGTTTTGCTCCCTCTGCACTGGGCCGCCTTTAAAAATAGCGCCCTGATCATCGGCTGTCTAAGTTGCCGGTGGATGGGAATCAGCATGTCCTGCCAGTGATATGTCGTGGATCCCGATCACTGAACAGTCTCAGGTTACAAGGCAGAGAAAGCCACCTTGGTGTGGGTGGCTTCACTGCCACTTTTCCTGCCCAACATCATCCTTTGCCGATATCCAAGGAAATCTCACCCGAAATGTCACAAACCATCCAGCGCTTTGCAGCAATTCTCAAATCCTATCTCTTCACCTCAAACTGCTGGCTTTTTCACACATTAATCATGAAGGGCACCATGAACTCACCATTATTTTCCCAGTAGATTCCGGACTAATATCGGAGTTAGAATGGGTAAAACATATTATAAAATAGTTGCGATCTACTCCACTAATCTATTTATTTATTTGTCTATTCAGTGGGTTTGCAATGATTTTAAATAAAATTTACTTGCAGCTGTCATGATTGCAATTATCTTTTTCAAAGATTTTATGAGAAAATATCTGCATCAAAGTTTACAAAATACACAATTTCAAGGAGGTTTTTAAAACAGAATATCAGTTTATACTTTTTGGTGAATGTTGTGAATTGTGATGCAGACCACTCATGTATATCAGGGCGGAATTCTCTGATCATGAGGCTAAGTGTTGACGCCGTCGTAAATGCCGTCGCGTTTCACAACGGCGTCAACTTGCCCCCAGGAGCAGCGATTCTGACCCCTACAGGGGGCCAGCATGGCACTGGAGTGACCCATGCTGCTCCAGCTGCCGATACCGGCGTCAAGGGGCGGCGCGGGTCTGCGCAGTGCGACCGGCGCCAATGCGCGCATGCGCAGTGCGAACGGTGCGATTGTGTGCATGCGCGGTGGCTACAGGGACCAGCGTGGAGCAAAAGAGGCCCTCAGCCCGAGAGGCCGGCCCGCTGTTTGATAGGCCCCAATCGCGGGCCAGGCCACAGCAGGTAGGACCCCTCGCTGCCCTCACCAGGCCGCCCGCGGATGGATGCACGCTGAGGTCCCGTCGGGTAAGACCACATGTGGACGGCGCCGGCGGGACTCGATTTTTTTTCCGACCACTCGACCCATCCCAGGTGGAGAATTGCCGGTGGGGCCGCGTAGAGCAGCCCCCAACCGGCGCCGCGCTGATCGCGCCAGTGCCAACGGCACCGATTCTGTGCTCTCTGGAGAATCGGCGGTCAGGTGTCGTGGCGGCGTCGTGCGATTCGCGCCCGGCTCTGCGATTCTCCGGCCGGGCCTGGGCTGAGAGAAACCCGCCCAGGTTTTGCTTTTTCCTTTATGGATTCTCCCTTCTGTGGACTAAGTCCCCACGCCGGCGGGAGAACCAGCGGCAACCATCCTGGCGTCAACAGTCCCCGAAAGTGCGGAATTCTCCTCACTTTTGGGGGCTAGGTGGACGCCGGAGGGGTTGGTGCCACTTCAGTCATCGCCGAATAGATGGCGCGAGTTCACGGATGTGGGGAAGGGCTGGCGTGATCTCGCGCTTGCGCAGAACTGCCGGCATGATTCAGTGCATGCGCAGACCGGTCGGTGTATTTTGGCGCCTGTGCGGGGGAGGAGGTTCTCTCTCTGCGCCGGCCCCTGTAGGGCTCCGCCAAGGCCGGAAGACATTCCCCCACAGAACAAGCCTGCCCGCAGATCGGTGGGCCGCGATCACAGGCCAGGCCACCGTGGGCGGCCCCTCCGGGGTCGGACCCCCTGCGTGCCCCCCCCCCCAAGGACTGCCCCCGCCGACTCACCTGCTAGGTCCCGCCAGTACGTGAGTTGAGTGATACACGCCGGTTGGACTGGCCAAAAATGGCGGCCGCTTGGTCCTTCAGGGCCCGGAGTATTGCCGGGGGTGCCGCTGCCAATGGCCCCCGACTGACGTGGCATGAATCCTACCCCACCTGAAAAAAGGACGCCGTAGAATACGTCAGCCGGCGTCAGGGTGGGTCAGAGAATCCTGCCCCATGGAGAGATTTCCAACTTGGTCTATTGATGCTAAGCCAAGGTGCGATAGATACTACCCCAAAATCAGAGATTCAATAATGCAAAAAGGTCAGAACCTACCGTCAGATATTTGAATCCAATTGTGGAGATTATTCCAGCTATGACTCCAATCAGCAGACTTCCATAGGGATAGATCATCATGTCAGCAGAGGTTCCAGCAGCCACACCACCTGCCAGAGTAGCATTCTGTATATGAACCTGCACAAAGAGAAACAAACACTAGCTTCATTTGGGAAAAAGCACAGTAATACTTCCTTGACACATTTAAAATTAACCCAGTTTGTAGGAGTCAATCAGAAGAAAGGGTTGCCTCAAAGGTCATAATTTTGACCAAAATACCCATCACAACTATTTTACCTTGGTTCAGCAATGCCAAGAAAATACAATAATATAATACAATATACCCCCATAAGAATGTGGACAAATATGTGACTAAGGCCTTTAAGTGGTCATTAATTGGCACTTAAGAGCCCCAATAGTTGGCAGAGCAGTAAGTTCAACCATGGACCTTCCCACCCAGAACCTAATTTTGGCAGATATGGGGAGGTGTTAGGGTTGTAATGTTAAAGGATTAAATATTACGCAGCGGAACATGAACCATCTAAATTCTTTTTGTTTACAAATTAGGAGGCGTTGATTTGTTTTTAATTCAGCCACGATAAGCACTGCATTATCATGTACATTGATGCTCATTGAAGTTAATGATTGAAAACTAAAATTTATTAATGTTCAATTTGAAATCTGACTGAAGCCCAGCAGCAGAAGTTCACACAAGAAATTTAATCTTCAATTGTTGCATTAGAAAATGTCAGCTGGTCCCTCGGCAGAAAATTATATCTGCAAAATTCTTCCCTCCTCAAACTTGTGAAAATTGAATACTGAATACTGCAGTTTTTTAAGACCAGTAAAATAGATTGATACAACTAATGAAATGCCGGAAACTCCCTGAATTTGTTCTGTGATAACTAAATTGGAGTGACTTTTTTTTCCAATTAAGGAGCAATATTAGCCTGGCCAATCCACCTAACCACATCTTTGGGTGTGGGGGTGAAACCCATGCAAACTCCCCACAGACAGTGACCTGGGGCCAGGGTCGAACCCCGGTCCTCAGTGCCGTAGGTAGCAGTGTTAACCATTGTGCCACCCTATCTAAATTGGAGTGACAACGAGGTTGAGGATTTATGATTTAATTTTGGTGGCAATGAATTGATTGTTCCTCCTATTATATTTGCTGTTGTAACTACAATGGATAGAGTAACTCCTCTTTGTGGTCAATAGCTGAGCTATTCTACTTCAAGCAGTGAAAGAAATGGAAAGCGAGGCCAGAATCTTGTGCTGTCACTGGTGGCGAGCTAGGAGACAGGAAGGATGTCTGTTCAGGGGGAATAGTGACATACCAGAGCCCTAACACCTTCCCACATCTGCTAGAATTAAGTTCTGTTTGGGAAGGACCATGGTTGACCTTGTTGCTCAGCCAACCATTGGGGCCCTTAAGTGGCCAATTAATGACCACTTAAGGGCTTCATCCTGCCACCAGTGTTATTAACCCAGTTGCAGGCAGGCCTATCGGCATCCAATGTGTTAGATTGGTAAAATTGTTGCAACCATCTTGTCTCTCTTGGGGATTGTGGTAGTATGACTAGGGGTATTACGGTACCTTAGAAGTGAGCTGCTATTGGTGCAGAGGACTCGCTGCCCATTGGCCCGGGTAAGTCATGTGCCTCTCAGCCGATTGGCTGAGAGGTAGGCAGCTCCGCCTACAAGGCGGGATATAAGAACCCGTGCTTCCTGGTAGTCGGCCATTCTTTTGTACGTCTGCTGCCGTGCACACATCTTGTTCATTAAAGCCTATCGTTTGGATCTCATCTTCGTCTCGTGTCCAATTGATGGTGCATCAGGGATCGAAGGACTGGATATAAGGAAGGGGGAGTGTGACCCTCCCTGATAGCCACCACCGACCCTCCTGCGCCCCACCCCCTACCACAAACATTAATCGCTTGTGTCACTCCATGATCTGAGGACTCCAGTGCCTGTCCTTCCAGCAGCAGCCACAATCTTCCCAGTGGCACTGCTGAGCACAACAGCTGCCATCCTCTGATTGACCTGCAGCTTTCTGTAGGCGAGGCTTCCACCCTTGAAGTATGGATTCCTGGGGAAAGTCTGCTGCTGGACTCATCACTACCTGATTGGTGTATGGTGTGATGGACCTTTCCAAAAAGAGGCTTCACAGGTGTCTTGCTGCCTTCCCAGCCAGCAGGCAACATCTCTGACAGCTCAGCAAGGTTCAACCCATAATTTCTCAAAGTTAATTAATGAAGGAGTAATGTATCAGAAATTTCCCTAATTGAAGAGCAATATGATATCCTGATAGAGTCAGTAATTATGGCAAAATTAATAAATATAAAAATATTCATCCTCACCATATCCAATCTTCCCTTCTTATCAAGTAAGCTAGATAGGGCATAAGCAGTGAGCACACATGCAGCCAATGAATAGTAAGTGTTGATAATGGCTCGGTACTGTCCATCGGGATTTTCTACAATGGCGGAGTTGAAACTTGGCCAAAACATCCATAAGAAAAGAGTACCTGCAACATATTTAGAACAATATGTAGTTATATTGGAGCTTTAAAAACAACAGTTGTCAATGTGTCAAAAATAAATCTGACATTATTGGTTATGTTGAAGATTAACAGTCCTCCCGATGTTAATACCTTCAACATATATTTAAAAAATAAAAAACAACTGGCAGAGGTATCTTTAGCATTGAGCATTATCTAATTGTTGTATCAGCACTATCTAGGAACAGCCGGTCCAACAAAATAGATTAATTACTTAATTTCACGTGTATTTTTTAGGTAAACAATTGGTTCGAATATGAGTTCAAAAACAGCTCAACCATATAGGATAAAATCTGTTTTGTTTGTAGGCAGTATCTGGCAGTATCAGTTCAGTTCCCAGACTATTGCATCTACATCCCCCTAATTTAGTTCAAGTTGTTATTAAATTAACAAACCTGCAAGATTGTGATGCGCAAGTTAATAAACATCATACGGATCTGGTAGTACTCTTCTGAGGTTTGACTTGGGACATATTTTTCGGATAAAATATGTGGACTATTAATTCTGTATGTAATGTTAGGGCAAGATTTCCATGGTCCTAATCAGGACCATAAAAAATGTCTGCCCAGATAAACTAAATTTGGGCAGGGTATTCAGGTGGCAAGGGACTGGGGTCAGATTCATAAAATAAATTTGGGGCAGGGTGATTGAACAAATGAAAGGGGACTTTTGCAGGTGGGACGTGCTCCCGCTGTCATTGACAGGGAGGGTACAGACTGTGAAAATGACAGTCTTCCCAAGATTGCTGATTGTGTTTCAGTGTCTCCCAATCTTTATCCCCAAGACATTTTTTAGGAAAATTAACAGTGATCTTGGGTTTTATATGGGCTGGGAAAGCCCCGAGAGTGAAGAAGATCCTTCTTGAGTGGGGACGTGGGGAGGGAACTTTATCAATTATTAATGGGCGGCTAATCACACTGGGCTAAATCGCTAGCTTTGAAAGCAGGCCAAGGCAGGCCAGGAGCACTGTTCAATTCCCGCACCAGCCTCCCCGAACAGGCGCCGGAATGTGGTGACTAGGGACTTTTCACAGCAACTTCATTTGAAACCTACTTGTTACAATAAGCGACTTTCATTTAATTTCATTTCATATTTCGATGGTCAGGAAGTGGGTAGTGGGAGAGGGGTCGGTGTGGTAATGGGTAGAGGCAGCATTGTGTAAGGGCACTGGAGGCTGTTAACGGCACCTCTGCCATTCTCACGGGCTCGGTACTCCACAAGCCCAGTGGTAGTGGCAGCCCTGAGAGTGTGGGGGCAATGGACGCAGTATTAGAGACTGGAGGGGGTGTCGGTATGGTCACCAATCTGTGACAGTAACCAGTTCGCTCGGTGGGGGGGCTGGATGGGAGCTTTAGGATGTGGTAGCGGGTAGGGATTGAGAGATTTGGGGATCCCTTCTTTGAGGAGGGGTTCCCGAGCCTGGAGCTTCTAGAGGAGGAGTTCGAGTTGCTGTGTGGGAACGGATTTCGGTACCTGCAGGTCCCAAGTTTCCCTCGCCTCTCTCTAAGGGGACTACAGGATAGAGTGATGTTAAAATCAGGGGTTGGGGAGGGGCGGGTCTCGGAAATATACAAGGAATTGATGAAGTGGGAAGGGGTCCCAATCAGGGAGGTGAAGAGGAAGTGGGAGGTTGAGTTGGGGGGGGGGGGGGGGGAGTTGGAAGTCAGGCTATGGGAGAAGGCCCTGAAAAGGGTCAATGCATCCTCGTCGTGTGCCAGGGCCAGGCTCAGCCTTAAACAGTTCAAGGTGGTCCACAGGGCTCATATGACTGTGGCCTGGTTGAGTAGGTTTTTTGAGGAGGTGGAGGATGGTGTGGGATGGGCGGGGGGGAGTCCAGTGAATCATGTGTTCTGGGTGTGCCTGAAGCTGAGGGGATTTTGGCAGGGATCCTCAGATGTCATGTCAGAGGTCCTGAAAGGGAGGGTGACTCCGAGTCCAGAGATGGCAATATTTGGAGTGTCGGAAGATCTGGGATTGCGGGGGGGTGGGGGGGGGGGGGGGGGGGGTAGAGAGAAAGGCTGATGTTTTGGCCTTTGCCTCCCTGGTGGCCCAGAGACAGATTTTGCTGGTACAGAGGGACTCGGAGCCTCCAAAGTCGGGGGTGTGGGCCAGTGACATGGCAGGGTTTCCCAAGCTAGAGAAGATTAAGTTCGCCTTAAGGGGTTCATTACAGAGGTTCGCTCGGAGTTGGCAGTCGCTCATCAACTTCTTTAAGGAAAACTGACTGTCTGACTGTCAGCAGAAGGGGGGCGGGGGGAGGGGGGGTTGGAATGGGGTGGGGGGTGGAGGGAAGGTATGGAAGTGGAGAATAAGGGCAGGGAATCTAATATATGGGTAGTTAGGAGTTAGGGTGGGGGGAAGTTGGGCATGTTACTGTGGTGTTTTTGCGGGTGTTGGATCGCTCTGCTAATTAGAATGTTGATATGTTAAAATGTTAAAATGATATATGCCTCAATAAAATGTTTTCTAAAAAAAAATGTCCGCCCAGCAAGGTGGCCTAAGGCCCCTTTGAAATGGTTGATGTTTGTAAGCATTGTGGTTACAGCACTTCAGAGTTACTCATCCATGAACAGAGATAAATGAAGCAAGCTTCACAGTTGTGTTTGTGGAAGCTGTCAATCGCAGCCCACTAAGAGAAATGAACCAATGGCTTGTAGGTAAAGGTTCTGAGGGGTTTAAACATAAGTAACTGCTATCTTCTTTCCAGGAATGGACACATGGTGCTTTCTCTGTCTGAGCCAGCAGCCCACATGAGTGTTACAAAAATATTTTTTTTCATGACCCTGGCTGAACTGCTCTCTAGCTTGCAGACAGGGCTCTCTTTTCTGGGGAGGGTGGGGATCTGTGATGGAGTTCCTTTAGTTAGGGGATCTCTGTGGGGGGTTCTTTTAGTTAGCGGGTCTCTGGGTGGTCCCTTTAGTTTGGGGATCTGTTTAGTTAGGAGGTCTCTGTGGGGAGGTCCCCTTGTTTAGGGCATCTTTAGGGGTCTCTTTATTTAGGGGGTCTTTGGGGGGCAGTGTGGATGTTGTGAGGGTGGGGTTGACATGTCTGGAATTGTGGGGGGGGGAGGAGAGGGTGGCCCTCGGGTGGCCTTTGGGGGCAACCCCCTTAAGGGGTTACCCTTTTGGCTCACGGCAAGGCCCACCACGTCAGGACCACGTTTGTCCATGCCTGTTGTAGTTCACGCCCAGATGATTCCTGGCTTGGAGGACCAGAGAATCGCGAAGGCCAGAGAATCTGGTGCCCAGTCCGCTAAGTGGATGCAAATGGGCCATTAAGACCCATTTCCTTTCTCCCACTGACGCGTGAGTGAGAATCCCGATTCTACCACAAGGGGGGAGGGAGGGGGCAGAACATCGTAAATGGGGGGGGGGGACCAATCCCGTTTTACCCCTGACACCTGATTCTCTGCTGCATTGGGAAATACGCTTCCAGCGGCGGGTGGCAGATGGTTTTGTCCTCTCTTTCTCTATCCATAGAATCATAGACTCTCTACAGTGCAGAAGGAGGCCATTTGGCCCATCGAATCTGCATCGACCCTCTGAAAGCGCACTCCACCCAAGTCCACACCCCTGCTGTAGAACTCCATAACCTAATCTACGCATCGCTGGACAAACTAAATGGCAGTGTTAATGACTGTGCCCCTGTGCCGTCCCTGTGCCGCCGTGTTGCCCAGGTTTTCTGCTGAGTTTTTCCCACATTTCCTATTTTTTGCCAAAGTAAGTACAGCTTTTGGACAATGCATGTTTGGTTCATATTTGAGTCATCAAATAAACAAGAACAACTTGCAAATACATAATAACTTTAATGTAGAAGAATGTCGTAAAGTGCTTCAGTGGCCAGTATTTAGAATTAGAATTAGAACAGTACAGCACAGAACAGGCCCTTCGGCCCTCGATGTTTTGCCGAGCAATGATCACCCTACTCAAGCCCACGTATACCTATACCAGTAACCCAACAACCCCCATTAACCTTATTTTTTAGGACACTAAGGGCAATTTAGCCTGGCCAATCCACCTAACCCGCACATCTTTGGACTGTGGGAGGAAACCGGAGCACCCGGAGGAAACCCACGCACACACGGGGAGGATGTGCAGACTCCGCACAGACAGTGACCCAGCCGGGAATCGAACCTGGGACCCTGGAGCTGTGAAGCATTTATGCTAACCACCATGCTACCGTGCTGCCTAAACACGGAGACACGTAGACAAACAACATTAATATAAGGCCCTAAAATTGACATTAGGAGAGGAGGCCAAATGCTTGGTCAATAAGTAAAGTTGAAAGCATCATCTCAAAGGGGGAGAGAGCTACGAAGAAGCAAAGAGGTTTGGAGAGGCAATTCTAGATCTTAAGGCCTAGTCAGCTGATGATATAGGCACCAGTGTGGGATAATAAAAGGGGGAATCTACAAAAGGCCATTGTTGGAGGAATTCAGCGTTCTCAAAGGATTGTAGGTCTGGAGGAGTTTACAGAGGAGTGGGGGTTGGAGGGGGGGGAGTGATACCATTGGGGGATTTGAACAAGAGGATGAGAATTTAAAATCAAATCAACAGAGCAGGCACGGAATGTAGTACTAGAGGAGATTGTAGCAATAGATTTGAGTAAGGTACAGTAGATCAGAAATATATGTTTTGTAGGTTAATGCAGAATGTGCATCTTATGTTCTAAAATGACTGCCAAAAGTTGTATATTTTTACTTACCAATCATAGCAAATAAATCCGAGTGATACACAGATCCTTCATTATCATGGCCAGCTTGCAATCCTGGCCTATATAGGACACGAGAAACAGCCAGACCAAAATATGCGCCAAAAGCATGAATAGTCATTGATGCACCAACATCTTTGACCTGTAAAATATCCAAAAACTCTCTGTCACTTTATCTAGATTAGTGAAAATGCATATAACTCCAAATTATTTGAAACAATTGAAAAGCTGCATTTGTACCCCTAACCCATCGCAGCCCGTACAAAATCAAATAGAAACATCTGTAAATATTCAGCAGGCCAGGGAATGTCTGCAGAGAGAGAAAGAGTTCATGTTTCATTTCATAGAATCATAGAAACCTTACAGTGCAGATTGGTACGAAAACTAAAATCACATGGAAGTCGGGGATACAGAACTGGCTTGGTTAGAGGGTAGCAGTGGAAGGGTGTTTTTCTGAATGGAGATCAGTAGCTAATGGTGTTCCACAGGGATCAGTGTTGGGACCTCTGTTGTTTGTAGTATATATAAATGATCTGGAGAAAAATGTGGGTGGTCTGATTAGTAAGTTTGCTGATGACACGAAGATTGGCGGAGTTGCTGATAGTGCCGAGCATTGGCAGTGGATACAACAGGACATAGATAGATTGGAGGCTTGGGCACAGAAATGGCAGATGGCGTTTAATCTGGACAAATGCAAGGTGATGCATTTTGGAGGTTCAAATCTAGGTATGAATTATACTGTAAATGGCAGAACCCTTAGGAACATTAATAATAATAGTAATAATCTTTATTGTCACAAGTAGGCTTACATTAACACTGCAATGAAATTATTGTGAAAAGCCCCTAATCGCCACATTCCACTGCTTGTTCGGGTACACAGAGGGAGAATTCAGAATGTTCAAATTATAGCATGTCTTTCAGCACGTCTAACAGCACATCTTTCGTGAGCTGTGGGAGGAAACCGGAGTCCCTGGAGGAAACTCACGCAGACACGGGGAGAACGTGCAGACTCCGCACAGGCAGTGACCCAAGCCGGGAATCAAACCTGGATCCCTGGCGCGGTGAAGCAACAGTCCTAACCACTATGCTACCATGCCACCCTATTAACATTAACACTCAGAGGAACCTGGACGTGCAGGACCACAGTTCCCTAAAAGTGGAAACACAGGTGGCCAAGGTGATTAAGAAGGCATATGGTATGCTTGCCTTCATCAGCAGGGGCATTGAGTACAAGAGCTGGGAAATCATGTTGCAGCTATGTAAAACCTTGGTTAGGCCACATTTGGAATATTGCGTACAGTTCTGGTCACCACATTATCAGAAGGATGTAGAAGGTTTGGAGAGAGTGCAAAGAACAAAGGCACAATATCACAGTGGTTAGCACTATTGCTTCACAGCGCCAGGGTCCCATGTTCAATTCCCGGCTTGGATCACTCTGTGCGGAGTCTCCACGTTCTCCCCGTTTCTGTGTGGTTTTCCTCAGCACGCTCTGGTTTCCTCCCACAAGTCCCGAAAGATGTGCTGTTAGGTGAATTGAACATTCTGGATTCTCCCGAACAGACGCCGGAGTGTGGCAACTAGGTGATTTTCACAGTAACTTTATTGCAGTGTTAATGTCAGCCTACATCTGACACTAATAAAGATTATTATTAAGAAGGTTCACCAGGATGTTCATAGAATTTACAGTGCAAAAGGAGGCCATTTGACCCATTGAGCCCATGTTACCTGAACTCGAGGTGTTGGCTATGAGGAGAAGTTGAATAAAGTAGGATTGTTTTCACTGGAAAGACGGTAGTTGAGGCTAGACCTGATAGAGGTCTGCAAAATTATGAGAGGCATAGACAGGGTGGATAGGCTTTTTCCAAGGGTGGAAATGTGAATTACAAGGGGCCACGGTTCAAGATGAGAGGGGGAAAGTTTAAGGGAGATGTGCGGGGTAGATTTTTCACGCAGGGAGTGGTGGGTGCCTGGAACGCATTGCCAGAGGATGTGGTGGAAGCAGGCACATTAGAAACATTTAGGAGGAATCTGGACGGGTACATGAATAGGGAGGAAATAAAGAGATACGGATTGAGTAAGGGCAGAAGGTTTTGTTTTTTGTTCGGGCACCATGTTCGGCAAGGCTTGGAGGGCCAAAGGGCCTGTTCCTGTGCTATACTTTGCTTTGTTCTTTGAGGCTATTCGGCCTATCAGGTCTGCACCGACCCTCTGAGAGAGGCCCAAGTCCCCACTCTATTCCCGTAAATCCACCTAATCGATTTTTGGACTCTTAAGGGGCACTTTAGCGTGGCCAACCCACCTATCCTGCACATCTTTCGACTGTGGAAGGAAACCTGATCACCCAAAGGAAACCCACGCAGACAAAGGGAGAACATGCAAACTCCACAGTCACCCAAGGCTGGAATTGAACCCAGGTCCCTGGCATTATGAGGCAGCAGTGCTAACCACTGTGCCACTGTGCTGTCCTCTTGTCAGCTAAACTTTCACAGGTACTGCCTAACCTGCTGTGTTTTTGCAGAATTTTCTCTTTTTATTTCAGACATCCAGCTTCCACTAGATTTTGCTTTCATCTTAACAATTTCATTGGTTTTGTCATTGTGCTTTCTTCAGTGCGTGCGTAAAATATTTGGATATAATCAAGGGCCTTTTTGTTATAGTTTTCATCAGATTGTAGAATGATACTGCACAGATAGCAGCTATTCAGTTCATCCTCACCCGATTCTCATAGAATCTCATTGACTGTCAGCTTACCCCATAGCCCTCTTTCCTCCCCACCATTTTCCTTTCCTCCCCACCATTTCCCTCCTTCATCTCCCTCATTCCCCTCCTCCCCATTATTCTGCTTCCTCCAACATCCCCCATTTCCCGATCCTCCCACATCCCCCCCCCCCCCCCCCCCCCCCCCCCCAACAACCCTCTGCTCATCGCCGCTACAGACTACCAGGGTCTATGTAACATCACCCCAAGGTGATAGACCTGTGTCAACATTGTCAGCGGGTCAATAAAAAAGGCAGGAGAACAATGATCACTCGCTGTGAGGTAAGCTCAGGTGCTCCTCAGTTCCTGCCAGTGTTTGACCCTGTCTTTCTACTGACAGCGCGCTCACACCCATCGTCTGAATGGGGTCTGCCCCAGAAGCCTGTTCACTAATGTCGCCCATTCAGGCGTGTGTCTCTGCACAGGTGGAAGGTGGGGGTGACTGCTTTGATGCCTCGATGGTGGTCTCCTCGGAGCTCTCCTCCTTGGAGATCTCTTGGTGGCGGGGGGGGGGGGGGGGGGGGGGAGGGGGAGTGAATGACTCTGGATGCCCTGCCCTCACCAGGTGGAGACCCTGCAAGTGAATGGACACGTGGTCAGTGAGAAGGAACGATCATTTTGTCTGACATGAACAACTCACTTGAGGCAGGTCATCTGGGTGAAGGGACAGTGGATCCTCACCACTGCTGCGCAAGCCAAACCTGCTGTCGGTGACTGCACTCTCCTCAGACAACTCTGTCATTTTCAGGGGCAGTCTTCATTGGGGGTGAGGATCTGGATTGCTGGTAGTTTCCCCCCCCCCCCCCCCCCCCCCCCCCCACCCCCCACCGTCTTGACCTTTCCCACTTATTATGGGCTATCTTGTACTGCCCAGACAACGAGAGAGCTTTGTGAGCCATGTGCATGATGAGTGCAGTGACGTGTGTGGACACTGCAACTGGACATGAAGAGGTTATGCTGCTGGTTGCCAGGGGTTGCTGAGCAACGAAGATTGGATCTGGGAAGGGTGCGAGGTGTCAGCCAGGATGATTGCGAATTTGAGGGGTGGGAGGCAGAACTGATGCCTTACCCTTCCAGCTTGGTGGAGGGTGTTGGTCTTCTTCCAACACTCAACGTTAGTCCTCCTGGTTACGCTGTCTGAACTGACAGCCGCAGCCACTGCCTCCCAGGCAATATTGGTGACCCTCCTGCTGGCCCTCCAACCCCTCGGGGGAACAGGATGTCCCGCCTCGCATCCATGCCGTCCAGAAGCCTGGCAGGCTGGCATCCCCAAAGTGAGGAGCACGTCCGCACGCTGCCATGCCCGTGTTGACTGTGGAGTCAGTGGTGAGGGAGCGTTTAACAGCAGCTCCCCTTGTTAGCTGCGAGATGCTGAGGCATGAGGCTGACGAATCAGACGGCGAGACAGGAGTAATGGCGATCAGCTCGTGGGCGCTCATTTTGGTTCTAACTGCCGTTAAATACAGGCCAGGATCTCGCCAATGCAGCTGTTGAGAAGCACCCCACCAATGGCACCCAAAATGACAGTTAAAAGTGTTTCTGTTAAATTGCACCATAAATCTCTGACCTGATTACTGGCTACAAACCAAGCCTCTCTAATCTCTCCATCTAACTAAAGTCTTGTATCCCTGATGCCATTCTCAAAATCTCCTCTGGACTGTCTCTCACAACAGTCTCTTCCTAAGTGTGGTGCCTAGAAATGGCTGCAAAAGCTCAGACCTAAGAAGCGATTATGAAATATTTTGCTTAACTTCCTTTCTTTTGTGCTGAAGGGCGGGATTCTCCGTCAGCCAACGCCAGAATTGGGAAACGCGATTGAGCAGAGAATCGGTTCCAACGCCAAATCGCGATTCTCCATCAACTCGACGGTGGCGCCAATGCGTTCCGGAACACGTGTACAGGGAACAGTGTTTGAATATCATTAGCGGGCCTGATCCGGTATTCTTCAGGGTCACCGCGAGCTCCGCCTCCAATGAGCCGAGTTCCTAATGGCATGGTTCACTTGTACTTTCAAAAATTGTGAAACCAACGTGGTGGCTGCTGAGGGAGCGAGGTGGTAGGACATGGAGAGAAGCGGCCATGGGCTGACGGGCCGGACACTGGCCAGGCTGGCTGGGGTGGTGGGCCCTGCCAGGACCGCGGAGGGGGGGAATGAGGGAGTTGGCCGAGTGGCCAGGGTGACCCCCACGGGACTGGGGCAGCATTCAGCATGGACCGCCATTACCACTGCCTTCAAGGTAGCCATCTTGTTGCGCACCCAATGACCACCATGTCGCCCGGTGGACCTGGTTGGCCACGAGGATTTGCACCATGGTAAAATGTTGGTATTTTACCCTTTGCAGACAATGGATATTGGAATTCAACCAGCAATTGCTCACCTGGGGGCAGCAGGGGAGCATGGTGGTTAGCATAAATGCTTCACAGCTCCAGGGTCCCAGGTTCGATTCCCGGCTGGGTCACTGTCTGTGTGGAGTCTGCACGTCCTCCCCCTGTGTGCGTGGGTTTCCTCCGGGAGCTCCGGTTTCCTCCCACAATCCAAAGATGTGCGGGTTAGGTGGATTGGCCATGCTAAATTGCCCGTAGTGTCCTAATAAAAGTAAGGGGGGGGTTGTTGGGTTACAGGTATAGGGTGGATACGTGGGTTTGAATAGGGTGATCATGGCTCGGCACAACATTGAGGGCCGAAGGGCCTGTTCTGTGCTGTACTGTTCTATGTTCTATGTAATGGCCTTCCTGCTAGTCGCCGCAGACCTGGGGCATGCCCTGCGGCTGTACGAGCGGGCGCTGCTCGAGGAGGAGGAAGCTGCAGTAGCGGACTGTGCAGCTGCAGAGGGACAGGTGGCAGACTCCCAGGTTGGAGAGCCGGCTGCCCAACAGGCTGAGGAAGAGGCGCCGCATGAGGCCTCGTGTTCCAGCAGCGTCTGTCATTCGAGGACCTGCCGGACTGGGCATGCCGTTGAAGACTCCGGCTGAGCAGAGAGAGAGACAGTGTGACATGTCTGCCAGATGATGGCACACCTGGTACGGGGCGGGGGGGGGGGGTTAAGGCGGAGGACACCAGCTCCCGGTGGCCATCAAGGTGACAGTTGCCCTGAACATTTACACGATGGAGTCCTTCCAGGCGATGAGTGGGAATCTGTGCGGGATCTCACAGACCTCAGTGCACAGGTGCATCCTATATGCCCAGGCAGCTTACAGGCTCTAACACTGCATCTCAGTGGTTCCCCAGACTAAGCCCCCGCGCTTTGCGGAAGCCGTCTTCCGACCCTCAGATGGTGCATTTGATCTTCTCCAGGTGGAGAAATTCTGACAATTGTTTTCTAATTGCAGAAAATCCGGCGAATTTGGTATTGTTTCTCATGAGAATGATGTGTTCCACGTGGCGCCGGAGCTAGTCCCTTAACTCTGCTATTTCCTCAGCAGAATCGGTCCAGGTGTGGCACCAGTTTTTCCTGTGGTGGAAGTCCATGAATTCTGCGTTGGTTTCAACACTTTGAAACAGGGAATCGCACCCTATATCTCTGTCTTTAAAACCACAGGCACCAGAGAATATTTAGCAACCTTCTCAACTTCTTCTAGCAGTCTCAAAGATTTTAAAAATTCTACTATTTAGTTTTTGTTTTAATCTCTCTTCCTTTCACCACCCAGATTACAGCACCCTAAATAAACCGACAAATTTTGAATTGCAAGAAAGCAAAATGTTTTTTAATGTAAACCAAGACAAATTATTTGTTCATATAAATCACAAGCATCCAAAATGTATTCATTCATCCTAAAAGGACAGCTATAGTGTTCCACTGATAGAAAAACAATACCGTGATCTGTGAAGATTCGTGCTTTGAACAAAATATTGATGGATTTTGACATTTGAGCCATAAATCTGTCCTGTACTTTACTAGAGCAACCACTTGTAAACATAGCAGCCTTAAATCAATCAAGTTTTATGGTGCAAATTTTGCAAGTTGTGCACCCAATATAAAGCAAATTAAAAATTCAGGTACTTAGATCTCCCAGATGCAGCCAACTCAATTTCCTGGTTATTAACTTTTATGATACAAGCTTCCTACCCACTGGGTCTGTTAACTCTCAAAACTTCTTTCTTATGTTTTTTAATTATTTTGGATGTTGTATAATGTTAACTGAATTGTTTTTTCCACATGGAATGCATATACCTGACGACCTACTAGACAATTGAAAATTTGAAGAGACTTTGGACTAGAATTGTTGTTGCTGAGGATAACAAATGAATGTCTAATTTGTTCGCTATTCCTCTGTGTTTTGTTTTAATGGAGGCCCCAAAAATATCTTGGTAATTTTACCCTGTTGTTCTGGGACACTGCCCTGCGTCAATTGGCATGCCCTATTTTTAAAAATGTTTTTATTCAGGTTTCTCATTTTATACAAAATAAACAAGTCTGTGTAGAGTAGATACAATTTACAACAGCCAAACATTGGAGATAACCCCCAAGCCCCTACCCCCTGAGCCCCTACCAATTGACCCCCCCCCCCCCCCCCGTCCTTTTTCTTTCTACTTTAAAATTATTTTTGTTGACTTTTTACATCTGTACACTGTACAATAGGTGAGCTGGACGATTCATACGTACAATTTTGTCACTGTTGCCCCCATGGCTTTGGTGGGCGGGGCCCTCTGGCCCCCTCCTCGATCTTTTCCCGTGTCCCCTGTCCCTCCCATGTTCCTATTTGCTCTGTGTGATCCTATCTGCCATCACTGGTTCCCCCGCACCCCCCCCCCCCCTTCCTATCCACTATTGGCCTCAAACTGGTCTTGGAACAGGCTGATGAATAGCCCCCACGCTTTGTGGAAGCCCTCATCCGAATGTCAGATGGTGTATTTCATCTTCTCCAGGTGGAGAAATTCTGACAATTGTTTTTCTAATTGCAGAAAAGATGGTGGAAAAAGCCGCCATTGCCATCAACGGCTCCATAAGACCATAAGACATAGGAGCAGAATTAGGTCACTCGGCCCATCGAGTCTGCTTCACCATTAAATCATGGCTGATATTTGTCTCATCCCCATTCTCCTGCTCAACATCACTTTCTCCATGTTCGATCGGACTTTGCTGATTTCTGAGACAATTCTGTCCCTTCTAAGATCCCCCTGAATACTTTTTATCCTTCTTTCCACCTCAGTGATGATGTTGACATCAACACTCATTGGCAATTCCTAATTTTAACTAATTCCTTTCCAGATCCTCAACATTTCTCATCCCTCAATCTTTTGTAATCTCTCTAAAATCCAAAAATTAATTCTAAACTTTCTTCACTTCATCAATTTCACTTCCAGTTTATCTAATTTTTTTTCAGCCTGAGTTGTGCCCTGTACTGTGACCCTTGACATTTTACCTTGTGGTCTCAGAAAATGAGGCATACGTACCTTCAAGATACCAGTAACCAGGTGCTCATTGCAAGCAAATATCGTTATCTCGAGCAGAGTCATAATCAGAAGCTGGATTGGACTGGTCTTTCCCAAGATGGCTCCAAATGAAATCAGAACAGTTGCTGTGCTGAAGTCTGCATTAATTAAGCTACAGAACAAGAATATTAACATTACTTTCCATTGTTTATGTTTTAAGTTCAGTTCAGTGGCTATTAACAGCCATTGGTGACCAATGGCCACTAGTTATATGTAGCTGATTTGGAATCCAGGTGTGGGCTACTGCATTTCAGATTAGTAAATAAAAATTAATAATTATAACCACCATTTGGCATGTGGTCTATTAACATGGCATACGCATACATAATTAACCATTTTATGAGTTTGCTGGTAAAATTATGAAATGAAAGCAGTGTGCGTGAATCATTTTTGATCATTACTTGCTTTAACTCCTTGGTGGAAGTCCATTCACCCGCATTATGTTCGACTAAAATTACTACCTACGTCTACATGCCTACTCAGCAATTTCTATTGGACCACTGTTGGTAGTTTCAAAATCAATAGTTTTAGTGTAACCCAACCATTTTCAGGTTAATTTAAGTTATAAGTGTTGTAATGATAAGTTAAAATGCCATTTTGTATTAACACTGAGATAAGAAGCCATTTAAACGACTAAACCAATTGCGGTATTACTGGAAACCAACAAGATCAGTCAAATACAGAGCCTTAATAGCAATTAATCAATAAATGTATAAGTAAGGCTTGTAATATAGCCTGGCACATGAAATTTGTAATGTTTTATAATTATGCATTATTAACACTTGGTTCTAAGTACACTAATCATACATCATAAGACCTGTAAAAGGCTGTCTTCCCAACTGGTTTGGAGAGATGACATTAACTGTGTTGATATTGATTGAATGAATCATAAATTGACAGCCAGTTAACTTAACCATTCATTGTTCAGCATTTAAATTAACTTAAGATAAGTCACGTAGCTTAAGAGAAGCCATTGTCTTGAATTTAAGACAGTGGATCAGATTTTCTGCTCCTATGGTTTTGTGGCTGAGGTGGCCTACCATTGGTGGGATCTTCTGCTGCTTTCAACAGGGTTTCCCATTGTTCTCACCCTCTGTCACTGGGGAACCCACAGCGAGAGGTCGACAGGACTAGAAAATACTGCCCAAGGTGTGTACTTAGCTAAAACCAATTGGCTAGCTCTTATCCCATTATTGACAAACTATGGACCAATTGGCTATTCACAACAACTTGGCTAAGTTGGGCTTACAACATCTTTAAAGTATAAAATAAAGGTCTCAAGAAGCCAACTTTGTTGGCAGATCATCCGTATTGTTGGAGTCATCGCTTCACATCTTGGCCTGTTCAATCAAGGAAAGTGATGAGAAATCTGTTCAATTGCTAAAGTTAAGCTTGTTCCTCTTACTGTCAATTACTGCTAATTTCTGTTGATTGACAATATACTTTCCATGTTTCTGACTTGTTACCTTTTACTTTTTAATTGTCAATAAACCTTCTGAATTCACCATTTAAAGTGTTTGTTCTTGCCGGATGGTCAAGACTTGTTGAACTTGGTTTGATTTACAACTGGGAAGTTCTTGCAAACAACCTGAACCGCATCAACTTTCTTCAAGCACCCTGGTCACGAGCAGCCAAATCTGTTCCATATATAGCAAAAAGCTGCACGTGGCAATCTTAATTAATGCCTATTCAGAAAGTCACAAGAATAGCTGCCATGGGACGTTTTTGTGTGGTATTGATATTTTTTCGAGACTGTGGTTTGGATAATTTGTTGGGGAACTTCACTGTATTTCCAATGTCTGCTGTACTTTAGGGTGGAGTGCACCTCTTATATGGTGATGTTGTATTAGTTACACATTTGATTTGGGCTGTTTCTTTAATCATCTTGAGAATTATGAAAGGAACAAATTATAAGTATATTACAGATTATAACTGAAATGATAGGGTAGATTTACAAATACTCTGGTATTCTATTGGGAATTCTGGTGCAGAGGTTAGGAGACGGTGCAGAACTTTTATCCATTATTTTAAATATAGGATAAGATGATCATAAGACCTGCAGTGCAGGGAGCCATCCAATGACCAATACATTACTTCATCAGGACCAAATCACTTTTTGAGCTTTAATGCATATATTTGTCCATCAATGAATCAATATGGGTGATATTTACCGGCCGCGCCACACTGGAATTGGAATGGGATGGCCAGTAAAGGCCGGGAGAGGCCTCTTCCGGGAGTCTCAACAATAGTGACGCCCTGCAAGGTCTAACGATATCTCGCGGGGTGTCATGATCTGGATCCTGCCCACAGGCGGCATGGTAGCACAGTAGTTAGCACTGTCGCTTCACACATCCAGTGTCCCAGGTTCGATTTGCGGCATTGGTCACTGACTTTGCGGAGTCTGCACGTTCTCCCCGTATCTGCGTGGATTTCCTCCGGGTGCTCCGGTTTCCTCCCACAGTCCAAAGATGTGTGGGTTATGCAGGTTAGGTGGATTGGCCATGCTAAATTGCCCTCAGTGTCCAAAAAGCTTAAGTGGGGTTACTGGGTTATCGGGATAAGGTGGAGGTGCGGGCTTGGGTGGGGTGCTCTTTCCAAGGGCTGGTGCAGACTCGATGGGCTGAATGGCCTCCCTCTGCACTATAAATTCAATGATTCGAATAGGCAGGATCCAGACTTGCATACTCAAGTGAGCTTAAGTGGTCACTTAACCATGTTGATGCTAGATCCAACCGGCTCCCAGGATCTATTGGCTTCACCAAGGAGACCCCAGCAGGATGCTGATTTGTACTGGGCCACAAAAATGGAGCAATTCAGGCCTTTGAGGCACCTGGGTAGTCAGAGACAGAGTGGCCCTCTAGCACCTGGGCATCTTAGCACTGCCAGGCTGGCACCTTGGTACTGCTACCTGGGTACTGCCAAGGTGCCCAGGTGGCACTGCCAGGCTGCTGGGAGCACTGACAGGGTGGCAGTGCCTACATGCCCAGGTTCCAGGCTGGCTCTTCCAAGGGTCAATGCCTGGGAAGTGCATTCACATGAGAGGAGGTGGTGAGGGGGACATGAAGGGTGGGTGGAGGTGAAGGGTGGATATGAAGTGGCCAATAAAAGATTAGGGGGTGAAGGAAGGAGGTCCTGAAAGAGGAGGGGCCCAAAAGGGGGCGTGGAGTGGCCTGGAAAGGGGACCCTCAGTGACCCCATAGCAGGATATCTTCACTTGGGGGATGTGGGGTAATGTCCATGGGGGGTGACAGTGTCGATGGGTGGGGGAACCTTCAAGTTCACTTGGAGATCAGGGCATCCTTTCAAAATGGCGGCCCGATCTCTAAGGAGCCAGCCTGGCCAGCGAGTTCAGCTCCCAGTTAGGAAAACATTTCTAAGTGTGGGTTAGACGGGTGAGAAACTCCCCAGGGGCCAAAAAAGCGACTAAGTGTGATTAAATAGCGGTGTGGATCTCACTGCCAAAGCCGATGGGAATCACCCAGCCACACCCACCCAAAATTACACTTAGAAACGTTCCCGTTAAATTGTGCCCCCCCCCAAACAAATACCTGAAAATGTTGACTTTAATTTTTCCATCATCTGAATGGTGCAGCCAGCCTTGCATCAATGTGCCCCACTGAAGACCAAATGCAGCAATGAGTAAATTAAATCCAACACTGCTGAATCCATATTTCTTCAAGAAAGTCATCAGAAATCCAAATCCAACAAAGATCATTACGTGCACATCCTGGAAACCTGAATAAGAAATATGTACAACTTATTATTACCATTAGTTTATCCTAAAATGTACACAGGAAAAACAGCGGCTGATTTTCTTGACTTACCATGTTCAGTGCTGAAGAGGATTAGTAAATACAGGGCGTGATCTACTGGCTGTTCATGCTGGCAGGATATTCAGGTCCCACGCTGGCACAATGGTTTCCTGGTGATGAGGGGTGCAGTCACCGGGAAATCCCATTGACAGTGGCGGGGTCGGTAAATCCCGCTGGCGGACTGTCTCCGCCGCCGAAAAACACGCGGTGGGTTGGTTGGTAAATCCCGCATTGTTCCTGTCCAAGCTTTTTTTCTGGCTATTCGTTTTGTTTGTTGGTGTTTGCAGGATTGAGGCTAGGACGTCACGAAGGCTCAACAAACTAAGGATCTTCATTCAGGAGATGTGTTCAGTACAGGCTGAAGACCTACTCTGTGCAGTTACCCGTGCAAACAGTCGATGACGTCACCTCCAATTATGTCATACATGCATTAAAGCCCTATTCAGCTTCAATGTTGCTGTGAAGTAATCACAATAAATACACAACGGGCTGAATTCTCCACCTCATGCTGTGAGCATTGTGAAGAAAATAGTGTTTCCGATGCTCCGGCCCCCCCACCACTGGCGTCGGGATCAAGGTTCACACTCAGCGCTAGCGGGAGGATGCAAATGGATCATTAAGACCCATTTACAACCACTAAGTGGGCAGGTCAGCATATTCTCTGGGCCCGTGTGATTTTCCGGTCCTCTGGACCGGGAATCACGTGGGCAAGAATTACTACTGTTACTGGAAAACTTGGCCCTAACGTGGTGGACCTCAAGATGGGGGTAACACTTTAAGGGAATTCCTGCCAATGTCCATCCAAAGGTCACTCATCCCCCCCTCAAAATGCAAGACCTTCCCACCTCAACCAGGTTCCCCCTCGCCGCTGCCTCCCCCCCCTCCCCCCCCCCCCCCCCCCCCCACCTGAGACCCCCTAAATGAAGGGTTAAGTTCTGTCAGTCTCTAGCTGACCGCTTCTAAATCACTCAGCTGTGAAGGGCAGTGAATGCAAAGCACCTAATACTGTTTGGAGTGGTCCAGGAGCTTGTCAATCAAAGCTTGATGTTTATCAACGTTGCGGTTAGACTGCTTCCAAGTTACTTAACCGTGAAGGAAGGTGAATGGAACAATGCTGACAGCTGGGTGTGCGAGGAAGCTGTCAATCACAGCCTAGTAGAATCAATATTAAGGAGAAATGATTACAATTAAATAAGGGTAACTACAAAGACATGAGGGAGGAGCTCACCAGAGTATTTTTTTAACAAAACAATTTTATTGAGGTATTTTTTGGCATTGTAAACAGTTACAGATTACAGAAATGTGCAAACATCAATGGAAAACCAACACTTCAACCAAGCCATAATGCACATAACCGGTCCTCTCCCATAAACACTACCCGCCTATTTATCCCTCTTCCTACTCTACTCGAATCTCCCCCCCCCCCCCCCCCCCCCCCCCCCACACCCCCCCGCTGACGTTCAATCTCCTGCGAAGAAGTCGATGAATGGTTGCGACCTTTGGGCAAACCCCAATACAGATCCCCTCGAGGCAAACTTGATTTCTTTCCAGACCCAGAAAACTCGACATGTCCGAAACCCATAGTTCGGTCTTCAGGGGTTCTGAGTCCCTCCATGCCAGCAGTATTCACCGCCGGGCTATTAGGGAAGCAAAGGCCAGAACGTCGGCCTCTTTCTCCTCCTGGACCCCCGGGTCTTCCGAAACCCCGAAAATTGCCACCTTTGGACTCATCACCACCCTTGTTTTCAGTACCCGGGACATGACACCCGCAAATCCCTCCCAGTACCACCTAAGCTTAGGGCATGCCCAAAACATGTGAACGTGGTTCGCTGGTCCTCCCGCGCATCTAACGCACTTGTCCTCTCCCCCATAGAATTTGCTCATCCAAGTCATGTGGGCCCGGTGAACAACCTTAAACTGAATCAGGCTGAGCCTGGCACATGTTGCGGTTGAGTTTACCCTACTCAGGGCTTCCGCCCATACCCCGTCCTCCATCTCCCCACTGAGTTCCTCCTACCATTTGAGTTTCAGTTCCTCCGTCTGGGACTCTTCCCCCTTCATGAGCACCTTGTAAATATCCAAGACTCTACCCTCTCCTCCTTCTTCTCTAGAGACTATTCTGTCCTGGATCCCTATTGGCGGGAGCCGTGGGAAGGGTGGGACCTGTCTGCATACAAAGTCCCGCACCTGTAAGTACCTGAAGTCATTTCCCCTTACCAGCCCAAATTTCTCCTCCAAAGCCCTCATGCTCGCAAAGCTCCCCTCCAGGAACATATCGCCCACCCTTCTCACCCCCGCCTGCCGCCATGTTCGAAACCCACCATCCATGTTCCCGGGGGCGAATCGATGGTTATCACATATTGGAGCTCAGACCGATGCACCCACCTCACCTACATGTTTCCTCCACTGGCCCCATATCCGCAGGGCCGCCACCACTACTGGGCCGGTGGAGTACCTGGCCAGTGAAAGCGGTAGGGGAGCCGTGACCAGGGCTGCCTGGCTGGTGCCCCTGTGGAGCTCGCCAGAGTTGATTGGAAAAGGAGCCTATCAGAGAAGACAGTGGAACAGCGATGGCAGGAGTTTTTAGGGGTTATTCAGGAGACACAGCAGAAATTCATCCCAAGGAGGAGGAAACATGCTAAGGGATGGACAAGATATCCATGGCTGAAGAGATTGTTAAATGAGTTAAGAGCCCATGGTGTTAAGGGTAAGATCCTGGCATGGATAGAGGATTGGCTGACTGGCAGAAGGCAGAGAGTGGGGATAAAGGGGTCTTTTTCAGGATGTGGTGTGCCTCAGGGGCCTGTGTTGGGACCACAACTTTTCACAATATACATTAATGATCTGGAGGAAGGAACTGAAGGCACTGTTGGTAAGTTTGCAGATGATACAAAGATCTGTAGAGGGACAGGTAGTATTGAGGAAGCAAGGGGGCTGCAGATTGATTTGGACAGGCGAGGAGAGTGGGCAATGAAGTGGCAAATGAAATACAATGTGGAAAAGGTGTGAGGTTGTGCACTTTGGAAGGAGGAATTTAGGCATAGACTATTTTCTAAATGGGGAAATGCTGAGGAAATCAGAAGCACAAAGGGACTTGAGAGTCCTTGTTCACGATTCTCTTAAGGTTAATGTGCCGGTTCAGTCGGCAGTTAGGAAGGCAAATGCAATGTTAGCATTCATGTCAGGAGGGCAAGAATACAAGACCAGGGATGTACTTCTGAGGCTGTACAAGGCTCTGGTCAGACCCCATTTGGAGTATTGTGAGCAGTTTTGGGCCCCATCTCTAAGGAAGGATGTGCTGGACTTGGAAAGGGTCTACAAGAGGTTCACAAGAATGATCCCTGGAATGAACAGCTTGTCGTATGAGGAACGGTTGAGGACTCTGGGTCTGTACTTGTTGGAGTTTAGAAGGATGAAGGGGGGATCTTATTGAAACTTACAGGACACTGCGTGGCCTGGATAGAGTGGACATGGAAAGGATGTTTCCACTTGTTGGAAAAACTAGAACCAGAGGACACCATCTCAGACTAAAGGGACGATCCTTTTAAACAGAGATGAGGAGGAATTTATTCAGCCAGAGGGTGGTGAATCTGTGGAACACTTTGCTGCAGAAGGCTGTGGAGGCCAAATCACTGAGTGTCTTTAAGACAGAGATAGATAGGTCCTTGATCAGTAAGGGAATCAGGGGTTATGGGGAGAAGGCAGGAGAATGGGGACGAGAAAACAATTAGCCATGATTGAATGGGGGAGCAGACTCAATGGGCCGAGTGGCCTAATTCTGCTCCTATGTCTTTTGGTCTTATGGTCTAATAAAAGGCTTGCAGATAAAAGATCTAAGGGAGCTTAAACCCAGCTGACTGTTTTTCTCTTTCCAGGAATTGACAGGTGCTGCTTCCTGTGCCTGAGCCAATAGGTGTGCGCCCAGGTGAGTGTTAACAGGGTGATGTTTTTCATTGCTTCTGTCTGGACTACCCTCTAACTTCCAGACAGGGGTCTTCTTGGGGACTTCCAGTCAGGGGTCTCTTTTCTGGGGGGGGGGGGGGGGGGGTCTGTCAAGTTGTCTCTGTGGGGGGGGGGGTCTTTTTATTTAGTGGGTCTCTGTGGGGTGCTTGTGGGTTGGCTCTCTCCATATTGGGGGAAAGGGGAGTCCAAAAGGCCTGGGGGGAAGGCTGGGTTTGGTTGGGTGGGGGAGGGGGGGTGGATGACCAGCCCTGAGACCTTGCTGTTGGGCCACCTGCTCAAAATAGCGCATGGGCAGGGTGGGTATAGAAGGATATGGGCCAAATGTGGGCAAGTGGGACTAGAAACTGGGCGGCATGGACAAGCTGGGCCGAAGGGCTTGTTTCCATGCAGTAAACATCTATGACTTCGATTCATAGAATGTACAGTGCAGAAGGAGGCCATTCAGCCCATCGAGTCCGCACCAGCTCTTGGAAAGAGCACCCTACTTAAGCCCACACCTCCACCCTATCCCCGAAACCCAATAACCCCATCTAACCCAAGGGCAATTTAGCATGGCCAATCCACCTAACCTGCACATCTTTGGATTGTGGGAGGAAACCGGAGCACCCGGAGGAAACCCACGCAGTCACAGGGAGAATGTGCAGACTCCGCACAGACAGTGACCCAAGCGGGAATCAAACCTGGGACCCTGGCGCTGTGAAACCATAGTGCTAACTACCATGCTACCGTGCTGCCCCTATGATTCCCTGATGGTGGGATTCCCTTGGTAATCCTCACAATCCTTACCTTGCACAAATTTGCATGGCTAAGGATTGGGATCGCTTCTTGATCCCAGCAGGACTGGAATGAGGTGCAATTCAGCTCTGGCTGGAGAATAGAGGGCTGGATTCTCCATCGGTAGGATCCTCCGTTTCGCTGGCAGCGCACTCATGTCCGTGGAGTTCCTGCCGGCATGGGGGTGCCCACAATGGGAAGCTCCATTGGACGGTTGCAAGGGCGGAGAATTCCGCTGTCGGTGGGGGCGCGCTGCACCTGAAAACGGGTGTAGCGGGACAGAATCCCACCCATAGCTGCTAAATGGAGAATTTAGCCCAACATTTCCTCTTACTTTAAATAAAACGCCCCCAACACATTAAACAAAGATAACATGAAGAATCAACTAACAACAAGTCAATAAGTCAGATGATTTTGAGGTCTTTGTTCTCTGTATGGTTGTCAGTGAACTCGTCTGTTTCTTAGCATTTGCTGTAACCTCTACTGTGCTTGACTCGAACTGAACGTAGTCAGTGGTTGTTTAAACTGGAGTCGAGGTTATGATTTGAGGTTGATTTGCAATTGAGGTGCTCTTTCCCCCAAATGGTTCTGTTAGTGTCAGATTTTCAGGAAGGTCCAGGTTGTCTCTCGGGACAGTTGATTCGGACTTTCTGCAGGTTCTGCTTCTGACGAATTGGTCCTCCTCACCAATAGATGACCCGTAAGCCTCCTCCAGATGACATTGTCATGGGTTTGGACAGTGTAGGAGACAGGTCTGGTCTGTGCTATGGTTGTGGCAGGAACCCATTCTTCTCCTGTAGTATAGTTTCTTGCTAGAACGTCTTGTCCCCGGCAGAAGACAAGGTGCTTTGCTTTGTTTTCCCGCTGTTTATCTGATCATGTTGTTTTCTGGATGATTTATTTTGCCTTGAGTGATTTTAATAAGTCAAATGCTGTATGCAATTGGTAGAGCGTCATAAAGTTATAGAGGCTTACAGCATGAAAACAGGCCCTCCGCCCAACTTGTCCATGCCGCCTAGTTTTTACCACTAAGCTAGTCCCAATTGTCCTCATTTGGCCCATTCCCCTCTATACCCATCTTTCCCATGTAACTGCCTAAATACTTTTTAAAAGACAAAAGTGTACCTACCTCTACTACCTCTGCCTTTGGCAGCTCGTTCCAGACACTAACCACCCTTCGTGTGAAAAAACTTCTTTCTTGATTTGTGCATAATTGTTTGCAGCTTTACTCAATGTTCTGGATGCAAAGACTAGGTTTCTCTTCACCTTAAGGCATTATGTGGGATGTTACCACCACAAAACCATAGGGATATGGTTGAAGGGATAGGTTTGGATCAAAATGTGTTAAGACATCTGACATGAGCAGTGCCTCCTTGGCTTGCACGCCATTCTCCCATTTCCACTTTATATTTTGACTCAGTAGATTATGCAAGGGTTTTAGAATGGTTTCCAGATTGGGATCAAACCTTCCATAGTCATTTCGTAAGCCTAAAACGAATCGAAGTTGGCTGACATTCTGAGGTGCAGGTGCCTCGATAATAGCTTTGATCTTCGAAAGAGACTTATGACGTCCCTTGGCAACGATTACATGTCCCAAATATTCAAGTAAAGATTGGAAAAATTTGCATTTGTCCTTTCAGACTCCTAGGGCAGGATTCTCCCCTACCTGGCAGGGCGAGGGGTCCTGGCGGGATGGAGTGGCGTGAACCACTCCGGCATTGGGCCGCCCCATTAGGGGCCAAGCCCTAACCTTGAGGAGCTAGGCCCGCTCTGGAGTGGTTGGCGCCCCGCCGGCCAGCGGGAACGGCCTTTGGCGCCACGCCAGCCGAGACCGAAGGGACTTTGCCGGCCGACGGATGTCCGCGCATGCGCCGGAGCGTCAGTGGCTGCTGACGTCATCCCCGCGCATGCGCAGGGGAGGGGGTCACTTCCGCCTCCGCCATCGTGAAGACGATGGCGAAGGCGGAAGGAAAAGAGTGCCCCCACGGCACAGGCCCGCCCGCCGATCGGGGCCCGGCCACCGCGTGAACACCCCCCCGGGGCCAGATCACCCCATGCCCCGCCAGGACCCTGGAGCCCGCCCGCGCCGCCTGGTCCCACCAGTAAGGTAGGCGGTTTGATTCACGCCGGCGGGACTGGTATGACAGTGGCGGGACTTCGGCCTATCGCGGGCCAGAGAATCGCCGGGGGGGGGGGGCCCGCCGACAGGTGCTTTTCCCGCAATTCCCGCCCCCGGCGAATCTCTGGTGCCGGAGACTTCGGGAGACGGCGGAGGTGGGATTCACACCGGCCCCCGGCGATTCTCTGACCCGGCGGGGGGTCGGAGAATCCCGCCCCTAATCTATAATCCTCTAATCATTGTAGTGTGGCAGCCAGGTTGCAAAGGTGTTCTTCCTCATCTTTGCCATTAACCAGAATGTTATCCAGGTAACAGTGGACTCCGCTTAACTTGCTTAAGATTTGGTCCATTGTTCTTTGGAACAGTGCCGTAGCTGGAGTGATGCTAAATGGCAATCTTCTGCATTGAAATAACCCTGATGTGTTGCAATCGTCAGGAATTGTAGCGACTCTTGATGTATGTTTATTTGGAGGTATGCTTGACTTAAGTCGATCTGGCTCAAATGTTGGCCTCCAACCATGTGAAGAGGTCATCGATAAGGAGTAGAGAGTATTGTTCCTTACAAAGTACAGGATTAACAGTTACTTTAAAGTCACCACAAAACGGTATGGACCTGTCTTTTGTTTATAACTGCTATGATTGGGGTAGCCCATTCACTAATGGTGACAGGTCCTACTAATCATTCCAAATCCACCTCTATTTTTGGTCTGATTGCGTAGGGTACTGACTTTGCCTTTAAGCATTTTACCTAACTCCCTTCTTTGATCTTCAACTTCACTGGGATGTTCCTCATACTTAGGGTGGTAAGGTGGCACAATGTTTGGTACTGCTGACTCATTACAATCACGGGTGACTGTGTGGAGGTTGCATGTTCTCCCCGTGTGGGTTTCTTCCAGGTGCTCCGGTGCCCTCCCACAGTCCAATGATGTGCACGATAGGTGTATTGTCCATGCTAAATTGCCCCTTAGTTTCCAAAAGGTTAGGTGGGGTTACGGGGATAGGATGGGGGTGTGGGACTTGGTAGGTTGCTCTTTCAGATGGTGGGTCTGACTCGTTGGGCAGAATGGCCTCCTTCTGAACTGTAGGGATTCTATGATTCTATGATTTCTATGATTCACAGCTCACCGTTGAAAACAACAGCAATCTTCAGGATTTTAGTAAGGCCTGGTTCGGAATCAGTCATTAGGTTTACTTCAGCCCAATTTAGTTGGACCTTTTCAAGCCAAGTTCTACGCACTCGTGCTGGATAATTTCCTTTGACTATGTGTAAGGGCACATCTTCTGTCTTCCCATTTAATTGTACTGCTACATCAATATGGCCATTCAACATAACCAATTCTCAAGTGTAAATACATATTTAGCACAATTTTCGAGTGTACCAGAGGGATATGTCGGAGCTTTTCTTTATAGGCAATCCCTGGCACCAATGAGTCTCCTGCTCCAATGTCCACCTCCGTCTTTACCAGCTGTCTATCCACTAGAGTAGCGATCTAGTATCGATTTGTCGCACCAGCAATGCCAACTTGTCCTCAGACAGTGAATCAAGCTCTTTGCTCACACATTCAATGGCAACTTGTCCTCAAACAGTGAATCAAGCTCTTTGTTTCCCCTTGTTCTACTACATGGACACTTTTTCCTTTCTTCTGTTTGCCAGTTGCTTCATTCGGCTCTTGCTTTTTGCTACTTTTACCCGAACATGCACACTCAATGTGGCCCTTTGTTCCACAGCTTCTGTGCATGGTACCTTTGCACCAACAGCTAGTGATTGTACAAATGTCTTTGCACATCTATGGAAAGTATGAGTCTGTGCTTGCTTTCGAGTTTCAGCCGGCATCTTATCAATCCTTGTTTTTGAACTCAAATGCTGCATTCTTTGGCTGCTAGCTCCATTGATACAGCAACTTCATGGCTTTATTTAAAGTCAGGTTGCTTTCGGTTAACAAACGATTTTGAATTGCTTCGCTCCTCAAATCACCGATCAGTCAAACCCAGATTGTGTCGTTTAATACATCCTGATGAATCATCAATTCACCAGACACCTGTTTCCGATATGAATCTAGGCTTTAATCGAATTACTTCAGAGCCAGCCTGTTACCCGTTGATGAACTCTTAGTGAACTCAGGCTGACTCTGGACAAGGGTATTTATACAGCAGCACTAGGGGGAGGAGATGTGGGCGGAGCCAAGGGTGGAGCCCAGTAGAAGTTCCTGAGTACTCCCAGAGCTACTCCCCCTAGTGGTTGGATAACGCTACTGCGCTTACAAAGACAGTGTGAATTATCATATCAGATATATTACATTCACCACACATCCCCGAACGCACAGTGCTCTGCCAGTCTTTTCATCGTAGCCACAAATTGTGCAATCGATTACCCCTCTTCTCCATTGAGTTTATGAAATCTCTTTCTACAATAACTAAAGGTTGTCGCGAATAGTAGCTCTGCAAAATTTCCACTATTTCTTCACAAATCATTGTTCCTAGCTTTTCCAGCCATACCAGACTCCTGAGGAGGTTAAATGTTTCTACCGCACCCCATTATTCTCAGGAATGTGGCAACTTTTATATCCCCCACTATGTTGTTAGCTTGTACAAAATAGTCAAACCATTCCAATAGGAGCTCCATTGCTCTGTATTCTCATTAAACGGTCCCACGGTGCCAAAGTCTCACCCCATTTTCTATCCATGGGAGGACCTGCGTGTGCAATGTGCCATGAATTTGATGCACTATCTTGCATTTCTGCTCTGAAAACAAGGCATAACCCAAGCTTCAGCCTGTTTTCCTTTATTAAAACACCGCCAGCTCTAGATTTTCTGCTGCCCTGTAATTGTTACTCACGGTTACTGAGTTCATTTGGAGTTCGTTCTGGATTGAAGCACATGGAGAACTTCCATTCAAAGCTCTTTTCTTTGAATTTCTCGCTAATTGTTTTTCCCTCAGGTGGCTATAAGCGTTATTCGACTCCCTTGTTGCCATTTTTTTTGTATTGGTGATGAAGGATTGAGGTTGAACAAACTAAGGGGGCTGGATTCTCTGTTCCTGAGGCTAAGTGTTGACACCGGGGCAGGATTCGTGAACTTTCATGACAACAAAACTGGTGCCGAACCTGGACCGATTCAGCGACTGTGAAGGAACTAGCATCGGCGCTTCATGGAACACAATCGATTCCAAATGAAAGCAGTGCGGGATTCGCCAGGTCCATGATTGACACTCAGGAGGCTGACAAGCTGCAGCTGTATATACACATTACTCACCAACCCAGCCAACAAGATGGCACTGATTGTGCTGGAGCACGCCCAGACAGCAGATGAGTTGGCTGGGGCCAGAGGGCACTTAGTGGGGTGGCCTGGGGGCCAACCACATGACCTGTGGCCCTAAGTTCACAGTGGGCTGTCAGAGGCATGTGCAGCTGCAAGGCTGCCTTTCCTTCACAGTGAATTGGAAAGACATAGGGCGCGATTCTCCCAAAACGGGAGAAATCGTAAGGCTGGCGTCAAACCCGGGCGGGTTTGACGCCAGCGCGCCCCTTCCCGACCGGGAACCGATTCTGGTCCGCGGTCGGGGCTAGCAGCCCGACGCCGCAAGCTCCGGCATCACGGGCTTAACGAATTTCGTTAAGCCCGCTTGCCGGAGTTAGCGCTGGCTGACGCGTCATATGACGTCAGCCGCGCATGCGCGGATTGGAAGACTCCAACCCGCGCATGCGCGGATGACGTCATCGCGTATTTGCGCGAAACACGCGCATGCGCGGGCCGGGATGCCCCTCAGCCGCCCCGCGAATGGATACTGCGGGGCGGCGGAAGGACAAATAGTGCGCGGGCATTGGGCCCGCTGCCCACGATTGGTGCCCACTGATCGCGGGCCCATGGCACCCTTGGCACGGCCGTGGTACTGCCGTGCCAATCGGTGCCATGGTTATAAAAAGCGAGTTGTTCCCGCCGTTTTTACGAATGGCCAGACCAGGTGTGTTTGCCGTTCGTAAAAACAGCGTAAAGGGCTGGGACTTCACCCATCGAACAGCTGTGAATCGCTGCCGGCCGTAAAAAAACGGCGGCAGCGATTCGTGTCGGGAGTTGGGCGGGGGGGGGGGAGAATAGCGGGAGGGCGGGAAAAATGTCGGGAAGGCCCTCCCGCTATTCTCCGACCCGTCATGGGGGGCGGAGAATTGGGCCCATAGAATTTACAGTGCAGAAGGAGGCCACTCAGCACATTGAGTCTGCACCAGCCCTGGGAAAGAGCACCCCACTTAAGCCCACACCTCCGTCCCATACCTGTAACCCAGAAACCCCTCCCAACCCCTTTGGATACTAAGGGCAATTTAGCATGGCCAATCCACCTAACCTGCATATCTTTGGACTGTTGGAGAAAACCAGAGCTCACGGAGGAAACCCACGCAGACACGAACATGCAGGCCCCGCACAGCCGGTGACCCAAGCCAGGAATGGAACCTGGGGCCCTGGAGCTGTGAAGTAACCGTTCTAACCACTGCACTACCGTTTCCATCATACAAACTCTTTGAGGCCATTTTTCTGTCACAAGCATGAAAAGTTATGAAGAAAGCAAACTGAATAACAATGTCTATGCAAAGGGCGGTAATGCTTAACAGAAGTGGATGTTGCTCAATTAACCTAATGATTTATTTTCTGCAACTGATTGCTTCATATTATAGCCCACAAGAGGTCGCTGTGACTCTATGGTTGATCGAGGCCTTTAGATAGAACAGGATGCAATTGTAATCACTTAAATCTGACAAGGGTTTGTCCTTTGTGCTACGAATGTATATTCGGCAAATTCATATTGTATTTTTTTAACAGCTGTCTTCGGCTTTAGCAAAGTTTAAAAGTGCACACCCCACCAGGATATTTGGGAATCTATTTTTGAAGGTGGAAACAGAGGCAGGAATGGGGGGAGGAGGTGTTGTGGTTGAAGATCAGAAAGCAAGAGTAGGAGACTGTGCAGGGAGCATGTACAGGAGACTGTGCAGCAAAGGGTGAAGGACTGTTTAATTATGGTGACAGGACTTTTGGTCCTATGATGTAATATTGGGAGAAACTACTTCCTGCCCACCCTGAGGTGAAATTCACCGAGCTTCTCATGGATGCATAATTAATGAGATGAACAGCAAAAGATTGCTGATGTTCAGCCATCCTGCCACCCAATAGAATCACTCCGACTTTCCTGCATGCCAGCAGACATTGGACAGGTTTCTCTTGTCCCCCAGATGCATGTTCCTCAGTGGTGCGCCGTTTGCTGGTGGTGGGGTTCTCTACTCCCACCGCTTGTCAATGGGATTTCCCATTGAAGCCACCCCACGCCATTGGGAAAAGCATGGGCACGAGGTACACTTCCAGCGGGACCAGAGGATCCCAACAGCTGGAGAATCCCAACCATTGTCTCCAGAACTGAAGATTCCAAAGGTTGACGTAGATTGTAAACAATTGAGGCCCCAGCATAGATCCTGCGGCACTCCATTAGTTACAGCTTGTTAATCTGATAAACTCCATTTATCCCAGCTTTCTGCTTCCTGTTAGCTAACCAATGCTTTATCCATGTTCAAAGGATACCCACTACACCATGTTCTATTATTCTGTGTAGTAACCCTTGATGTGAAACCTTATCAAATGCCTTTTTGAAATCCTAGTACACCACATTTACAGGTTTCCCTTCATCCACCCTGCAAATTAATTCATTTTCAAAAACTTTAATAACTTAATGAAACAAGGGGCTGGATTCTCCACTGCCCACCACCGGTAGTGGAGCTCCCAATGTGGCATCGCCAATCCTGCTCTAATGCTTCAGTCCCCCACTGGTGATGGCATAGAGGTTCATTCCCCGTGGAGAGGGGAGGATGCAAATGGGTCAAACCCCAGGGCTAAAAGGGTCAGTCCAGACACAGGACTGCCATCCTGGGAGGGTCCCGAGGTCAACCCTTTACTCAGGGCCTGAGTCCACCCAACCCCCAGGACCCTTGGGGGACCCTCCTTCTGAAATGGCACAAAAGTAATGGGCTGACTTACTTGACCCTCCTCAGGGTCCATTGCGCCAGAACTGCACTTGGCAATACTTACACCAAAGCCCAACTGGTAGAGTTCCTACTGTGGGGGTCAGAGCATAACGGGGTGGGGGTGAAATTTGGGCTTACAGCTTGTTAATTGTATTCAAAGCAATGCAAATCAGCGAGGGGGTTACAGGGAGCACTATCTGGCAAGGCGGGTCCATGTGCAGCTGGCGCATGTTGTACGGCGCGGACAGAGCATCGGTGCGGGGTAGCGGCGACTTTGTCATCGTAAGACTAGACACATAGCCTCAAAATTGGAGAATCCAGCCCCAAATCTTAGCAACGGGGAATGGAGAACCATGCTGTAATAACTCTCATGAGTCCTAGGGGGACAACTCAATTAAACTCTCTGTGGGACTCATGGAATACGAGCTCTCCCACCAGTGGATGAAGGCCCTCTGAGCTGGGGCTTGGAAATTCACCTTATAAAAGCCAGTCCAAACAAGGACCAGCATGATGGGTAGTCCCAGTTGGAACCTTGGAACTGTATGCCACGTTATGGCCTTTACTTTTTGTTTCTTTATTAAATACTGTTTGACTTAACTCCTTGGGCTTCCTGAGTTTTATACCCACCAAAAATGTTTTGGTTTCAATTGCTTTCTGTAGTAGAGAATTCCATAGGCTCACCACACTCTGGATGAAGAAATTACTCCTCATCTCAGTCTTAATGTTTTACCCCATATCCTTAGATTGTGACCCCTGGTTCTGGACTCCTCTGCCATCAGGAACATTCTTCCTGCATCTACCCTGTGTAGCCCTGTTGAATTTTATAGGTTTCTCTGCGATTCTCCCCCCCCCCCCCCCCCCCCCCCCCCGCATTCTTCTGAACTCCAGCAAGTACAATCCTAACCTCTCCTAATAGGTCGAGGCCCGCCGACCTCAACCGGGTCTGGGCGGAGCTGGCAGAGGTGGCGAGTGCGGTGGCCCCCGCCTGGTGGACAGATCTGCATGCAGGACAAAGATGAATGACCTCTTTAGGTCAGCCCAGGCGAATGACCACCTCTGTGCCCCTGGCATCAGTCCTGTCCCTTACCCTTCATACCACCCCCGAAAGTTGGCCGGGCCTATTGAGGTCCAGACCCTCCAGAAATCGGCCACCAAAGGCACGTCGGGTCGCAGGGTGAGATGTGCAGCAGGCCGCCTCCACGCCTGATGTGCTGTCTGTGGTCATACTAAGAAGGAGAGGTACAGCATGCAAGTTATGCAAGTTGGATACCAGTTAGGTTTGCACGGATACAGTACATAGGTAGATGGTAGAGGTCAGGGCACAACAATAGTATTTAGTAACGATTAAACACCTTTTCACCAACATTCTGACCTGCTTCCATCCTCTGTCTGAAGGGTGTGAGGGATGGCTGGGCTGGGTGTAGAGGGTGTAGTGCATGAAGTGGTGCAGTGGATGCAGAGCTCACCCCAAATAAAGGACACATGCACCGTGGCCTTTGGCATCCTCTCTGGCACACTGCCCCTCTCAGGGCAGAGGCCTTAACAGTTAAACCATCAGGTAGCCCATTCCGCAGGATCACCAGCTGATTTCAGGTCCTGCCGATCCACCGCGCCCCTTCTCCCATCCATCCTACCCCTGGACAGACTGTCAGAGCCTATGTGCCACAACACACTACAGCTAAGCTCCCAGCAGACACCCACCCCCCTCACCCAATCCCCGCTGCAGGACCTACCCACTCACAAGCCCCGAAGCATGGAACCAATTGGTGGCACAATGTGACCCTCTCCACCACATAACCCTGTGCCACCCTGCTGGCAATATAACACATGGCCCACCCAGTGAGGACACCCACAGTAGATCCCACTGGGGAAACAGGACAGGGGCCACACAGCCAATCGTTAACACGGGCTGCAGCAGCTGCCAGTACCCCTGTCGACAGGGACAGGGGGTGTGGATGGAGGCTCCCTGGTGCCACTCACTAATGGTGACAGGGGTGCAGTGTGGAAAGCAACATATTGGGGTTGGCAGCGGGGATGAAAAAGGAGGATGCTGAGGGGTGAGGTGGGAAATGGGGAGGGTGGAGCTGAGGTACAACTCAGGGCTGCCGTGTAGCCTATTGGAATAGGATGGGCATGAATACTCAACTTGCTAACATATCTTCTCTTTTCCCCCACTGCAGAGAATGCATTTCAGAGTACAGCCTGGAATGCTCCCTATCTACCTGGCCGCAGCTGCCCTTGCAGATGCATTGAGGCTGTAGGCAAAGGTGGAGGACCCCGCACAACAGGAGTCTGCCTCAGAGGGGTAGGGGCCGGCTGGTGAGGCTGGGGAGCCGGCCATCATACAGGCCGAGGGGAAGTCACAAAGGAGGCACCGTATCAGGCCACATTTATACCGTCAGCACCTGTCCTTCAAGGACCTGCAAGTACCAAGCGTGCAGCAACGACTGTGGCCATGCGCCACCTGTGCCATGTTGGAACTGCGTAGTTATGGAAGAGTGCATCCACTGCCGGTGGCCGTGAAGGTGACAGTCGACCTGAGCTTCTTTGCCTCGGGGGTTTTCCAGACACCGAGCGGGGACCGGGCACAGGTATATTCGCGCCATTACGGATGCTCCATATTCCTTCCTAAATACTTTACCCTTTATGCTTAGTTTCCACCCTGATCACCCTGCAGCCATGTCTTTGTAATCATGACTATATCATACCTATTAACATCTGTTTGTGCGATTAATTCATCTACTTTATTGCAAATGCTCTCACATTAAAGCACAAAGTCTTAGGGTGAGATTCTCCGCAAATGCGGAGAATCGTAAAGGCTGCCGTGGGACAGGCCGTGACCCACGGCAGCCTTCACGGCCACTTCCGGGGACGAATCTCCCCCCCGGGCGGGGCTAGGAGCGCGGTCCCGTGCGTCACGGCGGCGCGGCCTTGACGACGGTCGTCAAGGCCGCACGTCAAGCATCACGCCCGCTGACGCGGCCGATGATGTCGGCCGCGCATGCGCAGGTTGGACAACGTCAACCCGCGCATGCGCAGTTGGTGTCTTTTCCCTCAGCCGCCCCGCAAGACGTGGCGGCTTGATCTTGCGGGGCGGCGGAGGGAAAAGAGTGCATCCATCCGTTACGGACGCACGGCCCCCCTTGGCACGGCCGTGGTACTGTCCTGCCAATTGGGCACCCAGATGCCCCAAACGGGCATCTGGTGCCCGTTTCACGACGGCAGCAAGCAGGTGTGTTTTCTGCCGTGTTGAAACGGGCGCGAAGGCCCGGCCGCTCGGCCTCAGAGAATTGTTGCTCGCCGTAAAAAACGGCGAGCAGCGATTCGTTGCGTGGGTCGGGCGTGGGGGCGGGGAGAATAGCGGGAGGACATGAAAATGTCGGGAGGCCCTCCCGCTATTCTCCCACCCGGCAAGGGGGGCGGAGAATAGCGCCCATAAGATTTGGCTTTTTAACATTCCTATCCCATTCCCATTATTTTTCACTGCCGCTCTGTTTGATTCTGGCCCTTGATGTCTCTGCCTATCACTTTTCTTATTCCTTTTTCTGTCTTTTGTTCTTGTCCATGTTTCCTCCTGCTGTGACTCCATGCATATATTCCCACCCCCTGCTATTTTAGCTTAAACCCTCCCCAACCACTCCAGCAAACACTCCCCTGGTCCTGCCCAAGTGTAACCTGCCCAGTTTGTACTAGTCCCATACATAAATACTGCATGCATTCAGATACAGAACACTTAACTCTATTTTTGCAATCTGTGGCCTTATATGCTGATGCACTGTTTAGTTTGTACTCTCTGTCCCTTCCTGCCACATTCTGGTCATCATTACCCAAATTGTTACCCTGCTCTATTATCTAATTGTTTCCCTTTTATTTATTCCATCTCCTCGCCTCCTCTCATATGATCCCTTCCCCCATTATTTATTTTAAAATTTGACCTACGAGTACAAATGTGTGCTTTCATAAGGGATTAAGTATTTGAATAAAATGTTTTCTTTCAGAAGGATTAATTAGTTGAAGAAATTTAAATATATTGAGTGGGTCTTCATGAATGAATGTTGTTTAAATAAAGTCAGCACTATTTTATTTTATTTTATTTATCTCGGCATGGGTCCTGAGATGGAACAGCCCTAGGTGGACACTGGGTGAGTTAGTTTGAAGGGTGCAAGTGGTGAGTGGGGGGGGGGCATGTGCTGGCATGAGTTTGCAGTAAGTTGGAAGGGTACAGAGGATCATGGGGTGGGTAGTGGGGCATAGATTTCCATGGAGGGGATGAGCAGTTGTGGGTGGGGGGGCATGAGGTGGTATAAGCTGGCTTGGATGGGGCATGCGGAGTGTGTAGGGGGTGTGAAGGGTGCGGATGAGAGGTTTTTTTTGTTTTATTCTTTTTCTCACAAGTCCTTGATCATCAAGGTGAACCTTTCAAACAGCCTGCATTGAAACTCGGCATCCCCCCGGCAGCTTCCAAACTCTTTCTAGGGACAACAAGTGAGGGCATAACAAGGCCTTTTTTAATATAGTGAACCTACAGGATATAGTTAGGTTCATCAAAATCCTTATTTTTTCTTCATTCTTTCTAAACATAAATGATCCAAAGAGGATGGATATGAGACATTTTTAGGAAAATAAAGGTAAATTTAAGGGATTCATATCTGTATTGGTGAATATTAGAAATACGGCATAGTTTTAAGTGTATTTAATTTAATATTTCTGTGCCTGGAAGGATAAAACCTATAGTTGGGTTCATGCTGGACAAAGGTGTTTGAATGTGTTGCAGGTTGATTTCAATTCTATTGTGCTTAGAGAGGGCTATGACATGAAGAGTAAATAAACCAGCATTGGTTGCTGAGCAACTGGAACATTGTAAGGTAGAGAAGCTTTAAAGTTTAAGATTAGCTGTTTTGATGGCAGTTTGAGGTAGGTAATGGGAGAGACGTTGAGTGCTGCCCATGACCGTTAAATGTTCAGAAGGCCTCTGATCATCTGGGAGGCCACCTAGGCTGCCCCTCTGGACACCTTAATACTCCAGCTGTGTATTATCAAGAGCAAAGCTCAACACCAGAAATGTTGACACTCCTCAGAAGCACTGCACCATTGAAGAGGAAGCAGGGGATCAGCAGACTTCACCCCAACCCAAGGACATCTACACCGTGGCCTTTGGAACCCTCCCTGGTTCTCTGCCCCTCTCAGTGACCTCCACCCCTCCAGATCACCAGCTGTCTCCTCCTGCTGAGACTGGCAGAGCTGACTGCCTCTTCCACCACCACCCAGACACTGTTCTTGAGAACAGGTTTGAACTGAGGAAGCGAGTGTCCCTCCACTCCTCACTGACATGGAGCTGTATGTCCACCTCGGACTCACAGCCTCGGGGTGAGGGGGAAGGGGTATTTTTGGAGCCACCTTGGTTGCTGCAGTTTGTGGTAAGTGGAGTGATTAAATACAGCTCAAGCTGCCAGGCTCTTTGGAGCTAACTCCAGCCCCAGCGGTTAGTATGCTCGCTGGGCCAGGAGTTGTTCGGAATTTGCGGCAGCAGTGTGCGAGCCTATTTTCAAGTTCTGCCTCACTTAACAAATAGCACGTCCAATGAGACTGAATTACACACAATTAAATCCCCTTGACAACACTTAAGGGTGAATTTTCCGTCCAGCGATGCTGGACTCGCGAATCACGATCGAGCAGAGAATTGGGCGTCATCAGAAAATCGAGGTCGGCGGTGGGCGACCTTCGGAGCACCATGCTCCAGTGCCTTGATGGCGATGTGGATGTGTTCCACGCCCCACACCATCGTGGGCATGCAAAAATGTACAGCAGCATTCATTAATGTATTAGTAACGGGCCCGACCCGGTAGTCTCCGGCCTCCTGATATGCTTGGCCTGCACTAAGCGGAAGTGATGCCGTCGTGATTCACTTGTGGTATTTGAAAATAGGGACTGGGCACTGTGGCTGCTAAGGGAGAGAAAAGAAAAGTTTCCAACGGCACAACAGTGGGCTGACAGTTGTGCCGCCGGCTGGGGTGGGCGTCTGCCAGGGCCGGTGGTAGTAGCGGGGCTGACCAGGAGATGGGCCATGGGTCCAGGGACTTCCCGCATGACTGAAGTGTCCAGGCACAGATCCGCCATTGCTGCGGCCTGCAAGGCAGCCACTCCCGTCACCCCATGGCCACCCGCACACCCTCCCCCATTTCAGCGCTTCCTGCACACCATCACCTCCACCTTCCATCAGCTTCACCACAGGCTGTTGGCCCTTGGTCGGCGATATCAATGGTCTAGTCCATGGGAAAGGGGATGATGATGACATAGTCTGACTCCTGCCTGTTGTCGCATTCCACTATCCGTCCAGCTGATCCCTGCATGTGTGATGGTCATTCCATTACATGGACCCACAGACCTTCAGGGGAAGTGGAGGTGAGGATGAGGTCTGGGGGGGATGTGTGCGAGGAGATGGTTATGAGGGTAGTGAGCGGTGATGGGTCACTCACCGGGTAGGCCCTACCACATGACGACTCCACATCACCGGCCTCCCAAAAGAGCAACCTAGCTAGTCCCATTCCTCAGCCCTATCTCCATAGCCCTCTAAATTAATCACATTCAAATATATACCCAGCTCTCTTGAAATCTCCTATGGAATCCACTTCCACCGCTCTACCAGGCAGCGCATTCCAAACCCCAACATCTCTGAGTGAAGAAGATTCTCCTCATCTCACTCCTAGCTCTCTTGCTGACCATCTTGAAATTGTGACCCCTAGGCACTGACATACCAACTAGTGGAAACAGGATCCTTCTTTATCTTGTCGAAATTGTTCAGAATTTTGAACACCTCAATAAGTCAACTCTGAACCTTCTCTACTCCAAGGAGAACAAGCCCAATTTCTCCAATCTTTACTTGTATCTAAAACTCCTCATTCCTGGTATCATTCTATTAAATCTCCTTTGCACTCTCTCCAGGGTTTTCACATCCTTCCTTAAGTAAGGTGCCCAGAATTGAATAGAAGATTCCAAATGCGATCTGTCAAGCTGTAGCATCACTTCCTTGCTTTTATATTCTATGCCTCTATTTATAAACCCAAGGATGCTATAAACCTTCTTAACAACTGTTTCAACTTGCCTGGCCACCTTCCGAGAATTATACACTTGAACCCCGAGGTCCCTCTGCTCGTGTACTCCTCTCAAAGTTGTACCATTGAGCCTGTATTCTCTCCCCAAGTTTCTTCTCCCAAAATGCATTACCTCGCACTTCGCTGCATTGAAGTTCATCTGCCAGGTGTCTGCCCATTTGGCCAACTTGTCAATGTCCCTCTGAAGTCTCTCAGCATCAACCTCACGATTCACCTTTCTCCCTAGCTTAGTATCATCTGCAGATTTAGAGATTCTGCTCTCAACACCCATTTCTAAATCATTTATATAAATCAGAAAATGTGAAGGTCCCAACACTGAGGCCTGGGGAACAACACTTTCGACTCATCTCCAGTCTGAGAAATGCCCATCTGCTTCCTCTGCTTCCTATCTCTTAGCCAACTTCTAATCCATGCTGCCAAGGGCCCATCAATCCCAAACACATATATTTTTCACACCGCAATGTTGTTCCCTTTAACCTTGCAAGGAAAACTTTGATCAATATTTTAGAGACTTTTACCGGACGCTAGAATTTGTTGCTGAGCTTTGATGTGAGGAAACAACTCATTTTTCCTGAGACTTGATGAATAAATATGGAGCATGTCTGAAAAGCAGAATATGTTGAGGAGTATTAAAAGAGTGGGTTAATGCTTTGGGTGTAATCCATCAGAAGGCCCAGTTTATTTTATTTGTGGTTAAATATCTATAATGTGAGTGGGGATTTAAGATTTGTTTAATCTGGTATGAATTTAACATACAGCAATTCATAAGATCAGCCTTGCTGGTGTGAACTTGTCCAAATTGAAAATTGTCACCCAGTACTTTGAATCCATTAATGTAAAAGTTGCAACAATTATTTCTCTGGTTGCATTGAACGTGTCATGTAAATATTCTGGATCATCTACAATTAGGCATGAACAACTGAAGAAAAAAACTAAGAGTTTTGATTAACCCACCTATATTCTCACTAAACTTAAGGTTATCACACTCAGAAATGCCCCGTTTGTTCTCCTTTCCTTTGTTATACCTTAAATTAATGCATGATTTCCCTCGTTACACCCAATGAAATAGAATTCAATGAAATTCATTCAGCCCAACAGACCAAGTTTAAATCATATGAAATGCTGCCTGTTGCAGTCTCCAATAACACAGGGCATTGGTAAGAAAACTGGCTAACAAGCCTCAACATTATGTCATAAATAATAGAATATAATGGGTTGGATTCTCTGTTTTAGAGAATGTGCTGGTGGCAGCGTAGCATGTGTGGTCTTTTATGAACGACAAATCGGTGTGAAACCCTCACCGATTCCAGCATCGGTGAGGGGCTAGCACCGGCGCTGACTGAAACTCCCGCCTCCCACGTCAAAAATGGCCAGAATGGCTGGGTTCTGGGCCGTGCATGCGCACGGCTGATGACCTGCTGCGGTAGTGGCGTACAACATGGCGTCGGCCATGCGTGAACCCAACCTGCCAGCCACGACACCACAACCCACCCACTGGCCACCCCCCACCAGTTCCCGCAAGCCCAGCAGAATTCCCCCCCCCCCACCGGCCAGCGACACGGATCATGGATTCCGGCCGAGTGTGGCAGCGCTGCACAGTCCGCCGCCGGCACGCCGGGTTCCCGACCACTGGGACCACACGTGTCCCGTGCCATCGGGAACTTGGCCCATTTTGGACGGAGCATTTCGGGTGGGCCGACCGATGATGCGTCAACGCCGTTGTAACGACGCATGGTACGTGTCATGATGATGCCAGTTTGGAGGGGTTGGAGCATGACGGACCGGCGTCAAAACGGCGCCGGTCCCGATTTCGCTGCAAAAATCCCTTCTCTGCCCGATCGCTGAACACGATTTTACCGTTGGACTACGGAGAATCCTGCCCAGAACTTTAAGTAATGTTGATAAATGGTTTGGGCTTCACTCTCAATTTATTTCCATGTCTAAAGTTTATCATATTTTCTTGCCTATCATATTTTACACACAAAAACGAAGACACATGCACACACACATATAGAGGTAATAGGGTTAATTTTTAATTTCAATGATTGTGGTAACTTTACTCACCTGTTATTGAATCTGATCAATTTCTATTCTGTTGAAATTAAGGGGATGAAAATTGTCTGACCTCACTGAACTGAATCATAAGACCATAAGATATTGTAGCAGAATTAGACCTTTAGAACGTAAGAACCAGGAGCAGGAATGGACCATTCGACCTCTCGAGCCTGCTCAGCCACTCAATAAGATCATGGCTTATCTTTTTGTGGACTCAGCTCCACTTGCCCGCCCACTCACCATAACCCTTAATTCCTTTACTGTTCAATAATCTATCTACCTTTGCGTTAAAAACATCCACTATGTAGCCTCAACTGCTTCACTGCGTAGGGAATTCCACAAATTTACAACCTATTGGTGAAGATGTTCCTCCTCAACTCAGTCCTATATCTGCTCCCTCATATTTTGAGGTTATGCGCCCTCGTTCACCCGATAGTGGAAACAACCTCCCTGTTTCTATCTTAACTATTCTCTTCATAATTTTATATGTTTCTATCTGATCCCCCCATACTCTTCTAATTCTATTGAGTATAATCCCAGTCTACTCAGTCTCTCCTTGGCGGAGTTTGCACATTCGATTATGGCTGATATGGAATAACTAGCACAACTTGCAGAAAACATTTTCTGCACTAAATGTGTAGCTTTAGGCTAACCTCTAGTTTGTTTTACTGGTGTAAACAGGATGTTTATGTACAAAAGATGAAAACAGAAGGTGCATAACAGTACATTAGCATCAGAAACAAAAATGTTTCAATGTGCATTCCTTTTCAAATGTTGACTACTTTCTGTTTTTAATTTCAGAGTACAGCAATTGATATTTCTAATCTTTACCTCTAATTTGTAACTAATGTATTTCTGGAATTTGACAAGAGTTTTCAAATGACTTGAAAAGTGAACCTTACAGAATTTGGATTATTTTTGTGCAAAACACTCTTATATTACGAAAGGTTCAACTTGATATTTTGACTTAAACTTTTTACACAACAATACTTTTTACATGCAGTCACAGTTGAAACTTAACCCATGTTTGCAACAAATTTTAAGTTAAAATTGTAAGAAATGAGCTAGGGAAGTATGTCTTTTAGCAATTGGAAACAAAGACCCGGTGATACTTTGCAATGCTAAATTATTCCATAATCTTCCATTTTATGAAGCACAATGCTTTGACAACTCTTAAAATACAGCGCACACAACCAGATTGGTTACATTATCAAGCAATTTTCTTCCAAATTATTTTATCTTATTTCCTTAAATGTACCACATAAAGTCATTAACCTAAGTATGAAGAATTAAAATATGTAAATAATCTAGTTTGTGCAGGTTAGTTAACAAGTTATCTGTGTAATACAACAGGGAAGATTTTTTAAAATTCCAAAGCAAACAACCTTATTTTACACATTTTTATAACCCTCTTCTTTTATCCTCTTGTCCTGAATCTTGCCATTGATTGACTTTATTTTTATTGAAAAAACATTTTGTAATGAAGGAAATTATGTAAATACATGTACCAATTATACCTAAAACAACACACCATAGAAAAGCAAATAAAATTATTTCAATCTTCAAGGTTTAATCATATTATTATGATAAATAAAACCATAACACAATGCTTTTTAAAATGCATAACAGAGCAGTAAACAACAATATAAACATAGCTTTTTTTGCCTACTTTAGATATACTCACTTGGATATATTTTGTAGAATGTGTCTTCAGGAATAGTGCTGTTCAGTGCAAATTTAGCATTAGCTCCATCATCATATGTAATGAAAAGTGCATATAAAATAATGATCACAGCTTCCAATGTTATAGCCAGTATAGGAAATTTAAAACGCATGTTGGTAGAGTAAGACGGAGGCATCTCACAGTTTATCTTTGTCTCAGCAAACTTTCTGAGATATGCTGCTTGAGCTTAAAAGTGGCTTCTAGTAACTGGAAGCCAACGGCATCAGAAACTGGTCAGTAGTTCACACCCACCTCAAAAGGGTGGGACCAATTGGCAAATTGTCAAATAGTTGTGTTGCATTTGTTAGATACTTCAATTTTGTAAGACTTTGGCAAACAATACATGGTTACTTGTCTAACTTTCCACAGTGGATCCCCCAGGAAATGTGAAGAATATAACAAAAATCAGCATGAGAGAAGCTGCCTGCCTCCACATTTTGCTGAAAGTAAGTTCCTTAAAAAAAATTCACGGAATAATATTGGCTTTGTGGCCTTTGCTTACAATTTTTTCAGATAATGAGTATAAAATTCCAAACCAAGTAATTATAAGTACAAAAGCAATTGGAAAATTGTATTAGCCCATTCGAAACAAAGAAAGAATTTATATTTACAAGACAATGGTGACTATCGTGTTGTACAGTTCAGGATAATAAAGATGATTCTGAAGGGCTGAAAATAGAACTTGGGAAAATATATTGGACGTCAATACTAGTGAACAATTGAGCAGAGCAGCAAACATTTAAAAAGGTGTTCCGCAGAGCCCAGGAAAAAATATATTCCACTAAAAAAACACAAGCATGAACAGCCAGTAAATTCCACCTTAAATTAACATAATCGAGAAAAATAAAATAAAATAGTAAAATTTTCAGCATGCACAAAAATAAAAGGTGGAAAGTTGAAATGGGAATTGGGTCATTATTTAAAAAAATTATTTGTTAAAGATTTTTTGTGGATAACAAACACGATCTCAAATTCAACACAGCCCAGAAAACGATTCATACATGGTGCATTTGCAGTGCTAATAACACAAAAGAATTCCCAAAAACCACATCCGACCACACTTATAACCCCCCGATTTCACAACTATACCTAACCTCTCCCCAGCTGCTGATTGGTAATTAATTCTTTGAAGTATGAGAGAAATGTGCTGTCACCTCAGGTGGAACCCCTTCACCGACCCCCTAACGGTGTACTTGACCTTTTCCAGGCATAAGAACTCCATAAGGTGACCCAACCAGGCTCAGGCACTAGGCGGGGCGGAAGCCCTCTGGGCTATCAGCGAAGCAAAGGCAAGAGGTCTGCAGCCCCGGCAAATCCGACTCCCCGAAAATGGCCACTAACGGTCAAGGCTCTGGATGAATGTTAGGAACCGCTGACATGGTGCTAAAGAGGGAGACCCAAAAGCTTACCATTCTTGGACACGACCAGAACATGTTGGTGTGATTAGTGCACCCACGAGAGCACTGCTTACACCTGTCTTTCACTTCAGCAGAAAACCCGCTCATCCTAGTTTTAGTCTGGTGAGCCCATCTTGAGCTGAATCAGGCTGAGCTGCATCCAGGAGGAACTGGTGGAGGTCACCCAACAAAGGGCCTCAATCCATGCATCCTCATCCAGGATGTGTCCCAGCTTCTCCTCCCATTTCGCCCTCACTCGATCCAGCGGCTCAGACTTCACTGAAATGATCCACCCATAAATATTTGAGATGCTCACCCCTCCAGACTTCACCAACAATAAGATTCCCCCAGCAGGGAATGTTGTAGTGCCAAGAGAAAAGTAGGACAAGCCTTACGAACAAAGTCGACTAATTGAAAGTATTAGAACAGGTGTGTCCCTGATAATTGAAATTTCGGCAAAAACCCCTCCCTGCTGCCAAGTCATCCTTCCATACACAGGTCCCTAAAGCACTCTCGCCCCTTTCCTTCCTATACCTTAAAGGTCATATCCAAACCCGATGGTGCAAACATAGTTACTGTCTATAGGGGCCCATGCATAGAACATAGAACAGTACAGCACAGAACAGGCCCTTCGGCCCTCGATGTTGTGCCGAGCAATGATCACCCTACTCAAGCCTAACGTATCCACCCTATACCCGTAACCCAGCAACCCCCCCCTTAACCTTACTTTTTAGGACACGACGGGCAATTTATCATGGCCAATCCACCTAACTCGCACATCTTTGGACTGTGGGAGGAAACTGGAGCACCCGGAGGAAACCCACGCATACACGGGGAGGACGTGCAGACTCCTCATAGACAGTGACCCAGCCGGGAATCGAACCTGGGACCCTGGAGCTGTGAAGCATTTATGCTAACCACCATGCTACCGTGCTGCCCGTGGATGCAATGACATGGCACCCAGCTTGTAATGTTGCCTGAACTGCTTCCATATCTTCAAAGTAGAAATCACCACTGGGTTTGAGGTGTACTTCGCTGGTGAAGTTGGGAGTGGTGCCGTCACCGGGGTCCATAAGCTCGACCCCTTACACAAACTGCCTCCACCATATGGTATCCGACTCCCTATACCAACCCAGCACCTTCTCCATATTGGCCGCCCAATAACACAGGAGAATATTGGATAGTACCAAGCCCTCAGACTGGCGGTCCCTTTGAAGGTACACCCTGCAAATTCTTGGTGCCTTACCCACCCATATGAAAGAATTCACTAGATTGTTCACTCTCACAAAGGATGATTTAGCAAGGAAAACAGGGAGGCATTGAAACAGAAATAAGAACCGTGGCAAAATAATCATGATTATCTGGACTTTATGGACTTTATCCATCAGGGAGAGCTGTAGACTATCCCATCTCTGCAAATTGGACGTCATCCATCCCACCAGACTTGTATAGTTTAATTTATGAAGCCTAGGCCAATCATGGGTCACCTGGATACCCAGATACCGGAAGCTACCTCTGGCAAGGCAAACAGGTAATACCTCCAGATTGGCTCCCCTCCTCGGAGGGTTAACTGGAAAATATTCACTCTTTTCAATGTTTAACTTAGAGCCTGAAAAGGAGTCAAAGCCCCTCAGTAGCTTCATAATCTCACCCATAAAGGAAACTGGGTCCATAGCATATAAGAGCAGGTCATCAGCATATAGAGACATTCCATGCTCCCTTTCACCCTGACTTATCCCCCTCCATTTCCCTGAAGATCTCAGTGCTATAGCCAGAGGCTCTATCACTGGGCCAAACAGGAGCGGCGACAATGGGCACCCTTGCTCAGTGAAAAATATCTGAGCTCGGCACATTAGCGCATGCACTAGCTGTGTGGGCATTATACAAAAGCTGCACCCATAATATAAACTTCTGGCCAAGTCCAAATCTTCCAAGCATTTCAAAAAATATACTCCCACTCCGCTCTGTCGGCTGCCTTCTCTGTATCCATAGATATAATCACCTCTGGTTCAGGGGCTGGACAAGGGGAAAGGACAACGTTCAGAACCCTCCATATATTAGCCGATAGTTTCCGACCCTTCACAAAACCTGTCTGGTCCTCTGCAACTACACCCGGGCTCATGACTCTCATCGCAGAGCCAACACCTTAGCCAATAGCTTGGTAACCAGATTCAGCAGTGAAATTGGCCTGTATGAACCACACTCGGTGGGGTCTTTGGCTTTTTTCAAAATGAGGGAGATGCAGGCTTGCAAAAGTGTATCAATCAGTGAACCCTGAGATAAAGCATTGTTAAACATGTCTACCATCAATGGCACCAGCTAGTCCACAAACTTCTTTGGGTGTTTGGGTCTTTCTCGGGGTACAAATTAAATCTAAACAAGAGTGAGTATTTTGTGGTGTCTCGGCCGGGGGTAGGGGCAGGCGGGGGGGGGGGGGGGGGGGAGCGCTGCCATTCCTTAGGGTAGGACACACTTTAGATACCTGGGGGTGCTCGGGAGTGGGGGCGGAGGGGCTCCGTAGGTGCAACATTTCTAGTTTGGTGGGGAGGATGAAAGCTGATCTGGCAAGGTGGGATGGTCTCTCTCTGTCACTGGCGGGTCGGGTACAGGCGGTTAAAATGAATGCTGCCATGATTCCTGTTTATTTTCCAATGCCTGCCAGTTTTCCTACCAAAGGCATTTTTCAGAGAGATTGAAGGAATGGGGAGGGAAGGTGGCCAGAGTTAGAAAGGTGCTGCTACAGAGGGGAAGGCAAGCAGGGGGTTTGGGTCTCCCGAAACTGATGTATTATTACTGGGCGGCGAATGTGGAGAAGGTGCGGAGCTGGGTCAGAGGGGTTGATCCCCAGTGGGTCAGAATGGAGGAGAGTTTGTGCAGGGGGCCGGGATTGAAAGCACTAGTGTTGCTCGTTCTGGGTGAGTGCGCTTTACACTCAATTTGGCTCTGTTTCGTTCCTTAGCTCTAGAGTCACCAGGTATCGTTAAGATACCGCCACAAGTTTCAAGTTCAAGTTCAGACCAATAAACCCATACACCAGTTAGTAAGTTCAAACAAGACACGTTTATTATAATACAGTTATCTACTAATTGTGCATATAACACTACAAGACTAGGCTAATCCTACCTCTAACAGGCCAATACTTATCTGGAATAAGGGAACTGCCAGATCAGGGAACAACAGCCTCTTGCTTTGCCCTGTATCCACAGGCTTCCAGTCGGCGTGGACTAAAGGGGTCAGGAGTGTCTACTCTCGTAGCGTGCGTTGTATGACACTTACCTGATGGCGGCTGCTGACCTAGCCTCCTCTTCTCAAGATCTTCTGCTGCAACAGTGGTCAAGGAGAGCACTGGCTAACAGGAGCTGGTCAAGAGAGGCTGGGGTTGGGGTCTCTGTCTTATATCTCTCCCAGGGTCTCACGCCCACCTGGGCGGACCCTCTATACACTCGCAATCGATTGGGTCTCTTCCCAATCGATTGATTTGAATTTCCCCAATAACGGGGCAGTCCCTCGATCACTGGGCGATTCTTGGGGCTTATTGTTTTGGACTTCTCTTGGCGCCGAGAAGTCTGACCTTCTATTCACTGTAGCGATTTGAGTTAACTTGTTTCCATTGTACCTGGGAATCACCGGGTATCGCCTCATTAGTATGCTAACTTGTTTTTTTTCACAGTGCTCTCTGGTTTCTGCAGCAGTCAGAATACACAAGTGCTTTTGCAAGCTACTTGCTTTTGCAACATGTCCATTTTCCCTGCATTCTTTGTAATCTTCTATTTTGTGTTGGGCAGTGGCCACCCCAGGTGGTTACACTCCCTCCTTGTGATCCTCATGAGAAATCATGAAGGATCACCCAAGATCGGTGTCTTTGTGTTCCCTGATCTCAGCGAGTCCCATGGCCTCTACACTTTCCTCAATTATGGCACAAAATTTTTATCTAACAGTCTCTGGTTGGCGCTATGTCAAAGGGGACATGCATTACGAGGAGAACCTCTAACTATCCTTTGTAAACTACACTCCCTTACACATTTAAACATTCTAACTTCCTATCCTTAAAACACTATCATCATTACATTCCATTTCTGGCTCGGCAGTCGAGCTCAGAGACACATAATCATTCCAACACATTCCTTTATTTACATTTCAACAATGCAGAAGTAAATCCTTTATTTATATTTCAAGCATTTCTGGGGTCTGGGGAAATCCGAAGATAGGGGATCTGATCCTATATACCGGGGTACGAGAGCGGTATGCTCTCCTTCGCCATTTCCTTAACCTAAGTGTCTGTACTACGATGCAGAGAACTGCTATCGCCAAAAGTGATTCTACAACATATAATAGGGAGTACCAATTCATAAATTTTGTGCACCAGGTCGGGTCATCGCTGTTCGTTACTGGGCTTTGAGTAGTCGGTGTCTGGGAAACATTAACGGCCAGGGTCATAGGGGAAAAAGGGTTCGCGTTCGCGCGCAAAAATACAACGGTGGCGAAGAAAAATACAGGCGTGGCGGTCATCTTTCTTGTCTCTTCTTTCTTGTTCTCTTTTGGCTTTTGTTCTTGCGGTGATCTCCTTGGCTTGTCCGAAGCTAGGGGATCAAGCATAGTATCTGTCAATGATCCGTTTAATACCTTTAATGCTAGTGTATCTGTCTTCTTATTCCAATTGTCCCTTCAATGAATGGCCAGGTCACTCCCTGTGACTCCTCTCATTTTTCTTTTCAAAAGCGAATTTAGGACCAGACATACACTTAACAACTGTGCTACTGCAAGCCGTCGCGCAGGTTTTCAGATTTACCATCCCAATGTTCCTGGATGTAAATAGCATAAGGAATGGCAGCCAAAGGGCTACCTCAAACAAAACAAATGAAACCAAACTTTAGAAATGAGATATCCGAATGAGTTGCGTATGGGCCGCGACGGGTAAGATTTGGATGGAATCCCCGGGTAGGGCGTGCTGTGCTGTACCCGAGCTTAGCTGACCAGAGGGGGGGTCCTCAGAATATGGTCAGGACGTTCTTCATGACCCGTCCTGTAAAATGAGATCCCTGGTCCGACTCAATACTTCTGGGGAGTCCCCATCTAGTAAAGATGTGGTGGGTCAGGATTTTTGCGGTCATTTTTGCTGTGCTTATTCGAGATGGGAATGCCTCTACCCATTCATGAACGTGTCTATGACCACCAGTACGTATTTATAGCCATTCCTGCAAGGGGGCAATGGACCTATAAAATTAATCCGGAGGTTAGTCCAGGGGCCATTAACGGGGCGAGTGTGGCTAAGCTGTGCCTTCTTTGAATACCTCTCTGGGTTATTCTGAGCACAAATCAAACAGTTCTCTATGTAGTGCATTACATCGTCTCTTAAATTGGGCCACCAACAGAGCTGCCTGAGGTGGGCTGTGGTAGGGTCGATCCCTTGATGTCCATGACCATCATGGAATAAGGATATCATTTGATTCCTGTCCTTCTCAGGAACCACATACAACTTGTCTTTGATAACTACACCCTCGTGTGTGGTCAGAGCGTGTTTAAACTTGTCGTAAGGGGGCATAAACTTTCCTCTACTAATCTCCCTGAGATTGCTGTCCTGTTTTTGTGCCTGTACTAGGTCCTCAATGTCTGTCTGTGAGACCTGAACTGAACTCACAGGGGCGCTAGCTGGTGCGCTAGCTGGGGGTGTCCAAAAACGTCCGTGCCTGGAACCTGCTTTTGCCAGTGCGTCGGCTTTCACATTTCCAGGGGGGGATGACCGATGGTGACTTCTAACTTTAATGATGTCATAAGTCCTATCCTTTGCCTGTTCTAGGATATGGTGGAGCAATGGGGCTGATGGAAGGGGCTTTCCATCCGCGGAGACAAAACCTCTTGTCCTCCACAGGGGTAGAATATCTGTTAGGCTGTTACAGACATATAAACTATCCGAATATGTATCTGCTGGGCTGGGGAACGAATCTGGGTGGTCCACTATGTATGCTATGGCCGCGAGCTCTGCTGCCTGCACGCCTAAGTGACCGGGTAACTTTAATGCTATCTCCTCTAGTGCACGTCCCTGCGCATCTTCCACATAAATTCCGCATCCAGTGATGTGTTCGCCACCTAAAACTGTGGATGAACCGTTCACATAGATCCGTAGGGGTGCACATGTGTCCGTGTGCTGGGGGCTCTGGCTTGAATTCCCTATCTTCCTGGGGGGTGTCTTAGCAATGAAGGGTCCTGTGTTGTGGAGGGGGGCTACTACCTCGCAATCATGGGGTTGTCCTGGGTATTGGAGGTTGTCTGCTAAAAATGTGTGTGTCCTGGTCCGTTTAACTGTTATGTCCCGTCCCTGTAACAGAAGTGTCCATCTAGCTGCTCTTATCTGGCTCACTGAACTGTCCTTCAGTCGTCCGTCTAAAAGTAACTGTGTGGGGGTGTGTTTGGTCAGAATGGTGATGGGGTTGAGTCCGGTAATGTAAGAAAAGTATTGTACTGCCCAGAATACAGCGAGTACGTGCCTTTCGCAGGCTGAAAATCCTTGCTCTACTGGGTCTAACAGTCTGGAGGCATAAGCCACTGGTCGTAGCTGCTCGTACCGTTCCTGAAGGAGCACGGCTGAGAGGGTCAGATCTGTGCTTTCTACCTCAATTGCATAGGGGGAGAGCGGGTCTGGAACTTGTAGTGCAGGTGCTGCGCTAAGGGCTTTCTTTAAATCTTCCACAGCCTCTGTATGCTGCGGAAGCCATTCCAAAGGGGCTCCTTTCTTAAGGAGGTCTGAAAGTGGGGCTGCCTTGGTCGCAAAACCATCGATATGGTTCCGACAGTACCCAACCAGTCCTAAAATCGACCGGAGGGCTGAAACATTTTGGGGAAGGGGCAATTTGACGATCGAGTCAATTCTTTTGAACTTGATCTCGCGTTTGCCGTGCGTGATGATTGTACCCAAATACATCACCTCATTCTCCAATAGTTGGGCCTTTCTGGGGTTAACTTTACATCCAATTGACTGTAAGAGTTGTAGGAGTTCGGACAGAAGCGCCATGTGCTCTGCCTTGGTGTCTGTCTGCAGTAATAGGTCGTCCACATACTGTACCAGACATTCGGGTCGGGAAAAGTTTGCTAGTCCATTTGCCAGCTGCCGGTGGAAAATGGAGGGGGAATTGTAGAATCGTTGTGGGAGGCATGTCCATGTGTACTGCTGACCTTTGAAAGTGAAGGCAAATTTGTACCAGCACGCCTTTGCCAATGGGATTGACCAAAAGCCGTTGCTAATGTCCAATACCGTGAAATACTTGGAGTTGAGTCTCTGCTTGAGCATGGTCTCGGGACTTGTTGCTACCGTGGGGGCTACTGCTGGGGTTACTTTATTGAGCTCCCGATAATCAATGGTCAGACGCCATGATCCGTCGGGCTTCCTCACTGGCCAAATAGGGGCATTATTAGTCGAGGCTACTGTCTGTAGTATGCCCTGCTCTAATAAGCTCTCTATAACCTTTTCAATTTCCATCTCCGCTTCTAGGGGAAATCTATACTGTCTTTGTGGTCTCGGATCAGGTCCTGTAATCTGAATTTATCCAATAATTCTGCCGCAGTCGTGCCGGTGACTGGCAAATGCTGTCCTGCGCTTGTTCAAAACTGCCCTAACCTGTTTGTCCGTGCTAAGCGTGGTCGGGTCAAAACAATAGTCGCCTACTGCGCTAATCCTATGTTCGCACTCACCTACTGTGAGCGTTGCGGGAGCTCTGTCTGATTTTGCCATTCGCCAGACACACTGATTTACTTGGTCGAACGACAGGCTGTGGGCATTCATAAAGTCAATGCCCAGTATGTGTTCTGCTGTGTGGGGCAGATTAACTAAAACAATGGGGTGTCTGGTGGAGATATTCCCTAGCTGAATTGGTACAGGGGCTGTAATGGTTCCTTGCTGTGAGTGTCCTGTAAATCCGCTGAGTGTTATTGTGGCTGTAGTGTGCCACGTGTCTGCCTGTGGTGTAGTGGAGGAATTAATGGTCGTGCGGGACCCTCCTGTGTCCCAAAGTAATTCTATGGGCTCTCCCCGAATTTTTGCCGTGACTACCGGTCGTCCGGATCGGTCCCAGAGGGTGTCACAGACCCAAGTGGGGGAGCCCGAACACCGTCAGTCCGTTCCGTCCACATTGGTCTGTCCTGACTGCGTCCCTATACTGTGAATAGGCTTTGCTCCATTCCTGTTCAGAGTACCTGTCTGCTGGCCTCTCTGAGATTTCTGCGGGGCGTTGCATTCCCTCGCAAAATGCCCTAACTGTCTGCAGTTAAAACATTCCTGTGACTTCTGTGGGGGGCTGTTCTTTCCCTCATTTACCCATGCTGGGTTTTGGTGCGTTCTTACTGCTTGCATATCTGCTGCAGCCTGAGCTTCTTCGGGGTTCTTAAATGTTGCCTTGCTGTGGACAGATTCCTCCCAAGCGCGGGACAATCTTTTCAATACCCATTTTTCATTATGGGCCTCTTCTGAGGGGTTGTAATTGGAGCAGGCTTTCTCTCCTGCATCTGTGGCATGGGAGTTGATAGTGCGGGTCCATTTAACCATGTTATCCTGGGTTCAATGTGCGTGGTCTAATTCACCGAAAACTGCAGTGAAGTGAATCCACAGCCTTCCTGCGAAGGCTGTGGGGTGCTCTGTCCTCTTCTGCCTACACTTGTTTAGGCCTTCGACTGGGTCTCCTCTGTTATACCCTATCGCGTCTAAAATAGCTGTATGCATTTCTTCGAGGGTGCCTCCTCCAATGTTCTGTGGGTCGGGGACGGCTGCTACTACCGATGAGTCTAAACTCAAAACTGTGAGCTTAACCTGCTCTCGTGCATCAAGGCCGTACATGGTCACCTGTTGCTTAACTCTTGCAAAGAATTGGTGGGGGTCTGAAGTGGGGAGAAACGGGGTGATTTTCTCACACGCGTCCCTCAGTTGAGTCACGGTTAAGGGTGGTGACTGGGTTCATTGGTGCTGGTGCTATCTGATCTGTGGGGGGTTTTGGCGCTTTCCTTTTCTGCTGCGCTGCTAGCGCACATGTTCCCTGAACATATCGCTGCGCTGTCTCACTTAACTCCTGCCAATCTGGGGCATTCTCTTCCTCTAATTGCGTTCCAAAGGTTTCTTGGAAGCCATTCTGCACAGAAAGCAGAGATTGCAGCTCCGCAATCTGCTTCCTACACTTAGCATGGTCCACTGTGCTTTGCCTTTGCTCAGTGGTGGCAGCATGGAGTGCCCTTAAAGCTGCCTTTAGGTCGCTATACTGCTTTTTCAGTGTCTCTACCTGTTTCTCTGATTCTTCTCTTATCAAGACTGCACGCTGCACATCCTGATAGGCTTTTTCGTACTGTACCTGGAATCTGTTCAGATGGGATAGATAAGACTGGTGTGCCCTCTTGGCATCATCCACCTGTCTATCCTTATCTGCCAACTTTTCCCTTAATTCTGAATTCTCTCTCTCGATGTCCCTGACATCCATTTTACTCATTCTATTCCTCTCCTCTAACTCTGCTCGGAGCGTCCTGACGACCTACTCTGTGCTTCGCAATTGTGCCCAGCAGGACACAATTGCCATCGGCTTACGTGCTTTACTCAAACCTTTCTTATGAATTTCAGACAGGTTCTCCCACCAAGTATGCCCTATACTCCCGGGACCTGTCTCCTCATTCGAACAAAACTCACTCCAAAGGGGCCATCCTTTCCCTTTGAGGTACTTCCTGAGTTCGAGCTCCCAAACGGGACACTGACCTACTCTGCTGCTGTTGGTCGCTGCGACCACGAACTGCTATGGGTTCATGAGGTGTTCCATTGCCTGCATGGCCATCTCTTTTTCTCTTATGCTCTCTTAAATTTGGAACGAGGGATAATAAGGCAGTGCTATAAAATACGGGTACGGCTTTCGCTATTTTCCGAATTATAAACTCCCGACAGTTTGTCGCAACAGAAATCTCTCGGTTTTACCTTACAACCCTGTTAGTTACGCATGCAGAAACACACTTCCGAATTATGAGGATTGATTTGAACTACTTGACCACTTGTGGTTTTTCCTTTTCCCAATTGGATTTCAGATTCAAATTTCTGGGTTCTCTCGGAGTGGGGGGGCCACTTCTAGTTGAGTTCCGTCAGAGTCTGCCACTAAATGTTGCTCGTTCTGGGTGAGTGTGCTTTACACTCAATTTGGCTCTGTTTCGTTCCTTAGCTCTAGAGTCGCCAGGATCGTTAAGATACCGCCACAAGTTTCAAGTTCAAGTTCAGACCAATAACTTCATACATCAGTTAGGAAGTTCAAACAAGACACGTTTATTATAATACAGTTATCTACTAATTGTGCATATAAAACTACAAGACTAGGCTAATCCTACCACTAACAGGCCAAATACTTATCTGGATAAGGGAACTGCCGGATCAGGGAACAGCGGCCTCTTGCTTTGTCCTGGATCCGCAGGCTTCCAGTCGGTGTGGACTAAAGGGGTCAGGAGTGTCTACTCTCGTAGCATGCTGCTGACCTAGCCTCCTCTTCCCAAGATCTTCTGCTGCAACGGTGGTCAAGGAGAGCGCTGGCTAACAGGAGCTGGTCAAGAGAGGCTGGGGTCGGGGTCTCCCAGGGTCTTGCGCTCAGCTGGGCGGATCCTCTATACACTCGTAATCGATTGGGTCTCTTCCCAATCGATTGATTTGAATTTCCCCAATAACGGGGCAGTCCCTCGATCACTGGGCGGTTCTTGGGGCTTATTGTTTTGGACTTCTCTTGGCGCCGAGAAGTCTGGCCTTCTATTCACTGTCGCGATTTGAGTTAACTTGTTTCCATTGTACTTGGGAATCACCGGGTATCGCCTCATTAGTATGCTAACTTGTTCTTTTCACAGTGCTGTCTGGTTTCTGCAGCAGTCAGAATACACAAGGGCTTTGCAAGCTGCTTGCTTTTGCAACATGTCCGTTTTCCCTGCATTCTTTGTAATCTTCCATTTTGTGTTGGGCAGTGGCCACCCCAGGTGGCTACACTAGCAACAGCACTTCTCCCGATGGCGCCGGGGAAATACTCAGGGAGTCCGGTATTAATCGCTTCATTGAGAACTTGGAGGCTGTTTCGCCAACACTTTGGGTTGAGGGTAGGGTCAAGGAAATGCCGATTCAGGGGAACCACAGATTTGATCCAGGGAAGTGTGAGGGAAATTTTCGGAAATGGGATGAGAAGGTGGAATAAGACACTAAAAGATTTGTTTCTTTGGGGTCGTTTTGCAGGATTGAAGGAGCTGGGAGCGAAGTATGGGCTGGAGCAAGGGGAAATGTTTAGATACATGCAGGTTTGAGATTTTGCCAGGAAGGAGATATAGAGCTTCCCGGTGGAGCCGGCCTCCACATTGCTGGAGGAGGTGCTTACGACAGGGGGACTGGAGAAGTGAGTAGTGTCAGCGGTTTACGGGGCTATTTTGGAAGAGGGGAAGGCACCACTGGGAGGGGTCAAAGCAAAGTGGGAGGAAGAGTTAGCAGAGGGTATGGAGGAAGGGTTTTGGTGTGAGATGCTCCGGAGAATGCCCCCACCTCGTGAGCGAGGTTGGGGTTGACACAGCTGATGGTGGTGTAAAAAACACATCTCACAAGGACGAGGATGAGCCAGCTCTTTGAGGGGATAGAAGATGTGTGTGAACGTTGCGGGCAGGAGGGGGGGGGGGGGGGGGGGGGGGCTCATGTTTTGGTCCTGTCCAAAGCTGGAGGATTACTGGATGGAGGTGTTTAGGGTTATCTCTAAAGTGGTGCACGTGAAACTGGACCTGGGCCCCCGGGAGGCCATGTTCGGGGTGTCGGACCAGCCGGGGTTGGAAACGGGTGTGGAGGCAGATGTTGATCGCCCAAAGGCGGATCCTGATATGTTGGAGAGCAACCTCTCCACCCTGTGCCCTGGCGTGGCGGGGGGACCTGTTGGAATTCTTGACTCTTGAGAAGGTTACGTTTGAACTGAGTGGAAGGATGGAGGAATTCTGCAATTCATGGGCGTTATTCATTCTGCACTTTCAAGAACTGGATAACATCGAACATTAATTGGGGGGGGGGGGGGGTTGGGATGGTTGGGGGGAGGGGGACTGTACGTGTTAATAATGAGTATGAGTTTCTGATTCCTTTTTGTTTTTTTTTATGTTAACGAGCGGGCAGTTGTTTGGTGGTTGGTGGGTGGATGGGATTTAAAAAAAAATAAATTTAGAATGCCCAATTCATATTTTCCAATTAAGGGGCAATTTAGCGTGGCCAAACCACTAACTGCACATCTTTGGGTTGTGGGCGTGAAACACACGCAAACACGGGGATAATATGCAAAATCCACACGGACAGTGCCCTAGAGCCGGGATCGAACCTGGGACCTCGGCGCCGTGAGGCAGTAGTGCTAACCAGTTGAGCCACCATGCTGCCACTGGATGAGATTGCTGTTGTTGATATGGGGTTTTACATTATATTCGTTACTGATTATTGTTTATTGTTGGTAGATGCAAATTTGGGAGAAAATGTGAAAAAGGAGAATAAAAATATTTTAAATCAAACTCAGCGGGCCACCCATCAGGGCCTGGAGCCTTAGCCATTTGCATCAGCCCAATCACCCTCAGTGCCTCCTCCAAGCCTAATAGGGCCTCCAACTCCTCCCTACTCTCCCCCTCTACCATCAGGAAGGGCAACCCATAAAAGAACTCCGCCATGTCCATGTCTGGGAGCTCTGACCTATAAAGATTCCTATAGAAAGCTTAAAAAAGCACATTGACTTCCTTTGGTGCTGTGACCAGGCTGCCACCTGAGTCTCTGATCTGTACAATCTCCGGTGAAACTGCCTGCTGCCTCAGCTGGTGAGCCAGTAGAGGCTCATGGAGCCTTCGCTCCATGCTCATGTACTATACCACTTATGCACCGCAGCTGGCCCACCGCCTTCCCCATACATACCAGGCCAAATTGCATTTGCAGCTGCTTCCTGTGCTCACAGAACCCCTTCTCTGCCAGTAATGCCACATCTAACCTCCACGACGCCTGGGGGATGGGATCCGTCTCCAGCTCCAGGTCCACAAAATGTGGAGTATGGCCAGAGATTACAATCGGCAAATCTGCCACCATTTTGACCTCGGAAGCAGGGACTTAACCAACAATCAAGTCTATTCTTGAGTAGACCTCATTTACCTGTGAAAAGAATAAAAACTCCTTGTCATGCGGGTGTAGAAATCTCCATGGGTCCGCTCTCCCCACCTGCTCCATGAGAACCCGAAGCACCTTCGCAACCCCGAAAGAACCAGAGACTTAAGCCTAGACCGACCCTATTGGAGTCCCTGACCAATTCCAACTGGTGTGTATCCATATCAGGCATAGAAGCCAACAGACTCCTAACAAACACTGCATTATTCCAGTTGAGGGCATATACATTTACCATAACTACCAAGGTAACTGCCAAAGACCAACTAACTACCACATACCTACCATTAGGATCTGCCATGGCCGGTAGGGGCACCCACTTATTAACCAAAATTGCTGCCCCTCGGGCTCTTCCATTGAAGCCCGAGTGAAACAACGCCCACCCACCCCCTCCGGAGTCGGGTCTCATCCCTCACCCACAAATGGGTCTCCCGCAAAAACATCTCATCAGCATTTCAGTTCTTTAGGTGAGAAAAAACTCTCGAGCCAACCAATCCCCTTACATTCCAGGTGATCAGCCAAATTGAGAGTCACCTTCTGGAATCAGCTATTTCCACTGACAGGGACAACTGAATACATCCTCAAGAGATACCGGTCAAAAGTCCTCCCAAGATGGCTGCCAACACCACCTTCGGAAAGACTCAAAGAAAATCTGAGATCACCCATTAGCCAACTAACTCCTCCCCCTTCCCCCCACCCTGCCCCTTACGGCACCAATCCCCTCCCCTCAGACACTAAGCACACCAAACCTGGCCAAACTGGTTTAACGGCTGAAGCTCCTTCCCCCACCTCACTCCCGTTTGCCAGCATTGTACACTGATAGCAAGGCAGCCCCTCACCAGGACAAAGAAAATGATGGCAACTTAGCCCAGCCCAAGGGGAAACTATTCCTCATAGCTCAAGCCCAAAAAATACATGCCATATATCACAGAAAATGCACCTGCCCCACAGCCCGCAACAACCACAAAGAAACCAAAAAGTAACTCCCGCAACATCGCATTCTGTTCAGTTAGACCCAAGTCCCTGCTTGTTAACAAGTCTTCCGCCTCCTCCAGTGTCTCGAAGTAAGAGTCCATGGCCTCGTATGTGACCCGCAACATTCCAGGTACAGCACCCGAACCAAGCTCCCTTCTTGTAGAGGGCAGCCTTCACCTTGTTAAAGGTCGCCTGCTTCCTCGCTAGCTCTGCTCCCACATCCTGATAGATCCTTACGAGGCTTCCTTCCCACTTTTGTATCACGATGCTCCTGGCCCACTTCAGGACCTTCTCCTTATCCCGAAAACTGCGAAACCAAATAATAATCGCATCAGGTGGCTCATTCGGCTGAGGTTTTTTTATGAAGTATCCGGTGGGCTCTGTCCAACAACGGCTGATGGTGAGGGAGAGAGACCACATTGGCCCCGATCTTCCAAAACATCTGTGATAGATATGCGGTGGGATTCAGGCCTTCCAGCAACCCACTGAGGTCTGCCTCCTTGATCGATTTTCCAGGTTGTCGACTTTAGTCTTCAACCTCTTATTCTCATCGACCCCACTGCCATCCGGCCCTCCAACAACAGCAGGTGCTCACCGTGCCCCATCAGCGCCTCCTCCACACCCTCCAGCACCTCTCCATGCTTCTTCACAGCCTCGCCGCTTTTATCAAGCTCCACCCAGACAGAGCCCAGTGCTTCCTCAATCGACTCACACATTCTCTCTGAGACCAACTTCACTGCCTTTCAAAATGCTTAGTAAACACCTGAGCCAACACGCCCGAGTGCATGTCCATCATAATCGGGGCTGCTAATACCTGCAACTCTGCCATCGCCATTTTTCTACACAGGAGTTACATGACACCTCTGAGACCAGCAAAGAACTGTCTACTGCAGATATCTTGGTTCCTTTCCCCTTCCTTTTTTGCATGAATTCGGTGCGGGGACGCTGTTGTACCAATCCAGAATGTTTTCCTGCCCAAATAAACAGGCAAAAATACCTAAGAAATGTGGATCTGGCATGAGCTACCAAATGCGGGACCTCTCTGTCACATGCCACCACCGGAAGTCCTGGAAATTTGGTCATTAAGGGCTGGCCAAGATAAAATTTCAAACAGCGATAGTGAAATAGCAAAAATATTAAATGATTGTTTTGCTTTAGTTTTTAGTGGGTATAATATTTTAGACATGATATTGGATGATAAGATTCAAAATTATTTAAACATATTTCAAGTAAAAAAAGTATTAAGTAAACTAATCAAATTCAAACTCAAGAGGATAAAACCCCAAAGGATAGAGACAGCAGGTGCACTATTGCAAATATTTTATAAATATTTAGAAAAAGGTGCAGTGCCAAAGATGGTTAACAACTACCTATCTTTAAGAAGGGTAATAGAATATGGCCAGTCAACTGTAGAAGGTAGCTGAACATTGGGTGTAGGAAAAATATCAGAATCCTTATTAAAGGAGAAAATAGGAAACAATTAGGCCTGAATTTTAAACTCTCCCTTTGAGGTGGAGAGGGAGCACAAAATGCATGGCCAGGATTCCCTCTGGGATCCCGCCTATCCTGATTTGGATGAAATTTTACAATGGGTCAGCAGGGCCACAGAGGTTGGAGTGGGGGAAGCATGCCCTGTCCCAATTAAGGCTCTTAAGCAGCCACTTAATGGCCACTTACAGGTCTTTTCCCAGCCAGACTTACTTTTTAGGCTGGTGGAGTGGATGACAGATCAGGGGGAAAATAGGAAAATTTTAAGACTGATTTTGCAGGCAGGAAAGGTGGAAGCTTTTCTCCTGAACTTGACAATGATCACTCTTTTTCTTTGGTTTCAAGGGCCTCAATTTCTTAGGTGGCAATGGCTCACCGACTCCAACAGGCCTGCTGCCATCTTACACTCTAACGATCATTGGTTAATGACAGGTGGGACTTGCTTCCAACACAGGGAGCAGGTCCCGCGAGAAGCCCCTTTCTTTTTCCAATTTAGGGGCAATTTAGCATGGCCAATTCACCTCCCCTGCACATCTTGGGTTGTGGGGATGAGACCCCTGGAGACACGGGGAGAATGTGCAAACTCCACACGGACAGTGACCCGGGGCCAGGATCGAACCAGGGTCTTCGGAGCCATGAGACTGCAGTGTTAGCCACTGTGCCACTACAAGCCTCTTCCTGATGGTGCAAGCCCTCTAATGAAGGCTTAGAGACTTCTCAATCTCTCTCCCCCCCTCCCCCCACCCCCCGCCGGCCTTTCCAGGGAACCCCATTCAGCACCCTTGCAACCCCTCCAGCTGCCTGCTGCCCCCTCTCCTCACCAGGACCTCTGCCACTTAACTGGCCTCCATGGCCCAACACTTCCTCCCAGGCTTGTCACTACAGTGCCTCGTCCACTCACTGCAGCACTGTGTCTGGAGGGCCTGGAGAGTTGCCAGGCAATCTATTTGGCCGACAGTTCTCCAAGGTTGGATCTCCTCTCTGATGGATGGAGGTGCGGCCTGCTGCCAATCAATTTTATTAGAGTGTTAGATGGCAGCACGCCTGATGGAGTCAGTGAGCCCCAGCCAGCCAAAAAATTCAAGCCCTTGAAATAAAGAAAAGGAATGGACAACATTTCACAAGGAAAGGTCCTGCTTGACGAAACTCATTGAGTCATTTGATCAGGTAACAGATAGTGTAGACAAGAATAATGCTATAGGTAGTGATATGTCCAGATTTCCTAAAGGCATTTGATGAGGCACCTCTAAGCTAATCACATGTGCACAAACAAATCATTAAAGTTGGCAGGATAGGTAGGGAGTGTCGTTACTAAAGCAAATGGTACTCTGGACTTTATCAATAGTGATGTAGAATACAAAAGCAAGGAAGTTATGATCAACTTGTATAAAAGAGTTGTTGAGCATCAATTAGAGTATTGTGTGCAGCATAATTATTAAGGTATAAATAAAGCATTAGATAGAAACACAATGTATTATTTTGGGAAGGATTTGGCAGAAGGAAATAGGTACATGAGAGAATTTGAGATGAATGCACTTTATTGAGGCCATGTTGACACCGTTGAGAAAATCGACGGCATTTACAACGTCGTCAATGCTTAGCCTCAGCATCAGTGAATCATGCCCGGGGTCTTCAAGGTGAAACCGTTTGATACCGAGTGGCAGCTAGACCGGCGTAGACATAAAGTGAAATTAACTGCTCACTTGAATATGCGAATCTGGAAGCATCTTCCCAGATCAACTATGAGAACTCACTCTGCATTTTCATGTTTTTCACTGTTTCACCCCATTCTACCTTGTGTCCATCATCTTGGACTTTTAGCCAGTATTTGAACTTGCCTTCTCTCCCTTGTTGTGACACACTGAGCATGTGCAATGTCAATTCCAGCCCCACAGACCTCAGAGTCCCAACATAAGTGAATTAACCAATAATGTGTGTACTTTCCTGAGACCATTGACCCTTAATTATGCCAATGAGTTACAGGTACCAGATTTGTAAGTAAAACATTAAAAAACTGTTTATTTATAATAAGGAAAAAGATGAATATATAGTGGTAAGAATGGAACAATGGTCTGCTAATTTAACTATTCCCCAAACCCTGTCCCACTCTCCACCCAGACACTCACAAGACAAACATATGGTGGGGGTAGGGAAAGGATTGAAAATAACAGGGATTAAAAGGTGTGAGATGGTTCTTTGCTTCCAAGGTAGCCTTCTTGTAGCACATGATCTTCTAATGGTGGTCTTCAACTAGAATCTGCAGGCTGTGCAATGCTCTCTGGTGAGTCACTTTCACTTTTAATTATCGGGGTCTTCACACTGAGAATTCTCCCTCTGAGGTTGGCTCAGCCTTGACAGGCCTCCATCAGATTGACTTCCTGTCTCACTGAGACAATTTTAGTATTCGCTACCTGTGAATTTAAACAAAGGTTATCCACCGCTCCACTCATTGACCACTTGTCTGCCATTTTTGCAGATCAAGATTCACTTCCAAGGGAACTCGCACAGGTTAAACTGACTGCAGAAAGGTCAGTTTCAGTTCCCTAGCCTTCAATCCGATATTCAAACTTTCACAGACATGATAATGAGAGCGTGCTTAAACCAGCTCCTGGCTGTCCTTGAGGTCGAAACAGAACTGAGAAACAAAATGGAGCTTGCCTTCTGATCAGCCTTTCTTCCAGAAGGTTTTGAATGGCTGCACCATCGCAATTGAGAACAGGAGATGTCCCAGAATTTCAGAAGCACTGATTGGCTGCTTGCCAAGTCCATGAAGATTACATCACGGGATATGTTCCTGTGCACCAAGGGGAGTCCTGGGCCAGTACATTAGACCAGGGGTGTTTTCAGTTTGACCAAAGCCTGCAAAATCCGCTAGATTGCAGTGCAGGGATTAAAAAGGGTAACACAAAACAGACAATGATTTAACAAGTTCCTTACACCCTACAAAACTTGCATCTGTCCATTCACTGTCCTTTCTGGGTATGCCAGTCCCTTGACTATCCACTCTAAGGTAAATATCCTTTGCATAATAGAGTCCTGTTCTGTGCATCAGCATCATTCTGCCTGTCCACATCCAGTCCCTTATCTACTGTATTTTGTTTCTCATAACTGTCAAACATGAGAAAGTGAGGCCTCATTCCTTTCTATGAATTGCTCTGATTCTGAAAGTTTGTAATTAATCCCAATTAACTGAGATGAATGGACTTTAATACTTTGCTGCTATGTTACAGAACCACAGTCTAACCATCATACCCTATCACCTTACCAAGACCTTTACACTCTTTTTGATCCTCTCTTATATTGCATACTAAATCTGCAGGATTAAAATTTATCCTGGATGCAGTAATGCTGCAGAGCTCTCCTCTGAGACACCCCTCCTCCCTTTATATATGCCTTTCTTTCTGCATGTAAAGCATTCAAATGTGCAGAAAAAATAGAACTGATGTTGGTCCCTTCAAAGGCAGGGGGAGTATCACAAACTACTGAAAGTATTTTGTGTTTTCTCCTGGAGACTAATTGTTAAGGGTTACAGCCTCCAATCATTTGAAGCAAATTGCTTGCATGGACTTCCCATGATGCTTCAAATTCTTCCATAGATAAACAAGTCACAATCCTAACCCTAACTGAAATGTACATCTAAGCATCATTTATTAAAACAGCTAATAATAGCTTTTGTTTTCATTGGAAAGCAGCGATTTCCTGATTTTCACAATTTTGCTAATTTTATCGACTATCGTGAGAATACCTTGGACAGCTATATTCGAGCATAATTATAAATAAAGCTGGACTATAATAAAAAAAACAAGCATACTTGGAATGTTTTGTACAATATTCTAATGATGATCACTTGACATTATAATTGAAAACTCTTTCTTAAGTGTTGCAGCAATTGTATAAACTTGTTTGTCAATATATTTTCACATTTCTTTATTACTTTACTCTTTATATATCATTTAAATTTTGGCTTTTTTGTCAGCAGCATAATTATTAAGGTATAAACAAAGCATTAGGTAGAAACACAATGTATTATTTTGGGAAGGATTTGGCAGAAGGAAATAGGTACATGAGAGAATTTGAGATGAATGCACTTTATTGCTTTATAAAAACTCCTGCAAGACTTCAAGGTGGCTTTTCTGTCTCCTCTGCAAGTCCTCAGATTTCTAAGTCCTCACGTTTGAATGGAATGTTGGATGCAAAAAGTATGACCAGAGATCATTTGAAAATAAATGAATCTTAAAAGGAAGGGATAGGGCAGCCTAAACTAGGCGAGAACAAGTAGATTTAGAGAAAAGTACTGTAAGAACATGGTTAAAAATAAAGTGACAGGAAATACGATTAGAAATGAGTTAAATTGACAAAAATATGCATGTGTTTGTAGCAAAACAGAAGAACTAGAGCAATATTATGTTCTGAGGAACCAGATATAATCAGGATTACTGAGACTTGCCTACGGAAAATACACAACTGAGGATTAAGCATTGCAGTGATAATATATTTGGAAGTGGGTATATAACGTTTTTAAAGTGGGAATATGGGAGTAGGAGTAGCTGTACTTGATAGAGATAACAGAATGACAGTAGACAAAAATAAGCCAGAACTAGAATCCTGTGGATAAAGATAAAAGATAGTAAAAGATTAAAACACACAGAGGGGTAATCCACAGACCACCAAAAAGTTAAAGGAAGAAATATGCAAACAAATTAGAGAAATACGTAAAAAATATGGAACAGTAATCATGGAAAGTTTCAACTTCCCCAGAATTAATTAGCCAGAAGATATGAGAAAAATGAATAAGGAAATGGAGCCTCTACAATTTGTCTAGGATTCCTTTCTAACCTATAAGTAAGTAGCCATCAAGGGAAGATTCATTACTGGATCTCGTAATGGGGAATGAGCGAGAACTGATAAGGGAGGTAAAAGTAGAGAAACACCTCAGCGGTAGTGACGATAATATGCTACAGTCTAGGACAATAATTGAGAATTGTTAACAATTAATCTGAAAAATTTGTCGTGCCCGAGGACATTTTTTTTATTCATTCACGGGTCGTGGGCTTTGCTGGCTAGAGCAGCATTTACTGTCGATGACTTATTGTCCTTGAGAATTAAAAAAAATTATTATTATAAATTTAGAGTACCCAATTTATTTTTTCCAATTAAGGGCCAATTTAGCATGGCCAATCCACCTAATCTGCACATCTTTGGGTTGTGGGGGCGAAACCCACGCAAAGACAGAAAGAATGTGCAAATTGCACACGGACAGTGAGCCAAGGCCGGGATCGAACCTGGGATCTCGGCACCGTGAGGCAGTAGCGCTAACCACTGTGCCACCGTGCTGCCCCCGTCCTTGAGAAATTGACAGTGGGCAGCCTTCTTAAACTGTTGCAGTCCGCGTGGTGTAGTACACCCAAAGTATTGACAGTGAAGGAATGGTGATATATTGCCAAATCAGGGTGGTAACTGGCTTGGAAGGGAATTTCTTGGTGGTGGGTTTCCCATGTTTCTGCTGCCCTTGTCCTTCCAGATGGTAGTGTTTGTGGGTTTGGAAGGTGTTGCCTCAGCAACCTTGGTGAGTTCTGATGCGACCATCAATTCACGCGAGACAGAGAGTTGAACAATGGCTTTAATCGACTAGAACAGTGCCCGCCTGCGACTGCTCTACTAGTGAGAACCGCCTACAGGGCTACTGCTCTTTATACCTCCCCTCAAGGGGAGGAGCCAAAGGCGGAGCCCACAAAGGCACCAACATGATACATTCTATGTAATATCGTACAATAGTCCATAGGTGGAGCCCACATGGGCAGCAGCGTGATACAGTGTAATACATGGTGAATGGTTAGTACAATACATTCACCACATTCACCCCCTATTAAAAAATTTGAAGTCCGGCGGGAGTGAAGGGTTCACAGGTTCAGTCGATGCTGAGGCCTCAAAGGGCCGGGATGCCTTCACCAGGTGCACCTTATCCGGTCGATAGAAGTGTGGCTTGCACTCCGTGCAGATTTGGCAGTCCCTGGTCATGGCCCTGACCTCCTTGGTGGAGCAGGGCAGGTTGCGGGCCCTGATATAGTGGATAAGCCGGGTGACCCCCGGGTGGCAGAGGTCATTGTGGATAGCCCGGAGTCAGTCATCTTGCGCGCTGGTGCACTTGCCGCGGAACAGGGCATCTGGCGGCTCATTGAGCTTCACAGGACGATACACTATATCGTAATTATAGGTGGAGAGTTCGATCCTCCACCTCAAGATCTTACCGTTCTTGATCTTGCCCCGCTGTGTATTATCAAACATGAAGGCTACTGACCGTTGATCGGTGACGAGGGTAAACCTACCAGCGAGGTAGTGCCTCCAGTGCCGCACAGCTTCCTCGATGGCTTGGGCTTCTTTTTCGACTGAGGAGTGTCGAATTTCGGAGGCGTTGATGGTACGTGAAAAAAATGCTACTGGCCTGCCCGCCTGGTTAAGGGTGGCGGCGAGGGCGACATCTGACGCGTCGCTCTCCACCTGGAAGAGAACGGGCTCGTCCACCGCGCGCATCACGGCTTTGGCAATATCTGCCTTGATGCGGCTGAAGGCCTGGTGGGCCTCACCCACCAGTGGGAAGATGGTAACTTTGATCAGTGGGCGGGCTTTGTCCGCATAGTTGGGGACCCACTGGGCGTAATAGGAAAAGAACCCGAGGCATCTTTTCAGGGCCTTGGGGCAGTGGGAGAGGAGGAGTTGAAGGATGAGGCGCATACGGTCGGGGTCGGGTCCTAGAACCCCGTTTTCCACGACATAGCCGAGGATGGCTAGTCTGGTTGTGCGGAAAACGCATTTCTCCTTGTTATAAGTGAGGTTGAGGGCTTGGGCGGTTTGGAGAAATTTCTGGAGGTTGGCGTCGTGGTCCTGCTGGTCGTGGCCGCAGATGGTGACGTTGTCCAAGTACGGAAACGTGGCCCGCAGCCCGTAGTGGTCCACCATTCGGTCCATCATTCTTTGGAAGACCGAGACCCCGTTTTTGACGCCGAAGGGAACCCGGAGGAAGTGGAAGAGGCGGCCGTCTGCCTCAAAGGCCGTGTAGTGGCGATCCTCCGGGCGGATTGGGAGCTGATGGTACGCAGACTTCAGATCCACCGTGGAGAACACCCGGTAGTGTGCGATCTGATTAACCATGTCTGCTATCCGGGGAAGGGGCTACGCATCAAGGTGCGTGCACAGGCTTATGGTTTGGCTGTAGTCTACAACCATCTTGTTCTTTTCCCCGGTCCTGTCGACCACCACTTGAGCTCTCCAGGGGCTATTACTGGCCTCGATGATCCCTTCCCGCAAGTGTCACTGGACCTCGGACCTGATAAAAGTCCTGTCCTGGATGCTGTACCGCTTGCTTCTGGTGGCAACTAGTTTACAGTCGGCGGTAAGATTTGCGAAGAGCGGGAGAGGGTCGTCCTTCAGGGTCGCGAGGCTACATACGGTGAGTGGGGGTAGGGGCCCGCCGAACATCAGGGTCAGGCTCCTGTGGTTGCACTGGAAGTCCAGTCCCAACAGGAGAGGAGCGCAGAGGTCGGGGAGGACATATAGTTTAAAATTGGCGTACTCGGCGCCCTGTATTGAAAGGTTTGCGGCAGTGTACCCCCGGATCCGCACTGAGTGCGACCCAGAAGCGAGGGAGATTGTTTGAAGTGCAGGGAAGATTTGGAGTGAGCAGCGCCTTACCGTGTCTGGGTGAATGAAGACCTGTGTCCATAGACCTGGACAGTCATCATGGAGCTCCAGAGGTATTTTGGTCGTGACTGGTCGAGGGTGCCTGCGTCAAGTTGCGAGTAGCCGGCGTGGCCTGAGGTGATGGGGTGGTCCCAAGATGGCTGCCCCGTCGTTCGCACGTGTGGGGCGGCGATGCAGATGGTTGCCAAGATGGCGGTCCCCGTCGGTCGCACGTGTCGGGTGGCAAGGAAGATGGCATCCAAGATGGCAGCCCCATGAGTCACACGTGGCGGGCCGCCTGGGAGACGGTGGCCAAGATGGCGGCAACCGTGAGCCGCACATGTTGTGGGGGCTTGAAGATGGCTGCCCCCCCGGACAACCTGAGGCGGATGACGCGACCGGAGGGGCGGAGGTGGCAGGCACGCAGCCACACTGCGAGGTCTGCGGGCCTGTGAGTCTGAGAGTCGAGCCTGCGACTTGGAGGATTTGGACCTGGTCAGGCAAACTTTGGCGAAGTGTCCCTTTTTGTCGCAGTCGCATCAGTTCACGTTCCGATCCGGGCAGCGCAGCCTTCGGTGCTGGTGCTGGCTGCAGAAATAGCAGGGTAGCCCCCCGTGTTGGGCGGGCAGCCGCGCGGCACAGGCCTGGGGTACTCTCTGGTCGGTGGTCCACAAGGGGGTCGTGTGATCAGACGTGAACGTGTTGAGGCTTTGGAACGCTGTTTCTTGTGTACAGGACACACCTGGGAAATGTTCCACATTGCTGGGTAGGTGCCAGTGTTGTAACCATACCAGACCAGCTTGGCTAGGGGCGTGGCAAATTCTGGAGCATAAGCTTTCTGTATTATAGTCAGTATGTAGTCAGGGCTCACAGTCTTTGCAGTATCCAGTGCCTTCAGCTGTGGTTTGATATCACATGGAGTGAATCAAATTAATGAAAGACTGGCATCTGTGGTGCTGGGGACCTCCAGAGGAGGCTGGAATGGATCATCCACTTGGAATTTCTGGCTGAAGGTTGTTGCAAATGCTTCAGCCTTGTCTTTTGCTTTATATAATGGTCCCCTCCATCATTGAGGATGGAAACATTTGTCGAGCCTCCTCCTCCAGTGAATTATTTAATTGTCCACCATCATTCATGACTGAAGAGTTTAGTTCTGATTCACTGGTTGATCTGTTTGTCACATTCTGCTTATGCTGTTTGGCACACAAGTAGACCTGTGTTGTAGCTTTAACAAATTGACACCTAATATTTAGGTATGTCTGGTGCTGCTATTGGCGTGCTCTTCATTGAACTAGGGCTAATCCCCTGGCTTGGTGGTAGAGTTGGGGCATGTCGGGCCATAAGGTTGCAGATTGTAGTTGAATACAATTCTACTGCTGTTGATGGACCACAGTCAAGTCTTCAATTGCTACATCTTTTCAAAATCTATCCCATTAAGCATGATAGTAGTGCCACACCACGCATTGGCAGGTAATGTCAAATGTGAAGACAGGACTGTGCGGTGGTCATTCTTACCAATACTCTGATGGACAGATACATCCAAGGCAGACAGGTTGGTGAAGATGAGGTCAGGTATGTTTTTCCCTCTTGTTGGTTCCTTCACCACCTGCCACAGACCCAGTCTAGCAGTTATGTCCTTTAGGACTTGATCAGTTTAGTCGGTAGTGGCGCTGCCAAGCCACTCTGGGTGATAGGCATTGAAACCCCTACCCAGAGTACATTCTGCACCCTTAGTGCTTCCTCCAAGTGGTGTTCAACATAGAGGAGTACTGATTCATCAACTGGGGGTTGGGGGGAGGGGGGGGGGGGCGATGGTAGTGAGGGGAGGCAGGAGATTTCCTTGACCATGTTTGGCCTGATACTATGAGACTGCATTGGGTCCGGAGTTGATGTTGAGGATTCCACGGGCAACTTTCTCCTGATGGTATAGCACTATCGGTGGGACAGGACATACCTAGGAATGGTAATAGTGCTGTCCGGGACATTATCTGTAACTCATAATTCCATGCGTATGACTATGTCAGGCTTTGCTTGACTAGTCTGTGAGTTAGCTTTCCCAGTTTTGGCACATGCCCCCAGGTGGTGACGGGGGATCCTGAAAGTGGGTAGTCCTGAAAGGGGAGGAGTAGCATTTCAAATTGGTTCCCCGATCTGTGAGGAGCCGGTCCTGCTGGCGAGCTCAGCTCCCCAGTGCCGAAAAATTTCTAAATGTGGCCTCGACGGGGGAAACTCCCCAAGGGCCAGAAAACAGCTAAGTGCCATTGAAGAGCGGTCCCCATCTTGGCATCACAGCTGTTGTGAAACACCCCATCAAACACGCCCAAGATCTCACTTTGAATTTTTTCCAATGAATCGCATTCAATATGTTTATAGAAGCAAATTTCTATGTTTATAGAAATAAATTTGAACTGAGCAGAGTGGAAACTAAAATCACTATTTGGAAGTTGAGCGATTGGATTTCAAATGAGGTCAAGTGAAATAGAGTAAGCCGGCAACATTGTCTGCCTAAAAGTCCAAAAAGACCAAGGGCTGGATTCTCCGCTGGCAGGATTCTCCATTATGCCGGCCGCGCACTTATGACCGTGGGTTTCGCGGTGGTGTGTGATGGCCACAATGGGAAATCCCATTGGCAGGTGGCGGGAATGGAGAATCCCGCTGCCAGTGAGGGCACTCCGTCCAGGAAAACGCGGCTGGTGGACCGGAGAATCATGCCCCAAATACCTCGTCATTTAATTCAACAGTAATTCAGCAGACGGCTAATATAATTTGATAGTGAATACATTGATTTATTTTCCAAACTTTTCTTAATATCCTTTTTGCTGCTATGAATGTGGGTGGAGTTTGAAGAATGACTTTGTCACCTTTTGAACTTTTCTAGCTGACATTCAGCCAAGATAAGCAACTAAAACTCAAAGATCATGTCCTCTGATTTGGGACTACTTTGAACAGGAATATGACATAGCTGGAATTCCACAATTACAAACATTGCTTAAAATATAGCTCAACTATTTCCTGTGCCATTAGAAGTGAAGAAAAGTGAATCATCTGATAGGATAACTGTATAAATTATGATGTATGCTTTGTGAGGCTTTGCAGTTCCAGACCACTAGAAATGATTAGCCCTAAATTTGCTGGTGTGGCGCATCTGGCAGTGTGCCTGGTTTGTTAGAATTTCTTCCTCACCCTTTCGCTCGCAAAAAGTGTTTCGCTGAAAATTTATGGAAATAGAGCTATCGACAGTGTAACCAAGTATCTGGGACCTTGGTGAATAATGGGACCAACAATCAATCTCCCTAACCGATGAGATCTTAGGATTGAGAGAGAAAATCAGAGGAATGACAGAAAAGGAGGATGAATTGGAGTTAAATTAGGTGAAGAAGGAGACATGTAGAGAGGAGAAAAAAGGTTGGATTCAAAGATTGAGCATAAAAGGCAGAAAAATATAATTTAAAAAAAATTTACATTTAAAAAACACAAGAATATTTTACCACACTATCTCAACCAATGATCATCTCCAATAAGAGAGAATCCAACCATCTCCCATTGACATCCAATGGTATTGCAATTGATGAGTCCCCTATTTTCAACACCCTGGGGTTAGCAGTAACCTGAAATTGGACTAGATCTGCCATATTAATACTGTGGTTACACTTCAGATCGAAGGCTGTGAATTCTGCAAAGAGTAACTCCTCTCTTGACTCCCCAAATTCTGTCCATAAGTAACAAGTCTGGGATGGGATAGAATACTCTGCACTTCACTGAATGCGTGCAGCATTAAGAATACTGAAGAAGCTTGACACCTTTCCAAGACAAAACACTCTTCTTGATTGGCATCCTACCCACCACCTTATACATTCACTCCCTCCACCACCAATGCCTAGTGGCAGTGGTATGCACCATCTAGAAGGGGCACTGAAGCAACTCACTAAGACTCCTTCAATAGCAACTTCTAAATCTGTGACACTACCTGGAAAGACTGGTCATCACCTGAAAGGTCCCCACCAAGCCATAAACACACCATCATGACTTGGAATTATATTACGCTTCCCTCACTATTGCTTGGTCAAAATGCTGGAACTCCTTTCAACCTCTAACAGCACAGTAGATGCATTTGTACCAGATGAACTGCTACAGTTCAAAAGGCAGCTCATAACCAACTTCCCAGCACACATAGGATGGGCAATAGATGCTGACCTTGACACATCCCGAGGCTGAATAACAAAAAGAAAATACCATGTGGTATGAGATTCCACAATTTGAATTGGTCCCTTTCTGGGCTGGCAAAGTTGAGTGGCATTGCGGAGGCAATGTCATAAATAGCCTCCTTATCTTGTTAACAAACCCCACCCCCCAATCTTGGCAGTAATTTTAATTCATACCTGCTGCACAAATGCTGTAATTTCTTGAAATTCACAGGGAAGTTGATGGTGAGTTCCTTATTTCACAAAGCTCACGGTACAGAAGTGCAAATTGCCCAGCCACATGGCAATTTGCAACTCAAGGCATATTGCCTCCTCAAATAGCTGGAGGATTGACAACAATTACAAACGGGTAGAAATCCCTATTTTTTCCCAACAAATTCTGGGCCTTAACATTTTACAAATCTTTGGATTACTAAATTGATTTCTAATGAATATAATGGGGGCTGGTTCAGGAGACAAAGTGCTCTCGCCAGCGGGGAATTGAAACATTTTTGCCCTGCCACTAGGAGCGTTGTGACGGTGCAATTCCATCATTACACAGGAGCCAGCACGCATCCCACCCGAATCCCAATTCCCTAGGTGAGTGATTCGCTGGAATCCCATTGTGAGCCTGACAAGCTGGAGCAGATTTTAAGCGCTCTACTTACCCCTGACTTTCATTCCAGCCAAGAAGATGGTTGCAAGTCGACCTGCGCCACCCTTCCTTGATCCGGATGTCCACAGGATGTTGGATGCCGCTGAGGAGAGGAGGGACACCCTCTTCCCCAGGGTGGGGCGGACACACCAGCCAGCTGTAATCAATCAAGTCTGGGATGAGGTGGCAGAGGCAGTGAGTACTGGCAGTCTTACCATGAAGACTGGCATGCAGTACAGGAAGAAGATGAACAACCTTCTTCCAGGGAGTCCCTACAGTGCAAAAGGAGACTATTTGGCCTATCGAATCTGCACCGACCCTCTGAAAGAGCACCCTACCTAGGCCCACTCCCCCGCCCTATCCGCATAATCCCCTAACCCCACCTAACCGACACATGTTAAGACACTAAGGGGCAATTTTATAATGGCCAATCCACCTACCTGCACATCTTTGGACTCTGGGAGGGAACTGGAGCACCCAGAGGAAACCCACGCAGACACGGGGAGAAAATACAAACTCCATGTGGTGAATTATATGCCATCGTAATTCTACTGTATTGCCTTGCATGTATTGTGTCCTTGTGGGCTCTGTATGTGAGCCGTTGCGCGGCTCTGCCCATAGGGGGTGATGAGGAGTTTGTACTGGGCTCCACCCTTGGCACCGCCCATGGCTCCTCCCACTAACCGGAAGTATAAAGCACTGCAGCCGTAAACCTGCTCTCAGTTCCTCTGGTCGCAGGCTGGCTTGGTTGTAAGACTATTAAAACCACAGTTTACTTCCAATCATGTGTCTAGTGAATTGATGGTCACATCAATTTAATAGTCTTAGAAAACTTGAAGAAAACTACTATGGAATCAGCCCTCAAACCTGATCGACTAGAACTTGACCTGCAGGCTGAAGAGGCGAAATAAATCTTTCTACACTGGCTCAGATGTTTCAAGGCCTACCTGGCTGAATCAAGCACTTCAGAAACTATGGAGGAGCAGAAACTCAGCCTACTGCACGCAAGGGTGAGCCATCGTATCTCTACGCAACATAACTGTACTACCTCATATACAGAGGCCCTGGCCATGCTCGATCAAATGTACGTGTGGCCCATCAACGAGGTCTACGCGCGCCATATTTTCACGACCCGCTGCCAGTGCCCCGCGGAGTCGCTGGAAGACTTTCTGCGCAATTTAAAAGCCCTAGCTCGGGCTGTATCAGGAAGAAGATGAACTTCTTTTCAGGCTGCAATTTTCAGGCTGTATCAGCCGCCCAGCATATGGAACTCGCTGTCCGTGATGCATACGTGGCAGGGCTCAGGTCCAACTATGTGCGCCAACGGTTGCTTGAGAAAGGGGCCCAGAACTTGGAGGACACTGTAGAGTTAGCTACAACCATGGAGGTCTCGTTCCGCAGCCTCACCTCGTTCCCCACGGACCAAGCGACCCCATCATGGGCCCCCGACCAGCGACTGCCCCAGGCCTGCACCGCGCGGCCACCCACTCACTGTGCAGCACCAGCGTGCCATTTGTGCGGACAGCCCCAGCACCCACGGCAGTACTGCCCGGCCCGCAACACGACCTGCAGCAGCCGCGGTCGCAAAGGACACTATGCCCGGGTATGCCTAGCGACGAAAACTCCAAACTCTCCCGCAGCCCAGAACACTCGATTCCCAAACTCACAGGCCCGCAGGCCCCGTAATGCTGCAGTCTGTATGCCGACTCCGCTCCCATCCGACATGTGCGACTCATGGGGGCCGCCATCTTGGCAACCCTCCTCCACGCGGCCGGCCACGTGCGACTCATGGGGCCCCCATCTTGGACACCATCTTCCTCGCCGCCCGCCACGTGCGATCCACGGGGGCGGCCATCTTGGGCTGCATCCTCTCCAACCTCTGAAACTCATCTTGAAGACGACGACCTCAGCGGACAGTCATCACGGGGCCACTCCAGCACAGCTGATGGAGCCGCCGACTACCCGCAACTCAGCGCGGTCACGTTGGACCAGTCGCGTCCGAAACACCTCCGGAACTCTATGATGACTGTTAAACTCAACGGGTACAGGACGCCGTGCCTCTTCAACTCCGGGAGCACCGAGAGCTTCGTACATCCTGACCTGGTAAGACGCTGTTCACTCCCTATCTTCCCTGCACGGCAAACTATCTCCCTCGCCTCGGGCTCACACTCTGTTCACATCCAAGGGCGCACCGTCGCGACCCTAATGATTCAAGGTGCCTGCTACTCTAATTTCCAGCTGTACGTATTCCCCGAACACTGCGCCCCACTCTTACTGGGACTCGACTTCCAGTGTAATCTCAAAAGCCTCGCACTCAGCTTCGGCGGACCCCTACCTCCACTCACTATCTGCAGTCTAGCGATGCTAAAAATCGACCCCCTCCACTCTTTGCTAACCTCACTCCGGACTGCAAACCCGTAGCCATTTGCAGCAGGCGGTATAGCCTGCAGGACAGGGTGTTTATCAGAACCGAGGGCCAGAGGGTCCTCCGTGAGGGGGTCATAGAGGCCAGTAACAGCCCCTGGAGAGCTCAGGTGGTGGTCGTCAAGACCGGGGAAAAATTCCGAATGGTAGTTGACTATAGCCAAACCATTAACCGGTTCACGCTCCTCGATGTGTACCCCCTCCCCAGGATTGCAGACATGGTGAATCAGATCGGCCATTATAAAGTCTTCTCCACGGTGGATCTGAAGTCTGCTCACCACCAGCTCCCAATCCGCCTGGAGGACCGCCACTACACAGCGTTCGAGGCAGATGGTCACCTCTTCCATTTCCTCCGGGTTCCCTTTGGCGTCACGAATGGGGTCTCGGTGTTCCAACGAGCAATGGACCGAATGGTGGACCAGTACGGGCTGCGGGCCATGTTTCCGTACTTGGATAACGTCACCATCTGCAGCCATGATCAGCAGGACCACGACGCTAACCTCCACCGATTTCTCCAAACTTCCCAGAAACTTAACCTCACATATAACACGGAGAAATGCGTTTTCCGCACGACCAGGCTAGCCATCCTTGGCTATGTCGTGGAAAACGGAGTCCTGGGCCCTGACCCGGACTCTTACAACTCCCTCTCCCTCATTGTCCCAGGGCCCTCAAAAGGTGCCTGGGATTTTTCTCATATTATGCCCAGTGGGTCCCTCAGTATGTGGACAGAACCCGCCCACTATTTAAGGCCACACTCTTTCCTCTGTCAGCTGAGGCTCGCCAGGCCTTCAACTGCATCAAGGTGGACATCACCAAAGTGGCCATGCGGGCGGTGGATGAATCCGTCCCCTTTCAGGTAGAGAGCGATGCCTCAGAGGTCGCTCTCGCAGCCACATTAAATCAGGCAGGGAGACCAGTCGCCTTTTTCTCCCGAACCCTCTCCGCTTCGGAACTTCGACACTCCTCGGTCGAAAAAGAAGCACAAGCCATCGTGGAAGCCATACGACAATGGAGGCACTACCTCGCAGGTAGGAGGTTCACCCTCATCACCGACCAAAGATCGGTTGCCTTCAAGTTTGACAACTCACAAAGGGGCAAAATTAAAAATGATAAAATCCTGCGGTGGAGGATCGAACTCTCCACCTACAATTATGATATGTATCGACTGGGGGAGCTCAACGAGCCTCCAGATGCCCTGTCCCGCGGCACGTGCACCAGCGCGCAAGACGACCGCCTGAAAGCTATCCACAATGACCTCTGCCAACCGGGGGTCACCCGGCTCGCCCACTACGTCAAAGCCCGAAATCTGCCTTTCTCCACCGAGGAGGTAAAAGCCATCACCAGGGATTGCCCGATCTGTGCGGAGTGCAAACCGCACTTCTAAAGACCAGACAAGGCCCACCTGGTAAAGGCGTCCCGGCCCTTTGAACGCCTGAGCATCGATTTCAAAGGGCCACTCCCCTCGACCAATCGAAATGTGCACTTTCTGAACGTCATCGATGAGTTCTCCCGCTTCCCGTTTGCCATCCCGTGCCCCGATATGACCGCCCACACAGTCATCAGAGTTCTGCACAGTATCTTCACCCTGTTTGGTTTCTCCAGCTACCTACACAGCGACAGGGGTTCGTCCTTTATGAGCGACAAGCTGCGTCAGTACCTGCTCGACAAGGGCATCGCCTCGAGCAGGACTACCAGCTACAACCCCAGGGGGAATGGGCAGGTGGAGAGGGAGAACGCGATGGTCTGGAAGACCGTCGTACTGACCCTCCGGTCCAGGAATCTTCCGACCTTCCATTGGCAGGAGGTCCTCCCCGACGTGCTCCATGCTATTAGGTCCCTCCTATGCACAACCACCAACCAGACCCCTCACGAACGGCTATTCGTTTTTTCTAGGGGCACTATCACAGGGGCTTCGCTCCCAGCTTGTCCGGTGCACGTCCGGGCACACAAAACTGATCCGCTCGTAGAAAGAGTGCTCCTACTCCATTCGAACCCCCAATACACTTTCATCGAATACCCTGACAGCCGTCAGGACATCGTTTCCCTCTGGGACTTGGCGCCTGTAGGATCCAACTCCACCACCACTACTGCCGAGGTACCCCCCCCACGCTACACTCCACCCAACCCTCCGTGCTCCGCGCCCCCGCACCCATAGGTTTCCTGTGCTCCCCATCGCCCCTCGCACCGGTCGAGTATGAAGCTCGGACCGAATCACCCCCAGAGTCCACCATCGTACTCTCACCGACCGCCACCACCCAGCCACCCGAAGAGGCTGCAACCCTGGTGCTCGGCCGATCCCAATGGACGACTCGGCCGCCGGACCGGCTCAATTTGTAGACCCATCACCCCCGCCGGACTTGATTTTTTTACAGGGGGTGAATGTGGTGAATTATATACCATCGTAATTCACACTGTATTGCCTTGCATGTATTGTGTCCTTGTGGGCTCTGTATGTGAGCCGTTGCGCGGCTCTGCCCATAGGGGGAGATGAAGAGTTTGTACTGGGCTACACCCTTGGCTCTGCCCATGGCTCCTCCCACCGAGACCCCCAAGTGTGGAGGCCTGGATCAATGATATGGCGGGGTTCATCAAATTGGAGAGGTTGAAATTTGCCCTGAGGGGATCAGTACAGGGGTTCTTTAGGCGGTGGCAGTCTTTCCTGGACTTCCTGGCTGAACGGTAGGAAAATAGGCCGGCAGCAGCAGCAACCCGGGGGGGGGGGGGGGAAGGGGTGGAGGGAGGGAGGGAGGGAGTGAGAGGGGGGATTGTTTTGGTGGAAGGGAGAAATGTGTATATGTGTTTATTGAATATGCCGGGTGTTTATCTATTTTTCTTTTTGTAGTTACTGGGGGGGGGGGGGGGGTTTGGTTTTGGGGGTTAGTGTGTTTTTCTTTTTGTTGTTGTTAATACTGGTTTCTTGTTGTTATTTTCTGTTTTTGATATGTTTTGGAAAATCTCATTAAAAATTATTTAAAAAAAAAGAAATAGGGCCGGGGCTGGAGAGGCCGGCCTGCCGATTGGTGGGTCCTGATCGTGGGCCAGACCCCATCGAAGGCCTCCCCCCCCCCCGGTGAAGGAGCGCTTTTCCCCGCCCCACAGGCTGCCCAGGACCCAACACACAGAGTTCCCGCCGGCTGCAAGCAGGTGTGAACGGCGCCGGCGGGACTCTGCCATTTCTGTGCGGCCGCTCGGCCCATCAAGGCCGGAGAATCGGCGGTCCAGCTGCGGACAGCGGCCTGCAACCGCTCCGCGCCAAACGCACCGGCTCAAATGGCGCCGATTCTCTGCTCCTTGGAGAATCGCCTGCCGCGTCGGACCGGCGCAGCGGGAAAAAATTGCGCGAACGCCGATTCTCCCATACGGTGTGGCATGGGAGAATCCTGCCCATAATCTGTAAAAATGCACCTTGAAGTACATTTCCACCACCAGCTTGAACTGCCTCTCACCATGGTCCCACCGGTGGGAAGGTTGGACTGAAGCTGGGTTTTGGGCTGTGATGGTTGTGGAGGGGGGGTGGGGGGGGGGGGGGAGTATTCAGGGTGCATTAGACCCATATGGATGTCCCACAGGCATTCATCCTCACTAAGAAGTGACAGGCCATGGGAGCTTTAGTGTGAGACTGCCTAATATGACAACATCCTCAGTGAATGAGCCCAAACCGTGTTCCACCTCCATCTGCCCCCTCCCCCAAAATAATGTGGCCCATGAGAAGGAGTTCCTATCGCACAACCAGGGATCATCCAGGTGGACAGTGGTATGCTATCGAAAAGACAGCAGTCAGACTTTATGAGACGATGAGGAACACCAACCTCATCTCACAGCAAGTCTTCATCATCCTCCATCCTGCAGACAAGACCCCCTGATACTGCCCTCCCAGGCCCAACAAACTGTTATGTTAAGAACATAAGAACTAGGAGCAGGAGTAGGCCATCTGGCCCCTTGAGCCTGCTCCGCCATTCAATGAGAACATGGCTGATCTTTTGTGGACTCAGCTCCACTTTCCCGCCCCAACACCATAACCCTTAATCCCTTTATTCTTCAAAAAACTATCTATCTTTATCTTGAAAACATTTACTGAAGGAGCCTCAACTGCTTCAGTGGGCAGGGAATTCCATAGATTCACAACCCTTTGGGTGAATAAGTTCCTCCTAAACGCAGTCCTAAATCTACTTCTTATTTTGAGTCTATGCCCCCGAGTTCTGCTTTCACCCGCCAGTGGAAACAACCTGCCCGCATCTATCCTATCTATTCCCTTCATAATTTTATATGTTTCTATAAGATCCCCCCTCATGCTTCTAAATTCCAACGAGTACAGTCCCAGTCTACTCAACCTCTCCTCATAATCCAACCCCTTCAGCTCTGGGATTAACCTAGCGAATCTCCTCTGCACACCCTCCAGCACCAGTACGTCCTTTCTCAGGTAAGGAGACCAAAACTGAACACAATACTCCAGGTGTGGCCTCACTAACACCTTAATACAGTTGCAGCATAACCTACCTACTCTTAAACTCCATCCCTCTAGCAATGAAGGACAAATCTCCATTCGCTTTGTTAATCACCTGTTGCACCTGTAAACCAACTTTCTGCGACTCATGCACTAGGCCACCCAGATCCCTTTGCACAGCAGCACGTTTTAATATTTTATCATTTAAATAATCATTCCTTTTGCTGTTATTCCTACCAAAATGGATAACCTCACATTTGTCAACATTGTATTCCATCTGCCTGACCCTAGCCCATTCACTCAAATGATCCAAATCCCTTTGCAGACTTCCAGTATCCTCTACATTTTTTGCTTTACCACTCATCTTAGTGTCGTCTGTAAACTTGGACACATTGCCCTTGGTCCCCAACTCCAAATAATCTTGATAAATTGTGAACAATTGTGGGCCCAACACGGATCCCTGAGGGACACCACTAGCTACTGATTGCCAACCAGAGAAACACCCATTACTCCCCACTCTTTGCTTTCTGTTAATTAACCAATCCTCTAACTATGCTACTACTTTACCTTTAACACCATGCATCTTTATCTTATGCAGCAACCTTTTGTGTGGCATCTTGTCAAAAGCTTTCTGAAATCCAGATATACCACATCCATTGGTTTCCCGTTGTCTATCACACTGGTAATATCCCCAGAAAATTCCACTAAATTAGTTAGGCACGACCTGCTCTTTATGAACCCATGCTGCATCTGTCCAATGGGATGATTTCCATCCAGATACCTCGTTTTTTTCTTCCTTGATGATAGATTCCAGCATCTTCCCTACTACCGAAGTTACGCTAACTGGCCTATAATTTCCTGCTTTCTGCCTACCTCCTTTTTTAAACAGTGGTGTCACGTTTGCTAATTTCCAATCCACCGGGACCACCCCAGAGTCTAGTGAATTTTGGTAAATTATCACTAGTGCATCTGCAATTTCCCTAGCCATCTCTTTTAGCACTCTGGGATGCATTCCATCAGGGCCAGGAGACTTGTCTACCTTTCGCCCCATTAGCTTGCCCATCACTACCTCCTTAGTGATAACAATCCTCTCAATGTCCTCACCTGTCATAGCCTCATTTCCGTCAGTCACTGGCATGTTATTGTGTCTTCCACTGTGAAGACCGACCCAAAAAACCTGTTCAGTTCCTCAGCCATTTCCTCACCTCCCATTATTAAATCACCATTCTCATCCTCTAAAGGACCAGGATTTACCGTAGCCTCTCTTTTTTGTTTTATATATTTGTAGAAACTTTTACCTTCTGTTTTTATATTCTGAGCACATTTACTCTCATAATCTATCTTACTCTTCTTTATAGCTTTTTCAGTAGATTTCTGTTGCCCCTTAAAGATTTCCCAATCCTCTAGTCTCCCACTAATCTTAGTTAAGTGAGCACTTGACACATGCCAAGTGGATTCTCGTGGGTCGGTGGGCCACATAACATGTGGGAGTCATTGCCCAGCATTCCGATCGCACGTTGATGCCTGGTCACCCTGTGGGAGTGAACTGCACACACGCAGCAGCCAAATCCGAACACCCAGTGGATGGGGCACAGCACCCGGGACATGACCACGACCTGAGAGTGGGTGGGTGCAACAGAGAGGGAGGGTTGCCTGGAGAGACAGGCAAAGGGTCCGGGGGTCAGCCCCCATTGCGGAATAAAGTGACAGAGGCTTCATAATGTTTTTGCAAAGAGTTGTTTAGTGTGCTTTACAATACCCCATTCACAATAGTGCTGGTGGCCATGGGACAGGTCCGGGTTGGCACTCAGCACTCCTCCTGGTTGGTTCCCTATGTTTCACTTTGGGTCAGAGGAGCAGCTGGTTCAAGCCCCGCTGTCCCTGCATCATCTGGCTCTGCCAGCTCTGGCAGTTCCCCATGGTCTGCACCATCATGGCAATTCCTTTGGCGATGCTCTTCAGTGACTGGGCCATGCTCTGCAGTCCATCAGCCATCTCCACCCACGACTGGGACAAGCTCCGCAGTGCCCCGGCCATTCCCATCTGAGAATTGGATATGCCCCGCATAACCCCATCAAGGTCAGCCTGGCACTGGGTGACATCCCCAGTGAGGCAGACATACTCCTGAGGCCCTCATTCATGGCTGTCACCGACTGTGTGATGCCTTGGACACCTTCACTCATGGTACCGATGTCGTGCACCAGGCTCTCCAGTGCTGCTGTCACCTCATCCCAGGCAGCACTGGCTGCCTTGTGGTTTACCCTCCGTGATCCTTGTGGGAACTGGACATCCCGCCTGGCCTCCACCGTGTCCAGGAGCCTTCCCAGGTCAGCATTGTTGTGAGCTGGCTGGAGTTGGCTGAGCAGCGTAAGTGCTGCTCGACCTTCTTAGCGGGGGAACTGGCGAACGCGGTCCAGGCAAATTGGCTGTCGAGCCAGCATTCAGGGCGGGAAACCCGTGAGGCCTCGTTAAGTGGACCAATTAACGTTGAATAGCGTTGCCGCCCTCGCTGGGCCAAACACGGCAATTCCCGCTTGCTATAGCACTTGGATGTTTTTCCAGAGAAGCGCACCCTAGGATGCAGGGTGTCTATTGGATGGCCTATGATATGACAACATTGCTACTGGATAGGTTAAAATGTTGATCTATGGAAATGGTGCTATTCAGATTGGTATGCAAAGAAGACTGCAAACGCCACGATTTGTATGCATAGTGTCAGTCATTCCTGCTTTTAAGATTTCTACCACCCTAAAAGTAGCAGCAAACAAATCTTTTATTATGCATTGCAATGTTTCCAGACATTAACATGGTGATTTAATGCTTCATATAACAGAATTCTGAGATTTGCAGAGTCTCAAAAACGAGGCAAGCATGAAAATACACTTTGATTAATTATTTATACTGCCATTTAAATTGCTTGAAGTCCACATTGTAGCGTGCCAGAAAATCTACTCTTGTATCAAGCTAATTAGTGTAAAAGATACATTTTCCTTCCTGACCAAACCATAACACAATCTCCCAGTTACCAAAGCAGGATGTCTTAATTTTCCTCCACAAATTTCCTATTTTCATGGGAAATATGAGCCTTATGGTTTTCGTTTAGATTGTATGATAAGAATTCCATTACTGTTTACAGCACGTGAGGAAAAGGGTGGAGATTCAAAACAATTTAATTAAAGTGACCTTGATAATTATTCAATAGAAAGTATAGATCAAATTTAGTTGTTTGATTCAGAACAAGGGTGCTGCTCATTATCAATTGAAACTAATCTAGAAACATACATTTCTATGAAAATAAGTGTTCGGTGCTTAAAAATATGGTTTTAATCAAAAGGAAATTGAAGAATATTCCCTTGAGACTCATTAACAAGGTTTAATTTAAAGACAGATGAAAGGAGGGCCGACTGAATTAAAGAAGTAAAGTTCATGCCCTTTTCTTTAAGCAAATGACTTGAAACGTTAACAGAACATTGCAATTTTTCTGGGCGACCGCCTTGCCCCCGGCACGGATCCAAGACCACCTGATGAATAGCGGGAGAGGGCAAAAAGATTTGTGCTGGGCGAGAACCATTTTTTAATTCACCCAGCCCATTCCCAACGGCGAGTTCCGGATCGCAACTAAAAATGGCGAGAATATTATTAACCCTCATTTGCATTCATTTCAATTCCATTAACGAGACTGAAGTCGAATGCAGCAGCCTCCCAGAGTTACCTGACTCGCCAATGGGAAGTCAGGTGGGAGTTGTTTAGTACTCCTTTTCTGGGAAGCACTCCTGAGAAACGGGTGCATTGGCTACTGAGGGGAAGTGAGGAGATGAGCAGCCATTTCCCTTTTCTGCATGCAGCTCAAGGGCACCGGAGATGCTGCCCCAGTGCTCGGGGTGGTGCGGGGAACCCTTCAACGGAGTTGGTCTTGGTCAGGGGGCTGAAGCTTTCCAGGTCAGGGGTTGCCCCTGAGCTAGGGGTAGAGGGGCTTTGCGTCTGTGAGGCCTTCAAGCCATATTTAAATTTTGTGGAGATCCATGACAGGGGCAATCCCAGCTGCAGCCTGTCTGTCCTCCCAAACTCTCTCAGGTCAGAGCCCTGCTGCAGCTTCTATCCTGACAGCCAATTTCACTCCCTTTGACTGTGAGCAGCCTCCGGCTTCTCAGCTAAAGGCTATTTCAAATGAGCCTTGTTAGATGACGGCAGACCTGCCATGTCTCAGAGAATGTTTAGCACACTGCAGGTCCAGCAAACATTGAAGCCTGAACAGTGTGCCTGAACTCGAGGAACATCAGCACCATAGAGGCAGCTGCCAACAATAAAACACTTATGAGCAGGCTTCACCACTATTGATCTTCTCGCTGTCAAAGGTAAGTGTATGGATGAGCAGAGGGCAGCTGAGCGCAGTCTCCCTCATAGAATCATAGAATTTACAGTGCAGAAGGAGGCCATTCAGCCCATCGAGTCTTCACCGGCTCTTGGAAAGAGCACCCTACCCAAGGTCAATAACTCCACCCTATCCCCATAACCCAGTAACCCCACCCAACATTAAGGGCAATTTTGGACACTAAGGGCAATTTATCATGGCCAATCCACCTAACCTGCACATCTTTGGACTGTGGGAGGAAACCGGAGCACCCGGAGGAAACCCACGCACACACGGGGAGGATGTGCAGACTCCGCACAGACAGTGACCCAAGCTGGATTCGAACCTGGGACCCTGGAGCTGTGAAGCGATTGTGCTATCCACAATGCTACCGTGCTGGGGCATGTTCCCTGCAGAGTTCTGGGGTCTGGGGTGAGTGTGCAGAGCAATGTTTTTCAGTACAACTGAATGGCTCCCTGAGAGAAGGCAGGACAGGTAAGGGTGGGGAAGGCTTGAGGGATTTGAGGGCCCCGGAGGGGAAGCCCTAATTGATTGTCAATCTCTCTCCTTCTCCAATTCTTTCCAGATGTAACAAAGTTTGCTGGAGTCGATCCTGCGGAGGCTACCCTCATGTTGCTTGTGGTAGCTGAGGCAGACAGATGCCAGAGAGGGCAGCAATGCCAACACAGGGTGGAGGCGGCTCCACATGTGCCAGCCTGAAGACCCGGCTGCCAATCATTCTGAGGAGAGACCCAGAAAGGGAGGCCAGCAATAGCCCAAGCTGTACAGGCATTGTTGGTCATTCAATGAGCTGACAGACACCATGTGCTGCTGAAGATTGGATCTCAGCAGGGAGACAGTGCAGCACCTGTGCCACATCGTCGTGGGCTTGGTACCCTGTGGAGGAGGAGGACACCTGCTCCCGGTGGCCATGAAGTTTACTGCAGCCCTGAACAATTGTGCCACTGGGTAGTTCCAAAGCTCGAGCGGGGACCTGTGTGGCATATCATAATCTTCTGCCCATAGGTGTATCCAGGAAGTTACGAATGCTCTGCATGCCCAGGCATCCAACTATATCACCTTCCAGCTGGGCCAGGCCTACCAGGTTTTGCTGCATCACTAGGATGCCCCAGGTCCAGGGGCGATTGATGGCACACATGGCATCCTGAGAGCACCAGGGCATCAGGGAGTGCCCTATATTAACAGGAAGGGGTTCCACTCCCTGAATGTTCAGATCATGTGCGATTATCGTCTCCAAATCATGCACATTTGTGCCCGCTACCCATGGCTGTGCATGACAGGTACATCCTGGGGCACTTGGAGATCTCTGGTGTCTTCGAGGACTACCCAGGATGACAGGTTGGTTTGTGGGGGATACATGATACCCGCTGAGGTCATGGTGGATGACACCAGTGTGGAGGCCTGAGACTGAGGCGGAGACCCATTGTAATGATGCCCACGTTGCCACCCTTGGTGTCATTAAATGGAGCAAACAGGCTGCTGAAAATGTGGTTCCGATGCCTTGACCTCTCTGGTGGTTTCTTGCAGCAAACCCCCAGAGGGTCTCCTGCTTTATAGTGGTCTGCTATGCCCTCCACAATCTTGTACAGCAGCCGGGCGACATGCTGGAGGAGGAGGAGGCTGAGGAACATGTGGCCTCTTCTGAGGAGAAGGAGGAGGCAGTCCTGGAGGGGTTGGACAACAAGCCCAAGGAGGAGCTAGAGGATGGAGAACAGGTGGCGTCAAGTGCCCAACATGCGAGGAGGACCTGGGAGGCCCTCATCATCTCCAGATTCTCCTGGGATGAGGCTGTGCCCATCAACTCAACCCCCTCCATTTTACACCTGCCCCCAATCCCCCGTCCCCGCCATTTTGCCCCCATCCCCCCCATCGCCACTCTTCCCCTCCACGCTTCACTTCATTTTTATAATAACTCTTGTAAACAATGTTTTGGAATTTTAATATAAACAAAAAATAACAGCTTAAGGGATAATTTATGGAAAGTAGGATTTCATTGAAGCTTAAATGTAAAGATTTATGATTTGCACTTGTTGGCTAGTCATTGATTATATAGTTGTAATGTAATCATTATTTATTGCAAACAGTTCACATATTTAAAGATTGCTCCATTAATCTCTCCAATAAATAACGTGTTGATGCAGAGAAAGATTTATCAGGATAATCATTCATCACGTTTGAACATTCATAGAATGAAAACAATCCCTACTTACTTTAAAACAGTTGGACATTGTCATTTTATGTGGAAGGCGCAATAATTTCTAAATTATGATTTGCCCTCCAACTCTGAAGGGTATTAAGCAATTTTCTGCTGGTACCAGTAAGACCTCAATACTATAAGGTTTTTCTGATCATGTAGGGTCCCACAGCAGGAGGTTTGGAAAATTAAATGTGTAACATGTTGCGCTTATTTCCCAGCATGCTTGATTTCAAATCAAGTTCAAATCTTCTAGCCTCCGAGGCAAATACACAAGTTTCTGTACTTTAAATGTCAATTAAATTGACTGTGAGAAAACCACTTTCCATCACTTTAAAGGGGTTACTTTTACCTTCATCTCACAAATCTTTAAAGTTGGCATACTGACAAACGTTTTGAAATGTTTAGCGGTACAGATGGAATCATTTTCACTTTAATATGGAAAGAAAATCTAATTATTAGATACTAAGTGATTGTTTAATGGGTTTAAAGGCTGCAGATGCGAAGACCAGCCAAATGACCCCCATCCCAAGAAAGAACTCCGACCTGAGCTTCTCCAGCCCAACACAACCCTGATTCCCACCTCCCATGAAGAACTTCCCTTCGTACCCTGGAGACAATTGAGAGGTGCTCACCCTCTTGCCAACCCTCAGAATGCAAGGTTCTGGGTTGGCACTGTCAATGGGAGGGGCCTGAAAGGGGATTTGTGGGTTTGAATGGTGGACTGGGGTGGGAGGGGGGGGGTGCTGAAGGGATGTTCTGGGAAGGGTGGGAGGGCCTTGCCAGCAATTAAGTTGGGGGTGGGGTGTGAGGGGGCCCTGGCCATATTCCGGGAGGATGAGACTGCAGCAGCTCTTTGAGATTGGGGTGCCCTTTCAAAATGGTGCTCCGATCTCAGACGAGTGGGACCAGTGAGAGGGATTCGGTCCCACTCCTCTCAGTTCCAGTGAGAATCCCAGAATGGCGCTGAAAGCCCATTTGAGGAAAAGATTTTTCTAAAGTATCAATGCATGGCACATCAGTGTCACTACTAGTGCTAGTGCATATAACTCTGGTGTTCCAACTGGCAAGAGCATTTAGTCACGGATCGGGAGAATCATAGCCAATGTCTTTCCGATGAGACATGAGACTAAGGCCTATCTACCCTTTCACATTTAAGTAAAAGATCCCATGGCGTTACTTTGAAGAAGAGCAGGCAATCTATCCCCGATGTCCTGACCAATATTTATCTCTCATTCAACATGACTGAAACAGATTATCTGGTGATGATGTTGGTGAGAGCTTGCTGTGTAAATTGGCTGCTATGATTCCTACATTTCAGCAGCTTAAAGAGCAAGTGTGCAGTTTGAGAGCATTCTTTTTATCTTTTCCAACCTCTGAGGCCTGACCAGCATGCCTGCACTGGAGGTACATTCCCACCACAATAGCAGCTGGCACCACAGACACTGATGGTTCCTCAATGAGGACCTTCTCACAGCCACTATTTAATTCACTGGATAGATAGCATGACCACGCCGGGGGACTCGGAAATCTTTGTACCATCCGGGTGGTTATGGACATGGTTAGTGCCCTAGCATGCCAACCTGGCAGTGGCAACCATCCAGGTTGCTACCAGGTCGGCACTTCCAACAGGTGTGGCCAGAGGGGGGGGGGGGGGGGGGGGGGGGGGGAACGGAAGGCTGGTGGGTTAGTTGGGTTCCTGAAGGTGGGGCATCTTTGGTGACCCCAAAGCGGGTGTCGCTCACTTGGTGGGGGGCAGGGGGTACGGCTGATGACAGTGGTTGGGAGGTTCTTTGCAGGTGAGAAGGGGGTGCTGGAGAGTTATTCTGAGATCAGGGCGCCCTTTAAAAATGGCGACCCGGTCTCTGAGGATCGGCCTTGCCAATGTCTTTGAGTCCCACACATTGCATTTTCAGCGTGATTCACCCCGGCTCCAAAACAATTTTTAAGCATGGGTGAATTACGATCTAGATTGCGTCGATCCACCCAGCAGGAATTGCACATAATTTCCCGCCGGAGACCACACTTAGAAATTTTTGGGAGAATTGTGGTTTATGAAAAAGCATTCAAACATGTTTATCAACAAAAGTTGCTGGACGTGTTGTTAAAATGTGATGTTAACAGTAAAGATGTGGGCCGGATTCTCTGTCCCGTTGTACCCGTTTTCTGGTGCAGCATACCCCACTGGCAGCGGGATTCTCTGTCCCGGCAGCCGGCCAATGGAGTTTCCCATTGTGGGCACTGCCATGTCATCAGGAAATCCGCGGGCGTGAGCGTGCTGCCGGCGAAACAGAGGATCCCGCCAACGGAGAATCCAGCCCGTGAGATTAATTCAGAGCCAATATTGGGAGCAAATAGTAAGTATCAGGATAGAAGAGGGACAAATCAGATACTTTTCCAGTGAAGAGAGAACAACAAGTTTGCGCGCTGGCATCAAAATTGTTCAAGCACAGGACAAATATTCTGAGAATTAGATGTACTTCCAGGGGTAATAATTGGAGACAAGGACATAAACCTGCGGTATGCTGATGACACAACGCTACTTGCAGAATCAGAAATAGAATATGGTTGGAGTATCAACAGCAAAGAAACAAAAATATTGGCAGAAGGAATATATTAGAAGAAACTAGAGTGAAGATTGAAGTGGGTTGTCTCACACTGAAACAAGTAGATAAGTTTGTATATTTAGGACAAATGAGAACAAAAAATGTCAAATGTGATGCAGAAGTTATTCAAAGGGTAGAGATAACCAAAAGTAATTTTGTGAAGATGAAGGATGTGAAAACTACAAGAAAACTCAATCTTTTAACAATGAACGAAACCTCATAAACTGCTAAATTCTACCCACTTTCCTGTATGCTCAGAACTTTTGACATTAAATAAAAAGTTCAAAGAAAATAGAAGCCTTTGAAATGTGGATGCTCAGACGCCTGCTAAAAATTCCATATACAAGACAAATGAAGAGCTACTTGAAATAGCAAGAGTGAAAGGAACCCAAAAAAATGACATCAGGAAAAGAAAACGTCAGCTTTTTGGCCATTTGATCAGTGTTGAAACGCTACTTGGATCTCTTGTAGAGGGCAAAGTGGAGGGCAGCAGGAAGGGGGGTCGGCCTCACCTCATAAGATGATGGATGTTACAGAGTGGTTGCAGACAAGCTATAATAGGTTTGTGAGGCTGGCTTAAGATAGGCGAGTGCAACATTTCATGATAGTAGATTTCCTGGCAGGAGTAGCTACAAGCAGAAGCAACAGAGGGCTATTCATGGAGCACAAAGACACTGGCAGGTCTGTTTTTATCAGCATTTTCCAAAACATTTTGATAGAGAAAACGTATATTAAATATTTCCTGTTTCAGATCCTGTAACCTTAACCCTGTTGATCTGGTGCTTCCGTTGACATAATTTGGGACTCATATATTCTGTCTCTTCCAATTATTTTTGAACCCAAAGAAAGGAATGATTTTTATAAATACACATATGTTTAGCTTACACCCTCATGTTACGGTGTTTGATCAGCTTTATGGTGCACATCACCAAAAATCTGTCCTGGTCCACTCACGTCGACGCTATCACCAAGAAAGCACAACAGCGCCTATACTTCCTCAGGAAACTAAGGAAATTCGGCATGTCCCACCTTAACCTTTACCAACTTTTACAGATGCACTATAGAAAGCATCCTATCGGGCTGCATCACAGCCTGGTATGGCAACTGCTCGGCCCAGGACCGCAAGGAACTTCAGAGAGTCGTGAATACCGGCTAGTCCATCACACAAACCTGCCTCCCATCCATGGACTCCATCTACACCTCCCGCTGCCTGGGGAATGCAGGCAGCATACTCAAGGATCCCTCCCACCCGGCTTACTTACTTTTCCAACTTCTTCCATCGGGCAGGAGATACAGAAGTCTGAGAATACGCACAAAGAGACTCAAAAACACCTTCTTCCTCACTATCACTAGACTCCTAAATTACCCTCTTATTGACTGACCTCATTAACACTACATCCTGTATGCTTCATCCGATGCCAATGCTTATGTAGTTACATTGTATATCTTGTGTTGCCCTATTATGTATTTTCTTGTAATTTATTGAATTTTGTTTAATTCCCTTTTCTTCCCATGTACTGAATGGTCTGTTGAGCTGCTTGCAGAAAAATACTTTTCACTGGACCTCGGTACACATGACAATAAACAAATCCAATCCAATCCAATCCAATGATTATAGTTTATATAATCACCAGTAAGTAATAAATAAAGTGATAACTTACTGAATAAATAATTTCATAGTGACACAGGCTGGGATTTCCTGGTTCATATTTAATGAGGAGAGAGTCGGACATTCGGGTGTGAAAATGTGTCATTGTGGTCACCGAGGAAAAAGCTACTTTTCTTGCCTACCACCTCACTTAGTCCATGGAGGGGAAAATCCTGCCCACAGAAACAGTTAAGAGGAGATTGTGATGGATAGAAGTTGGGGGGGGGGGGGTTTAATTTAAACAGCACTAATGTCTCCTCACACCATCCAGCTGTGAACAGAAAGGAGTTTGTTTCCCTCTTTATCAGCAGAGGTGTATTTCCCAACTCCTTGGTGTGATCCAATTTTCTATTAATAACCCATCACAGACCTGAGATATGCTGAACTCAATAGTTTACTTGCAAATATTTAAAGCGCAAAAGAGGGTTTGCAATGTTCCCCTGTATTCAGATAGTCAAGAGGGATAGAGAAAAAAAGAATTACAGTATAGAGACCCCAGAGAAAGTAATTCTTGTTTCATGTTGGCTCCAGAGTCCTGAAGCAAAGTCCAATGAGGTATTCCTTCATGGAGGTCAGTGGGTTGAAAACCCATGCTGTATAATTCACTTTTCCAGTGGTGTTGACTTTCCTATCTTTTGTTCAGAGGTAACAGACAGATGCAGTTTCAGCCATTTTAATGAACCTTGCTCAATTTTGAAATTTTAGAAATACCAATGACCATCGGCAGGATTCTCAGTTCCTGAGACTAAGTGTTGATGCCGGGGAAGAATTTGTGGACTTCCATGACAGCAAAACTGGTGCTGCACCTGGACTGATTCAGCAACCGGGGAGGGGATAGCACTGGCGCCACATGGAACGCAATCGATTCGAATGAGAAATGGTATGGGATTCACTGAGTCCGTGATTGACACTCAGGAGGCTGACAAGCTGCAGCCGCATATACATATTACAATCCCCACACACACTCCTCCCTACCAACAAAATAGCACTGGTTGCGCTGGGGCATGCCCATCCCACTGATGGGTCGATTAGGGTCAGAGGGCACGTGGCATGCCCTGGGGGGACACCCATATGACCTGTGGCCCTAAGGTCACAGTGGGTAGTCAGCGACATGCGCAGCTGCATAGCTGCCTTGCAGGCCGCAGCAATGGTGCTCCATGCTCATCCACCCCGACCCCACAGCCCACCTCCGGGCCACCCTCCGCTATTCCCCCCGGCCCTGGCAGAAGACCCTGGCCAGCGGCACGACTGTCAGCAAACTATGGTGATGTTGGGCACTTTCCGTAACCCCTCTCTCTTCCTCAGCAGCCACTGTGCCTGTTTCACAATTTTTAAAAACACAAGTAAAACTCACCATCGGGAATTCGCCCCAGTGGAGGCAGATCATCGTGGCGGCCCCGGAGAATACCTAGTCAGACTTACTAATGATATGCCAACAGCGTTTACTGTGCGTGCGTTCTGGAATGCATTGATGCCGCTGTTGAGGCACTGAAGAATTGCAATTTGGTGTGATTTTGGCGTCAAAACGGATTCACTGCCCAATCGAGTTTCCCAATTCCGCTATCGGCCGACAAGAATCCCACTCTATATCTATATACATTTAATATAATTATTCAATGTAACGTCTTAGTTTCTCACAGGCTGATGGCTTGATACTATATTCAGGATCCATTCTCTTTGCTCTACAGCATGCTGTTTCAGTTTAGTGGCCCATAGTATGCATGTTTGGTTAGAGATGATAAGATACCACAAATGTGTACAGCAGAGTATAGTTTTAGGACTAGATATAATAACCAGGAGAGGGAGGGAGGATTTAGCCAGTATGCAGAGTTTAGCTAAAGTGCTCATTGGCAACTTTTAAAATAATATTTAGAGTATCCAATTAATTTTTTTTCCAATGAAGGGGCAATTTAGCATGAAAAATCCACCTACCCTGCACATCTATGGGTTGTGGGGTGTGATCCATGCAGACGTGGGGAGAATGTGCAAACTCCACATGGACAGTGGCCCGGGGCCAGGATAGAACCCTGGACCTCGGTGCCGTGAGGCAGCAGTGCTAACCACTGCGCACTGTGCCGTCCCTATTGGCAACTTTTCTAATGAGATGCAATTACATGGGTCAGAATTGGTACCATGTAAGGCTAATGTCTGAGTCAATTCTGTGAATGTGCATCTTCAATGGAAACCTTCAAATACATAACAGGAAATCATGAATATAGTCCACAGTTTTCCAGTCTATAAGAGAGAATAACAGCAGTGACAGTGCCTGAAATTTCCCAGTAGACATTCCTGATGGACGAGGCTGCTTGGCAAATGTTGAGCGTAGAACAAAACCAAAATTGACGATTTCAGGATGGATCATTATATAATTGGCAAACAAGGAACAGGTGGTCAAGGAATGCATTCCCCACAGGGATTGCTTCTGAGTGCAGAAATGGGATACCGTTGGTAGATGCTGGGACCAACAGCCTGAAACAGCTGAATCCACAGATTCTATTGAAATAGGAAGTCTATCATGAAGTATGTTGTAATTCTATCTGGACATCTATGTAGGCGACTTGCCCATCATTAAACGCCAGCTCGATCTTCTGGTTTTCAGGTGTGAGCAGGCTGAGAAAAATGTCAACTGGGCAATTACAGATTTCATTAGTGCCATTAGGTCTGCTGTCACCTGGATCAATGGAAACAGAGATCAATACTCAGGAGCAGGGCCTGGCTGGAGTTAGCACACAGCAAGGTGCTCTCTCTCTCTGCTTCTCATTGTGTGGAATCAATTACAGATCAGTCTGAGTCAGTAACTGGGTCATCTAAAGGCTGAACTAAAGAACCCCAAGTCCCATGGCATCCAACCAAAATTCAACACGTAGCCATCTAAATGATTTCAATTACTTGGGGAAACATGTTGATAGATCAGTGGATTTGTTTTTACAGCACATTACTAATCATATAAGTTGAAAAAAGCACTTTCATGCAGTACAGTAGGGAGATACATGATCAATATTTGGAGGCAGTTAAATAATTCTGTATGCAGAGCATGTTCCAGTTATTGCCTTGGGTAATAGTCCAGCACAAAAACAAAGAGAATAAATAGGAGTTGAGATACAGCACAGGCCAATATTTGGTTGCATGAGGTTGGTATGTATTAGGGTTTGGTGTACGTAATTGAAGTTTTTGCCTTTAAGATCTACCTGTGCATCCTGTGCAAATTCTTCTGTGAAGGTTCTTTCATATCCTTTTGCTCATGGAGGTCTTTTCCTGTTTGCAGCTAGTCTGTATCATCTTGTCACGGGTACTTGTGGCTGACTCCCCCCAGGTCAAAGCACACAACACAAATGTGTGGCCAAATTGCAGTATACTGATTGTTCAAAGTAACTTGGGCTGCAAGAGCAGTTGGTTTTGGGGCGATTGCATGGTTCCCACAAAGGCAGGAGTTAATTCACTGCACCCACATTGACATTGGATCTTCCTGGAAACAACCAACTGCATTTGTCAATCAGAAGGAATTTCACTCACTTAATGTGACGACTAGAAAATAATTATGCAGGTATGTTCTCATTCCCCAGGGAACTCTCTGAACTCATGTATTTCACAGAGCTCCCAGCTGATACAGCTATTTGAGGTTCCTGCCAAAGTGCAGGGTTAGACCCTGGGTGAGAAGGTCATTCACTCAGCATGTGGCAGACAGGAGTGTGTCATGACCACAGCCCCATGGAGGAGCATTATAATGTAGCACATGGGTCGACCATTGAAATCATAGAACAGACCCTAGGTTGCTGAAAATACACTTCTGCTGTCTTAACTAGCCTAGTGGAACATTGCAATACGCACCAAAGACGATGTCCAGGGCTGTCATTCTCTGCTGTTACTGCACAATGTTGCAATGCAAAGGGAGGAGGAATTGTCTTGTGATGACATGGAGGAGCTACCAATTTCATCAGATTATGATAATGGAGAGGAATATGAGGAAGTGGACGAGAATATCTCGGCATCTCTCCAAGAGATGCAAGGGCATTAGAGAGAGAGAGACATGACAGGTCTATCAGAGACAACATCGTCTTCAATTATTTTAGCCAGTAGTATCAGTATCTCAGCTGTAAACCTTTGCCTGCTCTGAATATACATCCCACTCTGCCAGGCTCCACCTAGAGAAACCTCACTACCCACGTCTTCTAAGTCCCTGGAGGCTAAGGAGAGCAGACGTTGATACACAGGGTGAAAAAAGGCGACTGTCACAGAGAATATTGGCTTTGCAGTGATGCATGAATCAAGGAAGCTACCATGAGCCATCTCTCTGCTTCTTGCCCACATTGTCAAGGCTATAACTGCACAAACACCATATCACTTTTCACACTCATCAGTGACCTCGGCCAATCTGTTTTGCATGTTAATTATGGAGAGACCAGCAGTTGCTGCATGTGGCATTGCATTGAGAATATAAATCCCGCCTCACATATTACCATCTGATAAAGACTGACCTCTAACACACTGCCACATTGTAGTCTACCCAAATGAGATGTCTCTCAGTCCCCTTCATTCAGCATCGACTGTTAAACATGAAGCAGGTCAGTGTAATATGTCCTCTGAGTGAGAACATTCCAGCAAATGGATGTGCTGTACACAAAAGTGAACAAAATCTAATCTTATAATCTCCGGATCAGAGATCGGAAGTACAACTAAAGATGCAGGTGGACCTATATGGCAAATCCCCAGGAAGTTTCAATGGGCAATTTTCTTGCTCCCTGGGATCCTCTGAGTTAGAGTCGGAGACTTTGAGACAGTTCTGTGGTATTTACCTGAACAGTTACTCAGGTAACTCCACACTGACTCCCCAATAACTTAGACTGATACCTTAATCCATTTACCCCCCAAACACCCGACAACCCCTCGACCCAACCACTCCATCCTTACATGATTAGCCCCCTGACCCAACTACCCCCTGAACTAACCTTAAACCCCTCCCGATTACCCGACCTCGCATCCCAATAATCTGATTACCACATGAACTGACCCGACTTGACTACCCACTCACCCACCGACCCACCTAATCCACCTACCTACCTCACACCTACCTACCTCATCCACTAACCCACCTACTCACCTAACACCTCCGGGGATTCCTCGTCTCGGGCCTAGGGCTGGTGTCCAAGCTGCACTCCTCATCAGTACTCGGCTCGCAGGGGGGCTCTGGCTGGGGGGTGGGGGACACCTGATGGACCTGACCCATCCCCAGCAGGTCCTGTAAGACACAAGACAAGGTGCATGATTAGGCCGTGGGTCAGGGAGGGAGTGTGTGTGGGTGTGTGGATGGGGGTGGGGGGTGGTGGTGTGGGGCTGAGGGTGATGTAGGGGTGAGGGTGGTGTGGGGGTGAGACTGGTGTTGGGGTGAGGGAGGTGTTGGGGTGAGGGTGGTGTTGGGGTGAGGGTGGTTTGGAGGTGAGGGTGGTGGGGGCATTTTGTGGGCGGGGTTGGCACACGTGTCACAGGGAACCCGCAACTCAGCAGGGTCTGACTTCCTAGCCCCCAGCCGACCTCCACCCCGGCAACCTCCCATTCCTCTGGGCCGCCAACCACATTCAGGGCCCTCTGCTCTACCATCGTGAGGAGCTGCAGGTCCAGAGGTCCCTCTCCAGTCTTCTCCTGCTCCCGCTGGTTATGAGTGGCCTTCTCCTGGGGTGGGTGGAACAAAAAACGACAGTGTTAGACAGTCCGTTGCATGCAGCCCAGGCGGTGGGTACTTGGCTGCCTCTGTGGCTAGGGCACCCGGCCATAGTGGCCGATATGGGTGCCAGCATGTGGTGCACGGTGGGGGTTTGGACGCCGTCCTGGTGGGGGGGGATAGGGTTATGGGTGTGTGGGACGGGGTTTAGTGCCGGGGCACAGTGCTGCCTACTCACCCTGGCTGCCCTGAGGAAGTCATGCAGTTTCTTCCCGCACTGGTGGCTGTTCCGGACGACGTTGCCCATGGCGCTCACGACCTCTTCCACATGTGCCCAGGCATGGCGAACAGCGGCAGCTGGAAGCCTCCTTCCCGGGCTGGGGTACAGGGTCACCTGCCTCTCCTCCACCGCGTCCAGGAGGGTCTCCAGATCAGCGTCGGTAAACCTCAGAGCTGCTCTCCTTGCTGCCATCTTGTTGGCTGGGACGGTGTGTGTGGGGAGTGCAGTGTGTATATGCGGCTGCAGCTTGTCAGCTTCCTGAGTGTCAATCGGTAAACCGGCGAATCCGGCACCGTTTCTCATTGGAATCGATTGTGTTCCATGTGGTGCCAGTGCTAGCCCCTTAACAGCAGCCGAATCGGTCCAGGTGTGGCGGCAGTTTTTCTGTCGTGAAAGTCCACGAATTCAGCGTTGGCGTCAACCCTTAGTCTCAGAAACACTGTACTGTTTTATGATTCAAAGACAGCAAATAACTAAGGGATCTTAAAAAGAGAGGGTATACCCAAGATAATAATATTTGACATAACAAATAATTGTACTTGTTTCATTCTTGGCTTACTTTCATGGAATACAACAAAGGGAGGTTACAACAGGACCATTGCAGCGCATTTTCATATGGTTTATAAGTACATAATAGAGGATTTAGGCAGGCACAAATTGTCCCAATTGTAAATGTTTTTTGGTCAACTTCTGGGGGTAATTTTTCATCATGTCTTTGACGATCGCTGAAGCGGAAGCCCATTACTTTCCCATGCCCAGAGTACCCCCCAAAACAGATTTTAGGCATTTAAAAAATGCTACTGGGGGTTTGACAACCTAACCCCTCTTTTCGGACCCTGCTCCAAAATTCAGCATAAACTGGGCAGTGCATGCACAGTGAAAGGTAAGTTTTTTTTAGTGAAGGCTGCCACTGACCCAAGAATGCCTGCCCACATCTCTGTGCTTCATCTCCTCAATGACTTGCCTGCAGGCTGCCTGCTATTGGAGCCAGCTAACTTTCCTTTAGCTCTGACCGGACAGCTGCTTTAGAATGCCTGGCATCCACATTTTTCCACTTCTCTGTTGATGATACCCAAAGCTTAATTTTCAGGAAATCCCAATTCCTTGTGGGAGGGAAACATTACTCAGTCTAGTTTATCTGTGACTCCAGCTCCACTCTTATCTATCCTCTGAAGTAGTCTGTCAAGCCACTTAGTAATATAAAACTGCAATAAAGAATACCACATGGACTGCAAAACCCAAGGAGATGCAATAAAAGCCAGCATTATGAGCTATGTCCTCACCATGGGAATACATTTGTAGAAATTGCCGCAATGTAGAGCAGACAAGACCGAGAACAATTAATTTAGCGGGAGGGGTTCTCCGTTTCTGAGACGCAGAATTTGTGGACATTCACGACAGCACACCTGCTGCCAGACCTGGACAGATTCTGCCACTGTTAAGGGACTAGCACCGGCGCCACGTGGAACACAATTGATTCACCGGTTTCCCGATTGATACTAAGGAAGCTGACAAGCTGCAGCCGCATATACTGCACTTCCCACACACAACAGCCCAGTCAACACGATGGTAGCACGGAGAGCAGCACCAAGTTTCATGGATGTAGAACTGGAGACCCTCCTGGACACGGTGGAGGAGAGGATGATGACCCCGTACCCCAGCCCGCAAAGGAGGCTGCCAGCCGCTGCTGTTCGCCGTGCCTGGGCGCAGGTGGAAGAGGCCGTGAGCACCGTGGGCAACGTCGTCCGGAACGGCCACCAGTGCCGGAAGAAACTGTATGACTTCCTCAGGGCGACCAAGGTGAGTAGGCAGCACTGTGCCCCTGGCACCGAACCCCATGCCACAGACCCGTAACCCCATCCCCCCCCCCCCCCCCCCCCCCCCCCCCCCCCCCCCCCACCAGGAGGTTGGCAAAACCCCCACACTGCACCCATACCGGCTGCCATGGCCAGGTGTCCTGGCCACTGAGGCTACCAGCTACCCAACCCCTGGGCTGCATGCCTTCCCCTCCGCTCTGCGCCCCCCCCGCCCCTCAGGAGAAGGCCGCGCACAACCGCCTGGAGCAGCAGAAGACGGAGGGGCACCTCTGGACCTGCGGCCTCTCAATGTGACGAGGCAGGGGGCCCTGGATGTGGTCGGTGGCCTGGAGCAAAGATAGGTCGCTGAGGTGGCTTATGGCCATGGCGAGGAAGTGAGACCCTGCAGATTTTTGGTTCCCCGTGTGTCAACCGCCAACAACATCACCTGCAGCCCCACACCACCCTCACCCCCACCCTCTCCCCACACCACCCTCATCCCCACCCTCTCCCCACACCACCACACCCCTGCACCACCCCCACTCTCACCAAACCCCATGCCATCCACATACTGACTCCCACCACCCTCTGGACCGCAGTCTAAACATGCGTCTTGTCTTATGTCTTCCCCCGTGAGCCGCACAGTGATGAGAACAGCTCGGATAGCTGCCTTCCGCCCGAGACTCAGGAGACCCCGGAGCTCAAGTTGGAGAATTCCCGTCAGAGCTGCCTCCAACACCCTCCACCATCCCAGAGACACTAACCTTGGTTGGGCACTTTATTGAGGAGGTCCCCGGGAAACTCTCTGGTGCGCAGCGGGCCCGTTAAGGCCCGATTGCCCCTGAGACACCGGCCAACAGGACCCAGGGGATGGGGTGGGAGCACCCTTACGGCCGGTGTCACTCTGCAGAACCAAGGGCCAGGTTGGGTAGTCAGCTGGGTGCGTAGCAAGATGTCTGCCTTACAGGCTGCGGTAATGGCAGTCCAGGACTGGGAATTGCCCTGTCACACGGCCTGTTCCCCATCACCCCCCCTCCACCGGCCCTGGCCATGCCCCCCCCCCCCCCCCCCCCCCCCCCCCCCCCCCCCCCCCCCCCCCCCGGCCAACCTCCCACCCCAGCCAGCCCGGCCAGTGTCTGGCCTGGCCGCCCACAGTCGCGCCTCTCTGTGTCCTGCCTGCTCTCTCTCTCCCTCATCAGCCATGACGCCGGTTTCATGATTTTTAAAAGCACAAGTGAACCGCCCGTCGGGAACTTGGCCCATCGGAGGAGGAGAATCGCGGAGGCCCTGGGTCGGGCCTGCGAATGATATGCAAATGGTGTTTACTGTATGTGCATTCCAGAACACATTGACGCTGCTGTTGAAATGACGAATTGTGATTTGGTGTCATAGAATTTACAGTGCAGAAGGAGGCCATTCGGCCCGTCGAGATGTACTGACCCTTGGAAAGAGCACTCTACCCAAGCCCACGCCTCCACCCTATCCTCACACCTCGACCCTATCCCCGTACCCCTAACTAACCTTTTTTGGACACTAAGGGCAATTTGGCACAGCCGACCCACCTAACCTGCATCTCTTTGGACTGTGGGAGGAAACCGGAGCACCCGGAGGAAACCCACGCAGACATGGGGAGAACATGCAGATCCCGCACAGACAGTGACCCAGCGGGGAATTGAACCAGGGACCCACTGTGTGGGGTGCCCTTGAAGGGAAGGTAAGGGTGTGGGTTAATCTACGTAAGGATAAGATACTGTGCTAACCACTGTGCTACCGTGCTGTCAAATCCGTGCCTGCCGCAATGTTGGCAACGGAACCTATTCTTTGCCCAATCGCATTTTCCGATGTTGGCATCGGCCAACTGATAATCCCGCTCTGGAAAACTGGAAGTTTATGTAAATTACTGCCTGACAAAGAAGAAATGTTTGGGATATGGATATCTTGCAAAGGTGCTGGGGAAAGAAAACAGGTGTTATAGGTAATGGAAGGATGGGCTAAGGAATGCTGGAAGGGGATGGGAGGCACAAATGTAGTTTGGTGGTAAGATCATGTTTGAGATGGGAGGAATTGATGTGGAAACAGGTATGAGCGAAGGACACCGTATCACAGTTGTTGGGCGGAGAATCCATCAGGCCAGTCAGGGTGTGTCACCTCCACCACCATGCCCCTGAAACCATTCCCCGTCCCGACACTTGTATCACCGCCCCCCTGGCCCAAGGGCGATTGAACCCCACCTGCCGTCAATCTGCACGTTCCCCATCCTGAATCACATGCTAACGCCCATGCCGCCTGCCATGGCCATGTGCCCAGCACACACAGTCCACCAGCTGGACGGAGAATCCTGCCCAAAGTGTGGGGTGCCCTTGAAGGGAAGGTTAGGGTGTGGGTTAACCTACGTAAGGATAAGACATGAATGAAATTTTCAAGAACAGTTGTGTTTTTCTCTCGATTCGGGTAAGAGCTGGAAGCAGTGCTGAAACATTATTAATGGAAAGGAAAAATAAGTGGTCAGAGAACAGACCTGTGCCAAACTGGAACAGGAAGTGTTCAAGCATAGATAAAACCCATCTGGGTTTCCATTGCGCCATGTGAGGAAGTGAAAAGATTTAAACATAAAGTTGAATGTAAGGACTAGTTCAGCCAGGCAGAGGAGGTTTACGAGGAGGGTGTGGATTTATTGTTTTTTAAAGGAAAAGCATGAGGGCCTGCAGATTCTCTCGCTAAAGGATGGAGGTATGGATAGAATACAGAGTTTAAATTCCTGATCATTGCACCCATTCTTATTGAGTAAAACAGGAGCAATAATAATAAATACAACCGCAACAACTATAATCTGATTTACGTGTGCCAAATTGATCCTCAGGTTTTTTTAATAACCTGATAGCTACCTGGAAGGAACAGAGCATTGATTAAAATACCAAAATGCAAATCATGCACCCGAATAAGAACCTGTTTGCTGAAATAGTGCATGGAACATCCTGATTCATTGGGTCATTTTTAAAAATAAATTTAGAGTATCTAATACATTTTTTCCAATTAAGGAGCAATTTAGCGTGGCCAATCCATCTACCCTGCACATCTTTGGGATGTAGGGGCGAAACCCACGCAAACACAGGGAGAATGTGCAAACTCCACACGGATAGTGATCCAGAGGCAGGATCGAACCTGGGACCTCGGCGCAGTGAGGCAGCAGGGCTAACCCACTGCGCTACCGTGCTGCCCTGATTCATTGGGTCTTAACCTTGTCAATTAAGTCATGGGTCCCAAACAGGGAAGCAGCATGCTACAGAATGGACCAAGCTATTTCGCAGCCAATGGATCAACTCAAAGCTCTGAACATTCAGTTGTGAATGACACTGGATACTTAAACAACTGATGGAAGGAGAAAGCTTCAAGCATATCCTCATCCTCAACAATGGCAGAACACATCACATGAATGCAAATCCCAGGGCTGAGAAAAGCAACTGCTTTTAGCCAGAAGTGTCAAGTGGATGATGCATCTTGATCTGCCCATATATTCCCCACCAACATGGGAGCTAGACTTTAGACAATTCAATTTACTCTGCATGATATCAAGAAATGGTTGAGTGCATTGGTACAACTAAGGCTATGGGCAATTGCAGTGCTGAAAACCTGTGCTCCAGGACTAACCATGCCCCTTGCCAAGCTGTTCCAGTACAGTTACAACGTTGCCATCTGCCTGACAAAGTAAAAAACTGTATAGATATGCCCTGCCCACAAAAAGCAGCACAAATCCAATCCATCCAATTACTGCCGCAGCAGATTACTCTCAGTCATCAGCAAAGTGATGAAAGAAGTTGTTGGCAATTACTCAGTGAAGAAATGGCGACATAATTCCATGTCAGGATGGTGTGTGATTAGAGGGGAATTTGGATATTAGGCGTTCCCATGCTGCCTGCGTTCTTCTAAACAAGATGCTGTCACAGAAACTTGCCAGGGATGGTTTAGCACAGTGGGCTAAATCGCTGGCTTTGAAAGCAAACCAAGGCAGACCAGCAGCACGGTTCAATTCCCATACCAGCCTCCCTGAACAGGCGCCAGAATGTGGCGACTTTCACAGTAACTTCATTTGAAGCCTACTTGTGATAATAAGTGATTTTCATTTCATTTCAAGTTGCTGCAGTGCATCTTGTAGATGGTACACACTCCAGCCACTGTCCTTTGATGGTGCAGGGAGTAAATTGCAAATTACACATACTCAGGACAGTCAGCTTTAGACCTCATTACAACCTTGCTCCAAACAGGTACAAAAGAACTAAATTCAAGAGGTGAAGTGAGAATGACTGCTCTTGGCTGTGGCATCAATGAGCCAAGGCAAAATTACAGCCAATGGGAATCAGGAGGGAAAATTCTACACTGACTGGAGTCATACCTAGCACAAAAGAAGATGGTTGTGATTTTTGGAAGCCAATCATCTCAGTCGCAGGTTATTGCTGCAGGAGTTCCACCAGGCAGTGTTCCATCCCAATTATTTTCAGCGGCTTCAGCAAAAACCTTTCTTCCTTTGCAAGTTCAGAAATGGGAATGAATTGTACTCAGTTCCATTTGCAAGTACTCAAATAATAAAGCTATCTGTGCCTGCATGAAGTAAGACCTTGACAGCTTTCAGGCTTGGGTTGATAAGTGGCAAGTAATATTTGCACTACATATTTCTAACAAGGCAACATCTACCCATCTCTCCTAGATATTCAATATTATCCATGTCAAAATCCACCCACTCCCCCCCCCCCCCCCCCCCCCCCCCCCCCCCCCCCGCCCATCTATATCCTGAGGGTCATCATTGACCTGAAATCTAAAGACTAATCATGCAATGCTGTAGCTTCAAGAGCAGGTCGGAGGCCTGGTATTCTGGTGAGTGATACACCCGCTGATTCTGACTCTGAAAGCCAATGTACCATCCACATGACCCAAGTCAGGTGCGTGATGGAATACTCTACATTTGCCTGGATAAGTGCTGTTCCAATAACACTCAAGAAGCTAGACCATCCAGGACAAAGCAGCCTGCTTGATTTGCACACCATCCACCACCATCAACATTTACTCCCCCTACCATCAATTGACTGTGGCTGCATGGCGTGCCATCTACAAGATGCATGGCAGCAATTTACCAAGGCTTCTTAAGTATAGACATTAGCCGGGATTCTCCCCTACCCGGTGGGGCAGGGGGGTCCCGGGGTAGTGGAGTGGCGCCAACCACTCCGGTGTCGGGCCTTCCCAAAGATGCGAAATTCTCCGCACCTTTGGGGGCTAGGCCCGCGCCGGAGTGGTTGGCGCCACGCCGACTGGCGCCAAAATCGGCGCCAACGGCCTTTGACGCCGGCCGGCCGGCTGGCGTTGGGGCTGGCCGAAAGGCCTTCACCGGTTCGTGCATGCGCCGGTGCGTCAGCGGCCGCTGACATCACCACCGGCGCATGCGCGGTAGGGGGGTTCTCTTCCGCCTCCGCCATGGTGGAGGCCGTGGCGGCGGCGGAAGAAAAAGAATGCCCCCACGGCACAGGCCCGCCTGCCGATTGGTGGGACCCGATCGCAGGCCGGGCCACTGTGGGGACACCCCCCTGTGTCCGATCGCCCTGCGCCCCCCCAGGACCCCGGGGGCCTGCTCGCGCCGCCAATCCCGCCACCACCAGAGGTGGTTGAAACCACGGCGGCGGTAGAGGCCTCTCAGCGGCGGGACTTCAGCCCATCGCGGGCCGGAGAATCGCCGCAGGGGGCTCGCCGATCGGCGCGGTGCGATTCCCGCCCCCGCCAATTCCGGGTGGCAGAGAATTCCGGCCACGGCGGGGGTGGGATTTTTGCCAGTTCCTGGAATTTCGCCCATTATGTCAGGCTTCTTAACTGACAGCACCGTCAAACCCATGCTTACAAAGATAAGGGCAGCAGACACATGAGAACACCTTAATCATTAAATTCCCCTCCAAGTCATACACCATCCTGTCTTGGACCTTTTCCGGTGTTCCTTCACTGTCACTTGAATCTTGAAACTCCTAACAACAACAGACTGTAGTTCAATGAGGTAGCACACTACACCTTCTCAAGAGCAGTTAAGGATGGATAGTGTATACTGGCCTTGCCAGTGACACCAATATCCCATGATTGAATGAAAAATGTGAAGGATCCCTGCAGCATCATATTTTGGGGGTTGATCACAGTATTTTCCTATTATATCTTTTCTCTGCAGTGTTTTTCCAAGGGGTACTTGCAATTTGAGATTACACAGAAAAAAATACAGAATGTGATAGATAACGCTTTCTGAAAAATGCTGACGAATATTGCAACTGTTTATGTTGAGATATGCATAGGACCAGAAATCATGCTGAGACATATTAGTAACAAACTCATTTAATACCTTAACGGTTCATTGGCTGCTTTTTTCAAACAAAGTTATGAACCCATTTAAAAAAATATGTTTCCACTGGCAGCTTGGTGATGTGTGAATCTTGGAGCCCATTTGTTCTACTTCCTAAAAAACTGACAAGCCTATGTTCTGCTCCTCAAAAGTCTTTCCAACCATCCATTGTTCCTAAGGATTTTAAATTCAAATGTACATTACATTGGATGAAAGTTTAAAGATGTAAGGGAAGTCAATTATTATAAATCATTTGATTATCGAGGTAAATTTGAGGACTTGGGGCGGAATTCTCCCGAAACGTTTTGAAGTATGGGGCAGGATTCTCGCAGCCCGGGGCTGGGCCAGAGAAGCCCCCGACCGGCACGAATCACGCCACGCAGCCCTGACGCAGAGCGAAGAATCGGCGCCGGCGTGGTTGGCACAGCGCCGGTCGGGGGCCGCTCTACGCGGCTGGCCCGCCAATTCTCGGTCCGGGATGGGCCGAGCGGCCGTCACAGAAAACCGGAGTCACGCCGGCAGTGTTCTAACCTGCTCTCAGCTGGCAGGACCTCGGAGTGGAAGGGTCCGGGGGCGGCATGGGGGAGGGGGGAATCGACCCCGGCGAGGCCTCCGTTGTGGCCTGGCCCGCGATCGGGGCCCACCGATTGGAGGGCCGGCGTCTCGGGCTGGTGGCCTCCTTTCTTCCGCGACAGCCCCTTTAGCCCTACGCAATTTGCCGTTGGGGCCGGCGCGGAGAAGGGAGCCACTGCACATACGCACGTTGGCGCCGGTGCCACTGCGCATGCGCAGACCCCATGGCGCCCAGTTGAAGCCAGGATCAGCAGCTTGCGTGCGCCAGGATCAGCCACTCCAGTGCCGTGCTGACCCCCTGAAGGGGCCAGAATTGCTGATCCTGAGGCCATGTTGACGCCGTCGAGAAACGTGACAGCGTTTCCAAAGGTGTCAACACTTAGCCTCAGGATCAGAGAATCCCTCCCAAGGTCTCCAGCGGAAAGCAAGGGGTGGGATCTATCGGTCGCACTGTACCCGAAAACCAGCATGGTGCAGCACAACGTGCCTGGTAGATTCCCTGAGATCCCATTTCCAGGATCTACCTGGCTCGCCATGCCTTGTGAGACCCGACATGATGTCGAGATGTGAATTCCACCCTTTGTGGGCAGGATCAACTTCTGGCAAATCTGCATATTAGAGTGAGACAGCTAGTCTCACTCTAATATGCGTTCCCGAGATCTACCCAAGGCGTGGGATCTAATTCCTTTGCCTTGTAGACGTCGGGTGAGTGGCATTCACTGCTGGTCTCCATGAAAGGGACCAGAGGAAGTGGCACTCGTGGGGGTCTCCCAGGGGATTGGAAGCCCCCAGGTGCATCCCCTCTGGACAGGGTGGTACCTTGGCACTGCTGGTGCCATCTGGAAGTGGCATTTCCTCGCTGCACTGAAGAGTTCCTGCGAGCGAACCCTTCAGTGACGAAAATAGGCCTAAGTGCGGCCTCGTCAGGAATTCCCTGCTGTGACCCCAATCTATGCAGATGGGCTACAGGGGTGTTTCTTGATACTCTGAGTGCCATGAAACACCTGGCTAATCTCACATGCTTCGGGACTCTGTCCCCATTTGGGTAGATTGCACCAAAGTGTGACTTCGACCGGGTGGTTTGACATGATCCAGATCGCAATCCACCTGCATTTCGACATTTGTTTTTGGAGCCAGGGGAGATTTGTTCAGCGGCACCCAAAGAAACCAGCCGGATCCTCAGAATAACCCTACAGCGCCCCACCCAATAGCTGGCGATGCACCCTCCCCCCAGCCACTGTTAAGGCCCATCCCCTCTAGTGAGCGACACCCCATTATGGTCTCGCCAATGGCCCCCCTACAGGTGCTCCACTTCAGGCCCTTCCCTCCTTCAGGCCCCCCTCCTCTCCCACCTCTTGGCAAAGCCAACCTGGAGCTTCCCTGGCACCCTGGCATTGCCAAGTTGGCACTGCCAGGGTGCCAGGGGGAAGTCATCATATATTGCACTTGCTCTTTCTGGGAAACTCTTCAGAACAGAAAAAACAGCCTATTTTAAAACACTTCAATTCAAAACATCTCGTCCTATTTCTAGGAAGTTCTTCATAACAAAAAAAAGCCTCTATGGAATAACTGAAGTTGAATATAGCACTACTTCAGCGTTAATAATAATCTTCATTAGTAATAACAATCTTTATTAGTGTCACAAGTAGGCTTACATTAACACTGCAATGAAGTTAGTGTGAAAATCCACTAGTTGCCACACTCCAGCACCTCTTCGGGTACACTGAGGGAAAATTCAGAGTGTCCAATTCACCTAAAAAGCACATATTTTGGGACTTGTGGGATGAAACCGGAGCCCCTGGACGAAACCCACGCAGACACGGGGAGAACGTGCAGACTCCGCACAGACAGTGACCCAAGTCAGTAATCGGATCCAGGTCCCTGACACTGTGAAGCAACAGTGCTAACCACGGTGCTACTGTGCCGTGAAGAGCTATAAAAACAAACAAGGCTACCCCTCCTCTGAAATAGCTTGGGACTGTCATTCAACAAGTATGTAAAGGCAATGTACCGTGAAATATAATGCAAACAATGCAGCTCAAAGCTTTTAGACTTCTCAGCAAGCCCAGAAGCTTGAAAGAGTTAAAGGGGCCTGAAAATGAATGTGAAAAATGTGTTGCAAAAGTTTCCAACACGTCAAAGAGAAGAATTTTTACCTTCATCTGTCAGTTCATTGGAATTAACATGCCGGAAGAAGTTTAAATGTATGAAGACTAGCGAGGGAAGACTTTTACCTTCATCTGACAATTCATTGATACTCACGTGCTGGAAGAAACATCAAGGGCGGGATTCTCTGCTGACCGATGCCGGAATCATGGAGAATCAGTTCCAATGGTAAAATCGCGGTGTGCACCGATTTGACGGCAAATCACAATTCTCCATCGCCGCGGCAGCATCGTCAATGCGTACCGGAATGCACATACAGTAAACACTGTTTGCATATCATTAGTGGGCCTAACCTGGTATTCTCCAGGGCCTCTGCGGTTCTCCTCTGATAGGCTGAGTTCCCAACAGCGCGGTTCACTCATGAAATCGGCGTTGTGCCTGCTGAGGGAGGGAGAGGGGAAACGGAAAGTGTCCAACATCGCCATGTTTGCTGACAGTTGTGCCACTGGCCGGGGGGCTTCTGCCAGGGATGGGGGGAGTAACGGGGGTGGGGGGGGGGAATAGATGGGCTGTGGGGTCGGTGTGGATGGACATGGAACACATTGCCACAGCTGGCAAGGCAGCCTTGCAGCTGCGCACACCACTGACTGCCCACTGTGAACTTAGTGCCACGGGTCGTATAGGTGTCCTCTCAGACCACGACCTGGATGCCCTCTGGCCCCAGATGACCCATTAAATGTATGGGCACACATCCAGTGTCTTGGGATGGGATGAGTGTGTGTGGGGAGTGTAATGTGTATATGCGGCTGCAGCTTGTCAGCCTCCTAAGTGTCCATCAGGGACCCGGTGTCCCCCACAGTTTTTCATTGGAATCGATTGTGTACCACATGGCACCGGTGCTAGCCCCTTAACAGTAGTGGAATCAGTCAAGGTGCAGCCGCAGTTTTGCTGTCACGAAAGTCCACGAATTCTGCGTCGACGTTAACACTTATAGTCTCAGAAACAGAGATTTCCGCCAAATGTTTGAAAGCTACAGGAGAAGACGTTTGCCTTCACCTGACAGATCTTTGAACTTGACATGCTAGGCGAGCGTTTAAATGTTTTCAAGGCTATAGATGGGAGACTGGCACATGATCCCCATCCCATGAAGACCCCCCACCGAGTGTACAGGTTATCGATCTTGCAAACTTAAAGATAATAAAGATATGTTTTTGTCTCCTTATAAAGGGGCTAACAGGGATTCCAATTCCAATTCTCTTCCCACATCTAGTGGTGGACCAAGGTACCTTTCATCTTTTTCCTTAGCTGGTAATTCCCAGAACAGGTCACTCGCCTGTCGCCAGAGGCTGAGCAAGCAATACTGACCAGGAGCCTCTCCCACTCTAACCGCCAGCCAGTGGCTGGTTTGGAAGGATTTGCAGGTTGATACACTCAGCCTGGGCTAATAGGCATGCTGGTAACTTATTACTGAGGGATGGTAGAGAGCCAATGGTGCGATGTCGGGCTGGAGTCAATGCCATGGAAAATCTGGCAGAATGTATTCAGGATTTGCTACCATTTGTTTTTCACCCCATTTGATGTTGATTTTCACTCCCATTGTGCACAGTTCTTATTTTAGCCCTGTATGCATTCACTTTTACAACATGGATGAGGAAATGGGGAAGAGGCCCCGAACACAGATCCTTTGCTCTCTGCATTACGTGCTGTTCTGGTAGGCAGGGGAATTTCCTGTTGAAAATTACAGGGAAGTGCATTGTAGTGTTAAATCATGTTGGATCACATGCTGACACCTGTTGTCTTTTCCCAGTTTTAACATTGCGCACACAGTAATTTAAATCACTTGTACACAGCCAGCAGGGTCACCAGCCGTCAGCCGATTGAATTCATCAAAAAGCAGATTCCTTCTGCACTTTTTGAGGTCATTAGCGTTCAATTTTTCATCGTTATTTTGTTTCTTTTTTTCTTACCTCTGAGTATTTAGGTTCTGGTGAATTGTGTGTTAGCAATGCAGCCATCAATAAGTTTCAGGATAAGAACTTCCCTGATGTTGAGTACAACAAAGGACAACAACTGAAGTGTCACCAAGCGGGGCGACATGCACAAAAGAAGACTTGAAGGGTAGTTGTGGCAAATGCTGTGAAACAGTAATCACAATATGATAATAATAGTCTGGATTTAAAAATAATTGGTTCTGAGTTTGCATTCAGTTTCCAGAATCTTACATTCAATGTACCAGAAAGCATATTGAACGATCAAACATGAAATCATTCATAATGGCTTGGATTTTGCATTGGGAATAATGGTGAGATGAACAGCACTCACTATTATTATTGAGTAAACGAGCAACTATTTGTGGAGTGTACAGATGTGGAATTAAACACGGAAACCTGGAAGCTACAGTCTGAAGTAACCTGCTCCTCCACAGGCTGGGTGAAAACAGAGCCTCACAGCAGGCTTGACTTTGAAATGTTTCGAACAGTTCAGTTGTGGTGTTTCCCCAATAGTTATACAGTAAACTCACAAGACAACATTGAGGCTGGTATGTTCAATGTATGTAAGTGTATTTTAAATGGTACAACAATCATGGCAGGTGATTCTCCGATCGCGGGACTAATTGTCCGCGCCGTTGTGAACGCCATCACGTTTCACCATGGCCCGAAACGGCCCAGCATGGCGCTGGAGCAGTTCACACCGCCAAGTGGGCGCCGCGCCAACCCGCGCATACGCAGTTGGACCGCGCCAACAAAGTAGGCCCGGGGGGGGGGGGGGGGGAGAGAGGCCGGTTGGGGAACCATCACCACCTTCTTGGGGAACTAGAAATTAAGGATAAATGAAGCCATCCTAGTGCCATCAGTAACAAATAGAAAAGTCTTGAACAGTGTAGAGTGATATATATTCCATTTGTGCAAAATAACCTTCATATTGATAGTATGGGCAGTACTTGATTATTGCAACAATCTTATTTCTGACGACTTCACCAATCACAGTAATAGTCGTCATCAGTTGCTGCAAACAAAAATCCAAGAATAAAACAAGTTAACAAAATATCTTTGAACTGAACAGCAAGAGTCACTTTTGTATCACCCAACTGAAACATACGCCACAAGGACCATAATGCTGTCATTCTAAAGTTTCCACGTAAATAAATCTTGGGGAATAAGAAAAGCTAAATCCTTCCTTTGTACATTAAGGAATATATTTACTTTTGTTCGGTGTTAACAGCTGAAATGTTCCCTTCCCGACAGTGGCAGAGTTTCTGGTGGGGGGGGGGGGGGGGGGGGGGGGGGGAGTGGAGAATGTGACCAAAGCTCATGGGGGGGGGGGGGGGGGCAGGGAGTGGAGAATGTGACCAAAGCTCACATGGGTTGGATTCTCCGGTCACCGTGTTTCTCGACGGGGCGGTGTACCCTGGTAGCTGGATTCACTACTCCTGCTGCTTGTCAATGGGATTTCCCATTGAACCTGCTCTACACTGGGAAACCTGCGGGCGGGGATGCACTGCCAGCAGAAACAGTGAATCAAAGCGGCCAGAGAATTCCAGCCCATTTTCCGGTGGCAGGAACCAGCAGTCCCGACTGTCATGGAGAGAGATGGCCATTCCCACTGAACATAGTTGGGAACTGGATTTGCATATGCTTAATGTTATTTAAACCAGAAACAAACTGGAATGATCCCTATCCCATCCCTCCCGGCATATCCTCCAGTGGGAATGCATGTTGGTCCAATTCATGACCAGATTACAACGACGTTCATAGGGCGAGAGTGCACCTACTTGAGAAGCTGTAGCCTAGAGCACGGGAAGACCATAAACCCAGGTATGGAGTGTGATGGTATGAATGGGAGCACTGCCATTGGTGCAGAGCATTGGTTTCCCATTGGCTCTGGCTGGTCATGTGCCTCTTGTCTGATTGGCTGGGACTAGTCATGTGACTGCTCACCAATTGGCCGAGTAGCAAGAAGACCCCACCTCCGAGGCGGGGTATAAGTACCCAGAGTTCCCGGCGGTCGGCCTTTCTCTGTAGTCGACCACCGGGCTAACAACTAGCTGATTAAAGCCTAAGTTTGGACCTTCATCGTGCCTCGCGTCCAATTGATGGTACATCAATTTAATCAGCTAGAATTTTTAAATGGAGCTGCGCATCAAGCCTGACTGCCTCCGCATCAGCCCGCATGCTTCAAATGCACCTGCAATCTTTAAACATTCGCAGGCGTGTTTCAACAGTTACCTGACAACTGCAGCCAGCAAGCCCACCAAAGAGCAGAAACTCCACATCTTCCAGCCGTGCGTGGGCATGGTGGTATACTCAATGATTGAGGACTAAAATGATTATGATGCGGCCATGGATATCCTGAGAGGACACTTTCTCCGGCCGGTCAACAAAGTATATGCACGGCATCTCCTGACTACTAGACAACAGTTCCCTGGTGAGTCACTCGACGAGTTTTACCAGGCCCTCACGGCTCCAGGGAGAATGTGCGCCTGTCCCCAAGTTTCTGCGACTGAGCACAGGGAATTTTTAATTAGAGACGCTTACGTTGCCGGCATGCAATCCTTCTCGATCCAACGATTGCTGGAGAAGAACACCCTCAGCCTAGCTGAGGCACGGACCCTCACAACCTCCCTGGAGGTCGCCGACCTGAACGCCCGCGCATTCGCCCCCGGTCGCGCGGCAACCCCTTGGACTTCATGACACGCGCCACCTCCGTTCTCCACTGACCCCGACCCCCCCCCCCCAGGCCTGCGCTGCGGGACGCTCCGACAAGCTAACGGCGCCCCGCTGCTATTTTTGAGGCCTCTCCAAACACCCCCACCCACGCTGCCCGGCCCGCTGCACTCTGTGTAAGAGCTGCGGGAAGAAGGGCCACTACGCGGTGGTCTGCCAGACCAAGTCGGTCGCTGCTGTTCCATGCAGCGACCGCGGATCGCCCCCCCCCCCGGGCCCTCCCAGGGCCCAGCGCCGCGCACCGACCTCTCCGGCCCGCCTCCCGGCCCCCGCAACAGGCCCACGGTCCTCCCTACCCCCGCTCCTGGCTGCCCTGACCGGCCCGCAGACGCCACTGACACTGCCCCCAGCCGCCACGAGGTTCCCACGGGCGCCGCCATCTTGGGTCCCGGACGCCACGTGCGGATCATGGGCGCCGCCATCTTGGGGCCCCGGCTCCATGTGTGGGTCCTGGACGCCGCCATCGTGGGGCCCCGATTCCACGTGCGGGCCCATGGCCCTGCCAGCGATTATTCTGCCACCGAGGAGGATCTGGAACTCTCGCCACGACTTGCTTCCATCACACTCGACCAGTCACGACCACGCACGCTCGCCAAGACTACAACAACGATCCAGCTCAAAGAGCATGAGACAAAATGCCTACTGGACTACGGGAGCACGGAAAGTTTCGTCCACCCCGACACGGTAAGACGCTGCACGCTCCCCATCCATCCAGTCAAGCAGAAGATCGATTTGGCCTCGGGTTCGCACTCCGTCCAGATCACCGGGTGCTGCATAGCGGACCTCACGGTCCAGGGGAGGGTTTTCAAAAACGACAAACTCCTCATTCTCCCCCGTCTATGCGCTCCGGCACTCTTGGGCCTGGATTTCCAGTGCAACCTGCAGAGCTTGACCTTCCAATTCGGCGGCCCTATTCCCCCCCTTACTGTCTGCAGCCTCGCGTCCCTCAGAGTGGACCCCCCTTCCTTGTTTGCTAATCTCACCCCAGATTGTAAACCTGTCGCCACTAGGAGCAGACGATACAGTGCCCAGGACCGGACCTTCATCGGGTCCGAGGTCCAGAGGCTCATTAAGGAAGGAGTCATCGAGGCAGCAACAGTCCCTGGCGAGCCCAAGTGCTGGTAGTTCGGACTGGGGAGAAAAATCGGATGGTCATTGATTACAGTCAGACCATCAACAGGTTTACGCAGCTGGACGCGTATCCTCTCCCCCGTATTTCCGACCTGGTTAACAGGATCGCGAAGTACAAAGTCTTTTCCACGGTGGATCTTAAGTCTGCCTACCACCAGCTCCCCATCCTCGCGAGTACCGCCTGTACACCGCGTTTGAGGCAGATGGGCGCCTCTACCACTTCCTCAGGGTTCCATTCGGTGTCACAAATGGATTTTCAGTCTTCCAACGGGAGATGGACCGAATGGTCGACAAGCACGGTTTACGGGCTACCTTCCCGTATCTCGATAACGTCACCATCTGCGGCCACGACGAGCAGGACCATGACATCAAACTTCAAAAATTCCTCTGAACCGCAAAACTCCTTAATTTAACTTACAATAAGGATACGTGCGTGTTTAGCACTGACCGTCTAGCCATCTTTGGCTACGTAGTGCGTAATGGAGTGATAGGCCCCGACCCCGAACGCATGCGCCCCCTAATGGAACTCCCTCTCCCCAACTCCCTCAAATCCCTCAAATGCTGCCTGGGCTTCTTCTCCTATTACGCCCAGTGGGTCCCCAACTATGCAGACAAAGCCCGCCCCCTCATCCAGTCCACCTCCTTTCCCCTGTCGATGGAGGCCTGCCAGGCCTTTAGCCGCATCAAAGCAGATATCACAAAGGCCACGATGCATGCTATCGACGAGTCCCTCCCATTCCAGGTCGAGAGCGACGCGTCTGATGTAGCTCTGGCGGCCACCCTGAACCAAGCGGGCAGACCCGTGGCCTTCTCCCGGACCCCCCACGCTTCCGAAATCCGCCATTCCTCGGTGGAAAAGGAGGGACAGGCCATAGTCGAAGCTGTGCGATATTGGAGGCACTATCTGGCCGGCAGGAAGTTTACCCTCTTCACAGACCAACGGTCAGTGGCTTTCATGTTCGATAATGCACAGAGGGGCAAGATCAAGAACGACAGGATCTTGCGGTGGCGGATCGAGTGGTCCACGTACAACTACGATATCTTGTATCGTCCTGGGAAGCTCAACGAGCCTCCCGATGCCCTATCCCGCGGCACCTGCGCCAGCGTGCAGATTGACCACCTCCGCTCCCTCCACACGGACCTCTGCCATCCAGGGGTCACCTGTTTTTACCACTTTATCAAGACCTGCAACCTGCCCTACTCCATTGAGGAGGTCAGGACCGTCACCAGTGACTGCCACGTCTGCGCCGAGTGCAAACCGCACTTCTACCGCCCCGAACGAGCGCATCTGATCAAGGCGTCCCGCCCCTTCGAACGTCTCAGTATAGACGTCAAGGGTCCCCTCCCCTCCAACAACCGCAACACATATTTCTTGAGTGTTATTAATGAGTACTCCCGCTTCCCTTTCGCCATCTCCTGTCCCGACATGACCACAACAACCGTCATATGGGCCCCTCCTATCCATCTTCCCCCTGTTCGGTTACCCCGCGTACATCCCCAGCGACCGGGGGTCCTCCTTTATGAGTGACGAACTGCGTCAGTTCCTGCTCAGCAGGGGCATAGCCTCTAGCAGGACGACCAGTTACAACCCCCGGGGTAACGGTCAGGTCGAGTGGGAGAATGGCACAGTCTGGAAGACCATCCTGCTGGCCCTACGGTCCAGATATCTCCCTCTCCCCCGTTGGCAAGAGGTCATCCCCAACGCTCTCCATTCAATCCGGTCTCTCCTCTGCACTACCACTAATCAAACACCTCATGAACGTCTTCTTGTTTTCCTTGGAAGTCGTCCTCAGGATCCCCTCTCCCGACCTGGCTGGCCACCCCCGGGCCTATCTTGCTCCGGAAGCATGTGCGGGTGCACAAGTCCGACCCGTTGGTTGAGCGAGTCCAGTTACTCCACGCCAACCTGCAATATGCATACGTGGAGTATCCCGACGGTCGGCAGGATACGGTCTCACTTCGGGACCTGGCACCCACCGACGTGCGGCCTTCTCCCCCTACATCAACACCTCCCTCCCAACCCTAATTCCCCCCCAGTGCCCCCTGCGCCCCCACGACCCAGCGCACAGACCCCCTCTTCCCCGATTACAGCGTCTCCACCACTGGCCCGGGGTACGGAGACCCATCTACGACCGATGCTCCCGGAGGCAAGGGCGACCATCGGCCCTGACGTCACCGGCTCCACTGCGACGGTCTTCCAGAACACCACGGGCACCCGACAGGCTGATCGTTTCCATCTGATGCAACCATGGGAATTTATTGGACTCTGTTGTAATTTCTTTTTGCATCCTACGGTATTTAGTTCATTTTGCCATGAGCCAGTGGGCAGCCCCCATCTTCTCGATTGTCTCTACTCATACCACCAGTCCTTGACCCCCCCCCCCTCTCTCTCTCTCTTCCCCTTACAACACCCCCCCCGCCTTCTTTCTCCACAAGGGATGAATGTGGTGGTATGAGTGGGAGCACTGCCATTGGTGCAGAGCATTGGTTTCCCATTGGCTCTGGCTGGTCATGTGCCTCTTGTCTGATTGGCTGGGACTAGTCATGTGACTGCTCACCAATTGGTCGAGAGGCAAGTAGACCCCACCTCTGAGGCGGGGTATAAGTACCCAGAGTTCCCGGCGGCCTGCTTTTCTCTGTAGTCGACCACCGGGCTAACAACTAGCTGATTAAAGCCTAAGTTTGGACCTTCATCGTGCCTCGCGTCCAATTGATGGTACATCATGAAGCCCGCCAAAGAAATAGACAGGGTGGGGTGGGATGTGTGCTGGAAGACATGTCGGGGTGGTGGGTGTGCAGGAGGTTACCGGGGGTGCTGAAAGACATGGGACATGCGGCGGGAGGATCAAGACATGTGGAGAGGATGGGTGGCCGGGGGTGGAGGAGGTGGGTGGTTGGAAGGCATGGCGTGTAGGTGGAACCATGGAGCCTTCAAAAGGGGGGAATGTTCAGAGGGAGGGGTCAATGGTATGCCAGAATCTTGCACGGAGGACAAACGGATGGTGGAAGAGCAATGTGACTGTGAGAGGGGGCAGTGGGATACAATGTAAGGGTGAAGGTACAAGTGTATCGGGAGTAGGTCCCATCTGGAGAGTCATTGGAGAGGACAAGAAGTTTAAAACGGATATTTAGAGTGAGTAGGATCTGGGTGGGCATGGGCACTGTGACAGGTGTGGGCTCATCAGGGAGGGAAGACATTTGAAGGGTGATGGTGATGGGCTCTGGGGTGATGGAAGGGTCAGTGAAGTAACACTAGAGTTGAGCCTGAGCCTAAATTAGATCTATGAGGCACCCGAGGTGTATGTTTCAGGGTGGGTGGATGGTGAAGGAGAATGATGTAATGACACAACAGATACAAACTCATATTTGTCTTCTCCCAAGGTCTCCCGTGGGCTGGGACTGAGTTCAGGTGCGGAGGCTGGCCTCGCCCTCTTCCTGGAGGCACCTGGAATGGAGAGACGAGAGAAAGAGATATGGCCTAAGCTGCCTCCTACATTGTACGCTGCTTCATCCTCAGGGCCCGTTTTGCAGAGATTAAGCTTACTTCATCACTGGATAGCTGGGGGAGGCTGATCTTGCCCTCAATGTAGGATTGGTCACAATCCTCCCCTGCCAGCCTGACAGTCCGCTGCTCAAATTGTGTGAGAGACCGGATGTCAGGCATGCCCCCTCCTATCTTCTCCCTCTCTTTCCTGTTGTGTACTATCTTTATGCAAATTGGAACAGACTGTGAGCAGGTCACATGCTGCTAGTTCTGTGGCTGAAATGTGACATTGCGATTCCCAAATGCCTGTCCACTATGTACAAGGCACATGTGAGATGTTTGAGGGAATACTGTCCACTTACCTGGATAACTAGTTCCACAGCACATCAGGAAGCTGGAGACCATCCAGGATGAAGCAGGCTGCTTGGTTGGCACCCCATCCAGCACCAGCAACATTGAGTCCCTCCGCAACCCATCCATTGGCAACTGTGTGTGTTATGTGAAAGATGCATTGCTGCTAGTCCCCAGGGTTACTTTGCAGCTCCCTCTAGACCCGTGAGCTCTAACAGCGAGAAGGACAACGGTGGTAGAGGGATCAGCAGCATCTGCAAACTGCCTTCTACTCCAATCCTCCCCACCCCCCTGTGTGAGTGTGGTTGGGTCAGCGACCAATAGTTGCCTCCCTACTAGCAGACCACATGGTTTTCCGCGGGACAATAAGGCAGCATGGCAACACTTTCTGAAGGGCCTTTAGGGAAAGAGAATACTGATGATGCCTTTGCCATTGACGTCCAAGTCCCATGACCGATTTAGAAAATTTAGAGGTGAGTATTGAGAGAATAGAGGGTTCACTTATCCTGGTGGAGGGAATTAAATTGTCCATGCACTTCCTGATTTTCTGTACTGCACTCGTCCTCTGAACCCCTGTGCAACTGGCCACCTTGGCAACCTCCCCCCAGGCCATTGTGGTGTATCAGGTGGGCCTCCTTCTCCCATCCCTCAGACATCCTTCCTGTCCTCTATGACTTAGAGGAGATTCTCGAGGGAGGCATCGCTGAACTGTGGGACCAGTGCTTTCAGAAGGCCAGCTCGGTGCTCAAATGTCCTGCCACACCGAATCACTGGCTGTCGTGGTGCCTTTTAAATGTGGCGCTCTGACATGATGGTGGGGTGCCCGACTTCCTGCCTGTCCTGCCAGGAGATGCAACATTATCCTCCCGGCAGCATAATTAATCAGGTGAGTGGTATGGATGGACGTGCTCATCTGTCCCATTCCCCAGCAGAAGTCACTCCGACTTTCCACTCCCCCAATGGGCTTGGTCCTGGAGTGGAAAATTATGCTGAACATTGTTGAATTTATCACTAAAGAAATCGTAAAAATCAGCAGCGGGATTCTCCAAAATCGCGGCAAAGTGTTGATGCTGGCGTAAACACCGGACTGTTTCACGCCGGCGTCAACAGGACTTTTGGCCGAGTGATTCTGTATCCTACAGGGTGCCAGCATGGAGCTGGAGTGCTTCACGCAGCTCCGGCTGCTGATACGGCCCTCGGCACTTCTGGTCGCGGTCCGCGCATGCACGTGGCGGGCAGCCGCGGGTTTGCGCTTGCGCATAACTACCATTTTCGCGCCGGCCCCCGCGCAACATGGCGGAGCCCTACAGCGGCCCGGCACGGGAGAAGATAGGCCCCATCAGGAATGCGCGCGCCTGCCGATTGGTTGCCCCCGATCGCGGTCCTGGCCATCGTGGAGGCCCCTCCGGAGTCTGATTGGCCCGCGCCCCTACCAGGACGGCCCCCGCAGCCGTGACGTTGAGCTCACGCTGGGTGATACCATACGGGAACCATGCCGGCGGGACTTGGCGGGTTGACCGCAGAGAATCGCCTCGGGGGTCTCTTTCAATGGGTCCTGACCGGCACCCCGTTGATTGCACGCGTGCGACTGCCGCCGATTCTCCAGTCGGCAAGGAATCGCTTCTTGCTGTCGGACCCAATCGCGGGCATTCTCCGCCCCCGCGCCGATCGCTTTTTTGGCTCGGAGGCTCGGAGAATCACATTCCAGATTTCAGTGTTGCAGCTTTTGCCATATTTGACTTTCCTCGTATTAGATTAAGCCATGGGTCATTTTGAGGCCATCTGCAATCCTATCTTTGGACTTCATTTAAACAGAGATTTCTATCAACAGATATTCTCCAAGGGCAATGATTATCTCCAACATTTTTTGGCAGTGTCCTGCACTGATAATTTACCTGTCAACATTTTTTTTATACAGACTAGAAATAAAGGGTTGAATTTTCCCAACCCTATGAGGCTCAGCTTGGAAGTGGGGTGGAGAGGCTTGGAAAATAGGAGAGTGCTGCATTTTTGGGATGGTTCTCTGACCCATTCACGGTGCTGGGGATGTTTCCCAGGGGTGATCAGTGAAGCGGGATGGCTACTCACTTATTGGAGGCAGGCAGCCAATTAACATGGTTAAGGACCTAATTAGGGGTGATTTGTGAAGTCTCACCAGCATTTTATGTAAGCAGATTGACCCCTGCAATGAATGTGGGTGGGATCAGAGGTGATTGCTCCATGTTGCAAGGAGTGGGCTGTTACAGCTGAGATCCACCATTCTCATCCCCAGAGAGTGCGGGGTCAGGGTCCCCATGTGATCCCAACACTGGGATCCCAAAGCCTGCAGTGAACGTCAGCCCATTAGATCAGTTTTACTTGATATATCCACTGCCTCTGATATGCTAAGCGGCATGGTAGCATAGTAGTTAGCACTGTTGCCTCACATCGCCAGGTTCCCAGTTTCGATTCCCGACTTGGGTCACTGTCTACGCAGAGCCTGCACGTTTTCCTCATGTCTGCTTGGGTTTCCTCCCACAAGTCCTGCTTCTTAGGTGAATTGGACATTCTGAATTCTCCCTCAGTGTACCCGAACAGGCGCCGGAGTGTGGCAACTAGGGGATTTTCACAATAGCTTCATTGCAGTGTTAATGTAAGCCTACTTGTGTGATGCACGAGCAATTACACAAAGACGAGAGTTGGATGCAATTGAGGCTTTATTACACTAAGATGTGTGGCCTCCTACAGCAGCTGGCGAAGTGTCTGCTGTACTGGGAGCACACATATTTATACTCCGCCTACTGGGCGGAGCCAGCAGGCAGGGAACTACGCCCGTACCTGTAGTACTGGTAAAAGCCCAGGTCATGTTACAGATTCAGTCGGTCTGTAGCCTTGATTTGCTGTTGGGAGTGCCGCAGTGCTGGCGGTGAGTCAGGTGTCGGTTTGGTCTTCGGTGACTCTGGGAGAGTGCCGAAATCCTCTTCATCCTCGGGTGTGGGCAAGGGGAGGACGGATTGTCCCGGAGGGGGGGCTGCGGTGGGGTGCATCGGGGGAGGTGAGGGTGGCGCCGTGTCGGAGGGGGGAGTGTGTGGGGAACCAGCTGCTGCCAGGTCCCTGAGGGAGACAGTATCTTGGTGGCCGTCGGGGTACACTACGTAGGCATACTGTGGGTTGGCATGAAGTAGCTGTACCCTCTCAACCAGTGGGTCCGCCTTGTGGAGTCGTACGTGTTTACGGAGGAGTACTGGTCCTGGAGCTGCGAGCCATGTTGGGAGCGACACTCCAGAGGTGGTCTTCCTAGGGAAGGCAAAGAGACGTTCATGGGGTGTTTCATTAGTCGCGATGCACAGGAGCGACCGAATGGAGTGCAGGGCGTCGGGAAGGACCTCCTGCCAGCGGGAGGCCGCGAGATTGCTGGACCGTAGGGCCAGCTGGATGGCCCTCCAGACCGTCCCATTCTCCCTCTTCACCTGCCCGTTTCCCCGGGGGTTAGAGCTGGTCGTCCTGCTCGAGGCAATACCCCTGTTGAGCAGGAACTGACTCAGCTCAGCGCTCATGAATGAGGATCCCCTGTCGCTGTGGACGTAGGCGGGGAAGCCAAACAGAGCGAAGATGGTGTTGAGGGCTTTGATGACTGTGGCAGATGTCATGTCGGGGCAGGAAATGGCGAAGGGGAATCTGGAATACTCATCGACCACACTGAGAAAGTACATGTTACGGTCGATGGAGGGCAGGGGCCCTTTGAAGTCCACGCTGAGGCATTCAAAGGGGCAGGAGGCCTTCACCAGGTGTGCACGGTTGACCGGTAGAAGTGCGGTTTGCACTCCGCGCAGGCCTGGCAGTCTCTGGTGATAGCCCTGACTTCCTCAATGGAGTTGGGCAGATTGCGAGCCTTGATGAAATGGTAAAAACGTGTCACCCCTGGGTGACAGAGGTTGTCGTGCAGAGTCCGGAGTCGGTCCACTTGTGCGTTGGCACATGTACCTCGGGATAGGGCATCAAGGGGCTCATTGAGCTAACCGGTGCTACACAAAATCTCATAGTTGTAGGTGGAAAGCTCGATCCTCCAACTCAAGATGTTATCATTTTTGATCTTGCCCCTCTGTGTGTTGTTGAACATGAAGGCTACCGACCGTTGGTCAGTGAGGACAGTGAATCTCCTGCCGGCCAGGTCATGCCTCCAATGCCGCACCGCTTCAACGATGGGTTGGGCCTCTTTTTCGACAGGAATGCTGAATTTTGGAGGCGTGTAGGGTTCGTGAGAAAAATGCCATGGGCCTGCCTGCCTGGTTGAGGGTGGCGGCTAGAGCGACGTCAGATGCGACGCTCTCTACTTGAAATGGTAACGTCTCGTCGACTGCGTGCATCGCGGCCTTGGCGATGTCACCTTTAATACGGTTGAAGGCCTGGTGAGCCTTCGCCGTCAGGGGAAACATAGTGGATTGAATGAGCGGACGGGCCTTGTCTGCATAGTTTGGGACCCATTGGCGTAATAAGAGAAGAACCCCAGGCATTGTTTGAGGGCCTTGGGGCTGTGGGGAAAGGGGAGTTCCATGAGGGGGCGCATGCGGTCAGGATCGGGCCCCAGAACTCCGTTCTAGACCACAAAGCCACTATTGCGCAGGCCTGGCAACCGCAAGAAAATGTTCCTTTTTGCCAGAGGCCTTGCAAAGGGCGCTCCGGGCCGGGCAGCGCTGTCGGGGGTGTTTAGGCTGCCCACAGAAGTAACATTTGGGTCCCTCGGGGTTGGTTGGCTACCGTGTGGCACAGGTGTGGGGTTGGCTGAGGGGGGTCGCTGGTGAGGTCCACGATGGGGCAGCCGTCTGCGTAGTCCACGATGCACAGGAGGGGTGAGCCGCGCAGCCGGGGGCGTAGGCCTGGATGTTGCGCGAAGCGACTGTAAGCGAGAGCGCTAGCTTTATAGTCTCCGCAAGGTCGAGCGTGGCCCCTTCTAAGAGGCGCTGTCAGATGTAATTGGACCCTATCCCTGTGACAAAAGCATCTCTCATGAGCAAGTTCGAGTGTTCCGTGGCTGTGATGGCCTGACAGTAACAGTCTCTAACTAGGGGAATCAGGGTACGCCAGAAATCTTCCACTGACTCACTGGGAAGTTGACTACGAGTGGAGTGGATGCACCTGGCGTAGAGCGTGTTAGTCCACTGAGCATAGTTTTCTTTCAGTAGCGCCTGCGTAGGTCGGCGCGTCCTGGATAAGCGGGAAGACGTTGGAGCTCAGCCGCGTGTAGAGGATCTGAATCTTCTGAGCTTCCGGAATAGGGTCTGGCACAGACCCGATGTCAGCTTCAAAACAGGCTAGCCAATGTTCAAAGTCCTTTTTGGCGTTGCCTGATTGCGGATACAGCTGCAGGCGATCCGGCTTGATGCGGAGTTCCATCTTCTGAAAACTTAGTTTAATAAATTGATGCATGATCAATTACACAAAGACGAGAGTTGGATGCAATCGAGGTTTTAATACACTAAGATGTGTGGCCTCCTACAGCAGCTGGTGAAGTGGCTGCTGTACTGGGAGCACACATATTTATACTCCGCCTACTGGGCGGAGCCAGCAGGCAGGGACTACCCCCGTACCTGTAGTACAGGACCTTACCACAAAACACCTACACTGACATCCTCTATATACAATATATACATCAGTGGTGACTACCACATTGTGGCAATAATAAAGATTATTATTATTACTTCTCTGGCGTCCAGCATTGGATGAGCAGAAACTTCTTCCACTTAAATATTCAGATGACCAATGTCATATTCTTTGGGAAACAGAGTTAATGGGCTGGATTTAATGGGGCTATGTCTCCATGCCGGCCTAAAACCGCAGGTGTTGCACTCCAGCGTTTCCCAGAACCCGATTCACTTACCTTCAGGGACTAGCAGGGACACAGAGTGCTGCACGCAGCTTTGGCTGCAGATATGGGCTCCCGCACTTCCGGTTCTGAGTCCAAGCGCCATGGAGGATTCGGACCGCAGACCAACACCAACAAACTAGGCCCCCCTGATTGGCCGCGCGCCCGAGGATCCTTCCGACCCGATCATTGCTCAGGCCACCCATAAGGGCCCCCCCCCCGGTGCCCGATCCCCCCGCCCCCCCACCAGGCCCGCCGTGGACTGAGTCTGCAGCCGCCATATGAGGTTCCCGACCAGCCATACGTGGTTAAAACCATGCCGTCGGGAACTTGGTCTGCTGGGAGTGTAGTATTGCTGGGTGGGCCTCTGCAAATGGCCCCCCAGCCACGCGGTGTAATTTGCATACACAATGATATTTGAGACCTGGAGAATCGCTGGAGCGGAACCGGGCCTCATTCTGCCGTTCACTTTGATTCTCCCCCCCCCCCCCCACCTCCCACCCCGCCCAAATGCGATTTTGGCGTGGGACTGTGGAGAATCCAACCTAATGTTTCAGTTTGATGACCTTTCATCACCAAGATTTCTGCTTGTACTCCAGATTTCCAGAATCAGGAGTATTTTGTTTCTGTTGCTTTATCATCAGCCCGCTCCACAAAGGAGGTTCCAAAGTCATTGACTCCCCCCTCTCTCTGGCCACTTTCTGAGGCTGGTCCAGATTATTGCCAATTTTGCCATCCTACCTGAATACTAACGGAGCTGCCTTCATCGCTAAGACACTTTCACCTCAGAAATCACACTTGTCTCTACGCCTGCCACAGCCCATCTGCTGCTGAGTTCCTCGTCCATGCCTTTGTCACCTCTAGATTCGTCTACTGCAATGTCTGCCTGATGTCCCTCTTGTCTCCCACCTCAAATTTAAAATTCTCAATCATGTGTTCAAATCAGTCCCTGGCCTCACCCATCCCGATGTCTCTTGCTTCCTCCTGCCCCCGCCCGCTGAGAATTCTGCATTCCTCCGATTGTGACCAAGTTCTTTCACCCCATGTTAAGAGCTGTGCCTTCAGATGCCCAAGCCCGAGGCTCTGCCATTTCCTTTCTAAACCTCTCTCTACATCTTTCTCCTTAAGATGTTCCTTAAAACCTAGCCTAATATGTTCTTATGCATCTCAGTGTCAACATTTGTCTGAGATTGGTTCTGGGAGATACTTTGCTATATTAAAGGGTTATGTTAATGCAATTTGTTTAATTATCTTCTCTCTAACCGTTCCTCAAAGCGAGGAGGATGCTTGCCAAAGAGCTTGTGCGTGTCAGGTTTTTTAATGTGGAGAGGCTATTGTATTGCAGGTACCACATCATTCTAGCTGACTAGAAAATTCTCCTGCTCCTCCCACTTCACATACTGTGGCCATTGAGTCCTGGGGCTGGATTTAAAGCTAGAGCTCAGAATTTCTTTCAGCTCCTGGCTCAGAGGAAGGGATGCTACTCACTGGACCACAGTAGGTGGCACGGTGGCACAGTGGCTAACACTGCTGCCTCATAGCGCCAGAGACCCGGGTTCATTTCCAGCTTTGGGTGACTGTCTCTGTGGAGTTTGTACATTCTCCCTGTGTCTGTGTGAGTTTCTTGCAGACGATCCACAGTCCAAATGTTGTGCAGGTTAGGTGAATTGACCAATGCAAATTGTGGCAAAGATGGTGGGGCTACGGGAATGGGGTGGGGGACTGGGCCTAAATAGGGTGCTCCTTCAGAGGGTCAGAGCAGCTTTGATGGGCCAAAAGGCCACCTTCTGCACTGTAGGGATTCTATGCAAGACCTTTTTGCATTAATCAAAATAATTTCTGCTTGGCTTGATATCTTGAGACAAACGCAAGGCTACATAGATATTGGGTGGGATTCTCCGAGCCCACGCCGGGTCGGAGAATTGCCGGGGGTGCGGGAAATTCCCGCCAGGCTGCTCTGATGCTGGGCCGCAATTCTCCGGCGACTGCAGAAATGGACTGCCAATCGTGCCCGCGCGGTCGCCATGAAAGAGGCCCCTGCGGCGATTCTCTGTGGGCGACCGGCCGAACTCCCGCCAAGTCCGCCGGCGTGGTTCCAACCTGGTACCACCCGGCAGGAGCTCGGACCCATGGCCGAGGTGGATGTCCTGGTGGGGGAGCAGGGGGACCTGACTCTGGAGGGGGCCTCCACGGGGTCCAGGCCCACAATTGGGGGCTACCGATCGGCGGGTGCCCGCGATCTAGAGTGGGCCTACCTCCTTCTGCACGGGCCGCTGTTAGGTCTCCGACATGTTGCTCTGCGCCGGCGCGGAGACGGCAACCAAGCGCATGCACCGGCGCCGAGGCGGCCATCGGGTGCATGTGCGGACCCACACTGGCTGTGCAGGGCTGCCTTTCAGCGCTAGAGCAGTGCGCAGAACACTGGCGCCGAGCTAGCCCCCTGAAGACCGGTGAGTTGCTGTGCCAGGAAGCCCGTTGATGCCGGCGTACACCACTCCGGTGTTTACGCCGGCAACCACACTTGGCCGGGATTTCGGAGAATCCTGGCCAAAATCTATATAGCCTTGTGTTTGTTTCAAGGTTTCAAGCCAATCAGAAATAATACAACTTGGTTTTCTGCACTCTGGATGACTAATAACCTTTCTGCCTCTATTTTGAATATTGCTAAAACAATAGAAATGTTTGAAAAAATGCCAATTACGTACAAATTTGACAGAATTTTTTCTCTGTGGGCAAAATATATTTGGGAAGAAAACCCCAACCTAAATGACAAAGAAAATGAGTGCTCATGGCCTTATTGACACAACGATTCATCAGAAGAAGAGGACAACCGTGAATCTACAGCAAGTGTTCACAAGGGGCTGGTTTAGCTCACTCGGCTAAATCGCTGGCTTTTAAAGCAGACCAAGCAGGCCAGCAGCACGGTTCGATTCCCGTACCAGCCTCCCCGGACAGGCGCCGGAATGTGGCGACTAGGGGCTTTTCACAGTAACTTCATTGAAGCCTACCCGTGACAATAAGCGATTTTCATTTCATTTCAATGTATTTGCAATGACAGTGGTTTGATTTAGAAGGCCCAAAAAATGAGTGAACATTCCCATGCTACCAATGATGTTGGCCGCTTGATGCAAATTCTAGTCTCTCACTGGCTGCTGATTTTGTGTGATGTTTAATTGAACCTTACTGCAGCATTAATGTAACAGAATGTTCATATGTGAATAGATCCTTGCCTGTAATGTTAGCACAAAAATAAATATTGGGGAATCAAATTATTTAAAACAAAATATTTTTACTAGGGTTTCTGCAATTTTTATAATAATAACAATGACATAAACATGGCACAATAAACATTTCCACCCCATCACAATCTTCACACCACCCAACAATAAAACAACAGTCTGGCCCTCCCCCCCCCACCCCTGTTTTTGGAATTCTGCTTCTGCTGACATTTTAATTTTCCCAGAGAAAGTTGACGAACGGGTGAACCCTAACATTGACCCTCTAAAAGCGAACTTTATTTTCTCGAGACTAAGAAAGCCAGCCATGACACTGACCCAGGTCTCTACACTCGGGGGCTCCACATCAATAAGATTCGTCTCCGGCCTACCAGGGAGGCAAAGGCCGAAACGTCAGCCTCTTTCATCCCCTGAACACCCGGCACTTCCGACACTCCAAAGATCACCACCTCAGGACCACCTGTGTTTTGAGTACCGTGGACATCGCCTTAGCGAAACCCTGCCAAACCCTCTAAGCTACGAGTATGCCCAAAACATGTGGACATGATTTGCTGGACTTCCCGCTTACCTCGCACACCTGTCCTCTCCCCCGAAAAACCTGCTCATCCGGGCCACCGTCATGTGTGCCCGGTGGACTACCTTGAATTGTATCAGGATAAGCCTGGCGCACGATGAGGATGTGTTAATCCTGCTTAGGGCATCCGCCCACAGACCCACCTCTATTTCTCCCCCCAGCTCGTCTTCCCACTTGCCCTTTAGCTCCTCCACCGGATTTTCCTCCGATTCCATAAATTCTTGTCTGATACCTTCCCCTCTCCCACCCATGTCCTGGAGACGACTCTGTCCTGTATCCCCCCGTGGCGGCAGCAGCGGGAAGGCTGGAACCTGCCTTCTCAAAACGTCCCATACCTGCAGATACCCAAACCCATTGCCTTCCGGCAATTCAAATTTATCCTCCAGGCTTTCAAGCTGGGAAGCTCCCATCCTCCTAATTCCTGCCCTCTGCCATCTCCGGAACCCACCATCCAGCTTAGCCGGTACAAACCGATGGTTATTATAAATTAGGGTCCAAACCGATGCTCCCTCCACTGCCCCCAGATTCTAGAGCCGCCACCACCACCGGACTTGTGGAGTATTGGGCCAGCGAGAACGGGAGAGGTGCCATTATCAGTGCTCCAAAACTTGTGTCTTTACATGATGCCACCTCCATTCGCTCCCACACCAACCCCTTCCCCACTGCCCACTTCCTAATCGTGGCTATATTTGCCGCCCAGTTGTAATTACAAAAGTTCGGCAGCACCAACCCACCCTTCCCCTGACTGCGCTCCAGCAACACTTTACCCGCCCACACAAAACCCGAAATAACCTTATTCACCCGTTTAAAAGAGGCCTTCGGCATGTAGATGGGGGGGGAGGCATTGAAAGACAAATAGAAATCTAGGGAGGACCGTCATTTTCACGGTCTGTACCCTCCCCGCCAGTGATAGCGGGAGCATGTCCCATCTCTTAAAATCCTCTTTCATTTGTTCTACAAGCCGGGATAGGTTTAACTTGTGCAGTGCCTCCCATTCCCGAGCCACCTGGATTCCCAGATATCGAAAGCTCTTTCCTACCATTCTAAACGGCAGCTCTCCCAGTCTCTTCTCCTGCCCTCTTGCCTGTCTCACGAACATCTCGCTTTTCCCCATGTTCAATTTAGACCCCCAAAAATTACCAAATTCCTCTAAGATCCACATAACTTCCCCCATGCCCTCCAGCGGGTCTGAGATATACAAGAGTAAGTCATCTGCGTAAAGCGAAACCCAGCGTGCCACCCCCCCCCCCCCCCCCCCCCCCCCCCACCCCACTCCCCCACCCCCGAACCAGTCCTATTGGAGAATCTAATTAAATAAAAATGAACTCATGCCTCTATGTAAGTTTTGTGTAGTAATAAGACTACTGTGGGCAGCACGGTAGCATTGTCGTTAGCACAATCGCTTCACAGCTCCAGGGTCCCAGGTTCGATTCCGGCTTGGGTCACTGTCTGTGCGGAGTCTGCACATCCTCCCCATGTGTGCATGGGTTTCCTCTGGGTGCTCTGGTTTCCTCCCACAGTCCAAAGATGTGCAGGTTAGGTGGATTGGCCATGCTTAATTGCCCTTAGTGTCCAAAATTGCCCTTAATGTTGGGTGGGGTTACTGGGTCATGGGGATAGGGTGGAGGTGTTAACCTTGGGTAGGGTGCTCTTTCCAAGAGCCGGTGCAGACTCAATGGGCCGAATGGCCTCCTTCTGCACTGTAAATTCTATGTAAAGACATATGCATCATGCATTGCTCCAAAATTCGTCAAAAATCCTCTTTATTTTCTTTATTGCAAAGGTTTGTAAATCCCAACAACTGTATTATTGACCACAGGCAGTACAAGTGAAATACAAGTTACCAATATGCTCGTCCAATGTTGCTTAGTATATTAGACATAGTGGTGTAGTGGTAATATTGCTAGACCAGTGATTTAGTAGCCCAGGCTAATGCTCTGGGGGCATGGGTTCAAATCCTACCACAGTGAATTTAAACTCAATGAATAAATCTAGCATTAAAAAGTTACTCTCTGTAATAACAATGGCAGTTTCATCATCAATTGTTGTGAAAACCCATTTTGTTAACTAAAGTCATTTTGGCGGGGAAACCTGCATCCTCACTTGGTCAGGCCTACAAGTGACTCCAGAGCCACGGCAATGTGACTCTGCCCTCTGAAATGGCCCAGTGCAACACAGTTCAATAAGGGATGGGAACATAGCCTTGCCAGCGATGCCCACACCCCATGAAAGAACAAAAGAAAATTTCCATATTACCAACTCATTCTTATTTGCTATTTGAGTCAACTTGTGCTTTTCTGTTAAGACTGTTCTGAACTGGTTGGATAATTCAAATCAAATAAATGTTGGATTATTGCCAGTGGTAACTTTTAAGCAAAATTGGCAATAATATTACCCCCCGTGGGACGAGTTTTTTGCGTTGCATAACTTGGAAAATATTTGTTAATGTTTTCCTACAGTGAGATGAAAATCAAACCCAAGTTTGTCAATAATATTTGAAACAAAGGAACTAGGAAAACTGCCCTATTTTCAATTGTGTGTGATTAGAAAAGGACAATTAGCAATTGAATGTAATCTCAAGGAAATATAAAAATATAAAAAACAGCTATTCTTTCCCAGAAGCTGTAATGGTTGCAATATTTGTCTTCCATTATGTGCAAAGCATAATACTGTACTTGCAGTAGAAACAAATCCAATCTGCAAAACTCTGGGCGCTATCTATCGGCCTCATCTCACACAACCTGGGACAAAATAGGGTCGATAAATCTCACAAGAGGCCTCTCGCAGGATTTACCGGTCTACCCCTCGCGAGAACTAACGAGATTGAAGTCGGGGCCCAGATTTGCATAGTCAAGTGAGTAGTTAGTCATACTTGAATATGTCTATGCTGGATCTTCCCAACTACTGGGGTGTAATCGCCTCACCTCGGTGACTTCGAGCATGTGCCGCTTTGCATTGGTTTCCGCAAACGTGGACCAGGTGTACCGGCATTTGTGGGAGAGGGTCTCCCAGGCAATTGGGTGGTTGGGCTTTGGGTAGGGTGGCACCCTGGCACTGCTGCCCAGGCCCCTGTCTGGGCCAACCAGGTGCTCCAGGGTGCCAGGCTGACAGTGCCAAAGTGCCCAAGTGGCATCTTGCTTATGCCTGGGATCGAGGCAGGGGTGCCCTGGCTTTATGAGGTGGGGTCCGGGGCTTGATGATCCCCTTATTGGGATGTTGGAGCTTCTGGAGGCCACGGTGGGGTTTCCAGAGATTGGAATGGTGCCCCAATCTCTTCCTGCACTGGCGAGCAGAGCTCATTAGTGCAGGAATTGAGCCGAAGTGCGGCCTCAGCGGGAACATTCCTCGCCGAGACCCAGAAATGAAGCAGATTCCCATTTAATAGCGGGGTTGTTCTCGGTGCTGCCAGTGCTGGGAAACACATTGCTCAATGCGCCCGAAACGGGACTCTGTCTAATTTCCATTAAATTGCGCCCCCTGTATTCAATAGAACTGGCTGAATAGAGTTTGTGATTATATAATAATTCTGACTTCTTTTTAATAAGTTTAGCACCCAGTTCTTTTTTTTCCAATTAAGTAGCAATTTAATGTGGCCAATCCACTTCCACAGCACATCTTTGGGTTGTGGGGGTGAGACCCGTGTAGATGCAGGGACAATGTGCAAACTCCACATGGGACCGGGATCTAGCCCATTTCCACGGCGCCATGAGGCAGCAGTGCTAACCACTGCACCACCGCGCTGCACGTAGCTCTGGCCTTCTGACCCGAGGCATTGACTATATTTCTCTCTCCACAGATGCTTCCTGCTTCCTGAGCAATGTTCCTTAAAAATCTAATTATTTTGTATCCTATTTTCTTTCGTGCATAGCCCTTTGCAAAATTGTTGCACGGCTGCACACAGGTATTATTTATTCTAGAACAAACCTACACGGTACCTTCCTGTGCACCTCTGTAGCTCAGTGGCTAAGTATTTCCAACCTTCTCTGTTTTTCTAGCTAAAATTATCATTTTGGTTTGCTGTTTTAACTATTCCGTCCTTTACCTTGTGAATGAAAGGCCTTCTGTTTTTATTGTCTAATTTTGTTGAAATTAATCAACTATGAACAAAATCATACTTTTACATTGCCATATCCCTGAGATTGCAGTTTCTTAGATGGGAACAAAGAATGGCAACCAATCACGTTGCCTCTCCTAGTACAGTATCACCTTTAACACCACTCAATAAACAACAAACAACGAACAAGGCAGTTCAATATTTAAATATTGCAAAACCTGTTTGTCCAAATTTGGAGTGTATAGTAAGATTGGAAAATAGTTCAATAACACAGAATGTGAATCACAGTTATCCATCAAACCTTCCACAATTGGATTCAATTGTGGAGCAACACAAAGATATTTGGGGGGATTTGGGGCCTTTCCCAAGTATGCAGCGAGGGTGAAAGCATTGGAATATGAAAAGAGATGAGGAACTTTATGCCAATCTCAAGAAAGGTCTGAATGAGGAACGAAATGTAAAAAATTAAGTAAGAGCACAAATGTAAAGCAGAAATATTCAAGGCTGATTTTAGATTGCAGATCCTTGGAGGAAAGCCTCACCTGTTAGTAGATGGAAACTTACATGTTCAAATTACCCATGTAAGAAATAAGAACTGTGTGGCACGGTAGCACAGTGGTTAGCACTATTGCTTCACAGTGTCAGGGACCAAGGTTGGATTTCCGGCCTGGGTCACTGTCTGTGCTGCGTGTGCACGTTCTCCCCGTGTCTGCGTGGGTTTCCTCCGGGTGCTCCGGTTTTCTCCTACAAGTCCCGAAAGACAGGCTGTTAGATAAATTGGACATTCTGAATTCTCCCTCCGTGTACTCGAACAGGCGTCGGAATGTGGCGACTAAGGGATTCTTGCAGTATCTTCATTGCAATGTTAATGTAGGCGTACTTGTGACAATAATAAAGATTATTATTATTATACAAAGGCCTTTTAGCCCTTCAAGCCTGTGCCACCATTCCGCAAGATCATGTCTGATCTTCAAACTCAAGTCCACCTTCCTGGTTATCGCCATATTCCGTAATTTCCTCTGTACCCAAAGATCTGCCGACTGCTATCTATGATATATTTAACAACTGAGCATCCACAGTTCTTGGGGTAGAGAATTACAAAGATTCACAATCCTTTGTATGAAAATATCTCTCGCGATAGCTAGCCCCTTATTCTGGAACTGTGAACTCCCCAGGTCCAGACTGCCCAGCCAGTGGAAGCATTTCCTCAGCATCCACTGTCAGGTCCTTTAAGAATTTTACACATTTCAATTTGATCATCAGTTATTCTTATAAACTTCAGGAGAGACAGGCCTAGTCTATTCACTCTCCCTTCATCGGATGTTCCCCTCATCTGAGGGATCTGCATAACCAACTTTGGGCCAGAATTTAATATTCTAATACGGGCAAAATGTGGTGTTCATGTCAAGGGCAGTCACTCTCATCTTACTTTTGCAGTTCAGCTCTTTATGTTTGATCCAAGGCTGTAATGAGGTCAGGGGTTGAGTGGTCCTGGTGGAATCCAAACTGAGCATCAGCGTGCAGGTTATTGCTAACCAAGTGCCACTTGACTGCACTGTCAACGACCCCTTCCATCATTTAACTGATGATTGCACAGTGGTTAGCACTGTTGCTTCACAGCACCAGGGACCCGGGTTCGATTCCAGCTTGGGTCACTGTCTGTGCGGAGTCTGTACGTTCTCCATGTGTCTCCGTGGGTTTCCTCTGGGCGCTCCAGTTTCCTCCCACAAGTCCCGAAATGTGGTTTTTAGGTGAATTGGACATTCTGAATTCTCTTTCAGTGTACCAAACAGGCACCAGAGTATGGCGACTAGGGCATTTTCACAGTAACTTCATTGCAGTGTTAATGGAAGCCTACTTGTGACACTAATAAAGATTGTTAGTATTGACCAGTTTGGATTTCTCCGACTTTTACTGCATGGGCAATTTCCCACATTGCTGGATAGGTGCTAGTGTTGTAGCTGTACTGGAACTGAAGTCATCAGCACTATTGCCAGAATATTGTCAGAGCCCACACCCTTTGCAGTATTCAGTGCATTCAGTGCCATTATTTGATATTATGTGGAGTGAATCGAATTGGCTGAAGCCAGACATATGTGACGCTGGGGACCTCTGGAGGAGGCTGATGGCCATCTGGTTTCATTCCACGTGGCCATCTGGTTTCATCCCTTTCAGACTTTGTAGTGGCTTGATATGACTGTTTGCTTGCGGGTCATTTCAGAAGCCATTTAGGAATCAATCACATTCCACTCTGGGGAAACAGGACTTTGGGTGGTCTCGAGGAGAATGTCCAGGGAGTCACTGCTAAACTGTGGGGCTGAAGGTTGCTTTTGTCTATTCAATAATTTGGACCATGCGGATTCCTGAGATCCTGGCCTACTGTGAGTGCATGGCTGTCCGGAAGCCCTTCAAATATAGCATCCGAGCCTTCGACTCCATGAGGTAACAAGCAGCCAAGCGACGTCCTGCCTGCCTTGCATTGAGATTGACTGTGCTCCACGTGGGTATATAATTAATTAGCTGAACAGCACAAGATCACTTGTATTTAGTCGTCCCTCTGCCCAGCAGAAATCCCACTTCCTCACCCGCCACTGAACTTCGACTTTAGTGCAGAATATTCTGCCCAACGTTTCCAATTGATTAAATCTCCACTCATGTGTACATTAGATGAGGGCTTATCTCTGCTGCACTCCACGGTAGACAGCTTGAGGTATCAGAGCGCCATGAGTGTTGTAAATTTGAGGGGAACCGGTACCTTCAGGAGAGGAGAGGTCAGGAGAAAATCAGGGTAAAAATAATTACTGGAAGTAATATTCGTTTTCAGAGGAATTATGAAATGGATGATAATGAATTGACAGTCTATTTTACACCCGCCTAATTTTATTTTTTTATTGATGTGTGTAAAGTAGGCTTCCTGTTCTCTATTGACCATTTTATGTCACCACCACTGGTCAAATAATTTCCATTGTGTTTTAGCAATCTTAGGAAATTTCATTTTTACATTTTGCTTCTGGAGGTTGGCATGGGTGAAAATGTGTGAGAACCTTCATGCAGTTTTTCTCCTGTAAAGCTGGAGCGCATTAAAGTTTTGTATAAAAAGAAGGCCTGGAGTCCAAGGCCCAGCCTTATCGAAGTATGAACCGAGCATCCTAATTGATGAACATATAAGTGAAATCTCTGATTGTTGAATTTAGAAATGGTTAAGTATTTTCAGAAAGGTTCTTTGTGAAAACTGACTCACTATGTATTTTAGCTCTTAAACTTTGTTGTACCTTTGTTGTACCTTTTAGTTGCATAATTAGGTTTGATCTGCTGCCCAGCATGAGGGAATTGCAAATGGCATTTCAAGATATGGGTGGGCTGAGACAGGAAATCTTTATCACTGTGAAACAGCGATCTGTTATCCGTTGTCAATTAAAAAGAACAGGAACATCCCTCTTTGTTGAAGGGTCAAAGTGACACATGAGTGCTTTTCAGACTCTCATCTGACTAGAGATACGCTGGCTTGTGTTTGCAAGAATTTGGAAAACAATCTGACCTTCCTTGGACTAGTTCACCCTTTGAAAATATTTTTAAAAATGTCAGTTGCAAAATTCATCACCAACACTGCTCTTTAAGAAGCATCAGAAAATACGCATGTGATGTAATTAATTGCTTTCCTGTCTGTTTTGACATTTACTTTTGAACTCATTACACATTTTCAGCATAGTTTCTTACACAGTCCAGTTATTATTTTTGAAAAAGGTAAACAGTAAGAATAAATCTGTGAGTAAAGTTTGACAGACTGTTGAAGTATTTATGTCAGTGAGCCGAAAGCCAGTTGTGGAACGTTTTTCAAAGCTACTAATCATGAATAATTCGGAGGTTGAACGATAACATAGCTCTACTTATTTGGAAATTTTGTGCGATTTAACTTGACATTTGTGTGGTTGGTTAGCTGAATTGGTTAGTGTATGGTGTTGATAAGGCCAACGATATGCGATCAATCCCAATATCCGTTAACTAGTTCTTTCTACTTGTCCCACTGTGATATAATTGACCCATGATAAGCAACATTTGGACAATGAGGGCACTGCATAGAGAGAGAATCTGACTTTTCTTATCATGCAGTGAAAATGACTGACAAAAATACATTGGTGCATATGATGCTTCACAATGCCAGGGACCCGAGTTCGATTCCAGGTCTGGGTCACTGTCTGTGCGGAGTCTGCATGTTCACCCCGTGTCTGCGTGCGTTTCCACTCGGGGCTCAGGTTTCCTCCCACAAGTCCCGAAAGACATGCTATCAGGTGAATTGGTCATTCTGAATTCTTCCTCTGTGTACCCGAACAGGCGCCGGAGTGTGGCGACTAGGGGATTTTCACAGTAACTTCATTGCAATGTTAATGTAATCCCACTTGTGACTAATAAAAGACACTAATTAAGTTCAAGTGTCACAAACCCACATATAGAAATTAAGTAGGTAAAGATATGTGCATTTGTGTAATAGGTGCCAGAAAAAAAACACATAAATTCATGAAACTGGAAAGGACAGTTATAATAATTTTTCAGTTACATCTTGAATAACTTTTTTTTTGCTGTTAAATGCCATTACATATTCACTAGAAAATGCTCACTAAATTTCAAATGGTTTGAAACATTGAAGACTTTTCAGGTCACAGAGAATGGACTGAAAACGTTGCATTTTATATTTTGCTGACCAGAGTATATATTTTTTTTTTTACTCCTTTTCCTGTGTGAAAATTCTCCTGTTTGAGACATTATTTTGCGTCAGATCACAGCTCCCCTGTTATCAGTCAATCTTCTAGAACCTCATTTAAATAGTAACATTTCTTGTGCACGTCAATAGACATTGGGTGTAGGCAGACTAATCCAGTTTATGGGGCATCGCAAGTTGATGCTGTCCTCACCCAACGTCCTTTTACAAACACTGCCCTCGAGGCAATTGGACAGCAAGGAATCAGAATTATTGTCAATATTCTCCTCTTAAATGCACGGTTAGTGAAGCCAACTGTAGCAGCAGTACTCAATCCCAGCTCACTAAGCACAAAGCTGTGTTTCCTTGTGTGTATGGCTTTTTTGAATCACTGTCTCAACTATCAAAGTCACAAAGAAACTCTGAGAAACTACTTTCTCTGGAGTACAAAGTCAGCATTTAATAAAAGTTTCCACTATTATTCGATAAATCATTGTTTCATTCAGTAATAATGTTGCCTCAGCCTTGATTTTATTGCAGTGCAGACTCATTCTGTATGACGGACCTGGGTGAGCAACAAGCTCACAATCAAGGCACGGACTGATTTAAAAAAAATATTTCATTGGATGTGCGTGTCTCTGGTTGGCCCAGTATTTGTTGCCCATCCCCAATTGCCCTTGAACTGAGTGGCTTGCCAGACCATTTCCATAGGCAAAGAGTCAACCCAAAGAGTCATGGGCAATGGCTCCAGAGCCACTTGTAGGCCAGACCAGGCAAGGATGACAGATTTCCTTCCCTAAAAGGCATTAGGGAACCATATGGGTTTGAACAACAATCAATTATAATTTTATGGTCACCATTACTAAGGCTAGCTTTTTGGATAACGTTAATGAGGAAGAACAATTCCCATTAGTTGATACTACAGGGACTAGGAGCACAGACTGTGAGGTTTTGGAAATGAGATGCGGAGGAGAATGTGCCACAGAGGCTGACAGACAAGCTGAGGGCGTGATTCTCCGCACTCACGCCGGTTCGGAGAATAGCGGGCCGCGCAAAATTTCACAGCGACGCAGGTCCGACGCCCTCCAGCTAGTCTCCGAACCCCGCACAAACTACACGTCGGGATTCCTGGCAAAGGCCTCGAACGCGCCCCCGACACGACCAGAATCGCTACTTATTGGCCCCCCGCTATTCTCCGGCCCGGATGGGCCGAAGTCCCGACGTCATCACGCAATGTTTTCACGCCGGCCAACACACCTGCTTTTCAAGTTCGTCAACCAGTCGTGCTGGCTGACGAGAGCTTCGATTAGGTGAGCGCACCGCTCAGCGCACCACTCAGCGCACTGCTGGAGTCTGGCCACAACGGGGAAGGCATCCCCGAGAATGGGAGGGGGGGGGAGTGGGGGAGATGGAGGGGAGGAGTGGGGGATACAGAGGGGGGGAGTGGGGGATACTGAGGGGGGAGTGGGGTATACTGAGGAGGGAGTGGGGGAGACTGAGGGGGTGGTGGGGGAGACGGAGGGGGGAGTGGGGGAGATGGAGGGGGGAGTGGGGGAGACGGAGGGGGTGGAGTGGGGGGGGTAGGGAGTGAGTGAGCGAGTGACCCGTCCAACCCCGGTTACAAAATGTCTGCCACCATGCCATGGCGTGCCAGTCACGAGGACACGGCCGCTGGTTGCCCTGTGGCTTACGGCCACAGGCCACTGACGCACCGGTGAAGAGGACGTAGTTAACTGCCCGTTGGATGCAGAAAGTGACCAGGGGTTAGGCTGCCCGCGTGGCAGCAGCGCGACCAGGCCACCGGGGCAGGGCCGGCTCAAGGCACCGGCAACTCGGGCGACTGCCCGGGGCGCCATGTGCTCGGGGGCGCCAGAGACTCGGGTCCCGCGCATGCGCAGTTGGGCCAACCAGCGCATGCGCGGTGGCCGCCCGCCCCCAGGGCGGCCCCCCCGCTCAGTCCCCCCCGCCCCGCCCTCGGGTCCGCCCCCCCGCCCCGCCCTCGGGTCCGCCCCCCCGTGTCCGCCCCCCCGCGTGTCCGCCCCCCTCTCGGGTCCGCCCCCCCTTCGGGTCCGCCCCCCGCGTCCGCCCCCCCTCGGGTCCGCCCCCCCGCGCCCTCGGGTCCGCCCCCCCTTCGGGTCCGCCCCCCGCGTCCGCCCCCCGCGTCCGCCCCCACTCGGGTCCGCCCCCCCTCGGCCTCGCCCCCCCGCCCCTCCTCGGCCTCGCCCCCCCGCCCCTCCTCGGCCTCGCCCCCCCCGCCCCTCCTCGGCCTCGCCCCCCCGCCCCTCCTCGGCCTCGCCCCCCCGCCCCTCCTCGGCCTCGCCCCCCCGCCCCTCCTCGGCCTCGCCCCCCGCCCCTCCCCGGCCCCGCCCCCCCGCCCCCCCCCGGCCCCCCCCCCGCCCCTCCCCGGCCCCGCCCCCCGCCCTCCCCGCCCCCCCCCCCGCCCCTCCCCGGCCCCGCCCCCCCGCCCCTCCTCGGCCTCGCCCCCCCCCCGCCCCTCCTCGGCCTCGCCCCCCCGCCCCTCCCCCCGCCCCTCCCCGGCCCCGGCCCCCCCCTCGGCCCCGCCCCCCCCCACAGCCCCCCCCCTCGGCCCCCCCCCCCCCCCCCCCGCCCCCCCCCCCCCCCAAGGGCGCCGAAGTTCAGCTTGCCCGGGGCGCCAGCAACCCTAGAGCCGGCGCTGCCACCGGGACACACAGGTATCCCGTGGCAGGCGGCTGCCGAGGTGTCGACTAACCTCCGTCTAACATGTCTGTCTAACATGTCCTGTTTCTCTGCCCCCCACCACCCTTCTGTAGGTTAGCACAATGTATGTGAACAGAACGGCTATGTTCTGCGCAGTGGTTGGGGCCGCTGCACTGCATTTGGAGATGCAGCAGCATCCACACCCACAACCCGCAGTGGCTGCAGGGCCAGCTGCAGCAGCAGAGGGAAGGGCCGAGGAGTTGCCAGTCGTCGAGCAGCATGGGGGGGAGGAGGAGGAGGAGGAGGAGGAAGAGGAGATAGTGACGGTGCAGCCACGGCGCCAGAGGTGACGACCAAGGCCGAGGGTGTACCGTGTCCAGCATCTCTTTCCTAACAATGACGGACATCACCTGCAGGAGGAGACTCCGGCTGAGTAGGCGGATGGTGATACATATCTGTCACCTCGTGGCGCACCTCGCCCCACGTGGAACGGGGGGAGGACACGCGATCCCGGTTACCATCAAGGTGACGGTCGCTCTTAACTTCTATGCTACCGGCTCCTTCCAGTCTCCGAGCGGGGACGTCTCTGGGATCTCCCAGTCATCGGTGCACAGATGTATCTGGGATGTGACCGACGCCCTCTATGCCATCGCGGATCGCTACATCACCTTTCCCGAGGACCAAGCAAGTCAAGACTCACGAGCCCGTGGATTTGCCAGCGTGGCCGGGATACCGATGGTGCAGGGGGCAATCGATTGTGTTCACGTCCCCATGCGCCCGCCTTCAGGGGAGAGGGAGGTCTTCACAAACAGGAGGGGGACATACTCCATGAATATCCAGGTGGTATGCGACCCCCACATGAGGATCATGAACGTCTGTGCAAGGTTCCCAGGGAGTGTGCATGACTCCTACATACTGGCGCAGTCGTACATCCCTGCGATGTTTGAGGGACGTCCCCCCCCGGCTGAGGGGCTGGTTGCTAGGCGACAGGGGTTATCCGCTGAGGTCTTGGCTGATGACGCCTACACGGAGGCCTCAGACCAATGCGGAAACACGATACAACGAGGCCCATGCAGCAACCAGGGGTGTGGTGGAGCGCTGCCTTGGCCTCCTGAAGATGAGATTCAGGTGCCTGGACCGCTCCGGAGGGGCCCTGCAGTACCAGCCCGACAGGGTCGCTCACATTGTTGTGGTCTGCTGTGCGCTGCACAACATCGCAATGCAGAGGGGAGATGACCTGCTGCAGGAGGCGGAGGGACAAGTCAGTGGCAGTGGTGCCAGCACAGAGGAGGAGGAGGAGGAGGAGGAGGAGGAGAGGGAGGAGGAGGAGGAGGCTGGCGGAGTGGCGGGCGCAGCTCGCAGACACGACCCAGGTGCTGGTGATGTCCAGGAGGTGGCACAACGGACCCGGCGAGGATGGCGGGCACGCGACGCCTTGGTGGCAGCACGGTTCACGCGTCGTATGCGACGTCCCCGCTGAACACCTAACCACCACCTGCATCGCTAGTCGTGCAGAGGGTCAACACACAACTGCCACCACCACAACCCCCCCCCCCCCCCCCACCCCCTCTCAGTGTACACTGCTCCACTTCGACATCACCCTTACCACTGGGTCTAGACGGTATGGCACAACATTGATGGCTGTGTCAGCGGGTGTGATCAGTGCCATGTAGAATGATGACAGCCCGCTCTGCGAAGAGCTGTGAGCTCAGAATCGTTAGAGAGAGTCTGACCCATGGCAATAGCTGAACCATCCACCTTGGTGGTCGCTGAGATCGTCACGGACACTCCATCACGTGCCCGCGTGGGCTAGCTGTGGGAGGGGGTGGGGGGGACGGACTGCACACCCGGCACCGAAGTTTCATCGCTCGTCAACCCCAGCGACACTCGATCACCATCACGATTCCTGTGGCTGTGGAACAACCACACGGTATTACAAGTAAGGTGGAACAGTGTGTTTAATGTGAACAAAAATTTACAGGTGCCCTAGCCCCTACAAATAAACTGTGCCCTTCACCCGTACCAACTTACTCAGTGTCTATCTTTGTTGCCTTACGGGCCCTACCACTACGTCTAAGTGATTCCCCAGATGATACAGCAGGAGTGGAGGAGCACTGCTGCGAATCGCCCCCTTCGACTTGTTTCTCCTTCGGCAACCGTTTCCTGGGGCGACCCGGCCTTGATGGGCCAGGCTGCTCTGCGGGCGTCTCGGGTGACGTTGTGCCACCCTGCTCTGCCTGCTGCCCACCCGATGCTCCAGGGATGGGACGGGGGAGGCCGAGAATTCCGGGACGTCCCGTGATGGAGTTAATGGGACGGGCCCCGAAACCTCCTCCTCCCTCGGGGAACCCGGTGGCCCCCAGGCCTCACTTTGGGACAGAGGTGCGAGCGGGGAGGTGCCCCGTCGTGCCACCGACACCTGGCGCTGCCAGTCCTGGACGCCTGCAACGGTATCCACCAGGATCCGAAGGTTTGCAGAGACGGAGTCCAGGGAGTTAGACATTCCTGCCAGGGACTGTGCGATCTCAACCTGTGAGTGCACGACGCCATCCAGCACATGTGTCAGGCGGTTGATGCTCTCCGCGACTGACTGCTGGGACTGTGCCATCGACTGCAGTGACTGTGCTTGGCGTGCTGCGACTGGGCCATGACCTGCTCAGACTTGGCCAAGGCCCGCAGCGCGCCGGCAATGTCGTTTTGGCTCTGGCGCATTGCTGCCTGTGAGAGGGCAACCCTGTCCAGGGCTGAGGATGACGCGTGCACATTAAGCCCAACGCCTTGCATAACCTGACCCATTGCCTCCACCGCGGATGCCACCCGTGCAGTGTCGGCCTGGGTTGCTGCCATGAGCGGCACCACTCCCTGCTCGTGGACGCGGTTGGACTCCTCTAACAGCGTCTGCAGAGTCTGGAAGACAGCCCTCATCCCGTCATTGTTTCCCTGGGATTCTTGCTGCATCGGCTGTGCGGGTGGGTTGAGAAAGTCCAGGAACTCTGAAAACGTCTGGGAGCCAGCTGGATGCTGGGCCTGGCCTGGCCTCCGCCAGTCCGGGCCCTCGGCTGCTCCGACCTCCACCTGCTGTACCTGCTCAGCTGTGATGTGCGACCCAGACTGTGACCCAGGAGCCTCATCACTAAATAGGCCAACCAGGGTGAGTGTCTCTGGGATGGTGGATGGTGTGGGAGATAGCTGTGCCGCAATCTCGAGGACAACTTGGGTTGACGCCTCCTCTATGTCATCGGCCCGCTGAGAGGCTGCAGGGCGTTCGCGGGCCATTTCTCTCTCTTGCTCTGTTGCTGCCCTCTTTGCGTCCTGCTCCACAGATTCGGTTGGGGAGGATGGGACTCCCCGCTGATCGGCACCCTCTGTTGTGCGGCCCTGGGTGAGGTGGGGGCAGATGCCTGTGTCCGCCTGGAGGCAGACGGCCCTGGTCGTTCGGTATCACGTCCTAGGGAAGAGAATGAAACGGGTTATTTCGATTAGCTCGGCCGGGCGCTGGACGGTCCCAGTGAGCACGGTGTGAAGGGGCAGAGGATAGGGGAGGTGTCCAAGTGGGCAGGGTGTGTGAAGGGACAGAGGATGGGGGAGGTGTTCCAGTGGGCAGGGTGTGTGAAGGGACAGAGGATGGGGGAGGTGTTCCAGTGGGCAGGCTGTGTGAAGGGACAGAGGATGGGGGAGGTGTTCCAGTGGGCAGGCTGTGTGAAGGGACAGAGGATGGGGGAGGTGTCCAAGTGGACAGGGTGTGAAGGGACAGAGGATGGGGAGGTGTTCAAGTGGGCAGGGTGTGAAGGGACAGAGGATGGGGGAGGGGGGGGGGTTGTTTGTCATGCAGGGTTGTCTCACTTGTTGCAGCAGGGGGCAGCAGAGCAGAGCTTCTGATTGGCTGTTCCGGGGAGATTTGCATACGTGAGTGCGGTCAGCGTAGGTTGAAGGTGCACCTGCATCAGTGACCCGAGGAGTTCGACGGAAGTCAAGCATCCAGCAGGGGGCAGCAGAGCATAGCTTCTGATTGGCTGTTCCGGGGAGATTTGCATACGTGCAGTCCGGTCAGCGTAAGTTGAAGGTGCACCTGCATCAGTGACCCGAGGAGCTCGACGGAAGTCAAGCATCCAGCAGGGGGCAGCAGAGCAGAGCTTCTGATTGGCTGTTCCGGGGAGATTTGCATACGTGCAGTGCGGTCAGCGTAAGTTGAAGGTGGTTTGTGAAGGGGCTGTTCTCGAGTGACAGCTTTACCCGAAACACTACTTACGTAGTGTCTCCCACCCATCCTCCTCCTCTAACCAAAAAAAAGTTCTGTCCGTTGGATTGCTAAACTAACAAGTTTTTTATATTTATTTTTCAGTAGTTGGGAAGTTAGTTCAGTGGGAATGGAGGCTAGGGCAGTTGAATGTTCCTCCTGCAGAATGTGGGAGGAAAGGGTCACCTCTAGTGTCCCTTCTGACTACATCTGCGGGAAGTGCACCCAACTCCAGCTCCTCGAGAGCCGCGTTAGGGACCTGGAGCTGGATGAACTTCGGATCATTCGGGAGGCGGAGGAGGTTATTGAGAGGAGTTATAGGGAGGTAGTCACACCTCAGGTAAAAGAAGAAGGTAGATGAATTACCGTCAGGGGAGGGAGAGGGAACGGCAGGCAGTGCAGGGATCCTCTGTGGTTGTTCCCCTCTATAACAAGTATACCGTTTTGGATACTGTTGCGGGGGACGACTTACCAGGGGTAAGCAATAGGGCACAGGTCTCTGGCACAGAGTCTGTCCCTGTTGCTCAGAAGGGAAGGGAGAAGAGGAACAGAGCACTTGTCATTGGGGACTCCATAGTTAGAGGAACAGACAGGAGGTTCTGTGGGAACGAAAGAGACTCACGGTTGGTGTGTTGCCTCCCAGGTGCCAGGGTTCGTGATGTCTCTGATCGTGTTTTTGGGATCCTTAAGGGGGATGGGGAGCAGCCCCAAGTCGTGGTCCACATAGGTACCAACGACATAGGTAGGAAGAGAGATGGGGATTTGAGACAGAAATTCAGGGAGCTAGGGTGGAAGCTGAGAGCTAGAACAAACAGAGTTGTTATCTCTGGGTTGTTACCCGTGCCACGTGCTAGCGAAGTGAGAAATAAGGAGAGAGAGGAGTTGAACACGTGGCTACAGGGATGGTGCAGGAGGGAGGGTTTTGGTTTCCTGGATAATTGGGGCTCATTCTGGGGTAGGTGGGACCTCTACAAACAGGATGGTCTTCACCTGAACCAGAGGGGTACCAATATCCTGGGGGGGAGATTTGCTAGTGCTCTTCGGGGGGGGGGTTTAAACTAATTCAGCAGGGGGATGGGAACCTAAATTGTAGTCCCAGTGTACAGGATGTTGAGAGTAGTGAGGTCAGGGATAGGGTTAAAAGTTCGAAAGAGGGCACCGGCAAGCAGGACGCTGGTTTGAAGTGTGTCTACTTCAACGCCAGGAGCATCCGGAATAAGGTGGGTGAGCTTGCAGCATGGGTTGGTACCTGGGATCTTGATGTTGTGGCGATTTCGGAGACATGGGTAGAGCAGGGACAGGAATGGTTGTTGCAGGTTCCAGGATTTAGATGTTTCTGTAAGAACAGAGAAGATGGTAAAAGAGGGGGGGGGGGGTGTGGCATTGTTAATCAAGGAAAGTATTACGGCGGTAGAAAGGACGCTTGAGGACTCGTCTACTGAGGTAGTATGGGCCGAGGTTAGGAACAGTAGAGGAGAGATCACCCTGTTGGGAGTTGTCTATAGACCTCCGAATAGTTCCAGAGATGTAGAGGAAAGGATTGCAAAGATGATTCTCGACAGGAGCGAGAGTAAGAGGGTAGTTGTTATGGGGGACTTTAACTTTCCAAATATTGACTGGAAATACTATAGTTCGAGTACTATAGATGGGTCAGTTTTTGTGCAGTGTGTGCAGGAGGGTTTTCTGACACAGTATGTAGACAGGCCAACAAGGGGCGAGGCCACATTGGATTTGGTACTGGGTAATGAACCCGGCCAGGTGTTAGATTTAGATGTAGGTGAGCACTTTGGTGATAGTGATCACAACTCGGTTATGTTTACTTTAGCAATGGGCAGGGATAGGTATATACCCCAAGGCAAGAATTATAGCTGGGGGAAAGGCAATTATGATGCTATTCGGCAAGATTTAGGATGTATAGGATGGGGAAGGAAACTGCAGGGGATGGGTACAATCGAAATGTGGAGCTTTTTCAAGGAACATCTACTGCGTGTCCTTGATAAGTATGTACCTGTCAGGCAGGGAGGAAGTTGTCGAGCAAGGGAACCGTGGTTTACTAAGGAAGTTGAAGCACTTGTCAAGAGGAAGAAGAAGGCTTATGTTAGGATGAGACATGAAGGCTCAGTTAGGGCACTTGAGAGTTACAAGTTAGCCAGGAAGGACCTAAAGGGAGAGTTAAGAAGAGCGAGGAGAGGACACGAAAAGTCGTTGGCGGATAGGATCAAGGAAAACCTTAAGGCTTTCTATAGGTATATCAGGAACAAAAGAATGACTAGAGTAAGATTAGGGCCAATCAAGGATAGTAGTGGAAAGTTGTGTGTGGAATCAGAGGAGATAGGGGAAGCGTTAAATGGATATTTTTGTCAGTGTTTACACTGGAGAAAGACAATGTTGTCGAGGAGAACACTCAGGTTCAGTCGACCAGGCTAGATGGAATTGAGGTTCAAAAGGAGGAGGTGTTAGCAATTTTGGAAAATGTCAAAATAGATAAGTCCCCTGGGCCAGATGGGATTTATCCTAGGATTCTCTGGGAAGCCAGGGAGGAGATTGCAGAGCCTTTGTCCTTGATCTTTATGTCGTCTTTGTCGACAGGAATAGTGCCGGAAGACTGGAGGATAGCAAATGTTGTCCCCTTGTTCAAGAAGGGGAGTAGAGACAACCCTGGTAATTATAGACCTGTGAGCCTTACTTCGGTTGTGGATAAAATGTTGGAAAAGGTTATAAGAGATAGGGTTTATAATCATCTTGAAAAGAACAAGTTGATTAGAGATAGTCAACACGGTTTTGTGAAGGGTAGGTCATGCCTCACAAACCTTATTGAGTTTTTTGAGAAGGTGACCAAACAGGTGGATCAGGGTAAAGCTGTTGATGTGGTGTACAGTAGTCCCCCTTTATAACACGGGTGTTGGGGTCCAAGACAGCCACCCGCGTTGTATCCGAGCCGCGGATATCCATGATGGGGGTTTTAAATTATTTAAAAATCTATGCATGCGCTTCCCATTGTGAGTCTACGGGGGGGGCGGGGGGAGAGGTCAGACTCCCGTAGACTCACAATGGGAAGCGCTAGCATAGATTTTTAAATAAATTTAAAACCCCCATCGTGGATCCAATTAAAATTTCAGCGGCCGGCTCACTTTGATCCGGAGAAGGAAGCTGCTCTCACTGAAATCAGCCGGCCGCTGAAATTGACACTGCCCGCTGCTCTCTCCCTCCAATCCAACTTTTAAGTTTTAATGTTTCTGATTGGAGGGAGAGAGCAGCCGGCAGTGTCAATTTCTTTTTTTTTCCTCCGGCTTGCCCCCTCTCCCCCCACATCCTCCAACTAGACCCCTCTCCCCCCACACCCTCCGACTCGCCCCCTCTCCCCCCCAACACCCTCCGGCTCGCCCCCTCTCCCCCAACACCCTCCGGCTCGCCCCCTCTCCCCCCCACATCCTCCGGCTCGCTCCCTCTCCCCCTCTCCCCCACACCCTCCTGCTCTCCCCCACAGCGTCCAGCTCGCCCCCTCTCCCCCCACACCTTCCGGCTCGCTCCCTCTCCCCCTCTCCCCCACACCCTCCTGCTCTCCCCCACAGCGTCCAGCTCGCCCCCTGTCCCCCCACACCCTCTGGCTCGCCCCCTCCCCACACCCTCCGGCTCGCCCCCTCCCCCCCTCTCCTCCCCCGTCCCCCAACACCCGCAGGGCCCTCCTCTCTCCCCCAACACCCGCAGGTCCACCCTCTCTCCCCCACACCCCCAGGGGGGTCTCCCCCACACCCACAGGGGGGTCTCCCCCACACCCGCCCCCCTCCTCTCCCCCCCAACACCCACCCCCTTCCTCTCCCCCCCCCGAACACCCGCAGGGCCCCCCTCTCACCCCCAACACCCGCAGGTCCACCCTCTCTCCCCCACACCCCCAGGGGGGTCTCCCCCACACCCACAGGGGGGTCTCCCCCACACCCGCCCCCCTCCTCTCCCCCCCAACACCGTCCCCCTCCTCTCCCCCCCAACACCCGCCCCCCTCCTCTCCCCCCCAACACCCGCCCCCCCTCTTCTCCCCCCCAACACCCGCCCCCCTCTTCTCCCCCCCTCTTCTCCCCCCTCTTCTCCCCCCCTCTTCTCCCCCACCTTCTCCCCCCCTCTTCTCCCCCCCTCTTCTTCCCCCCTCTTCTCCCCCCCCAACACCCGCCCCCCCTCTTCTCCCCCCCAACACCCGCCCCCTCTTCTCCCCCCCAACACCCGCCCCCCCTCTTCTCCCCCCCCAACACCCGCCCCCCTCTTCTCCCCCCCAACACCCACCCCCCCTCTTCTCCCCCCCAACACCCGCCCCCGTCTTCTCTCCCCCCCAACACCCGCCCCCCTCTTCTCCCCCCCCCAACACCCGCCCCCCCTCTTCTCCCCCCCCCCCCAACACCTGCCCC